>NC_090930.1:11241382-13741382 GCF_040938575.1 Ambystoma mexicanum | reverse complement strand
GGGCAATTCAAGAAGGAATCTCTCTATCAACAGTTCACCTAGCCAGAGAAGAGAACACAGCAGCGGATGCTCTGAGCAGGCAGAGCACAGTCTCCCATCAAGAGATCTCCACCCTTTGGGGAACCCCTCAAGTGGATCTGTTTGCAACCAGTGTCAACGGGAAGTGCAAACTTTATTGCTACAGGGAACCAGGGAATTTCCCCCAAGAAGAGCTCTAGGAGACGCATTTGTGGTGGACTGGGAGTTTCCACTCCTGTAAGCATTGCCTCCATTCCCTGTCATTCCTCACGTGATCAGGACGTTGAGAAAGTTTGGGAAACACATGATCCTAATTGCCCTGGATTGGGCCAGGAGGATGTGGTACCAGGACCTTCTAGACATGTCCATCTCTCCTCCGATACATCTTCCACAAAGAGAGGACCTTCTCTCGCGAGAGGGGGATCGGGTTCTCCATCCAGAGGGCAAAACACCCAGCATTCACGCATGGTTTCCGAGAGGCTGAGATACAAGGATTGGGACCTCATGGATGACGTAATGGAGATTTTGCTTTCAGCCAGAAGTCCAGCAACAAAATCTTTGTACCGTTGCCGTTGGAACAAATTCTGCAACTGGTGAAAAGAGAAGAATGTAGATCCTTTTCTGTGTTAAACACTGGATGTTTTATCCTTTCTACTATCTTTAGCCAATATGGGCCTCCAGGTTGATACTATTAAAGGCTACTTGGCGGCGCTGTCCATCTTTAAGCGCTTGTCAGAGGAATGTTCATACTTCAAAATTCCACTGGTGACACAATTTCTAAAGGGGCTCACTAATGTGTTCCCAGCGTCTCCTATCCAGGTTTCAGTTTGGGACATTAATCTGGTTCTACAATTCCTAATGTATGCACCTTTGGAACCTTTACACTCATGTCCTTTAAAGTTGTCAACCTTTAAAACCATTCTATTGGAAGCTCTACCTTTAGCCCTTAGAGTGAGTGAGTTGCAGACACTTTCATCCAAGACACCCTTTACTATCTTCCATAAGGAAAGGGTTGTTCCAAGGGTTAAAGTCTTCATTTTTACCCCAAATCATTTCTGATTTCCACGTAGGACAAAACATTGTTTGACCTTCTTTCTATCCCCCACCTCATCCTGGCGTAGAGGAGGAGAAGTTACATAGGCTGGACCCTCGCAGAGCTTTGAGCTTTTTTATATCTAGACTGTCATAATTCTGTGTTGATTATCAACTTTTCATTGGATATACTGGCAACAAACTGAGTCAGGCTGTTACTAAACAGACCTTATCCAGATGGATCATTCTGGCCATTTCAGAAGGGTTAAGGGCCCATTCCACCAGGGGCATGGCTACCTCTACAGCCCTGCAAAGGGGTGTACTGAGCAAAGGTACTTGTGAAGCGGCAACGTGGTCTACTATCCACACGTTCACAAAGCATTGCTGCCTGGAATCATCCATCGGTCAGGATGGTAGCTTTGGAGAAGCAGTCCTGCACCTGCTTCATGAAACCAATTCAAATCCAATTCAACTCCCTCCACCAAATCAAACGCTGCTTTGGGGGTCTATCAAAGAGGAATACGTGGGAGGACACAATCCATTCGAAGAACAAGTTACTTACCCTGGTAATGTTTTTTCGACTGGATGTTCCTTCCACGTATTTGTAGAGGAGCAGCGGAATGCCTCTGCAGGAAGACCCGCCCATATTCTGCCTATAGGTCAGAGACCGGAAATTGCGTCATGTGCAGCGCCAGTGATGGTGCCGATTACAGGAATAACGCCTTTGAGACGAGGGATCCACTCCAAACACCCTATGTGATGTATCTCTGAAGAGATGACGGTCTCCTGAGGGAGGTCCCTGAAGAAGTGTGAAGATGTGAAAAGGAGGAGATTGGTGACGTCACAAGAAATGAGCATGACACACTGAGAAGGATGACCGGAGAAGAGAAGGCATAGGGGGTCATTACGAGGTTGGAGGTAATGGAAAAACAATGCTGGTAAGGGATTACCGGCACTGCATAGAGCTCCGGCCTATTACGAGTGAGCAACACGGTATCAGCACCACCGCAGATACCGTGCACCCCCGTACCGGCATGCGCGCGGGCACGTAGCTCTTCAGCCCGGCAATACTGGGATGGCGCAAACAGGAGGAGATCACAAGTCATGTGGACATGCAAATACCGGCAACATGAAGGCGGTAATAAGGGATACCGGGATGCCGGCATTACCGGCATCGTGAACCACCCGCAAACAGCAATGTGCAGTGTACCCAACTGCCACAGGTGCACACAATCAGCACAGGTGGAGGCAATGGAGTCTGGCCCTGCACAAAAGGAGCACACCCACACACCACACCCCATTCCACACCAAAAGGATTCCACTTGCAGTAGCAATATTGGGGCTGGAGGACATGTTGCATTGCTACACCAGCAACAACAACAACAGGCACCACAGAGGAGCCGCAGGAGGAGAAGGAGGGTGAGACAGGCCCAGCAAGCCCCACCAGTGCAGCCAGTGGTACCACGCAGGCATCCCCCAATCCCTCGCATCAGAGCCAGTCCATCCAACCTAAACACTGAGCAGGTCCACACCCTGTACCGTCTGGACCGGGACACCATCACCACCATTGTGGACATGATACACAACAACATTGTCAGCCTGATTGAAATACGCACCGCCATCCCACCTTTGCTGAAGGTAGTGTCTGTGTTCCACTTCCTGGCCACAGGCACCTACCAGCACACAGTGGGGCACATGCATGGCATTTCACAACCCTTATTTTCTCGCATGCTGAACCAAGTGCTGGATGCCCTCCTGAAGCACTCAAGGAACTACATATCCCTACCACGGACTTCCCAGGAGATCTTTGACACGAAAGTTGACTTCCATGCGCTGGCAGGCATATCAAATTGTATTGGTGCACTTTACTGCACCCATGTTGAATTGGTGGTCCCGCATGCCACGGAGGTGGTGTACCGCAATCGTAAGCTATATCGCTCCATCAATCTACAGATGGTATGTGACTCAAACAGGATCAGCACACATTGTTGTGCCCAATTTACAGGATCAACTCATGACTCAATATCCTGTGCAACTCCACACTACCACGATACATGGAGCGGCATGCAGGGCGACATGCCTGGCTGCTTGGTAAGTTGCATGACAGGCACATGGCAGTGTAATGGGGGGAGAGATGCACACACCACCATGGCGTCATTGATGTGGTGACAGCACAAAGTCCACATCGCAAAACACTGTGCCCCAAAGCATCCCAAACTGAACATGACAACCAATCCCCATAGCAATGATGGAAGCTGCACACCAATTACAACATGCCAAACTTTCAACCACCCCTCATCCCATAATAGGTCCACCACCCATCATCAGACCTCACCCTCCGTAACACAATCTAGCAACATGTACAATGTAAATGTCCGCAGCAATTCACTACACAGGACAAGCATCCATGAGAGTGCAGAAATCAAAACCACCAAGGGAATACACTGCTTGTCATGGGGCCACCACCACAGTAGTGCTGCACGTCACCATGGGAATAATAAGCGCTGAATGATAAATAATGCTGAGGCTACTGCCAACGCTGCCAGTAATAAAATCATACTGATCACAACACATCACATATTGAAAACAAACACAGCGGTATAAGTCCACAGTGCATGAGCAACATCAAGGGATTGTACACCGTGTAGCATCTTGAAGACGCAATCCACACCATAAGACCATGGCACAGCACACATTGTGGCAAGGTAAAATGTGTGCATACAACCAGGGACATGTGCATGTGAACAACAAATATCTGCAGGCATGTGTGATAAGTACAGGTGTCCATCAGGAATTGACTAACACATACCTTATTTTGCACCCATGCAGGTGATAGTGGCTATCCCTTGAAGACTTGGCTCCTCACCCCTGTCCGGAACCCACAAAACAGGCACGAAGAGGACTACAATTGTTCCCATACCCATACCCATACCCATACCCGTACCTGTGTGGTCATCGAGCAGATCTTTGGCCTGTTGAAGGCACGTTTTTGCTGTCTTAGCCGGTCGGGTGGGGCACTCCTCTACAGGCATGAGAAGGTGGCCAAGATCATCATGGCATGTGTCATGGTGCACAACATGTGCATCCGACGGAATGTGCCTCTGCTCCCTGACATTGAACAGCAACCACCAGGTGATGATGAAGAAGATGAAGAAGATGTGGGCGCACATCATCGTGGTGGCGATGCACAGGAGGGATGTGCTGTGCGCCAGTCTGTGATTGGCCAATACTTCTAAGACACATGGGTGCAGAGGGTGCAATGAATGTCGGACTGAGGACACCAGGTGTGGGAGTACATGGACACTATGCACTATAAACCAATAAATGACACATACACAATAAGGAATGTCCAGTCAAGTTTTTTTTCTGGTACACAATGGGTGTATTAAACAGTAAAAAGTGCTCATGCTCTCCACCTCACACACACCCCTTCCCCTCCCACTCCCCCCACAACTCCCCCACACACCCCATCCCCCTTCCATCTCCCCCCACAACTCCTCCACACATGGCATGCAATGTTATGCCACTCCAGTCTGCATAGGCGTTCACATGCAGGCTGAGCCTGCAACTAATGGCCTGTGTCTGACTCCGTGGGTGGCATGTTGGAGCAGGGCATGGTGCGCACTAACCTGCGCAGGGGGCTTGTCTTTGCTAAGCTTGAGGAAGACGCCGTGGGCGCATGCTCAACTGCCGGGGCAGGACGCAGAGCCTCCATGGCATCCGCAATCCTGCCAAGGACCTGCCGCACTGCTGACAGCTCCTCACAGATCTTCTGTGTGCTCGCCTCTATGGCACCTTTCATGGTTGCAGTGTTGTCTCTGGCCTCCCTCCTCGACACATCACCATTAGTGACATATTGCTTCACTAGGCCAGTTAACTCCTGCTGGCACGCCTCCATCTGTGTCATCCTGAACTCCCCGTCCCGGACCCCTGTGGAGGTGGATGGCTGGTGTGGCAAGGGGCCCATATCTTGTGTGTCCTGTGTGGGGCTCCAGGCCTCTGCTTCCGCCTCTCTTCCCAACTGGACATGAGACGTGCCATCGGGTGTGCTGATAGGTGTGAACTGTAGTTCTTGGGTGGGGCTGGGTGTACCAAGGAATTCCAGGGAGCGTGAGTCCTCCTCGGGGACACAGACCTCGCCTCCTGAAAGGACCTCATCGCCACTCTGTGGCGCAGTGGCAGCTGCCTCACCAACAGAACTGGTGGCTGCAGACAGGGTCCCGTCTGCCACCGGCTCTACAGCTGCAGATATCACAGGTGTTCAAATTCGTGCAGTAGTGGATGAGCTATGAAGCCCCTGTTCCATGCCATCCATTGGTGCCTTGTCCTCTGGGGCCGATCTGCCTTGCCAGTGCCCTTGGAGGTGGAAGGCCTGTTGGTTTCTTCCCTGGGCTTGGCCCTCTTGGCAGGTGTGGTGGCCTGTGCTGCAGAGTCCTCTGCATTGCTGTCGGTATCTCCGCCTGTGGGGGACCATAAGAGGGACGGCATCAGTGATGGTTTTACATGCATCATGCATACAATGGTATTAGTGCAGTTGTACACATTTGATGACTTGCTGTCCTACTCTTGTGGCATACAGGTTATCTGCCATTTGTTGGTGTTGCTCAGGCATACGTTAGGTTCACACATGTGTGAGGTGGTGTGTGCTGTGAGACATGGCTTTGTGTTGTGGACTGCGTGCAGTGTGACACATGCCGTTTCCCTGTCTGTGGTGTGTGTCAGGTATGGCATAGGAATGCTGCATGCATGTGGATGTGTAAGTGCTGGGGACGGCATCTAGGCAGGGATGTGTCCATGTGTGTGTGATGGCCCAAGCATTACCTCATGGTACAGTTACATTGGTGGACTATCTTCATACTTTGCAATACAGTGTTTTCTTAGGACACTCACCTCCATCAGCCGATGACGTGGCTCCATATTCCATGTCTCCCACATCTTCTATTGATTCCAGACCGATAGTGTTGGTGCAGGTTTATTCCCAGCGGCTGAGTTTTATTGGTGAGTTAGAGCCACCGCCAGGAGCCAGGCCCTGGTTCCGGTTGGCAGATAAGATGTTCCGCACTCTGAGGTGCAGTTCGTCCCAACGTTTTCGGACGTCCTTTACTGTGCGGGGGGTGTTGCCAACCGCACTCACTTTCTGGGCTACTGGCTCCCAAATCTCTTTTTGTTTTAGCTGTGCTTCTCTTTTCACATCATTGGCAAAGAGTGTCAGCAAGCATGGTCAGTTCATCTTCAGAGAACCGCTCCTTCCGCCGCCGGGATGCCCCTTTCTTAACAGCCTTCGGCATGGTGCTGGTGTTGTGGAAGATGTTCTGATGTTGGATTGAGGCTCCAGGTCCTGTGTATCGAGGATGGCAATGGCTTGTGTTTTTCAAGATGGCCGCTGTGCCGTTTGCCGTTTCCCGTTCCGGTGCGATGATGTTATTTCCGGTTCTGGCATTAGCGGTGCCCGCTATTTGCGTTGCCCGCTATTAGTGTTGGCCGCTATTAGCGGTGGCTGCTAATGCCGGACCCGTTAATGCCGGGCCTGTTATTTAGAGGTGGAGGGAGACGAAAGGGGTGTCTGCGCTTTCCATGATGCCGCTAAGGGAGGTGTTTGGGACCTTTGCGGCAAGCCGGTGCTGTCGATACCGGCATGCCGCTACGCGCGTGCACGCATACTCGTAATCAGCCGCTTTTAGCGGCATCATTGCCACACGGGCACGGTATTGCCTCCAGGCCCTTAATAACTGTTTTTTACCGCAAATCTCGTAATGACCCCCACAGACCTTATGGAATCTAATATTTTTTGGGTTTTTTTTTATTTATATTTATATAGCGCGCAAGCAGCCCAGGGGCATTGAGGCACTGTTACTTGCAATAACTTAGTTACATGGTACACATGATAGTGATTGTTGACACATTATGAATACTACAAGAAGTCATACTGTTGTTACAGATATTGCATTTGCTCGTATATTACAACATATATGATAAGTATTTGTGCTGATGTGTCGGGTTTTATGTGAGGGAGTCCTCACCATGGATAGTGGAAGGTAGGTCATTCCAATGAGTGGGCGCGAGATAGGGGAATCTGGATCCGCCCGCTTTTACGCTTTTTTCTAGTGGCACAGAGAGCATGTTGGTGTACGGTGATCTGGTTGGCCTGGTAGTGGAGACAGGGTGGATCCTTTGAGAGAGGTATGCTGGAGCAGTGAAGTGAATGCACTTGTGAGTCAGTGTTAGGGCTTTGAATATGATCCTTTCCTTTATTGGGAGCCAGTGGGCTGGTTTTCTGGCTTCAGAGATGTGTTCTCTTTTAGCAATGCCTTGGGCTGCCCAGAGAGCATTGTTCTGTATTACTTGTAGTCTCTCTTAGTTTTTGTTGGAGGTTCCTAGAAAGAGTAAGTTGCAGTAGTCTAGCCTGGAGCCGGTGATGGCTCTGGCTATGTTGCTGCAATTCTCTTTGGCGAGAAAGGGTCTGATTGCGTTGATAAGTTTGGCATGATATGCAGCTGCGGATGCTATTGCGTTGACTTGTCTATCCATGGATAGGCTGGAGTCCAGGTAGACTCCCAGAGTTTTGACAGAATCAGAGACCGGGATTTTAATGGAGTCAATGGTGAAGTGGTCAAGGAGTAGGAGAAGTGCTGGTTTACCCATGTCTCTAGCATCGTCCATCTGGTTTTTCAGGTCAAGTAGGGCGGTTTCGGTCCCGTATCTGGGGCGGAAGCCAGATTGGCGGAGTCCAAGGAGTTTGTTCTCTTCAATGAAGTGCTGGACCTGCAAGTAGGCTGCTTTGTCCAATATTTTGAGGAGGAATGGGACAGTGGTGATGGGTCTGTAGTTGTTGGGGGAGGTGGGATCGAGAGTTGGTTTTTTCAAGAGAGGTCGGACCCAAGCTTCCTTGAGGGAGGCGGGGACTTTCCCTGTGGTAAAGGAGGCATTAACGAAGGCTGTTAGGAAGGGAGCTAGCGCTTCCGTGCAGTCTTTGATAATGGAGGCTGGGCATGCATCACCTTTGCAGTTAAAGGGCTTGATGTTCCTCATAATGTTGATGATGTCTTTTTCTTGGATGGGTTTGAAGGAGAAGGGTAGGGGGGATCCGGGGCAGTTGGTGGGATAGGGATATGCATACTGGGTAGGGCTTGTTTAGTGGCTAGTATTTTGCTTTTGAGGAGGCTTAATTTGGTTTGCATGGCCGTTTGTATTTCGTCACACCAGTCTTTGTCTTTGGTGAAATTCTGGGGGGCGGGAGTGGGTGTCTCGAGCTCTCTGAAAATGGCGAAGATTTCTTTTGTGTTAGATTGGGCTTCCGAGATTCTGGATTCAAAGGATTTGGCCTTTGCTTGGGTGGTTGCCTTTTTGTATTTGGTGGATAGGGCTTTAAAGATCATCTTGTCTTTTTCAGAGTGGGACGTTTGCCACTGTGTGAGTGCGGCTTATTTCTCGTTGCGGAGTGTGAGGAGCTCAGGGGTGAACCAAGAGTTGGAATGGGTAGTGGGTTTGGATTTGCGAGGTTTGAGAGGGGCAATGGAGTTGATAGCTGCTTGATGGCAGTATCATAGGTTGTTGCGAGTGTTTCTGGGTCTGATGAAAAAGGTGGTCTGAAGGCTGGGCCTTGGAGGAAGGGCAGTAGCCTTTCCTTAGTGAGCTGGCGGGAGCTTCTGGGGAGGCAGGGTGGGAGCGGTTGAGGTAAGGGAGCAGCAGGGGAGCTGGTGGTGAGGATGCTAAAGGTGATGATGTGGTGGTCAGACCACGGGGTGGGATTGTTACCTGTGATTATGAGTGGGCAGTTGTGCTGTGCTATCCAGTCGAGCGTTCTGCCCTGAGTGTGAGTTGGGCAAAGGATGGTGTTCTTGTAGCCTAGAGCATTGAGGGCAGAGTCAAGGGATTTGGCTGCTACGTCCTTACTATCCCGGAGCCCTAGGTTGATATCCCCGAGGAGAATGGCTTTAGACTCTTTTTTGAGGTTGTCAGAGACGAGGTGGATGAGAGAGGCTTGGAAGTCTCCTGTTGGGCCTGGAGGGCGGTAGACAGTGTGCACAGTAATAGTGCAGTGGGGAGAGAGGGTTATTTTGACTTGGAGGTAGTCGCTGTTGTTGTTGGTCAGGGATTTCTCTACCTTTCTGATAGAGAGCGAGTCTCTGGCAATAATTGCTACACCTCCACCTTTGGAGAGGCGGTCTTGTCTAGTTATGGAATAGCCAGGGGGTAGGGCGAGGGAGAGCGCCGGGCCGGAGGCCTCATGTAGCCATGTTTCTGAGATCATGAGTAGATCTAGGTCGTGGGAGGTTAGGAGGTCGTGGATGTCTAGGGTGTGGGCATTGATGGACCTAGCGTTAATCATGGCGCATTTAAGGAGGGGTTCAGTAGTGGCTGGGTGGGGGTTCATGATGAGAGAGGGTTTGGTGGAGGGGGGGTTGAGCTCTGGGTGTTAGGGGAGATGCACAACCCAGATTTTAAACTGGGGAGCTCATTTTCAGAGGTGGTGGACACATGTGGCATAGCATTTGGCACACTAGCATTCAAAATGGTGGTAGAAGAATTGCACATCACAGATTTTACACTGGGGGGCTCATTTTCAGAGGTGGTGGACACAGGTGGCATAGCATTTGGCACACTAGCATTCAAAATGGTGGTAGAAGAATTGCACATCACAGATTTTACACTGGGGGGCTCATTTTCAGAGGTGGTGGACACAGGTGGCATAGCATTTGGCACACTAGCATTCAAAATGGTGGTAGAAGAATTGCACATCACAGATTTTACACTGGGGGCTCATTTTCAGTGGTGGAGGACACATTTGTAATCACATTGGTTATGGAGGCGGTATAATTGTACGAAAAGTTAAGTACTTTATTGGTGGCTGTGTTGGTAGTACTTGAAGTGGATGCAGGCTTTGAGGTTTTGCGGGGGTGCCTGGCCTTATCAGCGAGTAAAGAGGGTTTGACAGTACGTGAGCATAGCCGTGTATTACGGGTGCTCGTGGGAATGGGCTGTGAACTGATGGCGGCTTGCAAAGTACGGGCGCGCAACCTGAAACGCCTTGAGGTAGTGCATGGGTTAGAGAGAAGCTTGCAAGGGTAGTGCTTCTTACCTTCTGGGTGCGGCATAGGTTTTGGGCAGACGGCAGACGAGCAGCGAAGAGCTGCAAAGAGCACAGGAGGCCTTTTCTCGTGGCCTTCTCTCATCGGCTTCGCCTCTCGGCCCTCTCCCCCTCCATTTAAAGCAGGAGGCGAGGGGCGGGCAGGCGGACACAGCGAATGGGAACCTGGGCCTGCGGCGGTGAACTGCGCGGCAGCAGTTGTTGATGTGGATGCCTCCATGGCAACGGCATCCATTTTGGGGCTTCTCCACGCGGCAGGGATTTCCTTGGAACACGCGGTTGTTCCGAATGAAAGGAGAATAGCTGATGAAACATCCAGCTGGCGTGTGGGGAAACATGCTCGTAGCGGAGCTGCAAAGAGCACAGGAGGCCTTTTCTCCTGGCCTTCTCCCTAATGGCAAAGTAAGGAATCAAGAAGACTTTCACGTGCGGAGTGAAAATTGCACATGTGAAGAGCACTGCAGAAAATGCAAGCCGTTTTCATAACAAAGCACTCAAAATGAAACTCTTTAACTAGTCTGTACCACACCCCCAGATACACCCAGATTCCATGTCCAAGAAGTTATGAGTTGTTTCCGGTTCCCCTGTAAACATTGAAGCCCCCCACCCTTTGTAACAATGTCTCGATTATCTACCACCTGTCTGGTATTGGGTTCACTGTAACCACAAACCACAGACAGGCTGTCTTGCCTTTCTGTTTTTTCTCCTTCTGTTTTCTTGTAACTAAGTAAGCCCGGCTTGTAACAGCGCCACAATGCACGAGGGGCGCCTGCGCGATTTATAAATGCAAAAAAACCTAAAAATAAACTGTACAGATGCTGTAACGCAAGTAGACTAAGTAATCTTAAAAGGCTGGCTATACGTAGTGAATAGACTGCAGGCGGTGCCGCCAATATATATATGTATGTAGAATCTGGACATTCAATGTTACAATCTTAGTAAGGTCAACCCATGAAGAAAGGAGGCTTGATAGCTGTGTGTGTGTGTCGCAGCAAAAAAATAAGTTGAAGCTCAAAGATGGACCAAAGGAAGACTGCTTGGCCTTGTGTCAAAGGCTTAGGCAGCCAAAACGGGCTCTCAGTCCTTGAAGAACAGTGAATGTGAGGCGCCGAGGCATCCCTTGTTAAGTTGCAAAGAGAGAACTGCATGAGTGCCAAGTGTCTTTATTCGAGACAATTAAATGATCACGTGAGTCCAGTATGGGAAAAGAAGTGGGCATGCAGACTTAAACCTTGATAAGAACATGCTCACACTCCCTTATATTGCCAGCAACAAAAAGCTACTACAAGGCCAAGTTCAAAGACTATCTGAATGGCAGAAGGCATGAGCGATGAGAGATGTTGGGCTAATTGGGTGGGAGGGTAGCTCAAGTCTACCCACCGGCACCTGGGCTACCGGCTTACGTGCTGCTAAAGAATCAAATGTTCGAGAAATGTACAAGCATGCCAACCAACTGTAGAGGGCCATATAACTAAGGGCCTTGTAGTTTGAGAGCCAATGATGTATTGTGTTTCTAATAACTGTTGAAGATGACTTGCACTAAGAGAGGGCATACATTGTCCACCTGATTATAGAGACCCAATCACAATCCAACCCCTTATAGAAAGTATACTTAAATACTCGCCTTAGTCCTATCACAATCCTGCATAGGTTTTCTTAGTTTGCCACGTAGCATGACATCACGTATGATGAGTTTTTGATATAAAAGTACTGTTTTTTTATGAAATTCTTTAAGACCATGCTGTGAGACGTCCGTTGATGTCCGTTGTAGTCCCTGTTTTAGATCTTTGATAATTAAACAGAGACATTTTGCCAACTTCCTGAGTCGGTCTTATTATTCGTAAATATTAAGACACCTCAAGCCCAGCCAACGACCCACCGGGCTGAGGCTGCCAACAGCACATCACTGCTCTCTTGCACTTTTCCAGCTTACTCCCACTAACTCATCCACCCCTCCCTTTTTCAGAGCCACCAGAGCGCCAGGGGACCACTCCGGTGGTGATAGCGGGCGGTACAAATATCCTTTACATTAACATTGGTGTAAGAGTTAATCTTCATCCCGTCCATCGTACGATGTGTTACCTTAATAAAAAGGACCATAAGAGTTCATATTCCTCATTGCCCTCCCAACATACCCCACAGTAGACTTTACCATATTATTACAGCTTTCATTCCATCAAGGCTGAGTACGGTCATTCCCGTGGTTATGCAAAAACAGAACTGAAGCCAACAGGTGCTGCGCTTGCTATATATGCCTTCGATGACATCATCCTCAAGATGAAGTCCTTTGAGGGACATCGAGGGACATCGAGTCAACGCCATCAACACAGAATGCCCTCTGCCGAATTTCTTTTCAGAAGCAGCTGAAGCTGGATATCAAATATCAAAGATGAGGAATACGTGGGAGCAACATCCAGTCGAAAGAACGTTACCACGGGTAAGTAACTTGTTCTTCTGGACATGTCCACCTCGTTTATCCAGCTGATATGCGCCCTACTTCATTATGCCTTATTTACCTTCAATAGGTGTGCATTGTCTATTTAACCTGCGCACATGACACTCTCAGCCCCCCAATTCGTGAAAGTACTTTACTTCTTTCTTCTTTTTAGGGCCACAACCCTGTCCCCTCAGTTCTCTCCACTGCAACAGCACTTCTCCTGCAATCCCTCCTTCATTGCCCCTGCAGCTATTACTTGCTCTCTCTTCACCATTCCCTTACCACTCCCGTTTCTTACTTCTCTTTGCCCATCTCTATCATCTATTGCTTCACTCCTCTCTACCTCCTATCGTGAGCTTGCCCTTCTCCCCACTCACAAATAACCTCCAGGCCGACCTACTTTCTCAAATATTATCCATTGTTTTTACCCCCTGTACTCTCCCCTGTGCTCTCACACTTGGGTTCCATGGCCATCATCGAGCGTTGGGTCACCTCTCTTGACTCTATCCCTGCTGCCCTAAGAACCATCCACAGGAAATCCTCTCCTCCCTCTTCTCAGGAAGCAGAAATGGAAATCAATAAAGCCAATGCCCTTGCCCTGCTTCCACCCTTCAGCTTTCTACCACTCGACTTGAAGCCTCTGCTCCCAGATACTCTCACCCATCCCCCCTACAATCCACCTGAGATATGGACTGGCCTATATATCCTGATATATTTTGACCTCCCAAAAATCTCTCACAAGGACTTTGGTAGACTCTGAATACCAGTCCATCACGTGCACCCACCCCAGCCAACATGGAACAATTGGCTCCAATGTGGTATTTCTCCCTTGACCTCACACCTCTGAACATACTCTGAGAAGGCCATGTGCACCCTTTGTGCACAGTCACATGTAGTAGGGTAACATGCAGCTCAGGTGTGTGATGGCATGCATCTGATGATCACCCCGGCATGCACATTGCCCCTCCAAGATTATGGAGTCATGGGTGGAGCCAGGATAGGTGGCACACATCCCCATGTATGGCAGATATTCTGGCTCCCCCCATGGAGAGCATTTCGGCATCACAGATTATCTGCACACTGATAGTGTTTGCCATGTGTTTGTTTCTGAAGACCAACTTTGTTCCCTTGGTTGTTAGAAGGGCCTTGTGTTTTGTGAGGAACTCAAGGCAATTGTCATGTATCATATTGTATTGTATGGTGATTGTCATCTGTATAGCGCCTTTCACCATTAGTATGGCCCCAACACGCTGTAGGTTGAACGCCCTCGCAGGACCGATGTCCAGATATGGGAAATTAGTCCGAATGTAGAATGTGTGTGTGCATTTTCGCCAAATCGAAGTTGGGTAGGAGCGATCAGGTCCCTACCAGCTTCCCATATTGAGCTGGCAAATGGATGCGTGCTTTGAAGTTGACACGAGAGAGTGCAGGGGTAGTAGATTCCTTATGTGTCCAGCGAAACCGAACTTTTGTTGTGGGGGATAGCTACATTCTAATGGCAGATGTGTTGTGCAGTATGTCATTGGGAATTGAGTATGGTTGCAGATGGGTGCGGGTGAGTGGCCTTGCCTTTGGCTATCTTCCATAAGCATGGAATGTGATCCATACCCATCTGCTGTTGTTGGCTTCTTGGTTTCGTGGATGTGCTGGGGACTCTCTCCTGTGTTCTGCTGGAGATTTATTAGATTAGTCTCACCGTCATTCAGTGAATACATGGAGGTTCCTTGCTGCCCCGGTCTCCCTGGAGTGATTGAGTAGCTCAAGAGGTCAGGGTTTGTCAGGGTGCAAGTGGGAATAGCCATATCTTCAGGGCCCTCTGGAAAGCCAAGTTGTCCTCTATGCATCAGACTTTAGGCATCATCAGTTACAGATAGTAGGGGCTTGGATGGAGAAGGTGGAGCCTCTTATTCTGGATTATTTGAAGAAGGATCACCAGGAGGAGTGCAGTGTCTGGATGCAGATTTCTGTTGTGTTGGTAGCGGGTGATTTTCTGTTGAAGGTCTTCTGGGCCTGTCTTGTGAAGGGCACGGTGAGTGATGCACATGGCTTTGAAAGTGGTCTGTCTGACCGGGAGTCAGTGGACGACATGGAGGGTGGGGGTGATGTGCTCTCTGAGGTTGAGGGCAAGAAGGGGCCTACCTGCAGAGTTGTGGACTATTTGGAGATTACTGAGTTGATAAGCAGGGGTGCCCTGGTAGAAAGAGTTGGCATAGTGTAGGTGGGAGAGGACAATGGACAAGATTACTGTGACTCTGTGGGGGTAGAAGAGGTAAGGGAAGATGCGTCTGAAAATCTGAGGGTGTCATTTGCAGGATTTAGACACAGTGTGGCAAGAGAGCGTCAGGTCAGTGTCCCTGGTGCAACTCAGGTTTTTGACTGCAGTGGATGCATCTGACTGAGGGTGGGGGTGCTAGGGAAGAAGGCCAGGGGGTGGGTTGGGGGAAGAGAGACATTTTTCCAGCATGATGCCTGTTTTTCTGGGAGCTACGATTAGGGACATGGAATTCTCCGCAGCTGTAAGACTTTAGGCAGCCAATCCCAGCATTCAACCAATCCTTTACCTAACCTAGCATTATCACCACCCCGTGGCCTTACACCGGCCATCGTTTGTTGCCGTAATGGTAAAGAGTTCAGTGCTATTAATGGGATTGCTCTCAGGCTGTTCATTTAGAGATGCAGCAGTTGCGGCGTTGCTGCCTGACGGTATGTTCTTCTCTCTCCACATCCACAAGGAAACAGCTGTAACCCAATCTTCCCAATCCTAAATCGAATTGAATGATATATTCTCTGTCTGACAGCCTCAAGAGTTGGATGAGAGAGTAAGATAGATGTGACACCTGTTCCTCTATTTGGTTTTGCGGCCTTCCTATTTTTGGCAATAATATTTCCAGTGCTATATGAGGCAGGCACTGCAGAGTTATAGAAGATTAGGGGGTGGTCTTGTGGTAATGATAATATGCAGTACAGTATCACCTGATGTTTGAACATATGTTATGCTAATCTCTTTACCATTGTCTCTTACCTTCTCCCTTGTAACACCCTGTGGCTTGAATTTCCTTTGAATATATGTTTGAAAATATATTTTCATGGCTCACAGCCTGAAGCTCCAAATTCCCCAGATGGTTTAATGTCCGGGAACATTGTTTAGTCTTGCTTCAATGTGGGTCACCCACATTTCAGCAAGAGTTGCATCTGTGAAGAGATTGGGGTGAAGAGCTTTGTTCAGTGGTGCATATTTGTATTTCTCTGACTTGGGTTCGATAATGCGCTACACACAGACACGCGTCACAGCCCCAGTGTCAAGACGTCAGGTATTCAATGCCGGCTGGTCTCTCTTACATCATAACAGTTACACTATGTTGGCCGATTGGCAGTTATGAGTGGGGTTTCAGAGAGAGCGGGAGAGAGACAGAGAGTGAAAGAGCGAGGCAGTAAAAATGGGAGATGTCCATAGAGACCAGTTGGGGGAGTAGTGCTGATAGGGGGCAAGAAAATTGACGAGCAGGGGAACTCAAGACTCTAACTCACACCTAACTCAAGACTCTAACTCACACCTTCCCATGCTTTCTGTTGTGGTGTGTTCTTTCAGCCCGAAATTAAGTGTACCCATCAGAGAAGATGTGACGGGTGTATCTGTCAAGGTCCCATACTATTCATGGTTGAGAAATTCTGTTTGGAGGGGTGGATTGTCTAAGAATTATACTGCTCCTTGGGAAAGTTAATGGGTTTGTGAAATTAACATGAGTGACAATGAAGATTCCTTAATGTATTCTTCAGGAGGCCTTTGTTTCCCCAGGGCAAGATGGAGGTTCTGTGCAGCAGCATTGATTGTCTGTGGCTTGGTGTGAGGAAGTTTGGAATTCTTTTTAGAATTCTAAACTGCCTTTCATTCAAGATATCACTAGAGCAGGTTAGAGTTTTAATAGCTCCAACAGTAAAAGCATGAATCCGATCAGCAAAAGAATACTTCATCAGATGAGGCGAGTGATGGCGAGAACAGAGATCATGAGGAGACTAAAAAATCCCAACTACAGAAGAAGCACGCTAAGTGAATCTATCAGTGTTCAGTGTTGCAGAGAATGTTTACAGTAAAGTTCTAGCAAGTGAAATTGAAATGCCAGTGAAGGACTTGTGAATACAGTTTTCTTTTTGTACCAGTTTTGATTGCCAGCAGGCAAAGAGTTAATGCAGTTGCAGCGCGTTGCCACGTATTCTTTTATTAATACAAGCGTGCGGAAAACGAAGCGTTGCTGGGTCGTTGTTAAATGTGTTTAACTAAGTAACATTGCACGCGTTAATAACTTGTGTATATTTGCGAGGCTTTTCGCGTTCGTCGTTGAGAGCGCGAGGAGTTTTTACCGTTGGCCATTAGATAAAAGGACCTGTGTTTTTGAGGCGAGCGCATGCGCGGTATGCAGTTTTCTGCTCGAGACACGGACTACGTCTTTCGAGTCAGTTTCTTGTGAAGATACGCCTTCTCGGTACGGGCTGCGGCGCGAAGATATATTCGGATTACAGTCAGCTGTCAAGCAAATGTTTATGACATTAAACAAAGCAAACCCTCCCAGGGAAGTGCAAGGCTACTTATGGGCATTTTGAGACCACATAGTTCAAGAAAACGTGAAGACTCAAATTGTAAGTAAAGTGATGAGACGTTCTTATCTCCAGACTTTTTCTGTAAGCTTTTAAATTGAAGCAATAGTATGAGTGCTGAGAAGCTGTCACAGCAGCAAGGATAACAATTCTTAGACTTTGGCAAGCAGAAGCTTTGAATTAAAAAGGTGTAACAGATTTAAAGTAGAAAGACCCAAGCGGATTTCAAAGGAAGTTTCAGTAATCAAGCACAACTTCAATCATCTACATTACATAGCATATCAGCAGTTTAGCATAGGCAGCAGGTATGCAGGAGAGGTTTTGGGCAAACTATAGCTCTAGTGGACAGGAGAAGTAGTAACCTGTTGTAATGACTTTTTGGGTATCTTCTGAGCAATCCAGTCGTGAGTAGGTCAGATACTGAAGTCCAGGCCAGAAGAAAACCTGTGTTTGTTGTTTTCTCCACTTCCCCTTTCCCCTTGGGTTTGCCAGCTCTATAGTTATAACTCAAAGACTGTTGGATCGGCAGGCTTTGGGGGGGTCTGGTGGGCTATCGTCACTCCCGCAGGAATTTCGAAGCTGGACCTGATAGTATTTTCTATTTTGTTTATTTGTACAGCGCACAATGCCCGAGGGCAACCGGGCGCATTATTTAGTTACAGTCAGCTTACATAGAAGTATTTACATTTAGAATATACAAAATATACATGTGACATCAAAGGTATACAATTTACAATATACAAGTGACATAATCGAAGGTATACAGTTTACAGGATAGGGCAGAATGCAATGGCAGAGACATAAAAATAGCCTGTGGTGTCATAGAATATTGTTACAGTCAATAGTCATCCTTAGTCGAGGGTGGATAGCCAAGCTTTGGCATTACGCTTGAAGGCAGTGAGAGAAGGTTCAGCTCTGAGTGGGTTAGGTAGTGTGTTCCACAGCTTGGCTGCTAGTACGGGGAAACCGCGGCCTCCAGATTTTTGGAGGTTGAACCGTCGGATGAGAAGGCAATTAGTGTGTGCGCTTCTGAGAGGTCTTGCAGCTGAGTGCGAGGTGAACCTGTTGGAAAGGTAGCTGGGGGCTAGGTTAGCGATACTTTTATGTGTGAGTGCCAAGGCTTTAAGAGAGACTCTTTGGGTAACTGAGAGCCAGCGAAGGCTCTGTCTGTATTTGGAGATATGTGCAGTTCTAGGAATGTTGAGGGCTGCTCTAATAGTGCTGTTTTGGATGATTTGAAGTTTTCTGATATTGCATTGATTAGTGCCCAGATAGAGGGCATTGCAGTAATCGATTTTGGAGATGACAAGAGTCCTGGCTAGAGTTGTGCAATTGGCAGGAGACAGAAAAGGGCGGCAAGTTGTGATAAGCTTGCATGTGTAAGATGCGGCTGAGGAGACTGCATTCTTTTGTTGGGATAGGGAGAGGGTGGAATCAAGATAAATACCTAATGTCTTGGTGACCTTGGCCACTTTGATGGAGTTACCATCGATGCTGAAGGACTTGAATGAGGAGTCAAGTTTACTGAGTTTTTGGGGTGAACCTAAGATGAGGAGCTCAGTCTTATTTAAACACAGTTCATGCTGCAACATCCAGGCCTGGATGACTTGATCAATGGCGTTGATAGCTATGGAGTCAATTTTGTGGTCACCCGTGATGGGAATAAGTATTTGGGTATTGTCAGCGTAGTTGGTGTACGTGATGCCCATACGGTCCAGTATGTCAAATAGAGGTTTTGTGAAAACGTTGTAGAGTGTCGGGGACACACATGACCCTTGGGGGACACCACATGTGACAGGGGAAAGTTCAGCAGTGGCAGAGGGGGAGAAGACCCTCATAGGTCTACTGTCCAGGAATGATGTAATCCAAGCTGTGGCTTTCTCCGAGAAGTTAGCTGCTGATTTAAGGTGGTGGCAGAGGATTTGATGATTGACTAAATCGAATACTGCGGAGAGGTCTAGAAGGAGTAAGAGAGACAATTTTCCCTTATATTTTAAGTCCTCTATTTGTGTTTTTGAATCTAGTAACACAGTTTCTGTGCCATGGCGAGGGTGGAAGCCCGATTGCCTAAGACCCAGAAGGTTGTTGGATTCAAGATAATCTTGGATCTGCAGGTATGCCGCTCGATCGAGAAATTTTAAAAGAAATGGCACCGTTGTGATAGGTCTGTAGTTGGTAGGAGTGTTAGCATCCAAGGTAGGTTTTTTCAGTAAGGGAATACCCAGGCGTCCTTGAGGTTGTCAGGGACGATCCTCGACTTGAAGGAGGAGTTTATGAGTGTGGTGATGAAAGGCGCCAGGTGCTGTGAGGCCTCCTTGATAATATTGGCAGGGCAGTAGTCTCCCTGACAGTTAGATGGCTTAAGACTGTTAATGATAAGTTCAACTTCAAAAATAGAGAGGGGTGAGAAGCAGAAGGGTTGCTGAGGTGCAGTATTCGGTTTGTAGTTAGCCTGAGGGGCAAGCTGTGCTATAAAGGAGTGTAGACTGTTTTTTTTTCTCATTGATTTTGGTTTGGAGCGTAGTAATTTTTCCCAAGCGATCCTCTTGGATGTTTGTGCACCAAGCGCTGTCTTTGGAGCAGGTGTCTGGAGGAGATAGCTCTGTACAATATGTGGCTTTCCTATGACTCTACTGTTATCTACTGGATACTAAAACTGTCATTCAAATCGCGAGGGTTCTCACAGACTGTCCACCCTGACCCACTGTCGCCTACAACACTGGTACACCACCTCACACTGATACTCCAAAGTGTGCCTACCTTGAGCCAACAAGCCACCCTCCCCAGTCAGTGTACGTTGTTGGAGAACCTGGCCCCATTTAGCCCTTGGTTTCTTCCAAGAGGGCAATCCACCTTGGGTAAAACGCATTCTGCTGACCGGGGCTGGCATCAACACCAACTGAACAGCATTGTGTTTTACAAATGCTGAATAGCATAAGTTAACTGGTGAGCTTTGTTGTCGTGGCATGTTGCCTATGGGTTAGCCGCACGGAGAAACAGGGAAGCTGTAGATGACTATCAGTGTTCAGCAGCCAGCACCGGAAGCTTGAGTAAATGACAGACATTGAGCTTTCTGACTGTCACATGCAGTGGCAGTGTTACCCACTATGCCACTCTATGCTGCAATATGCATTACAGTATTGTCTTGAAGCCGCCACCGACCCAAGGATGCTGGTTGAGTTTGACATGAAGTTAGCAACCCATGTCATGCAATCAATGGCATGTAAATGCAATACTCACCATTGGTACTATTGATTTCTTCCCTGTCATCATGGCACTTAAACAAACCTACGCCGAGCAATGGGCTCTGGCCTTCTGATATCCTGTGCCCAACGACAAAGTGATGAGACCCTAGATTTCCTGCCATTACCTGCATGAGGGCAATAGACTTCGCCTACACACACACCCATTGGTACTGTATCGGGATCCCAATCTTGATGTCTGATAGAGGAGGCACTGCACGGTGCCTGTCTTGGAAGGATGTAAAGGCTTGCCTTGGGGATGAGGTGCATACATTGATTCTGTATCGGGATCCCAATCATGATTGCTGATATAAGAGGCACTGTACGGTGCCTGTCTTGAAAAGATGTATGGTTTGCGTTGGGGTTGAGGTGCATACATTGGTTCTGTGTCAAGATCCCAATCAAGATGTCTGATAGAGTGAAGCACTGCACGGTGCCTGTCTTGGAAGGATGTACAGGTTTGCATTGGGGATGAGGTGCATTCATTGGTTCTGTTTCGGGATCCCAATCATGATTTCTGATAGAGGAGGCACTGTACGATGCCTGTCTTGGAAGGATATACAGGTTTGCGTTGGGGATGTACAGGTTTGCGTTGGGGATGAGGTGCATACATTGGTTCCTTATCAGGATCCCAATCTTGATTGCTGATGGAGGAGGCACTGTACGGTGCATGTCTTGTTAGGATGTACAGGTTCGTGTTGGGGATGTACAGGTTTGTGTTGGGGTTGAGGTGCATACATTGGTTCTGTATCGAGATCCAATCATGATTTCTGATGGAGGAGGCACTGCACTGTGCCTGTCTTGGAAGGATGTACAGGTTTGCATTGGCGATGAGGTGCATTCATTGGTTCTGTTTTGGGATCCCAATCATGATTTCTGATAGAGGAGGCACTGCACGGTGCCTGTTCTGGAACGATGCACACGTTTGTGCTGGGGATGAGGTGCATACATTGGTACTGTATCGGGATGCCAATCTTGATTTCTGATAGAGGAGGCACTGCACGGTGCCTGTCTTGGAAGGATGTACAGGTTTGCGTTGGGGATGTACAGGTTTGTGTTGGGGGTTGAGGTGCATACATTGGTTCTGTATCAGGATCCCAATCATGATTTCTGATAGAGGAGGCACTGTACGGTGCATGTCTCAGAAGGATGTACAGGTTTGCGTTGGGGTTGAGGTGCATACATTGGTTCTGTATCAGGATCCCAATCATGATTTCTGATAGAGGAGGCACTGCACGGTGCCTGTCTCAGAAGGATGTACAGGTTTGCGTTGGGGTTGAGGTGCATACATTGGTTCTGTATCAGGATCCCAATCATGATTTCTGATAGAGGAGGCACTGCACGGTGCCTGTTCTGGAACGATGCACAGGTTTGTGCTGGGGATGTGGTGCATACATTGGTTCTGTATCGGGGTCCCAATCATGATTCCAGATAGAGGAGGCACTGCACGGTGCCTGTCTTGGTAGGATGTACAGGTTTGCGTTGGGGTTGAGGTGCATACATTGGTTCTGTATCAGGATCCCAATCATGATTTCTGATAGAGGAGGCACTGCACGGTGCCTGTTCTGGAACGATGCACAGGTTTGTGCTGGGGATGTGGTGCATACATTGGTTCTGTATTGGGGTCCCAATCATGTTTTCTGATAGAGGAGGTACTGCATGTGCCTGTCTTGGAAGGATGTACAGGTTTGCGTTGGGGTTGAGGTGCATACATTGGTTCTGTATCAGGATCCCAATCATGATTTCTGATAGAGGAGACACTGTACGGTGCATGTCTCAGAAGGATGTATAGGTTTGCGTTGGGGTTGAGGTGCATACATTGGTTCTGTATCAGGATCGCAATCATGATTTCTGATAGAGGAGGCACTGTACGGTGCATGTGTCAGAAGGATGTACAGGTTTGCGTTGGGGTTGAGGTGCATACATTGGTTCTGTATCAGGATCCCAATCATGATTTCTGATAGAGGAGGCACTGCATGGTGCCTGTTCTGGAACGATGCACAGGTTTGTGCTGGGGATGTGGTGCATACATTGGTTCTGTATCGGGGTCCCAATCATGATTCCAGATAGAGGAGGCATTGCACGGTGCCTGTCTTGGAAGGATGTACAGGTTTGCGTTGGGGTTGAGGTGCATACATTGGTTCTGTATCAGGATCCCAATCATGATTTCTGATAGAGGAGGCACTGCACGGTGCCTGTTCTGGAACGATGCACAGGTTTGCGTTGGGGAGGAGGTGCATACATTGGTACTGTATCGGGATCCCAATCATGCTTTCTGATAGAGGAGGCACTCTACGGTGCCTGTCTCAGAAGGATGTACAGGTTTGCGTTGGGGAGGAGGTGCATACATTGGTTCTATATCGGGATCCCAATCATGCTTTCTGATAGAGGAGGCACTCTACGGTGCCTGTCTCAGAAGGATGTACAGGTTTGCTCTGGGGATGAGGTGCATACATTATGTTCATGCTCTCAGATTATGTGTGTTCTGCAAAGCCTGAATAAAGAGCAGGGCTAAGCGCCATACATGTTTCTAAGGCCTGCACTTGAGATGGTGCACATGTGGACATTTCTATTTTTCAGAAGCCATGGGTTTGAGGGAACCATACTGTGCAAGGAAAGGGCAGGAAACTGCAGTTGTCCTGAGGAAGAGACAGGTTATGCAGTTCTCCTCCCGAGATCTGTCCTTACCTTTGACAGGAGGGTGGCACAGGCCTGTCCCTGAAACTGGCCTCCATGACCGCCACTCCAGAGTAGACATCCACCAGGCCTCCAAGGAGAACATCTCCAGGCTTGAAGAGTGCTTCGAGTCCCAGCGATGCCAGAGTGCAGGCGGTCTTCACCATCTCCTTCAGGGCAGAAATGGCGAGGAAAAGGAGCATGTACCTGTGAAGCTCCATATTAGGAGAGAGAGAGAGAGATCCTACATTGGTTGAAAGCGCCAACAGTGAATCACTTTGCACTGCGTGATCCAATAATGGAGGAACCACAGAAACTCCCCGTCCAGCCTGGGTCACAGCAGGACAACCTGGGTCACAGCAGGACAGCCTGGGTCACAGCAGGACAGCCTGGGTCACAGCAGGACAGCCTGGGTCGCAGCAGGACAGCCTGTGTCACATTAAAGCACTGTCATGGTAGAACACACCGGAATCAGTGCAGATCACCAGTCGCCGCTGGGTCTAACTCGAGCAAGATATGCACAATGTTGGGTTCGCAAGACATACACCTTAAATTACAGGCACACATTGATCTCTCTCTGACCCGACAAATGTCACTCTCCAGTATCACCACAAAACTCTCCAGACAACTTGCCATATAAATGGAGAATTAATGACTGGTTTCAGCACTGATCTTTTCGCTCCAGAGGCCTGGGCATGTCTGGGCACTGTACACTGTAATTAAGAGGATGCTAATAGAAGGGGCGGATAGAGAGGTAATGCCCAGCTGCACCCTCTGGAAATAGGAGGTGTTACCTAAGGGAACTTGGGAGATCCTACTCTGAGGAACGATGCAAACAGAAATATCCATTAAAAATAAAGAAGATACATATTGCAAATACTGTTTTATTAGTCAAATGCAGCTGTAGAGTAGCCAATGTTTAGAGCCTGTGAGATGCCATGTTTCGAAGCCCTGTGCCACCGGAGATGGTATGCACTGACCCATGTTCGGTCCTCACTTGACCCATTACTAGACCTAAGAGCTGGAAGCACACATTCACCTGAACTTTATGGCCACTGCCACACACAGCTCAAAGACCACAATCAGCTAGTCTACATGTTCAGAACGCGACATGTCCAGCCAAGTACCTCAGCGAGCCTCCACCACAGGGACATCATATCAACAAAATGCCAGACGTAGCGGAAGTGACATCACATGACCCTTGACCTCTGGTGACATCCCAGGAAGTGATGTCATTTGACCCCACACCCGAGTAACATCATGGGAAGCGGTAGCACGCAACCTTTCAACCCTTGACAAATCAGGCCGTGGTATCACATAACATTGTTCTTCAGTACGCTAAGAAAAATATGTTTACAATATCACCGTAATATGATATACATTTCATACAAGAATGGATCAATATATGTAGCGTTAATATCAGTGCGTATAGGCCCATATTACCAAATAATTGTGAATGCAAGCAGACGTCCACCGCCAAATGATGCCATGCAATCGAAAGAAAACCATGTGGATGTTGCATGAAAAGAAAGAAGGTGGGTGATGAAACCGAGCCGTGGAAGGCTGGGTGGGCACAGCGAGAATCAAACATCTAAAAACGAGAGCTCACCAGTTTCCCCTGCCACGCCTGTGAGAGGCCCATCCAGTCCTGTTTGTTCGCCCATTTCGATTCTGGGACTTGAAATTTTTATTTGCCATTTGAAATGTAAGAAAGCTACAAATTCAGAATTCCTGGCAACACCAGGACTGCTTGGCCACTTCTCACGCATGACAAAGGGAAGCTTGAGAGCTCTGTACATGTAATGTTGAGGGAGCTTGAAATAATGCTACAGGCTGCTTGTGTCAAATGTTACCCTTTCTTCTTGAAATGGCTGGTGGCAGTGGTTTTAGAACAAACTACCATGATTGTTCCTGACCGCGAACACCGGTAGCTAAAAATTGGGTCAGCCATGTTTTTCAATATGGCGCCCAAGACCCCTCTGTAAAAACGGACTCTGGTCATCTTTTTTTCGCCGTTTCTTTTAGGAAAAGTCCTTCTTGTGTGTAACTCTGTGCGCCAAACCAGGTTTGGTCACTTTGTTCGATGCCCTTTGGCGAGCTTCGGTGCTGAAGCCCTCCTCTGGCGCCTGAGTGTCTGAGGTGGAAAGGAAGTAAGGGAGGTGCCTGAAATTCCCTATGCTTAGTCTCCTAGGAGACCTGAATGCACTGTAGCGTGATTGGCTGGCTGACTGTCCGGCAAGGACAGCCACCCTGCTGGGTGATTGACAACTAGGCTGGAATGAATGGGAGAAAACTGTTTAAAAGCAGGTCTCTGGGACTTGGAAGGCAGAGTCGACCACTGGAATGAAAGAACCAAAGACAAGTTGAAGGAAGACGACAGCTGCAACTCCTGGACCGTTGGGTTGCCCTGTGAAGCCCTGCTGCAGGTCCGAATTGCCTGAAACTCCATTGACAGAGAAGTCCTTCAAGGACGACTTCTTCCCTTGAGCTGGTTGGAACAACTAACTCGTAAGCCACCTGGACACCGTCTCCATACTGGTCGAATTTTCATCAGAGTGCTGATGAAAACCGGAAAGCCAGTGAGAAGGATACCAGTTTGTGGAATTTAAGGCACTCACATCTTAAAACCGACGCTTAGCCAAGCTTGTGGCCTCTTCCCTGGGCAGTGCAGGAGCCTCCTGACGTCCTCCTTCTTGTCCCCACGACTGAAGCTCAGGAACAGCGAAATCTGCTTGAACTGCCAGGAACAGCTGCCTCAGCTACAGCTTTTCTTCATCAATAAGGTACTGTGCAAACGCGGTGTGGAAATCTTTTCTGCCGCAGTGAAAGTTTGTGAAACTTTCCCATCTTTGGAGTCTTGTTCGCTCCTAAACCGACATATAACTATTTTTCTGGCAAACTACTTCCTCGAACATTGGCAAAGACTTTACAGTTTACTACCAGAACTGTGCTATCCTATGCAAGACTCTGAACCATTGACTTTGGCCCAGGCCTAATGAATTGAATTGCTAGTTGTAGTGAACTGAAACTATTTGCCCTGCAAATGAAAGTAATTGTGCTTAATTATTTTAACCTTTGTCTTTCTACCCCTTTTAAAAGTTACTGATGTGCCATTTTGCTCCCACTTCAGGGGAGCCTAACTTGTTCAGAAACCTATTGGTTGTGTACTGTAGTGTATTATAGTGTGATATTGAGCTGCTTCTTACTAGTGGAATGTTTCCCAACTGACTGCGTAAATAAATGTATATTCTTTTACCAAGAAACCTTGAATAGTGTTTGTTTGAATCACTGTATTGGTTGGTCCTTTGTGTAACTTGTTCTACTGCTCAGTTTACTCTTGAGATAAGTCTGGCTGCTCAGCCACTGCCACCACTTTACTCTGTAGTACAGGCTTGTACCAAAGGTGATTGTGTGCTGTCACTTGTAGTCTTAATTGTGTGTAGTGTTCCTAAAGGGTACTGCACATGATTCTGCCTAACACCAATCATTTCAACTTGATCCAATGTGGGTTCTCAACCAATGCAACATGTGCAGAACCAAGGGGAATGGGGGGCATAGAATCAGGAAAGAAAGCGACAGTCCTATGGGGTTGGGGTAATCACTGTCACTCGCCGGATTTTAGGCCGTACCAATAAATGTATACAGTCGTACATTTCTCTAGTGCACAATGAAGGAATTGTAGCTGCAAACAACAATAAATCACACTTTATGCTGCATTTTCTGCTCTAAATGAGAAGGCAGCTTATGAATGTATTGACGCATACACAGGCATGCTTGCTTTGCAGCAGGGCAGGTGTATTGATTTGCTATTCACGTGGATTCCAGCTCCACTCCCTCCAGAAAGAAGCAGGCTGATGCAGTCTGGTTAGGCTGTGGTCCTCCAGAAGGATGCAGTCTGGTTAGGCTGTGGCCCTCCAGAAGGATGCAAGCTGGTTAGGCTGTGGCCGTCCAGAAGGATGCAGGCTGGTTAGGCTGTGGCCCTCCAGAAGGAAGCTGGCTGATTCAGGCTGGTTAGGCTGTGGCCCTCCAGTAAGAAACAGGCTGATACAGGCCGGTTAGGCTGTGGCCGTCCAGAAGGATGCAGGCTGGTTAGGCTGTGACCCTCCGGAAGGAAGCAGGCTGATACAGTCTGGTAAAGCGGTTGCCCTCCAGAAGGAAGTAGGTTGGTTAGGTTGTGGCCCTCCAGAAGGCAGCAGACCGATACAGGCTGGTGAGGCTGTGGCCCTCCAGAAAGAAGCAGACTGGTTAGGCTATGGCCGTCCAGAAGGATGCAGGCTGGTTAGGCTGTGGCCCTCCAGAAGGAAGCAGGCTGATACAGGATGGTAAACTAGTGGCCCTCCAGAAGGAAGTAGGCTGCTTAGGCTGTGCCCCTCCAGAAGGTAGCAGACCGATACAGGCTGGTTAGGCTGTGGCCTTTCAGAAAGATGCAGGCTGGTTAGGCTGTGGCCCTCCAGAAGGAAGCAGACAGATACAGGCTGGTTAGGCTGTGGCCCTCCAAGAGGAAGCAGACCGATACAGGCTGGTTAGGCTGTGGCCCTCCAGAGCGAAGCAGACTGATACAGGCTGGTTCGGCCATGGCCCTTCAGGAGGAAGCAGAGCGATACAGGCTGGTTAGGCTGTGGCCCTCCAGAAGGTAGCAGACTGATACAGGCTGGTTAGGCTGTGGCCTTCCAGAAGGAAGCAGGCTGTGTCGTGGTTTATTACGCGGTCACACCAAACTCAGGGAGTTCCTTTCCCCACAACGAATGTGGCGCGCACAATAAAGCACTTTTTGTTTTTGTTAAGGTTCTACCATCTTGTATCCAACCCCAACAAGTACCCGTGCCACAGTGTTCTAGGAACCAGGCCTGTGTGTATTCAAAATATATATATTTATTAATTGTTTGTAACCAAATATCACAAATAGATTAACATAAGCCACAAATGCTGGGGCAACACAAGAACAAAATGACCTCCATAAAGACACCAACATAGAGATAACACTGAGAAATGCAGTTACAATTATTTCTTTTTAAATCACCCACCAATACAGAAAAAGAACAATTCAACACACACAGTGATTGCTGATTTGGATCAGAATACTATTTTCCCAGAAACCCTCAACCTCCAAGCATCCTTAACTCCTCTGAATGGAAGGCCAGTGGCAGAGAGTGGGAACACAATGAGAAAATCGGATTTGGGGCTTTACTCACAGAGACAATATGAAAGAAAGAAAAGCAATGGGAAAAGTGTGTTGCAACACCTAAAAAAGAACAGGCAGGACTTTGTGGTTTTGGTCAAAGCACAGTGGAAAAATCAGTTTTGGGATTAGAATCACAGATGCAATGTGAGAAAGAAAAGAAAATGAGGAAATTCGTTTTGCCACACCTACAAAGAAGAGGTAGGGCTTCCTCGAAGTGCATCCGGAAGTGCTGTGGAAGGCAGCTTTGCTGCTCTGGACTTTGATCCTGACTACTACTTTTTGGCGGTACGCGAGTAAACTTTCTGCAACTTTGTTGCCATTGCATCTGCGACATATGGACTATAGACTATATCTATCATTACAACATTGTTTTGTCTATTACTCTTGCAGATATATCTATATTTTCCGGCGCATTCCGCTTGAAGCTTAAGCTTTGAGAGCATCCGGAAGTGTTGTGGAAGGCCGCTTTGCTGCTTAGCTGAGCTGGGAGCAGCCATCAGCCACCTCACTTGAGGTCCGTGGTTCTTTTGCAATTTTTGCAAAACGTTAACTATGTTAATCCTGGCTTAAATGCATTTTCTTTTTTACAGGCTATCTTCATTTGTTGAACAAGTAACAGGGAATGTACTCTCGTAAAAAAAGCCATACCTCCAATGTAAGAAGTTAAGACCCCCTTGTCACGTCTGGAATCAGTTCTTCCCAAAGCATCAACAGCCAAATTGCAGTTGGAAAAGCAAAAATGCCCGCTTGAACCGCCCTTAATAAGAACGCTTTTGTGTCTGATATCTGCCTTTTTTACTCACCACAACGCGAGCCTCTCTTTTCCTATCCTAAGGGTCACACAATATGGAATGAAAGCATGTGTGCCGCCCTGAATAGGCAGCCCCCTCTTCCTAAGCCATGTGTGCACCTCAACATCAAGTGGAATACTAATGAACAGGGCCTCGTCACAACCTTTGATGCAGCCCTTAGCAGGTCTGGGGCCTTGCTGAGCTCACCGTCCCAACCCATTGCTTTAGCTTAACCTTCCGACTCCTCTTTCATCTCCATGGATGCTGGAAAGCGTTCTCCAGCTAATAGAGAACACCACTCACCCAAGACTCCTTGCGTTGATCATCTGAACCTTCCCCAGCCCTGACTCAGGTTTCATCTTCCTGGATGCTGGAAAGCGTTCTCCAGCTAATAGAGAACACCACTCACCCAAGACTCCTTGCGTTGATCATCTGCTCCTTCCCCAGCCCCCACTCATGTCTCATCTCCATGGACGCTGGAAAGCGTTCTCCAGCTAATAGAGAACACCACTCACCCAAGACTCCTTGCGTTGATCATCTGAACCTTCCCCAGCCCCGACTCAGGTTTCATCTTCCTGGATGCTGGAAAGCGTTCTCCAGCTAATAGAGAACACCACTCACCCAAGACTCCTTGCATTGATCATCTGAACCTTCCCCAGCCCCGACTCAGGTTTCATCTTCCTGGATGCTGGAAAGCGTTCTCCAGCTAATAGAGAACACCACTCACTCAAGACTCCTTGCGTTGATCATCTGCACCTTCCACAGCCCCCACTCATGTTTCATCTCCCTTGACACTGGAAAGCGTTCTCCAGCTAATAGAGAACACCACTCACCCAAGACTCCTTGCATTGATCATCTGATCCTTCCCCAGCCCCGACTCAGGTTTCAGCGCTCTGTGCACAACTCAACTGTATCCCCGAATTCTTGCTCACATCCGACGCCTCACAGGACGGCTCAAGTGTTGAATGACCAATCAGACAACGCCACAATAGCACCGGCTACACCTCTAGTGGAACTAACTGTGAATGCTATAAACACCACTTTATCATCACTATTTAAACTCTTTGAAGTTGTAGGTGCTTAAGTTAATAAACAGACTGAACTCTTAAGGCTGTTATGCCAACAGAGACGCTCTTTGGAACGTTCATCTGACACAGAGACTCATTTGCCTTCTGGTCCCTCTACATCTAGACGGACTACTCCAGCTGTTGAACGTCAGAAAGCTGTTCCTTATCCGAAAGAAATGGGAAGCATGTATCATGTCCGGCAGCAACTTCTCGTCCTGCTTTTGGCTACATCATCAAACCTGGAGAATCAGATCTCAAGCCTTCTCCTCTACCACCCTTGAATACTAGGAAACAATCTGTGAATTTTTCTACGACTTGTACTAAAGCAACCATATACCATCTTTGAGCCCTTGCAACCAGTAAAACGACCAGCAAAAATGGACAAACCCAGTATACAACACAACAAACAAAATATAAAAATATAGTACGCTCCCAGGTGCCAACTACAACAGGCACCAAACGATTCTTGTGAGCTATCTCGCTTACAAAATCTCAAAACCTGGTAAGCAGCACTGTGATCCCCAAGAAATATGCTAAACATTCGACATCCAGATCTGAAAATGACACCACATCTCATAAAGATACACTTACCTATGAGCAGGGACGTCATTTCACCAAAATGCCAGGGATAGCGGAAGTGGCATCACACGACCCCTGACCCCCTGATGACATCACAGGAAGTGATGTCATGTGACCCCGCCCCCAAGTGATATTTCGGGTAGCGATTGAACACATTTCACCCGTTGACAAAACAGGAAGTTGCATCACATAGCAGTGTACACTACGAAAAATATATTTACGATATCACTATGTGATGTACATTTCATACAAGAATGGATCGCCATATGTATCATTAAGATCAGTGTGTATAGGCCCATATTACCAAATTACTGTGTATGCAAGCAGACGTCCATGACCAAATGATAATGATGTGTTATTATATAGCACTTAAGCTATGCGCTTTATATAGACAAAATATACACCCAATATCACCCAACCTGTGTTGGTACTCATTTATCAACCTCAGAAGGATGAAAGTCTGAGTGAGGTGTTTAAGAACAGACTAAATCAGTGACTCACCCCCTGAAGTGTGCCTGAAATAAACATTTAATGAGCCTAGCAATTATTGTATAGAATTCCAGAAAGACACATTATTTGGTATCCTATTCTTTCTTATTTAGGGTCAGTGCTGAAAGTGTTAGACTTGTGGCCCTCCTGTTCTTAATTTTCTTCTTTTTTTCTAAGAGGCCTGAACAAGAAAGCCAGCCAGCCCAGAAGTAAAGAGCCACATGGTGCTGGCCACAGCCCAGGAGCTTGCAGTACAAAAAAGAAAAAAAATCTTTGAAAAACAAAAAAACAAAAAAAACATCTTTTTTTGTAGAGGTCGCAAGGGAGACCTCAGAGGTCGCAGTTGCGGCCTCTGGCGACCCCTAAATGACGTCCCTGCCTATCAGCCCTAATTCAGGCAATAAACGAAGACAGTGTTAATAAAACAGTAATACCTCAACCTAACACAACAAAGAAAACAACTTAATCAGCAGTTCAACCTAGAAACACAGCTATTAGAAATTCAGAGATCACTTATGCAATATTTTTCGACACAACACATGCCGCCATGCAAGAAGCCAGAGATTATACGCACAACTTTTTTACTGAGCTCTCAACCCATCAACCAATCTCATCAGCAACTATTTTGCAACAACTAAACCACCAACTGCTTCAACACAAAACTATTTACAGGTGCGTCGCCACAATTTCATCTTCATAATCTCTTGTTGAAGTGTAGGCCGGCTCCTTTTCCTTCATACGATCTGAACAGAGCGAATGTACTTAATATTTTTGAAGAAATTCATAGCCTGCAAGATGTCTGCTCAGTAGACATAAAACAAGTCAAATGTATTCATTCAAACGACCTATCTGAAGTTAGACTACTCATGCAATTGGTAGTAGACTTCAATAACTTGTGGAAAACCTAGAACGATTTTTTCGACCTCAGCTTCGAACTACATAAGGATTTGACTCCAAAAGACTCACGGTTTCAAAAGGGACCCCTGTTTCAGTCAGTACCACCTGAAAGCTCAACCTCACTCTCCAACCGTTTTTCAATAACAACTTCAAAAAATAATCTAAGGCACTCATTTCTATCAAGACCCAGAATTTCATTACAGACATAACAACTCGACATGAACAAAAATACTACAATCTCCTGGGCTAGCTGGAACACCAGATGGCATGTGCACACAATTAATGATTCGCAAAACGGTTTAAACAAGTTTGATATCCTCGCTTTACAAGAGACGTGGCTGCTTGAAAATCCGACATGGAATGGATATCAGATAGCAACAGTTAACGCCATGACATCTGGTAAAGGCAGCCCTTTTGCTGGCCTTTTAGTAGCTGCAAAAATCGCAACTGGATGCACCTGTGAGGCGTGAGCATCCCCTAATCATTACATACAGTTGGTCAAAATCACTCAAGGCTCTTCTACTTTAGCTCTAATCAACACGTATTGGAACCATTCAAAAATTACAGACAAACGGTTTTTTGAAGACATAAATAAACTAATTTCCTTGATCTCACTCACTGTCACTATTCCAGCTAATATCTTGGTAGGTGATTTGAATCTCCATCTTTTCAACGATAAATGGCTCAAGGACAATTAAGCTATTAATCAGTGGTGAGCTTTCACCAAGGCACATTCTCTATTCATGGCCAATGGATTGATTCCAGGAGATTGCCTACCTAAGGACACTTGGTCCACAGGATCTCAAACCTCTATAATCGATTTTATATAAATGGACAAAGTCACCTTTACTAAGACTACATATCTAGAGGTTGTCAAACAAACTCAAAGCGACCACAACATGGTAACCTTCACGTGGTCGTGGAATTCACCAGATGCAAACATCCCAAGGCATCAATATCCTGGTCAATTAACCATCAATCAAGGTAAAAATCGCTTTCAATGGACCCCCAATAAACCTGAACATATTCATAAAATCATTGTTAATCCTCAATGTTCTTACAATGAATCAGAACATCATTACGTTACAGCTTTGCAGGTACATTCTTCTAACACAGTAAAAAAAATCTACAAACCAAAGCATGCCTACGATTCAGTCTTGCGCGAGAGAAAAGCAGAATTTTCACAGAAACAAGAGGGCTGCTAAACATCTTGACAAGAAAGAACAACTGCAAACATTAAAGACTCTAAAAACGCAGTATCGAAACTGGGTTAGAAGTCGGTGAGCACTCACATATCAATAAGATGGAGGGACAATGCTGCACTCTCTTGCATTTAAATCATCAGCTGCCATTTGGAAATTATTAAACAACACGACTAACTGTGCTCAAGAACTTGCACAAATAAATGGTGTGACAGCCCAGCCATGGCATAATCATTTTCTCCACCTGTATGCCTCCCCAGACCTCTCTACTCCTACCAAATTGACAATTCTTCCTAAAAGGAATGCAACCAACTTTGACTTATATATTACGAAAGAGGGCATCCTTTATTACATCCAAAAGTCAAGCCGGTCCAGGGCACCAAGTCTAGATGGATTGAGTAATATTATGTTCAAGGAACATCCGATAGAATTGTCAGCCATTTTATATGAAGTCTTTCAACATGTCATTCTCACAAACGCCTTACCAAAATCATGGCTAAAATCATGAATCATACCAATATACAAAAGAGGAAATAGACAGTTGCCTGCAAATTACAGGCCCATCATTTTGCTGGATGCACCCAGCAGAATATTCACACGCTTCACACTTAAGGAATTTAACAAATGGACCTTAGACTCCCTCAACTGAGACCCCTATCAAACAGGCTTCGTTGCAAGCTTGGGCACAACATTTAACTTGATGTTCATTTCGACCATTCAAGTGCAATCTCTGGCTCAAAATCAGCCCCTTTATTTTGCTTTCGTGGATTTCCAAGCAGCTTTTGATTCTGTCTCAAGACATCTTTTACATACCAAACTTAAAAAAGCAAATTGCCCTTCATCTCTTCTAACTCTGATCATGTTGCTTCATACGGACAACTCCATACAAGTCTGATTATTTCTGGATGGCATCATATCGTACTCAATTCCTACTTTTAGAGGGCTGAAGTAAGGTTGTATGCTTGCTTCAGCCCTTTTCAACTTTTTCATCTCTGATTTAATAAAATATCTTATACACCTGCTGACTGATGCACCTAAGTTGGGGCCCCATCTCATTCCATGTCTATTCTATGTGGATGATTTGGTGTTGATGTCAAAGACTCCCAAAGGCTTACAACAGATGCTAAAGGCCCTGGGTGCCTATGCTCTTCAAAATCTTCTTGACATCAATCAAGAAAATACCAAGTGATGATGTGTCCAGGCTCTAAAAGTAAGAAAAAAAAACATCACATCTTGGACGCTTTCTCAATTACCTTTGGAAATTGTACATCAATATATTTACTTAGGAGTAAATACAAATGATCATCTGCCTGATGGTCCCTACCTGGCCTCAATCACTTCTAAAATGGGTGTGGCTACTTCTTAAGCCAAAATCATACATGCCAAGTATGGGGAATGTTCATGTCTTCCACTTATCACTTTTCTTAATCAAAAAGCAGCCCCTTGAGTATTATATGGGGCCGAATACAAGCCGATTATATCAGAGCTTTTCCGGCTTAGATTGGAAGGTAAATATTGGAAACAACTTTTGTGCCTACCTAAAGCCACTCCAATCACTATTAATGGAGATGAAGTGGGTATCACTCCCTTGTATTGTCAAAATGTCTGTCGTGTTGTCAAAAACCTGTGCTTCCAGGGACCCTGAAGCATTTAGTAGCTGAATGTTCTGGTTTAAGAAGTCAGCGAGAATTATATTTCAGACCACATTTTATGCCTGTCAAACCCTTGGCGTTGAAACATTTTGGTCAATGATCTTTTCAACCAACACAATTGATTTAAGAATGGCCACAATGCACGATATGCTCTACATTTGGATGATGTTGAATAAGGTTTCTTTTCTTTGCTTTATGTTATTTTCCTTCCTTTCTCTCCTTATACTTTTCCTTTCTTTTTCTGTAGAAATTCATGATCTGAAGTCTTTTAATATGTATGGCTCATATATTTTATTTCTTTTTTCTTCTCCATTCTTAAAAGCCTTTTAATACTCGAATAAGAATGTCATTTTCGAGTTGGATGTTGTAAATAATGTATTCAAAAATGTAAATGAACACTGTAAACTGCAATGCAAAATAACGTTTATACCAAATGAGATTGAAAAGTTGATAAACAAAAATCTGCTAAATAAAATTAAAAAAAGAAAAGGTAGGGCTTTGTGGTTTTGGTCAGAGCACAATGGAACAAGGGGGCAATTTTGTGTTGCACCCTGCACATGCAAAGCCACTACTAGGCTTCACACTTAAAATGAAGGGAATCAACGTGGAATTTCGTTTTGCCCCATGCACACTCACGTGGAAACAGGGTTTTGGTATTGATTCTTTTGGCAAACCTTTATGTCTAGACCGGCTCAAAACACAATGGGAGACGATTATTGGTTTTGAATACCAACAATACCCATCCCATGATCACAATAGGGAATTAATTGATTTACTTTGATAAACATGCTAGGGACCTACACCACCAAACACGATATTTTCTATGGGGAAATAACTAAAACAATGCTTGTAAATATAGGGCCTACACAATCTATGGCTTTGTGGTAGTTTTACTTACAGGAGAGGCCTTGAAGTGGGCATCAAGGATCACCAGGGCACCACTGGATAGAAAGGGTGTCAGTCAAGGATCTCCTCTCAATTCTCCAAAGGGTCCCCATCAGCTTCTATGTCTCCTGGTTCCTGTCTCCAATGCAAGATTTGGGCCTCTCTGCTGGGATGTTTCTCGCCAGATTTCAGTAGTAGGTTGCCTCTTGGAATTAGTGGAAAAAGTCCAGTACTAATGCAAACTGATTTATTTATACAGCAAATAACATCACAAACTTGTCATGATTCTAGCGAAAGAGTTTGGCTTGTTTTTCACTCCCCACCTCACACCTGTGTGATAATAGGACAAGGGGATGGGGGAGTGATTTGGGAAAGCTGTGGGAGGAGAGATCTTCATCATCCGACTTTGACAGATAGGCTCGGCCATGTTTTAAACTCCAAAATCTCTCAACATGGCAAGTACCCTAAATTTTCTAATCTTTACATGTATGCATATATTTTTGAGAACTACGTTTTAAGGCGAATCAGATAAGGCTGGTCTGAAGTCAACACGTCCTTCCTATGCAGAGATAGAGTTTTTCTTCATTTACTCAGGAGCCATATCAGTGAAAAATATACCACTTTACAAGCCCCATGTTAATTATTACCTGCACAATCACACCAACGTTCACATCTCTCAGAATCAAGGGAGGGCCCAAATCACATTTTCATTAATAACTTTAATTATATTTATCACACCAAAATTGTTTTGCATGGATAAAAGGGGGTGACTGTCACCTTTAATACAATTCTGGAATTACCATTGTGACATGTATACTGCCCTTTTCATGCGATAAAATTAATTTCTCCCATTGTATCAAACTGCAGCTTCACAGGCCTCTTTCACTCAGGCCCCCACCCTTGTTCCCAAGTTTCATTTCTCCTTAGACATGTGACTAGGCAGAGCCTGGTCTGTGTTTACCTTCGCTTCTTCTTTCAAGGCATGTGAGGCCCTGATAGCCACTCTTAATGGACATTTAATGGGACTTCTAACCTCAAGGTCACTCCTACTGCACAAACAGACATGGGCTTATCTGTTTTTGACTGTGTTTTCAATCTAAGCCTATGTATTGCTTTATATATATTTAAGCAATGGCTCTGACTGATGATGACAACCAGGCCTGTGTCTTCAGGGCAGCAGAGTTAACAATGCTGGAGGTTAGTTTCATGTTGGGAGAAATGACAGTTCATGTACCCAGCAGCAAATGGCCTTTTAAACTCACACACAATTGCAATTTTAAATGACATCTTATAAGACACATAGTTTCAAAATACATGCGTATCAATTCTGGATTGTGTAAGGCTGTTATATGAGAACACCATATTCAAGCTTTGAAAGTCTGGTGAGTATTTATCTTAGAATACTGTCGATTTGGATGAGGGAAAAATGAAAATGACATTCTTTTATTAATTTTACATGCAATGAGCTCTGTTTCCCTTTAGCTCCTTGGAGCACAATCTGGTATTTCATTGAAGATACTGTACGCACTGCTGTTTCACATGTCTTTCTTTTCCTTCCTGAAATGCATTGCGCATATCTTTGTACTTTTAATTTAGGCACTCTTTTGTTCCTTGGTGATTTAGGTTCAATAGGCCTTATGTCTGGCATCATCATTTCTGTGCTGGCCTTATATTTCGGTGAGCATTTGCAAATGACTCTGGCCTCTTTATTTCTGGCCTTCAGGGGCTATATTTCACCCCACAAATCCCCCCTTCTGGTTATTGATTCCAATGAGACAGAGAGAAGAGCAAAGAGAGAGTGGGGTGTCCGTTTCCTTGTGGCCTGGGTTCATTCCAGGGATCTCTGGGAGGATGTCTGCTCTTTTCCTTGTCCTGAGGGAGTGTCCCTCTGGTCTGCACTCCACTCTTTTCAGATTTTGGGTTTTGGTCCTGGGCCCCTCCCTTTCCCGTAGCTCCACCTCCAGCCTGTTGAGCTAAGGAGTTATTTAATGCGCCGAGAATAAAAGAGAGGTTAAGTATTTCATACAGTACTCATTTCCCCGGTATGATGTGGGAATTGACAACAAAACAATTAGTTAAATATCACATTTTGTGGCATCACAATTTTGGACATGTTGTTAAGACGGATTTCTGAACTCTGTCCTGGTGGCGCAGAAGTTCAGAAGGCCAACCTAATTACTTGGAACAGGGTAACCTCTGGACAAGCCAGACCAATCAAGGTAGCGATCGCGGCGGTCAAGACTAGGTCTCAAGAGGGGTGAGGGTGACTGAAAGCCCGCAGTGAGCACACAAAGCAAGAGCGCTTACAAACTACTCCAAACAGGTGTTATATCAAAAATATAAACACATTTATTTTAAGGCCTTTAAAACAACGACCGTAGCGAGAAAATCACAATATCACAATATTAAACCAACACATACCATATCAACACAATATATATACAAATACACAGTCGCAAGCGTTTAAAGCACGAAATATGCAGTCCACCTGAAAGGAAAGGAAAACAGGCAGTGCGATAACGCTTTAGACTCAGTTCGCCTTCAGAGGCACCTAACTAGATGGAAGTCCGAGCCCTGCGAAGAGTGGAGCCTTGTGCTCAAAGTACCTGCCACGCCGGTGCCAACGGGCAAAAGGGGAAGCTCTTCGTAGGAAGTCAGGCAGTTCGGGTTAGTGCACAGCAGAAGGAGAACAGGTTCCGCAACTCAAGCGCAGCCTCCACAGCGGGCAGAAGCAGAGCGCGAGTACGGCCAAAAGGGTGCTGTTTTTACACAGCAGGGAAAAGCAATGGGATACTGCAGGAGGGCGACCAGATCCTAGCTAAACTACTCACTGGTCCCCGAAGCAAGCAGACCCAGGCTTCTCCACGTTTGTTTCAGCAGCTGGCAGGTTCAGAAGAGCAGGGAATGCCTCGTAGTCGTGTAGAGCAAAAAGACGTCCCAATCGACGAAACCAGCACAGTTTGTTGCCGCAGCAGGACAACGGAGCGGCCGTGTGTATTCGAGCCAAATGTACACTCCTCCCTTCAGACCTGGGGACGCCAAGCGTACGAAGCGTGGGAGAGTGACCAGGACTCGAAATACAACACAACCTGGCGGCAGTTACAGAGCAGGACTCCCTTGTAAGATGGTCAGTCAACTGGATGGCCCAGAGACACTTCCGAAGGCTTACTTGGCAGGAGTTGATGAAGTCGCCGGGAATAGCTGTTCCTGCTATTCCAAAGGTCGAAGCACCAGTACAGGCCTTCTGGTTCGATCAAAGGAGGAAAGGGTTTCAAAGGACGACAGCAGTGCAAAGGAGGATTCCTTCAGCGGGTCACCAGCGATTCCTCGGTCCAGCCTCGTAGTTGCAGGATACTTGGCTCCTGTATTCCTTCGTTCGTGAGAACTCAGGAGATCGACATGGTAGTGGTGTTTCCAGCTCCCTCTTATCCACGGTTCCCTTCGCGCCAAAACGGAGGGGAGCCAATGGGAGATCCGCTCATCAACACACATACCATACGTGGACCAATCACGGACCACGGTGGTCCCAGGCATTCACACCACCCTAGACTCTCTGGCACCCAGGATGTGTATTGGGACCAGACATCCCAGCCCACACCCTGGAGGCACACAAACGACATGTAGAAGCCCGCGAAAGCAACCACGTTTCGCGGGAAAGTACATGCCCAAATAAGGAAGGCCCCGGGTCGCCCGACCTGGGGAAGGTGAAGGGAGCAAGACGGACAGTGGACAGGACAAAGGAGCCTCACGGCCTGGCCATTTTGGGGAGCCAGGCCACCATTTTGGGTTCAGTGCAAAAACGTGCTCAGAACGCCAAAAGGAGCTCAAAATAAACAAAACGATCGCTGCCACCATTCCAGTCCCTGAATGACTTGCACCGATCAAATACCATCCTAAAAGAGTATCTAGGGTCTGTAGAAGGCTAGAGACCCAAGAGAGCTGTAACTTAGCTTACAGTGCCCTCTTGTGTCATGTTGCACTAAAGCCGCAACACGATAGAAGAAACTACGGGAAACAGCGTTCCCCGGTACTGACTGTCTTAAGGGCATGTCAGTTTCCCCGTAAGAAAGGAGCGAAAGCCCAGAGGAGTGCGGCAGAAGGCTGCACTTCTCTGGCAAAGTCAAGAACAAGGTGAAAACAACAGCAAAAAGTTTAGGGGTTGCCACATGGAAGGAAAATTACCTACAATTACGAAATCTTTCCTAACACTCGCCCCTCCCAGACTATGGACAGGGGGAACTAATCCACCCCTGGATGAGTCTCTTGTTCAGGTCGGTTAAACATTCTGGACAACCCATCAGCATTGCTATGTTGGACACCTGGCCTATGCTCAATAGTGAAGTCGAAGCCTTGTAGACTTATGGACCACCTAAGCAACTTTGGATTCTCCCCCTTCATGTTCATTAGCCACTTTAACGGCTTATGGTCAGTTTGCACAGTGAAGTGGGTCCCATAGAGGTAGGGCCTCAGCTTCCTTAGGGCCCACACAACAGAGAAACATTCTTTCTCTACCGTGGACCATCTGAGCTCTCTGTCCTTAAGCTGGCGACTAATAAAACCGATAGGGTGTTCCTTACCCTTCTCATCTACTTGTGATAGTACAGCTCCTATCCCAGTGTCAGAGGCATCCGTCTGCACGATAAAAGGTCTTTGATAATCAGGGGCCCTTAGGACAGGGGCCTGGCACAAGGAGTCTTTTAAGCCATTGAAGGCCTTCTCACACTCGTCGGTCCAAGTTACCTTCTTGGGTTTCTTCGGAGTTGTGAGGGCAGTCAGAGGAGCAGCTATGGTGCCATAGTCTGCCACAAAAGTGCGGTAAAACCCCGTGAGTCCTAAGAAGGCTCTCACTTGGGTTTGCGTAGTGGGGGTAGGCCAGTCTTGTACTGCTTGTACCTGACTGAGTAGAGGCTGTCTCCTCCCTCCACCTACTTCATGTCCAAGGTAAACCACTGAGCCTTGTCCATTTTGGTGAGGGGCCACTCGGACACCCTCAAAAGAGCTAACTGAAGGACTGCTTGGGAACAGGTCGGGGAGAGGTTCAGACTCCTCTTCCTCAACGTCTGAAGCCAATAGCAGTGCTGCGATTACGACGCTTGGGACGAAAGCCTTCAGCCCATTCACGTGAAACACTTTTAGAGCCTGTCCAGGCCTTCCAAGGTCCACTGAATAGTTAACCTCACCCAGGGGCTCCACCACTGGGTAAGGGCCTGACCATTTGTCCTGTAAAGCTCGAGGCCTTATGGGATTCATGATCAGGACTTGCTGACCATGTGTAAAGTTGATGAGGGAAGCTTTCTGGTCGTACCAATGTTTCACCAGCGCTTGCCCTGCCTTCAATTTATCACTAGGCAAGCCCATCAGAAGTACCATCCGTTTTCTGAGCCCTAGCACATAATCAACTACATTGGTAGTAACAGGGGGAGTGGGCATCTCCCATCCCTCTTTGACAATGGCTAAGGGTCCCCGTACGGGATGACCGAACAGAAGTTCGAAGGGGCTGAAGCCAACACCCTCCTGTGGTACCTCTCGGTAGGCAAACAGTAAGCATGAAACAAGAAGATCCCATTTTCTTCTCTGAGGCTCCTCCAGAGCCCCAATCATGCTCTTTAACGTCCTGTTAAAACGCCCCCCCCAGACCATTGGTCTGGGGGTGGTATATAGAAGAGAACCTGTAGGTGACCCTACATTCTATCCACATAGCCTGCCTATACTTCGACATAAAGTTGCTGCCATCATCCGGCACAACTCCTTTAGGGAAGCCAACCCTAGTAAACATGCCGAGTAAAGCTTCTGCAACTGGCTTGGCAGTTACAGTTGTAAATGGGACGGCCTCAGGATACCTGGTTGCATGGTCGACCAGCACCAGGATAAACCTATTGCCTGAGGATGTTTGCGGGTCAAGGGGACCAACCATGTCGATCCCTACCCTTTCAAATGGTACCCCCACAACTGGGAGCGGTACCAACGGAGCTTGGATTGTCGCGCCAACCTTACCAGACAACTGGCAGGCGGCACAACTCCTGCAGTGACTTTCTACTTGCTCCCCCATCTTGGGCCAGTAGAAGTGCATGGATAACCTTTGCTTGGTCTTCCTCATACCGAGGTGACCAGCAAGGGGAACTTCATGCGCCAACTGCAGGAGGAAGGGCCTAACAGCAAGGGGAACCACCAACCTCCTATGGTCTCCTTCTGTAGACTCTGTGGGCTCACTATTCAGGAGTCCACCTTCCTGGTAAATCCTATGCATCCCAGGAGGTTCACCCTCAAGCTGGGAGCAGGCCTGTCTCCTTAGGCCTTCCAGAGATGGGCACTCACGTTGGCCTTTACTGAATTCGTCCCTATCAGGACCTCCTTCAACTAACAAGTCTTTTAGTTCAGGATGATCGTTGGGGTCGAATACTTCAGGCATCGCCACCTCCTCGTCAAGCCCGGGCGATTGACCAACTTCCTCCACCGCAGTGGTAGGCGAGCTCGGGGGAATATTCTCTTTCCCTCGTTTTGACTTGTAGACTCCTTTCGCCTTGGGTTTCCCCTTCGGCTGGGGCGGCGTATTGGACTTGGCCAATGCTGCCCGGGCTTGAGACCGTGTGTAGGGTCTTTCGGCAGTGTCTCCTACGAGCCGTAAAGCTCTGAGATCATTACCCAACAAGACCTTTCCCGGGACGTTTCTCTGAATGCTCACTGGAATCCTGACTGCTGTACCATTTAAAGTAAGATTTACAGGGATCACGGGAAACATACGGAGGGGGCCGTCAGCCAACTTAGTGGGCATCAGAGTAGCTCTGGCAACTTCCTCTGAGTCTACCAAGGTAGAATCCACTACAGTGCGACTGCACCCACTATCCCTAAGAGCTGGAGTATCCACTCCATTGATCAGCACACTGTCTTTAAAGTAGTGCTTGGTATTATCCGGAATCCTAGCATAAGCCTCTGCGACTTTAGGCTCCCAGGAACCCAGGGACACTAAAACTACCTCAGCCTCTATTCCGCTGGGAAATGAGTCTGAGGAGAAGGATGCTCCTGTAATCTCTTCTTCCTCGTAGGAGGAGAAGGCCAGATTAGCGGAGTGGACACCCAAAGGTCTAACCTTACAACGGGGATCCCCCTTCACATGGTCAGTTGCTCCACAAGAAAAACAAGCCCCATTGGGTCTGTTTACGTAGGGAGGCTTATTGTAACCAGAGTTCTGTTTCGGAGGCTGACCTCCACTACCCTGTGAGTTCTCTTGTGTCTTACCCTTGTTTTTCTTTTTGTGGCCCTTATGGGAAGAAGATTTAGCAGATTCCCCACCCTCCATATCTTTGGACTTTTTCCCTTCCTCCTGCTTACCAGGATGAGTTTTGTCCTTATGGGACACTCGATGTGACACCCATAAGTCTGCTGCAATGGCCAGCTTCTTAGGATCTATCTCCTTCGAATCGGCCAAATGCTGCTTAAGCTCCGGGGAAGAAGAAGCAAAAATATGTTCCAGCATGACAAGATTTATCATGCCTTCGAAGGTAGAAACCTTATAACCTTCGACCCAGCCAGTTAAGTTTTTCAAAGATTCAGCGACATAAGATACCCAAGTACCACCTTCCTTTTTCTTGTACTCTCGAAAACGCTTTAAATATTGGGCCGGAGTCTTCCCAAACTTTAAAATGAGAGTTTGCTTTAACATTGCGAAATCAGCCCGCTCAGCCTTCGACATTTCCATAATGGCACTACAGCCAGAATGGGGCAGTCTACTGAGCAACCACGCAATCTTATCAGCATTGTCAACTTCCTGGACCTCGCATGCATACTCAAACGCATTCAGCCAGTCCATAATGTCATTCCTCTCTTCATACACACTGAGCAGATCTTTTGGAAACCGTGGATGAGAGGAAGCCCCAGACCCATGTCTAGGACCCTTGGACCCATTTGCAACCTGAAGCTTGGCCAGTTCCAACTGGTGATCCCTGTCTTTCTGTTTTTCTGCCTGTTCGATTTTTAGTTTGGCTATGCTGAATTCAAGCTCCTGCTGCCTAAACCGCAGCTCTTGCTTCTTGAATTCAAGCATAGCCTCCCCATCAGCACTGGCAGAGGAAACAATAGACAGCTCGTCCTCCCTGTCCTCGTGGTCGCGATGGATCAGTGCGGCGGCAGAACCGTCGGTTCTACCAGTGAGAGCAGCCCCACCACCTTCCGCACTGTCCTCAGAAGTTATAGCGTCAAGCTGCGCTTCTTGCCACGCCACGATTCTTTGGATCATTTCCAATTTAGTGCCTTGAGAGGAAACACCTCTCTCCGCACACATCTTTTTCAGCGTTTCTGATTTGGAAGCATTTAAAGTTAACAACGTATTTGTTTCCATACTGTTTGATAGGACTATGGCCTTTTTAAAGTTATATTACAACAATCCACTACCTGTACTGGTTGGAATAACCTGAAATGCCTTAGTTCGAGCGCAACACTGGATACCTTCAGTCGTATCCCACCGCTGTACACCAATTTGTTAAGACGGATTTCTGAACTCTGTCCTGGTGGCGCAGAAGTTCAGAAGGCCAACCTAATTACTTGGAACAGGGTAACCTCTGGACAAGCCAGACCAATCAAGGTAGCGATCGCGGCGGTCAAGACTAGGTCTCAAGAGGGGTGAGGGTGACTGAAAGCCCGCAGTGAGCACACAAAGCAAGAGCGCTTACAAACTACTCCAAACAGGTGTTATATTAAAAATATAAACACATTTATTTTAAGGCCTTTAAAACAACGACCGTAGCGAGAAAATCACAATATCACAATATTAAACCAACACATACCATATCAACACAATATATATATACAAATACACAGTCGCAAGCGTTTAAAGCACGAAATATGCAGTCCACCTGAAAGGAAAGGAAAACAGGCAGTGCGATAACGCTTTAGACTCAGTTCGCCTTCAGAGGCACCTAACTAGATGGAAGTCCGAGCCCTGCGAAGAGTGGAGCCTTGTGCTCAAAGTACCTGCCACGCCGGTGCCAACGGGCAAAAGGGGAAGCTCTTCGTAGGAAGTCAGGCAGTTCGGGTTAGTGCACAGTGGAAGGAGAACAGGTTCCGCAACTCAAGCGCAGCCTCCACAGCGGGCAGAAGCAGAGCGCGAGTACGGCCAAAAGGGTGCTGTTTTTACACAGCAGGGAAAAGCAATGGGATACTGCAGGAGGGCGACCAGATCCTAGCTAAACTACTCACCGGTCCCCGAAGCAAGCAGACCCAGGCTTCTCCACGTTTGTTTCAGCAGCTGGCAGGTTCAGAAGAGCAGGGAACGCCTCGTAGTCGTGTAGAGCAAAAAGACGTCCCAATCGACGAAACCAGCACAGTTTGTTGCCGCAGCAGGACAACGGAGCGGCCGTGTGTATTCGAGCCAAATGTACACTCCTCCCTTCAGACCTGGGGACGCCAAGCGTACGAAGCGTGGGAGAGTGACCAGGACTCGAAATACAACACAACCTGGCGGCAGTTACAGAGCAGGACTCCCTTGTAAGCTGGTCAGTCAACTGGATGGCCCAGAGACACTTCCGAAGGCTTACTTGGCAGGAGTTGATGAAGTCGCCGGGAATAGCTGTTCCTGCTATTCCAAAGGTCGAAGCACCAGTACAGGCCTTCTGGTTCGATCAAAGGAGGAAAGGGTTTCAAAGGACGACAGCAGTGCAAAGGAGGATTCCTTCAGCGGGTCACCAGCGATTCCTCGGTCCAGCCTCGTAGTTGCAGGATACTTGGCTCCTGTATTCCTTCGTTCGTGAGAACTCAGGAAATCGACATGGTAGTGGTGTTTCCAGCTCCCTCTTATCCACGGTTCCCTTCGCGCCAAAACGGAGGGGAGCCAATGGGAGATCCGCTCATCAACACACATACCATACGTGGACCAATCACGGACCACGGTGGTCCCAGGCATTCACACCACCCTAGACTCTCTGGCACCCAGGATGTGTATTGGGACCAGACATCCCAGCCCACACCCTGGAGGCACACAAACGACATGTAGAAGCCCGCGAAAGCAACCACGTTTCGCGGGAAAGTACATGCCCAAATAAGGAAGGCCCCGGGTCGCCCGACCTGGGGAAGGTGAAGGGAGCAAGACGGACAGTGGACAGGACAAAGGAGCCTCGCGGCCTGGCCATTTTGGGGAGCCAGGCCACCATTTTGGGTTCAGTGCAAAAACGTGCTCAGAACGCCAAAAGGAGCTCAAAATAAACAAAACGATCACTGCCACCATTCCAGTCCCTGAATGACTTGCACCGATCAAATACCATCCTAAAAGAGTATCTAGGGTCTGTAGAAGGCTAGAGACCCAAGAGAGCTGTAACTTAGCTTACAGTGCCCTCTTGTGTCATGTTGCACTAAAGCCGCAACACGATAGAAGAAACTACGGGAAACAGCGTTCCCCGGTACTGACTGTCTTAAGGGCATGTCAGTTTCCCCGTAAGAAAGGAGCGAAAGCCCAGAGGAGTGCGGCAGAAGGCTGCACTTCTCTGGCAAAGTCAAGAACAAGGTGAAAACAACAGCAAAAAGTTTAGGGGTTGCCACATGGAAGGAAAATTACCTACAATTGCGAAATCTTTCCTAACACATGTCAATTATTCTTTTATTCTTGGTAACTTCATAATAAGTATACGTTGTTCTACTCCCTGTAAATGTGTGATTTTCTCCATCCGCTTTGCCATTCTTTACCTTTACTCTTCAGATGGTTTCTGGGCTCTACTCTCGCAGGGTTCTTCAATTAGTCGCAAGTTCTGTCTGGGGTGACAGCTTTTCAACTGATATATATGAACCAATTTCTCTTCTGTCTGTTCTCCTTTAGGGATGCAGATTTTATAGGCGACAGGTGAGATTTTATAGACTATTTCGAAAGCACCATGCCAGGAGGGGAGGAACTTCGGCTCTTTGGTCTGGTTCCTTTAGAAATTGTACAGGCAGACTCTGTCTCCTACTTCATACTCTTTCTTGGTGGTCTTTAAGTCATAGGGAGTTTTCATCCCCTTTGCCGACTTTTCTAAATTTCGCTGAGCGTAAGCAAAAGCGTACTGAAGGTGTTAAATTCTCAATGTACCATGGGTCGTGGACGCGTTGATCAGGGTCTGCTCTTGAGTTTTGTAGGGCAGATGCTGAGGTAGCAGCATTTTTTGTCCAGTCATGAGCTCGAATGGTGACATTTTTGTCGCAGAAGATGGTGTAGACCGGATGGCCATTAGGACAAGTGGTAATCGGATGTCCCAACTAAGTCCTGTGTCCGCCACAAACTTCTTAAATTACCCACAATCATTTTATTGTACCTCCCATCTCCCCGTTCAAGGCTGGGTAGTAGGAAATGTGGAGTTTTCTCTTTACCCCGGGTATCTCCCAAATGTTTGTCATCACCGGACTGGTAAAATGACTTCCTCAGACTGACTCAATCCTTTGGGGAAGGCTGAAAGGCGAGAAGATGTGATTGATCATTAGGGCAGAAGCTGTCACTGCCTTGCAATTAGGGGCCAAAAGACACTCCACCCGCTTGGTAAACAAGCATGTCACGGTCAACATGTACTTGTTTCCTCTAGAGGAGCAAATCACCGGCCCAATGAAATCCACTTGCAAATCCGACCAAGCAAGTGTCATTCCCCTTTTCTGTAGGGGAGCTCTGTGTGTGCAAGAACTTGTCTGAAACTGAGCAAACACAAGACACCCCTTCAAGTTTAGGTTGAGGTTCTGACCCAAGTGTGGCCATTGTGTGACCTCTCACAAGATTTCTAAAGTTGTATGGAACCCCCTGTGACTGGCAGTGGCCGCGTCATGGGCGTGACTTAACATCAGGCTTGGGAATGAGGTTGGTACCACCCACTGGTCACATTCAGATATGGATCTCCGTACCAACAAACCATCCTGGAGTCAGAACATTTGTTGAAAACTTCATTAACACCAGGAGATCCTCTTTCCCAATATAATCACATTCCGTCAGAGGAAAAACCACGGGGTCCTCAATATGTTGATAACATTTCCAAATAATCGGGTCCTCTTTTTGTGCCATAATCAAATCAGCATCTGGGGTTTATTTACTCCACTGGGCAGTTGAGAGTTAATTTTGGGCATGTGTTTGGGACATGGTGACAGCAGCCACCTGGATTTCCCCCAACAGGGATTCCATTTCTATGAGACCCCAGTGGATGGCTCAGTTTTTGGCCGACTGGTCAGCCAAGTCATTCCCTGTTTTATCTGGTCCCTCTATTCTGGAGTGACCTCTGATCTTTTTCCAGTAGATAGTCATCTCATTAGAGGAGACCAGATCATCAATTGCTTGTATTAATATCTCATGCTTGAGCAGTTTGTTATTCACACACTGCATGCCTCGATTTTTCCAATTCATCAGGTGCTCCACAAACCCATTCCTGATATAATCTGAATCAGTGATTATGACCAGTTTGTGGAGTTGGTGTTGCACGGCAGTAAGGATGGCTTGATGTATCACCATCAACTATGCCACCTGACTGCCTCAGGAACCCAATTTTAACCCAGCAGAGGACTCTGGGGCATCATTCATCCATGCATTCCCAATGCCAGCCAGTAGTTCTTTTTCCCCGTGATTATCAAGATGGTAGGAGCACCCATCCACATAAACTGTGGATATCCCCTGGCACGTGTCTTCCTCATAGACTTTGTCCAGGGAAGTAAGGTACACCTCCATGTTGTCTTGGGTCTTTAGACTTTCGTCCTTGAGACAGTTTTCTTGAGCACAGTCATGCAAGTCAGCCAGACCTTGCGCTAGGGGACTCTTCCTGTTTTGGCCATATCTGATCTCCACAGGAAAGCCTTGCATGGACAGAATACAGGAAGTAATTCTGTAATTACTAACGTTCCCTGTTCGGATTCTGTCACTTTGGAGATATTACAAGGGCTGGTGAGGAGTCTCGACAATGATGTGCTCCCCTACAGGCGGTAATTCTTCAACCCCCACACGGTTGCCAGGAGTGCCTTTTCACAAGCATTGAATTTTTCCTCCACAGAGGACAAAGTCTTGCTTGCATACAAAATTGTTTTTTTGACCTTGTCGTGCTTTTGGTAATAGTTTCTAAGAAATACTTGAATGGAAGCCCTCAATAGGAATTTACTCAAGGACAAAGAAGTAGAATTGATCTGAGACTTAACGCTACGCAGCCATCAGAGAGGTTACATTCATTGAGTGGCCATGTAGAGAAACATCAGAGTGGTCAAGGTGGAAGAGATGAAGACCAATGGATACCAATTTTAGTGGGGAAACAAGCAGCTTGATGAACTATAGAGTTTGACTCTTCTTTCTTTCTGATGTAATGGAAAGGGTAATATATACACTATTGGTCCCCGGAACATGGACCTCCCACTAGCGGGATAATGATAGTCAATGGGGATTACTGATCGGATCACTTGTTTCACTCTCCTAGTTGCACTCTTCTTTAATGCAAACACCACACACAATTTTCCCAAAAATATATACATTTCTGTTCATTCACCTACAACCATATATACAAATAGAGCCTACTCTACATCCAGTATAATGACTCATACCAACACTTCATTAAAAAACAACACTAAATCAGTGCATAGGGCAGCAGATTCTGACTTTACTGTTCATGCTCAGATGAATTCTGACAAACTGTAACAGCAATATAATGGTATAGAGCTCTCCTGCCTTTCTAAACTCCAACTGTCGTGTGTTGACATTACTCTCAATCACTTCCTCTTACTGCAGTTAGGGAAAAGCCTTATCCACTGTTAGTGGTTCTGTTTTCAAAATCTAGCACCACCAGTTTTTGAAAACCTGGATGTACATTGGAATATGTTAACCATGGTGACACACTTGTGTTTCGGCCTACACATCCCAGGGTCTCGTCCCTTCACTATTAACTAGGCCTTCATCAAGACAACAGAAACATTTAACCCCATCCAGCACAACATCCTTCATGTTCAGTGATGTGCATACAAGCCCTCGTCGCAAAATATCTTGGCTTAGAAGCAAACAATGATGCTATTTCTGGCTCACACTGCACGTACAAATCACCTTCAAGTCCTGCAGCATCATCTATAAGGAAGTCGCCTTCAAGTCACCCAGCTACCTTGCGGAGAAAGACAGCATTTCCAGCAGACAGCACCCCACCAGAATCCAGGACACGTGCAGACTTGAAATCTGCTGCTGCATAAAGGAAAAGACCAGAAAACATGTCTTCTCTGCCTACGTGCCAAGACTATGGAACCTCCTCCCCGTCAGCATCAGACTAGCCCCACGCTCATACAAATCATAAAAGAACTCACAACCCACCTCTTCAAGGAATCTCTCCTCCTCAACGCCCAGTTCATCACATCGCCCCTCGTACCACCTGACTCGCTAGACACCACCCGCCCTGGGGACATTGCACAACCATATTTGGACTATACAATGTATTATAGCAGATGTATAGAACTCCTGGACAAATGTATATCTGTTATTCATAAATTTTGCTGGAGCATTTGACACGGTAATACGCTCAAAATTATGGATTGAACTGGAAGAATTAGGTATTGACCTGTATATCCTACACTTCCTCAAACAATTGTAGTCCAATACCTCGGTCACGGTAATCAAGAGGGGTTGTTAACAATCATGGTTTAAAACAAGGGTGTGTCGTATCTCCCCAACTTTGCAATTTATATACAGCAGACATGAGTGAGCCTTACATCATTGTTGTAATGTTACACCTGACGTGGGTGGGGACCAAGGATCGTTGTTGGCATATGCCGACAATAAGGTCCTTTTAGATCACACCCCATAGGACTTCAAGGGTTATTGGAAGGTCTCAATACTTATGCTACAGATAACAATCTCACAATTAATCTAAACAAAACCAAGATTATGGTGATTGGCAAACAACTACGAACTAATGCAAACTATGTTTGGAAGATTGTCAAGGAGACATTGGAAGTGGTTAACACCTGTGCATATTTGAGAATCCCGCTTAACGATCACCCTGAAATTGCTTTTTACAATACCAAAGTCATGAGGAAGTAGTTAGTGATTAGACACTTTCTGATGAGGAGAGGTGGGCATTCGGCAAAGGCATATTTACCAGTATAAGTATCTGTGTGTTATATGGTTTGGAGGTGTTCCTTGGACATTTAGTTACTTGGCTGAGAGTACTAGAAGGGAAACTCCTCCAATCCATATTGAAACTATCTAAAGATGTCCCAGTTGAGGCGGCCAGAATGGAATTAGTGTGATCCTCTCTGCTGGCCTCGTGGAAGGTACACTGCTGTAATCTATATTTGAAAATACTGAGTGTGAACAGAAAGATTGCTCATTATTACAGAATAAATAACAACTCTAATAAAAAAAGACAGCATTTGTTGAGCTTCAAAAGAGTGCCATTGAGCACTTTAGGATGATAGGACTTGAGACCCTTTCAGGGGAGAACGTCAGTGTATTTATGAGAGAACCTAAGCTAAAAACTATTGTCTGCGATGAAGCAGTTAGTCTTGAAGCTCTAGTAAAGAAAAAGACATATGGTGAATATACCAGACAAGGATTTATCCTGGGTGTTTCCTGTGGATATTTGCTAAAGTTATGTGACATTGGGCCTCATTACGACCCAGGCGGTAAGTTACCGCCTGGGCCGTGACTTTACCACCATGGCGTAAACTATGTTTACGCCATGGTGGTTGGCGGACTTACCGCCCCATTCCGACCTTGGCGGGGCGGTAAGTCCCCAATCCCCATTTACCCTTCCCCATTCCCATTTTTGCCCCATAGGGCATAATGGGAGTGGGGAAGGCGTTAATTACGCCACCGTAAATTACGGTGGCGTAATTAACTCCATGGTCCCTTAGCGCCATGGATTTTAACACCTGCTAAAAGCAGGTGTTAAATACGCCATGGCGCTAAGGGACCTCGTACTCAGGCGGTAAGGGTCGGCGCTGTTTACGCCGTCGTAAAACCCTTACCGCCTGAGTCGTAATGAGGCCCATTGAGTTGAAGAGTTTCATATTGTACCTATGTTTTAATATCTTGGGTACCCTGGACTACGTGGGAGCTTTGAGTGGTCTTGGACTGGTATACCATGTGAAAAAAGAATGTTGCATTTGTGGTATGAGGGTAAAAACAACTAGACATATATTATTGTATTGGAAGAGATTTGCAAGATTTGATTTGTTTTGTGTCCCTCTAGTATTTTAACAGATCAATTTTGGGCTACTATATTTTCGGCAGAAGCACTAGTTATAACGGCAGGTCCGAACCATATATGGAAAATAGCCGCAAAACAGTTTAGTCTGAAGAAGTAATTACTGACACTATATTTATTTATTTATCTATTTATGTATTGTTTGCTTGTTAGGAAGAACATACTGTTTCAAAGCACCCACAGGGCATAAATACAATTACAACAAAATTTTAAGAGCAGAGGGGGAAAAGGGTGAGGGACAAACCTACTATGCCTTGTGAGTATTCAGAACGTGCAAGTGCACTAAGGAAGAAGGAAGAGGAGGTAAGTGTTGGGGAGTATGAGTTCGAAGGTGAGACATGGACGAAGTGCTAGGAATGATTGAGTGATACACGGCCTGGGCCACGGGAGGTGTAAGTGCGAGTCTCCAGGACAGAGGGTGTGCAGATGCAAAGTGCTGTGGAAAACAGGGCTGGAGAGAATTGGTGTGGGAGGTCAAGGCCCCGAAGATGCATAATAGCCAAGGACACCAATACAGCACCTGTGAGATTAGCAGAAGAGAGAAGGAGGGAAAGGGGAGGAAAGGAGGAAGGTCTTAAAGGGCTTCTGGAATTTGAAAAAGATCCTGCTGAAGGCACAGGGAGAGGGGGAGGCTATTACATTGGAGGGAGCCCACAGAAGAAAGAGAAGTCCACCTGCCCTCTGTTTAGCAAAACGCTTTACACACAAGGAGCTGGTGCCAGTGGAGCGAAGTGGTCTAGAGGGAGAGTATTTTGTGAGATAAAGTTGAAGATAGTGACTTTTATCACTAAGCTATTGTATGGAGTATGAAATCTGTATTTTAAAATATTTGTTTTAGATATTTGAAATCTGGAATTTGGGAAACATTTTTGATTTTTCTTTTATCGTTGTACGAATGTAAATTTGATTATAATAAAATATTTTTGTATTGAATTCAATTTATTTTGCGTGTATTGGTGCAGAAGGTTTATATTTAAGCTATAATGCACTAAATAAATATAAGATAACCTACAACGTCCACAACAACCATCTTGAATTCCATGAAACACTAAACCATTCATTAACCCCAGACCTTGGTAAGACAGTTTACAACAAATCAACAACAACACATACACAACGTGAGGCTCTCACTTCAATCCACAGCTTCAAGCTCACACTGGTTCAGTGAGCTAGTTGCTCAAGAACACAAAATGTGTGCAAGGTGAAAAATTGAATTAAGCATCTCCTGAAAGTAGTGGTGATCAGGCACTACTCATCGGGAACCTCAGAACAATACATAACATTCTTCTAAAAATGCTGACAGATATTAAAACACTTTCCTGCTATGGTGTAATTACACCCTAAGCTAGATGGTGTACTAAACTACACCGTAACTTCTACTCCTGCTGACGGTGTACTAAACAACACCATAACATCTGCTCCTGCTGATGGTGTGCTAAACTACACCTTAACTTCTGCCATGGCTGACAGTGTAGTAAACTACACCCTAACTTCTGCTCCTGCTGACGGTATACTAAACTACACCCTAACATCTGCTCCTGCTTACAATGTAGTAAACTACACCCTAACTTCTGCACCTGCTGACGGTGTACTAAACCACACCCTAACAAGTGCATGAAACCTACATAATTCCACACTTATTGTTAACAACACTAATTAAATGGAAACTAAGTTCCTTTGTTTCATCTTAATTCATCTCCATTTAGTATATAAACATCATCATTACGCACCCCCTGGCTAAACAAAACTCTAAACATCTCTCATCCTTTACTAATGGGTAAATTATCCACTGAGGGCGCTCACTCCCCACATCACCAATAGGACTCAGAATAATGGACACATCCTAGTAGGGAATGAGACCAAGAGATTGGTTGTGAGAGGCAACAGCGTCTTTATGTAAGATTCAGCATCCAGAGAACTCTGCTGCCTTGAGAGTGCTCTGGCAAACAACACATTTTAAAGGGTTGCAGCATCATCAGTGATGTTTTCTATACAGTCTACAAGTTACATTTGGATTGGTGAGGGAATGGGTCAGAGTATGGTGCTTTGTGGGAAGACTCCTCGAGATCGGCTGGTGGCTTGGCGGGATGTAGAGCATCACGTGGTTCAGCTGGGCTGGTCCGTGAGAGGTGAAGGTCGGGTTGGGTCCGGGAGAGGCGGCTGGTACTGGCTAACTAATCTACACACTATCACAAGACATACAGTAATTGATGACCACTACCACACCTTTAGTATTAAGAGAGGCCTATAAATTGTACACATGTATTTACATTATCTCGCTTCAGATCCTGGGCGAGGGGAAGGGTGTGGGGTTCTTGCCCTCCAGGTGACATGCCGGGGGGTGAGATTAATAACTGTCGGGTCTGGCACATCAGAGCGGGAAGGGGATGGAGTGACACATGTTGGTTTAGGGCAGAATATATAATGACAGGAGTTTGGTTTTATTGGGGGCACTCTAGGGTGGTCAGCAAGGCAGGGTCACACTTCTGCTACATCAAAAGAATAGCTTTAGAGGGGCACATGGTTGAACAGGCAGTAGTTTTCCGACAGTGGGGGTGAGAGGTGCAGGAGCAGGTTTGTTGAGATAGATGGGCCACAAGTCATGATTCGGCCCGGTCACACACGGCAGTGATCTCGGAGGAAGGATGAAAAGAATACACTGTTTGCTTGCAACAATTCACACCGGAGCATCTGTGAGAAATGGGCTTGGGAGACACAGGCGCGGGAGGAAAACGGTGGGGGCTGTCAGGGCTAGCTGTGCACGGCGCTGCTGAGGGGAGAGAAGACTTCACAGTTGTCAGAATGTGGCCTTTTCCAAAGATGGAGTCGGGGGTACACAAAATGGAGTCCAAATGTGTCTTGCAATAGCCCCACCTCTGTCTGTGCCAGGGACCTATCCACGAGGCCACAGAAGGGCAAGGAAGGCGTCCCTCAACTAGTACAAGAGCAGGTTGTCCCTTTCGCGTAGAATGTATGGGGGGCAAAACTGACCCCCCCCCTTCCTTACATTTCCCCTATTCATTACATTTAAAGTAACACACTTCTTTTTAGTATTACTAGCATTCCTGTAGTGCTCCACCTGCAGCACCGCCTCATCCCAAGCAGTTTTGCCTTTTATTGCCATCCACGCCCTACAAACACCTCGTAAGCTTTGACCCCTTCTAGCATATTCATCAGGGGTGCATGTCATGTATATGCCCCAATCCCCATCCAAATCCACCAATACTTCCTTATACCATTCCAACTCTTGGGGTTCTTTGATGGTGGTATGATACAAACTATCCACCCTGTCCCCTGGATTACGGTCAAACGATATTTAGGGTTGTTAGGTTCCCCGGTCTGCATTTGTGCATCCTTCATAGTTTGCACCTTTGTCGGTTCGCCCATCGTCACCATCATCATTGCAGAACTAGCCATTGATTTTGCACAACATCGAACCCCTACCTGGCACACACAAAAAATCAGTAACAGGAAAACTATAATAGGAACAAGTATCTTCATCACAGTTCCGAACCAGGGATGTATGCTGTCAAAAATGTCATCAAACCAGTTGCTTGGTTGGATCCCCCCTCTGTCTTCATTCTTTCACCAAGGTTGTGCAATGCAGATATCACGTGTGATAAAGTTTTGTTATTAGCATCCACAGAAGGTACGAATGTACAACATACACTCCCGATTTTTCAGCAAACACTGCCATCCATTGCAGTGAGGAGGTCCAGGGCGTACCAGCTTTGCATGGTCATCAAACAGAGGGCTCGGAGTTCCACTTTGATCAGATTGAATCCCTCTTCTGTGTCGTTGGCCAGCTGAATCAACTCCCAGCGGATTATTTGCAGCCATTTGGCGTTCGCTCGTACCTGGATACTTCGCACAATGGAGGCAAAGAAGGTTTCTGCTGTGTTAAAGAGTCTGTATTGGTCAGAAATGTCTGCCAGGAGGTCTGAGGACTTGCTGGAGATATAGTTTGATGATCACCTCTTGTGGGACACTCTTTCCTGCAATTTATCTTCTGATAGGATGTCATATGTGGGGGGCTCTTCAGTTGCTTGCTGGGGTGCTGAAGACATTCGATTGGCACCCTATTCCCCTGGACATGGCTTTCCGGGATCACCATCAGGGGCAAATGTAGTGTGGCCATGGCGCAAGTACATCTCCATGACGGTGGGAGGTGCAGGTACGCTTTCTTGCTGCATACCCTGTAAGTGTCCATTAATGCTGCTGTGCCTTTCTTCATGTCTGAGAGGATGAGCGTTTTGTAGCAGTGTTTGTTTGAGCCCATGGGCACCTTCCCTTCTGCGTGGAAGCAACGTTTGTGCTGTATTTCTTGTTGTATCTTTATTGGTTTTTCAAGGGCTGTCACGCAGGTCTGTTTGGTGATGTGTTGGGACCACGTTGGAGTGCATGTTCATTCGACCCATTGAAATGTTTCTTCGGATAGTCCTCACAACGCTTCTGCTTTACACGTTATTGTCTCTTCTTGCCATTTATTTTCAGCGAACAATGTCCCTCTGATGATAAAAAATGTTTCCTTCACGCAGAGTACTCCTTGCGGTTTGATATTACATGTTTTCTCATTCTGCAACATTTGTACTGTTACGGTGTGGGCTTGGAAGGTACTCCGAATCCTACAAAGGGCTAGATGAACTAGACACTGGGCATCCGACAAAGGTGTTTCTTGGGGTATGAGAACCTTGGGCGTTCCAGAGGCATGGGTATCAAGGAGCAGAAGTAACAACTTTCGTTGGTCGCCTGTTTAGCCATGGCACTCATATCTGAATACCATTTATTAGATTGATCAGTGTGGTGGGGTCTTCTAAGGCATCTAATCCCAGGCCATGGTACGCATCATACCTCTTGCGTTCCGCCCCCCTTTTCCGTCTTTTCTTCCCCTCTAAATCATTACATACCCTTTTCACCCTCTGATATCGTATAGGAAAAATGTCTCTCCATGTGTCATCATTGTGTTCACTCTCACTCTGCCAAGACAGTGAGATTTGATACAATTGTGGGGTTGAGGCATGGGGCTTAAAGTGCATATTCTTGCCATCTGAGGTAGGTTCCCTGGTTGCGTGCATATGTACATATGGCGATACCATTACATCAAATGTTGGAGTCTCAACATTATAGTCATTTGATACATAGTCAACATCATAACTCATAGCAGCATATGTAAGAGTTGGGGTTTTGAAAGTTCTGTTTTTGTGCAGAGTGGTGAGATTAACATTTGTAGAGGCATTGTGGGCCCATATTACTTTAAACCCATTCCAAATGAGGCTCGATGCCTCTTGTATTAGTTTTACCCTGCCTCCCCTCTTTTGCATTACCCAATATAAAAGTGAGGCTCCAGTATAACCCTAGACAAAACAACATTACAGAGAAAACAATGGCGACAAAATATAACCCACAATCGTAATTATAAGCTCTAGTAGCACTACTTCCCTATTGCTATCTACATTTGTAGTGTTGTTAGTGAGGGCCCTCCTTTCCACCATGTTTCGACCTGAAGGGGCGATATGATTGGGTTAACTACACACAGATAAACAGTATACTATCATGTATCTCCCCAACAGGCAATTTATTAACATGTATTTGAGGACCAACAGTTATTCGGAAGGAGAGATGGAGAGATAGAGAGAAAGCGAGAGAATGAGAGAGAGAGAGAGCTAGGGAAAGAGAGAGAGAGAGAGAGAAAGCACTTTGCAGTTCGTATACACTAATTTTTGTTTACTTCTCATTTTCACATGTATTTCATGATTGTCACGTTCCGTTCATGGAAGCACTGGCACAGATGGGGATTGGGCAATCTTATATACTCGAACCGCAAGTAGCAGTCTAGTGTTCCCTCAAGATGGCCGTCAGAGGTTTATAAGGATTCACTTCCGGATACATTCTTGCGTTGGATCCGTCTGGAACCCGCTCCTGGCTACTGCTTTTTTTTTCCATTTGGCTGTTCCTGTTTAATCCTGCTACCTTTGTTACTTCGTTTTTCACATTTCCTTGAATTTGCCTTTCTTGTGTGCTTTCTGCCTTTTTCACCGTTCCTGTTTCTGTATTGAACGGTTTAGAGTTACTGCTCTGGTTCGTTCTGTTTATAGCTTTGGTTTCATTCTCTTTCTTTGTCTTCTTATTGTATCATTTTTTATTTCTTGTCCGCGCTGTTCAGATATCACTTTCTGACCCTTCCTCCTCGTTTCGGCTGCCGGCCCGTACCTCTGTACGCTCCGTGCTAGTCTTTCCTTCTGACTCCTTCTATCTACTGCATTAGAAACATACCTTGGTACGCTTCGTTCTATTCTATTCTCAGTCTCCTCCTTCTCGTTTCGGCTGCCGGTCCGTACCTCGGTACGCTCCGTTCTAGCCTTTCATTCTGACTCTTGTCTTGCTCGTAGCTATAGGTTCATACTTCGGTACGTTCCATTCTCCTTCTACTCTTTCACTCCTCCTCCTTTTTCTCTGTGCCTCTTTTATACTTTCCTTTATATCTTCCCTGCATTTATATCCATTATTCTAGCCTTCAGTAAGGTTGATACTCTTGGTACTGCTTTTTTCTATTTTTCTTGTCTCATTCCTTTCCTGTTTTCTGTGCTATTCCAGTAGCGTTCGCTACTTCATAGACCATTTTCTTACGGTCTATTCTGCCTTCCATTTAGACAAACATTTACCATCACATTCTAACCTGGAATTAAGACTCTGAACTATTACATTGAGAACTCTTGTGACATTCTACTACTCCCCTTCTGAGGAGAAGGAACCTTCCTGAAGAAACTTATTGAATCAAAAACAGACACCTGATCTCCATCTTGCCCAGGGTGTTTTCTGCCTTGCAAGGCTTTTTCCCTGGAAGTTTTATGGGACCTTGCTCCTTGGGGTTCATCCTGGTCCTGAAACCTAACAGGTCAAGGTGGCCTCCGAAGGAGCTCGCCCCTATTTACACACAAAGAAGGAAAAGAAACCAAAGGAGACCAGGAAGGATCACAAGAAGAGGATATCCGAAGAAACTAAGTGCACATCAGAAGACACAGGTGAGGAGAGGGATCGGGAGAGTACCTTGGACTTTGACAATAATACTGCACATGGTCATGGAAATCTGCACCTATATTTTCTTTTTCTACCTTTTACTTATGGTACTGCACTTTCCCTTTCTTGTGGCTGTTCCCCATGGGGTGCTTTGCTATTGTGTGCTTTTCTTACATCAGAAAGGTGTATCCAATATTTCAAGCCTTTAACCTTCACAGCAGAAGGTGTGCAAAACACTACTTCATAAGGGCCGTGGAATCTTGGAGAGTTCCATCTCTGCACGAAACTGCAAACATATACACTTTCACCTGGCATTAGCTGAAGTGTCAGACTGTCTGCTGCTGGGGTGTTTGTGTCTGTTTCATTTTCCTGTGTAAATGGGGGTGCTATTTGTTTGGCTATACTTCACACAGCTTGCATCAGTTGGGTGAGATATTCTTTAAACTCGTCCCCCAGCACTGTTGCAGCTCTATGAGCGCCCGACGCTGGTCTCACTGGAGATAGTGACGTTTGAATACGCCTCCCTGTCACTATCTCGTGCAGGGTTAAATGATGGTCCTTGCTAGGCTGCGTTCTGAGTTGAAACAGTGCTTGGGGCAAGCAATACACCCAATTATTTTTTAGGGTGTGACACAATTTGGAAAGTCTGCTCTTGAGGAGGCAGTTTATCTTCTCCACCATCCCGTTAGCCTGCAGGTGGTAAATCGAACACAGTTTGTGTTTCACACCTAGCAATGATGTCACTTCCTTGAAAAGGTCATTTACAAAATGAGTGCCATTGTCTGTGCGTATTACATCTCAAATCCCCACCTAGGGAATACCTCCCTTACCAGGAACTTTGCTGCGCATTTTGCATCCAGGCGTGCACAAGGTCCTGCTTCCACCCAACGTGAAAAGGGGCACATCACCACAATGAGATATATCACTCCGTTGCACCTCTCGCCCATGTGGGCATGGTCTATGTGTAACTCTCGGAATGGTCCTATTGGGCATGGCAGTGTTCCCCGCAGCGTTTTAAAGGTCATCCCCGAACTGTAAGTTTAACATGTTATGCATTCTATTATTAATTTTGGCAGGTGTTGTTGGAGGTTTGGAACAAACCATTCCTCCTGGATATCTGCTGCTATGTGTTGCTTGGTGACATGTGCGGGGAAATTAAGCTGTTGGAAGGCCACATGCAATAATTATAGTGGCATCACCACTTTTCCTATCATTTCTTGACGGCAGAGGAGGTCTGTGGGTGACTGCTTGTATCCCCTCTTTACCCACATTGCATGTTCCTCTATTGGTGCACACTTCTGTAATTCTATTATTTGCACCATTGGTGTGGAGTTGTACCCCCCCTCCTTGTCGTCTTGTGTCTTTGTTTTTACTATTTATTCTACTGCCTGGGGAGCATTAAAGTACGCTGCTTCCTTCGCTGCAGCATCCGCTGCTGCGTTTCCGACTGAGATGGCATCAGTGTTATTCATGTGGGCCTGGCATTTCACCAAAACGACCACTGATGGCTTAGCCAATGCTTCAATAAGGTCATTCAAGAACTGTGCGTGCTGTACTGGGGATCCATCTGCCCTCCTAAATCCTATTCTTCGCCATCGTGAAAGGCCAGAGTGCACCGTCGTTGTCACGTATGCCGTGTCAGAGTATATTGTCACTGCTCATCCTTTGGCTGTGTGTAATGCTTCAATCAGGGCTATTAATTCTGCCGCCTGTGCAAAAAAATGGGAAGGGAGACGTTTCTGCACTATCACCTCATATTTGTCTCTTTCAATTCTCACTACTGCTGCCCCTACGTGTTTTTCTCCTGTCTCGGGATAAATGGACACTGATCCGTCCATGAAGTACACCTCACCTCCTTCTAGGGAATTTTTACTGGCTTTGGGAATATCGTCACCTTCCCCCTCATAGGTGGCACAGTTTTGAGCTTGCATGTCTTCTACATGTGCATGGCTCTGTGATGAACGTGGTTGGGTTTACAGTCTTACAGCGTACAACGTGTATGTTTGGGCTTGAGATGATTATTTCATATGCTGTGGTTCTCTGCGTGGTGAGTGTGGACTTTGATCTTTCGAGTATGGCAAACAAAGATTGTTCAACAAATAGCGTCACTGAACATCCCATTACTATGGTGGCACTTTTCTCTATTGCGAAGGCTGCTTCTGCGAGGGCTTGTTTGCACGCGAAGTGCCCTTGCATTACAGAATCCAACGTGCCGCTGTAATAGGCCAATGGCATATTGAATTATTGTGGTCTTTACATCAATGTTACCGAGGTCTTTGTGCAAAATTCTGTTAAAAATGCTGGGGTGCACAATAAACCTGGTGCAATCTACAATGTTAATATCTTTTTCCCCCCAGGGTGAATGCCGTTAGGTATTGGGAACTGGGGTCGACTGGCACGGAGAAAAAATCATTCTTCAACTTCACCACTGTGAAGCATGTGGCCTCTTTTGGAACGCTGCACAAAATGGATGCAGGATTTTGCACTAGGGGGAACTCCTTCTGTGTGACGTCATTAAGTGGGCATAAATTGCACAGTGAATTTGATGGCACGATAATGCCCTGTTGTAGTAGTGCATTTATCGTCTCTGCTTCCCTGGAGAGTGGGTATTGCTTTACTCTGGGTGGCACTGCACCGTGTTTTATTTTTATTTTTATGGGCGTTACTTCCTGTAACAGTCCTATATTGTGTGTCCCTGTTGTCCATAAATTCGGCAGTACTTTTTTCATATCTTCATCAAAAATTGAAGGTGACTGACACTGGCCATGAGAGGATTATTTATTTCTCTATTTTGAATCATTATGTCGCAGGGTATTACAAATTTCCTTTATTATCCCCCATCAGTGTCACTGTCAGTAAACAGCTCTTCGTCAATACTCACATCCATGCGTGTCCATCCCTATTGCCAGAATACGTCTAGCTGATACTTGCACCACTTGTAGGTCAATCGAGAGGATGGTACCCGGTACAATTTCTGGGCTTACCACTGGGCGAGAAATAAAATCAGATGGAACTCGCCATTCTTTTCGTGTTATTTCAGGCACCACTCTAGCTAGCACCTGTATCCCATAAATGAACATGTTAACATTTGTGGGTTCTCCCCTTACTGCTACTTCATTTGTCATGGTACTGATCATTAGTATTGCTCTTAGTGGGCATACCCTCGGAGTGGAGCACACTTTTCCTCGCTCTGTAGAGGAGATGGTCATATTAAGTTTACTGAGGAGGTCCAACCCTAGCAAATTTATGGGCGAGTCTTTGTGGTATAACAGGGGTACCCGCACTGTTTTTCCTCCCACCCTTATATCCAAATCTATTGTGTAGGCAACCTTCAAAATTGCCCCAGAGAATCCCTGCGTTTCCAAATTTTGGCCCGACAGCGGAATCCGGCCTTCCATGAGGCACGATTTTTCCGATCCTGAGTCCACCATAGAGATGAACTGCTTGTTTCCTATCTCCGCCCCCACCAGTGGTTCCTCGTCTGGATGTAGTGCAGTCGATAGGACTGGACACGCAAGTACTCTCTGTGGGCTGTCCTAGTCTGGGTAGGTATGTGTTCCTGGGACAGAGAATACGCTTTCCCCGATCATTGCTGTTCCAAGGACCGGCTCAGGCACGCCATTCGCCGAAGTAGCGAAAACATTTGTGTGGGTGCTCCCCATGGTGTTTTGGCATGCTAATTGTGGTTGCATGCTCTTTCTTGGTGCTGGTGACCCTTGATGTACTGGTTGGGTTCCTTGTTGAAAGTTATTGTAATATTGCTCCTGTTGCCCATGACCACCCTTCGGTAATTTGTAAGGGCTGCCTGGGTGAGGGTGGCCAAATTGCTACTCATTTCCTGGTCGTTGGGTCCATTGGCAATCCAACAGGTCCTCTGGCCCCCTCCCCGAGGCCGTTGGCTTCCAAACCCATCTCTATTTTCTCTGTACCCACCTTGTCCTCTGCCAGGCCTTCCCTGCCATTGTGGTCCCTCATATTGCTCCTCACCAGCCCACTGTCCCTGTTCGTTTGAGGACCATGTTGCTGCCACTCTTGCCAGTGAAACGTCTGATCCCTGCTCCCCTTCTCCCTGTCTCTCAGTAGGCAGGAACGCTGTTACCGCGGCAACCTTCACCAGCTTATTTTGTACCAATTTGGCCGTGTCTGCCAGCCTCCTCTGTGCAATCTCTTTTTCCCTTTCTTTGATCCTCCTACAGTTGTATACTATGATGCTCTGAATTTTAGGCCAGCCTTTGGCTTTTATCCCAGCAATTGTATCTAGGGCCTTCTGTACCTCCTTCGAGAGGCCTCTCTTAGTGATAAACTAAAAAAGGGAGGTTGACTGGTCCCATGCCGTGCCCGTGTCCGATCTCCTCAGGTTCTGCACCAGAGAATGTACTGCGCAGCCTCTTCCTCGTCCCCATGGTGCATTGCATCACCAAATGTAAATCTGGGGTGTCAGGGAATGTTCTCTGCAGTGCATCCCATACTTGAGCGCTTACATTATTGAATACTGACCCATCAATGTGGTCACAATTTGTCATCACTCCCGGGAAACCAGCCTTCACCCACACCCCGTCTGCCTGGTCTCCCACAGTGGACACCAGCAAACTCTTTATGTCTCCTATAGCCAGCGGGACCCAGGCCGTATGCTTCTCAAAAGCATATATCCACTTTCCCGCCCCTTCTGAAAGTGGGGGCAATGCCTTCAATAAATTATTCTTGTCCATCTGTGCCCATGGTATGTAATGGGGCCTCCCTGCTCCTTTGTGAATGAGGGGCATTTGCAACTTCGTTTTTCTCCCTTTCTTAATTACCTTTACTGCTTTGGCCTTACTCAATGACATGTTTCCCAACCTACTTCAGAGCCTCCCCTGCCACCTTTCTTGTACCACCCCGTCCTCTGGCTCTTCTCGTAACGGTAGTGGCATTCCTGCCGCCACCACTCCTTCCACATATTCATCTAGATCACTCCACACTTCATCTATCTCTCTGTCAGATACTACACTTCCTTTCTCCTCACTTGCTTGGCTACCTTCTTGTCCCACTCGTACTATCTTTATTGGGGTATTGTTGAGGTGGAAGAAAAACTCCCCCGATTTCCACTCGTCTTCTGACTGGCTAGATGGGTTCCTGGGAGGGAGTGGTGATGGTGTTGGCCGGCCCGCCGGGACTGATGGTGGCCCCCTCGCCCCGGCAACATTTGGCCCTTATCACATAGTGTTATCAATTGCATCAGTTCCATTTGTGTGGTAGACAGTTGTCTTTCTAAATCATTAGTTAGGCGCGCAAGGTTTACTGGTGGGGCGCACGTGGGTGCGTACATACCTCTAGGGCAGTGGTCTTCAAACTTTTTTGGCCAGCAGGGCCCCCCTGAGCAAAATTTGGGCAGGTCGGGACCCCCCAGAAATGCCAAATGGACAGTATATATTGCGCGCCGTCACCTGCTCCCATCAAAGTCGCTGGGCTCCCTCATCCCACTCCTACCCAGTCGCTGGTCTCTCCCCACCCCATCACACACCCAGGGCTCTCCCCACTCTGCTCCCATCACTATCCCATGGTTCCCGCCCATTGTGCTCCCACCATAGTCCCTCGGTTCCCCCATCCCGTTCCCAACACAGTCTGAGGGCCAGTGGCAGCTGGTGAATCTTTTTTAAGTGGAGGAGCATTAAGGGGAGGTTCGGGGGGGTTTCCCCATGTGAATTTTTTTTTAAATAATAGGTTAAAATGTTGCATTGTAGAGCATACTTTTAACAAAAAATGGGTAAATAGCCAAACAGTTTGCAATTGTTGCTGGGAGTCCAGGGGGCAGGCATTGATATTTTATTTCTATCGCGCTCGTACACAAGTGTTTCAGAGCGTGACAAGGCAAGGGAGGGGAACAGAGGAGAATAAAACAGCAATCTTACTAGGCCCAGTGACATTGAGAACGCGCAAGTGTGAGGGGAAAAGTGCATGGAAGGGGGGAGAAGTGGAAAGTGCGAAGCAGAGGAGAAACAGATAAATAACAATAAATAAATAATAAAGGCAACAAACAGTGGTAGTGCAGCCAGCAATTTGCAAGTGCTACGTTTAAGGCAGCAGACAGGGTAGGTCTGATAAGTGCAGGAAGAAAGATGGTTCTCCTCAAGTTTTAGAGTGGCAGGGCGCTGTTCCAGAGGGAGGCCCCAGCCGAAGACGGAGATCTACCCCCAGCTCGTTTCTTTGATAAACGACTGACCCTGAGGGAGTTGGAGGTAGAGGAGTGAAGAGCTCGAGAGGGGAGGTATTTGCGGAGGAATAGCTGAAGGTATTTTGGACCCAGGCCCCAGAAAGCCTTGTGGACAAGGCAGAGGGTTTTGAATGATAGATGTCCGGTAAAAAGATACCATCCCTGTCCCCTGGGCCCCACTGGTCCTAACACAATGAACATGATTATGTGTATATGCAAGGCGCTGCACATTCATACAGCAATCACTCTATCATTCACATGAGCATCCATCACCATACACTCACTCATAACGCATCCATACACATGTTTAAATAAAAACAATGAACATAAACGTACCTTCTGCATTGGCCTGTGTGTGGGTGCTGAAACGGCCTGCTCCAGCTGCTCTGTCCGTATGTGCGAGGAGGCGCAGGAGCTCCCCCTCGGACATACAGACATGCAGTGCCCCAGCCAGCATTTCCAATGAGCTATGCAATGCTGGCGAAGCAAAACGCCCCAGCACTTGCATGGCTCAGTGAGCATGTGCGGCTGGGGAACTAAACTGAACTGTCAAAGGGAAACAGTGTTTCCCTTTGACAGTTCAGCCAGCCCAGGAGCACTCCATTAGCTGGATAAAGCAGTGGAGGGAGTGCTCACTGTTTCACTGGGCTGGCTCCTTAGCTCCTCCATAATGGGTGAGGGGCCACTGGGTGGGCGCCTCTTGCCATTATGGATGAGCCGCCAGGCTCGGACAGGCCTATAGGGCAATGCCTGTACCAAAAATGTAAAATGCTAGTTTGGGCCAATCAAAATGGGCCACCATTTTGGCCAATGTGGACCATTTTGATGAGTTACTTAACTATGCAGTTAGTAATGTTGACCATTGTTGCTGAATATATCACAATTTACTTACATTTTAACACAAAGCACCCCTTTGGGTACTATTGAAACAGTGGGCTTCATAACTACTCTGGCGGTAGCTGTGCCGGTAAAACCGGCACGGCTGCCACTGGAGTTGCATCCGGGTCTGGCACCCGCGAATGGGCAATTACTAGGTCATGCCGAGTTAGGCGGACATGATAATTGCCCTTTCGAAGGTGCCGGTAGATACCCATTCCCATTTGAGCCCCATATGGCTCAAATGGGAATGGGGAGCTCGGATGCACCGGCACCGTTAATAACGGTGCTGGTGCATCCGACGATCTGAGGTCAGACCTGGCGGGGGCTGTCAAGCACCCACGAGCACAACTCTTACTATGGCGGAACGGTAGCAACGGTGCCGGTAGCTTACCAGCACCGTTGTTACTGGTCCGCCATAGTAGTAATGAGGCCCAGTCTGTGACTAAAGGAATGAATATCCATTTACAACTGTGGGCCACTTTTTCATTGTTGCCTGAGACAGTTTCATGCTTCAGCCCGCCCATGTGGGCCACCCCTGCCCATTTCTTCCAATCTAAAAAAAAAAAAAAAAAAAAAATCTTTTTTCATGCTGAGCTCTCAGGGCCCCCCTGGGATGCACCCGCGGACCCCTAGGGGGTCGCGACCCACAGTTTGAATACCACTGCTCTAGGGTCATAGGGAGGTGGGGCTGTCGGTGTGGGAGCAGAGGGTGTGTTTGGCGCAGGCAAATAAGATGGGTCACTGTACCTCGCAGCGGGCCTAGTTAACAGTACGTACAGCCTAGTGAGTTCTTCGTCCCTCGTTTTCCTCACTTTCCTCTCATCCAATTTTCCTCCTCCCCCTGCTGGGGCTGGTGCCAGTTCGGATGGCGCTTCCTTGTCTGTACCACTCACAGGGGATGTCTCTTCAAACATCCTCCAGAGATCTAACACTTCTCGTCTATTCTGAAGTTGCTTTCCACCGGTACATTGGTAACAAGTGGGTTGTCACAAGATCTAATATTCTTTTGTCGAACGACTCCCCTTCTGGCCACACGATCCCTCCCCCTTTATCTCAGTGAGCCACTGGTCATGGTTCTTAAGGATTTTCTCGCTGTACAGGGGGAGGTGATGGCAAATGTGGGCTAAGGGTATATCTCCCCCCCATAATTCCCTCCTTCACTCTCATATGCACTCGTGTATGTGTGTGTGTCAAATAGAATCGATAAAACACTTCTGTTTACCTTATAAAACTTTAATAAGTAACTTATAACGTCACAGTTTTAAGGAACCTTTCACTTACACCTTTTTGACTCCAGCATATATAAAAACATAATTTGAACAAATTCAACACAGAACAATTTTACATATACTCTTAGACATAGTGACACGATTAACCTTGACGACAATTAACATAAAACACAGATCTGCTGCCCTTCCAGTTACACCCCCGCCCTTCCCTGGATCACACTATCATATTCTTCTCCCGCTCTCACTCTCTCTGCTCCCCTTCCCTGAGCCCCTTTTGGGCTGACCTCTAAAAGAGTTATGCACACAAGAAAAAGAATTTGCTAATATCTCCCGAGTCTATTCTTTACACAAGACTCCTATGTTGTTTCCATTTTATCTCCACTTATTTCCTGCACTGGTTGAGACAATGCTATGCAGTGCCCCATTCCACCCTCTTTCGGAGCTAAGTTCCCGTACTCTTCCCGTATTCCGTTACTTCTGTTATTCACACCTAATGGCCATATAAAGCATATAAAGAAAAGAGAAGAAAAAAGCCTACCAATACTCACGTGTCGGGGTGATCTGAGAGCCTCAGTTCACGGTCTATTCACAATCGGGGCTGCAGCACAACCAAGCTGTGACCCACCCTGGCGAGCAGTCGGGTATTTACAATGACCGCGACCCTTGGAACCTCTCTTGTGCGCGCTCACTGGTCAGCCGCAGGAGGCAATGGTTTTGCTGGAGGACGTCCCAGATCTGGCCGCACGACACAGGGGTATCTTTCGGTGCACCCTCGATCACGTCCCAGGGGTTACCAAGTGAAGGCGCTCACTCCCCTCATCACCAATAGGACCCAGAATAAGGGACACATCCCAGTAGGGAATGAGACCAAGAGATTGGTTGTGAGAGGCAAAGTCTTTATCTAAGATTCAGCATCCAGAGAACTCTGCTGCCTTGAGAGCGCCCTGGCAAATAATACAGATACAATATATTTTAAAGGGTTACAGCGTCATCAGTGACAATTTATATACAGTCTACAGGTTACATTTGGATTGGTGAGGGAATGGGTCAGAGTACAGTGCTTTAGGGGCCGGCTCCTCGAGATAGGCTGGTGGCTTGGCAGGATGTAGAGCATCACGTCGTTCAGCTGGGCTGGTCCGTGAGAGGTGAAGGTCGGGTTGAGTCTGGGAGAGACAGATGGTACTGGCTAATTAATCTACACACTATCACAGGACATACAGTAATTGATGACCACTACCACACCTTTAGTATTAAGAGAGGCCTATAAATTGTACACAAGTATTTACATGATCTCACTTCAGATCCTGGGCGAGGTGAAGTGTGTGGGGTTCTTGCCCTCCAGGTGACATGCTGGGGGTGAGATTAATAACTGTCGGGTCTGGCACATCAGAGCGGGGAAGGGATGGAGTGACACATGTTTGTTTAGGGCAGAATATATAATGACAGGAGTTTGGTTTTATTGGGGGCACTCTAGGGTGGTCAGCAAGGAAGGGTCACAATTCTGTTACATCAAATGAGAAGCTTTGGAGGGGCACAGGGTTGAACAGGCTGTGATTTTCTGACAGTGGGGGTGAGAGTTGCAGGAGCGGGTTTGTGGAGATAGATGGGCCACAAGTCATGATTCGTCCCGGTCACACACAGGGCAGTGATCTCAGAGGAAGGATGAAAAGAATGCACCGTTTGCTTGCAACACTTCACCACGGAGCATCTGTGAGAAATGGGCTTGGGTGGCACATGCATGGGAGGAAAAAGGTGGGGGCTGTCAGTGTTCGCTGTGAGCGGCGCTGCTGAGGGGAGAGAAGGCTTCACAGTTATGAGAATGAGGCCTAGTCCAAAGATGGAGTCGGGGGTACACAAAATGGAGTCCAAATTTGTTTTGCAATAGCCCCACCTCTGTATGTGCCAGGGACTTATCCACGGCGGCAACAGAAGGGCAAGGTAGGCATCCCTCCACTAGTGCAAGAGCAGATAGTCCCTTTCACGTAGAATGTATGGGGGGGCCAAACCGACCTCCTCCTTCCTTACTGTTAGGGAGAATTCTCTGGTAAGGCTAATTTCCCAAACCTAGTGAGTCCCCCAGCAGCTTTGCTGGATTTTTGGGGTTTATTTTTTTCTCCTGCTAAGAGTGAGAATCTTTTTCTCCCACTCTTAGACATGATTTGAGATATCCTTTGACTTTGTAATGTGTTTAATGGGCTGTGGGGTCTTTTACTCTGCTGGTGGCAGTGGTTACCACGAGAAATATTACACCGGAATATTTCCTATGGGATTTTCCCATTCATTTTAAACACACCACTTTTTGGTGCAATGTTAAAGATACCGCTGGGTTATTTATTTAATATTTATTCCCCGGTTGGGTCTTTTTGCCAGGACTCGGTTTTAAAATGGCGTTTGTGTTCGCCTCTGTAACTCAAACCCAAGTAGAGCCCTTTGTTCCACTTTTTGGCGGGCTTCTCCACAGAAGCCTACAAAAGTTGTGCCAGTCTGTCTGGGTCTGCAGGATGTGTGGGAGGGGTTTAAGGCACCCTGGACTGAGTTGCCTCTGCAACTCAAGTCGCACTCTTGTGTGTTATTGGCCAAGTGGTGAGCCACCTGGCTCACCACTTAGCATGTTTGAGTGACAGCTAGGACTGATGAATGAGGGTTTTCTGCATAAAAGCAGGGCTTTGGCGACTGGAACTTCAGAAGTCGCCACAGGACCAAAGAATCCGAAGAGGGAGAAGCTGAGCTGACCTGCAACGACGACACCACCGGTGGAGCCCTGCTGAACCGTCTCACCACTTCCCAACCACAGAGAAGATCTTCATCCCGGAGAGTCTTCTTCCTCTGAGCTGGTGGGGATAACCAGTTCACCCTCTTTATTGCCATCCTGGATCATCTCGTGGTCAAATCGCCCGTGCCAAGCACCCCGGTGGGCGGATAGCCACGCTTCATCACTACCACGAATAAAAGGGTAGTACCTTTTAACCGGGAAACTCTGCGTCTGGTTTCTTCCCTGGCAGTGCAACGACCTCCAGCTTTCCTCCATGTCGAGATCTCCTCTTCCCCTGGACGAAGCACTGACTTGCACCCACTGCCAGGAACAACTGCCCCCGCTTGAGCTTTCTCACCATTTCAGGTACTGTGTCCCGCCTGGTCTCCCTTGCAACAGACTGTTCAAGGTGTCCCATAAATCCTTGACTTTCTATCCTGGGGTGACTTGGGACCTACTAGCTAACTTTTCCTGACTTGAGCCAACCCTTTTTGAACTCTTTGCAACAACTCTTTAAAAGTATTATTCAACTGTGTGATCTTGGACACATTCCACCTTGCTCTCTTCAAGAGTGGGCCTGGCCTGTGACTTTCTTGCTCCTCAGTAGATTCTGTCTTTTCTGACTTGCTCTGGTTCTCCTAAAGTGTTGGTATTGTGTATGTCCCTAATTCTGCCTTTTTCCCTCCCTTGTTACATCCCTTCCTGTCCCAATGTTACATCCCCTGTAATGCCCCCATCCCTAGCCCCGCCTCACACAACGAGGCTGATCACACAACCTGACACTACCCCGCCATCTTAAACTGCAAAACAATCTACATTGACCCATTTCCGCAATGAGTCTTACATGTGTGAACTTGGCCCGAATGGGCCACCCTTCACTTGGCAGGACTAGATGTCATCAAGGCGGCCATACTACAGAATTTCACATTCTCCATCAGACGCCTCCCCATCCCCTAGGTAAAGGTCTTTTAAGTCCTGAGCCGACCATTCAGATGGGGAGACATCACCTTCATAATTCTTCCCTTGGCATTCCCTGAAATGGGAAATGTTGTGTGTGACTGTTCTTCCTTCATTGTCTGCTGTCGTTTTCATGGTGCCTGCCATCTGCGTGACAAATCTGGGGTCCTCTTTCTTGCCTGGACACTGATGCACCACCACTGTGTCTCCAATGGCAAGAGAGATTTCCCTTGTACCCCTCCTGGTATCACTCCTGGCATCACCCACCTCCTTAATTTTCCTCTTTTCCACAGCATCTCTGTCTTGCAGCCTTCCATCCAATGCCGTTGCTCTTTCCAGCTCAGGTCCTCACTCGCCTGCCAAGCATTCGCCCATGGTGCTCTGAGGTGTGTGTTGGTAGATTCTCAGCAGTTGATAGAGAATTTGCCCAAATGGTTTCCATGACACATGTGCGACTTGCGGCGCCCTCTTGAGGTTGCTCATGAAGCGCTCAGCCATGCCATTGGCCTGGAAATAGAGGGGCTTGATCTTTCATTGGTTAAACCCCATATACTGTGCAAAGTTTGCAGAGTCCAAACTGTTAAATGGGGGGCCGTTGTCAGACTTGACGGTTTTGGGGCGGCCGTATGCAGTGATTATGCAGTCCAAGTCCAGTGCTGGTATGAGCGCAGTGGCAGCCGTGGGGGAGATGAGCTGGGCTTTCAGGAATCGCGAGTATTCGTCCATTACGACAAGCACCTAAGACCCATCTCTGATCGGGCCAAAGAAATCAATCACCAGATCCTCCCATACAGCCGCTGGCCACTAGGGAATCTGCAGTGGATGAGGCCTGGGGGCAGGGCCCACCACACAGCATATTTATTTTCTATTTATTTATTTCATGCGTATAGAGCACACAAACCCTAAGGCATCAGGGTGCTGGAAAAACAGTTATATGCATCCCAGGGGCAAAGGATCACACATGATAGCATACAGAGATGATTACTGTCAATTTGTACTACACATCATCTCTTATCAAAATGGGGTTATGTGGTCACAAATGGTGACAGTCAGACGTGATTACTTTCAGCTAGTTCAGACGTAGTACTACACATCACGTGAAGGTAAGAATAAGCGGGCAGGGCATAACGAGTGGTTCGGCAAACAGCCACGTGCTGAGGGCTCTGCAGAAGGCCCAGTAGGAGGTCCCCATTCTTAGTGCATATGAGAGGAAGTTCCATTGATTGGCAGCAATGACTGGGAAGCTGGTACCACCTGCTTTTGCTCCTTGAAACTTCGGCTGAACCAGCATATGGGTGTACGGGGTTCTGGTGGGCCTAGTCGATTGGGCTTTGGCATTTCTTTGCACCAGCTAAGGCGGGGCAGAATTGGAGATCTGTGTGTGATTCTGAGAGTTTTAAAAGATATTCTTTCTCAGATGGGGAGCCAGTGTACGGCTCTATGGGCAGCTGATATATGTTCTTATCTAGGGATGATCAATGCCGCTCGTAGAGCGTTGTTTTGGATAGTCTGATGTTTCAACAGGTTATGGGCTGATGTTCCGGCAAAGAGTACATTATAATAGTTCAGCCTAGCGCCCACCACTACTCGGGCAATCATCAGACAACTCTCTGCAGAGAGGAAGACTCTGGTGGCATTTAGGAGTTTAGTTTAATAGGATACTGGGGAGGATATGGCTTTTACTTGGCGGGTTAGGGAGAGTGTAGCGTCCAAGTATGCTCCAAGGGTTTTAACCACTGGAAAGACAGTGCCGTCATTGTTGAAAGCTGAGTACTCGGGGTCTAGTTTTTAAGCACGGTGGAAGGCCCAACAATGGGAAGTTCAGTTTTCTCATCATTGAGGCAGAGACCATGGGCGGCCATCCACGCTTGAATGGCCGCTTAGGTAAGGCTTAGCATATCATTATTGTCAGAGTAGGTGCCAGAGAAGGGAGGGGAATTTGTGTGTCGTCAGTGTAGTTGGTATTTGCTATCCCAGGGGGGTCTAAGAGTTCGAAGAGAGGCTTAGTCAACTTATTATACAGAGTTGGTGGGACACAGGAGCCTTGGGGTACCCTGCAGTTGATAGGGCTGGACGCAGAGAGGAAATTTTCTAAGAATACTTTCATTACTCTGCCTTACAAGAATGAGGCAATCCAGGAAGCTGCTTCCAGGGAAAAAGAGACCATGGAGATGAGGAGGTAGCACAGTATGTTATGATCAACTAAGTCGAAGGCTGCGGACAGATCAAGGAGGAGCAGTAGGGCAGGTCTTCCTTCATCCATAATCTCATCCATCTGGTTTTTAAGGTCAAGTAGAGCAGATTCAGTGCCATGCCCTAGGTAGAAGCCGGATTGGCGTACTCCAAGGATGCGGTTGGTTTCTAGGTGTCGTTGAATTTGGATATAGGCTGCTCTGTCAATTATTTCTAGTAGAAAGGGGACTGTTGTGATGGGTCGGTAGTTGTTGGGTGAGGCTAGGTCCAGTGAACTTTTTTGAAAGTGAGGCAGAACCCCGGCTTCTTTGAGACTGGAGGGAACTCCACCTGTTGAAAAGGAGGAGTTGATGACAGTAGTGATAAACGGTGCCAGTGCTTCAGCACAGTCCTTTGCGTCTTGAGGGCTTTAAACCTTTTAGGATGTGTTGAGTTTCGTTGGTGGTGATATTATCGAAACTAAACAATGTGGTTGCAGGGGAGATGTGGGTGACATTAGGGGTGGCATTGGTGTCCTGGTGGGAATGTATGAGGGAATCCTGTTTGGTGGTTATTTTTTTCTGAAGCGTTTCAGTTTTTAACAGCATGGCGTTCTGTATGCTATCACACCAAGCTGTGTTCTTGGTCAGATTGGATGTTGAAGGGATTGATGCTTCCAGTTGCCTGAGGATGGTGAATAGTTCTCTAGTGGCAGATTTAGCGTTAGCAATTCTGTTGTGGTAGGTGGAGGCTTTGGTTTGGATCAGAGCTTTTTTGTATTGATTGGCGAGACTTGTAAATTGCTGTTTCAGGGCAGTAGAGGGGTTCTTTTTCCAGCAAATTTCTGCAAGTCGTTTTTTGGCTCTGAGAGCCGTGAGGTCCTGGGTGAACCAGGAATTGATGTGTGCTACTGGTCTAGCTTTTTTAAGGGGTAAAGGGGCAATGGTATTGATTGCACTGGTCATGATTTTGGTGAAGTGATCAACTAGGATCTCTGGGTCGGATGTATCCAGGCGCTCTGGTTTAAGGGCCTCAAGGAAAGGGGAGAGACTGTGTTTAGTGAGGTTGCAGGAGTTATGGGCCAGAGAAGGGGGTAGTCTAGTGAGTGGTTTGGTTGGTGGACCCAGGGGGATAGTGAAGGCGATGATGTGGTGGTCTGACCACGGGCAGTGGGGCACTGTTTCAGCGTGTCATCCACCATGGCATCCAAACCTGGGAACCATATCTTCTGCTGAAGCTGTTTTTTGTAGAGTACCCCCAAACCCCGGTGACCTTTCATGAACTAGATCCACCACCTTCTGGTGCAGAGCTTTTGTCAACACCATCGTGCAGCCTTCATCATAACCTGGTCTTCAGAGAGTGTGAGTTCTTCCTGCACCATAGTCAGTGCCCTGATATCAGCCAGGGTCAAGGTATTTGGCATGTTTCAGGCATGTTTCATCTTGCCTTGAGTGGCACAGTGGGTAACAATGGCCAGCACCTTGTTGGCCGTCAATTCTTGCTAAAGGGTCTGCCAGGCCACATGGAATGGTTTCATCTGATGGATGACGTAGTATAGGTATGCATCTGCAATGGAATGCTCTGGCCGGGCTAGCCCGTGGGGTGGTGGGACAAGCAGTCACTGGAGTTCTTGTCTTCCCGCGGCGGATGGCAGATGGTGAATTTATAATCCTGAAGGCGGAGCCCCCACCTCACTATGAGAGGAGGCATTCTGGCTTTTGGGGGACAGGGGGAGGAGTGCCTGGTGATCAGTCATGATCATGAATGCTTTCCCAAACAAAAAGAAATGGACATTCTCACAGGCCCAGACCCAAGCCAAGCTCTCCTTTCCTGCTTGTGAATACTTCTGTTCTGTGCGGGAAAGACTGCGGCTGGCATAGGGTACGACTTGCTTGATGCTGGGTGTCCTTTCATCATATTGCGCTAACACAGTGCCAGACCCACCTGGCTGGCATCCACCATCACTCCCGCCAGTGGGCCCGGTACATGACCGCCATGCAGCCAGGCTTTTGTATCTTGTGGCTTGGGACAGTGCTGCAGTAGAAATGTGCACCGCTGCATTTCATTGTTCATACTAGAGATCCAGTACTACATGTCCCAAAATGCTTGGGGGGTTTTGAAATTTGCTATACACAGCACGTGCATTCTGTACAATACACTCCACTCCCTCATGGCACCATCATATTCAAAATAGGTTTTCACCTCAACCTGCCTGTTCTTGCCCACTCGTTTACACCTGCCAGAGTGCTGAGAGTGCGGCATATAGGAGCCATCAGAGGGACTTTGCCGGCCTCTGGGGAGTATGAACCAACACCCTCAAGATAAACCTGCAACATCTCATGGTGGCACTTCAAACAGGAAACAGTAAGGCATTTGCATGATAGAACGTCTACTGCCATGGCAATGTTCAATGCATGGCTTAAAACCAAGGGAGAGACTACCAAGTGCACCCTTACAGCAGGCACACTCCTGAACACAGTAACTGACAAGACGTGGATCATTCTGAGCGCACCCTTACAGCAGGCTCACTCCTGAATGCAGTAACTGACAAGACGTGGATACACCTGACCGCACCCTTACTGCAGGCTCACTCCTGAACGCACTAACTGAGAAGACGTGGATCAATCTGACCACACCCTTACAGCAGGCTCACTCCTGAACGCAGTTTTTGACATGATGTGGATCAATCTGACTGCACCCTTACAGCAGGCTCACTCCTGAATGCAGTAACTGAGAAGACGTGGATCAATCTGACTGCACCCTTACTGCAGGCTGACTCCTGAACGCAGTAACTGACAAGACGTGGATACACCTGACCGCACCCTTACTGCAGGCTCACTCCTGAACGCAGTAACTGACCAGACGTGGATACATCTGACCGCACCGTTACAGCCACTCACTCCTGAACGCAGTTTTTGACATGACGTGGATCAATCTGACCGCACCCTTACAGCAGGCTCACTCCTGAACGCAGTTTTTGACATGATGTGGATCAATCTGACTGCACCCTTACAGCAGGCTCACTCCTGAATGCAGTAACTGAGAAGACGTGGATCAATCTGACTGCACCCTTACTGCAGGCTGACTCCTGAACGCAGTAACTGACAAGACGTGGATACACCTGACCGCACCCTTACTGCAGGCTCACTCCTGAACGCAGTAACTGACCAGACGTGGATACATCTGACCGCACCGTTACAGCCACTCACTCCTGAACGCAGTTTTTGACATGACGTGGATCAATCTGACCGCACCCTTACAGCAGGCTCACTCCTGAATGCAGTAACTGAGAAGATGTGGATCAATCTGACTGCACCCTTACTGCAGGCTCACTCCTGAACGCAGTAACTGACAAGACGTGGATACACCTGACCGCACCCTTACTGCAGGCTCACTCCTGAACGCAGTAACTGACCAGACGTGGATCAATCTGACTGCACCCTTACTGCAGGCTCACTCCTGAACGCAGTAACTGACCAGACGTGGATCAATCTGACCGCACCCTTACAGCAGGCTCACTCCTGAATGCAGTAACTGAGAAGACGTGGATCAATCTGACTGCACCCTTACTGCAGGCTCACTCCTGAATGCAGTTTTTGACATGATGTGGATCAATCTGACTGCACCCTTACAGCAGGCTCACTCCTGAATGCAGTAACTGAGAAGACGTGGATCAATCTGACTGCACCCTTACTGCAGGCTCACTCCTGAACGCAGTAACTGACAAGACGTGGATACACCTGACCGCACCCTTACAGCAGGCTCACTCCTGAACGCAGTAACTGACAAGACGTGGATACACCTGACCGCACCCTTACAGCAGGCTCACTCCTGAACGCAGTAACTGAGAAAACGTGGATCAATCTGAGCGCACCCTTACAGCAGGCTCACTCCTGAATGCAGTAACTGAGAAGACGTGGATCAATCTGACTGCACCCTTACTGCAGGCTCACTCCTGAACGCAGTAACTGACAAGACGTGGATACACCTGACCGCACCCTTACAGCAGGCTCACTCCTGAACGCAGTAACTGACCAGACGTGGATCAATCTGACCGCACCGTTACAGCCACTCACTCCTGAACGCAGTTTTTGACATGACGTGGATCAATCTGACCGCACCCTTACAGCAGGCTCACTCCTGAATGCAGTAACTGAGAAGACGTGGATCAATCTGACTGCACCCTTACTGCAGGCTCACTCCTGAACGCAGTAACTGACAAGACGTGGATCAATCTGACCGCATCCTTACAGCAGGCTCACTCCTGAACGCAGTAACTGAAAAGACGTGGATCAATCTGACCGCACCCTTACTGCAGGCTCACTCCTGAACGCAGTAACTGACAAGACATGGATACACCTGACCGCACCCTTACAGCAGGCTCACTCCTGAACACAGTAACTGACAAGACGTGGATCAATCTGACCGCACCCTTACAGCAGGCTCACTCCTGAACGCAGTAACTGACAAGACGTGGATCAATCTGACCGCACCCTTACAGCAGGCTCACTCCTGAACGCAGTTTTTGACATGACGTGGATCAATCTGACCGCACCCTTACAGCAGGCTCACTCCTGAACGAAGTGACTGACAAGACGTGGATCAATCTGACCGTACCCTTACAGCAGGCTCACTCCTGAACGAAGTGACTGACAAGACGTGGATCAATCTGACCGTACCCTTACAGCAGGCTCACTCCTGAACGCAGTAATTGACAAGACGTGGATACATTTGACCACACCAGTCGCTAACAGAGAGCAGTAGGTCTAAAGCAATCAGCAAACAACGCCCAGCAAAAAGCTTTCCTTGGTTGATAGACCAATGTTTGGACGTCCGCAGCCTGCCCGGGAATGGGAGAGGCCACATAAGGCCACGGAGAATGAGACCCAAAGGCCAAGTAGATCTGGGTGCCTAAAGCAAAACAGGACGTTCTCTTCACCACCCAGGAACGCTGCTGCATTTCATATTGGTGAGATATTACCTTTCCCACTGATAGTTCCAATAGAGGATGTGGAGCTTCATGTGATTAATCATTCTCTGCTCTGGGACAAGTCAGATAATGTTTGGGGCAAAGGCGATTTACTGCCTGAGTTTCCAATGGGAGCAATATAATAAGGGGGGCAGAAGACAAGATACGGGGGAGGGAATCGTTTACCATAAGAGCCACCATGACAGTTCTTCTGTCGATATGTCTATCCTACCCCCCTCCCACTAGTGGCCAGGGTAGCTAAAGAACCCCTCACAGCCTCTGAACTCGTCAGGCCATTATTGGAGGCTGACAAAGGCCTTGGAGCTGCTGTCTTGACCTCTGTGTGTAGGGTCCGTGTGTCAGCTGTAAGTACCCCATCTACTTTTCTTGATCCCAAATTCTGATTTGCATTTTTTAAATGACCTAATCTCTCCACTCAAGAACAAATCCGTGAGCCGCATGCAGTCCCCTGACTTCCATTGCGGCAGGGTCCCTGGACAGACTCTCGGACAAATCTGGGTTTCCAAATAACGGTGTGAAGGGGGAGGGAAGCACAGTGAGGTAGCCTCTCGAGGCAACCTGTTGTATTGTTGTATCTTTCTGTACTGGTTAGTACAGCATTGCTATTGTAGTGGTGATGTGATAGACTATGGAGTGTTGACGTTGGTAGAATGTGGAGAGTTTGAAGAGGGACGGTTGGATGGTAGATGTTAAGTGGGGCATGTTATTATGATATAATCATAGCTGCCTACCTGTCCGTGTATGAATACTTCAGATGGCGACGAGGATGGGATGGGAACCGCGCTGCGCCCATGGTGATTCTTCAGCCAGTGACGTCAGCCAGTGACGTCAGGCACACTGCTGCTGCCGGTCATAGAATACTTCACAACCCAGTCCCAAATCTGGACCACTCCTTTCATCACGGAGTTAATGTAAACTAAGGGGGTCAGCGTGGCCCCCGGAGCCAAATCAAGGCCCACATGTGTTTTCCACCACCAGTGCTTTCCATTCCCCACTTTTGCTTTGCCGACCTCCTCTTGGAACATTCTCCAAAATTGCTCTACAGTATAATGTCTACACATATCTGGACACCCTATACTCCCCTTGGCCCTTTCGTGGGTAATCCTAGCTAACCTGTGTTGCTTCCCTCCCCTGGTGCATACATCAAGGCTCCATCAGTGTGATGCAGATAACAGAATCCAAATGTCCTTGCATTGGTCACGGCTGAGACCAGTGCCAATATTCCAGGTGGCTTCTGATAGAGTGGTTAGAGTGGATAGAGTGGTTAACTTATGGGCTCATTCTTCAAGATAGGCCAGGCCAGGAACTGTGAGTCCTGGTGGTGAGCAGGCGCAGCAGGGGGGTACCTGCTGGTGAGGCCAGGAAGGAATTCCTAGTAGCTCACCATATCTCCTCACAGGCAGACTGTGGTGGATCCTGGCCCAGGTTTCCCTCAGTCACAGCCGCTGAAGGATGCCTTCTATTTCCAGATGCATCCCCCCTCAGCACCCTGAACCTTCATCACCTCCTGGCAATAGTGCTCTGTGGAAGGGCACCTCAGGGGGCTGCAGTAAGACACACAATGAGGCAACTGAAGAGCAATTCATGGATGGCTCTCCTGCTGCAGCCTTCTCGTTGCCCAGACAACGAGCTGCAAGCTGTGTATAGGCGCGTTATAAATGTTATATCATATCATATCATATTATGTCATGCAAGGACAATTCCATTTAACGGTCCTCCAGACTGGTCATTGGTCAAAGCGAAGGAGGCAAAACAATGTCGCTGGCACGCACTCAATGGTTCTTGCTCATCCAGGGTGGAGATCCAGGACATAGAAGACATTGTAGCCCATTAGTTGAGGAAAGCAGTCATTAAGCATTCAGTGCTTGATCATACTATCATTAAATTCAACATCACCAAAGCTGCAATAATGTAAACTTCCATGGCTGGACCTGGAAACCTTTGGCGGGGTGGAAATAGATGAACCCTTGATCGGGCAGACTCAGCTGACTTCATTCTCTGAGGTCAATACACTGAGTACCATGAGTGAATGATGAGGGGGACACTGATCATTATGGCACTTAGCAACTGGAGGAATCCAGTACGAAGCACTATAGAAATGAAATAACTAATAATAATGACGTCATACCCCGTGCTAAAGACGCGGTGGGATTCCCAGTTGGAAGTGAAGCCAAACCCCTCACTGTAGCGCTTCCAGCGGTGTGTGTGACAGGATCAGGCCCTGTCCTGTGTTTCTTACACTTGTGGAGGCTAAGTGCATGACTTTGTCAGAAGCGCCCTGAAATGTTTTATATGTACATGCAAGAACAATCTACAAGTTCTAGATGCTTGCACATGACAGCACTGGAAACTGAAGGCTTGTCAGCTTCCCTGTAGGCCACGACAGGAGCAATGGCCGGAAATGACAGAAAATCCTAGCATTCCTTCCGGAACTTTTGCAATCTAGGCTATTGGCAGATTCGCTTCAGAAACCCTAAGCACAAAAGATCCCTGTCACCAGTGCCACAGCACTAGCAATGTCCTCCAACACAAATACGTCTGACTTGTACTCACATCTTTAGCAGGTGCAGAATTAAACATACCATTTTCCGGGACGTCATTTCACCAAAATGCCAGGGGTAGCGGAAGTGACATCACACGACCCTTGAGCCCTGATGACATCACATGAAGTGATGTCATTTGACCTCACCCCGAAGTGATATCGCGGGAAGTGATGGAACACGACCTTTCACCCGTTGACAAAACAGGAAGTGGCATCACATAGCATTGTGACACTACGAAAAATATGGTTACGATATCACTGTAATGTGACATACATCTCATACAAGAATGGATCGCCATGTGTATAGTTAAGATCAGTGTGTATAGGCCCATATTACCAAATTACTGTGAATGCAAGCAGACGTCCATGACCAAATGATAATGATGTGTTATTATATAGCACTTACGCTTAAGCGCTTAATATAGAAAAAATATACACCCAATATCACCCAACCTGTGTTGGTACTCATTTATCGACCTCAGAAGGATGAAAGGCTGAGTTGAGGTGTTTAAGAACAGACTAAATCAGTGACTCACCCTCTGAAGTGTGCCTCAAATAATCCTTTAATGAGTCTAGCAATTATTGTATAGAATTCCAGAAAGACACATTATTTGGTTTCCTATTCTTTCTTATTTAGGGTCAGTGCTGAAAGTGTTAGGGCCTCATTACATGGTAGGCGGTAGGGATTTAACGTTAACGGTAATGGAATACCGGTAACGTTAAATCCCCATCCAAATTACGACCTGGCTCACTGCTATTTGCGGCACCGCTAAGTACGGTGCCACTAATAGCGGCCAGTCCGCGGGCGTGCGACCCTCGAGTCCGTAATTTACGCCATGCCGCTATTAGCACATCATCGCAAGCCAGGCGGACATGCCAATAGCGGCATGGAAAAGCACCCAAAACCCCTTACCTCCATAGCGCTAATACCGCCATCGCGAACCACCCGTTAAGAGAACTGAGCAGTGTTCCCACCTGCCACAGGTGGACACAATCAGCACAGGTGGATGCAATGGAGACTCAGGCCGCACAAAAGGAGCACACCACACCCCTTCCCACACCAAGATGGTTCCAATACTAGCAGCATTACATGGGCTGGAGGACATGATCGCAGCGCAGCAGCAGCAGGCAGCACAGAGGAGACGCAGGAGGAGGAGGAGGAGGGCAAGACAGGCACAGCAAGCACCACCACGGCACCTAATCATACCACAGAGGCACCCACCAATTCCCAGGATCAGAGCCAATCCATTTAACCTAACCCCGGAGCACATACACCCTGTACCGTCTGGACCGGGATACCATAACCAGCATTGTATACATGATACAAAACAACATTGTGAGCCTCATAGACATCCGAACTGCCATCCCCCCTCTACTCAAGGTGGTGACTGTGCTCTACTTCTTAGCCACAGGCACTTACCAGCATACGGTGTGGCAGATGCATGGCATCTCACAACCAGTATTCTCACGCACGCTGACCCAGGTACTCGGTGCTTTCCTGAAGCATGCACCTGAACACATATTCATGCCACGGACTGCCCAGGAGATTGCAAACACCAAAGTTGGCTTCTATGCACTGCCAGGCATCCCAAGTTGCATCGGGGCAATCGACTGTACCCTTGTGGAATTGGTGGTCCCACATCACAATGAAGAAGTCTACCGAAACAGGAAGCAATTCCACTCCATCGATGTCCAAATGGTATGTGACGCCAACAAGATAATCACTCATTGCTGTGCCCGATTTCCTGGATCAACCCATGATTCCATGGTCCTGCGGAACTCAACTATCCCACGCTACATGGAGCGACAAACCGGACAACGTTCGTGGCTACTTGGTGAGTAGCAGGGCAAGCACATGGCAGTGTGATTGGGGGAGGGGGGAAGATACATACTCTGATTGGGTGTAGCTTGTTGTCCGTTGGGCAAATGCACATACAGATGTACGCCAACATCCATCTGGGTAGGCCCAAAACGTACCAGAGATGAATGGACATGCAAGTCTGAGCTACATAACATAGATGACAATCAAGGTCTAGAAAAATCAAACATCCATCCACATCCACATTGCACAACATTCCACACCTCAAAATACACAAATCTCATACATGCCACCAACATAGTCCTACAAAATGAGCGCAGCACAACAGCAATAATGCATTGTGGCCTTGAATGCATGCAAAGGGATCACCGCTAGCCATAGCATAACACCACGCACTTATAGCACAACTCAAGTGATGCCTCTCAACATGGCAACATCAATGTTGGAATGGCAGTACACCAGCAGTGTGAGACCAAATCTGCTTAGGACCAAGGAACCCCTAACACACGGCTTCAGCCAGGACATGTCAATTACTGTTGTAGGCATTGACGGGCATGTGTACTTGCAGGGTTGCCCTTAACTTTGCACATTCCTGTCACACAGACAGACTGCATGTATGCTGTTAATTGTGCACTTCAATCAATGCAAATTAAAAAAGCCTGAAATGAACTCGCTGTACTTGAGCTGAACAGTAACAGGTCCCCATTTGTCCCCCCATACAGGTGATGCTGGCTATCCCCTGATGAGATGGCTCCTTACCCCTTTACAGAACCCACAGAACAGGCACGAGGAGGAATACAATCGTGCACATACCCGTACCTGTAACGTGATTGAGCAGACCTTTGTCCTTTTGAAGACACGGTTTATGTGCATTAGCAGATCTGGTGGCGCTCTCCTGTATGGCCATGAGAAGGTGGCCAAGATCACCATGACATGTGTCATGCTGCACAATATGTGTATAAGACGGAATGTGCACTGCCCCCTGACGTTGAAATGGAAGCACCTGATGAGGATGATGATGGTGATGAGGACGGAGGTGAAGGGGATGCAGGACATGCAAGAGGGGATGGTCAGAAGGGACATGCTGCAAGACACTATCTGATCAACCAAATATTCTGAGTAACGTGGTTTTTTACTGTCACATGGATATGGGTATGAATGCACTGGTGTATGTTTGGAAGCACGCAATGGACCCTGTCGCCAATAAAGTACACAAACACAATGAAGATGTCCAAGCCTGTGTTTTGATCAGACACCAGTGTATTAAGTAACGGAAAGATGAAAAAGTGCATGTCCCCAAACATCCCACCACCCTTCCACCCACCCCCCACAGACCCGTAACACCCTTCCACCCACCCCCCACAACAGACCCATAACACCCGTTCCCCACCCCCCACAACAGTTCCTCATGTGTCTGCTGCTATGTTTCCATCTGGCCATGCACGCAGAAGCTTCGCTATAAACTCCCTATTGGCCATTGTCTGCAGCAACATTTGGAGGCTGGCTAGACATGCACCTGGTGGTGCGTGTGGAGCGGCGGAGGGGGCTTGTCTGCGTTGAACCGGCGGATGACGACGTGGCTGAATGTCCTGGTGGTGTGAAGTGGCGGTCCATTGTGTCTGCTATTCGAGTGAGGACCTCCCTGAGTCTGCCTATCTCCTCACATAGCCTGTCTGTACAGGCCTCCATCCTCTCACTGGAGTGCTTTGCTGTCTCCACAATCTCCTCCCTGAGATGGGCAGCCTCCTCCACATGCTGGCCAACCAGCACAGTTAGTTCCTGTTGACGCTGGCTGATGGTGGCCAGGTCGAGGGCAGTGCTGGGTGCTGGTGGAGTGGCTGCTGTGCCCTCTGATGCATCCATGTCAGCAGGTGAAGCCACCATGGGGGTCATAGAACCTAGAATGTTGTCCTCGCCAGTGGCATCAGACCCAGGTGTCTGGAGTGGTGATGACTCAGGGGTTCCAGGGGGGGGTGGGGTGTGCATCTCCATTGTCACATCTGTTGTGTCCTCAACATCAGATAGTGGGGCAGTGGCAGCTGCCTCTCCTGCGGAGCTTGGCGCAGCTGATGGTGGGCCCTCCGTGGCTGGGATTGGTGGTTGTGGGTTCACCTCCGGTGGTGGGGCTGTAGTTAGTGATGTGGCTATTTCTATCCTGGCAGTGACACTCCTCCGATGCTTGACACTCATCATGTGGAACCTTTTCCCCTTGCCCCTTGTTGTCGTTGGGGTGTCCTCAGAGTCCTGTGCCCTTGTTATCTTACTTGCAGGGGGTGCCTGGGATGCATTTCCGGCATCCTCACCATCTGTATGTGAGCCTGTCAGGGACAAGAAGGGGGATGGCATTGGTTATGTTTCTATGTACTTTATGCAGAATACATCAATAATGCAGTTGCGGCCATTGGGACTTCATTGTTGGGGATGCAGGTGATGTGTCAGTTCAGTGCCTCATCCATGCATGGTTGTGTTTGGCACTTGTCTCTGGTGATGTGTGCATGTGTGTGTGTTTGGGTCTGACACTGACATGGGCAGGGATGGATGCACGTGTGGATGTTTGTTCATCCATGAGATGATTCTGGGCTCACATTTGGGGTGACCAGTACTTTCACATAGCATCCTGTCATGTGTACGCTCACCTCCATCTGAAGTGGTTGCCACGCCATGCTCCATAGTGCCGACTCCCTCAATGCATTCCACTCCGATTAAGTTCACACAGGTCTCCTCCCATTCCTTTAGTTTGATGGGTGAACCGGGTCCACCTGCAGTGGCTATTCTATGGTTTTCGGCAAGGATGCTTCTTACCCAGAGTCTGAGGTCGTCCCACCTTTTCCTGCACTCACACACATTGCGGGTGGTGGTGCCCACTGCATGATTAGCTCCTCTGAGGTGAATTTCTCTTTCCGCTGCCGGTCGGTGATTTTTTCCAATGCCTTGGGCATGTTGAGGGTGTCCCTGATGATTTGCAACTGCAAGCTACCCCAAACAGGTCCAGGGGGCAGAGGATGGCAATGGATTGTGTTTTTAAAGATGGCTGCCGTGCTCTTTCCCGTTCCTGTGCGATGACGCTATTTCCGGTTCCGCAATTTAACGGTCACCGCTAATAGCGGTGACCGCTATTTGCATGCAGCGTGAGGGCGGAGGTGCTATCTGCACTTTCGTCGAGGGCGGTAAGTGACTTTTTGGGGTCTTTAGCGGCACGGCGCTTTGCTCGTGTCCGCGTACTCGTAATGGTACGCTATTAGCACCCTCTTGCGAGGGCAGACACGTTAAGAGCGCCATGCTGGTAATTTGAGATTTTTACCGCACAACATGTAATGAGGCCCTTAGACTTGTGGCACTCCTGTTCTTATTTTTCTTCTTTTTTTAAAGAGGCCTGAACAAGAAAGCCAGCCACTCCAGAAGAGTAAAGAGGGTGCTGGCCACAGCCTGGGAGCTTGCATTACAAAAAAAAAAAGAAACGTTTTTTTTTTTCGTTTTTTTTTTAGAGGTCGCAAGGGAGACCACATAGGACGCAAGGGAGACTATAGAGGTAGTGGTTCGTCTGCAGGTTATACCACGTGCCGGGGGGCAATCCCGAGCCGCAGGTGCCCAGCTGCGTCTACATCCACCCGGACTCGCCCAACTTCGGGGCCCACTGGATGAAAGCCCCGGTCTCCTTCAGCAAAGTCAAGCTCACCAACAAGCTCAATGGTGGTGGCCAGGCCTCAGGTAAGCGTGGGCCTCTGGGGTGCCCCTGACCCCCTTTTATCATAATATGGTCCTGCACCCCCTACATGTCCCTCGTGGCCTCCCTGCTCCAGCCGCCACTTCCCCCAGCCTTGTGCCGCCTCCCTCGCCCTCCCCCAGGCTCCTATTGGCTAATTCCACACGGATGCAGGCGTGGGTCTAGCCTGCTGCAACATCGCTTCCTGAGCCTTTTCCATCCAGGCCTCAGGTAAGCGGGGGCCTCTAAGGTGCTCCTGACCCCCTTTTATCATAATATGGCCCCGCACCCCCAGCGTGTCCCTCGCGGCCTCCCTGCTCCAGCCGCCGCTTCCCCCAGCCTTATCCCGCCTCCCTCAATCTCCCCCAGGCTCATATTGGCTAATTCCACACGGATGCAGGTGTGGGTCTAGCCCGCTGCACCAACACTTCCTGAGCCTTTTCCATCCAGGCCTCAGGTAAGCGTGGGCCTCTGGGGTGCTCCTGACCCCCTTTTATCATAATATGGTCCCGCACCCCCAGCGTGTCCCTCGCGGCCTCCCTGCTCCAGCCGCCGCTTCACCCAGCCTTGTCCCACCTCCCTCGTCCTCCCCCAGGCTCCTATTGGCCCACCCCTCCTTAAGCTGGACGACTCCTGGCAGTCCTCTGCCCAGTAGCCCACGGAGCTGGGGGCCCCAAGGCAAAGGGCGGCTGCTGCATTGGCGCCTCCGAGATGTGTCTGCAGGTGTCCGCTGTGGAAGCAAAGAAAGCCAGACACCAACAAAACCGTGAGTGTGGCATGAACGGGGTGTAGAGTAATCACTCTACTCCAGAAAGCCCTTGCCACTTTGCCTTACCTTCCATAGCATAAACTGCCATAGAATTGCTGCTGCATACCTAGAGAGACTCCTTGACCACCAACCTAAATCCATTCTTGGCTGAACTGTAAATGCTGCACTCCACTACACACTGGCGTGCTAACCAATGTTAACTTGTGACAGACAGATAAAGAATGGTCAAGATTACCCTGCGTCACCTTTAGACAGGTGTAACAATGCTACCATGTGGCACACTCAGATGGAATTCTCAACTTTAGCTGGCGTCGCATCTAGATAAAAACGTGAATGTTAGTATGTACCACACTTGAATTGAATTCTCAACTTTAGCAGGCGTTGCATCTACATAGAAACGTGAATGTTAGTATGTGCCACACTTCGATGGAATTCTCAACCTTGACTGGCGTCGTAGCTAGATAGAAATGAGAATGTTAGTATGTACTACACTTGGATGGAATTCTCAACTTTAGCTGGCGTCGCATCTAGATAGAAATGTGAAAGTTAGTATGTACACACTTAGCTGGAACTCTCAATTTTAGCTGGCGTTGCATCTAGATAGCAATGTGAAAATTAGTATGTACCACATTTAGATGGAATTCTCAACTTTAGCTGACGTTGCATCTAGATAGAAACGTGAATGTTAGTATGTACTACACTTAGATGGAATTCTCAACTTTAGATGGCATCGCATCTAGATAGCAGTGTGAGAGTTAGTATGTACCACACTTAGATGGAATTCTCACCTTTAGCTGGCATCGCATCGAGATAGAAATGTGAATGTTAGTATGTACCACACTTGGATTGAATTCTCAACTTTAGCGGGCGTTGCATCTACATAGAAACGTGAATGTTAGTATGTGCCACACTTAGATGGAATTCTCAACTTTAGCTGGCATCGCATCTAGATAGAAATGTGAAAGGTAGTACGTACCACACTTTGTATGTACCACACCTGGATTGAATTCTCAACTTTAGCGGGTGTCACATCTAGATAGAAACGTGAATGTTAGTATGTGCCACACTTAGATGGAATTCTCAACTGTAGCTGCCGGCGCATCGAGATAGAGATGTGAATGTTAGTATGTACCACACTTGGATGGAATTCTCAACTTTGAATGGCGTTGCATCTAGATAGAAATGTGAATGTTAGAATGCGCCACACCTAGATGGAATTCTTAACTCTAGCTTCCGTCACATCTTGACAGAATTGTGAATGTTAGCATACACATGATGACAAGTGCCACACTTGGATAGAGGTCGTGATCACTGGCCTGCCTCACATCTAGACAGAATATTGAAGAATAGCAATGCCACACTCAGATGGAATTATGAATGATAGCAAGCATCACACCCACACACAACTGCAAGGACAGCAATACCAACTAATGAATCGACTAACAATTTCATCCCTCTGCATACACTGCTCAAACTCTAACCAAACACAACCACAAACCTAAAACGCAGCAATCTGCATAAACTTCAATACACTACAACAACAAAACCAACCACACATAGACTTGCACAACAGCACACGACGACTACTGACCGTAAAACACCCCAAGCCCAGCCAACGGACCCTCCGGGCTGAGGCTGCCAACAGCACATCACTGCTCTCTTGCACTTTTCCAGCTCATTCCGACTAACTCACCCCCCCCTCTCCCTTTTTCAGAGCCGCCAGAGCGCCAGGGTACCACTCCGGTGGTGATAGTGCGCGGGTACAAATATCCTTCAACATTACCATTAACATAACCTCTGGCAGCCCCTAATTGACCTCCCTGACCATTTTAAAACATTAGCACATTCTGCGATCAGACCATGAAATACTGACAATGTGTCTTCCAAAAATGTAATTTTCCGCAAAAAACGAAAGGACCATTGCAGATATTGTGGCTAACACGTTTTGTGATAAACAATGGAGAAAGAATTTGTGGCTACGCCCTGAAGAGGCCGATTTGATCTCTGTCAGGTTCAGTGCGTAGTCACGTGATAAAATGACACTCCTTTAGAGTTCCACAGTCTGCAAAGCGCATTCAGTTATTCCATCTCCCACTTGCATGACTGTGCATACAGTGTGTGCCATAACTTGCTCCTGGGGAACAGGGTGCGTGGACGAGACGAGACGTGCAACAGCACAGCCTGCACTGAGCGCAAATCACAACATCTTCCTTTTGAAGGCACTGTGGGGGCTGTAAGGCCACATGGGGCTCGAGTGCACCTCAGAGGGCACACAGGCCAGCCCATTGCAGGGGATAAGCTGGAGCAATCTGAGGAATGTTCTGGATGCTTTCTCTTAGGCCCCGCTTGGGCTCAATGAAGACTTTAAGTGGGCTGCTGCTGTGGTGCCCATGGCACACTTCCCTGGATCTCAGTGGGAATGACGAGGAGGCGTGGGGATGACACATGCACGGCACTCAATTCCAAAAGAGCCACTTGAGCGAAGAGGCCGTGATCAGTGGACCGCTCCCGCTGCGCTTACGCAGCACAATCTCGCACCCACAGCACTTCCTCCCCACCCCTTAATGACTTCACGAAAAAAAAAAACAAGATAAGGATAAGTGCAAAGACCTAAAAAGGAGGAAAGTAGGGAAGGTGGGGAGATAGATTGAAAGAAAGTAACAAACAAACCGATGCATTGCAATGGTTGACCATAGTCCCTCAAAGCTCACTTTCATACACCCCACCAGACATAGGGCCTCATTATAAGTTTGCCGGTCTGGAAACAAGGGTGCAGGTAAGCTCATTAGCACCCTTGTTTCTGGACCGGCAAACTATGAGTATGGCTGCCAAAGTGGCTGTGCCCGACAGGTCTGACCCCTGCCAGGCACAGCGACCATGGAAGACAGCCTGGTCACGGAAGCGCCAGCACCGTTAGCAATGGTGCAGGCACTTCCGAGTCCCCACTCAAATGGGATTGGGGACTTACATTTTACCGGCGCCAGACTTCCCGGGCCGCCAGACTCGGAATCACCCCGTGGCACTGGGAAGTCAGGCGCCGGTAAAATCTTACGAATCCGGCGGCAACACGCCAGTAGCACCGGCAGGGTTACTGCCGGAATCGTAATGAGACCCATAGTCTCTCGATTTGACTAGAGGCAACCTGATTCTAGGAATGCGGTCACTACTGGTGGATTCTGCTACTTCACCGGCATCACATGCCACAGCACTGCCCACTTATTCCACATTCTCTGTCACAGCCAACACAGCTTCCTCTCCACACACAACTCTCTCCTCACACACACGCTCATGCACTTCAATGACCAAACTCGAACTGGGACTCAAACGAGGCCCCAAGGTGAAACCAGATGCGTCACTCAACACCAGTGCCACTGGTACTGCTCTGTCGACCACTACTCTCTTCTTGTTCCATCGCGACCCATCATCCAGAACCACATATCCTGCACCTACCCTCACTACTGTCTGCAGAGACGTAAACACACTTCCACTTTTGGGCACAAACCTCGGGTTCTTAATGGTCACACAATCTCCAACCTTCACTCCAGCGGATTTTTTTATTCGCATGTTGCAACCTTACTTTCTCCTTCCTGTTGAGCACATACTCTCTCCAACATTTTAACTTTGGTGAGGACACTTACTCCAAGGGCAGCAGTCCTCAATTATGAACCCGCCTGCCTACCCCTCATAAGTTTGAATGGTGAGCGACCTGTAAAGGATGATGGCATACGTCTATCGCCCCCCAAAGCTTCTGACAACACGCCACTCCAAATAAATCCAGTTGAATAACCCCTTTCACAAATCTGTTTGCCCTTTCCACTTACCCATTTGCCAAAGGATTATATAAAGATGTCCTTTGATGCCTGAAGCCCAGATTCCTCAAAAACTCTTGCATGCAGAGCAAAACAAACTGGACCTCGTTGTTCATGACAATGCTAACTGGCACAGCTTCCCTGTTAAACACCCTGTTCAGGAATTCTATGATGTTCTTGGTTGTCACTGTTTCCAACGCAGCGGCCTCCGTCCACTGTGATGTGTAATCTATCAACACTACAACAAACCACAACTCTCCACCAAGACCAATGGAGCCAATGATGTCAAAAGCCAATTTTGACCATACTTCACGCGGAACCTCCACGGGATAAACAGGCTGCGGATGCAGCACCCTGCTTTTGTCACTTACTGCACAGCCCACACACTCCTTTATGGCTACCTCCATGTCCTCGTCCATTTCTGGCCACCAATATGATTCATACTCCTTATTCACAGTAGAAGGTGCCTCCCAAATCACCTTAGCCAAAGCTTCCCTAGATTGTATGCCATGCATATCCAATGCGTGTCCAAGATAAGTAACACTGGAAACACCCACCTAACACTTTGCTTCTCGAAGCACCCTCTCATCATGTTCACTCCGATGCTTACCCCAGACCAAAATATTATCTTGGAAGTAGCTCACACAACATACTTCCCCAAACAGTCCCTGCAACAGCTGCTGGAAAGCGGCTGACGATGACGATAAACCAAATGGCATACGACAAAATCTGTATGCCCCAAATGGCGTGACAAATGATGTAGGAGTTTGAGACTCTTTGTGGAGGTTTACCTGATGATACACTGAAGAAAGGTTAAACATGGAACACAATGCTGCTTGTCGTATGGTCACCAAATGTTATATTAGGCCAGGAATGCTGATCCGCCCAGATGCTTGCGTTGAGGTCTCTGAGGTCGACACACATCCTGAAGCCACATCCTGTTTACACGCTAAAACCACAGGCGACTACCATTCTGAGGATTCAATCTCCTCTATTATCCCCACGTCCTTAAGTTTGGTAAGTTCCCCTTTTAGTCCCTCTATGGCGAACACTGGTACCTTTTTGACCTTATGGACCTTGGGCACCACCCCACATAACATGCCCAACTTGTCTGAAAATACAGAAGGGTATTTGTTCCTTAAGTAATCTGCTGATACCTTTTCCTCCGGCTGCATTCGCTCCGCATCCTCCACACACAACACAGGAATAGGCTTACCAGGGCGTATTTCTATTTCCAAGGCCGATTGCTCGTCCCATCTCACTCTTGTGTGCTACATACAACTTCCCTTCTGTACTGCGCCCTTTAAATTCAATTCAAGCCCACTCATATCCCAGAACCTTGATAGGTACTTTCCCATAAGCACTGGGGTTGATGGGGGGGGGTGGAGGGGGCCTTTGAGGGTTGATACTTCTTTTGCATAACTTTTCCTATGTAGTTCCGGTGAGATCATAGTGTATGGTGTTCTAGAATCTACCAACGTTTCAATTTGCACACCATTTACAGTTAACATATCATATTGTTTTTTTTCCCAGTTTGGATCACATTCAGTCTGAAAATGTCTGGAAATGTCCACTAGATTGCAGTGCTGACCTTCAATGTTCACATTATTACAGGAATGCATTTGGAGAACAGTCTATCCAGAGGACATTTTCAGAACAAGCCCTAGAAGGGAAAATTATTTCAAGGGGCAGAAATCAGATTAATTTGGATATTTGTTCTGAAATCCAAAATGCTTTGTTATAAAGCTGTGATTCTGCAAGTGCTGTAAGTATAACCAACTGTAGATTGAAACCGGGGTGCCACAGTTCCCCATACGCAGATTCCACCCCGCTGTCCTGATTGTGGCTAATGCCCTCTGTCTCCCTAAAACAGGTACCACAACGTTGCAGCAGGCCATTCAGATATCTCCACATGCTTGGTTGTGTTTTGGGGGTTTGAAGGGGTGACACTCCCATCTCCTGCTGCAGCTGAAGAGGTGCATTCGCTGGCGCTGCTCCAAAAGCAATGTAATCTATGGTGTTTTTTCGAATGATAAGACAACCACATCTAACCTGAATGTTGGGATATGTTAAAACCCCTGGCAACCAGTTGCGGCAGTCTATATTTTGTAGTGCCAACACGGGATAGATGTAAGGTGCATGTTCTACCTGCTGCTTGTTACGTCATGGCTGAAAGACTGCAAACCTGCGATTCCCCCTATTAGCGGGCAAGCATGAAGAATTATTCCGGCACACTGCTTCATTCTCTCTCTGCCACTGTGGAACTGGTATTGCATGGATGGATCCCACCATGCTTTTATTTATTTATTTATTGTGCATTTGTTTGGCGCTTATACAACAAGTAAAATGTGTTTCAAAGCGCCCACAGGGCAACAGGGAGGGAACAAGGGATTGAAAACATTTAATGCGATCATCTATCTTCTGCTAAATTCTAAAATGGTTGCAGACATACATTAGTCATTTCGGCGATAATGTTAAGATTTAATTGTGTTGCCCTCACTATTTCACAACCCAAAAATGTTGTGCTTGCCCAATACTCAAGAAATGGTATCTGGAAATTGTTAGGGTTGGTCACTGTGCCTGGCAATTGTCTTACAATTATTCTCCTTATTTGTTTAAATAGAGAAAATCCATCATACTTTCCAATTTTTTTATTGCTGTTTTTTATTGTATTGTGTTAATAAATGATAATATCTCATAGTGCCAATCCTGAAAAATTTCTTTTTAAACATAAATACCTGAAAAACGTGTTTCCCCCCTTTTCTTTGCTAACATCATTTCTTTAAACTGTAGTTTGACAAACATGTAAGTCATGTGTTTTCTAAAGTTGTATTGTATTCCCTTCAATGTGAAGTGAAAACTTCTTATATTGAAAGTATCTGGATACCATAGTCCAGAAAACACAGGAACTGCTGGACGCCAGGAGCTCTGCGACGCGGTTCACGCAGTGCAGCATCTGAGCGAGGTGGCGGAGTGGCCATTATAGGACTCTTGCACAAGCACCTATGTAAGTAGCCTTTTAGCATTATGCTTAAACACTCTTTCTTAGCCTTTCACTGACAGCAAAAGGAGATTTTCAGAGTAGTCCAATTTGTAGGCTGTTTAGAAGCCCCCCTACCCAAGGGCTAATACAGTATTTGCAGCAGTGAATAGTATGTCTACCTCTTTACACCTATAATGGACCTAAATGTCCTTACACAGTCTTGATTAGAACAGCCAGAATTCACACTCAGTCTCTAGACTTTTTAATTTGCTCTCAATCTCACCCATTCAACTGGCTTCTGTTTATGTGTCTCATCTCTTCTGAAGCGTTGCCAGCAGCTGAGCAGACTGATCATGCGTTCCCATCATTGGAAACAGCAGCTCATCCTCCCTGCTATCTTCCAGTCTAACTTCTAAAGCCCTCTGCAATCTGTGAACTTATCTGAAATATGATACACTGGAATGGGGATCACATTGGTGATGCTTAGGACTGCAACCCAGTATTGTTGCTCTACAAAATGAAAAGCTATCACAGACCCAAGGCTTACTGAAATCCTATGTTTTTTACTGTGGTTTGTTTCATCAGCAAATGACATCCTCCATGTTGTTTCTTCCAGGGACAAGAAGACTGTTGCCTGTTACCAGGGCAGTGGTAAGTGGAAGGTGGTAGGTGAAGGGGATAAGGAGGCTACTGAGGGGGTTCCCCCTCAATTGAATCTAACCTGAAAAAGAGCTGCCTATGGGGACCTGTTATTTCTGCAAGGGGGCCAGTAGGTTTTTGCCTGGTGACAGACTGGTAGTAAGGGGGGTTTTCCTCAGAAAGAGGATGTGGTGGGAGGGGGAGAGAGAAGGGTCTAGGTTACGTGTAAGCTTGCAGGGAGTTGGTGCTGGCTTGTAGACTCAGGGTTTCATGACAGTGTTCTCACGAATTTAAAGATATAACTGTCATTTCTGCATTCTCTGTCAAGACTGGAGGTGAGCATTCTGCTTCAACTTCTATTTATTTTACTCTCCAGCAGTTTCAACAAAACACAAGAAAAAACACTGAAAAGTATCTTCATGTCACTTTTCTTCCTTTGAAACTACAAGTCCCAATGTCACAGTAGTTCTGTCTAGCCCAGTCCAGCTATGACACACTTCCTGTTCCTGGACTCCTCCTCTCTTCTTTTATTGTTCTTCAGCAGATAAGTACCTTTTCTATCATGTCTCCGTAGATTGAGCAAATTTGAGGGATTATGGTATAGCATACAGATAGTTTAATGAGTAGTACAATATTTTATGAATGTGTAGTACAATAATATACAAGTGAACAAAGTCCTAGACGTAGGTGTGATACGAACCGCACGTTTGACAGGCAACAACGAGTCAGGGATCCAAGAAAGCAGGCAGACAAAGCGATTGCATAACGAGCGTACCGCGACAAGTATTGATTTATGGGTAATTAGCATTTGATCACGGTAACAAGACGGGCGAGCCCCGTGCCACATTGCCGGCACAACCGGGGATCGCCCGGCCTCACGGCCGTATTGCAGAGTGGCCCCCACCCTCGCAGGGGCAGAGCTAGGCTCACGCAAGGTGCTCCGACCCCCTCTTTTGGGGAGGCAGAGTTAGAGCGCGACGGCGCAGCCATAATTATTTGCACGACAAAGGGAAAGGACCGTAAACCTGTCCTGGCGGTGAATATATTGTATAAAATAGTATAGTGTCGTACCCACGCTACGAACAAAGGGCACGATAAGCCCTACCTGCAAGGAAACATGCAGCGAACGTTACGGATCAGCTGATCCATCAGCTCTGAAGAGCCAGAAGTGGCACAAACAGCCATAGAATAGAGAGGAGCTCTTCTCGCTAAGATTGGGCCCCAGACAGCCTGACAAGGAGGCCACAACTGAGAACATTGTTCACTGGTGCTAGCCACAGGAAAAAAAAAATATTTAATAACTAAATAATATTTACACTGGTAAAGTGACATTAATATCTCTGGCAAGTCGGTTATCACAAATCATCCTAATCAACGCAGCAGTGGGCATGCAAAGACACCTGACTCAGGTACCAGGCACACAGTACCCGAAGGCATGTCAGAATTCGAGTGGAGTGAGGAACCTCTAGTCCTCGCTGCCAGTTTTAAGGAAGTGCTTCGGAGCTTGTTGATGGATGCAGTGGCGCAAGGGGTGAAACCCCTACAAGAAAGGCTGGTAACACTGGAAGGCATGCTAAGCCAGCCCCGAGAGAGCACCAGAGATAGCAACAGCAGGTCCACAGGACCCTTGAAGACAGGGCCTAAGGGGAGTAACCAGACCCACAAGAGGAAGACCTCTACTGACCCCCCGGGGCGACCATACAGGGTGAAAGAGAAGACCACAGAGGCAGTTGACGGCTTTACCAAGCTGAAGGAAGCCTTCATGCAAAGGCAGACAGTGCCAGGCCTCACAACCCCCTTCCCAGGGGAAGACAATATGGGCGAAGAAGACCCAGGCTCGGAAGAGGAGCCAGCGGAAGGTGAGCTATCTTCCCACGAAGAGGAAGAGAAGGCAGAGGAAGAGTGGGCGAAACCCAGGGGGGGGTAAGAAAGCGTGCAAGGAGAAACAATGGATGAATATCCAGAAGAAATCCTAGATATGCTTGCCTCAGACAGTATCAAGAAACCCAGATCCTCTGAATGGCAGCCCTCCCCCAGAGTGACACAATACATGGCCATCAGACTGCGGAAGGCCTTAGACAAAGAGGTGAGGCTGCGTCTTCAAGCAGAACGGCCGCTTCCAGGCCTCCCAAGAAAGGTAGCGGAAACGCTAGAATTGGACACTAAGATGTTGACCTTTGTGTCTAAAACCAGCAAGGACATTGACAGATCCTGGAGGAGCTGCCAGGGGAAAGTATTGGACATATCAGGTCCTTTAGCTAAAATAATGGACCTGGCGGAAGGAGCCAGAGATACGGGGGAAGAAGTTGATCCCAAAGCCCTGGCTAGTTGGCTCATAGGGCAGTCTGCTTGTCAGGCAATGCAAATTGCGCCATCTCTTCAGAAAGGAGGAGCAGTTTACTACTTAAAATAGATCCTAAAGTGAGTGACCTAACATCCTATGAGGCCAGAGAAGCGGCACAAGTACTCCTCTTTGGCGAGATATTTGGCAAGGAGATGGGCCGATTCGTTGGCACTTATACCTCACTGGAAAAGGTGCGGGAATCAATCCGCAAAAAATTCCCCGGTAGAGTTTTTGCCAGGCACAGCCGCTATCGGGGTCGAGCAGCCGGTCATTTTCAAGGAGGAAAGAGACCCCAGAACCCCAGAGCGCAGTACTGGGAAAATAAGCAGCAGGACTCCTTCTTCCCAGCCAGAGATAGATTCCCGAGGGGGTACAGAGGAAGAGGAGCAGGCTGAGGCCAAAGCTTTACACCAGGTGAGAGTAACGCAATAGCCACAAGTAGGGGGCAGAGCACTGATCTTCTGGAACAATTGGCGCGCGCTCTCCGCGGTACTTGGGTTTTGCAAACCATCAGAGGTCTGCGACTAGAATTCATTCAACGGCCAGTACAGTCACACTCGCCTCCGCAACCGCACCTAGCGCAAGCAGAGCAGGAAAGCCTAGACCACGAACTGTGACGGCAAGAGAGAAAGAAGGCTATAGAGAAGTGCTGCGAAAGCCCCAGATTTGTAAGCAATATGTTACTGGTCCACAGAAAAGAGAAAGTGCGCCCAGTCATAAATCTAAAAGGGCTGAACGGCTGGATTGTGTATCGCCATTTCAAAATGGAAGGAATACACCAGCTCAGCGATTCCCTAAGCGAAGGAGATTGGTTGACAAGGTTAGACTTGAAGGACTGTTGCTAAAACGAGAAATATAGATTGAGTAAGAAACGTGTCATAATGTGTCATATTTGTCATAATTGTCAATTACCAAACCCTAGCTCAAGAAGATACATTATGGGCGGTTTTTATGTGTCACAAAGAGATTGTATGATTGTCTTTTTATATATACGATACTATTGTAGAATGTTCTCTCTCTTGCGTCTCATGAGGTCTAGGTGACACACGTTGCAAGACAATAAACCCTAGTACTTGGAAATCAAACCTTGTGTCTGTCGTATCACTTAGTGTATGGTGATTGTGCCTTGTTTCCATATGCGAGGGTCTTCAAGGCCTAGCAAAAAATGGCGCCCGAATAGGGACCCTCCCCCTTTTGCTCCATCGTATGCGTTGAATTTGAAGAAGGCGAAAATGAATGGAGGACGAGGCCGCCGAGCCGGGATCGAAAGGTGTTCGGGGCGCCCCTGTGAAAGTGATGAGAGACTCCTTTGCAGATCTGTACACAGCCGATCCCTGATCGATGATCAGCGGCCAGAAAGCATCGAGGCAAGGGTCCCAAAACGAGGCAGATTGAGCCAGATACGCAGTCACAACGATTCTTAGTTGCGTCTGCATACGGACGAATTGCGTCTTGTTAGATGAACTGATTGATCAGGTGAGTCGTGCCCCGATTCTTAACAGCCCTGATATTGGTTGAGTGTTGCTCTTGCAAGATCAAACACTCAGGGTAAGGTACTAATAAGATCAACATGCCTGGGAAATTGTCTTCCTGTATAGTGGGGTTTTTCCACTGCGGTAGACAACATTCGGAAACTGGCATGGTTGCGCCACCCATAGGGTCGCCAACGTTTGAAATGTTTGTAAAATATGGGATAGGGGCGATAATGTTTAATGAAAGTTGGCATAGGCAGACCAGACATGTAGTAGATTTGCAGTGGAAGAAAGATGGTACTTTTGAGATGGCCCGTATAGAACACTTAGAATCAGTACTGCTGCGCAAGAAAGCACGCCCTGCGACATTTGACGTCATAAGAGACTGGAGGAAAGAAGCTAACCTCTGTTTAAAAAGTAGGGAGAAACAAGCACGGAGATACAAATCAAACACAGAAAAGGCGCTAGAACTAGAAGAGCTCAGAATGACTGAGGATATCAGAAGAGGGGATAGGAGTATCCAATTAGGCATACAAAAAATATATCCACAACAAGAGTTACATGCATCAGATGAACTAATAAATAAAATTCTGAACGAACAAAGACAAGAACGTCCTCAATGCAATATTGACACATTTGCACCAATACACATTGCAGACAGGATGGGTACAGCACCTCGTGACAACCTTAGGGTTGCTAGTGAACATAGAAAAGTCAGAAACATCGCCAGCACAAAGGCTAGACTTTCTAGGTTTCATCCTAGATACCAGGAAAGGGACCCTGGAATTACCAGATCGGAAAATAAGGGACATCAAGAAGGAGATCCGGGTCTGCCTGAGCAGCAGACGATATCTATCAGAGTACTAGTGAGGATAGTAGGGATGCTAGCAGCATCAATCTAAGCTATTTTCCCAGGCCCACTGCATTATCGAGCGCTTCTGAGACTGAAACATTTGCAACAGGGCCTAAAATATCATCAGCAAATACCCTTAGATCAAGAATCCATTATAGAACTGGATTAGTGGTTGAAGAATATGGATGACTGGAATGGTCATGCCATTTTCAGAGACCGACCACATCTAGTCATAGAATCAGATGCCAGCTGCATAGGCTGGGGGGGCAAGATGCGGATCTCTAGAGACAGGGGGGGAATGGAGCGAATGGTTCCTTCGCTATGAAAGCGTTCACGAACGGAAGAGTGAGTTCATGTTCCTCCTCAAGATGGACAATATACCAGCGGTCAGGTATATAAACCACCTAGGAGGGACGACATCCCGACTACTAGCGGAGCTAGCAAAGGATTTTTAGCACTTTTGTCTGCAGGCAGGGACTTCAGAGACTGCAGAATACCTGCCATGTTCACTGAACGTAGTAGCCGACAAGAACGCGCAATAACTGACGGACTCGAGCGACTGGAACCTGGACACCGAGATCTTTCACAGACTGAATCAACTGTGGGGTCCAGTCCACACAGATTTGTTTGCGTCTCGTCTCAACACGCAGACACCCAGCTACTGCAGTTGGAGACTGGACCCAGGTGCGCAAGGCACGGACGCGTTTCTCCAACAATGGACAGGAGAACTGCACTATGCATTCCCCCCCTTCGTAATGCTGAGCAAGCTTCTAGCAAAATGTTGGAGGGAGAAGGTGGAATTGATTTTGATAGCGCCTCTGTGGAAGTCACAGGTGTGGTATCCAATGCTGATGGAGATGATGACAGACATACCTTGAGTCCTTCCAGATGGGGGAACGGCTCCTCACGGACCCAGCTGGGTCATCTGATCCTCTGAGAGTGAGATTCACTCTCCCGCTAATAGCGTGCAGAGTATCAGGAGACGCTGGGTGCTGCTAGGCATTTCGGCGCAAGCTGCAGAGCTCATTGCGGAATCATGGGCACCATCCACTAGGAGGAGCTATGACGCTGCTTGGACAAGGTGGTTGAACTGGTGTTGAGGGAGACATTTTCATCCCGTTTCAGCACTTATAGAAGCTATATTGAACTTTCTAGCACACCTGTTACAAGATGTAAAAGCATTTCGGACCATAGGAGTGTACAGGTCGGCCATTTGTTACGGTTTTATAACACGGCACACTCCAGCTCCAGCTCTCCCACTGACCATGAATATGGCGCACAATAAAAACACTTTTTATCTTTAATAACTCTTGGGTCCTTTCTTTGAGAAGGCCCCCAAACTGTCTCAGATTCGCCTGATACCTAGGGTATAAGTTCTGGGATGGCGTCTTTACTGTGTCACACAGTTTTCTAGCCGCTAAAAGTATCACTACCTTCAATGGGTTAGCCTGCTGTGTTAGACTGTCATGGGTGAGAACACTTACCTCAATCACGGCACAAGCCCCCATTGTGTAACGGTTTTATAACACGGCACGCTGCAGTCAGGGACTTCTCCCACTGAGCATGAATGTGGTGCACAATAAAAATGATTTTTATCTTTAATTACTCTCGGGTCCTTTCTTTGAGAAGGCCCCCAACCCATCTCACACCTACCTTAACAAACACCCCATGTCGCAATGGACTATGAACCAGGCCGGTGTGTAACAAATAAATATTTATTAATTTAGGGTTCAAGGAAAAATCAGAGCAAAATCAAATAATAGGGCAGCAGCCACCACAGTGTGGCCACCACTGCAGCAGCCACCAGAATGTGGCAGTACAAATGCAAACATCCCACAATACAGTTACTTCAAACTCATAACATAACATACATAAACCTTTAATAGAAAACAGAAGCACAATCGTTTTTCAGAACAACAGATGGCATTCAGGTTCAGCACTCCCGCTGCAACACTTCCCCCAAATACCTGCTAACTAAATTCTTTGGGGATGGAAAGTAGTGGCAAGGAGTCAGTATGAAGAGGGAAAAAACAGATTTTGAATCTAGCCGACCACCACAAGATGGGAGGCAAGAAACGGAAATGAAACCTGATTTAGGAGCAAAATGGCATACTAGGCTTCTACTTGTTACTTGTACATCAGTTTACAATTGTGGTGGGATAGCTAGGACAGAAATATGTGTGGCTGCACTTAAGTGATAAGGAAGCTTACAGAGTACTGAGCAGGGCACCAAGGAAACGTGAACACAGGTAAGGAAATCGAATTTGGGAAGAAAACAATGCAAAAGAAAACACACGCGGCAGAATAGCAATTCTTTTCTCCACAGAAGTTGTGATGACAGGCAGCCGCAGAGAAGGGCTGAGCTGTCAAAATCGGAAATCAGTTTTTAAGATCAGAAACACAGACACATAACAGATATGATTCTGATTGAAAGGGATTACTCTTAATGGGATGATAGTATGGGTTTTTCTATGGGAAAAATGCAAATTGGAATTTATAGAAAAGCACAATACACGGACAAATTCAGTTTTTGTTGCACTAGACTATTTCTGTTGAGACTATATTTTAATGGCTATAATTAGTAAAAACACTCAACAAAATTATTGATTTCGAAGGGCAACAATAATGAACATGAATTTTCAATGGGGAAATTAATTGATTTACTTCAAATGATACTAGGGACTTACACAGATAACTGAAAGATATATAATAGGAATACACTAACGGACATAGACTAACACAGATTCTTCTATGGAAAAGAAAACAGATGATACTGGCAGTTTGGGATTTGACTGGGGATTCAATGGGATTTAAATAGGATGCAAGGGTCAAAAGAGCGGGATATGCATTTCAGGGACTGGGTGATGTGATACTTAAAATGTAAGCTTGAGTTTGAAAATCTGGACAGCCAGCAAGCTGGGCAAGGGATCTGGTCACTGGGCTCTCCTGGATAGGATCATATGGGCAAGGGATCTGGTCACTGGGCTCTCCTAGATGGGATCCGCTGGGCAAGGGATCTGGTTACTGGGGTCTCCTAGATGGGATCAGCTGCCTTTCCTCTTTTCTCCCTGGATTCTTGTGTATGCCTGGATCTGGATGGGTGGTTCTGCCTGGATGGATGGATGGTTCTGCCTGGATGGGACCAGCTGTCTCTGGATCTGGTTTTGAGTCTGAATCCCCTGTGTTTCCCTGTCTCCCCCTTTTATAGCCAGAATGACATAATCAGTTTACAATCTGGGGAGGAAGAACTCTGGCATTCTTCCTATCCAGCCTACTGATCCTCTCTACTCTGTGGGGCTGATTGGTTCAGGGGAAATGACATCATCTATGTGTGTGCATTTATTACCTTTCTCTCTCTCACAAAGTTAATTTTTATCCAAATGAGTTATGAAGTGCAACTTCAAATTTATACTAGACACCATCATAAGAAACATATATGCAGATTCCATATGTCACATTGAATTGGACAGTCCGACCGCTGACTCTGTGCGAGGACGCATCGCCCTTTGGCACAATTTCACCATTTTTATGAAAAGCATAATATTTAAAATTCTGCAAAAGGTTACACATATGCCCACTAACATTTTACTTTTTTTACCAGGTTTCATGTCTGTGCCATTTATAATTCACCCCAAAATGCGATTTTACTGCCATTCCAGTCCACCAAGTGCCAGAAACATGTGCTTGGTCTCTTTGAGTTTGTCCACAAATCCCATGAAATACGGCCATAATATAAAATGACTGCTTATTCAGAGTATTGGGAGAAATGTCTTAATGTAAAAAGTTCTTTAAAGTCAATGGGCTGGATTAGTCACATGTGTGGGCGTTCCCACACATCCACCCAGCCAAATTGTCTCCTCCTGGGTCAGTCTGCACAAAGGACTTTCATGACGCCCTTTGAAGCTCTGCAGTTTGTCCTGGAATGGGTGCAGGAGGAAATCGCACCTCTCGGTCATGCACCAGCCCTACTGGGTTTCTTTGTTCGTTACTGCAGGGATGCCGGCCAGTCTAGTAGGGCAGTGAATGTTCACACTCTTAGCCTTTTGATGTGCACTTGTGGGCTTGTTCCCTTATGGATGCAACTTTTTCCCTGGGAGGCGGGGCATCCTTAAAGACAGTGCCTGGGCCAAACCAGTTGTGCTTGTTTCTGAGTTTTTTTTTTCAAAGGAAACCAAGTCTTGGGGATAAATATAGTGCACATTTATATGGCAAAACCCCACCCACAGATTCAATCCCATTTCTGTGCAGGCACAGGCTGTCATTTGACAATGTCACTTTTAAACGGCATTCTCCTGATTTCCAAAAGCACAGTTTTACACGAGTGTTCATTTTCTTTCATTTCACGTTTGCAAATGTGGTTTCTGCAAGCTACAGCTTCATTTCAAGTAATCTTCTGGGACTTTGGTATATACGGTTGATTTATGGACACAAAAGAATGCAACACAGGATTTCCTTGATATTCGACACGGGAAAAATACACACCATTTAATTTCTATTATTTGCTGCAATTTGAGCGTGATGCGTCACAGTAAAAGGAAACAGAAGCCGTGTTGAAAGGAAAACAGAATTCTGTGTTCTTCAAGTACTTTATCAGCACAGCAATGCCGTTCTTTAAATGTTTTGCCTCACTTCTTGTCAATTAGAAGAAATAAAGCATGTAAGGGTGTGCTTCCATGCACACTTTGTGGTGTTTTAAAATGAAATCAAGAACAAATGGCAAAGCCGTCTTGAATGCTGGTCATTTTCACATGATTTAAACAGAGGTTAAACAATGCAGAACAATTCCTTTGGTGGTATTCTTGTGGAAAGTGCTCCCCACACATATGCGCCATGGAAAGAAAAGCACAGCCTTTTTTTGGCATTATTTCAATGCGGTTTTTGTTTGAAGGGGATTTCTGCAAGGGCCTTAAATGTACCCCACATATTCCTCCCTGCTCTCCTGTGACTTTTTGCTGAGGAAGAGTAGGGCAGAGTGGGGTTCATTTGACAGAATCCTCCTTCATCAGGGAGCGGCACTCCAGGATTCCCTCCCGTCTTTGGGTTGGAGGGTATGGAGCGGCACCCTTTTTCCTTCCTTCCCTTCCATGTCCCCGGGGCGGTCCTCACCAGGCTAGGAGGTAATAGAGTTAATTATCTGATAGAAGATAGATAAAAAACTAGTTTTAGTACATTTTATGGATGTTATTCCTGGCAAATTTACAACAATGGAACAATGATTACAGTTTTACAGTTTTCTGTGATCTCTTCCCATTTTGACAATAACATCAATCAACTTACTCAACAGACAAGGACAGCAACTTGACTTTTAAAACATCTTTTTTTTCTTTTTATGATAACATCAAGTAAAGTACTCCCTGTTTTATAGATATACCTATGCACCTAATACTTCCCTATGCTTTTTCTTTTCATTTCCATTCATTCGTCTGATGATTCCTCTGTTTGATTTTCCTTTGGCTCATCAATCAGCTATAAAGTGCGTCTGAGGTGACAACTTTTAAACTGATTGATGTGGACCCATTTCTCTTCTGACAGCTCTCCTATAGAAATGCGGAACTTGTAGGTGACAGGTGAAATTTTGTCTACAATTTCAAAGGGACCACGCCAGGAGTGGAGGAATGTCCTCTCCTTAGTCTGTTTCCTCTGAAAATTGTACAAGAAGACCCTGTCTCTTATTTGATATTCTCTTCTTTTAGTTGTTTTCAAATCGTAGTGGATTTTCATCACCTCCACTGATTTCTCCAGATTCCACTGAGCATACGTAAAAGCATGCTGAAGGTGTTTTCTCAGGTTCTCAACATATTCATGTGTTGTGGAGGCGTTAACCCTTTAAGTCCCATGGGTATTTCTCCCCAGTGCCAGGGCCTTTTTTGGTGATTTTGGTATGTGGCCATTCAATGGCTTGTAACTTTTTGTTACATGAGATATCTCGGCCAAATTTGGCTCCTTTTTTTCCCACATGTAGGCGGTCGTAACGCCACCCAGGAATCCCAGGTTGCTGTAGGGGGGTGAGAGAAAATAAGGAAAAAGTGTGAACATTTTGGGTTTTTTCAAAAAATGCCAATAAAATGATGTACAAAGAAGCCTGTGGTTTTTTCCTTGTAAGAGGTAGGAACAAATGGTTTGCTGTGCTGAGTTTCCCAATGTGTTGGCTTTCAGGAACAGGTTGAGTGGAAATTTAAAAAAAATATTTTGATGTGGTTATCAACCGTTTTGTGAGAGGTAGGCGATTTTTGCCATTTTTGCCAATTGGACATGCATGGATGGAATGGAAGAAAAGCTCAGGAAAGCCAAATTGGAGGACAGAAAGGCATATATTTCTGAAAAGTAGACAAAATTCCAAGTTTAGGAAGGGGTGATTTGCATAGGTCAGGCAACAACCAGGTAGGGGAAACTGCCATCGAATGGGGGAAAAGCGGGAAAATGACTGAAAAAAAAGGTATGTGTTGGACATGGTTGGCTTGGTACGGCAATGGCTTCTATGAATTTTGAGAAAAGCAATGCTCCGCTACATTCCCCCGACTCTTGCAGTTAGGAGAGCATACCATTTTTGTAGTGTTTTTACAAAACAAGCAATACCACAAGCCAAACACTGAGCCATGGTACACAGGAGTTTTATGCTCATGGCCTGACCAGACGCACTTAGCATGTGTAAATTGGGAAAACCAATGTGGTGAGGAACGGCAGCCATACATTTTTTGAAAGAGCACAGGCAGACCTTTTCAAGGGTAGGTGACTTGTGCAGGTTACAAAAGTGTTTGGTGGCTAAAGCAGCGACTAAATGTAGGTCACATTTGGGAAAAGAAAGGGTTGTGAGACAAAGGGCACCAGCAAATGGGTCAAAACGTTATGAAAACCACACGACACAACACATGGCCTACCATCCCGCGTTCCCAAAGGTGTCCCGATGAAAATGGTACCCCACATGTGTGGGTGCACCTACCTGGCCTCCAAGGGGAAAGCCTAAAACACAAGTAACCCCAAGTCTGTTTTCAGAGCAAAATCTCAGACATTCTGCTGACCGGCACAACGTACAGATATGGGCCTCGGTTGTCCAAGCCACCGAGGAAAACAGGGAACCCCATGCATTTCCGAAAAGAGGACACCCGTGGGAATCCTCAGAGGTACGATTTGTGCACATCGCCCCAGAATTTTTTACCCAGACAGCCCCACAAAGTCCGAAATGTCGGGAAAAAAAACACTTTTTCTGCACATTTCGCTCGACGCACCCATCAAAACACGCCCCCAACAACACATGGCCTACTTTCACGCGTTCCCACAGGTGTCCCGATGAAAACGGTACCTCACATGTGTGGGTGCACCTACCTGGCCGCCAAGGGGAAAGCCTAAAACACAAGTAACCCCAAGTCTGTTTTCACACCGGAAATGTCACACTCTCACATCATACAGATATGGGCCTTGGGTGTCCAAGCAACCAAGGAAAACAGGGTACCCCATGCATTTACGAAAAGAAGACACCCGTGGAAATCCGCAGAGGTATGATATGCCCAAATCGCCCAGAATGTATTACCCAGACACCCCCGCAAATCTGAAATGTGGGAAAAAATATGCATTTTCCGCACATTTCGCTCGGCTCACCCATCGAAACACGCCCCCAACAACACATGGCCTACCGTCCCGCATTCCAACAGGTGTCCTGATGAAAACAGTACCTCACATGTGTGGGTGCACCTACCTGGTCGCCAAGGGGAAAGCCGAAAACACAAGTAACCCCAAGTCTGTTTTCACACCGGAAATGTCACACTCTCACAATATACAGATATGGGCCTTGGGTGTCCAAGCCACCAAGGAAAACAGGGAACCCCATGCATTTCCGAAAAGAGGACACCCGTGGGAATCCGCAGAGGTATGATATGCCCAAATCGCCCCAGAATTTATTACCCAGACACGCCCGCAAAGTCCGAAATGTGGGAAAAAATATGCATTTTCCGCACATTTCGCTCCACTCACCCATCGAAACACGCCCCCACCAACACATGGCCTACTGTCCCGCGTTCCCTCAGGTGTCCCGATGAAAATGGTACCTCACATGTGTGGGTGCACCTACCTGGCCGCCAAGGGGAAAGCCTAAAACACAAGTAACCCCAAGTCTGTTTTCACACCGGAAATGTCACACTCTCACATCATACAGATATGGGCTTCAGGTGTCCAAGCCACCAAGGAAAACAGGGAACCCCATGCATTTCCGAAAAGAAGACACCCGTGGTAATCCGCAGAGGTATGATATGCCCAAATTGCCCCAGAATTTATTACCCAGACACCCCCGCAAAGTACAAAATGTGGGAAAAAATACGCATTTTCCGCACATTTCGCTCCACTCACCCATCGAAACACGCCCCCAACAACACATGGCCTACCGTCCCGCGTTCCCACAGGTGTCCCGATGAAAACGGTACCTCACATGTGTGGGTGCACCTACCTGGCCGCCTAGGGGAAAGCCGAAAACACAAGTAACCCCAAGTCTGTTTTCAGAGCGGAATCTCAGACATTCTGGCGACTGGCACAACATACAGATATGGGCCTCGGGTGTCCAAGCCACCAAGGAAAACAGGGAACCCCATGCATTTCCGAAAAGATGACACCCGTGGGAATCCGCAGAGGTATGATATGCCCAAATCGCCCCAGAATTTATTACCCAGACACCCCCGCAAAGTCCGAAATGTGGGAAAAAATACGCATTTTCCGCACATTTTGCTCGGCTCACCCATCGAAACACGCCCCCAACAACACATGGCCTACTGTCCCGCGTTCCCACAGGTGTTCCGATGAAAACGGTACCTCACATGTGTGGGTGCACCTACCTGGCCGCCAAGGGGAAAGCCGAAAACACAAGTAACCCCAAGTCTGTTTTCTGACCGGAATTTGAGACTCTCTGCCGCACAACATACAGATATGGGCCTCGGGTGTCCAAGCCACCAGGGAAAACAGGGAACCCCATGCATTTCCAAAAAGAGGACACCCGTGGGAATCCGCAGAGGTATGATATGCCCAAATCGCCCAAGAATTTATTACCCAGACACCCCTGCAAAGTCCGAAATGTGGGGAAAAAAATGCATTTTCCGCACATTTCGCTCGGCTCACCCATCGAAACACGCCCCCAACAACACATGGCCTACTGTCCCGCGTTCCCACAGGTGTCCCGATGAAAACGGTACCTCACATGTGTGGGTGCACCTACCTGGCTGGCAAGGGGCAAGCCGAATACGCAAGCAACCCCAAGTCTGTTTGCAGAGGGGAATCTCAGCCATTCTGCCTACCGGCACAACATACAGATATGGGCCTCGGGTGTCCAAGCCTCCGAGGAAAACAGGGAACCCCATGCATTTCCGAAAAGAGGACACCCGTGGGAATCCGCAGAGGTATGATTTGCGCACATCGCCCCAGAATTTATTAACCAGACACCCCCGCAAAGTCCGAAATGTGGGGAAAAAAACGCATTTTCCAGACATTTCGCTTGGCGCACCCATCGAAACACGCCCCCAACAACACATGGCCTACTGTCCCGCGTTCCCACAGGTGTCCCGATGAAAACGGTACCTCACATGCATGGGTGCACCTACCTGGCTGGCAAGGGGCAAGCCGAAAACGCAAGCAACCCCAGTCTGTTTACAGAGTGGAATCTCAGCCATTCTGCCGACCAGCACAACATACAGATATGGGCCTCGGGTGTCCAAGCCACCAGGGGAAACAGGGAACCCCATGCATTTCTGAAAAGAGGACACCCGTGGGAATCCGCAGAGGTATGATTTGCACACATCGCCCCAGAATTTATTACCCAGACAGCCCTGCAAAGTCCGAAATGTGGGGAAAAAAACGCTTTTTCCGCACATTTCGCTCAACGCACCCATCGAAACACGCTCCCAACAACACATGGCCTACCGTCACACGTTCCCACAGGTGTCCCGATGAAAACGGTACCTCACATGTGTGGGTGCATCTACCTGGCCGCCAAGGGGAAAGCCTAAAACACAAGTAACCCCAAGTCTGTTTTCAGAGGGAAATCTCAGACATTCTGCCAACCGGCACAATATACAGATATGGGCCTCGGGTGTCCAAGCCACCGAGGAAAACAGGGAACCCCATGCATTTCCGAAAAGAGGACACCCGTGGGAATCCGCAGAGATATGATTTGCGCACATCGCCCCAGAATTTATTACCCAGACACCCCCGCAAAGTCCGAAATGTGGGGAAAAAAACATCTTTTCCGCACATTTCGCTCAACGCACCCATCGAAACACGTCCCCAACAACACATGGCCTACCGTCACGCGTTCCCACAGTTGTCCCGATGAAAACGGTACCTCACATGGGTGGGTGCACCTACCTGGCTGGCAAGGGGCAAGCCGAAAACGCAAGCAACCCCCAGCCTGTTTGCAGAGGGGAATCTCAGCCATTCTGCCGACCGGCACAACGTACAGATATGGGCCTCGGGTGTCCAAGCCACCGAGGAAAACAGGGAACCCCATGCATTTCCGAAAAGAGGACACCCGTGGGAATACGCAGAGGTATGATATGCGCACATCGCCCCATAATTTATTACCCAGACACCCCTGCAAAGTGTGATATTTGGTGGGGAAAAAACACAATGTTCACTTTGTCTGGGGTTCTGGGTAATAAATTCTGGGCCGCTTCGTGCAAGTCAGACCTCTGTGCATTCCCACGGGTGTCCTCTTTTGGGAAATGCATAGGGTTCCCTGTTTTCCTTGCTGGCTTCGACACCCTAGGCCCAAATCTGTAGGTTGCCCACATGAACAAAATGGGCAGTGGCGAAAAGCTTGGGGTTACCAGCGGGTTACCCTTTTCCTTTTGCGCCCCCGGTAGGTGCACCCACACATGCCAGGTACCTTTTTCGTCGGGACACCTGTGGGAACATGAGAAGGTATGACATCTGCTGTTGGCGACATGTTTCGGTGAGTGTCCACAGGGAAATGTCTCTGAAATTGGCCGGAAATTAAGACAATTCTCAGACATTTCGCTCTGGCCACCCACCGAAACACACCGCCAACAACACATGGCCTACCTTCCCGCGTCCCCACACGTGTCCCGATGAAAACGGTACCTCACATGTGTGGGTGCACCTACCGGGAGCGCAAAAGGAAAAGGGTAACCGACTGGGAACCCCAAGCCATTCGCCACTGCCCATTTTGTTCATGTGGACAACCTACAGATTTGGGCCTAGGGTGTCGAAGCCAGCAAGGGAAACGGGGAACCCCATGCATTTCCCAAAAGAGGACACCCGTGGGAATCCACAGAGGTCTGACTTACGCAAATCGGCCCAGAATGTAATACCCAGAACCAGCAGCAAAGACCCACATGGGAGAAGGGTGCCCAAGGCCAGGGATATTACCGCCGACTTTGCTGGAGCCCTGGCTGCCCTGCCTTACAGCTTCTCCCCACCAAGGAGTCTCGGCAGTGTGTCAATACCTCCCCGAAGGGAAAAGCTGTAATGCAGCCCAGCCACAACTCCAGGACAGTTGGAGGTGATCTGCCCAGACGGGCCATTCCCACCCACACCACCAACAATCCAGGCCCAGTCTCACCCACCCCACTGACAGTGGGCCCTAACCATAGAATAATAAAAAACAGTACTCACATAACGTTGCAGCTGCTCGGGTAGAAAAAGCTGTAAACAAAACAAAGAACATGTGGAACCTACGGTCACACCAGCAAAATGTAGCCCTCCCCGTGGGCAGATAAGGAGGGGGGCTGTCCTGCACTCCTCCCTGGGCTCAGGCGTCCGTTCCTATGAGCAGATATCTGGTCCCAGGGAGGGCTGCATGACTTGGCACCCACTCCATTGCGGGTGGGGGGGAGGGGGTCAACGCCCCATCCCATTAGAAAATTCCCTGACCCTTTGGGGTGCCCCACCGCCCCCCCCCCCTAAAAAGCATTCCACCATTTTCATTTTTTTCCTTTGGTAACCCAACTCCCCTTAGTGCAGAGGGTCACATTGGTGTGGCAATCTGGCGCCGGGGTGCCCAAACCTTACTGCCCCACCCACTGGGGGGGCCTGTCCCACCATTTTTGGGGGCCCTCTCCCCCCTCACCCCAAATGGCTGGCGGGGGCACCTCATGCAGGCCTCCCCGGGCCTCCTACAGACAGCTGCGTGAGGTACACCCCACCTCCATTTGGGGAGGGGGGGAGAGGGCCACCCCAAAAGGTGGGGCAGGACCCCCAATAGATGGGGCAGTAGGGTTTGGGCACCCTGGGGGCAGATTGCCACACTAATGTGGCCATCTGCACCAAGCGAAGTTGGGTAAACAAAAAAAATAATACAAATTCATAGGCTGCTTTTTAGGGGGGGCTGAGGGGCACCCAAAATTGGCAGCGAATGATGTACTGCAACGGGGGGTGGCCCTCAGCCCCCCCACCCCAAATGGAGGGTCCCACCTCATGCAACCCTCCCTGGGGGCTGATATCTGCTCCTAGGAAGGGGCATCTGATGCCAGGGAGGTATGCAAGAGGTGGGGCCCCCCCTATCTTCCGCAAGGGAGGGTTGCATGAGGTGGGGCCCTCCATTTGGGGTGGGGGAGGGTTGAGGGCCACCCCCCGTTGCAGTACATCATTCGCTGCCAATTTAGGGTGCCCATCAGCCCCCCCTAAAAAGCAGCCTATGAATTTGTATTATTTTATTTGTTTACCCAACTTCGCTTGGTGCAGATGGCCACATTAGTGTGGCAATCTGCCCAAAGGGTGCCCAAACCCTACTGCCCCATCTATTGGGGGTCCTGCCCCACCTTTTGGGGTGCCCCCCCACCCCCAATGGCTGGGGGACACACCTCATGCAGGCCTCCCTGGGCCTCCTCCAAACGGCTGCGTGAGGTACACCCCACCTCCATTTGGGGTGAGGGGGGAGAAGGCCACCCCAAAAGGTGGGGCAGGACCCCCAATAGATGGGGCAGTAGGGTTTGGGCACCCTGGGGGCAGATAGCCACACTAAAGTGGCCATCTGCACCAAGCAAAGTAGGGTAAACAAAAAACAAAATACAAATTCATAGGCTGCTTTTTAGGGGGGGCTGAGGGCCACCCTAAATTGGCAGCGAATGATGTACCGCAACGGGGGGGTGGCCCTCAACCCCCCCACCCCAAATGGAGGGCCCCACCTCATGCATCCCACCCTGGGGGCAGATAGGGGGGGCCCCACCTCATGCATCCCTCGCTGGGGTCAGATGCCCCTTCCTAGGAGCAGATATCTGCCCCCAGGGAGGGTTGCATGAGGTGGGGCCCTCCATTTGGGGTGGGGGGGTTGAGGGCCACCCCCCGTTGCGGTACATCATTCGCTGCCAATTTTGGGTGGCCCTCAGCCCCCCCTAAAAAGTAGCCTGTGATTTTGTATATTTTTTTTTGTTTACCCAACTTCGCTTGGTGCAGATGGGCACATTAGTGTGGCTATCTGCCCCCAGGGTGCCCAAACCCTACTGCCCCATCTATTGGGGGTCCTGCCCCACCTTTTGGGTGTCCCCCCACCCCCAATGGCTGGGGGACACACCTCATGCAAGCCTCCCTGGGCCTCCTCCAAACGGCTGCGTGAGGTACACCCCACCTCCATTTGGGGTGAGGGGGGAGAGGGCCACCCCAAAAGGTGGGGCAGGACCCCCAATAGATGGGGCAGTAGGGTTTGGGCACCCTGGGGGCAGATTGCCACACTAATGTGGCCATCTGCACCAAGCGAAGTTGGGTAAACAAAAAAAATAATACAAATTCATAGGCTGCTTTTTAGGGGGGGCTGAGGGGCCCCCTAAATTGGCAGCGAATGATGTACTGCAACGGGGGGTGGACCTCAGCCCCCCCACCCCAAATGGTGGGCCCCACCTCATGCAACCCTCCCTGGGGGCTGATATCTGCTCCTTGGAAGGGGCATCTGACCCCAGGGAGGGATCCAAGAGGTGGGGCCCCCCTATCTGCCGCCAGGAAGGGTTGCATGAGGTGGGGCCCTCCATTTGGGGTTGGGGGGGGCTGAGGGCCACCCCCCGTTGCAGTACATCATTCGCTGCCAATTTAGGGTGCCCCTCAGCCCCCCCTAAAAAGCAGCCTATGATTTTGTATTATTTTTTTTGTTTACCCAACTTCGCTTGGTGTAGATGGCCACATTAGTATGGCAATCTGCCCCCACGGTGCCCAAACCCTACTGCCCCATCTATTGGGGGTCCTGCCCCACCTTTTGTAGTGGCCCTCTCCCCCCCCACCCGAAATGGGTGGCAGGGACACCTCATGCAGGCCTCCATGGGCCTCCTACAAACGGCTGCGTGAGGTACACCCCACCTCCATTTGGGGTGAGGGGGAGAGGGCCACCCCAAAAGGTGGGGCAGGACCCCCAATAGATGGGGCAGTAGGGTTTGGGCACCCTGGGGGCAGATAGCCACACTAATGTGGCCATCTGCACCAAGCAAAGTAGGGTAAACAAAAAAAAATATACAAAATCACAGGCTGCTTTTTAGGGGGGGCTGAGGGCCACCCTAAATTGGCAGCGAATGATGTACCACAACGGGGGGTGGCCCTCAACCCCCCCACCCCAAATGGAGGGCCCCACCTCATGCAACCCACCCTGGGGGCAGATAGGGGGGGCCCCACCTCATGCATCCCTCGCTGGGGTCAGATGCCCCTTCCTAGGAGCAGATATCTGCCCCCAGGGAGGGTTGCATGAGGTGGGGCCCTCCATTTGGGGTGGGGGGGTTGAGGGCCACCCCCCGTTGCGGTACATCATTCGCTGCCAATTTAGGGTGGCCCTCAGCCCCCCCTAAAAAGCAGCCTGTGATTTTGTATATTTTCTTTTGTTTACCCAACTTCGCTTGGTGCAGATGGGCACATTAGTGTGGCTATCTGCCCCCAAGGTGCCCAAACCCTACTGCCCCATCTATTGGGGGTCCTGCCCCACCTTTTGGGGTGCCCCCCCTACCCCCAATGGCTGGGGGACACACCTTATGCAGGCCTCCCTGGGCCTCCTCCAAACGGCTGCGTGAGGTACACCCCACCTCCATTTGGGGTGAGGGGGGAGAAGGCCACCCCAAAAGGAGGGGCAGGACCCCCAATAGATGGGGCAGTAGGGTTTGGGCACCCTGGGGGCAGATAGCCACACTAAAGTGGCCATCTGCACCAAGCAAAGTAGGGTAAACAAAAAACAAAATACAAATTCATAGGCTGCTTTTTAGGGGGGGCTGAGGGCCACCCTAAATTGGCAGCGAATGACGTACCGCAACGGGGGGTGGCCCTCAACCCCCCCCACCCCAAATGGAGGGCCCCACCTCATGCAACCCACCCTGGGGGCAGATAGGGGGGGCCCCACCTCATGCATCCCTCGCTGGGGTCAGATGCCCCTTCCTAGGAGCAGATATCTGCCCCCAGGGAGGGTTGCATGAGGTGGGGCCCTCCATTTGGGGTGGGGGGGGTTGAGGGCCACCCCCCGTTGCGGTACATCATTCACTGCCAATTTAGGGTGGCCCTCAGCCCCCCCTAAAAAGCAGCCTGTGATTTTGTATATTTTTTTTTGTTTACCCAAATTCGCTTGGTGCAGATGGGCACATTAGTGTGGCTATCTGCCCCCAAGGTGCCCAAACCCTACTGCCCCATCTATTGGGGGTCCTGCCCCACCTTTTGGGGTGCCCCCCCACCCCCAATGGCTGGGGGACACACCTCATGCAGGCCTCCCTGGGCCTCCTCCAAACGGCTGCGTGAGGTACACCCCACCTCCATTTGGGGTGAGGGGGGAGAGGGCCACCCCAAAAGGTTGGGCAGGACCCCCAATAGATGGGGCAGTAGGGTTTGGGCACCCTGGGGGCAGATAGCCACACTAATGTGACCATCTGCACCAAGCAAAGTAGGGTAAACAAAAAACAAAATACAAATTCATAGGCTGCTTTTTAGGGGGGCTGAGGGCCACCCTAAATTGGCAGCGAATGATGTACCGCAACGGGGGGTGGCCCTCAACCCCCCCCCACCCCAAATGGAGGGCCCCACCTCATGCAACCCACCCTGGGGGCAGATGGGGGGGCCCACCTCATGCATCCCTCCCTGGGGTCAGATGCCCCTTCCTAGGAGAAGATATCTGCCCTCAGGGAGGGTTTACAAGGGGTGTCCCTTTCTACTTCGGTTGGGGGGGCATCCCTCCCCCCCCTTTCATTCAATAAAAAATCCATGGTGGCTAGTGGCCACCCACCCCCACCCCTTCCCCCACCCCCTTTCCACATAATTTCAATTTATTTTTTTTCATTCCCCTGGGGCAGATGGTCAGCCATCTGCCCCAGGGTTCTCATGCATGTGCCCCCATGCTTTGGGGTCCGGGAGGGGGGAGAGGGCTGCTTACTTGATGCAGCCCCCTCCCCCCCTCACAAACAGATCCATGGTGGTCTAGTGGGTTGCTGGTCACGGATCGAGCGCTCTGCGCCGATCCGTGACCAGCAATGCCTCATATATGTGGTATCCTTGGAAAGGGGGGAAACACCCCCTTTCCAAGGACACAATTTTTTACAAAATCCCTGGTGGTCTAGTGGGCCCCAGGGCCCCAAACCCCCTCCCGCCTCCCCTTCCCTCTGATTTTTTTTTTTTCCCTCCCCACCCGTATTCACCCCTGGGGGCAGTGATCATCTGCCCCCAGGGGTCTCTGCCGCTGGGGCCACGGAGGAGGGGGGCGCTTACCTAGTAAGCAGCCCCCTCCTCCCCCTGCGTCACAAACGGATCTGTATTGATCCGGTGGCATTGCTGCCCGTGGATCGCGCGCCCTGCGCCCGATCCGCGGGCAGCAATGCCATACAATGGGTATTGTTGGAAAGGGGAGAATCTCCCCTTTCCAACGATACCCTCCTCGATCTCCGGCTTGAAATACAGCCGGAGATCGAGGCGGACAAAGAAGGTCTCTTACCTTCTCTCTTCCCCGCAGCAGCCGAAAATGGCTGCTGCGGGGAATTTACTTTCAGTTTCACGTCGATGTGCGTTACGCATGCCGTCGTGAAACTGAAGGTAATCCAGCCCCCTGGCAGTGAGGGGGGACCTCCGCCTCACATAGCCCGGGGGTTGGATTACAGTTTTGAGCGATCCCTGCTTTGCAGGGATCGCTCAAAACAATGTGCCGAAAAGGACGAGCTATCTCGTCCTTGGCACTGTGTGTGCACTGTCAAGGACGAGATACCTCGTCCTTGGCACTTAAAGGGTTAATCAGTGTCTGCTCTTGTATAGAGTAGATGCTGGGGTAGCACCATTTTTCATCCAGTCATTAGCTAAAATGGAGACATTTTAGTCGCAGAAGATGGTGTAGATCTGATGGCCATCAGCACAAGCAGTAATCGGATGTCCCAACTTGGCACAGAGTCCGCCACAAATTTCTTAAGAATGCTTAGAATGGTTTTATTGTAGCTAATAACTACCCCACTAGAGAATGGACAGTATGCAATATGGAGTTTTCTCTTTACCCCAAGTATCTCCCACATCTTTGTCATCACTTCGCTGGTAAAGTGACTTCCTCGGTCTGACTCAATCGTTTAGGGAAGGCCGAAACGCTAGAAGATGTGGTTGATCATCAGGGAAGCTTCTGTTTCTGCCTTGCAATTTGGGGCCAGGAGACATTCTACCCATTTGGTAAACAAGCATGTTACTGTTAACATGTACTTGTTCCCCCAGAGGCGCGAATCATGGGCCCGAGGAAATCTACTTATAAATCTGACCCAGGCAGTGTCATCCCCTTCTTCTGGACAAGAGCTTGGTGTGTGAGTGAACGTGGCTGAAATTGTGCACACACAAGACACCCTTGCAAATATTGGTCAAGGTCCTGCCCCATGTGTGGCTAGTACGCGACCACCCACAAGATTTCTAATGTAGTATAAAACCCCTGATGACCGGCTCTGGCCACGTCATGGGCGTGACTTAGTATCAGGCTTTGGAATGAGGTAGGTACCACCCACTGGTCACATCCAGAGATGGATCTCCTTACCAACTGCCCGTCTTGGATTCAGAACATTTTGTGGAAACTTCATCAACACCCGGAAATCCTCTTTCCCAATGTAATCGGTTTCAGCCAGAGGAAAGTTCACGGGGTCCTCAATGTGTTGGTAAAATTTCCCAATAATCGGATCCCCTTTTTGTGCTGTGATTAAATCAGCATCTGCGGTCTCCTTACTCAACTAGGTAGTTGAGAGTTCATTGCTGGCAAGAGTTTGGGACCTGGTGATGGCAGTGACCCGGATTTCCCCCAGCAGGTACTTGATCTGAAGGAGATCTCCCTGGATAGCTCCGGTTTTGGCCAACTGATCAACCAGGTCGTTTGCAGTTTTGTCTGGTGCCTCGATTCTGGAATGACCCTTAATCTTTTTCCAATCGATTGCCATCCAATTAGAGGTGACCAGATCATCAATATATAGTATGAGTTTGCCATACTTGAGCGGTTTATTGTTTGCACACAGCATACCTCTGGTTTTCCAATTAATCAGGTGCTCCACGAAGCTGTGCCGGACATAATCTGAGTCAGTGATTATGACCAGTTCGTGGAGTGGGTGTTGCACAGCAGTCAGGATGGCCTGGTGAACTGCCATCAACTCTGCCACCTGTCGACTGCGGCAATCCTGTACCCAGCAGAGTGCTCGGGGGCATCATCCACCCATGCATTCCCAAAACCTAGCCACCAGTTCCTTTTCCCCGTTGTTGTCAACATGGTAGGAGCACCCGTCCACATAAACTGTGAGCATCCGCTGGCACATGTCTTCTTCATAGACTTTGTGTGGTGAATTCAGGTACCCCTCCATGTTGTCTTGGGTTTTGAGAATTTCGTCCTCGAGACAGTTTTCTCGGGCACAATCATGCAAGTCAGCCAAACCTTGCGCGATGGGCTCTTCTTGTTTTGGCCATATCTGATCTACACAGGAAAGCCTTGCATGGACAGAATCCAGGAAGTAATTCTGGAATTACTTAAATTTCCTGCCTGGATTCTGTCATTTTGGAGGTATTGAAAAGGCTGGTGCAGAGTCCCCATGATGATGTGCTCCCCCTGGATGAACGGGTGGTAATTTTTCAATGCCCACACATTTTCAATTTTCCTCCACAGAGGATAAAGTCTTACTTACATAGGAGATGACTTTATTGACCTTGTCATGCTTTTGATATGATACTGCTGTTAAGCATGTATTTGAGATCCCTGTCTCAAAGAAGAACTCCTTGTTTTTGACGGGGTAAGCTAGACAAGGTGCTTGTGAGAGGCTTCTCTGGAGTTGTTTCACTGCCTCAGCTTGTTCTGGACCCCACTCCCACTTGACACCCCCTTAACAAATGGAGCATGTGTCTTGTGACCTCTGCGTAATCCTCAATTAACTTCATACTGTAATAAGTCAGTCCAAGAAGGCTCCTTAGTTCACACAGAGTGGTGGAGTTTTTAGTTTTAGTAGTGCTTCCACTTTCTTCACCTGGTCCTACACCACTGTGCCTACTGAAAGGACAGTTTTGCTCCGGCAACGTTCAACTGGGTCAGAGCATAGCAGATTCCCGCTATGTTTTGCTCCACAGTTGAGCTTTTAATTAGGACATCATCCTCATAGGCCAGGTTACCCCTTTCATACAAGTCGGGCATGGCCTTATGTAGAAAGATGTTAAATTAATTGCCGTAGTTTATGCATCCAAAGGGAGTTCAGGTCCCTGTGTACTGCTGCCGCTCAAAGGTGATGGCCAGCTTGTACTGGTATTCCCTACTTACGAGTACTGTCCAGTATCCATTGGCAGGTCAATGGCGGTGTACAATTTTGACCCCTAGATCTGGGCAAGTCCCTGGCCGATGTAGGGAAGAGGCCATCGGGACATGTGGACCCATTTGATCAGCTCCCTAAGGTCTGTGCAAAGTCTCCATTGGCCATTTGGTTTTAGAATTATTAAAGGTAAGGTGGATTGGATGAAATATCCCCTCTAGGTTTTTTATGATTTCTGCAAGGGACTACATTGAAGCGAGAGGCAATCAGTACTTATTCACGAATACAGGCGTCATTCCAGGGTCCGTGGGAATTGAGGTAGAATGTATCTCGGTGTGACCACAGTCGTACGAGTGCACAGCAAAGATATCTTGAAAATCTAAAAACACCTGCTTCAACTTTTGCTTTTGTTCCTCGGTCTCACAGGTATCAGCAAGGTTGACCGTTCTTCAACCATCTGTCTGAACCCTGGGAAGACCTCAGGTTTTGCGATCTCAGCAGTCTCCTCCAGCTGTGTGGAGAGATCTCTGGTGAGGGTGTTCACCTGGACAGAGGGTTTCACATAGGAGAGGCAGTCATTATGGACCTGGAATACCACCTCATCCTTCCTGATGTCACAGGTCACCTCTTCCCCCCATAATGGCAAGAAGAGTACACCAAGAAATACCCCCCTTGCTGGGTAAAGATCTTTTCTGGCGGTATGTCATTGTCACAATCATAGCAGTCATTGGGGATTGGTCCTATGATTTAATTCCCTAAGTCCATGGAAAAATTCTGGTCATCAACCACCATTCCAATAAAGTTGTCTGCGCCCAGAGTGATACTCCTAAAGTCGTTGTTATCCACCAATATTGGAAGGGTGTTGCGGTCTAAGTCAACTAATGGTGTTGGGTTTAACCCCAATTCTTGCTGTTGGAGATGGTGATTGAGGTGTACATAAGCGTCCGGGTTTTGGAGTGTCTGTCCTCTCTTAAGTTTTTAGGGAACGTGGGAATTGTCGGGTCCATCCTGGCATGGTGACCTCCTCTCTAATTTGAACTTCAACTGCATACGGCAGCAATTGAGCTGACCGAAATGCCTTTTCAGAATCATCAAAGCCCATAGGGTTGCCCCCAGTCGGGAGTAGGCCTTGTAATTTATAAAGTACAAATTAATTGTGAACCGATTGAGAATGTCACTGCCTAAATAGAATGCAGAGGGGACATCTCGCATGACCCAACTATTATGCTCTATGCTTTTATCACCTATGGACATTTTTAACATACACCTGCTAGGCAGGAGATGTTTGGAATTGGGAGTTTCCAGGCCCATTTCCCACTTATCACAATTTAAATGTGGGAATGGTCGGACCTTTTGGGAGTTCCGTGAACAACGCGTCGTCAATGAAGCTTTTTCCATTATTCAGGCATACTCTGGTGAGAACAGGCTCTCTCCCCTCATTTAACTGAATGGGGAGGAACAACTGTTCACACATTTTCTGAATATCAGCAAAGCTTTGAGCTGGTTTCTCATCACTTTTTATCATGGGACTTGTGTTTTCAAATTGTGGATCGGTATCAAAGTTATTTCCTTCCAGTGTGGAATGCCACTTGAAACTGGAAGGAAGGTTGATTTTCAGGAAAGGAGAGGAGTTCCCATCACCAGTTTGTTGTCCTACCGCAATTTCATTAATGTCAGGTATTTGATTGATTTGAAAATGGAACTCAATTTGGTCAGATCGTTGTTAAACCATGTGGCATGTGCCATTTAAACTGACATAGTTGATGCTTTGTTTTAATTTTATTGACCTGTTAGCCAGAGTTCAGAGGACCTTGTTCACACAGTCTATTAGGGGGGACAACCTCCAAAGGAGGTCATTCCCCAATAGACAGGGGGTCCCCTCTGAAGTCACGATTATGACTGGGTGTTTCACCTTGTGTCACCCAATTTTAATCTCCAGATCCGCAGTCCCCTCGACAGGAATTTCATTCCTGTCGAAGTTCTGGAGTTGTCAAGGAAGAGAGGTGAGAGGAATTTTGAATTAAGCTGCTCAAGGCCCTTTTGGACAGAAGAGTGGTTTGGGATCCAGTGTCCACCAGTGCCATAAATGCACATTGCCCTTGCACTCGGACGGGGGCAAAAAAGCTACCTTCTTTCTCCTCCAAGGGGCAAAGGAAATGGGCATTTTGGGCCAGCTGGGCAGTTAGTATCTTTATTTTGGACTCTGACACTGTGGGTTCTTGGACAGTTTTCTGTGTCAGAGTTTGGGAATCTGTGAATAAAATGTAGCATCCTGAGATAGGTGGGGTTTCAGAATCCCCTTTTTCTCTTAGCTCAATGCTGTACCCTTTACCTGGAGACAGTCAGTAGAACTGATTTGTGGGGAGGATCCCTCAGTGATCGTTATGTTCTCTGGAGGACCTTTCTGAGGTTCAGAGATGGGCGATTCTGAATCAGTCCCCACACCTGCCCAGTCTGGGTTATGGTTTTTTGGGACCCATTTTTCTTTGGGAGGAATTCCCCATCCTTGAAGGAGAAGACTTTCTTCTCAGGGCAAGGACTCTTCCCCTTCAAACTGGAGGACACTAACCTCCTCCACAAAATGGGTCTTCTTAATCTCTTTGTTTCTCCTACCCACCCTCTGTTCCCTGGGTTGCAGCTTTTTGGGGTTAGGCGATTTAAGTTCCGGTTCTGGGGAATCTGGGGGCTTTTCCCAGGTAAGGAAGGAAGCCTCAACTAGGGCTTTGCATTCGTCTTCCTCCTGTGCCTCCTCCTCTGGAAATGGTGGGTTAACGGGGTTCTCTCCCTGTCATTTTTACAGGGTGCCAGCCCCTTTGTTTGAGTTATTCTGAGCTGCCATGTTCATCTAAGGGTTCTGCTGAGCCCTCAACATGCGACTCAGATCTCTCTGGCTGATACAGGGTCTTGAATCAACTCTGGGTTGCTCTCCAGAAGGGTAACTATCCCTTCTCCCGGAGTAACCTGTGTACTGGGGGTTTCCCTGGTACCCCGTCACCCTTGGCCTTCCCTCTCCTGGATTTGGTGGTCTAGACTCCTGAAAGCGGGGAGAGTAAGGAGGGTTGTCCTGGAAGTTGGGGTTTTGAGGGTGCCTATGGAAGAAACTTAAACCAGAATTTGGACGATTACTGCCCTCCTGAGGGAAGTTAGGAGGGATGTTTCCTGGGGCCCTACTGACCTGATTGGATTCCCGCCACGTGCCGGGGGAGTCCACACCTACCAAAACATGGGTCTGGTGCCCTTGTACCCAGGGCTGATATAATTGGCAGAATTATGGGACACCTGACTACAAACAAAAGAAAACAAGGCAACTTTGCCTTATTATAACTGGCGCTTCTCAGTTGGCCCCTAGAGAGGGCTGCAAGTTCCCAGAGTATTTATGTCCAATGTTCTAATAAAATCAAAGCACCAGTTAAATCCGTGCAGTTTTGGCCAGGAATGTTTTATTCACATTCCTGTTTTTGTAATAAGATTTATTCTAAATGTGATCTGTTGGGCGATCATATTTTGCCATCAATATACATTTAGCCAAAGCATTTCGGTGAGAACCTTCATCAGGGCTGGATATAGGCTCTTGATTACATCATCAAGCTAAGCATAGTAATACATTTGTCAATACAAGTACGCTAAATAGTTTATATACAATACATAAACAAATTCACACGTACCATTTTGTTTGTCCCACGAGTATTTAATTGGTACGCCAGAAAAAATGAATCAAAAACAGAAGTTGTCATTTAGTATCAGCGTTACAAAACTCTATGTACACAGTTTAAGGACAGAAAAGTGTCCTACCTGATCGCTTTCAATGCGCTCTCTCTGTCAAATATAATAAGCCCCAAAGGCTTTTATTTTGCAACACTCACGGCTACAGCCACGTGTGTTGCAGATGCGTGGTGAAACGCATATGTCAAACGTGTCTCTGTTAAAGAAACAGGCTATTAGACAGCCGTTCTAACATGTCTTTTGCGATTGTATAGATCAAAGCGGCGAATGTTCTCCATCGCTTACCTTCAGTTCCTGCGTTGTTCTGCCTTCTGCAGAGAGACATGCTCGCGCGTGCCTCTTAGTTCTATTTAAACATTGCCTTGGAGACGGAGGCGAGGCGCTGTGGTCCGACAGGAATGCCGGAGCATGTACGCCTCGCGCCCCACCCCCGGGTGTTTACATTGGGGCGGGAATATCTCCATGACAACTCCTGAAACACTATGTGTAGCCAAGCTGTCAGCGCCGTTCATCATGTCAGACCCTGTCAGGGTCCTGTCATCATGGAAATTCCTTACCAACTGGGTCATGATGTACTTTGGGAGTGCATGAAAATAGGTATTTATAAATTCCCTACTATTCATGCGCACACGCCTAGTAGTTTGCGCAAATGCCCGCTTTAAATCTTGAACGAATTCTCTTGTGGCCTGATCCTCTGCACATTGAAAGTTGTAGGCCACTTGCGAGCCTCCTGGGGGATCCTGTGCATGGAGAAGTGCATCAAAATGGCAGCATTGTAGGTGGACCACTGTGAATGTTTCTGGTCTTCCAGCGCAGCAAAGAAGCTGGAATACTCTAGAGAGAATGTCCATTTTGCAAATTCTATGGAATTCTGATCATGTTTAATGTTGAAAGAGGTCATCATCTGGTCGTATAGCTCCAGATGCTCCCACACCGAATATTTGGCATTTTTATGGTACAATGTCATGAAACTCATAATAGCTTTAATCTGTTTAATGGGGTCTTTCACCAAAGTTTTCTTTTGTTTGTTAGCCTTCTTTTGCCACTGCACCTGAGTCCATTTGCCCTCAGACTCAGAGCTGCTGCTATTTGAGGTCCCCTCACTATCCTCTAGGCCAGTGGTCTTAAAACTTTTTATGCCAAGGCCTCCCTGAGCAAACAATAAATTGTTGGGTACTCCCCTGCCCCGCCCCTCTGTGTTGGTGTTATTTTCTTTATAGAGATAGCTGCAAAATGTGTGATGTCCATACACGAGCACACTGAATTGTTTTGTATATGAGACTCTGACGAGCATGCCAATCAAAGAAGTTGCATCATATCGTAAATCCACTAGACCAGTAGTCTTCAAACTTTTTAGGCCAGCCCCCCCGAGCAAAATTTGGGCAGGCCGGGCCCACAAGAAAATGCCAAATGGACAGTATGTATTGCGCACCGTCACTGCACCCTACTCCCAGTATAGTCCCTGGGCTCCCCCACCTTCTCCCATCACAGTAGCTGGGCTCCCTCATCCCACTCCTACCCAGTCCCTGGGCTCTCCCCACACCATCACACATGGGGAACTGAACTGAACTGGCAAAGGGAAACAGGATTTCCCTTTGACAGTTCAGCCAGCCCAGGAGCACTCCCTCAGCTGCAAAAAACATCTGAGGGAGTGCTCCTTGTTTCACTGGGCTGGCTCCTTAGCTCCTCCATAATGGGGGAAGGGGCCACGGGTGGGCGCCCCCTCGCCATTATGGATGAGCCGCCAAGCTCGGACTGGCCTATAGGGCAATGCCTGTACCAAAAATACAAAATGCTAGTGTGGGCCAGTCAAAATGTGCCACCTTTTTGGCTAATGTGGGCCAGTTTGATGAGTTACTGTCATGAGTTCCGCTCCCGGGGAGGCGGTTCAAGCTCTGCGTCCCCGAAAGCGGACATCCAGTCCCCAAGGAAGGACCCAGCAACCCCATATAGGGGCCCTTTGGTCAGTGTCCTGGCACCTATGGCGCCAGGCTCATAAAAGACATCAGTCCTGGCGCCATAGGCGCCAGGCTCATTATGGGAGTGCTTGGGTGCACTTACCTGATGCAGACTATGCTGGAGGATCCCGGCATCCTTGAGGCCTGAAAGGAACTACTTTACCTGTGGGACTAATTTACCATCCGGGCGTGGTCGGGGAAGGATACATACCTGATTGGAGGAAGGATACATACCTGGAACTTCTTCCAAGGCTATTTAAACCCCACCCGAACAGCCACACATGCTTGGCATTGTTCTGCATCTAGCGGCTGGCCGCTCACCGTGTCTTCTCCTGCATCCTGACTTCTGCCGCGCCTGCCAGCATCCTGGATCACCTGAAAAGGAAGAGAAGAAGAGAACAGAAGAAGGAAAAGTCCTTACCTGCTAAATCCGCATCCCGGAGACATCTCGCCGACAATCCTGAAAAGGAAGACTTTTATTTAAAAGCTCATCGCGTCGATTGCTGCAGCGCCGCATTCCACTCACCTTTATAGGGCGCCTCCATGTTCAGCAGCGATCATCCGGATTCGCAGTCACGCCCCAGCGCCTAGGGAGAAAAAGACCAGAACAAAAGGTGAGAGAGAGAAGGGAATAAGGAAAGCTAAATCTCCATGTTAAGACTTACCTGTTGATTCATTCCCTCTTCATTTCGGGTCCACACCGCATCCTGGCATTTCCGGACCCCGGCCCCTAAGGGGAAAAAGAGACATCAGCGTTAATGAGCGAATGAAAAGACATTACCAAAAAACGCTCATTAAAGACTTACCTGATTTCTACAAGGATTTCACCTCTCTTCTCGGGTCGGTGCCTGTTCCCCGGCATTCCGTACCCCAGCCCCTATGGGGAAAAAGACACTAGCATTAGTACATTAATGCATGGACACAAGGGGAACCTCTTATCAAAAAGACTTACCTGGAATCCAATCAAGTTTGGTTCTCACCAATCCGAAAATCCAGTGAAGTAACTGGATACCAACGCGCCCCTGCATCAGAAGCAGGATGGAGAGCTCGTCCTTCCAGACCCTAAGGTGAGACGCTACGAGGAATCACAGAAGGGTTTCGAGGAGGGTGAGAGGGGAAAGTGGGAGGCCGATTGCATTACCCCGCAGACAGTTAATCCCCTATTTTCGCCTACAGAAGGATACTTCTGCGAGCCAGATTTGGGGGCCCGGTCCAGTCAGTCTTCCGAACCCTGCGCATCACCTTAGAAGAGGTCACAGCAGCGCGAACCAGGCCAGCGCCTTCGTGGGAGTCAGGTGAGCGTTACAGAACGTGAAGCCTTTCTACAAATTCCCACACAGGCGCTATGGAAAGTTCTGAGACTGATCAGTTGGCCCAATTACTGGGGGAATTTCGGGCCGAAGTACATGCCGCTCGTCAAGAGACTAATGCCCTCAGAAGGGAATTAATAATATCAAAGGAAAGAACTGATGACCTGGCCAGACAGCTTTTGCAAGGTCAAGCTGGGCAAACTCCTCTACCCGGTTCCGGAGGGAACCCCGCTCCTGTGGTTTCCCGTAACCCTGTGCAGATTAATCTACCTGGAAACATGCCTTTGGCCCCACCCGAACGCGTTGCTGGGGACCCCAAACGATTCGCCGTATTCATGAATCACTGTCGTTTGCACTTCCTATGCAGACCTGGGGCCTTCCCTAATGATCAGACCAAGGTAGCCTTTGTATTGTCATATCTCAGCTGCTGCGCTGCCGATTGGTCAGTTCCACTGGTTACTCAAGATGACCCGATTCTCCGTGATTTTCAAGGGTTTCAAGCAAGCATGGAAAGGTTATTTGCTCGACACTCTCAGGGGCAGGCTCTGGATGACGAACTTCTATCCCTGCGACAGGGCAATCAGGACCTCCTATCCTATATTGCAACCTTTAATAGACTAATTGTGGAAACGGGATGGCCAGAGGATAAAAGAGTCACGTTGTTTTATCGAGGCCTACGCGGAGAACTTAAAGAAGTCTTGGCCCAAGTTGTAAATCTGCCCCAAGAATGCATAGAGTACATAGACTTAGTGGTCCAATTGGATCACAGACTTCAAAACAGAAAAGCAGATCGGTCCAGGTTTGAGACCCGGGTGTTGGTCAAGACCCATGCTAATCCCAAGGGAGTTGATGTCTCTGAGCCTATGCAAATTGGAGGGGTTAAAGGACCCTTAACTCAAAAGGAACGTGAAAGGAGTTGGCAGTTAAAATTATGTCTTTATTGTGGGAATTCTGGACACTTTCTACGAGATTGCCCGGCAAAACCACCCCGAAAGGCGGTAGGAGCCTCTGATAAAAACCATGAAGACTCTGTTTCGGGAAACGACTCCGCCCGACAAGCGTAGGGGTCCGCTTACCGAGCTTGAAAACTAACTCACAGACCTCGCATTTCATTGTGCCAATGGTTCTCGTAGATCCAGAACAGCCTAAGCGGTTGCATGCAATAAAGGCATACATCGATAGTGCGGCTATTGGAAACTATGTGGATCGTGAATTGGTCACTAGGATTAACCTCCCTCTCCGTCCTAAAACCAGCAAAGATGTCATCACCACAGTCGATGGAACTGAAATTGCCTCTGGACCGGTAACACATTCCACTACTGAGGTGACTCTTATTGGTCCCGACGGCCATCGGGAGGGTGTTGTGTTTGATGTAATCAAGGCTCCACAGTTTCAGGTTATTCTTGAAATCTCTTGGTTAGAGACACATAATCCTCGAATTGATTGGCGAGCTAAGAGAATAACCTTCCCGGATTGTACACAAACCTGCTACCCAGAAAACCTGAAGATTAATCTAGCATCTGTAACCTCTGCCTCCATGCAACTACCTCCGGAATACCAAGACTTTCAGACGTCTTCTAAAAGGAACAGGCCAACACGTTACCTCCTCACAGATCGTACGATTGCCAAATCGATCTGGTGCCCGGTGCACAACCCCCTTGTAGCAGGATTTATGCCCTTACCGAACCTGAGAACCTGCATTTGAGACAATATTTGGATCAGTACCTAGCTAATGGTTTTATTCGCCCGTCAAAGTCCCCGGCATCCTCGGCTTTGTTCTTTGTGCCCAAAAAAGAAGGCGACCTTAGAACTTGTATCGATTACCGCGCATTGAACCAGATAACGGTTAAAAACCGTTATTCTCTGCCTCTGATCCCTGAACTCCTTGACCAGGTTAAGGACGCTTGCATATACACCAAGTTAGATCTCGGGGGGGCTTATCATTTGGTACGAGTTAAATAAGGCGACAAATGGAAAACTGCCTTCCGTACTAAATATGAATTATTCGAGTACCAGGTGATGCCTTTCGGATTGTGTAATGCGCCGGCTGCCTTCCAATACTTCATGAATGATGTCCTTCGGGAACTCATCGATGTTTGTGTTGTCGTATATATCAATGACATTCTGGTGTACTCCTCTTCGGAATCTGATCACAGAAAACACGTCAGGGCAGTACTTGAAAAACTGCGCCAACACAAACTATTTGCTAAATTGGAGAAATGTGTTTTCCATACCACAGAAGTCGAGTTTCTAGGTTTCATCCTGACATCCAAAGGAGTCCAAATGGACTCAAGAAAAGTGAATACCATCCTCAAATGGCCATCACCTAGCTCTGTAAAAGGGGTTCAAAGCATGCTTGGCTTTGCCAATTTCTATCGCAGGTTTATCCCGGAATTTTCACGCGTGGTACAACCCATTACTGACTGTTGAGGAAAAATAAACGTTTTGAATGGTCTGAAGAAGCCGAGCAGGCCTTTCAGGATTTAAAAGCTAAGTTTACCTCCGCACCTATATTGAAACACCCGCGTCCAGATCTCCCTTATGTCGTCGAGACTGACGCATCCAGCCTAGCCATGGGAGCTGTCCTGTCCCAAAGAGATCCCGAAACCAACCAACTTCATCCCGTAGCATTTTGGTCCAGAAAATTCTCGGCACCCGAGGTTAATTATGCAATCACTGACAAAGAAATGTGAGCCATTAAGTCCGCTTTTAAAGCCTGGCGGCATTATTTGCTTGGCGCTCGACATACCATCACAGTGATCACTGATCACCGGAATTTACAGTATTTGAAAACCGCCAAGGCTCAGTCATCACGGCAGCTCCGATGGGCTTTGTTTTTCACTGAATTTGATTTCGTGATTACCTATCGACCTGGCTGCAAGAATGGCAAAGCAGACGCCTTATCCCGAATTGGAATGGGAGAATCTGATACAAACTCAGAACCAGTACCAATAATTCCCGAACAGAGGATTCTAGGCATGACTTCGTTACAGACGCTTGAAGACATTCAAGCCAGAGTGAAACAACTCCTGGACCCTACAACCTTACAGGATTGGATACAAAAGGGATCAGACTTTACCATAGATAATGGTTTACCTTATTTCCAAGGACGCTTATTCCTGCCACATAAGGAATTACACGAACTAGTTATTTCCGGTTATCATGATACATTAATAGAGGGACACCCCGGTATTGCCAAGATAGAGGAAAAGGTGAAACGACAATTTTGATGGCCCTCTTGGCGAAAAGATGTTAAATCTTTTGTGATGTCCTGTGGTGTTTGCGCCCAAAATAAAAGTCAAAAGAAAAGACCAGCCGGTCTCCTTCAACCTCTAGACATACCGCCAGCACCCTGGCACACCCTATCAATGGATTTTATTACGGACCTGCCTCCTTGTTCGGGGTACAATACTATTCTGGTAATTGTGGATTTGTTTTCCAAAATGGCCCACTTTATTCCTTTGAAAGGTTTACCTTCAGCTTCTGTCCTAGCCAAAGAATTCCTCGAAAATATTGTTCGGCTACATGGATTCCCATCTATACTAATCTCTGACCGGGGAAGCCAATTCATTTCCCACTTCTGGCGCAAATGTTGTCAAATGGCGCAGATCGACGTAAGACTATCGACCAGTCACCACCCTCAGACCGATGGTCAGACCGAGAGGACAAATCAGACCCTTGAGCAGTACTTAGGTGTATGTTACAGCAATCTGAAAGCAACTGGAAAGACATTCTTTGGATAGCCGAATACGCATATAATAATTCGGTACACTCTGGAACTGGCCACAGTCCTTTTTATAGTTTGTTTGGGCATCACCCTCGAACCTCAAACCTTGACTCACCTCAGAACCTCGGAATGCCTGCAGTAGAACATCTGCATTCTACAATTACCCAAGCCTTCAAAGAGGCAACTACGCATTTACAACAAGCCAAGAGAAAATACAAGGAGAATGCTGATCTACATTGGAGTGAAGCACCTCCGTATCAGATTGGGGATCAAGTGTGGTTAGCTACTAGACATTTACCACTCAAAGGGCCTTGAACTTTTAACCCAAAATATCTGGGACCTTATTCTATTACGGCAATAATTAACCCAGTGGCTGTTAAACTTGATTTACCAGCTAGTATGCAAATTCACCCTGTTTTTCATGTGTCACTTCTGAAACCAGTGGTACCCGGAACCGGACTACTCAAACCTCCAGAACCTATTCTAATAGATGGGGAGCCCGAATTCGAAGTGAAGAACATTTTAGACTCAAAAATGTTTAGGTCAAAACTGTTCTACCTAATTGATTGGAAGGGGTACGGACCTCAGGAGAGGTCGTGGGAACCCAGCGACCATGTGCATGCACCTCGATTAGTCAGGAAATTCCACCGACTCTTCCCAGACAAACCAAAAACCCAGGAGGGAACAACCTTGGGAGGGGCCTCGGTGGGGAGTGCTGTCATGATGCCCGCTCTCGGGGAGGCGGTTTAAGCCCTGCGTCCCCGAAAGCGGACATCCAGTCCCCAAGGAAGGACCCAGCAACCCCATATAGGGGCCCTTTGGACAGTGTCCTGGTGCCTATGGCGCCAGGCTCATAAAAGACATCAGTCCTGGCACCATAGGCGCCAGGCTCATTATGGGAGTGCTTGGGTGCACTTACCTGATGCAGACCATGCTGCAGGATCCCGGCCTCCTTCTACTTTACCTGTGGGACTAATTTACCATCCGGGCGTGGTCGGGGAAGGATGCATACCTGATTGGAGGAAGGATACATACCTGGAACTTCTTCCAAGGCTATTTAAACCCCACCCGAACAGCCACACGTGCTTCGCGTTGTTCTGCATCTAGCAGCTGGACGCTCACTGTGTCTGCTCCTGCATCCTGACTTCTGCCACGCCTGCCAGCATCCTGGATCACCTGCAAAGGAAGAGAAGAAGAGAACAGAAGAAGGTAAAGTCCTTACCTGCTAAATCCGCATCCCGGAGACATCTTGCCGACAATCCTGAAAAGGAAGACTTTATTTAAAAGCTCATCGCGTCGATCGCTGCAGCGCCGCATTCCACTCACCTTTACAGGCCGCCTCCCTGTTCAGCAGCGATCATCCGGATTCGCAGTCACGCCCCAGCGCCTAGGGAGAAAAAGACAAGAACAAAAGGTGAGAGAGAGAAGGGAATAAGGAAAGCTAAATCTCCATGTTAAGACTTACCTGTTGATTCATTCCCTCTTCATTTCGGGTCCACGCCGCATCCTGGCATTTCCGGACCCCGGCCCCTAAGGGGAAAAAGAGACATCAGCGTTAATGAGCGAATGAAAAGACATTACCAAAAAGACTTACCTGATTTCTACAAGGATTTTACCTCTCATCTCGGGTCGGTGCCTGTTCCCCAGCATTCCGTACCCCGGCCCCTATGGGGAAAAAGACACTAGCATTAGTACATTAATGCATGGACACAAAGGGAACCTCTTATCAAAAAACTTACCTGAAAGCCAAGCAAGTTTGGTTCTCACTAATCCGAAAATCCAGTGAAGTAACTGGATACCAACGCGCCCCTGCATCAGAAGCAGGATGGAGAGCTCGTCCTTCCAGACCCTAAGGTGAGACGCTACGAGGAATCACAGAAGGGTTTCGAGGAGGGTGAGAGGGGAAAGTGCGAGGCCGATTGCATTACCCCGCTGACAGTTAATCCCCTATTTTCGCCTACAGAAGGATACTTCTGCGAGCCAGATTTGGGGGCCCGGTCCAGTCCGTCTTCCGAACCCTGCGCATCACCTTAGAAGAGGTCACAGCAGTGCGAACCAGGCCAGCGCCTCCGTTGGAGTCAGGTGAGCGTTACAGAACGTGAAGCCTTCCTACAAATTCCCACCCAGGCGCTACAGATATGCAGTTAGTAATTTTGACCATTGTTGCTGAATAAATATTCTATAAATATCACAATGTACTTTCATTTGAACACAAAGCACCCCCTTGGGTACTATTCAAAGTCTGTGAATGAATATCCATTTACAACTGCGGGCCGCTTTTTCATGGGTGCCTGAGACAGTGTCATGCTTCAGCCCGACCATGTGAGCCGCACCTGCCCATTTCTTCAAATCTAAAAAAAAAGAAAAATGTTTACATTTCATGCTGGGCTCTCACGGCCCCCCAGGGATGCGGCTGTGCCCCCCCGTGGGACTGCGACCCACAGTTTGAATACCACTGCTCTAGGCACTCCCTAATTCTTTGAGCTCGGGAGTCTCTCCCAGAATTATGGGGCCTAGTCACATCTCCCCTGTTGTACTTTGGGCTCTCTGGGTCACTCCCCTTGGATTTCCTCTTTGGCACAGGAGAGTAGTCTTCTGACGCCACCCAGTGGCCCTCTTCCTGTCTTGGGAGGATAGCTCAGCGGCAACGCGCTTGCCTTGGAAGCAAGACGACACGGAGCAATACAGGTTTGATCCCCGGGTCCGCGTTTAGAGACCTATGGGTATTAAGCGGGTTATAAATAACCAATCATGTCATGTCATGCTTCCAGGGTTGGTGGAGAACTCCCCCCACTTCCCCGATTGGGTGGAGGGTTTCAGAATACTCTTTTGGGACCTCAACTCAGACTTATTTTTCTCTGCAATGCAAAACAAATGGTTCCTTTGTAGGTGATGTTTCTGCAAGTCTAACTCCCTGATTTTCTCCTCACAGAGGTCTTCCAGGTCAGATCAATCCGCTATTACATTTTTTAACAAGGATGCCCGTCCATCAATCTCTGATGAGCGGTGGCCTGCCGTCTCGATCATGCTGGGCCTAATTGGGTCTGGCTGCCTCATGGTTCCCGGTTCTTGTGCACTGGTGGACATGAAGTCAGCACTGCCTGGTGCATACAAGGTGGTAAATGGGTTTGAGGCCCTTGGTACAAAGGGCATCCTACTGTGATCAGGGGTTGTCCTGGCACTCTCTAACTGTTCTAACTGTTAGGGGTCCCTCAAGTTTTGATTCTACCCAGCGCACTCTTCTCCTAACCTCTGAAGTTTCTCCTTCTCAGCCCCCTATCTCCTGACGGTAGGTAAAGGACTGAGCCTTGTGCTCTGCTATCAGGGCTTAACTTGCCTCTATTACCTTCCCTTGTGCTGCTACCTGGCTCTGGAGTCGTCTGTTCTACCACAAAGGCCCTCATTTTCTTTCTGTGCTTCCTGTATTGCCTGGGGATACTCCGACCATTTCTTTTGCAGGAGATGCATCTCCTTTCTCTGCACATTTTTGGCTTGGGTGGTCTCTTCTAGAACACCTTCTACATCTTACGTGCCTCATTACATTTTAGTTCTTTCAGTTCCTGGAGGTCTGACTCTCTTTTCTGTAGGTCTGTTTTTAATTTGCACACTTCCTGGCATCTTTTTCCTGATACAGGGTGAAAATCTGTTCAGTCAGTTCATCTTTGTTGTTTTATTGCACCTAATTTCTGGCATTCCTGGACAAAATCTATTTGAGAGTGGAGTTCTTTAATGATTAACTTATTATTCTCCTCTTCCAATTGCTTGATCTAATTTTGTAAAGTGGTTATCTGCCCTGAGCAGGCGCTATTCTATGTCACTTGTTGTTTTATTTGTCGTTGACTCTCTTTCAGAGAATCCACCTTTTCCTGACACTCCTCTTTTAATGTAGCTAATTGGGACTCCTGTTCTGAACTGGTTTGTTGCTGTACTGTCAACTCTTCTTTTAACAGTTTGTTGAGATTTCCTAATTCTACCTCAGAATTTGGCTCTCTCGCATTTTTTCTTCTACCTGCTTTAATTTACTCTGGGTTTGATTTAAAAGGTCAGACTGATTTTTCCCTGAGGTTACAGTTGCTGGGTATTTTTCTTCCATAACCACCATATGTAGGCAGTGAGTCAGACCATTTTAAGCTGCTCTTCTTTGATATTCTGAGTCATGTAAAACTCAGTCAGGGCTTTATGTAAGAGGCCACTGTCCTGCCACACCTCCGTTCTTGTGGAGGTGACATGTTTCATCATGCTGGATAGCCATGCTTCCTGCTCTACCTATTCCCCTCTAACGAATAGTTTGGACAGAAGGTGCTGCCTAGCTTTGTTAATCTCCACTGTGGTCATTATGAAGAGTGTTCTTCCTTTGTTTAGTTATCTATGCAAGGACAAATCTCCACCCTGCTCTTGCGCAGTTTAGGGTTAACTTTGTTTTTTTTTTAAACCCAGGACTGATACCTAGGGTATACGTGTTGGGATGGCGTCTTTACAGTGTAACAAAGTTTTCTAGCCGCTAAAAGTATCACTACCTTCAATGGGTTAGCCTGCTGTGTTAGACTGTCATGGGTGAGAACACTTACCTCAATCACGGCACAAGCCCCCATTGTGTAACGGTTTTATAACACGGCACGCTGCAGTCAGGGACTTCTCCCACTGAGCATGAATGTGGTGCACAATAAAAATGATTTTTATCTTTAATTACTCTCGGGTCCTTTCTTTGAGAAGGCCCCCAACCCATCTCACACCTACCTTAACAAACACCCCATGTCGCAATGGACTATGAACCAGGCCGGTGTGTAACAAATAAATATTTATTAATTTAGGGTTCAAGGAAAAATCAGAGCAGAATCAAATAATAGGGCAGCAGCCACCACAGTGTGGCCACCACTGCAGCAGCCACCATAGTGTGGCAGTAAAAAATGCAAAAATCCCACAATACAGTTACTTCAAACTCCTAACATAACATACATAAACCTTTAATAGAAAACAGAAGCACAATCGTTTTTCAGAACAACAGATGGCATTCAGGTTCAGCACTCCCGCTGCAACACTTCCCCCAAATAACTGCTAACTAAATTCTTTGGGGATGGAAAGTAGTGCCAAGGAGTCAGTATGAAGAGGGAAAAATCGGATTTTAAATCCAGCCAACCACCACAAGATGGGAGGCCAGAAATGGAAATAAAAACCTGATTTAGGAGCAAAATGGCATACTCAGATTTTACTTGTTACTTGTACATCAGTTTACAATTGTGGTGGGATAGCTGGGACAGAAATTCATGTGGCTGCACTTACATGATAAGGAATATTACAGACTACTGAGCAGGGCACCAAGGCAATGTGAACACAGGTAAGGAAATCAATTTTGGGAAGAAAACAATGCAAAGGAAAACACACGTGGCAGAATGTCAATTCTTTTCTACACAGAACTTGTGATGACAGGCAGACACAGAGAAGGGCTGAGCTGTCAAAATCGGAAATCGTTTTTTAGGATCAAAAACAAAGGCACATAACAAATAGGGTTCTGATGGAAAGGGATTACTCTTAATGGGATGATAGTTTGGGTTTTTCTATGGGAAAAATGCAAATCAGAGTTTATAGAAGAGAACAATACACAGGCAAATTCGGTTTTTGTTGCACTAGACTATTCCTGTTGAGACTATATTTTAATGGCTATAATTAGTAAAAACACTCAACAGAATAGTTGAATGGCAACAATAATGAATGTGAGTTTTCAATGGGGAAATTAATTGATTTACTTCAAATGATACAAGGGACTTACACAGATAACTGAAAGATATATAATAGAAATACACTAACTGACATAGACTAACACAGATTCTTCAATGGAAAAGCAAACAGATGATACTGGCAATTTGGGATTTGACTGGGGTTCCAATGGCATTTAAATAGGATGCAAGGTTCAAAAGAGCGGAATATGCAGTTTGGGGACTGGGTGATGTCATACTTACAAGGTAAGCTTGAGTTGGGGAATCTGGACAGCCAGTAAGGTCTCTGGAGAGCGGGGCCAAGGGATCTGGTCACTCGGACAGTGGGGCTCTCCTGGTTGGGATCAGCTGAGCAAGGGATCTGGTCACTGGGCCCTCCTAGATGGGATCAGCTGCCTTTCCTTCTTTTTTCCTGGATTCTTGTGTATGCCTGAATCTGGATGGGTGGTTCTGTCTGGATGGATTGATGGTTCTGCCTGGATGGGATCAGCTGTCTGTGGATCTGGTTTTGAGTCTGAATCCCTTGTGTTTCCCTGTCTCCCTCTTATATAGCCAGAATTACATCATCAGTTTACAATCTGGGGGAGGGGGGATACTCTGGAATTATTCCAATCCTGGGATAGGCCAGCCAACTGATCCTCCCTCCACCCCCGGGGCCGATTGGTTTAGGGGAAATTACATCATTTATGTTTGTTTGTTTGTTTATTTGTTTATTTATTTATAATGCGCGCCAGACCCAAGGGTATCAGGGCGCAGGAACAAAAATATTTTCAGCTTACACAGTTACAAAATATATTGTTATAAAGTGACAGATTTCAATAATGGGCAAGATATATACAAAGCATATATTACAAGATACAGGTTACACAATACACAGTAATAAAGTGATAGTTAGATTACAACAGTGAAATAGATATGTACAATACATATATACACATGGGGATGTTGGACAAAAGTGAAATTTCGAGTCATGCAGTAGAAGGTCAAAGTTGGACATAATAGTGTCAATTCTGAAAGTTAGTGGTCATTTTCTTTGAACCAGTTGATGATGTTAAGTCTGAAGTTGGAATAGGTTTGGTCTGCCCTCAGAGAGGGGGGTAAAGAGTTCCAGAGTTGGACTGCTTTGACTGGGAAGCTGTTGCCTCCAACTTTTGTCAGTTTGAAACTTGGGACTGTCAGACAGTTAGAGTAGGCAGCTCTGGTAGGTCGGTAGGATGCTTTTCTATTAATTCTGTCTATGAGATAGCGGGGTGCTGTGTGTTTAGGCACTTGAAGGTTAATGAAGTAGTTTTTAGCAGGACTTTATCACTGGTGGAGAGACAGTTATTCTGCCTCCTTAACTCCGAGATATGTTCTTTTCTGGCTATTCCTAGTGCTGCTCTCAGGGCGTTGTTGTGAATTCTGGTGATGTATTTATTGGTGCCAAGATATAGGACATGACAGTAGTGTTGCAACTGTTGGAGAGCTGGCCAGCAGTTAGATATTTGTCACTTAAGCAACTGTCAGTTAGAAATGTTATTATGCTTGATATCCTGTAAGTGCATAGCACATGTCAAGGTCCTGGAGATTAACAGGAAGTCGTTCTGTCCAGAAGGGGTGATGTTTTCAATAATTAGAAGGACTAAGACAGGTACTACTACATTTCATTACCCATATTTTCTGAGTAACCCCAAATGGTGTGTAACAAAATGTATTAAAGAATATGAGAGCAGGACAGCGGAGTGCAGAGCAACAGGCACGACACAGCTACTAATTGCGTGCAAAAGGCCTTTTCAGGCAGTAGCGACAGCCACCATAGCAAGATGGGTGAGAGAGGTGATGCAAGTAGGAGGTATCGATCTGACTCTATATGGAGCACACTCAGTAAGAGGGGCAATGGCATCCAGAGCATTTACAGCAGGGGTATCTCTGCGGGATATTATGCGGGCAGCTGATTGGGCTAGCGATAGTCCCTTAAAGGAGTTTTATTTCAAGCCAATTGAGAACTTAGCTACGACTGTATTGGGGAAGCCTTGAACAAGCATAATGCTCACCTCCAGTCTTGACATAGAATGAAGATTACCCCTGCTAATTGCATAAGGACTTTTAATCCTATTAAAGACTAGGAGGCGAGCATTAAATGCCCACCCTGTCATGTATTGTCTAAAATGTATGTAATATTGTTATTTGTATGATCTTTAGGGGAAGATCAGAAGAATATTTGAGATTCGAAGATCAAGGAGTGCCGAGGTCTGAAGGAAGCAGACTGTTCAAGTGGGAAGCAGCTCCGTTGAGTTTGCGACAAGTTGTAGCAGTTCACCCTGTTGGCGGGAGATTGCATGAAGGTTCAAGAGGCAGTTCAGAGCCATAAAAGAGAGGAGGAGTCCATGAACAGGAAGTGTGTCATAGCTGGACTGAGCTAGACAGAACTACTGTGACATTGGGACTTGTAGTTTCAAAGGAGGAAAAGTGACATGAAGATATTTTTTAGTATTTTGGTGTGTTTTGTTGAAACTGCTGGAGAGTAAAATAAATAGAAGTTGAAGCGGAATGCTCACCTCCAGTCTTGACAGAGAATGCAGAAATGACAGTTATATCTTTAAATTCGTGAGAACACTGTCACGAAACCCTGAGTCTACAAGCCAGCACCAACTCCCTGCAAGCTTACACGTAACCTAGACCCTTCTCTCTCCCCCTCCCACCACATCCTCTTTCCGAGGAAAACCCCAGAATGCTCACCTCCTAGTCTTTAATAGAGTTAATACTCCCTGCGCAATTAGCAGGGGTAATCTTCATTAATAGGGAATCAGAAGATTATATCTCTGAACATCTTTCGAAAGCACTTTCACAATCTTCAGGCCATCAAACGACGAGATTTCAGTGAAAATGTTTTTTTGCATAGGAAGAGTTTTCTTAGCAATGTTTTTTTTGTAACTGTTTCTTCACAGGTGTCGCTGGTGAGATGGAGTCAGGTGAAGCTATACGATTATTTGTCAGCCTTTACCTAGAATTTCTTTGCATTCAGTATTCAGCAAACTAGCCTATACTGAAACTCCTCTCAGGTAAATGCTATAAAATATTCATGGAAAATAACATTTGCATTTTATCTCATTGAAAGCAAATATATGTCATTTGTATACCAACATGAGCTTATTTTAAACTATGACCACTTCCTAAAATAACATTTTGATTTGTAGCAAACCACCTGCCTGTTTCGCCATATTCAAGCTCATGCACAGTAAGCAATAACAGACTCGATGTAATAGGCAAGTTAGAGTTAAGACAAGAAATTAAAACAAGACAGACTTTTTTGTTCTAGAAACATGTCCATGTCCTCTGATTTAGTGCAGTGTAATGTGTTGTATGTGAAGCAAACAATATGCAAACAAGGTGAATTTCAACCAGACTCTAAAATGTGATGCGTATTTACTAAATAAAATGAAGCATAGCAGGTTGAGATGCTGACATGCGTTTCGTAGTTACAGCTCAGGAATTCATTTATTTGGATTTGTAAAGCGCACTACAGTCCACGGGCATCGAGGCGCTGTTTCAGGAAGAGGTCGTAGTTACAGGTGAAGGGCCTATTAGGGTGAAGCAGCACATGGACATAGGTGATTGTGAATACATACATCCAAATTAGCCTAGAAGGGTAATAGATCATGGAAAAGAATAGCATACAACGTGTTCATGATGCATAATATGACAGAATGCGCATCTACCCTACCTGTGCATCACATGTATGTATTGGATGTGATCCTATCGCTTTTGCATTAAGTGTTGCCTAGTATTTATATCCGGCCTCAAAATGATTATGTAACACTTGGGAATGAAGATACTTCCCAGTAATCCGAAGCCGGAAGATAAGATGGCAAAAATCTCCACGGCCACCATGTACTTCCCCTGCGTGCTCAGGTAAGCCGGGATGAAGGAGACCCAGACGGCCAGGAACACAAGCATACTGAAGGTCAGGAACTTGGCCTCGTTAAAGCTCTGGGGCAAATTACGAGCATGAAATGCAACCACAAAGCTGACACTGGCCAACAATCCCAGATATCCCAATAACAAGTAGAAGAAAAGAACAGAGCCCTCATCACACTGGAGGATAGTGGTGTCTCCCATCTGTATCTTCACTGGGAAGGGGGGGTCAAAAAGCAACCAGGCCATGCATATGATTATTGGAACCAATGAACATACAAGGACCACCCCATAGGTCACTCTGGGTCCCAGCCACCTTGAAGAGCGCCTGCTGGGGTCCCGGGCGTTAAATGCTATAATCACAGTTATGGTTTTTGCCAAAACAGTGGAAACGCTGATGGAAAAGATGATACCAAAGGCATTTTGCCGGAGCATGCAGGTCACCCTCAGGGGATGGCCAATGAAGGTGAAGGAGGAGAGGAAGCAGAGCATGAGGGCGATGAGGAGCAGGTAGCTCAGTCCTCGGTTGTTGGCTTTGACGATTGGTGTGTTCTGGTACCTCCTGAAGACGCAGAGAATAAAAAGGGTGATTAAGAAGAGTATGATGGCAAAGCATGACAGAGCAGCCCCTATAGGTTCTTCAAGGGAGAGGAACTGTGGTGTTGTTATGTCGCACTGGCTCCGCCCTTCATTTGGCCACTGGTCTTCGGGACAAGGCCAGCAGTCGGTTGAATCTAGAAGAATATTGAGCAAAAATGTAATCCTCCAGATAAAAGAAAGTGACTTAGAAGAGCATTGTATGAAGTCTAAATAAAGATATTATATTATGAGTCATTTTTACAAAGCAATGCTCTGTCTCAGGTGCAGGGTTCCTGCAAATGTTTTACTCGGTTATGTCTTGATCCTCGAAAAGAACACACACATATACAAGACACTATTTAAACACAGTGTGTCTGATGTACAAAAGCTGTACCACAAAGTCCACCAGAAACTGTGACACCATGCTGCTGGAAGAAACACATCCCTTTCCATTATAGCCTATGGCACCTTTTTCACCAGCTTGGGGCTATGTATTTGGCACTTTAACTTCTCTGCTGAGGCAATAGGGTTTGCCTCCCTTCTTTTGCCGAGAGATGAGCTATAAGAGAGCCCGATCCATTCCCTCCTCAGAACATCTCAAGTCCTGCTCTGGGCCTGCTCCTCCTCAGAGCCAAGCCAAGTGCAGGGTTCTCTTCTTACCAAAGGCTTGATTTATTCTGGTCGGTTATCTCAACCTTTACCCCTGCTTGGGGCAAGCATGTCCTCTCATTACTTCTTGATATTTCTAGCCACCTGCACTTTCTCAATATCTTTGCCTTAGGATCACAACCTGATCTCCTCTTGATGTCGCCAACCAACACCCTCAAGATGACTTCTTCAAACCTCGTTCTGCCTCAAACAAAACCTCCCCCAGAAGAATGTAACCAGCCTTCTCCTACTGCCTCAAATACGCCTCCTACACACATTGCCAACCAATCTCCTCCTTCTGCCACCATCCAACCTCTTCCTGATGACTCACCAATCTCCTCCTTCTGTCACCACACAACCTCTTCCAGATGACTCAACCAATCTCCTCTTTCTACCACCACCCAACCTCTTCCAAATGACTCAACCAATCTCCTCCTTCTGCCACCACCTAACCTCTTCCAGATGACTCAACCAAACTCCTCCTTCTGCCTCAAACCAACTTTCCTCAGATGACTTCTACCAACCTCCCTTTTCTGTCTCAAACCAACCTCCTCCAGATGAACAAGGTCATCCTTCTGTCTAAATCGAACTTCCTCCAGATGAGTTTTCTCCCTCCCAAATCTCCAAACTCTTTTCTTGTACACATTTCCACCAAACTCCATCCTCGCTGCCCAACTCACACCAAGATGCAGCTATTGGATCTTCCTGAAGGCACCTATTCTGCCTGATTGTGACCCTGGACATACATAGCCCTGTACCCCTCCTCAGAGGTTGGGCTTTTAGTGATAGTCTGGGCGTGTACATGTGAATTAGTGTTCAGGTGTGATTAGATGCACTTAATTCATTCACTTGTGCCGACTTTAGAACTTTGGAGTCGAACCAAGCCTTTAAGACAGATCTGCCATTTTGGATTTTCCTTTTGTGAACTGTGGGGATGCAGGGATGTTTCATACCTTCCAGAGCATGTTCCAGTCTGTCAGCCTACCTGTGTTTGTGCACCGTGGGAGAGTGAACAGATGATGAGCAAAGAGAAAGCACTTCTGATTGTGGTGCTGCTTCCCTGTGCACCATCAGTGTCAGGTGCGGGTGTGCACAGCGAGTTTAATGTGAAAATGTGGTGCACCTCTGGTATCTGAGCAGGCCCGATGAAAACGTGCTGTGAGGAAATGTGCTTTTCTGATGTCTGGGTGGGTGTTTACTGCTGGCGTTGTTCAATTCTCTTGAAGGGACACCATTTGCAATCCAGGAATGCATAAAGTAGTTCTCTTTTGGAATGGGTAGAATGTTGGAAATTGAAAAAATTCAAACTTTGCATGCCATACCACTGAATTTGGGGTGGACACATCATCATCGTCATTTCTGTCACTTTTGTAAATTGCTACAAATATTACAATAAAAAATGTAAACCTTGTAATTATACGTTTTTAGGGGATTGTGTTATAATGTCTGTGTCCAATGAACTGTGCGGGTTTTAGATTTCTCTGTACAGGGCAACCAATCATTTTTGGGGGGATGCCTTTGTAACGGTATAATGGGGAGTATATTAACTGTTGCAAACTGTATATAATATGTGTTCTTTGTGTGTTTCAGAAAGACCAGGGTTAGTTTGACTCTTAGATGTCATTTAAGTCCCCTCCCGGTCGTCTGTACAATAAACTTGTTTTATGGACAAAAGGCACACTTACTAATTCTAGAGGTGGGCTAATTTTGGTAAAGGGGTGGAGCTCAGGGTCCACGCCTACAAGAGCATTACCGTCCTGATTACATATTCTTTAAGCTGCTGCGTTTTGGTGCTATACTACTTATAGGGACACTGTCCTTAGAAGGTCTCATGTGGCGGCCAACTGCCCTAGTGCAGGGACTAGGTGTGGTTGAACGAGAGGTTCTGACTATGCAATCCTGGGCGCATCATCCACCAGGTCGGGGAGGCACGTGCCCCCCCCCCTTTATCACCCCATTGGATGTTCCCAGAATTTGGGAACAGGTGTACACCCAGCATAAGTAATGTGAAAGTGCAGAGCCATGTGAGACACTGCAGGTTATATCGTGAGAGGTGACACAATTGCAAAAATGGGAGTGCATGAATTTCACTGGATATATTCTGATGCAAAGTTCAGTAGGGGTCACCTGAGTAATGCCAGGAGATAGTGATGGTAAGGAAACCAGGGTTCAAGAGACTCACTCTCTAGGTGGCAAGCATTGCCAGCCCTCCTGGGAAGTTTCCATACTGATTTCTCTGAGAGGTGCTCCAATATGTGTGTGGATGTCGAGTTCCTAAAGATTTGTGAGGAGAATAGGAGTGGGAAAAACTGGGCCCCAAAGTGTCTTACTCTGTGTAGGCTGTGTGGGGTGGAGGTGCTTTGATGTCTGTGGGTAGAATGTGGTTCAAGTGCCTGCTTGGAGAGGGGCATTTAAGTTCCATGAGTTCTTATTGCTGGTAGGGGTCAATTTCTAAAAAAAGTATTTCCATAGTGTGTGTGGGTGGATGCACATTTATGTCTCTGGATAGAATGCAGCTGGAACGCCTGGGTGGGAAGTGGTGTCTAGGTCCCACTGGTTCTCTCGCTGCTGGTGGTATTTGCAAGCTAAGTTTGTTCACTATACTCCTACTCAAACTCTTCGTTCCCAATCCGCTCCTCTCCTAGTTGTCCCCCGGTTTAGGTGCGCTCGCACTGGCAGGCACGCCTTCTCTGTTGTGGCAGCAAAGGCTTGGAATAAACTTCCTCTTGACCTTCGAAAGACTGTTGACCACCTCCTCTTTCGATGGGCATTAAAAACACTGCTATTTAGAACTTTCTTCTGTTGTTCTCTACTATCCTAGTTCTTCAGAGCGCCATGATGCTCTCGGGCGTGCGTGCGCTTTTCAAATTCTACTAACATAACATAACATAACATAACATAACATAACATAACATAGGGTCCATTTCTGAACTATGGGTGTCTCTAAAAGCATTCTATTGAAGTGTGTGTGGAAGGGGGCACATTGATGTCTCTGGATAGAATGCAGCTGGAGTGCCTGGGTGGGATGTGGTGTCTCGGTCCCACCATTCTCTCGCTGCTGATAGTGTCAATATGTGGACTATGGGTGTCTCTAGAGGCACTCTATTGAAGTGTATGTGTGGGTGGAGGCACATTGATGTCTCTGGATAGAATGTAGCTGGAGTGCCTGGGTGGGGAGTGGTGTCTAGGTCCCACTGGTTCTCTTGCTGATGGTTGTGTCAATTTCTGGACTATGGGTGTCTCTAGGGGCACTCTATTGAAAGTGTGTGTGGGTAGTGCCTTCATGTCTCTGGGGAGAATGCTAGTGAGGTGCCTGCATCCTTCAGATTCACACTCCGGGTGGGATTCACAGAGATATGAAGTTACCCCCATACTAGGAGTCAGCGGTTCCCCCAATGCTATTTGTCCTTTGCCTGCTGGGATTTACACTCCTGCATTTAACATGGGAAAAACAAACTATAAGATTTGGAATGACTCAGGCCAGCTGGAGAACCTGGGGGTTCTCATATAAGTGTGACGATAGGCTGGAGGGTTCCTTCAATGCAGCTCTGCCTGCCTCGACCTGTCTTTACTTTACCTACAATGCCCACATTGCTCAGCACCTCTGCCAACCTCTAATAAGGGACACAGAAGATAAGCAACATGGGTGGTCATCTGGTGCACTACTGTGTATCTCTGTGTGTTCACATGTGTGTGTGTGTTTACGTCTGTGCATGTGTGTGTGTATGTGAATTTCTGCGTGCATATGTGTATGTGATTTCGAGTGTGAGTGTGTGTGCATGTGATTTTCTGTGTGTGCATGTGATTTTCTGTATGTGTGTGTGTGAATGTTTCTGTCTGTTTTTGTGTTCCTCTGCCTATAAAGGAGAAAGGTAATTGAAAACATATGTGCAGCAAAAACGACAATTTTGCTTTTGAGGTACACACCACATAAGGGACTTGGGTGTCTATTTTGCTGAATAAAAGCAGGTGACAAGAACCATGTCATAGAAAAACTCTGGTGATTTGCATGGCATTGTAGAGTAGAAGTTTGATGAATATGCTGCAATGACCAACAATTCAGCCCCCCCATGAGCACTACATGCAAGCACCCACCATGCCCACAAGTGTCATGCTGCGCCATTGTGTTTGTACATCGGAGTGATACTGCAGGGGAGATACAATGTGTGTTTTTCTGTTTGGCTGCCTAGTGTGTCAACTGCAGAATCGCCATGGCATTTCTGAGTCTCTTTATGCTCGTTGATGTCCCTCTATAGTAGAACTCTTGAACGCAGCCTATGTTTACCTGCGTCCTTTCGGCGGGTTATCCAGCAATGTATGACCTTCTATTGGGCGGCTGGTTGTAAGGTAGGAGGCAGCATACACTCACCCGTCTTATTAGAAATCTCACCCGGTGGGCAGGGGACACAGTCGAAGCAGCAGTTGGGCTCCCCTTTCCTCTGAGACTGTCTGAATCCTGGGAGGCAGCTCTCACTGCAGAAGGACTTGGGAGCCTGATGTAGAGACAGCAAACTGAGTCAGAGGGAGGAATTGTCACAGAGGAGTACATCCATAACAAAGACAGAGAAAACACACACACACACACACACACCCACACACATAATGTATCTGCCGTAGGTCTGTTTCCACCCTTTATAATGTGTTATCTATTGTTTGATAGATGTAATTAGTTAAGAATCCCTCAAATTGAGTATTTTTTTAAGGCAATGGCCTGAATGGATATGAATTTAAAATGAACAATACAAGAATCCGAAGAAAAGAAAGAGAAAGGGAAATCTTAATGCACTTACTAACTCATTGTAGAAATAATGATACAACAGAGGAAAAGTAGATAGTATATATTATGGCAAGTTCCACTGTTCCCTCTAAGCTATGCACATGTGCGCTTGTCCAGCTTCCTTCTGGGTGCCGCTCAGAAGATTTTTAGTAGCGCACACAGGCAATTCTCACCTATGCAAACACATGTAATAAGGCACAAGCCACAGCAATTACCTGACATATGCTTACCCTGGAAAAAATGAGCTAATCATGATATTCTGGTCTAGCTCATTTACATTATCCTACTATGCAAGCATGACCTTACAAACCTAAAATCCCTAAAAACAGTTGCACTTATCAGTTGTATAATCTACCTAATGATATAAGGATGGGGTAAGATGCAAACAATCTTTTACGCTCTGCAAAATAATTGTGTACATGAAGATTCATGACGTTTTCTTAAAATGGACATATAATGGCGAGGCACTACACATGTTATGCTTGCTAAGTATTAAGGGTATGCAAATATTCTAGTGAGTATGTACTGCTAAGATTCCTCACTGTTTACAGTACCCTGTGAACTAGTATTGGAGGCTAACATAGGAGCCGGGAGGGGTACAGGTAGAAGGGCACAGGAAAACACTCCTTGTGGGTGATGAACAAATCAGTAACTCTCAATAACCAAGACAGTTGTTTTGGCAGTACAGTACAGTGAAGGAAATGTGTTTGTTTGCTAAAGGATAGGAAACTCTAGTAACAGTCTAGAGAACCGCACTTTCTGTTTCTTTCTATGCTCAGCTGTTGAGGACATTTCAATATAAACATGTGTTCTGCATTTATTGGCTCTGGCATCCCCCTGCATCTTGTTTAACTGATAACAATGAATTACAGAGGGATCCCTGGTTACAGAGGAAGGCACTGAAGCTGTTGTACCTCTGAGCATTGATGCCATTAACCTAAACGACATATATATATATATATGTGATTTTCTTCAACAGGGCTCTATAAGAAACCTCAGTAATGCTTTTGTTGAAATGTTGTCTAGGCTTTGTTGAGGAAGGGTGGGTAAAACTTTAGGCTGTATTATGTGTCCTGTCATTTTACTTCCTATGTCAGTGTTAAGAGCAAGGCTTTGATAATAATCTCCCTACTTGGAGTGAAATGATTTCTCAGGGAGTAAACAAGTAATTAGCTATGCCAATGGGGATAGCTTATGCTTATTAAAAGATTCATCTTGAGATTGGGTGGAAATAATAATAAAGTTCCTTCCTCTGACACTGCCCTGCAGGTCACTGATTCAAAAAAATATCTTGCATCTTTGTGGGTAGAATCCAGGGATTAGCTCAAAGTAATGTGGATAGTCAGCAGAAGCCAGGGATTAGCTCAAAGTAATGTGGATAGTAAGCAGAAGCCAGGGATTAGCTCAAAGTAATGTGGATAGTAAGCAGAAGCCAGGAAATTCTGATCATCATATTCTGTGGTGCAGTTATTCTCATGCAAATATCATCCTCACACAAATGATGAGAGGAATGTTCTCCTGGCCCTTGAATTACTTCATTAAAGTGGCACATGACCTCCTATTCATATGTTTTTTGACACATTCCTTTTAGTTGCCTTTATTCCATCTGCAAATATTGTATCCTGTCTGATTTTTTGATAGCCACATCAGTTATTATAAGCGATATTTGTTTTTTTTATAATACACATGCGTGTTTTTCTAGTGGTATAACGCACATATATTTTTCTTTACATGAGTACTTTTTCTAGCTACTGTGGGAGATCCTGAGGTATTGAACTGGTTGTTGAGTTCTCTTTATAATCATGTATAAAATATTTGTTTCTTTAGCCTATGTGTTTGGAAAAAGTGTTGTAAGATGCACATTTTATACAGATGTGTACAGATTTGCAGTGGTTGGGAATGGGGATTTCCTTTCACTAACTGCTCATGCACACAATGTGACTTACCTCATTAGTCAGTTTCACACATGGAAAATAAAGTGTGCACAAAAGGCAACTAGGTCCACACTTAGAGAGAAATAATTAGAGCGAACATCGGCAACCTCCTCCCCGGACCCCCAAAGACTTCCAATTGACTGACATCCCTTATTTGAGGACATCAACTGTCCCATCAAGTTCTGCACATATTTGGCTGAGATCTTCGGCCCTGACCATGAGCTGCTTTGCTCTGTAGCAGTACCCCTTTCTATTCTTTTCATTGAAAATGTGTGAGGCACCGTCACAAAAGGGATCTCCTGCCACTGGTCAATAATGCTTTTGAGATTGGTGTATTTCACCTGAACTGGATGCTCCCACTGTTTATGCAATATCATCATTTCACTGTGATTACTTACTACAATGCTGTCGCTGGTGGTGTTGTTGGGAAGGGGACACGGTCTTCCCACACCCCCAAGCGCTATAAAATAAGGCAAAGGCCATCATCGTTAATGTAAGTGACCAGGTGTCAGGGGGGTGCCCTTACAGGTGTCTACACAATCATATTATTGTAGATCTTGTAGGTGTAGTATACATGCAGGAATAGCAGCCATCTTCGATAATAGCAGCCATATTGTGGAACAAAGCTTAAAAATGGCACAGCAGTCAACACCCCAGGATTAGGCCGCAAACATTAGCAAAGGAAAAGGTTGCATCCCAAACACTGATGTGAAAGCCCAGAGCACTGACAAGAAAGCCCAGAACACTGATGAGAAAGCCCAGAGCACTGATGAGAAAGCCCAGAGCTACAAAGATCCATAAAACCCTCCATTGCCCTAAGATATTCCTTGGGCCAGAAAGTCCAAGGGTTCCCTAATGGAGCGTGTTACCTCCAACAGACCGCGAAAGACACGTGGAGAAGGCCAGATCACACAAGTGAAGATTGCATTGTGTTTCAAGGACACCAGCAATCTTCCCAGGTGAATCCCATAGTTGGGGAGGCGAGGCCAAGCCTGTGGTACTAACCTTGACTCATGAAATTGGAAATAGCAAAACAAGAAAGACGCGCACACAGCCGGTGAGTTGGCAAGGGACCTGAGAGACTGGTGTGTGTTAAAGCGAATGACGTAGAAACATTGTATCACAAGTGAAGGCTGCACGTGTCTGTGGATGAGATGTGAAGAAAGGCAGACCTGTGAATGAACTTTGAAGTAAAAGGCAGCTGTGAGATCAGTGATACTAAGTAACGCAGTGGTCCGGCGAAAGGTAGTAGCCCATTTGAAAGTCTCCATGAAAGCTACATTGTTTGTAATTATAACTCGGACAAACAGCAAAAGTGAATTAAGTGACAGTAAATGTGAACTTTGAGTCAAAGTGGTCCTGCAGTGGTCTATCAAGGAAGTCACGCACATTCGAAAGTCTTTGACATCCGAAAGGGGTCCGAGCTCGATTTAGGGAGACCCGGAGTACAATAAGCTTGGGGAAGGGAGCCCCCCGGCAAGTTTGTGTTGAACTGTGGCATGAGAGGTCTGAGCCCAGCAGAGGGGGACCTATGTAAACTGTGTGCTGTGAGGTATGAGCTATGCAGAGGGGGAGCTTTGTGAACTTTGCGTTGGAATACAATTTTGGAGGTCAAGAAAGAGAGTTTAAAGTGGAAGGCCAGGTGGGCCTCAATCCACTGTTTTGGAATTGCGTGTTAGAAATCGAGCCAGAGTTTGTCATTCTGTCTCGGGAGGATAGCTCAGGGGCAACGTGCTCACCTTGGAAGCATAACGACACGGAGCACCACAGGTTCGATCCCCAGGTCTGCAGTTAGAAACCTCTGGCTATTAAGCCTGTCATAAATAACCTATCATATCATATCCTGTCTACAAGAACAGTCTTACTCCTTGAGTTTTAATGTGAGGAGGAGAACTGGTTCAACTACCTTTATTCTTTTGAACACAGATTTCCTTTGCATACATTTCTCCTTTTTACACTTTTTGGTACATGAGATAGGGCAGGCATTAGGTTTTTGTGAGCATAGTCCATTTTGATTTGACACAGGACTGTTTTGTTTATCGTTTGATGGTCGAGACTACTCCCATCTTAGTTATAGGGCAAAGTAGGAGTTTCTCCGACCCCAACATTTTCAATAAAGGTTTTACAAATTGTATCCATTGTGTCAATGTCATACTTGTGATACCATGCCTTCCCTACAATAGAGATAGATGTGTTTTTTTTTTAGTTAGTAATATAATTGTTATTTAGTTGTCCGCTGAACAATGACGACTGCAACAGCGCCCACGTGGTGGATGATGGATGGACTGGGCTGGGACCAATGGCCTGGCATCCCCTATAGAGCAGGTGACCTATCTGTAGGGTCTCACCAACCAGCAGCGCAGGTTTTTACTGCATGTGATATGATATGATATGTCATTTATAACGCGCCTGTAGAAGTATTTCTAGGCATGACAAGACAAGGAAGGGAGGCCAGAAGGAGGACAAAACAACGATATTACTAGGCCTTGTGTCATTCAGATCACACAAGTGCAGATGATGTCACTGATGATGCTGTGGACCTTCTTAATGTGCTGCTCAGGCAGATTGTGCAGAATGTTCTTGGTGCTTTTTCCTTTTCAATGGAAATAAAACTTGTTATCCTGCAAGAGGTGTATTGGCCCTATTTCCCTAGTAGTTTGTATTTTTTATGGTGTGAGTGTTTGGAGGGCTTTCCTCCTTTTGGTGACCTGAACGTGATACCAGCGACCCCTGTGACGATGGAGGCTCCCAGGGCGCTTCTCTTAAGGGGCTGCACCCACATAGAGTGACCAGTCCCACGTGCGCAAACTAGGTGTGCAGGAGCCATTTTTACAGAATTCCTGTTTGCTCTTTGTTAGGCAGAATCACCTGCAGTACACTTTCGGAACACCACAAGCAATTAGGACTACACATGTAAGCACAATTTCACCTTTGGTACAATCTTGTACTACACAGTAAAGTGGTAGCGATGGCTGAGCAGCCAGACTTATCTCAAGAGTTTAAGTGAGCAGTAGAACAAGTTACACAAAGGACCAACCAATAGTGATTCAAGTAAACACTTACTCAAGGTTTCTTGGTAAAAGAATATACATGTATTTACTCAGTCAGTTAGAAAACATTACACTAGCATAAGCATCTCAATATCACACACTAATACACCACAAAAATCCAACCGGTAAGTAACTGAACAGGTTTAGCTCCAAAATGAAGTGGGGGCAAAATGGTTCTTCAGATACTTAGAAAAGGAGGGAAAAGACAAGGTTATAAGAATAGACAGCCCAAATACATTTATAGGCAGGGCAAAGGGTATCAGTTAAATACAACCAGCAACAGGCCTGGGCCAAAGTCAATGGTTCAGAGTCTTTTGTATAGGACAGTACAGTTCTGGTATAAAACGGTTAAGTCTTTGCCACAGATTTTTAAAGGATTTGGCTAGGCGAAAAGTTTGACGAATGTTTAGGGAAGGACAAGCATTCGTAGTTGAGGATTGTTTCACGCACTTTCTCGATGGCTGAAAAGATTTTCAGAGCGTGTTTGCACAGTACCTTGTCAATGAAGAAAGCTGTAGCTGAGGCAGTTGTTCCTGGCAGTTCGAGCAGATCACGCTGTTCCTGAGCCTCAGTCGTGGGGACAAGAAGGACCACGTCGGGAGGTTCCTGCACTGCCCAGAGAGCAAGACATCGGTTTAATGTGTGAGTGCCTTAAAGTCCACGAGCTGGTTTCCTTCCCTCTGGCTGTCTGGTTTCCAACAGCAGTCTGCTGAAAATTCGACCAGAATAGGATGGTGTCCAGGTGGTTTGCAAGTTGGTTGTTCCAACCAAACTCACGGGAAGAAGTTAACCTTGAAGGGCTACTCAGTCAATTGGAGTTTCAGGCGATTTGGACCTGCAGCAGGGCTTCACCAGTCGTCCAGGAGTTTCAGCAGTCCTCTTCCTTCAGCTCGTCTTCGGTTCTTTTGTTCCAGTGGTCGACTCTGCTTTCAAAAGTCCCAGAGATCTGCTTTTAAACAGTTTTACCCCATTCATTCCAGCCTGGCTGTCACACACCCAGCAGGGTGGCTGTCCTTGCCGGACAGTCAGCCAGCCAATCAAGCCAGAGTGCATTCAGGTCTCCTAGGAGACTAGGCACAGGGAGTTTCGGGCACCTCCCTCACATCCTGTCCACCCAAGACACCCTGACGCCAGAGGAGGGCTTCAGCACTGAAGCCCGCCAAAGGCCAGCGAACAAAGGGACCAAACCTGGTTTGGCGTGCAGAGCCAAACACAAGAAGGACTTTTCCTAAAAGAAATGGCGAAAAAAGATGACCAAAGTCTGTTTTTACAGATAGGTCTTGGGTGCCATATTGAAAAACATGGGTGAACCGATTTTTAGCTACCGTAGTTAGCGGTCATGAAAAATCACGGTAGTTGATCTAAACCACTGCCACCAGCCATTTAAAATAGGAAAAGGTAACATGTTACTGTTACATGAGTGTTGTGACTTAGGGGAAGCTAGGCAACCCCTCCAGCACTCTATAGGAAGATAGTGTGTGCTGGTTCAGTAAATTTAAAAAGACTAGTAAAGCCAATTTAACTTTACATGCTCTGGGAGACGGTAGTCAGTCCCAGAGAAGGTATTTAAACCTTGGGGAGTCTGAAAGACAACCCTGTGCCACTGTACTAAAGGTGCTGTGTGACACACAGAAAGAAAGGAGTTGTTTTAAAACTACATAACCAAAGAACGCAAAAGTAAAAAAGTAAAACACACACAAAATACATGGAAGAGTGGGAAAAAAGGCTCACACTCTTCCCAGGTAATACAATTAAATCCCAGAAATCCAGCAACGTTGCTGGGGGGTCTCAAAAGGTAAGGGAAATTAGCACATACTGAGAATTCTCCCTAACACTCTTTGAAGCAGGGCGCGACTCCGGGGAGAGTGCAGGCCATTATTGGAACGCTGTGATGGAGAAGCTCGGGTGAACACGCAGATGTAAGTACACACCTTGCGATGGATAACAATGAGGGGTAGAGTGTGTGGGGGAATGTGGTATGCATGAGTAAGAGAGGAGCGTGGTAAAGCTAAATAGCGAGATTTAGTTTTTATTATTTTTATTTTTTGTAGATTAAGAGGATTTGACAGAGGAAAAACCAGGAGTGTAGGGAACCTTTCTGAGCGAGGTAAGATGATGGCGCCATTTGTTTTTGCAACAAGGAGATAAAAGGAAAAATTAGGAGCTCTGTATAATTAGTGGGCTCGGTTGAAGTAGTGGTTGTTATTTTAGCTTGATGTTTTAGTGAATTACGATTTTTATGCACGAGGCGGAGGCCAGAGGTGGGCCTAACTTGGTTTGAGAGCACGTGGTGTATTAGCGTGTGTGAGTGCGGAAAGGGGGGAAGAGGGAGGTGTTCACAGGGGGCGACAGGGAGGCGGGGACAGTGGATTGGTAGAGACGTTGTGTAATTAAAGTGTACGCAGCACATATTTGTAAAGGTTGGGTTGTTGGGACACGCAACCTGCGAAAATGTGAGGGAGGACATCATTGGAATACATGTATAGTACATCTCCATTGTATAGGAACAAGATCGAAAAATATCACTGTTACGCTCACCTGGTCTGTGCGGGGACATTGGGGCACGGTTGCAGCCCTCCCTGGAAATGGCTTCCACTTGGCAGGCTTCCTCCATTTTGGTGGACCGTGTTCCTTCACTGGTCCATGTGCGTGGCAGACCAGACCGGCTGTGGCTGAACCACTCCTGAAGGTAAGTATCCTTTTAATAATGTCTTTCCGTGATTATTGTATGTATCCTTTTAATAATGACTTTCCTTGATTATTGTCTGTATCCTTTTATTAATGTCTTTCCTTGATTTTCTCCCAATATGTGATATGCGGCCCAGCGGTAGTTGTGGTGCAAGAAGCGAGGCCAAATGGGAAGAGAATGGAGTCCACGTTGTTCCAACAGATGGTGAGTATTGGATTAGGGTCAAGCGCGAGGATTTGTCTAAGCGCGACCTTAAGCGTAATGTCTTAGCGGTTACTAACCTTGTCTTTGTCTTTTACTCTTGCAGGCACCGTCTGTCGCGACGTAGAACTGGAGCGCTGCTATCCGGAGGTCTGCAGGCGGATGAAGAATGCTTGGGTCTACGATGATGCTGGCTGTAAGCTGATTCCCGGGTAAGTGCTGTGGCTGGTAGCTGGAAGCAGGTAAGGATACTTAATGCAGGTAGTGTACCTAATGCACTCTGTATACCTGTTCTGTAATTTCTTCATGTACTACATTCCTTGTGTGTATTCCATGTATGTAACCTAAGCTCAAGTATTCTTATGACTGCTGCACCCGGCTACCCCTGGGTTTTGTGCGCATTATCAAATAAACAAACAAACAACAAACAAGGATGCACTCAGGCGGCAGTAGCTGGAAACAGGTAAGGATGTGCTCTGGCTGCGGTTACTGGAAACAGGTAAGGATGCTGAATGTGCAGCCCAACTCTCTCTCATGCCACGCCTGAACTGGATGCACGTGGAGGCCTCCGCAGGGGAGACAAGCAACTTGCACAAAAATAAAAGTGTGCAGTGCACACCTATTCATGAGCCTGGTGTCAAATGCACCAGAACTGGGTCCAACTGGACCCTCTATGTTGTGGGGTCTGTGGTTCCTGGCCAGTGGCCATGACAATCACAACAGTGGCTGGTCGAGACACAAGGGGGGATGCCTCGCTCCTGTCCAGAGAAGGACACCCATAATAGAGGTATACTGGACCACATGAGCATGTTCTTAGCTGCCAAGTATAACGGTAAACAACTCCAAAGAGAAAAGAAATTGGGACTGTAGAAGATGATAGAGGATGGGGAGGATCTGGATGGGGGTGGGACTCAGAGTGCTGAAGAGGCCACCCTATATGCAATGTCCGTGGCAACACAGGGGATTGGGACTGGGTCACTGCACACAGGGTATTACCCACTTACCACTCGCTCAGCCACATGTATACCTGGCATATGTACCCACCCCGTCGACTGAACCAGCTCCCTACATTCCAACACCTAGTGCTATGGTGCCCCAAGACAGAAAGATACAGAAGGAGCTAGAAGAAGCATTGGAGGCTGCACAGATGGAATTGGCTAAATTGAGGGTAGCACAGGACGTAGAAGGGAAGAAGGGGAATGGGTTAGAGGTCTCGGGAGGATAGCTCAGGGGCAACATGCTCGTCTTGGAAGCAAGAGGATGCAGAGCAACACAGGTTCGATCCCCGGGTCTGCGCTTAAAAACCTCTGGGTATTAAGGGCGTTCTAAATAAACAATGATAATTATTATTATAATGGCGAGCAAAGAGATATTTTGTTAATTTGTTAAGGCTAGACAGTGCTGCGTTCAGGATGTGGACGAGAAGGAGGGAGGCGGCAACGGGCCAGCAGGAAGCATGGGTGATGGTACTGTAAGGTCGGACAGTGATACGGACAGGCAGTTAAGGGAAGAGGAATGGGATACCATAGATGAGTTATAGGATGAAGAAGTGAATGAGCAGACGCTAGAGATTAGCCAGCGGGTGGAAGGTTTGTGGCAACCATGGTTAAGGAACAGGTTTGGTCGAGTGGCAGTAGCAAGGAAAAAGGGAAATGTTGGACGGAAAGAAGGAAGGAACGCAGGTACTCAGATGCTGTGCCACAAAGAGGCATAGGCAGGACTCACTGTGTGCCCTGGGCACACATGGATACGAATAATTTGATGAAGCTGCTCCTGCCCCTTACTTCCAGGGCGGGGAAGTGGATCTATGCTTTTGAAAAACAGATAGTGGGGATTCCCTTAGCTGTGGGGGATATATAAAGTGTGCTTGTCACAATAGTGGGGGACCAATCTGGAGACGTATGGGTCAAAGCAGGATATCCTGGAGTAAAACTAGATGTTGTCGCACATTATGGTGTGCCTTTTAACAAAATCGGACCACAGGGGTTGGACGCGCTATGACCGACGTACCCCAACATGCCAGTTTTGCAGTCTATCATGCAGTACACCATGGGGGATGACAAGAACCCTGCACAATACATTTATAAGGTTCAGGAGATGTGGCGTGCGGATTCAGGGAACCAGTGGTACTGATCAGTTCCTCTTTTTACTTCGTTATTAAAAGGGTTTTGCCAAAATAAGTTCAGAAGGCACTAGAAAGAATGGTGGGTATTGAAGCGAAGGGGTGGGCTGAGATACAACTATTAACATACATTCCTGTAAAAGAATAAAAGAGCGAGAAAAGGAAACAGCTCAACGGCTGCAGGTAGATGAAGCGAAACTAGTACAAAAGAAATTGGCAAAAATAGCTGTTGAGGGGGCAGTTACATTGAGTGCGAGAACAGATGTGGCAGAGCAGACCCCAGCCCCTCCAGATGTCAGAATAGCAGCATTTTGGCCAGGAGGAGGACAAGGACAGTGGGGAGGTGGACCGCAGGGCCGCTACTCAGAGTGACAACAAGGAAGTCAGCCGCGCAGGAGAGGCAACTTCAATGGGGTGAGGAGGATTTGGAGGGATGGAGCCCCGGGGAGCAGGTATGGGTCCCTCACAATGCTGGAGCTGTGGGAAGTGGGGACATTCCGCAAGGGAGTGTAGGAGCAGGCAGGGGGCAGGATACAATCCATACAGCAACTACTGTCCACCACCCCTAACCCAACCACTGATGTCAACACCCAGGCCAACCTCCATACCCTACGAGATACACCAGGGCTATACTCAACTACCACAGCAAGCCCTGGTTGCACAAGTGCAACACCCACAAATGACACAACCATTAACAGCTTAGCAGAATGCCATGTATGGGAGTAACTTTACATTATACTTCCCCATGCAACACAGCGATCAACCTGAAAAAAAGGCAACAGGGGGGAGTTGGAGGATGATTCAGGATTTGCACCCTCTTAATGACATTGTACAGGCAAAATTGCCAGTGGTACGAACCCCGCAACAATACTTTGCAACATCCCCAAAGAGGCCACGCACTTTACTGTGGTCGATCTTAAAAACACCTTCTTCTCTGTTCCTCTGCCACCCGACTCACTGTACCTCATTGCGTTTACACATGGGCACGCGCTTTGAACACATAAGATTGCCTCGACGGTACTTCGAGTCCCCCAGAATTTTCAACAGGATACTACATGCTGATTTGGGTAATATTAATGTGCTCTACCTGGGTCAATTAATTTCTGTCAATGTCAATGGCAAAATAATGATTCCCGACCGCACAACCTCAAACCCCAAATCAGTAAAGGAAATGCAAACATTCTTGCGACTCGGCAGTTACTGTAGGGCATGGATACTTGATTACGTAGCTTATACACGACTACTGTTGCACACCCTTAAGAAAGCTCAGAAGGGCAACAGCAAAATAATATGGACAGAAGAGATGTGTGCACATTTCAATGCTCTCAAGGAGGTCATTTCGACTGCACCAGTGCTAGCAACCCCAGACTGCATGCAAGAGTTCTACCTATTCTCCCATTCTAATGGACAGTTGATAATTGCCGTACTGACGCAGAAAATCTCCATGGGCCACAAGCCATTGGCCTATTACAGTGGTAACCTAGATTCAGTGATGCTGGGACAATTTGCCGGTGAACAAGCAATTGCCACAGCGGCATTCACCATTGAAAAAAGCTTGACTATAGTTATGGGATGCTCCGTAACATTGTACGACAAGCACGCAGTGTTTGCCATCTTAGAACGCTCTAAATCCACACTGAACACACCACAAGCATCTGCATACAAGATAATTATATCCAGTGCAAATATTCACATTGTACGGTGCAAAACTGTTAACCCTGCCACCTTCCTGACTGAATTGTGTTCTGACGAAGACTTGGCCAACCATGACTGTGTAACTTTGAAGGTGAAGATGATATCCCTAAAGCACATGACAGACCACTTGAGAGGGGGGGTCCTCTTTGTTGATGGGTCAACAACAATTGACCAGGACACAGGTTTATGAAACACTGGGGCGTCAGTGTTCCACCTAGTAGATGGGGAATATGAAACACTAGTGCATAAGAGATTACCAATGCATTTCTCGGTTCAGGCAGCCAAGCTTATAGTGCTTTTTTGAAGCACTACAAGCGTCCCTACGGTGTCATGTCGCCATTTACTCCCACTCAGCATACGTTACCACCACAGTACATGCAGGTCTTGCACAGTGGAAGAGAAGGAGATTCAGGAGGGTGGATAGATCTCCCGTGCAACATGCTGCATTGTTATACAAGCTCATCCATTCACCTCCCAGCCATCTGTGGTGGCAGACGTAAAATGCAACGCCCACACGAATAACACAGACTAGGTCTTACTCAGTAACCTCACTGCGGATGCAGCAGCAGAAACCGCAGCATGCCTCCTGGTGCCACAAGCGACTGAGTATCCAGTGTTGAACTCCACATTGGAACAGTTGCCTACTCCATACAATGCCTTACCAATTGCACAATTCATTGAGCTACACGGACGGGCCCACAGGCGGAGAAAGAGCTTTGGGTGAAGAAGGGTGTAAACAGTCTCCGACAGACCTCTTGCAGGGACAGGGGATATCAGGGAAAGCAGTAATGCCCTATGAGTTATTACTAGTAGCGTTCGACCATCACCCATCACACGTTTCCAAACAACACATTGCAGCAAACATTCAGGAAGACTAGTTTGTTCCCAACCTACAAGAAAATGTAACAGATATGGCCACACATTGCACTATGTGCCAAAGTTACAACACAGGCCTCACATGAGGACTATGTGAGGCAACCTGCCCCACCCTACTGGGCTGTTCTGTGAACTCGACATTGATTATGCAGTCATGGGCGAAAGGTGTATTGGATCCCGTTACCTCATTGTGGTTGTGTGTCCCGTCTCACTATGGTTGGATGCATGACCTTGTACACATCCAGATTCTCTGGTGATCTCATTTGTGATAGGAATGTTATTTGCCGGTGGAACCAGGCCCGGTATAACGGTCTGTTTCAGGTCATCTATGCCACTCTCCTCGCCGTCAATGTGAAAGAGCTACATTACTGGGTGCACCTCTCTGATGTCCAAAAAGCACCTCTGCCCTAACCTGCACCAACAGATTGAACTGCCCCTTGTCCATAATCTCAATACTCTGCTATGAATAACAGCCCGAGCACCCCTGTTTTAAAGGATAAAGAGGCACCACCAAATACCTCAGCACCATGCTGGTACGCATTACTTTTGCACACACTCTCGCAGTTCCACATACATCTCTCTCTCTCTCTCTCTCTCTCTCTCTCTCTCTCTCTCTCTCTCTCTCTCTCTCAGTCTCTCGCTCCCTCTCTCTCTTTCTCCATCTCTCTACCTCTCTCCATTGCTATATATATCTCTGTACATTTATCTCTTTATCCTGCTCAGTATCCCTCCTCCTCTTATCCATCTCGTATAATTAAATATGTCTTTTTAGATCATCAACGCAATGGATGCAGCGAGCTCCAACAGTTCCATTTATATTAGGAAAAGGAATGTGTATAGTACCATGTCAGGATTGTCCTATTCATATCTATGTGCAATGCATTACATTGATGGATTATTTGCAACATTTATGATTGGTTTAGGAATATATTTGGGGTGTATATTAATATTGGGAGGGCAGATAAAAGAGGGGGGTAAATGCAAGCAAATTCTACCATTAATGGGTCTATTCAAACTGTAAGCATGTCCGATAGGGGAATTCAGGAAGTAAATATGAACAAAAACATTTACACACATGAAACCGTGGGCACAGACGCCAATGGTGTTGAACAAATGAGAAGTAACAGTCCCATTCCTAATACTACTGGTTTTAGTGCCCCTTCTATGGCACCTTTTGATTTCACCAGGTCTCTTGAAAGTGTATATAATATAACTTTAACACGCAAGAAAAAGCAGCTTAGAAAATATAGATGTGATAAGTATAATGGGCTAGGCTTGGATACAATAGAAGATGTACATCATCCAAAATTTTCAAATAGTTGGTACGCAGACATGAGTTTGGTGGAAAAGAGAAAAGTGAATGGAAGTTGTAATGTTTGTTCGTTGACACCACATGCGTCAGGGGCACCCAAGGTATTAATATCACAAGATCTACCAATTCTAGAGGCACAATGCCTGGTTCATTTGGCACTGTATAGGCTGCGAGACACATTCCAGACGCAAAGTGTGCAATTAGAAACTATGGATCCTGATCAGCTGCGATGCAATCAAAACCCCAAAAGCAACCAGTGTATGCGCAGGCCATACATGAACTTACGAGGAGTCAAGTATGAAGAAAGCAGGTGGCAAGAAACATAAATGAGTTGCGCAGCAGGAGGGTTACTGGGATTCGGAGATGAAGAATTGGCTCAAGTCTATAGAGTATGTGCACAATTCTGAAATAAACATGTCACAAAACTAACGTGGGTCAAAGCACTGGAAAAGCGAGTAACAGTGCAGCAGCAAGAAACTCATGAACTATGCTTTTGCAGCAAAGGAACTGTTTTCGTGGTGGCTGATATTAAATGCAATAAGACACTGTTTATCCCTGTTAGGGAGTATTCTCATTTATGGCTAATTTCCCTCACCTAGTGAGTCCCCCAGCAGCTTTGCTGGACTTCTGGATTTTATTTTTTTCCACTTGGTAAGAGTGTGTGCTTTGCCCCCACTCTTACCTGTAATAATAATAATAATAAAACCTGTGTTTTGCCATGTGTATTTCTCTGTTTTTGTGATTGTGGACTCTGAAGTACACCACTTCAGTAGCCCCCTTCTTTTGTGTGTCACACAGCACCTTCAGTGCCGTGACACAGGGTTGTCTTTGAGACTTCCCCCGACTCCATTTCTGAGGCTGACTACAGTCCCCCAGAAAAGGGTAAAGTTGCCATTAACTTTACGTAATCAATCTACCACAGATCCAGTACACCCCATCTTCCATGGAGTACTTGAAAGGGTTAATTCGTACCCCTTTTTATCTGTTCCTCCTAGAGCATTGTTTTTCTCTTTTAACATTTAGACTTGGCTGGTGGCAGTGGTATCTACCCTAACATTTCTACCACGATTATATTAGATAATTGTGGTATTGTTCTTGGCTATTATATTAGCCTCGAACATAAACCTGCTTCACAAAATTGTCTTTCTTTTGGCTCCGGTTGGGTTTATTCACCATTTCTTTTTGTTAATGTCCTTCTTGTGTTTTACTTTGTGCGGCAAACCAGGTTTGCCTTCTTTGTTCACTGTCTTTTGGCGGGCTTCTGCTCAGAAGCCCTCCACCAGGCGCCTGGGTGTCTAGGTGGGCTGAATGTGAGGGAGGGGTGTAGTCACTCCCTGCACAGGGTATCCTAGGAAACCCAAGTTGCACTTTGCCATGATTGGCTGAGGTGGTTGTCCAGGCTGGACAACCCCCCTGCTGGGTGATTGACAGCCAGGCTGTGTGAATGGGGGTTTTGCGCATAAAAGGCAGGTCTCTTGGGCTAGAAGTCAGAGAGTCGCCACTGGAACTATAAGGAACCCAAGAGAAGCAGAGAGAACAACGACTGCTGCAACTTCCCCATCCCGGTGAAGCCCTGCTGCAGTCCCGAGCTATCTACACTTCAACGACTAAGAGGAGATACAGTCCAGAGTCTTCTTCCCTTGAGCCTGGTGGGGATATCCAGCTCATCTTCCACAGCCAGAGGATCCTCTTCCTTGGTCGAAATCGCTGCACACTTCTGTAGTGGTCCGGATAGCTATTTGAAGTACATCTCCTGTTTTTAAGGAGCGCACCTTTTATTCATTGTCGCTGCTGCCGGCTTCATCCCTGTGTGGTGCAGACCCCCTTCAGACGTTCTCCTTCACAACGAAGCTCCAGGAATCGTGGGTCTGCGGGAAACCAACAGGAGCAACTGCCAGGGCACCAGGTGCACCATTGGAATAAGGTACTTTGTTCTGCTTGAGGAAACTGGGTGAACCCCTTTTCTTCATCTCCAAGGCTTGCCCTTGTCTTCCCTCCTTCTTATAACTTTTGCTTCCGAACATTGACAACATCGAAGTACTCTTGGCTACGTTGAATCGTGAACTGTCTGACTGTGTGATCTTCAGCAACAGGCCCCCGGTGTCACTTGACCCTGGCTCCGGCCATTTGACTCTTGAACTCCTGTCTCTGAGTGTTTCTCGATTATGTCTGCCTAACCAAAATATTGCCTGTGATTTTTGCCTGCAACTCCCTCTGGGTATCTCAGGTGCTAAGTGTGTTTTTGCCTCTGTAGCATTTCATGTCACGGATACGCGTTTAATTAGTAGACCGAACTGTCAAAAAGTGATTGCAATTGTATTCACGGTAACATGTTTTGTTCGTAACACCGGTTCATCCAAAAACAGGGTACTTTCCTCGAGACATACTGTACAAAGTGAATTGGTTAGTTGTAGCATATTTGACGTGTGGTTTGTGTTTAAGTTTAATAGAAGTGTTGTGTTTATAAAAATGGTTTAAAAATAAATGTACTTATATTTTTCTACCTGAAACCTTGAGTCAGTGTTTGCTTGAGTCACAATAATTGTGGTCCCTTTGTGTAATCTCTGCTACTGCTCATATACTCTTGAGATAAGCCTGGCTGCTCCGCCACTGCTACCACTCTGACATAGTAGTACAGGCTTGTACCAAAGGTAAAACTTGTATTGCCACCTGTAGTCTTAATTGTGTGTAGTGGTCCCTAAGGGCACTGCAAAGGATTCTGCCTAACAATCCCAGATCTCAAAAAAGGCACTGTTGCAGTAATGAACTATTACTGGTTGTGGACAGCAGGCATTCTTGCACCTCCCACCATCATGTAGGGGCTATTGCTCACTGGCCACGCTGCACTCCGCAATACTCATGATCCCTGAAGAACACCTTGCAGTGGGGTCAAAGACTGTGCCTTCCCCAACCCCAGCCACAATGGGGCCCGCCAGAAACCCGCTACCACGGCCCATCTTCTGTGTCTTGCCTGAAAATGAAAAGAACAGCACGTTACGCAGGAAATTATTTGTCTCAAGACTCCTCTGAATTGCTCAAGGAAATACCTTATGAATATAGACTGTTTAGCAAAGAAGAAACATTTCTTTCCTCTCTACTTCTGCCTGGGGTCCAAACAGCCAATATAGACTGTTTAGCAAAGAAGAAACATTATTTTCCTCTCTACTTCTGCCTGAGGTCCAAACAGCCGCAAATGCTAAATGGATGCAAATAGTGAAGTCGGATTTTGTACAACTTGGCAAATGACATAAAACAAGGTCTCAATGCAATAAAGGTTGAGATGCGTGCCATAAGGTTAATGACCCTTCAGAAGCGGTATGTGCTTGATCTGCTCAAGGCAAAGGAAGGAGGGATTTGCTGGAAAATTGGTGATTCCTGTTGCATGTTTGTGCCTTCAAATAATGGAGAGAACGGCACCCTGATGCAGATAACAGGAGCACTACACACCCTTGGATTGCACATGCAAACAGAAGTTGGCAAACAAGAAGATGACTTTTTCAATTAACTATTTGCTTGGGAACTATCCTGGATGGGGGCAATCGTGACGATGCTGGTGCCTGTAATAGTACACATAATAGTACATATATTGGTCCTTTTGTGCACCTGCCAATTGGGACTTCAATGTTGTGCCAAAGCAGTACCTAGAAGTGCCATGATGATGGTTTCAATTGTGGTATCAAATGCAGCTTGCAGCACAAAAGACAGTGCTGGCCAAACAGATGACCCAAACAAACAAGGCATGGTGGTGTTAGAGCAGCATTTGCACCCTCACGGTACTATGATTAGATCCCCACCTGATCCTGAGCATTACACAGAGCAATGGGTCGATCTAGCAGGGAATGGGGCTTGTATAAACATGACTTGCACCCCTGAGGAGTATGCTGAGTCTTGCCAGAGTTTACATCATGTATTCAGAGCATGGATTCTGAAGGATGGGTCACCACCTTATTTAGAGGCTGAACGGTTGGAGGAGGAGCATCAGAGAGGGCCAAATAAAGGTGGGCTCATAGGAGAGTTTGTTAACGTAGAATAAACGAATGGGGGAATGTTGGGAAGGGGACATGATCTTCCCACACCCCCGAGTGCTTTAGAATACGGTAAAGGTCATTGTCGGTAATGTAAGACACCAGGGGGGAAGAGGGTGCACTTACAAGTGTCTACACGATTATATTATTGTATATCTTGTAGGTGTAGTATACATGCAGGAACAGCAGCCATCTTTGATAATAGTACCCATATTGTGGCACGAAGCTTACATGTGGTGCAGCAGTCAGAACCCCAGGCCTAGGCTGCCAACATTAGCAAAGGAATAGGTTGCATCCCAAACACTGATGAGAAAGCCCAGAGCACTGACGAGAAAGCCCAGAGCTATACAGATCCATAAAACCCTCCATTGTGCTAAGATGTTGCCAACCTTTGGGCCCTGGGAAGAATGTGCCCTGCAAGGCCACAGAAGGAGGCCTGAGTGCCTGTGAGCAACGTGATCCCATGAGAAGGAGGGCACGGGCCACCAACCCCCACCATCCCTAATCCTAAATTATAGCACACAAATGCTGTGGCTTCAGGAGCCCTGAATTCTAGTGTACCAGAAAACCCCATACCACTGATCTCAAACCTGCTGGACCCCCGATCGATCAAAAGATCAGAAAGCACGGCCTTGCTGCCTTCATTCCTAGGTTACCTGGTTTGTGCTGCGAGGTGCAGGGAGGGATGAAATTATAGTCCTGAACGAGGTTGGGAGACTGTGGGGAAATGCCTGCCTGCCCGGGAGCGAGTGAAAGGTGTGAGTTAGTATGACCTCAGTGTTTAACCTAGGACCCTGTCTGTTTGTACCGCGTGGACTGTTACATAGAAATAGATGTGTTTTTCTTAGTAATATAATTGTTATCTGGCTGTCCGCTGACCAATGATGACTGCAACACCGCCGACGTGGAGGAAGTTGGATGGACGGGGCTTGGACAATTGCCTGGCATTTATTTATTTAGTTATTTATTTGTATAGCGCACCAAACCTTCGGGTATTTGGGCGCATTATTCGAGTTACATTTGTACACGATAAAGTTACGGTTACAAGGTACTTATAAAAACAGAAGCATCAGTGTAGTATTGACAGCATTGGCAGTAGCATGAGCATGCCCAGGTTGACGTAAGACATTATGCACAAACAGGAGAGGTAGCACAGGTGGGAGGCTAGTAGCCAGTTGGTTTCATTGGTAACAAGCCATTTTTTAGCACTTGCCCTGAATAGGGGGAAGCAGGTACGGTTGTTATGTCGGTTGGTATGGAGTTCCAGAGTTTGGAAGCTATTACAGTGAAGCTAGTGCCTCGAGATTTTGGCGGTTATAGCTAGGTACTTTAAGGCGGTGTAGTTGGGCGGATCTAGTAGGTCTCGATGACTGTTTTTTTGTGATTCTGCAGACCCGGTAGTTAGGAGCAGGTGACCCATGTGTAGGGTCTCACCAACCAGCAGCGCAGATGTTTTCTGTATGTGATGATGCTGTGTACCTTCTTAATGTGCTGCTCAGGCAGATTTTGGCAGAAGGTTCAGAGGTGGCAGAGTTCTTTGTTGGCACTTTTTCCTTTTGTATGGAAATAAAACTTGTTATTCTTGCAAGAGGAGTATTGGGCCCTTTTCCCTAGTGTGTTGTATTCTTTCTGGTGTGAGCATCTGAGGAGCTTTCCTACAGTGTCCCAGGAAAAACATGGCACCAACTTCAAGCAACCTCAAAAGAATGTGCTTCAGTTTACCCCGGCCCCCCTCTCAACGTGCTATTACTCCACAGGCTCTACATAGAAACTGGGAGGACAGCATGCAGAAAAAGACTTCCTCAGTAACTCGCATAGCAGAAGACCCTGCAGTCACTGTGTGCGTGGGCCCCCATTGCCACCAGGTCTGGTGCGGTTGGGGGAAAAAGAGACCACAGAAACCTTCCTCAACTTATATTCACTTAAGTAGTTTGGCATGCAGAGAGAGAAGCAGGCAGCGCAAAGCCCACCAGCTGTCAAGCAACGTGGTATATATGGCTCCCATTTTCAAGACATTTTACTGTTAGGGTGAGTGTTGTGACAAATCAAAAACAAGCCCACTGTGCATTGTGTGCTCAAAGTAGGTGCATGCTTACATCATTTAAATATAAAAATCTTTGTCCATTTTTATGTCCCCAAAATGCCCTTTCATTTTATGCAAAGCAGCCAGGAACAACTGTGCCATTGAGTGAGAATTACTCAATTATTGAATTGTTTGTATAGTGAGTGAGAGGATATTTTATTGATAAACTGTGATTCATTTTTAAACTGACCCAGAAAAATGTATTTACAACATGCAAAATGAATGCAAACAAGTCCACCCGAGATCATGTTGAGTGACCCAAAATACATGTTGGCAGTGTCTTACCATCATTATTATTATTATTATTATTGTTATTATTAATATTGTTAGGGTATTTATAGAGTGTGGACCTGGCTGCGGGAAGCAATGGCCCGCTTCACAAGTCATCAGGGAAAGCACACAGTGAGGGAAGCAGATCCCAATGGGTCAGTACAAGGCAGTGAGGAGCTAACAATGGGATGGAGAAACAGGCCATGTGGCAGCAAGGGATCTGCAAGGAAGAGGAAACAAGAGAGAGAAGATAACCCAGTCTTAGGTGGAGAGTGGAGGGTGTGTGGACCTAGGAGAAGCCATTCCTTGGTGATGAGCTCTGTCCTGAAATGTTTAAGATAGAGGGCGTATCTAGGGGCTGACTGGCCTATAGGGAACTCTGGAGATTTCCTTGTAGGCCGGTGCACCACGGGCCTCTTTTGTGTGGTATTTCCACATTTTCTCATAGGAAAAGGGTTGGGCTAGCTGAAGATGTGTACTTTGGGGCATCTTTGAACATTATTTTCAGGGCCTCTTGATTCCCAGTCCACCCCTGGGCGTGTCTGGTGTTGACAGTGGGGAGATTCTGGAGTCTGGGAATGTAGACAGAGAAGGCCTGTCTTCTGGTTCTTTCCTTCCTGCTCCTGCAGAGTTCCAAGTATACACATGTCCTTGTTTCTTGATTAGATGTATGGTAAGAGTGATGTTTGTGTGGCATGGTGTGAGGAAGTAATGTGTCGGTGTGCGCTATGTATCCATGTATTTTGTGGCAACGGGCTGTATCATGGAAGTTATTAATGATATGATATTTTAATTAGGGCGCACCCATACACAAGTGTTTCAAGGTGCGACAAGGCAAGGGAGAGGTGCAAGGGAGGACAAAACAACCATCTTACTAGGCCCAGTGACATTGAGAATGCGCAAGTGCAGGGGAGAGGGAAGGGGAAGTGCCAGGGGCAGGGAAGGAGTGGAAAGTGCTGAACAAGTGATCAAAACAACAGGTAGTGCGACCAGCAGGAGGCAAGTGCAGAATTAAGTGCAGACAACGTGTGTCTAATAAGTGCAGGTAAGGGGACTTTAGGGATGCAGATACAGACCCAAGTGCAAGGGTTGCCAGGAGGCAGTGCGGGTATGCAGCTGGGTGGGCAGGTATCTCGGCCAGAATTCAGAAGGTAGCCAGGTGCCCAGTACAGAAACAGACCGATCAGCAGGGGAGAGGAAGAGAGGAAGCAGAAGGAAAGAGGAAGCTCTTGAGCTCCTTCCAGAACCGAAGATGGTTCTCCTCAAGTTTCAGAGATGCAGGGAGGCTGTTCCAGAGGGAGCCCCAGCCAAAGAAAGAGAAGTGACTGACCCTGAGGGAGTTGAAGGTGGAGGAACGAAGAGCTCGAGTAGGAAGGTATTTCCGAAGGGAGTGTTGAAGGTATTGCGGACCTAGGCCCCAGAAGGCCTTGTGGACAATGCAGAGGGTCTTGAACTTAATCCTTGCAGCCGCTGGGAGCCAATGAAGAGATTTCAGGGCTGGAGAGATACCATCCCTGGGCTTGAGGCCAAGGACAAGTCTTGCAGTCCTGTTCTGGATGAGTTGCAGGGACTGAGAGTAGAAGCAGGCAGATTTAGAAAGATGCTGTTGTAGTAGTCCAGCCTAGAGACAACCAGAGCTCTAGAGACAGTGATCTTCTGGGGGAAGGTAAGGAAAGGAAGAATACCTCTGAGGAGGTGCAGTTGGTAGTTTGACTTCTTAGAGACATCAGAGATGTGTGGAGAAAAGGAAAGCATGGAGTCGAAGATGACCCTGAGGTTCTTAGCCTCACAGGTGGGAGCAGGAGGAGAGCCAAGGGAGGCTGGCGAGAGAGAGTGACAGGAAAGGTAGGTGCAGGAGTGGCAATGAGGAGGATCTCTGTCTTACTGGCATTAAGGCAGAGATCGTTGGCAGGACACCACTCCTGGATTGCAGACAGAGACATGAGAGAGGCGGAAGAGGTGGCAGAGGGGAGCCTGAAAATGAGCTGCGTGTCATCCGCATAGCACTGAAAGTTGGAGCAGAGAGCAACAATGCGGTGGGCAAGAAGTGCCAGGTATTGGTTGAACAGCTCAGGTAGAGAGCGAGATAGAGTAAAGGAAGGACCCAAGTTGGACCTGGGAGGGTCGGTTGGAGAGGAAAGAGGTCAGCCAGGCCAGGGCCTGATCAATGATACCAGTTTATCATGGAGGTGGTTGAGAAGGATGGCATGGTTGACTGTGTCAAAGGCAGAAGAGAGATCGAGTAGGATGAGGACAGAGGGGAGATTAGAATCAAGGTTGGAGAGCAGGTCTTCACGGATGTTCAGGAGAGCAGTTTCCGTGCTTCTGGCTGCTCTGAATCCTGACTGATGGTCATGGAGGCAAACAACAGAATCAGTGTGGAGGTTAAGCTGGGAGATGGCCAGCTTTTCCAGGAGTTTGGTCAGGAAAGTAGTGATAGAGATAGGGTGATATTCAGCTGGGCAGGAATAGTCGGCTGAGGGTTTCTTGAGAAGAGGGTGCACAGGAGAGTGCTTCAGTGGGGAGGGGTTCCAGTGGTGAAGGAGTGGTTGCAGAAGCCGGCCAGGGCAGGGAAGAACCTTTTTTTATGAGACCTTCATATATCAGACTTGTCTAGAAATCTTGTCAGAGGAGAACAGAGGAAATGGAGAGAAAGAGGGAGGAGAGGCGGCTGTATTGGACCCGGGGTAGCCGAGAGAGAAGTGGGTTGAGGAGGCAAGGACGAGAGGGTGGACAGGATGTCCTGGGTTGCAGAGATGAAATGAGAAGCAACAGCCGTGCAGAGGGCCTGGGAGGGGACATGAGAAGTAGAGACTGCAGCAAGATTACCCTGTGGAAATGTTGGTTGATAGTGTTTGAGCAGTATTATCCAATTTGCCACATTGAGAATTTTGGAATAGGTTGGGGTTGTAGGTTAATCAACATGATATGCAATGACCATGCTGGCATAGATTGTGGCCACAGCTTCACGAAAGTGATTTACATTGACCATAATGGCATAGTTGGTGGCCATAAAATAAAAGTGCTTCACACAATGAATGCTGGCATGTATTATGGGCTCAGCCTCATGGAATGATGTACAATGGCAATGCGGATACTTATTGTGGGCACAGTTGCTAAAAATGTATTAAAATGGAATGCTGGCATATGTTGTCAACTAAGGCATCATAAAAAGGTTGTCAAATGCTCATGTTTACTCTTGGTGGCACGGCATCTACTAGACATTTTTATTCTTTACCCTAAGAAACCAATTGCAATTTGTATGGATGTTTAACCCGTTGTTCTCAAAACAACATGCTGGAAAATGCACCATTAAAAAGATTATTGAAAACATGTTCTTGAGAGAAACAAACAGATTTCCCCAACGTTACTTAGTGTTCTCTTGCTATTTATTTATTTATTTATTTTATTTATTTGGATTTATAGAGCGCACATCTGCCCGGGGGCAACGTGGCGCTAAAGAAGTCTTACTTGTTACAGGCATACATAGTGAATATACAGATAGACAGATTTGCATAGAAGCATATTTTCATACATTTGCTGTTATTTCCAAACATACAGTGGTGAGAATACAGGTGAGGCGGGGTTAGTTGAACAGCGTGGTTTTGAGTAGTCTACGGAAGGCATGGTATGATTTTTCATTCCTTAAGGCGGTGGGGAGTGCGTTCCAGTTTTTGGGTGCTAGGTGTTGAAAGCTGGACCTTCCGGCTTTGCTTCTTTTAAAGGTGGGTACATAGGTCTGGTTGGTCATGTGTGACCTGGTGGGTCTAGTGGAAGTATGGGGGGTGATCCTTTCAGAAAGATAGGGTGGGGCATTGGCAGAGAGGCATCTGTGGGTGATGGCCATGGATTTGAATAGTATGCGCTCTTTTATAGGTAACCAGTGTGCTTCTTTTCTGGCTTGGGAGATGTGCTCCCTTTTTGGAATGCTTAGGGCTGCTCTTAGGGCATTGTTTTGTGTGACTTGCATTTTTTTAATGTTTTGTGCAGACGTGCCCAGGAAGAGGGCGTTGCAGTAGTCCAGTTTGGTACCTACTGTGGCTCTGGCTACATTCAAGCAGTTTTTCGAGGATAGGAAGGGTTTAACGGCGTTGATTATCTTAGTGGTGAGTGCAGCAGAAGAGGCTACGGCATTGACTTGCCGTGTCATAGAGAGAGTGGAGTCAAGATATACTCCTAGTGTTTTTACTGCAGTGGAGACTGTGATGGTGGAGTTATCAACGTTAAAGGATTCGTATAGAGGCGGGAGTTTGTTTAGTGTTTCTTTGGTGCCAACTAGTAGGATCTCTGTTTTGTCCCCGTTAAGGCAAAGTCCATTGGCTGCCATCCAGGTTTGAATGGCTGTGTATATTTTTGTTAGTGCTGCAGCGTCTTGTTCATATACCCCAGTAAGGGGGAGCAGGACTTGTGTGTCGTCAGCATAGTTGGTGTAAGCTATGTGGCGATGGTCGAGGTCATTGAACAGTGGGAGGGTGAAAATGTTTTATAAGGTGGGTGCAGTGCAGGATCCCTGTGGGACGCCACAATGGATAGTGGTTGGGGTAGCGTTTGCCGAATCAGAAAAGACTTTCATAAGTCAACCCTCAAGGAAGGATTTGACCCAGGAGATGGCTTCAGGTGAGAAGTGAGCTTCATTTTTGAGTTGCGTGCCTAGGATGTCATGGTTGACCAGGTCGAAGGCAGCAGATAGGTCTAATAGAAGGAGGAGAGCCGGGTTGCCTTTGTCCATGATGTCGTTAAGTTGGATTTTAAGGTCTAATAGGGCCGATTCGGTCCCATACCCCGGGCGGAAGCCCGATTGCCTTTTGCCTAAGATGCGATTTTTTTCGAGGTAGTGCTGTATTTGTGAGTAGGCGACTTTGTCGAGGATCTTGAGCAGGAAGGGAACTGTTGTGATGGGTCTATAGTTGTTGGCGTTTTCTGGATCTAGAGTGGGTTTCTTTAGAAGAGGGCGCACCCATGCTTCTTTTAGGCTGGTAGGGACTGAGTTTGAGTTGAAGGAAGCATTGATGAAGGATTTGAGGAATGGTGCTAGTGTTTCAACGCAGTCTTTGACTAGTTTGGCGGGGCAGGCGTCGCCTTTGCAATTGGAGGGTTTGATTCTGTTGGCGATATCGATTACCTCTTTATCTGAGACTTCTCTAAATTTAAAGGGTGTAATGTGACTTATCTTTTTGTTCTCAATCATTGTTTGCTTTAGGGATGCAGCTACGATTTCCTGACTGAGATTTTTGTGATGGTTTAAGATTTTAGCTTGGAGGAGTTCGATTTTTTTTAGAAGGGCTGATTGTATGGTGTTACACCAGGCTTGGTCTTTGATAATCTCTTGGGACTAAGTGGCCGGTGTGGAGAGTTCCTTGAAGATAGCAAAGAGCTCTTTGGATTCTGAGGTGGCGTTGGAGATTCTTTCATTATATGATGCAGATTTAGCTGCTATAATGCTTTTTTTGTATTGGGTGGCCAGTGATTTGTAGGACGATAGTGAGGAGGCATTGGGCGCTTTTTGCCATAGGTTTAGGGCTTTGCGTTTTTTGGTTCGTAGTTCTTTTAGTTCTGCTGAGAACCAGGTATTGGAGTGTTTGGAGTTTTTGGATTTTTTCTTTTGTAGGGGGGCGATGATGTCTATGGCAGTGCTAATGGTAGTTTTGTAGATATCTGCCAGTGCAGCTGGGTCAGATGAGGCAGGGAGGTTGTTCGTGAGAGGGACTAGATAGGGTGAGATGCTTTCTTTGGTGAGGTTCTTGGCGCTCCTGGCCATAGCTGGGGGTGCGGGCGTAAGTTTTCTTTCCGAGTTGTTAGGTAGGGGGATGAAGAAGTGAATGAGAAAGTGGTCTGACCATGGCGTGGGCGTGGTGGAGCTGATGTCAATGCCGCAGTTGTGGTCAGCTACCCAGTCAAGAGTGCGCCCTTTACTGTGGGTAGGATGGAGAACTTTTTGTACAAAGCCCATTTCTTGGAGAGCTTGTGCTAGCTTGGTGGATGGTTTATCTTTCTGGTCGTGGAGCCCCAGGTTAAGGTCTCCTAGGAGAATGGTTTTGGTGGTGGTTTTAAGGTTTTCACCTAGCAGGTGTGTGAGGTTGTCCTGGAAGTTCAGTAACGGGCCTGGTGGGCGATATACTAGATTAAGAGTGATAGTGGTGTTGGGAGATAGTGCGATCTTGGCTGATAGAGAGTCAATGTTGTCCCCTAGTTTGGAGGGAGTTTGTCTTAATTCAAGGTGGTATTTGACTATGAGTGCCACTCCTCCACCTGTGGATAATGTTCTGTCCTGTCTGAGGATGGAGTATCCAGGTGGGATGGCTAGTGAGATGGCTGGGCCGGCGGCGATGTGTAGCCAGGTTTCGGTGATGGCGAGAATGTCGAGGTCAAGGTTGGTGAGAAGGTCATGGATTTCGGTGGCGTGGGCGGGGAGGGTTCTGGCATTAATTAATGCACACTGTAAGTCTGGGCAGGGTGTGGGAGTGGTATTGGGCCTTTTGGCTACTTTCTTGGGAGTGGACAGTTTCTTGTGTTCAGGTGTAGCTTTGTTTTCAAATCTGCTTGGAGGGGTTTGCTGTGAGTGTCTAGAGCGGAGGCCTAATTTTAGATTTCTAGAGTTCGTGGTTCTGGGGCGTGTTGAGAGATGGTTGGGTTTGTGTTCTGTGGGTTTGGTGAAAAATGATGGGAGGAAAGGCGCAGGGGGGATGAGTGCGGATGGTGGGGGTGTGATGTTGGCCATGATGGGTGAGCACAGGGTAGCAGTCATCCGTGGGTGCAGTCAGTTAGGGCACAGTGTGGCAATCCGGTAACAGAGGTTTGGGCACAATGCTGCGGTTCACTAGCAGTGTAGGGCACAGGCACAATGCGGCGGTTTACTAGCAGTGTAGGGCACAGGCACAATGCGGCGGTTTACTAGCAGTGTAGGGCACAGGCACAATGCGGCAGTTTACTAGCAGTGTAGGGCACAGGCACAATGCAGCAGTTTACTAGCAGTGTAGGGCACAGGCACAATGCAGCAGTTTACTAGCAGTGTAGGGCACAGGGGTGTGCCTTACACTAGTGGCAATGCAATACAGCAAATCACTAACATTTCTGGGCAGCGGCTAGGAATTACGCCAGCGCTGAGTCAATCGGGAGAACAGATACGAATGTCACGCTAAGGAGCAGCGTACATTTGAATGCGCATATGGATGCTCTGTAATGCATCGTAGAATGGCATAATGGTACTCACAGCGGTGTTTGTCCATGATGATGCAAAGTTCGTTTGTGGGCATCCTAGACAACTCGCCACGCGCCGAACGCGGCGAACAGGGGCAAACAGGGCCTTAGAATGGCCTTTGATGCTGGCCGGCTCTTCCGCCTACTATGTTTGCTATCGTGCACTAATATGCCATTGGACTAAATATATTCACCTGCCGCCACTGACCTTGCATCGTTTACAATGACCCATCCAGAGCCGTGTGCCACCCGGCACCAAAAGCTGCCTCCGCTACTGTCATGTGCAAATAATGTGAACGGCTGCACACGATCAGCTGAAACATTGAGGTGCCAGGGGCCAGGCGCCACCCGCTTGTTTCTCTGTCAGGTGCGAGATGTAAGATCTGAGTGCAGTCTGCATCACACCACTGCAGGCACCAGTGCAGCCGAATGATCGTCAATCATTAGGCATGAGTGGCGGCCCAGGTTGGCCTGAGAGTCTGCGGCACATAGTACACTATGAGTAGCTTGGACGGGGTTTCCCTCAGTAGGTCCCGCGAGGGGGGCCGGGGGAGCTCATTCTCGGTTACACCACTGACCTGAGTGTGGGAATGCAGAGACATGAGGGCGCAACATGTAATCTGTTTCTAAATAATACAGATGTCTCCTGCCATGGGATGTGGGTGGGGATGGAGATCAGAAAAGAGCCCCCTGCCTCCTGTTGTGCTGGACTGAGCAATAATGGAGTCCATGTATGTAGCCACCAAACAACATGGTGGGAGACAAAGAGAGAAACAGGGAGAGATGCCAGATGCACTCCATGGGGAAGGGGAAAGAGAAAATGCTAGGCCGCATGGTTAAATAGGGAGAGTGAGCTTAGGCTGTGGAGAGGAAAGGGGTGACGATTGAGCAGTGGAGAGGTGTAAACAGAGAAGGAACGATATGGTGAATAGTACAACACATGAATTGGTAGGTTGGCCTAGGGAGAGGCTTGGAGAAAATATGGGAGAAAAAAAGAAAGAAGAAAAAACAGAAACAAAATGAGGATGAGAAAATGAGTCCGGCAAAAGGGTGAGCAACAGATAGGATGGAACAATGAATGTGGAGAAAAGGCAAATGAGCTCCACCCCATCTCGTGGGACTGTCAGAGGGTCTGTAGCCCCACTTATTTACTTTAAGGCTGACAATCCATCTAATGGCTGTTAGGCTTTCTTTCCACGCCAGCCTCTGCTATCTTTACACAGTCATAGCACCCGCTACCCACCCATTATTCCCATGCCTAGAGCACCCTTTGCCCTTTTGCCCTATATTGTTTGCATGCATATAGTTATATTATATTTCCAACTACTGTTTCGCCATGTGCCAGGGTACATGAAAAGGTCTCATCTCGGACCCTCCTTTCATCAGAGGAGCCTCCTCCTCTTGTCCCGGATGGCCCCCTGACGGATGCTTAGGAGTTTATCCGTAGCATGATGACGCCTAGTTCAGCAAACCGAGCCCGCCCTCCGGCATGGATCCACGCAACGACCTCCTGTGACTGAGGTCTAGTCCATGGCTGTTGCATGGGGCGCTCGGCAGTCGTTTTTCTCTTGTCAGTTTTTTTTAGAAAGATCTTCATCATAAAACCTTGATTACTATCAGCCTTGTAATGTTCAGGGATAGCATTAGTGAGTACATTCATTGGGTGATATATTGACGAAAGTAGCGATCTGTAGCTGTCTCCGTTTGTATGTGGTAGCTTAGTGGATGCTTACCAGGAAGTTGAAGGTTCTCCCGTAGTGGCCTAAATACAAGTGTGACAGTAACACAACTTCTCCTTCGAGCCCAGCAGTGCGTGGCTCTTACAGGCCATAGTCATGTTAGTGCAAGCTCCCCTGATGGGCGCCGCGACTGTCATACAGCAGCCACGGGCATCAGGTAACAAAGTCCCCGGGAAAAGCCATTGGTGACATTATGTATAGGGACGGGTCTGAGAATGTCCCCTGCTCCCCTTGCAACAAAAAAAAAAAAATCAATGGTTATGGAGTTGTCCCCAGCATGTTCAATGTAATAATGTCTCCGCAAAAAACGTTTTGTAAGGAGACATTTTTGCGGGGGCATTATTACATGGAACGCAGCCATACTGGTCTTCGGTCCTAACTAGACCCTTGCCCCACGCGAACCAGTATGCACCACCTATGACAACATCTAATAAGCTCAGGAATTTGACATACACACCCTCCATGTCTGGGACCACTAAGGGGGTGTCCTGAGGTGACACAGATTGAAGAAGCATTTGGGGGTCGATTCATGGAGCAAACGTGCGCCGAAAATCCCAGCGCAAGCAGGCGCAAGGTGGCGCAAGCGTGAGAAACCCAGCGCACGCGCACCCATGCGATTCAAGGAAGATGCTGCACGTGTTTCCCGCTGTCCGTGCGCCAAATCCTGCCATGGCGCACGCGGGCACACACGGCGTGCGCTACGCGCACAGCAAAAGCACACATAGCGCGGCGCACACAACCAAAGTGGGCGGAACAGTGGGCATAACACGCGGAATGGGGAATAACGTGTGAAAAAGAGGGCGTAACTGGGGAAGTACTGCAGGGAACTACACGGAGCGCCCACACGCACGCGAACAACGCATATTCATGGATTCGAATACGGGAAACCCGCGCACGGCAAAAGACGCACACAGACGTCAACGCGTCCGCCACACGAAGGCAGGCGGAAGCGTCCCTGCGCACAGTATAAAAGTGCGCGCAAACAACAAACACGTATATACAGCTACGATGAATGCCCCATTTGTCGCAGCACTGATCGTGGGACACCGCAGGAGGAGGAGAATAGCCAGGGCACGCATTTACGCACCACGGACAAGCCTTTTTGGGATGCCTGACGACCAGGTATATGGCAGGTATAGGTTTCCACCCCATATCATCCGAGACCTGGTGAGGGAGTGGGAAGATGACCTTACACCCCCCACCCTTTGCTCCCAAGCATTGAGCCCCTTGGAGAAGGTGCTCAATGTCCTGCATTTCTTGGCCACTGGGTCATTTCACTGGACTACTGCCATAGTGGGGGGGTCTCACAGGCCACGCAGTCACGCTGCCTACACCAGGTACTGGCAATCATGACAGCGCGGCCCTCAGTCCGCAGGCACATATACATGCCCAGAACACCCGCAGAAAAGCAGGCCGTTGTCCTGGATTTTTTCAGGGTGGCACACTTCCCCAAAGTGCTCGGTGCCATAGATTGCACCCATGTGGCCCTACGTCCACCTAGGGCCACTGAGCACATCTACCGAAACCGCAAGCACTTGCATTCCATCAATGTACAGGTGGTATGCGATGCAAAGGGAATCATCACCTCTGTCTATGCAAACTACCCTGGCTCCACCCATGACAGTTTCATATACAGAATGTCCGCCCTGAGCCGGGCCCTGGAAGCTGGGCAGCATGGCGACACATGGCTCCTAGGTGAGTACAAATGCCCTTGCACATGCATGCATGTCACGCACACACACACAAATACACAAACCCCAATAATCACAACCATTTATACCTCCCCAGGGGACAGTGCCTACCCTCTGAGCAACCACATGATGACGCCAATCCGGAACCCCACCACACCACCCCAGGTAAGATACAACGCCGCCCATATTGCAACCAGGGCCATAGTGGAACGCACATTCGGAGTGCTCAAGTCACGTTTCCGCTCCCTTGACCGCTCTGGCGGGCAGCTACTCTATGCACCCCCAGTAGTGTGCAGGATCATTGTGGCAGCATGTGTCCTGCACAATGTTGCAACACGGCAGGGCGTAATGGTGGGCATGGTGGTGCCCCCACATCACCAACCACAGGCACAGGCGCTGCCCATGGGAGGGGACAGGGCACGTGGCCACATTTTTCACCTAAACTCCCACCCCTGCGGAGTGCACACAGGCCTGGCACGTACCAGGTGACAATCGATGATGACAAAGAGACAGTCAACTGTCACAACCCTACCACCCTGAGATAGTTGCCATGGAAGTGCCACATTGTCTGCATCCCAAGCTACTTAAACACAAGATATCCTGTGTGACCAAAAGGCACACATATGACATGACATGATATGGCATTTGTAACGTGCCTATACACAAGTATTTCAAGGTGCGACGAGGCAGGGAGGCGGGAACAAGGGAAGACAGACAACAATACTACTAGGCCAGGTGTCATTTAGATTGCGCAAGTGCAGGGGTAGGGGGAAGGGAAAAGTGCAAGGGGAAGGGGAGGGGGAGAGTGCAGTACAGGGTAAGCAGACTAAAAAACAAATAAATAGGCCAGCTGGTGGCAACTGCAAAGGTAAGTGCAGACAAGTGCTGGGAAGGGGGGCTGTAGGGATAGAGAGACAGTCCCGCAGTGCAGGGGTTGCGAGGGAGGCAGTGCAAGTGGAGAGTGGCTGGGCCAGGGACCGAGGTTGATGAGAGTGGCCCAGTTGCAGATTCAGTGCAGTTCCAGTGAAGAATTTTGCAAGGGAGAGGGAGAGAGAAAGCAGAAGCAAAGAGGAAGGTCTTGAGGTGCTTCCGGAACCGGAGATGGTTCTCCTCAAGTTCCAGTGAGGCAGGAAGGCTGTTCCAGAGGGAGCCCCCTGCCTCGGAGAGTGATCTACCCCCAGCTAGTTGCTTTGAGAAGCGGATGACCCTGACATGTAAGGTGTGAATCACACACACCTGCAAAACAGGCCATGACCATCACTGTTATGTCACTCAAACCCTCCCAAACCACAACATGATATGGCAAGCAATACCCATACACCAACACAGTACCAATAAGGTACACATTGCCATGTCAAAAATGTACAGTGGCATCAGACAATGATGCCTGACATGGAATCAGATGAAATGACTGACCAACAACCTCCCACCCAAAATAAGTAATTCCCAAATGCATTACAAAAGTTGTAGACGTAACATAACAATGAATGCCTGTCTACATGCACATTGTGCATTGCAAAATCAACACTGCAGCTTCTGTGTGCTGTGTCCAACTCCTGCAACACACTGCTCAGCGCACAGCACAGTGAACAGCAATTGTGTTTGATGCACACCCTGAGCATCACATCTAAGCGACAAACCACATCAAAAAGCAAATTAGGCATGTACAGGATCCATAATTGGTCACAGAACATGTGCTGCAGGGACCCAGTGGGCACCAGAAGGCAAACACTGGGTCCCTGCAGCACATGTACATGTGGATATGCAAGGGTGGTTGTACATGTAGTGCATCATAGTGCAAGTGTGTGGGTCAGTAAGGACATGCACTCAATACATGCATGTGCAATCAAGTGACCATCAGTGTCCTCTACACATCACATGTGAACATTCACCATGTGTACACCCCAGCATGTCAAACCACAACTATCCCCTCACACCTGAAAGGTAAACACAACACATGAACAGGCATTGATCAGCAGAACACAACATGTACATAGGATACCACAATTACAATGTCAGGGTTCCCATCACACTGCAGGACAAGGCAACTATCAACAACAAAACACCCCCCATCCCTCACAAATGACCATGACCCACTGAACAACTGCACCTGGGTCATGGAGCCTTCAACCCTCAATTTCACCTGGCCACAGGATCACCCTTCCCCTTCGTCACCATCTTCCACCTTGTGTGTAAAAAGGTGACTGAACCCTCAGAATCCACGCTCATTTCCAAAATCACAAAATCCAAGGCATAAAAACGAACCCGAACACCCTCCAGTAGATGACTTGACATAGCAGTGCCTCACAAAGGCCAAGTACTACCACAATGATGTAATAACCAAGGTAGCACAGTAAAACAATGTCACAACAGGATGTGAACCATGTGTGGTACATAACATAGAATGATGCATCATGAACGTATGTGTACTGTCACAGGTCCCGTGTACAGGCGCAGGAGTGGCACAAACCAACCACCCCCTCTAGGGTTTTGGCGCCTGCAAGTTTGGGTCTTACACAGGCATCCGCAACCCCAGCGGGAAAGAGGGTTAGGAAACGTTGGTTGGATAGGTACGGGAAGCAGGAATCCCGGGTAGAGGGAACAGGGTTTAGAATTGGATAGGACTCCGGGTGATTAGGGGAAAACAAACATACCAAATTGAATTACACATTCATCCATGCATTAGTGCACCCGCCAGCAAGCCTATGCAGAGCAGTTTGAAAGAAAAACAACAAGACACTTAGCTCTGGTTTTGAGTGCTGGCATCCTGCCTGCGCACTCTCAGGTCCGGTTACAGGAGCACTGCAATGCTGCAAAGAGAGCCACAGTTAATAATCTGTCCGTGCCCATAACACAAAAACACACCACCAAACATGCCCCATAGCAACAAACTACTCTACAAACAGACAATCTGGTGTATATGCTTTGTACCCATATGTAACATTACCCCTGTGATGGGTCATACACAGTAAATGCAGTAAGTCAGCCGCCGGAGGGTGCGTGGCAAATGGAAAACCAATGTGTCACAATTCACACAACATGCAATGTTCCCTGGGTAAGCAGACAGACCCATATAGCAAGGCATGACTTCAGAACAAGTCGTGTTCCACCATGACCGAAACAAATTAGGCAGTGCATGTATCAAAATGTACATGGAAATTAAATGCACTGCACCTGAGTATGTCCATTGCTGTATGTCCCTGTGAGCTGCCCCTTTCCATGTCTCGGAAGGCTACATGGTTGATACAAGTGCCTCAATGGACCTTGGTGTACCAGAGGGTATGTGCCACTGCCCCTGCAGGTGTCCCAGAAAACCTTACAATCAACAGCCATCAGTCCACCAACACATCTGAGCTGCATTGTGTGCTTCATCACCAATATTCGTCCAAGCTCACCCTCAGTGCTGTGACTAAGCCTGCATGTGCAACTCGCCTGGGGCAAGCTTTGCTGTGTTGTGGCCCCCCTGTGCTGCTCACCTTGCCTGGAGTTCCTTGGAACACGTCAGCAGTTCTAGGATGTAGGTCTGCAATCCCTGTGCCTCTGCTTGTGCACACATGTGCATGTGGGCACCAACAAACGTGTCCAGAATTCAGATGTCCAATGGGCTATGTCTGCTGGCAAAGGTGCTCCGGAGGCACATCCCCCTGCAGAAAGGGCATGAAACACATGATTAATGCTTCAAAGTCATCTGTGTGTGTCTCTTCAGGCATCTCATTACTTGACCATGTCAGAGAGTCACAGCATAAATCACACCATCAGTCCGTCTTTCACAGCCAAAGTGTGGAACACACTATCTACGGCATGAATTGCAACAAGCACATGTACATTAAAGATAAGAAACATACTACACAATGCATAGCAATGAATGTACACATGAATCATGAAACACCCCATCTAGCAAAAGAAGAACAGTGGTCAATTACACCCCAATCATCCCCACTAGGGGTGTCAACACAAGTTCCACAGCACCAGACATGCCACAGATATGACAGTCCAAAGCCCTTGTGTAATAGACTGTTACACCGAACCATCCTTGCGAGCCCATGGATAAGGGAGGCAGGAGTGGCATATGTGAGTCAAGGACCCCAAGCAGCAAACACATACACAAGACAAGCCTGCAGGGCCCAGCTGGAACAGACAGTGGATGCCTTCAAAAGCCACAAAGCACCGCACCGTCACATGAAAGCACAAAAGACAAGCAATTTTAAACTATATTAACTAAATACACTAACTATGAAAAACCTACATTACCTAATTAAACTAACTATCAAACAGAAACTTAACTAACTAAACTAAAAGAAAAATCAAAAATGGCCACATACGACCCGGGGGGAGGGGAGGCACCCAGACGGGGGGAGGTACAGGGTGCTGCTCAGCACCCACATGCGATGATGCTGAGCCAAAAAAAAAACCTCCATGGGTTCAACGCCTGCACAGCCCGACCTATGTGGGAGATAGATGGTCGTCCGAGTCTGGCTCATCCTGGAAAGGAGGACGTGGCACAGTAGCCTGGCCACGCCTAGCCGCAGCTTGCCCCTCGTCGGCAGCAAGTCTGTCTAACGGGTGAGCCTGGTTCTGTGTGGCGATGTGACGTAGGTCTGCATGCAGAACCTCACGTGATACACGTGCTTCCTCTTGCAATGTAGTACGTGTAACACAAGTTCCTCCTGCAAGGCCTGGCTGGACAACTGTTGCACCTCCCGGCAAGCCTGTAGCTCAGCCGAGATGGTACGCTCAAGCTGTGCAAACCTCTCCTCTGCCTGCTGCCTCTGGGACATCATACCGACACCCAGAGTGGATTTGAGGGAAGCATACACCTCCCTCAGGGCATCCATGTGCGCCTCTGCGTGAGCAGCAATTGCTTGGCGCAGAGACGACATTTCAGCCTGGCGTGCCCTGTCTGAGGCCGCCATGCCCAGCCTTAGCGAGCGGGCCGTGGACCATGCCGCCTGCTGCTGGAGGAGCACCTGCCTAGCAGGGGGGAGCACAGATCGGGACACACGCTCCATGCTCTCAGCGATGTTCTCCATTGCTGCCCCCTGCCGTTCTGAATTGGCAGTCATGTCTTGCTCCCACTCAGTATACTGCGGTTGCGCGCGGTGACCACGTTGCCGGGCTTGACCCCTGCGGGACCCAAGGACCGGGGGTCCTCGCTGTGTTGGCACCGCCCGCGGCTGCACAACTACATGCCCCTGTCGACGTGATGTCCCAGGCATATCAGAGACTGGTGTGGAGGGTGACCCTGCGTCCCGATCCACCACGGGCGGAGGAACCAAGACTGTCTGATTCCTCAGTGCAGGTGTCGCGGACAGAGGAGTGTCCACATCAGAATCACTCACCCCTGACACATGGACTTGATGCTCATCCAACTCAACATGGACGTCAGAGTCGTCATCAAGGCTGGACTCATAGGCAGCCAGAGACAGGATGGACTGTAGCACTTGGGGGTTTTGTGGCCTACCACCCCACGACCCCCACTTGTGCCGGGTTGATGTAGTGGTAACAACCCTGTGTCTGGTATGACAACACCATCCTCCGTCTCCATTGTGTCATCAACTGAAAAATAGAGAGAAAAAAGGTCACTACACATGTCAGAATCACACAACACACACACACAGCGACAACAAATGCATCAGGCAGACATGTGACACACAACATATAACCTGCCATGCATGTTGGGTCAACTTTAAATTGCTTCTGTGATCAGACCTGTTGAAAGATGCCAGTTTCCATGGAAGTGCGTCTATGCAGTGCGGAAAATGTGTACGCCACTCACTACCTACATGTACAAGGACTCCATGGTGTGTGTCAGGAAATGTGATGGCAGTGCAAGGTCAACTTCAGGCATCAGGTGCATTGTGAATTCAATGTGTATAATTTCTAGAAGCCAAGCACCCCTCCACCCAAGTACAAAAGCAGGGATGCCTAGCATGGTATCAAAAGGCTGACCATACACCTGTGTATTGACAGGCAGTGTTGACTGGCATCAACAGCTTAATGTGATTCAAGTGACAACACTGCAAATGATGACGGGACAGTAAGCAGGACACATGATGAAAACTCTGGAGGCTGCCCACGTGTGAAGAAGACACAACAACAGTTGGACAGAGTCATTGGCCATTGAACAGGCTGAGGCCTGTGAGCCACACAGATTGTCAGACCCTAAACATGTGTGCAACGCGGTACTGACCCACAGTAGACATGGGAAGGCTGATGAGATGCCATGCAATGTATGTCACCCAGGACTTGTATTACAGTGATCATCCAGTCAAGGACACATAGTGGCATGTTTGCAATGCACATGGAGCATGAATGGGCACTAATGTCCCTGCGGGACATCTGACCTGTGCACAGTGCAAGTGAGATACCCTGCAACAAGTACTAAGGCGATACCACCCGGCATATGTCTGGCAGATTGTACGCTGGAAGTTAGCATCTACACAGGACGCATGAACAGGAAAGTACACATTGGCAAGATTGAAGCAGACCAGTGCAAAGGTGGAACTGGGGTGCAGAGTGGCGGAGGAGGGGCAAGGGAACATGCCTACATGGAGTATGCAGGCAGAGGAGACATGCACGTCAGTCATGCAATGACATTGTGCCTGGGCTGAGAGGAAGGTCACCCCACGCCACATGCAGAAGGGCCAGTGAGCTGGAACATGGACCGGAGGGGCATACTTGTAACCAGCATGTCAGTAGGGTGCAATAGTGGTGATGCGGACAGTCCCCGTCTGCTCCACATGTCCACCATCCAGCAGAGCAGACATGCATCACGGAAGCATTGCATTACTTAAACATCAGAACCATGTACACGTCACATGTAGTGGCACTCATGCACAACACATCCCACAAGTGAAATACACACGTCCTCAACAAATACGCATCAACACTCGCTGGACTGGGCATCAAAGTCCAGCATCTCTCCCACTCCTTCGACCAATTCAGGTGGTATGAACTCCGCAACGAGTGCCTCATGCGGAGTGAGCTCTTCCTCCTCTGGTGCAGGCCCACCGCCAGTCACCAGAGTCAAGTTGTAATTAGAGGCACGCTTAGCCTTAGTGCTGCGTTTGATGTCATTCCAACACTTTTTGCACTCTTGCGCCGTGTGCACCTCATGGCCGAATGAACTGAAATGTTCCGCAACATGCTTCCAGTGGGTGTCCTGTTGGGCAGCCGTAGTCTGACTATTGGCACCCACTAGCATGTCACGGCTGTGGCCCCGCACGTAGCCCACGAGGAAGTCCAGTTCCTGCTAGCAGAAAGGCTTCTTCCTCGACGTGCAGGAGGTCGTGGCTGTGTGTGGGGTCTCAGCCTGTACTGCAGGTGCAACCTTCCTCCTGTTGGACTGTGGCGCAGACCCTGGCTGGCTAATGCCACCCTGACCAGTATGGCCAGTGGGTTTGGTGGATTGAGCCAAGGGAGTGGCAGGTGGAGGGACGACCAAAGGCCTGACTTGTGTCAGTGACATCTGGGTGCCCTCTAATGGACCCTGCGCAGCAACATCAGCTGTGGCAGGGTCAATGACCGCAACGGTCCTGGTTGGCAGACTCACAACCGGGGTGTTGTTGGGTGCATCTGCCCCTGCACTTGCCAACACCCGGCTGTTTGGGGCAGCAGATGGCATAACTGCCCCAGGGACATGTGTCTTGGTCTGAGCAGCCCTGCCTGCCCCTATGGTTTCCCTCCTGGCCTGTTGGAAATCTACCAAGGGCTCCTCAAGTGCCAACGCAGCCTGCACTGGCAGACCCTGAGCCTGGGTGGCAGTGTCCACAGCTGCACCTGCAGCTACCACTACCCTTGGGCCCGTGGCAGTCGACGGATCGGACTGCCGGGTCACACGGGCGCCAGTGCCAGATGCAGAAGCTGCATCCCCCGGAACCACAGGGGGTGGTGGCATGACTGCACCGACACATGGCACAATATTGTGCTCAAGTGGCACACCCCTGCCTCTTCCCCCTCTTTGGCCGCCCTGGACACCCTGGAGTCCCCCTACTCCCTGGTCACCACGGCCACGTCCCCGACCACGCCCGCCACGAGGAGTACGCCCAGCTGAGGCGCCCCTCACCTTTGGTGTCCTCCCAACCATGGCACAGATGTAGTAGTGCCGGCACAGATGGAGTAGTGCCAATGGGAGGTGTACACCACAATTGACCTGGGCAATTGGGGTGAAGGGGGTGGGAAGCAAGATGTTAACAGCCCCCCTGCACCTGCAAGGCTGTATGTGACCCCGGTGATGTAGTGACGGGTCACGCAATGCTCAGGCACCCCAAAACTGCAGTAAAACCGTGCACGCAACCCTGCAGCCTACGTGCGTGGAATCAACCTCCCGCAGTACGCGGTGGCACCCAGTAACACGAATAACACGTACGCGTGGGACACGCAGGCTACTGTGACATCGAAAATGGGTGGGATACACAGGGGCACCCGCAGTGGGAAAAATAGCGTGTGCGACTCACCGCCTGACTAGCGCGATGCAGAAAAACACGCATAGCCAATACCCCCACCAAAAGAAGAGATACGTCCTTGATAGCTGTGAAGTTGTGATGGCACGCGAAACAACAGGAAGCAGCAACACACGTCGGTCTCCACGAAAGGCACGTACAGCGAACTGTTGGCCCCGCTCACCTTTAACCCGTGCTGAGGGAAACGCCCGTGTGCGTCACGTCACTTACACGCATGGGCCCTTTCGTCGGATTAAACGCGGACGTGCAGTTTTTCATGCACGCTGAAACGCCCATGCGCGCATGCGCGCGTCACGTCACAGAGGCGCTTGCGCTTGAAGGGCCTTCTGTCCAATGAAATTGCGTATGCGTGCAGATGCGCTTACGCGCTAAGGGCCTTTCCTCGAATTACACGCTGACGTGCAGAATTTTCACGTGCCAAATCACTCCGTATCAAGCTGACCACGCGTAAGCACACAGAAGACCACGCTCCTGCCCTAAAGGCCGAATTACTGCCCCAAGAGCCCCGAGCAGCCTCCCACGAGCCATCTGCTGCTGCCTGCCTGCTGCCACCGTGCCCTGCCATTTGGTGCCTGCACATCAGCCATCTGCAGGGGTCCAGTTGCTGTGTCCACCCCTGCTGGAACAGAAGACTCCCGACTGGGATACCATCGCTCCACAGCCCAGCCCCAGCACCCAGTTGCCCACCCACGCTTGCCTCGGGGGTCACCATGTCGGGGCAAACACCATCCGAGACCACTGGCGACCCCCAGCCAGAGGGGCAGAGGGCCACCAGCTTCAGTCAGAAGGAAGTTGGTGTCATGGTGGAGCATGTCCTGGGGCATTATGATGCCCTCTTCGGATCATCACGTGCTGACAAGGATGGACAGGACAGGATCTGGACGGACATCGTGACTGCCATCAACGCGGAGGGGGTGGCAGTCCGCGACTTCCAACATGTCAACAAGCACTGGGAGGACTTCAGGTCCAGGACCCTCAACAAGGCCCGGCGCTTCTTGAAGGCAGCGGATGCTAAGGGGCGCCGGGGCCACTTGTCGGAAGATCAGATGAGGGACCTGGAACGCATATCCCCAGAGCTCCACGTCCAGGTCCTTGAGAGGCAGACCCGTCTGGAGTCGAGCGGTAAGTGGCCAGGCATTGCTGTATGAGACAGGGCATGTTGTAGTGTGCTGGTTGTCTGATACTTGCCTGTATGTGTGACATAGTCCATGTACGCGTGTGTATGTGTGAAGGGACATCATGGTTATGCATGTGAGACCAGTAATGTGTGAAGCACACGGTTGGTGTATGTGTTTAAATGCTACATGGGGAGCCCTATGCGGAATGGACACATGAGAGCATGCCAGTCTCTTTTCCTGGACATGGGTGGGGGTGAGGGATGGGTGATGATGTCATGTACATGTATGGTTTCCATGTCTGTGTGTCTTACCTGCGTGTCTGTGACTTGTGAATGCCATGGATGCATGACACATGTCTGTGTCAATGTTCAGATCCACTGATGCAGCCTAGCGATCTTTGCATCCACTGTGTCTGGGGTGTACGAGTCCAGATGGATGAAAGTACGGTGAAGTGTGTGAATGTGATAGGCATGACCCATGATGCATGTGAGTTCAAAAACAACATTGTATGTTTCAAGAGTCCCTTGCCTGTTACTGCATGTGTTTTGCCTGCACTGACCCATGTGTTGTGGAGGGACATGATGGAAGTAATCTTTGACAGTGCCACTCATCTGCTATTGCTTCCTGTCTAGGGGACCATTGTACAGTACCCTGATGCTTGTGTTCTATGTCTCCCTCTACGCAGCGCAAAGTGAAGAAGAGGGCGGCGACGGCTCTGTGGAGCCAAGCGGTGGGGATGCCCCCACGGCTGCAGCGGAAGGGGTGGGTGAGCCCCCACAGGGGCTTGCAACAGCGGAAGATGGTGTGGAGCCATCCAGGTTGGTGGTTTCCACAGAGGAGGAGGAGTACGCCACTGAGCCGCACATGGGGCTTGGTGGGGGCATCCCTGCTGGTGCAAGTGGTGCAGTTCAGGGGCAGGGGCAGGAGGCAGCACAGGTCACCGTGGAGGTGCCTGTGCATGTCACTGTCCATGACACTGTGACTGCACCACCATGCACCAGCAGGGATGCCCCACTCCAAGCCCGTCCGCAGGTAGGGGGGATGTCCATGTCATCTGACTCCCCTCCACCTGCGGACGAGGGGACCCCTGGCCGTATGGAGAAGGTCCTGATTGGTGTCGCGTTGCGTACGGGTGTCATTCGTGATGAGGTGCGTGCTTCCCAGGGGGAGCACGCACGTCATCACGAAGAGCACCGTGCCAACGTGGCCCAGTTGGGAGCGGTCGTGGTCGGGGGTCTCATACATGTGTCGGGCACTTTGGCGACCCTCTCCTCCTCTGTGGAGGCTATGCACCAGTCGTTCTCCATGCCGTCTTCCGCCCCAGATGCCACCAGGGCCCCCTGTGGACTTGCCCTGACCAATGCAGCCAACTCGGTTGGGATCCCATCCCTGCCACAGTCGGGAGTTGGAGGTCCAGCAGGGGTGGACACACCAGCAACTGGACCCCAGCAGATGGAGGATGTGACGGCATCATCGGGCAGGGCACGTGCACAACGGCGTCGGTGGATACCATCAGCCTGGATGCCGTAGTGCTGACAAAGGCAGTTGCGTCGGAGGCAGCAGCAGGCTCGACGTGGGAGGCATCATGGCTCGAGGCCATCAACATCAGGGGTGCAGGCATCGGCCGGAGGGCAGGAGAACCCTGGAATGGGAGTGGCTTCCGTGTGGGAGCGGTTGGGCCAGCAGATAGGTGCGGAGCGGCAGCGGGCAGAGGAGGAACGGCTCACAATGGTCAGGGCGGAGAACTCCATGCGGAGGGCGCTGAGGCGGGCTGAGTGCCTCGAGGGTCGTCGCAGGGAGTTGGAGCTGGACACTGCTTTATCCCTGCGAGACCTCGGGGCCAGGGAACATGCCCGCCTCCAAGACATTGAACAGGAGTTCGATGATGCCCTGGCCCATGACAACATCCAGTGAGCCGTTGGACTAGACCGCTGCCCTTGTAAATAGTTATATAGTTTGTGTTAGGTTTCCTTTGCTTTTTTCTTGATTTTGGACCTTTTGGACAATGGCCAACATTTTTGTATATAGTCTTTTTATTACGTAGTATTTTTAGATAGGTTTCATTTCTTCATTTGGGATCATGGACCCTGGATTTTTTATCTGTATATAGTTGACTGTTGGATTATGGATTTTTTTTTTTATTTACCCATGGAGCAATGGTTTTTGGTTTTGTTTTTCCCTTGGATGTACTTTTTTGAACTGTGACTTTGGACACCTTTCCTTTGGATTATGATTTGTGGTTTTTCATTATTTTACGGACATGCTGCTTTTTTGATTTTAATTCCCATTGTCGTTTGTTTATTTTTAATCCCATTTATGTTGCTTTTAATACATTTTTTCCATCAAACTTCAATGTGTAGTATCATATCATTGGTTTCATGCATGTCATGATATGGGTTTTAACATTCACTTACACCCATTGTGTGTATGTGAGGGACATGTGTTCATTTACATACTTGCCATTGGGGTTGTATCATGTAATTGGCAATTCTGAGTGGGTGGATGCACTTGGGTGTGTGTTTGGCATGTGGAGGCTGCCCATAAGGGGTAGGGATCTAGATTGTGATGACGTGTTGGCTGGGGGACATGTGTCAGGGCCTGCTGGCAGGTGCATCGCAGGGAGACAGGAGTGGGGGCCTGGTGGAGGGTGCCCCTGACTGGTGGGGGATAGGGGTGCAGGGAGACAGGAGTGGGGGCCTGCTGGCAGGTGCCTCGCAATGCTGGGGGGTGGGGGTGCTGGGAGACAGGAGTGGGGGACTGGTGGAGGGTGCCCCTGACTGGTGGGGGTGCAGGGAGACAGGAGTGGGGGCCTGGTGGAGGGTGCCCCTGACTGCTGGGGGGTGGGGGTGCTGGGAGACATGTGTGGGGAGGGTGCCCCTGACTGGTGGGGGGTGGGGGTGCAGGGAGACATGAGTGGGGGCCTGGTGGAGGGTGCCCCTGACTGCTGGGGGGTGGGGGTGCTGGGAGACATGTGTGGGGGCCTGGTGGAGGGTGCCCCTGACTGGTGGGGGGTGTGGGTGCAGGGAGACATGAGTGGAGGCCTGGTGGAGGGTGCCCCTGACTGCTGGGGGGTGGGGGTGCTGGGAGACAGGAGTGGGGGCCTGGTGGAGGGTGCCCTGCACTGCTGGGGGGTGGGGGTGCTGGGAGACAGGAGTGGGGGCCTGGTGGAGGGTGCCCCTGACTGGTGGGGGGTGGGGGTGCTGGGAGACAGGAGTGGGGGCCTGCTGGCAGGTGCCTCGCAATGCTGGGGAGTTGGGGTGCTGGGAGACAGGAGTGGGGGCCTGCTGGCAGGTGCCTCGCAATGCTGGGGGGTCGGGGTGCTGGGAGACATGTGTGGGGGCCTGCTGGCAGGTGTCTCGCAATGCTGGGGGGTGGGGGTGCTGGGAGACATGTGTGGGGGCCTGGTGGAGGGTGCCCCTGACTGGTAGGGGTGGGGGTGCTGGGAGACAGGAGTTGGGGTCTGGTGGAGGGTGCCCCTGACTGGTGGGGGGTAGGGGTGCAGGGAGACAGGAGTGGGAGGCTGGTGGAGGGTGCCCCTGACTGGTGGGGGGTGGGGGTGCAGGGAGACAGGAGTGGGGGCCTGCTGGCAGGTGCCTCGCAATGCTGGGGGGTGGGGGTGCAGGGAGACAGGAGTGGGGGACTGGTGGAGGGTGCCCCTGACTGGTGGGGGTGCAGGGAGACAGGAGTGGGGGCCTGGTGGAGGGTGCCCCTGACTGGTGGGGGGTGGGGGTGCAGGGAGACATGAGTGGGGGCCTGGTGGAGGGTGCCCCTGACTGCTGGGGGGTGGGGGTGCTGGGAGACAGGAGTGGGGGCCTGGTGGAGGGTGCCATGCACTGCTGGGGGGTGGGGGTGCTGGGAGACAGGAGTGGGGGCCTGGTGGAGGGTGCCCCTGACTGGTGGGGGGTGGGGGTGCTGGGAGACAGGAGTGGGGGCCTGCTGGCAGGTGCCTCGCAATGCTGGGGAGTGGGGGTGCTGGAAGACAGGAGTGGGGGCCTGCTGGCAGGTGCCTCGCAATGCTGGGGGGTGGGGGTGCTGGGAGACATGTGTGGGGGCCTGCTGGCAGGTGCCTCGCAATGCTGGGGGGTGGGGGTGCTGGGAGACATGTGTGGGGGCCTGGTGGAGGGTGCCCCTGACTGGTAGGGGGTGAGGGTGCTGGGAGACAGGAGTGGGGGCCTGGTGGAGGGTGCCCCTGACTGGTGGGGGGTGGGGGTGCAGGGAGACAGGAGTGGGGGCCTGGTGGAGGGTGCCCCTGACTGGTGGGGGGTGGGGGTGCAGGGAGACAGGAGTGGGGGCCTGGTGGAGGGTGCCCCTGACTGGTGGGGCGTGGGGGTGCAGGGAGACAGGAGTGGGGGCCTGGTGGAGGGTGCCCTGCACTGCTGGGGGGTGGGGGTGCTGGGAGACATGTGTGAGGGCCTGGTGGAGGGTGCCCTGCACTGCTGGGGGGTGGGGGTGCTGGGAGACATGCATTGTTGATCAGTAGTGCAAGGTGACATGTGGCTTGGCTGCGGGGCATGCCCATGGTGGATGGGCTGCCTGCGGGACATGAGCAGGGGTGCAGGGTAGCCCCCCGTGGTGTGGGCTGCCTGCAGGTGCCATGGAGGTTGTAGAGCGAACACCTGGGAGGACTCTCACGGCCAATTCACGTGTAGTACTCCACGGGACCCCTGAAAAACACGTACCCTGCTGAAATCGCGTGTGAAACTTTCCGCGCACCCCGAAATACACGTACACAGGACATTCGTGTGTGGAACTTCCCGCGCACCCCTGATATACACGTACACTGATGGAATCGCGTGTGGAACTTCCCGCGCACCCCTGATATACACGTACCCTGATGGAATCGCGTGTGGAACTTCCTGTGCACCCCTGAAATACATGTACCCTAATGGAATTGCATGTGGAACTTCCCGCGCACCCCTGATATACACGTACCCTGATGGAATTGCGTGTGGAACTTCCCGCGCACCCCTGAAATACACGTACCCTGCTGAATTTGCTTGTGTAACTTCCCACGCACCCCGAAATACACGTACCCAGGACATTCGCGTGTGGAACTTCCCGCACACCCCTGATATACACGTACCCTGATGGAATCGCGTGTGGAACTTCCCGCGCACCCCTGAAATACACGTACCCTGATGGAATCGCGTGTGGAACTTACCGCGCACCCCTGATATACACGTACCCTGATGGAATCATGTGTGGAACTTCCCGCACACCCCTGAAATACACGTACCCTGCTGGATTTGCGTGTGGAACTTCCCACGCACCCCGAAATACATGTCCCCAGGACATTCGCATGTGGAACTTCCCGCACACCCCTGAAATACACGTACCCAGCTGAAATCGCGTGTGAAACTTCCCACGCTCCCCAGTAATACACGTACCCCGCTCGTACGGGGCCAATCGCGTGTGGAACTTCCCGTGCACCCCTGATATAAACGTACCCTGATGGAATCGCGTGTGGAACTTCCCGCACACCCCTGAAATACACATACCCTGCTGAATTTGTGTGTGTAACTTCCCGCGCACCCCGAAATACACCTACCCAGGACATTCGCGTGTGGAACTTCCCGCGCACCCCTGAATACACGTACCCAGCTGAAATTGCGTGTGGAACTCCCCACGCACCCCTGATATACACGTACCCTGATGGAATCGCGTGTGGAACTTCCCGCGCACCCCTGAAATACACGTACCCTGCTGAAATCGCGTGTGTAACTTCCCGCGCACCCCGAAATACACGTACCCAGGACATTCGCGTGTGGAACTTCCCGCACACCCCTGGAATACACCTACCCAGCTGAAATCGCGTGTGAAACTTCCTGCGCACCCCTGATATACACGTACCCTGATGGAATCGCGTGTGGAACTTCCCGCGCACCCCTGAAATACACATACCCTGCTGAATTCACGTGTGTAACTTCCCGCGCACCAAAAAATACACGTACCCAGGACATTCGCGTGTGGAACTTCCCGCGCAACCCTAGAATACACGTACCCAGCTGAAATCGCGTGTGAAACTTCCTGCGCACCCCTGAAATACACGTACCCTGCTGAATTTGCGTGTGAAACTTCCTGCGCACCCCAGTAATACACGTACCCCGCTCGCACAGGGCCAATCGCGTGTGAAACTTCCCGCGCACCCCAGTAATACACGCACCCAGCTGAAATCACGTGAGAAACTTCCAGCGCACCCCAGTGATACACGTACCGTGCTTGCCGTGCTGGTACAGGGTTAGCGCAGCCCTTTGCGCTGGATTGGGGATTTTGATGGCTTTTCCCTGCGCTAGGGGCGTTCTTGGGGGCATAACTGGCGCTGCTGCAGGCTCGCTGCGTCACTGTGGCACCACGGCTGGTTTTGGTGGCTGGAATCCATGAATACGCTGTGCGCGGAAATGCATTTTAGCGCACGCGGCTGGCGCAAGAATTTGCACGCGCACACTGTAGCCAGCCGCGTGCGCCACTTGTGCGCTGAATTCTATGAAATACCCCCTAGATCTCTGTAACATGCCACCTTGTCAATGCAACCTGTGCACAGTGATCAGGTGCCCTTGATGGGACTGGTTCACATGTCATAAAACATAGATACACACATAAATACATTTAGATGCATCTTGCTCCCTGGAGAGGCGCATTTCTCCTCTTATATGTCAGATTTTATAAGCTTTGTGAATCAGGCCCCGCAGGGTGAATGCAACATAGGAACAAAGCATCCAGGAGGTATAAGTACTCTGGCAATATCCCTTGGGATTAGCATTTCCATTTAGACTAGTCTGCACCTTGTGCAAGATGGCAAGGATACTCAAGCAGCAGATTCTCACCTGGGTGCTCCCTGCGGTCCATACCATGGTTCCAGCCTTCAGCCTGATCTGCGACTCTTGTGGAGATCTGGAGTCATACATCCCCACCTTCACCAGTCGGTCGCTGCCATCATTGGTGACCTGGATGTTCACAAAATCAAAAACAGCTGGGGCATCTCCATTCTCATCAAAGAAGATGTCTTCTCCAGAGCTGGTGTTGAAGCGCACGTTCCTCACATAGGGCAGCATCTGGAATCAGAAACCACAGGACCCTCAGGAAACCATTGAAGCAACTGAGCAACTTCAAGATGACCTCTCTGCAAGACCCTCCACTGAGACGTCCCAGCGTACTTGACTTGCAAGAAATCATCTGCAGAAGACATCTGGTCTTTCACAGAAAAACATCCTTCTTAAATTTCTGAACAAATCTTTCTGTGCTGATGTCCTGAACATCTGATATGCACTATGCCCCATCCCGTATCACCTTCGGCAAAGAGCACAGATTCTGCCTCTCAAGGAATACCAGCTCCTGAATCAGTATCAAGAAGAACAGGCTGAAGAAAACTAGGACTGGTGCCCCATTGAGTGATGAGGGGAGACCTTCATATGATGAAGCTTGTACACATGCAACAGAAGCCCATCAGAAGATAGGGGGCACCAATCTGAAGACACACCAGCCTGGACGTTTCTATCAAGGGTGACAAAGGGGCAGGTCTGGATTAACCACAGCAGAGATGATGAAAAACCCAAAGACCGGCTTCAGGAGGGATGGAAAAAGGGTACTGGTTCTGTCTGTAGCAAGATTGCAGACCATTCCAATTATATGTCTAGACCAGACCACTACTGACCCCAAAGAATAGGCACCCTCCTAGGGGACATACCAAACAACCAGATAATTATGATTTTACATAATTATTCTGCAAACAGAAGGCATGTGCATGAATACCAAAACAGAGCAGCTTCATATCAGATACCAGGGTCTCTCGAGCACCTTCATGCTGGATATCAGGGTCTCTCCGGCACCTTCATTCTAGATACCAGGGTCTCTCTGGCACCTTCATGCTGGATACCAGGGTCTCTCCGGCACCTTCACTCTAGATACCAGGGTCTCTCCGACACCTTCATGCTGGATACCAGGGTCTCTCCGGCACCTTCATGCTAGATACCAGGGTCTCTCCGGCACCTTCACGCTGGATATCAGGGTCTCTCCGGCACCTTCATTCTAGATACCAGGGTCTCTCCGGCACCTTCATGCTGCATATCAGGGTCTCTCCAGCACCCTCATGCTAGATACCAGGGTCTGTCCGGCACCTTCATGCTAGATACCAGGGTCTCTCCGGCACCTTCATGCTGGATATCAGGGTCTCTCCGGCACCTTCATGCTAGATACCAGTGTCTGTCCGGCACCTTCATGCTAGATACCAGGGTCTCTCCGTACCTTCATGCTAGATACCAGGGTCTCTCCGTACCTTCATGCTAGATACCAGGGTCTCTCTGTACCTTCATGCTAGATACCAGGGTCTCTCCATACCTTCATGCTAGATACCAGGGTCTCGCCGTACCTTCATGCTAGATACCAGGGTCTCTCCGGCACCTTCATGCTAGATACCAGGGTCGCTCCGTACCTTCATTCTAGATACCAGGGTCTCTCCGCACCTTCATTCTAGATACCAGGGTCTCTCTGGCACCTTCATGCTAGATATCAGGGTCTCTCCGGCACCTTCATGCTAGATACCAGGGTCTCTCGGGCACCTTCATGCTGGATATCAGGGTCTCTCCGGCACCTTCATGCTAGATACCAGGGTCTCTCGGGCACCTTCATGCTGGATATCAGGGTCTCTCCGGCACCTTCATCCTGGATATCAGGGTCTCTCCGGCACCTTCATTCTAGATACCAGGGTCTCTCTGGCACCTTCATGCTGGATACCAGGGTCTCTCTGGCACCTTCACTCTAGATACCAGGGTCTCTCAAACACCTTCATGCTGGATACCAGGGTCTCTCCGGCACCTTCATGCTAGATACCAGGGTCTCTCCGGCACCTTCATGCTGAATAGCAGGGTCTCTCCGGCACCTTCATTCTAGATACCAGGGTCTCTCGGGCACCTTCATGCTGGATATCAGGGTCTCTCCGGCACCTTCATCCTGGATATCAGGGTCTCTCCGGCACCTTCATTCTAGATACCAGGGTCTCTCTGGCACCTTCATGCTGGATACCAGGGTCTCTCTGGCACCTTCACTCTAGATACCAGGGTCTCTCAAACACCTTCATGCTGGATACCAGGGTCTCTCCGGCACCTTCATGCTAGATACCAGGGTCTCTCCGGCACCTTCATGCTGAATAGCAGGGTCTCTCCGGCACCTTCATTCTAGATACCAGGGTCTCTCCGGCACCTTCATTTTGCATATCAGGGTCTCTCCGGCACCCTCATGCTAGATACCAGGGTCTGTCTGGCACCTTCATGCTAGATACCAGGGTCTCTCCGGGACCTTCATGCTGGATATCAGGGTCTCTCCGGCACCTTCATGCTGGATACCAGTGTCTGTCCGGCACCTTCATGCTAGATACCAGGGTCTCTCCGGCACCTTCATGCTGGATATCAGGGTCTCTCCGGCACCTTCATGCTAGATATCAGGGTCTCTCCGACACCTTCATTCTGGATACCAGGGTCTCTCCGGCACCTTCATGCTAGATACCAGGGTCTCTCCGGCACCTTCATGCTGGATATCAGGGTCTCTCCGGCACCTTCATTCTAGATACCAGGGTCTCTCCGGCACCTTCATTCTAGATACCAGGGTCTCTCCGGCACATTCATGCTAGATACCAGGGTCTCTCCGGCACCTTCATGCTGGATACCAGGGTCTCTCCGGCACCTTCATGCTAGATACCAGGGTCTCTCCGGCACCTTCATGCTGGATATCAGGGTCTCTCCGGCACCTTCATGCTACATATCAGGGTCTCTCCGGCACCTTCATGCTGGATACCAGGGTCTCTCCGGCACCTTCATGCTGGATATCAGGGTCTCTCCGGGACCTTCATGCTGGATATCAGGGTCTCTCTGGCATCTTCATTCTAGATACCAGGGTCTCTCTGGCACCTTCATGCTGGATATCAGGGTCTCTCCGGCACCTTCATTCTAGATACCAGGGTCTCTCTGGCACCTTCATGCTGGATATCAGGGTCTCTCCGGCACCTTCATGCTAGATATCAGGGTCTCTCTGGCACCTTCATGCCAGATACCAGGGTCTCTCTGGCACCTTCATTCTAGATTCAGGGTCTCTCCGGCACCTTCATGCTAGATACTAGGGTCTCTCCGGCACCTTCATTCTAGATACCAGGGTCTCTCCGCACCTTCATTCTATATACCAGGGTCTCCCCGGCACCTTCATGCTAGATACCAGGGTCTCTCCGGCACCTTCATGCTAGATACCAGGGTCTCTCTGCACCTTCATTCTAGATACCAGGGTCTCAACGGCACCCTCATGCTAGATACCAGGGTCTCTCCGGCACCTTCATGCTAGATACCAGGGTTTCTCCGTACCTTCATGCTAGATACCAGGGTCTCTCTGTACCGGCATGCTAGATACCAGGGTCTCTCCGTACCTTCATGCTAGATACCAGGGTCTCTCCATACCTTCATGCTAGATACCAGGGTCTCTCTGTACCTTCATGCTAGATACCAGGGTCTCTCCGGCACCTTCATGCTAGATACCAGGGTCTCTCCGTATTTCATTCTAGATACCAGGGTCTCTCTGCACCTTCATTCTAGATACCAGGGTCTCTCCGGCACCTTCATGCTAGATACCAGGGTCTCTCCGGCACCTTCATGCTAGATACCATGGTCTCTCTGAACCTTCATTCTAGATACCAGGGTCTCCCCGGCACCTTCATGCTAGATACCAGGGTTTCTCCGTACCTTCATGCTAGATACCCGGGTCTCTCCGTACCTTCATGCTAGATACCAGGGTCTCTCCGTACCTTCATGCTAGATACCAGGGTCTCTCCGTACCTTCATGCTAGATACCAGGGTCTCTCCATACCTTCATGCTAGACACCAGGGTCTCTCCGTACCTTCATGCTAGATACCAGGGTCTCTCCGGCACCTTCATGCTAGATATCAGGGTCTCTCTGGCACCTTCATGCCAGATACCAGGGTCTCTCTGGCACCTTCATTCTAGATACAGGGTCTCTCCGGCACCTTCATGCTAGATACTAGGGTCTCTCCGGCACCTTCATTCTAGATACCAGGGTCTCTCCGCACCTTCATTCTAGATACCAGGGTCTCCCCGGCACCTTCATGCTAGATACCAGGGTCTCTCCGGCACCTTCATGCTAGATACCAGGGTCTCTATGCACCTTCATTCTAGATACCAGGGTCTCAACGGCACCCTCATGCTAGATACCAGGGTCTCTCCGGCACCTTCATGCTAGATACCAGGGTTTCTCCGTACCTTCATGCTAGATACCAGGGTCTCTCTGTACCGGCATGTTAGATACCAGGGTCTCTCCGTACCTTCATGCTAGATACCAGGGTCTCTCCATACCTTCATGCTAGATACCAGGGTCTCTCTGTACCTTCGTGCTGATACCAGGGTCTCTCCGGCACCTTCATGCTAGATACCAGGGTCTCTCCGTACCTTCATTCTAGATACCAGGGTCTCTCTGCACCTTCGTTCTAGATACCAGGGTCTCTCCGGCACCTTCATGCTAGATACCAGGGTCTCTCCGGCACCTTCATGCTAGATACCATGGTCTCTCTGCACCTTCATTGTAGATACCAGGGTCTCCCCGGCACCTTCATGCTAGATACCAGGGTTTCTCCCTACCTTCATGCTAGATACCCGGGTCTCTCTGTACCTTCATGCTAGATACCAGGGTCTCTCCGTACCTTCATGCTAGATACCAGGGTCTCTCTGTACCTTCATGCTAGATACCAGGGTCTCTCCATACCTTCATGCTAGACACCAGGGTCTCTCCGTACCTTCATGCTAGATACCAGGGTCTCTCCGGCACCTTCATGCTAGATACCAGGGCACCTCCGTACCTTCATTCTAGATACCAGGGTCTCTCCGGCACCTTCATGCTAGATACCAGGGTCTCTCCGGCACCTTCATGCTAGATACCAGGGTCTCTCCGTACCTTCATGCTAGATACCAGGGTCTCTCCGTACCTTCATGCTAGATACCAGGGTCTCTCCATACCTTCATGCTAGATACCAGGGTCTCTCCGTACCTTCATGCTAGATACCAGTGTCTCTCCGGCAACTTCATGCTAGATTCCAGGGTCTCTCCTTACCTTCATTCTAGATACCAGGGTCTCTCCGCACCTTCATTCTAGATACCAGGGTCTCTCCGGCACCTTTATGCTAGATACCAGGGTCTCTCCGGCACCTTCATGCTAGATACCATGGTCTCTCTGCACCTTCATTCTAGATACCAGGGTCTCCCCGGCACCTTCATGCTAGATACTAGGGTTTCTCCGTACCTTCATGCTAGATACCAGGGTCTCTCCGTACCTTCATGCTAGATACCAGGGTCTCTCCGTACCTTCATGCTAGATACCAGGGTCTCTCCGTACCTTCATGCTAGATACCAGGGTCTCTCCATACCTTCATGCTAGATACCAGGGTCTCTCCGTACCTTCATGCTAGATACCAGGGTCTCTCCGGCACCTTCATGCTAGATACCAGGGTCGCTCCGTACCTTCATTCTAGATACCAGGGTCTCTCCGGCACCTTCATGCTAGATACCAGGGTCTCTCCGGCACCTTCATGCGAGATACCAGGGTCTCTCTGCACCTTCATTCTAGATACCAGGGTCTTCCCGGCACCTTCATGCTAGATATCAGGGTCTCTCCGGCACCTTCATGCTAGATACCAGGGTCTCTCCATACCTTCATGCTAGATGCCAGGGTCTCTCCGTACCTTCATGCTAGATACCAGTGTCTCTCCAGCACCTTCATGCTAGATACCAGGGTCTCTCCGTACCTTCATTCTAGATACCAGGGTCTCACCGCACCTTCATTCTAGATACCAGGGTCTCTCCGGCACCTTCATGCTAGATACCAGGGTCTCTCCGGCACCTTCATGCTAGATACCATGGTCTCTCTGCGCCTTCATTCTAGATACCAGGGTCTCCCCGGCACCTTCATGCTAGATACCAGGGTTTCTCCGTACCTTCATGCTAGATACCAGGGTCTCTCCGTACCTTCATGCTAGATACCAGGGTCTCTCCGTACCTTCATGCTAGATACCAGGGTCTCTCCGTACCTTCATGCTAGATACCAGGGTCTCTCCGTACCTTCATGCTAGATACCAGGGTCGCTCCATACCTTCATGCTTGATACCAGGGTCTCTCCCTACCTTCATGCTAGATACCAGGGTCTCTCCGGCACCTTCATGCTAGATACCAGGGTCGCTCCGTACCTTCATTCTAGATACCAGGGTCTCTCTGCACCTTCATTCTAGATACCAGGGTCTCTCCGGCACCTTCATGCTAGATACCAGGGTCTCTCCGTACCTTCATGCTAGATACCAGGGTCTCTCCATACCTTCATGCTAGATACCAGGGTCTCTCCGGCACCTTCATGCTAGATACCAGGGTCGCTCCGTACGTTCATTCTAGATACCAGGGTCTCTCCGCACCTTCATTCTAGATACCAGGGTCTCTCCGGCACCTTCATGCTAGATACCAGGGTCTCTCCGGCACCTTCATGCTAGATACCAGGGTCTCTCTGCACCTTCATTCTAGATACCAGGGTCTCCCCGGCACCTTCATGCTAGATACCAGGGTCTCTCCGGCACCTTCATGCTAGATACCAGGGTTTCTCTGTACCTTCATGCTAGATACCAGGGTCTCTCCGTACCTTCATGCTAGATACCAGGGTCTCTCTGGCACTTCCATGCTAGATACCAGGGTCTCTCCGTACCTTCATGCTATATACCAGGGTCGGTCTCACCTGCACCTTCGTGCTAGATACCAGGGTCTCTCCGCACCTTCATTCTAGATACCAGCTCTCCCCGGCACCTTCATGCTAGATACCAGGGTCTCTCTGGCACCTTCATGCTAGATACCAGGGTCTCTCCGTACCTTCATGCTAGATACCAGGGTCTCTCTGTCCCTTCATGCTAGATACCAGGGTCTCTCCGGCACCTTCATGCTAGATACCAGGGTCTATCCGTACCTTCATTCTGGATACCAGGGTCTCTCTGCACCTTCATTCTAGATACCAGGGTCTCCCCGGCACCTTCATGCTAGATACCAGGGTCTCTCCGGTACCTTCATGCTAGATACCAGGGTCTCTCCAGCACCTTCATGCTAGATACCAGGGTCTCTTTGCACCTTTATTCTAGATACCAGGGTTTCTCCGAACCTTCATGCTAGATACCAGGGTATCCCCGTACCTTCATGCTAGATACCAGGGTCTCTCTGGCACCTTCATGCTAGATACCAGGGTCTCTCCGTAGCATCATGCTAGATACCATGGTCTCACCGGCACCTTCATGCTAGATACCAGGTTTTCTCCGCACCTTCATTCTAGATACCAGCTCTCCCCGGCACCTTCATGCTAGATACCAGGGTCTCTCCGGCACCTTCATGCTAGATACCAGGGTCTCTCCGTACCATCATGCAAGATACCAGGGTCTCTCCGGCACCTCCATTCTCCTCGACCAGTCTGCAGCCATCAGTGCAACCGATTATAGCATCGTCCTACAGCGGTCTGTGAACGTGGTTAATATTGGCACTCAGCACTCAGATGGTGTGTCCCCTTCTTGATCATTTGCACTCAAGAGCTTCAAGTGGGGTGTTGCCATAGTTCTCATAGGTATGTGTCATCTGAGGTAACTCACAATGTTCCCTTTGTCACCCTGTGATGTAGCATACCTTGCTTGTCCTGAGCTTTCTGTATCATGGATACACCAAGGAGACTGTTGTCCTGCCCAGATAATTAAAGATGCAGCCAAAGACCTTGCACCATTCATATCCAAATTAATCAATGCCTCCTTCTCATCTAACATGGTACCAAGTACCCTAAAAGAGTCATGGGTCTTACCCCTGCTAAAAAAGCAAACCCTGGACCCCACATCCTGACTAATTACAGGCCGATCATAACAGTGCCTTTCCTCCTTAAAATACTTGATAAAGTAGCGTATCTACAAATACAGACGTATCTTGAAACTAACCATCTTTTAGGTGTCCGCCAATCAGGCTTTAGGCCACAACATGGCACGGAAATGGCACTAATCAACCTAAAAACCCAAATTGATGAGCTCAAGGATAAAGGGAAAACTGCCTTCCTATGCCTCCTTGACTTGTTCGCCGCCTTTGACTTGGTGGACCATGACGTCTTATGCAAACACCTTGCCTCTGCGGCTCACTTTTCTAAGTACGCAATAGCTTGGGTCCATTCCTTCTTAAACAATAGGACCATGAAAGTCTTCTCTCCGTCAGCCTCCGCAGACACTATCCCGATAACCTGTGGCGTACCGCAAGGCTCCTGTGTCTCGCCAACAATGTACAATATATTCACAAAGCCCTTGTTTGACAAATTGGACAGCCTGGGTGTCACCTACACTAATTATGCAAATGACACCCAGTTCCTTATACCCCTTTCGGGCGATTACAAGGACGCAGCCCTTGTGAACAGTATTTACCTAATCATTCAGGCATGGATGCAGCCCATGGCCTATGCCTGAATGACGATAAAACTGAGCTCCTGATACATGAAACTGTCGCCAATCTGAAAAAAACATAGCACTATCTACACCGCTTTTAATAATATGGGAATTTAATTAAGGTTGTAAAGGCTTGATTCTGCATTAACCTTGAGTAAGCAAGACAATACTATGGCATCGGCAACAGCGTACACTTGCAAGTTAATCAGGGCCTGCAGGCCATTCCTATCTAAAGCAAGTTGCATCATCCTAGCTAACGCCCTCATACTCTCGAAATTGGACTACTGCAATGCCCTATACATAGGCACGAATAAGCACATTCTGAATAAAATTCTAATCTTACAGAGTAATGCACTCAGAACTGCACTAATTATTCCAAATAGAGAGCATATCTCAGAGCTAAGGAGACAAAACCACTGGCTATCCATCAATGACAGAATCCTGCTTAAAACAGTTTCCCTCACATTCAAATGTCTCAACAATGCCGCACCACTCTTTCTAGCTCAGAGAATAGTCATGAAACCTACTTCTCACCCCACCAGAACTGCCAACTCCTTCTGCCTCCTCATACCCAGATTCAAGTTAAAATAATCTGGAGGAAGTAGCTTCCCTGTCAAGGCTGCACAGACTCGGAATGCACTCCCACTCTCCTTAAGTATGGAACAATCCTTCCATAGTTTTAGACGCAATACCTTAAACTGGCTGAGAACCAATTACATGTGACCTCCGATGCATTCCACTTTTACTTTATTATTGGTTTACTTGGCTATTGCTTTGTTTATAACGACCACCTTGATGCCTCTTTGTATTGACCATGTATGTATGTATCACAATGTCCTCTACTTTGTTCCTTATTTTGTATTTACTGTATTTTTATTCTGTATTCTGTAAACTTAAGCTTAAAGTAAACTTGTAACCTTGCGCCCAGTTACCCAAGGGTTCGGTGCGCCATACAAATAAAGACAACAAACTAATAAACAAACACCAAAATGGAGCCTAACGCCACCCCTTCCATAGTGAAGCACTAGATGCAAGTTGCATGGTTTATGCATTTAAAAAACATTTTTTATTACATTTGTTGATGACGGTCAGACCTGCAATTATCACAACGCTAGTAAAGCTTCAAAAGGGAATAGTTACAAGGAAAAACAAGCAGAGTGAGTCAAAATGGCATCCGCTTGCAGTCTCAGTAATATTTGTTGAATAACCAGGTTTTTAGACTTTTTCTGAAGGTAAGACTGTTTTTCTTGGATGTAGAGGGGCAGGGAGTTCCACAAGGTGGGAGCAGTGACAGTGAAGCGGCCCCCCTGCTCTCTTTCTGGAGTATCTTGGAGTGCCTAAATCCATATTTTGGATTTTGGTCTTTTGGAGATGCGCTGGTAGTGGAAGACTGAAGCAGCGTTCTGGACACATCTGTGATTTATAGATAAGATCTTTAACTCAATGCAAGCTTTGGTTGGCAGCCAGTGGGCCTCTCTTCTGGCTTGGGAGATGTGGTCAGTTTGTTTTAGGCCCCAGGCAACATAGAGGACATTGTTTTGGATCAGTTGGAGGTTAGTTCGTTTTTTGTTGGGATGTGCCTGAAACAATGGTGTTGCAATAGTGCAACTTGCTGCCCATGATGGCCCTGGTGGGGGTAAGGCAGTTATCGGGGTATAGAAATTATCTGTTTAGGTTAAAGAGCTTGATGGTATGAGCTGCTGAAGAGGCGAGGGCCTTCACATGTTTGTGCATGGATAGCTCAGCATCAAGGGAGACACCAAGCGATGTTGCCATTGAGAGAGTAGGATGCAAATGCCAGGTCAAGGCACTTAAGCCAATGTGTGGAGCCTACAATGAGTAGCTCTGTTTTGTCATCATTCAGGCAAAGATGATGCTCAGCCATCCTTGTCTGAATGATGCCATTGACATGGTTGATGTTGGAGGAGTCGAGGGAGTAGTTTCCAGTGAGTTTCTGCAAGATCTGAGTGTCGTCTGCAAAGTTTGTATATGGAATCCAAAGATTGTTAAGATGATCAAACAGGGGGTTGGTATACATATTGTAAAGGGTGGTTGAAATGCAAGACCCCTGAGGGACACCATAAGGCACTGGTATTGGGTATACAGCTTTGGAGGCAAATGATGCATTGATGAATTTGGAGAGTATAGGCGCAAGGGGCTCAGCGGACATTTTGATGATATGGGCAGGGCAGAATGGTTTCGGTTTTACAGTTCGATGCTTTCAGGTGCTCGATGATGGAAAGGGTGTTTATGTTTATGTATATTGTGTTTATATAGCGCTTTATGACAAAGCGCTTTACATTATAACAAGAATTGAATAAAAACAGTAGAAGCAATTAAAAAATATGAATCAAACCAGTAATACAGTAAGTAGAACAATTTGCCAGTGAAGATAAACAAGGGAGGAGGGGGTGGAGAAGGGGAGGATGTGGGAAACAGGAAGAGGAATAGGCTGAGGATGAGAGAGGAGGAGAGGGGACTTAAGAGGACCGGAGCAGGGAGAGAGAGGTAAGAGGAGGAGGGCAAAAGGGAGGAGAGAGGTAAGAGGAGGAGGGCAAAAGGGAGGAGAGAGGAAGGTGGAAGGAGGGGATAGGAGTGTCAGGGAGGGGAGTGCAGAAGAAGAGATTCCAAGGAGACACGAAAGGAGGAATAGGTGGGGATGCAACGGATAGAGAGAGGAAGGGAGTTCCAGTGGAGGGGGGCAAGGAGCTGAAAGGAGCAAAAACGAGAGGAGGCGCATGGGTATGGGGGACAGAGAGAAGGAAGAGATCGGCAGATCGGAGAGAGTGGGAGGGAGTGTAGAATGAAATGAGAGAGGAGAGATATGGGGGAGCAAGATCGTGAAGAGATTTAAAGACAAGACCGAGGAAGTGGAATTTAAGTTGGGAATGAAAGGAAAGCCAGCCAAGATGAGAGAGGAGGAGATGGAGCGGTGAGGAAAGAGAAGACAGAGGATACAAATGGCAGAGTGGTAGAGGGATCTGAAGAAGGCAAGATGGCAAGCAGGGAGTCCAAAGAGGAGAAAAGAGCAGTAGAAAAGACGAGAGAAGATGAGGGAGGAGATTAAAAGTTTAGTGGCAATGAAGGTGAGAAAGGAGCAGACTTTAGGAATATTGAAAAGGTGGAAGCGACATGCAGGGGAAGTAAGAGAAATATGGTGGGTGAAGGAGAGAAAGGAGTCAAAGTAAGTGCCTAGATTACAAGCATGGGCAGAGAGAGGAAGATTAAAGGGGGGAAATGAATAAAAGGAGGGGGAGAAGGAGGAGGAAGAGTGTGGGAGGGGAAGAATATGACTTCCATCTTGCCTGTGTTGAGAGAGAGAAAGTGGGATGACATCCCATTTTTAATGGCAGTAAGACAAGAAGAGAGATTAAGATGGAGCTCAGGAGTGAAGGAAGAAAAAGAAAGGAAAAGCTGGGTGTCATCGGCGTAAAAGTGGTGAGAAATACCAAAGCAAGAGATGATAGGGGCAAGAAGGGAGGTGTAAAGAGAGAATAGAAAAGGGCCAAGGACAGAGCCTTGGGGTACACTGTAGTCCAAGGGAAGAGTAGCAGAGCTACAAGCACCCCGGGAGACGGCAAAAGAGCAGTGGGAAAGGTAGGAGGAGATCAAGTTGAGGACAGAGCCTTTGAAACCAAAAGAGGCAAGAGTGTTGAGAAGTAAGGGGTGATCAATGGTGTCAAAGGCAGCAGAGAGGTCAAGGAGGATGAGGACTGAGGATTGCTTAGGGTAGCGAGCATTGAGGAGGGAGTTGAGAACATGAGTGAGAGCAGTGTCAGAGGAGTGTTTATGGCGAAAGCCAGATTGAAAGGGAGAAGGAGAGAAAAGTTAGCGACAAAAGCAGAAAGCTGAGAATAGACTAGGCGCTCAAGTAATTTAGAAAGGAATGGAAGAAGAGAGATTGGACAGAAAGTGGATACGAGATGGGGATTGGCAGAAGGCTTCTTCAGAATAGGGATGATAGTAGCATGCTTGAAGGCAGAAGGGAAAGTAGCAGAGGAGAGACAGATATTGAAGAAAGAGGTTAGGTAAGGAATCAGAAGAGGATATATCTTAAAAATAAAAGGAGGGTAGAGAGTGGATCAGAAGGGGCAGCAGTAGGATGAGATTTGGACAGGAGAAGGCAAACAGAAGGAGTAACAGGAGAGAAGTCATACAAGTTGGGGGGGTAGGGGATGAGGAGGGAATGTAGCAAAAAGAGGAACAAGTTATGTTTTAGCAAAGAAAGAGACTCTTGGAGGAGAAGAAGTCAGCGAAATCAGAAGGGGATAGGGGAGATGTGGTTGAGGGGCCAGGAGTAGGTTGAGAGAGGAGACGAGAAAGGGTTTGAAAGATACGATGAGGATGAGAGGTTTGGGAGTGTAGAAGTTTAGAATAGTACAGCCCAAACCGCAGGACAGATTTTCACCAAATTTGCGGCAGGAGCAGGGGCTTGGCCCCGAAAGTGTGCTTTTGTAAATTTGGTGACAATCTGTCCAGCAGTTTTCTTTAAAATGACCAACAAGTATGTCTCAAAAAATTAGTGATATCTATGTCCGCTCCGCGGTCACACTTCCCTGTTCGCTCTGCGGATAAGATAACGATTGGCTAAGGGGCTCGCGTCATGACCACGGACACGCGACGTGTCCTCCGATTGGATGGAGTGAGGAGTGATGTGCGTCAGATTATTTGGATGCGCCTGACATCTTGGATCTGCCGACAGCGCGGCGGCGAACAGAGGCAAAATGCTGTTTTAGGGAGTGTCTGGGTGTGTCAGAGTGCTTGGGGCGGTTTAAAGAGTAAGAGATGGGTGAAATACTGTATTTGTTTAGGCGACAGGTGCTAATGATGAATTCGCCATGCCCGCGCTGTCCGGGATGGTTGTAATTACTGAAAATGAGGGGTCTCATAAGGATAGTACTTCAGTCCGTGCTGTGTGCAGGCAAATTGAAATTGTTCTAAGGACACGCATGGTGTTAGCGAATATTAAAATTGAGTACATGCCGTAGTTAAAATTTTTGTTTCTATGGGTGTGCTCCTGATGTATACGCCACCATGGGTGTGATATGCTGCGGTGGTTGTGGCCAGGGCCTAGAGTCTTGGGTGCATGGCAGTAGGCCGTAGACCGTAGGCCATACACCCAAGACTCTAGGCCCTGGCCACAACCACCGCAGCATATCACAGCAATACATACACCCGTAGTATCGAATATCTATTAGGTGGTTGTGGGCCAAAGGCCATGCACCCAAGACCAAATTTATAAGTAGTGAAGTTATAAGCCACAATGGGTGTGATAAGCTGCAGTGGTTGTGGCCAGGACCTAGAGTCTTGGGTGCATGGCTGAAGGCCATGTACCCAAGAGCCAAGTTATAAGCACTGAAGTTATAAGCCACCATGGGTTTCATATACTGCACTACCATAGATTCCAATATCTATGGCCACACACCCAAGACTCTAGGCCCTGGCCACAACCACTGCAGAATTTCACAGCAATAGATACACCCGTAGTATTGAATATCGATCAGGTGGTTGTAAGGAGGGCCTAGAATCTTGGGTGCATTGCCAAAGGCCATGCACCCAAGACCAAATTTATACGTAGTGAAGTTATAAGCCACAATGGGTGTGATATGCTGCAGTGGTTGTGGCCAGGACCTAGAGTTATAAGTTATAAGAACTGAAGTTATAAGCCACCATGAGTTTTATATAGAGCAGTGGTTTTGGGCAGGACTTAGAGTTTTGGGTGCATGGCCGCGGGCCGTAGGTCATACACCCAAGACTCTAGGCCCTGGCCACAACCACCTCAGCATATCACAGCAATACATACACCCGTCGTATCGAATATCTATTAGGTGGTTGTGGGGAGGGCCTAGAGTCTTGAGTGCATGGCAGCTTATAACTTTTTTTTTAGTTATAATCTGTGAAGTTATAAGCCAGCATGGGTTTTATATAATGTGGTGGTTGTGGCCAGAATGTAAAGTTGTGCAAAGACCACAGTTGTAAGTACTGAAGTTATAAGCCACAATGGGTGTGATATGCTGCAGTGGTTGTGGCCAGGACCTAGAGTCTTGGGTGCATGGCCTCTGGCCATGCACCCAAGACTGAAGTTATAAGCACTGAAGTTATAAGTCAGCATGGGTGTAATGTGGTGCAGTGGTTGTGTGCACAACCTAGAGTCTTAGGTGCATGGCCGCAGGCCATCCACCCAAGACCAAAGTTATAAGCAGTGAAGTTATAAGCCACCATGGGTTTGATATGCTGCAGTAATTGTGGGTAGGTCCTACAGTCTTGGTTGCATGGTCGCAGGCCATAGGCCGTAGGTTATACATCCAAGACTCTAGGCCCTGGCCACAGCCACTGCACCATATTACAGCCACAGATCACACGTATAGATTCAAATATGTATGAAATGTGTGAAATTATATTTACTGTTTCATTTGTTGAGATTCGATATATTTTTTAAGTGACCTTAGTACTTGGAGGAAATATTCTTTTTCAATTTCTTTCATAAAAGAAAAGAGCATGTTAGTGTTTGTATTTTATAAAGACTTATTACATTGTATATTAGACAATTTAGCTTTTTTTTTACCCTCATATTTACTTTACAAACCAGTGTACTTTGCATTTTGCTCAGTTTCTATGTTTGTTTTTCAAATCATTGGTCTGGGGAAAAAATATCCTTGTCGGATTAAAAAAAACCTTTCTTCGCTGTGCAACAAACTATTTCTTTGTTTCCTTTCAGTGTTCACTTGTTGTTTTTGGTTAATGTATCGAATGTATATGTTGACTTGTTGCAGATTTTGTAAACAGTTAGATACCCGTTGGTGTATTCTAACTGTGTATTTTTTGTTACAATTCAGTGGTATTCATTTACCTGTGTGGTTGTTATACAATCTTGGGCAGTTAGATACCTGTTGGTGTATTCTAACTGTTTATAGTATTTTAATTGAATTTTTGTTAATTTTGCAGTACACATTAGTTATTAAATTTTGGCTTTAAGAATATTAAATAAGCGTTTGTAAAATTTGATTGTAATCTCTGCTTTAGAGTAATGCTATTATCATTACATTTGAACCATCCACATTTCTTTTTAATATATGCAGTGTAGTGACCTGCATTGGTTGTGGCTCCTGCGTGGTAGATTATACCTATTGTTGTGAAGGTTTTCTTACCAAGTGACATTTGACCGTGTGTGAATCCAGTCAGCTTGCAGTTAGTTTTGGTACCATCTGCATTGTAACGTAGAAGCATTAGTATTATGTAGTTACTATGTGTTTGTATCAGTAAGGTGGAGCGATTATCTGAATTACAGATAGTACATAATCTGCCATGGTTTGTATTTTGTACAAATTGCTGAAATGGAATGGATTCACAATTAGCTATGGATACATACACGAAGCCTCATTAGGGATTTGTTCCTGTGTCACATTGCTGCAGAGAGTGCATGTATGTTTCCACATGTATGAAATCTGGAAGATTTCATTTATAGGTATGTTTTTGTTTTCCACTACTAGTAGTAAGTACATTAGAAATTCTTGTGGATCTTCTTGTGAGTTTATAGTGAACCTCACCATTCCAGCACAGTAGGTCTATTCTTGTCTTATTCCGTGAACACTATACGTGTTGTCAGGATTGTTTGTTGCGTTTCTATGAAGGAGTAACATTTGCAAACACAATTGGTCTTTACTGTGTAAGTAAATGTTGTTAACAATTGGTAGCAATTGAAATAGAATATTCTTTGCTACATTTACGTAGCAACTTACACCAGTTTCATTTGAAAATTTGAATGGACCAGATAGTTCTGTGTCCGAGTGATATTTTTCAGAGTTTGTGTTCCTTCTTTGAAGAAGTACCTGATTTACTTTCACTAATAGGTTCTTCTTTGACTGTGGTAATTGATGAAGTATTAGCTTCTTTTACTCTATTTGAAGGATTTGCAGTCAGATTCTGTTGCATTTCTGTTTGAATTAATTTTCTTTTACAATGTTTTCCTTTTTGTGGAACAGGATATGATTTCAGATGGGGGGTATACAGTGAACATAGTCTATTGTATTCTGAAATGTAAGGAATATCAGTGTTCACTTTACTTGCATCAAAGTTGATTAGAAATAGACTGTCAAGTAAACATAAGTGTGATAATGCTACGTAGCTCATGCCTTCTTTAAAGACTGTGTTTCCAATATCTATCAATGCTTTGTCTAGGGTAAGACCTTGGGATTTATGAATGGTGACTGCATATGCAAGAGTTAGAGAAAATTGTTCTCTACGTACATACATGTCTTTGAAGAGAAGGAATCGAGCTGTTGAGCACCCTATCCTTTTTACTTCTGCACGTTTGTCAAAGAGAATATTGACAAACTGAATGTTGTTGTCATGTGGGTATGTTTGAAAGCCAACAACCGTACCCAGTGCCCCATTAACTAGTCCTTGCTCCACGTCAAGGTTATGTTTCAGCGTTACTCTACAATTTAAGGATGATTTTAATACTTTTTCCAACCCAGCTGTGTTGGAGATTGAATTTTCTAATGTATTTAGTCTTGTTGTGGCTTGCTGACACATGGTTAGTGTCAAACCATGCACGCCCAGTTTGTCTGTGGAGCAAATTTCTATTATTGGTTGCATTTCTTTTGTTAACATTTTTTCATTTAATTTGGAACAGCTTGCAAGAGTTGGCATTAAGCCAAAACAATTGACATTTTTGTGCGCTAATTGTTCCATACCATCAGTAGCACATGTATTATCACCATAAAGCGCATGGATGTGCTGGGTTTTCAATATTGCTTGTGCTTCTTGAGATGGTAGCAATTCTAATACTTTTTAAAATGGTGGCGTAAGTGAGGTCTGCAGATTGAAACATGTTTTCTGTTAATTCTCTGCATTGGAAATGTTGACAAAGGTTGACATTTCCTATGCTGCCAACAGTTTTACAGCAGAGTTTGTGTCCTAAGGTTTTTAAAAATAGGTTCACCTTTCACTGGTGTCAATTGTACAAGATCTCCGAAAACGATAATGTATTTTCCTGGCAAGAGTTATTCGTAGTTTGTTTTAAGTACGTATTGCAATCTGAGTTGAATCAAAGCCAAAATTAGGTTGGAGACCATGCTCACATCAACTATTAGTAGCATTTTCATTTGTTTTAAAACTCTGCATATTTCCATTGCAGCTTCTGTAGAAAGTTTGTAATAGTCTAATTTGTTTTCGTGTTCTACTGGAAGGAGTAGTAATCGGTGTAAAGTGACATCGCCTATGTTATAGGCAAATAAACCTGTGTGGGCAGTTACAACAGCTGACAGTTTGTTTGTCAATTGTTGAAGGAACTTGCTGATGATTTTGATTAAGAATATTTTGCCTGACCCAGCTTCACCACTGACATACAGTAGTATAAGTTTGTAATTTTGGCAAGCACATTCTTTATTTTCGTGTTGTACACCATGTGCAATTTCTTTAGTTACTTCTGCAAAAATGGTGCGCTGGTCTTTGTTAAGTTTTGATTGTAGTACAGTTAAGTCTTCTGTATCTTCTTCATAGTGACACATGGTGTTTTCCACTTCTGTCATAGCTAATTCTGCCTCATTTGCTATTAGTGGCTGTCCTAGTGGTTCTTGGCTTCCTGTTACACAAGGTTGACTACTGTCCGAAGTGTCCTTATCTAGTTGGGCCTGGAGTTCCTCTTTTTGTTGTTGTTCATTGTGCAACATTGTTTTGTACTGCGTAAAGTTCACATCGGTGATAGTGCTTTCATTTGCTTTGAAAGCGTCTTCATAGCAGTCATAGTTATCTAGTATGCCTTCTTCTTTTCTCCATGGTTTAAAAAGTTGTAGCAGGAACATGTAATATAGTTCTTTCTGTTGAGGAGTTTTTAATGACAATTTGACATGATTAATTAAGCTTTGTTTGGTAAGTTTCACTAAGCTGCCTTCACAATCTGTCACTCTATATCTACCTTTGCTTTCATCAGGTTTTATATTATTTTTGTATTCAAAGTTTTGGGCTATGTGGTATAGACACATGGTTTCCAAAGTGGTACTCCTGTTCGGGTAGTATGTGTCTAGTAAATAGTTTATCAAAATGTCTTGGCTGTTGGGATCATTTTTGGCTATTTTGTCTATGTCCTCATATGATTTGAGAACTCTTTTTCTAGATTTAGCAGGACCAAGACTTAGCCATACAATATTTTCAGATTTTCCATACAAAGCAGTACCGGTTAAACGATCTGCAGCTTCATAGGCGCCACATTCTCTAGGAGAGAGCATTTTTATGCCTACGCTGTACAATTTTGTAGATAGTGTTTTGTTTGATGATAGGTCATTCCAGAGGTCTTGCAGCTCTGTTTTTCCTGCTTTTGTTAAGTAGGCTGTAACATATCGTGCAACTGCAGTGGAATTGTCTGCAATGTATTGTACATCTATGTTTGCATTCCATAAGAAGGCAATGATTGTATTGTAATCATGGATATATTTTCATTCTTCTGTTATTTTATGTAATACTTGTTCTTAGGTGATTTACCTTTAACCTTATGTCTAACTGAAGACATGAGGTTGTTCACTTCACCTGTTTCTGTAACTGGTCTAGAGAAACCAAAGCGACATTTGGTGTAGTATTTCCCTTTGTTTTTGTATTTGCGACGACAATATTTGCCACATTTGTGTCTTTGAAATTTTACAATTTGTCCATGAAAATAACTTTGTGTCGTTTGTGAAGGGATTTCACAAGTGACATATTTTTGGATGAACTGCAAAACAGTGGCATCACTGTCCTGACCAAATGTAGGTGCGCCTTTAATCCATAAAAGCATGTGAATATGTGGTGCTCCTCTGGCTTGGTATTCTTTTCTCCAAAAGAAGTGTTGCACTTCTCTGAGGAGAGGAAAAGTTTTATTACAAATAAAGTGTAGCATAGCAATGAAACGATGGTGGAAATATCTTGAAACATTAACAGGATCTAGAGAGCAAAGTTATCCAGGTGTTAGTATATCTATGTTGGTTTTGTTGTTGTTTGATATGCGTAGGAAATTATGTAAATCTTCCCATGCATATTCTGCACAACTTAATGTAACAAACCAAGTTGGTGGTCCAAGGTTTCTGATCATACAACATACATCTCAGGGACATCAGAAACAGGATTCTTTCGTACCACGCATGTCTGCAAACAGATTAGTTCTGCATGATTGTAAAACGTCATCTTTTTCTTGCACTTTTTGTATTAATTGCGTAGCTGACATATTTTGAAAGTGGGTTCCAGATTTCAATATGTGTGCAACTCCGTAACATAGGGTTGCTAGTTCACTTTCAAAGAGTAGGTGGAATATTTATTCCACATTTTGTCTAAATCTGGGATCTTGCGAATACATTTGTAAAGAGCTGTATTCTGATGCAGAGTGGGTCTCTAATCGTATCTTCCTCCTTTGCCAGTAGGAAATAGTAGTGGAAAAGCATGTGCGTCTATACTTTTTTCCCATATGCTCATTTGTGAACCTTTGGTTTGTCGCATTTGGTAAGTTTCTAGTGCATCATCTATGCTCTCTTTAGAGTGCAATGGATGAATTGTATAATCGTCCAAAAGAGTGGATACTGCAGCAGGATCCAGAAGTTCAAATTGACCAGTTTCTGATGATTCTTGAATTATTTCAGTTGTTTCCCTTAAACTTTCTTCAATATTTACTTCTTTGTAGTATTGATTATTCTCTTTCAGATATTGCAAGGCTTGTCTAACTTTATGTAAGTCCACGAGTTGTTGCAAATTTTTTTTGTCTTTTGTTGGTACACCATTTAATAAGACAATTAAAGAATGCTCTATTGGACGTTGCACTCCTAGAGTGTGCACATTTTCTGTCAGATCTAATGGCAAATAAACTACTTTGTCACAAATGCCTTTCACCAATTCAGAGGGAGGTAATTTTGCTGTTTTTGTTTGATATGCATAGGAAATTATGTAAATCTTCCCATGCATATTCTGCACAACTTAATGTAACAAACCAAGTTGGTGGTCCAAAGTTTCTGATCATACAACATACATCTCAGGGACATCAGAAACAGGATTCTTTCGTACCACGCATGTCTGCAAATTTTTTTTGTCTTTTGTTGGTACACCATTTACTAAGACAATTAAAGAATGCTCTATTGGACGTTGCACTCCTAGAGTGTGCACATTTTCTGTCAGATCTAATGGCAAATAAACTACTTGCCAAACTACTTGTCACAAATGCCTTTCACCAATTCAGAGGGAGGTAATTTTGCTGTTTTTGGTTGAAGGCATATTATTGCTTGAAAGCGGTGTACTGTTTGAATTATGATGCTCTCATACAAATTGAGTTGTTGCAGGGGTTTTGGTAGTGGGAATAATTCCAAGTTATTTGTGATAGCACATGAAGGAGTTTTGTTGTTGTCAAGTTTTGTAGTGCAGTAGCTGCAACATAGGGTTCACTTATTTCGTATTTGTTTTCTGCTAAATGGTAGAGAGCTAATTAAAACCATTTGGAATCTTCATTGTCTTCTATTTTGTATGTTACGTCTATAGTTTGTGTGTTACTTTTGTAAAAAGTTCTGCGGCAACATACACACACATGGTTTGGTACTTCAGTGGATGTACTTTTAAATTTTAGTATTTCTTTTTTGTATGTGTGTAATAGAAGGTTGCCAAGTGCAGAATTGTTGCTAGTCTGTTTTAAAGCTATTGCATTTTGTAAGTGGCTTTCACTTCCAAAATATTTTCTCTGGATACGGTTGATTTCTTCTTGTAGGTCTTTGGGTGTACCATGTAGAAGAGTGTTATTTAAATTGGCTAGTTCTAAAGGTGGACTTTTAGCATATTACAGTTTATACACTAGATTTCATACATTTTAATGATGTGTTGATATTATTTTGATATCATGGATGGTGCTTTTGCAAATAGGTCATGAAATGCAGGCTAATGAATGTCCTTGTAGGCCTGTGTATTTGTGTACTGGACAGGTATCCATATTTTGCAGCACTTTCATTTTGATTTTGTCTTTACCTTTCACACACTGATTGAGGAACTTGCGTAAAGATTTGAAAGATTTGTTGGGAATGTTACACATTGACGTGCACGGCCATTTGTATACTGGACGTTCTGGTTCAGTCGAATGGAGAGGTAATTCTGAGTTTTCTGGGGATACTTTTGTAAGCAGTGCTTCTTGTTCCATGATGGTATTATTGATTTTTTCATATCCTCGTCCATTGCTATGGATGGCAATTGTGTTTGTTTGATTTTCTTTGTATGCTTCTTCATTAAAATATGGTTCTGTGGTCGTCTTGTGACTCCATTCACCTCCACAAATATTTAAGAAGTTATTTTTGTTGACATTCTGTTTATTGAGAAGTTTCTTTTGTAATTTAGTGGTTAGTTTTGTTAGTGGTTTCATCCTGTTTAAAACAAAAATAAATAACTTCATTTTGAGAAGGATTGCACTGTCTACGAGAGCTTCTAGAATTCATTTTCTACGGTAGGTTTTAAGGGTTGTGGATGATTTTGCTCCTTTTCTTATTAGATTCAGAAGGATTCTGTGGCGGAACTTTTGCTAAAATACTTCTTTTACTATGTTTTCTTGCTAGTATACGAGAATCTATCGGAGCAGTGTTAGCAGTGGCGGTAGCCAAATTCTTGTTAAGCATTTTCTGTTTCGTGCCACATTTTGATAGAGGAGGCAAAGTTTCTGTAGTTGAAGCTTCTTTTGTTTTGCTAAATGACTGCATTAGCTGTTTTGTTCCAACGTTTTGTACAAACTCTGGTAGAGATGGATGCTTACTTTGGACACTTTTATTTTCATTTGCTCTATTTCTGTGTTCCTTTCTACGGACTTGCTTTTTGGTAGGCATTCTTTGGGGTCTGTTGAAAAAAAAGAAGGTATGGGTTGGTCTGTTTTACAATGTATGTGTGCTGTGTGTATGCGTGTATGAGTTTGATGGGGAAGATGTTTGTGGTGTTGTATGAATGTGCATTGGGCAGTTACAATGATATGATATCATATGATATGATATGGCATTTGTAACGCGCCTATACACAAGTGTTTCATGGCGCGACGAGGCAGGGGGGGAACAAGGGGAGACAGACAACAATCCTACTAGGCCAGGTGTCATTCAGATCGTGCAAGGGCAGAGGGGACTGGGAAAAGTGCAAGGGGAAGGGGAGAGGGGGAAAAGTGCTGTACATGGTTAGTAGAATACAAGATAAATAATAGGGCCAGCTGGTGGCAAATGCAAGGTAAGTGCCGGGAGAAGGGGCTGTAGGATACAGTGACAGTCCCGTTTTGGAGGTAGGCAGTACAGCGAAGATTGGCTGGGCCAAGGGCCCAGTAGCAGATTCAGTGCAGGTTCCGTGATTTTAGCAGGGGAGAGAGGGAGAGAAAGCGGTGGCAAAGAGGAAGGTTTTGAGGTGCTTCCGGAACCGGAGATGGTTCTCCTCAAGTTTCAGGGAGGCAGGAAGGCTGTTCCAGAGGGAGGCCCCTGCTGTGGAGAGAGTTCTACCCCCAGCTCGTTGCTTGGAGAAGCGGCTGACCCTGAGGTAGTTGGAGGTGGATGAGCGAAGAGCTCGAGAAGGGAGATATTTCGGAAGAGAGAGTTGAAGGTATTTTGGCCCAAGGCCCCAGAAGACCTTATGGACAATGCAGAAGGTTTTGAACTTAATCCTCGCAGCCACTGGGAGCCAGTGTAGTGATTTCAGTCCTGGAGAGATACGGACCCTGGGCTTGAGGCCATGGACAAGTTTCGCAGTCCTGTTCTGGATGAGTTGCAAAGGGTGGAGAGTAGAGGCAGGAAGATTTAGATAGAGGCTGTTACAGTAGTCCAGCTTCGAGAGAACCAGGGCTCTGGAGACAGTGAGCTTCTGGGGGAAGGAGAGGAAAGGAAGGATACCTCTGAGGAGGTGTACCTGGTAGTGTGACTTCTTAGAGATGTCAGATATGTGAGGAGAGAAAGAGAGTGTGGAGTCGAAGATGAAACCAAGGTTTTTTGCCTTGCAGGTAGGCGCAGGAAGAAGGCCAAGGGAGGCAGGCCAGAGAGCTGCAGGAAAGGAGGGAGTGGGTGTCCCGATAAGTAGAATCTCAGTCTTACTGGCATTAAGGCAGAGGTCGTTGGTGGCACACCATTCCTGGATAGCAGAGAGACAGTCAGAGATGAGGGAAAGGGAAGAGGATGCCGAGGGTAGTCTGAAAATGAGATGGGTATCATCCACGTAGCACTGAAAGTTGGGACAGAGAGCGGCGATGCGGTGAGCAAGAAGAGCCAGATACTGGTTGAACAGCCAGGGGGAGAGGTTAGATCCCTGGGGGACACCACAGGTAGAGAAAAAGAAGTCAGAGAGGAAGGAACCCAGTTGGACCTGGGAGGGTCGATTGGAGAGGAAGGAGGTCAGCCACGCCAGAGCCTGACCAGTGATACACAGGTTATCACGGAGATGGTTGAGCAGGATGGTGTGGTTGACAGTGTCAAAGGCAGAAGAGAGGTCGAGCAAAATGAGAACACAAGGGGTGTTAGAGTCAAGGTTAGAGAGCAGGTCCTCACGGATGTTCAGGAGAGCAGTTCCGTGCTTCTGGCAGCTCTGAAGCCTGACTGATGGTCATGAAGACTACCAACAGATTCAGCATGGAGATTAAGCTGGGAGATGGCCAGTTTCTCCAGGAGCTTTCCCAGGAAGGGAGTGATAGAGATTGGGCGATAGTTAGCTGCGCAGGAGGGGTCAGAAGAGGGTTTCTTAAGAAGGGGGTGCACAAGGGAGTGCTTGAGGGGGGATGGGAAGACTCCAGAGGCGAAGGAGTGATTGCAGAAGTCAGCCAGGGCAGGGGCCAGGGAGTCGATGTGGTCCTTGATAGTTTTGGAGGAACAGGGGTGGACCTGTTTTGACAAGACTTTCATAGATCGGACTTGTCTCGAAACCTCGTCAGCAGAAAAAAGGGGAACGGCAGAGAAGGAGGGAGGAGGGGTGGCTGCAGAAGGGCCAGAGGGAGAGCAGGGAATAGAGGGGGGGAGGTGATAGGAAGAGAGTGAGGAAAGGATGTCCTGAGTTTTTGAAATGAAGTGAGGGGCCAGTGCCATGGAGAGGGCCTGGGAGGGGACAGGAGAGGTGGAGACTGCAGCAGGGTTGGCCAGCTCCTTGCAGATTTTAAAGAGTTCGGCCGAATTGTTAGATGCCGCAGAGATGCGGGCTTGGATAAGGGCTCTCTTCTTAGTGAGAACGGAGAGCTGTTATTGCCTTTGGAGCAGGCGGCAGGCCAGTTTATCAGAGGATGAACATGAAGCACGCCATTTCCTCTCTGCCACCCTGCACTTGCGTTTAAGGGTGACGAGATCTGAGTCATACCAGGAGTTACATTTGGCTTTGGGCTTCATGCGGATCCTCATGACAGGGGCAAGGATATCAAGGGTATCAGATATAGCAGAGTGGAGAGTGGAGAGGGCTGTGTCAGGGTGGGAGTCAGCCAAAGGGGTGGAGGGGACGAGAAGGTGGTAGCGAAAGCCTCAACTGACACGCGCTTCATGCGTCGGATGACCGTGAAGGTGGGTGGCAGTGATGAGGGTGGCTTTGCCTGTGGGGTAGGGAGGGTGAGGTGGGAGGATAGGAGAAAGTGATCACTCCAGGAGAGAGGAGGAGAGAGAGGGACAGAGAGGGGAAGGTCAGAAGAGATCAGAGCATCAAGAGTGTGCCCTTCAGAATGGGTCGGCCCAGACAGGAGAATAGAGAGTGAGAGAGAGTCGCAGAGGTCGCGAAAGAGTCCAGAGGGAGGACAGGAGGCATCAAGGTGGATATTAAAGTCTCCAAGAAAGAGGAGTTGAGAGGTTGAGGAGTGAGGAGGCGAGGTCAGCCCACTCAGAGAGGAAGGCGGAAATTTGACCAGGTGGCCGATAGATAGTAGCCACAGTAAGGGAATGGTTAGGAGAGAGAGAGTCAGCAGACAAGGCATTCAAAGGAGGAGTAGGTCTGCGTAGAAGTGACAGTGGAAAGAATCCACTCAGGGAAGATAAGGGCCACACCCCCCCAGCACGGTTAGGCCTGGGCATGGAGAGGATCTTGTAACCGTCAGGTAGGAGTGTGTCAAAGCTGGTGACAGAGCTGGCAGTGAACCATGTCTCAGTGAGGCCGAGGATGTCAAGGTCCAGTTCCTCAAGAAGGCGACAGATATCAGAGGAATGTTTTACGGCAAAGCAAGAGTTGAGAGTGGCAATATGAAGAAGGTTGCCATCCTTGAAGGACTTCCGGGGAGGGGTACAGATCAGAGGTACGCCCTGCGGAGGTGTAGAAGAAGGAGCCAGAGAGAGGGCAGGGTGAGAGGGTGGAGGCAAGGTAGCCGAGGACAGGGAAGAGGGGACCGCAGGAGAGGAAACAAAGTTGATGAGGCGCGGGAAGCGTCTATCAAAGAGGTGGAGGTTGGCCTGAGGGCCTTGGACCAAGACGGTCCGGTTAGCGTAGACATTAATGATGGCCTTAGAGGAGCGGAAGGGGCCAAGAGGACATCCCAACGGGTGCCACCATTAATGGGAGAAGAGGAGAAGAGAGAGAGCACAGAGACCATATGAAGGGTCCATTGGTCAGGGGAAGGCACGAAAAAGAGGATGTCAGTAAGAGTTTCCTTTGAAGAGGCACTGGTGTAGGTGTCAGCGATAGGGAGGCCTGGGTTGGAGACCAGGATATCCTTTTTTAACTTTTTCCTACCAGATTTAGTGAGGAGAGCAGGATAGTCAATTGAGAAGCAGTTAAAGAAGATAGGAGAGATAGAGAGCACCATGGAATAAGGAGGGAGTGGGGGGGGAGACAGACGAGAGCAAGCGGACAGGAATGAAGCGGCAAGCCCTAGTTTACCACAATTACAGAGCAACATGTGGTAAGTTGGGAAGGCTATTTTGCTGTTTGTATGTTACTGCACTGTGCTTCAGATGAGAGTAGAAAGTGAGCTATTGGTGAGGAGAAGCATTAATAGTAAACTTAATGGTAGAAAATTAAAGCAGGTATTTGTTATGTATTACTAACATTGTAAGGCTTGTGTATGTCATTTGTGTTCCAAAAAAATGGGGATTTGTGTGCCATTCTGTCTGTTAATCTTTGTTTAATAAATGGGGATTTGTGGGAAGAATGGTTCAGAAATCTATGGGTTTTTTTTTGGTGCGCAAACTACATAAATGACCCACACAGTCTCTTTGAGGAACAGTAAGAATATAAAGGTAGTATTGTACTTACTTTTTTTGTGGAATGAGCAGGTTTCTTCGGATATGTTGTTTGTAGTGTAGATGCTGTTGATTTTCAGGAGAGTGGTCTTCACTGCAATTGTAAAAGGAAGAAGTTAGTATGTTGTGTGTTTATATCAGTGATGTTAATGTACACGGTCATTTTTATGCTTTCGTGAAAGTATTCCCTTTGGATATCTCAACACAGTGTATGCGTGCATTTCATTTGACTTTGTGCAGCCTTTATATGTTATTTGCAGTATGTTAGTTCAACCTGCTTCGCAAATGAGTACAATTTTAAGTACATGAAATTACCTTGTGTTTTTGCAGCTGTGTTGTAGATAGCAGAGAGGTTTGGAAGTGATAGGTCATTATAGTAGATGGGAAAAATTTGAATACTTTCATATTATAATTAGGCATGCGAAAAAATCGGGAGCACCTGAGAGGGAGATGTCACCACAGCAATCGTGAACGTTTATTTTTCTCACACGATTGCATTGGGAGTACCATTAATTTGGGCGGAAGACAGTAAAAAATGGTGACTTTTCTTAATGTAGTATCGAGTTTCGCGCGTAAATCGGGAGGGTTGGTATGTATGTATAGGTTATGCAGGAGATAGTAAGAAGTGCGATTTTTCAATGAAAAATCGGGAGTCTCATGTTTAAAGCGGGAGCGTTTGTATGTATGTTTTGGCTATGCAGATTTAGTGGCATTAATTTGTTTATATGTAATCATAAGAGTTGTACATGTACTCTGAATAAAATATGCATACCTGCACTTTGTAATCATGCATGTGGGTATGCATGGAGCTGTAAGTAGAAATCCACGAGACTTGCACAGTACTTTTTGTAGTAGGTGTTTTGCAATGATATGAGACTTGTATTCAGAGTGATCAACAGTACATTTGAAGTGCGGAACTCTGATGATGGAGTTAGATGTAGAGGTCTTGGATGTGATTGGTGGATGGTTGTGTGACTGCTTAGCTGTGTCCAATGAGAGAATGGATTTGTGAGTGATGTGGAAAGGGTAGAAGGACTGGCTAAGAGTTACGTGCCGTGCGGACACCGCGCCTGTCTGCGGGTAGGGTGTGCCACATACAGGGTTTTACAGCAAATCTAGCATGGAAAGGGGTCTGTAGGGATCAGCCAAACCAGATGTTGACATTGTTTATTTGTGTAGAAAGAGAGTGTGTGTAGTGAAGATGGCAGAGGTGGAGACAGTCAGGGTGTTGGTGCCCGGAGATATTTTTGTCCATGGTTTACAGCACTATTCTCAATGTAGGCATGTGGCAAACAATTTCTATGTAAGAGGAGTGGAGGTGGTGTGGAGCGCTGCGACTGACTGCAATGTAGAGGCAATTCTCCAAGTTTGCAGAGATATGGGTAGGATGAACAGTCCCCATGTGGTAGTTTTGCACTATGGTGCTTTCCATTTGAGCTACATGAGTTCACCTTCTTTGTTGGGAGATTTGGAACAATTGGTTCAAGCAGTCATCAACATCTTTCCAACTGCAAAAGTAATTTTTTCTGGATTACTTCCTACAGCAAAATGGGACAACAGTTCTGTTTTTAGTCCTGATCAAAGTATTGGTAGGTGTGCAATCAATCGTGGCATGTGTGCTTTCATGTTAAGAGCTGGTATGTTTTTCTGTAGCCACGAGAACATTAGGCCTCATTCCGACCCTTGCGTTAACCATGGTGCTATTAGCGCCATGGTTGACGCCGGTATTTTTCCAACTCCGCCATGGTGAATGGCGGAATTACTGCCCCATTCCAAGGTTGGTGGGGTGGTAATTCCCCATTCACCATGGGCCCTTCCCCATTCCCATTTTGGCGTTAAGTACCAACCCGCAAAGGGAACTCGGAATAGGGCGGTAAGGGTTTAACGACCCCCACTGTTTCCAGTAATGCGGCTTATTTTGAAGCAGATGGTGTTTCTTTATCTTTTTTGGGAAATGCCATGTTCTTTTGGAATGCAAGGCTTGCTTTGGAGCAGGTTATGTGATGATTGTAGGAGTAAAGTAAGAAGAACCCCCCCCCCCAAAAATACAAAATAACAGGTGTCTGTCAGGCATCTGCAAAACCCCCCAAAAAAACAGCTCTTTTCAAAGCCCACCTTAAAGGGGAAATGGGGACACTATTTAAATGTACAGTTGATACGCTCAGATCGTCTCCATGTCCGCGGACATGGCAGTAGTCTGCAGGCAGCGCGTATTACATACGGGGATTCTGGGGTGGAGAGGCATGCAAATGAGAATGAGAGAAGCTAGGGATTGGTTAGTAAAGTTCAGTGGGTGTGTTGTGAACAGAGAGATTTAGTGAGAACGTCTTTTTCCTGAGAGGAGAACAGACAGCTATGGCTGTGTGTGCTCCAAAACAGATTATCTGGATTTTGGGAGACTCATGGATACATTGGTTGAAGGTGCTTGCAGAACGTTGCGGTATTGTCATGATTCCTGCCCCTCATGTCCCCCGCCCTCCAAGATGTCAGGCTGGAGCCAGTCCACGATGACCTACATGGCCCTCAAGGGCCTCTCCATCCCTCCAAAGACCCACTTGGAGTCAGACTTGGCGCTTGTGGCACCAGACTCACTCACTCCCATAGAATAACATTGGGGATTGGACTTGTAGTGCATTGATGGGGACAAGATGGATGCCCCCACATATTTCGGTTCCCAGAACTACATGTGCAGTCTAGTCTTTTGGGTATGGTTCAGCCCAGAGACACCTGGGATACCCAGAGACTATTTGAGCCACGCCCAGGCTGAGAAACATGCCTTGTGTTTTCTGCACCTGCAGCGTGACACTCACCGTGATCGAATCGGTCTCCAGTAGGCCTGCATCTTTCTTCTGCGCTCAGCTCCTGCAAGAACAAGAACACCGTTAGGAACAGCCTTGCCTTGCGGCGCTTCTGCCCATCATTCATCGCTTCTTCTGTTCTGCGGGCATCTTTGGCAGTGTCATTCCCATCCCGGCACGCCTCTTCTTAAGGAAAAGGGAAAAGAACAGAAAAAAGGCATTGGTAAGCATTCAGCAAATCTTCGCTTATTTTTAAAGACTGTACAAGCTTCAAACGCTTACCTGAATCCCAGCCGCTCTGGAGGGAACTCTGTCTCCGGAACTTCTCATCCATCTGCAAGAGGGAAAAGACACTCCAGTTTAGCGTGGAAACATCTAGAGGTGCCGCGCTTACTCACCGCATTTCTTCTTCATAACCGGCATCCACTCTGAAAACGTCACGGCACCTAAAAGACACAGAAAAAGAACTCAGTTCAATACAAATACAAAAGGGTCACATTGCGCTCTCACTCACCTTCAGCGCTACTCATCTCAGCAGCACGTCGCCATCCCCGGATGCCGGCCATCATCTAAGGAAGGAAAGGAATGAAGTTAGCGAACTGTTCAAAAGATTCATTATACTTACCTGTCAGAGTCTTGCCAGTGAAGTAACTAGGCAGCAACGAGCCTGCATCAATCAACGCGCCCCTGCGCTGAAAGCAGGATGGAGAGCACACTTTCCAAGAAAATAAGGCCCAGTCTCCAGTCAAGTAGACTCCAGGAAAGGGTTTGAGGTCGTAAGAGGTCAGAACAGGCTGAGTGACGTCCCTGTGGATACCAGGTGAGCATTACAGGTATATCTGCAGATCTTGGATTCCCTCATGTGGAAATGTACTGGCATGGAGTGCGTGGAATAAAGTGGCTGGACTTGGTACCTCTGTGCTACTTTACAGACAGAGCGTCATCCTGATATAATTATCATTAATTGTCGAGGAAAGAGTTTAGGGCATGTGTCTGGAATTTCTTTGGAATTTGCAATGAAGGAAGGACTTGGGAAGGTCATGGACATGTTTCCAAATTGCAAAATAATCTTTTCTCGTATTGCGCAAAGACAAATGGGGTTCCGTTCTTCTTTATATGGTCCACAAATGGAGTAAGCGAGGCGCAATGTCAATAAGGCTGTTTGTGCCTTTCTAAGAGATGTTGGCATGTCCACTTTCCACAGTGAAAATATTATGTTTCGTAGCACATTCATTTTTCGCAGAGATGGAGTCCATCTTACATATGCTGGCAATCAGATTTGTCTTCGAAATGTGGAAAATGCATTGTGACCTTTTTTGGAATTATAGTCATCTATTTTGCATTACATGTTGACAAATCCAAGTTCAAACACACAAAACACCACCAAAATGCTCTTTTCAGAGCCACCACTTACTCCCAGAAAAACGTGCATTGGTTTTGCTACGGTTGCAGCCTAAAATTTTGTCTGTCCCAGGACTGTCCGCAGACTTTTTGAAAGATGCAGAGGGGCCTACACCGTTTACTTGATAGTTCTATTTTTAAACTGAGAAAGGTGGCTCTGAAAAGAGCCTTTTTTTACATTTTTTGTTGTTTTATATTTTTTAGGATTTTTTACACATGATACACTAGGAGAGGAGGGCAAAGGAGGGTAAGGAAGGGACACCAACCACGATGATAAGAAAGGGCAGGTGGAGAGAGAAAGATTTAGGGTGGGCCTTATTTACGTAGGTAGCAGCTCTTCTGGTGCTCCGTGACCGTAGTCTCAGAAGCACTTTGAAGACTCTCCCCCCTGCAGATTACTGCGTCACAGTACACACACAATATTGTGACCCTCGAAAGGTAAGGGTCAACAGAATTGTGAATGGCCTGGAAACAGCTGGAGAGAAGCGCTCTCCCACATGAGTGTCTCTTGTGGTGAGAGGATCGGAAATGAAGGATGCTGCGGAGGAACTCAACCTACTACGTTCTTTACTTGGTACAACCTTGCGAATGTCTGCACCGTGGAACAAAGGTAGGTGGCGCTTCATGGTTGTCGTACCAAAGCTGTACGCACCAGGTCTCCCACGACTCAGCACCAACTTGCACTGTTTACAGGTGACCTGGTTCGCACATGCTTTTGGTATGTTACCATAAACAGTAAACAACCGCCACACCCGCGACTCCCAGTGAGTGCTGGTAGTAGGGTGTTCCTCCACCTCATTCTCTTCATCCTCTTCATCCTCGCTCTCTACATCCTCACGCGTATTCCCCTCTGCAGGCCCTTGGGGAGGTGATGGTGGAGGGTTTGGGAGTGGTGCTGAGGCTGTTGTAGCAACAGCAGCCATGGATACCATCAGGGTTGGTGAGGTAATCTCTGCTAGAGCACTAAAGGCAGCAAACTCAAACTGCAATCACCAGAAGTACAATGAAGATGAGCTCGGGGGTGTGGCCTTTTATAGGGGTGGAGGGGTGCGCCTCGTGACCATATTGATCACTCAAAAGCATTAAAAAAGTCCAAACAATATGTGGAAAGCCAGGGCCATTGTATGGGACATGTGAAATGGTGATTTTTTATTGTAAAATAATTTGGCTTTACTGCATAAGTTCTTTTGAAATGTTGGGGAAGCAGACAAAGTGCGCAAATTAGGACACACGCTCAGCGTGGGTGCAGTCACATGATGACGTTGTGAACACACCCGCGAAGGAAATGGGTGCCCGCAGGACACCAAATGCACAAGAACGGTCGTGCGCATGTGCACGGGTGTTCTACAGACAGTGTTCGGGTCCTGAAACTAATTAAAAGTGCGACACAGGTGAGATGGACAGTTACGGACAGGCGCGATGTTCGCAGAACTTACGGGTGTGGTGCACATGTGCGTAGATGTTCTGCTGACTGTACGGCCAGGTATAGTGTCCTTAGGACACTTCCATTTTGTTTGTCTATGGACATGCCGGACACCGCGCCTGTTCTACGGACAGTTCCATCTTGGCTGCGGATGGTACGGACAGGTATAGTGTCCTTAGGACACTCCCATTTTGTTCATTTATGGACATCCCGGACACCTGGTGTGTTCTAAGAACAGTTTGATCTTGGTTGCCAACAGTACAGAGAGGTATGATGTCCTTAGGACGCCCCCATTTTGTTGATTTACGGACATCTCGGACAGCTGGTGTGTTCTAAGAACAGTTCCATCTTGGTTGCAAATGGTACAGGTAGGTGTATTGTCCTTAGGACATCCATATGTTATGAATTACAGACAGGCCGAACAGGTGCGCTGTCCGCTGACTTTTTAACTCTTTAAAAAAAAGAAAAGTAGACGCAAACAATTCCATTAAAACTAACATAACATTTTTTTAATTAAACACATATACAGCAATTAAGAGAGAGAGGGGGAAGCAGACACTGAAACAAATATAGGGGAATAAGGGGTTTCCAGAGGCTGGTTGTGAGGGGATGAAGAGATGGAAGTTTTGTTGAAATGTTTATGTTGTTCTTGAGGGTTTGGGGATAGTTCACTGGGAAATGGAGAAGGGGGACAGGTACAGGTAGTACAGTGGTATCTAATTTTTCCGTTGACGTGGTCCTCCACAAATTGCCGTAAACTATTGAAATTATATTTGAGCATGTCCACTTTCTCTTCTATGCATTTCAAGGTGTCTTGCACTGTACTGTGTCTTTTGGTTGAATTTCTTCAATTTTTGTATGGTCTGTTAAAAATAAATATATATATATGTTAAGTACACATAAAGTACTGACTATTAATTTGCTTATGCAAAGAAGTGTGTACCATTATTATCGCTATCTTCTGACATTTCGTCATGCGTAAAATTCTAAAATTCTCCTCCAGCCACTCCAAAGTACTGCACATTTCTGTGTGAAAACAACAGAAATACATTATTTGATCCGCACCTCATACAAAAAGTATACAAACATATAAGAAAAATGAAGTTCACTTACTACTTTCTTGTACTTTGTACTCGTTGTGTTGTGTTCGTCTACTGTCACTCCTAGCTGTGCAGTTTCTGTGAGGTAATTACGCTGGAGGCATATCTTTTTTTGTTATGGTATAATCCATTTCATGTTATATGATATTTAAATGGATGGGTGATGTGTTAGACGTGTAGGTTCCACTGCTTATTTATTATTACTTATAATGTGTTTATGTGCTGCTTTTTAAACTTGTGCAGTTTTTATATGGCATGATAGAACAATTTCAGATACCCCCTGAGTGTTTGGGTAGTTTTGATATGGTCCGCGCCCGTCCGCGGACATACGCTCAGTCCGTGGCCTTCAAATATCATTAGCGGGGCGGGGTTCACTATGTTCTATGTTACATGCATATAAAGTAAGGGAATCCTAGTAAAAATCTCCTAAATTCACATGATGAAAGTGTATATTCAGTAAAAAAACTTTGTTAAAGGGACGTTATGGTTAAGTTGCGCTACTAAAAACCTGTGAAATTCAGTAAAAAAACTTTGTTAAAGGGACATTATGGTTCCAAGTACAACCAAAAAACCTTTGAAATTCGCCAGTTCTGGTCAGCTAAGCAACCATAACTTGCGTCACCACTGTGCACTGCTAAAACTAACACCCAGGACATCAAAGATGACATCAGAAATATAATTGATGACATCACTGATGCTTTTGACTTCAAACTCGAGTTCTCCATCAACTAGGATAGGTTTTGGAGATTTAGTCGCGTTTGAGGTTGCACGGGTTTTAATAGAGAGACATGGAAGACCGGATGTATCTTCATGTGCGGGGGCAAGTCCAACTTGACCGCTACTGGGTTTACTATGGTAGTGATGGAATAGGGACCAAGGTATCTTGGGTTGAATGTGCGTGGCCCTTTTAGAGGCAGATATTTGGTGGATAACCAGACTTGATCCCCTACTTGATATTGAGGGGCTTCCTTCCGATGTTGATCTGCTCCTTTCTTGTATTGTTCTTTAGCACTTTGAAGGTGAGAAACAGCTTCCTTAAAGGCTTGGGTGATTGTAGAATGCAGGTAGTCTACTGCTGGTGTTTCAAGATCTTGGAGGGGATCCAACTCCGAGGTTCGAGGGTGACTGCCGTACAAAAGAAAAAACGGGGTTTTCCCAGTTCCCGAATGGACAGAGTTATTGTAGGCATATTCGGCTATCCAAAGGATGTCTTTCCAAGTTTTTTCAGTTTGTTGCAGCATGCAGCGCAAATACTGTTCCAGAGGTTGATTGGTCCTCTTGGTTTGTCCGTCGGTCTGAGGGTGGTGACTGGTCGATAGTCTCACATCAATTTGAGCCGACCGACAGCAACTTCGCCAAAAATGAGAAATAAATTGACTACCTCGATCCGAAATTAGAACCGAAGGAAAACCGTGCAGTCGGACGATGTTTTCGAGAAATTCTCGGGGCAGAGTTGCTGCTGTTGGCAAGCCTTTGAGCGGAATGAAATGCGCCATCTTGGAGAATAAGTCCACGATTACTAGAATCGTATTGTATCCGGAGCATGGAGTTAGATCGGTGATGAAGTCCATAGAAAGCGTATGCCAAGGGCGAGGTGGGATGTCAATAGGGCGTAAGAGGCCGGCTGGTCTTTCCTTTTGACTCTTGTTTTGGGCGCATACTCCACAGGACATTATAAAGTCTCTGATATCTTTTTTCCAAGACGCCCACCAGAAGTAGCGCTTGATCTTTTCTGAGGTCTTGGCCATACCGGGATGTCCTTCCATTAAAGAATCGTGATAACAAGAGATTACTTTTTTCTGTAAATCTGTGCTGGGCAGGTATAATCGTTCTTGGAAATACAATAAGTTGTCCTTTACTGCAAAGTCCTTTCCCTGCAGATGCCAATTCTGTATGTCTGCTGGAGTTACAAGTTGCCTGGCTTTATCCTTAACTTCCTCTATGGATTCTGTGGCGATTACACCAGGAATTCTTTGTTCGGGAATGATTGGTACAGGTTTAGGGTTGATCAAGTGTTCTTCCACTCCCATCCGAGAAAGGACATCAGCTTTACCGTTCTTTGTACCAGGTCGATAGGTAATTATGAAGTCAAACTCGGCAAAGAATAATGTCCAACGGAGTTGTCTAGAGGATTGGGCTTTTGCGGTTTTCAAATATTGCAGGTTTCGGTGATCCGTAATCACAGTAACGGTGTGTCGGGCCCCCAGCAGATAATGCCGCCAAGCCTTAAAGGCAGACTTGATAGCCAGAAATTCCTTGTCAGTAATCGTGTAATTGATTTCAGGAGGTGAGAATTTGCGGGACCAAAATGCCACGGGATGCAACTGATTGGTTACCGGGTCCTTTTGTGATAGAACTGCCCCCATGGCAAGGCTTGAAGCATCAGTTTCCACGATGTAGGGGAGTTCGGGGCGAGGGTGTTTTAAGATTGGTGCAGAGATAAATTTAGTCTTCAAATCCTGGAAAGCTTGTTCCGCCTCGTTAGACCATTCAAAACGTTTGTTTTTCTTTAACAAGGCAGTGATGGGCTGGACTATTCGAGAGAATTCGGGGATAACCTGCGGTAAAAGTTAGCGAAGCCTAACATGCTTTGCACACCTTTTACGGAGGATGGTGATGGCCATTTGAGAACTGCATCGACCTTCTTTGAATCCATACGCACTCCGCCAGGTGATAATATGAATCCCAAGAATTCAACTTCAGTCACGTTGAAAACACATTTTTCCAACTTAGCGAAAAGTTTGTGTTGACGCAATCTTTCGAGGACCATTTTCACGTGTTTCCGATGTTCAGATTCCGATGAAGAATAAACGAGGATGTCGTCAATGTAAACAACAACACACACATCTATGAGCTCTCTGAGGACATCGTTCATAAAATATTGAAAGGCGGCCGGGGCATTGCAAAGTCCGAAGGGCATGACCTGATATTCAAATAGCCCATACTTGGTGCGGAAGGCCGTCTTCCATTCATCGCCCTCTTTTACTCGTACCAAGTGGTAAGCTCCTCTAAGATCCAGCTTTGTATATATGCATGCTTTTCTGACTTGGTCCAGGAGTTCAGGGATCAAAGGTAACGGATATCTATTCTTAACGGTGATCTGGTTCAGGGAGCGATAATCTATACGAGTTCTAAGGTCTCCTTCCTTTTTTGGAACGAAGAACAAAGCTGAAGAAGCAGGGGACTTGGAAGGACGAATAAACCCATTTGCCAGGTATTGATCCAGGTATTGTCGAAGGTGAAGGTTCTCAGGCTCGGTGAGGGCATAAATTCTACTACAAGGAGGAGTAGATCCAGGTATCAGGTCTATCTGGCAGTCATAAGACCTATGAGGAGGTAGAGAGTTAGCCTGATCCTTCCGGAAAACATCTTGGTATTCTAGGTATTCGGGAGGTAACTGGGGAGTCTCTGAAGAAATTGCTGCCAGTGCAACACCAGGTGGAGGGTGACAAGTAGAGACACATTCTGGAAACTGGACCGTTCTTGCTCGCCAATCGATCTGAGGATTGTGTTTCTCTAACCAAGGTATTCCTAGAATAATCTGAAACTGAGGGGCCTTGATCACATCGAACACGATCTTCTCATGGTGTCCATCTTGACTTACTAGCGTCACCTCTTGAGTGGTATGCGTTACTGGCCCGGAGGCTATCTCCGTACCATCCACCGTAGTAATGACGTCCTTTACAGCCTTGGGACAAAGAGTTAGATTCATCCTCAAAACCATTTCATGATCCACATAATTGCCGATGGCACCGCTGTCGACGTAAGCTTCAATTGCATGTAATCGATCCGGATTATCAGGGCTAATGAGGACCATAGGTATCACGAAATGCGAGGTCACGGAACTGGTTTTCACGCTCGGCAAGAGGACCTCTATTCTTGTCGGGCGAAGTCGTTTCCCTGCTCAGAGTTTGTAACTTTGGTAACTGCAGCTCCTACTGCCTTCTTGGCAGGTTTCACCGGACAGTCTCGAAGAAAGTGCCCTGAGTTTCCGCGATAGAGGCATAATTGCAACTGTTTTCTCCTTTCCCGCTCCTTTTGTGTTAGAGGACCTTTCAGACCCCCTATTTGCATGGGTTCCCCGGAGTCTACTCCTTTGGAAGGAGTTGGCGGTTTGGAAAATACTCGAGCATCAAACTTGGAACGATCGGCCTTCCTGTTCTGCAGTCTGTGATCTATTTGAACGACTAAGTCTATATAGTCCGAACAATCTTGTGGGGGATTCACTACTTGGGCTAACACATCTTTGAGCTCTCCACGTAGACCTCTATAAAACAGCGTAGTCCTTTTGTCCTCAGGCCATTGAGTTTCCACTAACAGTCTGTTGAAAGACGCAATATAAGCCAAAAGGTCTTGATTACCTTGTCGCAACGAAAGAAGCTCATTGTCCAAGGCCTGCCCCTGTGAATGTCTTGCGAACAGTTTTTCCATACTGAGCTGAAAAGCTTGAAAATCATGGAGGACCGGATTATCTTGATTTACTAGAGGGATCGACCAGTCTGCCGCATTGCCACTAAGGTACGAAAGCAGGAAAGCTACTTTAGCTTGATCAGTTGGAAAGGCTGCTGGCCGGCATAAGAAATGCAACCGGCACTGATTGATAAATACTGCAAACCTCTTTGGGTCACCAGAAAATCGTTCGGGCGGAGCCAGAGGTACATTCCCAGGTAGGTTGATCTGCACTGGATTCATAGAGGATGTAGAAGGAAGATTTCCCCCAGATGCGGGTAACGGGGTCTGTCCGGCTTGTGACTGTAGCAATTGTCTAGCGAGATCATCTGTTCGCTCCTTGGAAATAATCAGTTCCCTTCTTAGAGCGTTCGTTTCCTGACGGGCTGCATGCACTTCTGCCCTTAGTTCCCCAAGTAACTGGGCTAGCTGGTCGGTATCCGAGGTTTCCATAGTGCCTGGACGGGAGTTTTGTGGTAGGCTTTGCGTTCTGTAACGCTCACCTGATTCCCGTAGAGGCGCCGGTCTTGACTGGGCGTATACCGTATCTTCAAAGGTGATGTGTAACACACGGCTGGCTCTTTGGGCTGGACCTCTGTGCACTGTATGTCTGCCTCGAAGGGTAAGATGTCTGCAGATAGAAAATATGGGATTAAGGAACTGGGTTATTGAATGTCTCTCTCTTCTTCCCTTTCTCTTCTCCTGTAGAACCCCAAAGGTTAACGCTCTCACCTTAGGTAAGTGAACGCCGTGCTCTCCATCTGCCTCGGGCAGGGTGCTGTAACCAGTTTCTTCACTGGATAAGGGGAGCAGGCCTCTTGACTTCAGAGGACTGCTGTCCGTCGTTTACTGCACGAACGGTAAGTTTCGAGTAATTCTAATGTCTTTAAAGTCTTTAGTAATGATGTTTCTTGTTTTGCAGGGTTCGGCGATGGCGGATGACGGGCTGAAGTGAGTTGAAGATGGAGCCCGTGTGATGAATAGAAGCGCCTGGAAGCACGTAAGTAAGCGCTTGTTGCCTGCTTCACGATGCGCTCTAACTGTCTTTTTATTTTGCAGGTACAAGTTCGGAGCGGCTGCAGGGTGCCGGAATACCCACTGGGTTGGATGTGGAAAGGAGTAATGGCACGTGAGTATTAAAGTTCCCCAATGTCTTTAAATGCACCTTGTTTTGTCTTTCAGATGTGGGATGCAGCGCCGAAGGCCTCCGGAGCGTGCAAAGAGTTGGTAAGCTTTTGTCTTTCAGATGCCGGAATGCAGTGTGAAGACCTCCGGAGCACACGAAGAGTAGGTAAGCCTTTGTCTTTCAGATGCCGGAATGCAGCGCGAGGCGTTGGTGACAGCCGATGGACCAGGTAAGTGAAGAGCTGTCACTGAAGACCGTAATGCTAACCTGTTCTTTCTTGTCTTTATAGGTGTTGCTGAAGACTGGATTCAGGATGGTAAGCCTTTTTCCTTAGGCCCAGGATCAGATGCAGAAGACACGATGAGCGTTCTGCTGCAGAGGATGCAGAATAACGCAAAGCAAGATTCATCCATCGGGTGTGGTTTAAATAGCCTCCTGTAGTGCTTAAGTATCTCCATCCACAGCCACGCCTAGGTAAGAAAAGAGTTCCTGCTTTCCAGAAGAGTTCCAGTGTTCTGAATCTAGGGAGTGGCTCCTGCCCCACCCAACAGGAAAAGTAGTTCCAAACAGAAGAGGATCAGAGGCTCAACTGGCAGGCAAGTAAGCAGCATGGTCTGCTGCAGGTAAGTCCACCCAAGCATTATGAGCCCGGCGCTTCCAGCGCTGGGACTGGGCATATTTATGAGCCTGGTGCCACTGGCGCCAGGACTGGGTCCAAAAGGTCCCAATTGGGACTGGTTGGCACTCGGAACCTGGGTTATGGATCCGCTTCCAAGGGAGTTGGGAAAACCCTGACCTTTTGGAAGCAGAGATCATGACAATGGCCCTCTCTGCAAAGTTTGGTGAGGATTCGTCCAGGAGGGGCAAAGTTATAAGGGGGGTCCCTAAACTTTTTTATTCCCATAGACTGAATGGGAAAAATGTTTTGCTCGCGCCTACAGCCCAAAACGCTGGACGGATTTTCACCAAATTTGGACCAGGAGCAGCGGCTTGGTCCCAAAAGCGTGCTTTTGCAAATTTGGTGAAAATCCATACAGTAGTTTTTTTTAAAATTAACAAAAAGTAGGTAAAAAAGAAATGTGTGATATCTATGTTCGGTCCACGGACACACTTCCCTGTTCGCTCCGCGGACAGTGTCCTGATTGGCCGAGCGGCTCACATCATGTCTACGGACATGCGGCGTGTTCGCTGATTGGACGGTGTGAAGCGTGAAGCGCGTCAGATTTTCGGTAGCGCCCGCCATCTTGGATTTGCGGACGTCCGCGGACAGCGCGGTGAAAGTTTGTTCAAAATGTGTATTTAGTAGAGTGTGTTGGTGAGTAGGAGTGTTTGGGGAGGATGGGAGGGTATGAGATAGGTTAAATGTTGTGCTTTTTTATGTGGTAGACGTTCTTTTTGTGTTCAATTTGTCTGCGGACATCACAGGTGTTCTGAAATGTTCTAAATAAACTGAATGGGGGGTATTCTGAGGACTCAATATGTGTCAGTTTTGTTCGCAAGCAAGGTGAAACTGTTCTAAGAACACTTGCTGCGTCTTGAAATGTTCGCAAATAAACAAAATGGGGGTGTTCTGAGGACGCTGTCCGTATTGCTCTGTGGCAAGCTGAATGTGTTCTAAGAACACTTGCGGTGTCCTGAAATGATCGCAAATAAACAAAATGGGGGTGTTCTGAGGACGCTGTCCGCATTGTTCTTTGTCAAGTTGATTGTGTTCCAAGAACACTCGTGGTGTCCTAAAATGTTCCTAGGGGGTATCCTGAAGACGCTGTCCGTATTGTTCGTTGTCAAATTGAAAATGTTCTAAGAACTCTCGCGGTGTCCTGAAATGTTCATGGAGGGTGTCCAGAAGACGCTGTTCGTATTGTTCGCTGGCAAGTTGAGTGTGTTCTCAGAACACTCGCGGTGTCCTGAAATGTTCACAGACAAACAAAATGGGGTTGTTCTGAGGACGCTGTCCGTATTGTTTGTTGTCAAGTTGAAAGTGTTCTAAGAACTCTTGCGTTGTCTTGAAATGTTCGTAGGGGGTGTCCTGAAGACGCTGTCCGTATTGTTCGCTGGCAAGTTGAAAGTGTTCTATGAACACACGCGGTGTCTGTATTGTTCTTTGTCAAGTTGAATGTGTTCTAAGAACACTCACGGTGTCCTAAAATGTTCGTAAATAAACAAAATGTTGGTGTTCTGAGGACGCTGTCCGTATTTTTCTTTGTCAAGTTGAATGTGTTCTAAGAACACTCGTGGTGTCCTGAAATGTTTGCAAATAAACAAAATGGGGGTGTTCTGAGGACACTGTCCATATTGTTTGATGGTAAGTTGAATGTGTTTGTTTGTTTGTTTATTTGTTTGTTTGTTTGTTTGTTTGTTTGTTTGTTTATTTATTCATATCGCGCACCTTACCCCGGGGCAACAGGGCGTAGGCAAAAGATAATTCGAAGCTTACAATGTTGCAGAAATATACACTTTGAGGTAGTGATAAAGATAATCAGAATTACAGGAATAAGAAATGTACAAATCTTCATGCATAAAAAGTCAATATCTATGCAGGGGTAAATATACAAATATGTACAAGGCTGTTAAAGGCGGGTACTCCTGAGAAAAATATTCAGGATTACAGGAATAAGAGGTATACATATCTTCATACATAAAAGGTCAATATCTATACAGGAGGTAAATATACAGATGTGTGCTGTAAGGACATTCAAACCATCCACATTTCTTTTTTATGTATGCAGTGTAGTGCCCTGAATTGGTTGTGGCTCCTGCGTGGTAGATTATACCTATTGTTGTGAAGGTTTTCTTACCAAGTGATATTTGACCATGTGTGAATCCAGTCAGCTTGCAGTTATTTTTGGTACCATCTGCATTGTAACGTAGAAGCATTAGTATTACGTATTTACTATGTGTTTGTATTACTAACGTGGAGCGATTATCTGAATTGCAGGTAGAGCATAATCTACCATGGTTTGCATTTTGTACAAGTTGCTGAAATGGAATGGATTCACAGTTTGGTATTGATATATATATGAAGCGTTCATTGGGGATTTCTTCTTGTGTCACATTGTTGCAGAGAGTGCATGTATGTTTCCACATGTATGAAATCTGAAAGATTTCATTTATAGGTATGTTTTTGTTTTCCAGTACTTGTAGTAAGTACATTAGAAATTCTTGTGGATCTTCCTGTGAGTTTCTAGTGAATTTCACCATTCCAGCACAGTAGTCCAATTGTCGTCTTATAACAAAAACACTATATGTGTTGTCAGTATTGTTTGCTGCATTTCTGTGAAGTACTAACATTTGCAAACACAATGGGTCTGTACTGTGTGAGTAAATCTTGTCAACAATTGGTGGTAATTGAAATAGAATATTCATTGCTACATTTGCATAGCAACTTACACCAACTTTATTTGAGAGTTTAAATGGACCAGGAGGTTCTGTATTTGACTGCTTTTTTTGGAGTTTGTCTTCCTTCTTTGAAGAAGTACCTGGTTTACTTTCCCTAATTGATTCTTTTTTGCTTGTGGTACTTGATGAAGTATTACTTTCTTTTACTCTCTTTGGAGGATTTGCAGTGACATCCTGTTGCATTTCTGTTTGATTTATTTTTCTTTTATAACGTTTTACTTTTTGTGGAACAGAATATGTGTTTAGATGGGGGGTGTATAGTGAACGAAGTCTATTGTATTCTAAAATGCAAGGAATATCAGCGTTTACTTTACTTGCATCAAAGTTGATTAGAAATAGACCGTCAAGTGTACATAAGCGTGATAGTGCAGCGTAGCTCATGCCTTCTTTAAAGACTGTGTTACAAATATCTATCATTGCTTTGTCTAGGGTAAGACCTTGTGATTTATGAATTGTAACTGCGTATGCAAGATTTAGAGAAAATTGTTCACTGTGTACAAGAGAAGGAATCGAGCTGTTGAGCGTCCTATCCTTTTTACTTCTGAAAGTTTGTCAAAGAGTATATTGAAAAACTGAATTTTGTTGTCACGTGGGTATGTTTGAAAGCCAACAACTGTACCCAGTGCTCCATTAACTAGTCCTTGGTCCACGTCAAGGTTACGTTTAAGCATTACTCTGCAATTTACGGATAATTTTAATATCTTTTCTAAGCCTGCTGTGTTTGAGATTGATTTTTCTAAACTATTTAGTCTTGTTGTGGCTTGGTCACACATAGGTAGTGTCATACCATGTATGTTTAGTTTGTCTGTGGCGCTAATTTCCATTATTGGTTGCATTTCTTTACGTAACATTATTTCATTGAATTTGAAACAGCTTGCAAGAGTTGGCATTAAGGCCATACAATTGACATTTGTGTGGGCTAATTGTTCCATAACATCTGTTGCACATGCATTATTGCCATGAAGTGCATTCATGTGCCGGGTTTTCAATATTGTTTCTGCTTCTTTAGAAAGTATACCAACTCTGATACTTTTTAAGATGTTGGCATAAGTGAGATCTGCAGATTGGCGTATGTTTTCTGTTAATTCTCTGTATTGGAAATGTTGCCAAAGGTTGACATTTCCAATGCTGCCAACAGTTTTACGGCAGAGTTTGTGTCCTAATGTTTTAAAAATAGGCTCACCTTTCACTGGTGTCAATTGAAGAAGATCTCTGAAAACAATAATGTGTTTTCCTGCAAAGAGCTCTTCATAGTTTGTTTTGAGTACTTCTTGTAATCTGAGGTGAATCAAAGCCAACATTAGGTTGGAGACCATGCTCACTTCATCTATTAGTAGCATTTTCATTTGTTTCAATACTCTGCGTAGTTCCATTGCAGCTTCTGCAGAAAGTTTGTAATAGTCTAATTTGTTCTGGTGTTCTACTGGCAATAGTAGTAATCGGTGTAACGTGACACCACCTATGTTGTAGGCAGCTAAACCTGTGGGGGCAGTGACAACAGCTGACAGTTTGTTATTTGTCAATTTTTGAAGGAACTTACTGATGATTTTGATTAGGAATGTTTTGCCAGAACCAGATTCACCACTAACGTACAGTAGTATCGATTTATAATTATGGCAGGAACATTCTTTATTTTCATGTTGTACACCATGTGCAATTTGTTTTGTTACTTCTTGAAAAATGCTACCTTGCTCATTGTTTAGTTTTGATTGTAGTATAGTTAAGTCTTCTTTATCTTCATACTGACACATGGTGTTTTCTACTTCTATCATAGCTAATTCTGCCTCATTTATTATTAGTGGTTCTCCCAGTGGTTCTTGGCTTCCTGTTACAGAAGGTTGACTACTGTCAGGAGTTTCTTTATCTCGTTGGGCCTGGAGTTCTTCTTCGTGTTGCTGTTCATTGTGCAACATTGTTTTGTACTGTGTAAAGTTTACATCAGTTATAGTGCTTTCATTTGCTTTGAAAGCATCTTCATATGAGTCATAGTTATCTAGTATTTCTTCTTCTTTTCTCCATGGTTTAAAGAGTTATAGCAGGGACATGTAATATACTTCTATATGTTGAGGAGTCTTTAATGACAATTTGATATGATTAATTAAATTTGGTTTAGTGATTTTACCTTAGCTGCCTTCACAGTTTGTCACTCTGTATTTACCTTTTTTTTCATCAGGTTTTATATTATTTTTGTATGTGTAGTTTTGGGCTATGTGGTATAGACACATGGTTTCCAAAGTAATACTTCTGTTTGGGTGGTATGTGTCCAATACATTGTTTTCTAAAATGTCTTGGCAGTTGGGATCACGTTTGGCTATTGTTTCTATATCTTTGTATGATTTTAGAACTCTTTTTCTAGATTTAGCTGCACCAAGACTTAGCCATACTATATTTTCAGATTTTTCATACAATGCAGTACCAGTTAAACGATCAGCTGCTTCATATGATCCACATTCTCTATGGGTGAGCATTTTTATGCCCAAGCTGTATAATTTCTGAGACACTATTTTATCTGATGACAGGTCACTTCAGAGGTCTTGGAGCCCTGTCTTTTCTGATTTGGTTAAGTATGCTGTGACATATCGTGCAACTGCAGTAGAATTGTCTGTAATGTACTGCACGTCTATGTTTGCATTCCATAAGTAGGCAATGATTGCATTGTAATCATTGATATATTTTTCTTCTTCTTTTCTTTTTATGCAATATGTATTTTTAGGTGACTTACCTTTAACACTATGTCTAACTGAAGACATGAGGTTGTTCACTTGACCTGTATTTGTGACTGGTCTAGGGAAACCAAATCGGCATTTGGTGTAGTATTTCCCTTTGTTTTTGTATTTTCATTAAGATCACTATTTGTGGATTCTGATGGAATTTCACAAGTGACATATTTTTTAATAAACTGTAAAACAGTGGCATCACTGTCTTGACCAAATTTAGGAGCATCTTTAATCCATAAAAGCATGTGGATATGTGGTGCTCCTCTGGCTTGGTATTCCTTTCTCCAAAAGAAGTGTTGCACTTCTCCAAGAGGAGGAACAGTTTTGTTACAAATAAAATGTAGCATAGCAATGAAGCGATGGTGAAAATATCGTGAAACATTAACAGGATCCCGTGAACAAAGTTCTCCAGGTGTTAGTATATCTATGTTTGTTTTGTTTTCGTTTGATATGTGTAGGAAAGCATGCAAATCTTCCCATGCATATTCTGCGCAACTTAATGTAACAAACCAAGTGGGTGGGCCAAGGTTTCTGATCATACAACGTACATCTCCATGACGTCGAAACCAGTACTCTTTAGTACCACGCATATTTGCTAATAGATTTGTAAGATTTGCTTGTAAAACCTCATCTTTTTGTTGAACTTTTTGTAATAATTGTGTAGCTGTCATATTTTGAAAGTGTGATCCTGATTTTAATATGTGTGCAACTCCGTAACATAAAGTTGCTAGTTCACTTTCAAAGAGTAGGTGGAAAATGTATTCCACATTTTTCGAAATCTGGGATCTTCAGAATACATTCGTAATGAGCGATATTCTGATGCTGATAATCGTATCTTCCTCCTTTGCCAGTAGGAAACAGTAGAGGGAAAGCATGTGCTTCTATACTTTTTTCCCATATGCTGATTGGTGATCCCTTTGTTTGACGCATTTGGTACGTTTCCAGTGCATCTTCTATGGTGTCATTAGAGTGCAATGGATGAATTGTATAATGGTCTAAAGTGTTTGATATTGTAGCAGGATCTAGGAGCTCAAATTGACCAGCTTCTTGTGTCTGTTCAATTATTTCACTTGTATCTTGCAAGTTTTATTCAATATTAACTTCTTTGTAATATTCATTGTTCTCTTTAAGATATTGGAAGGCTTCTCTAACTTTATGTAAATCTACCAGTTGTTGCCACATTTTTTTGTCTTTTGTAGGTACTCCATTTACCAAGATAATTAAATATTGCTGCATTGGACGTTGCACTCCGAGAGTGTGCACATTTTCTTTTAGATCTAATGGTAAATAAACAACTTTTCCACAAATGCCTTTTACCAATTCAGAGGGAGGTAATTTTGCTGTTTTTGGTTGAAGGCGTATTATTGCTTGAAATGGGTGCACTGTTTGAATTATGATGCTCTCATATAAATTAAGTTGTTGCAGGGGTTTTGGTAGTGGGTAAAATTCCAAATTATTTGTGATAGCACGTGAAGGAGTTTGGTTGTTCTCAAGTTTTGTAGTGCAGTAACTGCAAAGTATTAAGGGCTCAGTTATTTCGTATTTGTTTTATGCTACAAGGTAGAGAGCTAATTCAAACCATTTAGAATCTTCATTGTCTTCTATTTTGTATGATAGGTCTACAGTTTTTGTGTTACTTTTATAAAAAGTTCTGCGGCAACATACACACATATGGTTTTGTACTTCAGCTGATGTACTTTTAAATTTGATTATTTCTTTTTTGTATGTGTTTAGTAAAAGGTTGCCATGTGTAGAATTGTTGCTAATTTGGTTTAAAGCTATTTCATTCGGTAAGTGGCTTTCACTTCCAAAATATTTTTTCTGGATATAGTCAACTTCTTCGAGTAGGTCTTTGGCTGTACCATGTAGAAGAATGTTATTTAAATTTGCTAGTGCTAAAGCAGAACTTTTAGCATAGTGCAGTTTATAGACTAGATTTCTTATAGTTGAATGATGTGTTGATATCTTTTTGATATCATGGAAGGTGGTTTTACAAGTAGGTCCCGTAATGCAGGCCAATGAATGTCCTTGTAGTCCTGTGTACTTGCGCACTGGACAGGTATCCATATTTTGCAGTAGTTTAATTTTGATTTTGTCTTTGCTTTTTACATATTGATTGAGGAATTGGCGTAAAGACTTGAAAAATTGTTTGGGAATGTTACACATTGACGTGCATGGCCATTTGTACACTAGATGTTCTGATTCAGTTGAATGGGGGGGTAATTCAAAGTACTTCTTGTTCCATTTTGGTATTATTCACTTTTTCATAACCTCGACCACTGCTATGTATGGCAATTGTATTTGTTTTCTTTTGTTTATACGCTTCTTCATTAAAGTATGGTTTTATGCTCGTAGTGTGATTCCATTCACCTCCGCATATACTTAAGAAGTTCTTTCTGTTCACATTTCGTTTATTGAGAAGTCTTTTTTGTAATTTAGTTATTAGTTTTATTAGTGGTTTCATTTTGTTTAACACTAAAATAAATAACTTTGAGAAGAATTGCACTGTCTGTCAACGCTTCTAAGATTAATTTCCTACGAGAGGTCTTAAGGGTTGAACCTGGTTTCTCTCCTGTTTTTATAAGATTTTGAAGGACTCTGTGACAGAACATTTTGGCTAAGATACTTTTCTTGGTATGCTTACTTTGAACTTTATCAAGATTTATAGAAGCAGTTTTATCTGTAGTGATAGCTGATTTTTTGTTAATTGTTTTCTGGTTTGTTTTACATTTTGATAGAGGAGGCAAAGTTTTTCCTCTTGAAACTTCTTGTGTTTCACTAAATGACTGTATTAGCTGTTTTGTTTCAACTTCTTTTACAAATTCCGCTAGATATCGATGCTTATGTTGGACACTTTTATTTTCATTTGCTCTACTTCTGCGTTGCTTTCTACGGACTTGACTTTTGGTAGGCATTCTTTAGGGTCTGTTGAAAAAAATTAAGAAGGTATGAGTTGGGGTGTTCTGCAATGTATGTGTGCTGTGTGCATGAGTGTTTGAGTAAGATGATAGAGATGTATGTAATGGTGTGTGATTGTGCATTGGGAACTACAACTAGTAGGGATGGGTATTCTTGAATTTATATGCTACTAAACTGGGGTTCAGATGACAGAAAAAAGTAAGCTAGTGGTGTGGAGAAGTACAAATAGTAAATCTAATGTATACAATTAAAACAGTTGTTTGTTCTATAATATCCAAATTGTAGCGGTTGAGTTGGGTAATTTGTGTGTCCAAAAATAGGAATTTGTGGGCCATTCTGTCTGTAAATCGCTGTTTAAGATATGGGGATTTTTGGACAGAATGGTTCACAATCTCTATTTTTAGGCACAGAAATAGCACGAATTACCTTTACAGTGTGTTCCAGTAATAATACAAATATTATTGTGATATTCTACTTTCTTTTTTTCTAAATGAACAGGTTAATTCTTTGTTCTTCTTTGTTCTTCAAATTCGGTTGCTTCTTTTCAGGAGAACGGTCTTCACTGCAACTGTAAAAGAAACAAATTAGTAATTTTGTTTGTATATAGCACTGTTTTTAATTTAGACATTGATTTTTTTAATTGAAATCCTCAGCGCCTTCCTCAAAACCATTAAAACTATCTTATTTACATAAGATACGTCGCACAAGTTTAATACACATGATATGTTCTTAATGAACAAATTGTATTGTAATGACTAACTTTAGCAAACAAAATATCTTTACTATGTTTGTGAAATTCATAATGTACCACTGAATACCACTATTTCTGTAACTAAGCTCTTCTAGGTAATAGTGTCTCAATGTCATGCTTAAATTAAAAAAATTGAATAAATAAAGAAATAAAACAAAAATATTAAGTCAGTTTGAAAATGTGTTCATGAATTGTACAGAAAATATGCATACCTGTAGTTTGTGTTCATGCATTTGGATATGCATGGAGCTGCAAGTAGAAATCTTGAAGACTTGTACAGTATTTGTGGTAGATGCTGCTTGCCAATGATATGACACTTTTACTCAGAGAGATTCAGAGTACATTTGCAGTGCTGATCTATGATGATGCAGTTAGATGTAGAGGTCTTGAATGTGATTGGTGGATGGTCATGTGACTTCTTAGCTACATCCAATGAGGGAATGGCACAGAAAGTGAAATGGATATGGTAGAAGGCCTGTTCATGTTATGATATCTCCGTGGACATGGCGGTAGTTCACGGACATCGGGTGTTACATCCGGGGATTTTTGGGTTCAGAAGTAATGCGAGTGGGGTATGTGTATTTCGGGGGTGCGCGGGAAGTTTCACACGCGAAAGGGCCTTTGCGAGTGGGGTACGTGTATTACTGGGGTTCGCGGGAAGTTTCACACGCGATTGGCCCTGTGCGAGAGGGTGTCATGATCTCTGCTTCCAAAAGGTCAGGGTTTTCCCAACTCCCTTGGAAGCAGATCCATAACCCAGGTTCCGAGTGCCAACCAGTCCCAATTGGGACCTTTTGGACCCAGTCCTGGCGCCAGTGGCACCAGGCTCATAAATATGCCCAGTCCCAGCGCTGGAAGCGCCGGGCTCATAATGCTTGGGTGGACTTACCTGCAGCAGACCATGCTGCTTACTTGCCTGCCAGTTGAGCCTCTGATCCTCTTCTGTTTGGAACTACTTTTCTTGTTGGGTGGGGCAGGAGCCACTCCCTAGATTCAGAACACTGGAACTCTTCTGGAAAGCAGGAACTCTTTTCTTACCTAGGCGTGGCTGTGGAAGGAGACACCTAAGCACTACAGGAGGCTATTTAAACCACACCCGATGGATGAATCTTGCTTTGCGTTATTCTGCATCCTCTGCAGCAGAACGCTCATCGTGTCTTCTGCATCTGATCCTGGGCCTAAGGAAAAAGGCTTACCATCCTGAATCCAGTCTTCAGCAACACCTATAAAGAAAAGAAAGAACAGGTTAGCATTACCGTCTTCAGTGACAGCTCTTCACTTACCTGGTCCATCGGCTGTCACCAACGCCTCGCGCTGCATTCCGGCATCTGAAAGACAAAAGCTTACCAACTCTTCGCACGCTCCGGAGGCCTTCGGCGCTGCATCCCTGTTAAGACGGATTTCTGAACTCTGTCCTGGTGGCGCAGAAGTTCAGAAGGCCAACCTAATTACTTGGAACAGGGTAACCTCTGGACAAGCCAGACCAATCAAGGTAGCGATCGCGGCGGTCAAGACTAGGTCTCAAGAGGGGTGAGGGTGACTGAAAGCCCGCAATGAGCACACAAAGCAAGAGCAATTACAAACTACTCCAAACAGTTGTTATATCAAAAATAGATACACATTTATTTTAAGGCCTTTAAAATAATGACCGTAGCGAGAAAATCACAATATCACAATATTAAACCAACACATACCATATCAACACAATATATATACAAATACACAGTCGCAAGCGTTTAAAGCACGAAATATGTAGTCCACCTGCCAGGGAAGGAAAACAGGCAGTGCGATAATGCTTTTGACTCAGTTCGCCTTCATCTGCACCTAACTAGATGGAAGTCCGAGCCCTGCGAAGAGTGGAGCCTTGTGCTCAAAGTACCTGCCACGCCGGTGCCAACGGGCAAAAGGGGAAGCTCTTTGGAGGAAGTCAGGCAGTTCGGGTTAGTGCACAGCAGAAGGAGAACAGGTTCCGCAGCTCAAGCGCAGCCTCCACAGCGGGCAGAAGCAGAGCGCGAGCGCGGCAAAAGGGTGCTGTTTTTATACAGCAGGGAAAAGCAATGGGATACTGCAGGAGGGCGACCAGATCCTAGATATACTACTCACCGGTCCCCGAAGCAAGCAGACCCAGGCTTCTCCACGATAGTTTCAGCAGCTGGCAGGTTCAGAAGAGCAGGAGACGCTTTGTAGTCGTGTAGAGCAAAAAGACGTCCCAATCGACGAAACCAGCACAGTTTTGTTGCCGCACAGGACAACGGAGCGGCCGTGTGTATTCGAGCCAAATGAACCCTCCTCCCTTCAGACCTGGGAACGCCAAGCGTACGAAGCGTGGGAGAGGGACAAGGACTCGCAATACAACACAACCTGGCGGCGGTTGCAGAGCCAAACTCCTTTGTAAGCTGGTCAGTCAACTGGATGGCCCAGAGGCGCTTCCGAAGGCTTACTTGGCAGGAGATGGTTGAAGATGCCGGGAATAGCTGTTCCTGCTATTCCAAAGGTCGAAGCACCAGTACAGGCCTTCTGGTTCGATCAAAGGAGGACAGGGGCTCTCCGGACGACAGCAGTGCAAAGGAGGATTCCTTCAGCGGGTCACCAGCGATTCCTCGGTCCAGCCTCGTAGTTGCAGGATACTTGGCTCCTGTATTCCTTCGTTCGTGAGAACTCAGGAGATCGACATGGTAGTGGTGTTTCCAGCCCCCTCTCATCCACGGTTCCCTTCGCGCCAAAACGGAGGGGAGCCAATGGGAGATCCGCTCATCAAAACACATACCATACGTGGACCAATCACGGACCACGGTGGTCCCAGGCATTCACACCACCCTAGACTCTCTGGCACCCAGGATGTGTATTGGGACCAGACATCCCAGCCCACACCCTGGAGGCACACAAACGACATGTAGAAGCCCGCGAAAGCAACCACGTTTCGCGGGAAAGTACATGCCCAAATAAGGAAGGCCCCGGGTCGCCGGACCTGGGGAAGGTGAAGGGAGCAAGACGGTCAGTGGACAAGACAAAGGAGCCTCGCGGCCTGGCCATTTTGGGAGCCAGGCCACCATTTTTGGTTCAGTGCAAAAACGTGCTCAGAACGCCAAAAGGAGCTCAAAATAAACAAAACGATCGCTGCCACCATTCGAGTCCCTGAATGACTTGCACCGATCAAATACCATCCTAAAAGAGTATCTAGGGCCTGTAGAAGGCTAGAGACCCAAGAGAGCTGTAACTTAGCTTACAGTGCCCTCTTGTGTCGTGTTGCACTAAAGCTGCGACACGATAAAAGAAACTACGGGAAACCACGTTCCCCGGTACTGACTGTCTTAAGGGCATGTCAGTTTCCCCGTAAGAAAGGAGCGAAAGCCCAGAGAAGTGCGGCAGAAGGCTGTACTTCTCTGGCAAAGTCAAGAACAAGGTTAAAAACAATAGCAAAAAGTTTAGGGGTTGCCACATGGAAGGAAAATTCCCTACAATTACGAAATCTTTCCTAACACTCGCCCCTCCCAGACTATGGACAGGGGGAACTAATCCACCCCTGGATGAGTCTCTTGTTCAGGTCGGTTAAACATTCTGGACAACCCATCAGCATTGCTATGTTGGACACCTGGCCTATGCTCAATAGTGAAGTCGAAGCCTTGAAGACTTATGGACCACCTAAGCAACTTTGGATTCTCCCCCTTCATGTTCATTAGCCACTTTAACGGCTTATGGTCAGTCTGCACAGTGAAGTGGGTCCCATAGAGGTAGGGCCTCAGCTTCCTTAGGGCCCACACAACAGAGAAACATTCTTTCTCTACCGTGGACCACCTGAGCTCTCTGTCCTTAAGCTGGCGACTAATAAAACCGATAGGGTGTTCCTTACCCTTCTCATCTACTTGTGATAGTACAGCTCCTATCCCAGTGTCAGAGGCATCCGTCTGCACGATAAAAGGTCTTTGATAATCAGGGGCCCTGAGCACAGGGGCCTGGCACAAGGAGTCTTTTAAGCCATTGAAGGCCTTCTCACACTCGTCGGTCCAAGTTACCTGCTTGGGTTTCTTCGGAGTTGTGAGGGCAGTCAGAGGAGCAGCTATGGTACCATAGTCTGCCACAAAATTGCGGTAATACCCCGTGAGTCCTAAAAAGGCTCTCACTTGGGTTTGCGTAGTGGGGGTAGGCCAGTCTTGTACTGCTTGTACCTGACTGAGTAGAGGCTGTCTCCTCCCTCCACCTACTTCATGTCCAAGGTAAACCACTGAGCCTTGTCCATTTTGGTGAGGGGCCACTCGGACACCCTCAAAAGAGCTATCTGAAGGACTGCTTGGGAACAGGTCGGGGAGAGGTTCAGACTCCTCTTCCTCAACGTCTGAAGCCAGTAGCAGTGCTGCGATTTCGACGCTTGGGCCGAAAGCCTTCAGCCTATTCACGTGAAACACTTTTGGAGCCTGTCCAGGCCTTCCAAGGTCCACTGAATAGTTAACCTCACCCAGGGGCTCCACTACTGGGCAAGGGCCTGACCATTTGTCCTGTAAAGCTCGAGGCCTTATGAGATTCATGATCAGGACTTGCTGACCAAGTGTAAAGTTGATGAGGGAAGCTTTCTGGTCGTACCAATGTTTCACCAGCACTTGCCCTGCCTTCAATTTATCACTAGCCAAGCCCACCAGAAGTACCATCCGTTTTCTGAGCCCTAGCACATAATCAACTACATTGGTAGTAACAGGGGGAGTGGGCATCTCCCATCCCTCTTTGACGATGGCTAAGGGTCCCCGTACGGGATGACCGAACAGAAGTTCGAAGGGGCTGAAGCCAACACCCTCCTGTGGTACCTCTCGGTAGGCAAACAGTAAGCATGAAACAAGAAGATCCCATTCTCTTCTCTGAGGCTCCTCCAGAGCCCCAATCATGCTCGTTAACGTCCTGTTGAAACGCCCCCCCAGACCATCGGTCTGGGGGCGGTATGCAGAAGAGAACCTGTAGGTGACCCCACATTCCTTCCACATAGCCTGCCTATACTTCGACATAAAGTTGCTGCCATGATCCGACACAACTTCTTTAGGGAAGCCAACCCTAGTAGACATGCCGAGTAAAGCTTCTGCAACTGGCTTGGCAGTTACAGTTGTCAATGGGACAGCCTCAGGATACCTGGTTGCATGGTCGACCAGCACCAGGATAAACCTATTGCCTGAGGATGTTTGCGGGTCAAGGGGACCAACCATGTCGATCCCTACCCTTTCAAATGGTACCCCCACAACTGGGAGCGGTACCAACGGAGCTTGGATTGTCGCGCCAACCTTACCAGACAACTGGCAGGCGGCACAACTCCTGCAGTGACTTTCTACTTGCTCCCCCATCTTGGGCCAGTAGAAGTGCATGGATAACCTTTGCTTGGTCCTCCTCATACCAAGGTGACCAGCAAGGGGAACGACATGCGCCAACTGCAGGAGGAAGGGCCTAACAGCAAGGGGAACCACCAACCTCCTATGGTCTCCTTCTGTAGACTCTGTGGGCTCACTATACAGGAGTCCACCTTCCTGGTAAATCCTATGCATCCCAGGAGGTTCACCCTCAAGCTGGGAGCAGGCCTGTCTCCTTAGGCCTTCCAGAGATGGGCACTCACGTTGGCCTTTACTGAATTCGTCCCTATCAGGACCTCCTTCAACTAACAAGTCTTTTAGTTCCGGATGGTCGTTGGGGTCGAATACTTCAGGCATCGCCACCTCCTCGTCAGGCTCGGGCGATTGACCAACTTCCTCCACCGCAGTGGTAGGCGAGCTCGGGGGAATATTCTCTTTCCCCCGTCTTGACTTGTAGACTCCTTTCGCCTTGGGTTTCCCCTTTGGCTGGGGCGGCGTATTGGACTTGGCCAATGCTGCCCGTGCTTGAGACCGTGTGTAGGGTCTTTCGGCAGTGTCTCCTACGAGCCCTAAAGCTCTGAGATCATTACCTAATAAGACCTTTCCCGGGACGTTTCTCTGAATGCTCACTGGAATCCTGACAGCTGTACCATTTAAAGTTAGATTAACAGGGATCACGGGAAACATACGGAGGGGGCCGTCAGCCAACTTAGTGGGCATCAGAGTAGCTCTGGCAACTTCCTCTGAGTCTACCAAGGTAGAATCCACTACAGTCCGACTGCACCCACTATCCCTAAGAGCTGGAGTATCCACTCCATTGATCAGCACACTGTCTTTAAAGTAGTGCTTAGTATTATCCGGAATCCTAGCATAAGCCTCTGCGACTTTAGGCTCCCAGGAACCCAGGGACACTAAAACTACCTCGGCCTCTATTCCGCTGGGAAATGAGTCCGAGGAGAAGGATGCTCCTGTAATCTCTTCTTCCTCGTAGGAGGAGAAGGCCAGATTAGCGGAGTGGACCCCCAAAGGTCTAACCTTACAACGGGGATCCCCCTTCACATGGTCAGTTGCTCCACAAGAAAAACAAGCCCCAGAGGGTCTGTTTACGTAGGGAGGCTTATTGTAACCAGAGTTCTGTTTCGGAGGCGCACCTCCACTACCCTGTGAGTTCTCTTGTGTCTTACCCTTGTTTTTCTTTTTGTGGCCCTTTTGGGAAGAAGATTTAGCAGATTCCCCACCCTCCATATCTTTGGACTTTTTCCCCTCCTCCTGCTTACCAGGATGAGTTTTGTCCTTATGGGACACTCGATGTGACACCCATAAGTCTGCTGCAATGGCCAGCTTCTTAGGATCTATCTCCTTCGAATCGGCCAAATGCTGCTTAAGCTCCGGGGAAGAAGAAGCAAAAATGTGTTCCAGCATGACAAGATTTATCATGCCGTCGAAGGTAGAAACCTTATAGCCTTCGACCCAGCCAGTTAAGTTTTTCAAAGATTCAGCGACATAAGATACCCAAGTACCACCTTCCTTTTTCTTATACTCTCGAAAACGCTTTAAATATTGGGCCGGAGTCTTCCCAAACTTTAAAATGAGAGTCTGCTTTAACATTGCGAAATCAGCCCGCTCAGCCTTCGACATTTCCATAATGGCACTACAGCCAGAATGGGGCAGTCTACTGAGCAACCACGCAATCTTATCAGCATTGTCAACTTCCTGGACCTCGCATGCATACTCAAACGCATTCAGCCAGTCCATAATGTCATTCCTCTCTTCATACACACTGAGCAGATCTTTTGGAAACCGTGGATGAGAGGAGGCCCCAGACCCATGTCCAGGACCCTTGGATCCATTTGCAACCTGAAGCTTGGCCAGTTCCAACTGGTGATCCCTGTCTTTTTGTTTTTCTGCCTGTTCGATTTTTAGTTTGGCTATGCTGAATTCAAGCTCCTGCTGCCTAAACCGCAGCTCTTGCTTCTTGAATTCAAGCATAGCCTCCCCATCAGCACTGGCCGAGGAAACATTAGACATTACATCCTCCCTGTCCTCGTGGTCGCGATGGATCAGTGCAGCGGCAGAACCGTCGGTTCTGCCAGTGAGAGCAGCCCCACCACCTTCTGCACTGTCCTCGGAAGTTATAGCGTCAAGCTGCGCTTCCTGCCACGCCACGATTCTCTGGATCATTTCCAATTTAGTGCCTTGAGAGGAAACACCTCTCTCCGCACACATCTTTTTCAGCGTTTCTGATTTGGAAGCATTTAAAGTTAACAACGTACTTGTTTCCATACTGTTTGATAGGACTATGGCCTTTTTAAAGTTATACTATAACAATTCACTACGTGTACTGTTTGGAATAACCTGAAATGCCTTAGTTCGAGCGCAACACTGGATACCTTCAGTCGTATCCCACCGCTGTACACCAATTTGTTAAGACGGATTTCTGAACTCTGTCCTGGTGGCGCAGAAGTTCAGAAGGCCAACCTAATTACTTGGAACAGGGTAACCTCTGGACAAGCCAGACCAATCAAGGTAGCGATCGCGGCGGTCAAGACTAGGTCTCAAGAGGGGTGAGGGTGACTGGAAGCCCGCAATGAGCACACAAAGCAAGAGCGCTTGCAAACTACTCCAAACAGTTGTTATATCAAAAATAGATACACATTTATTTTAAGGCCTTTAAAATAATGACCGTAGCGAGAAAATCACAATATCACAATATTAAACCAACACATACCATATCAACACAATATATATACAAATACACAGTCGCAAGCGTTTAAAGCACGAAATATGTAGTCCACCTGCCAGGGAAGGAAAACAGGCAGTGCGATAATGCTTTTGACTCAGTTCGCCTTCATCTGCACCTAACTAGATGGAAGTCCGAGCCCTGCGAAGAGTGGAGCCTTGTGCTCAAAGTACCTGCCACGCCGGTGCCAACGGGCAAAAGGGGAAGCTCTTTGGAGGAAGTCAGGCAGTTCGGGTTAGTGCACAGCAGAAGGAGAACAGGTTCCGCAGCTCAAGCGCAGCCTCCACAGCGGGCAGAAGCAGAGCGCGAGCGCGGCAAAAGGGTGCTGTTTTTATACAGCAGGGAAAAGCAATGGGATACTGCAGGAGGGCGACCAGATCCTAGATATACTACTCACCGGTCCCCGAAGCAAGCAGACCCAGGCTTCTCCATGATAGTTTCAGCAGCTGGCAGGTTCAGAAGAGCAGGAGACGCTTTGTAGTCGTGTAGAGCAAAAAGACGTCCCAATCGACGAAACCAGCACAGTTTTGTTGCCGCACAGGACAACGGAGCGGCCGTGTGTATTCGAGCCAAATGAACCCTCCTCCCTTCAGACCTGGGAACGCCAAGCGTACGAAGCGTGGGAGAGGGACAAGGACTCGCAATACAACACAACCTGGCGGCGGTTGCAGAGCCAAACTCCTTTGTAAGCTGGTCAGTCAACTGGATGGCCCAGAGACGCTTCCGAAGGCTTACTTGGCAGGAGATGGTTGAAGATGCCGGGAATAGCTGTTCCTGCTATTCCAAAGGTCGAAGCACCAGTACAGGCCTTCTGGTTCGATCAAAGGAGGACAGGGGCTCTCCGGACGACAGCAGTGCAAAGGAGGATTCCTTCAGCGGGTCACCAGCGATTCCTCGGTCCAGCCTCGTAGTTGCAGGATACTTGGCTCCTGTATTCCTTCGTTCGTGAGAACTCAGGAGATCGACATGGTAGTGGTGTTTCCAGCCCCCTCTCATCCACGGTTCCCTTCGCGCCAAAACGGAGGGGAGCCAATGGGAGATCCGCTCATCAAAACACATACCATACGTGGACCAATCACGGACCACGGTGGTCCCAGGCATTCACACCACCCTAGACTCTCTGGCACCCAGGATGTGTATTGGGACCAGACATCCCAGCCCACACCCTGGAGGCACACAAACGACATGTAGAAGCCCGCGAAAGCAACCACGTTTCGCGGGAAAGTACATGCCCAAATAAGGAAGGCCCCGGGTCGCCGGACCTGGGGAAGGTGAAGGGAGCAAGACGGTCAGTGGACAAGACAAAGGAGCCTCGCGGCCTGGCCATTTTGGGAGCCAGGCCACCATTTTGGGTTCAGTGCAAAAACGTGCTCAGAACGCCAAAAGGAGCTCAAAATAAACAAAACGATCGCTGCCACCATTCGAGTCCCTGAATGACTTGCACCGATCAAATACCATCCTAAAAGAGTATCTAGGGCCTGTAGAAGGCTAGAGACCCAAGAGAGCTGTAACTTAGCTTACAGTGCCCTCTTGTGTCGTGTTGCACTAAAGCTGCGACACGATAAAAGAAACTACGGGAAACCACGTTCCCCGGTACTGACTGTCTTAAGGGCATGTCAGTTTCCCCGTAAGAAAGGAGCGAAAGCCCAGAGAAGTGCGGCAGAAGGCTGTACTTCTCTGGCAAAGTCAAGAACAAGGTTAAAAACAATAGCAAAAAGTTTAGGGGTTGCCACATGGAAGGAAAATTCCCTACAATTACGAAATCTTTCCTAACAATCCCGCATCTGAAAGACAAAACAAGGTGCGTTTAAAGACATTGGGGAACTTTAATACTCATGTGCCATTACTCCTTTCCACATCTAACCGAGTGGGTATTCCGGCACCCTGCAGCCGCTCCGAACTTGTACCTGCAAAATAAAAAGACAGTTAGAGCGCATCGTGAAGCAGGCAACAAGCGCTTACTTACGTGCTTCCAGGCGCTTCTATTCATCACACGGGCTCCATCTTCAACTCACTTCAGCCCGTCATCCGCCATCGCCGGAACCCTGCAAAACAAGAAACATCATTACTAAAGACTTTAAAGACATTAGAATTACTCGAAACTTACCGTTTGTGCAGTAAACGACGGACAGCAGTCCTCTGAAGTCAAGAGGTCTGCTCCCCTTATCCAGTGAAGAAACTGGTTACAGCACCCTGCCCTGAGGCAGATGGAGAGCACGGCGTTCACTTACCTAAGGTGAGAGCGTTAACCTTTGGGGTTCTACAGGAGAAGAGAAAGGGAAGAAGAGAGAGACATTCAATAACCCAGTTCCTTAATCCCATATTTTCTATCTGCAGACATCTTACCCTTCGAATCAGACATACAGTGCACAGAGGTCCAGCCCAAAGAGCCAGCCGTGTGTTACACATCACCTTTGAAGATACAGTATACGCCCAGTCAAGACCGGCGCCTCTACGGGAATCAGGTGAGCGTTACAGAACGCAAAGACTACCACAAAACTCCCGTCCAGGCGCTATGGAAACCTCGGATACCGACCAGCTAGCCCAGTTACTTGGGGAACTAAGGGCAGAAGTGCATGCAGCCCGTCAGGAAACGAACACTCTAAGAAGGGAACTGATTATTTCCAAGGAGCGAACAGATGATCTCGCTAGACAATTGCTACAGTCACAAGCCGGACAGACCCCGTTACCCGCATCTGGGGGAAATCTTCCTTCTACATCCTCTATGAATCCAGTGCAGATCAACCTACCTGGGAATGTACCTCTGGCTCCGCCCGAACGATTTTCTGGTGACCCAAAGAGGTTTGCAGTATTTATCAATCAGTGCCGGTTGCATTTCTTATGCCGGCCAGCAGCCTTTCCAACTGATCAAGCTAAAGTAGCTTTCGTGCTTTCGTACCTTAGTGGCAATGCGGCAGACTGGTCGATCCCTCTAGTAAATCAAGATGATCCGGTCCTCCATGATTTTCAAGCTTTTCAGCTCAGTATGGAAAAACTGTTCGCAAGACATTCACAGGGGCAGGCCTTGGACAATGAGCTTCTTTCGTTGCGACAAGGTAATCAAGACCTTTTGGCTTATATTGCGTCTTTCAACAGACTGATAGTGGAAACTCAATGGCCTGAGGACAAAAGGATTACGCTGTTTTATAGAGGTCTACGTGGAGAGCTCAAAGATGTGTTAGCCCAAGTAGTGAATCCCCCACAAGATTGTTCGGACTATATAGACTTAGTCGTTCAAATAGATCACAGACTGCAGAACAGGAAGGCCGATCGTTCCAAGTTTGATGCTCGAGTATTTTCCAAACCGCCAACTCCTTCCAAAGGAGTAGACTCCGGGGAACCCATGCAAATAGGGGGTCTGAAAGGTCCTCTAACACAAAAGGAGCGGGAAAGGAGAAAACAGTTGCAATTATGCCTCTATTGCGGAAACTCAGGGCACTTCCTTCGAGACTGTCCGGTGAAACCTGCCAAGAAGGCAGTAGGAGCTGCAGTTACCAAAGTTACAAACTCTGAGCAGGGAAACGACCTCGCCCGACAAGAATAGAGGTCCTCTTGCCGAGCGTGAAAACCAGTTCCGTGACCTCGCATTTCGTGATACCTATGGTCCTCATTAGCCCTGATAATCCGGATCGATGACATGCAATTGAAGCTTACGTCGACAGCGGTGCCATCGGCAATTATGTGGATCATGAAATGGTTTTGAGGATGAATCTAACTCTTTGTCCCAAGGCTGTAAAGGACGTCATTACTACGGTGGATGGTACAGAGATAGCCTCCGGGCCAGTAACGCATACCACTCAAGAGGTGACGCTAGTAAGTCAAGATGGACACCATGAGAAGATCGTGTTCGATGTGATCAAGGCCCCTCAGTTTCAGATTATTCTAGGAATACCTTGGTTAGAGAAACACAATCCTCTGATCGATTGGCGAGCAAGAACGGTCCAGTTTCCAGAATGTGTCTCTACTTGTCACCCTCCACCTGGTGTTGCACTGGCAGCAATTTCTTCAGAGACTCCCTAGTTACCTCCCGAATACCTACAATACCAAGATGTTTTCCGGAAGGATCAGGCTAACTCTCTACCTCCTCATAGGTCTTATGACTGCCAGATAGACCTGATACCTGGATCTACTCCTCCTTGTAGTAGAATTTATGCCCTCACCGAGCCTGAGAACCTTCACCTTCGACAATACCTGGATCAATACCTGGCAAATGGGTTTATTCGTCCTTCCAAGTCCCCTGCTTCTTCAGCTTTGTTCTTCGTTCCAAAAAAGGAAGGAGACCTTAGAACTTGTATAGATTATCGCTCCCTGAACCAGATCACCGTTAAGAATAGATATCCGTTACCTTTGATCCCTGAACTCCTGGACCAAGTCAGAAAAGCATGGATATATTCAAAGCTGGATCTTAGAGGAGCTTACCACTTGGTACGAGTAAAAGAGGGCGATGAATGGAAGACGGCCTTCCGCACCAAGTATGGGCTATTTGAATATCAGGTCATGCCCTTCGGACTTTGCAATGCCCCGGCCGCCTTTCAATATTTTATGAACGATGTCCTCAGAGAGCTCATAGATGTGTGTGTTGTTGTTTACATTGACGACATCCTCGTTTATTCTTCATCGGAATCTGAACATCGGAAACACGTGAAAATGGTCCTCGAAAGATTGCGTCAACACAAACTTTTTGCTAAGTTGGAAAAATGTGTTTTCAACGTGACTGAAGTTGAATTCTTGGGATTCATATTATCACCTGGCGGAGTGCGTATGGATTCAAAGAAGGTCGATGCAGTTCTCAAATGGCCATCACCATCCTCCGTAAAAGGTGTGCAAAGCATGTTAGGCTTCGCTAACTTTTACCGCAGGTTTATCCCCGAATTCTCTCGAATAGTCCAGCCCATCACTGCCTTGTTAAAGAAAAACAAACGTTTTGAATGGTCTACCGAGGCGGAACAAGCTTTCCAGGATTTGAAGACTAAATTTATCTCTGCACCAATCTTAAAACACCCTCGCCCCGAACTCCCCTACATCGTGGAAACTGATGCTTCAAGCCTTGCCATGGGGGCAGTTCTATCACAAAAGGACCCGGTAACCAATCAGTTGCATCCCGTGGCATTTTGGTCCCGCAAATTCTCGCCTCCTGAAATCAATTACACGATTACTGACAAGGAACTTCTGGCTATCAAGTCTGCCTTTAAGGCTTGGCGGCATTATCGGCTGGGGGCCCGACACACCGTTACTGTGATTACGGATCACCGAAACCTGCAATATTTGAAAACCGCAAAAGCCCAATCCTCTAGACAACTCCGTTGGGCATTATTCTTTGCCGAGTTTGACTTCATAATTACCTATCGACCTGGTACAAAGAACGGTAAAGCTGATGCCCTTTCTCGGATGGGAGTGGAAGAACATTTGATCAACCCTAAACCTGTACCAATCATTCCCGAACAAAGAATTCTGGGTGTAATCGCCACAGAATCCATAGAGGAAGTTAAGGATAAAGCCAGGCAACTTGTAACTCCAGCAGACATACAGAATTGGCATCTGCAGGGAAAGGACTTTGCAGTAAAGGACAACTTATTGTATTTCCAAGAATGATTATACCTGCCCAGCACAGATTTACAGAAAAAAGTAATCTCTTGTTATCACGATTCTTTAATGGAAGGACATCCCGGTATGGCCAAGACCTCAGAAAAGATCAAGCGCTACTTCTGGTGGCCGTCTTGGAAAAAAGATATCAGAGACTTTATAATGTCCTGTGGAGTATGCGCCCAAAACAAGAGTCAAAAGGAAAGACCAGCAGGCCTCTTACGCCCTATTGACATCCCACCTCGCCCTTGGCATACGCTTTCTATGGACTTCATCACCGATCTACCTCCATGCTCTGGATACAATACGATTCTAGTAATCGTGGACTTATTCTCCAAGATGGCGCATTTCATTCCGCTCAAAGGCTTGCCAACAGCAGCAACTCTGGCCCGAGAATTTCTCGAAAACATCGTCCGACTGCACGGTTTTCCTTCGGTTCTAATTTCGGATCGAGGTAGTCAATTTATTTCTCATTTTTGGCGAAGTTGCTGTCGGTCGGCTCAAATTGATGTGAGACTATCGACCAGTCACCACCCTCAGACCGACGGACAAACCGAGAGGACCAATCAAACTCTGGAACAGTATTTACGCTGCATGCTGCAACAAACTGAAAAAACTTGGAAAGACATCCTTTGGATAGCCGAATATGCCTACAATAACTCTGTCCATTCGGGAACTGGGAAAACCCCGTTTTTTCTTTTGTACGGCAGTCACCCTCGAACCTCGGAGTTGGATCCCCTCCAAGATCTTGAAACACCAGCAGTAGACTACCTGCATTCTACAATCACCCAAGCCTTTAAGGAAGCTGTTTCTCACCTTCAAAGGGCTAAAGAACAATACAAGAAAGGAGCAGATCAACATCGGAAGGAAGCCCCTCAATATCAAGTAGGGGATCAAGTCTGGTTATCCACCAAATATCTACCTCTAAAAGGGCCACGCACATTCAACCCAAGATACCTTGGTCCCTATTCCATCACTACCATAGTAAACCCAGTAGCGGTCAAGTTGGACTTGCCCCCGCACATGAAGATACATCCGGTCTTCCACGTCTCTCTATTAAAACCCGTGCAACCTCAAACCCGACTAACTAAATCTCCAAAACCTATCCTAGTTGATGGAGAACTCGAGTTTGAAGTCAAAAGCATTCTGGACTCCAAGATCTCCAAATCTAAACTATTTTACCTAATTGACTGGAAAGGCTACGGCCCCCAAGAGAGATCCTGGGAACCTGCTGAATATGTCCACACTCCTCGCCTAATCAAAAGATTTCACCGAACATTTCCTGACAAGCCAAAACCCCCGGAGAAGCCAGGTTTGGGAGGGGCCTTGAGGGGGGGTACTGTCATGATCTCTGCTTCCAAAAGGTCAGGGTTTTCCCAACTCCCTTGGAAGCAGATCCATAACCCAGGTTCCGAGTGCCAACCAGTCCCAATTGGGACCTTTTGGACCCAGTCCTGGCGCCAGTGGCACCAGGCTCATAAATATGCCCAGTCCCAGCGCTGGAAGCGCCGGGCTCATAATGCTTGGGTGGACTTACCTGCAGCAGACCATGCTGCTTACTTGCCTGCCAGTTGAGCCTCTGATCCTCTTCTGTTTGGAACTACTTTTCCTGTTGGGTGGGGCAGGAGCCACTCCCTAGATTCATAACACTGGAACTCTTCTGGAAAGCAGGAACTCTTTTCTTACCTAGGCGTGGCTGTGGAAGGAGACACCTAAGCACTACAGGAGGCTATTTAAACCACACCCGATGGATGAATCTTGCTTTGCGTTATTCTGCATCCTCTGCAGCAGAACGCTCATCGTGTCTTCTGCATCTGATCCTGGGCCTAAGGAAAAAGGCTTACCATCTTGAATCCAGTCTTCAGCAACACCTATAAAGACAAGAAAGAACAGGTTAGCATTACCGTCTTCAGTGACAGCTCTTCACTTACCTGGTCCATCGGCTGTCACCAACGCCTCGCGCTGCATTCCGGCATCTGAAAGACAAAAGCTTACCAACTCTTCGCACGCTCCGGAGGCCTTCGGCGCTGCATCCCGCATCTGAAAGACAAAACAAGGTGCGTTTAAAGACATTGGGGAACTTTAATACTCACGTGCCATTACTCCTTTCCACATCTAACCCAGTGGGTATTCCGGCACCCTGCAGCCGCTCCGAACTTGTACCTGCAAAATAAAAAGACAGTTAGAGCGCATCGTAAAGCAGGCAACAAGCGCTTACTTACGTGCTTCCAGGCGCTTCTATTCATCACACGGGCTCCATCTTCAACTCACTTCAGCCCGTCATCCGCCATCGCCGGAACCCTGCAAAACAAGAAACATCATTACTAAAGACTTTAAAGACATTAGAATTACTCGAAACTTACCGTTTGTGCAGTAAACGACGGACAGCAGTCCTCTGAAGTCAAGAGGTCTGCTCCCCTTATCCAGTGAAGAAACTGGTTACAGCACCCTGCCCTGAGGCAGATGGAGAGCACGGCGTTCACTTACCTAAGGTGAGAGCGTTAACCTTTGGGGTTCTACAGGAGAAGAGAAAGGGAAGAAGAGAGAGACATTCAATAACCCAGTTCCTTAATCCCATATTTTCTATCTGCAGACATCTTACCCTTCGAATCAGACATACAGTGCACAGAGGTCCAGCCCAAAGAGCCAGCCGTGTGTTACACATCACCTTTGAAGATACAGTATACGCCCAGTCAAGACCGGCGCCTCTACGGGAATCAGGTGAGCGTTACAGAGGGGTACGTGTATTACTGGGGTTCACGGGAAGTTTCACACGCGATTGGCCCTGTGCGAGTGGGGTACATGTATTTCGGGGGTGCACGGGAAGTTTCACACACGAAAGGACCCTGTGAGAGTGGGGTACGTGTATAACTGGGGTTCGCGTGAAGTCTCACATGCGATATGAGCAGGGTACGTGTATTTTGGGGGTGCACGAGGAGTCCTACACGTGAATTGGCAGTGTGGTTCCTCCCAGGTGTTCCCTCTACACCCTTCACGGCCCCTGCAGGCAGCCCACACCACAGGGGACTACCCTGCACCCCTGGTCATGTCCCGCACATGCACATGAGAATGAGCACTGAAAGGGATTGGTCAGGAAAGTTTAGTGGGTGTGTTGTGCCAGGAGAGAGTTTCTCAGATACTCTTTTTGCTGAGAGAACAACAGATAGCTATGGCTGTGTGTTTCAGAAAACAGATTGTTTGGATTTTGGGAGATTCATGGATACATTGGTTGAAGGTGCATGCAGAAAGCTGTGGAGTAGCTGTAGATCTTGGATTTCCACATGTGGAAGTACACTGGCATGGAATACGTGGAATGAAGTGGTTGGACTTGCTACCTCTTTGTGCTAGTTTGGAGACAGAGCAACATCCAGACATAATTGCAATTCATTGTGGAGGGAACAGTTTATGACATGTGTCTGGAATTTCTTTGCAATTTTCTATGAAAGAAGGACTTGGGAAGGTCATGGACATGTTCCCTAATTCTCAAGTAATATTTTGACGGATTGCACAGAGACAAATGTGGCTTTGTTCTTCTTTATTTGGTCCAAAAATGGAAAAAGCAAAGCGCAATGTTAATAAGGCTGTTTGTGCCTTTCTAAGAGATTTTGGCATGTCCTCTTTTCACAATGAAAATATTATGTTTCATAGTACATATTTTTTTCGCAGAGATGGAGTCCATCTTACTTATGCTGGCAATCAGATTTTTTTGAGAAATATACAAAATGCATTACGACCTTTTTTAGAATTACAGCATCCATTTTGAAGTAGGTGTTAAGTATTTATAATTTTTGACATAGAAACACCTCCCAAAGGCTCTTTTCAGAGCCACCACTTCCTACCAGAGAAAATTGCAATGGTTATGATAGGGTAGCAACCCAATTTTTTAGATGGCCGCGGACTGTCCGCGGACTTCTAAAAAATACAAAGGGCCCTGCTTCATTTATTTTCACTTCTATTTTTTAACTGTGAAAGGCGGCTCTGAAAAGATCCTTATTTTTTTTTTATTTTTGTAATTTTGTATTTTTTTTGGTTTTTTATACACGACACACTAGGAGAGGAGGGTAAAGAAGGGTAAAGGGTGGGACACCAACCACAGGGATAAGAAAGAGCGAGCTGAGAGAGGAAGATGTAGAGTGGGTTTTATTTGGGTAGTGAGCAGGTCTTCTCATGCTCTGAGACAATAGTGGTGCGCTGTGGAGGACTGTTTTGGGGTATATTAGTGCAGTAACTTTACATAGTGCAGTGAAGGAATTGCTAAAGGCACTAATGCAGCTCCTTCTATGTGTAAAGGTGATATTTTCTCTTATACCATCTAGGGCACTATGGACCTGCCCCAATGCCTTCTGGCCACAACAAGACACCGGAAGACATCTTGTCAACAATGGCATATCTTCATTTTTGTGCAGTGTTGGTATGTCATCTTTTGAGAATGATAACATCAATTTTCAGAGTGACAACTTTTTGATGCAGATGGAATGTACTTTTCAAATATTGGAAATGCAAATTTCCTCTTTAATGCAAGGAATGCATTGATGAGCTTCTTGTAAGGAGAAAAAAAATAAAAGCAAAACAATATGATAAAAAAGGTGTTTGTGTACAAGCCCCTTAAAAAAGGTTCTTTTCAGAGCCACCGCTAAAGAGCAAATTACTTACTTTGGGGGTCATTACGAGTTGGGCGGTAAGGGTTCATGGTCCCTGGTAATGATGCCGGTGCCGTTAAACCCTTACTGCCCTATTCCGAGGTCCCTTAGCAGGACCCAGCAGGAATGGCTGGTCTGACCAGCCATTCTCTACGGGTCCCGTCAAGCGACCTTGGTGCTAATAACGGGCCCGCGATTTGCGGGCCCGTTATTAGCGCCTTCCCCATTTCCATTGAGCCCTATGGGTGCTCAAATGGGAATAGGGAATGGTAAACTGAATGGGGACTTATCGGGTCCGCCTACGTCGGAATGTCCCGGTAAGTCCCCATTCAGCCAGACCAGACCCAGGTTTGGAGGCAGCCATGGCGCTATGGTTAAGTTGCTGTTTCCATAGGAAGAGCACTTTTTGGGCGGCTTATAACTCCGCTCCCCCCAGACGAATCCTCACCAAACTTTGCAGAAAAAGTATATGGCCCACTCTGAATCTTTTTGCATTTGTGTTTGGTGATTTTTGGTGCTGGGGGAAAAGTTATAGGGGGAGTCACAAAACGTCTTTTTTTCCCATAGACTGAATGGGGGAAAAATTTTGCGCACGGCTACAGGCTAGACTGCTGAATGGATTTTCACAAAATTTGCGGCAGGGGCAGGGCCTGGGTCCCGAAAGTGTGCTTTTGTAAATTTGATGACCTTTCGTGCAGTACTTTTCTTGACCAAAAAGTAGGTGTAGAAAAATTAATGATATGTATGTTCGCTCCGTGGTCACACTTCCCTGTTCGGTCGACGAACAAGAACCTGATTGGCTAAGGGGCTGCCGTCATGACCGTGTAAATGCGACATCTCTGCCGATTGGCTGCTGCGAGACGTGTTCTGCGTCAGATAGTTTGGATGCGCCCGACATCTTGGATCCGCGGAAAGCGGAGCAATAAACAGCGTACACATGCTTTTTTAGTTACCCTATTATGCTGTGTTACAGAGCATTGGGAAAGGTCCACACAGTAAGAAATGGGTGATGTATGCATTTGTTCTTTGGCTGTCATGATGTAATTTCTATGGACACCTTGTACGTACAGTAAATGTGTGGGGTAATAACGATAGCACTTCAGTCCATGTAGTGGGCAGGACATTTGTAACACTTCACTCCATGTAGTGGACAGGAAAATTGTAACTCGTGAATGCACACGGGTGTAGGTAGGCAACATTGAAAGTGACAATATGCCGTGAACGCATTATTTTTATCAATGGCTATTTTTACATTCATAAGCACGCCGACATGGGTGGCACATGCTACGGTGCTAGTGGCCAGGGGCTACAGTCTTAACATATGGGTAATTAATGCACTTCTTCTGGGGGTCGGTCGTCATGATGTAATGTGTATGGACATCTTGTACGCACAGTACACTTACACCTACTTAATGACGTATGTTCTATGGCATCCTTGTATGAACAGAAAAGGAGGGGTCCAATAAGGCCAGCATTTGAGCCCGTGCACTGCACGGGGGAGTTGTTACATTTTTAAGGACACATTACTGTTTCCAATTGCTATTATTATATTCATTAGTACGCTCCCATGGGTGGCACTTGCTACGGTAGTTGTGGCCAGGGCCTAGAGTCTTGGATGCATGGCCGTCGGCCGAAGTTACTTCCAAGACTCTAGGCCCTGGCCACAACCACCGCCGCATGTGCCAACCATGCATACATCCCTTGTGTTGCATTTTGCTTGGAAAGTTGTGGGGAGTGCGTGCAGTGTTGGGTGCATGGCCACAGGCCATGCACCCAACAACAAAGAGGTGGTTGTGGGGAGATCATGCACTCTTGGGCGCAAGGCTGAAGGCCATGCGCCCAATAATACACTTATACCTACTTTATGACGTATGTTCTGCGGCCTCCTTGTACGCACAGAAAATGAGGGGTCCAATAAGGCCAGTAGTTCAACCCGTGCAGTGCACGGGGGAGCTGTTACATTTGTAAGGACACGTGCATTACTGTTTCCAATTGCTATTATTATATTCATCAGTACGCTGCCATGGTTGGCACATACTACGGTGGTTGTGGCTAGGGACTAGAGTCTTGGATGCATGGCCGTCGTCCGAAGGCCGAAGGCCTTACCTCCAAGACTGTAGGCCCTGGCCACAACCACCGCCACATGTGGCACCCATGCATACACCCCTTGTGTTACATTTTCATTGGCAAGTTGTGGGGAGTGCGTGCAGTGTTGGGTGCATGGCCAAAGGCCATGCACACAAGAACAAAGAGGTGGTTGTGGGGAGATTCTGCACTCTTGGGTGCAGGGCCGAAGAAAATGCACCCAATAGTACACTTAAACCTACTTTATGACATATGTCATGTGGCCTCCTTGTACACATAGAAAATGAGAGGTCCAATAAGGAGTTCAGCCCGTGCAGTGCACAGGGGAGCTGTTAGATTTGTAAAGACACGTACATTACTGTTTCCAATGGCTATTATTATATTCATTAGTACGCTGCCATGGTTGGTACATGCTACGGTGGTTGTGGGCAGGGCCGTCGGCCGAAGGCTGAAGGCCTTACTTCCAAAACTCCAGGCCCTGGCCACAACCACAACTGCATGTGCCAACCATGCAAACACCCCTTGTGTTGCATTTTCATTGGCAAGATGTGGGGAATGCGTGCAGTGTTGGGTGCATGCCAGAAGTCCATGCACACAAGAACAAAGAGGTGGTTTTGGGGAGATTCTGCACGGCCCTGCACCCAATAATACACTTAAACCTACTTTATGACGTATGTCCTGTGGCCTCCTTGTACGCATAGAAAATTAGGGGTCCAATAAGCCCAGTATTGCAGCCCGTGCAGTGCACAGGGGAGTTGTTAGATTTCTAAGGACACGTGTGGTGTTAGGGAACATTGAAATTGATACCATGCCATGAATGCATTATTTTTTCTAATGGCTATCATTATATTCATTAGTACACCGCCATGGGTGACACATGCTACGGTGGTTGGGGCCAGGGCCTAGACTCTTGGATGCATGGCCGTCGGCCAAAGGCCGAAGGCCTTACTTACAAGACTGTAGGCCTTGGCCACAACCACCGCCACATCTGCCACCCATGCACACACCTGTAGTGTTCCGTTTTCACTGGCAGGTTGTGGGGAGTGTGTGCAGTCTTGGGTGCATGGCCGAAGGCCATGCAACCAAGAACCAAGTGGTAAGTAGTAGACTTGGAAGACACTGCAGACCCATCCCATGTAAGAGCTACAGACATACTCCTAGGAGGGAAGCATCTAGGCAGAGGTAGTGAAGGATAACACAGCTATAGAATAACCCCCACTACCACACATCACCGAGGTGGTTGTGGGGAGACCCTGTAGTGTTGGGTGCATGGGTACAGCCCATGCATGCAAGACTAAAGTCATAAGCAGTGGAGTTACATGTTAATATGGGTGTGGAGGATTGTGGTCATTGTTTTGATGCCCTAGTTTCTTCACTTCATGGCTGCAGACGATGGTCCGAAAAGTAAAATTATGAGCAGCTAATTTACAAGGACCATGTTTTACATATGCAGCAATGGTTGTGGATAGGAACTGTACTCCTTGAAACTTGTTTGTAAGGCGTAGGTGGTAGGTTACTCACCGCAGACGAAAGGCCAGGCTACCGGCACTGCAGCATATTACTACCATAGATTAGACGAGTACATTCCCATGTGTAGAAAATGCCTCCAATATACTTACTCCTTACTTTGTTCAGAATCCATAACCTTTTTTAAAATTGGTTATCGTACTTGGCGGAAGTATCATTTTTTCCATTTCTGTGATAAAAGAAAAAGGTGTGTTAATGTTTGCAGTTTTTCCACATTTGTCACATTGCATAATAGACAGTTAACCTTTTTTTTCAGACCCTCATATTTAGTTTACAAACCAGTGTACTGTGCATTGCGCTCAGTTTCTGTGTTTGCTTTTCTAATCCTTGGGTCTGGGGAAAAAAATCCTTGTCGGATTAAAAAACAACTTCATTTGTTATGCAACTAAGTAGCTCATTTTTTCCTTTCAGTTTTTTCTTTATTTTTCTAATAAATGTTATTTTTGTTGCCTTCCTGCCCATTTCTAACAACAGTTAGATACCTGTAGGCGTATTCTAACTGAGCATATGTTCCTACAGATGTTTGATACTCATTCGTTTGTGTCATTGTTACATCCTGTTTCCTTCATCTTTCCCATTAATGTTTTCTTTGTTGCCTTCCTGCCGATTTTTAACAACAGTTAGATACCTGTAGGCGTATTCTAACTGAGCATTTGTTCCTACAGATGTTTGATACTCATTCATTTGTGTCATTGTTACATCCTGTTTCATTCATCTTTCCCATTAATGTTTTCTTTGTTGCCTTCCTGCCGATTTTTAACAACAGATACCTGTAGGCGTATTCTGCCTGTGCATTTGTTTCCAACAATCTGTGATTATCATTTATTTTGTGTGATTCTTCCATCCTGTTGGGTAGTTAGATACCTGTAGGCGTATTCTAACTCTGCATTTGTTCCTACAGATTTGTGATACTCATTCATTTGTGTCGGTGATACTCATTCATTTGTGTCGTTGACTTATCCTGTTTCCTTTATCTTTCCCATTAATACTTTCTTTGTTGCATTTCTGCTGATTTTTAACAACAGTTAGATACATTTAGGCGGCTTCTGCCTGTGCATTTGTTTCCAATAATCTGTGATAATAATTTATTTGTGTCATTCTTCCATCCTGTTGGGTAGTTAGATACCTGTGAGCGTATTCTAACTGTTTGTAGTCTTTCACTTAATTTGTTGAAAATGTTGAAGTACACATTATTTCATACATTTTGGCTTCAAGAATATTAAATACGCATTTGTTAGGTTAGCTGGCAACCTCTGCTTTAGAGTAATGGTGCTATCATTACATTCAAACCATCCACAATTCTTTTTAATGTATGCAGTGTAGTGACCTGCATTGGGTGTAGCTCCTGCATGGTAGATTATTCCTACTGTTGTAAAGGTTTTCTTTCCAAGTGACACTTGACCGTGTAAATCCAGTTAGTTTGCATTTGTTTTTGGTGCCATCTCCATTATAACGTAGAAGCATAAGTATTATGTAGGCACTATGGGATTGTATCAGTAAGGTGGAGCGATTGTCTGAATTGCAAATACTACATAATCTGCCATGGTTTGCATTTTGTACAAGTTGCTGAAATGGAATGCTCTCACAATTTGGTATGGAAATATACACAAATCGCTCATTTGGGATTTCTTCCTGTATCACTTTGTTACAGAGAGTGCTTGTATGTTTCCACCTGTACGAAATTTGGAAGATTTCATTTACAGGTATGCTTTTGTTTTCCAATACTAATATTATGCACATTAGAAATTCTTGTGGATCTTCTTGTGAGTTCATAGTGAATCTCACTATTCCAGCACAGTCGTCCAATTGTTGCCTTACTCCTTGAACACTGTATGTGTTGTCAGAATTGCTTGCTGCATTTCTATGCAGCACTAACATTTGCAAACATAATTGGTCTGTGCTGTGCAGGTAAATATTGTTAACAAGTAGTGGCAATTGAAATAGAATATTCATTGCTACATTTGCATAGCAACTCACCCCACTTTCATTTGTAAATTTGAATGGTCCAGCAAGTTCTGTATCTGAGAGCATTTTTTGATTTTTCTGTTGCTTCTTTGCCGACGTGCTTGGTTTACATTCCCTAATAGGTTCTTCTATGTTTGCGGCATTTGATGAGACTTTAGATTCTTTTCTTTTTTTGCAGAATTTCCAGTTGCATTCTGTTGCATTTCTGTTTCATTTACTTTTCTTTTACCACATTTCACTTTATCTGGAACAGGGTATTGTTTCAGGTGAGGGGTGTACAGCAAACGCAATCTATTGTATTCTAGAATGCAAGGAATAAAAGCTTTGACTTTATGTGAATCAAAGTTTATTAGCAATAGACCGTCAAGTGTACGTAAGCGTGATAATGCTACGTAGCTCATGCCTTCCTTAAACACTGTCTTTCCTACATCTATCAATGCTTTCTCTCGGATAAGACATTGGGATTAATGAATGGTAACTGGATATGCAAGAGTTAGAGAAAATTGCTCTCTACGTACATACATGTCTTTGAAGAGAAGAAATCAAGCCATTGAGCGCCCTATCCTTTTTACTTCTGAAACTTTATCAAAGCGAATATTTACAAACTGAATCCTGCTATCACGTGGGTATGATTGAAAGCCAACAACTGTGCCCAGTGCTCCATTAACTAGTCCTTGCTCTACGTCAAGTTTGTGTTTAAGCATTACTCTACAATTTAATGATTATTTCAATACTTTTTCCAACCCAGCTGTGTTGGAGATTGAATTTTCTAAACTATGTAGTCTTGTTGTGGCTTGCTCACACATGGGTACTGTTGTACCATGTATGTCTAGTTTGTCTGTGGCGCTAATTTCTATTATTGCTTGCATTTCTTTCTTTAACGTTGTTTCATTGAATTTGGCACAGCATGCAAGAGTTGGCATTAAGGCCATACAAATGACATTTTTGTCCGCTAATTGTTACATAACATCAGTTGCACATGCATTATCGCCATAAAGTGCATGAATGTGCCGGTTTTTCAATACTACTTGTGCTTCTTGCTATAATACTCCAACTCTAATACTTTTAAAAATGTTGGCATAAGTGAGATCTGCAGATTGCCGCATGTTCTCAGTTAATTCTCTATATTGAAAATGTTGCCAAAGGTTAACATGACCTATGCTACCAACAGTTTTCCGGAAGAGTTTGTGGCCTAAGGTTTTAAAAATCAGTTCTCCTTTTACTGGTGTCAATTGTAGGAGATCTCCGAAAATGATAATGGGCCTCATTACGACCCAGGCGGTAAGTTACCGCCTTGGCCGTGACTTTACCACCATGGCGTAAACTACGTTTACGCCATGGTGGTTGGTGGACTTACCGCCCCATTCCGACCTTGGCGGGGCGGTAAGTCCCCAATCCCCATTTACCCTTCCCCATTCCCATTTTTGCCCCATAGGGCATAATGGGAGTGGGGAAGACGTTAATTACGCCACCGTAAATTACGGTGGCGTAATTAACTCCATGGTCCCTTAGCGCCATGGATTTTAACACCTGCTAAAAGCAGGTGTTAAGTCCGCCATGGCGCTAAGGGACCTCGTACTCAGGCGGTAAGGGTCGGCGCTGTTTACGCCGCCGTAAAACCTTTACCGCCTGGGTCGTAATGAGGCCCAATGTGTTTCCCTGCAAAGAGTTCTTCGTTATTACTTTTAAGTACTTCTTGCAATCTGAGGTGAATCAAAGCCAACATTAGATTGGAGACCATGCTCACTTCATCTATTAGCAGCATTTTCATTTGTTTCAATACTCTACCTAATTCCATTGCAGCTTCTGCGGAAAGTTTGTAGTAGTCTAATTTATTTTTATGCTCTACTGGAAGCACTAGTAATCAGTGTAAAGTAACACCGCCTATGTTGTAGGCAGCTACACCTGTAGGGGCTGTTACAACAGCTAACATTTTGTTATTTATCAATTGTTGAAGGAACTTGCTGATAATTTTGATTAAAAATGTTTTCCCTGATCCAGCTTCACCACTGACGTACAGAAGTATAGGTTTGTAATTTTGGCAGGTACATTCTTTATTTTCGTGTTGAACGCCATGCACAATTTGTTTTGTTACCTCTTCAAAAATGGTGCGCTGATCGTTGTTAAGTTTTGCTTGTTGTACAGCTAAGTCCTCTGTATCGTCTTGATACTGATACATGGTGTTTTCTACTTTTGCCATAGCAACTTCAGCCTCATTTGCTATTAGTGGTTGTCCTAATGGTTCTTGACTTCCTGTTACAGAAGGTTGACTACTGTCGGAAGAGTCTTTATCTAGTCGGGCCTGAATTTCTTCTTCCTGTTGCTGCTCATTGTGTAGCATTGTTTTGTATTGCATAAAGTTAACATCCGTGATAGTGCTTTCATTTGCTTTGAAAGCATCTTCATAGCAGTCATAGTTTTCTAGTATGTCTTCCTCTTTTCTCCATGGTTTGAAAAGTTGTAACAGAGACATGTAATATAGTTCTTTCTGTTGAGGAGTTTTTAATGACAATTTCACATGATTAATTAAGCTTTGTTTGTTAAGTTTTACTAAGCACCCTTCACAATCGGTCACCCTAAATCTACGTTTGCTTTCATCGGGTTTTACATTATTTTTGTGTGCAAAGTTTTGAGCTATGTGGTATAGACACATGTTTTCCAGAGTGGTACTCCTGTTCGGATAGTATGTGTCCAGTAAATTGTGTTTTAGAATGTCTTGGCTGTTGGGATCATTTCTGGCAAGTGTTTCTATGTCCTCATATGATTTTAGCACTCTTTTCTAGATTTTGCAGGACCAGGACTGAGCCATACTATGTTGTCTGACTTTCCATACAAAGCAGTGCCGGTTAAACAATCTTTTGCTTCATAGGCCCCACATTCTCTATGAGAGAGCATTTTTATGCCTAGGCTGTACAATTTCTGTGATAATGTTTTCTCTGATGCTAGGCCATCCCAGAGCTCTTGAAGCTCTGTTTTTTCTACTTTTGTTAAGTAGGCTGTAACATATCGTGCAACAGCAGTTGAATTGTCTGCAATGTACTGCACATCTATTTTTGCATTCCATAAGAGGGCAATGATTGCATTGTAATCATCAATATATTTTGATTCTTCTGTTCTTTTTATGTAATACGTGTTCTTAGGTGATTTACTTTTAACACTATGTCGAACTGAAGACATGCGGTTGTTCACTTCACCTGTTTCTGTATCTGGTCTAGGGAAACCAAAGCGGCATTTGGTGTAGTATTTACCTTTTTTTTTGTATTTACGGCGACAATATTTGCCACATGTGTGTCTTTGAAATTGTAAAATCTGCCCATGCAGCTCACTGTGTGTCTGTTGTGAAGGGATTTCACAAGTTACATATTTTTGGATAAACTGCAAAACAGTGCTATCACTGTCGTGACCAAATTTCGGTGCACATTTGATCCATAATAGCATGTGAATATGTGGTGCGCCTCTCGCTTGATATTCTTTTCTCCAAAAGAAGTGTTGCACTTCTCCAAGGGGAGGAACAGTTTTATTGCAAATAAAGTGTAGCATTGCAATGAAACGATGATGGAAATATCTTGAGACATTAACTGGATCTAGAGAGCAAAGTTCTCCAGGTGTTAATCTATCTATGTTGTTTTTGTTGCTGTTTGCTATGCGTAGGAACTCATATAAATCTTCCCATGCATTTTCTGTACAATTTAGCGTAACAAACCAAGTTGGTGGTCCAAGGTTTCTGATCATGCATTCCTTTGTACTGTGCATGTTTGCAAACATATTTGTTATACTTGATTGTAAAACCTCATCTTTTTCTTGTACTTTTTGTATTAACTGCATAGCTGACATATTTTGAAAGTGCGTTCCAGATTTAAGAATGTGTGCAACTCCATAACATAGTGTTGCTAATTCACTTTCATAGAGTAGGTGGAATATGTATTCCACATTTTGCCTAAATCTGGGATCTTGCGAATACATTGGTAATGAGTGGTATTCTGATGCCCCAATCTGAGTGGGTCTATCATCGTATCTCCCACCTTTTCCAGTAGGAAATAGCAGTGGAAAAGCACGTGCTTCTATACTTTTTTCCCATATGGTGACCCTTTGGTTTGTCGCATTTGGTAAGTTTCTAGTGCATCATCTATGCTTTCATTGGAATGCAATGGATGAATTGTGTAATGGTCCAAAAGAGTGGATACTGTAGCTGGATCCAGAAGTTCGAATTAACCAGTTTCTGATGGCTCTTGATTTATTTCAGTTGTTTGCCTTAAGCTTTCATCAATATTTATTTCCTTGTAGTACTCATTGTTGTCTTTTAGATGTTGCAATGCTTGTGTAACTTTGTGTAAGTCTACTAATTGTTGCCAAATGTTTTTATCCTTTGTTGGTACTCCATTTACCAAGACTATTAAAGAATGCTCTATTGAATGTTCACTCCTAGAGTGTGTACATTTTCCGTTAGATCTAATGGCAAGTAAACTACTTTGCCACAAATTCCTTTCACCAATTCAGAGGAAGGTAAATTTGCTGTTTTTGGATGAAGGCGTATAATTGCTTGAAATGGGTGAACTGTTTGAATTATTATGCTCTCATACAAATAGAGCTGTTGCAGGATTTTTGGTAATGGAAACAATTCCAAATTATTTGTAATTGCACATGAATGAGTGTAGTTGTTGTCTAATTTTGCAGTACAGTAACTGCAACATATTAGGCGTTCAGTTATTTCATATTTGCTTTCAGCTAAAAGGTACAAAGCTAATTCAAACCATTTAGAGTCTTCATTGTTTTCTATTTTGTATGCTATGTCCACATTTTTTGTGTTCCTATTGTAAAATGTTCTGCGGCAACATACACACACATGGTTTGGTACTTCAGCAGATGACCTTTTAGATTTTAGTATTTCTTTTCTGTATGTGTGTAATAGAAGGTTGCCATGTGCAGAATTGTCGGTACTATGCTCTAAAACTGTTGCATTTTCTATGTGACTCTTACTTCCAAAATACTTTTTCTGAACAGTCCATTTCCTCTTGTAAGTATTTGGGTGTACCATGCAGAAGAGTGGTATTTAAATTGCCTAATTCTAAAGCTGGACTTTTTGCACAGTATATTTTATACACTGAGGGAGTAATTCATAGAATTTAGAACACAAGTGGCGCACACGGCTGGCGCACAGTGTGCGCGTGTGAATCTCTGCGCCAGCCGTGTGCGCTAAAATCCATTTCCGCGCACAGCGTATTCATGGATTTTATCTACCAAATCCAGCCGTGGCGTACAGTGGTGCAGCGACCCTGCAGCAGCGCCAGTTACGCCCCCATGAACGCCCCTCGCGCAGGGAAAAGCCATCAAAATCCCCAATACAGCGCAAAGGGCTGCGCTAACCCTGTACCAGCACGGCAAGCAGGGAACGTGTATTACTGGGGTTCGCGGGAAGTTTCACACGCGATTGGCCCAGTGCGATTGGGGTACGTGTATTACTGGGGTTCGCGGGAAGTTTCACACATGAAAGGGCCAGTGTGAGTGGGGTATGTGTATTACTGGGGTTGGCAGGAAGTTTCACACGCGATTGGCCCTGTGCGAGTGGGGTACGTGTGTTTCGGGGATGCGAGGGAAGTTTCAGACGTGCTTGGCCCTGTGCGAGTGGGGTACGTGTATTACTGGGGTTCGCGGGAAGTTTCAAATGCGATTGGCCCTGTGCGAGTGGGGTACGTGTATTACTGAGGTTTGCTGGAAGTTTCACACGCGAAAGGGCCTGTGCGAGTGGGGTGCGTGTATTACTGGGGTTCAACAGAAGTTTTGCACGCGATTGGCCCTGTGCGAGTGCGGTACATGTATCTCGGGGGTGCGCAGGAAGTTTCACACACGAAAGGGCCTGTGCGAGTGGGGTACGTGTATTACTGGGGTTTGCAGGAAGTTTCACACGTGATTGGCCCTGTGCGAGTGGGGTACGTGTATTACTGGAGTTCGCGGGAAGTTTCACACGCGAAAGGGCCTGTGTGAGTTGGGTACGTGTATTTCGGGGGTGCGCAGGAAGTTTCACACGCGATTGGCCCTGTGCGAGTGGGGTACGTGTATTTTGGGGGTGCGCAGGAAGTTTCACACGCAATTGGCCCTGTGTGAGTGGGGTACGTGTATTACTGGGGTTCGCAGGAAGTTTCACATGCGATTGGGCCTGTGCGAGTGGGGTACGTGTATTTTGGGGGTGCGCAGGAAGTTTCACACGCGATTGGCCCTGTGCGAGTGGGGTACGTGTATTACTGGGGTTCACGGGAAGTTTCACACGCGAAAGGGCCTGTGCGAGTGGGGTATGTGTATTTTGGGTGTGCGCGGGAAGTTTAACACACGATTGGCCCTGTGCGAGTGGGGTACGTGTATTTCGTGGGGTGCGTGGGAAGTTTCACACTCGAAAGGGCCTGTGCGAGTGGAGTATGTGTATTACTGGGGTTCACGGGAAGTTTCACACGCGATTGGCCCTGTGCGAGTGGGGTACATGTATTTCGGGGGTGCGTGGGAAGTTTCACACGCGATTGGCCCTGTGCAAGTGGGGGTACATGTATTACTTGGGTTCGCGGGAAGTTTCACATGCGATTGGCCCTGTGCGAGTGGGGTACGTGTATTACTGGGGTTCGCGGGAAGTTTCACACGCGAAAGCACCTGTGAGAGTGGGGTACGTGTATTACTGGGGTTTCTCAGGAAGTTTCACACGCGATCGGCCCTGTGCGAGTGGGGTATGTGTATTTCGGGGGTGCGCGGGAAGTTTCACACGCGAAAGGGCCTTTGCGAGTGGGGTACGTGTATTACTGGGGTTCGCGGGAAGTTTCACACGCGATTGGCCCTGTGCGAGAGGGGTACGTGTATTACTGGGGTTCACGGGAAGTTTCACACGCGATTGGCCCTGTGCGAGTGGGGTACATGTATTTCGGGGGTGCACGGGAAGTTTCACACACGAAAGGACCCTGTGAGAGTGGGGTACGTGTATAACTGGGGTTCGCGTGAAGTCTCACATGCGATATGAGCAGGGTACGTGTATTTTGGGGGTGCACGGGGAGTCCTACACGTGAATTGGCAGTGTGGTTCCTCCCAGGTGTTCCCTCTACACCCTTCACGGCCCCTGCAGGCAGCCCACACCACAGGGGACTACCCTGCACCCCTGGTCATGTCCCGCAGGCAGCCCATACACCATGGGCCTGCCCCCCATCCAAGCCACATGTCAGCTTGCACTACTGATCACCAACTCATGTCCCCCTGCACCCCCACCCCCCAGCAGTGCAGGGCACCTGCCAGCAGGCTCCCACTCATGTCCCCCTGCACCCCCACCCCCAAGCAGTGCAGAGCACCTGCCAGTAGGCCCCCACTCATGTCACACTCATGTCCCCCTGCACCCCCACCCCCCAGCAGTGCGGGGCACCTGCCAGCAGGCCCCCACTCATGTCCCCCTGCACCCCCACCCCCTAGCAGTGCAGGGCACCTGCCAGCAGGCCCCCACTCATGTCCCACTCATGTCCCCCTGCACCCCCACCCCCCAGCAGTCAGGGGAACCTGCCAGCAGGCCCCCACTCATGTCCCACTCATGTCCCCCTTTCCCCCCCACCCCCCAGCAGTGCAGGGAACCTGCCAGCAGGCCCCCACTCATGTCCCACTCATGTCCCCTTGCACCCCCACCCCCCAGCAGTGCGGGGCACCTGCCAGCAGGCCCCCACTCATGTCCCCCTGAACCCCCACCCCCAGCAGTGCAGGGCACCTGCCAGCAGGCCCACACTCATGTCCCACTCATGTCCTCATTCACCCCCACCCCCCAGCAGTGCGGGGCACCTGCCAGCAGGCCCCCACTCATGTCCCACTCATGTCCCCCTGCAACCCCACCCCCCAGCAGTGCGGGGCACCTGCCAGCAGGCCCCCACTCATGTCCCACCCATGTCCCCCTGCCCCCACGTCATGACGATCCTCAATCATGGCCCTTATGGCCTGCCTCCCCAGCCCAAAGACCCAACCAAGTATTGCATCCACCCATATAGAAAAGGCAATTACATGATACAACCCCAATGGCAAGTATGTAAATGAACACATGTCCGTCACACACACACAATGGGTGCAAGTGAATGTGAAAACCCATACCATGACATGCATGAAACCAATGAGATAATACCACACATCGAAGTATGAATAAAAAAATGTATTAAAGACAACATGAATGTAATTTAAAAAAACACACAATAATGGGAATAATTAAAGAAATGCTGCATGTCCGTGCAAGAATAAAAAACAAGAAATCATAATCCAAAGAAATCCAAAAGAAATTGTGTCCAAAGTCACAGTCCAACAAAGCAAATCCAAGGGAAAAAAGAAAGTGAATTCCATTGCTTCATGGCGAAAATAAAAAAAAAATGAGAATAATCCAATGGTGAACTATGTACAAATGAACAATCCAGGGTCCATGAGCCCAACTGATGAAATGAAACCTTCCAAAAATACTACCTAATAAAAAACTATATACAAAAACGTGGTGCATTGTCCAAGCGCAACCAAAATAAAAAAGAAAAGGAAAGGAAACCTAACACTATCTAACTATATACAATGGCAGCAGGGAAGTCCTGCGGCTCACTCTGTGGTGTCGCGGGCCAGGGCATCATCGAACTCCATGTCGATGTCTCGGAGGCGGGACTCTGCCCTGGCCCCGAGGTCTCGCAGGGAGGCACTCATGGCCTGTTCCAACTCCCTGCAAGTCGCCTCGAGGCACTCTGCCCGCCTCAACGCCCGACGCATGGAGAACTCTGCCCTGACCATGCTGAGCCGCGCCTCTTCCGCCCGCCACCGCTCCGCATCTATAGCATGGACTAACCGCTGCCACACGGAAGACACTTCCAGTCCTGGGACCTCCTGCCCTTTGGCCGATGCCTGCCCCTCCGATGTTGAAGGCCCCGAGCCATCATGGCTCCCACCTTGTTGCTGCTGCTGCTGTGCCTCTGCCCGTGCCCTGACTCTTGCTGCCTGCACATCCTCCTCCGGCTGGGGTGCAGTTGTTGAGGTGGCCACCCCTGCTGGACGTCCCACTCCCGACAGTGGCAGGGATGTGTCCTCCACCAGCCTGACCGCAGGGTCAGAGGCAGCTCCACAGGGTACCCAGGTGATACATGGGTTGGAAGATGGCATGGAGGATGACTGGCGCATAGGGGGTTCAGGTGAGGAGGGGGTCGGAACAAGGTCCAGCAAACGGAGGAATCCGGCCCTGGTGACCTGTCCCAGTAGGTCAACGCGGTCAACGAGGCATTCGAGATGACGTGCAGTGTCCTCACGAAAACACTGCAGGTCACCTCGCATGCCCCGTTGACGCAACGCCATCCCACTCAGGACAGGCTCAACTCGGTCCCGGATAGCCACGTCTGCAGGGAGAGGAAGGCTAGTTGTTGTAAGCGGATCCCCTCCCTGAAAACGAGACTGGACGTAGGCGTCCCTGCTGGTGCAGGATGATGCAGTCATAGGATCGGGGACAGGATTACACACAGGCACCTCCGCGGTGGCCTGTGCTGCCTCCTGTGCCTGCCCCTGCACTGCACCACTAGCATCAGTGGAATTCCCACCTCCAGACCCTGTGTCTGTCCCTTGCACGGCCTCCTCCTCCACAAACCCCACACCAACCTGGATGACTCCGTGCCATCTTCTTCCGTCGGACCCTGTGGGGTCTCAGCTGCCCCTTCTGCTTCCGAGGAGTCCAACTCCGACCTCTGCCTCTTGGACCTACCCTCGGCAGCTGCGGCCTGGGATGCAGCACCGGACTCCTCACTCCCTGACGAATTGACAACCTGGGAGGGGAGCCAGGCCTTGCGTCTCCGGCTGGCGGTGCGATCCCTGCTGCTGTGCTCCACAGCACCCTCTCCGCCCTCTTCATCAGTTGACGCTGCAGACAGGGAGAGATAGGACACAGGCATCGGGGCACTGTGCAATGGATTGATACACACATGACAGTTGCACATGAGTGGCAGTGTCAAACTTCAGACATGGCATCACGATCCCCAACACACATGTCATTTCAACTCACACACATGAGCAATTCCACAGCCATATCACAACAGCCAGCACCATCCATACACATACAACAGCATGAGCATCCGAAGGTGAGCCAGACGTCACATGAAACACAGGGAGTGCAATAGACATGCACACATGCCACCACACTTACATGCATGTCTACATCTTCTCCAACTGTGATGAGATTGCCATACATGTCAGATCTGCCATTCAGCCTTCTACATATCAGTGTCACATGCATCCATGTTGCATCACAGTTGCACACGTGTCAAGTACACACACATGCACATGTACACAGTGCAGATACATACATTAGGAACCACCATCCATGCCACAACCATGCCAATGTACATACACAGAAATTCAAACATGTGTACTCCGACACCTGCATTTGTCCAGCATGCTTACCAACACATACACCATCAATGTGTCTCACACATGAGAGGACACACATGTGGCAGCCTCACGCGCATGTTCATACACATCCCTACATGGCCCTACAAAAACACATGTGCAACCTGCACACTACTGGCACACCACGACACGCACAGCATCCAATCACTCTGCATGTACACTTACCGCTCGACTCCAGACGGGTCTGTCTCTCAAAGATCTGGACGTAGAGCGCTGGGCATATGCGTTCCAGGACCCTCATTTGGTTGTCCGACGGCTGGCACCGGCGTCCTTGGCATCCGCTGCCTTGGAGAGGCGCCGGGCATTGTTGAGGGTCCTGGACCTGAAGTCCTCCCAGCGCTTCTTGACATGATGTAAGTCGCGGACTGCCACCCCCTCCGTGTTGATGGCAGTCACGATGTCCATCCAGATCCTGGTCCGTCCTTCATTGTCAGCGCACAAACTTCCAAAGAGGGCATCATACTGTCCCAGGACTTGCTCCACCATGACACCAACTTCCCTGGCACTGAAGCTGGTGGCCCTCTGCCTCTCTGGCTGGGGGTTGCCAGTGCTGCCTGATGATGTTCTGCTGGACATGGCAACCCCAGAGGCAGGAGTGGGTGGGCAACTGGGTCCTGGGGCTGGGCTGTGGAGCGATGGAATCCCAGTCTTCAGTTCCAGCAGGGGTGGTCACAGCAACTGCACCCTTGGCTGACGTGCAGGCAGCAAATGGCAGGGCATGTTGGCAGCAGGCAGTCAGGCAGCAGCAGATTGCAGGTGGGAGCGTGCTCGGGGCTGTGGGGGGCAGTAATTCGGCCTTCTGGGCAGGAGTGTGGTCTTCCGTGTGTTTTCGCGTGGCCAGCTTGATATGGAGTGATTTGGCACGTGAAAAAATTGCATGTCAGCGTGTAATTGGAGGAAAGGCCTTTAGCGCGTAAGCATGTCAGCACACGTACGTGTTTTCATTGGACCAAAGGCCCTTAGCGAGTAAGCGGGCGTTTTCCCTCGTAACGTGGGCATAGTGGTTCAGCGCGCGTGAAAAAACTGCACGTCCATGTGTGAATGCGTGTAATCCGAGGAAAGGGCCTACGCGCGTAAGTGACGTGATGCGCGTGGGCATTTCCCTCAGCACGGGTTAAAGGTGAGCAGGGCCAGCAGTTCGCTGTACGTGCCTTTCGTGGAGACCGACGTGTGTAGCTGCTTCGTGTTGTTTCGTGCGCCATCACATCTTCACAGCGATCGAGGACGTATCTCTTCTTTTGGCGGTGGTATTGGCTATGCGTGTTTTTCTGCATCGCGCTAGTCAGACAGTGAGTCGCGCGCGCTATTTTTCCCACTGCGGGTGCCCCTGTGTTTCGCCCCCTGTTTTCGAGGTCATAGTAGCCTGCGTGTTTAACGCGTACGCGTTTTTCGTGTTACTGGGTGCCACCGCATACTGTGGGAGGTTGATTCCACGCACATAGGCTGCAGGGTTGCGTGCACGGTTTTAGTGCAGTTTTGGGGTGCCTGAGCGTAGCGTGACCAGTCACTACATCACCAGGGTCACATACAGCCTTGCAGGTGCAGGGGGGCTTCACCCCAATTGTCTAGGACAATTGTGGTGTACACCTCCCATTGGCACTACTTCATCTGTGCCGGCACGACTCCATTTGTGCCATGGTTGGGAGGCCACCAAAGGTGAGGGGCGCCTCAGCTGGGCGTACTCCTCATGGCGGGCATGGTCAGGGATGTGGCCGGGGTGACCAGGGAGTAGGGGGACTCCAGGGTGGCCGCAGAGGGGGAAGAGGCAGGGGTGCGTCACTTGAGCATGATGTTGTGCCATGTGTCTGTGCTGTCATGCCACCACCATCTGTGGTTCTGGGAGATGCAGCTTCTGCATCTGGCACTGGTGCCCGTGTGACCAGGCAGTCAGTTTCATTGACTGCCATGGGCCCAAGGGTAGTGGTAGCTGCCACCCAGGCTCAGGGTCTCCCAGCGCAGGCTGCGTTGGCAATTGAAGAGCCCTTGGAAGATTTCCAACAGGCCCAGAGGGAAACCGTAGGGGCACGCAGTGCTGCCCTGACCAAGACACGTGTCCCTGGGGCAGTAATATCATCTGCTGCCCCGAACAGCCGGGTGTTGGCAAGTGCAGGGGCAGATACACCCAACAACACCCCGGTTGTGAGTCTGCCAACCAGGACAGTCGTGGTCAATGACCCTGCCACAGCGGATGTTGCTGTGCAGGGTCCATTAGAGGGCACCCAGCTGCCACTGACACAAGTCAGCCCTTTGGTCGTCCCGCCACCTGCCACTCCCTTGGCTCAATCTACCAGTCCCACTGGCCATAGTGATCAGGGCGGCATCAGCCAGCCAGGGTCTGCGCCACAATCCAAGAGGAAGAAAGTTGCACCTGCAGCACAGGCTGGGACCCCACAAACAGCCACGACCTCCTGCACGTCGAGGAAGAAGCCTTTCTGCAACCAGGAACTGGACTACCTCGTGGACTACGTGCGGGACCACAGCCGTGACATGCTGGTGGGTGCTAATTGTCAGACTACAGCTGCCCACCGTGATACCCACTGGAAGCAAGTTGTGGAACATGTGAGTGCATTCGGCCATGAGGTGCGCACGGCGCAAGAGTGCAAAAAGCATTGGAATGACCTCAAACGCAGCGCTAAGGCTAAGCGTGCCTGAAATTACAACTGGACTCTGGTGACTGGCAGTGGGCCTGCACCGGAGGAGGAAGACCTCACTCCGCATGAGTCACTCTTTGCAGAGTTCATACCATCAGAATCGGTCGAAGGAGTGGGAGAGATGCCGGACTTTGATGCACAGTCCAGTGAGTGTTGATGCGTGTTTGTCGATGATGTGTGTGTTTTACTTGTGTGATGTGATGTGCATGACTGCCACTACATGTCACGTGTACATGGTTATGATGTGTGAGTAATGCAATGCTTCCCTGATGCATGTCTACTCTGCTGGATGGTGGACATGTGGAGCAGACGGGGACTGTCCACATCACCACTTTTGCATCCTACTCACATGCTGGTTACCAGTTTGCCCCTCCGGTCCATGTGCCAGCTCACTGGCACTTTTGCATGTAGCGTGGGGTGAGCTTTCTCTCAGCCCAGGAACTATGCATAGCATGACTGACGTGCATGTGTACTCTGCCTGCAAGGGGGTACCCAATCTAGGCATGCTCCCTTGCCCCTCAACCCCCATGCTCTGCACCTCAATTCCACCTTAGCACTGGTCTGCTACAATATTGCCGTTGGGTACTTCCCTGTTCATGCCTCCTGTGTACATGCGAACATCCAGCGGCCAATCTGCCAGACATATCCATTGTGGTACATCCTTAGTACTTGATGCAGGACTGTGCAGAGGTCAGATGCCCCACAGGGACATGGGTGCCCATTCATGCTCCATGTGCATTCCACACATGCCCATATGTGTCCATGAGTGGATGATGACTGTAATACAAGTCTAGGATGACCTAAATTGCATGGCATTTCGTCTGCCTTCCCATGTCAACTGTGGCTCAGTACTGCATTGCACACATGTTTAGGGTCTGAAAATCTGTGAGGGACACAGGCCTCAGCCTGTTTGAAGGCCAATGACTCTGTCCAACTGGTGTAGTGTCTTCTTCATACGTGGGTGGACTCCAGAGGTTTCATCATGTGTCCTGCTTACTGTCCCATCATCATTTGCAGTGTTGTCACTTGACTCACATGGAGCTGTTGATGCTAGTCAACACTGTCTGTCAAAACACAGGTCTATGCTCAGCCTTTTGATACCATGCTAGGCATCCCTGTTTTTGCACTTGGGTGGGGGGGTGCTTTGCTTGCAGATATGCTACCCATTGAATGCACATTGCACGTGATGCCTGAAGTTGACCTTGCACTGCCTTCACATTTTCTGACACACACCATGGAGTCCTTGTACATGTAGGTAGTGAGTAACATACATATTCGCTGCACTGCATAGACCCACTTCAGTGCAAACTGCCACCTTTCAACAGGTCTAATCACAGAAGCAAATTCAAGTTGACCCAGCATGCATGCCAGGTTCTATTTTGTGTGTCACATGTCTGCCTGATGTGTTTGTTGTCGGTGTGTGTGTATGTTGTGTGCTTCTAACATGTGTAGTGACCTTTTTTCTCTCTATTTTTCAGATGATGACGCAATGGAGCCGGAGGATGGCCTTGTCATGCCAGGCACAGGGTTGTTCTCACTACAAAAACCCAGCACAAGTGCGGGTCGTGGGGTGGTAGGCCACGAAAACCCCCAAGTGATACAGTCCATCTTGTCTCTGGCTGCCTATGAGTCCAGCCCTGAAGAACACTCTGACGACCATGTCGAGTTGGATGAGCATAAGGTCCATATGTCAGGGGTGAGTGATTCTGATGTGGACACTCCTCTGTCCGCGACACCTGCACTGAGGGGTCAGACAGTCTTGGAACCTCCGCCCGTGGTGGATTGGGACACAGGATAACCCTCCACACCAGTCACTGATGTGCCTGGGACATCACGTCGACGGGGGCATGTAGTCGTGCAGCCGCGGGCGGTGCCAACACAACGAGGACACACGGTCCTTGGGTCCCACAGGGGTCAAGCCCAGCAACGTGGTCGCTATGCGCAACCACAGTATACTGAGTGGGAGGAAGACATGACTGCCCATTCTGAACGGCAGGGGGCAGCAATGGAGAACATCGCTGAGACCATGGAGAGTGTGGTCCAATCTGTGCTTCCCCCTGCTAGGCCGATGCTTCTCCAGCAACAGGCGGCCCGGCCCACGGCCCGCTCGCTCAGGCTGGGCATGGCGGCCTCAGACAGGGCACGCCAGGCTGAAATGTTGTCTCTGCGTCAAGCAATTGCTGCTCACGCAGAGACACACATGAAGGCCCTGAGAGAGTGGCATGCTTCCCTCAGATCCACTCTCGGTGTCCTTCTGATGTCCCAGCGGGAGCGGGCAGAGGAGAGGTTTGTACAGCTTGAGCGTACCATCTCGGCTGAGCTACATGCTTGCCGGTAGGTGCAGCGGTTCTCAAGCCAGGCCTTGCAGGAGGAACTCCGTGTTACACGTGCTACCTTGCAAGAGGAAGCACGTGTATCACGGGAGGTTCTGCATGCAGACCTACATGTCATCACCACACAGAGGGGCAAGCTGCGGCTAGGTGTGGTCATGCTCCTGTACCACGTCCTCATTTCCAGGAAGAGCCAGACTCGGATGACAATCTATCTCCCACATAGGCGTTGAGCCCATGGAGTTTTTTTTTTTTCTTCAGCATCATCGCATGTGGGTGTTGAACAGCACCCTGTACCTCCCCCCTCCTGAATGCCCCCCCCCCCAGGTCGTATGTGGCCATTTTTGATTTTTCTTTTAGTTTAGTTAGTTAAGTTTCTGTTTGATAGTTAGTTTAAATAGGTAAAGTAGATTTTTCATAGTTAGTGTAATTAGTTAATATAGTTTAAAATTGCTAGTCTATTGTGCTTTCATGTGACGGTGTGGTGCTTTGTGGCTTTTGAAAGCATCCACTGTCTGTTCCAGCTGGGCCCTTCAAGCTTGTCTTGTGTATGTGTTTGCTGCTTGGGGTCCTTGACTCACATATGCCACTCCTGCTTCCCTTATCCATGGGCTCGCAAGGATGGTTCGGTGTAACAGCCTATTACACAAGGGCAATGGACTGTCATATCTGTGGCATGTCTGCTGCTGTGGAACTTGTGTTAACACCCCTAGTGGGGATGATTGGGGTGTAATTGTCCACTGTTCTTCTTTTGCTAGATGGGGTGTTTAATGATTCATGTGTACATTCATTGCTATGCATTGTGTAGTATGTTACTTATCTTTAATGAACATGTGTTTTTTGCAAATCATGCCGTAGATAGTGTGTTCCACACTGTTGCTCTGAAAGACGGACTGGTGGTGTAATTTCTGATGTATGTCTCTGACATGGTCCAGTCATGTAATGCATGAAGAGACACACACAATTGAATATTAAGCATTAATCATGTGTTTCATGCAATTTCTGCAGGGGGATGAGCCTCAAGACCACCTTTGCCAGCAGAAATGGGCCATTGGACGTCTGGAATCAGGACACGTTTGGTGCTGCCGACATGCTCATGTGTGTGCAGGCAGAGGCACAAGGATTGCGATCATACATCCAAAAATCAATGACGTGTTTCAAGGGACTCCAGGCAAGGTGAGCATCACAGGGGGGTCACAACACAGCAAACCTTCCACCTGGCCAGTTGAACATGCATGCTTAGTAGCAGCAATGACGGTGAACTTGGACAAATATTGGTGTAGATGCGCACAGTACAGCTCAGATGTGTTAATGGACTGATGGCTAGTTGATGTGAAAGCTGTCTGGGGCACCTGCAGGGGCAGTGGCACATACCCTCCAGTCTACCATGGTCCATTGAGGCAGTTGTATTAGCCATGTTGCATTCCGAGACATGGAAAGAAGCAGCTCACAGGGACAGACAGCAAGGGACAGACTTGGGTGCAGTGCATTTCATTTCCAAGAAGAAATTGATACATGCACTGGCTACTTTATTTTGGTCATGGTGTTACAGGACTTGTTCTGAAGTCAGTCCTTGCTATATGCGTCTGTCTGCTTAAACAGGGAACATTGCATGTTGTGTGAATCGTGACCCATTGGTGTTCCATTTGCCACGCACCCACTGGTGCCTGACTTACTGCATTGACTGTGTATGAACCATCAGAGGGGTAATGTTACGTATGGGTATGAAGCATCCACACAAGTTTGTCTGTTTGTAGTGTATTTTGTTACTTTGGGGCATATTTGGTAGTGTGTTTGTGTGTTTTGGGCACGCACAGATTATTAACTGTGGCTCTCTTTGCAGCATTGAGCTGCTCCTGTTACCGGACCGGAGAGTGCGCAGGCAGGAGGCCAGCACTCACCCCAGAGATAAGTTTCTCTTTGACTTCCATTTGAGTAATTTGCTGCTATGTGCATGTGAACAAGTTTTGTCGATTTGTGTATGTGTAAATGTGTGTACTACATTTTGGTGCATTCCCTACTTTCCCGTGTCAATCCTACTCCCCTCTCTTGCCCCTCATTCCCGTTATCCAGTATGCCAATGCCTGTGCCGACTGCATATCCCTGACCCTCATTCCCCTCCAGGGTCTCAGAGGCCTGTGTGAGTTAGACCTTGCTGGCACCCAGACCACGATGGGGGTGGTTGTTTTGTGCCACTCCTGCGCCTGTACACGGGAGCTGTGACAGTAGACATCCGTTCGTGTTAATGCATTCTATGTTATGTAGCACACATGGTTCAGATCCTGTAGTGACATTGTTTTACTGTGCTACCTTGGTTGTTGACATCATTGTGGTCGTACTTGACCTTTGTGGCGTACTGCTACTTAAAGTCATCTACTGGAGGCTGTTCTGGTTTGTTTTATTGCCTGCAGAGTATTTGCTTGGCTTCTGTGTTGTCCTGCTTTGAGTTCTCTTGGATCTTGTGCTTTTGCAAATCTAGGTGGACTCTGAGGGTGCTGGCAACTTTTTACACACAAGGTGGGAGATGGTAACAAAGGGGAAGGGTGATCCTGTGGCCAGGTGGAATTCAAGGATGTACGATGAATGACCCTGATGCAGTTGTTCAGTGGGTCGTGGTGATTTGTGAGGGATGGGGGGTGTTTTGTTGTTGATAGTTGCCTTGCCTTGCAGTGTGATGGGCACCCTGAAATTGTAATTGTGCTTTCCTATGTTCATGATGTATTCTGCTGATCAATGCCTGGTCATGTGTTGTGTTTACCTTTCAGGTGTGAGGGGATAGTTGTGGTTTGACATGCTGGGGTATACACATGGTGAATGTTCACATATGATGTGTAGACGACACTGATGGTCACTTGATTTCACATGCATATGTTGAGTGCATGTCCCTACTGACAAAAACGCTCGCACTATGATCCACTACATGTACAACCACCCTTCCATGTCCACGTGTACACTCTGTTTGCCTTCTGGTGCCCACTGTGTCCCTGCAGCACATGTTCTCTGACCATTTGTGGATCCTGTACATGCCTAATTTGGTTTTTTATGTAGTTTGTCGCTTAGATGTCATGCTCAGGGTGTGCATCACCACAATGGCTGTTCACTGTGCTGTGCGCTGAGCACTGTGTTGCAGGGGGTGGACACAGCACACAGTAGCTGCAGTGTTGATTTTGCAATGCACATTGTGCATGTAGACAGGCATTCATTGTTATGTTTCAACTACAACTTTTGGAATGCATTTGGGTATGACTTATTTTGGGTGGGAGGTTGTTGGTCAGTCATTTCATCTGATTCCATGTCAGGCATCATTGTCTGATGCCAATTTACATTTTTCACATGGCAATGTGTACCTTATTGGTACTGTGCTGGTGTATGGCTATTGCTTGCCATGTCATGTTGTGGTTTTGGAGGGTTAGAGTGACATACCAGTGATAGTCATGGCCTGTTTGGCAGGTCTGTGTGATTCACACCTTGCATGTGTGCCTTTTGGTCACACAGGATTGCTTGTGTTTAAGTGGCTAGGGATGCACACAATGTGGCAATTCCATGGCAACAATCTCAGGGTGGTAAGGTTGTGACAGTTGACTGTCTCTTTGTCATCATCGATTGTCACCTGGTATGTGCCAGGCCTGTGTGGACTCCGCAGGGTGGGGAGTTTAGTTGAAAAATCTGTCCACAAGCTGGGTCCGTGCTTCCTCGCCAAGTGCCCTATCCCCTCCCATGGGCAGCACCTGTGCCTGTGGTTGGGGATGTGGGGGCACCACCATGTCTACCGGTACACCCTGCCGTGTTGCAACATTGTGCAGGACACATGCTGCCACAATGATCCTGCACACTACTGGGGGTGCATAGAGTAGCTGCCCGCCAGAGCAGTCAAGGGAGCGGAAGCGTGACTTGAGCACTCTGAATGTGCGCTGCACTATGGCCCTGGTTGCAATATGGGCCGCGTTGTATCTTTCCTGGGGTGGTGTGGTGGGGTTCCGGATTGGCATCATCATGTGGTTGCTCAGAGGGTAGGCACTGTCCCCTGTAGAGGTGATAATGGTTGTGATTATTGGGGTTTGTGTACTTCCCCAGTTACGCCTTCTTTTTCACACGTTATTCCCCATTCCGCATGTTACGCCCCCTGTTCTGCCTACTTTTGTTGTGTGCGCCATGATGTGTGCTTTCGCTGTGCGCTTAGCTCACGCTGTTTGGAGACGTGTGCGCTAGCATGGGCCATGCACGGATTTTGCGCACAACCAGTGGGAAAGTAGCGCAGCGCCTTCCTTGAATCGCACGATGCGCATGTGCTTGCTTTCTCACGCTTGCGCCTCCTTGCGCCTCCTTGCGCCTGCTTGCGTTGGGATTTTCGGCGCACGTTTGTTCCATGAATCGGCCCCTATATTTCTTACTTTGCTATTCTTTTGATATCATGGACGGTACTTTTGCAAATAGGGCCAGAAATGCAGGCTAATGAATGTCCTTTTAGTCCTGTTTCTTTCAGCACTACACAAATATCCATATTTTGCAGCACTTTCATTTTACTTTTGTCTTACCTTTTACATATTGATTGAGGAACTGACGTAAAGATTTGTGAGCTTTGTTTGGAATGGCACACATTGATGTGCATGGCCATTTGTATACTGGACGATGTGGTTCTGCTGAATCGAGAGGTAATTCTGAGTTTTCAGAAGATAGGTTGTAAGCAGTGTTTCTTGTTCCATGATGGTAGTATTGATTTTCTCATACCCTCGTCCACTGCTATGGATGGCAATTGTGTTTGTTTGATTTTGTTTGTATGCTTCTTCATTAAAATATGGTTCTGTGGTTGTTGTGTGAGTTTCATTTGTAGTTTGGTACTTTGTTTTGTTAGTGCTTTGATCCTTTTTTAACACTAATATGAACAATTTCCTTTTGAGAAGAATTGCACTGTCCACGAGTGCTTGTAGAATTAACTTTCCACGGAACGTTTTAAGGGGTGAGGATGCTTTTGGTCCTCTTCTTAGTAGATTCTGAAGGACTCTGTGACGAAACATTTTTGCTAAAATACTTTTTTTACTATGGGTTCTTCTTACACTATCAGGATTATTAGGAACATTGTTAGCTGTACTGGCAGTCGTTTTTTGACAACATTTCTGTGTTTTGTGTCACTTTTTGATGGAGGAGGTCCAGTTTCGGTAGTTGAGACTTCTTCTGTTATGTTACCCAACTGCATTAGGCGGTTTGTACCAAGATTCTCTGCTAACTCTACAACAGGTGGATGCTTACATTGGGCACCTTTATTTTTATTTTCTCTAATTCTGCATTCCTTCCTACAGAGCTGCTTTTTGGTAGGCATTGTTTGGTGTCTGTTGAGAAAAAAATATATACTTTGGTCTGTTGTCCAATGTATGTGTGCTGTGTGCATGTGTGCATAAGTGTGATGGGGAAGCTCTTTGGCATGGTGTGTGAACGCACAGTGACCTCTAACTATCATTTGGTAAGGCTACTTTACTGTTTGTATACTAGTACAATGTGCTTTAGATGAGAGTACAAAGTGCCCTACTTGTGACGAGAACCATTATTAATAACCGAAATGCAAAAAACTGCCTACCGCAACTTATTTTCACCATCTAACCTTCTAAGGATTCCCTATGTTATTTCAGTAGCAAACACACAGGGATTTGTCAGCCATTCCACCTGTTATTCTCTGTTCAATAAATGGATATTTGTAGGTAGAATGGTTTACAAATGAATGCTTGCTTTGGTGCTCAAAATAAACAAATACCCCATGCAGCATCTTTAAGGAGTAGTTACAATATGAAGGTTGTACTGTACTTACTTTTTTGTGCAAGATCACCAGGTTTCTTCGGATATGTCGTCTGCAGTGTAGATGTTGTTGATTCTCAGGAGAGTAGTCTTCACTGTGAAGTAAAAAAAACAATATCAATTACTTTGTGTGTTTGTAGCAGTCATGATACTGCAGACTTTATGTGTAATTCTTTCGTCAGAGGATTTAACTTTCATATTTCAACCCAGTCCACATGTACATTTCACTTCTCTCTGTGCAGTCTTTCCATACAACTTTCAATATGGTACTTGAAAGTCCTTCCAAATAACTAAATTTTTAAAGGGTTTGGAAATGCCTTGTTCTTTACAAAGTGCAGTATGCATATGAGAGAGGTTTGTAAGCGATAGGGCAAAGTAGTAGATGGGCAAACATTTTGTACTTAATGAAAAGCATGATGTCCAAAAATCGGGAGACCCTCCGAAGGACATGTCAGCACCACAATCGGGAGCGATTACTATTCTCATACGATCACATTGCAAGTAGCATTACTGTAGGCAGTACAGAGTACAGAACTCCGACAATTTCACATACAGAATTGAGGTCTGCCCTAAATTATACTTCTCAACTCACACGCTTTTGGAGGGTGTTACCCACCTTGTAAAGGGCAGACTCACCCGCCAAGCCTCCTGCACGGCCATTTATTCCAATGGGCGTCTCACCCGCCAAAAACAAAATCGGGGGATTTCACCCGCCTTTACGACAAAAATGGTTGAGAGCTATGCCTAAATAGGCATGCTTGCAACGTATGTACAGGTTATGCAGAAGACAGTAAGCAGTCATGTGATTTGTTAATGACGAATCAGCATTCTTGCACTTTAAAAGGGGGAACGTTGTTATGTGTTCCCTCTGGAAATTTACCGCCATTATTTTGTCTATTTTAAGTCATAAGGCTTCCACATGTACTCTGATTAAAATGTACATACCTGCACTCTACACTGATGCATGTGCTCATGCATGGAGCTGCACGTAGAAATGTGCAATCCTTGCACAGTCGATTGTGAAGTAGGTGTTTTGCAATGGTATGCTATTTCCATTAACAATCATCGACAGTAATTTGGAAACGCGCAATGTTGATGACAGAGTTCAAATTAGCGATGCTCTATGTGATTGGTGGACGATTGAGCGCCCGCTTAGTTGTATCGAATGAGGGACTCGCTTTGGTACCGCTATAGAAAGGGTGGAAGAACTCGGTAAGAGTTGCATGCCGCACGTAGGGAACGCTTGTCCGCTGGTAGGGCATGTCACATACGGGTTTCCACAGCAAATCCTGCATGGAAAGACGACTGTAGGCATCAGCCAATCAGATGTTCACATTAGTCTTTTGTGTCGAAAGACGGTGCGCACACTGAAAATGGCAGAGGTGCAGAGGGTCAGGGTTTTGCTGCTTGGAGACATTTTTGTGAAAGGCTTACAACACTATGCCGAGATTAGGCATGTGGGGCACCATTTAGATGTGCGAGGAGTGGAAGTGGTGTGGCGCGCTGACACTGATGCCAATGCTGCGGCAATTCTGCAAGTTTGCAGAGACATGCGTGGAATGACCACTCCTCATGTGGTAATTTTGCACTACGGTGCTTGCCACTTGGGATACCTGACTTCACGTATTTTGTTGGTAGATTTGGCCCAGTTGGTTGAAGCACTCATGACCATCTTCCCAACATCGAAAGTTATTTTTTCTGCTTTGCTAACGAGAGTGCAATGGAACAACACTTCTGTTTTCTCTCCAGATCAAAGCATCGGGAGGTGCATCATCAATTGCCGCATGCGTGCATTCATGCTACGAGTTGGTATGTTTTTTTGTAGCCACGATAACATTGCTCCAAGCAATGCCAATTACTTTGAAGGAGATGGCGTAGCGGTATCCTCTTTGGGAAATGTTTTTTTGGAACATAAGACTTGCTTTAGAGAAGGTTCTGTAATGTTTGCCAGAGTAAAGCAAGGACAAAAAATACAAAAAAAATACATTAAATACCACATGTCTATACGATATGTGGGCAAACATTTAAAAAAAACCAGCTCTTTTCAGAGCCTACCTTAAAGGGGAAAAAGTGGAATAGTACTTTAATATACCATCATCACGCTCTGATCCTTCACATGTCCGCGAACATGACGGTAGTTTGCAGACAACACATATCACCACCGGGGATTGAACGGTGGAGCCGCATGTAAATGAGAATGAGCGGAGCTAGGGATTGGTCCATACAGTTCAGTAGGTGTGTTCTGACAGACCGTCTTCTCCCTCACAGGACATCACACAGCCATGGCTTTCCATGCTCGAACACTGATTATCTGGATTGTGGGAGACTCATGGATACATTGGTTGAAGGTGCATACAGAAAGCTGCAGTTTATCTACAAATCTCGGATTTCCACATGCAGAAGTGCACTGGCATAGCGTGCGTGGCATGCGATGGGTGGACTTGGTACCTCTTTGTGTTATTTTACAGACAGAGCGTCCTCTAGATATACTCATCATTCATTAGCCATGTATCTGGCATTTCTTTACAAGTTGCCATGAAGGAAGGACTTGCAAAGCTCATGGACATGTTTCCAAATTTTCAAATACTTTTTCCCATATTGCCCAAAGACAAAAATGGTTGCGTTCTTCTGCATTTGGTCCACAAATGGAGAAAGCGAGATGCAATGTGAATAAGGCTGTGTGTGCCTTTTTAAGAGATGTTGGCATGTACTCTTTCCACAATGAAAACATTTTGTTTCGTAGCACTTTCATTTTCTGCAGAGATGGCGTCCACCTCACATATACTGGTAATCAGAAGTTTCTTCTCAATGTACAAAATGCATTGCGCCCTCTTTTGCAATCACACTAACCTATGTAACAATCCGGTTTCCCCAATCCACTGTTTTTGACCCACACAACACACCACCAAAAGGCTCTTTTCAGAGCCGCCACTTACTCCCAACGTACACTTTATTGTGTTAGCGCCGCTTGCTCCCTCCCTTTTCCCCCTCTACGGCTGTCCGCAAACTTTTGCTAAACTCTGCAGGGCTCTACGGCCTTCACTTCTTAGTTCTATTGTTACACTGTGAAAGGCGGCTCTGAAAAGAGCCTTTTCTGTCATTTTTGATGTTTTTACGTTCATTGCTTAACAGCACTCGACACACTAGGAGACGAGGCCAAAGGAGGGTAAGGAAGGGACACCAGCCACCGGGATAAGAAAGGGCAACTGAACAGACAAATATTACGGGTGATCTTTATTTAGATAAGGAGCTAATCTTCTGGTGCTCTGTGACTGCAGTCTCAAAAGCACTTCATAGACTCTCCCCCTGCAGAGTACTGCGTCACAATACGTGCACACTACTGTCACCTTTGAAAGGTAAGGTTCCACAGCATTGCAAATGGCTTGTGAAGCAGTTGGAGGGAGGCACTGCCCCACAGGAGTGTCTCTTGTGGTGGGAGGAGCGGATTCCGAGGATGCTGTGGAGGAACTCAAACGACTAGGCTCTTCACATGGCACCACCTTAGGAATGTCTGCAGTGTGGAACAAAGTCAGGTGTCGCTTCATGGTTGTCATACCAAAACTGTACACTCCAAATCTCCCGTGACTCAACACCACATCGCACTGCTTACACTTCACCAGGTTTGAAAGTGCTTTTGGTACGTTCCTATAAACCGAAAACAACCGCCACAACCACGACTCCCGCCGAGTGCACCTAGTGCGGAGTTCCTCCACTTCATTCTCTTCCTCCTCTTCTTCTGCAATCTCTACATCCTCACCCATACATCTCTCTGCAGGCCCTTGGTGAGGTGGTGATGGTGGTGGGTTTGGGGGTGGTGCAGAGGCTAATAACCCAACAGCAGCCATGGAAGCCATACCAATTAGTTTCCTTTTGGTCACTACAGCAGTAAAGGCAACACACTTCAATCTGCTATATCTAGCAGGACAATGAAGATGCGCTCTGTGGTGTGGCCTTTTCTAGGGATGCAGGGGTGTGCCTCGTGACCGTCTTCATCCCTACAAATCGGTACACACATTTTGCACAGCAACTCCTTAGGTGCCCTATTGTTTGGGATGTGTTAAATTACTTTTTTACACTCCACAATACTTTGCCTTGTGTCTACAAGTTAATTTTTATTGTTGCGGAAGCACACAACCCGTGGAAACTAGTCCCCATGCTCAGCGTAGGTGCGGTCAGAAGATGATGTCCTCAATACATCCACCCCCATAATGAAAGTCCCCTGCACAGCAAATGCAAAGATTCAAACATGCGCATGCTCACAAGTGTCCTACAGACAGTGTTCGGGTTCTCAAAGTACTTCAAAGTGCGACACAAGTGAGCCAGACAGTTAGGAACTGGTGCGCTGTTCGCAATACTTACGTGTTTGTACTGCGCACGTGCACGCATGCTATGTTCACTGTATGGCCAGTTCCAGTGTCCTTAGGAGAACTCCATTTTGTTTGCTTCCGAACTTGCTGCCCACCGCGCCTGTTCTACGGACGGCACCATTTTGACTGCGCCCAATACGGACCGCTATAGTGTCCTTCTCACGCTCCCTTTTTACTCATTTACACCCATTCCGGACATCTTGTGTGTTCTACGACCATGTATTATCTCATTTCCAAGCGGTACGCCGACGTAGTATATCATTTGGACTCCCCTTTCTGTTTATGTACGCCCATCTTCTAAAGATGGTGCAGTCACACATGAAATCCGTCTTACTTCACATTAGACAGCACCCACATTCCATTGCTTGCGGATAGGTCGAACAGGCGCGCTGTTTGCAAATATTTTACGTCTTTTTAAAAAACAAATTACACACACACACTTTCTCTACAACTACTGTACAAAACCATTCACTACACATACACACACACATCATTCAAAAGAAACAGCGGGGGAAGCGGACACTGAAACAAATATGGGGGAATATGGATTTAACACGGGCTGGTCATGAGTGGAAGATCTGTGAGGGGAAGAAGGGATGGATACTTTGTCGAAACGTCTATTTTCCACTTCCAGGTTTGGGGATGGGTCACTAAGGAATGGAGAAGCAGGGCAGGTGCAGGTGGGGCAATGGTACCGAACTTTTCCTCTGACAACGTCCTCCACAAACTCCCGTAAACTTTGAAAATTGTCGTTCAAAATGTCAATTTTCTGCTCTATCTTTTTTATCCTGTCTTCTTCTATCTCGTTTGTTGCCCTTTTCTCTTTTTTTTCCTGTTCTGTTGAAAAAAAAAAAAAACATAAGTTAAATGGCTACAAAATACTGGTCTCTATTCTCCATATGCAGACCAATGTGTACCATTGTTGTCGCTGTCTTCAGACATTTCCCCATGCGGGAAATACTCCTCCAGCCACTCCAAAGCACTAGCCATTTCTGAGTCAAAACAACACAAAAAAAGTATTATTTTTGCACCACATTTAAATAGAAAAAACATACCCACATAAAAAAATGACCTGCACTCACTCTTTTGATGTAATCTCCCTTCGTCCTATTGCGTCCGTCCACTACCGTTCCAAGTGATTACAGTGGAGGCATCCTTTCTTTTTTTTGTTGGTACCATCCACTTCATTCTACATGATTGTTAAATGTGTCGTTTTCTTTTCCCACCTTCAGTTTTCCATATTTACTTATTTCTACTTACAATATATTTATGCCCTTCTTCAGCATTTCACACTATTTGTGTAAGACAATATTACATTTTCAGATACCCCCGCCTCTTTGAGTAATGTTCATCCTGTCCGCCCCCGTCCGCAAGCAGGTGCTCAGTCCGTCCCTTCCTAAAATCAATACGGAGGGGGTTCTGTATGTTCTATGTTAAATGTTTATCAAGTACGTACATTACAGTATATATCTCCCAAGATCACATAATAAAAATGCATATTCTGCACAACAACTTCATTGCCACAATGTCATGATTAAGTTCCTCTTCCAAAAACCTGTACAATGCACTATAAAACAAATTTGGTAAGGGGATGTTATGGTTAAGTTGCCCTCCCAAAAACCAGTTAAATTTACTACAAAAAAAACATTTGTTTAGGGGACATTATGGTTAAGTTGCCCTCCCAAAAACCAGTGAAATTCACAAAAAAATAAACTTTGTTGAGGGGACGTTATGGTTAAGTTTCCCTAACAAAAACCTGTACACTTCACTAAAAAAAAAACTTTCCACCTCCCCTTTATGCTCCAAATTAAAACCGAAAACCCCCTGAAATTCAACAGTATGGTAAACTAAGCCCCCAACCCTGGCACCACCCCTCTGCAATGCTAACGCTAACACCCAGAACATGAAAAATGTCCTCTTAAATGTCAATGCTGACATCACTGACGACATCACTTGTTTAGGCCCTTTGTTTTCGTCCAGTGGATGACTACGTGACAAAGATGAGGGAATTGGCCCTGAAATTTCATACAAGCCCAAGGTTTCCGGGGGTGCCACTGTGTACTTGTTGGGGTACATCAATGGCACGAATGCATTCAAAGGCAGAGTGATGAAGAACAGATTTTATTTTTCGGACGGGGGCCTGGCTGTATTATGATGAGATGACCAAGCCAAATTAAACAAGTTAGATCCCAGCACGGTGGACCAGGTATTGTCGGTGAATGCGGGAGGGGCGTCAGTGTCTAAAGAAGAACTTCCCCAATTATTCTCTGAGAATCCGGGAAGAATAAAAAACTATGTGCACAAGATTGTGATGAAACAAAATGCAGTCCCAGTAAAGCACAAGCTGATACCAGTGCCAGCACCAGCGGGGGGTGCATTGCAGGTGCAATTGGAGAAAATGCTAAAGGAAGGCAAAATAGAGATTGTGGAATCATCCCAGTGGCTGAGCGCAGTGGTTCTGCTAAAAAACAGCACTCAGTAGACAGGGTCTGAATCGATTTACACAGTCTGAATTTGGAGGTGATCGCTGACAGCTACTCTCTCCCCAGCATAAATGAGCTGATCCGTATGATGAAGGAGACCAAGGAGTTATGAGGGACTCATATAATCAGATCAGCCTGCATAAAGATTTGAGGCTTCGACGGCATGCTTGACCATGATTGGCACCTATTAATTTGCCTGCATGCCTTTCGGACTGTCCGCAGCGGCTTCAGTAAGCAGATGGTGGACTCTCTGCCAATGTGTCATATTTCCAAGATGACGTCTTAATCTATACAGTGGATGTAGAAACCCATGACATTGTACTGCAGAAGGTTCTCGCCAAATTACAAGAGGCGGGAGTGGCATTGCGTTACGACAAGTGCGTAATCAAAGCCAATAAAGTTGGATACATATGCTAAAGGATATCGTGAGAGGGGACCACCCCAAAAAGGAACTTGTTAGGCCATTATGAAAGCCCCATTGCCTGCCAAAAAGGAAAAACTGCGGTTGTTTTTTGCGCCTTGCAGAGTACTGTGCTAACTTTTCAGAGACTATCGTACAAATGACAGAACTGTTAACAAAAGGTACCAAGTACAGCAGACACCATGAGCAAAATAAGGCATTCGAGGAAGTTAAAGAGCACATCATAAATGCTCCATGCCTCCAGCCCTCCAATCCATTGTGAGTGACCATCATTACAACTAATGCCAGTGCATATTGCCTATGGGCGACGTTAACTCGGAAGAAGGGCGATGCGGAAAACCAAGTTGTGTTTGCATCCAAAGCGTTGCCGCAGGCCCCAGGCTGAAAAGAACTATTCCACGGTTGAAAAGGAAATGTTATGATGCACCTGGGCAGTCAAACATATTTAAGGACTTATGTGTGGGGAACAAAGTTTCAGTTAGTAACTGACCACAAACCATTAATTCACATGTTGAGTCCAAGATGGGCGGAAACATCCACTGCTCGTCTAGCCCGCATTGCTGCTAAACTGCAGGAGTACACATAAGAAATTGATCATATTGCAAGATGGAAAAATGCCCAAGCAGACTGTGTCCCGGTTACCTGAAACGAGAGACGCAGCAACCAACTTCCTCAATGATGAGTGAGTAGTGGCGTTCTCAGGAGATCTCAGAAGTACAGTATTTAGAAATGCGCGAAGGCCACTGGAAAGAAGAATCAGCGAGTGATTCAACAATGGCAAAACATACGAAACGGGCCAGGAAAGAGCAATTCCTGAAGCCCTGAGGTCATACTGGAAAGAGGATGCTGAAATATTCGAGACGGAAAGGTTGTTCATGTGAAGAGATGAAGTCATTCCCCCGTAGGGATGAGGAAAATCATTATGTTGAGAGCTCACACGGGACACCTGGGAAGTAACCTGCTGAGAAGATGGTAGCCAAGCATGGACTAAGAGGAACGAGACATGTCGTAAAGGTGTCATAGGGGCTTAGATAGTGATAAGAGATTGAAGGTCAGAAAAGCACCAGTGATTCTGACTGAGAAACCGGAAGGAGTATGGCACAAGCTGGGGCTGAACATCAGCATTCCCCTGGAAGTGATGTAGCTGGAAAATAGATACGGGGTAGTCATGATTGACTCTGTGCAAGTGGGTAGAAACTGAATTAATACCTGACATCACAACTTTCACCGTTGTTGGCGCGCTCACAGCAATATTCCAGAGGAAGGGTTTGCTCAACAAAATTGTGACAGTGTTCAGCTAGTCTCCAGAGAAATGGAAAAATTCATGAAGGATAACATTACTCAGGTAAAGGCATCACTATGTTTACCACAGCAAAATAGGTTCATCAAACGTGTGCTTCAACTAGTCACAGCGTCTGGTATAGACCCATACAGAACAGGCAAGGTAGCCATAGCAGCCCATCATCCGACCCCCAACGGGCCAACCAATGTGCAGCCTCCACCTTACTACCTCCCTGGTAGTCTAGAGTGAGGGAGGATAACACAGTAAACATGGCAGATGTGCTGCGTCCTGTAGGTCCTGCTTGCATATGTGTAGTGATACGCTCTCAGCACCACAGCTACAGCCCATCTAAGGCTGCTACACACAGCACCTTCTAATGCCACTTTGCATACACATTGATTAGTCCCACAGAGTCATGCCATAAGACCCACTCCGCTCTGCTGACACAGCGCACCTCTATCATGCAACCTACACAGGCACACATCTGAGGCGGCATGACCAGAGCACACCACATGTCAGCAATCATGATCCACATGGGAACATTCCAACCACACATCCCCCCAACATTTCAAACAAGCCATGGCCATGTGTGCTGTACAGAAGACATGGGTGCAGGCCATGCCCTATGCACAATTCATGCAAGGCAGAAGTGTGGACCATATGCTCACTGCACTATGCACATGGAAGAGCTGCATTATGGGCCCTCCCTATGCCCCCCAAGCACACAAAGCATGTTTAAAGAGAACCATCATTCAGAGGTCTTCAATGTGACCTTACTGCTGCCTGCGTATGACTACATATGAAGTTCATGTGACTGCCACCTCCTCTGTAGGCAAGGCTATCTCAACGGAGTCAAGCCATCTTCATGGACATGTTTCCAACATGTGCAGATGCTACTGATAAGATGATGGCTTTTCTGACAGTATTTGAAGGGACTTCCTCAAGGAAGTATATGCATCATTACAAGAACATAATGTACAGTTCACCCCCCCCCACCCTCATAGAATAACGCCCATTACACTTTCATGAAGCTAAGGTGAGCACAGAGGCCATTGGCAAGTAGGGGGCTGGGTCATTCATATGCTCTCACCTGCCATGGCTTCAGATTGTGTATGTCAGCACAGCTGCCATATTGGAAGGGTCCTTCCCCAGGGGTGCATGACATCAGGTCATGCAGAGCGTGTGCCATGGCGTGAACTCCCAGGTAAGTGTGATAAGTGTAACTCATGTCATACAAAACAAAGATCGAGTCAAGGTCCTCCAGGGTCTCCAGGCCTGTGCACTGCTCATTTTCACTTGCCTCTATCAAAGAGCTGCCATTGGTCGGCCACTTGCAGTCGAAGGCCGCCTCCCAGAAGGAATGGAGGAATATGTCTTCCGGGTACCTGGAGGGGCGAAGGCTCTCCAGGAATGTCTTGAATTCAGGCATGTCTGGAGCTTGAAGAACCAATACAAGTGAACCGTCCAGTAACCTCAAAGAGGATCGTGGAAAATAGTTTGGCGTAATTATAAAAGCAGTTGGAAAAATCCATATTTTATCAGTCACATTCAAGTCACTCAGCTCCTGCAGAAGGGGTTTAAGATCCAGCTCAAAGCAATTACACACAATGACTTTGACAGATGAGCTCTGTATTCTATGGGCAATGCTCCTCATCCTTTCCTTGGCATGTTTTCCATTGAGTTTCTCCCAGAAGGATATGCACACGCCTACCTGCTCCACTTCCTCCTTCAGGGCCTTCATCATCATGTAGCTAACATCATAATCTGAAGCTAAGAGTCCTATCCAGGTCCAGCCAAAGTGCTTCACTAACTTGGCGAGGGCTGAAGTCTGAGGCCTCAGGCGTGGGACCGTGCGCAGGAAGGATGGATATTGGCTCTTGTCGCTGAGCACGTCATGCTGTGCCGCGTAACTGACCTGAAAGAGAAGACAAATACAGAGGCTGGCATGAGTGTCACGGCTTCTCTATTTTGTGCTGAAAAAAATACTGGCAGCGCTGTTCTCTTTCACGTTTTAGTCAAGTATCCAAACGTGTCACACAGAATGTTGTCTAAATAATGAACAGATCAACACCTATTGTGGCTGGTTCTTTGAGTAAATTGTCCATCTCTGGCTCTGCCAACCAGCTCAACCGGTCACCTATGACCGTTGTCATTGCAATGGCCGACTGTCTACCTTAAACATTGATATAAGGGTCTTCAAATACTTCCGTCACTCAAGGCTGGACATTGGCTGATCACTTTGGACCTACCATACAAGCCCCTTTCCCCTTGGATTCAAAGCCTGAACCAGGCCCACAGATTAATAAGCGGGAGTATGAACAGTAAGTATCAAGCAAGATGACTTCCTACCAGACCAGACAAGGCCCAGATATTGGACAACATTCAGTAATGTATGTAGTTGTGGTTTTGATAACCCAGAACTCTAAGTCAACCAAACCCGATGTTCAGAATTGGTTCAATTATGGCCTCATCCATCCCTAACAGTAGTTACCCACACGTACAAGAAGGTGGAGCCGATTCATGACCCCTTCATGTTGGGTGATTTGCAAGATCCATAGGGGAGGTTGCAAGGCCACAATTACTAGGTCAAAAAAAGCCCCCTACAAAGAAAGAACTGTACAGCTAGTACTCCAAACAAGGAACGATTCAACATATTCCATGAATTGCTCTCTGCCCGGGGAAACCCAGGACCCTCTCAGCACTCCTAAAATCTGTTGTGTCCATTCACTATATCCTGAAGCCCCTTCCACTGTATACACATCTCTCACACCACATCCCATCTATCACGTTGGGATTCAACCCTCTTCGCATGCGCTTTTATTCTCATAATGTCCACTCTGCAGCTTTGGACGATCGGCCAGCTGTTCTCACTGCAGATGCCGTTCGTCCATCTTACTCCACATACGTACTCTACCATTGCATCATATCGCTTATGCATACGTTGTATACTCATCTTACTGTGTAGACTTGCTTGTATACTGTATTGCATACTTAGAATTCATAGCCTATGCCCAACCACACGCCATCTATTCCTAGCCACAGCAATACCCATACTATCTATGCTACTACTGTGTATCCAGTACCTAGCTATCGTGCCACCCGTGCCCTGAGGCTGCACGTACCTGCTATTGTGCTCCACACCTAGCCAGTATATTGCTTACACCTAGCATGTATAGCATCATGTCTAGCGGCTGCGCCACTCACACCTAGCCATTACGTTGTTCTATTGCGATATTGTGTTGCCTCTACTTACCTATTGCGCTGTTGCCCATACACAATTGCATAGCATCACTCTTAGACTTTGTTCCGAACCAACCGTGCCGCATCTCCATTGCAGTTCTCCATCAAACTCCCAGGCACTGTGCTACTCTAACACTACACTATGATATCACATTGCAAATGGGTACCCACCCAAGTTGAATGCCATTCTTTGCCTCTTCGGTATACCATGTTTTAGGCGATCCCTGGAAAAGTCGAATCTGTCTATTGTATTTTACTGAGGGTTCCACAGCATTCTTGTCTCTTCTGCATACTATGTTTTAGGCCCTCCCTGTTGAACTATCACTTCTTGGTATCCTGCTAAACATGTCAGGCCATTGCACCATTTACCTTATCCTACTACTTGCTGCCCTACAGGCCCTCCTATCGGAAATATACCTATAGAGTATAGCCCACACCTTCTCAACCTGCCAACCATGGCTCCTAACCATAGTAGCCCCCAGCGCCCCAAACATATCTGGTGCAAAACTATAGGGGATTACACCACGCTCCCATGTACTACAACCAACAGAAACCTCAAACTGCATGCCAGACTTCCTAAACTATATGAGCCTCTGACCAGATCTCTACCTCCCACCAATAAGAAAACTATCTTTTCACTGTACCATGATTCCCAATACTGCCAAATGCTTTATCTCGCCACCCGCTCCCGTTGCCATTGCCTCTCAGACCACTAGACCCCCCAAGAGCATAGCTCCCACCAACCTCTCTCATCGCCCAACGCAAGTCAAAATAGACAATCAGCCCCTCAAAGGAGCCCTCCTCAACGCAAGGTCTCATGCGATTGACATAGCAGACTTAATTACAGAAAACAACCTGGACTGCTTAGCCATAATGGTAACTTGGCTACACGACGCCGCAGGTCCCGCTCTTATGCTAGCCATCCCAGAGGGATACACTATCTCTAGACAAGATAGAGACGGGTCCCGAGGCGGGGGTATAGTTATCATCTCCAGAGAAAGCCTATCTATGAGAATAGCTTCTCCTCAAACCTTGCAATCCTGCACATCTATCTCCATCAAACTCCCTCTTAATCACTCCCAAACACTCACCATGCACATAATTTACAGACCTCCTGAGCTCATTGGAACATTTGAGGAGGACCTGCAAAACATACATGCGAGTAACCTTAAGTCGACTTTCCAAGTACTACTCCTGGGCGATTTTAACCTAGGATTTAATGACCCCTTGGATAAACAGTCCCTACAAATTGCCAACTCACTCAATGCATTAGGAATAAAGCAAAAAGTCAATGAAGCCACTCATATCAAGGGTAGAACTCTGGACTGGGTAGCTGAATATAACTGTACAGCTACCATAACATCCGTTACCCCTCTATCCTGGACAGACCACCACCTGGTTTCCATGACCCTATCCACCATCAGACCAACTATCCCAGCCCCACAAATAGCTCCATCGTGTCTAACCAGAATGAAAAAGAACATCACAATCAACAGCGTGATTCCAAATATCCTACCTACCCTAAATTCCCTGCCGGATAACCTTGACCCCAGCACCTTGGTGCAGGAATATAACAAGATCATGCTATCCACCTTGGACAAAATTGCCCCCCTAAAACTAAGGCCAAGCAAGCCCAAAGCACACCTCAACAAATGTTTCACCCCGCAATTAAAGGACTTGCGGCTATTAAAGAGAAAATGTGAAACAGCCGGACGACTCTGTCCCTCTAGCGAGAACAAAATAAAATGACAATCCGCGGTGGCACATTACAAAAAGGAAATTTGTCTGGCAAAACATAATTCGTATAATGAACGTATTGCTAATTCCAACTCCAGCATGAAAGAATTATTCACAATACTAAGAGAACTAGAGTCCCCCATCTCCATACCTGATATCTACATTAAAAACAAGACTTGATGCTCAGAAATCCAACAAGCCTTAACCAACAAAATAAACACCTTACAAACTAAAATGCAGAATACGAAAGACTCCCTGAACCCATCACACCCAACTAACCCACTCCTACCCAAAACTAAAATCGTTGGTCATAATAATAGATTCCACTTCACTAAAACTACTGTCCTAGAAGTTGAAAAAACTATCCTATCATAAAAGAGACCTCTCTCCATTTATCTAAAAATTGATCAACATCTCATTTGCCTCAGGCACCGTCCCAGTCAACCTTAAACAATCTTGGGTCCTCCCTCTCTTGAAGAAGCAAACTCTAGACCCGCTCATCGCCACAAACTACTGCCCTATCATGACTGTACCATTTCTTCTTAAAATCTTGGACAAAGTTGCCTACTCGCAGATCTACTCGCCTACTTGAGCTACACAATCTCCTAGGTGATAGACAATCAGGATTCCACCCGCTACATGGGACGGAAACTGCACTGATGGACTTGAAAACACAGATCGATGAGGTGAGAGACAAATGGAAAGCAGCACTTCTACTATTACTTGACCTCTCAGCTGCATTCGACCTGGTGGACCACAAGGTCCTCTGTAGACACCTTGACACAGCAGCCCACTTCTCCCGAGATGCAGTCAACTGGATAGAATCCTTCCCGAGTGACAGGACCATCAGAGTATTCTCCCCCTCAGCAGTGGCCGACCCTACCCCAATCATGTGCGGAGTCCCACAGGGCTCCTGTGTGTCCCCAAACTTGTACAACATATTCACCAAGCCATTGTTCGATGATCTGGATCTTCTGGGTGTCACCTACACTAACTATGCAGATGACACACATATTCTTCTCCCACTTTCCGGGGATCATGGCAAGGACTTGGCCCTGGTGAATAGGATCTACCTCATCATTCAAGCATGGGTGGCCACACACGGCCTATGCCTGAATGATGACAAAATAGAGTTGATCATTCTTGGCACCTCTTCCAGCATATCCAAACTAGGCCACGAATATTCATCCTTCATCATTGATAGCAAACAATATTATAGTCTCTAAAGAGGTAAAAACTCTAGGTTTCTACCTGGACGCTACCATGTCTTTTAACAAGCAACTGAAATCCTTAGCCTCCTCCACGGCTTACACTTGCAAGCTTATTAGAGCTGGAAAGCCCTTCCTCTCCAATGACAGCTGCATTATACTAGCCAGAGCTCTGATCCTCTCCAGATTAAACTATTGCAATGCTCTATACAGTAGCGCTAACAAAGCCAGTATCCAAAAACTCCAAATTCTACAAAACAACGCTCTTAGAGCCGCACTAGGCATTAACAAAAGAGCGCATATGACTGCAATTAGACGTCAGTTTAGCTGGTTATCTACCCACAACAAAATCCAACTAAAAAATAGACACACAAAGCATTACACAATGCCACCCCCAGCTACCTAATCAATAAACTGTCCATAAAAACCTCTAGCAGACCCACTAGAACTGTCAACTCAAACTGCCTGGTGGTACCAAGGTTTAAGTCTTCCAAGATCGGCGGCAACAGTTTCCCTGTGAAGGCCGCCAAACTTTGGAACTCACTACCAACCGAGCTGCGAGCCGATCTACCCTATCCTCTCTTCAGAAAGAACCTTATCACCCACCTTAATCTATCCAAAGTCTAATTCCCTTTCCTTAAACGGTTGTACTTTATGACACCCTACCCTGAGTATAACCCTCTGTATAGCAATATGTAAATACATTTCCTGTACATTCACCATATGGGAATACCACTATATACCTGTGCATATTACAATGTAATAACCTTGTCGTAATTTGTTATGGCCCTCTCTTAGTTCTACTTATTATGTAATCTGTGTATCTCCTTTGTCTATGTATACTGTTTATCATTATGTAACTTTGTAAGCTTTGCATATCCTTGCTGCGCCCTGCTACCTTCGGGTCCGGTGCGCTCTACAAATTCAATAAACAAACAAACAAACAAGCATGTTTCCATCTAGTCTCATTGTTGGATCCAGTAAAAGTGAGGCCACAGAGATGCGTGGTTGAGGGCGTCCTAATTTAAGCCTTGTTCAAAGCCTGACTTACCGGTACCTAGCATACTTCTCAGGACTTCTACCATCAACTTCCTGTCGCTCCCTTCCATTGCCACAGTGGATGGCAGAGAGTTCGTCCCCGCCAATTCTGCCCTCACTCAAGGACCTTCACAGCTCTCCACACGCCATCACTGTCTCGATCTGAAGGCAACCTGGAATATAGCAAAGTAAGGCGGTCCGAGACACCCTTCCTCCCTTTCTATTGTTACTTCCATACAGCAATGCAGGCTGCTTTTCCATCCTATTGACACCCTAGCAGTAAAGCATTGAATCCTTAAACATCTTGCAAGCATCAGGAGATATGCAACACAGAGCTGACTTTCCAGGCAAGCATCATTTTGATGAAGTTGATTTCCTCCCACAAGGATATCTTGAGCATGCGTTACAGTCTAGCTGCCCTTGATTTCTTCTAGAAGGACTGCAATGGTCATCCTTACTGTGTTTTTTTGTTTGATTATTATTTATAGGGCACCCGAAACCCTTAGGTAGCTGGGCGCACAGCATATCAAGAATACTTAAAGCTTGGTTACAGTTTGCTTAGTTACAGTTGCTTAGTTACGTACATTATATGGAGTATATACATCATATACATTCATTACATACAGTGTAGACAAGTACATAGGAAAATTTGTATGCACAGTTAAATAGTAACAAGAGTTAATAGTTGAGATGAGGGCAGGGCATAAGGGAGGCATTGTGGGTCTAGAGTTCATTGTGTCGAAGTCAGGTGCGGGTCTTGCATCTAAAGCTCTTATACAGCTGGTCCCTTCTTAGCTCAACTGGTAATGCGTTCCAATGCTGAGCTGCTTGTACAGGGAAACTGTTGCCTCCTGATTTTTGTAGACGGAATCTTTTTATTTGGAGGCAGTAGGAGTTGGCTATCCTGGCTGGTCGTGCAGAGGATTTTCTTGTTAATCTTTCCTTAAGGTAAGGAGGGGCTGCATTATTTAAGCATTTGAAGGTTGATGTGACAAATTTGAGGAGGATCCTATCGCTGATTTTTGGTGTGTCCTTGCGTTTGAGATATGCTCTCTAGTAGGGAGATTCAGGGCTGTTCTGAGCGCATTATTTTTCAGAGTTTGTAATTTGTTGATGATGTATTTAATTCCTCCTGCTTACAATGCATTGCAGTAGTCCAGTTTTGATAGGATGAGGGCATTGGCTAATGTAATGCAGCTTGCTAGTGAAAGGAAGTGTCTGCCTGCTTTGATAAGTTTGCCAGTGTAGGCGGTGGAATGAGGTCAGGGAATTTACTTGTTTTTTTAGGGATAGCGTGGAATCCAGGTAGAAGCCGACAGTCTTCACTTCTTTGCGACTGAGATTATATTGCCATCGATGTTGAAGGTGATGCAGTTGGTGTCAAGTTGTTTTAAGTTTTTTAGAAGAGCTAAGGATAAGGATTTCTGTTTTTTCAATGTTCAGGCAGAGGCCATGGGTTGCCATCCATGCCTGAATGAGGGTGTAAATCTCGTTTACTAAAGCTGTAGCTGCAGAGAAATTGCCCGAAAGGGGAATGAGTATCTGGGTGTCATCTGCATAATTTGTGTAGGTGATACCCAGTCTGCCCAATTTGTAGAATAAAGGCTGAGTAAAGATATTATACATAGTTGGCGAGACAAATGAGCCTTGGGGGACTCTACATGTTGTTTTAATTGGGTCTGCTGAAGCTAGGGTGGAGAAGACTCGCATACTTCTATTATCGAGAAAGGATTGGACCCAGGTTATAGCTTCACTTGAAAAGTGGGTAGCTGATGCTAGGTGTTTGCAAAGTACTTCGTGGCCCACTAAGTCAAATGGCGCCGACAGATAAAGGAGGAGTAGCATATGTGTGTTTCCTTTGTCACTGAGCTCATCGATTTGGCCTTTGAGATATATTAGAGCAGTCTCTTTACCATGCTGAAGTCTGAACCCAGATTGTCGGGCGCCTAATAGTTGATTGGTCTCAAGGTACTTTTGAATTTGAAGATAAGCCACTCTGTTAATTATCTTCAGGAGGAATGGGACTGTAGTGATGGGCCTGTAATTAGTGGGGATGGGGGGGTCTAAGGTTTGTTTTTTAAGCAGGGGTAGAACCCAGGATTCTTTTAAACTACTTGGGATGGTGTTAGATGAAAAGGAGGCGTTGATGAGTTTAGTGATAAAGGGTGCTAAGTCTCTAGCTGCATCCTTAATTATTTGGGACGGGCAGCTGTGGCCTTTACAATTTGATGGCTTTAGTGAGGCAATGATTTTTTCAGTTTCATGAATGGAGACTTTAGAGAATTTGAATGGTACTAGGTTGGGTTTGTTAATGGGAGTAGAAATTATGGGAGTTTCACTGAGTGGAAGCAAAGCTTTTTATTTTCAATTTTGGATTGTAGTGTTTTTATTTTATTTGTAAGGGCGTTTTGGACGCTGGTGCACCATTGCTTGTCTTTGGGTACATTATCCGGTGGAGGTACGGGGGATTCCAATTCTCGCAGGATCGCAAATAGTTCCTTCGTGTTGGAACGTGCTTTGGAGATTCTTTCATTATAAACTTCTTTTTTAGTTTCGATAATTACTTTCTTGTAGTTGTTGTAGTTGGTAGCACAGAGTGTAAGTTTTAGTTTATTTTCCTCAGTTGGGGAGTGTTGCCATGTAGTTTCTAACTTTCTTTTTTCCAATCTCAGTGCTTTTAAGTGAGGGGTGAACCAAGTGTTGAGTTGAGGTGGGTCTGTCGTTTGCTTTTACAGTTCTTGAGTGGGGCAATGGTGTCTAGGGCTTTGGCCATAGTGACATTATAGGAGTCTACCAACGTGTCAGGATCGGAATTGCATGGCAGGGCATTAATTACTGGAAGGAGAAGGGATAGGTTGTTGTCAGGGGTGATATTGTTCCTTGATCTAGTGGGGAGAGAGGGTACCATCGTTTTTCCTTTATCGGCTTCCTTGTTGAGTATTAAGCTTAGATCGATTAGGAAGTGGTCAGTCCAAGGTTGAGGTGTAATTTTATTAATCATGGTTGAGCAGTTTGAAGTGGCAATCCAGTCTAAGGTCCTCCCTTTGTCGTGGGTAGGAGTGAGCACTTTTTGGCTAAGGCCATGTTCAGCAAGCATAGTGGCAATTGCTTGCGCTTGTTTGTCATCCGGGTCGTTAAATCCTAAGTTGAAGTCGCCTAGGATCATTATCTGAGATGACTTTTTTGTATTGCTGGCTAGGAGGCTCGATATGTCCTCTTCAAACGAGCCTAGGGGCCTGGGTGACCTATATATAAGGTAAATAGTTAGAGTGGGACATGGGGATGTGGGCAGTTTCACTGACAGTAATTCACAAGTTTTTAGTGGGGGTAGCATGGATAGTCTTAAGTCCAAATTGGTTTTAGCAATGACAGCTAAGCCACCTCCTCTGGCATTAGGACGGTCCATTCTCAGTATTTGGTACTCTTTAGGTATCGCTAAGGAGAGTGCTGGAGCTGCTTCATTATGCAGCCAGGTTTCTGTGACCGCTAGGAGGTCGAGGTTATCTGATGTTAGGATATCAGCTATTTCAGTGCCATGGGCCACGACGCATCTAGCATTGATCAGTGCAGCCGCTATTGTAGTTGTTTTGGATATGTTTTTGGTTTTTAAAATTACTGGTGTGGGTTCTTTCACTTTGGCAACTGCAGATACTTGTAGATATGCTTGCACCATGCTCCTAGTAGGGTTTTTAGGGTTGGTACGGCGGTTTAAGTGAGTGTTGCTGGGGAGCTTAGGTTCATAAAAGGAGGAGAGCCTGGCACGAAGCCTAGTATTTCTGTGTATAGTAAGGCACGGTGCATGTTTAATTTGGTCCATGGTTACCAATATTACTTGTAGAAACAGCAAGGGTGCAGATATCAGCAGAGTTGTGCTGACATACATTCCACAACGGTTAATGCCGGTTGCGGGAAATGGGGTAAGGTGGACTGAGGCAGAGCCTGGTTGGCGTGCGTACGGTCAGATAGTGGTTAGTAAGTGTAGGTTATACTGTTAGGAGAACATATGGTACGCATAAATGGTGCAGATACGGTGACAGGTGACTGGTGAGGAATCTGTGTACCAGTAATCAGACAGTAATGCATAATCAGGAGAACAGATTAGGACCAGATAGTGTCCTTTAATGTGCCGTTGGTGCGTAAAGTAACGGGACCAGGATGTAATAAGGTATGGTCCGGAAGAGGTGGCTAAGTAAGGTGCAGTGCAACTGTACAGATAGCAGACAGCTAAATCAGAGCAACTAAGGGTTACTGTGGGTGCTAGCAAGATAATTAAACCAAACAGATAGTGGGACTAGTCGGGATAGGGGGGTTAGGTGCATTCAACAACATAGAATCTCGAAAGATCTAGACCCCAGGTATTTGATCTTCCTGGGGCACTTCCTTACAGGACGTTTCCTAGCAGGTGATGTTGGCAACTCTCCCCAGGTCACCATATAACCTGAAACCCCACTACACTTGTACATTTCTTCTAGATGTACCGGTAGCAACGTTGGCAAATCTTTCATGATAAGGTCACCAGCCTATAACTTCTGATGTGCCCCTCTTTAGGACAGCCTCTCAATCAGCTCATGCTGGCAGGGATTCCACGGCAATCACAAACAGCAATGGAGATAACGGAAAGCCTTGCCTAGCCCCCTTCTCTAAATTCATGGGCCTAGCCATGAGGCCAGTGGGCCAGTGGCTAGCACACAAGTACAGAAGTCTCGCCAGTCAACGAATCTGCCCCGAGAGATATTGGGGCTCATTATCTGTTTGCTGGCACCTTTGCGGACTGGCAAACTACAAGTCTGTGGATAGGGGCTGTGATCTACCGGAATGCCTGACAGTAGATATAGCCCGTACCAGCAGACAATTGCCACAATCACAGGCACCAGTATTACCGGAACTCCACAGGAATGGGGATTTACCAGCTTCTCTGCCAGCCCTAACATCCCAGTAAAACTGGGATATTGGGCGGCGGAGACAGTACGGTAGTCTCCCGGTATCCCACCAGAATTACCAGCAGGATACCAGGGGACTTAGAATGAGCCACATTCAGTACAATGAAATGCTTTCTCAGCATCCAGCAATATTATGGCCCCACCTTCCTGCATACCTTTGTGCTCATTTAGGACATGCAAATGTTTCTGGGTGTTGTCAGACACAGGTCTACCTCCGACAAAGCTGCTTTGATTAATCACTAACTGCAGTTCCTTTTGCAAAACCCTTGTGGTGGGTATTAAGCAGGTTTATTGGTCTATGGCTTCCCCATGCAGTCGGTTTCGGAAATTGACCCCAGACTGGACATGGTATGTGTGCAGACCCTGAGGCTAAAGGCGTTTTTTGGGAGCCAAGCAGTAGTGTATCTCCCAATCACAGGCGTACATTCATACAAATATTTAGTGGGCATCGAATCATTTGCAGGTTGCCAATTGCAAACTTTCCCCAACATCTTTCCTAACTTCCACTTAGATGAGGATTCGAGCCAAACATCGTTCAGGTGCCCAGCCAGATCTGGCCTTGGCTCTTCTGCCCCTGCACTTCTGAAGTAGGCAGAAGCCATGACCATATATGGAACCATGTTTCCCATGGACTCTTTCAAGACACAACAGTAGCTATGTGGGCTGTGGGCCCGGCAAAAGAATGTATACATGGGTTCCCGGTAGAGGCACCCCCAGGTAAAACATAATTATTCCCACTAACCTTCACATGCTAATCTACCAACAACCAGTTGAGCCTACACAAGCCAGTGTGTGAGGAGATCCACAAAGAGAACATGGTACAGAAGGACATCCAACAATTGAGAGTACAGGTGTCCCTGGAGGGCACATACAAGACTTAGTACATGACTGAGAAGAGAGCTTTCAGTGAAAGTGACAGGCTAACCATGTAGCACTAGTGCATACATTAGAGGTAGATATCAACTGAGGTCCAGTTCATAACCTTTGACCTTACCCTGGAGGATCCTGGTGATTATTCATGCAGACAAACACATGCCACCTGCCATCTTCTGAAACAATCAAAAATGATCATAGGAGTTTCACTGCATTGAGAACCGGGTAGAGAGAGCGATGCCTGCCCTAATAAGGGCAGTCCTAAAGGAACATTTGGGGAAGTGCCTTGTAAAATAGAATTAAAAGAATGTAAGGCCAGACACCTACGGCCCCTTTTATAGAAACACTCCAGACACCTCAGGATTCTACACAGAGAATGTTCTCATAGCTTCACTTTTATGATGGGGCGTGGGGGGTGCAGTGTAATTGTTTTGCTATAGTTCAAAAGACAACATTTGTCAGCCAGACATCTCAGCTGGAATCCTGGAGAATGATGTGCTTAATGAGAGAAATCATTTTAACAGCATTCAGCTTTTAAGCAATGAATGATATGGTGTGTGCTCATAGATGGAAGGGACTAACAGATTGACTGCTTGCCCTTAAATGCCATGACCTAAACATACAACCCTACTCATTGTGGCTATGATTAAACCACATGAGAATATTCCATGTGGGCAGAAAGACCAAACATGTCTGGGTCAAAGATTGATGACTTATTTCCTGACTCTTGGAAAGAACCAACCAGGGTCCTTAGCACTAACCTGCACTTGGGTACTATGATACTCAGGACGTAGGTGCTGCTCTGCTGGTAGACTCCTGCAATCGCTGGATGGAGATTCCAGGATGGCGTGTAGTGGTGCTGCAAGATGATCTAATCTTCATCGATTTCCCCGAGCGAGAAGTCTTCCTCTAAGTAAAGGGAGGACACTGTGTCTTACCTTGGAATGGAATTTATATCGACTGGCGCCACTGACGCCTTGTTCAATGTCGCTCCCTCCCATATTACCTTTCCATTTCATATGGAACATATCACTCAGACAGAACAATAATGAAAACAAGTCCAACATGCTACACATTTCCATTATTTGTATATATCCTACCTGGGGAATCGTGTAGCGGTCCAATATATTAGCCATTGCTACTGAAATTGAAGATGAGCACCCACCAACAAAGCCGAAGAGGATGGGGTCAGGCTGGCACATGAAGTTGGGGAACGACCCTTCCCCTCCAACAAGCATGGAGAGGACCCCCTCCAGGGCCCTCATCTCCCACATGCAAGAGTCAGAAACCCTCAGTGCCAGCGACGTGTTCGGAAGCAGATGTGGGTCCTCATTTATCTCCGATGCAGCAAACATCATTCCTAGCACATCCCGGTAATACCGCACCTGAAAACTAACAAAGGGTTAAACGTGTATGTACAGTAGCCACTGCACAAAGTGACTGCAGGTGATGCTGGGCAAGGCTCGTGATAAACATGTTTAATATATAACACGCCTAGTAGTAAAAACATGAAAGACCAATTAATCCATTCAAAATCTGCCCTCACCCAATAATGGGGTTTACCACCTCCAATCGGCCACATTCCTTGTGGCAATTGTTCTATGTGTTCACAGACAAAACCCAGCACCACTTTTCATTGGGATCTTCGAGTTCTTTGGCAACTGAAACATTCTATGAATTGTGACACCAGAAAGATTATGTATGCCATTGTCTCACCATGTCATTTATTTGACATAGGAATGTCAATGAGAAAAGAAAAGGTGGGGACGAGCGAAGACAGAAGCTGCATTAAGAGCAAGAATACACCCGCTCCTTTGGTGGAACATTTTATAACTTTGAATCACAAAGGGACTGGCTTCGTATGGACTGTGCTGGCGTCTAATCTCAAAGGCAAAAATGTGAACGAGCGGCTATTCCAACTGGAACAGAGACTGATCTTTAGAACAAAGTCACCTATCAATGGTTTAAAAGAAAAAGTTGTATTTGCTATAAGAAATAACATTATGTTATTTTGCTGTCCACATACATTTTTTCACTGTGCAAAAACATTTTTACTGTCACATTTATGTAGAGACAGGTAATGCTGCATGAGCAGACAAGGATTTCTTGCATTATTACCAAGTCCATGCCCCAGGGACATGTTATCTCTCATGCAAGGCTTTACTGGCTACACTCCCATTAACAATGCTTATCCTTGTCCGTGTTCAGCTATTGATGACTACTTCAATATGGTTCCCTATTCCACCCTTACATTTTGTTTTTTTCAAAAGAATTATGGCTGCACCCTATCCTGCTTAGTCATAGCTATTCACTTCAATATGGCGCCCTACCTTCCCCTAGCATATTGGGACTTCTTTTCAGCAATTTGGCTGAACTCCATCCAAGCATATGACAGTTCCATCACTCTCAGCCTCATTTTCAGATGTTCACAGCCATATAATGCCAACTCACAGGACTAGTTTGTATTGAACACAGACAGCGGCCACACGTCTCCATATCCCTCAGTCGTCGCAATACTGGTACCTTAAAATCTGGACTTGTCTTTGTTTCCCCTCTGTTTTGTGTATACTTAGTCCAGCCCTCGAGATACTTACCGAGGTAACTTTCCCCTCTGAACCTAGGGCTCATAACTCTGTACTTCAAAGAATCAAACCACTCAGGAACATGGCATGTCCAATTTACTGTTTTAATATCAATTGTCTAAAATAGAGAGTTACAATGGACATCAACGGATGTTGCACAGTTTTCTCTTGATGCATTTCATAAAAAATATTCTTATACTAAAAACTCTTCATTTGTGACTTCACATTATGTGCAAATAAGTAAAACCTACAGGGGATTGTGGTTGGTTCAGAGGGAACATCTAAGTACACTTTCTATAAGGGATCGGGTTGTGGTTGGGTATCTACAATCAGGTTGACATCTCATCCCCACCCCTACTGCAAGTCACATCTTACAGTTATTAGAGACAAGGTACATCATTGGCTCTTAAACTATAAGGCCTTTCGTTATATGGCCTTCTACAATTGGTTGGCATGCTCGTGCCATGTTTGGAACATTCGGCTCACTAGCAGTACATAAGCTCATACGCAGGGGGCAGGCAGTGAATTTGACTTCACCTCTCACCCCATTTATCCCCACATCTCTCATCACCCATTCCTTCTGCCATGCAGATTGTCTTTGAACTTGGCCTTGCAATGGATTCTCTTCTCTGTGAATATAAGGGAGTATGGGCACATGCTTATCACAGTTTTGGTACTGCGTGCCCAACTTTATTTTCATCCATTGCTCACGTGACAGGAGACCGCAATTCAGCTCTTTTTGCAGTATTTAATTGTCTTGAATTAATAGAACTTGGCACTGGTGTTCTTTCTTTGCACCTTAATAAATTATGATCCAGTTTCTCATGTCCTCTACCTTTGAGAATAGATAACCAGTCTTGGCTGCCTTCAGTTTTGTCATCAAGCTAAAGCACCCTTCTTGATTACTCCATGCTCCCAGATAATTCTTTGCTGCGACAAAGCTTTCGATTCTTCTTTCTGCGTGGGTATGAGTTCACTAAAATTGTGACACCAATGTCCAGCTTCTATATAATGGCGGCTTTACCTGCAGTCTATTCACTATGCATAGACAGCTTCTATGATTATCTGACCTACCTGCATTGGTGCATCTGTACAGATATCAAACAATTTGTATTTTCTTCAGTGCTCTTCACACATGCAACCTTTGTTCTGTACATAAAAGCTTACTCGATACTTTACTTCGTCATCAGGTTCTATAACGCCCATACGTTTTCTTCTTCAGCTAATCTTCCCACTGTGTCACGCTCACTTCTTGTGACATCACCAGCTTCTCTTTCTCTACTTCTCATATTCCTTCAGGAACCTACGCCAAGAGATTTTCATATCTTCGGGGATACATCATGTATGGTTTTCTTAGTGGATACCTTTTCTCAAAGACTTGATGTGGAATAGTCACAACTGCTGGTATCAAGCATGGCACAATTTTAGGCTTCCAGCATACACGTAGTAGGGGAGACGTCCTGCAGAGGCAGTCGGCTGCTACTCTACACTTCCCCCTCTGGTCGAGTCATCGGCCACATCTTCTCCATCTCCACTTCTCGATTTCTTTTTTGAAGAAATGCTTCTTTGCGGTCCAGCTCTTCATCACTCCTTTCTGGCTGATTTCACATGTTCATCCACACTCCAGGTCATATGGCTGCATATAGCTGCACTGTCAATTCGGATTGCAATAGACGCATCGTCCCACATACTTCTTGTGATTCTTTGAGTAATGGAACTTAGTTCTCTCAGGTGCTACAATACTGGCTTCTATGTATTTTCTGATATCTTCACCGGTCAACTCCTTGGGTCGCAACCCTGATTCGACATCGATCATGATCTTCATTCCTACTGCCTTCTTCACGGTCTTCTTGCACTGTGTAATTATTATCCTGATCACACTGAATCCAAACATTACTGTAACTAGTATTGCTCCAAGAAACTTGAATATGTTTGCATCCACTGTGGATCCCATGAGAAAATAGATGCAAACCATCCATCATCTGTGATGTCTTCACATGTTGTCATGCAGGTTTGTCAACAACGTTATGATCTCTGTCAAGGTCCCATTCTCGTCATCGTGAGAAGGTGTGAACGTGCAACATGATGGCCCAATCTTGGTGTAAACTCCTCCATCCATCGCTGTGATCATGTCAAGGACATATCTGTTCTGTAGTGTCATCAGTCTTATGCCCCTAAATTCTTCTCTGATAGCATTGAATCCCTTAATGGTGGTGTTGATGGCCTGCAGAAGTTCCCAACTGGTAATCTGTAACCATTTCGCATTGGCCATCTTCTGGATCCCAGACAAAAAGATAACCATGAATATTAAAGCAGTCTTGTTGAACAACCTGTGCTCATATGGGATTGCATCCAAGGATTCTATTGATTTTGCTGAGAAATAATTCTCCCTTCTTGTTCAATTGAGACATTTGAGCAATCTTCTTCTCAAATGGGCATCTGCTTTCAGGAATTCTACAATGTTCAAGTCACTCTGAGGAAGCACTAATGCTAGAACATGGACGAGCACCAAGGTACAGATTCCTCAACAGTATTTGGGCAGTTTCATGTAGGCTCTGGATCCACAAGCACAATAATGATCCATCATGATGGCTGTCCCTTCCTTCATGCCTGGTACATCATAAATTCTGCCACACTGGTGATTCTCTCCAAAATTCCTCGTACCATTATTTCTGAAACATAAGGATGCATCCTTCAGGTGTAGTATCTGCACTGGTCTTCCTTTGTCATCGACCTATGTCAACAATCTTGCAATCTTTGGCCATTGATCTTTGCACTCTTTTTCTGTATTCACCACAAGTGCTTCCCATTGTCTGGTTAATGTTGTTGCTCTACACACAACCAGTCCATCAGCCCATCCTTTGTGAGTTAGCATTGTTCCTTTGATTTGGAGTTGACCTCTTACCCAACATTCTCGTATTTACTCCCCATTCTTTTCGTTACACTGTCGAATCTTGTTTTCTGCAATCTTGATTCCAGCACCTTTCATTCCAGGTTGTTCACATTTTATTATCTGATGCTTTGTTTCTGGCTTCTCTCTTGGCTTTAAATCTTGCACATAATTGTCTCCTCTTTGAGATGTTGCTTAATTCATCCACATCAAAGATGCTGTTCTGCCTTGGAATTGTCCTCTCGTCAGGCAAAGTGCGAGATGTGTTAGGCAATGGGCTTTTTGCACTGATAGTTCTGTGGCTATAAATACTTTAGAGATTTCTAAAGCATATTTTATTAGGGAACACACGTAGCAACCTTCCCTAGATGACCTGTCTCCCACCTTTTTCATGTGCTTATACCACATGTTATTACCCCGGTGTGCAGTATTGTCTAGATAAGCATTTATCCCTTCATTACCTTCCCCGCTGGCAATAAGCAGAAGAAAATGTATGCTTAATACTCAGTAATAGTCCTATTTGTTCAAACACTTCATTAACAAAATGTGGCCCATAATCAGATCTCAGTTTCTCACACACCCCACTTCTCGCACTAAAAACTTCACTGCGCAAGCGGCATCAGGGTGTGTAGACAGACCTGCCTCAATCCATCTAGAGAAGGGACACAACGCCACTATCAGATACCTGTATCCATTACATACTTGCAGCATATCAACATAATCAATATGCAAATGCTGAAAAGGTCCATTTGGTCGAGGTATTACTCCTCTAATCGTTCTTAGTGTATACCCAGTTGTAAACCTTTGACACACAATACAATTCACTATGAAGAATGCAACATGTTCGAACAAATTTGGAATAAACCAGTTTTCCGCAATTGTTGCAGCAAGGCTTTCCCTAGTTACATGCGCAGAGTAATGCAGCTGTTCAAGCGCTATTTTTAACAATGCTTCTGGCATCACCGGCTTTCCTGTGCTATCCTATTGCCATAATGCTTCGGAGGGGGATAAATAACACCCCTTTGTTTCCATTACTCCTGCTCTTCTTGCGGTGCACTCCCTTGAAACTACATTCATTGGGTCTTTGGCAAATGATTAAACCCTTCTTGTATTACCATAACCGTGACTACCTTCTCTTTGACATTTGGAGTGTCAAAACCTGAAATATCTGGGGAATACGCAACCCTTCTGGCTTTTGCATCTGCGTCTTCATTCCCGCAAGAAATATATCTGTTTGCTTTGTGTGAGCGGTGCATTTAACGACCTCTATGGCTACAGGGAGTTGTAGTGCCTTAATAAGTCTGTTCAATAAGGATGTGTGCTGCACTGGAGTGCTGTCCTCTCGGCGGTAGCCCCTCCTTTTCCAATGTGCTAATCATGTGTGTACGGTTCACATCACATAGGCGGTGTCGCTGTACACCGTCACTTCCTGCCCTATGTGTTTCTCGAGCGCAACAATAAGTGCTACCAATTCTGCTGCTTGAGCTGGAAAGTGAGACAGTAGTCTAGCACTTGCTACAACTTCAAATTCTCCATTTGATCTGTGTCTTATTACTGCTGCGCCTGAATACCATTCTCCACTAGTCTGATCAATTTTCAAAGAGCCATTAATAAAGAGAATTTCCCCCCCTGGCAAAGCATTTTCTTTCACGCAAGTTATATCATCATAAAATTCAATCTAATTTGCATAGTCATGAACATGATCGCCTTCTGTTACTGGCTCAGCTACAAATGTGGCAGGATTCACTAATTTACATTTGATAATTTTGACCATTGGGTTGGAAATCATTACTGGCTGTGGCTCTCTGAGTCATCATTGTACCTTTAGGTTTCTCTAAAATGGCAAACAGAGCATGCTCCACAAAGAGAGTCATATAGCAGCCCATCACAATATCTCAATTGTGAACTGGGCGCTGCCAACCAACTGTAATACGCTAGAGGTTTATATTCTACTGTAGTCCTCTGTGTAAGCACTACTGTCATAACTGTCCCATTTTGCACTAACTTTGCAGATGACACCCAGATTCTCATCCCACTTACTGGGGATTACATTCAGGATTTGGCCTTGGTGAATAAGATATACCTCATCCTCCAGGCATGGATGGCTCACCACGGGCTATGCCGCAATGATGACAAAATGGAACTCATCATCCTGGGAACCACACCCAACATCAACAAACTTGGCCAAGACTACACCTACACTACTTGATATAGATGACAACACAATCAAAGTGACTAAGGAGGTAAAAACCTTCGGTTTTTATCTTGATCCAAGCCCCACTCTGACAAAGCAAGTGAAAGCAACGTCATCATCCATAACCTACACTTGTAAACTGATAATATCTGCCAAACCCTTTCTCTCAACAAACAACTGCACTACATTGGCAAGAGCACTTGTGTTGTCTAAATTGGACTATTGCAATGCCCTATATATCGGAGCCAACAAACACATCACTAAGAAAATTCAAATACTCCAAAATAACACCTTAAGAGCAGCACCAGGAATGACTAAAAGAGATCACATATCCACAGCAAGGAGACAATCTAACTGGCTCTCCGCAATTGATAAAATCAGACTTAAAACTGACTCACTAACTTTCAAGTATCTCAACAACTCTGCACCCCGTTACTTGACAGAGAGGATCCACAAAAGACTTACACTCCAACCAACTAGAGCGGCCTATACTACATGCCTGACAGTTCCCTCCTACAAATGGACGACAATTGGTGGGAACAACTTCCGTCAAAGCTGCCCAACTTTAGAATTCCCTCCCACCTATCCTCAGGGGGGACCAAATTTACCCACACTTCAGATGAAACATTATCAACTGGTTTAAAACGAATGATCTTTAATCACAAACTAACCACCTCTGTTACCCCCTGCAACTTCCTCATAGCTTACTGCGCTTTTCACGGCTGCTACAGCACACTACTGCATTCCCCCTCCCCTCACACCTGTTCCCTATAATCTGTCCTCGTATTTGTACGCCTATTACCTACACCACACGCTCATGGGAACCTAGACTGTAATTAACATTGTATTCTGTTAGGTATTTCATCTGTGTATATTTGCGCAATACTATCTCTGGATACTTTGTATTATAATTGTAATCCTGTAAATCATGCTATACCCCTTTTCTGGATCATATTTTGTAACTATTTAAAGCTGAAAAACGTCCTGTGTCCTCGCGCCCTGATACCCTTGGGTCTGGTGCACGTTACAAATAAATAAACAAACAACACAAACAAACATTTGTGTGCGAAAACAGAAAAAAATCCTCTGCATGATTGTGAATTCCTAAAACAGGGGCTGTACAAAACGCTTTCTTCAATTCCTCAAACCCTTCCTCCTCTTTCTCGGAGCTAACCGCAAAAACCTGGAACAACCTCCCAAAAGAAATAAGAAACACCAACACCTAAAATTTTGAAAACTTCTAAAAACCTGGTTCTTCAACACCTCGGAACCAAAATGAAACAACTAAAACAATCAATAGAATATGATGGCACAGACAACAGATAGGACCGACTAAGGGATACTCCTACAAGAACAAGAGAGACAATGCTAGGTGGAACAGAACACAAGCAACAACCCCATGAGAACAGAACAATAGCAAACATGCCTAACACTACCAACAACTTTACCCACTCAGAAAGGACATAGGGTAGGGGCATAGTTTGCAAGTAAATCAATCTGAAAGGACTGGGTTGCAGCAACGAGAAACTTGGATAAAAGGGGTAGCCAAATACAAAAATGGAAGCACACAGAGTAGCTGACTTAGCATAATGATAGAGAGATGAGACATCCTTCTCATGCTGAAAGTTAATCACCAAAAGGAAACTACCTTCTCTAAATCACAAAGGAGACACAATAGGAGTTTGCACTTCCCCCAAAAACAAGGCTACTAATTAACCCCTAAACACAAACAAAAACCTCACCACGCCTCACACACCTCTCACACTCAAACACAACCACACCTCTTAAAACCACAGCAACCCGCATGCACTTCACCACACCGCAACAACAAACACAACACACAGACCCCCAAACAACAGCACACGATGGACTCAGAATCAAATACCACACCAATATGCTCGGCGAACAGTGTTAACCGAACTGAAGCTGCCAACAGTACTTTACAGCTCCCTTGCTCTTCTCCAAACTTTGTCCTACTAACAAGCCTGACCTACCTCCCTTTTGTTTCAGATCCGCCAGAGCGCCCGGGGACAACTCCGGTGGTGATAGTGCGCAGTCCAAATATCATTTAACATTAACATCTCTTGAGTCCATTCTATTTTCAGTTTGTTCACCTGCGCTTTCTTTAAAGCTTGCAAAAGGGGTTGTGTATATGAACTGTAATGAAACACCCTGGCTCTTACATAAGTGCATAGTCCCAAGCAGTGTTGCATCTGTTTTACTGTGTGCGGCTCAGCTCTTTCAGGTGTCAACTTTTTTTCTTCATGTGAAATCAACTGTCCTATGGTTAACACCTCTTCCTGGTAATATTGCAGCTTATCCTTGTCTGCCTTGTATCCCTTGTCTGCTAGAATAGTCATCAACTGAATTGAGTCCTGTCTGCACTCGTCTTCTATAATGCTACAAATTAAAATGTCATCTACGTATTGTATCACTGCACTTTTCAAAATAACATTGCCTAGGTGCATCCGAGGACCCTGTTAACGATTGATGGCAACTCACAGTACCCTTGAGGCAGCCTAGTGTGTTTCAGTCGAGTGTTACGCTCACCTGGCTCCCACAGGGGCGTTGATCAGACCCAGACAGCTGCGGTATCCTCCAACGTGAAGCGTAGTGCAGAGATGACAGACTGGACTGACTTGCCTAATCTCGTCAGCTTGACCCATAGAAGTATTCTCCTGCAAGTGGAGAAAGGGATTTAGCCACCCGTCGATTCTAGTAATGGCACCCTACTGTTCTCCCCACTAATCACCTCTGATAGTCCCTTTCAGTAATCTCACCTTATGTTTTTGAATGATGAGCTCTCCATCCTGCGTGGAATGCAGGGGCACGTAGATACCAGTTACTTCACTGGTTCGAAGGCGTTGGAATGTGAAACCATAAAAATAATATGAGGCCGGGAAGCCCAGAAAGAAACACACCAACACAGGTTACAAAGAACATACAAGTGCTTTATTTTAAAGCTACAACAGTTACCAAAGTCAATTGACAAACGGATAGCTATTCGGCTCTCAGAGTAACATAACAACCTTCAACGAGAGTTCAATGCGTTAGTGAGGGAGACCGCACATTGGAATACTTGGGTCTTTTATACTGTTTGTCCAGCCCTTGGCCAACCCTCTCGCGGGTTAACCATTCCCTGAGCCGGGCCTATGGATTCCTTGCCAGGTCAATCCTATAATATATGCATTTTGATTAGTTTCGCTGATATAGTTGTACATTTACACATAGGTCAACAGTAGGACAAGGTCTTAGTTCGCGACCCCGACAAGTGGCCTGCAGGTATATTAATTATTCGTGTGTGCGGAGGTCACAACGGCCAGAATTTTACTCAGAATGTCATTCAGCCTCCATTTTGATGTTCAGGGTGACTTCCATATAACAAGAGAACCTAAAATGGCGGCTTAATCCAAGATGGCGACTTGCATTACTTTCTCTAAGGTCAAGACCTTGCCGTGGAGTTTGTTCGCATATGATGTTTAGACAACTTGGCGTAGGCCAATACACATACAATTGTTGCGATAGGAGGCATAACATTGTTTCAATTCCGACAGGAAGAGTTCTGGATGAAAATATACTCTGAGGTTCCTGGTCGAGAACCCGTAAGTATAAAGTCCAAAGAGTTCAATATGTCTGATGTTCACTCTTGTCCCATTCCCTTCTTGTGTTGCAGCTGGGTCCAAGAGAAGATTGTCTTGTGGCAGCTGATGGCGTTCAGGTAAGAGTCTGTATTACCCAACACTGTCCGGTAAAAGATGTGTGTATTTAACTTGTTGTTTTCTCTCTCCTTACAGGTGCGGCGTAAGAAGTTGCGGGATGTTAAAGAATAATGCCTCCGGTGCTAAAGCAGGTAAGTCTATGGTGGTGAAAATAAAAGATTGTATTTGTTGGCTCTCTCGGCTCACCTTATATTTCTTTTGTCCCCTAGTTGCTGGAGTTCGGCGAAGAAAATGATGGAGGCAGCACCGAATCGAAAAATTCTTTGAGGACTGGTGAGTATGGCGCGGCGCTGCAGCTGGCGATGCGATGCGTGCAGAAATAATGTCCTTTCCAAGTTAGAAGACGTGATGGATCCGGAATCGGGTAAGGAATTAAAATAATGTCAGTGTTCTAACCTTTCTTTCTTCTTTCCTTTTTTTCTAGGAGCTCTGGATTTGAGGCGGGCATGGCAGAAGACTGGATGCTGACTGCAGGCACGGTGAGCGTTACGCTGCTGGATGCAGAATAAGGCAAAGCATTTGCTGCTGTTCGGGCGTGGTTTAAATAGCCTTCAAAGTAGTCCCAGGTAAGAAGTTCCCCCAGAACCACACCCGAGTAAAAAAATAGTCCCTGAAGTAAAGTAGTCCCATTCAAGCCTCACGTTGGCTTGACTTCATTGCAGCATGGACTGCATGAGGTAAGTAATGTACAGGAGCAGGTGCCAGGACTGACTTCCTCTATGAGCCTGGCACCAATGGTGCCAGGACTGTACCCAGACAGCCCCTAGCCGGGGCTGCTGGGCTTTTCGTAAGCACCTGGATGCCTACTCCCGGGGCTGATGGGCTTGGTCCGGATGCCCGGGGGTAGACATCATGACATTGAGTTTGGCAAAATGTAAATGAAGTAAAATCTTGTGAGTCCTTGTGCAACAGGATTGAGAAAAATGAATTCTTCAAATCAATCATCGTGCTTCCACCGGGATACAGCATAGTATTGTCACAGAGATAGGAACTAGAGGAAACTCTGCCTCTATAATCTGGTTAATCGGTCTCATGTCTTGCATGAATCTCCAAGACCCTCCCTTTTATTTTTTGATAGGATACACTGCGTTGTTGCACAGCGATTCTGATGGCACCAGAATACCTTGTTTCATCAGTGCTGAAATGATCTTGAATATACCCTCATCAGCTTCTCGAGACATGGGGTACTGTCTTGCCTGAGGTAAAATTGCTCCTGGCTTCACCTTTATTTTAACTTCCCCTATTCCCTTTAATAATGCTATGTCATAAGGGCCTGTAGTCCCTAGGACACTGGGCACATTCTCTAAGTCCTCTTAATAAAATGCTGGAAACTGCCGCATTATTACCATTCACTGTGGGATTTCCCTCTTTTTTATTCTTATCCAGTATGTAATGCTCATAAAGAACACTACTTCATCGCCTGTTGGATCTTCTCTAAACATATCATCATCAGTAATGTCAGTCAACCTGTACCATTCTTGGAGAGCTATTACGGTCCTCCACGGTCTACCCCCATCATCCGATCGTTCAAGCATCGCCATTTCCCTTTGTACTACGGCTGATTCTAATTCTAGAAAGATAGTATGCCCCCCTCTTCGTCCATAGGTATCTTTGGTCTGAACAATAATTAGTCAGGTATCCTTACAGTCTTCCTCACTAAACCAGGTAGCCATTTTAATAAAATGCTCACCCCATAAAGAAAAACCTTTGGCTCTACTGGAACGCTTCGCAGAGCCATTTACCCTGTGAATGCCAGTATAAATTCACCCACATTTAAGTAGTGTATTCCGGGAGTGGACACACTATTCCCTCGTCTGTAAATGAAATTGGCATGTTAAGTTTTGTCATCAAATCTCTTCCTCATATGTTAACTGGTGTTTGTCATGAATACGACAATGGAACAGACATGTCACTTTCTCCTATAGAGACTGGTAGTTCATCAGTAAAGGGAACTCTACTTTTTTTTTTGTATATTTTCCCTCTCATATACATAAATGAGTACCTCCAGTGTATACTAGAAAAGAAAAGGATTTGCCTCCTATCATCACATTAACCCACAGTCCCTCCTGGGGGTTTGGTGTCACTGATAGTACTGAATACATCAAGTCACCCTATGAGCTGACCTATTGTGGATACATACATACCCCCGTACCCATGAAAGCATTTTCTCCTACCACAGTGGCACCTCCTATCCTAGGTCTCAGTCATTGTCCTGTGAGAGAAGAGGTGAGAGCACCGGGAACATCTGGGTACCGCGCTGAACTAGTCCAACTCGAACTGTTACGTTAAGCAGCTAGTTGCAGAAAGCCAGTGGGGCTGTTCTCATAAGCCCCAGGTGAGGGATAAAAGAGTTGTTCTTAGGAAGCGGGGTGCCTCCGGTGCCTCCTACACCCCACGGGGTGTAGGAGGCACCTTGCTTCCTAAAAAGTACTATCCAGTGCACCATACCATGAACAGTTCAAGGCACCACGCCTCACCAAACAAATCACGAGAAAAACTAACTTGCCTTGATAAAGACCCTTGTGTGGTCAAAACAAACGTCGGTACCCATAGCAACAATAAAAACGTACTGGTATAACACTAGAGCAAGAGTGCTCTTTATTCATCATTGGTGACCAAGTAATTCCAATTAACAACAGTTATTCTGACAACCGGGATACGCAGCGCCAATACTGCAGGTTTTCAACAACAACTCTCATTAAGTGTTTGCATACTGTTGTGTCTGTATGGGGGCATGTTGTGACTGCCCTTGCGGTGGATTCATTTGCACTCAGTCTGGTTACTGTGCCTGTTGCATTTGTGGCGCTTGTGTGCGATACACTGTCTGATCTTGGGCAAACGCTACCCTAGTTTGTGTGCTATATGGTGGAGGATAAACTGTCCCTCCTCTTGAAAATTGGCCATTCTGTACATTCCCTTGACTCCCACATACGCGTGCAATGTGCCTGTCATCCCACAAGTCCAACATACAGGGAGAAACTGCCTGACTAGTCTCTCTTGGTTGAATCCTCCTTGCACATTCTGATTCTCGTTTAGCATTTTCTAAAACCCACCTTGGATGTTTTGGAATCCACCCCTTCCTCTGTAACCCATTCCTCTGCCTCGTGGCATGGACCCATTCTCTCCTTGGTCCATGGGGTGTTGATTATTTGCCTGTGATGCCCCCACTGCTTGCTGCATTCCCAATCCTTCGCCACTTGTCAATATCGCCCCTTCTATGGCAAATGTTGACAATTTTTCGGAACCAATTTGGCTTCCTCAATGTTCCTAGACTCATTTTTCTTATTGTTTTTCTCCTGCAATAGCCTACAGTGATGCACTGTATTTCAGCCCATGGCTTCACTTCCATTCCCACTTGTTTCTTCAATTGTCTCTATACTGGCTTGGGCAACCCCTTACATAAAATCTAGTAAAATAATACCACAGTTTCTTTCCCACGGCTCCCTTGTTTCAAGTTGCCAACGCTCTTCAATATCTTGAATGTAAGCAATAGGGTCTTCATTGTCCTTCATCTTATGTGTCATGATTGCACCCAGATCTGATGTATCGTGATTTTGCACCCTAAGAGCCCTCCACACATCTGCACTGAAATTATTAAAGGGCGCTCCATCATGCGCTGTATTTTGTGCTGTCACACCTAAATACCCTGCTCTCCTCCATATGGAATCAGCTCTCGCCCCAAGAATGGCTGCCAGTATATGATATGATATGATATGGCATTTATAACACGCCTATACACAAGTGTTTAAAGGCGCGACGAGGCAAGGGAGGGGAAACAGAGGGAAGACAGACAAGCGTTCCTGCTAGGCCAGGTGTCATTCAGATCACGCAAGTGCATGTGAAGGGGACGGAGGGAAGTGCAGAGGGGAGAGGGGACAGTGCAGTACATGGGATAATAAATTAAATAACAAGTAAAAGTACAGCCAGCAGGTGGCAAGTGCAAGGGTAAGGGCAGAGAAAAGGTGTCAAGTGCTGGTAAGGGACTGTAAGGATACAGAAACAGTCACCAAGTTCGGGGGTTGCCAGGAGGGCAGTGCAGGAGTACGAAAGGTGGGGAGGGGGCCTGGGCCTGAGATCAGCAGGAGGCCAAGTAACCAGTGCAGTATCAGTGTGAGCAAGGAAGTCAGCAGAGGAGAGGAGGAAAAAAGCAGAAGCAAAGAGAAAGGTCTTGAGGTGCTTCTGGTACCGGAGATGATTCTCTTCAAGTTTCAGGAAGGCAGGGAGGCTGTTCCAGAGGGAGGCCCTTGCGGAGGAGAGAGATCTACCACCAACTTGTTGCTTGGAGAAGCGTCTGACCCGGAGGAAGTTGGAGGTGGATGAGCAAAGAGCTTGAGAAGGAAGATATTTAGGAAGGGGGAGTTGAAGGTATTGAGAACCCAGGCCCCAGAAGGCCTTGTGGACAATGCCGAGGGTTTTGAACTCAATCCTTGCAGCCACTGGGAGCCAATGCAGAGATTTCAGTCCTGGAGATATACAATCCCTGGGCTTGCGGCCAAGGACAAGTCTTGCAGTCCTTTTCTGGATGAGTTGCAGAGGGCGGAGAGTAGAAGCGGGCAGATTTAGAAAGAGGCTGTTGCAATACTCCAGCCTTGAGAGAACCAGAGCTCTGGAGACAGTGAGCTTCTGGGGGAAGGAGAGGAAAGGAACAATACCTCTAAGGAGGTGCAACTGGTAGTGAGCCTTCTTAGAGATGTCAGAGATGTGAGGAGAGAAGGAGAATGTGGAGTCGAAGATGACCCCAAGGTTTTTGGCCTCACAGGTGGGAGTGGGAAGAGGGCCAAGAGAGGCCGGCCAGAGAGGGACAGGAAAGAAGGGAGAGATCATTGGCGACACACCACTCCTGGATGGCGGACAGACAGTCACAGATGAGAGCGGGAGAAGAGGTGGCTGAGGGAAGCCTGAAAATGAGCTGAGTGTCATTCGCATAGAACTGGAAGGTGGAGCAGAGTGTGGCAATGCGGTGGGCAAGAAGTGGCAAGTATTGGTTGAACATCCAGTTGGAAAGGTTAGACCCCTGGGGAACACCACAGGTAGATATAGTGATAGAGGAGAGGAAGGACCCAAGTTGGACCTGGGAGGGTCGATCAGAGAAGAAATAAGTCAGCCACGCAAGGGCCTGACCGGTGATCACCAGGTTATCATGGAGAGGGTTAACAGGAGGGCATGGTGGACCGTGTCAAAGGCAGAGGAGAGATCAACTAAGATGAGGACACAGGGGGTGTTGGAATCAAGGTTGGGGAGCAGGTCTTCACGGATGTTCAGGAGAGCAGTTTCTGTGCTTCTGGCAACTCTGAAGCCAGACTGATGGTCACGAAGGCAGCCAACAGATTCAGTGTGGAGATTTAGCTGGCAGATGGCCAGCTATTCTAGGAGTTTGCCCAGGAAGGGAGTGATGGAGATTGGGCGATAGTTAGCCAGGCAGGAGGGGTCGGCAGAGGGTTTTTTAAGAAGAGATGGCACAAGGGAGTGCTTCAGGGGGGATGGGAATACTGCTGTGGTGAAGGAGTTGAAGGAGTAATTGCAGAAGTCGGCCAGGGCAGGAGCCAGTGAGTCAATTTGGTCCTTAATAGTTTTTGAGGAGTAGGGGTGAACCTGTTTGGATGAGATTTTCATTGTTCGGACTTGTCTGGAAACCTCATCAGTGGAGAACAGGGAAATGGCAGAGAAGGAGAGAGGAGAAGTGGCTGCTGAAGGGCCAGAGGTAGAGCAGAGAGTAGAGGGCCGAGGGGAGAGGAGGAGAGTGAGGACAGGATGTCCCGAGTTTTAGAGATGAAGTGAGAGGCCAGTGCCGTACAGAGTGCCGGGAAGGGACAGAAGAGGTAGAGACTGCAGCAGGATTGGCCAGTTCCTTGTATTTTTTAAACAGTTCAGCCAAGTTATTAGATGCCACAGAGACGCGGGCTAGGATATGCGCTCTCTTCTTGGTGCGGACAGAGAGCTGGTATTGCCTTTGGAGCAGCCGGCAGGCCAGTTTGGCAGAGGATGTACATGAATCGCGCCATTTCCTCTCAGCCACCTTGTACTTGCATTTAAGGGTGACGAGGTCTGAGTCGTACCAGGAGTTGCACTTGGCATTGCTCTTCATGCAGATTCTCATGACAGGGGCAAGAATATCAAGAGTATCGGATATGGCAGAGGGTCAGTCAAAGGGGGAGGGGAGTGAGAAAGTGGCGGCAAAAGCCTCAACTGACACGCGCTTCATGGGTCGGATGACCGAGAAGGTGGGTGGCAGCGATGGAGGTGGCTTGGTCTGGGGGGTAGAAAGGGTGATATGAGAGGAAAGGAGAAAGTGATCGCTCCAGGAGAGAGGAGTGGTGAAAGGGACAGAAAGGGGAAGGTCTGAGGAGATCAGCACATCTAGAGTATGCCATGCAGAGTGAGTCAGGCCTGAGGGGAGAATAGAGCGGGAAGGGAATTGCAGAGGTTGCGAAAGAGGGAGGACGAGAGGCATCCAGGTGAATGTTGAAGTCTCCAAGAAGGAGGAGTTAAGTGGTCGAGGCCAGACGTGAAGAGGAGAGGTCAGCCCACTCAGAGAGGAAGGCGGAGGTCTGACCAGGTGGCCGATAGATAGTGGCCACAGTAAGGGAATGGGTAGGGGAGAGAGAGAGCCTGCAGACCAGGCATTCAAAAGAGGAATAGGCCTGCATAGAAATGACAGAGGCAGGAATCCACTTGGGGAAGATTAGGGCTACTCCCCTTCCGGAGCAGTTAGACCTGGGTGCAGAGAGGATCTTTTGGCCGTCAGGGAGTAGAGTGTCAAATCTTGTGACAGAGCTGTCCATGAACCATGTCTCGGTGATACCGAGGACATCAAGATCAAGTTCCACCAGGAGGCGGCAGATGTTGGAGGAGTGTTTGACAGCTGAGCGAGAGTTAAGAGGGGCAATATAGAGAAGGTTGCCACTCTTCAAGGACTTCCGGGGAGGGGAACAAATCAGATATATGCCCTGGGCAGGTGTTGAAGGAGCCATGGGGGGGCATCGAGGGAAGGAGAGGGCAAGGTAGCCGAGGAGAAGGCAGTAGGGCAAGGTGATGATAAGGTGGGGGGAAGAGAGGGGACAGCAGGAGAAGAAAGGAAATTGATGAGGAGCAGGAAGCGTCTATCAAAGAGGATAAGGTTGGCCTGTGGGCCTTGGACCAAGATGGTGCCATTCACATAGACATTAATGATGACCTTAGAAGAGTGGAAGGGGGCCAGGTGGGCCTCCCACCGGGTGCCACCATTAATGGGAGAAGAATAGAAAGGAGAGAGCACAGAGACCATTTGAAGGGTCCATAGGTCTGGCGAGGGAATGACAAAGAGGATGTCAGTGAAGGTTTGCCTGGAGGAAGCACTGGTATAGTTGTCAGTGATAGCGAGGCCTGGGTTGGAGACCAGGATGTCCTTTTTAAACTTCTTCCTTCCAGATTTAGTGAGGAGGAAAGGATAGTCGATAGAGAAGCAGTTAGAGAAAATAGGCGAGACAGAGAGCACCATAGAGTAGATGGGGAGAGGGGAGAGGGGGAAGGGAGAGGGAAAGGGAGAGCACTAGGGAACGATAAAGAGCAGGCTGCAAGCAGTCAAGACAGTGAGAAGCGGGATGGTGAACAGTTGGACAAGACAATGGGCCTCATTACACGGTAGGCAGTAAGGGTTTACCGGTACCGGTAAACCCTTACCGCCTTACTACGAGGTCCCTTTGCGGGTTGGAGAATTTAACGCGTTAAAAACCAACCCGCAAATGGACCAGGGAGCTAATTACGGTACCGCAATTTGCGGTGCCGTAATTAGCACCTTCCCCATTCCCATTATGCCCTATGGGGCACAAATGGGAATGGGGAAGGGCAATGGGGGAAGGGGGAATTACCACCCCACCAACCTTGGAATAGGGCGGTAATTCCCCTTTCCATCAAGGCGGTGCAGGTATTTTACCGGCATGGACCAAGGTGCTAATAGCATCTTGGTCCACCGCCGTCCGTGTAATGAGGCCCAATGACCCTCCTAATCGCACTATAGCAATGCAAATTTTAAAAATAGGAGGACAAAAAGACACCTAAGTTTGAGACTCCTGAATAGTGGGAGAAAGGCCTAGGTTGCACAATGCAATTTAAGGTAACACAACAATGCAAATAATTTTTTTTCAAAAAACAGGAGGACAAAAACACACCTACATTTGAGAATCCTGAATAGTGGGAGAAAGGCCTAGGTTTCACAATGCAATTTAGGGTAACTGTGGGATGTATTTACCAATGCTTCCGAGCCCTACCTCAAAACTGTGCAGTACTGACATGAAAACATCATGATGGCCAGAGCTTCCCAGAAAATGCACAGGGAAATGCAGGAAGAATAGGCTGCCACCCATTTTTGCCGATGTTATGGGCACAGAAGGACGCTGCCTAAAACCACCATTGGACTACCCGCACAGTAGTCTGAAACCATTGGGAATGGCAATGCTGATTGCCAAATGCAACCTAGAATTGTGGGGAATTCATTTCTTAAATCCCAAAAATGGGTGCAGTACCAGTACTCACCACTATCCAAAAGCCGGCGTTTTAAAACCACTCTGTTTCCCTGAAGGCAAGTCAAAATGCCTATTTTCAAACATTGCAATATGTGCAAAATATTTACTGAACACCAGCAGACATTTGGTAGAATGGAGTGTTGTGTGCCTACAAAATCTGGGAAATGAAGAGCCCAAAACAATGCTTATAACAAAACTGCTATGGAGTCAGCAGTTTAAGTTGCACTGGATTTAAAGACACTAAAATCGAAAATGTTTAGATTAAATGAGTGAGCTATGTTTGGTGTCACATGCCTTTGTAACTGTTTAAATGTCATAGTTTTGCACTTAGAATCAGCATTCTAGCTGCATGTGTAAAATTGCAAGTTAATTTAAAAAGCAACAAATAACATGACAGTAGCTGAAAGTCTGGCTTAAGGAACTTGATTCTGCCTGGCAACTACCCCCATCAGGAGTGAAATTTGAGTCACCACTGTGTTCCCAGGCCAACCTTCCTTTTGCTGCCCAAGCTAAGGATATGCCATCTATCTGATAATTGAATTACTGGTGCTCTGCAGGAGAGTGAACAAAGCCCTCTTCACTCAGGCAAAGGTTTTTATTACCGCAGTCGTAAAATGTAGCTTCCTCTTGGCAGGAGCTGGGAGGGGCACTGCCTGTGAGAGCAAGCTGGCTTGGCAGAACTGGAAAGAACCAGAAATTCAACCTTGTGCTGAGGGTAAACCACACCCCTTTGGAGCCAGAACATAACTTTAAAAAGATGAATAACTCATAGAGCGGACATGGGAACATTTTATAAATGATACCATAATTCTTGTGATTTTTCTGCCCACAGTTTAAGAGGTTTTTCGACCCGGTGGCGTGTTCAGGGGGGTTTTAGCGGAAAAATGGATATTACTCTAAATGTATGCATGTTAAAAATCTGAAACTTCATCAGTTAATGTCCGTACTCCCTGCACACATGTATGTAAAGTTGGGTCAATGTCAGAAATTGCAAAATCAGTTAAAAAGTGAAATATGTGCCATTTCTGAATGCAAGCTCCCAGGAAGAGCAGAGTTTGAACAGGGGATACCTCCTGTAATGCATGATGGGTGCATATGATTTTAAAACAATATGTACCTCTGCAAATATGTATTTGTTTCAAATCTAGATTTGTGTGTAAGTTGACAGGAGGAGTGGACTTTCTGCAGGCTGTAAAATGACATCCCTCTGACTCACAGTTCATTCCCCAATCAAATAAGAAATGGAAGTTTGACCAATTAGAAGCTGAGAGAGAGGTAGGGTCAGTGATGCTAGAACACACCCACATTCTAAACACATAAAAGTAGACAGACAGGACAGATAGGGACCTTCAATTCCATTTGCTGCAACGCACTCTGCCGGAAAAATCCATACTTACCTCCATCAACCTCCAGAAAGCCAAACTAGAGACTTCAATCTATCCAGAACTAAGAGACCAGACCAGAGAGAAAGCAGTGCTGTACTAAGAGACCAGACCAGAGAGAAAGCAGTGCTGTACTAAGAGACCAGACCAGAGAGAAAGCAGTGCTGTACTAAGAGACCAGACCAGAGAGACCCAGACCAGCAGAGAGAGTGACCAGAGCCCAGTCTAAAACCCTGACCAGATCCGTGATGAGGCCCATTTAATTCAAGAATATAGTGTGAGTACCCAGCAGAACTGTGTAGAACCAATCTCTTAGTTTAAATTCATCTAATTCAATCTATTTAACCTAAGTAGAACTGCCTCCTAGCTGTCACCTGTCATTTCTAGTTGCAAGCTGCACTTGTCATTTTGAGCTTTTGAAATTTGCAAACCCAAAAACGACCTTTATTAAATCGCTCATATCTCCGCGACCGTTTGGGCTAGAGACTTGCAGTAACTTTCCTCTGATAGCTTAGAATCGTAGCTTTGAATCGCACCAAGAACCGCATTCCTACCCCTTATAGTTTTACCGCAATCGCGGAACACGCATCCGCGAATTTTACCGCGATTTGCAATTTCTTCACATGTAAAAACTGCTGCTGTTTGCTTTCCATTTGCCAGAAATTCGTTTAACCTGCTAACTATCCCTGCATCATTGCTAGTGTGAGCCTGGACTAATATTAACTAGATACCACTCACCCTGAACCTCTGAAAGGGAATTAAAAAGCGTTTCCAGCATATTTCTCATTCATTGCCAGCACATATCAAAGCAATTTGGGCCTGTGATTTCAAAACTCCTATTTGTTTTCTGTCGTCTAAGCTTGCTGGATTGAACTGATTACATTGATTGCATTTCTGAGAGCTGTGTGCTTTCCTCCCATTTCCTTGCATTGCATAAAGAGGGGGGGAGTGAATAGCCAGAGAAAAGTGATTACATTGTTTGGTTGAAATCCTATTGAGTATTTTCTGTACTGCATTCATTGAATATTGCATCCACCTGAGCTTACATAAAGCATCCTCTACCACATTATACTTTTGTTCCTAATTACCAGTGTGCTACCTTATCCATTTCATCTCAACTCCTTAGTAATTATAAAGAAGTGTGCTAGTGCCAGATTCTCTGTTGTCACTCTTTATCATATCAGATTAAGTGTGCTATTCAATTATTAATTTATTATAAAGTGTCATATATATATCTATTGTTTAAATCATCAAATAAACCTTTTAAACTTGCAAAACAGAACTACTTCTTGGCTCAGTGGGGTCAGGGGGATTCCAAGAGAGGGGTGTTATATAGGGGTAGTCATCCAGAACGCATGAACTGGACCTAAAGATATATCAATAAGGGTTTTCATTCAGTATTATAGACTAGGCGTTGACTTAGCTGTAGTGTTGAATTGAATCCTCTTACAAAACACAACAATGCAAATATTTTTTTTCGGAATACAGGACGAAAAAAAACGCACCTAAGTTTGATACCCTTAATGTCCCCTATAGCCAGCGTATTTCCTCCTGTCATTTTTTCTAATTCACATATCCATTTCCCAGTGCCCGTAGTCAAACTCAGGAGCTTTCATCGTAAATTATCCTTGTCCATCTGTGGCCATGGAATATACTGTGCTTTCATTCCCCCTTTTTGCAGTAACGGAAACTGTGTAAACTCCAACCCACAGTTGGCTCCCATCGTCAGCCTATCCATGGCTGGAATGATCATCCCTGACCATCTCATTGCTTAGAAAGATCTTTACCTACTCACATATGGTGGCGAATCTCCTTTTTTGCTACACAACCATCCTCAGGGACGCTCTGGATATGCTATAGGATCTGGCGTTCTATCCTTAGGGTGTTCCAAATCCGACCATCTTACTTCCTTTTCTAATTGCAGGCCTTCTTCAGGGATGCATCATTCTCAGCTTTCACAGTTACAACCTTCTTTTAATTCTTGATAAGCCTTATCGATCCTGTCGCCAATAGTTCCTATATCAAAGTTTTCTTCTTCTAATGCTACTCTAGATGCCCCTGACGTTGCTCCCTTTAATGGAAGAAACTCTTCTATTCTGTCCCATCGTATCGGTGAAGTCGGCCTTACTGGCTCTCTTCGAATAAGGCTGGACTCAGACTCCCGCTGCCTCCTTTTTTGTTTTAACTCTTCCTCTAATTCTCTTTGTTTTCTTGCCTCCCTTTTGATTGTCCCCTCTTCTTGTCTTCGCTCTTCTCTCCTCTTCCCTCACTCCTGCTCTGCTTTCTTCCTCATCAACTCTGTATCCTTTTGGCTCTTAATCTTTGCCCTTTTTCTTCCTTGTCTCTTTCTCTTTCTAATTGATTTCTTTCTTCTATCACTCTCTGCCTATTGTCATATTTTCTTTGCTCCTCTACCTGCTCCTATTTTTCTCTTGCTCCTCCTGATACATCTGTTCTTGTTGTTCCTTGTTCTTTCTTTCATGCTGGTCTTCCTTTATCCTCTGCTCTCATACCCTGTCCCTTCTTTCATGTTCGTCCTTATCTTCTCTTTGCCTGACTTCCTCAATACTTTTTCCATCCAACTTGAGTAATATCTGTCCTCCCATCCATTCGTTCTGCATGAGCGTTACCTTGTCGGCTTTCCCCCTTTCCCCTTTCCATCTCTTGATCTCTCTTTATAGTTCTGTCAATATATTTGACCATTCACTCTTTTTCTCCCTGTCTTGTATAATCCTAAAAATCTTCTCATTTTTCTTGTTTTCCTCTGGACTATCGTCACTGCTATAAACTGGTGGTTCGTGTATTGGATTACTTTACCCATCATCGCTTTCATTTCCTTTAAAGGGTACAACCCCACTTCTTCCGTACTATTACCTTTTACTTCAGGTGAGGCAAGGGGAGCTGAGGGCTCAACACCTTTGTCCTTACACTGATTAAGCATCCACTCCTTAGGTGGTGGATCTTCCCTTTCTTCTTGGTACATCTTATAGTTTAAAAACAATAAGAACCTGTGTATCTAATGTTTCTGAAGATGACATGTTTTAGATATTGGCATACATTGTCCACCTGCTGCCAATCATAATCCCAGTTCCTATAGATGATATACTTACATGTTCCCCATAAGCTTATCCCAATCCACAGTAGGTTTTTCATTATTTGCCTTGTAGTATGACATCACTTCTGACATATTTTGGATATATAACCTTTGTTTGGTGAAAAGATCGCTGAGAGAAATTGAGCATATGTCCATTGATGTTCGTTGTAACTCCCTGTTTTAGATAATTACTAATAAAACAGTACTTTGTCATCTTCCTGAGTTGGTTCCATTATTTGGACTTGGAGTTATTCTGTGTGATCCCATCCATTACATGCACGTTCCTAAAGGGCCGTATGCTCAATACTATCAGTGAATGGTGCGCTAAATAGAATTAGTCAATATAGGCTAAATCATAAAACTACCAATCTTTTTATCAGGGGATGGTAGGACTCTATACCAGTAGAAGAAAGATATGAGCTTTGTGACACTCTGTGTTTTACAAACACACTTGAATATTAACATCTAGTTTTAAATGGGAGAAGTCTTGGGAGTATAAACCGGTTAGAAGGGACGTGAATGGGGAATTTGATGAAGTAGTGAGGGATAGGAAAAGGGAAATGAGGGCCAAGGTTCGTAAAGCTAAAGAATTGAGGGATTGCTCCCATAAAGAAAAAGTCGAAAGAACAACAAAGACCAGGCAGCACTATAACAACTGGGGAAGGGCTCAAAAGATACCGAGTTATATTAGCGGCAACCAAATATTGATGAATAAAATGCTAAATAGAAATGTTGGTGCCATCTGCCGGTCCCTAAATAATAATGACAGAGGGCAAACTGTCAGCCAAGCCAACTCAGTAACTGAAGTACGTTGGGCTGAGCATTTCACTACATTTCTGCATTCTGAGTCTGATCATGATGCGCGTGTAGTGATAGGTGATCTGGCTCCTTGGACGTTTGATAGAGATGACATTGAAACCACTATAATCAAGTTAAATAGCTCACAAGCGTGCAGGCCTGATGACATATGCACTGTTGAAGGATGATTCAGAACTTTGGGCTATTATTCTCGTTACCCTATTTACCCGGGTAGCCGTAAAAATGTTAATACCTTTGTCATGGTTGGAAGCCATTATCATCCCGATCTAAAAGAAGTGTGAGAGAGCCTCCCCCTTAAGTTACAGACCCATTACATTAATTGATACCTCATCTAAGCTTCCAGCTAGGTTGGTATTGAAGAATCTAATGAAATTGATAGAAACAACTGATAGGCTTGGCATTTTCCAGACTGGTTTTCACGGGGGAATTGGAACCACGGCCAGAGAGCTTCTATTGACGGCATGTGTGACACATGCCGCTGGCAGTGGCAACCTCCCTCTCTACATAGCCAGTATTGAGCTAAGCTCATTCTTCGATAAGGTGGATCGTCAGCATTTATGGAGTAAGCTTCACAACTGGGCATGAACTCCAGCCTTCTAAATATGCTAATATTGCTCCATTAGGATACAGAAATGTAAGTTTGATTAAATCGGGTAGGGGGACTTTCAAGGGCCTATATGTTTGATCTATACATTGCAAATCGTTGGTCAATAGAAACGTCAGTTGGCATATTCACCACCAGACTGGGTATGCTTAGAGTGGGGTGTATTACCTATGCTGACGATATTATACTTTTCGATCAAACACCATTTAGTCTACAATGTAGATTGAACAAGGTCATAGATTATATGATAGATCATAAGCTTGACATCAACCTGAGTAATCCAGAATCCTACCCTCCCAAAAGGCCAAAAGGAGCGTTAGGCCTAGGTGGGTAATAAATGGTCAGGTAGTAGAAGATGTCTCGCATTTTATATATCTTGGTTTTATAATAGCAAAATTGTCAATGACAAAACTGACAAAAGAAAGAGCTGAAAATAAGGTCATATGTTTTATTCCCATTATGAAAATGGTTAAGTTTGAATAATGTGCATATTCTTTGTGGCCACTTATCGAATTTTATCGGCTAAACTTTACTCAATCAGTGCTTAATGGCCTTGACTTGATTGCCTGGCATTTCGGTGCTGGACTGCCCTTGTGGGTGGGACAAAGACTGATATGCAAATGACTTATTCCTCCTTTGTGAAAAGTGCAGTGAGCTAAAAGCAATGGCTGCAGACTCTCAAAATGGGAAAAAAAAACACAGAACGGGTTATCATGCCATGTTCTTTCTAGAGAGGGGTGCCTGCTACCTTTTTTGTAAGAGATGGAAATAGCTGGGTATTGAAGGAGGCAGGATATGGAGAACTGTCCTAGATCTTCCCAGGTCTGTTCCTGTAAGCGTCTTTAGACTGAAGTTATGTCTTCACTCTTGGTGATGCTCATTTAAATCTCGAAGATTAGGCATTTATCTTAAAATTAGAGATGGGACAGAAGGTACCTTGTAATGAAACTTGAAAGAACTATTGGCGGCTAAGTCAGTGAAGACACTCCTCGACCTAAAGGACCCATGTAAGGGGTATTTGTGGGAGGAAAATATTGTTCATGATCACTCGATGGTGAAACTGAAAAAGAAGATGAGGATTTGGGATAAGATTGTGGACAAAGAGGATCTGTTGAGATTGAAATTGCTTATGAATTTGTTATCCCGATATATAAGCAGAGCGTATTTTTGTCAGTTCTGCTCAGAAAGAATGTGTGCTTGGTACAAGTCTCCTTACATTTTAGTGGGAGGGGCCCAGGTTGGGACTACCTAGGAGTGACCATATATGTACATTATGTAAGGCTTGTCCCTTGGAAACACTTCATCACTTCATAATGAAATGTCCACTGCTCTCCCAAAGGAGAATCTTCTGCTTAGGAAAATGGACACACTCCATCTCAGCTGTAATACCCCAAATTCTATGGTCTAGTATATTGGAAGGTAAACAGATGTCGATCATTGTAGCGGTTGATGCAATTATACATGAGATTTTTTTAGAACATGAAGAGCTGTGTTTAAGCTGCTTATCCACAATATTTATTGTTAGTTTCCTTTTGGAATTTTAAATTGGGACAAGTTTTATGGATTTTATTTTTAGAAAGATAAATTGTTATAGATTTCGCATCAATTATGGTTCTAAATAGTTACTCCATTTTTTACAGTTTTTAATGATGAAGAAATTGTTGCATTTATTTTTTGTTTATACTTTTAGTGTTAAATTCTGTAAGGTTTGATAGTAACCAAATACGCAATCCAATAAAAAATAAAAAGTTAAGAATGACAGTAATGTATTAGATGAGAACCATTTTGAGGCTCTGGGTACAATGCAGTCCTGCCTTTCTGTAACTGTAGTATATTTGTTAGTAGCTGCACTCGTTCCATCTTTAAGGTTTGGCTGCGGCATCACTCTTCCAATTCAGAGTTCAAGATTTTCATATAATCTTCATCATTCCTCCTATTCGGTAGAGCCTTACACAGAGATGAGACTACCCCCACAGGACACTCTGCTGGCCGTGGTATAAATCCCAACCAAAGGTCCATCACACAGTCCCAGGATCCATTTAGATCGCATGTCCCCCCTTGCCAATGCACTAGCCACTGTTTCTTATAGCACGGCCAAGCCCTGACATCAGCCGATGTCACAACGTTAGTCACATTTGTCATGGCTAAAATAGTCTGCACAATAGAGTCATGTTCTCCTATGACTCCTATAACTACAGCACAGATAGACGGATCAGCAAAGCAACAGGAACTACATTGCGGGGACTAGCTCCCGTTTGCAGTGACTCACATGTACCCATGTTGGATACCCCTGAACCATTATATCTGAGTTGGAGGTGAGGAGCACCAGGTGCAGTACCTTCCACCTGGAGGCCAGAGCTGTCCTTCTTTGGTGGACTTGTATCAGGGCGCTATCACCGAGCTGCAAGCAGCGACCTGCATCGTCTGGTTCCTGTGGTAGAGCAGCTTAAACCTGATTGTGAATGAGACCCACAGACATGAATGCCTTGACATATTCCCACAATCAATCATCAGACAGTTGCACATTATCTGGTACAGTTTTCACTGGGGGCCGTGCAGGAAATCTCATAGGTCTTCCACAGAGAATTTTAGAAGGACCTAAACCAGTTGTTTTATTAGGTGCACTTCTCATACTAAATGAAACCAGTGGGATGGAGTCTGGCCACTCCAACCCCATTTCCTGATACAGCCTGTCAAATGTATTCTTCAAAACCCCACTCTCTACTGCCCCATGCTGACTTGGCGTGGTGAGGGCAATGCAAATTATGTTGAATCTTAAAGTGGATAGAAGTGTTTTAATAATGTTGTTCACAAAATAAGTTCTCTGGCCACTGTTAATGCATACCAGTATTGAAATTCTGCCTACAAACGCCTGAATCAATATATTTGCAACAGTCACTGCATCTGCCTTCCTACAGGAGCAGGCTTTCACCCACCCAGAAGGCACACCGACTACCAAAAGCAATTACTGCCAATGATTGTTCTTTGGCAGTTGAAAAAAATCAATCTGTAACCCTACACATGGGCAATAGGGGGGAGGTTGGCCACTGGTCTGATCAGCACACTTTCCCCACGGTATTTTGCAAACAGATTACACATCTTTGGCAGTATTCTTGGGATATACTGGTGAACTCTGGTGCAAACCCGGAACGTTCCACTAGCATTGTCATTCCATCTCCTCCGACATCTGCCTGCCCATGATACATCCATGGCACCTCGCCCTGCACTATCACTGTAACTATTGTACTAAATCGATCTGCATGCAACTATACTGTATGTAAAATGTAATTCTGTAAAATAAGCCCCCAGCTTCCCCTCTTTTGCACTGTGCCTATTCTACGTCTCTGTATGTAACTAAACTGTATGTAACTGTATAACATGTAAGACAAGCGCCCAAATGCCTCAGAGATTGGCACACTCTACAAATAAATAAACGAAACTGAAGTAAACTAAACAACCTGACAAGGTGTGATACTAGTATTTTTGAAGCCACTTATCTACTCTGCTCATCGAGCCACAGAGAGTCCTCATGCACTCCGGAAACACTTTCTGATCCAATTACCCATCTCATTAGATGCACAATATCTTCTAATGTTTTATACAGAGTCACCTCCTGCACTGTTTGAACTGATAAAACATACACATCACTGTCCTCTAGTGTGGTAGCCAATATGGTAAACCATTCCCACAACTAATGGGATCATCCAGCACCTGGAAACACTTGTGTACAGGAGCGTTATAAATGACGTATCATATTATATCATATATCATATCATTTAATGATAGCATCCCATTCAGACAACATTATGACATCTAGAATGCAAAGTACATACTGACTATTTTTTATTGGTATACCACTTGAGATCATGAAGCCTCTCTGCTTCCAGAGTGGAACAAAGTAACCATTAACGGACTGCTGGGCTGCCAATCGGCCGGCCCATGTGAGGGCTACTTATTCTGCCACCTGTGCTGATGTCTCCTGGGGCAGTTTGCCACTCTCCACGATCTCTCCCGGGGCACACACTGCATACCCTGCAACTACCTGTCCACTTTGACTTCTGAAACACAAGCCGTCCATGAAATGCTTGATATCTGGGTCAGGCAGTGGTACATCAGAGAGGTCTGTACGTGGCATCACCAGACAGTCATTTACAGACACACAGTCAGGCGGGGAGGAGTCGTGTGGCTCTCCCCCCTGTGGGCAACAGGGAGACTGGATTAAGAACCAAAAATTTATTCAAAGTAATATTAAATGAGTTCAGTAAAAGCATGTCATATTTTCAAGCTCTTGAAACAGACATGTGCTGAGTCTTTGTCTTCAATAATAATGACACCACAGCATGTGGAACAGCCACCTCCAAAGGTGACTGCAATATCATATTCTTGCTTTGTTCCACCGCCAAATCAGCAGCAGCCACCATTCGTAGACAGGGAACGGCACTTCCAGGGCAACCGGGTTAACTCTTTATTCTAATAGGTTATAGGTCTATGATGGATACCCTGCTTCTGAGTGAGGACAGCCATAGCAAACCCAATCCTTTTGTGACAATACACTGTAAATTCTTTCCTATAATTGAGTAGCCCTAGTGCATGAGCTTTAGCCATTAGTTGTTTAATCTTAGTAAAAGCCTCCTCTGCTTCTGGCGTCCACTGTAATGGCTCTACATTGTTCAATCGGGGATACTCCTGGAGTGGTTTGCCTATTTCTGCAAATCCAATGATCCATTGCTGGCAGTAACTGACTGCCCCTAAGAAGGCTTGCATTTGAGTTATAGTCTGGGGCTTTGGGATGTTATAAACATTCTCTTTCTGGGAGGTGGACATAAGCCGGTTTCCCTTCATAATGCCCTGTCCCAGATAATGTACCCTGAGGGCACGTAACTGTAAATTCTACTTTGAAGCCTTATGCCTTGCCACTGCCAATGCATTCAACAGTCCCTGTTGGTTTGTTTGTTTGTTTATTGATTTGTAATGCGCACCAGATCCAAAGGTATCAGGGTGCAGGGCATACACAAAATCCTCAAGGTTGGGTTGCACAAAGGATATATATACAGAAATATACATACAGCAAAAATAGACAAGAATTTACAAAATACAAGCATACAGTCAAAAAGTACAGTACAAAAATTACAGTTAGTAGTAGTCAGTACATAGATATTGTGGAGCAACGATGAGGCAAAGTTTCAGGAGCGTGATTAGAAGCTATTTGCAGTGCATGTGTAGTAGGCGCCCATGATAATTCTTCCCAGAGCACTATATTACTTTCAAGCTCTCCCCCTGGCAGTCCCCCAAAAATTCTTCAAAACCCTGAATAAACTAGTACGTAACTACATCTGGCAAAGGCAAAGATAGAGGGGGCCCTGGATGGTCATGGTCACTCCCATGGGGGCCATGGGAATGGGAGTTCCGAACTTTCAAATGTACTAACAAGCTTGGTATCTTCCTTACAAGCCTTGTATGAGGGTGAGGCAATTAACCAATAAGCAACATATTATATCAACACTGACTCCCATGGCAGTTTTATATCATCAAATATTTCTTTAGCTGTTGTGGCCTCTGTATGCCCACGTGTATTGAACCCTCTGATGTGAAAAGGCACACAAGTATTGACTATCCTTATGTAACAGAGTGAAAACCTGAACACAAATCGACCACTGGGGAAATGTATAGCCTCTGGTGGTATGTAGGAAAATATGTATTAAAATTCTCTCCCCTATTCAGCTTGGTTCAGACCCGGCCTTGGAACTGCTGAGCAGAACCGGAATCTCTATCTGGTGGTGACTCATTCACGGTACATTATGGAGGAGCCCATTTTTCTTGCCTTCATGGATCTGAGCACCACATTTGACAAAGTTAATCGTGATACGCTTTGGTGTGTGCTCAGATCCAAGTATTGTCCAGGTGCCCTGGTAGATCTTTTGGAGAGATTGTGGAGGTCATTTCGAGTTGGGCGGTACGGGCTTAACGGCACTGTTAAGGATGGCAGTGCCGTTAAGCCCCTACCGCCCTATTCCGAGGTCCCTTAGCGGCTCCCAGCAGGAACAGTTGGTCTGATCAGTCGTTCTTAGTGGGACCCGTTAAGGGACCTTGGAGCTAATAACGGGCTCACAATTTGTGGGCCCATTGTTAGCGCCTTCCCCATTCCCATTGAGCTCTATGGGGGCTCAAATGGGAATGGGGAATGGTTTACTGAATGGAGACTTACCGGGTCCTCCAAGGTCAGAATGACCCGGTAAGTCCCCATTCAGTGACACCGGACCCGGACCCGGGTTTGGAGGCAACCATGGCGCTAATTGCGCCATGGCTACCTCCAAACTTGTAATGCCCCCCTGTATCTGTTAACAGTGACTTACGTGAGGAGTGAGGTATGCAAACGCTGAACAGTCTTTTTTCAGGTGGAGCATGTGGTGTACTATACATTTAGAGGAGATCCCAAAACCATTCTAAATACAGAATGGAGTCCTACCTCAAATTTGGGACTAGAAGAGCTATGTATACAAGGGGAGGTAGAACTGTGGTAATTGTCAACAGGTACTCACTATTAAAAAGATTGTATTATTTTGTCACAAAATATTTTATTTTTAATAATAACTGAATAAAAGTTTCATATAAAAGACTTTTTTATTAGATACATTCATCATAATACTCTAAAGATACACAAAAATATATAGTAACAACAAATGTTTTCTAAAATGATTTTTTCAAAACACATTCATTAATATATAAAACAGCCTATAGGAAAAAAGGCCTATTAGGTCCGGGTATTGGATCAATCACAATCTATAAATATTTTTTATCACCAGTCTAAGATAGTTCCTGGACTGTAAACTCGACATGTTTCAGTCCTCTAGATGTTGACAGGACTTTCTTCAGGAGTAGTTGTTAGCAATATTAGAGTGATGAGAGTTTTCCTCGTTTGAAGTTAGTTAGATGTAAAAAGGAGCAACTGTTGGCAAAAATCAGAATGAAAAAGAATCAGTATATCACTATTCTTCTTTTGACACTATTAATGTGTCTGGAAAGATTCAAGGTTGCATTAGTTACCTGAATTTCCAAATGTAGTTGGTCCTTCTGAGGAGGAAGAATAAAGCCTTCTTAGGTAGGCAGATTTATCTTCTAGGGCGAGCAAATGTTCCCCAAATTCTTATAACCAAATTAAAAAATTTGAGGGTGACCATTAGAAAAGGCTTCTCAGCCCAAAACTCTAAAAACTCTTATATTGCTAACAACTACTCCTGAAGAAAGTCTCATCAACACCTAGACGACTGAAACATGTCGAGTTTACAGTCCAGGAACTATCCTAGACTGGTGATTAAAAATATTTAGAGATTGTGATTGATCCAATACCCGGACCTAATAGGCCTTTTTTCCTATAGGCTGTTTTACATACTAATGAATGTGTTTTGAAAAAATCATTTTAGAAAACATTTGTTGTTACTATAGATTGTTGTGTATCTTTAGAGTATTATGATGAATGTATCTAATAGAAAAATATTGTATATGAAACTTTTATTCAGTTATTATTAAAAACAAAATATTTTGTGACGAAATAATAAAATCTTTTTAATAGTGAGTACCTGTTGACAATTACCACAGTTCTACATCCCCTTGTATACATAGCTCTGATAGTCCCAAATTTGAGGTAGGACTCCATTCTGTATTTAGAATGGTTTTGGGATCTCCTCTAAATGTATAGTATCGTATAGTGGCGAGTGGGTCACGGAGATTATATAAATAAATGTAGAGACTGAATAGATTCCCCCCCTTTTTCAAGAACCAGATTAGATGTCGAGAATTTTGTAGTGAGGCAAAGTCCTGACCTGATACTTTACTGTAAGAAACTTACAAAGTTCATATTCTACAGACCAGTCTGAATTGATTCTCATCAAAATGACTGAAGAAAGAACACTCACCTATTGTGACGATTATGCTATGGCACTTATGAATGCCATTTCAATTATAAATAATAGTGAATTGGGAGAAAACACAGATAAAACAGATGATTGGGATGCAATAACCCAATTACGCAAAATGTTAATAAGAACAGAGCTACATGGTGCCATCATGTTGGAATACCTAAAAAATAAAGCACTTCCCCAAGGATTAACAGTCCAAAATGAACCTCGACTGTTTTCAGATAATGCCAAATTTAAACTTCAATGGAGCTACATCGCCAACTTATGTGGGCGAGATTGGCTCATTTTGATAATCGATACCATGAAAGAAACCACAAACAAAATAGAGATTGATCTGAAAAAGTAGAAGAGGACATCAAAAAGCTTATCGCAATAGATGCCCTAAAGAAAAGACTAGAAGAAATTGACAAAGAAATGAGAGATTTTTAACAATCCAATACATTAGAAAGAATACAAAGACTAAAGAAAGACTTAAGCAGATATTCTCACGAGAAAGCTTATCCCTACACAAAAGAAGGCTACAATATACAGGCAGGACAAACACAAGGACACATACGTCAAAATAGAAGAGTAAGGTTTAGAGCCACTTCTTTTAGCTCAAGTAATACAAGCAGTGATCCAGACAACTCAAGTGTAGGGACCCCTATGAACAATCGAGGCAGAGGCAATCCAAATTATAGACAAAAAAGAGGAAATCCAAACCAAAGTTGACAAACTTTTTTATACAAAGGCCCCAACAGGGGCAATTGGAACGAAGATCAAAGATACCTACGGAGCGGCAATCACTTCTAGTAAATCTCTCAACCTATGAACCTACTCTTGCTGAAAAACAAGTGTTGGAGAAAGGTTTGGGATACGTAATCTCTAATAAACATGATCCGTTTGTGTTCCGTACAGATTTTTTTAATTCATGAGGAAAATTAGACTAAAATAATTTTTTGCCAACCCAACAGAGAAATTTCAAAACTCTAATATGGTTAATCACTCAGGTCTAAAGAATTCCTCTACCTTCTGTCCTCCTGCGTATGCATATTCGCCAGAATCAATACTGTTTGAAAAAAGAGTTCTCACAGAAGTAAGTAAACTGGAAAAACAAGCTATACCAATGTATCAGAATTTAAGCTCTGTAGAAAGAGAAGCTATGGAATCTCTAGCAGCGAATCAAGAAATCATTATAAAAATTGCCGAAAAAGGCAGAGCTATATGATGCAGAATAAAAAAGACTATATAGAACAATGCCTGAGACAACTGAATAACATGGAATTCTATAAGAAATTAACAACTGATCCAACAAATGAATTGAAAAAACTTATAGAAGTAAAAACAACAAAAGCTCAAGAAAGAGGGTGTATTAGCAAACAAGAATGCCAATTTCTAAACAATCAGGAACCAACAATACCTAAATTTTATTGCTTACCAAAAATCCACAAAACCCTTAGTAAACCTCCAGGAAGACCTATCGTCTCGGGCATCAACTCTATTTTAGAGCCACTCTCTAAATTCGCTGATCACTACCTAAAAGGATATGTGATGAAGATGAAATCTTACCTTAAAGACACTAAGGAAGTAATAAAAAAATATGAACACCGTCCTTATACCCCAGAGAATTCATATCTCATAGGTTTAGACATTATCTCCCTGTATACTAACATCCCGCAACAGGCAACTCTAGAAAAAATTGAAGACATTCTACTTAATCACAGTGATAATGATCCAGTTCCAAGTTCATTTATCTTATGGTGTATAGACTTAGCACTTACCAGAAACTACTTTGAATTTTGTGGCACTTTTTACCAGCAAATAGAGGGAACTGCCATGGGGGCCACCATGGCCCCGAGTTTGGCTAATCTGTTTGTAGAATATTTTGAAAAGAAGTATATTTACAAACCAAACCCATTTTCATCTAACATCCAATCTTGGGCGAGGTACTTTGACGATGTATTTATGATATGGTTGGGTACTAGTGAAGAAGCAGAAGAATTCCTCAGATGGCTTAATAAATGTAACCAACACCTTAAATTTACCATGAACATAAAAAAATCATCCATTGATTTTCTAGATCTAACTATCTTCCATGAGGAAGGCTGTCTACTAGTTAAACCATTCTATACTACAACTGTTACACTATGAAAGTCATCATGTGAAACATCTGAGAGATAACTTGCCCTACGACCAGTTTTTGCGTCTCAAGAGAAATAGTAGTCAAAAGGAAGCTTTTGAAACAGAAGCTAAGAATCTTACATCTAAATTAAAACAAAGAGGATATCCCAAAAAATTGATTAAAAAATCTGAAAAAAGAGCTTCAAACAACAACCGAGAAGCCCGTTTAGAAGATAAAACAAAATCTCTGCAACAAGATTGATTAGTCTGTGTTAACACCTTTTCTAATCTCAGTTTAAAAATTAGCCAAATTGTAAAGCGACACTGGAAAATCTTTAAAGATTCCAATTTTGAAATACCGACACCGATGTTTGCCTATAAAAAATCCCTAACAATAGGAAATCGAGTAAGCAGCAGCAAGTTAAAAGAAAAAACACCTGCTATGAGGACTATAACACAGAGCTGGGGTCTTACACCCATAATTGGACATTACCCATGTGGGAACTGTGCAATGTGTAAACTTACCAAAAAAACTAAAGAAGTGAATATTGGGATAGCAAGACCAGGGCAACAAAAACAAATGACAAACTGCAACTCTGAATATGTAATTTACATGATTACTTGTCCCTGCAACAAACATTATATAGGTAAAACTAATCAAAAAGTAAAAATAAAAATGCAAGAACACAAAAGTTGCCTCAAAAATAAAGTACTCAATGCACCGTTAGTAAAACACTTTTCGGAAATGAAACACTCTTTTGAAGATTTTAACTGGACAGTATCATATCATATCATATCATATCATCAAAAGTAAAAATCTTTTTGAGAAAGAACAGAGACTTATTTTTCTCACACAAAGCGACAAAATAGGCATCAATGAATCTATTGAATGGCTTAAAGAATAAAACCCTATTTAAATCATGCCTGCATTTTAGAGTCAAGCCCTACGCAATAGCACAAGACAAAATTTGTCCTTCCAAATAGCCGAAATAATCGCGCTCATTGCAGTTTTTGCGATTTCCTATTATTTGCCCCTAATTACAAGCATAATGTTGGTTTGAAATAACCAAGAGAATAAACATCTTTTTAATTAAGTAAAACTGGGGTTGTGTGTTTAGAACATACAGTGAAAAGCGGTCCAAAATAAAGGTAAACACTAAAAAAGGACTAATAGGCAACATAGAATACAATGAGTAATTACGGTGTTTATCTACCTAAGATGGGGCCCATAACACAGCGTTTTTCGGCGTTTTTCGATATGCTGCAGAGCCACTAAATAAGGTAGGTCAGATGCAGATAGAACTTAGATGCACTCAACAGCACCCGCGGAGTAATCATGCCCGCAAGGATAAACGTGGAGAATAATTAGTTGAACTCTGCTGCCGTCATTAAGGCTGTAGCTGCTACTGAAACGAACTAACATTTTTCTATTCCTTCAAACCAGCATTGCGAGCTGATAAGGAGCTCTTGCTGGTGCTGGTGCCTTTGTGCTTCCTGGAGGAGGCGGGGCTTGGACTCCACACGTGTCGTGTCACGGTTCTTACATCGATGTGAAAAGCCCGAGCCATCCACCCTCGCGGCGTTAAGCCCTTAGGAGACAAGCCTCCTGGCTGTTGTGCGGCTGTTTGGCGCTGGTGGTGCGTTAACTTCATTCGGGGAGACTGCAGAGGAATTACCTCTTTGATCCCTATTTGAGTGCCTACGGAGTCGTGCGCAGAATGAGTTTGCGCCTGGCTGTCACCTGCCCACCTACCCACAATGACTGCTCAAACAGAAAATGGAGGGCCGCACACACGTAGGAAAACCAGCCAACAACGTTGGATGCAAAACCCTTGGACAGCCTTAAAAGCTGACTCACTTCCTGAGACTGTAAAGGTAAGCGCTGCCAAACGTGTTCGACATCCTATCGAATTAGCTTTTCCTACTGACTCTTCATCTGACTTACCATCAGTCTCAGCATTATTGCCCATTCTACCATTGAAAATGTGTGCTCTCAACTCATCCCCCTTACCATCACCATTGCGCACCCCAACATCCTTGCTTGCAACCTCCAAGCTGATAGACGACAGCGGTGAGATGAACAATCCTCCCCTACCTGAGAGCAGTGACATCGCTCCTGGTCAGGCAGCACTGCCTCCAGAAATAACCATTTGTCAGCTTGCGGGAGCTGGTCAGCTAAATACTTCTGCCCGTGCAGAGGCTGCAGCTCCCGCTGAGCGCGAACAAATTATCGCGCCTGCAAACGACCTGACATACTTCAAAACCCCACCTTCATGTCACTTACTAACGTTGACTGATTTACCTTGTGTACCTGTAAGTCCATCAGGTTTGTCTCTATCAGCCAACTGTAAACAAACTGATCTTAACTTGCCAATCTCTGCAACAGCTGATGAATTTTTTTCTCCCTTTGACTGCATCGATGCAGAGTTAATGGAAGCCTCTCAAGATGGTGACGAAAACACGAGTATCAACAAGAGTGTATATACCTCTGACCAATACACACGTGAAACTCAGCGCCCAAATATTAAAGCTGTAATTGGCGGTGACCCTGAAACTGACACCATGAATTCTCATGATGTCAGCCGTAGAGAGCATGAAATGAATAACTCTCAATCCCTCGAAGGCGAGGCAACTGTAAAGCCACCAAAGAATCATCGAAATGTCCCCACTTCACCACAGCCCCTCTGCACAGAGCCTCAAAATCGGCCGTGCTTGTCAAAGCTTCCTCAGCTAGGTCTTCCGACTAAATCTGTTATGAATACTCAAAATATTTTCCGAAATTATGCTGATTTGGACAACCTGCCTTTCCTCGCAAGTGACAACTCACGTAATTTACGAAATTCAAAACTTTCCTCTCTTCGCCCTAATGCAAATTCAGTCGATGGTAAAAACTCTGGAGGTCTGGCAGGCCTTAGCGTGAAGGAAACTCACTAAAATTACGCGTACATACAATGCACAAAGACATTCTCAGCACCCCCAGGAGTGCAAGCTCACGCACCAAAGTCACACAGCCACCATGTGACAGTCCAGTCCTGTCAGCTGTCAACACATTTGATCTCAGCGATGTCCACTCTGATTTTGCAAACAACTCCCAGTCAAGCACTGCCGAAAAATCCGGCTCTAAATCTAAACCGAGTCTCTTGTCCGCTGCAGCGATGCAGATTTACAATAACGTCTCGGCTGCCTCTTCCACTGCATTGCTACCTTTTCTAAAAATGTATGAATAACTTCATGAAGCCTTCAAAGACCAGACTTCTGTAATCATTACCATAAAATAAAAGATGGACAAATTTGAAGCCGTGACCAATTTTTTACAATCTCAGTTATCTCGGGAGGCTGAACAGACTGTGTGATGGCAAGAGCGGCTAAGCGATCTTGCCGCACGGCACCACTGCCAAAATGACATTCTATCAGATGACCTGCTTGAAGCCGTTAAGTGGATGCGCCATTCAACACAAATGATGAATCCAAATCTGGCACCAGTCAAGGATCCTCCAAGGTCAGCCATCGACACCAACGTAATGCCTTTATTACAACCATCGGTACTTGTCCCTGACTCTATGCCCTCCCTTGATTGTGCAAACAATCCACACTCACCTGTTATTGCCCTTGAGAATGAGTGTACTGAAAAGGGCACTGGTCGTCCAATCGACGAAGTCACAATAATTAATTTGGACACAGAGCCTCAAGTTGTTATTCCAAACACCACATCAAAGGAACATCCAACATGTCCACCTCCACTTGCTATTCCATTGAATCCAACAAGTTCCTTCGGCACCTTTGGTGGTCCTGCCAAATCAATAGTGGTCACCCTTAAGCCGGTTCAAAAATTTCCAGCAAAAAAACTTTTAAACAACGGCACTTCGGCAGAAAAAAACAAAAAATCGTGAACAGAAAACGAAGCAAAGAAAATACATCAGAAATGTTATACCTCCCACTAAACCAGGTTTAATCTCTCGGTGTGAATTGCCATCCTCTACCCCCCAAAATGGTATTTCGTTGGAAGAACTCTCAGTACCCAAACCCCCTAACTTTGCGGCACCTGCAAAAAAAAGACCACGCTTGGAATCAGACCATGAAAGTCTTGTGAGTAACCCATCAGGATCTGAGATCAATCTTTGTGATCTCTCAACATATTCAGATGGTTCTCTTATCGACCAGCAAACCGGTCAATTCCATACAAATCCCAAAGTTGCTGGTGCGGCACCTGTGTCTAGTTCTAAGCCAGAACCCCGGCGGAATAAGAACTTAGACCACAGAACGAAAGACCCTGAACGAGGACAGCCAACATCTGGGTTCTTGAACCCCAAGCAACCGAGACTCCAGTCACAAAAACAACCTCGGTTTATTTCACGAGTCCATGCAGCTGCAAAATCTGGACATGGAAACCCGAATTGCAAACTTCGCTTACAAAATGTTCACCATGAAGACTGCAAACTTAATTTGAATCGACACAACGTGATGAAACCTTTTACCTGCATTCCATCTCTCCGCACCATTCGATCCGACGACATTCGAATCGTGGAGTATGCCACAGAGAAATGTAGTGACCAAGTTCTTTTACACATAACTTCAGCCTCAGTCAGAAATACCCTGCTGAACGCCACAGAAGACCTGCTCGTCTTTGGGTTTGACATCTCAATCGAACCGTTATGCCTCAGGCCTAACCCGTCACCATCAAGCCCAAGAAGTAGCCTCCAACGAAGCAATGAACAACGACGTGCGGATCTTCGTCAAGAAATATAAATTCCAAACAACTTAAAACCGCTTTCCACTGAGGTGCAAAAAATTGTCAATCGACATGCCGCTGCATTTCAGCACTAGCCATCAGTCATCCGTGCTGAATGCAAACGGGAATTCTTATCCTGGAATACCCGTGCATTCACCCACCTATTCACCTCTTGTGATTTTGAACTGGACAATGTATTTGCTATCTGTCTCCAAGAGACATGGCTAACCGATCCCCCAATTAGAGACGGCTTTGTCTCCTTATTAAATCCGGCCATCAAAAGCCCTATAGGACGCCCATCGTCCAGGCTCCTGATGCTGATCAAAATCAATCCTTGGTGGAGTCTCGTGGATTCATTCAACCCGAATCCATTTGTACAAGGAGCCTTACTAAAAACTGCTGAAAACAAGAACCTCTGCAAAAAAACATTTGTTAGTCCTGAATGGATACTGGAATCCAACTAAAATAAGCACAAAGACCTTCATAGACACGGTCACGACAATTATCGACAAGACACTTTTGATTCACAAAAATCTGACAATAATATGTGCTGGTGATTTGAATTGTTCCTGGTTCAGCTATGATCCCAGCGCTGGTAATTACAAACTATTGTCAGCTGATGATCTGTCTACAAGAAGCCGTCATTGGAGTCTCTCTCTTGGAAATCGTAATTGTATGATGGTAAATGGAAATGTTCCAGGTGATCAACCACCGTGACCAACCTGGTCAAATCAAAAGGTACATTCAATAATTGATTATTTCTGGGTCTCATGTAACTTACTAGCGGAGGAGACAACTTTGACAGTAACTGAGATGCCATCCAGCGATCATAATCTTCTGCGTTTATCCAACTTCTTGGAATGACAAATGGACTGCATCTAATTTAAACCCTCAATCTCTGTCAATGCTGGAGGAAACCGCCTGCGGATTGACGGATCAAAGATCGAGAAAGTAGGCCAAAAATTCCTGCACGACACAGCTTTGTCCGTGAACTATTCTCCTTTATTACATGACTTTATTACCCATAAATCCCATCTTTCAAAATTGGGTATAAAGTACAAACACATATCCTGAGTGACACTGTTGCAAGAAAAAAAGGCCATGAGACGCGACATTCGCGTGATAAAAAAATCTAGTTTCCCGACCAGCAACAACATCTTGATTCAAACAAAAATCCGCCAGCAGCGCCGAACATATTGAAATTGGCTAAAATCTCAAAAAATAATCATCAAACAAGAACAAGCGGAGGCACTAATGAAGGAACTGATCACAAAGAATTCTCGTGAAATCTGGGTAATCCTGAATACAGGCAATGTCCGGCACTCTTCCATGATGTCAAATGTAATCAACGCCAGAAAATGGGAACAACACTTCTCAAACTTCTTTAGTGATCAATCCCTGGAAACATCGACAGTCTCTGACCTTGGTCTGACTCCATGGGATTTAAATATCAACAAAGAGGACATTGAGTAAGCAATACGAGCCTTAAAAAGATCACATGCTGCAGGTCCGGATCTAATTTCCAACATGATTCTCAAGGAAAATGTTGATCAGTGGGCAACGTTTATTGAAATGCTGGTCCTGCGACTGTCTGCATCGAAGTCGATCCCAGATTCTTGGCGTGAAGCGATTATTGTGCCAATATACAAAAAGGGCAATCGGGCTGACCCTGCCAACTATTGCCCGATTGCCCTGTTGGACACAATAGGAAACATCTTTGCCTCATTTCTGTGCCAAAAACTAGCAACATGGTCTGTGTCTAACCACATCTTTGACATCAGACAAACTGGCTTCACTAAAGGTGTGGGTGTTCGAAGTAAATCTCCTATTATTAAACATACTAAATCTAGAAACTCTCAAGTCCAAGACCCATCTCTACTTGGCCTTCATTGACCTGAAAGGTGCCTTTGACAGAATTAACCGAGATAAATTGTGGCAAAAATGGAATAACTGGAATTGCCCCCACAAGTTAATCGACCCTATAAAAGCTTTGCATTCCCAAACTGCTATTCGCATCAGGCTGAATGATCATGGCACTTTATCAAAACAAATACCCACAACCAAAGGAGTAAAACAAGAGTGTCCGTTGGCAGCCGATCTGTTTAAAATGTTCATTTGTGATCTACCAGATTTCAGGAAAAATCTAAGATGCTTTCCTCCCAAAGTCAACCAGAACGAAATCGGTTGCATAATCTATGCCGATGACGTGGTGCTCCTGGACCGTACCCAAATTGATCTCCAGCGGCAGTTAGCAAATTTACAAGAATATTTAAGTATCAATGACCTGACACTGAACATCGACAAGACAAAGGTTGCCATAATTGGTGAACGGGATCCCAAAAAATGAAAAGCTTTCTCATGGAAAGTCGATGGGAAAGCTCTCGGGATCGTCAACTCTATTCGCTACTTAGGAATCACCTTTAACAAGTCCCTACATGAACACCACTGGAAACTCGACATAGAAAACAGAATGACACAACTTACCATCCAAGCGAGGTTGCTGAACAGAAATTACAGCAAATTCACCCTCACTCCAGTTCTAACCTTCTATGCTTTAAAGGTTGTTCCAGCAATTACCTTTGGATCAGAAGCCGCATGGAATATCGAGATCTTATTTTGGCAGAAGATGGAAGGCCTTTTTTGGTGGCGAGTTCTGAGGTTACCTTCATACATTTCGATGATCCAAATTAGATACAAACTGTCCTTGAATTCGCTCCACACTTGTGTTCTGGGGAAATCACTAATGGCTTTGCGCAAGATGTGTCTGACTCCAGTGACACCAGCTTTTCAAATCTTTTGCACACAACCAGGCCAGAGTTCATCGAAGTTACTAGAAGAGTGGAAAGAGATGATGATCTCAACTCTAACAGCTGCCGATCTAAATTTGAATGACTTGATCTTGCGCCCCTAAGTAACAAAAAAGAAGTTCGAACTCTGGTGCTGGATTCAGAACACTGACCACTGTCACCAAATGCCGACTACTTTAGACTCCGGACCTAGCGCCCATAAATTGAATGTGCCAAGCATGTATTTGACAAACTGTCCCTCTCGTTATCACAGGACTCAATTCTTGAGACTTTACTTAAACGCGCTCAAAACAAAAGAGATGCTGCGGCAACGACACATCAATGAAGGAAAAGCTAATATGTGTCGCTTCTGTAATAGCGATACATAAACAACCGAACACCTGCTAACAAAGTGCAAACAGCTTGTAGCACACCGGACACAGCATCTAAGTGAATTTATGCCTGCAGCAGAAGGAAATCGAGATTGGTGGACCTACGCCAGTGCTGGTCACTGCATTAAATTGAGTTGTGCTGTAGTTAACTTTTTAGATTCACTACGACTCGACAAACTGTGATTGTCTAGTGATATATATACATACTTGGGCGTATAACACCCTTTTTTTATGAACATGTTTTTTTTGTCAACATTGATGATCAACAATTGTAACAAAAGCTTGAGGTCTCGATGTTCACATTGAGTCTATCAGGCTGAAGTTTCAAAAAAAAAAAAATAGTTTAAGGTAAGTGATCATACCGCGCACCCAGTGCATGGCTTAAAGAACCACAACCGGGGGAATAGTTTAAATGCTATGATGACGACAACTATTAACAAATAACTATGCAGCCTTAAAACAACGTTGTATAAGAATAGAGATAATATTCAGCCACCCACTTATCTACGGGACATGCTGATGAGTTTTAAAGATTTATGAATATCAACGCAACGTTATCTTGCCCATAGATATAGTGAACTTAAATATTATAAATAAATTCACTGGGCCCTTTGTCCCTATCTACAGAAAATTCCAGGAAATAACGAGGCTGCGTGGCCAGATTTTAACTGGAAAGTGGTCAAGAGAACAGCATTGACAGAACATTTAACACACGTTAATTCTACCTCAAATAACAGAGGTAAGTTAAGCCCCTTTTTACGGTTATATACTACTGACCTTGCTGGCTTTTCTAAAGTCCTAATAATAACCAATTCTCCCAATTCTTCATTTTTGGACTGAGAAGCCTTTTCTAATGGTCACCCTCACATTTTTTAATTTGCTTATAGGAGTTTGGGGAAGATTTGCTCGCCCTAGAAGATAACACTGCCTACCTAAGAAGGCTTTATTCTTCTTCCTCAGAGGGACCAACTATACTTGGAAATTCAGGTAACTAATGCAACCTTGAATCTTTCCAGACACATTAATAGTGTCAAAAGAAGAATAGTGATATACTGATTCTTTTTCGTTCTGGTTTTTGTCAACAGTTGCTCCTTTTTATAGCTAACTAACTTCAAAAGAGGAAGACTCTCATCACTCTAATATTGCTAACAACTACTCCTGAAGAAAGTCCCGTCAACACCCAGAGGATTGAAACATGTCGAGTTTACAGTCCAGGAACGATCCTAGACTGGTGATTAAAAATATTTAGAGATTGTGATTGATCCAATACCCGGACCTAATAGGCCTTTTTTCCTATAGGCTGTTTTATATATTAATGAATGTGTTTTGAAAAAATCATTTTAGAAAACATTTGTTGTTACTATATATTTTTGTGTATCTTTAGAGTATTATGATGAATGTATCTAATAAAAAAGTCTTTTATATGAAACTTTTATTCAGTTATTATTAAAAATAAAATATTTTGTGACAAAATAATACAATCTTTTTAATAGTGAGTACCTGTTGACAATAACCACAGTTCTACCTCCCCTTGTGTACGGCGCATGTGGTGTGCCAGGGTTGTGTGCTGTGCCCCCTGCTCTCCTGCCTGTATATAATTGGTCTATAAGACCATTTACTCAAATCCACACCGGATTTCCCTAGGTTGGGCAACAGGCGTTTGCCACTGCTGACCTATGCAGCTGATGCGCTCTTGTGCAGATGATGCGTTCTTGCTGGCCCATATCCCAAGAGCCTTGCGGTGTCTTATTGATGATTGGTGAGTATTATGGACTCCCTAGACCTAAAGGTTAATGCCTAACAATTGGCTGTCATGGTTTGTAGTAGGGGGAAGCATCTACCCTAATGCCAGGCCATGTTTAGCAAGGATGTTTTAATCCCCAGAGTGGATCTTCTTGATTACCTGGGGGTTCAATTTTTATCGAATTTTAGCACTGAAGCCCATGTAAATAAGCAGATTTCAAGATTCAAACAGGCTATTGGGGTGGGGGGCTAGAGCTATGGGCATGTTTAAAGCAAAATCGGTTGAGCTGGTGCTCAAAGTATATAATGGCAAAGCTACCGCTGTTGGTCGGTATGGCATGGAGTTGTGGGGGTATGGCATGGAGTTGTTGGGGTATGGCATGGAGTTGTGGGGGTATGGCATGGAGTTGGGGGTATGACAAGTCTGAGTACATCCAGGGGGTACAGAACACCTTCTTAAAAAGATTAATTGGGCTTCCTCGAGTGGCTCCACATTTTGCGGTGCACCAGGAATTGGGTTGCAGGTTTCTCAGTGATCTTATTGCAGCCCAGCATGCTAGCTGCCTTTGCTCCCCCTCCTATGCTAGCGACCTCTGCTGCCCCCTCCCATGCTATCTGCCTCTGCTCGCCCTCCCATGCTAGCTACCTCTGCTGCCCCCTCCCATGCTAGCTGCCTCTGCTGCCCCGTCCCATGCTAGATACCTCTGCTGCCCCTTCCAATGCTAGCTACCTCTGCTCCCCGCTCCCATGCTAGCTGCCTCTGCTGCCCCCTCCCATGCTCGCTACTTCTGCTGCCCCCTCCCATGCTAGCTGCCTCTGCTGCCCCGTCCCATGCTAGCTACCTCTGCTGCCCCAGACCATGCTAGCTGCCTCTGCTAACCCCTCCCATGCTAGCTGCCTCTGCTGCCCCCTCCCATGCTAGCTACCTCTGCTCCCCCTCCCATGCTAGCTGCCTCTGCTTACCCTTCCATGCTAGCTGCCTCTGCTTCTCCTCACATGCTAGCTACCTCTGCTGCCCGCTCCCATGCTAGCTGCCTCTGCTCCCCTCCCATGCCAGCTGCCTCTGCTGCCCTCTCCCATGCTAGCTGCCTCTGCCGCCCGTCCCATGCTAGATACCTCTGCTGCCCCCTCCAATGCTAGCTACCTCTGCTCCCCACTCCCATGCTAGCTGCCTCTGCTCCCCCTCCCATGCTAGCTGCCTCTGCTTACCCTTCCATGCTAGCTGCCTGTGCTTCTCCTCACATGCTACCTACCTCTGCTGCCCCGTCCCATGCTAGATACCTCTGCTGCCCCCTCCAATGCTAGCTACCTCTGCTCCCCGCTCCCATGCTAGCTGCCTCTGCTCCCCCTCTCATGCTAGCTGCCTCTGCTGCCCCCTCCCATGCTAGCTACCTCTGCTGCCCCCTCCCATGCTGGCTACCTCTGCTACCCCCTCCCATGCTAGCTGCCTCTGCTGCCCCCTCCCATGCTAGCTACCTCTGATCCCCCTCCCATGCTAGCTGCCTCTGCTCCCCCTCCCATGCCAGCTGCCTCTGCTGCCCCCTCCCATGCTAGCTGCCTCTGCCGCCCGTCCCATGCTAGATACCTCTGCTGCCCCCTCCAATGCTAGCTACCTCTGCTCCCCACTCCCATGCTAGCTGCCTCTGCTCCCCCTCCCATGCTAGCTGCCTCTGCTGCCCCCTCCGATGCTAGCTGCCTCTGCTTACCCTGCCATGCTAGCTGCCTCTGCTTCTCCTCACATGCTAGCTACCTCTGCTGCCCGCTCCCATGCTAGCTGCCTCTGCTCCCCTCCCATGCTAGCTGCCTCTGCTCCCCCTCTGATGCTAGCTTCCTCTGCTCCTCTCCCATGCCAGCTGCCTCTGCTGCCCCCTCCCATGCTAGCTACCTATGCTACCCCCTCCCATGCTAGCTTCCTCTGCTCCCCGTCCCATTCTAGCTGCATCTGCTCCCCCTCCGATGCTAGCTTCCTCTGCTCCTCTCCCATGCTAGCTGCCTCTGCTGCCCCCTCCCATGCTAGCTGCCTCTGCTCCCCTCCCATGCTAGCTGCCTCTGCTACCCCCTCCCATGCTAGCTGCCTCTGCTGCCCCCTCCCATGCTAGCTGCCTCTGCTGCCCCCTCCCATGCTAGCTGCCTCTGCTCCCCTCCCATGCTAGCTACCTCTGCTGCCCCCTCCCATGCTAGCTGCCTCTGCTGCCCCCTCCCATGCTAGCTGCCTCTGCTCCCCTCCCATGCTAGCTACCTCTGCTGCCCCCTCTCCCCCCCATCGTTTTGCAGATGGATTCAGGCTTCATGGATCCTAAACAGACGTTGCGAATTATCCTTTTCTCTTTTCTCCCGGGTTAGAATGCCGGACTTCTTATATTCACTTAATAAGTCACACGGATTGTGTCCATGCAACCAGCAGTTGGTTACATGGCAACAGGTGTGTTATAGGCGGGGGTGCACGTGAGCCCAGGTCCACCACCTGACTGCAAGGTAATACAGGAAGCTACCTCGTTATGGATGAAGGGTGCCCCTCCTTCAGGGACGTCATTTAACCAAAAGGCCAGGGGTAGCGGAAGTGATAGCACACGACCCTTGACCTCTGGTGACATCACAGGAACTGATGTCATTTGACCCCACCCAAAGTGATATTGCGGGGAACGATGGAACACAACCTTTCGCCCCTTGACAAAACGAAGTGGCATCACATAGCATTGTTCCTAAGTACACTACGAAAAATGTGGTTACAATATAACTATAATGTGGTGTACATTTCATACAAGAATGGATCGCCATGTGTATCGTTAAGGTCAGTGTGTATAGGCCCATATTACCAAATTACTGTGAATGCAAAAAGACGTCCATGGCCAAATGGTAATGATATGTTATTATATAGCACTTACGCTAAAGTGCTCTATATAGAACAAATATACATACAGTATCACCCAACCTGTGTTGGTACTCATTTATCGACCTCAGAAGGATGAAAGGCGGAGTTGAGGCGTTTAAGAACAGACTAAATCAGTGGCTCACCCCCTGACGTGTGCCTGAAATAAACCTTTAATGAGTCTAGCAATTGTTGTATAGAATTCCAGAAAGACACATTATTTGGTATTCCTATTCTTTCTTATTTAGGGTCAGTGCTGAAAGTGTTAGACTTGTGGAACCCCTGTTCCTTTGTTTTGAAAGGGCCTGAACAGGAAAACCAGACCATCCAGAAGCAAAGAGCCACATGGCGCTGGCCACAGCCCAGAAGCTTACATTAAAACATATATTTTTTAAAAAGACACTTTTTTAGGGGTAACAGGGGAGACTTCAGGAGTAGCAAGGGAGACATCATGGGTTGCAGTTGTGACCCCTGGCAACCTCCAAATGACGTCCCTGCCCTCTTTTGATCGGGAACGTTCCAGAATGTGAAGATCTTCCATCGAGGTGCAATGGCTTATGTTTAAGTTGTGTCCGCCACCCCAGGTGGCCACTTATTCCTTACAGTGTCCTCTCTACGCTCATCCATAGACCTTGGCCACCTTCTGCCCCCCACTCCAATGAAGACCTCATGATTAAGCTGAACGCATCTGGATACAGGCTGAGCAAAGCAATCATTTCTAAAGGAAAGTCCATGGCCCCTCTCCTCTTGCACCTTCTGCCACTCTCTACAATGCCTATTCAAAATCCAAAGCCATTGGCTTAGCCAATGCTTGTGCACACATATATATCAGGTTTGAGATATTGTGGGCGTCAAGGAAGCATGACACACCAGACCTGGGGCAGCCAGGTATCCCTCGAGTCTCTCCTGTGCGTATATAACTTTATAATGTTGACCCCTGCTTTATTTTCCCTTGATATAATAGGCATGACCTTGGTTTCCATTCAAGTACAAAAAATGCAGTCCCTCAAAAACAAATTAATGTAATTAAACTTTGTCTTTGTAAAGTTTCAAAAAATTATGGCACCTACAGGGGCGTTGTAAGACAGCCGCGCAAGATGGTGGATTCCTAGTTATGCTCTGCGCTCGGTGGCGTGGCCTTGTAATTGAGGAGCTCCTGGGACCCGCAGCCATCTGGCAGGGACTCCTCTCAAGCACTCAACGTCCCGTGAGGAGACCGTCAGGAGTTGGGTCTGCAGAGTTTTAGCCTGGTACCCCTGTATGACGCAGGCCTGTGCGGCGGGCTCGCTGATCCATTTGGGTGTGGGTCTGGTGCAGAGAGACAGGCTCCGATTGGTAGCCGCAGCTGGGGAATGGACTGCTCTGGGACAGGTATGTGGTGACGGTCGGTAGTGGTTCAGCCGCAGGCCTCCCAACGCCCTTGCTTGCGGCACATGGTGTCCAGACCCACCCCCCACTTTGAAAGCCAGAGTGACGCGGGTTTTGAGTCCAGCCAGGCCATGGCTAACTGCCTTAGTTTTGGGATGCTGTGCATCGCAGGTAGGTACGTTGTTTGCCGCCGGCCCAGTGTGTGAACTGCCTGGCATCTGGACCGGGGAGAAGGTCTGTTCTGTGTTGCTCCATGTGCCTTACATTGTTGTACTACTTACCAGACTCCGCGGACCGCATTTTTGGAGTCCTTCTGAAAGAGGTGCCCTGATCATTGGGACTCTGTCTGCCAGGGCCATCACATCCACCCTAGCTTGCTCCTAATGGGTGCTATTACAGTGGACGTGGATGGTCACACAGAGCCCCTGAGGCAACAGTTAAAAGCGCTGTGCCTCTCTACTGTGGCTTCCAAACCTGATCGATAAGCCAACCTCACACGACAATGACGAAGGGGAATGGGAAGAAGCAAGGCAGTATGGAGAGGTTTGCCAAATGAATGCCAAGGACTGACCCGTTGCTCCCAGTGGCAGGGGCTGAGGAGGAGGATTGGATGATGACCGAGCTTACCTCAATGCAAATGGGCTTTGACTCAGTCAATGGTAAACTGGGCGATATTACAACAAATATTGCCTCCATGTGCACGCAGCTGGAGAAAAGGACGTAACGTACTACAGAAGCTGTGGGCACGATTAGCTCAGCTGAAGATAATATCACTTCCATGCAGAGCTGCATAAATACCCTGTTAAAGAAATGGAAGAAGTGAAGGCAAAGTGTGATGATCTTGTATCGCGTTCCCACAGAAATAATGTCTGTATCGTCAGAGCTCCTGAGGAGGCACTCAAGGGTAATGTAGAGCTGGTGGTGGAAAGCTTTGGGAGAAACATACTGGGTAATCCCACACTCTTCTGAACCTCACTGTGGAGAGGGCACATTGTGTATTGGGCCCCAGGCCTAAACCTGGTGTCTACCAGTGCCCCATCATGGCACGCATTCTGAAGTATCGAGACAACGAGCGAGAAGAAAGAACTAAGATTCGAATCCAACATCATACACCTCTACCCGGATTACTCAATCACAGATCAACAAGAGAGGCACTCGTTTCTCGAAGTTAAGAAAATGCTCAGGGAAAGAGACATTCAATATGCAACGTTATTTCCTGCCAGACTCCGGATGCACTTTGAGAATAAAACATTATGTTTTATAGTACTCGTTGCTGTGGTCCCATTCATAGAGGCCAGGTTCGTGCTCCCAGATCCTCGGGACGTGACTTTTGTATAGACACACTTTGTGCTGTGGAGGCCCGTTAGATCCTTTCAGAGGTTCAGCTGTGATGAACGGGCCCAACTGTGGGGATTTGTTCCTCGATTCTTTACATTTGCATATATAGGCAACTGGTACCAAGCGGGCACACATTTAGCCCTCATGCAAATGCATTGGTTTGATGTTGGGTTTTCTCTCTTGGGCGGTACTCAGTACACTGCTAAAGTTTGAGCTGCAGTGAGCATGTGATCAGTGAGCATGGGCTTGTGTTAAAAAATAGCTCTTGGTGAATGGGGTATGCGGAAATGGAGCTCTGCTTGGGTTGGCTCAACGCAATTTTTTTTTTTTTTTTTTTATTTATTTGGATTTGTAGAGCGCACATCTGCCCGGGGGCATCGTGGCGCTAAGAATTCTTACTTGTTACAGGCATACATGGTGAGTATACAGATATACAGATTAGCATAGACGCGTTTTTTCATACATTTGCTGTTATTTCCATAATTACAGTGATGAGAATACAGGTGAGGCGGGGTTAGTGGAACAGCGTGGTTTTGAGTAGTCTACGGAAGGCATGGTATGATTTTTCGCTTCTTAAGGCGGTGGAGAGTGCGTTCCAATTTTTGGGTGCTAGGTGTTGGAAGCTGGACCCTCCGGCTTTGCTTCTTTTGAAAGTGGGTACATATGTTTGGTTGGTCAGGTGTGACCTGGTAGGTCTAGAGGAGGTATGGAGGGTGATCCTTTCAGAAAGATAGGGTGGGGCATTAGCAGAGAGGCATCTGTGTGTGATGGCCATGGATTTAAATAGTATCCGTTCTTTTATAGGTAGCCAATGTGCTTCTTTTCTGGCTTGGGAGATGTGCTCCCTTTTTGGAATGCTTAGGGCTGCTCTTAGAGCATTGTTTTGTGTGACTTGCATTTTTTTAATGTTTTGTGCAGATGTGCCCAGGAAGAGGGCGTTGCAGTAGTCCAATTTGGTACCTACTGTGGCTCTGGCTACATTCAGGCAGTTTTTAGGGGATAGGAAGGGTTTAACGGCGTTGATTATCTTAGTGGTTAATGCAGCAGAGGAGGCTACGGCATTGACTTGCCGTGTCATGGAGAGAGTGGAGTCGAGGTATACTCCTAGCGTTTTTACCGCAGTGGAGACTGTGATGGTGCAGTTATCGACGTTAAAGGATTTGTATAGAGGCGGGAGTTTATTTAGTGTTTCTTTGGTGCCAACTAGTAGGATCTCTGTTTTGTCCCCGTTAAGGCAGAGTCCGTTGGCTGCCATCCAGGTTTGAATGGCTGTGTATATTTTGGTTAGTGCTGCGGCGTCTTGTTCTGTGGGGTGTGTGGGATGTGTCCTATATCTGCATCTCTTAAAGAGGAAGGGGGAACTACTTTCATGAGTTGGAACATACAGGGACTGGGTAACCCAATTAAGGTCTCAAGATACTGTCATATGTGCACCAGTATACAGTTGTTTTGCCACCAGTTTTTTCTTACAAATTGTTTACAAAACAAATTACATTGAAACGCTCTTCCAAAAATATGAGGGTGGGTAAGGGAATAAAAGGGTAGGGAGGTGGTTGGGATAGGGATAAAATAATATGGAGGCGGCCTTAGGAGGACACCCCCCACAAATAAAATACAAAATTAGAAGCGTTTTTGTCAACGTAGATACCTCTGGGTTCAGTGCAGTATATAAGCAAATAAAGAAAACTAAATGTAGTTTTTTCGTTAAAAATGACATCGAAGAAAACCTGGTGGCAAAAGAACATAGAACTATGAGCACCAACACGGGGTCCAGGTATGGTCTTGCAGGAGACGCATGTCCTTGCTGCTCAGGCTAGCACCTCTGCTAGGGCCTGGGGGGACCAGAGGTATCATGACTCTAGGGGGTAGGTCGCACCATCTCCAGCTACTGAATGTAACGTCTCACTCACTGCGCTGCTATGTTATCGTACAGGGTATCCTTACTCAGGCCGAGGTCCTGTTGGTTAATGTAGCTTTTGGCTATTGCTTAGCATATCCCGGTAAAGAAGCTAGTGAGGGGACAACATTGACATTTCTTGAAGGTCTGACGATACAGCGACATCACAGAGACGCTCCATCTGCGCTCCACGTACATATAAACGCACCACTTCAGTGGACATCTGCCGCAGGCACGGCTATCCATCCATGTACATTAGAATGCAGCAACGACCTACAACAACATTTCGGTTTAGCTCTCACATAATTAGTCTCTTGTACTCTTACACACCCGTGACACCCCTCTGAACCCACCCACATGCCTGACCTCTTGGGTTGCTTCCCAGAGCCTGGCGAGCTCATACAATCCCTAATCCTGGCCAAATTCACACATGCATTCTAAACCTCAGACAATTTCCCATACTCCGGCCTGCTGTCCCCGCGGGCGTTCCCACTACAAGCACGTTGCGGCTATACTAGTGGTAAAAGACGCTGTATAAATGACAATTACAATTACAATATCCCACGGTGGCAGTGATCTGTGGGGTACTAATACCATTTTGGATGTAAGCTGGGATCGCATGGGCAGGTCGAGCAGATCGATATCTAATGTGCTGTGTGCCATTATACAGCACATGGAGGAGGGTGACTACATGTGGATGTTTGGAGAGCTGTGCATGGGCTGCCTAGGGAATACACATTGTACTCTTCAGTGCATGATATGCATTCCAGGATAGACCTGTGGCTGTTGCCGTTCGGCCGGTCAAGAAACATCCCTTCCCAGAACTCTCTCAGAGCATTCACCCATCGAGCGGGTCTTGGATATCACGCAGTCAGAGATTCATGGTATCCCCTGCGTTATTGGAAATGCATTCTCGATCAATCTATACAAGCACATTACACACATTGTTTAACACAATGTAGGCTTGGTCGCCTCTATAGCTACTCTTTGTTAGGCCTTCAAAGTGTACATACACGGCATAGCCATGGCGATGGAGTGTGGCATCTTGAAACCAATACGGAATGATATCCGCTGCGTGGCGAATTGACTTAAGGAGCTGGAAAATAAATACGCTAGGGGACTATCACCCCAGATATGAAGTCAGAACTCGACCCCTTCCGGGGGGCGGCGCAAAGGGACTGAAGTTTCTCAGCAGGTTGAAAATGGCTCGACGCTAGGGAGAGACCGACAGGCCGGGCACACTGCTGGCTGGTTCGGTCAAGGTGGAAACGGGCACTAATGTAATCCCATGTATACTGACGGAAAAGACAACAGTACTGCACACAACCCCCAGTAGAAATTACTCTAATCTGTACAGCCCGCTGCAGAACATTGCTGATGCTGAAATATCACAATATATGGATGGTACACCGGTCTCTCTAGAGAGGCCAGCGCCCTATTGGAGATTCCCATGGCATTAGAAGAAATGAAAGCAGCCACCTGGGACTTGCCCAATGGTAAGGTGTCGGGATGAGATGGTTACTGAATACCGGGAGCTTGTGGCCCCGCACTTGCTGCAGTTGTGGGAGTACAGGGAGCTCGTGGCCCTGCACTTGCTGTAGTTGTGGGAGTGCCGGGAGCTCTTGGCCCTGCGCTTGCTGCAGTTGTGGGAGTACCGGGAGCTCGTGGCCCCGCACTTGCTGCAGTTGTGGGAGTACCGGGAGCTCGTGGCCCTGCACTTGCTGTAGTTGTGGGAGTGCCGGGAGCTCTTGGCCCTGCGCTTGCTGCAGTTGTGGGAGTACCGGGAGCTCGTGGCCCCGCACTTGCTGCAGTTGTGGGAGTACCGGGAGCTCGTGGCCCTGCACTTGCTGTAGTTGTGGGAGTGCCGGGAGCTCTTGGCCCTGCGCTTGCTGCAGTTGTGGGAGTACCGGGAGCTCGTAGCCCTGCACTTGCTGCAGTTGTGGGAGTACCGGAAGCTCGTGGCCCTGCACTTGCTGTAGTTGTGGGAGTACTGGGAGCTCGTGGCCCCGCACTTGCTGCAGTTGTGGGAGTACCAGGAGCTTGTGGCCCTGCACATGCTGCAGCTGTGGGAGTACCGGGAGCTTGTGGCCCACACTTGCTGCAGCTGTTGGAGTACCAAGAGCTCGTGGCCCTGCACTTGCTGCAAGTTGTCGGAGTGCCGGGAGCTTGTGGCCCTGCACGTGCTGAAGTTGTGGGAGTACCGGGAGCTTGTGGCCCTGCACATGCTGCAACTGTGGGAGTACCGGGAGCTTGTGGCCCGCACTTGCTGCAGCTGTTGGAGTACCCAGAGCTCGTGGCCCTGCACTTGCAGCAAGTTGTGGGAGTGCCGTGAGCTCTTGGCCCCACCCTTGCTGCAGTTGTGGCAGTACCAGGAGCTTGTGGCCCAGCACATGCTGCAGTTGTGGCTTACCGGGAGCTCTTGGCCCCGCACTTGCTGCAGCTGTGGGAGTACCGGGAGCTTGTGGCCCACACTTGCTGCAGTTGTGGCTTACCGGGAGCTCTTGGCCCCACCCTTGCTGCAGTTGTGGGAGTACCGGGAGCTCGTGGCCCCGCACTTGCTGCAGTTGTGGGAGTACCGGGAGCTCTTGGCCCCGCACTTGCTGCAGCTGTGGGAGTACCGGGAGCTCGTTACCCCACACTTGCTGCAGCTGTGGGAGGAATCACTCTCTGTAGGGACATTACTGGACACATTAAGGGAAGCCATTGTAATCCTGCTCTTGAAACCCAACAAACCAACAGACAGCTGCAGTTCATACCTACTGTAGTGTGTACAGTAAAATGTATGCCAAGGTAACTGCGTCTAGGTTGTTACACCTCATGTCACACTTAATACACTGAGACCAGTCAGGGTTTATCCCGGGCCAGTCGTCATCTCTCAATTTACAGAGACTGCACCATATCGAGTCCTGCTTAGACCTAGCTGCCGCTGCGGTGGTCATCCCGCTGGATATGCAGAAGGCCTTTGATCCGCTCTCCTCTGCGTCCCTATTCAGAGCACTTGAGGCATGAGGCCTTGGCCCGACTTTTGAAATCATGAATTAGACTGCTGCACACACAGCCATGTGCTAGAGTCCGACCGAATGGGATGCTAACTCCCATCCTCCAGGGCAGGAGGCAAGGCTGCCCCCCTTCCACAGTATTGTTTGCCCTGGTTGTAGAACCCTTGGAATATGCCATCAAAGGCAAATTCAAGAGCACAGGCATTAGACTGGACGGGATCCCTGAGACAAAATCGCTACATGCGGAGGACGTTCTCTTACTTGTTCTAGATCTGGAGCCAAACATACGAGCAATGATTCAAGAGCAGGTTCTCAAGGGTTATGTATAAATAGGACAGAGTGTGAAGTATTCCCGTTAACATTAAAGGCTCCAAGGCCCGCTGGGATGGTGACCTCAAATGGGCGCATGATGCCATCAAGTATTTGGGCATTACCTTCCTGTACCTAGCCAACAGCCCCCTCGCCCATCACTAGGGCAGGTGCATGGGGAGATTGCGGGCGCTGCTGTTAGGATGGGGAGAATTACTGATGCCATTTGTGGGCAGAGTGTCGCTGCTAATGATAATGGTTTTGGGGAAAAGCCTGGTAAAGCCTTCTACACAGAACCGCTAAAGCTCTGCTCTGAATTTGTGATGACCCCGGGTCCAATCCGAATGAAATGGGCCTGTATAGCACCAACACATGAGGCTGGAGGGCTTGTGGCTATATTATTCAGTCACGCAAGCACAGTTTGCTTCGCGCAAGCACAGTTTGCTTCGTGCTGGTATGGTGCTGAGCTGGTGCCACCCTATGTTAGGATAGAGAGGGGCTTGGCGTGCGGCTATGTACAAGGTGATCTTCAAGATCCAGTGGGGGCCAGACGCCTTGCTTGTGGGATTGCTTAGGCAGCACTGTCCCATACACTAAGAAGAGGGATATCAACCCTGTATGGGCAAATGCAACAAACCATGTGGCCACAGGCATCTGCTGAGTTCACTGATGAGCAATGGGCTAAAGAGGGAAGCTTCCTCCAACTCTAGCTTTGGCTTATTCACTTTACAGTCCTCAGTTGCTTACACTGCCCACCAGCCAGGGCTACGCTGTTTAACTCAGGGGAGGAGGGTGTGTGCAACAGATGTCCGGCACCCAGTGCAGGTCTGCTACATGTGTGGTGGTCAGGGTCAGGGCTGGGGTGGGATACTACTGGGAGGGAGCTTGTGATATCCTCAGGGGCAGAGCACTCCACGTTCATACATGCTGAGTGTTATGGGAAAAATATCTGTCATAGATCGCAGACATATTCATTTGGGCCTGCTACTGGCCAAACACTGTGTATTGCTGAGATGGAAGAGTTGCGTGGCCCCCTCATTGGACATGCGGGGGTCCAGTATGGTAAGGCGGATTTCTATATTACTCTTATCCCGCTGGTTTGATGTCCCAAGGACATTTGGGGGCTTTCCGCAACTACCTGCACACTCAGGCAGGAGACGAACAGGTACAGAATGTGGACTTTCCAGAGGGGCCATAATCATCGTTCCTGCAACTCAGCTGCAATGTATCTTCCCACATTATCAGCTGTTATTTGCTGGTTTCCATTGTTGTCATTTCCTGTTTTGTGGACTCATCTTGTATTGTATTGTACTTGTCATTTGCACGCACCTTTTACCATTATTATAGTCTCAATGCGCTTGTGGTGGAAACGCCCTCGGCGAGCGAAGTCCAGAATAAGCCTTGGCAGAGCTGGCCAGGCTCCGGTAGAGAGAATCCCTTGAGGTCAGGCATGTGGATGGGTGCTGAGGAGAGGAGTCAGGGGATGGCGTGAGTGCGAGAGACTCACTATGTGTTCAGCAGGCCCGAATGTCATGATAGGTCTGTGCTGAATTCTGATGTCAGAGGCGTTGAGGCATAGTCTGCTGTGAGTAGGTGGAACATTTTGTGACCAGCTTGGCTGAATTTGGTCATAGTCCTTGCTGTATTCTGATGTGTGCGGGTGGTCATGCCTGCGGCTAGTCTTGGCTGGAGTGGTGCATTATAAGTTACTAGCCGCTGCGGTGGTGAATTCATTCATTCATCTGTCATTTCTATAGCGCCTTTCATCATAATAACGGTCTCAACGTGTTGTTGGCTGAACGCCCTCCAATGGATTGTAGTCCAAGTTTGGGGAAATTGGAGGGTGCTATTGTGTGTGTGTGCATTTCAGCCACTAAAGTTATGTTTGGGTGGCTAGACCCTGCTGGTCACCCATGTAATGTACTCCGTAATACCAAGTGCCTAAGAAAATGTTTTAAAAACATTTTTAAGAAAAGAGTTTTCTTTGTGACGTGGTTTCTCTTTGGTTTTTCTTATAGTCTGCAACCTGCCCTCTCCAGGTGTTTTGAACTCCATCACCCATGACCCCTCACCAGTGGCTATGCTAGCTAGGGCTAATGGGAACTGTAGTCCAAAACATCTGGAGAGCCAAAGATTGCATTCCCAGGGTCTATAGAATGGGAGTAAGTCATGCTCACTATGAGAATTGCATGTACCTCTCCCAAGCATTCTCTAAGGCGTGTAAAAATGCATTGATCCGCCTAGATTGTAGAGCCTGTTCCGCTCACAGGAAAACTGACCACCCCGCCCCTGCACCACCGGCCAAATACAAAAAAGGGAGACGTTAGAGACAATCACACTTAAATCACGAATCAAGTTGGTAAATTACCTTGATTTGGACTTGAGAAGACACCTCTTCCCCTTGCTTTGAGGGGCGTGTGTGAGGGACGTCACCAAGTCCCACCAGTGAGTCCATGCCCCCCCCCCCCTTTGACAGCAAACCCATTAAACTGCTGGTGCCTTTACACAGAGACAGCCTGGTGGATGTGTTCTTACCTCTGGCAGGAGGCTGGCACAGGTCTGTCCTGGAAGCTGGTCTCTGCAAATGTTACCCCGGCATAAACGGCCATAACGCCCCCCAGAAGAACCTGTCCGGGTGTGGAGAGGGCTTCAAGCTCCCGCGAAGGCAGAGTGCAGGTGGACTTCACCGAATGCTTCAAAGCGCTGAAGACAAGTGCCATGGAGACATATCTAAGAATCTCCATCTAGAGGGAAGTGGCTTCAGAAGGGTCAGTTTCACAAAATCCCCTTTAAAGACGAGGTCAGGGGTGCAGTGAACATGGAGTGGAGTACGCACTGCTGAGCAGCAGGGTAACACTGAAGTACTTACAACTAAACTATGCTGTTATTTGCAATTCACCAACATAGAAAGATAATACCTTTGCATCCCCTTACAGACTACCAGTTGGTCAGCGCCTGGATGCTGTCTAGGCGCTGTTGGGGGAGTGTAAATCCACAGACATAGACACACATGATCAAGAGACACTCTTTACTGCTCTCCTTCCAGGTTCATCCACTGGGACCTAGGCTCATGAGCAGAGATCCAGTAATGCTGGCTGGCCACCAGGTCTGGCTCTAGCTGGGTATCACCCTTCCCCGGCTTCGTCAATACCCCCAGCGGCTTCCCGGATAAGCACATTCATGCACTGATCTTTTAGTGCTCGATGGGGGCCATCCTCCAGCACCAAAAACATACTGACACTACCAGCAGGCCTTAAGAAGGGAGAATTAATGACTGGTTCCAGGCAGATCCTTTACCTCCAGGAGCCTGGGCGTCCCTGGGAGCTGCACACTGCAATTAAGGTAGGCGTGACCAAAGCTGGCACACAGGGATGCCCAGCTGTGCCATCCTGAAGGAGGAGGCGTGAATTGGGGAGAGCTGGGCGCCTGCCCCCTGGGACTGAACCAAATAAGCCTTGAAACAGCCAATACACATTCTACCATTGAATATCTTTCCGTTCCCAGGAATGTTGCTCACCAAGGTATCGCCAGGAAAACTCCTGTTTGAAAATATTTAGTTTGAAGATATCACTCTTTCTCTGCTTTTATCTGTCTGTCACCAGCCATTTCAGGTGGGAGTGGGCTGCAGTCGGGGCTTGGATTACAGGACAACGACATCATCCATTATTTAGGGGATTGATTGCCCTGTGACTGGATGGGCGGCATGATATTACAGAGTTGAATTGGTTGGCATCTTACTAACCAACCTTGGACACATGACAGGTCATCAGGATATGAGCCAGGCGGAGTGCAAGGGGAGAGAAGCCAATGGACAGTCCATTGTTGAATTAAGGACGTTACCAAGCCTCCTCTCTCGGCCATTAAACCAGGCAATTCTTTGCACTTGGCCTTGCATGGCGGCTAATGCATGTGTGTACTTTTAGGAAGTCATGGAGGTGTCCTTCCACATGCTGGCAGCAAATTATTATGAATAGCCAGTGTTCCCCAATTATGCGTCACGTGTTAGACGACCATGAAGGAAATTGAATTAGCTCCTGTTTATTGGGATTTCAGCTGGTTTTATCATGTGTGTTGTGTTTTCTATTTTCACCAGGGGCCCTCTCGAGATATTCTCCATGCAGTTTGTTGCCTTGCTATTCTAATGCACCTGGTGAACAAAGGGTGGTTGTATTCAGATAAACCTTTAATGAAATTGGGAGTATCCTGCTTGCGTGTGGGAACTGCTATCTCATGACCTCACCCTGTCGCTCTCATTCTCCCTATCACATTGTAACCTTGGCTCCAATTACTAGCTACTGTCTCAGCCCTGAACAGCTCTATATTTCTGTGTAGTCAACTTTTTTTTAACCTCTTGGAGTCTTGATGCCTTGGCTTATTTAAAAGCATGCTGCAACCTCATTTTGAAGAAAATGGCTGCTCTGCTTCACTCTGGTTTCTATGTTAGTTAGCTATGCTCGTGTGTCGTTTATGTTGCATTCAATGTACACATTGTTTATGTTACTGTTCTTCATGTCTTGTGGTAGCTATGTTAATATTTTTCATGCATAAATGCATATTTGTCCAAGTGTACGTGTTCAACAAAAAGAGGAAAATAATTCACTCACCAAAATGATTCAAAAGGCAACAGCCCCTAGTGGAGTCAACAACAAAAAACAGTAAAAGAGGAGTGGTTGCTGCCAAATCAATGTGCAAAACAATCCATGTTGAACATGTAAGGCAACATTAGAAGGTCACACTCTGTTTCCACAACACAACAGAATTGATGAATAAAGGTAGCAAAGAGATCTGAATCATTGATTGATGTTTATGAAACATTATGGGAAAAAAACGAATTGTGCATGATCTTCATGAGAAGTGCGTATCTACTTCGTGTCTAGAGCGTGCGCATGGAATTGTTGCAATGTCAACTGTTGTTGCCCTCTTTCCTGCTGCACCTGCCTGGGATTGGGACGTTATGGTGGTCTAAGTGAGCAGCGCTTCTACCCTGTGCCATATTGGATCTGGGGCGGAGTAGAAGCTGTGGCTGACAAATACATCTGCCTCCTGAAAATGGCTCTTTCGGCAACACCTGACCAAGGACTAATTCCAATGGATGCACAGAACAACTGTTAGGGAGAATTTTCATAATTGTGCAGATTCCCTTTACCTTCGAGACCCCAAGCAACTTTGCTGGATTTTGAGGACTTGATTTCTTTTTTTTTAACCTGGAAAGAGTGTAGTCTTTTTTCCCACTCTTTCATGTATTTTGATGTGTGTTTTACATTTGTGTTCTTTGATTATGGGGTTGTAGATAACTCCATAGGCATCATCCTTTCATGTGTGTTACACAGCACCTTCAGTGCAGTGACACAGGGATGTCTTAGACTTCCCAAAGATTTAAACACCTTCTCCGGGATGAACTACTGTTTCCCAGAGAATGTAAAGTGAAATTGACTTTACTGGTCTTTCCAAATTCCTAGACCCAGCACACGCTATCTTACAATGGAGTTCTAGAGGGGTTACCTAGTATCCCCTGTGTCTAGATACTCATGTAGCAGTCAAATGCTACCTTTTCCTATTGAAAAGGCTGGTGGCAGTGGTTTTACAATGAACTACCTAGATTTTTCCCGACCGCGAACACCGGTAGCTAAAAATCATGGGAGCCATGTTTTTCAAGATGGCACCTTAAGCCCCTTTGTTTAAACAGGTCCCAGTCTTCTTTTTTCGCCTTTTTTTTTTGGAAAGGTCCTTCTAGTGTTTGTCTCTGCACGCCAAACCAGGTTTGGTCCCTTTGTTTGTGTGCCTTTGGCGGGCTTCAAGAGTGAAGACCGCCTCTGGCGTCTGAGTGTCTGGGGTGGGCAGGAAGTGAGGGAGGTGCCCGAAACTCCCTGTGCTTAGTGTCCCAGGAGACCCAAATGCACTCTGGCGTGATTGGCTGGCTGACTGTCCAGCAAGGTCAGCCACCCTGCTGGGTGAGTGACAGCCAGGCTGGAATGAAAGGGAGAGAACTGTTTAAAAGGCGAGTCTCGTGGACTGGAAACCAGAGTCGACCACTGGAATGAAAGAACCGAAGACGAGATGGAAGAGGACGGCTGCTGCAACTCCTGGACAGTTGGTTTGCCCGGTGAAGCCCTGCTGCAGGTCCAAATTGCCAAACTCCATTCGACAGAGAAGCTCCTTCAAGGACGGCTTCTTCCTTTGAGTTGGTGGGACCAATCAACTCATAAGACACCTGGATACCATTCTCAAGGCTGCTTAGGATTAACCAGGGAGGGGGACACCAGCTTGTGTTCTTGAATCTACAAGTGACTCCCACTTGTTTGCTTTCTTCGATGATCCCCTACAGTGCAGGAGTCTCCCAGCGTCCACCCTCTTGTCCCCACGAATGACGTTTCAGAACAGTGAGATCTGCGGGAACTACCAGGAACCACCAACTTCAGCAGCGTTTGTTTCTTCAAATTAAGGTACTGTGCCAACCCGATTCAGAGAACGCCACTCTCACGGTGAAAGTTTGTGAAACTTTCCAAACTTGCAGGCCTAATAAGCTTGTGACCTCACACATGATTCTTTTTTGCCTAAACTACTTCTGAGAACCTTTGCAAAGACTTTACCGTTTCATACCAGAACTGCTCTTTCCTATCCAGAACACTAGCCCATTGACTTTGGCCTAGGCCTATTGACTTGAATTGAACACTCTGTTGAACTGAAACTATTTGCCCTGCCTAACAAGTATATGTGATCTATTCTGCTTACCTTGTCCCGTTTGCCCACTTCTAAGTAACTGATCTGCCATTTGGCTTTTTCTTCAGAGGAGCTCAAACTGTCTCAAAATCTTACAGTTTTGTATTGAAGTATATCCGTACATGATATTAAGTTGCCTCTTTCTAGTGAAATGTTTGATAAATGATTGTGTAATAAATTAATAAGTGTTTTACCAAGAAACCTTGAGTGTAAGTGTCTACTTGAACCACTGTGATTGAAAGACCTCTGTGTAACCTCTTGTACTGCTCACGTTCACTCTTGAGATAAGCCTGGCTGCTCAGCTCGCGACCACAAAGCTGTGTAATACAGACTTATACCAAAGGTTGGTTTTTGCTTACACCTGTAGTCCTAATTGTGTGTAGTGGTCCCAGAGGGTACTGCATGCAATTCTGTATTACACAGACCTCACAGTACTGCCCTACTGTTAAAAGATGCCATTCCAAAGGCCTGCTACCCACACTCTGTACAGCGCTCTGCTGCTCTCTCGAGGTCAGCTCTTTAAACAATAAACTTAAATAAAATAAAATGTACAAAGAAAACATTCTGATGTTCTCAAAGATCGTCTGCAATTTTCTCATATGGTTATTTCAAAAGAATGCAATAGGCATGCACGAGACTGTCCAGTTTGGAATGATAACCGTGTATCAGAAAATGATTGATGTGGCTAGTCCAGGTTTGATAATGTGTAGCATTCCTATTATTAATACAATATATATTGGAAGTGGTCTTTAGAAATGAACATTGGGACATTTTAAATACAGCTCTTTTAAATAATTTCTTTTTTTAAAAGCTTTTTTTTCTGAGAATACACTTGTCTCTACAAATGTCCTTCGTTCTTAGACGACCATTTTCTCATGTGAGCCCCAAGGCCATGCACAAAGTTGTCTGCGGCACACTGATTATTATCACTGATTATTATCATCCATTGGCTAAAAAGGAAGACCATTGCCTTGTGGGCTTGGGTGCACGTGCCAGTGGAAGCATAGAGCCCCGAGGTGTGAATGTAACATATAAGAGCTATAGGCCTGCACGACGCTCCCAAGTACTACTGCCCCACAGGGCCCGGATCACACTGCGCTCCCTGCTGGTTAATTCGAATAATCAGGCGTTGCTGGTTGTTAGGGTCTACTTTCGTGCTAGGCCCCAGTGACGCAGGCACTCATTTGCCCTAACTGCCTGCACTACAAGTTCCCAATCAGACACCACATGCCATTGGTACCAGGGCACAGGCTGGGCATCCCATTGAGAAAGGAGGCTGCTCTTGCCATGAAAATGCATACAGTCCAAGAGGGGCACATTGCAAACTTTGCACGAGCGGCGGACAGGAAACTGCAGGACGGTCCTTGTGAATACAAGGAAAGATGGCCACAGGGGGGGGTAGAAGGCCCTAGAAAGCAGAGATGCCCAAAGGAATGACGCAAGACATAAACACATGGCAGAGTGAACGAGGGAGAGTGAGAGAACGAGGGAGAGTGAGAGATAGCCAGTGACGGAGGAAGAGGGGAAGAGAGAGAGAGAAACAGAAAGAGAGAGAGAGAGAGGGTGAGGGGGGAGCTGTAGAGAGAGGGGGAGAAGGAAGACGGAAAAAGAGAGGGGAGAGAGAGAAGGGGAGAGAGAGAAGATAGAGAGAGAGAGAGAGCTGGAGAGAGAGGGAGAGAGGGAGAGAGAGAGAGAGAGCTGGAGAGGGAGAGAGAGGGAGAGAGAGGGAGAGAGGGAAAGAGAGGGAGGGAGAGGGAAGACAGAGAAAGAGAGAGAGAGGGGGGAGAGAGAGAAGATGGAGAGAGAGAGAGAGAGAGCTGGAGAGAGAGGGAGGGAGAGGGAAGACAGAGAGAGAGAGAGCGGGGGAGAGAGAGAAGATGGAGAGAGAGAGAGAGAGAGAGAGAGCTGGAGAGGGAGAGAGAGGGAGAGAGGGAAAGAGAGGGGGCGAGAGGGAAGACAGAGAAAGAGAGAGAGAGAGGGAGAGAGAGAGGAAGAGGGGAATAGAGAGAGAGAAACAGAAAGAGAGATAGAGGGTGAGGGGGGAGCTGTAGAGAGAGTGGGAGAAGGAAGACGGAGAAAGAGAGAGAGGGGGAGAGAGAGAAGATGGAGAGAGAGAGAGAGAGAGAGCTGGAGAGAGAGGGAGAGAGAGGGAGAGAGGGAGAGAGAGAGAGAGAGAGCTGGAGAGGGAGAGAGCGGGAGAGAGGGAAAGAGAGGGAGGGAGAAGGAAGACGGAGAAAGAGAGGGGAGAGAGAGAAGGGGAGAGAGAGAAGATGGAGAGAGAGAGAGAGAGAGAGAGAGAGAGCTGGAGAGAGAGGGAGAGAGAGGGAGAGAGGGAGAGAGAGAGAGAGAGAGAGCTGGAGAGGGAGAGAGCGGGAGAGAGGGAAAGAGAGGGAGGGAGAGGGAAGACGGAGAAAGAGAGAGAGAGGGGGGAGAGAGAGAAGATGGAGAGAGAGAGAGAGAGAGAGAGCTGGAGAGAGAGGGAGGGAGAGGGAAGACAGAGAAAGAGAGAGAGAGAGCGGGGGAGAGAGAAGATGGAGAGAGAGAGAGAGAGAGCTGGAGAGGGAGAGAGAGGGAGAGAGGGAAAGAGAGGGAGGGAGAGGGAAGACAGAGAAAGAGAGAGAGAGAGAGGGAGAGAGAGAGGAAGAGGGGAATAGAGAGAGAGAAATAGAAAGAGAGATAGAGGGTGAGGGGGGAGCTGTAGAGAGAGTGGGAGACGGAAGAGGGAGAAAGAGAGAGAGGGGGAGAGAGAGCTGGAGAGAGAGGGAGAGAGAGGGAGAGAGGGAAGACAGAGAAAGAGAGAGAGGGAGAGAGGGAGAGAGAGAGAGAGAGAGAGAGGTAAAGAGGGAGAAGATGGAGAGAGAGAGAGAGAGCTGGAGAGAGAGGGAGGGAGAGGGAAGACAGAGAAAGAGGGAGAGAGAGGGAGAGAGAGAGGAAGAGGGGAATAGAGAGAGAGAAACAGAAAGAGAGATAGAGGGTGAGGGGGGAGCTGTAGAGAGAGTGGGAGAAGGAAGACGGAGAAAGAGAGAGAGGGGGAGAGAGAGCTGGAGAGAGAGAGAGAGAGAGGGAGAGAGGGAGAGAGCTGCCACACATGATGCAGAGTGTGGGAAGTTGGACACAGAACACAGTATGTTGGAGCTGAAGCAAAGGCAACACAGAAGGGGCGACAGGGGGACATTGCCTGAGTGTTCACAGGGACGTCATTTGGGGGTCGCCTGAGGTCTCCCTTGCTACCCCTGTGGTCTTCCTTGTACCCATAAAAAAGATATATATATATATATATATATATATATATATATATATATATATATATATATATATATATATATATATATATATATATATATATTTTGAAGTTCCTGGGCTGCGGCCAGTGCCATGTGGCTCTTTGTTTCTGCAGTGGCTGCTTTCTTGTTGGGGTTTGAGCAGTGACTCTAAATAAGAAAGAATCGGAATAACAGATGTCTTTCTGGATGTTTATACAATGCTAGACTCGATTAAAGGGGTGAAAGGTTGTGTTCTATCACTTCCCATGCTGTCACTTCGATGTGAGGCCAAATGACATCACTTCCTGTGATGGCATCAGAGGTCAAGGGCCATGTGATGTCACTTCCGCTACCCCTGGCATTTTGGTGAAATTACGCCCCTGAGTGTTCACCAAAAGGGTCAAACATATACTGGGAAACTTACATCAGTTCATGGCCACAGTCCTTTGATGGTGATGTGTGGAGACTCAGCTCAATGGGGAAATCAGGTGTTAATTGCTGATGGCAATCTGTGATCTATTTTAAGGAGTGCAACCTGGCTGGGATTGGTGTTTGAACCAACCTGCTATCCTTGTTCAAAATCTAGTGCATGGTCCTGCTGCCATGTCCTGATCCCAGGGAAGAATGCGCGTGCCGCCTACATGGCCAGGGCTCTGCGTGCGCCGCTTACATGGCCAGGGCTCTGTGCACGCTGCTTACATGGCCAAATATATGCACGCGCCATCTACATGGCCAGGTCTTTGTGCGTGCCGCCTCCATGGCCAGGGCTCTGCATGCACCGCCTACATGGCCAGGGCTCTGCGTGTGCCGCCTACGTGGCCAGGGCTCTGTGTGCACTGCCTACATGGCCAGGGTTCAACGTGCACTGCCTACATGGCCAGGGCTCTGTGTGCGCTGCCTACATGGCCAGGGCTCTGTGCGTGCTGCCTACATGGCCAGGGCTCTGTGCGTGCAGCCTACATGGCCAGGGCTCTGCATGTGCTGCCTACATAGCCAGGGCTCTGCGCGTGCTGCCTAGGGGGCCAGGGCTCTGCGTGTGCCACCTACATGGCCAGGGCTCTGCGTGTGCCGCCTACGTGGCCAGGGCTCTGTGTGCACTGCCTACATGGCCAGGGTTCAACGTGCACTGCCTACATGGCCAGGGCTCTGTGTGCGCTGCCTACATGGCCAGGGCTCTGTGCGTGCTGCCTACATGGCCAGGGCTCTGTGCGTGCAGCCTACATGGCCAGGGCTCTGCATGTGCTGCCTACATAGCCAGGGCTCTGCGCGTGCTGCCTAGGGGGCCAGGGCTCTGCGTGTGCCACCTACATGGCCAGGGCTCTGCGTGTGCTGCTTACATGGCCAGGGCTCTCCGCGCGCTGCCTACATGGCCCGGGCTCTGCATGCGCCACCTACATGGCCAGGGCTCTGCGTGCGCCGCTTACATGGCCAGGACTCTGCATGCACCGCCTACATGGCCAGGGCTTGGCGCGTGTCGCTTACATGGCCAGGGCTCTGGGCGCACTGCCTACATGGACAGGGTCTGCAAGCACCGCCTACATGGCCCTGGCTCTGCAAGTGCTGCCTAATTGGTCAGGGCTCTGCGCGCGCTGCCTACATGGCCAGGGCTCTGCATGCACCGCCTACATGGCCAGGGCTCGGCGCGTGTCGCCTACATGGCCAGGGCTCTGGGCGCACTGCCTACATGGACAGGGTCTGCAAGCACCGCCTACATGGCCCTGGCTCTGCAAGTGCTGCCTAATTGGTCAGGGCTCTGCGCCCGCTGCCTGCATGGCCAGGGCTCTGCCAGAGCAGCGTTTCCAAAGTCTTCTCTGGTGTCGACCACATTACACATTTTTTAATGCATGCTGGGCTCAAGGCTTATCCAACATTTGGAGGATCTACGTGATCATTCAGATCGCGCAAGTGTAGGGGTGGGGGGAAGGGAAAAGTGCAAGGGGAAGGGGAGGGGGGAAGTGCAGTACAAGGTAAGTAGCGTAAAAAATAATAAATAAGGCCAGCTGGTGGCAAGTGCAAGGTAGATGCAGAACAAGTGCTGGGAAGGGGGGGCTGTAAGGATACAGTGACAGTCCCGCAGTGCAGGGGGGTGCCAGGGAGGCAGTGCAAGTGGAGAGTGGCTGGGCCCTGGACCGAGGTCACTGAGAGTGGCCCAGTTGCAGATTCAGAGCAGATTCAGTGAAGAATTAAAGCTGTTCAGCAGGGGAGAGGGAGAGAGAAAGCAGAAGCAAAGAGGAAGGTTTTGAGGTGCTTCCGGAACCGGAGGTGGTTCTCCTCAAGTTTCAGGGAGGCAGGAAGGCAGTTCCAGAGGGAGGCCCCTGCTGCAGAGAGAGATCTACCCCCAGCTCGTTGCTTCGAGAAGCGCTGACCCTGAGGGTGTCCTGAAATTGATGTCCTGGAACCCCAGAGGTTACAGCCATCTAACTAGACCGGGAGAAGTCAACCTTGGGTCCTATGACATTATAACCCTGCAAGAAACTTGGCTCCTCGAGACACCAGGGATTGACGGTTTCTCAGTAATAGTCTCACCAGCCAATAAAGGGCGCTTAGGTTGCCAGTCGTCTGGTCTTTTGGTGGCAGTCCGTCTGGGTTCTGGCCTGACCATTGAGAAATGTCTAGCCGCAACTCAGAGCCACTTAGCTGTATTTGTTAAGTGGGACAGACTGTCTCCTTCTTTTCCACAGTCGACAATGACTTCCTGGCTAGCGATTATAACTACGTACTGGAACCCGCAAACCATCTCTGACAAAAAATTCCTAAACATCATTGAATCAGAGATTGATGGAGTAACTGCGGCACAAGACAACACTTCAATAATAATAAGTGGTGACCTCAACGCCAAGTGCCCGGGTTGCGCTTCAAATACCAACTTTTTGCACCCTAAACTTTTGACAGAATCTCGAGGGCAAAAATGGCAATCGCTTATGAAATCCAGAAACCTCCATAACATCGAGGAGGCCCTTCCTCTAGCCAACTATATCCCGACTTGGGAAAGAGGAGCCCAAAAGGGTACTATTGACTACATTTTCACTTCTGAAGAAACGCTCTCCAGGATTACATCCTTCGAGGTCATTCGGTCCGACGCCAGCGACCACAATATCCTCCAAATTGGTTGGCCTTCAGAGAGCTGTCCGAGGTCCACTTGTCTGAAGAACCGGAGCCAACGGCCCAAGGGAATCGCCTAAGACTAACAGGTGAAAGGATTTAAGAACTCACCAAAAATTACGCCCGACAACAGTATAGGGAAGGACGAGAACTTTTGCCCTCTACGGACTACCAACCTCTCCTAATTCCTTACTACTCAAACTCAAAGAAGAAAACTAGTGAGAAGCCACACCCACTACACGAGTACAACAAGGAGTTGGTTCAGAAAAGGCGTTACCTGAAAAAATTGAAGAGAAAAGCTGCCAACCCATCCATAAACTGTGCAAAAACAGTTTATTTGGAAGAAGCAAAGAGATACAAGTTGTGGCTGAAATTCCACAGATACTCCCTATACCAGCAAGACTCTGAGGAAATGCTGCAAAAGCTGGCTGGCAAAAACTCTGGAGTCTTCTGGCAATTGATAAGACATTCCGGGAATTTATCGACACAGGCAACATCGAACAGTGTTTCGGAAGACAGCTGGCACTCGCACTTCTCGCAGATCTTTCAGTTTCCTCCGTCAAAGCATTGCAAATAAGAAGTCGTACTGGAGGACGCCACATGGGAAAACTTCTCAGACAAAACCGACATCGAGACAGCTATAAAAAGACTAAAACCCTCAAGAGCCTCAGTCCCTGATGGAATTACAAACTTCGACCTAAAAAACCACTCGGCAGAATGGGCCCCCTTTATTAGCCAAGTCTTCAAAAATTGCAGCCTTTCAAGAACAATCCCTCGTTCGTGGACCTCTTCAGTCATCGCACCAATCTACAAAAAAGGAGACAGGGCGGCACCTGGTAATTACCGGCCTATCGCGCTCCTAGATACGATTGGTAAGATATACGGCTCTTTCCTTCAACTGAGTTTTCAAACATGGGCAAAAACTGCCCAGTGCAACGACCCCTTTCAAGCTGGCTTCATGAAGAATTGTGGAACAACGGTGAACATCATGATCCTCAGTATCATAAAAAATAAACTCTTGGAAGGATCGGGAAAGGTTTTCCTAGCATTCATAGACTTCACCCAGGCATTCGACCAAATTGACAGAGAGAAGCAGTGGTCCAAATTGGCTAACTGGGACTGCCCAAACTCCATACTGTAAACCAATCAAAGCTCTTCATACCAGGACCACGATGAGAGTCAAACTGAACCAAAAAGGCCTACTCTCAGAAGAAATCCCAACACTCCGAGGAGTAAAGCAGGGCTCTGCCCTTGCTCCGGCCCTGTTTATTGCTTTTCTAAGTGACTACAAAGAAAGCAGCAACCAAATCAGATCCTTTCCACACAAAATTGGCCAAACGGCCGTGAGCCGCCTCTTATATGCAGACATTATTCTCCTTGACCAGCCGAAATCGGCCTCCAAAGACAACTGGATAACTTGGCCACGTATATCTCAGAAAACAACCTGGAGATAAACAAGGAGAAGTCGAAAATCATGATACTAGAAAAACCATCAAAAGCGAAAGCAAAAAAAATGAACTGGTCTATCGAAAACTCTCCGGTCGAGATAATAACCGCCTTTAAATACCTGGGTGTGATGGTCGACAGCTCCAAAACTGAAGTAACAATGCAAGTCCACTTGTGGACAAAAACACGGAAGCTAACTACACAGGCTCGAGTAATAGACAGAAAATACGGCCGGTTCTCCCTGCTCCCAGTGCTAAGATTCTACAAAGGCAAAGTCGTACCGAGCTTGGTTTATGGAGGGGATGGAATGCCTGCTATTCCAGTAACAATCTGGCAAAAACTGGAGGGTTACTTCTGGCGGAAAGTCCTTCAATATCCAAACTCGACATCAATTGATGCCATCTGAAGAGAATTGGGCCTGCTCTCCCTCAAAGCAGAAAAAGAAGCAAGTGAAATGGCTCTCTTTAGAAAAGTGATCATGTCTGACTCCTCTCCATTGTACAACCTGATAATAATGGAACTAAACCACAACAGTTGCAAGGCCCTGACAGCCTGGGCGGCAAAGCAGAGAGCGAGTATGGACACCATTGCATGTACGGAAGAGGACTTGATCCAGAACCCAACAAAAGTAAAAAGGAAAATGGACCAGGAGGATTGGATAACAACACAAACCCTTGCTGAAAAAAAAAACTACTGGTTTATAGTCAAAAAACCGAATAAAAAAATCTCGAAAAAAAAAATCTCAAATTGAAAATCTCAAAAAAAAAATCTCAATTTTTTTTTAATACGTTTTTATTTCGAAATGGGGGGGTTCCCCCCAACCCCCCTTTTTTCATTTTTTCTTTTATTTTACCCTTTTTTTTATACTTACCTGAACCCACAAATACATAGAAATAAATAAATAAATAATTTGAGATTTTTTTTTTTGAGATTTTAAATTCGAGATTTTTGTAATTCGATATTTTTTTTCGGTTTTTTGACCGACCACCGAAACTACTATCTCATTTACCTTTCAGAGCCAAAAAACTCCACTCTACGACCGAAATTGTACGAAAGTTTCCGGACAGAGCTCTTCATCTAACTTTTCTAAGGGCAAGGCTGAATCTGTTACAAACTAACGAAATAAGGGCCATCCTGGGGCAATCGACAACAAATCACTGCCGACTCTGCAAAATCGTATCAGAAAAATAGACAGTGAAACATCATCTGCTAAGATGCCCGAACACAATCAAATGGAGATGAACGTTCCTTGGCCCCCTTCTCAAACCATTCAGCCTATACGAGGAGGAAGTGTGGTGGAGCCGCCTGATGAGTGGTTCAAAGACTTCTTGGGCCTTAGCTATGGCAAAAATCTTAAAGGCCTCTTTAGACGAATGTGCTAAACAAACAACAGTTTAACTAACCCATAGTCAGAATGGTCCTCTAGACAAATGAAACTGAAAGTTGTCGGACGACAAATCAAGAAGAAACTAATGAATCGAACAAACAAAGAAAATGAAACACTTGTGTATAGGCGCGTTACAAATGCCATATCATATCAAGAAAGGAAGGATGAATAAACCTGGAAAACTTAAAAAGAGACTCGTAAAACAAAACTTGCAAAATCATTGAGTTGATAAACGCAAAAGAAAAAAAAATCAAATTGAATGTACTGGCTAGTGGCTGCCAGAAATGTAGACTTTACATCAGCACCAGGTGCAGTCCTACTCGTACCATCATAAATAAGCGACCAGAGTTTTACCCAACCACCTCCATCGATTGGCGTGTGATGTTCCAACCAATTGTTTTCCACTTACACTTCCTCCTACAACATAGTATGTTTATTGGCACTGCCATTTTTGATCCATCACTGCTGCATCAAGTAGTTTAATTTGTTATATGTTGATTAATGCATCAAAAATGTTGCTCTTTGATTGTTGCGTCACATACTCTGATTTCTACATTCCTTCATCGCACTCCCTGGCCCCTGCATCCCAGCTCAGCCTCCTCCCTCCTACTGTCCACCCTCACCATGGCCTATTGTTTGTTCCAGCAGGTCACATGACCCAAAACACTGTATTTGAAGGTTTCTTTCAGGGCAGCTGGCGAAGGGCAGAGGATAAGGGTAATTTTCCTCCCTGTTTTCTTGTTTGCATGGTTCCCAAGCCCTACCGGACGCCTTGATCTCAATCAACAGGTGCTTAGACAGGGGAAGCATTTAGCTACTTGATATTCAAATATGTTCATGATATGGAGGGCACATGTGTGTATAATACTGGCAGAGCACTGTCAGAAATAGGGGAATTCATTCAGTTTTGGAAAAATGAGCGACATTATTGATGGGAATGGTGGCCCTATGCAGAATGATTACACTCCCAGGCTGCTCTGCTACTTCACCATTTCACTTATGGAATTAAGAAAATATTTTTTAAGATGTTGGACGAGAAGATTGGGGAGTTGTGGGATACAAGAAGGAGGAGGGTCTCACTGGCAACCTCGAGATGACCACGACTGGAGGGAGGTCTCAATTTGCTGGACTATGAGCTCTTTTTCATGAAAGTACAGCTACAGGCGACACTGGTGTGGACACTGTGGGGTGCATTCAACGGCCCTAAATCAAAGGTTCCTTTTACATGAAAAGCAGGATTTTTCAATACTGACACAAAAACGGCTTTGCATGTGTGTGTGCAAGTAAAAGCAGTTTAAATGTGAAAAATGTACCACTGCACACAGAAAAATGTCAGGCGAAAGACAGGATGTGCGGGTTGACAAAAAAGTCATGTATATCATGTTTTGCAAGTAAAATACCAGCAGACATTTGAAAAGAAACCCCCACTTTGTTTACATGAAAGCTTTTTGTGGGCCAGAGAAAACCCTTTTGCTGGCTGTCACAAAGAACTTCAACACTGGAAGGCTGGCATCCTAGTGTTTACAACTGCAATAAAATGTAGCTTCCTGAATGGTCTTGTCCCTGAAGGCTGGGCTCTCGGCAAAGACAACTGATCTTGGCTGATGCATGACCACAATGTAGTAGGTGTGAAGAGGGGAGCTGTGAAGACAATTCAATTAAGGGAGATTAAAACTCCAATTTCAAACTGGTATCCCACTTCAAAGAGACTGATAAAGAAAACATCTCTGGTTACAGGCAAGCCCCTTGAGACTGTATGGCCTGAAGTCAGGAGTATTGCCATTTGTCCAACATGAATAATTACTATTCATTTAAAAGGACTACTATCATTTAGGCCTTTTTCCCAGAAACCATAAGGCACATTTTCTTCATTTATGTACCATTTTCTAGTTAATTTCCTGGTGATTTTGAGATATAAAATTCATCCACCTGTGACTCATGGAACTGTAATGGCAAACTAAGATGTGTTTCTGGCTGAACTGACAATGTTCCAAATGTGAGAGTTGATGGTGGAGGGTAAAATTAAGAATATGAGTAACAAATTACATGCTCATAACTGTTATACTTTTTAATTCCCCATGATTAGCTGAATCAGAAAATATGTATATTATGGCAGTCATTAGTAAAATTATGAAGTTTTGACACATAACTAGATATTTACAAGAAATGTGACATGAGAACACATACGGCTCGTAAATTAAGCTGATATATATCTGCTCCAGACCCCTAAACCAATCCTGACTGGGAGGCTGGGTTTAGGAGGAGAGAAAAGGGTAACTCCCATGCCCCCCACCCACTCCTATGTCCTGTGTTGCTTTGTTATGTCTCCCCAGCCCCTCCTTTTGTCGCCCTCCTCTGCTGCCTTTGCTGCTCTGTGTTCCCCCATCCCCTCCACTGCCCCGTGCTGCTCTGTGTTCCCCCCACCCTCTCCACTGCTGTTTGTACTCTGTGTTCCCCCCACTCGCTCCTATGCCCCAAGCAGCTCTCTGTGGTCACCAACCCCCCTCCGTTGCCCTGTTTTTCTTTGTGTTCCCCCACTCCTTGCCCCCATGAGTGTCTCTTTACCCCCTCAAACCTCCTGCTCAACTTTATTGCCCTTTGCCCGCTCCTTACCACTTCCCCTCTCTTGTCCTACCCACCTCTCCTTCCCTTCCTTTCCCTCCTCCTGTTCAAACTCCGGCACTACCCCAATTCTGTCAGGCAAAGTAATTTGTAGTCGCCTGTCCTTTGAGCCACCTGCCCTCCCCTCCTTCCTTTTCCTCCCTCTGTGTTGTGGAAATTTTGCGACTACCTCAATTGTCGTTAGGCATAGTAATAGTAGCTTCCTGCCTTTTTTTTTAAACAACTTTATTTATTTCGGTTACTTCGTTATCTATGCATTACATGAGTTATTGTTATTCCCTTTACAGTTCATATACACATAGCTTGCCTTTACTCCCCCTTCCCATTGGCCCCTCCTCTGCCACCTCTTTAGTCTGTGGAGCTCTGATGGGTTGGAAACCCGTCAGGGCTTTGGGGGCCCAGAAAGTTCGCTACCAGGTGGGATTGAAATGTTAATACCAGGGATAGGGAATGATAGTCTATTACTGGGGCCAGCAGTCTGTGAAGCAGTGGAGAGCCCCCTCCTTTACCACTGTGACTTTCTCCACCACCAGGATCTCCCAGACTTTTATCCATCAGAGGGCCAGAAGAGGACCCTCCTGAGCTTTCCACCTCTGCGCCACTGTAATCTTAGCTGCTAACAATAGATGTGTGAGCAGTTTGGCAGATTGGCCCATTTTAGGATAACAGTCCGGGCACGCCACCCCGAGGAGGTCTACCTCCGGGTCCATCAGCAGTTTGTGTTGGGTGATGTCTTTTGCGATCTGCAGGACCTCCCTCCAGAAGGTCTGTACTGTCGGGCATCTTCACCACATGTGAAAAAAGGATCCCCGCTTCCCGGAGCGTCTCCAACAGCTCGGGTCAATATCAGCATTACAATGGTGCAGGCGGGCTGGGGAGTAATACCAGTGGTGAAGGAGCTTCAGGACGCATTCCTTGTTTGTAACGCATCTGGATGTCGAGTTGATCCTGGACCAAATCTCCACCCATGTCTGGGCTTCCATAGGATGTCCCAGGTCCGCCTCCTATCCGGACATGTATGGTGGTCTAACTTTTAGCATGTCCTCCTGGAGGATGTGGTACAGTTTGGTGATCTGACCTCGGCCTCTACTTTCCTCTGTCACCTGTTCAAGAGGGTGGAGATCCCGGGTGGCTCCCCGGCGGACCATGGGCTGCGAGATCAAGTGGCAGAGTTGGATGCATGTGAAATGCTCTCTTTCTGTCAGCTGAGAGCGGGTTTTGCATTCCTCAAAGCTGAGCGGATTGTTGGCCTTGTATAGTTGGGAGAGGGTTTGGAGGACTCCTTTGGTCTATTGGCTGAAGCGAGCTGCTTCCATTCCTGGCCTAAAGTCTGGGTTTGAGATGACCGGGAAGAGCAGGCTTGGGGGCCTTGGCACCTTCCTCCTCCGTCGGGCCCATGCCCATACCTCGAGGATCGCTTTGGTAGATGATAGCATCTGTGGTCCGTGGCTACGATGAAGCCCCGGGATATGCAGCAGGGGGTGTAGTTGTGGCTGGCATCTGGATTGCTCGATGCGGGACCATTTTGGGGGGGCCTCTGGATTTGCCCAGGCCACAACGCTCGCTAGTTGGGCCGCCAGGAAATAATTCAGCAGGTTGGGGAGCCCGAAGCTACCCCATTTTGCGGCCCCAGTCATGACCCTCATAGGTATCCTGGCTCTGTGCCACTCCCCCTTCTTTTTTCTTTATCTTAGCACATACTCTTATCATTTGTCCCTCGACCTCTGATAAAAACTTGTCTGTCTCCCTTCCCCTTCCCTCCTTGTTTTCCCCTCCCACTCCCTTCCCAGCACTATCTACAATAAGGGTTGACCGTTACAGATAGTCACGTGTTCTGTTCCCCTCCTTCCCTTCTCTCCCCTCCCCCGTCATTCTTGTACTGCAACAATTGCCGTCAGGAATAGTAATGTTTCTGCTAGTCTTGTCTCCTTTTTTCCCTCCCCTCCTCTGCCTTATTGTTCCATGCACTTGTACCATTTGATATGATATGATAGTTATTTTCACATTCTGATTAGTTTCATGTATCTGTAAGAATGTAACTGTAATCTCCCATATTCCTACCCTCCTTTCAGAACTTTGAAACACATTGGTCCTCATTACGAGTTGGGCACAAAGGGATTACCGGCACTGGTAAGAACACCGGTGCCGGTAATCCCTTTGTGCCCTATTCCGAGTTCCCTTAGCGGGTCCCTTCCTTAACGCCTGGTTTTACCAGGCGTTATGGACGGGACCCATTAAGGGAATTCAGAGCCAATAACGGTACCAAAATTTGCGGTACCGTTGTTAGCGCATTCCCCCTTCCCGTTGAGCCCTATTGTTGCTCAAATGGTAATGGGGAATGGCTTTTTCAATGGGGACATACCGGTCCCGCAAAGGTCGGAATAGACCGGTAAGTCCCCATTGAACCAGGTCGGAATCGGTACCGGTATGGGAGGTAGTCATGGCACAAATAGCGCCATGATTACCTTCATACTCGGAATGAGGCCCATTGCGTATAGGCGCTATACAAATAAACAATCAATCAACTATCCAATCCTATTGGTGTGACCTCTTGCAGGGTACCCCCCCAAGATTGTAAAATTGGTGGTGCCATCACTACTGTATAAGGGGACTGCACTAGGATTACGGGACAGAACTGCTGACCTTCACAATCAAAAGAGTGCTGCTGCAACTTACCATCTGACAGCTGCAAGGAAACACCAGACGAGATTGCTGAGAGTAAATCTGGGTGGAGCCGATTATTGGTAGGAAGGTCTAAATGCTGATAGGTCCTATGGTGGAGAACGGGAGGCCATTCTTGAGAGTGGAGTGACCAGACCCCTGCCCTATCTTTCAAGAGTGTCCTGAGATACAGCGGTTTTTCCAGAACTTTAAACAGAGGCTTTCTATGTAAGTAGAACTGAGCACTGGGAAACCAAAAGATGGAGAGTCTGCTTGCCTTAAATTCTTTCGCTTTATAGAGGGGTGGGGAACTGTGTAGATCCTTGGCCTTTTGAACTAAAAAGATTCATTTAATTAATTCCCCATTTGGTGGAACACTAAGGGGTGATTTTTGGTAAAATGCAAAATTAACAAAGTTCACTTCGCAGTGTGTGCTGAAAAACTATAGCCTTTAATTTAATTGGTAATCCTTTTCGTCCTGTTGAGCCTGACTTCTATAAGGAAGAGGGGTGTCTTTGTTCTTAAATCAGTCTAATCTTTTTGTTCAACTTTCCCCTGTCAGAGGCCCACATTCCCTAAATCATTCCCATTTTTCTGTCCGACTTCCCCAACACAAACCAAAATGGGGGGGGGGGGTCCTGAAAAACAAACCGCTAAATCACCCTGTGTTTATTTTAAACCCAAAGTGTGGTTGAAATCATAATTGCCATATGTATTTGCACCAATCTTGAAATCCTACGGCTAGACTTGTAAGCCTGCAGGAAAATTAAAATTGCACTACACTACATCTGTACAGGTGTTCACTGACCAGCACTAATTCATCAATGAAGTGAAATTTGTAGAAAGCAAAGAATTGTCATTTGTGTTCTTTTCAACTCACTTTTGTGGTTTATTTATGTTGAGAAAAGTTTATTGTGTTGTGAGACGGATGAAATGGTGTTTGACATTTTTCATGCACATTTCTATTACTTTTAATTGAAATAAATGCAATTATATTTCCTGTACAACGGCCTGTTTTATGGCTCATTGTTAGCTCAGGGGGATTGGGGGGATCCAAGGGGCATGATATGTGTCTGAAGTAGGGCTGAATAAAAGAATCTGTTAAACAGTTTGTTGCGTGACACCTTAAGTGGTGAGGGAATGAACTCCCCTTGTTGAGGGTACCCTCTTAATAAACTGTTACAACAGACACAAGGGGGGAACTGCTGACGGGGTGGTTGGGAGCCCTTCCAGCTCATTGGCAGGGGGTAGATCTCTTGTGGGGTACGAGGGAGAAAAGGGGCCTACCAATGTATTTCAGGTGGTGAGAACACTCTGGAAGAAGCTCTTGAGGAAACTGCAGGTGGCCTGCCTGCACTCGGGTGTGGACTCGGGGTTTCACTTGGCATTGAACTGATGGGGGCAGGTCTGCAGGACAGTGGGTGACCTGTTTGAGGATGGAAGGCTGGTGCCATTTGAGGAGTAGAATGCTCTATATGTGCTGGTAAAGGGGCATTTTCTAACATGCGAAACAGTGACCAGCCGACTGGCTGCCATAGGGAAGGAAATCCCAGAGGAACCACAGACGAGACCACTGATGCAGGTGCTCCTTGCACAGGACGGTGGTAGGGGGCAGGGTCTCTCGAAAGTACCAGGCATTGAGGAGCGCTTTCTCCCCACAGGATCTGGTGCTTCAGAGTAAATGGGAGAGAGATACGGGATGTCCTATATCGGAAGGAGAATGGACAAAAATCTGGGAGTAAGTGCGTAAGGTTTTGCTGAACGCTAGGTTGCAACTTATCCAATTTAACATCCTACATAGGGTATATGTGACACCGGTCAAACTACACACAATGAATAGCGGCCTAAGTCAAGGCTGGCCCCGATGTGCGATGGGCCAGCAGGGATATGGCGCATGCTTTGGGGATGCTCGGTTGTTGCATGCTACTGGCATGCAGTGATCACGAAGATTAACAAATTTCTACGCTCCAGTCTTGAGTGCAGTCCGAAGATGTGCTTATGTGGATTACTCCCGGGGGGGAGGGGTGGAACAACATAACATTTTAAACCGATTGGCCCAATGTAGGCTGGTACTAGCAAAAAGGTGGGTGGCCATTGCTTGGAAGAAGCCCCAGGGTCCGTCTGTGGTACAATGGAAGGAGGATATCCGCAGGTGGGGGATGGCAGAGTTGGATATTTTACAAAGAACCAGGGACCCTGATATGGAAGAAGGGGTGACAGTGGAATGAGGCCAGCTGCTTGATGACCTACAGTTCTCTGTAGATTTGAAACCCCCTGAGAGGGAGGTATGGGTTGGCAACATGTCTATGAAGAAGCTGGAGATGGGGTAGAGAGGGGGACTCCCTGAGCGTGGTCGGGCTCGTTGTTGCATAGTACAATGTACCCTGGTTTTAATTATGTATTGATACTGGCAGTAATATATACTGTACAGGTGTAGAGCAATAGTTATTTTACCATCATTAATTAATGAGCACTATTTGACCCTCCAACCAAGCTAAGTGTCCCTCCAGGTCTTAACGGGCCATAGATGTTGGTGGTGTGCCTCTTATCTAGGGTGAGGGGACAGAAGGAACATGGGAAGAGAAATAATGGACAGGACAATATTATGGCAGTATTCAGCTACTCCCCACTCATCAACGCCTTGAAAAGTGAAGTGGAAAAACTCTGGCATATTCTGAACGTGGGCACAGTGAACATTAGCCCCCTCAGGTTTGACATTAAACAGAGGGATTCCTTAGTATAAACACACAAGGAGATTGAAGAAAATCCCGCTAATAGGCTTTGGGACACTTCCAAACCAATGGGACTTACTCCCTATGGTCAATGTGCATTATGTCCATTGACCCAGAGAAGCACATCCGTAGATATTGGCTGGCACTTTCTGTGGCAGCAAAACAATTTCACCAATTGTAATAGCTGTAACGTGATCTACATCTTCATGTGCCCTTGCATGCTGACGCATGTGGGTATGACCACACACCCTATCAAAACCCGAAATGGTGAACATAGGTCTTGTGTTAGGACCAAAAAAAACACTGCTCCAATGGTGGAACATTTCCTGCAAAAAGGACATGGTCATTACTTGGACAGTCTTAGAAAAGATCATTGTCGCAAGTCAGGGAGGCGATGTACACTCCATTCTCTTTAAAAGAGAACAACTCCTGATCAACTGTTCATTCTTTGCCTTGTCCCCATGCCCCACTCCCCCTTTTCCCTGTGGGCCCTTTGAAACACAATTTCTTGATGTATAAGTGCCTTACAAAAGCACAATAAATAAATAAATAAATCTATCGCCTACAGACAGACAGAGTGAGTCTCAGGGAACGAACTAGCTGGCAAACTCTGAACTATATGAAAAGAGTAGTTAGAATCGTGTTGACTGTGCTTTAGGGAGGTGCTATCCTATTCACTTTTTGGACACCCAATAAATATCGGATGCATGGATTCTTTTTAGACCAATGCCCCTTCTTTAGACTAACACACATCACCCGGACCACTCTGACTGAGGCTGTAATGTCTACCGGGTGCCATACCCACACGATAAGCACACATTCTGATATCTGACACAGACCTTTGCCTGCAGTGCCCTAGAAACATTATAAGGTCCTGTTTTGGAGGTCCTGTTTCCACCCTCCTGACCATCTGTTGTTCTCCTGCACAAGTGAAGTTTGTGCCTGGCTGCTGACCATTACATTAGGTAGGAACACTTTCTGTGCATTACTGCACCACCAGGTGAATTATTGAACCTGAAAAATCGAAATTGGGAAAAAAAGAAGAAAAAGAAAAAACTAAAAAGACGAGATTTGCATAAAATTGTTGTAAAGGACTGTTTTATTTGGCATTTTTTGATCTTTTTAATACCTGGAGGTGCCTTTGCTATTTTGAAAGCACACGTTTTTTTCCTACTATTGCTGCTTATTTGACTGTTTTGGGCCCTTCCAAGATGGCCACTGTGGTTTTCTTTGTTGTGTGGGCAGGCTGTGCTGAACCACCTCTCCCTGTGCTGCACTCTCATTGGTTGCTGAGTGTTTTCTTCCATCCAATCAGAGACCGGCATGCTTCAGCCAGCCCTTTCAGCAAATGCCCACTTCTAAGGCCCCTGTCTGCTCCCTGTCTGCTTCGGGAACGCTAATTGGGGTCCTCCCTGCACCTTAACCACAATGATGCTGCCACCTCACTCCTCTAAGAAATCCGGACTGCCTTGACTTTGCCACCTCCAGAACTATGGGTAAGTTCCCTCCTTATGGACTCACTTCTACTGGCTTTGAATATCACTGTTCTTTCTGCTTGTTACTCCCATGTTGTCATCCTGCTGCGCAGTGCTTCCTAAAACCCTTTGCTAACATCCAATTCCAAGATTGAAAAAGTCAAATCTTACTGTTTTTGCTTTGTGCTAAAAAGTCAAATATTGCTGTTTTTGCTTTGTGCTAAAAAGACAAATCTTGCTGTTTTTGTTTTGCTATTAAAAGTCAACCCTTGCTGTTTTTGTTTTGTGCTAAAAAGACAAATCTTGCTGTTTTTTCTTTGTGCTAAAAAGTCAAATCGTGCTGTTTTTGCTTTGTTCTAAATCGTCAAATCTTGCTGTTTCTGCTTTGCTCTTAAAAGTCAAATCTTGCTGTTTTTGCTTTGTGCTAAAAAAACAAATCTTGCTGTTTTTGCTTTGCTCCAAAAAGTCAAATCTTGCTGTTCTGCTTTGCTCTTAAAAGTCAAATCTTGCTGTTTTTGCTTTGTGCTAAAAAGACAAATCTTGCTGTTTTTGCTTTGCTCCAAAAAGTCAAATCTTGCTGTTTTTGATTGCTCTTAAAAGTCAAATCTTGCTGTTTTTGGTTTGTCCTAAAAAGTCAAATCTTGCTATTTTCGCTTTGTTCTAAAAAGTCAAATCTTTCTGCCCATTGCGAAATTCTTTGTATTTTGCTTGTATACTGTTTCTTCTCTGTAACTTGCCAGCCCAGTGACCTCACCACTCTCTTTTATCCCACACCTACCTGCCTTAGCCCCACCAGTATCTCCATCCTCTCCTCACTTCCAGCCCAATGGTGCTTTCTGTTTCTCATATCTTCTCCAACTGCTTCTCCATTGACTATCCTTCCCTTCTCACTAAGTCTGGTAGGAAGAATTTCAAAAAGGATATCTTGGCCTCTAATCCTGGTCTTCCTATCGCCGACATCTACTCCAATGCTTCCGCCGGACAGACCCTCACCAACATCCTCTTTGTCGTTCCTTCGCCAGATCTATGGACTCCTCATATGGTTTCTGTGCTCTGCCCTATCTCCTCCTCTCCCATTAATGGTGGCACTCGCTGGGAAGTTCTCATGGCTTCCTTCTACTCCTCTAAAGTCATCATTAATGTTTACTTAAATGGCACTGTCATGGTCCAAGCCCCTCAGGCCAATCTCATCCTCTTTGATAGGCACTTCCCTCGCCTCATCAATTTCCTCTCATCTCCTGCTATCCCCTCATCTCCCCCCTTGGCTACCTTTCCCTCTCTCTCCTCCTCCTCCTCTGCCACTCCTAGGGCACTTTCTCCTCCGCAGGGCATACCACTGATCTGTTGTCATGACCCGTGACCCAGAACCCCACTGGCATGGTCACATGCCAGGTAGGGTTAGGACTCGGGGTTCATTTGGGGCCCCAGGGGCCTTACATTATCACCTGGGACTCTCCTGGAGTCAGTCCTGGCCCCTTTGGTGCCAGGCCCATATTTGGAATGGGACTTTAGGGGACTACATTTTGTGTGGAAGCCTGCAGCCAACATGGAGACACCCACACAGTCTAGTCCCTAAGAACCAGACTGTGCGGTGCAGTGTTTTAGGGTGTGGTAACCCAGACTACTTTACCTGGACTACTTTACAGGGGTAGGTTATATAAACCAAACCCAAGCTACAGAACGTGCTTTGCGTTATTCTGCAGTCAGCAGCGTGATACTCATCGTGTTCAGAGACCAGCACCCGGCGTTCCTGGAATCGCGGACCTGCAGAGGAGACAAAAGAACATCATTAGCAGTCCCTGCTTACCTGCAGTTTGCCATCCTTCGATCCCGGCTGCTCGCGGTCTTCCATCCCGTTGGCAGCAATTTCTGGACATCATGCACGCACCGGAACAAAGCAACTGGAGGGAGAGAGAAAGAAGGACAACGTTAAACAGGTTGCTCACGACAATCACAGCAGTAACCACAACCTCCTCACCTGGCTGGGCATTTCTTGGCCAGTTCCGCTCCGGAAATCTCCGCACGCCCAGAAAGACCATTGTGACCTGAAAAGGAGTGAAGAATACAGGTTAGCCCAAAAAGACATTAGCGCGCTGCATTTCGTGCTGAATTTACCATTCTTCATACCCTCCCGTGTCCATAATCCCGCCAGGAGCCTGATCCAAGCAGTGCACCTAGCAAACCTCTGCACACCTAGGGGGGAAAAACAAACAGGGAAAGACATTAATAGCACGAAAGAAAAGCAAAGGCCTTCAGAGACTGCTATAATCGGACTTACCTCCTTAAAGACACTTGAATGGGTTGGCACCAGTGAAGTTAACTCGGTCTCTTCAACCCGCAGAAAACTACGCGCCCCTGCGCAGAAAGCAGGAAGGAGAGTACGCCAGACATCATAACAAGGTGAGGAGGGGGCCATCAGGTCGAGTCCAAGGGGCTGGTGGGAGGAAACAAAATCTGTTCCTAATTCCAGTCCTCCTGTGTTTTCAGGCCCACCTGCCATAGAAGACATCATCCCGAATTGGGGACGTCCGGAATGAACCAGGGCATACGGGCATCCCCGTGGATACCAGGTGAGCGTAACATCTGTACCCCTCCCCGGAAGGTCTTTAAGGCTGGCAACTTTCTTCATATTGCCACTCTCAACTCTCACTCTGCTGTTAAACACTCCTCTGACAACTGCCACCTCCTTGAAGAACTAGACCTTGATGTCCTTGGTCTTACTGAGACATGGTTCACAGCCAGCTCTGTCACAAGCTTTGACACTCTCCTCCCTGATGGCTACAAGATCATCTCAGCACCCAGATCCTCCCGGTCTGGTGGTGGGGGGGGGTAGCCCTGATCTTTCCTGAGTGGGTTCCTGCCTCTATCATTCCTACTCAGACCTACTCCTCTTTTGAATGCATTGTCTGTAGGCTTTCTCTCTCAACTACCCATTCTCTTACTGTGGTTACCATCTACCGGCCTCCTGGTAAAATCACCTAATTTCTCTCTGAGTGGGCAGACCTCTCCTCCATCATCCTGGCCTCTATCATTCAGCTCCTCCTCCTTGGTGACCTAAATATACATTTAGATTTTCCTCGCTCCTCCTCTGTACTCTTCCGTGACCTCTGTGACTCCCTCTCCCTGTCCATCCTCACCTCTGGTCCGACTCACTCTGCAGGTAACACACTCAATGTATTGATCTCCTCTGACCTCCCCCTCTCCATCCCTCTGACCACTCCTCTCTCCTGGAGCGAACACTCCCTCCTCTCATCTCATCCTCTCTTCCCCCCAAGCGAAGCCTACCCCAACACCGCCACCTACCTTCTCTGACATCTGGCCATGAAGCGTGTGTCAGTTGAGGCTTTTACCGCCACTTTCTCTCCCGCCCTCCACCTTTGGATGTCTCACATCCTGACACAGCCTGGTCTCTGCTCTACTCTTCAATTTCTGATACGCTTGATGCTCTTGCCCCTGTCATGAGGATCCGTTTGAAATCCAAAGCCAAGTGCAATTTCTGGTATGACTCTGACCTAGCTACACTTAAACATAAGTGTAGGGTAGCTTAGAGGAAATGGAGGACTTCCTGTTCATCGTCTGACAAACTTGCCTGTTGCCTGCTACAAAGGCAATACCGACTCTCTGTCCTGACCAAGAAGAGAGTCCACATTCAAGCTCGTGTCTCTGCGGCATCTAACAACTCGGCTGAACTCTTTAAAATCTGCACGGAGCTGGCTAACCTGCTGCAGTCTCTACCCCTTCTGTTGCCTCCCAGGCTCTTTGCAATGCCCTTGCCTCTCACTTCATTTCAAAAACCCAGGACATCCTGGCCACCCTCTCCACCCATACCCCTCCTCTTCCCTCTCCATTTGTGCTTGCTGACCCTCCTTTAGCCACCCTCCCACCATCTCGTCCTTTCCTCTTTTCACCCCTGACGAGGTCGCTAGACAAGTCCGATCTATGAAAGCCTCTTCAGAACAGGTTTATCCCTGTTCCTCTAAACCATCAAGGACCACATTGACACCCTCACTCCGGTCCTTGCTGATTTTTGCAACCACTTCTTTGCCTCTGGATCCTTCCCCTCCACTCTGAAACACTCCTTTGTTCATCCTCTTCTCAAGAAACCCACAGCTGATCCTTCTTGTCCAGCTAACTATCACCCAATTTCCATTACTCCCTTTCTTGGCAAACTCCTGGAAAAGTTGGCCATCTCTCAGCTTAACCTTCATTCCAATTCTGTTGGCTGTCTCCATGACCACCTGTCTGGCTTCAGAGCTGCCAGAAGCACGGAAACTGCTCTCCAACCTTGACTCTAACATTCCCTCTGTCCTCATCCACCTCGATCTCTCTTCTGCCTTCGACATGGTCAACCAGACCATCCTGCTCAACTGTCTCCGTGAAAACCTGTGAGACACTGATCAGGCTCTGTCCTGGCTGTCCTCTTTCCTCTCAGATCGACCCTCCCAGGTCCAACTTGGGTCCTTCCTTTCATCTATCCTCCTCTCTACCTGTGGTGTTCCCCAGGGGTCTAACCTCTCGCCCTGGCTTTTCAACCAATACCTGGCAACTCTCTCCCACTGCATTGCCACTTTCTGCTCAAATTTCCAGTGCTACGCTGACGACACTCAACTCATTTTCAGGCTGCCCTCTGCCACCTCCTCAACCTCTCTCATCTCTGATTGCCTAACTGCCATTCAAGATTGGTGTGCCACCAATGATCTTTGTCTGAATGCCAGCAAGTTGGAGTTCCTCCTCATCGGCACACCTTCATCATCCTATCCCCTCACTCTCTGGCCGGCCTCCCTTGGCCCTCCTGCTACCCCCACCTGCGAGGCTAAGAACCTCGGGGTCATCTTTGACTCCACCCTTTCCTTCTCCGCCCACATCTCTGAGGTCTCTATAAAGTCAAATTTCCGACTGCACCTCCTCTGAGGTACTCTGCCTTTCCTCTCCTTCCCCCAGAAGCTCATGGTATCCCAAGCTCTGGTTCTCTCTAGGTTGGACTATTGTAACAGCCTCTTTCTAAATCTACCTGCCTCTACTCTCTGCCCTCTGCAACTAATCCAGAACAGGACTGCGAGACTTGTCCTTGGCCTCAAGCCCGGAGATCGTATCTCTCCAGCTCTGAAATCTCTCCACTGGCTCCCAGTGGATGCAAGGATTAAATTCCAAACTCTCTGCATTGTCCACAAGGCTTTCTAGGGCCTGGGTCCAAAATACCTTCAGCTATCCCTCCGCAAATACCTCCCCTCTCGAGCTCTTCGCTCTTCTACCTCCAACTCCCTCAGAGTCAGTCGTTATTCAAAGAAACAAGCTGGGGGTAGATCTCTGTCTTTGGCTGGGGCCTCCCTCTGGAACTTGAGGAGAACCATCTCCGGTTCCGGAAGCACCTCAAGACCTTCCTCGTTTCTTCTGCCTTCGCTCCCCCTCTCCCCTGCTGATCTGTTCCCTCTTGGCACCGTGCACCTGGCCACCCTCTGTCCTTCGGGCCCAGGTACCTGCTCACCCTGCGACCCTCCCACACTGCCTCCGGGACACCTCTTGCACTGGGATCTGTATCTGTAGCCATACAGCCCCCCCTTTTTCTTCCTGCACTTATCAGACCTACCCTGTCTGCTGCCTTAAACCTAGCACTTGCAAATTGCTGGCTGCATTACCACTGTTAGTTGCCTTTATTATTTATTGTTTTTTATTTGTTTCTCCTCTGCATCGAACTTTGCACTACTCTCCGTTCCATGCACTTTTCCCATCCTCCCTCCCCCATGCACTTCTGCGTTCTCAATGTCACTAGGGTAAGGTAGCTGTTTTTTTCTCCCCTGTTCCCCTGCCTTGCCTTGTAGCGCTCTGAAACACTTGTGTACGAGCGCGATAGAAATAAAATATCAATCAATCAATAACTTATTTTATGAACCCAGTTACCACACATGTGTTCCCAACCGGTCACTACAATTGCAGTTGAAATTCTAAAACGCACGCATATCCATGGTTGGATTGGCCCCTCGGCCTTTCGGCCCGGGGACGGGCTGAAATCGTATCTGAGGTGTGGGGGCCAGTTTCTGGCCATGCCTGGGCCGTTTTTGGACAAAAAAATATATATATGTTTTTGAAGAAAAAAGATTCCTTTAACGGCATAATTCATCAACGAAAGCTAACACGTTACCTTGCTTTGATGATGTATTTGCGTGCATGATGTGTGCATCATAACTTATGATGCATGCATCATTCACATGCTGCTGCAGCATGCAAAGTTGAGGGGCCGGGGCTGCCGCTGGGCCGGCGGCGGTCCCCATGCTGGCACGATGCCCTCTGGAGTTGCTTTGCTGTTGTATTAGTGATTCAAACTTTGGAGGGCACGATGGCCAAAATAGAACTTCATAATTTTTCAAAATTAGTCTTTGCGACTATTCGGCCTGTTACAATACAGGTACAATCCATGGTCGTGCAGATACTCAAGATGCGTCTTTAAGGGACCGGCGAGTACCTCACCATGGTGCCGCCATAGAAGAAAATAAGGGAGACCACACTCTGACATGGCCTCCCTATCGCTAGAGCGCCAGCTGACAGTGTATCATTCATGCACGTCCCGGCATGCCCGGACGGGCCGCAGCTTCACAGAACGAGGGTCGAGGACGCCTCACACACTGTTGTGTAGCCACGTGGCATATCTCCAGCCCCTCGTTATTACAGACCTATGCGTGACATCAGACACCAGCAGGCAGATTACCGTACCGCCTCTGGTCTCATGGTGTCTGCCACCTTGGACTAAATACTAAACTGCGACTTGGATCGCTACTATAAGAAATATACTAGTGTTTATGACCTTCCAACTATACCTGACACAATTCCTTTATGATTGTGTGCAGGTTTTAGAACCAATACTATATTGAGAGGCTGTCCAGCTGCTGGACCATAACTGTAAAGCTCTGCACTTTGGGGTAAGCATGTATGGCGGAACTGCCACAACAGTACCACATTACATCACATACGCTTAACTCCTCTTTTAACTGTACCTACCAGTGTCCCCTCCCCTTCTGTCTCCCTACAGGTAGCAGAACCTTCCCATGCCTACCAATTAAGATTGCATAGGATAATGTTTCCAGCAGCAGCAGAATTAATGCGCTATTATATTAATAGAAGGACCTTAGGTCCTGAAGAAAGTGGCAATAACCTTTCTAGCCACTGAAACTGGTCGACCAGCCTTAGAAAGGGATGTCCCAATCATTATGGGCCACCCGATATATATATATATATATATATATATATATATATATATATATATATATATATATATATATATATATATATATATATATATATCACACATATATATATACCAGACAAAGCCCGAGTAGGGTGAAACGCGTCGTTCTTCTTTGCACTGAAACGGTTGCTGCCTCCTTTGTCCATTTTTAATTAATAAAGGACACATTGACTGTCTGTGGATTTGTTTGTGATATCCAGTTTTTCATCATGAGCATCGCCGGAGTGCTGCTGTGCCCCTGATTGGCTTCCAATCTTTCTTATTTGTATATATATATATATATATATAAATAATATGTTCACCCCTAAGGTCCACATAAATTCTTTTCAAATTGTGTGATTGAATTCAAACATACAGGAAGATTAAAAGTATTTGTGATTCCTGGTTTGAACACATTTTTATGAATACATCCCTATGGGATTCATGGGTTTTACTGCAGCTGAGTGATAGGGTCAGCCTCTCTGTTCCCACACCATTGATAAGCAGCACACCACCGACACCGCTGAGTGATGGGGCCAGCCTCTCATCTCCCCCCAAACCACTGATAAGCAGCACACTACCGACATCTAGGGCCAGTTAACTCCTGTAGGTTGGAGGGTCAAATAGTACTCATAAGTAAAATAACTATTGCTCTGCACCGTACACATTTATGTGTGACGATACATTGAAAATCTGTACCGGTTGTCCTCACCCATCCCAAGTCCCCTCTGTGTACACAGTCATATATATTGTACTGAATTTCTTTGTTTGTACTGAAATTCGAATAAACACAAGTTTTAAAAAGTTTTAAAAAACAGCTACTTACAGGTAGGAGACACCAATTGTACCCCTCGTAGATGATGTACAGTAAGTCAATTACATCCACCAGTAATGCAGCAACACTCAGCCTCACTGACACTCAGCCAGCTATATACCTGCTCCATCTGCTTCCCCTCTATCCTGCTGGCCCCACATCTTGTTTGACACACAGTTACCCTCTACACCCTGATAATCATGCAGACTACACTTCCGACTTCACTCTGGCGCCATTAAACTCTGGCACGGTGAGATCTTAAGGCGGGGAGCTCTACAGCTGGCACACTTGCATTTAGCCTCCTGGAGTTCTCCCAATACAAATGTGCTACTTCAAGTCTCACCACTGTGATATTTTGCTACACTTGAATTTTGTCTCCGGAGTATTCCCAATGTAGATTTGCTATGTGGAATCTCGCCCCTGTGATATTTGGATCTACGTTGAATGATCGAAGCCGAATAGAACGATTTGCAATACTGCAGAGTCGAAAGCTTCGAAGATTGAAAATGTCGACTCTCGATTTTCGGGTGCGGAGGAAAGTTGCACTGAGATCAAGTGAAGCCTTCAATAAATAAATAATGTAATTTTAATTTATTACTAATGTGTTATAGCTTAATATAAGCTTTTCACATGACATAAGAAATTACATTTACAAAGCAGTTAATCATTAAAAACAGATAATAAGATATTAAATGAATAAAGAAAATAGTAAAGTAAAAGGAAAGTAAAAATAAGAAGAAAAAGGAAAGAAATTCAAAACTCAAAATTGAAAGTGTATATGTCAAGAAAATATGTGAATAAGTCCTTAAGACCACCAATACATAAGTGTTAGTTATTTTACGTAATCAAAACTTCAAGTCCAGAAAGCGATTACTGATGGTAGATTAATAAACTATTTTTTTCCTAAAAATAACATTCCCATAGAAAACATCCCTAAATTGGCAGTTTGCTATATGTTTATGCCCAATGATTTCTCAACATTCCTCCAGACATTATACATTGCAATGTATAGTTTAATTCCTTTTCCCTTTGCATTAACGGCTCTTTGCCAGAATTCGTTACTGCCAACATGTTCCAAGTTATGGACAAAATCTGCGTAAAATATTGTATAGACCTTTATCATAGCAACACATCTAGTAAAGACATGTTTGCCCGTTTCAGATTCCATTCTGTCCTTGCACAACCTGCAGTAGCGTTCAGGTAGGGGGAGGTTGATCTTGATCCCACTTATGGCCATTACAGGTAGCTGATCAATCCTTAGCAGAAGAATGAATCGTCGTAGACGTGGCGAGGGGCATAGATTCAGATATGGTAAAGGTTTCTTGAAAGTGTAGTTCATGAATTGCACAAATTTATAGCGCTTTAGATCTTCCAAATGCACAAAATTGCTGATCCAATCGTGTAGTTCAGTTTTCTTGGCTAGCGCTCTCAGCAAAGGAATGGAGACCACTTGTTGTTTTTGGGTCCAGCCAATCGCTTCAAGATAGTTGATGATGTTCTTTTTCATAAGAGAATATGAAGACGCTTTGTTGATTTCACAGTGAATCGCTGCTAACAATAGATTGGCTGTATCAGCTGTTGCTTTTAGATATAATTCAGCTCTTTTCCTGAGTACTAGAGACTTCCAGGAGATAAGGCCCAGCTATAATCTAAGGATGGCCATTGGAATACAGCCCGGGAGACCAAGTATTTTTTTCCAGAATTTTCCTTCTTGGATTTGAAGCCAGTCAAGGTCTATCAATTACAATGCCTCAAGGCCATAGATTATCATTGGCGTTAAGACCTGAAGGTAAAGTTGGCGTGCTGCCCAGATAGTATAACCACAGTGGGATGTAGAAAAACGATGGATAAGTGCTGTGACTTGGGCCGCTCTTGTGATTCTGGTTTGTTTGCAAATAGTGTAGTGCCCCTTGGGCTCAACCTCGACACCCAAGTATCTGTAATATGGGATATAGTTAATTGCCGTCCCATATATGTTTAAACCGACTCGTGCTGTCTTCTTGGAACTGAACATTACCATCTGAGTTTTGTTCAGATTAATAATCAACCCGTTTGATTGAGTATAGGACCATAATGCCTCTGCTGATCTTCGGATGCCGCTAATAGTGTGGTCCAGGATGACTAAGTCATCAGCATATGCTAGTACCACACAGTGAGCAGATCCAATCTTGGGGGGGCAGTTATTTTCCAAAGGTAGCACTTTGGGTATATCATGGACAAACAGGTTGTACAGTATTGGTGCCGTAACACATCCTTGTTTCACGCCACAATTTTGATTGATCTTGTTGGTCATGTTCCCTTTAGCGTCTAACTTCAGGGAAACTGTGGTGTTGTGGTGCAGTAACTTGAGATAATGTAGTATTCCTTTAGGACATCCCAAGTTTTCAAGTTTGGCCCACAGTAATTCCCTGGGAACTAGATCAAAAGCGGACATGAAATCTATGAACAAGGCGTATAGAGGTGGATTGCCTGGTGTTCTGGCCTTGTTACAGAGAATATCCATTACTACCAGGTTATGTGTAGTAGAATATCCACTCCTAAATCCGCATTGGAAACGGTCAAGGATCTTTTCTCTGTCTGCCCATGTTTGGAGTTCTTGTAGTAGGTAATATAATGGTATGAAAAACTGTATTAAGTCATAGAGAAGAAGTCTAAAGCATGTATATTCACATTTGTGATGTTGTTTGTTCTTGCTAGTTTCTTTTCTCAAATCCTGCACAGAGCGGCGTGAGAGCAGAAAACCCAAAAGTCGCTCTGAGCTGAATCAAAAGAAAGATCAATGGTTTTGCCAATGCAAGTGTTCACATATTTTTTTTTTTTTACAGAATGGATGCCTCTAAAACTCCTGCTCTCCCCTCACCATGCTTTCCCTTTTCAATGTTGGCTCGGCCGAACCCAGTTTATGTGTCTTCTTTTACAGAACTGTAAGAGAAAGCCACGCTTTTAATCCCTCTGAGATGTCACGCTTCCTTTGTCAACCCGTAAATCCCTGTTACTGAAGCAGGGGACACCCCTGCAGCCCCCGAACCCATTATACCATTCAAGGGGAGCAGGGGCCATACCTGCGACCCCCGTTCCCCTTGTTCGGTATAATGGGATTCAGCATTTTGGCAACAGCCGAATACACAGTTAATGCGTGTTTGGCTTTTTCTCTGGCATTTCCTGGTATTTTGCTACACTTGCATTTTGTCTCCTGGTGTTGTCCCATTAAAAGTTTGCTACTTTGAGTCCTGCCACTGTTATATTTTGCGAGAGTTGCATTTTGCCTCCTGGAGTATTCCCAATATAGGTTTGCTACTTTGAATCTTGCCACTGTTATATTTTGCCCCACTTGCATTTCGCCTCCTGGAGTATTCCCAATATTGGTTTGCTACTTTGAATCTTGCCACTGTTATATTTTGCCTCACTTGCATTTTGCCTCCTGGAGTATTCCCAATATAGGTTTGCTACTTTGTATCTTGCCACTGTTATATTTTGCCAGACTTGCATTTTGCCTCGTGGAGTATTCCCAATATAGGTTTGCTACTTTGAATCTTGCCACTGTTATATTTTGCCAGACTTGCATTTTGCCTCCTGGAGTATTCCCAATATAGGTTTGCTACTTTGAATCTCGCCACTGTGATATTTTGCCAGATTTGCATTTTGCCTCCTGGAGTATTCCCAATATAGGTTTGCTACTTTGAATCTTGCCACTGTTATATTTTGCCAGACTTGCATTTTGCCTCCTGGAGTATTCCCAATATAGGTTTGCTACTTTGAATCTTGCCACAGTTATATTTTGCCTCACTTGCATTTTGCCTCCTGGAGTATTCCCAATATTGGTTTGCTACTTTGAATCTCACCCCTGTGATATTTTGCCAGATTTGCATTTTGTCTCCTGGAGTATTCCCAATATAGGTTTGCTACTTTGAATCTCGCCACTGTGATATTTTGCCAGACTTGCATTTTGCCTCCTGGAGTATTCCCAATATAGGTTTGCTACTTTGAATCTCACCCCTGTGATATTTTGCCAGATTTGCATTTTGTCTCCTGGAGTATTCCCAATATAGTTTTGCTACTTTGAATCTCGCCACTGTGATATTTTGCCAGATTTGCATTTTGCCTCCTGGAGTATTCCCAATATAGGTTTGCTACTTTGAATCTTGCCACTGTTATATTTTGCCAGACTTGCATTTTGCCTCCTGGAGTATTCCCAATATAGGTTTGCTACTTTGAATCTTGCCACAGTTATATTTTGCCTCACTTGCATGTTGCCTCCTGGAGTATTCCCAATATTGGTTTGCTACTTTGAATCTCACCCCTGTGATATTTTGCAAGATTTGCATTTTGTCTCCTGGAGTATTCCCAATATAGGTTTGCTACTTTGAATCTCGCCACTATGATATTTTGCCAGACTTGCATTTTGCCTCCTGGAGTATTCCCAATATAGGTTTGCTACTTTGAATCTCACCCCTGTGATATTTTGCCAGATTTGCATTTTGTCTCCTGGAGTATTCCCAATATAGGTTTGCTACTTTGAATCTCACCACTGTGATATTTTGCCAGACTTGCATTTTGCCTCCTGGAGTATTCCCAATATAGGTTTGCTACTTTGAATCTTGCCAATGTTATATTTTCCAGACTTGCATTTTGCCTCCTGGAGTATTCCCAATATAGGTTTGCTACTTTGAATCTTGCCAATGTGATATTTTGAAACACTGGAATGTTGCCTTTTGGAGTTTTCCCAATATAGGTTTGCTACTTTGAATCTAGCCACTGTGATATTTTGCCTCACTTGCATTTTGCCTCCTGGAGTATTCCCAATATTGGTTTGCTACTTTGAATCTTGCCACTGTTATATTTTGCCAGACTTGCATTTTGCCTCCTGGAGTATTCCCAATATAGGTTTGGTACTTTGAATCTTGCCACTGTGATATTTTGACACACTGGAATTTTGCCTTTTGGAGTTTTCCCAATATAGGTTTGCTACTTTGTATCTAGCCACTGTGATATTTTGCCCCACTTGCATTTTGCCTCCTGGAGTATTCCCAATATTGGATTGCTACTTTGAATCTTGCCACTGTTATATTTTGCCTCACTTGCATTTTGCCTCCTGGAGTATTCCCAATATAGGTTTGCTACTTTGTATCTTGCCACTGTTATATTTTGCCAGACTTGCATTTTGCCTCGTGGAGTATTCCCAATATAGGTTTGCTACTTTGAATCTTGCCACTGTTATATTTTGCCAGACTTGCATTTTGCCTCCTGGAGTATTCCCAATATAAGTTTGCTACTTTGAATCTTGCCACTGTGATATTTTGACACACTGGAATTTTGCCTTTTGGAGTTTTCCCAATATAGGTTTGCTACGTTGTATCTCGCCACTGTGATATTTTGCCTCACTTGCATTTTGCCTCCTGGAGTATTCCCAATATTGGTTTGCTACTTTGAATCTCACCCCTGTGATATTTTGCCAGATTTGCATTTTGTCTCCTGGAGTATTCCCAATATAGGTTTGCTACTTTGAATCTCGCCACTGTGATATTTTGCCAGACTTGCATTTTGCCTCCTGGAGTATTCCCAATATAGGTTTGCTACTTTGAATCTCACCCCTGTGATATTTTGCCAGATTTGCATTTTGTCTCCTGGAGTATTCCCAATATAGTTTTGCTACTTTGAATCTCGCCACTGTGATATTTTGCTAGATTTGCATTTTGCCTCCTGGAGTATTCCCAATATAGGTTTGCTACTTTGAATCTTGCCACTGTTATATTTTGCCAGACTTGCATTTTGCCTCCTGGAGTATTCCCAATATAGGTTTGCTACTTTGAATCTTGCCACTGTTATATTTTGCCTCACTTGCATTTTGCCTCCTGGAGTATTCCCAATATTGGTTTGCTACTTTGAATCTCACCCCTGTGATATTTTGCGAGATTTGCATTTTGTCTCCTGGAGTATTCCCAATATAGGTTTGCTACTTTGAATCTCACCCCTGTGATATTTTGCCAGATTTGCATTTTGTCTCCTGGAGTATTCCCAATATAGGTTTGCTACTTTGAATCTCACCACTGTGATATTTTGCCAGACTTGCATTTTGCCTCCTGGAGTATTCCCAATATAGGTTTGCTACTTTGAATCTTGCCAATGTTATATTTTGCCAGACTTGCATTTTGCCTCCTGGAGTATTCCCAATATAGGTTTGCTACTTTGAATCTTGCCACTGTGATATTTTCACACACTGGAATTTTGCCTTTTTGAGTTTTCCCAATATAGGTTTGCTACTTTGAATCTAGCCACTGTGATATTTTGCCTCCTGGAGTATTCCCAATATTGGTTTGCTACTTTGTATCTTGCCACCGTTATATTTTGCCTCACTTGCATTTCGCCTCCTGGAGTATTCCCAATATTGGTTTGCTACTTTGAATCTTGCCACTGTTATATTTTGCCTCACTTGCATTTCGCCTCCTGGAGTATTCCCAATATAGGTTTGCTACTTTGAATCTAGCCACTGTTATATTTTGCCTCACTTGCATTTCGCTTCCTGGAGTATTCCCAATATAGGTTTGCTACTTTGAATCTAGCCACTGTTATATTTTGCCTCACTTGCATTTTGCCTCCTGGAGTATTCCCAATATAAGTTTGCTACTTTGAATCTTGCCACTGTTATATTTTGCCTCACTTGCATTTTGCCTCCTGGAGTATTCCCAATATTGGTTTGCTACTTTGAATCTTGCCACTGTTATATTTTGCCAGACTTGCATTTTGCCTCCTGGAGTATTCCCAATATAGGTTTGCTACTTTGTATCTTGCCACTGTTATATTTTGCCAGACTTGCATTTTGCCTCCTGGAGTATTCCAAATATAGGTTTGCTACTTTGAGTCTTGCCACTGTTATATTTTGCCAGACTTGCATTTTGCCTCCTGGAGTATTCCCAATATAGGTTTGCTACTTTGAATCTCGCCACTGTGATATTTTGACACACTGGAATTTTGCCTTTTGGAGTTTTCCCAATATTGGTTTGCTACTTTGTATCTCGCCACTGTGATATTTTGCCTCACTTGCATTTTGCCTCCTGGAGTATTCCCAATATTGGTTTGCTACTTTGTATCTTGCCACTGTTATATTTTGCCAGACTTGCATTTTGCCTCCTGGAGTATTCCCAATATAGGTTTGGTACTTTGAATCTTGCCACTGTTATATTTTGCCAGACTTGCATTTTGCCTCCTGGAGTATTCCCAATATAGGTTTGCTACTTTGTATCTTGCCACTGTTATATTTTGCCAGACTTGCATTTTGCCTCCTGGAGTATTCCCAATATAGGTTTGCTACTTTGAATCTTGCCACTGTTATATTTTGCCAGACTTGCATTTTGCCTCCTGGAGTATTCCCAATATAGGTTTGCTACTTTGAATCTCGCCACTGTGATATTTTGACACACTGGAATTTTGCCTTTTGGAGTTTTCCCAATATTGGTTTGCTACTTTGTATCTCGCCACTGTGATATTTTGCCTCACTTGCATTTTGCCTCCTGGAGTATTCCCAATATTGGTTTGCTACTTTGAATCTCGCCACTGTTATATTTTGCCTCACTTGCATTTCGCTTCCTGGAGTATTCCCAATATAGGTTTGCTACTTTGAATCTTGCCACTGTTATATTTTGCCTCACTTGCATTTCGCCTTCTGGAGTATTCCCAATATAGGTTTGCTACTTTGAATCTAGTCACTGTTATATTTTGCCTCACTTGCATTTCGCCTCCTGGAGTATTCCCAATATAAATTTGCTACTTTGAATCTTGCCACTGTTATATTTTGCCTCACTTGCATTTTGCCTCCTGGAGTATTCCCCATATTGGTTTGCTACTTTGAATCTTGCCACTGTTATATTTTGCCAGACTTGCATTTTGCCTCCTGGAGTATTCCCAATATAGGTTTGCTACTTTGTATCTTGCCACTGTTATATTTTGCAAGACTTGCATTTTGCCTCCTGGAGTATTCCCAATATAGGTTTGCTACTTTGTATCTTGCCACTGTTATATTTTGCAAGACTTGCATTTTGCCTCCCGGAGTATTCCAAATATTGGTTTGCTACTTTGAATCTTGCCACTGTTATATTTTGCCTCACTTGCATTTTGCCTCCTGGAGTATTCCCAATATTGGTTTGCTACTTTGAATCTTGCCACTGTTATATTTTGCCTCACTTGCATTTCGCCTCCTGGAGTATTCCCAATATAGGTTTGCTACTTTGAATCTCGCCACTGTGATATTTTGCCTCACTTGCATTTCGCCTCCTGGAGTATTCCCAATATAGGTTTGCTACTTTGTATCTTGCCACTGTGATATTTTGACACACTGGAATTTTGCCTTTTGGAGTTTTCCCATTGTAAGTTTACCACTTTGATTCTTGTGTACAGATGCAGGTGCAACGTCACAAACGTGGTAGGAAGTACACAAGACATGAATATTATTGAAGCGAGCATTTCCGCCATTTTGATTGCATATACAGGCTTTGTGGACACCAAATGGAATTGAGGCCTAGTTTAGCCCTAGTTAACGCTACTTACTCACTTCTAAAATCTTTATTCAGAAAATCGGCATTTCCATCAAAGAATACATAACAAACAGTATCTTTAATTACACATTCAAATAAAACAAACTATGATTAAAATGCTGACTGTGCTGATGAAGAGCACTTTCAATATACGAATAAACACACTGTGCAGTTAATAAATCTGAAACTGATAAAAGAAACCGAAAAGTGGACCCAGCATGTCTCACTCCACATGTCCTTAATAAAGGAGGATGGAATGTCTTCCTCAACGCCATAAAGTATCAAATGCTGGAGATCATCTGCTTCACCCCGGGTACAAGGGCATTTACGCTGCTAACTTTGCCGCCCTGAAATGGTGGCGCTGCATCATTTATAAGCAATCGATTTGTTCTAAAGCGAAACATTACTGCCCTTTTCCCTGGGATTGTGAACCACAGTACGTGGCCTATTTGGTCATGGAAAATAGGAAGGTTTTCAGGATAAAGTTGAATCACTGAGGAGTGGGTCCTCTACAAACAAATGTTGAACGCCAGGATTATACATCGTAGATTTGATATAGTTTAACCAAACGGATGGGTTGCTAATTACATCCCTCACCAGGCTTCTTGTAAGTGAAGGATGGGGATTTCCCCATAAACGCAGCCAGTAAGATAAAGGTCGTAATGATCCGAGATCTTCAATTTATGTCACGTTAAATTCCTCATGTAACAAATGCCCTGGGTGACCAATTTGTTTTCACTGCCCTCCGCCTTCTTTGCCGAGTGGTACCCCCATACAGCATCACAATAGGTCAGCAGCGGGGCTGATTTGGCCTGATAGATCTTAACTCTGTGCTCCAGTGGCAGCCCACCTAAGTTCCAGCCATAGCTCAGAACTGAGCCATGAATTTGTGAGCCCTTATCCACTTGCTGGTCTATATGTGCAAACTATCTCAGGTCACGTGAACTCGTTACAACTAAGTAACGAAAAGTGGTTACCCAATCCAATTGTTCCCCATTAATAGTTATTGGGATCCCCAAGGCTGTTACCAATGCAAATTACCTTAGGCTTCCCTATATTAACTTTTCAATCTTTTTATCTCAAATAGTCATTAAATTCATTGACCAGTATTTGAAGTGTGTTCATTGTTCTGGCATCAGAACGGCATCATCAGTGAAGAGAAACACACATATCTTTTGACCAGCCATCCCAGGGACATCGCTCGTTAAGTCAAACAGTGCATTCTGCAAGGAATGTAGATGAGGATTAAAAAGCAGTGCTGCTATAATGCAATCTGTCTTACTCCCTGGGAAATTCTAAAGGATTGGCTTATTTTATCTTGACTTCTCATCCTAACTCGGGCCCTTACATTTGTAAAATCTCTGCTGGCATACCTAATTCATGCAAAACATCCCATAACTTTCCATGATTAATGCAATAGAGGGATCCATGAACCCCTGGGATATGACACTCTTTTAACCATGTACAAACTTATCTATAACTAGGCTCAGTTTTTATGTTGGGCTACTGGGCCTGTAGCCTCCCGGAAGCCATACTGGCATTCTGAGAGGATTTGTTTCCTTGTTACCCACTCCATGATCTTACCTTATGAGAGCCGGGCAAACCATTTGGCAGAGGTGTCAATTAGGGAGATTGGCCAATCGGATGCAGGGTCATATTCATCCCCCTTCTTAGAAAATTGGGACTATAATTCCCTCCTTCTAGGAGGCAGGTGAATCCTTCTGATATGTTATGTTATTACATTTCAGAGTAGCTGCTGGCACCCACACCATCACTTCATGCTTAAAACACTTGATTGGGATAGAGCTGGCCCTGCAGATTTGCGATTAGCCATTCTCACAAGAGCTCGGCTACTCCATTGACTGAACCCACCAAGTTGGATCCACTGTACCTCCACTGATTATAGTCTAGACTGCTGCCACCTAGCTGGATCCACTGCACCTCCACTGATTATAATCTAGACTGCAGCCACCAAGCTGAATCCACTGCACCTCCACTGATTATAATCTAGACTGCTGCCACCAAGCTGGATCCACTGCACCTCCACTGGTTATAATCTAGACTGCTGCCACCAAGCTGGATCCACTGTACCTCCACTGGTTATAATCTAGACTGCTGCCACCAAGCTGGATCCACTGCACCTCCACTGATTATAATCTAGACTGCAGCCACCAAGCTGAATCCACTGCACCTCCACTGATTATAATCTAGACTGCTGCCACCAAGCTGGATCCACTGCACCTCCACTGGTTATAATCTAGACTGCTGCCACCAAGCTGGATCCACTGTACCTCCACTGGTTATAATCTAGACTGCTGCCACCAAGCTGGATCCACTGTACCTCCACTGATTATAGTCTAGACTGCTGCCACCAAGCTGAATCCACTGTACCTCCACTGATTATAATCTAGACTGCTGCCACCAAGCTGGATCCACTGCACCTCCACTGGTTATAATCTAGACTGCTGCCACCAAGCTGGATCCACTGCACCTCCACTGGTTATAATCTAGACTGCTGCCACCAAGCTGGATCCACTGTACCTCCACTGATTATAATCTAGACTGCTGCCACCAAGCTGGATCCACTGCACCTCCACTGATTATAATCTAGACTGCTGCCACCAAGCTGGATCCACTGTACCTCCACTGGTTATAATCTAGACTGCTGCCACCAAGCTGGATCCACTGTACCTCCACTGGTTATAATCTAGCCTGCTGCCACCAAGCTGGATCCACTGTACCTCCACTGGTTATAATCTAGCCTGCTGCCACCAAGCTGGATCCACTGTACCTCCACTGGTTATAATCTAGACTGCTGCCACCAAGCTGGATCCACTGTACCTCCACCGGTTACAATCTAGACTGCTACCACCAAGCTGGATCCACTGTACCTCCACTGATTATAACCTAGACTGCTACCACCAAGCTGGATCCACTGTACCTCCACCGCTTATAATCTAGACTGCAACCACCAAGATGGATCCACTGTACCCCCACTGGTTATATCCAGACTGCAACCACCAAGCTGGATCCACTGCAACTCCACTGATTATAATCTAGACTGCAGCCACCAAGCTGAATCCACTGCACCTCCACTGATTATAATCTAGACTGCTGCCACCAAGCTGGATCCACTGCACCTCCACTGGTTATAATCTAGACTGCTGCCACCAAGCTGGATCCACTGTACCTCCACTGGTTATAATCTAGACTGCTGCCACCAAGCTGGATCCACTGTACCTCCACTGATTATAGTCTAGACTGCTGCCACCAAGCTGAATCCACTGTACCTCCACTGATTATAATCTAGACTGCTGCCACCAAGCTGGATCCACTGCACCTCCACTGGTTATAATCTAGACTGCTGCCACCAAGCTGGATCCACTGCACCTCCACTGGTTATAATCTAGACTGCTGCCACCAAGCTGGATCCACTGTACCTCCACTGATTATAATCTAGACTGCTGCCACCAAGCTGGATCCACTGCACCTCCACTGATTATAATCTAGACTGCTGCCACCAAGCTGGATCCACTGTACCTCCACTGGTTATAATCTAGACTGCTGCCACCAAGCTGGATCCACTGTACCTCCACTGGTTATAATCTAGCCTGCTGCCACCAAGCTGGATCCACTGTACCTCCACTGGTTATAATCTAGACTGCTGCCACCAAGCTGGATCCACTGTACCTCCACCGGTTACAATCTAGACTGCTACCACCAAGCTGGATCCACTGTACCTCCACCGATTATAACCTAGACTGCTACCACCAAGCTGGATCCACTGTACCTCCACTGCTTATAATCTAGACTGCAACCACCAAGATGGATCCACTGTACCCCCACTGGTTATATCCAGACTGCAACCACCAAGCTGGATCCACTGTACCTCCACTGGTTATAATCTAGACTGCAAACACCAAGCTGGATCCACTGTACCTCCACTGATTATAATCTAGACTGCAGCCACCAAGCTAGATCCACTGTACCTCCACTGCTTATAATCTAGACTGCAAACACCAAGCTGGATCCACTGTACCTCCACTGGTTATAATCTAGACTGCTACCACCAAGCTGGATCCACTGTACCTCCACTGATTATAATCTAGACTGCTACCACCAAGCTGGATCCACTGTACCTCCACTGATTATAATCTAAACTGCAACCACCAAGCTGGATCCACTGTACCCCCACTGGTTATATCTAGTCTGCAACCACCAAGCTGGATCCACTGTACCGCCACTGCTTATAATCTAGACTGCAACCACCAAGCTGGATCCACTGTACCTCCACTGGTTATAATATAGACTGCTACCACCAAGCTGGATCCACTGTACCTCCACTGTTTATAATCTAGACTGCAACCACCAAGCTGGATCCACTGTACCTCCACTGGTTATAATCTAGACTGCTACCACCAAGCTGGATCCACTGTACCTCCACTGATTATAATCTAGACTGCAACCACCAAACTGGATCCACTGTACCTCCACTGGTTATAATCTAGACTGCAAACACCAAGATGGATCCACTGTACCCCCACTGGTTATATATAGACTGCAGCCACCAAGCTGGATCCACTGTACCTCCACTGATTATAATCTAGACTGCTGCCACCAAGCTGGATCCACTGTACCTCCACTGGTTATAATCTAGACTGCAGCCACCAAGCTGGATCCACTGTACCTCCACTGATTATAATCTAGAATGCAACCACCAAGCTGGATCCACTGTACCTCCACTGGATATAATCTAGTCTGCAACCACCAAGATGGATCCACTGTACCGCCACTGCTTATAATCTAGACTGCAACCACCAAGCTGGATCCACTGTACCTCCACTGATTATAATTTACACTGCTGCCACCAAGCTGGATCCACTGTACATCCACTGATTATAATCTAGACTGCAACCACCAAGCTGGATCCACTGTACCTCCACTGGTTATAATCTAGACTGCTTATCTGCACCTCACCACTAGGTTTGTTATATAGTGATGACAAGAGCTGACTCCACACCCACCTTATCATTGTGCATACACATAGTTCTATCATTAGCACTTAATCCGGTGGCAATCGTTCCCTAGTATGTTTTTTAATTGCCTTGGGTTGCTGTCCTCTCTAAATCCCACCATGCTTGCTTCGCTAGCTCCAGGTTCCTACTTTTTAAAACCTTCTTGTAAGATGCCTTGGCCTTTGCTATATGCTCCTGACCTCGATTGTGACCTCTCAGCACAGTCAGAAGCTTTTGTTTAGCCAGCAAACATTTTGCATTAAACCATGTTGATCCCACTTGCGGTTTTCCCTCTCTAGAAGGCTTTCTCCTAAAAGCCTGACTTATTGCTGATGTTACTTTTCTCCAAGCCCGCCTCTTAGCTTCACCAGGGTTACCATTGCATAAAGACATCTCTAGGTCATGTATGATAGCGTGCATGACCTTGGCTGTCAATTGATCGGGGTCTGTACTCTTCCAGCGTAACATTTTGTATTTGCCCTGTTTGTCCCCATTATCTCCGAACTGGAGGATTCCCTCCTCTACCCCCACTTTCAATAAGAGGGTGTCATGATCACTTTTAACGCTGGGGACCACTTTAAAATCCTTGACCCAAGGACAATTTTCTATAGACAGTATTTATTTAGTTATTTATGTATTTATTTATGTATTTATTTATTTATTTATTTATTTATTTATTTAAATTTTTGTAATGCACCAACATGTCCGTGGGCCTCAGGGCGCACAAAGAACAAGAACAAGACAATGACAAACAAGCATAAGAGGCAGATGAAGAAGCGAGTCAGGAGATTATTCCAGCTTAAATAAGTGAGTCTTTACGGCACGTTTGAACGCTGTATAGCTCTGGATCTGCCGTATACCAGCTGGAAGTGTGTTCCATAAAAGGGGACCCTGAGCATCCAATGTAATACCTCCAAATTTAGCTGTCCTAAATTTAGGATAATTGAGAGTGACCGCAGAAGAAGAGCGAAGGTTCCTCACGTTAGGTTTGATACCTATACGGGATAACAGATAGGTTGGGCCGCTGAGACTGAGGCATTTATGGGTCGTAGTAAGCATCTTACGCGTTATGCGGTGTTTGACAGGTAGCCAGTGGAGTTTTTTCCTACAAGTAGAGATGTGTGTGCGACGTGACTGATTGAAAATATTACGCACAGCATTGTTCTGTGCAACGTCTAAGGATTGGATGTTAGAGGCTGTGGTGCCCGCCAGGAGGCTGTTACAATGTCCAATCTTGAATGTATCAATGCAGTGGACAATAGAGCACAGTTCTCTTCCGATATGAATGGTCGAATATATCTAATTCTCTTGCTTATAGCACCACAACTAGATTTAATGCAAGAAATATGGGATTTCATGGAGAGTTCTTCATCAAGTACTACTCCTAAGGTTTTGACTTTCTTTTGAACTATGATGGTTTTATTGGCAATATGGAAAGAGGCGTAGTTAAGATCAAGTTTTGCCCGGATGTTTTTAGATGCCACAATAAGGAGTTCAGTCTTTTTATCATTATGAGCAAGAGAATTACAAGCCATCCAATCTTGTATGGCCTTATAAATTCGGTTAATGGTTTCCGAATCGCTGCTGTATGAGCCACTCAACTGAATAACAACCCGAGTGTCATCAGCGTAATTCGTATATTGCACTCCTAGTTTGTTCAAAAGATCGAGAAGGGGCCGGATGTAAAGGTTGAAGAGCAGCGGCGACAGACAGGAGCCCTGAGGGACTCCACATGTCTGAGAGATAGGAGAAGATAGTTTATCATCCACGCAAACCCGTAAAATTCTGGGACCCAGAAAGGAAGCAATCCATTTGGATGCAATTGCAGAGCAATTGGCGACCTCTCTGAGCCTTGACACTAGTAAGCTATGATCAACTAGGTCAAAGGCTGCGGAGAGGTCCAATAGCATGAGCAGAGCAGCTTGGTTTTTGTCAGCTATGCTAGCAAGTGTAGATTTGATATCAAACATAGCTGTCTCAGTTCCATGACGAGCCCTATATCCCGACTGATGGGTGCCCAAGATGTCACATTTTTCAACATGGGCCTGTAGCTGTAAGTAGGCAAGTTTGTCAAGTATCTTGAGCACATAGGGCACGTTGGTTATGGGCCTGTAATTGTCGTTGTTGGCCGGATCAAGGTTTTCCTTTTTCAGTAGAGGAGTGATCCATGCTGACTTTAGCAGGTCCGGCACCAGACCCTCATCAAAGGAGAGGTTAACCAGTTTGGTAATCCATGGGACCAGGGTCTCTAAGGACTCCTTAAGAATGCTGGTGGGGCAGTCATCTGCTGGACAAGATGTTGCTTTGAGGTCCTGAATGATTTTGAATACTTCATCTTCAGTATAGTGCGTGAAAGAGAATGGAGGGATAGTATTTTCACAGGTGTTGGGTGAAGTGGTATCAGTAGTGGATTGTGTAATGGCTACCTTGCCAAGGGCTTTACTGATTTTTTCCTTATGAGAATCAATCTTAAGTAGAAAGGAATCATGAATGCCCTGACACCACTTCTCATCCTTGATAATATTGTTCGTGGGAGGAGGCTGATTTTGGAATTCCGCTAAGATATTAAATAGCTCCCCGGTGTTAGATTTAGCATTCACTATTCTTTTGTTATAGTGTGTGGCCTTTGCTTCTGTAATGAGCTTTTTATAGTTGAGGATGGATTTTTTATATTTTGTCATGGTATTATCGTTGGGGTCTTTCCTCCAGGCTCTTTCAAGAGCTCTTTTTTCTTGTCTGGCTGTAAGAATTTCATTATTGAACCACGTGTTCTTTGTGGTTTCAGTCTTTATTGTCTTCACCTTCAGAGGGGCAAGGTCGTTAACTGCTTCTTTGATGTTGGTTGACAGATGGTTAATCAATTTTGTGGGATCATCAAAGAAGTCTAGGGGGTATAAAATAATCAATCATTGAGCAGTACCTGGCATTTACAAAAGTTCCTATACCCAGGGTATCAGAAGTACATCACCCATTTACAGCTCTATATCCCAACTCGATAAGGATTTCAGCAAATTTACTGCTCTCCTTATCAGTGGAAGATTCCATCAGAACCGATGGGTGACACCAAATGCTATCTCCTCTTGGGTAGTACCATCTCCTCCACCCGCATATGTTTGGTCCCATTTTTAGGTTAAAATCACCACCTATTAAAAACTTCACATCTGTCCACACGCCTGCACAATCTCTTACAGCAGAGACCAATTCCACCAGCTCTAGCAAAGAGTCACCACTGTCTGGGGTACTAGGTGCATTATAAAATCTGCAATACGCAACAAAGTACCATTAACAATTCTACATCTTTAGTCAGTAGTGTCAGCGAGCTAAAAAACTGTCGAATCTTCTTGGTCTTCTAGGCCCTTGGCACATATATTGCACATATATTGCCATGGCTATTGCCCCTTATAGCTGCTGACGCCTTCACAAAAAAGACTTCAAAATGATCTATGTCAACCTTATCCAAATCCCACGTTTCCTTCAGTAATAAAAGGTCCACTTGCTTCAATAACACCACAGAATCAGGGTCTTTGAGTCTAGTCTGCATTCCTGCTATGTTCCATGAGCCAATAGTAACTGAACGCTCAAAGGTAAGGGTTCCATTAGGATTCAGACAGAGGTACATGGGTGACACGTCCCTAGACAGCCGCTTGCGCGCATCTCGTTAACATTGGTAATGAAGATCTGGTCAGAACATCTTCTAGAGCTGCTTGATTCTGCTCCATCATGTTCATTTGAATCCAGGGGCTATTAACATTAATAACCCCTAGTTCTGAAAATCCCTGTGCAGACGTTTCCACCATTCTGTCATACAGCGGCACATGCCAAGTTTCATGCAAATGGCATACAGAATGTCGCGTGGCCTGATGCCTTTCTATGCCACCGAACGGCAATGCATCTGCCCAATTCAAAATGGCTGCTCGCAAGTACTGGTTTACCAATCCAAACCTTACGTTAAAGCTACCGCAGTTCATGCAGTCTGAAAGGATTCTTGTGATTGAAAAGATTTGAGAAGATAATTCTGAGTCCCCAGTACTACTACCTTTGCCTTAATCAGTGATCTTGTGTATGAGTTCTTTTTGCCACGATCAAGGCCCCTGAAGCAGGAGATAGTACTTTCCTTCCAGCCTGCCAAATGGTCCATCACCACTTTTACATTCTGGTGTTCCCTGAGGTTGGTAATGACAGTAGGAGTCAATGGGCTTCTACTACCTGTCTCTGCCCAAACAATTATAGCACAAAGTAGACAGTAGTTATTTAGTAAAAATAATGTATACCTGGATCTAAATCCCTATTGGTAGCTCGCTGGCCCTATGTGTGAATAGCTCATGCACCAGTAGTGTGGCACAACCATCCCTAGTTAGCGATGGTGTGCCACCTACAAGAGGTGTAGAGATTCTTGCCCTCAACTCTCTCACTGCTTTCCTCAATCTAGAAAGATTAGGTGCACATTTCATGGAGGTCGGATTGCTTTTTTAATAGTACCGCCCCCAGTCTATGCATCTTATAGTTAAGAAATGTTTCTAGCAAAATGGTCAGAAAATGATTTTAAAAAGATTTTTATCAATCAGTATGTTCAACTTGTACTGTTAGATAAGGTTAAAATACAATGATGTGTAAATCTAATCGAGCCCTCTCCTCAAGCATATGTAGGGTCTCGGAGTTGTGGTCATCAGCCCTTCAACTCTATAAATTGTCAACCAGTTTCAGCGGTACTTATAACTGGCTGCCTTCTTCAGGACAGAGAATCTAGCATTCTCAGTAGCAACGTAATTTCTTCAAGTTTATCCACATCTTGGCGGGTTAGAGAGATTCTTCGGGTTACCCACGGGCGTTTCTGCTTGAGTCCCGATCCCTGTAGGGTTACAAAAAGTGGACGATGGGGATTTGTAAAAATGGGAAAGTTTCTGTAACAAAAATAGGAACAGGCATACAGGGAAGAAGGTGGTACCTGTAATTTAACTTCCTAGTCGGTCTGATTCTCATGTCGGGTACACCTTATCGACTTGGTGACTTCCTGTGTAGACAGCCTGTAAGAGAATATCCTAGTCTACCATACTCTGGACCTGATTAGGTAACAGATAAGGAAATAACTAGGGTATATTAGTGGTTTCATTACCATAGTGCAATACCTGTATGTGGGAGCTCCCTCGTGTCAGGCAATGGTGCTGGATGCTCAATGGGGGTCCAGTCCTTCCAGTGCTCCGCTCGAGGGTATTACTGTAGAGTAGACACCATGAAGGGTCAATTAATAAGGTCCCATAAGCAGTAATGCCACATTTTAAATAGCAGGCCATATAGAACCAAAACTGAAATCAAAAAGGGGGCTGTAGTCGTTTCAGGCCAGTCTACTCATTATGTTTCTCATAGACTAGGTCATGCTGTTGTAATGTGAAGGTTCAGCTTTATTACTTTCAAGCCATGTGCCAATGCTCTATGGAATAATACAAAAAAGGTAGCAGGCGCCCCTCATGATAACCTGTTCAGTGGTTATTAACCACATTGAGAGTTCGCAGCCATTGGTGGCAATTGGGGTTGGTCACCCTAGGTTACCTGGGGGCAACCAGACGTGGACTCCCTGCTCACTGTGCTTAGAGAGGCTCAGCTTCACCTCACTGATGATGCCCAACAAGGCTGAAACACGTGTATGGGGTTGCTGATGGTACTCTTGTTCAGAGAGGAATTGCCATAGCATTTCGGTGCTGGACCTCCTTTGTGGGCGGGACAAAGACTGATATGCAAATGGATATTTCCCATCTGTGAAGGTACAGTGAGCAAAAAGCAATGGCTGCGAACTCTCAATGTGGTTAATAACCACTGAACAGGTTATCATGCCTTGTTCTTTCGAGAGAGGAGCACCTGCTACCTTTTTTTGTATCTATGGAATAATACACTCATAGATGGGGGTGCAAACATCAGAATTCTTTTAGCTTCCTAAGCATGTTGCTGTCAATGCTTACCTTCGGATGCTCACGTTCTCTCTCATGAAGCAGCCTGCCTGTGTAGTAGCGGGGATCTGTTCCGCCATCTTGTATGTTTCTATTTACTACGATGCTCGCGTGGTCAGGTGCGTGACATAGATCTATAAGAAAACCCAAATCTGATGGGAATTGTAGTTCATTCATATCAGCCGTATTTACAGCATGTCCCTACGCGTGTAATCACGTGTTATGGGATAGCTGGACTGCAGGAGCGCCCAATGCTTGTTGGCAGCTGTAGTTCATCTGTGTGTGCCGCTGAGGACACAGTCTCCCTTTAACTGCAGTTGCTTACTCCGGGACTGTTGGAATAAAGTAAACACGGATTTTAAGGAACTAGGATCCCACAAGACATGTGGTGATCGTGATTGCACAATAGACAGACACAGAGACGCTGTGATGGTGCTCCGTATGGTATTTGACCACAATTGGTTTTAAGAGGGAACGTTTCAAAACGGAACATTCACAAAGGACAATATCCGTCTAATCAGTACATGCAAATGACTTAACGCGATGTAATAGTGCTCAAGTGCATGCCGAAAATTGTAATTCAGACATGCTTAATCCAAATGGTGCATGGGCTATTCAAATAAAGGCATGTGTAGAGAAACAGTGAAATCACATTTCCTCTTCAAAGAGGGTGTCGCAAATGTATTTATACTTGTTCTGTCCCAATTACATTTACACATGTGAGTGCCTCTGCAGGGGGTACAATATATCAAATGCATGATGGAGACGGTAATTTGAATATCTTTAGTTATTGAGATGTGTGGTTATTTGTGCACATCTTGGTACAAAGGGGGGCATATATGTGTGCTGTATATTTGTCTTGCAACAGCGCGTTGTTGGTTTACATCTGCTGTCTCAAAGTTATGACTAGACGAAAATGCATTTAGAGAATGGCGTGTATCTCCTTGAGTCCATTTCAGTATAGACTTGAGATGTTGACGACTGTCTCTTTTGGAACATATGTGTATAGACTTTAGATGTTGGTGTAGTGGCTGTTGTCTAATTAGTCTTTAATTTGTAAACAGCATATATTTGCCTGGTTATCACTGCACTGCCAAGGTTTGCCAGCAGATTTCCTCGTTCAAGCCGTTCTTGTGGCTTTGGAGTCTAAAAATCCACATTTGTTCTCTTCTTAACAATATTGCAGCTAAATTACCTCCTCTTTTTGGTACTGTCACTTTTTCTAAAATAGTCCAATGGTATGTCATGTTCTGAATGCCCATTTGTCACATAATGTTCCACTAGAGGGGCAGTACATCGTTTCGTCCTTATATTTGATCTGTGTTCGCAGATCCGGGTTTTAATAGTCCTGGTCGTCATTCCAATGTTCCTCATGTTGCATGGACAATGAATCATTTAAACCACATTCATTGTATTACAATTTCTGAAAGTCCTTTGTTCCCACGGATATTTCCATCCAATGTCTACTGTTGTTGTACGCTTAGTGAGTGGGCATACTGAACAATTTCCGCATATGGCATGTCTCTGCTGGTCTAGTTTCTTGATATGTGTGAACTAGGCTATCCCTGATGTTTGTTCTTCTTTTTATGGCAAAGAGTGGAGCTGGTAAATTATTGTCGTCTACATTCAGTAGGTGCCATGATTTTTGAATTTCTTTCTTCAAGAGGTTAATCACAGGTGAATGGCTGAAGACTGCAGTAATGACATCCACTCCCCTTTCCCTTATATCATGTTGGGTTAGGGTGATTTCTCTAGGTATGTTTCTTGCCCTTTTACAGGCTTGTTTAATTATCTTGTTTGGATAGTTCCTTTCTCTCAGATTAGATGTCAGTGTTCTGGCCTGTACATCATATTCCGTTTGGGTGGTACAGTTCCTCCTGAAGTGGAGGAATTGGCCAACAGGCAGGTTCTCCCTTAGAGTTCTTTGATGGAAACTAGAGTATTCTAAAAGGGAGTTCCTGTTGGTGGCTTTGTGAAACACAGTGGTTTCAATGGTCTGTCCTGTTATTTTTATTCTTAGGTCAAGGAATGTGGCTTTGGTTTTACTTGCCTCGTGTGTGAACCTTAGAAATGGGTCCAGTCCATTAACCCATGCGATGAAACCAGTGAGGGTATTCTGGTCTCCTTCGAAAAACATGAGAATGTCGTCAATGTATCGACGCCAACTTAGAATGTTCTTAGAGTAGGGATTGGTTTCGGAGTAGATATGTTTTTCTTCAAAAGAGGCGACGTAAAGATTGGCCAATGTGAGGGCGAATGTCGCTCCCATCGCAGTCCCTGCTGTTTGTTCGTAGTATGTATCTTCGTTTAGAAAATATTTCTTAGTAAGCACAATTTCTACTAATTGTAGAATCAAGGTGATGGGCATGTCTATTGTTCCTGTTTATCTATTAGGACCTTTTCGACAACTCTCAGAGTCTCTCGTTGGGGAATCCTAGAATATAACGATTCTATATCCATTGTCACAATGAAGATGTCCGTGTTGACCAGATTCAGATTATCGAGGTACATGAGGGCCGCTGTGGTGTCCTTAGTATAAGATCACATTTTTTGTATCTCATCTCTTACGAAAAAATCAGCAAATTGTGACAGAGGTTCAAGTATAGAGCTAATCCCGGCTACTATAGGTCTTCCTGGTTGTGGTGACGTCCCTTTATGGATTTTAGGGAGGGCGTAGACATTTGGGATATTTGGGGCTAAGAAAGTCTGCTTCTTTGGCGCAGATATGGCCTTCTGACAATGCTTCCTCTATAATGGGATTGATTATATTCCTTAATCTTTCTGTCGGTTCACTCCCCAGTTTTCGGTATGTGTTGTCATCTTCAATTAGTGTATTAACCATCTTGTCGTAGTCTCTTTTGTTCATGACAACAATTGCACCCCCTTTATCGGCAGATTTTATTGTTATCTTATCGTTAGTTCTCAATTCAGTCAATGCTATCGTCTCCTTCTTAGTCATGTTGTTAAAGTAAGGATGTTCCTCCTTCTCGATGGTTTTGAGTTTTTTGAGGATGATTTTCTCAAAGGTCACTGATTCCCTCATATGTGTTTTTCAAAAAGTATTGTTTTAATCGAATCTTCCTCATGAGCTGTGTGAGCTCAATTCTTGTTTGGAAGGCATCCTGGGGTGCTGTAGGTACAAATGAGAGCTCTTTCTCGAGTACTAGCAACTGATCTTTGTCAATGTTAAGTCTGAAAGATTGACAACCAAGGATTCTGTCTGGGGCTTGGCCAGATTAGATCTTATTCTTGGGGGTGGTTTTGTTCGTACCACCCTCTTCCACGGTTCATGGTGACCCTGGGCGACTGCTCTTGCCACCACGCTCTGGGTGTGCCGCGTCCTCATGGAGCCTGAAAACCACGGGTATTACACGCTCTATTCTGCTGCTGATCTTCAAAGCGAAGTGTTTTGTTGGGTCTACCTGTATGTTCATCGGAACTCCCGCTTGAGAAATTCCAGTTGCCTGGTCTAGGTCTATTCTTTGATCAGAATTGTCTTCCTCTTCCAGAGAAGTTGTTATTGGGGGCATTCGTGTTTTTTCCCCTTCCTCATAATATTCATTAGTCATATTTGGGTACTTTTTCTTGTGGGAGAATGCCACTATAAATTTGATAACTTTCTTATTAAGGTTAAGCTCCTTAAACTCTTTAATCGTTGCATCCAGTGCTGCCATATTTTTAAGATAATCTCCCACTCTCATTTTTGTGGCTAAAGCGTCTTGTTTTGCAATTATCTCGGTCATCAATCTTTCTGACACGATTTTGGCGGTATTAATTATTAGAATGATCCAGTCTCGCGTGCATTTATTAGCTATAAAGCTCCAGTATTTCCTAAATTGTAGTTCTTCTAGGAATATTCTGGGCTCAATTCTAATAATGAGGCCATTGGGGGCGATGTGTGCTGTAGGTATTCTCTCATAATGGCCCTGTGTAACTCGGTTCTTATTAGTTTTTTCCTCAGGATCTCTAGCTCATTCCAATCATCGCCCTTTGTTGTTATGGCGGCTTGTTGCTCAACTCCTAAGATGGAGGGGTTAGCCAAGATGCCTTTTATAAGTTCTTCAGCGAAGGCTAGATGTGTAGCTTCTGCCATTTTCTTCCAAAATTTCAGTTCCTTCTTTTTCCCTAATGTGACAGTGTAGTCACTTTAGACTTATTCCCAATTCCCAATTGATTCTGTTTTTATAGTGTCCTTTGTGGTACACTGACTCGCGGTTTTGACACCGCTAGAAGAGTAGGTAATGACTTTCTAGATTGAGGAAAGAAGTGAGAGAGTTGAGGGCAAGAATCTCTACACCTCTTGTAGGTGGCACACCATCGCTAACTAGGGATGGTGGTTCCCTGAGGTTGGTCAGGGGCAACTTTGAGCATGTTAAGCAAGGCTGCCCTAACGTGGCACCCTCCCGGGCAGCATCCAGCAGCTCCACATTGCCTAAGGAGTTCTGTTTGCTTCTAATAAAATGCGTTGCATCGACCAAAAGGGAACAACTCACTCCCTTGTTCACTTTTATTGGCAGTTCCCCAGCCTGAGGCCTTTGAGGATTAGGTTTCTCGGATAGCCGGGAAATGGCCAGTACTGTAGGTGATGCAAGAACTGAGGGGAGAGGACTGTCCTCAACACAAGGGCAGTTACCCTCTATGAGGAGACTTTGGTCCTGAGATTGAATATGAGTTTAGCTGGTTTGAGTACCTGCATCAGACCATATGGATTTTAGACCTGAAGGCGCTGCACATTTGCCACCCCCAGGCCGCTTCACAATGATCTCCAGGCATTTGTCTAGGCAGATTAACCTCTACCTCACAACGCTTGCAATGCGAGTGTCTCATGAATTCCATGAATTTCCTCCTTCATATCATCTATGGAGGAACTGATGCTATTGAACCATAAATCCAATATTCCTCTATTTTCACGTGAGGGATGCCAAATTTTGCTGACACTTTCCTCTCCTCCTTGTTCTTCAACTCCCTCCATTTGATTTGGTTGCAATTGTTGCGGGTGAATACCAATACTCTGTATGGGACCTGAGCCATTAGATACATCAGACAGATCCAACTGATCAACCGCTGCTGAAGGACTTCCAACGGCTGTTATTGGGGCAGATCGAGAACCTACCACCCCCTCCTCATGTTCTTCTGCTTTCTCCTCTCTAGACCGCATTGGTATTAATGCTTGGCCTATAAGGTCAACAATTACATCCTTAAGCAGTGTACTGCAGACCTGTAACTTACTGATTCGGGCGTGTCGGAGGGGTGGGGTCACACTCTCTAACAAGATCTGCCTTGATGGGAATCGCCAATTGATTACCGTAAGTGGATCGTAGATCAGCTGCAAGGCTTTCCATAGCCCTTGCTATGAGCTCCTCATCATGCAGTGCAGGTGTCAAAGGACTTCTGCAAAGAATCCGTCAACTGATCTCTGCAGTGCCTTAAATAAAGATATATCAGAAGGACCAAGGTTATATGGGTTGCCTGATCCACATGAGGGACGAAAGACAAGTGACCTCCAAGAGTCGCAGATAACCGTTTATACAGACGTCGAGATGAACTTCTGGGTGCACAGCCTTGCTCACTCCTCGCAGGTGTCATCTATTTTTAACATCTCATTTAGGTGGTATGAAACTATCTGCGGTTCTTGTGCCAAATAAGTTGAGTCAGTGTGATGATTTGCAGGTTCTTGAGGTTGTAGGAGGATAGAGTACACCAGAGGGTCCCCCCACACTTGCGCCCTCCTTCTCGATTGTTCTCTCGACCGAGACACTAGGGCCCTCAATAGGTTCTACGGTGCCACGACATCTAAGCGCCCACTCAATAGAGTGCACCTAGGGGCCACCTTAGATGAATGCATTAGATGTGCCGTGCAATGAGGCATTCTGTCTTGCGCCTTTGCCACTCTTCACACTTGAGCACTTTACACTAGTCTTAGCTCAATTTTAATTCAGTGAGAACAAGGTCACTAGATCAGCGCTGTCCACTGATTCAAGTAATAAGGAAACAAGTATTAGCCCAAGTCAGCCAATGTTAAAGATACAATGTTACTATTTTTGTCATTTACTGAATTAGGTTTTATTTCTACGGCATTGCAGAGGACCTTAATTGGTTGCCATGTGAGCAGCTGAATGCGATACGTGCAGGTATGAGATAATGTCTAAAGAATTAGGCCACGGTTGCATTCTCTAGAAAACTTTTTCACCTAAACTCAATTATACAATGAAATAATAGTTAGGGCACAGTGAGCAGATGTTGTTGTGTCCTTGGCATATGCAGATACGATAGTGGTAAGACAAGGGGGGTTCTTGGAGTCCCTCTACCGGCACAAACACGGCCCATTGATCTGTCCTTGGGTGGATGGCCCACGGGAGAGTCTCTACAAAATCTTTAGCTTACCATCCCTTTCACAGAGAAGACATTTCCCTGCATATCAGCCTTTGTCCTGCCCAGGGGAAGTCCAGCACCGAAACGCTAAGCAATTCTCCTCTGAACAAGAGTACCAACAGCAACCCCAGACACGTGTTTTCGGCCAGGTCGGGCCTCATCAGTAAAATCACTATACAACTACCCTTTCATTCCTCCAACCCCTCTATATCGGGTGAGGAGAGCCCAGGCCCACAAGGACCTCTACCACGACTACTTCTCGTTCTCACACCCAGCTTATACTGGGCGAAGAGTGTGGAATAAAATGAGATGCCTGGATTGTTATCAATAGAAGAATCATAAGACCCTCTGGTAGAGAACCATTGTTTAGTATATCCCCTTTAGGCCAGTTCTGAGTAGTACATTATTGAAGTAGACACTATCCACATTATTAGATTGCCACCTTTGTATGCATTTGCAATTTGCTTATAATTTGACATGTTATGACTTATAGTGCTCCATTAGGAGAGAAACATGCTAGACACTTTGCCATTTGCAATAGAATGACACTTGCACATATTTGAAGTGCCATGATTGTGCTTTAGAGACACAATATATTTGCACCATGATATGCTATGCATTTATGTTTGCATTAGAAATAGCGCTTAGGGTTAGAGAGAAACTTATTGTTTGCACTAGAAGAGAACGAATTAGGCCTGGAAATGACACACACAGGCATATTTGAAATGGCATGAAGAGCCATTTAGTACACATGTTATGCTTTGTAGAGACACATGAAGAGACTGTCATATATGTTTGTATGTATGTTGAGTATGCACTTAGAATGAATTTGCATTATGTTAGTGCTTGCATTGTGAGAGAAATCGTAAATGCTAGGAAGCATTTAACACGAGGCCTATGAGCCATTTGCTGATGGAGACACACAGAAGTTGTTCACACTGGGCTCAGCGCGAAGAATGTTATGGAACATTGAAAGAAGGAATTTGTAAACATTTGCTTGGCAGACAGAGATAACACAAACCCTTGTCCGAGAAGGGAGCCTTATCAGCTTGAGCTCTGAGTTTCGCGGAGACAACCCGAGGGTTGGGGCCATGGAGGGAGCGCGACATGGAGTGGGTAGAGAGAGGAGAGGGAAGCCTTTTCACACAAGGAGTTGCTTTGAAAACGGGCCCTAAAAGAGCATTTCGTAATGCAGAGAGAGCCAACAGTGAAATAGATGGAAATAGATGGTGTTTTGCATTGCAGACTCAGATGACCATGGGAGAGATACGGGACTGCAATGTAACTTTGACACTCTTTGACATAGCACACGCACGAGACAGTACACGCAAGCAAACTGGCAGGCATTGTTAATGCTGACACGAAGGGAACAGACATTCTTAGCTTATAGAATGTATGTAACCATAGAAATATGTGCGTCAGTGGAGACTATAACCAAGGGGGAGAGGAGAGCCCATTAGAGTTGCAGAGAGTTGTTGGTTGCTGCAGAGGGAGTTCGAGAGAGTTGCTGAAGGAGTTGGCTGGAGTTGTTGCTGAGAGAAATGGTGCAAGTACGAGATGCGATGAGAGGGGTGTCTTGGTACAGCTGACTGATAAGGCCTTGATGAGATCGATCTGGCAGAGAGAGAGCTTGGCAGTTGGCAGTTCTTGGGGCCTGCCACTGACTGACTGATTGCATAGAGGAGAGACCTGGCAAAGACAGAGTTGGAAACACATGCAAATGGGAAGTATTGTTTTGGCCTAGTGTAAACTGATTGATTAGAACAGACACACACACACACAAAGAGCTTTGGGTGAAGGGGAAATCAGACAGGGATTGTTAAGATAGAGAGTGTGAAGATGGTGTGGATTGGTTGGATTGATTTTGCATGAAGGAGCGCTTGCATTAGACTGCATTAGAACCCACACACTTGCAGCACAGGCTTGTATCAGAGACCTGAAAGGCTTATAGTTATTGCATGGTAGCTTTGCACCAGAAGTATAAAGGTGCAAATTAGACATAGCATTAGGATTGTTTGCATTGTTATGCTTTGAATTCTATGCTTTGCATTCTGTGTGATTATAAATAAACGTAATTTATTGTTATAATTGAATCAATTCATGTGTTATCTTTGTGTTGTGTCTTATGTTAATTGTGCCCACAGTAGTAAGATAGGAGTAACACAGTGCACATAGGGCCTAAAATATGAATGCAGCAGGGGGGTATAGTGATCCATATCCCCCTAGGGGATTGTCAAAGATTGTCTGAGAGCGGAGCATGCTTGCCCAGGGGGGGGCAAGATGATGGTTAGGGTTTCTGATTTTTTCAGACTAACAAGAGATCCCAGGCCCACTAAATATACAGCACCTCCAGTCATATCATTTTTTCCTTATTAAACAGTGCTGTCTTCTTCCCTATTAACATAGAAAAGGGTCCCAATACATCACAGTCCTCTATATAAAAATCAAATGACCTAATATACAATGCCATGTGGTCTTCCAACCTATCAGTCCATTCCTCCCTCACTACACACACCACTCTTCAAATGAAATAGAATCAGAAAGTGTTTTGGTAAAGGCAACATCCGGGGGCTCAGGTATCAGGCGTTCCGCCATGTCGGATTTTAGGACATGTTACAGGATGCATTTATGAAAGTATGAGAAACAGGATCGACGTGGAACTGCGGCTCTGTTCAGTTAATCCTGGGAGATAAGTCTCCCTTATGATGTGAAGGTCACATGCAGGTTAAATTCATATGAGCAGGGCATGGGGTCTTGTGATGCCAAGAGGTATTCGGAAGGGAACAACCCCATCCCACCCGCCTAGGAACTTTAGAGTGAGGGAAGTCTCATTGGAAGAACTGTAATACACTAGGTAGGAAGGGGAGCATTTTAAAGGCCCCCACACGATGATAATATTATGCAAAATTTAGATGTTTAGACTAAGTGCACGCATATAAGCATATGCCATTTTGTAGTCAGAATCAAAGCATGGGTCCTACATGGCCATGCAATATTATTTGCTGTGTTACACATAGGCCGCGAGGCCCAAGGGCACGTGGTGCATTATAAGAATTAAAATAAATAAATAAATAAATACGTCTGAAGGGGAGATCTGAACAGGCCCAAGCGTTGATGAGAAAGGCCCATGCTGTTAACTTCCACAGAAACCCCTCTTTGTCCTAATGTTGTTGCCAATATGTTTGCTCTAAGAAAGAATGTGCCCTGCAAACCCACGAGACAGTGCTGGGCACTTTGGTGTACGTGTTGTCACAACAGGGCGAAGCAGGCCTCCTACCCCTGCCCAGCCAACTACGAGTAATAGCCCCTGCCTCTGCCCCAGCTCAAAGACCCCTGAATACTAGTTGACCCCAAACCACCAACCATAAACCGAGCAACCAACAAAGATCTAAGAACATGGCCGTCCCACCTTTATTTGGTAAGGACATGATTTGTAATACAACGTGAAGGGAGGGATAAATTATTATTAAGCAAGGCTGGAAGCCTTGGAAGCCGAGAGATGCGATCGGGATGAGTGAAATGTGTGTGGGTCAGAGTGACCTCGAGACTCCCTCTGTACCAGCCTAGGCTCATGCCACATGCCCTATATAATGATTGAGTAGTACTGTTAGCAATTGTACCTAATTGGTTCTTCGACCTTGGTTCCCTGGAGATGATGAGCCCAGCCGACCCCACGTGTTGGAAAATGGATGGACGAGCCTGGGACCAATGGCCTGACATCCCCTTGGATTAGATCAACCATGTATAGGGTTACACCAACTAGCCCCAGAACATTTTTTACTGTATAATGTTTGTAAGGGGGCAACCCAGTCTCACCCAACTAAGCGCTTTAGAGTAAGGCGAGCTTCATTCAACGCACTATGAGGGGCCAAGAGGCAGGGGGGACGTTGGTAGGACCCTACTCCAATATAATCAACCCACATAGTATAGCCCAGGACACAAACAAGACTGCCATTTTGTGTAGATGTTAGTGCATTTCTACGTAGATGTTAGTACACAGTTAGGAGACAAGGCCTGTGTGGTGAATGCAGCATTTCATGCACTAGGTCCTAATTTCGAGATCAGGGAAACTTCCAGCCATGTCCGAGCTCCCATAAAGCCACCACCTACCTCCGACCACCATAAAGCTCATTCATTGTCCTGACAGTGTTGCAAAGATGTTTTTCTATTTGAAAGATATATGCCCTACAAGGCCGCGATCACAGACCAGCGCCTGGTGTGCATGTTATCTCGCACTGGGCAAAGTCTGACCTGGCCTACCCCCAGACGTACACGAGTTATAGCCCATATAACCGACTAAGCCCCAAGATCCCTGAATACCATGGCACTAGGTGACCGTCGACCATCATCCCTAAAGTAACAAGTCTTGAATGTTCAAAGAGAACAGACATTGCACGTCTGTGAGCTACAATCATGTGATTTGCATTTTCGAGGTGCTGGGAGAGATAAATTATAGTTCAAAATGAGAGTGGAGACTATGGAGCCGGGTGGCGTGAAGCAGAGTGACTGAAATGTGTGTGTGGAGGTCAGAGTGCCCCAGAACCTCCTTTGAGTCAGCCTTAAAGCCTGCCAGGTGCACAGTATTATGATGAAGTAGCATTGTGTTAGGACTGTTTTTAATTTGTTCTTTGACCATTGTCGATGAAAAGAAGATGATCATTGCAGCACCCAGGTGATTGCAGCACCCTGGTGATGGCAGCACCCAGGTGATTGCAGCACCCAGGTGATGGAAGACGGACGGACTGGGCTGGAACTAATGACCTGGCAACCCTTATGGAGCAGGCAGATTCTGTATAGGTGCACACCAACAAGCCGCGTGAGTTTTTACTTTATAATATTATGTCATGATGACGATGTGTCTCCTCTTAAGCCTCTGCTTGTACCCTTTTCCAGAAGAACGTTCTTGGCAGCAGAGTTCATTGCTGTTGCTCTCATCTTTGTGTGAGATTAAAACTTGCTAGCCTTACAAGATCAACTTGGCCCTTTCTTCCCTAGAGGGTTGTATTCTCTTTGGTGTGAGCGTTCAGGGACTTTCCTTCAATGTGAATGATGCTGTGTCCTCTTTGAAGTTTCTGCTTGCACCCTTTTTTGGGCAGAACGTTCCTTGGCAGCAGAGTCCTTTTGTGGCATACCTATCTTTGTAGACATAAAACTTGTTATCGTTGCAAGAGTTTCTTGGGCCTTTTTCACTAGTGAGTTGTATTTTTTCTGGTGTGAGCGTTTACGGGTGTGCCTTCAGAGGCTTGGTGAAAATGTAAAGCACTACTGCCTTCACCCTAAGAGCATTCATCCTATTTGTACTGCATGCACTGCACTCTCGGGATGAATACATGTACGAAATTCAGACATAAGAGTGGTGCCCTGATCACATCATTCATGAGCACCTGGGTTCCCAGACATATAAGGGGGGAGACATGCTAGGGCTGTACTATGATCTGGGATGGGAAGAGCAGAGGTGATGTCAATAAATATATCTACAAGCTAAGGGGGCTGTTTGCGCACGCCGCAGTGTCTGTTATAACGAGGGCCAATGTATTATCAAAGCAGAGGTAACCCCGCTATTCACACTTTGATCAGGATCTGAAGGTGGGCTGCATATCACATGATGATCAAGAATATGAAGAAATGTATCATGGTAACAATATAACTAATAGTACAGTCCTAGGTTTCTTAGTGACGATGTAGTATGTCCCACATTTTAGGGAATGTGTTTCGGTAATCTGTGACCAATGGGGTAATGGACAATAGGGGATAATTAGAACTGGGTATAGGTGTTAGCCAATGGGAAGTGCGGGACCATGCCATGCATAGTTCTGTTAATTTGCATTTTCTTGGTATTATAGATGTAACTTTTTTGGATGGGACGAGCTCTGTAGTAATTCGGTTCTACGGGACCCTCTGATACTTTTGCATGCAATAAAACAATGGTGCATTGATTATTTGGCCAATTTGGGACTGTTTTTATCGGACGGGTTTTGGGCCATTCACCCTACACTAGCTATACAGAGGATGCCAAGAGGTGACTATGGGAAAATGTTTCCATATCTGAGAGTTAAAGGGATATCCGGGGAAGCTTCTGGGAATGCTTCACCCCCACGGCCTGGATCCATGTCTCTCGCTTCACCCCTGGTCTGCACGGCTCTCATTTGGGTAATCTCACCACATCTTCTGTTGCTAAGGGATTTCAGCTGTGCACTCTCCTGTTTCCTGGATTCAAAAGCACTCTATCACCGAAGGCTTCACACGAGTGTGGGGTATCACCATTCCTCCTCAGATCATGTGTGGGGCAGGCGGTTCCAGAAACCATGTCCCTGGGAGGAGAGCGTTGGGGAGAATGGGGCTGTCATATTCTCAGAAACTCCCTAACGGTCCCCCTGAGAGGCTTTGAAATGCTGCATAAGCTTGGGTTACAAATATCTGTGCGATAAGACTCGTTTCTTTATGAGCAGCCCACAGGTAACAAGAATGGCAAATCAGAAGCACAGTCAACTGCAACACATGAGTGCTGTCTATGTTATATGCCCCTGGAACCAACACATTCAGATTTTCAAAATGGACAAATCACAATAACAGGGAATGGGTAAGCCCTCCCTATCAGGAGTGGTGTTTAGATTAAGACAAGGAGGAGAATATTATGCAGTTTTATATTCACGACGAACAGGCAGCAGCAAAGGAACACATCACTTTCTCAGTTTTTCCAACTTAGGTATACCACTTAAGAGAAAAAGACGCCAACTCTACATGGAGACGTACACCATTCTCCCAACACTCAATGAGAGCACATGAGAGTCTATATACGCATCCATTAACTTCATCCTCTCTGCAGCTATTTTAAGCAATTTAATATCCACAAGAAATTCCACACTAAAAAGCCAATCCACCCATGATGGAATTAAGGCATCTACCCCAAAGACTGCTGTACACAGGTGTAATCAGGGAATCTGCCATCCTTGCATAAACTAACAGAACCTGCAATAAAACCAAAGAGAAACAAGGGCGGGTGGGAGGGATAATACTCACCTCTGTGTCTTTAACACATTCTAAGCCCCCACTGAAGATAGTCAAGACCTGAGGAGTCTTACTATGCAAGTTCCAATATCTTGCACTGTCTTAGGATCCACATGTCAAAGCATGTATGGTCAAATGCTCTATCTAAATGAAGGCTCCCTAGACCAGTCAGCTGCTCGCAGAATGGCTCCCCTACTGGATTAGGTCACAAAAAGCACAATATCAGTAGCAGCTTCCCTCATGGCCCATTTCACCTATCGGCTGACGTGCCTAAGGACACTGGATGGTAATGAGTGGCTGAGGGGTCGCTGGAGGCTTGATCTTAGCCGTTTTATGCTTCTATTAACGTGGGCACCGAAATACAATATGTTTCTGATTCTCCTCAAAGGCAGGATAAGAAACAAAGGTTGGCATACATGTTGTCATCCGAGTAAGGAAAAATAGTACAGATTACAGAAACTTTTCACCGGTGCAAGTGCAAAGTTTGCACGGTATTAGCAGCAGGGCAAAGTTTGCCCTATTTTTAAAAACACTGGGACACATTAAAAACCCATTGCACCTCGACAAGTGCAGTTTGGCGTGTGCACGGTTGAAGGCATGCTCGTGCTGATTTTGGGGTCAGCAGCCATGGCATTAAGGGGTATCCGGCATCACCTGTATGGGAGGGACCAAGGCCTTGTGTTGAGGCAGCCATGCCTGGATGTTGGTCAGTGTCACATGCCACAAGACGTAGCATATGGCATAGTTGACCCTGGTTTCTTGTGCACTGTAAGACAGGGGCGGTGGTTTGTGCCCACATTTACCGCCCCATATGACTCCCACCTTGCCCATTGCCCCTGTGGCGACACAGCCGTCTGCCATGTATGTTTGGCATTTGCATGTTGGTCATTGGTCATCTCTCCCATTCGTCATTCTGTGTTACAGCATTGTTCAGATTCTTGTCTTGGGATGATAGCTCAGTGGTAATGCGCTCACCTCGACGTGAAGCAACACAGGTTCAATCCCTGTGTCCCCGCTTAGAAACCTCTGGGTATAAAGCGCGTTATAAATACCCAATTACAATTTATAATTTACAATTTACAATGCATATGGGTATGGGTACTTGTGACAGGCAGGTCACCTGGCTTCATGCTGTGGGGTACGGCGCTGGTGGGGATGTAGGTTGCATTTACCTGACATTTCTGTGATGCAGGCAGTGGGGGATGTGCACAGTGTGTACATGCTGCGGTAGGTGGTATTGTTGTGATGCATTCTGGTACATGCAGTGCATGTGTTGTGCCTGTCCTTCTGTGGACTAATTGCAATGGGGTGTGCTCCATTTGCCCATGCGCCACATGCCAGACATGCCCTCCCGCTCATGCACGAAACATGTGGACATGCTGTTGCATAATGCATGTGCACTGGTGAGAGTGGTCAACGCCCCCCCTTCCACAGTGCACATGCTATGTGTCAGCACTTTCACTCACCCAATAGCCAGGTCCATTCTCTGCTGTATTGTGTTATGTACCCTGGGAGTGTGGAGTTACGCAGCACCATGGAATCTTACGTAGGCCCAGGGAAGTGTGCGCTGCAGTGGGTAATGATGAGCTCTGCATCACACCGAACCTCGACATTCAAGGAGTGGTACAGTTTCCGGTTGCAGAAAACGCCTCATTGGCATGTCTGGCCACCAGCTCCACGTGCATGCAGTCCCTATCACGTTGGGCATGCCTGCAAGGGCATGGAACCCCACTTTAGCTGCATTGATCTGGGCAGGTGTTCTAGGGAGGGTTATATGGTCTGACACGTGCCGCTGGAGGGCACCCAGGACTTGGACAAGCAGCTTGGAAAAACAGGGTATGGATAACCCATGCAACTCTCCCACGGTATGATGGAAGGTGCCGTTGGTCGTGAAATGCAGCACCAATACCACCTTGAGCAAGAGAGGTATGGTGGTCCTGATGTTGATTAGGCTCTGGATGTCATCCTGGATTAGGTCCACTATGTAGGTTATGGCCTCCCTGTCCAGCCGATGCAGGGTGTGGATCTGTGTGTCAGTGAGGCTCCAGGGTGTGGCCCTTAAGTGGGGTATGCGTGGCTGCCTGCGGGGTGCTACTTGCTGGCCAGTGTTCATGTGCATGGCCATCATTCTCCTTCTCCTCCTGCATCTCCATCACCTCCTCTGCCTGTCTGCCTCTTCCAATTGTTGCTCATAGTGGATCCCTGCATGCAGGGCCTCCAGCTCCATTACTGCTACTGCAACTTCTAGCATAGCTGTGTTGGAAGGTGTGTGGAGTGTGTGTTTGTGGCCCTTTTGGGCGTTCATAGTACTCATGGTGTTCATCTGTGCTGATTATGGCCACCTGTGGCATGTTACTGCACACCTGGGACTGCTTAACGCCAGCTCCGCAGTGCCAGTGTTTCCGGTGCAGTATTCGAGGTGGGACTGGCATTTTCATGCCAGTGTTTCCGTGTTGACGGTACTCCCTCTTTTCCTGTAGCTCTCTGGCCGGCCTCTCTTGGACCTCTTCCTGCTCCCACCTGCAAGGCTAAAAACCTTGGGGGTCATCTTCGACTCCACACTCTCCTTCTCTCCTCACATCTCTGACTTCTCTAAGAAGTCACATTACCAGCTGCACCTCCTCAGAGGTATTCTTCCTTTCTTCTTCTTCCCCCAGAAGCTCACTGTTTCCAGAGCTCTGGTTCTCTCTAGGCTGGACTATTGCAACAGCCTCTTTCTAAATCTGCCTGCTTCTACTCTCCGCCCTCTGCAATTTATCCAGAACAGGACTGCAAGACTTGTCCTTGGCCTCAAGCCCAGGGATTGTATCTCTCCAGCTCTGAAATCCCTTCATTGGCTCCCAGTGGACTCAAGGATTAAATGTAAAACCCTCTGCATTGTCCACAAGGCTTTCTGGGGCCTGGGCCCAAAAAACCTTCAACTATCCCTCCGTAAATACCTCCCCTCTAAAGGCCTTCACTCCTCTACTTCTAACTCCCTCAGGGTCAATCATTATTGAAATGAACTGGGGCACTTCTCTATCTTCGGCTGGGGCCTCCCTTTGGAACAGCCTCCCTGATACCTTGAAACTTGAGAACCATCTACGGTTCCGGAAGCACCTCAAGACCTTCTTCTTCGCTTATGCCTTTGCTCTGCTTCTCCCCTGCTGACTTGCTTTCTCTCTCTGCATTGTGAACCTGGCCACCCTCTGTTCTTCGGGCCCAGGTACCTGCTCACCCTGCCACCCCCTTGCACTGCCTGCGGGCCACCCCTTGCACTGGGGCCTGTATCTGTACCCATACAGTCCCCCACTCACGCTTTTTCTGCACGCATCATATACACCCAATTTGACTTACCTAGCACTCTGCCACTTTCCGGCTGCACTACTACAGTGTTTTACCCTTATTTATTTATTTTTATTTGACTTATTATTATTATTTATTTTGCTCCGTCCTATGTTCTGCACTATCCAATTTCGCCCCCTTCCATGCACTTTCCCCCTTTTTTTGCCTTCCCCATGCACTTGCGCGTTCTCAATGTCACTGGGCCTAGTAAGATCATTGTTGGTTTTTTTTGTTCTCCCCTGTTCCCCACCCTCCGCCTGGTCGCGCTCTGAAACACTTGTATACTAGCGCAATATTAATAAAATATCATATTATTGCCTGTAGCCGCGCTCTTCTCACTTCTCACTTGGGAACTGCATTGGCCTGCCTCTTTCAAGTTGATTTCAACTCCCTTCTCACAAGTTTAACACCTTGTGAGCCTACAAGTGATTTTCTTCCGAACTCTCAAACTTTTGCAATACTTTTGCAATATTTAAATCCATTAAGTGCATCAGATCCATAGACTGTGTTCAAATGACTTTGGTGGTCCTGGCTCCCTAAAGGCACTCTTCTAATCCCATTGACTTTGATACTGGTGGTAACTTGTGTGCACTGGTGCTGCTGGGAAAGGCTTTGCTAGACTTCATTGGAGGATTCAGTCCTCACATATCCTGAGAAATTGTTCTAACCTTTTTACTTCCCTTAACCTTTCCTTTCTGCAACTCTGAATCTGCAAAGTATGTTAGTGTAACATAAATCCAAATACTATCCTTGTGAGTAAAGTCACCTCCGGGTAGGAGGAGAAGTGTCTGAAGCATATCCATAGTTTATTTACTGGCTTGTTCGATTCTGAAAAGTCATTTCAAAGTGTATTCGTATTGTTACAATCTTTTACCTTTTTAATGTATGCGTATTTAAAACTGACATTAAATAAATAAATAACTATTTATAACTGAAACCTTGAGTGTAAGTGTTACTTGGCTAATTGTATTTATGGATTTTATTTGTACAGCTCCACAGCCCACATTTATCCCTCTTGAGATAAGCCTGGCTGCTCAGTCACACTACCAACTTATGTAGTACAGACCTATACCAAAAGGTGGGTTACATAATACCAAGAGGACAAGCGTTGTGTAGTCTCACTGGCAGGTACGGCCTCTTTTTTAAAGCTCTTATTATTTTCCTTTTGTGCACGTACTACGTGTGGGTGAGTGACTGGGCACCCTGCTGGAAACGTTATTTGTTTTCCTTGTAAGGCCGCTGGAGCGGCAGGAAGGTGCATGGATTCCTGTTATTTGTATTTCACAGCTATGCTTCATGGTCTGTTTTCCATGTTCCTCTCTTAGTGGGTGGAGCTTGCTGTACTCACTTTGTGTATTAGCATAAATGGTCATGCCCGGAAGCGCAGCGGACGAGCGCAGTGAGTGAGAGCTCAGCGTGCTGAAGTTGCGCCAAAGTCTAGGCCATCTGTGCTTGTCCAAGTGCAGGCCGTGCAAGGTCTGCACTCTGCGGGCTGTCCCTCCACTGCCCTGGTATCTCTGGCCCCCTCCAACACGCAATGGCCGGCTGTTTTTTTTTAAACCCCTTAAAGCCAGACCTATGCTCTTCATTGTTTACTCCTTAGTAGCCGCTCATGGGTAGCTCACGCTCTGGACTGCTATGATCTGGTTACTACCTCTCAATCTGATCCCCTGTTTTTAACGGAGACCTGGCTCTGTGATACATCTGGCCCTTCTATCATTCAAGCACCCACCCCTGCCCCCCAATTATGAGGTTGCTCATGTTGATCGTGCTTGTAGTCATCCTGGGGGTGGAGTAGCCATCATGCATAAGGCTCATTTTAAAACGTATTGTACTGTCCCAGTTCACTCCCTGAAGATGAAGTGTCTTCTGGCTCGCATTTCTTTGTCTCGCACTTCGACGTTGTCCGTCCTTGTGGTTTATAGACCCCCAGGGGCTGATAGCAACTTCTGTGCAGAATTTCATGCATTTTTGCTAGAACTCCATCTCAAACATTCCAACCTTTAGATTGTTTTAAATCTTCCAGCAAATACTACAAATGTGCGGCAGGTATCACAATTTCTTGCCCTTATGTTGGAACTTGGCCTTCCTCAGCTAATCACTTATTCCACTCACCGAGGGGGGAATGTTTTGGATTTTGTCTTTGCGCCCAGCGCTTTTACTACTATAACCACGCCCCCCCCCCAGTCCAGTACTATGGTGTGTGTATTTAATGGTACCTTTTTCCATCTCTCATCTGGACCCTATTTCACCTGTGGCCAAACTTTCTTTTCCTAAAATCAAGCTGCCACTGGGTCTCTAATTCTGATCTAGTAGCCTCTCTTCAGTTCTGGTGCACCCATTATATGCCCCGTTCTTTGCTGAAACTGGACGCTTCCTTCTGTGCGGTTGCTGACCTTTTGGCTCCCCTTAGGCCCTGTAAACAGAAAAATCATCCCTCTGAGCCCTGGTTCATTGATGAACTTAGGGCCTGTAAACTTTTATGCAGGCAAGCAGAGAGGAAGTGGCGTGTCAGCTATTCTCCTGATCACAAAACTTCCTACTGTTGCACTATGGGATCCTATCATAAGGCTATCATTTCTGCAAAACAAGCTTTTTTAAGCCAAAAGGTGGAGGTAGTCGTCAATCAACCAAAGGCCCTGTTTCACTTGGATCACTCCTGCTCCTTTCAGGTGGGGCCTTCCCAGGATCTCTGTTTGCCACAATATTAGTAATACCTGGGGATGTCTGCTACTGTGCTTCCTTCCCATTCGCCTTCTTCATCTAATTCCACTTGGTCTGTGTTTCCCACCTTTTCTATCCACAATGTCCTTGTGGCAATTCATCATCTTAAATCTGCCTCAGCTGCTGATTCTTTCCTCTTGTTCTCCTTAAGGAAATCTCTGGTGACATTATTTCACTCATTACAACGACAGTTAGTGCATCCTTCCGTGATGGATGCATTCCTAATGTTCTGAAGCATGCGCTCGTGATCCCCCGGCTTAAGAAGCCCTCTTTGGATCCCACTGCGCTCTCTAACTTCTGCCTATCTCGCTTCGCCCCTTCCTCTTGAAGTTGTTGGAGTCCCTTGTTATACCCCTGCGTTCTTCCTTTCTGGAATGCTCTGAGTTCTTTGATTCCTTCCAGTCTGTCTTTCGTCTGGGGAGGGGCACTGAGTCAGTTCTTACCTCTGTGCTGGATGTTCTTGCCTACCTGGTTGACCCGGGCTGTGTCGGAGCAGTGATTTTGTTAGGTCTCTCAGCTGCGTTCGACACAGTTGACCATCCTACCCTGATCTCCCGGCTGTTGCCGACCAGCTTGTCTGGCCAAGTTCTGGCTTTGTTCTCCACCTTCCTGGCCGATCGCTCTCAGTCGGTATCTCTTCCCCCTTTCTCTCTAATTCTGTTCTGCTATCTTCTGCACTGTCACCAACACTGCTCCACATCTATATTAGGCCACTCCCCAGCCTCATTCAGTCCCATGGTTTCAGGTACTACTCCTATGCTGATAACACCCGGATCTTGGTCCGTCTTCATCTCACTCGGCCTGAAACTGCTGCACGGCTGAGGGTCTACCTTTAGGACCTCGGATCCTGGATGGCGGCAAACTGGCTTAAACTTAAAGGTGACAAAACAGAGGTTCTGGTTGTTGGCACCTCCAACCCCCTTTCTTTCTGGACGGTAGATTTCTGTCCCACTGCTTTGGGCCCTTGAGCTAAGCCTGCCTCTTCTGTAAAACACCTAGCTGTTAAGATAGCGTCATCCTTATCTATGGTCGACAAGGATGTGGCTGTCTGCTGGTCCGGCCATTTTATATTGAACATTTTGCTGAAAGTTATTCCGACTCAATTTGAAGCCCCTGTTGTTGCGGCGCTCGTACGATTGATTATTGTAATTCACTCTACTTTGGTCAGCCTTGCTATCTTATTCACCGTCTCCAGCTCCTTCAAGATTCTGCAGCCTGATCTGCACTTTATCCCCCGCTGAGCACGCATCTGTCTCCTCTACTTCGGCAGCTCCACTGGCAACCTGTTGTGAAGTGTGCATCGTGCCTTTTATAAACTGGGTGAGGAATACCTCCAGGTCAAGTTTCCATCCTATGCTCCCCCACACCTGCTTCGGTCTCAGTCTGCTCTTATGGTTCAAGTCCCCCAGGTCAGATTTTTTTTCCGGATGGGTGGCTGAAAACATTCCTGTTCTAGTTCTTCATTGGTTCTCCTGCCGGTTTGGCGCCATGGTGCCTTCGGGCGTACGTGCGCTTTATAAATATCCCATTGGCAGCATTGAGGGCGCAGACGCCTACAGGTCGGCATAGAGCACAGGTGAGAGGCGATGAGGCCCCTGTGAGAGAAGGCCTCGTGCTGGAGGTGGGGTCTGGGTGACCAGACCCCAGGGAGCAGGAAGTGGGCAGGCACGGATGCCGCAGTTGTGCTGGCGGATATGTTATATTGGTGAGGGGCAGCGAGAAGCCCTGGTGCCAATGAGGAACCGAGACAGCGCCTCTCCTGAGAGCCACGCCGGCATACACTCTCACCCCGGTGTGGCGCGCTGGCATTCAGTCCCAGCAAAGCAACCTTGCCATTGAACATGTAAAGAAACGCTAGACATCTTAATGATAGTTAAGTTTAGAGCAGTCGAGGAATGTGAGCTTAACGTGCGGCAGCAAAGAAGTGGATGAAGTGATGTTAATATACCCCTTTACAGACTTACCTGGGCTCTCATTAATGAATGATAAAAGCCTCCGCGCTTCTTTCTGCACGAGTTCCCCAGTGCTGCTTTGGGTGTTAGTATGTAAACTCGCACTAGAGGGCGATCCAGGACTACAAATAATGCAGCATTTTATTTGACTACGAAAACTACAATGAAAACGAAGGCATTTTTTTTTTAAAAAAAAAACACATACACAATATTATAACAAGCAAGGACTTGTGTGCAGCTGCGATCTTACCCCAGAAGTTGCCAGATAAAGCTGTAGAGGAGGAACGCATGTGTGTTCCCACCCTCCCGTCACGCCACAATCCTGACCACGTGCAGCAGTGCTTGGGACTTTGGCTTAACTACCACACGCCCACCTGAACCTCTGCATTTATTTATTTTTATTTTATTTATTTGGATTTAGAAAGCACCAAGGGGCATCGTGGCGCTGTTACAAGGAGGTTTGCTTGCGGATACAGTTGTTTATACATTGACGTTACATTTCTGAGTATAGTGCAGTATTGTCTATACAGGGATGGATGTACATAGCGGTTTAGTAAACATAGTATTCATGAGATGGGTTAGTATACAGAGTACAGGATAGTATGAGGTATTGATCCCTATGACATTCTCTAAATCTATGTGCCATAGTGGCATATGGTTTATTTTAGAGTATTATTGGAAAAGTTGTGTTTTGAGGGCCTTATGGTGGTGCTGGAGGGTTCTTTTCTGAGGGCCGGGGGTAGAGCGTTCCAGCGCTTGGGTGCAAGCACAGTGAAGCTGGATCCACCAGCGTTTTGCCTTTTGAAGGTCGGGACAGAGAGTCGGTTGCAGTGTTGGGTGCGTTTGGGTCTGGTGGAGCGGTCTCTGTGGATGGTATCTGAGAGGTTATGGTGGTGCTGTTAGCGCAAGGCAGGCGTGGGTGATGGAGAGTGATTTGAAGAGTATACGCTCTCCAACAGGGAGCCAGTGAGCGTTTCATCTTGCTTGGGACATGTGTTCTCTTTTAGGGATGCTGAGGGCGGACCTCAGAGCTTTGTTTTGTGTGGTTTGAAGTTTTTATTTAGGTTTTTGGTGGAGGTGCCTAGAAATAGGACGTTGCAGTTGTCAAGCTTAGTTCCTATAGTAGCTCTTGCGATGGCAAAGCGGTTTTTGAGGGAGAGGTATGGCCTAACAGCATTTATCACCTTGGTGGCTATTGCTGCAGAGGATGAGATAGCATTGACTTGGCGTGACATGGTGAGCGATGCATCTAGGTAGAGTCCTAGGGTTTTAGCCGCAGCTGCGGTGGTGATTTTTGTGTTATCTATATTGAAGGAGGCGTATTTACTGTCAAGTTTGCTGAGGACTTGTTTGGGGCCTACTATGAGTATTTCTGTCTTGTCTCTGTTGAGACAGAGGCCGTTTACAGCCGTCCAGGCTTGGATAATGGCGTACATCTTGTTGAGGGTGGCTGCGTCCTGATCATATGACCCAGTGAGGGGGAGGAGGACCCGAGTCTCATCAGCGTAGTTGGTGTAGGCTATGTTGTGATCATCGAGGTCGTTGAAGAGGGGGAGATTGAAAATGTTACAGAGAGTGGGTGAAGTGCACGATCCCTGAGGGACTCCGCATTGTATGGGAGTGAGGGATGTGCAGTCCTGATCAGAGAAGACTCTCATGAGTCTGTCTTCGAGGAAGGATGCGACCCAGGTGGTGCTTTTTAGGAGAATTGTGCTGCGTTTTTGAGGTGTTTGCATAGTATTTTATGGTCTACGAGGTTGAATGTGGTGGATAGGTCGAGGAATAGGAGTAGGGCAGGCTTGCCCTAGTCCTTGGTTTGTTGGAGCTGTATCTTTAGGTCTAGTAGGGATGTCTCGGTTCCATGGCGAGGCCGGAAGCCAGATTGTCCTTTTCCTAAGATGTTATTGGTTTCCAGGTGTTGTTGGATCTGTAAGTAAGCTGCTTGGTCTAATATTTTTAGCAAGAAAGGTACGGTTGTTATGGGTCTGTAGTTGTTGGGTTGATCAGGGTCAAGCACGTGTTTTTTCAGGAGTGGGCATACCCAAGATTCCTTTAGGGAGGGTGGCACGACTCCCGAGGAAAGGGACGCGTTGATGAAGGCTGTTAGGAAAGGGGCTAGAGGATTCGCGCATTCTTTGATGAGTGATGCTGGGCAGGTGTCGCCCTTGCAAGAGGAGGGTTTAATGTTTTTCATGGGCACTTTGACTTCTGATTCAGTCACATCATGGAAGGAGAATGGTTGGTAGTTATTAGTGTGATTGTTGCTTAGATCTTTGGCTTTGGGGGAGAATTTGTTGTGGGGATGGCTTTGCGGTGGGTTTTTATTTTTTCTTGTAGAGTCTTACGTTTGTTTAACAGGGCAGTTTGGATGGAGTTGCACCAGGCATGGTCTTTGACTGTTTCTTGGGTATTGGTAGGCGGGAATGCCAGTTCTTTGTATATGGCAAATAGTTCCTTGGATTCTGATTGGGCGTTGTCTATTCTGGAGGTATAGGAGGATGATTTAGCAGTGGTGATTTCTTTGTGTACTGGGAGGCGAGGGTTTTGTTGGCTTCCTGTGTGGAGGGAGAGGGGTTGGATTTCCACAGAGAGAGGGCTTCTCTTTTTTTGGCTCTGAGGTTCAGTAGCTCTTTAGAGAACCGTGAGTTGGCATGTTTTTTGTTTTTGGCTTTTTTAGGTAGGAGGGGAGCGATGGTGTCTATGACTGAGGTAATGGTTTTTTTGTAGAGGTCTGCTCATTCTACTGGGTTAGAGGAGAAGGGTGGTCTAAGGGCTGGTGCAGCTTCTTAAATGGGAATGAGTCTTTCTTTCAAAAGTTGTCTGCAGGACCTGGCCAGGGCTGGCGGGCAGGGTTTAGTGGGTTGGGACTTGATCCTTGTGGGGATGTCGAAGTGTATTAGGTGGTGGTCTGCCCACGGGCATGGGGTGTTGGAGCTGATGTCGATGGAGTAGTTGTCGGCTATTCAGTCGAGGGTGCAACCTTTTTTGTGTGTGGGATTGGTTACTCTCTGGGTAAAACCCATGTCAAGGAGGGATTTGTTCAAGGCTTTGCTTTGCTCATCTTTGGTGTTGTTTAGTCCTAGGTTGAGGTTGCCTAGGATTATGGCTCTAGTGTTGGTTTTCAGGTTGTCTCCAACTAGTTGGAGAAGGTTGGCTTGGAAGTCTAGAGGTGGGCCGGGGGGGCGGTAGATAATGTGAAGGGTGATGGTATCATTCGGTGAGAGGGCTAGTTTGACTGTGAGTGAGTCGGTGTGGTCATCGATAGTGGCGTTGATTAATCTGACAGCGATAGTGTCTCTTGTGATGAGGGCTACTCCCCCGCTTTTGCTGGAGGTTCTGTCTTTGTGAAACAAGGAGTATCCAGGTGGGAGGGTGAGGTTGATGGAAGGGCCTGAGATGGCATGGAGCCAGGTTTCAGTGAGTGCAATAATGTCAAGGTTGAGGTTAGTGATTAGGTCATGGATTTCGGTGGCATGGGCAGGAAGGGAGCGTGCGTTGATCAGGGCGCAGTTGGGTTGAGTGTGGATGGGGTGTGGTGGGGGGGTTTGGTTTGTTTGTGTGTGAAGAGGTGTGTGGTGTGGGGTGGGTGAGTGTGGTAGACGTGAGTGTGGGAGTGTGGGTGTGGGTGGTGAGTGTGCTGAGGAGTAGGTTTCTGAGATAGGTGGGCTTGGCGCGTGAGGTAGGTATGGCAGTAAGTGCAGGGTGAGAGGGAGAGTTGTTGAGTGAGGTGGTCGGATGAGGGTGTACCAGGGAGAACTTGTGTGGAGCGGGGGGGGGTATGCGAATGGGGGCAGAAAGAGTGTGGGAGGTATGCTAGTAGAAATGTTGCGGAGGGTTTCAGATAAACAAATTCAAAGTGCAGGGGGGGCTAGTTTCAGTTTGCTGGTCAGGTAGCAGGTGCTGGTGGCAGTAGGCAGGTTCTGAGCCGGCTGGTCCTGCAGCAGAGCAGGTAGTGGTGTGCTAGTCTTAGCTAGACTAGTCGCAGAGGCAGCAAGCTGTTCAGAGGGATCGGCATGTGGCCTAGGGTGGATTCGAAATTGCTAAGGCAAGGCAACAGGCAACAAGCATGTAGCACAGGGCAGAGTCGAAAATTGATAGACAGGGCAACAGGCAACACACATGTAGCACAGGATAGAATCGAAATTGCTAAGCAAGGCAACAGGCAATAGGCATGTAGCACAGGGCAGAGTCGAAAATTGATAGACAGGGCAACAGGCAATGGTCCAAAAATGACGTGGCTGGGTAGCTGGTATGGTAGCAGTTGAGCGGGTTTCCTGGGGGTTGGGCGTGGGGCCAAGGGAGTGGTTAACAGATGATGAGTAGGCAATCACATCTGGAAAAGTCGGGATTGCACTTACCCGTGACTGGCAGCATGAGGTTCTGTTTCGTCCTGCCTGGTCCGGACAGGTCCAGACAGATGTAGGCCTTTGTCTGGATGGGCCTTCGTCATAGGGGGCACGGCTGGCACCTTACGGTCGGGGTAAGCGGCCTATCAGCACACTTGCATTTGGTTGCCTAGCGACCTGAATACTCAAATTCAGGAACCGGACTTGGGCATTTTCTCAAAAATTGTGGTGACTCGCTCCTTATGGGTAGTAATGGCGGCGTGGGTTTCCAGGACAGCTGCAATTGCTTTGGGTGCGCAGCTCACCTGCAAGGTGATCGGTTATAGAAGCGCTGATCAGGGGGTGGGCTGCAGAAGTTGATGGCAGCCTTCGATGCTTGGGATCAGAAATATAGCTGCCACTGCAGCGTTGCAAGGCTCCGATCCTGAGAGAGGGGTGTGTGGGCTTCTGCCCTACACGATATGGGGACGAAGTGGAGGTCCAGACAGATGTAGGCCTTTGTCTGGATGGGCCTTTGTCATAGGGGGCACGGCTGGCGCCTTACAGTTGGGGTAAGCAGCCTATCAGCACACTTGCATTTGGTTGCCTAGCGACCTGAATACACAAATTCAGGAAAGGGAAGCGTCGGCCATCTTGGGATTTTTTCAAAAATTGTGGTGACTCGCTCCTCGTGGGTAGTAATGGCGGCATGGGTGCATGAATGATTCTATCCTTTTTTTCAACAGTGAAGGATGGCCAGCCTGCAGCACTGCACGTGTCCAGATAACATTGATGAGTGATGGCTGTAGGTTTTGAATTAATCATAACCACAGGCATTGTTCTGGGCAACCCTCCAGACCATCATTGTTCAACCTGCAGTGCACTGCAGAAAGAGACAACCTATATGCAAATCAGGCTTGGTCCCACCAGAAAACAGATGCTCTATCCTAGACTGCTTGCTCACACGAGGCCACATGTATTTCAAATATATTTTGAAGTTGTAGAGGAGGAGCCACGTACCCCCACTCCACCTGTCCCACCTACATTACCGGAAAAATATGAACCAAAGTATGTGACGTATACTGCACCAATAGGAAAGCAAGAAGAAGAGCGTGGACTCTGTGCTGTACCCATAAGAATACCTATACCTGTTAGGCTGATTGTATGTAGTGTTCCTTAGGGAACACTACATACAATTAAGACTACAAGTGATAGTACAATATCACCTTTGGTACAAGCCTGTACTACACAGTAAAGTGGTAGTGATGGCTGAGCAGCCAGACTTATATCAAGAGCAAATGAGCAGTAATAGGGATTACACAAAGGACTACAATTACAGGGACTCAAGCAAACACAGACTCAAGGTTTCTGGTTAAAAAATATAAGTACATTTATTTTTAAACCATCTGTTCAGAAAACACTTCACTTCTATTAAATAGAACCACACTATAAATACACTACACACAACCAATTCCTCTTGTTCAGGTCAATTCAAGGTAAGTACATTAGGATTTGACAGACCAGTGTTTCGAAACAAAGACGTCACTGTGGGTTAATACGCGATCACTTTTTGACAGTAATGACAGTTCGGTTTTACGAAAATAAAGCGTACCCGCGAGAAGAAATGCACCCGAAGTCAAACACACTTATAACACAGAATTCAAACAAGGGAATAGTGGATAAAAATCATAAGCAATACTTTTGTCAAGGCAATAGAATCAGAGGACGTTTTGTAAGAGGCAGATAAAAATCAATAGGCTTGCGCCAGTGTCAAATGGAGCAGGGGCTCTGTTGTTAAGGATCACACGGTTAGAATAGTTCAAGATTAAAGTTGCCAGGAGTGCTGAATATTGTCAAAGGGAAGCAAAAGTTATAAGACGGAAGGAAGAAAGGACAAGCCTTTGGAAAGGAAAAGGGTTCACCCCGATTCCTCAAGGTCAGACGGAGAGAACGGCCAAATGGACACAGTACCTTATTCGGATGAAGAAAGCTGGTGCTACGGGAGTTGTTCCTGGTAGTTCCTGCAGACTCACGGTTCCTGAAGCTTCAGTCGTGGGGACAAGAAGGAGGACGTCTGGAGTGATCTGCACTACCCAGGGTTGAAGCCAGCAGCAGCAAAGCAATGATGAATAAAAGGTGCGCGCCTTAAAAACAGAAGAGGGCTCTTCTAATGGCTATCCGGACCACTACAGCTCAGTGCAGTGATTTCGACCCAGAAGAGGATTCTCTGGCTGTAGAAGCTGAGCTGGTTGATCCCACCAGGCTCAAGGGAAGAAGATTCCGGACAGGGGAAAGCTATTCCCCTCCAGTTCTCCATGGTAAAATGGCTTGTACTGGATCTGTATTTTAAAAGGACTAGTAAAGCCAATGGTGACTTTACATGTTTCTGGCGGACAGTAGTCATCCCCAGAAATTGAGTTCACAAGGGAAGTCTAAGAGACATCCCTGTGTCACTGCACTAAAGGTGCTGTGTGACACACAAGTAAAAAGATGATGCCTAGGGAGTTGGTGACACTCCATAGCTCATGAGCACAAAAAGTACAACATACACAAAAAATACACTGTAAGAGTGGGAATAAGGCTCACACGCTCACACGCTTACCAGGTGGAAAAAATAAACCCCAGAAATCCAGCAAAGCTGCTGAGGGACTCACTAGGTGAGGGAAATTAGCCTTTACAGAGAATTCTCCCTAACAATACCTAGGAGAATATGGGAGGTGAAGTACCCTTTAAGGAAACCATACCTACATCCAAGACTATATGATGGTCATTTGAATGTGATTCCTGACGAAGCAAAGAAACTAAAAGACAAGGATGAATGGTGACATCATGCAAAGCTGAATCGACTCCAGATAGAAAGATAACCAGACCAGAGAGGCAGAAGTACCAGACCAGAGAGGCAGAAGTACCAGACCAGAGAGGCAGAAGTACCAGACCAGAGAGGCAGAAGTACCAGACCAGAGAGGCAGCAGAAGTACCAGACCAGAGAGGCAGAAGTACCAGACCAGAGAGGCAGCAGAAGTACCAGACCAGAGAGGCAGCAGAAGTACCAGACCAGTGAGGCAGAAGTACCAGACCAGAGAGGCAGAAGTACCAGACCAGAGAGGCAGAAGTACCAGACCAGAGAGGCAGAAGTACCAGACCAGAGAGGCAGAAGTACCAGACCAGAGAGGCAGAAGTACCAGACCAGAGAGGCAGCAGAAGTACCAGACCAGAGAGGCAGAAGTACCAGACCAGAGAGGCAGCAGAAGTACCAGTCCAGAGAGGCAGCAGAAGTACCAGACCAGAGAGGCAGAAGTACCAGACCAGAGAGGCAGAAGTACCAGACCAGAGAGGCAGAAGTACCAGACCAGAGAGGCAGAAGTACCAGACCAGAGAGGCAGCAGAAGTACCAGACCAGAGAGGCAGCAGAAGTACCAGACCAGAGAGGCAGAAGTACCAGACGTACCAGACCAGAGAGGCAGCAGAAGTACCAGACCAGAGAGTACCAGACCAGAGAGGCAGAAGTACCAGACCAGAGAGGCAGAAGTACCAGACCAGAGAGGCAGAAGTACCAGACCAGAGAGGCAGCAGAAGTACCAGACCAGAGAGGCATAAGTACCAGACCAGAGAGGCAGCAGAAGTACCAAACCAGAGAGGCAGAAGTACCAGACCAGAGAGGCAGCAGAAGTACCAGACCAGAGAGGCAGAAGTACCAGACCAGAGAGGCAGCAGAAGTACCAGACCAGAGAGGCAGAAGTACCAGACCAGAGAGGCAGCAGAAGTACCAAACCAGAGAGGCAGAAGTACCAGACCAGAGAGGCAGAAGTACCAGACCAGAGAGGCAGAAGTACCAGACCAGAGAGGCAGCAGAAGTACCAGACCAGAGAGGCAGAAGTACCAGACCAGAGAGGCAGCAGAAGTACCAGACCAGAGAGGCAGCAGAAGTACCAGACCAGAGAGGCAGAAGTACCAGACCAGAGAGGCAGAAGTACCAGACCAGAGAGGCAGAAGTACCAGACCAGAGAGGCAGAAGTACCAGACCAGAGAGGCAGCAGAAGTACCAGACCAGAGAGGCAGCAGAAGTACCAGACCAGAGAGGCAGCAGAAGTACCAGACCAGAGAGGCAGAAGTACCAAGGATAAGTGAAATCTTGCAATCAGGATGAAGAGACGTGTGCCACTAACATGATGGAGAAACTTAGTTTGAACATGTATAGAGGCAATGAAACGCAAGCAGCAAAGCAATCATGAAGCTAGCCACATGCTTTTAAATAAGTTAGACTGCGGCAAGTGCCAATATGTACATATATAGCTCATAGAGAAAGAAAGAATGAATGTTTCCAATACATATAAAGCAGTCCTGAACAACAAGGAAGGCTTCAAGTCAGTGTTGCAGTTACAAACGCAATTGAATTAAACAGAATATATTTCAGCTAAGGAGTTGGCTGAGCCACAAAAGACTAGGGGCCTCATTACACGGACGGCGGTAAGGGTTAACGGTCACCGTTAATGGCAACGGTGACCGTTAACCCTTTCCGCCGTACTACAAGGTCCCTTTGCGGGTTGGAGGATTTAACGCCTGCTTCTTGCAGGCGTTAAAATCCAACCCGCTAAGGGACCTCGGAGCTAATTACGGCACCGCAAAATTGCGGTGCCGTAATTAGCGCCTTCCCCATTTCCATAGAGCCCTATGGGGCAGAAATGGGAATGGGGAAGGGCAATGGCGGAAAGGGGATTTACCGCCCCTCCAACCTTGGAATGGGGCGGTAAATCCCCTTTCCGCCAAGGCGGTGCCGGTATTTTACCGGCATTAGCCATGGAGCTAATAGCGCCATGGCTCACCGCCTACCGTGTAATGAGGCCCAAGGTCTTATCAGAACTGGAATTGGCTGACATTGGATACCATTAACGTGAAAGAACAGAATCTCCTGTTCAAGAAGATCAAGCTAAAACAAAAGACGTCCGAGGACTATTGAAGAATAAAATCAAATACACAAAAAGGCTCAATTCGTGGTGTCCAGTCACGTGAGGGAAGAAAGTTGGACAGATGAGAAGATCACAACTACGCACGGAAGCCAGATAGTACCAATACTCCTTAAAAAGTCCCAGAGAACAGTACAGACTAAAGTCCAACTTCAAAGTGCTAATTGACACTGAACCATTGATGTGATGATATATTTTTAATTCGTGGGAAGCTGGTATCAAGAGAAGCTCACCCACACCTGGCTGTTCGGTCTGCGAGCTGCTCACATAGGTGGAAAGTTATTGACGGGGGTTAGTAGCCAACCAATTGTGAAGGACCACGTAGTTGGGGGTCCTATAGTTTATGTAGCCAATCGGATGTCGTACATTTAGTGACGCTCATAGTAGCCGTTTTTAGGGGAGGGCTTAGTTTCCTCACCTGTTGACTATCCAATTATTTCTCTCCGTTACTCCATACAGATATAACACCTCTGCTTAGTTATTCACTTAGAACCAATCCCGCTTCCCAATAGGTTTTAGGAGATTGCCACAGAGGATGATGTTGGTAATGACACATGTCAACACGTCAGCTATGACCAATTTTGGGTTTAAGAACCCAGCTTTTTTATGAAATGATTGAGAGAGTTGAGTATCGAGCGATTGCTGGTGTTCATTGTACTCCCTGTTTTAATTACTTGCATTAAAACAGACAAACTTTTGCCAAGCTATTTGTGTAGTCTGCATTATTGATGTTTGATTAAAATCTACATTCCCTCAATCCCCAGGGTATTGCTACTCATCTTAAAGGGCTGGAAGCCTCCAGTTCAAAGTAATTGATGTGATTCTGGAGATGCCTTATGGAGGGACCAGGCCCCCTAGTCCTTGTCCTGCCAATTCTATGTGTGTGTTTTCCTTATGTATTTCTGCCACTGAGTCTGGACCTCGGGCAGTGCAGCTCATCAATTTATCTTTTGGTGAACAACACCCATGGTATGCCCTTAAGGCACCCATGGGTGGGCGTACACCCTTATGTGTGTTTTTGGCACCTGTGTGTTGCCTACAGAGCAGGGTATGGGCTGGTGGCAGCTACATGCTGACTTGGCAGTAGCTCTTAGTATCTCCATTTTGGGACACCCAGGCCTTGCCATATGAATCAATGCATTCCTCCACAAAGGCAAGATAGCCCCTGTGGCCTATTGGTTTCTATTGCCTTTTACCTTGTTTACCAAAGTCCTGGGAAGCTCTTTTTCTGTTCCCTTCCTCCTGAGTGACTGTTGGGCGTAAACACCATATATGACGTTGTTCCTTCCTCCTTACTAGCTCCTTGAATCCCAGCTGGAGAAGTCTGCTGCTCCATTTTCTTCGTGTAATCCAAAAGCAGCTGTGTTCTTCCAAGGACTGATCCAGACAGGACCTGCGAAGGAGACCTCTCCACGATCTACGAGGGACCATCGTGCAATCGTGCAACCTGCATCGTGCACCAGAAGTGCCCTGGAAGCCAGTCCTGTGTGTCTGTCATCCGGAGAAGGGGTCTACGTGAAAGCCCACAGCAAATTTCAACTTCACAGGACTTCTACAGTCGGAGAATTTGTCGACCAAAAGAGCAAAACTGCTGCACTTCAGAAAGACTTTGGTTCAGTTTTTGTTCTTGTACTCATCATCCCAGTGGCGCCTTCTTCCAAGGGGGGTCCATCCTTAAAGGGAATCGTCGACTGAAAACTAGAATTTCTGCCACCTCGCCTGCCAAGGCACCAAAGGTACTGTGATGAGGAAGAGCATCTTCCAGCCTCAGGAGTCCTCCAGGGGTCCCAGATTTGTCTTAGATCCTGTTCTCCTGCGGCTTCCCAGGTACTTTGGGGTGGTAGAACCACTTGGAGAAGGCCGAAGGTTATTGAACATTATTGGACTGGGCTGTAAAAGACAAAATAAGTTACTCTCTAACTTTTCCCATACAGGTTACAGGTGGAGAGATCTTCACACAGAATTGACTATCTAGTCTAAAGAAAGCATTCCGCCACTGTTCTCAACTGACCTGCCTTTCTTACCTATTCTATGCTGTTATACCTCACTTAAGAATCTGCCTGCCTATTTAAAACTGTCTGCAGTTAGTGCATCTATTACTGGATTTAAGTGTTGTGTGGTACCACATAGAGTGTATATATTTGCCATTCTTTGAATTAGTATTTCAAGTGCAAAGTTGTATTATTTATATGTATATATTTGTAGGTAGCAAACCTTATTTTATATAAAGAAGCTGTGATATCACCTAACACAGTGTGTGGACATTCCTTTGTGGGGGCTTTGGGGGTTCACTGTACTTAGAAACCAGACTGTACTTCCTGAGAGCTGGCTGCTTGCCCATTCACCACCTTGAGAGCCTTGGCTGGGGTGTTCTGTGCCTTTACCCTACCATGTAGTGGGCAGAAGTACAGATATCCCCCTCCAGTCTTTACACTGGTTGTACAGTGTAAAGAGTGTACAACCAGTCACCCACACCCACCTAAAATGGATGCCACAGAAAGACGCTGTAGTGTCCTGCTAGGTTGCCTAGCAACCATCCGAGGCCGACGTGAAAAGCACCGGTGTAAGCCGGAGACAGAAACCGGCCCACCACGACCAAGGCCCACACAGCCTAAGGCCCCTTCCTGTCTGCCCCTGTCTGCCACTGCGCTACATCTTAGTCTTCTACAGGCCCTAGATACTCTGCTTGGATTGTAAATGATCGGTGCAAGTGAATCACGGACGGGAATGGTGGCAGCGATCGTTTCTTGTGTTTTTGAGCTCCTTTTGGCATTTTAAGCGCGTTTCTCGCACTTAGCCCAAAATGGTGGCCTGGCTCCCAAAATGGCCAGGCCACGAGGCTCTTTGTCCTGTCCGCTGCCCGTCTTGGCCCCTTCACCTTCCCCAGGTCGAGCCGACCCGTGGCCTTCCTTATTTGGGCATGTACTTTCCCGCGAAACACAGATGCTTTCGCGGGCTTCTACAGGCCTTGTGTGTGCCTCCAGGATGTGGGCTGGGATGTCTGGTCCCAATACACATCCTGGGTGCCAGAGAGTCTAGTGTGGTATGAATGCCTGAGACCACCATGGTCTGTGATAGGTCCACGTATGGTGTGAGTGTTTGATGAGCGGATCTCCCATTGGGTCCCCTCTGTTTTGGCGCGAAGGGAGCCGGGGATAAGAGGGGGCTGGAAACGCCACTACCATGTCGATCTCCTGAGTTCTCACGAACAAAGGAATACAGGAGCCAAGTATCCTGCAACCACGAGGCTGAACCGAGGAATCGCTGGTGACCCGCGGAAGGACTGCTCCTCTGCACTGCTGTTGCCTTGTGAAACCCTTTCTACCTCTGATCAAAACAGAAGGCCTGTACTGGTACTTCGACCCTTGGAATAGCGGGGACAGCTATTCTCGGCATCTTCACCATCTCCTGCACGTAAGCCATCGGAAGTGTCTCTGGGCCATCCAGCAGATGGACCAGCCTACCCAGGAGTCTTGCTCTGTAACCGCCGCCAGGTTGTGTTGTATTTCGAGTCCTTGTCACTCTCACACGATTCGTACACTTGGCATTTCCAGGTCTGAAGTGAGCAGTGTACATTTGGCTGAGATACACACGGCTGCTCCGTTGCCCTGCTGTGGTAACAAACTGTGCGGGTTCACTGCGTTTGGGACGCCCTCAACTCAACTCTGCTGCTGCAGAATCTACATGACGACGAGACGTCCCCTGCTCCGCTGAACCTGCCAGCACTGAAACTGACACGGAGAAGCCTGGGTCTGCTTGCATCGGGGACCGGTGAGTAGCATAGCTGGGAACTGGTCGCCCTCCTGCAGGAGCCCATAGCTTTTCCCCGCTGTGTACTCGTGCTCTGCTTCTGCCCACGGTGGAGGCACGGTGGAGGCTGCGCTTGAGTCACGGAGCTCTGTTCATCTTCATTTGTTCACCGAACTGAACTGCCTGATTCCCTCGAAGAGACTCCCCTTTTTGCCTGTTGGCACCAGCGTGTGCAGGTACTTTTGAGCACAAGGCTCCACTCTTCGTAGGGCTTGGACTTCCTTTTAGTTAGGTGCCTCTGAAGGCGGACTGGGTCTAATTATCATTTCGCACTGCCTGTTTTCCTCCCCTTCTAGGTGGACTACACATTTCGTGCGTCTAACTCTTTAGACTCGTTTGTATTTGTATATATATTGTATTGGTTTGGTATGTGTTGGTTTACTAGAGTTTTATTGTGATTTCTCGCTACGGTCATTGTTGCAAAGGCCTTGGAATAAATGTGTATATATTTTTAATATAACAACTGTTTGGAGTAATTTGTAAGTGTCCTTGCTTTGTGTGCTCATTGCGGGCTTTCAGTCACCCTCACCCCTCTTGAGACCTAGTCTTGACCGCCGTGATCGCTACCCTGATTGGTCTGGCTTGTCCAGAGGTTACCCTGTTCCAAGTAATTAGGTTGGCCTTCTGAACCTCTGCCCTCCAGGACAGAGTTCAGAAATCCGTCTTAACACTCCTCAAGAGGATGACCTGTGACTTGAACGTTTGAAATTGGAGTTACAGAGAGAGCAGTTAGCCGTCCAATACAAGAAACTCAAGACTGAAGCTGAGTTAAAGAAAGAGGAGTTTGCACGGCAAGTGATACTCAAAGACAAATATACTTAAGGCCATATAATTCAGCTGGAGAGAGCTAGAATGGAGTGAAACCAGTTGAGGGTGTCAGGTCCCCAGCCACCAAGTTTATGAAAGATCTGGTTGGTGTGTATTTGGAGGGTTCTGATATCCTCCAATGGATAGAAGCATTTGAAATGGCTTGTGGAATCCATGATGTTGATAAGAGATTGGGCTAAATGTTTGTTAAGTAGAATGCCTCAGACTGGATATGACTATATTCTGAAACTGGGTGTGGAAGAAAGGGGTCAGTATGAATGCAGGAAATCTGCTTTGGTTGCCAAGTTTGGTAAGAGATAGAATATGTCTTGAGTTGATTGGGTGAGTGCTGCACATATGAATATGATGGGATGGGTTGATGTTACAAAGTGAAGTCTTTTGTTGAATTGTCTCACCTCCTGTTTTTTGAACATTTTTTCTGAGGCTTGTTCACCAGAGCTGCCTCAATACATTGCTGACCAGAATATCTTGGATCCCTTTAAGTTGATCAAGTCTGCTGATAGTTGGTACTTCCACAGGGTGTCCCCAAAAGATCCCAGTGAGATTGCAAGGACAAAGAGAAAGGGTCCCCTATGAAGGCTGAGGAGTCCAAGAAGCAGCCACATCCGAATACATCTAATCATTTTCCTGGTAAGGTCCACAAATCTAGTGGGGATACGTCTCATAGGGGTTGGAGTAGGAGTAGTGGTTCTCCTGCTGTAAAGCAGGCCCGCAGTGGATCCTGTTCAGTCTCTTGCATTCCTGGCAACTTTTGGGACTCTGGGGCCTTGGACCACAGAAAGGATGACCCTAAGTGTAACGGTAAGGCACTTGCTGTCCAGGATGTCAGCGTGACCTACCCTTACTCTATGCTGATGTGGAGGCTACTGTCCTCACCTCTTCTCCAGGAATCACCTTTGGTGCTCCTGCAGAGATTTCCTTAGTGTCCCTTGGGGCCTGGGACCAGTACTCAGAAGTACTGGCTACTATCCCACAGAATACTAGAAGATGTTTGTGAAGTGTCCTCATAAATGGCCAGCCTTCCACTGGTTTGAGAGACACTGGGGAAGCATGCCAGTGGTGAACAGGACTCTGCTCAGGCCAGGGGACTATGTAGGTGGTCCTCTGAGAACCACCATGTTAGCAGTTGGGCATCCCCAAGATTCTCCTGTAGCCCTAGTCACCATTCAGATTGATGACAAGACAGCAAAGCTTCCTTCCCTGGTTCAGGACAATGTACCTGCCAATATTTTGTTGGGTAATGATCTAGTAGAGATGGGCTTAATTTCAGATGGGTTACCCCTGACTGCTGCTGCAGTCACTAAGTCACAGGTCAAACAGGGTCTGACTGACAGTCAGTTACCCAAGCCAAAGGGGACACCCAAGGTTAAGAGGAAGAGTAGGAAGACCACTTCTGTGAAGGGGGCTCCTTCTCTTCCTGCTGTTTCTTCAGCACCCACTGTGGTCCCAGTTCCTGAAGGGCTATGCCCAGTGGTGACCCTAGACTCAACTCTTGAGGGGGAATAGCCGGATGACTCTCCTCAGGGAGAGGTACTCAACCCAGTGGATCACCCTCACCCTCAATGCTGCTGGCTGAATGTGGGCCCTCTAGGGGGGACCTTTGTAAGGGAACAAGAGAGTGCCACTCTCTTGAGGGTCTAAGAATATTGGGCCAGGCCCAGGCAGAAGGCAAAGTGCCTAGGTCATTTAAGAGTTTTTGGGAGGTTGAACTCATTTGCAGTGAGCCCACTCAGCCCACTCAGCCTGAACCTGTTGCAGTCACGAGGTTCGTTGTACCCCAGGTACACAGGCCCTTCCTTTTGCAGTTGGCATCTTGGCACCAAGAAGACAAAGCAAAGGCTCTCAGCCTACTTTTATTGACCCAGAATGGGAGTAGAAGTGGAAGTTCACTGCAAGACCTGTCCTATCTGTCTGGTGTCTGGTAATAAGGGAGGGTGGGCATTGACATCGTCCGTCCCTTTGACCCTCCCACTTCAGGTGGACATCGGTTAATCCTGGTCTTGATTGTTCATGCCACCAGGTACCCTGAGGCTATACCCCTTTGTACTGTTACTGCCAAGGTGGTTGCCAGGGCTCTCCTGGGCATCTTTACCAGAGTTGGATTTTCTAAAGAGGTGTTCTCTGACAGAGGAACCAACTTCATGTCTAGTTCATAGCTCTCAACTCACACGCTTTTGGCGGGTGTCACCCGCCTTGTAAAGGGCTGAATCACCCGCCAAGCCTCCTGCACGCCCATTCATTCCAATGGGCGTCTCACCCGCCAAAAACAAAATCAGGTGATTTCACCCGCCTTTGTAGTATAAATGGTTGAGAGCTATGCTAGTTACATGCAAGCAATGTGGAAGTAATGCGGAGTAACATATAGGTTCTCCACCTCCTACCATCGCCAGACCAACGATCTGGTTGAGAGATTTAACAAGACTCTCAAGGGCATGTTGGGTGCTTTGGAAGAGCCCCTAAGGAGGAAATGGAATCTCCTCTAACCATGCCTGCTGTTTTCTTACAGAGGGGTGACTCATGAGGGTGTTGGTTTTATCTCCTTTGAGCTCCTCTTTGGACATCCAGTGAGGGGGCTGTTACGCTCACCTGATCTCCACAGGGGCACCGAACGGAGCTGGATGATCTGGTGGTGAGTGGTGTCTTGTACTCCCCTCTGATACGAAAGCAGGCTTGCCTAGAAAGGTAAATCACAGATTACCCAACCATGTGGATGAGGGCGACTCCCACCTCCCGTGGCGTCCTCTTGCACCCCCGCTATATCTCACCTTTGAGTTACGAATAGCGGGCTCTCCGTCCTGCCACTGTTCGCAGGGGTGCGTCGTAGTTCTAGGATCTAGTTACTTCACTGATCCTTTTGAACGTTACAGACAACTGTGACTCTATGGTAAATCTTATTCCAAAGATATGGATAGCTAAGAGTTCAAGTTGCAAAAGTTCACTCTGTACCTTTATTTACAGATTCCCTCTTCGTGCATACAATGGAGCAAGGTTCTTGGTAGCTGGCTTCCCCAGGTAAGATTTGCGCAAGTGCTATGCAAAAGTCTTTCCACCCGATACAGTTTTTCTGCACAACTAACCTGCTGCTTTTATATTCTGCAGGTGCGGAGTCTCCTGAACAAAGGCTGCGTGATGAAGAATTGTGAGCCCGTGAGGATTGCTGCCTTCAGGTAAGAGCTGCCTCATGCAGGATTATAAGTCAGAATGAGGCCTTCCCACTGCTCTGCTAACCTGATGTCTTCTTTCTGTTTCGACAGTCCCGGAGCGGCGATCGGAAGATGAAGCGGAGATCGATTGATGACGTTCCGATGGTTCACTGGTAAGTATTAGTGCGGCGCTGAACTGCGATGAAGAGCGTGTGTTCTGCAAAGCTAATCTGATGTTCTTTCCTTTTCAGTTCTGAAGAACCGTGGACTCCCGAGCGGCCGCGATGAAAAGACTGGTAAGTATCTTGTTCTGCTCTTCTTTATCACTCTTCTTTGCAGGTAACTCGAGACAACTGGACAGGCGTGGCTGATGGCTGGCCTGGAGCTGCAGACACGGCGAGTGTTATGCTGCAGGAGTGCAGAATAACGCGAAGCGTGTTCTGTATGAAGGGTGTGGCCTATATAGTCTTCTGAAAGTAGTTCTCAGGTAAAGTAGTTCCAGCAACCACACCCAAGCAAATAGTCCCACGGTAAATAATCCCTTCACCCTGCCTCATATTGGTTAGCACGTGTCTCTCTGGGTCTGAAACGTGCCATGTTGGTGATGGCAGTATGAGCCTGGCACCAATGGCGCCAGGATCGAGTCCAGGAAGCCCCTGCAAGATTTCTTGGGGCCTTCAAGGCCCCATGGGACCCAACGCCTTGGGCAGGGTGGTCTGTACCTGATGTTTGGGGGTATGGACCGTGACAGGGGCCCCTTGCCTTAGCAGGAGAAGGTTTGTAAGCCACCCCTCCAGATCCTTCCAAGCAAGTGGGGGACTATGTGTTAGGTCTCAAAAGGATGATGACACAGATGATGGGCCAGGCAACTGGCATGACCTTAATGCCTCGCAAGTGGATTAGACTCCGGGACAGGAGGTCCTTGTGATGGAGCCTACCAAGCCTCGCGCTTTGGCCAATAGGTGGACTGGACCCTTCAGCATCATCTCCAAGATGGGTGAAGTCAACTATCTGGTTGACATGGGTGTTCCTGGGGTAGCCCCTCAGGTATTCCATGTCAACAGGCTCAAGTCTTTCCACAGGAGAGGAGGAGTCCCATGCCTCTTACTCGCTTCATAGCAAGAAGAGGATGAGAGTGAGCCCCTTCCTGATTTGCTACATATCAACCCTCTGGATGGCTCAGTGGAGAGAGTGCAACTGTCTCCAGTTCTTACACCAGAGCAGCAGAGGACCTGCAGGGCTTTGATCCAGCAGTATGCCCCTCTGTTCTCACTGACACCAGGCCTTTACCCCTTTGTGTATGCATGATACTTACACTGGTGACACTGTACCTGTCAAAAGCAAATGCTACAGGATGTCAGGCACAGTTAAGAACCACATCCAGGCAGAGGACCAAGAGGTTGGACTTGGGTGTTATTGAACCCTCAACCAGCCATGGTCCAGCCAAGTGGTCCTTGTCCCCAAGGCAAGTTCCCAGGTAGGTACCAAGGATTGGAGTCAATGCCGTCACCAAGACTGATGCACACCCATTGCCCAGGGCTGATGAGCTTGTGGACAAGATAGGTGCTGCCAAGTTTGTGAGAAACTTTGACCTCACATCAGGCTATTGGCAAATAGCTCTGACTGAACAGGCCAAGCAGAAAGTGGTTTTCTCAACACCATAAGGGCTCAACTCGTTTTGGGTTATGCCTTTGGGTTGACGAATGCCCCTGCCACCTTCAAAAGTTTAGTCAATTATGCTCTGAGAGGACTGGAGGCCTTTAGTGTGGCCTACCTGGACGACATTGCTGTCTACAGTTCCACCGGGGAAGAGCATTTCACTCACCTGGATAAGGTGTTGCAGGACATGAAAAGGGACAGCCACACTATCAAGGCCACCACAAGCCAGATAGCACAGGGCAAGGTTACCTACCTTGGTCATGAGGTAGGAGGGGGTCAACTCCAACCTCTCCCTAGTAAAGTACAAGCTGTACAGGACTGGGAGACTCCCTCTACTCAAACCCAGTTGAGAGTTTATTTGGGCCTCACTGGGTACTACAGAAGCTTCATGGCAGACTATGGCACCAGCTGACCTCTGACAGCTCTGACATCACCTAAGCAGCCTAGGAAGGTTCATTGGAGTGAGGACTGTCAGAGGGCCTTTGATGGCTTGAAGGAAAGTCGGTACAGGGCACCTGTCTTGTGTGCCCCTGACTACAGCAAACTCTTTATTGTGCAAACTTATGCCCGTGACACTGGAATTCGAGATGTCTTATCTCAGTTAGAACACCCCACAAATGTTAATCAGTAGCCAACTCAAGGGTAGGGATCTTAGGTGGGCCACTGTTGAAATTGAGTGTTTTAGTATAATTTGGGCACTTAGGGGTTTTAGACCTTACCTTACATGGAATACCTTTAGGGTCCAAACTGACCATAAACCCTTAAAATGGCTTATGCAGATGAAGGGTGAAAACCCCAACCTGCTCAGCTGGTCCATTAGCCTGAAAGGGCTATCCTTCCCCATAGAGCATAGGCCAGGTAAGAGTCATGATAATGCAAATGGGCCTTTCCAGAAGGTATGTTGACCGTCTGGATGAGAGTGTCTATCTCGTGGGAGATTAGGCACCCTAACCTCAGTCTGGGTGTGGGGGCAACTGTGATGCTGGAAATGCATTAGAGGGACAGGGCCTCCCTGTCCCTGTCCTGTAGTCCTTTTACATTTGTGTTCTGTATTGTTTTCTGCCCAGGAGTCCATATGGGACTCCTGGCAGTGCAGCTCTTCCTGTTTTTGGTTTGGTGTGCAGGCCCATGGGATACCCTGATGGCACCCATGGGTGGAGTTGCAACCCTGTGCCCCTAGTGTATGTTTTTGGGCACCTGTGTGTGGCCCACAGAGCACAGTATGGGCCGGTAGCAGCTCCATGCTGAATTTGACAGGTGCTCGGAGTATCCTCCATTTTAGGATATCCAGGCCCTGCCATTGGAATCAGTTGATTCCTGATAGGAAACAAGATGGCCCCTGTGCTTTCTATTGCCGGTTACCTTGTTTTCCCAAAGTCCTGGGAAACCCTGACTCTGTCCCTTCCCCCTGATTGGCTGTTGGGTGGAAGTGCCATATATGGTGTTGTTGTTTAGTCCAGGCCAGACTGGCTGGAGCCTTCCCAGTGACTGTATGTTGTGGGTACACCCTGTGGGTGTGACCTGGGTGAATGGAGTCTCAAGTTATTTCCCATTCTCTGTTGGAGGTGTCTGGTTTTTGTGTGTGTGAGACACAATGAATGAGACAGCCTGACTGAAACTGACATGAATGCAGTGTAGTGTGCTGATAGGCTGGGTACTTACCCCAAACCACATTCTTTGTTATGGGTGTCTGGGTAGAGTGAATGGCCTGAATGGCCTGAATGCCTGTAAGCCTGATTGGCTGCCTGCCTACATGAATGCCTTTCTGTGTTGATTGGCTGTCTGAGCCTGGCTCAGCCAGAGTGAATGAGGTGCATATGTATATATCTGGGGACCTCTTACTTACCAATTTGTTCAGAAGCTAAAATCGAAGCTAAGCGAGAAGAAACTGTTCCTTGAAGCCCAGCTGTAGGAGAAGTCTGCTGCTGGATTTTATAAATGTAATCCAAAAGCAGATGTGTTCTTCCAAGGACTGATCCAGAGAGGACCTTGCAAATCGGGGGTGTGCACAGTCCATTGACCAAGGCTGAAAGAAACAAAAGAAGGCAATAGCAACTATGCCTATACTGTGGGAAGTCTGGTAATTTCCTCAGGGAATGCCCAGTGAAGCCACCTAGGAGAGTGGTCGGAGCTACTGAAAAAGAAGGAGGAGAACATGAGTCAGAAAACTTCCAGGCCTGGCAAGCATAGAGGTCCGTTTGTCAAGCGAAAAGGAAGAGCCACAGACCTCGCACCTTGCCCTTCCTTTGATATTGATCAGTCACCAGCAACCATCTCGGATGCATGCCGTGGAGGCTTACATTGACAGAGGAGCCGTTGGTAACTACATAGACCAAGGCCTGGCAACAAGGATGGGGCTTCCCCTCTGTCAAAAAACAACAACTGAGAAGGTTACCACCGTCGACAGCACGGAGATAGGTTCGGGTCCTGTCACTCAACGTACAGTGGAATTGATCCTTCTGTGCCAAGATGGACATAGGGAAACCATAGCCTTCGACCTTATCAAGGCCCCTCAGTTCCAGGTAATTTTAGGGATGCAGTGGTTGGTGGCTCACAATCCTAGTATCGACTGGTGTGCAAAGAAAATGACCTTCTTCCATGACTGTCTCTACGCCTGCTACCAAGTAGAAGTGCCAATGTCCGACCCGTCAACGCCAGTTCAGTGGTTCTAGGTAGAGGCAGTGGTTCTAGGTGTAATGAGTACGCTGCCATGCGAATACCAAGACTTCCAAGATGTGTTTCAAAAGGTACAGGCCAACACTCTACCCCCTCACAGGGCATATGACTGTCAGATTGACCTTGTGTCCAGAGCACAAATCCCATGTAGTCGCATTTATGCACTCACAGAGCCAGAAAATCTCCATCTGAAGTCATACCTGGACCAATATCTGGCCAACGTATTCATCCGCCCTTCCAAATCCCCAGCAGCCTCACCCCTATTCTTCGTACCCATAAAGGAGGGGGACTTGAGAACGTGTAATTACCGACCACCAGAACCTTCAATACCTCAAGACGGCAAAAACTCAATCATCTCGTCAAATCCGGTGGGCTTTATTCTTCGCAGAATACGATTACATGATCACCTTTTGACCAGGAGTTTGGAACGGAAAGGCAGATGCCTTAACCCGCATGGGAGTTGATGAATACGCATACTCGACCCCAGATCCCGTAGCCATCATGCTGGGTGACAAGTTACTAGGTCTCACTGGCAGAGTATCCTTGGACGAACTTCAAAAGGAAATTCAGCTCCTAATGAACACTGAGGCATTACAGGAGTGGGCCGCTCAAAGTGAACATCGCACAATGAAGGATCAGCTCCCATATTTCAGGGGACGTTTATATCTACCGAATAAGGTATTACAAGAACAAGTCGTCTCTAGTTACCAAGATTCCCTGATGGAAGGACACCCAGGGATTGCTAAAACTTTAGACAAAGTAAAAAGACATTATTGGTGGCCAAACTGGCCAAAGGACATTATACAGTTTATTCTATCATGTGGCATCTGTGCACAGAATAAATCCCTAAAGCAAAGACCTGCGGGTCTTCTTCAGCCTTTGGAAATTCCACCTGTGCCCTGGCGTGCACTCTCCCTCGATTTCATCACCAACCAACCCCTGCCAAGGATTCAACACTATTTTAGTGGTAGTTGACCTCTTTTCAAAAATGGCCCATTTTATACCGCTTAACGGTTTACCTAATGCATTCAGTCTGGCGAAGGTATTTTTGGAACAAATTGTGCGACTACACAGATTTCCTTCCGTCCTGATTTCAGACTGAGGCAGCCATTTTGTGTCTAATTTCTGGAGGAAGAGTTGTGCAATGGCCCAAATTGATATCCGTCTATCCACCAGTCACCATCCACAAACTGATGGTCAAACAGAATGGACAAATCAGACTTTAGAGCAATATCTAAGGTGCATGTTACATTAAGTGGAAGAAGGTTGGAAAGATGTGCTGTGGATAGCCGAATATGCCAACAACAATTTGTTACACTCCAGCACTGGGCAAATTCCATTTTATACTATGTATGGAAGACATCAACGCACTTCGGAGTTGGACGTCCCCACAACCTTGGAAATGCCAGCGGTAAAGACCTTACATACAACTATAACTCAGACTTTCAAAAGTGCGGCAGAACACCTGATTTAAGCCAAAGAAAGTCAGAAAAGGTTCTCTGACCAACATCGACAAAGAGCCCCAATCTACCAAGTTGGAGATGAAACTGATTGGCATCTCGGCACATACCCATAAGAGGTTTCGTCCCAGGTACCTAGGACCTTATACCATCAAGGCTATTATAAACCCTGTGGCAGTAAAACTAGCTTTACCACCGAACATGCAAATCCATCTGGTGTTCCATGTCTCACTTCTGAAGCCAGTTCAACCTGGAACCCGGGTTAAGATACCACCACATCCAATACTGGTTAATGGAGAGCCTGAATATGAAGTTAAAAACATCCTAGACTCAAAAATCACCAAGTCCAAGTTATATTATTTAGTGGACTGGAAGGGGTATGGCCCTCAAGACAAGACATGGGAGCCGAGCGAGCACCTGCATACACCATGCTTGGTTAAACGTTTCCATCGAGATCATCCAACCAAACCTGGGACGGTCGGAAGGAATATCTTGAGAGGGGCCTTAGAGGGGAGTGCTGTCACAACTCCTATCCGTGACCCCCTCAGAGGCAACAGCACCCTGACAGCAGTGAGGCTACAGCCCCCCACAATGGCTCCAAGGGGCTTAAAGGTCCATCACCAGAGAACATGGAATCAGTCCTGGCGCCTTTGGCTCCAGGCTCATTATTCAGAATGAAGCAAGCACCACTTAGGACCTTAATCCAACATGGAGGTCCTTTATTCAGCTCAGTTCCAAGTACTAAACTTGGCAGTCTAGTGTTTTGGGTGTGGTAGATCTTCAGGTGTGGCTGGCTATATAAGCCACGCTTGAACTGGGATTCACGTTTCGCGTTATTCTGCACTCCTGCAGCGTAACGCTCCCCTTGTCCAGCTCATCAGCTTCTCCCGGTGGCTTACATCTGGAGTCATCAACCTGGATCTCATTTGGAACCTGCAAGAACAAGAACAGCATTAACAAAGGAGGTTTACCTGTGAGTAGCAGTTCCTATGTCCATCTGCACTTCCATCAGCACTCGGCGATCTCGCCCATCTCCGGAGTGCTCCGCAACCTGCAAGAACAAGAATAGCATTAACGAGGAATATTTACCTGTGAGTAACAATCCTACATCCATCTGCGCTCGGTGATCACGCCATCTCCTGAGTGCTCCGCAACCTGCAAAATAAATGGACAGCATATTAATAATCCGCACTCGGCAAGCAGCGGGTTCAACACTGTGTGACACTTTTTGCAAAGGTGACAAGCTAAAACACCAAAACTCACTCACCTGAATAACCAGTCATTGATTGAACTTCATTCCGGATCGTCAGCGCACTGCATCCTGTAAGAAGGCCAGAAAAAGAGAAAGGCAGGTTAGCAACTAGCTCACATTGAGCAGCGCGGTGCTTTGCACTAAACTACTTACCTCAGCATTATCCATCCGGCGCTGCAGCTCCGCAATCACAATAACTCCTGTGGAAGACAGAAAGAGACTTTCAGAGCACTAAGGAGGAAAGCAACATCGAAAAGGCACAGGGAATGAAGAGAAGTCAGGAGAAGGAACAGAAACTGAAAGACTTACCTGAACTCTATAAACAGATAAACAAAGTTGGTGTCACAGGACCAGTGAAGTGATTAGGCCCTCTGAAAGCCCACAACTACAATGCGCCCCTGCACAGAGACACAGGACAGAGAGCTCAACGTACAAGAAACCAAGGTGAGGCAGAACCTCCAAGGGAAGGGATCTGGTCAGTGGGAGGTGGGAGTCTCCATCACAGGCTCGGTACCTAACCTCCATTCTCCTGTCACAGGATCTGTCCACCAGCCAACATACAAACAAGCAGAAGGGGTCCATATAGTGCACAGCCTCTCATCCGGTGTCGTGTGGCGCCCAGTGGATATCAGGAGAGCATAACATTACCATTCTCAAGCATAACAATGCAGTGATCAATCCACATATTTCAATAAATGACACAAGGATGCTGATACAACTCTTTCCTGTGAAATGTTTTTAAAACCACTGACAAAAACATCAACAGCTATCAGAGAACTGCCCTTAGCACTGAGTAGTGGAGGCAGCTTTTGGTGCCAGGGGGGCGGATAATAGGGCACCTGTGGGAGGCTGGGGGGCTCACTGGACACAAGGATGAAGCCGGGGGGGGTAGCAGAAGGGGCGCTCCAACACTGTTAGCACTGCCTGACCCACGTGTCCCAACAGACACAGTCTGCAGTATGTCATATATGTGGAGTGTGATGTCCGAATTGCTGCTCTATAGATTTCCTGATTTGAGGCTTCCTTCGCTTCTCCATTTGAAGAAACCTGAAATCCAGTGAGCAGCAACACCCCTGCTGATAAAAAGGCCAATGAAATCATCTCCTTCCACAACCTACAGATGGAGACGTTGGAGGACTTTTTCCTTCTACCAAGAGCACCAAAGGTCACAAAAAGACTTTCTGACTTCTGAAAGGAAGACACACTTTCAATATACAATAACGACTCCCCTCACATCTAACCCTTAATTTTCTCAGCCTGACCCTAAGAGAGATTACCAGTCACCCTGGGAAATACTGTCTCCTGGGACAGATGTATCAGTGGTGATACCTTAGTCCTAACTGTTGGGTCCTGAGTGGCCCGAAAGACGGGAGATGGACACAGCAAAGAATCCAGCTCTCGAAGTCTCCCAGACAAAATGATGCCTTCCAAAGAAATAAACTGTGAGAGAAAACCATTTCATATGGGCCCTCTCCAATTATGGGTGTAATTTCCTGTATCCAAGATACTCTGGGAGTAGGGACAGTTACCCTTTTCAGGAGGAGCAGAGGTATGATTTGAGACCTTCCCACAACCCAGACAAGGTCACACAACTGGAGCGACAGGTCCAGTAACTCTCTCAACCTAACTCTGTTTCCCAGAATTTTCAAACACCCAGGTCTAATGCCCCAGGGGGGAATGACGGAAGGAAACCTCTGACAAACCACAAGGTCCTGAGGAGGGGGCCCGGGTGGAGGGGAGATGCCAAGCCCTAGAGGAAGCTTCCTTTCTCACCCAAACAGAACCCCTAAAAACTCTCAGAACCCCTAAAAACTCTCAGCCTGAAAGAGTCTCTCCTACCCCTAAAATATTAAAACCCAAAGAGCAAAGGGTAAGTAGGGGAGACCAAAGAAGTATCCAATTTGTGGAGGAACTCCGGATTATCCCTTTTGAGGAAGAAGAATCCCTGGAGGATTCAGGTAAGCAGACCTTCTCTTTCAAAAATGGATGGATCCCGCCCAAATAAAAATGGGTCGCAAAAGACCTTTCAGACTCCCTCAAAGCAGGACTAACCAAGCCTGAGCCACCTCAACAGAGTGCTGGACCCCAGAAGCAAGGAAAGTCCACAAGGTGTCCAAGAACCACAGTGGTGCTATGTGCGAGTAGCTGAAACTGCGAAGTGCTGCTGATCTGTATTATGCCCATTGCTGCCGCCGGCCGTCAAATCATAGTGCAGGAGTCCCCAGACGTCCTCCCTCTTGTCCCCATGACTGAGGTCCAGGAATAACAGGATCTGCAGGAACTACACAGAAAAAGAAGCCAGCTGGGACCTTTTTCTTCAGACCCAAGGTACAGTAAACTAGGGATTCATACCTCGTATTGTGTGTAGCTTGCTTGCTCTCACTGGAGCCTTGCATTGGCTGCACTTTGCAGAATTGCTTGCATCTTTGCCCTTCACAAGCCCCCCAGCTTGTGGCCCAACAGTGATTCTTTTGCAACAAAACTCTCTTTAACATTGTGCAAGACTTTTGCCTATCTTCAAGAAGTGCCTCAGCTCCCCTAGACTTTGCTCAATTGACATTGGCTGTCCTGGCTCCCTGCAGACTCTTCTTACCCTCTGACTTTGTGTTTCACTGTCCCTCCACAAAGTGATACATACCTTACTTGTATAGCTGGGAAAGGGTTAACCTACATTGCATCGGGGGATTCTAAAGTGCTTACCTGTTTGAGAAATGTGTTAAACATTGTTTCCTTCCCTAACCTTTTCCCTTTTTTCCACAACTTCAGTATTACCATTTAAGTGTGAAAAGTTATATATGAATGTCCACAGCGTCCTAACTATTGAATTCAACTGAGGGTGTAGGAAATTCTGTGTGCCATCCTAAAAGGGTATCTACTTACTTTATTGGACTGAAGGAGTGTATTTTGAAGTGTATTTTAAGTGTTGTATTTTGCTCCCTTCTAAAAAAGGCTTATTTTAAAACTGACTGTTAAATTAATAAATCATTATTTAATCAAGAAACCTTGAGTATAAGTGTTATTTGAATACATGTCACTGTGAATCTCTATGTTACAACCCTACAGCTCACATTGACCCCTCTTGAGATAAGCCTGGCTGCTCAGTCACTCTACCAACTTGTGTAGTACATGCTTATAGCAAAGGTCGGGTTACCCATTGCCAAGAGGGCAAGGCTGGTGTAGTCTCCCACAGTGTTACTACATAAATCCTGCCTAACAACGCCTATATAAATCTAAATTTCCATCTCCAACAACAAGGTTTGTATTTAAATCCGACACCTCTAGTAGACCTAGAACATGACACAATTTGAATATTGGTGGATAACAGCAACACTCGAAGTATCACTTTTTAGACGCAGACACCTTTATTGGAATGGCAGTTGATGCCCAAAATCATTCTGTTGATTTATGTAATGATCATGGGACCAATCCCAAATCAATCTCAAACAAATGTTTTGACCTCAGTGACAGTATTCGTCCAGAAAAAAGATTTTTACTAGGCATGGGGGGAATGTCTTGGTGTATTCTTCCTGCCCCTACGGTATGGAAGAGGTGACCTGTGAAATTAGGAGGGAGGAGGTAGCGTTCAGAGTCAAGGAGCACTACCTTGAATCCCCTGTCCAGGTCAACACCATCAAAAGAGATCCCTTCACCCAACTGGATGATACCGCTGAAGATGTCAAGCCCGTGGTCTTCTCAGGTTTCAAGCAAATGGTCGAGGAAAGGATCAATCTTGCTGATGCCTGTGAGACCAAGGAGCAAAGACAAAAGCTAACACAGGTCTTCTTAGAATTCCAAGATATTATTTCAGTGGACTCATACGACTGTGAACGCACATCCATTCATTCAACCACCATTCCCACGGACCCTGAGATGGCTCCAGTATTTGTGAATCAACACTGGTTAGCTCTCACAACCATGCAGTCACTCACAGAGATTATTAAGTACCTAGAATCCCATGGGATAATTTGTCCGATCAACAGAACCTTCAACAACCCGGTACTGGCGATACTCAAACCTAACGGCCAATAAAGATAATGTGCAGACCTGAGGGAGTTGAACAAACGGGTCCACATGTTAAGCTGGCCCCTTCCCTACATCGATCAGGGACTGGCCCAGATAGAAAGGGTCAAAGGTGTACACTGCCATTGACCTGACCAACAGTTAGTGGTCAGTACCCGTGAGTAGGGAAGACTAGTACAAGCTTGTCTTTACCTTCGGGGGGCAGCAGTACACATGGACCCGAACCCGCTTTGGATACATACACTCCGCCAATTAGTTCAACATCTTCCTACATAAGGCCATGCCCGATTTGGATGAACGTGGAAACCTGGCCTATGTGGATGATGTTTAGATCAAGAGCTCTACTGTGGAGGAACATGTAGCAGAAATCCGCTATTTATTTATTTATTTACTTGTTTTTAATCGGAAAAGAAATTAGCGATTTTTACAAGAACCCTTCTTCTTCTACAGATGCGCCAAGGCGCTTTTCACAGTCGTTTTTGTGATGATGATGACGCTTCTGAGTTCATAGTCACTTTCCGCCTTCTCTCTCAGGAATTTCGCTGTTATTTGATTGTTACTCGGATTTGGCTTGCAATGGGCGATTTCACTGTTCCGGCCATCTCTGCTATTTTCCTATGGGCCTGTGTGTTGGAAATCTTTTCGAAGGCAAGGTCTATCAATTTTACTGCCGCTATGGTCCATCTCGTTGTTTCTCCGGAGATTAGCCTATTCCAGACCGCCTCTTCATCTGGCGTCGTCGCCCCTTGCAGACATGGTTGTATATATCTGTCTCTATTTATGCTGGTTTTTGGGCATCTTAGGACTAGATGTCGCAATGTTTCCACTTCTTTATTTTTGCATAGGCGGCAACTTTTATCCATTTTTGATGATCTAATGGCTAGGATTTGGTGGGTCATCAGCAGGTTTAATCTTGCCTTCAAGAATGTGCTCCTCATCTTTTTGTTCGGGAACTTTTTGCAGTAGTTCAATGGCTCTTTCACCCTGTTTAACGTCGGTGGAAGGTGGGTGAGTAGCTTATTTGCTCTCGCTGTGTCTACAGTGTGGATCCAATCCATGAGTTCAATTTTAATCTTTACTCGATCTGGATTTTTTTTTAGATCTTCTTCTGTGCATGATATTTCGTTTAGTGTTTCTTGTATTGTTGTTGCCAAATTGTTGAGCGCTTTACACGTACCCGTTTTCAATTCTTCTGCTATCACCGCACATATTGGCAATGAATCGGCTATTATGACTTTCCTATAAAGTCTCAGCTTGCTTTGCTTCACTGATGTAGCTAACGAGACCAGGCCCAATTCCATTCTAATTGCGGGCATGGAGGTTGATTTCGGTAGGCCTAGTACTGCCTTCCACACGTGTCCTTCCAATTTTTGCCATATTGAGTTCGGTAAGTTGAGGGCGGCTTCCATACCATAGGTGATAGAAGGCACTACCTTTGCCTTGTAAAATTTTATTGCCGGAATAATGGAGAATTTCCCAAATTTGTTGTCGACCAGTCTAGTTTGTGCCTTAAGTCTTTTGACTTTGTCCCATAACTGATCTTGTATTGCGTTGTCACCTGCTGATCCATCTAAGGTTACCCCTAGGTATTTGAATTTGTCGACTACTTCCAGTTTGGCGTTCTCCAAATGCCAATTTGACTGCTTTGTATTTTTGTTTGCGTTTTTTTCAAAGACCATCACTTTAGTTTTTGTTGTATTGATTTCCAGATGGTTTGTTGCCATATACTTTGCCAGATTGTTCAGTTTTCGTTGCAGCCCAATTGGTGTTTGGTCAATGATGATGGCGTCGTCTGCGTACCATAGTCGTGGGATGATTTCATTTCCAATTTTTGGTGGGAAAGCTCTTATTTTTTTTTCTTCGGTCTGGTAGTCCCCCAAGAAAGCGATGAACAGGGCTGGAGCTAGTGGGCAGCCCTGCTTTACACCTCGCTGGATTTCAATCTCTTCCGACAAGGTGCCTTGTTTATTCAGTTTTAATCTGATTTTTGTGTTTTCATGAAGCGCTTTTATTGGTGCCATGATGGACGTTGGGCATGCCCACTTGCTCAGTTTCAGCCATAGTTTTTCTCGATCAATTTTATCAAAGGCTTTTGATAAATCTACGAATGCCAGGTAGATTTTTGGGGCACCTTCTTTTACTTTTGCTTTCAAGATCTGAATGATCAATATATTTATTGTCGTGCCTCCCTTCTTCTGGAACCCTGTCTGAAAAATGTCGAAGCAGGGTGCAGTCTTTGCCCATGTCCCAAAGTGGGTCAACAACTGGGTTGCGTAGATTTTGCCCACAATGTCTAACAGTGCTATGGGCCTGTAGCTTTCCGGGTCTTCTCTGTCGCCTTTTTTGTACACTGGCACAATTATGGCCTTTAGCCATGTTTCCGGCACCATTTTTGTCTGGGCACAATGTGAGAACATTTTGCTAATTAGCACTGCCCATGCCTTCGCACATTGCTTTAGGTCGATATTTGACAACCCGTCCGGTCCGGGGGCCCTTGATGTTTTTAAGTTTTTGATGGTTTTTTCAATGTCTGTGATATTAGCCACGTTCACCCAAATGGCTGTCGTGTCTGATAATCCTTTAGTTGTTTGCATTTTCGGTCGCTCAAATTGTGCCATTAGATATGATTTCCAATTTGACTCAGGGACTTGATTTATCAGTTCTGGTGGCTTCGATGTATTTGTTGCTTTGATTATTCTCCAGAAATCGCTTGTTTTCTTTGAGCCAAAACTTTTCAACATTTTTTCCGCATCTTGTTGGTACATCCACAGTCTATGTTGCTTTAGCCACTGATTATATTTCTTAGCCTCCATCTGCCAGTTTTCCCAGTCTTCCTGCTGGTTTCTTTTTATTGCAATTTTTCTTAACCTCCTCACCACTTTTCTTCTTTCCACCACCAGTTTATCATATGTGTGTAATGCGTTTGATGTTTTCTTCTGTTGACTCCTCGCTAGTTTTTTGTATGGTATCAGCAACGGTATGTAGTTCGGTCGAGTTTGTGGGGCTTTTTCTTGAGCTTCCTCTGAGAGTCTATATCTTGCTGTTATCGTTCTTACCTCTTCTTCTGTTAGACAGACTCTAGATTGCTGGTTGTTTATTTCGAGATTGTGTTTGTACACGTGATTTTCAGTTTGTGATCCTGTCCATTTGCATGTTAGCAGATTGTGATCACTGTGTGTGGTTCTTTGGACTTTGTATTCTTCAATTCTGGGTATGAATTCTGTTGACACAAAGATGTAATCTAGGGTAGCTTTTGCATTCAAACTCTCCCAAGTTGGAATGTTCTTTTGTTTCGGAAATAGAGCTGCGATGTTGTGGAGATTTCTTGGTTTATTCAGGGTCTCCCATGCAACACCTCTCTTGCGGGTTGAATCTTGACACTTTCCCGACTTTGTTTCTTTGATCCCCTCTCTGCAATCGGCGTTTAAGTCGCCACATATGATGATGTCCGCATTCATGTGCTCTATTTTGATTTCATCTATCACCTCTGCCATTTTTGCGCAGTACGTTTTGTTTGTCATCTTTTGGGGGTTCCAATACGTGTTTATTATGATGACTTGGTTTCCAATCCTCTTGCTATTTGATTTTCCTTCGTTGGTCCATGTGGTCAGTATTACTAACATCTCATATGATTTGTGTAATTTTGTCGGTGTTGCCAGGCCTACTCCCATTTTCGTTGCTGTCAATAGGCCTGAGGATGGTCGGCCTAACAAGCCCTTGCTTGCAGGTGCTATTTCCACTACATAGCCGTCTAGGCCGGGTTTTTCTTGTAGCCAAGTTTCTTGTAGGCATATGATGTCTAGTGCGCCTAAGTCCACGTCGCCCGGTCTGGTTAAGTGCGTGTATCCTCTTGTGTTCCATGACCCCAGGATGAAACATTTCTTGGTTTCTTTTTGGTCACCACTTCTTTGTTCATCCCACATAGATGCCGGTGACCGTGTTAGTTGCTAATTTTCTGTTTTGCCCATTAAGGCTGCTTTTAGCCATGCTAGCGGGCCCGTGTTCGTTGACGTCTCCTTTGTTTGTCTCGGAGGTGATTTCTTTGCTCTCTCGTTTCTACTGTGGCGGCCAGTTCTCTCTGGACTAAAATGTCTCTGAACGCGTCTTGGTTCCACTCTCCGGTATAGGTTCTGATATTCTGCGCCCGTGTCCTGGTGCTCCTTCCTTGATTGCGTGTTTTGTTTTTCGTCCTTATGGGGTCTTCGGTTCTCTTTTCTGTCTTCCGTTCGTCCATACATCACTTCCCAATCGATACCCCTTTCTTCTCTATGTTTTCCTAGTCTATTAGATCGATACCGCTCTTCTGTCCGTGAAGTGAAATGGTATTGTCTTCTTTCTTTTTCATCGTACTTAGGGTCTTTCTTTTCTTTTTGTATTTCTCTTTTTATTTCTGTCAGCCCAAACCCATTTTGGAGCATTTCAGTAGCTGCGTTTGCTTCCGTTTCTTGCCGGATTGGTTCTTTCACGTGAATGTATGCCTTTGCGATCTTTCCTCTATGATAAGGTTCTACTAGCGTGATATCTTCTGTTTTTATCATCTTCAACGCGTTCATTTTGCTCATTAATTTCAAGATCGTCTTCCTATTTAGGATCATATATCCACTTTTTAGATCTAATTGCTAATTGCGTTCCTGTCTTTCCGCTTTTGACATACCAGTTCTTCTGTTTTTCTCTGGGCTTTTTATCACCTGTTCTCGGTGCGTTGTTGACCGCTCACTTATTCTTTGGTCTTTTGAGGGCTTTCGTTCTTCTTCTCTGTTCTTTTTTTGTGTTTCCGTTTCTCTCCCCTTTTGGATCTCACTTGCCTCTCGGCTTCTTTTTGGTGTTTGGGGTTTCATGTTTTGTCTAATTTCTATTTCTTTCTCTGGTTCTTTTTGCTTTTGTGTTTGCTGATCTGTGTTCACCTCCATCACTGAGTTGTTGGAGGCGGTCTCTCAATGCTGGGACAAGTTCATCAGGTTTGTGTCGCTCATAAAATCTTCGACCGAGAGGGGGGGCTTCTCATTTTGTCTCTTTTACTTTCTTTCTGGCTTTTTTCTGAACTTTCCTCTCTGATTTCTTCTTCTTTTTTTTTTCTTTTAGTTTTTCTGCTTCCTGCTGCTCCGCCTTCTCTGTCATCGGGTCTTTGTCAGCCTTGTCATTTTTCTTTAGTTTCAATATCACTGGGGCTTTATTCTGGGGATGATTCTGGAGTCCTGATTTGATTGGGTATGTTTGTGGGGGTTTGGATCTTTTCTCCATCACTTCCTTTATCTCATGGTCTCCTTTGTGTCTCTCTGTTATTGCCGCATTTTTTCTTTCCCGCTCTGATTTTTTGGTTTTCTCGTTCTCCTCCTCTGTCCCTCTTTTTAGGCACTCAATTTGATTCTTTAAGTCCTCCAGTTCTTTTTCCCACCCTTTCTTGTAGGCGTCGTTTCTTTCTTCTACAGCTGTGATGTATCCTTCTATATGCGTGATTTTTGTGGACATTGAAGCCAGAATTGATGTGTTGTCTTGTATTCCTTCTTTTATTGTTTCGTATAATTTGCAATATGGCGCCAGTGCTATCGTTATTGCAGACATGATTGTTAGTAGATCTGGTTTTTTACTGGGGACTCCTTTTGTATCGGCGTGCCTAATTCACTTATCCTTCTATTTTTCGGCGATTTTGGAGTACTGGCTATTTTCCCTGGCATAGCCATTATTTCTGTGAATAGGCTATCGCTTAACCTGTGTCTGTGTGCTTTTTCCTCCAACCTTATGCACTTAGGTTTTTCTTTCTGTGTTTCTCTTTGTTGGTTCTCTCCATATAGTTCTCTTACTTTCTCGGGGTACGAAGTAACTGGTCTGAATTCGGGTGTGCTTTTGCCCCATCTGGGCCGTCCACATTTTGTCGTTGATCTTTTGGTTGGGACACCCTCTCCCGGGCCAGGGCCTGTCTTTGGTTGTTGTCTTCGGGTCTTGCGGTATTTCCCCCTCCTTCAGGGGGCTCCTCCTGATGTTCTTTTAAGGTGCTTTGCTTCCGTCTTTCTTCTCTTTCTTCTATTTGTCGCCGGATTGCTTTCGCCGCATTCTTTTTTTCCTGCAGGAGCTGCGGCAGACCTATAGCTGGCGATCCTTCTGGCCCCGGTGAGACCCCGGGGGTCTGTTGGGTGTCTCCTTAGTAATTTACCTCAACCGCTTCCAGCAGTTCTGCGTCAGATAGATCGTTTTCCGGTTCTAATTTTCGTTTCTGCTGGTTAAAGAAAAATGCTTTCAATGTTCCTGACAAGGATACTGGCAATGATCCTTTTTGCATTCCCTCATTTTTTTTTTTTTGCGGTTTCTTTTTTATATTTTCTAATGTCGTTTTCGTTTTTCCTAGCTGTTCACGTCCTCTTTCTTTATTATTTTTTGTTGTTTTCATTTCGTTTGTCTTTTCTTGGTTTTTTCTTTGCGTTGTTGGTTTATTGGTAGTTATCCTTTTTTTCTGTTTTACTTCTAAGGCTTTTTTTTCTTGTTCTATTTCGGAATCTGAGTCTGACGTCCCCGTTTCACTTTCATTCCAACTTTCTTCTGTACTACTTTCTTTCCCCTCGTTGCTGATGGATTTGTTACTTGGCACTTGCGTCCGATTTTCTTCCCTTTGTTTTGCCTCTTCTTCTATTACGTTCTCACTTATGCCTAGTTCCTCATCAGTGTCAACAAATCCTGGTTCCCTGTGTACACTTGCTTTTACGACTGTTTTGGGAACCTTCTCTTTTGGCCAGTCTAGCCTTCTTCCTTCTTCATTTTCTTGTGGTAAACTGTCCACCTCCACACTTTCCCTTTCTTGAGTGGTGGTCAGCTTGTTAGCCTGGCTCTTGGCCAATTCCACTATCTGCGTCCCTTTGGTGTTTTCATTTGGGCTGTCTATTTGACCTCAAACTTTTTCACGGCGTTTCTCTAGACCCCTCCTCTCCCTGTTCCCCATCCGCGTGGGGCTCCTCCTCCCAGCCCTCCCTGAGTCCGGCGAGGCAGGCAGGGCTGGCTGTCCTGCTCCGCGGTTTGTTGTCTTTTCCGATGATTTCTTCTTCCTCCGGTCCTCGGCGTCACAGCGCTCCTGCTGAGGGTCCGTCAGCGGCTGCCCTCCGGCTGCCGTTTCCGGAAACCCACTCGCCTTAGGCGCGGTGTGTAGGGCACTGGTCACCTCAGATCCCGGTAGGTCTTGCTTACTTTCACCGCTTAGATTTATTTGTGGGACTTGTGGTTCTGTTGTTACTGGTTCTGTTGTTACTTGTGCATCTTTCTCCTTTGGTTCGAAGACGCACACCTCTCTGAGCTCGTTATTCGTACTGTTGAAACGAGACCTCGGCGTATGTGGCTCTTTTTTTCCTTCGTGGGCAGTTTCTTCACTGAGAAGCGTCTTAGATTTCAGCCGCATGGCTGGCGATTTCACACTCCTTAGACGCCGTTTGTTGTTATCAGTGTTGTCAGTGTCCGAAACCGCTCCCGCCTCGTCCGGTTTTTCATTTTTACTATTTTTTCGCCCTTGCTGTAACGATGGTCTCTCATATTTCTGGGATGCATCCATATTACGTCTACCTCTGCCCTCGCGAGCTCCCGCGGACTCCAGCAGACTCAACTCTCCTCACCCAACTCCGCTCACCGCTCCGCTCTGGTGCAGGGTTTTTAAGCCCTCCCACACGCTGTAGTAGACAGGGGAGAGAGACTCCAGCAGACTCCAGCAGACTCAACTCTCCTCACCCAACTCCGCTCACCGCTCCGCTCTGGTGCAGGGTTTTTAAGCCCTCCCACACGCTGTAGTAGACAGGGGAGAGAGACTCCAGCAGACTCCAGCAGATTCTACTCTCCTCACCCAACTCCGCTCACCGCTCCGCTCTGGTGCAGGGTTTTTAAGCCCTCCCACACGCTGTAGTAGACAGGGGAGAGAGACTCCAGCAGACTCCAGCAGACTCAACTCTCCTCACCCAACTCCGCTCACCGCTCCGCTCTGGTGCAGGGTTTTTAAGCCCTCCCACACGCTGTAGTAGACAGGGGAAAGAGACTCCAGCAGACTCCAGCAGACTCAACTCTCCTCACCCAACTCCGCTCACCGCTCCGCTCTGGTGCAGGGTTTTTAAACCCTCCCACACGCTGTAGTAGACAGGGGAGAGAGACTCCAGCAGACTCCAGCAGACTCAACTCTCCTCACCCAACTCCGCTCACCGCTCCGCTCTGGTGCAGGGTTTTTAAGCCCTCCCACACGCTGTAGTAGACAGGGGAGAGAGACTCCAGCAGACTCCAGCAGACTTCAATAATTACAATAACCCAGCTCGCTTCCCCAGCTTCATGCACACCTTCTTGGTTCCAGTACCTACCACGAAGCTGTATTGCCACTCTTCCAGCTTTAGATAACCTTGTATCATAGGACACTGTACCTGGTGCTGCCTGGAAACTGAAATCCGCTATGTTCATACTCGGTTGCACTAAGCCAGAGCAAAGCTGTCCTTTCAGAAGGCACAGTGATGTCAGATCCAAGTGAACTTCTTAGGGCACAAGATCACCCAGGAGGGTCTTAATCCACAGGCGAAGAAGGTGGAAGCCTTATTGAATTTATAAGACCCTACTACTCTACGAGAATTAAGAAGCCATCCTGGACTCACTAATTATATTCGGAAGTTCATTGAAGACTACGCAGAGGTCACTCACTCCTTGTTCCATTTATTAAAGGCCGGAGTCAAGTGGGAGTGGGGTCCGGAACAAACTGCGGCAGTTAAACAACTGAAAGGATGCCTTTTCCAAGCTCCTTGTTTGGCTAACACCATAAAGAACAAGGATTTCTTCTTGGAGACGGGGTTCTCAGATACTTGCCTAACAGCAGTATTATACCGAAAGCACGACAAGGTCAAAAAAGTCTTCTCATATGTGAGTAAGACTTTGGGCCTCATTACGACCCTGGCGCTAAGTGTTTAACAGCGCCATAAAAGGCTGTGGTGCCGTTAAACACTTAGCGCCTTACTACGAGGTCCTTTTGCAGGACCCGACCTTAACGGCTGGTCTAAAACAGCCGTTAAAGTAGGGACCCGCAAAGGGACCTTGGTGCTAAGTACGGTACCCCAATTTGCGGTACCATACTTAGCGCCTTCCCCATTCCCATAGAGCCCTATGGGGCAAAAATGGGAATGGGGAAGGGCCATGGTTCAATGGGGAATTACCGCCCCGCCAACCTTGGAATGGGGTGGTAATTCCCCATTGAACCATGGCGGACCCGTTACAACACCGGCACCAACCATGGTGCTAATAGCACCATGGTTTAGCGCCGGTGTTGTAATGAGGGCCTTTGTCTTTTGTGGAGGAAATATTCAATGACTGTGAGAAGGCACTCCTGGCAATGGTGTGGGCAATGAAAACGTATCTCCCATTCATACAGGGGGAGCACATCATTGTCGAGACTCACCAACCCTTGCAATATCTACAAAGTTACAGAATCCAGGTAGGGAACCATATTCATTCCAGAATTACTTGCTGGATTCTGTCCATGCAAGGCTTTCCTGTGGAGGTCAGATATGGTCAAAACAAGAAGATTCCCTTAGCACAAGGGTTGGCAGACTTGTATGATTGTGCTCAACCTCCCCACACAAGGTCTATGAAGGAGACACGTGTAAGGGGATACCCACAGTTTATGTGGATGGGTGCTCCTACCACGTTGATTACAACAGGGAAAAAGAACTGGACCCAGCATTGGGAATGCCTGGGTGAATGATACTCAGGAAACCCTCTGCTGGCTATACAATAGGACCCCGAAGTAGTCAGGTTGAAGAGTTTATGTCTGTTCATCAACCCATCCTCACTGCAGTGCACCACCAACTCAATGAACTGGTCATGCTCACTGACTCTGATTATGTCAGGAATGGGTTTGTGGATCACCTGATTAACTGGAAGAATCGAGGCATGCTTTGTGCCAACAATAAACCCTTAAAGCATGTGTTAGGGAGAATTCTCCAGAATGGCTAATTTCCCTTCCTACTGAGTCCCTCAGCAGCTTTGCTGGATTTCTAGGATTTATTTTTGTTCACCTGGTAAGAGTGTGAGCCTGTTTTCCCACTCTTACATGTGTTTTGCTGTGTGTGTTTAACATTTCCGTGTGTTCATAGGCATCGTCTTTTTACTGTGCACCTTCAGTGCAGTGACACAGGGTTATCTTTTCGACTTCCCAAATCTGACTCCATTTTCTGGGGCTAACTACTGTCTCGCAGAACATGTAAAGTTGCCATTGACTCTATTAGTCTCTTTTAAAACTCACAGAGCCAGTACAAACTATCTTAAATAGAGTTCTGGAAAGGGTTAATACTTATCCCCTTTTGTCTGTATCTCTTGGAGCATTGTTTTGCTCCCTTTTCATTAAGACTTGGATGGTGGCAGTGGTAACTACACTAATTTTCCTACTGGGGTTATCTTAAATAGCCCTGGTATTGTTTTAGGCTATCTTGGTAGCCTCGAACTTAAACCTGCTAGACCATATACGTTTTTATACGGTTCCGGCTGGGTTTAGTCGCCATTTCTTTTTGTAAAAGTCTTTCTCGTGTTTTACTTTGTGGGCCCCGGGAGTTGCTCACTGCTATTTCTGGAAAGAAAGAGGCAACGGGGAAACCCAAGACCTCAAGGAAAAAGTCAGACAGCACCCCTGTGCTACCAACTCAAACATCCCCAAGATTGTCCAAGGTCACACCTGTGACCTATCCACCTGCTGAGGCAGAGTGTGAGGTAAAATCATGTGTGGTTGATCCAGTTTCTGAAGAGTTAGATCTGGAGGAAGACACTGTTTTGGTTGGATATCTTGACCCTGTTGACCATCCTGAGCTGCAGTCTTTACTGGCAGAAGGTGGACCCAACAGGGCAGACTTCAGCAGAGGACAAAGAGAGTGTCCTACTCTCGAAGGTCTTCGACAACAGTCTGCTAACCAACTTGATGGGCAAGAGGTTGGAAAGCATAGGTTAAGCTAGGAAGATGGTTTCTTCTACAGTGAACCGACTGAGTCTATCCCTGGACACTGCAAAAGAATTGTAGTGCCCCTTGCCAACAGACTCCAAATCCTACAGTTGGCCCATGAGATACCTCGGCTGGACATTTGAGTTTCAAAAAGTCCAAGGAAAGGCTCTCCTTATACCTCAACTGGCCTAAGATGGGTTCAGAAGTTGACAAATTCTGTAGGAGCTGTCACACTTGCCAAACCTCTGGCAAGAGTGGAGCCAAAAATGTGGCAGCCCTGGTGCCTCTCTCAGTGGTGGGAGTTCCTTTTGAGAGGGTGGGCATCAACATTGTTGGTCCGCTTGACCCTCCCACATCTTCAGGGAACAGGTTTATCCTGGTTGTAGTAGACAATGCTACAAGATACCCAGAAGCAATACTTATGAGGATTGTTACGGCGCAGGCTGTGGCTAAGGCTCTACTTGGTATTTTTACCAGAGTAGGGTTTCCTAAGGAAGTGATATCCGACAGGGGATCCAATTTTATGTCCCACTACATGCAAGGCATGTGGAAAAACTGTGGTGTCACTTACAACTTCTCTACAATCTACCATCCACAGACAAATGGACTGGTAGAGAGGTATAATCGAACTTTGAAGAGCATGACAGGTGCTTTAGAGGAACCCCTTAAAAGAAGTGGGACCTTCTGCTGCCATGCCTTCTCTTTGCTTATAGAGAAGTCTCTCAGAAGGGAGTTGGATACAATCCCTTTGAACTTCTTTATGGCCATCCAGTCAGGGGTCCATTGGCCCTGATTAAGGAGGGGTTGGAGAGTGCTCCTTCTCCCAAGCCAGTCAGAGTAAATGACTATGTGATAGGTCTCCAGAAGAGAATGTCACACATGATGGCAGAAGCTAGAGATAACTTAAAAGCTGGTCAGGCTCTACCAGCTTGTATTAGTTATGGTGCCAACAAGGCAGAGGGCCTTGCAGGACAAATGGATAGGACCCTTCAAGGTTGTGGGCAAACTTGGAGAGGTGAACTATTTGGTGGATTTAGGCAGACGTACGGGGGCTACCAGAGTCTTTCACACCAACAGTTTGAAAGCATATGTCTCAAGACCAGAAGTGAGAGATTTGCTTCGAGCTTCAGCTCAAGAGGAGGAGGAGAGTGAACCTCTACCTGACCTCCTCAGAGGCCAACCTTTGGATGAGAAAATAGAAGGAGTCAATCTCTCTTCTCAACTGACATCTGAACAACGGGAGGAGTGCAAAGTTCTGTTAAATCAGTTTGCCTCCCTATTTTCACTTTCACCAAACCTGACTCTTTGGGGCCAGCATGATATTCTCACTGGTGACTGTCTACCTGTGAAAATCAGAGGTTACAGAATGTCAGAACATGTGCGATCCCACCTCAAAGGAAGGGTCAACAAGATGCTTGATCTCGGGGTTATTGCGACCTCTACAAGTCCCTGGTCTAGTCCAGTTGGTCTAGTCCTGTTGTTCTAGTACCAAAGGCAGGATCCAAGGAGTTGAGATACTGTGTGGACTATAAAGCTCTTAATGCAGTCACTAAGACTGATGCCCATCCTTTGCGAAGGACAGATGAACTGGTGGATAGACTTGGTTAAGCCAAGTACCTCAGTACATTTGATCTGACATCAGGCTATTGGAAAATAGCCGTGACAGACCATGCCAAGGAGAAAACTGCATTCACAACCCCAGCAGGCCTCTACCAGTTTAAGGTTATGCCTTTTGGACTAAAGAATGCACCTGCTACATTCCAAAGGATGGTCAATCAAGTTCTGAATGGGATGGATGACTTCTGCATGGCATACGTGGATGACATTGCAGTGTTCAGCCCTACATGGAAAGAACATATTGATCATTTAGGATATGTTTTGCAGGCTCTTGAGTAGGCCCATCTGACCATAAAGGCAAGAAAATGTCAAATTGGTCAGAGCAAAGTGGTCTACCTTGGTCATGAGGTAGGAGGAGGTGCTATAAGGCCATTGCCTAGCAAAGTACAAGCTGTACAAAACTGGGCCACCCCTACTACTCAAACCCAAGTGAGAGCTTTCCTAGGTCTCACTGGGTACTACAGGAATTTCTTAGAGAACTATGGGACCATAGCTTCTCCCTTGAATGTGATCTCCTCTCCAAAATTCTCTAAAAAGGTTAGATGGAATGAGGAGTGCCTTCAAGCCTTTGAAAACCTGACGGAAGCCCTTTCTAAGTCCTAAGAGCTCCTGATTATCACCAACCCTTCATTGTGCAGACAGATGCATCCAATATATAGGCATAGGTGCATTCCTTAGTCAACTGGATGAGAAAGGTAGGGAGCACCCCATTTGCTTCATCAGTAGGAAACTGAAGGAACCAGAAATAAGGTGGGTAGCCATAGAGTGTGAATGTTTGCCATTGTGTGGTCTTTGAAGATGTTCAGACCATACTTGTATAGATCTACTTTTGTGATTCAAACTGACCTCCAACCCTTGAGATAGCTCATGCAAATGAAAGGGGAGAACCCAAAACTTCTAGGATGGTCAACCTGCCTACAAGGGTTTCATTTCACCATCGAGCAGGATGTCACCACCAAAATGCTGATGGTCTTTCTAGGATGTTTTTAACCGACTAGAGGTAGAGATTCATCAAGGAGTGGATTAAATCCTCCTGTCCCTTAGTCTGAAGGGGGGGGGTGGGCGAGTGTTAGGGAGAATTCTCCAGAATGGCTAATTTCCCTTACCTACTGAGTCCCTCAGCAGCTTTGCTGGATTTCTGGGATTTATTTTTTCACCTGGTAAGAGTGTGAACCTTTTTTCCCACTCTTACATTGTGTTTTGCTGTGTGTGTTTAACATTTTTGTGTTCATATACTGTGGAGCATCACCTACTCCATAGACATCATCTTTTTACTGTGTGTTACACAGCAGCTTCAGTGCAGTGACACAGGGTTGACATTTAAAAAAAATATTATTGATATACTTGATTAATCAACTTTTCAATACATTTATACACATTTGTAAAAAAGCAATTTCATATTAAAACTTATAATATACAATTTCTTTAACATCATTACATTCAACATCATTGCATTTAACCAAAAGAAGAATACAAAAATCAGAAAAGAAACAATACAACAATACAGAAATCAAACAAGAGTAGCCAAGAAATACTCTATCCACTATTCGGGCAGTATAATCTAATATCTTGTTTCACATGTCTTATTTGGTTTCACAGCAGTCATTAACTACTTTAACATTATTTCAAGTGTTATCATAAATTAATTGGTTACCCATTCTGTATCTTCAACGATATTAGATCATTAACAATTGCTATTCTTATTTTGTTTGATTGAGTATTGTAAATGTCTATGCCCTGGCAACAACCACCGCAGCATATCACATCCATAGAGTCAAACATTTCAACTATGATCTATGGGAAACTTTTAATGTCCGCGAACAATGGAAGTGTTCTTAGAACACTTTGAACTTGCCAGCGAACAATACGGACACCGTTTTCAGGACACCCCCTACGAACATTTCAGAACAACGCGATAGTTCTTACAACACTTTCAACTTAACAACGAACAATACGGACAGCATCCTAAGGACACCCCCTACGAACATTCCAGGACACCGGGAGTGTTCTTAGAAGCGTCTTCAGAACACCACCATCTTGTTTATTTGCGAACATTTCAGGACACCGCAAGTGTTCTTAGGACACATTCAACTTGACAAAGAACAATACGGACAGCGTCCTCAGGACACCCCCTACGAACACTCCCCGGACACCGCGAGTGTTCTTAGAAGCGTCTTCAGAACACCCCCATTTTGTTTATTTGCGAACATTTCAGGACACCGCGAGTGTTCTTAGGACACATTCAACTTGACAGAGAACAATACGAACAGTGTCCTCAGGACCCCCCCTACGAACACTCCCCGGACACCACGAGTGTTCTTAGAAGCGTCTTCAGAACACCCCCATTTTGTTTATTTGCGAACATTTCAGGACACCGCGAGTGTTCTTAGGACACATTCAACTTGGCAGAGAACAATACGGACAGCGTCCTCAGGACACCCCCTACGAACACTCCCCGGACACCGCGAGTGTTCTTAGAAGCGTCTTCAGAACACCCCCATTTTGTTTATTTGCGAACATTTCAGGACACTGCGAGTGTTCTTAGAACACATTCAACTTGACAGAGAACAATACGGACAGCGTCCTCAGGACAAAACCTACGAACACTCCCCGGACACCGCGAGTGTTCTTAGAACAGTTTCACTTTGCTTGCGAACAAAACGGACACATATTGACTCCTTAGAACACCCCCTAGTCAGTTTATTTAGAACATTTCAGAACACCCGTGATGGCCGCAAACAAATCAAACACAAAAAGAACGTCTAACACATAAAAAACACAACTTTCATCCTATGTCATACACTCCCACCATCCCCAAACACTCCTACACACCAACGCACTCTACAAAATACACATTTTGAACAAAGTTTCACCGCGCTGTCCGGGGTCGTCCGCGAATCCAATATGGCGGGCGCTACCGAAAAATCTGACGCACTCCACGCCGTCCAATCAGCGAACTCGTCGCATGTCCGCGGACATGACGCAAGCCCATGGGCCAATCAGGGTGCTGTCCGCGGAGCGAACAGGGAAGTCCGTCCGCGAAGCGAACGCAGATATCATTAATTTTTTTGCCTTACATTTTGGTCATTTTAAAAAAAACTACTGGACGGATTTACACCAAATTTACAAAAGCACGCTTTTGGGACCAGGTCGCCGCTCCTGCCGCAAATTTGGTGTAAATCCGTCCAGCGGTTCGGGCTGTAGCCGTGCGCAAAGTTTTTTCCCATTCAGTCTATGGGAAAAAAAAATTTTTATTGGGACCCCCCTATAACTTTTCCCCCCCTGGACGAATCCTCACCAAACTTTGCAAAAATATTCAGAGTGACCAACTACTTTTTTTGCAAAGTTTGGTGAGGATCCGTCCAGGGAGAGCGAAGTTATAAGCCGCCCAAAAAGTGTTCTTCCTATGGAAACAGCAACTTAACCATAACTACATGGCCACTACCGTGGCCATGTAATATATATATATATATATATATATATATATATATAGTCTGTGCACTCATAAGAGATTGCAGCTGTACTTACCTTTCCTGCTGGCGGTTCTACGTGTGCCGGAGGACGCACGGACGATCATCATAAGGTAGGCTTTGTTTCGGCTTGCTTATTTCTCTTATTTCACTTGTGCCTACTGTGTCTATAATCCCTCTCCGCACCTGTGCTTTGTCCTTTTGTGACCGTATTCTAAATTACAGGTCGGTACTCCGCATTTAGGCCCCTCCAGTGGAGAGTATTATTTTTCTCTGCCCATTTATCTTTCATCGTGGCAGCTACTAAAAAGACAGACATGCAGGACGCCTGGGTAGCAGCCTGGGCACTTCAGGCTAAAGATCTCGTCAGTGAAAAAACAGGAATTTGCAGTCACTTTGCCCATTATTGGGGCCAATTAAAAGACTAACCCTAATGTCGGCATAGAAGTGACTTTAGTAAAGGAGCTCGGAAAACCCCAGAGAAAAGAGATATCAAAGTGGTGGGAGGAGCATTCTCTTCAAAATTACCTGGATATTGGTAGGATACCTAGTGGTCTGCGCATTATGACTACCCACTCTTTCGAGGATCAAGATCCATTAATGCTCCAAGAATGGGGTGAAGCCAGCAAAGTTTGCTCTGTCAAGTTCTTAGCCATTCTTGTAAAATATGCCAAATTGGATCGTGAGACAGCACTTAAAGAATTGGCCACAATAGAGACTGAGCTCACTAAAATTCCAATTACTGAGGAAGACAGTCGATGAAGGCTTAATCCCTTACGAGGATGAGATAAAACAACGTAAGCACAGAAAGTTCCTTTGGGATAAAATAGATTATGAGATGGGACGTTTTTTCACTTTTGCCAAACGTTTTGATTCCCTTTGCAAAACCACTGCCACACAATCAGCCGCTATACAGTCTGGTGATTCAGTTGCTGCTACATCCGAGTCAGATGTTTCTGCGTCTGAAACTGATGAGCCTACACCCAGACTGAATTTTTTAGACGAAATGCGGCTCTTGTGTCAAGATGGGAAAAATCAAAAAAGGGGCAAGGGTCGCGGCAAAACAAGAGGAAGAGGACAGAAATCCAAGGCAGGAAGATCATCCGCCGAGGCCGACGTGGGAAACGGTGTAAAGGGGCATCAACAGGACAGATCAATGCACTCTGGGATAAAAAATCAACAACAGATACCATTAAGTGCTGCCAAATAATTAACCTATCGTCCCACATCCTCACTACATCGCAAACATTGCTCCTGTCTTTGGGTTTACATTTTTGCCCCACTATGAATTTTGACTATGTACAAATACGCATTGATCTAGATAAGTTTTGCGTAAAATTAAACTCAAGAAGTTTTTTGCTGCCAATCCCACACTTTTTAAACACTCAACACCACGTACTGGTGGCACCGATCTACTTATCTCCAATATACCTTCACTTATGGATCTCGCTTGCCTCGATGATGACAAATTTGATTCTGCTAACTTTGATTTGCTTGATTTATAAATCAATCCGAACAGGGACATGCTCCCCAAATTGAAGAGCAAATCAAGATTTAACACACAATTTCCGGTGGGGGGTTGCTTTGAGGCATTCTATGATCTCTGTGTAATTGATCTGAGAAAACTGCGACAAAGAACCAGCATTAACAAGAAGAACCTCACTCCTGCTCAACGTCTGGCCATTGGTGAACTCCAACAGTTATCCAGCATTGTCATCAAACCAGTCAACAAAGGCTCTAACATTGTGATACAAGACAGAACTAAGTATATGGCTGAAGCCAATCGGCAATTGTATGACCGTTTGTGCTATACCAAATTCTCCAAAGACCCTTTTGTTGAAATAAGAGCTGAACTTACTGCCCTTTGTACTAAGTGGGCGAGTGAAAACCTATTAGAGGATGATTTGATCAAATTCCTTATCCCTGCATGTCATAAAGTTCCCACCATTTATTTTCTTCCCAAAACTCACAAATCACTTAGACATCCCCCTGATAGGCCTATTGTCAACATATGTGGCTCCTTATTAGAACATCTGGCACAATTTATTGATGAAACTCTTCTTCCGTTTGTATCAGTATTGCCATCCTACCTCAGGGATACTAAGGATTTCTTACAACATGTGACTAATACACGTTGGGAAAAAGGTTTGATGTTGGCTACACTTGACATAGTCTCCTTGTATACCTCTATTGAACACCCTGTAGGTATCAATGCATGCAAATATTATTTGGACACTCGCTCACTCAGTTATTTTGGACACAGCTCTATGATTTTGGAGATGTTCCTTTTCTGTCTACAAAATAATGTTTTTCTGTTTGAGGGGTCTTTCTTTTGTCAAGTTAGGGGGACTGCCATGGGCAGCACATTCACCCCGGCTTATGCTAATGTCACGATGGGGTGGTGGGAGGCCACTTTTCTATCAGATTTACTTTTGTCTTGTTTTCCAACACAGACTGTCTCTTGGTGGCGGTACATCGATGATCTGTTTATTATTTGGAAGGGCACGGAAAGCGATTGGCTATCTTTTGTTAAGAGTATTATTACCAACAAGGCCAACCTCAGCTTTACTGAATGTCATAGCCATTTCGAGATTATCTATCTGGATGTGATCTTCATGTAGGACAGCTCAGGTATTCATACGGCACTCCACAAAATACCCTCTAACACTGATCTGCCCCTTCATGCCAACAACTGTCACCCTCCGCTGTGTAAAAAATCAATTCCTTATGGTGAATTTATCCGTTTTCGTCGGAACTGAACTAACATTGCCTGGTTTGACCAACATTGTGCATTGGCAGCTGCTGACTTTGTGAAACAAGGGTATGACAAGAGAACCATTGAAATGGCCTATACCAAGGCATGTGGAATGTCCAGAGACAAACTTTTGTATGATAATAATTCTGCCAAACCTAGTATCAACGATGAACCCAGATTGATTATATCTTTTGACACTACCTCCAATAACATACGGAAAATTGTTGAGAAACATTGGTGTGTCTTAACTCTAGATAATGACCTCAGATCCGTACTTTCCAAATGTCCCAACATGACTTTCAAACATGTGCCATCCCTCAGAGACAATCTGGTGTCCAGTTTCCTGTCTCCAGTTGAAGAAAATGTTTCTGCTATGACCTGGCTACCCGCCTCTTCCATAGGATTTACTAAATATATGAAATGTAAAGCTTGTGCACATACCACCGTGCTGAAATCATTTGTACACCCTGTCACTAAAATCCATTACAAGATAAAATATTCCATCAATTGTGACACTACCTTTGTGGTGTACGTTCTCTCATGTCCCTGTATGAGATGGTACATTGGGAGTACAACATGTAAACTTAAGTTGCGCATCCTTCAACATCTCAGAGCCATTAAGAACTCGGACCCAGGGTACCCCATGGCTAAATACTTTAAACAGGAATATGGGCATGACTTTAATCTGTTAACATTCTTTGCAGTGGCACATGTGCCCATACATCTCAGGGGTGGTGGTGAGTTGTATACTTTTTTGGGGACTTGATTTTCTTCTCCACTTTGCATTACATTTCATCTTGCTCTTATTCTCCTGTTTTCTCTTTCTTTTTATGATTATGTTTTCATGAACTTTCACTGTGTGCTCCTGTATGAACCTCTTTAGCCCTGGGTATGATTATTTATATCTTATCCTTTTAATATTGTTTATTTTTGCCCATGATCTGGCTGCTTATTATCGCAATCTCTAGGGGAGTGGTATTTATTTGTATATATTCATATTTTGTAGACCCTAGGAGGGGTCTCATTTTGATCTTTTTTCTTCTGTATACCTTCTTTCTCTGTTTATTGGTGGTTGGTACTATTTGCTTCATTTAATTAATTCTATACTGTTTCATGGTATTTGACCTTTGGGACTTTTCTCATCATGTGTTTACTTCAATTGCCATTGCAGCATTTACTTGCTTGGACGGTTCCAGCTTCCTTTTGCACTTGCACTTTAGATTGGCCCCGTTATTATGTGGCCTTTAAGAGATTTTCTCTTGGCTTGTTGCTACTTATGCACTTTATGCTTGGAACGTTCTTTGTATTTGCATTATATGTTACATCTATATTCTGCCCTTATTCCATGATTAGAGTAGTGACTACTCTGTATACCAGCAGCCGTTGTTGGCCCTCAGGGTGGAATTAAATTGCTGCAATTATTTTATACTATGAGGTGCGCTTCATCAAATTGTTCTTTCTTTATGACCTTACCTGTGTCTAAGGATGTAGGATTGAGTTTCTCTATATACAGGACCATGTGCTATTGTTGTGTTCTATGGTTAGGTATGGCTGGTGTCTTACCTTTTGACTCTGGATTGTGAGGTATTATTACATTGTAATTCCATTGGTGGCGATCTCATCCCCCCTCCTGCGCTAGCACTTTAGTCATTCATGTTATTCCAACTTTTATTAGCCAGCCCACCTTTCTGTTGTATGATCTGCCTTATTCATGTGCACGCCTCATGTTGGTCATCTTATTGCCATTTCCAGCCTTGTGTTCTTAATATTTCACATTTTACCATCCTTCCATTTGGATACATTTTAATATGAAGTATTATCATTTTTCTGTTTAAATGCATGCATGGCCGAACTAACTTTGGGGATTACTTTGCCACATGGTGTCCTTACACATGCTATCATTGTTGACAGTGTATCCTTGGTGCATTTATGGGACTTTCACATCTTTGTGTATTTTCACACTAGACGGCTATATGCTCTTCCTTTTCTTGCCCTATTGTCATTTATATGTGCCAGTACTTATGCACTTTGCATCTAAGTACATGTTTTTGCTGTCTTCTTTGGCTTCCATTTGACATGCATGCATTTTTACTCCATTCCATTATGGCCGCCAGCATTTTTTATCAGCTGCTTGGTACTTACAGAGTCAATCAACAGAGTAGAAGGACAACTTGCACGATTGATATTTATGTTAGCTATCCCCCCCTACGTCATCAAGTGCTCAGTGTAGTGCGAAACGCATTGTTTGCAGATCATGCACCACGGCATCCTGCCTCTGTCTGTCCTTGTGTTGCTGCCTGTTGTGCGTTTTACTTTTTGTACAACATTACCTTTTTTTAACTATTAAAACTAATATCTGTATTTATTAAATAGTGTTTTTTTTTGCTATTTTTCCTGGAGTCTGCAATTTGCTACTGGCCCACGGGAGTGTGGTTCGTCTTCTCCTCCTTCCTTCGGATGGATATATATATAAACAAATAGTACTCCTTTCACTTCATTATATTTTTCTTCTAATAATTTCCATTTTAAGAACCACACTCCGTTTTTAGAGTTGTCTTCCTTTTTTCTCCTCAGTCTCACATGTAAGAAAGTCTGGAAACACACAGGCAAAATAAATAAGACTCCCAAATACCTACAGTCGGTGATGTTTCACCACCGACAGTACTATGCCTATAAAAAAGTTTAAAAAACATTTAAAAAGAAATAAAACACAATCTATAGCTGCGGGCATGGAACTACTGATACTCATGGCTATCTTCCTGTATAGCCTCGAATATGGCCGCAAATATTAGGAAAACGGCCAATACTTTCCTGCCCGCCCCTTTGGCCCTCACAAAGTGCCTCCTTCATCTGTGCAAGCACCCCTGTTTCCTGTCACAACACACGCTGATTCTGTGATGCAATTTCCTTTGATATGTCGGCTATTCGAGGCTAGAGCCATGGCTACAGAAAGCTTTTTGTTGCAAATTCAGTTCCGAGACCACCTATAACTTCCAAATTTCAGTTGGTGTCCTCTGCCAACCTCCCCACCCCTAGATTGATGTAATTTGGAATTATTTTAACCTGCATACAGCTTTGAACTACTTTTCTTTTCCAGTTATCCTCGGCTATAACTGCAGTTATTTCTCACATCGAGAAAAAAAGAAGATGGCTGTTGTTTCATTTCTAAAAAACCCTGGATTGGTCATTTATCCAAGATATAGCTATATATTTTTGAGAAAGGTGCACCCCCTTCTCCGAAAAATATTTAAATAACTACTGCACGGAATAACCTCAAACAAAGCAAGTCAATGCTTTGTGCGCAAGTTGTTTCAGGCCTGGTCCAAATCCGTCCAGCAGTTTGGACTGTGCGCTTTGGCAAAAATGTACCTTGTTTGTCTAGGGGAAAATGAATGGGAAAAAGGCTGCAACTTTGGGAAAACATTTTTTTTGTCTTAATAACATTTTTATTTTTTATCAGGTCTTTACAAAACTTTGCAGTCTGGGGGGCCGTCGAGGCCCTAATCACTTTCGAGATTTTGGCCAAATCCGTTACTGGAATAAAAAGTCATTAACAAAACAATTATGAGGGCCCTGTAATATAAATATACATATCACAGGTCCTGTGGTAGCGGCCCCATAGTTATAGTTAAGTTGCTCAATCCATTGGAAAACTGAGCAAACACACTACATGGCCCCACCAAATGTATTCTGCAAAGTTTGGAGAGGTATCATCAAGGGTGGGCAAAGTTATAGGGGGGTCTCAAAATGTGTGGTTTTTCCCTTAGACGCAATGGAAAACAAAAATGCTCACACCTACAACCCAAACCGCTGGATGGTCTTTCACCAAATTTGTCACAGGAGTGGCGGCTTGGTCCCAAAAGTGTGCCTTTGTGAATTTGGTGTAAATCTATCTAGTGATATCTGGATACTGTCTGCAGACTCACTTCCCTTTTTGGTCCGCGGATGGGCCTCTGATTGGTCCAGGGGCTGATGTGAGGTCTGGGGACATCTTGCTGATTGGATAGCGAAAAGCGTGAGGTGCGCCAGATTTTTAGAAACGCCCACCATGTTGGATTCGCGGACACTGGTGGCAGTCTGCAGACAGCGCGGTGGGAGAAAAGTCTGGAAAATATATTTTGGGTTATTTGGTGCTGGAAAGAGGGGCTGGTAAGGGTTGAGGCGTGGAAAAAGATGATATGGGGCTATTTTTGTTGGTTGAAAAAGGTTGGGCAGGTGTGGTAGCTGTCAGCAGACACTGTTATTTCGCAGGACAGCACCGTTAACGGATGGCTTAGAAAAGACGTTTGGGATTATTTGATGACTGAAAGAGGGAATATAAGTGGTAGGGAAGTGGAATGAAGGTAATGTGGCGCTGTTTTTCAAGGTGAACAATGAGTTTGAAAATGCAGCAGTCTGCAGTCAATTTTGGTGTACACAGACATCATTTCGATTGCAGGATGTCAGGGAGAGTTTTATTAGTTGACGGTGTATGGTACATACTTGTTTTATAGTTTATTGTATTGTGACGGTTGATGTGAGTGGCCAGATTATGGGAGGCATGGCCACGGACCCTGGCCCCAAGAATATGTCCACTGGCCACAACCACCACAGTAGTAATATGTGTATAGTATAGTAATTACAGGTAATGTGGTAGGAGTATGGCCAGAATCAACATAGTAGTAATATGTGTATAGTAATTCTAGGTAATGTAGTAGGAGTATGGACAGAATCACCATATTAGTAATATGTGTATAGTAATTCTAAGTAATGACGTGGGAGTACAAAGTGTTTGTAGTACGGAGGAATGATGTTATTGAACTGTATATGGTACTTATGATTTTAGTGTAATTGAGGATGGTGCTAATAGAATATGTATTTGATTACAGTTGCTATGGTTAGTTAGTTTTATAGCATAATGAAGCTTGAATCGCTGGTTTGTTTTCTGTGGGAAAAAACAGTACAATTTGTTAAGCAGGATGGTTTAAAAGCTTTAGTTTTATACAATTTTACATCTACATTTGTTTAGACCCTCATAATCAGTACTGATATTGTCTTAATATTAAATAAACATTGGGGCATTGGAAAAAAAAAGTCCTTATTGGATTTAAAAAAGGGTGATAGTATGTTTGTTTGAAGTATGTTGTGATTAAGGAAATGTTTGAAGTAGTTAGATAACTGTTGACATATTCTAACTACACTAGATGATAGAAGATGTTTACAAATTGAGATGGTGTATTTGAAGTTTTTTGGAATGAAGGATATTTTTCAAGTAGTTAGATACCTGTTGGCGTATTCTAATTAGATTGACTTTGAAAAGTACTATTGTAGTATATGGATGTAGTTAGATACCTGTTGCCATATTCTAACTTCTAATTGTGCTATAGTTTAGTGACTACATTTGGGTTGAAGGAATAGTAAGAAGGTATTTGTTAAATTTGCTGGTAACCTATGTTTTGGAGTAACTGTGGTATTGTTACATTCAAACTAACCACTTCTTTTTTTGACATGCAGTGTAGTGCCCTGAAGTGGTTGTGGCACCAGTGTGGTATACTATACCTACTGTTGGGAAGGCTTTCTTTCCAAGAGATACTTGCCCATGTGTGAAGCCTGTAACCTTACAGTTATGTTTGGCATTGTACCTTAGAAGCAATAGTATGACATATTGGCTATGTGAGTTTATTTGTATGCTGGAACGATTGTCTGAATTGTAAAAAGGGCATAACATGCCATGATTTGCTTTCCAAAGAAATGGTGAAATGGAATGGAATCAGAATTTCGTATGGATACATATACAAATCCTTCATTAGGGATGTGGTCTTGTGAAACTTCTTTGCAGAGAGTGCATGTATGTTTCCAAGTGTATCCATGTAAACATGTACATGGATTCTTGTTTAATGTCTAGGGATTTAGCTACAGCAAGATCGAAGTTGGGTGCAGAATATGTGGTTAATCCGTGTAAATATGTACATGGTTTCTTGTTTAAATGTGGAGGCCTTAATGCTGAATGCCTATGCCACACAAGACCCCTAGACACCTGCATGAATAAGTATGAGTATGTCTTTATCCACAGCCCAGTTTGTGAGCATGTTTAATAAAACATTGTCAGTAGTTTTAAATGTATAACCCAGAAAGGTTATAGGTTCATAACTAGTGGCCCAAATCCTGCCTTATTTTCTAAAAATCCAAAAAACAGTACCCAGAATCTCTATGACAGATTTATAAAAACGAAAGGTATTAATGTCTGGCCCAGGGCTCTTATTTGACATAAGGAGACAGAACAACACCACAAGCTCTTCACAAGCGAACATTAGTTTTTTTTAGATACCCCTTTTGAGTCAAATACAGCGAGAGCTCATTCCTAAGGTTCCCCTTGTGCAAACACAATTAAATTGGAGTGTAACACGAAAGAGCCACAGGCCCGTTATATTTGATGGTGTAGCTTCTATCATATAAAAGGCCATTGACAGCCGATTTCCAAAAGCAGCGGCTATCCTGAGTTGCTGCGGAGCAACCAGCTGCGTCCCACCCTCCTCTGAAAGCTCTTTCCTGCAACGAGCAAAATTTAATGTATACTCTTTCTGCTTGGAGAAGATAGTGGCCCTTGAGGAGTTTGCACGAGTTCTTGGCATAGGGCCCCCAGTCAGGCACTCCCCATTAGGGACCTCCCAATTTCATTTTTTGTTTGTTTTAAGCTAAAACTGCTATCTCTCAACCAGGCCTCAGCGGTATCAAAAGAGATCGGGAGCGGTCAAAAGTTTCCAGGGGGCTTCCTCTCAGACACCTTATCAGATCTGGGTATCAAAACCGCTCCCAGACTAGCGGGTTTAGAAAGTGGCTAGATGTAGATATTAGATAAAGGCCGTGATAGGGAGGAACCCGGGGAAACCCCCACATTCCCCAGAGAAGCAAAATATGATTCATGGTCGTTTTTATGATTTATAGAGTTGTTTCTGAGTTGTGTGTGAACTGTTGGCATGGGTAGGGAGCCAGATAAAGGCCTCCCCCTCCCCGAGAATCCAGCAAAGGTGGCCTGCCAAGGCACTTCTCTTCTGCCACACCATGTCTGTAAGGAAAGATCCCGGATACACCCTATGGCAATGTGACTGCACTCAGGCATTCAAATCTCGACTGTTGCATCTCACATGGGGTCCGTTTGGATTAAGGAGCATCTTCACAGAGGCCCTGGAGGTAAGACTGGTTCTACTAAGCAGACCAGAGCTCTTTCACCTGAACTCATTACCAATGGTGACCTAAGGGGTCCAAGAGACTGATCCTGCTGTGCACATAAAACGTTCCAGCAAAGGTGGGAAAAACAAGAAAAACAAGACACCAATGAACATGCCTGCAGGGGCAAATGATGGGGGCATTGGAGAGAAGGTCCAGGCATCCTCTGCAGAGTAACCACTCGCCCTTATACTTAGCTGAAGCCATGAGGGATGGCTTGCCGGCAGATCCAGCTGTTTTAAAGTTGCAGGATCTTGTCATCTCTATGCTTAATTCCCTTCCAGAGTGTCTTTTCTTTGTTCAAACTCATACAAATAACCATATCTTTGGTTGCGTAAATGCCCATATTGCCCGTAGGCAGACAGGGGCAGAGAAAAACCTATTGATACAGTCTTGTTAAGGTTGGTTTTCTCAATGACGACAGAAGTACTTATGCATCCATATTAAAGCCTGGTCCATAAGAGAACACTACGTCTACTCAGACTAGTAGCTTGCAGAATCCTGCACACAAAAGAAAGATTGTTTGCTCCCCTTGCTTGATCACAAGACTTTTAGAATCGTTAGAAATATGCCATGCACATCTGGGCTGCTTCTCACCATACGAAGATCAAACCCGCCCTGTGATCGAAATGTTTATTACAGATAAAAGAAATGGTATTTGTAGCTGTACCTCCAAAAGCTGTTCCACTGAAGTCCTAAAACTTCATCTGACTGTCCTTGAAAACACAAATCCCTTACTGGTCAACGATTCTCACTAGGCGCAGCGTTATAATTACCATATCATATCATATCATTAATCCAAAGATGATAGGTGCCTCTATAAATTGCCAGGCCCTTACTATGGCCAGACGGGTCCCATCAAAGGCAAACATAGCAACAAGGGGATTGGATTGTAGTCACTTTTAGCAACCAGGGAACCTGTCATTACTTATAAGCTTCAAATATTCCTTTAAGATGCACGTCTAACAATATTGCTTTGTTAGCGTACATTTTTCGATCTTACAGTATAGATACACTTGTAAAGAAAAACATAAATTGGGCAGACATCCAATCGTAATGATGCGTTAGACAACAAGCCTTTTCTTTCCACTGCTATCAGCCTCTGGACCATTGGATGAAAATGATTGACAATCTTTGGCCCCTGTAACCGGGGTAGACCCAGAGCGGCCATCTTCTGGGGTAGATATGTTGACTGTGGACAACTCGAATAAATTGCACGTGTGTCACTTAGAATTTGATGATGGCCCAGGAAGTTCGGAAGTCTTTGAGAGCCACATATCTAATCTGAAGAGCAACACTTGGAATTCAAAAAAGGGACCACATCTCACTGACTAGGAGAGAGGTGCACTGGCTACCTATACAAGCAGAATACTTCAGAAAACGCTCACCATCACACATAAATGAATCTCCCAAAACACCCCTACTTATCTTAATCATTGCCTCACCCGAAAAACCCAAACCAGATACTTAAGATCAAACTCTAGAACACATTTACTCATACCTCGCTTCAAGACTTCAGGGACAGGTGGCTCCAGATTTACTTTAGCAGCTCCCAGAATTTGGAACTCTCTTCAACTAAACATATGCAATGAGCCTTCCCACCCTCACTTCAAGAAACTGTTAAAAACCTGGCTATTCAACAAATTCTGATCTGTCCTCCTCTCAAATACATTCATGAGTGTCCTGCTCACCACTTTAGTGTTACTATGGTTAGCCCATTTTCTTCCTTCATTATGTACTTGCGCTGAAATGCTGTCAATGTTATTCTCACCTGTCTTTACTTCCCATGTAACCAGTAAGCTTTACAGTAACCTTGTAACCTGTGCCGTGATACCTATGGGCTTGGGCATATTATCAAATGAAATAAATAAATAAATAACGTCAGACATTCTTAAACGCTATGTCATAATCCTTTTAATAGAGACATGGAAAGTTAATCCTCTTCTTCAGATGGCTATTTTTCTATTTCGAGCCGGGCCCAAAAAACGTCACAGTTAAAACTCCTGGCCTTTTGAATTGATTATGTCTCTATAACAAATGTATATCTTACAATTTAGCTTGCCTGAGCATCAAGTATTGAAGCTGCGTAGCTGCTATGGATCTCTGGCCCGACTAGTAGACAGTGTCCCATTTCGTCCTTTGTCTGAGCAGGTTGAAGACTTCTTTGATGCGCATGAGCTGCACATATTCCTGCTCTTCTTCGGGAGACAGGACTCGGCCACTCGCATCAAGTCTTAGAAGGTGTAAGGGCTATGGGCAATGGGGCTGCCTGGGTAAGCTGTGTGAGAATCTGAAAGAGGACCTTTGTACAATTGTCTGTGTTGACTGGACACTATATTGATTTGTTTTGGCCTTGATAAGCGCAAAGAAATATTAACAACATCCTGCTAAGGTGTGCAGGATGTTCCTACACATCCTCTCTGCGGCTCCGGCGTGGGTCTGGGTACATGCAGATCTTTGGAAATGCAGATACTGCTCTTCCTAGTGCTTGAGATTCATTTAGTTTTTCGAGGAGCTACAGCATCAGGAATAGAGGTCTTGGAGGAATTCTAACGACCACCAAGGCTGTTAAGACTTGAATTCAGTTCCATGATCTAATAAGTGTTAAACAGTGTGCAAAGCAGCCTCGCTCTCACAAATCCTTTTATTTTTAAAAGGTTAAAAAGAATGTCATTATGATCTGCCCGTTCCAGTGGTCGGCAGTCGCTGTCCGTTGGAGTGATATATCAGGGCGCGTCCCTTTGCATGTGTCGCGCAAGAGACTGCGTATTAGAAGCTCTTCAAAAGCTGCCCATGAATCAGTGGCACGTGCACCACTAGGACCAGTAGTACCCACATTCAAATCACCAAGTATCATGTTTTCATAAGTTACTTCCACGTTGCTTTCGAGTTACATGGCAGGATACGTTTGAGAAGAGTTGCTGTAATGTTTGTGATCAGCGCCAGTGGACGATATAACACTGCATTAGGAGTCGCGAGACAACCCTGAATCACCAGTATCGCAGTGGGACAGATTCCCGTCTCCTTCCGGGAGGATATCCTGAGCTTATTTGATTTTTAGCAACAGAAAGGATGCAGGTAATTCTGTTTCTGATAGGGAGGTCTGATGGTCTGAACCCCATTTGAGAACTCTGCATGCTTTGCTGTAACCAATCCACTACCTTCTACAGCAGCAGCTCTGCAGTGCCACAGAGCAGGTTCACAGGTAGCCCTGGTAGCTGCTGGGATAAAGTGTCCCAGGAGACAGAGGTGACATTTTAACTGTCTGTACCTCTGATCCAAATGCTGATGATTGTGTAAACTAGACAGTCTGGTAGCACCTACATCTGTAAAAATAAGTCATACCTGTGTTGGTGTGGTGACCGTTAGGTTCACACAATTTTTAAGCCACATAATAACATAATCTCACCCAGTGGTATAACTGAACTTATAAAGTCCAACTATAAAGTGTAATTTGCATCTGAAACTGTACCTAATAGCAATAGTTACAACTGGATAGCCTGCCTAATAGCATACTCTAAGGTCTAACTACACTTCTAAACCGCCATAGGCATATCTGCAGCCTTGTTTGCAATTAGTACATTAAAACTTAGAATAAGTGAATAATATCACCCTAATTAGTTGAATCCCAGAAAAGGTGAATATCTGCAGCCTAATTTGCAATTTGTACATTAAAACTTAGAATAAGCGAATAATATCACCCTGCTTAGTTGAACGCCAGAAACCGTGAATAATCTCACCCAGTGGTATAGCTGAACCTATAACGTCCAAATATAAAGTGTAATTTGCATCTGAAACTGTACCTAATAGCAGGTACTGCCGTGATACTGTTAATCACAGAAAGAGTGAACAATTAACATCCAGTGTTATAGCTAAAGTGGGATGAAGCAAACAAAATCTTCCAACCCATCTATATCACAGTTACTAACCATGAGTGCACCCAACGCACCAAGGTCTGCCGGAAACGACCACCGTGCACTGCCCCCACCCTCCTGCCAGCCCTGCCTCCCATCCCACCCACCCCAAATCATCCCACCCTCCACCACATCCCCTACCCATCCCCTTTCCAAACACCAAGCCAGAGGGCCACGATGGCAAGCAAACCACCCTAAGACCACTGCTCCTCCGAACCTCTCCACTGATCAGCCTACTATGATCATACCCGCTCTCCTCACTAGCCTTCCAGGCAGCCCCTGCCCAGCAATCATGCACTCCCCGCTTTTCCCATCAACCCCCACCATCATCCTCCCCGACCGCACCCCTTCCCCTCCCTAAAAACTGCACGCCTAGCCCTAGCAAGAACCGAAGCCTCATCCCTCTCCCCTTCTGACCCCCCTACCTCCTCGCACACACCAATCGCAACAAAGACACTAAAGAGGAAACGTACCTGGTCCCATTTAATCTCACAGCACTCATCTCCTCCCCTGTCTCGACCCACCACCTCATCCCCCAATCACCACCCTCCCCCCACGCCTCACCGTGCCTGAAACCCCTCTCCTTCGATTTCTCATGACCACAACTGAAACTACTAACCACCCACACCCCACCTTCAAAACCCTGTGACAAACCCAATCACCCTAACACACACGTCCATCCATTCCCACCTGAAACCCACCAACCATTCTGCTCGCCCACTCTTCCCATCGACCATAATCCACCCCACCCCTCTCGCTCTCCAGTTTCCACCCTCTCCCCAACCCCCCATCTCTGCAGCTCCGATACCAACCTCATCTACCGAAGTGAATTGCATCCTATTTAATACCCGATCTGTAGCAAAAAACAGACACAGCATCTTTGACCTCCTCGCCTTTGACAAACCAGACCTGGTCTTCATCACCGAAACCTGGTTCTCTGACAACTTCGCCCCTATCGCCAATGAAGCCTTCCCCCCGACTACTCCCTCATCCCACTGAACCGCCCCTCTAGAGGAGGAGGAATAGCATTCGCCTTCAAGTCTCACTTCCACGCCTCAATCATCGACAACCAACCTTCCATTCCTTCCTGCGAATCACTCCTCGTTAAACTATCCCTTTTCCCTTCGTTCTCACACAGCTTCCTAATAATCTACAGACCCCCTGGCTATGATAGACAATTCTCAAACAACCTCTGCCACTCTATAGCCACCCTTCAACTAAACCATCCCAACCTCACCCTTCTAGGAGATTTCAACATATGGCTCGACATTCCCACCGACCCTATGACACACTCTCTGGTTGACGGCCTAGATGCGATTAACCTCCAACCCCACATAAACGGCCCAGCCCACTATAAAGGACACACTCTTGATGCCATATTCACCTCCCACAACCGGATACATCTAAACCCCCAACCCCTATCATCTGGTCTGATCACTTCATTGTTTCTTTCACCATTTGCTCACCCGACCCACTTCTTGTACCCGAACCTGAACCTCCTAATCTACGCAAATGCTGGAAGAAACTAATAATCCTTCCTGACCTAGCCGACACCCTCCTCCAGTCTCCTCCGCCTATCTGCCTACCCAATAATCAACTAACCCCCCACGCTTTTGACTCATGGCTCAACACCTCACTAATGCGGCTCACACCCTCTTGCAAACCATCAGCCCGTCGTGGCCTTTTCCCTAGATGGTTCACACCTGAATTGAAGACCAGTAAACAACTGTTTAAATACCGAGAACGCAAATGGCATAAAGACAAAACTCCCCTGCAGATCCACCTTGGCCCGGAACCTCCATCAGTACAAGGCCGAAATCTGGAAAGCAAAAAAAGCTCATTACAACTCCTGAATCCTAAACTGTAAAAACCCCAGCAAAGAACTTCACAAAATCATCACTGAATTCACCAAACCATCATGCACCACCACCGTCCCGACCCCCTCACAATCGCTGTGTGATTCACTCTCTCTCCACTTTTACACCAAAGCTCTCGGAAGAACAAATGCTCTAACCAACAAACTAGCTCTCTTACACACACCAGGCAACCCACCCCCCATACCGGCCAACCAACGGCCTGCGACCACTACCCAACAAACATTCGACTCCTTTAGTCCAATATCACCCGACCAATTTCTCAAACTTCTATCGGCCCGCAAACCTTCCGGCTCTCCGCTAGACCCTTGCCCGGCCACAACCCTCAAAGAAATTTTCCCTTCTACCTGCGCAGGAGAACACGCAAGATCCATCATAAATGACTCCCTTTCCTCTGGAATTTTTCCCGACGCATTTAAAACCGTTCTTGTCAAACCTCTAATAAAAAAAAAACCTTCCCTCGACCCTCTAGAGCCCAAAAACTACTGCTCCATCTCAAACACCAGGTTCCTTGCCAAACTCATCGACCGAACCGCCTACTCCCAACTAAATGCCTTTGTCGAAGCCAACTATCTCCTAGACCCCGCGCAATCAGGTTTCAGAACCCGACACGGAACTGAACCCACCCTAACCTCAATCTGGGATGACCTTAAAAACACGGATCATTCTGCAGGATGTGCCGCATTAATCCTTCTTGACCTATCCGCCGCCTTCGACACAATCAATCACTCAATCCTCCTTGACCGCCTCCATGTCCTAGGAATTCGTGGAACCGCTCTCAAATGGATAGCATCCTTCCTCAAAAACAGGAACCAAATAACCCTACTCTGCACCTATTCCTCCCAAGCCCAACCAGTCGACACGGGAGTTCCACAAGGAGCATGCCTATCAGCCCTCCTGTTCAATCTCTACATGGCCACCCTCCCACAAATAATTTGTTCACACAACATCCTGTGTTAAAATTACGCTGATGATATTCAACTAATTCTAAAACTCCTGAACTCAAAACCCAACTGCCGACCTGACCGCGTTTCCTGTTTCCTCGACATAGAGCTCTGGATGACCACAAACCACCTCTTGCTAAACCCCTCCAAAACCGAAATCATGGTATGTGGCAACTCTGAACTTCTTCCACACCCACTACCCTGGCCATCTGCCATGGGCAACTCACCGACTCCCTCTAATTCAGTAAAAAACCTTGGATGCACCCTGGACTCTGACCTAACACTGTCAACAATGTCTCAAAGTCTTGCCACTACCACCTTAAAACTCTTAGGTGTATTTTTCCATACCTCTCCTTTCCCAACAGACTCTCCGCGGTCCAATTAATTGTTATATCAAGACTGGACTACGCTAACCCCCTCTACCTCGGAGTCCACGCATACCAATTGACTAAACTACAAAGAGCACAAAATATTGCAGCCAAACTGCTACTAGCGCTCGGCCCGAGAGACCACATCTCCCCAGCCCTCAAAACTCTGCACTGGTTTCTGGTTGCCCAAAGGGTGACCTTCAAAACCTTATGCATTTCAAACTGAGCACTGCATAAAACCGGACCTCAATATCTTCAAGACAAACTAAAACCCTATCACCCTCCATGTACTCAGCCGGCCTCCTAGTCATACCTAAAACAAACTCAGTCAGGTTAGGAGGATCATCATCCTCAGCCTTGGCCCCCACGCAGTGGAATGCACTCCCACCCCACATCCGACTCACTGAAGATCTCATGTCTTTCCTCAAATTACTGAAAACTTGGCTCTTCCCCTAAAACCGACCCCAAACTCAAAAACCAACTCAAACTGGATAACTGCAGTTGACCACAAACCAACTCAAACTGGATATCTGCATCTCAATGACAAAATAAATGTAATGGACAAGAGGATCAATGTGGACGTGACAAATAAAGTGGATAACAACAATTCAACAAACCCACACTACTAGATCTTAAATAACAACAAAAAAAAAACAATACAGCATCAAGATCCATGCAAGAAATCGACAACTAATAACGTCTAATGTAAACTAAAAGGACAAACGGAATAGAATGAGTAAAGTAGACCAAAGCAGTGAAGTGGATAAAAAGAATAAATTGTACGAAAGCAGTAAAGCGGTTGAAATCAATGATATGGATGTAATGATTGCAATGAATGAAAGTAACAAAATGGACAAAATGAACAAAGTGAAGAGGATGGAAAGATGAATACAGGAGACGGATGAGTACACAGTCGGATGGCATGGAATGTATGAGGGAAGGGGGGGAGAGTCAAAAGCTACCCTGACCAAAGGCGTGACATGGGGTCACCAAATTTTGCAGTGGAGCTAGGTAAATACTAACTCAAAGAGGACAGAGAACAAAAACCCAAGAGTGTCGAGAGTAACAGAAAAGGGGTTTTTGTTTATTTTACATTAACAAAGAACAAAAACAGTTTAACACACTGCGCCTCGGCGCGGGGAAAAGAAATTACTAGACACATAGTAATCGAAAATACTTGTGGATTAGTAAGCATAGTGATTAACAGTGTAAGTTTTTTGTATTGTTTGAAGTTGCAATACATTTAACATGGTTTAACATTATTGTGACACACGATGTTTGTGTTTCTGGTCTGGTATTTAATTGTCAACATCGACCTGACTTTAACCATCTGTCCTGATGACCGTCCGGTAACATCTCAGCAGCGCTGTCCCAACCTAAACAGCCACTGCCACAAGCAATTACATACACTCTTGGGTTTTTGGGTCATGCCCCTTCTCTCTATACCGTTTACCCTCCTGAGTCAAGCCCCCTTCAAAAAAGAGGGTCCGCCCTATTATTATTACCATGGAATGTATGAGTGCATGGTACATACGGAAAGTACAGAATAGACGATTTGAGTACATGAGACGGGTGTAGTGCATGGGACAGATGGAGAGCACGTAACGGATCGAGTGCGTGCGACAAGTGACATGGGCTGAACGATAATGCAGGTTGAATGAATGAAGTGAGTGGAGCGGATGAAGTTGGTGGAGTGGATTAAGCGCGTAGAGCAGATGAGTGCGTTGAGTAAATGGGTGCATTGAGCAGATGAGTGTGTAGAGCGGATGAGTGTGTAGAGCGGATGAGTGCATTGAGCGGATGAGTGCGTAAGAACGGATGAGTACGTAAGAACGGATGAGTGCGTAGAGCTGATGAGTGCACAGAGCGGATGGGTGCGCAGAGCGGATGGGTGCACAGAGCAGATGAGTGCAAAGTACGGACATATGCGTAGAGTGGATGAGTGCATGGAGCGGATGAGTGCGTGGAGCGGATGTGTGCGTAGAGCGGATGAGAGTGCAAAATGAATGGGGGCATAGAGCGGATGAGAGCGTGGAACAGATAAGAGCATGGTGCAGATGTAGGTTGTCTGAGTGGATAATATAGTGGAGTGGATGTAGAGTGTTGAGCAGATTTAGGGTGTTGAGCGGATGTAGAGCGTGATGGTGTTGAGCAGATGTAGGGTGTTGAGCCAATGTAGGGTGTCGGAACGGGTAAAGTACATGAATGCAACGGGTGAAGTATGTGGATGGAACGGGTGAAGTATGTGGATGAAACGGGTGAAATATGTGGAAGGAACGGGTAAAGTATGTGGAAGGAACGGGTGAAATATGTGGAAGGAACGGATGAAATATGTGGAAGGAACGGGTGAAATATGTCAAAGGAACGGGTGAAGTATGTCGATGGAACAGATGAAAGGGTGTAGAATTGGTGAAGTGGTGGAATGGGTGAAATGGTAGAACGGATGAAGTAGGTGGATGAACGGGTGAAGTGGGTGGAACCGGTGAAGTGGGTGGAACGGATGAAGTGGATGGAACGTGTGATATGGGTGGAACCAGTGAAGTGGATGGAACGTGTGAAGATGATGCATGTGGATGGATGACGCACAGAGGAAGGATAACGTGGGTAGAACAAATGAAAGGAGCATTGCATAAAATGGTTGGAGTCCACAAAATGGTTGGAGTGCATGAAATGGCTAGGAGTACATGGAATGGATTGGAGTGCATGGAACAGTTTCGAGTGCGTGGAAGGATTGGAGTGCATGGAATGGATTGGAGTGCATGGAAAGGATTGGAGTGCATGGACCGGATTGGAGTGTATGGAATGGATTGGAGTGCATGGAACGGATTGGAGTGCATGGAACGGATTGGAGTGCATGGAACGGATTGGAGTGCATAGAACGGACTGGAGTGCATGGAATAGACTGGAGTGAATGGAACGGATTGGAGTGCATGGAATGGATTGGAGTGCATGCAATGGATTGGAGTGCATGGAACGGATTGGAGTGTATGGAATGGATTGGAGTGCATAGAACGGACTGGAGTGCATGGACGGACTGGAGTGAATGGAACGGATTGGAGTGCATGGAACGGACTGGAGTGCATAGAATGGCGTGACTTACATGGAATGGATTGGAGTGCATGGAACAGTTTCGAGTGCGTGGAAGGATTGGAGTGCATGGAATGGATTGGAGTGCATGGAATGGATTGGAGTGCATGGAACGGAATGGAGCGCATGGAATGGCATGACTTACATGGAATGGATTGGAGTGCATGGAACAGTTTTGAGTGCGTGGAAGGATTGGAGTGCATGGAATGGATTGGAGTGCATGGAATGGATTGGAGTGTATGAAACGGACTGGAGTGAATGGAACGGATCGGAGTGCATGGAACGGACTGGAGTGCATAGAATGGCGTGACTTACATAGAATGGATTGGAGTGCATGGAACAGTTTCGAGTGCGTTGAAGGACTGGAGTGCATGGAACGGACTGGAGTGAATTGAACGGATTGGAGTGCATGGAACGGAATGTACTGCATAGAATGGCGTGACTTACATGGAATGGATTGGAGTGCATGGAACAGTTTCGAGTGTGTGGAAGGATTGGAGTGCATGGAATGGATTGGAGTGCATGGAACGGACTGGAGTGCATAGAACGGACTGGAGTGCATGGAACGGACTGGAGTGAATGGAACGGATCGGAGTGCATGGAACGGACTGGAGTGCATAGAATGGCGTGACTTACATGGAATGGATTGGAGTGCATGGAACAGTTTCGAGTGCGTGGAAGGATTGGAGTGCATGGAATGGATTGGAGTGCATGGAATGGATTGGAGTGCATGGAACGGAATGGAGTGCATGGAATGGTGTGACTTACATGGAATGGATTGGTGTGCATGGAACAGTTTCGAGTGCATGGAAGGATTAGAGTGTTTGGAATGGATTGGAGTGCATGGAATGGATTGGAGTGTATGGAGCGGAATGGACTGCATGGAACGGACTGGAGTGCATAGAACGGACTGGAGTGCATGGAACGGACTGGAGTGAATGGAACGGATTGGAGTGCATGGAATGGAATGGAGTGCATAGAATGGCGTGACTTACATGGAATGGATTGGAGTGCATGGAACAGTTTTGAGTGCGTGGAAGGATTGGAGTGCATGGAATGGATTGGAGTGCATGGAATGGATTCGAGTGCATGGAACGGTTTGGAGTGCATGGAATGGATTGGAGTGCATGGAACGGAATGTAGTGCATAGAATGGCGTGACTTACATGGAATGGATTGGAGTGCATGGAACAGTTTTGAGTGCGTGGAAGGATTGGAGTGCATGGAATGGATTGGAGTGCATGGAACGGACTGGAGTGCATAGAACGGACTGGAGTGCATGGAACGGACTGGAGTGAATGGAACGGATTGGAGTGCATGGAACGGACTGGAGTGCATAGAATGGCGTGACTTACATGGAATGGATTGGAGTGCATGGAACAGTTTCGAGTGCGTGGAAGGATTGGAGTGCATGGAATGGATTGGAGTGCATGGAATGGATTCAAGTGCATGGAACGGAATGGAGTGCATGGAATGGCGTGACTTACATGGAAGGGATTGGAGTGCATGGAACAGTTTCGAGTGCATGGAAGGATTAGAGTGCTTGGAATGGATTGGAGTGCATGGAATGGATTGGAGTGCATGGAGCGGAATGGAGTGCATGGAACGGACTGGAGTGCATAGAACGACTGGAGTGCATGGAACGGACTGGAGTGAATGGAACGGATTGGAGTGCATGGAATGGAGTGACTTACATGGAATGGATTGGAGTGCATGGAACAGTTTTGAGTGCGTGGAAGGATTGGAGTGCATGGAATGGATTGGAGTGCATGGAATGGATTCGAGTGCATGGAACGGTTTGGAGTGCATGGAATGGTTTGGAGTGCATGGAACGGACTGGAGTGCATAGAACGGACTGGAGTGCATGGAACGGACTGGAGTGAATGGAACAGATTGGAATGCATGGAACGGTATGGAGTGCATAGAATGGCGTGACTTTCATGGAATGGATTGGAGTGAAAGGACTCACCTATGACAGGGCAGGTCTGATGTATATCAGTGTCTAGGCTGACTGGCTCCATAGATGCCACATGGAACAATAGCCAGGATGCTGCCCCTTGGATTCTCCAGCATTAAGAGTCACACCTTCCCCCAGGAAGTAGAAACGTCCCCCAGGAGGTCTCCTGGGAAAAGTGCTTCAGAGGCAGCATAAACATAACAAAGCTAGCCTGTAAGAGGATTCAATTCAACACTACAGCTAAGTCAATGCCTAGTCTGGGATACTGAATGGAAACACTTATTGATATATCTTTATGTCCAGTTCATGCGTTCTGGATGACTACCCCTATATAACACCCCTCTCTTGGAATCCTCCTGACCCCACTGAGCCAAGAAGTAGTTCTGTTTTGCAAGTTTAAAAGGTTTATTTGATAATTTAAACAATAGATATATATATCACACTTTATAATAAATTAATAATTGAATATCACACTTAATCTGAGCAGTAATCAATAATGGATAGTCTGGCACTAGCACACTTGTGAATAGGAACAGAAGAATAAGGTGGTAGAGAATACTTTATATAAGTTCAGATGGATGTAATGTTGAATGAAAATGCAATACAGAAAATACTCAATATGATTTCAACAAAACAATGTAATCACTTTTCTCTGGCAATCCCCTCCCCCCCTTTATGCAATGCAAGGAAATGGAAGGAAAGCACACAGTTCTCAGAAATGCAATCAAATGTAATTCAGTTCACCCCAGCAAGCTTAGACTACAGAAGTTGGAAACACAGGCCCAAAATGCTTTTATATGTGCTGGCAATGAAGTGAAAAATATGCTAAAATGCTTTTAATTCCCTCTAGAGGTTCAGGGTGAGTGGTGTCAAGTTAATATTAGTCCAGGCTCACTCTAGCAATGATTCAAGGATGGTTCTTAAGAGGCAAACGAATTTTTAGCAAGGAAAGCAAAGAATCTTCTGTTTTCACACGTGGAGAAATTTGCAAATCACGGCAAAAAATTCGCGAGTGCGTTTTTCGTGATTACAGAGGAACTACAAGGACTAGCACTATCGTTTTGGGGTCCTAGGACAGCCTAGGATCTCAGATTCCAGATGAAAGTTATTGCAAGTCTCTAGGACAAACGGTCACGGAGATATGAGCGATATGGTAAAGGTCGTTTTTCAGATTTGAAATTTTAAAGTTCAAAAAGACAAGTGACAGCTAGCAACTAGAAAATGACAGGTGACAGTTAGGAGGCAGTTCTACTTAGATTAAAATAGCTTGAATTATATTATTTTAACTAAGAGATTGGTTCTGCACAGTTCTGCTGGGTACTCACAATATATTTTTGAAATAAATGGGCCTCGCCACGGATCTGGTCAGGTTTTAGACTGGACTCTGGTCTGGTCTCGGCACTTCACAGTGATCTGGGTCAGCTCTGCTCTGCTGGTCTGGTCTGGGTCTCTGGTTCTGGATATTGATAGATTTGAAGTCTGGATCTTTCTGCACAGCTTTCTCTAGAGATTGATGGAGGTAAAGTATGGATTTTCCCCGCAGAGCGTCCCGCAGCAAATGGATTTGAAGGTCCCTATCTGTCCTGACTGTCTGCTTTTATGTGTTTTGAAAATGGGTGTGTGTGCAGCATCACTAGGCTCTACCCCTCTCCACTTGTCATTGGCCACTTCATCCTCTTCCCCTTGATTGGGGGAATGAAATGAAGTGTCATCATGATGAGGTCTGTTTATGGTACAGAGAACCCACCCCTGTCAATTTTACACACAATCTATATTTGATCAAAAGACATATTCGCACAGGTACACATTTGTTTAAAATTACAAGCACCCATCCCATATCACAGGAGGTATACCCTGTCCAAATCTGCTCTTCCTGGGAGCTTGCATTCAGAAATGGCGACATTTGCACTTTTTAACTGGTTTCGCAATATCGGACATTACCCCAAATTTACACACATGTGCGCAAGGAATATGGAGATTACTTGATGAAGTGTCAGATTTTTAACATGCATACCTTTTAAGTAATACCCTCTTAACTGCTAGCTTGCCCCCAGATCATGCCACCGGTTCTAAAAACCTCTTAAAATGTGGGCAGAAAAATCACAAGAATTATGGTATCATTTAAATAATTTTCACAAGTCCGTACTATGAGTTATTCATCTTTTTCTAAAACCATATTCTGGCTACAGGGGTGTGTCTTTTCAGGTCACATGGTACAGAAACCAGTCTTTCCACTTTCTTCAAGCTCAGCCTCTGTCTCCAGTTTCTCCCCCTCCCCGTTTCTGCCAAGAGGAAGCCATTTTTATTGCCCCTGCAATAAACCATCTGCCTGGGCCCTGGAAGGCCCATTGTTCAAGAGGAAGTCATTTATGGCCCCCATAATAAAACATTTGCCTGAGTCAGGACAGGGCTTTGTTCAATTTCCTGCAGAGCCCAGGTAATTCAATCAGAGAAGTGTCATATCCCTTTTGGTGGGAGCAGCAAAAGGGCAGCTAGGCCTGGGAACACAGCTGTTGTGCAAGTCTCATCTCCTGTCGGGGGTAGCTGGTGGGCAGAATTCAGTTCCTTAAGCCAGGCCCCAGCTAATGTCACTTTTAATTACCCATTTTTCTGCATTCAAATAAACTAACCGTTTTTTACATATGCAGCTAAAATGCTGATTCTAAGTTTAAAACTATGACATTTAAACAATTGCAACCTATGTGACACTCAAAAGTAGGTCACTCATTTCTTTTAAACATTTAGATTTTTGGTAGTTTTAAATCCAGTTTCAGTTAGGCTGCTGCAGACCTGCAGAGCTCAGCCAGTCTTGTTATGAACATTCAAGTCACTTCAGAATATCACTTTACATTGTATCCACCTCTCAGTAAGTCTTTCTTTGGCCTGCTTTGGGTTCATCTATTCAGCTTTACACAAAGTCTGGTGGTTTTAAAACGCCGGCTTTCTGATAGTGGTGAGTACTGGTAATGCAACCATTTTTGGGATTTAAGAAAATAAATTCCCCAAAATTCTAGGTTGCTTTTGGCAATCAGCATTGCCATTCCCAATGGTTTCAGACTACTGTGTGGGTAGTCCAATGGTGGTTTTAGGCAGTGCCCTTCTGTGCCCATAACATCGGCAAAAATGAGTGGCAGCCTATTCTTCATGCATTTCCCTGTGCATTTTCTGGGAAGCTCTGGCCACTTCATGATGTTTTCCATGTCAGTACTGCACAGTTTTGCGGTAGGGCTTGGATGCATGGATAAAAACATCCCACAAGCCTCACGCCTGTCTGCTGACCGCTGGAGTCCATTTGGCATTAGCAGGCATGAGAAGGGAGAGGGGTCATAGAAGCCAGAGAGGGCGGATAAGCATGGATAAGGGTATCATATGATATGATATGTTATTTATAGCGCACCTATACACAAATGTTTCAAGGCACGACGAGGCATAGGAAGAGAACAAGGGGGAACAAGAAACAATCTTACTGGGCCCAGTGACATTAAGACTGTGCAAGTGCAGGAAGGGGAAAGGGGGAGAAGTGCAGGGGAAGGGGAGGAGGAGAAGTGCAGGACATAGGATCAACAAGCACAAACAAAACAAGAAAAGGAAGTGCGGCCACCAGGTGGCAGTGCAAGGGTTAAGTGCAGGCAGCAGGTGATTGGGAAGTGCAGGTAAGGGGACTTTAGGGTAACAGATACATCCCCAAGTGCAGGGTTGCCAAGAGTCAGTGCAGGAGTGTAACTGGCGGGGCCGGGACCTGGGCCCGAGGTTCAGAGGGTAGCCAGGTAACCAGTGCAGTGACTGACAGGAAATCAGCAGGGAAGAGGAAGAGAAAAGGCAGATGCACTCCAATCCGTTCCATTCACTCCAGTCTATTCCATGCACTCCAGTCCGTTCTATGCACTCCAATCCATTCAATACACTCCAATCCGTTCCATGCACTCCAATCCGTTCCATGCACTCCAATCCATTCCATACACTCCAATCTGGTCCATGCACTCCAATCCTTTCCATGCACTCCAATCCATTCCATGCACTCCAATCCTTCCACGCACTCGAAACTGTTCCATGCACTCCAATCCATTCCATGTACTCCTAGCCATTTCATGCACTCCAACCATTTTGTGGACTCCAACCATTTTATGCAATGCTCCTTTCATTTGTTCTACCCACGTTATCCTTTCTCCGTGCGTCATCCATCCACATGCATCATCTTCACACGTTCCATCCACTTCACTGGTTCCACCCATATCACACGTTCCATCCACTTCATCCGTTCCACCCACTTCACCGGTTCCACCCACTTCACCCGTTCATCCACCTACTTCATCCGTTCTACCATTTCACCCATTCCACCACTTCACCAATTCTACACCCGTTCATCCGTGCATAGAATGGCGTGACTTACATGGAATGGATTGGAGTGCATGGAACAGTTTTGAGTGCGTGGAAGGATTGGAGTGCATGGAATGGATTGGAGTGCATGGAACGGACTGGAGTGCATAGAACGGACTGGAATGCATGGAACGGACTGGAGTGAATGGAACGGATTGGAGTGCATGGAACGGAATGGAGTGCATAGAATGGCGTGATTTACATGGAATGGTTTGGAGTGCATGGAATGATTGAGAGAGCATGGAAAAGAACGGGTTTGAGTGCTTGAAACGGTCGTAATGCAAGGAACAGTCAGAGTACATAGAACGGATGAAGTACATGGAATTATTGGAGTGAGCCCGATCTCAACCACCTAAGGTAAACCAACATATTACATCTCCATGCTTACTCTCTTCTTTACACCACCACTCAACTAGAACACAGAGATACTATGACACCATTCGGTATAGCTGTTCTCATACCATCATCTGCCTCATACTCCCCATCACCCTAACTAAACACTGCTGGTTACACACCCTCCAACCTAGGCGTTCTCCTCAGGCCTAACGCAGCCAGAATCGGTCTGGATAAAACCTGCCAGAACGAACACATACTCCAGATCTCTCAACCACCACACCTACTGCTAAGAAGCAGCTATCACACGAATGCCGCACCAGATGCACACATATCCGGTGCGCACACGGACCTTTGACTCTCTCTTCTCTCTCTATTGATTCGAACTTCGGTTCTCGAGGGCGTTCAACCTACCAGCACCTTGAGACCATACCAATGGTACATAAGGCGCTATATAAATGCAAAGTAACATAACATAACATAAATTTGGTATTACAACAGTGCCAACTCTAGGAGCAGGCCTCACCTATGACAGGGCAGGTCTGATGTATATCAGTGTCTATGCTGACTGGCTCCATAGATGCCACATGGAACAATAGCCAGGAGGCTGCCCCTTGGATTCTCCAGCATTAAGAGTCACACCTTCCCCCAGGAAGTAGAAACGTCCCCCAGGAGGTCTCCTGGGAAAAGTGCTTCAGAGGCAGCATAAACATAACAAAGCTAGCCTCACGCCTGTCTGCTGACCGCTGCAGTCCATTTGGCATTAGCAGGCATGAGAAGGGAGAGGGGTCATAGAAGCCAGAGAGGCCGGGTAAGCATGGATAAGGGTATCGTATGATATGATATGATATGTTATTTATAGCGCACCTATACACAAATGTTTCAAGGCACGACGAGGCAGAGGAAGAGAACAAGGGGGAACAAGAAACAATCTTACTAGGCCCAGTGACATTAAGACTGTGCAAGTGCAGGGAGGGGAAAGGGGGAGAAGTGCAGGGGAAGGGGAGGAGGAGAAGTGCAGGACATAGGATCAACAAGCACAAACAAAACAAGAAAAGGAAGTGCGGCCACCAGGTGGCAGTGCAAGGGTTAAGTGCAGGCAGCAGGTGATTGGGAAGTGCAGGTAAGGGGACTTTAGGGTAACAGATACATCCCCAAGTGCAGGGTTGCCAAGAGTCAGTGCAGGAGTGTAACTGGTGGGGCCGGGACCTGGGCCCGAGGTTCAGAGGGTAGCCAGGTAACTAGTGCAGTGACTGACAGGAAATCAGCAGGGAAGAGGAAGAGAAAAGGCAGAAGCAAAGAGCAAAGTATTGAGCAGCTTCTGGTACCGGAGATGGTACTGCTCAAGTTTCAGAGAGTAAGGGAGGCTGTTCCAGAGGGAGGTCACCAGCCGAAGAGAGAGATCTGCCCCGAGCTCTTTGCTTGGAAAAGTGATTTACCCTCAAGGAGGTGGAAGAGCAAAAAACTTGAGTAGGGAGATACTTCAGAAGAGAAAGCTGGAGATATTTCGGTCCCAGGCCCCCGAAGGCCTTGTGGATAATGCAAAGGGTCTTGAATTTGATCCTTGAAGCCACTGGGAGCCAATGAAGAGATGTCAGTTCTGGAGAGATACGATCCCTGGGCGTGTGGCCAAGGACAAGTCTTGCTGCCCTGTTCTGGATGAGTTGGAGAGGACGGAGAGTAGAGGCAGGCAGATTTAAAAAGAGGCTGTTACAGTAGTCCAGCCTATAGAGGACCAGAGCCCTAGAGACAGTGAGCTTCTGGGAGAAGGAGAGGAAAGGAAGAATACCTCTAAGGAGGTGAAGTTGGTAGTTTGATTTCTTACAGACGTCATAAATGTGAGGAGAGAAAGAGAGAGTGGAGTCAAAGATAACACAAAGGTTCTTAGCCACGCATGTGGGAACAGGAAGAGGGCCAAGGGATGCCAGGCAGAGAGTACAGGGAAAGTGAGAAGTAGGTGTGCCGATAAGGAGGATCTCCGTCTTGCTGTCATTCAGGCAGAGATCATTGGCGGAGCACCACTCCTGGATTACAGACAGACAATCCGGAATGGGAGAATTAGAGGAGGCGGCAGAGGGGAGCCTGAAAGCGAGCTTGGTGTTGTCCGCATAGCACTGGATGTTGGAGCAGAGATCAGCAATGTGGTGGGTGAGGTGTGCCAAGTATTGGTTGAACAACCAGGGAGAAAGATTAGACCCCTGGGGGACACTCCATGTGGAGAGAGAGATAGAGGAGCGGAGCACCGAAGTTGGACCTGGGAGGGTCGGTCAGAGAGGAAACAAATCTTCTTGCTTTCTGTTAGGGTTTCCTTCCTTTTTCTATCCATTCCATTTCCTACAGATGCTGTACTCTACGTGTGATGTCAGAAGGCAAAGGGTACTTGTTACAATAAAGTTTGCGTTGGTCCCTCAGGCATTTTGCCATTCAAAGGAGAGAGCATCCATTCATTCTTTGGTTGCTCTCTGGACCACCAGAATAAACATACATTTTCGTATTTGTTGGGAGTGCAGTCTATTCCAAAGTCTTCTGCCACAGGGGTGAAGACAGGAAGCGTACAAGACAGAGGAGAGCCTTGTCTCCTAGCCATCTGAAGGGTACAGTTGGGGTGGGGGGCTGCTGTTGGGCCAAGGCCTCACCGTGGCTGCACCGGACTGAGACCCTTTAACTGGATGTGAAAGATCCTCTGTAGGCCAACCAAGCCCCCCGAAGTGGGAGTGCAATGGAAAGGCTCACTGTGTCTTGGAGCCCCTGGATTGGGACTCTTATGGAACTCAGACATCCAAGAGCAGATGGAATACTGTTCCATAGCCTTGAGACGTCTTTAAGCCACTTTGTAGAACTCAGCGCCCCTTGAGCTAGCATAGACATGCAGTGCTGTTTTTGGCACTCCATGAACTTTGAGCTGGCTATCTACAGGTTTGAGCTGTCTCTTCATTGTCTCACACTAGTGAAGACCATCACTGCCTAGACTCGAGTTTTGACTCACCGCTTTGGAAGCACCCAACTTTCTGTTTCCTGAGTATTGCGTCGACCTAACACAAGCACATTCTGATGCAACACAGCTGTCGACTCGAATTGCTGGAAGCCATTGTGTCACCCACTGTCTCGAGCCCAGGCTCAACCACTGATTGAACCTGCTGGGACCCATGGACTCACAGTATTCTTTTGCCGACTCGATCCATGCAGAGTCCCGCCTCGATGACGCCTCTATGCTGGATCCAGGTGACTTGAGTTATCTAGACACAGGCTGGCCCACAAGGAAGCACATAGAAGCTGACGATGTGGAACGTCCATGGCAAAGACATAAGGTGATGTGAAGAGGGCATCGCCCTGGTCCACTTTTACCAAAGTGACCCGTAGGCTGCATTCTCTACCGTTTTCTACAAGGCCCCTTTTTAGAGAGCGACATTATTCCTGGTGAGTGCGTGAACACCCAGCAGCTCCTCTACCCAGAGTGCTATTCTACAACAGCTGGCATTGCTATGTTCCTTCACAGCCGTGGGTATCTTGTGTGTGTGTAGTTTTTCATATTAAAACATCTGCATTTTTAACAAACCTTGATTGGACTCTATTTTAAGTCATTGTACAGTTGCTGTTTGGGTTGCTACTGTTTTCCACTTGCACCCCCCTGAAGGTATCGCCGTTCCTTTGGGTGGCACCGACCTATGAGACGTAGCGTGTACACCTTCACGCTGTGCCTGCTTCACCTTTATGATTGGGATCAGTGCTCGTTTTGTTGCGTTATTTATTTATTTATTTATTTATTTGTTTATTTAATGAGTTACAGTTTAAACATAAAACTTTACACATATACATTAAGTATCATGAGTATCACACTTTACATCATATTCGTGCAGTCAAAATGCATACAAACAAACTAAACACATTTGAACTAATGGAGTAGATTGAACAGATTAACAAATTAAATTAAATTATTCAGATTAAGTGTGATCACGACTTTCACCAGAAGCAATAGGGGCAATATAAAAAATAAAATCATTGTGTTCGTTTCCCTGAGTCCGATCAGCTCGGATCACGCAGAGACCCTCCCGCTCGCTCGCTCGGGGTCTCCTTATCATGAATGGGAGGCAATAGCTTAGCCACAGCCTTCCAGACTCGGAACAAAGCCATATGAAGCCCCTATTGTTGCTGTTAATTCATCGCTTCCAGAAAAGGGGACACTTGAAGGTCTCGAGGTGGCGCACATGTTTGCCTAAATAAGTCATATATGCAGTACCCATGTTTGAGCTCTCTGGTATAGCAGGCTTGACTGATTCCGTCTGTTATGGCAGATGTGACAAAATCGGTCCTGTTAACTGAGTGACAGCGAGGAACTCATGGCACTCAAGACAGGCAGACTATTTATGCGCAAGTGACAGCGAGGAACTCATGGCACTCAAGACAGGCAGACTATTTATGAGCAATAGAAGGACAAATGTATAGAGGGGCACATGCCCAAATAGGGCTGGGCATTCTGGAGTGTATATAGTACTTCAGACACAAAGGAGTAACCTTTTAACACGCTTAGATGGGCAAAGTTTTCATTCCAGTCCCACAATTCCAAGCGTTTTTTAAAAATGAATACCTGAGGTCAAGGAAATCCGGCCCCAGTTGGGAGTCCACCCTATGTCTTGGAATTGGACTTTCATGCCTCTGTTAAAGCCAGACTTTGCTTGAAGCCTGTACTCGGCATTGCCTAAGCTCTGGAGCAAGAGGTTGGTCGGCCCACAAAGCATTTTAATGCACATAGCTACTCTGTTTTTTAGGACCATAGCCATAAGGGACATTATCACGAGTTCTAGGCACAGTGTCACCATGGGGACACAATTAGGTAGCCCCAAGAGCTTCCTCCAAAATCTGTCTTCGGTCACCTAAAACCATTTCAAGTCAAGGTCAACCAAGCTCTCCAGGCCATAAGTGACTGCCGGGACCAGGCATTGTAGGTATAATCGTCTTACTCCCACAAGTGTATAGCCACGCCTCCTTCTGTTGAATTGAGCAATCATTGAGTTTCGCTGGGCTGCCTTCCTGGTGGGAACCTCTATGCAGGTTTTATGACCATGGCCCTCATTACGAGGTTGATGGTAGTCAGACCAGGCGTTAAAGAAGGGACCTGCTAAGGGACCTCGTAGTAGGGCGGTAAGGGATTACCGGCACCGGTCTCCTTACCGATGCCCGGTATCCCTTACTGCCCTACTCGTAATGAGGCCCCATGTCTTGCATCACATTCCACCCCCAGATATTGGTACAGGGTGGCGTAGGCCATGGTCTAGATCTGGCCATACTCTTGGCAGTAAATGGCATGAGCTGGGTCTTGCCCCTACTAATAATTAAGCCGATGTGATCAGCGTATGCCCAAAGTGCATTAGCCGTGCATTACATAGAGGTGAAGGTGTGGTCTAAGAGTACAAGATCGTCCGCATACGCTAGTACCGTGCAGTGTGTCTTGTCAATATCAGGGGGACAACCACTGCTACGGGACAGGAGAAGATATGAAACATACAGGTTGTATTGTGAGCGGGGCGTAACACAGCCCTGTTTATCCCCATTCCATTGGGATTTTGGCCCAGTCATAGACCCCCAGCGTCAAGTTTCAAAGTCACTGTGTTGTTCTTATGTAATCATTTGATATAATAGAGAATGCCCTGTGGGAAGCCCAGGAGTTCCACTTTATGCAACAAAGGTTCCCTACTGACTGTGTCAAAAGCTGACTTAAAATCTATAAAAAAGGGCATATGAGGGAGGAGCATTTTTGCCATGAGCGTGTTCATCCAGGAAGTCCAGCAGCCATAGATTGTGGGAGGTGGAATAATCAGGCTGGAATCCACTCAGGTATTTATCCAAATACCCTTGTGTCCACCCACTTCTGAAGTTCCTTCAAAAGGAATGAGGCAAATGTCTTCCCTGTGCAGTCCAGCATTGACAGTGGACGGTCATTTCCTGTGTCTCTAGGGCATCCCTTTTTTTGGACCGGAATGAGGATGGCAGTTTGCCAGGAGGCAAGGAACTTTCCTTCTTCTAGGACCTTATCAAATAGGATCTTTAACAGTGAGGACCAGAATTTGGGATTGGTCCTCATGACCACATTGCCAAGCCATACGGCCCCGGTTCCTGGGATGATTTTAGAGTCTTAATTTGTAGGTAGATTTCTTCCTCGTCTGTGTCTAGGAAACATTCGGGAGGTTTGATGTCAATCTGCAGAGGGGAAGGAGTTTTGGCAGGGATATTGCATTTCGTTAGAAAGGCTGCCCATATCTGCCCATTATTGGGGTTTATCGTACGCTGTTTCTTACATCCCTTAGCCTCTGCAGTGGAGACAAGATGCTAGGGGAGTCACCACTGCAGAGGGCCGACACCATGCATTGCCAAAGGGTGTCTCTATTTGAGCTGCGTCACCAACTCAGCCAATTGCGGTATGCGTTTAAGGTGTTTTATCTCTTTGAGATAAGCTCCAAGCGGAAAAAGTGTCGTCCTTGCCCTGTGCAGATCCCCACTAGTTTACGTTTCATGTCTCTGATTTTTTTGTCATATCAGAGGCGTGGTTTATGTTGTCTACTAGTCAGGCGTGTGTTTGTGGTCGCATGTAGGCCAGCAAAGGAGGTGATCCACCTCTCTGTGTCCTCCATGTCCACATCATGGAAGGCATGAAGATCAAGATGATTCGTGTGCAGGGTGGCAAGTATTGCTCTTAATATGTTATTTTCCGACCATTTGATGCAGCTAGATGAGTGATGTGTTTCCAAGTCCCCTATGGGCTGTACTATTGCCAACGGGGAGTATTGCGGCTAACATATTCATCTATTACCTTCGAGGCTACTTCCCCGTGGGCACATAGATAGTCCAAGGTTGCACATGCACTTGCCCTATTCCAGGTGCCAGCACCTGGGCTGTCACCTTTGGTACAGCCATTCTGAATGTCCAGGTCCCCGCTATGAGAAGCCCTCAGCCAGCACAGCCGCTCGTAGCCTGCTTCATTATGTGTTTGGGCAGCAGTGTGTCCGTTACCGAAACTCCTTTACAGCGGCAGTTAAGGACCCCCCCCCTCTATTCTGATCCTCCCCTGACCACCATCCCAATTCATAAGGAGTTCCTGCACCTCCTGCTGGAGCTGCTCTCTCTGTTTTGCGCCAGGGAGGACTATACACATTGACCAACAGCGTCTAGTGGCATTTGCCGTTTGCGGTGGTGGTCCCCTCAACTGCGAGTGAAAGATCGGGTTGTGCAGATGACATTTTGCGAGATTTCAGGCTATGAACCGCCCCCATGACTAAACCCCCACAGTGTCTGCCCTGAATGGCCTTGTTTGCAAATGGTTGGTGGGTGGTATAACCATCCACCACTAAAGGAGACATTTGCCATGTTCCCTGAAGAAGAAAGAATGTATGTTGTGTTATGTAGGGCAAATGCCTTTGTGGTGATAAAAAATGAGCAAAGCCCCGAGTGTTCCAGGATATAATCGACCACTCTCCTGGTTTATTCATAGCCACTGGCAGGGAACCGGGCAGCCATTTCAGCATTGTTTGGGTGTCTGATAACTGAACCATATCCTTATCTGGGAGCTGAGCAGGTGCTGCTGAGGAGGTGTAGCCATAGGAGCTGGTGAAGTAGGATCCATCCAGTCCTCCTTAACGACGTGGAGCTCAGCTCCCCCGGCAACAAGCTGTGCACGAATTCGTGTGTCTACAGTTCACCACGAGACATTAGGGTTAGTGCCCTTTAAGGGCTCAAAAAGCTCAGTCTTCGGACACCAGCACACGCAATTGAGGTACAAGATGGAGAGCAGCCAGAACGGCAGTCTGGGAGAGCCATTTGTCACAGGATTTTTGGTTGGAGTTCTTAGCCATGCACACCTTGCTCTCCGGGATTGTTTCGGTGCATGGATCCCTTACCGGAGGCGCGCCCTTCTTTAGGGTAGGTCTAGGGTCCAGTGTCCTCTTAGGTATATTAGGAGAGGAATTGTTTTCGGGGGCCTTCCCGGAAGGCTGTGATGTAGTTGAGTCCAAGCTTATGTCATGATGGTCCAGTGAAGCATGTGTCGTGTCTACAGACTTGCTCGCAATGTCCCAACTTGTTTGGTTGCCCAGACCTTTGTCCTGCTGTTTTTTTGTTGCGTGTCACCTTTTTGTGCGCCTTTAGCGGGTGGCACTGCGGCAGCTATTTCACACGAGACCTTACTGCCCGCTGCCCGTCTTGCCAGTCGGCGTTGCTTGTGCGAATAGAAGATGGTCGAGGTATCAGAAATGTCGTCATTCACGGTGGTAGGGTGGGTGCTGCATGCCCCTTCTGCGTCATGGGCGTGAGTCCATCTGCCAGCTGTGCTTCTTCCGTGGAGGTCTGCAGGTTAGACTTGTGGGAGGGCAGTTGAAAATGTTCATGTATGCCTCCGAAAAGTTTTAGGAGAATTTTCATGATGAATTGGATTGAGGCCATGAAGTCCGACAGTTCCGCAAAGGCTGCCTCGCCCATGATCGCGACAACTGCCTCTGCTGAGTCCTCAATTTGCAGAGCCCCGGAGGAGTCAATGACAAGATTGGGAGAGGCGGACAAACCGGCCTGGGTGGTATTGGAAGCAGGACTCGCCTGGGCCCTGATGACCTGGGCACTCAGCACACATGGCTCCCCCCTACCAGTGACAGAGGTCCAGGAGAGAGTTATTGTCAATGTCATCGAAGTTCAAGGAGTCGTGGGATACTCTCCCCTCCTGCAAGTGTCCTCCCGTCCCTTCCGGCAGGCATGGTTCCCTACTATCGTGAGGAGGCACCTTTGCCTACTTCGCTCTCCTTCTTTGTCCTGTTAACTGGAGCCTGCATAGATTCATCGAAGTGACCCCCCCCCCCACTTTCTCAGGTTGTACCGGGTGTTTCGCGATTTGCTGGGATGAGGCATTTCGAGTCAGGTAGGGGAGATCCAATATGCTTGATTATCACTGAGGCAGAGATGCAAACAATTCCCTTCGCTGTTCAAATCGAGGAGGATTTATAAGAGGATAGCAGGAGTTCATGAGCACCCTGGCCCAGGGAGGTAGATGCAGCCAGTCAGAGGGGGGGATAAAATGCTTAGCAACAGCAGACAGTTGTGAAGTCCCCCGCTGGGGGAACAGAGCAAAAGACACGCTGCTTAGAGCGCTTACCGTAGGTTTGTTAGCGTCATCAAACAGAAATAGGAATTGGTAGTTGAGGAGCGCGCCTGGACTTCCGCCGGTGCACCACGGACCACCAATGACCACTCCCACACCACTCCACTCAGCACTCTGCAATGTTATGGCCTCTATATCTGACAAGCTAGCAGGCTGTTCACAGGGTTTCTTCTCTGATAGTAGACAGTGAAAAAATACCAAGGTCTCCACCAATGACCACTCCTGCATCACTCCACTCAGGGCTCTGTGGCTGTGATGGCCTCTATATGTGAAGGGCTAGCAGGCTATTCTCAGGGTTCCTCCCCTGATAGTAGACAGTGAAAAAATACTAAGGTCTCCACCAATGACCACTCCTGCACCACACCTCTCAGCGCTCCGCAACGTTATGGCCTCTATATCCGACAGGCTAGCAGGCTGTTCACAGGACTCCTCCTCTGATAGTAGATAGTAGCAAGGTCACCACTAATGACCACTCCCGCACCACTCCGCTCAGCGCTCCGTGGCTGTGATGGCCTCTATATGTGAAGGGCTAGCAGGCTGTTCACAGGACTCCTCCTCTGATAGTAGATAGTACCAAGGTCACCACTAATGACCACTCCCGCACCACTCCGCTCAGCGCTCCGTGGCTGTGATGGCCTCTATATGTGAAGGGCTAGCAGGCTGTTCACAGGACTCCTCCTCTGATAGTAGATAGTACCAAGGTCACCACTAATGAGCACTCCCGCACCACTCCGCTCAGCGCTCCGTGGCTGTGATGGCCTCTATATGTGAAGGGCTAGCAGGCTGTTCACAGGACTCCTCCTCTGATAGTAGATAGTACCAAGGTCACCACTAATGAGCACTCCCGCACCACTCTGCTCTGCATTTCTTATACTGTAGCTGTGTGGAGCTGAGTGGACCATTTAACCACTATTCGTCTCCGTACTCCAGCAAAGCAGTAGTCATTGTGTCACACAGAAATGTCTAAATATTCACAGAATTTCAGGCTCCAGGAGGATTTAAAGATCAAGGCAATGGCACCTCCCCATTCTGCTACTCTAGCCATTTTGAGTAACGAGTAAACTTCTGTGAGTGCCAATAATACTAACGGGCATGAATTGGACCAGATACAGCTAAGAGGTGCAAGTCATTGGCAGTGACGTATACACTAACATCCCATGCATGATGTGCTGAGGAGCAAGCACTGATGAGTCCGTAGCCTAGTTAGGTTGGAGCGGTGTGAGATGGGAGCAAAGGAAGAAAAGCAAACACCCTCAGTGGCGAGAGATTGGATCTCTGAGACGCGTGGGAGTGAATATAAGTTCCAAGAGCCCTGATGCTGATGGAGAATTGCCATGAGCTTGACGGTGCCTGCTGCGGCGTAGGGTGCATAGCTAGTCATTGGTAGGAAGGGGAAATGGCGTCGCTTAATCAGGTTCAGTAGAACTTATGGGTGCCACTGATGGAGGGTGGATGACAGTCAGAGCTCCCCTCATGGCAAGGGGGTGGTCTATCACACTGCAAATTCCCTTTCTGATACTGAATAGTTAACCATGGTGGAATTAACAAAGGGTGTGGGGCGGTGAACTGGAGGCACTGAAGCTGATCCGACGGCGCAGGGTTTCTGGTCGGCATAAGCAAGAGGCAAGTATTTACATTAGACCGGTGACATCCCAGGCGTGTTCCCAATAGAAATAATAGCTGGGTCGGTCCTGGCTACTGTCTAAAGGACCAAACCAGCCTGCTCCTGCAACCACAAAGCTAGCGGGCAGCACACCACAATGATGTTATCCTGTTCATCAGTTTAAACAGAGAACAGAAAGCAACAGTACTTGTCAAGGCATATAAGCACAGTAATACTCACAAGACAACCGACAGGCAGAGAGCAAACAGTGTAGGTCAAAGTCTGGCAAAGAGGAGGGAAATCTACCGGCAGAACCTTACATGAAACAGATTTTTGGAAATGAGCAGGGGGCCTGCCCAGACCAGCATAACCCAGCACAAACCGGCACCCACAGGCTGCCCTGCGGTGCAGGATTGGAAAGATGATGTTTGCACTTGCGCCCCCAGGAATGCTGGGAATTGAACTCCTGTACAGTTCAGCAAACAACTTGTGCAGGAGTAAAAAAAACAGGAAGACGTGCAGATGCCAAAGGTGTGGCCTAAAGGCAGGAAGCCCCCTCCTAGTATCCCTCAGTACTAAGCGTGTCCTGCCTTTCAGCACCACTTGCTGAAATCCATATGAAAGGGGATTAGTATCTGGGGCACAACTGAAGGTCGAAGGCCTTGCGTCATTCGAGGGAGACCGTCTGAATCCCACAAATGCATGCATTCCCCAAGTACATTAAATCCCCAATGCTAAATGTTGAGGAACTTAGAGAGGTATTCCATTACATGACCTATGATCCATGTCATGGACACCGGCTCTGAGAATGTCCAGAGAATGCTCTCTTCAGAGCCTGCACCACATCCTTGTTCCTCAGGGTGTAAAGCATTGGGTTCAGCATGGGTGTGACGATGCAGAAGAGCACTGATGCCAGTGTGTCTACATGCTTTGGATAGCCCCCGGGTGGGCGGTTATAGTTGAAGATTATTGTTGAATAGTACAATGTGACCACCGTTAGGTGCGCGCCGCAGGTGGAGAAAGCCTTCCACCGGCCATCTACTGAGCGGATCTTCAGGATGGAGGAGATGATTCGCACATAAGAGAGGATGATGAAGAAGAAAGGCCCGAAACCCACAAAGATTGTCACCACATGCAGGACTGCGTCGTTGAGGCTGGTGTCAATGCAGGAGATCTTCAGTAGCTGAGGAACATCACAGAAGAAATGCTGAATTGTGTTGGGACCGCAGAAAGGTAACACGCTGGTCATAATGGTGTGAAGGGTAGCATTCAGTATCCCAATCAACCACGGACAGGCAGCCAACTGGAGACAAGTCCTTCTGATCATGATGGCGGGATAATGTAAAGGAATGCAGATGGCGACATACCGGTCATAGGACATCACAGCCAAAAGGATGCACTCGGCACCAGCACAGGAGATCAGGAAGAAGAGCTGGGCCATGCAGGCCTGGAAGGAAATCCCCTTTCTGTCCATTAGAAGGTTCTGCAGAATTTGGGGAGTGGTGGATGACGCATAACAAAGATCCAAGGCAGACAGGTTACTGAGGAAGAAGTACATCGGTGTGTGAAGGCGGATGTCCACCCAGATGAGTGACAATATCACAATGTTTCCAGTCACTGTAATGAAATAAATAACTAAGAATCCAACAAAGAGCACATTCTCGTAACCAGCCAGATGAGCGAATCCCATGAAGAGGAACTCATGGAGCGAAGACTCATTCCCCATCGCTTCAGCGCCAACCTGAAAGGGTTAAATCAGTAGGATCATTATTTCAGGGCATGCAGTAAGGGAATGTGTGCACAGTGATAGATTTGACAAAATAGTTAAACATTCAAATATGATCAGTGAACGTGTGCACGATTGTGAGATGTAGGATGAGGGATCTTGCAGCACTGGAAGTTGAAACTAAATTTAAATATTCAACTCTGAGATGGATCTCAATTTAAAAGAACATCTTTAATTGCCAAGAACACATGAAGCTATAAGATCTTAGGTCCAGTGTGGAAGGTTTTGAGAATGTTTCATTTGAGGGCTGGGAGGAGGAATTCACCGGTCCTATGAGTAGCAGCCGGTCTTGGCTTCCCAAATCCAGGTGAATTAACTGTTAGGTTTCTTGGTTCAGTGGTACCTGTGGTCAAACCTTCAAGGTAAGTACTTGGAAAGGGAGCAGGGCAGACCTGTACACAGGGTAACACATTATTTCTAGGATAATTGCGCATTAGTGAGTCTTTGCCCTGTGAACAAAGCTTAACCATTAGTCAAAGGTCAACTTAAAAGAGAGATTTATCAGAGGTCAGCACTGGGGTACCACAGGAGCTGCATCTACTCACTTATTGTCTCAAAGGAAACATAGTGAGAGTTGGAAAGATATGTGATTGGATGTGAAAGATACGAGTCATGATACGTTGTGATCCCCAATTGGAATGTATAGGCACTGTTAAGTATAGTATTAGCTTCTGACTACTCAGGCACTTTTATGACATTATTCTTAGCAACACTACCTCAAAGAGCCTTTCCTCCACCCCAGGGGGAGTGTCCTAGACCCCCCAGTTAGAGCTGTGGTATGAAAAGAAGGTAGATAAAACATATACCTGTCACTATGCATCAGTGTGTAACAAATCCCTGCAGTGGGTAGCAACCCCCCCCCCCCGTCTCCACACAGGACTGATTTCCTAATGTCATGTATTTTATTGAGGGTCACTGTTCAAAGCTTCTACTGACTCCTTCCTTTCCAAAACATGCACCGTATACAGTAGGACAATATACAGTACTTCACATAGATGCCCCACACTTAATACTTATGCACACAGGAGACTGACTTGATTCTTAATAAAGAACACTTAATGAATGCTCCCATACTATCCTGTATAATGTAATTCTTTTTATTATGTGAAATAAGTAAAAGAAAACATTGCCACTATTATTGCAATTACACATAACACACTTAATATGCAAAAGGTCATACATTAATATGCAGCTATCATTTTTTTGGCCTCAGTGTCTATTCAGGATCAGTCGACCATCTCAGATCATAATAGCTACTTTAATGGTAACTGACTACCTCATCAGTTCTCACTGACAACCTCATGAAATTAACTGCATTCACAATACCGCTCCTATTTCCTAATGTGGTATTAAGAATGGGTAAAACAGGCTCGCATACCCCCTACTCTCCTTAAGTTTAAAGGTACTGTGCTCCACCTGGCCTCCCTTTCTTCGGTTTGCTAAAGGTGACCCCTAAATCGTTGGCTTTCCAACTGGGTTGGCCCCCAGACCTTCTAACTTTAACTTCTTGAACCACCCCAACCTCTTTTGAACATTTCTACAAAGACTTGAATGCATTTCGCAACTGTGTGATCTTGGGCACATTTCATGTTGCTCCATTTAAAGTGGGCCTGGCCTATGAACTTTGGCTCTACCGTAGACTCTGCCTTCACTAACTTATTTTGGTCTCTTAAAAGTGTTGGGAACTGTTTTATTTTTATGACCTGCCTTTTTCTCTCCCTTTTACTTAATTATTGGAGTGCCATCTAAGTTACACGCTCGCATCTGTTTTTACAAATAGTGGTGGTTTGACTTAGAATTGTCTAATAATTCTTAAGGGAGGTGTGTATACTTTTCTGATTGTGTTTGAACTTGCTTTGATTTATAGTGCTAGTGTATTTCCTTAAGTGTGTGTTAAATAAATAATTATATACTTTTGATACCAAGCTCTGGTCAGTGTTTGCTTGCTCTACTATGTTTTTAGCCCGATTGTGTATCCTCTGTATACTGCCCTACTCTTATTGAGAAAAGTCTGACAGCTACCAGGTAAATCTGGGTGGTGCAGACTGCTACCAATTGGGTTTACTGCCAAACACCTGTAGTCTTAATCTTCTTGCAGTGGTCCCCAAGGGAACTGCACAGGATTCTGCCTAACAGGTGTCATCCGCATAGTTGGTGTATGAGATGCCCATGGCATCGAGGAGATTGAAGAGAGGCCAAGTGAATAGGTTGTAGAGGGTGGGTGCTATGAAGGAGCCCTGGGGCACCCCACATTTGTTGTGACTGGGAGAGGCGCATGCTGAGTCCGAGAAAAATTTCATGGCCCTTTCCTGTAGGAAGGAGGTGATCCATGCGCATGCTTTCGGGGAGAAGTTAGCTGCTATAGAGAGATGGTGGCTTAGTGTATTGTGATCGACGAGGTTGAATGCCGCTGATCGAGGAGGAGCAGGAGTGCTGGTTTGCCAGCGTCACAAATGTCATCCATTTGATTTTTTAGGTCAAGTAGAGCCGTTTCAGTCCCTTGTCGAGGTCTGAAACCAGACTGCTGAAGGCCCAGAAGGCGGTGCTCTTCGAGGAATTTTTGGACTTGCTGTTAGGCTGCTTTGTCCAGAATTTTCAGTAGAAAGGGGACAGTGGTGATGGGCCTGTAGTTCCCTGGTACTGATGGGTCAAGTGAGGGTTTTTTGAGGAGCGGACAAACCCAAGCTTCCTTAAGATCAGACGGAACATGGCCAGAGTGAAAGGATGCATTTATGAAGGCTGTGAGGAAGGGGGCAAGGGTAGGGCCGCAGTCTCGGACTCGCTGTGCAGAGCAGACGTCACCTTTACAGTTTGATGGTTTGATGGTTTTTAGGAGCGTGATGACCTCAGATTCGGTGATGTCCTTGAAGTCGAATGGCGGTCAGGAGTGTGTTTTGGTCTCTTTGTTGGTGTTAATATTCTGGTTGGCAATTAGGAGGGTCAGAGCTTTTTGGTGCGCCTGAATTTTGGTTTGCAAGGTGTTTCGTTTATTAAACATGGCTGATTGGATGTCATTGCAACATTTTTCATCTTTCAAGATGGTGGATGGTGGGGTGGACGGAGTTTCAAGTTCCCTGAAGATGGCGAAGATTTCTTTGGTACTAGATTTAGCGTTGGCAATCCTGTTGTTGAAGGAGTTAGCTTTGGCGAGGATAATAGCTGATTTGTAGTCCTTACAGATAGTCTTAAAGGTGGATTTGGTAGCGTCATTAGGTTTATTTCTCTTGGCTGAGAGGGCAGCTCGCTTCTTGGAACAAAGCACAAGAAGCTCTTGGGAGAACCCTGCATTGGTATGCTTGGCTTTCTTAGATTTTCTGAGAGTGAGAGGGGCGATGGCATCAACTGCATTAGTGATTGGCAGTTTGAAAACGTTGCTAAGGGTGTCAGGGTCTGTTGAGTAGGGGGCTTGGAGAGCCGGTACCTCAAGGAAGGGTGTGATCCTTTCTACAGTTAGTAGGCGGGAGCTTCTGGTGAGAGCTGCAGGAAGAGGGATGGTGGGTTTAGGGGGCCCTGTAGATGTGTCACGGTCAAATTGGATGTGGTGGTGGTCTGTCCACGGGACTGGAGAGTTTCCGGTGATTAGCACTGGGCAGTGTGGTGGGCAACCCAATCTAAAGAACGTCCTTTGAAGTGGGTAGGATTCGAGATGGTTTGTGCGAATCCGAGAGTGGAGAGGGCTTTATTTAGAGCGGTCGCGTGAGGCCTAGGTTGAGGTGACCTGTGAGAAGGACTTTGGATTTATTTTTAATTTCTCTAAAAGTGCTTGGATGAGGGATTCATGGAATTCGGCGATAGGACCCGGAGGTTGATAAACAATATGAAGGGTCAAGGTGAGGTTGGGAGAGAGATAGATTCTGAGGGGAAGGTAGTCACAGTTGTGGCCAAGTTCACCCTCAATCCTCCTAATGGTGAGGTTGTCTTTGGCGATGAGGGCTACTCCCCCACCTCTGAGAAGGGGTCGGTATTGCCTGTAAATGGTGTATCCGTCTGGGATAGCCAGGGAGAGGGCAGGGCCTGATGATTCATTCCGCCAGGATTCAGTGATAATAAGGAGGTCAGTGCTGTTTTTGAGAATTAAGTCATAATAGGTTTAAAGTAGTTTGCAGTAAAGTTTGTGGCACAGATTCTAGATGACGTTGGTTGGTAGAAATGTTTGTTCAAAGAAAGAGAAGGACAAGCCCTCGGATTGGAGAAAGATTTCAAACACTTTCACCGCGTTTGAACGAAACGGAAAACCGGATTTGCACAGTACCTTAAAACAGATAGGGAACTGTAGCTGAGGCGGACGTTCCTGGTGATTCCTGCAGGCTCACAGTTCCTGAAGCGACTGTCGGACTGACATGAAGTTGAAAGACTGGAGGGTCCTGCGCCACCCAGGGAAGAAACCAATAGCAGAGCAAAGCAACGAAATAAAAGGCGGGCTCCTTAAAACCCAAGCAGAGTCCAACCTTCCTGGCTATCTGGCCCACTGTAGCTCTGTACAGCAAATTCGACCAGAGAAGGGGACCTGGCTTGAAGTTTGGGCGAACTGGTTGGTCCCACCAGCTTAAGGGAAGAAGTTTCCTGGAGGATCTTGTCTGTCATTGGATTTGGAGATTCGGACCTGCAGCAGGGCTTCACCGGGCGGTTCAGTCGTTGTAGGGGATCTCTTCTTCCAGTTCCTCGTTGGTTATTTCGTTCCAATGGCGACTCTGCTCTTCCAGTCCCAGAGACCTGCTTTTTATGCAGTTTTTCCCCCATTCATACAGCCTGGCTGTCAATCACCAGCAGGGTGGCTGGCCTGGCAAGGCCAGTCCCCTTAGCCAATCAGAAAAAGAGTGTCACTTGGGTTACTATGGCAACCCATAGCAGGGGTCCAAAGATCCCACCTTCACATTCTGCCTACCTACACTATCAGGCGCCTTAAGGAGGGCTTCTGTGCAGAAGCCCACGAAAAGACAGCGAACAAAGGAGTCATTCCCGGTTTGGCACGCAGAGAAAAACACGAGAAAGACTTTAACAAAAAGAAATGGTGACTTAACCCAGCCGGAACCGAAATAAAATGTATTTGGGAAAGCGGGTTTATGTTCGAGGCTAATATAATAGCCTAAAACATTATCACGTTCATATAAGATAATCGCAGTAGAAAAGTTAGGGTAGATACCACTGCCACCAGCCAAGTCTTAATGTTAAGGGAGCGATACAAGTCTCCAAGAGGCACAGACAAAAAGGGATAAGAGTTAACCCTTTCCAATACTCCATGTAAGATGGGGTGTACCAGGTCTGTGGTTTAAAGTGACTATATAAAGTTAATGGCAACTTTACCTGTTTCCTGGGGACAGTAGTCAGCACCAGATAAATGGAGTCAGTGGGAAGTCTCAAAGACAACCCTGTGTCACTGCACTGAAGGTGCTGTGTAACATACACAAAAAGTAGTGCACATGGAGTATGTGAGTCTCCAGTGCCCAAGATCACACAAACAGTAGAAATACACATAGCAAAACACATGTAAGAGTGGGAAAAAAGGCTAACACTCTTACCAGGTGAAAAGAAAATCCTAGAAATCCAGAAAAGCTCCTGGGGGACTCTTTAGGTAAGGGAAATCAACCAACCATTTATGAGAATTCTCCCTAACATGGATCCCAGGGTGGAATTCCCATTTGACAGGAATGAGCTTTCCAGTAGTGTTTGAACCCCTTTTGGCCAAACGGTTTCTTTCTCCTGCAGGACTTTGGCTATGTGCATCGCTCTGTTTGATGCTCGCACAAAGGTTTCTGTGTTGCCGGTGATCTGAGGCTTCATGTTCAGGAAATATTCCAGCTTCAATGACAACTAAAGGAACCTAAGAGGCTTTAGTTTGATCTCAGGCCAATTTAATATCACTAGTTCAGTCTGAACTGGCAGATGAAGGATGATGTCACAACATTCTACCACCTGTGAGACAGTGATCATGCTGACAACTCCCACAAACACATCACAACATGGCACATTGAACTGCACAATGTATGATACATTTGGTAGTAGTAGAGCTTTGCTACTAAAAGTTTCCATTCGAATTGCACTTGATGTGAAAATAGTAGAGTTTAAATTCTGCTCACCTGGGCAGACCTTAAAAAGGTCCTGGCATCTTACATAAAGGGTTCCCACACACTTTTTCACGGAATACTGATGAACGGTGGAGTCCCCATGCACCACTCAAGCATGGTTGTACAGCACCTCATAGTTTGTAGTCACAGATCTTTAACTTGATGCGTGGCACCCCAGGAATACAATTTCCCACACAATACAGGTGGCTCTGTAGGGACAGGCATGTTCAGAATCCCATGAATTGTCTATGACATGAGGTATTTGTTCCATGCTGATTGTTAGGCAGAATTATATACAGTACCCTTTGGGAACACCACACACAATTAACACAAGTGACAGTACAATTTCACCTTTGGTACAAGCCTGTACTACACAGTAAATGTGGTAGTGATGGCTGAGCAGCCAGACTTAACTCAAGAGCAAGTGAGCAGTATCAATAGTTACACAAAGGACAGCAATTATTATGATTAAAACAAACACTGACTCAAAGTTTCTGAGTAAAAGAATATACATTTATTTACACATCAGTTGTATAACATTTCACTAATGTAAAGCAGTTGAAAAATCACACTCTTAATACACCACACCATTCCCAATAGATTCTGGACAAGTTGAGCTAAAAAATGAAGTGTGAGCAAAATGGCACTCCAACAATTTAAAATGGAGGGAAAGACAAAATTAGATACAGATTGAGCAGCACAAACAGGTAAGTAAGCAGGGCCATCTAGAAAGAGGAACTACAGTGATGGAATCAGATCAAAAAGGCTTAGGTCCAAAGTCAATAGGACAAAAGTCGTTTGCTCAAGATCACAGAGTTCAGGGTAGTTTGCGGGTAAGTCTTTGCCAAGAGTTCCGACGAAGTTGGTCGGCAGAAAAGTTAGTTTAAAGAGGAGAGAAGGATAAGCCCTCAGATTGGCGAAAGGTTTCACACACCTTCACCGCGGCTGGACGAAACGAACAACCGGATTTGCACAGTACCTTTAAATGGAGAAGAAGCTGTAGCTGAGGTGGACGTTCCTGGCAGGTCCTGCAGGCTCACGGTTCCTGAAGCGACTGTCGGACTGACATGAAGTAGGAAGACTGGAGGGTCCTGCACAGCCCAGGGAAGAAACCAGCAGCAGAGCAAAGCAACAAATAAAAGGTGCGCTCCTTAAAACCCAAGCAGGGTCTGACCTTCCTGGCTATCCGGTTCACTGTAGCTCTGTACAGCAAAGTCAACCAGAGGAGGTAGTCCTGGCTTGTAGTTTGGGCAAACTGGTTGGTCCCACCAGCTCAGGGGAAGAAGATTCCTGGTAGATCTTCTCTGTCGTTGGAGTCTGAAGATTCTGACCTGCAGCAGGGCTTCACCGGGCAGTTCAGTCGTTTTAGGGGTCCTTTTCTGTCAGCTCCTCTTCAGTTCTTTCATTCCAGTGGCGACTCTGCCTTTCCAGACCCAGAGACCTCCTTTTTATGCAGCTTTCCCCCATTCACACAGCCTGGCTGTCAATCACACAGCAGGGTGGTTGTCATAGCCGGACAGTCACCAAGCCAATCAAACAGGAGTCCAACTTGGGTCACCAAGGGAACCCATGGCAGGGGTCCTAAAACCCCTCCCTCACATCCTGTCTACCCAGACTTTGAGGCACCTAAGGAGGGCTTCTGCGGTGAAGCCCGCAAAAAGACGGTGAACAAAGGAACCAACCCTGTTTTGGCGCCTCAGAGTAAAACTCGAGAAAGACATTTTCAAAAAGAAAAGGCGAATAAACCCAGCCGGAACCTTATACAACGTCTATTGTCTAGCGAGTTTAGGTTCGAGGCTACCAAGATAGCCTAAAACAATACCAAGGTTATTTAAGATAACCACGGTAGAGAAAATAGGGTAGTTGCCACTGCCACCAGCCAAGTATTGATGAAAAGGGAGCGAAACAATGCTCCAAGAGAAACAGACAAAAAGGGATAGGTATTAACCCTTTCCAGTACTTTATGTAATACAGTTTCTACTGGGTCTGTGGAATTTAAAGAGACTAATAAAGTCAATGGCAACTTTACATGTTCTGGGAGACAGTAGTCAGTCCCAGAAAATGGAGTCTGAGCTGGGAAGTCTAAAAGACAACCCTGTGTCACTGCACTGAAGGTGCTGTTTAACACATAGGGCCTCAATACGAGGTGGGCAGTAAGGGATACGGGCACCGTTAAGGAGACCGGTGCCAGTAATCCCTTACCGCCCAATTCCGAGGTCCCTTAGTGGGAACCGTAAAGGACGTGTGGTCTGACCACACATTCTTTACAGGACCCGTTAAGGGAAGTTAGAGCTAATAACGGGCCCACAATTAGCGGGCCCATTATTAGCACCTTCCACCTTCCGATTGAGCCCTATCGGGGCTCAAATGGGAATGGGGAATGGCATTTGGAATAGGGACTTATCGGGTCCGCCTAGGGCGGAATGTTCCGGTAAGTCCCTTCTCCACCAGACCGGACCCGAACATGATTTTGGAGGCAGCCATGGCTAATAGCGCCATGTCTACCTCCAAAGTCGTAATGAGGCCCATAGTATAAAGATGATGCCTATGGAGCAGGTGAGGCTCCACAGTCTATGAACACAAGGAAATGTTGAACACACATAGCAAAACACATGTAAGAGTGGGAAAAAATCGCTCACACTCTAACCAGGTGAAAAAATAAATCCTAGATATCCAGCATAGCTGCTGAGGGACTCAACAGGTAAGGGACATTAGCCATTCTGGAGATTCTCCCTAACACTGATATTCCATAGAAAGTCTTTGTGAAGACACTCAGGGCCCGATTCTCAAGTTGGTGGTAATTTCCGAAAATGTTGTAAAAAGGGCTAACAACATTTTTGGTAATTACACCCTATTCTGAAGGTGGCGCAATCTTCCGAAGTCGGAATGATTGCGCCACTTTAGGAATATTGGTGCTGGTTGCTAGGAAGGGCTGGAAACCGACCTAGCAACCGGCACTCTCGTTAACTCTGCCTTTGCATGGTTATTCTTGTGGCACTCCTCCAATTTCGTAAGTGCTTGAAATTGGCGCTGAACTATGGTACACAATTGGTGCCGTTCGGAGGAGTGCAACAAGAAGCAGTTGTTTGTTTGTGACAGGTGGGTCTGATATATTATTTGTCTGTATGCCACCATACTTGCCAACATGTGTGACCAAAAAAATGTAGGATTTTTCAAGTTTCAAAAATAATACTTTGCATAACAATTACATCACAGGTAAATACAAAACATACATTGTTGGCACAACTGGAGCATTCTAAAATACACAACCCAATCAAACAGCACAACATGGAAAGATGGTCAAATGTTTACAATGTTTAATTATGAGTGGTAAATTAACACAGAACTCATTTACCTAACTTCACAGAAGGAAATCGCACAGAGCTGGTAGGCAACGTTTGCCACTGCTCTGTAGCAGCAGACTGGGCAATACATATTTATTCCTGCCGTGTAAGATGAATAACTAAACAACATGGAGACCAATAACCTCACCAAAGTCGTAATGAGGCCCATAGTCTGAATCAGACACTATTAATGTGGGCTTATTTGGGCCAATCTGTTGCGGTGCAAGGAGGAGGCCTTGTAAATCACCAACCTGAGTTGATGTATGAATTAAATGCTCTGTTTGGGTATCCTGGTGTTCAAATAATTATAATGACTGAAACAACCTTTTCCAGCAGTAGAGGCAGCAGAATATTGACAGCCTATCACAACTGCTGCAATAGCACTCCTATCACTGTATATCACATTTGCAAACCTCCAAAGTGGGATGGCTGATACTGCTGCATCTGCTTATGGTTTAAAGACCATTCCAGTTCATACAATTGTGCTCTAGCACCTTGAAGCGTCTTTTGTGCTAGATGGTATTACGAATAATGATCTCACACCAAATAATTGGACATACTCAAGGAATATGGCAAAGTACTACTTTATTCTCATTTAATAAAGCAGGGAGAACTGACAGGCATCGGACTGATCCATGCACACTCACATCTTAGCTTGATTGCACAGATGTCTTATACCCCAATATGGGTCATCTATGATGTCATTCTAATCGAATACATGGCAAATTATAAAACCTTTTGACAGGGGACATTGGTTAAGGGAACATGTCTACATTTAGAATACATATGGGTTAGTACTTCCTTGGCTGTCTCTTATCTGTAAGACATGCCTCAAACTACCTCTAACCACATATAGTACTGATTATAGCAGACACAATACCAGCAGGTTGGTCTATGCAAAATTGTATGATAGGTTGCCCCATAGACTCACTGATTGCTAGGCATGCTATCCCAACCTTGGACATTTGGCTCTTTAGCAGCTCGTACGTGAAACAAAACCTGGGGTGCTTTGAATTGAGTCAGATTACTCCCAGTTATCCAAATTAATCCATCATCCTTCATCAGTCGGCCATAAGCCAAAGTCTTCCGTCTGTAGTTGACCTTGCAGTTGATCACTGTCCTGGAACATTTGAAGGAGTGTGAGCACACCACTATCTTTGTCTAAGGCTTTAATGAATAGCCCTTGTCTTCGACGTCACATGTGAAGAGACCATGACCTTTTCCATTTCAGCCTCTTGTCAAGTGCTATTTGATTCAAGCATGCAGGGTGCTGTTGCTCCTCTTGGCCTCTAGCGATTTGCTCACTCTACCTTGCATAGACTTCATACACTTTTAATTGACCAACACTTTGGCCGTTGCAGATGTTTTATTCTTCTTTAATCTCAGAGAAATGTACCATTTTATCATACATTATCATGATTAACTCCCCCTGTTCCCTGCAATATTCCTGTAAACAGCATTCTTGATCTTAGGCCAACACAGCCTTCCTGTTGTTCTGCACAATGGGCTTTCTAGTCTCTCCTAATTCTGCAGCCTTGGTCTGTATCTGAGGTTGCTTGGTTGAATTCGGCGTGAGCCAGCATCCATCTCCCTATCATGGCTGTCCTTGCCACATTATATATTACTCAATAGCAAGCCACTATATGTTTTTTTCTCTACCTTGCGTTACAGCGTATTTACAGTTACTGACCAGTAAGTTACTTCATCTTCTTTGTATTCATGTTACTTTAGCTTTAGGTACATGTTTCTCTTGGTGCTTCAGTTACATCATCACTCTTAAGTATGTTCCTATCGTTTCAGCATGAGTTCATATATCCTCTTTATGACATCACTCTTCGCGCGCCTGATTTCAATTAATGCAGCATCCTTCCATGCAGCATCCTTCCACACCTTCAGTGCGAGGGTACATTCTGCACCACTGTCTAAGTGCATAACATCTCTCATACACTCGATGAGGTATAGGCAGACTATATGGTGTCCCACATATAGCCATTCTGCTGTTTCACTAGGGCAGCGGTGAGAGGGTGGGAGCAAGGGTAAATGCACCCCCCTGCTGCTCTGCATTTTCCTTTATAATTTCTTCATACAATATTTTTGGGGGAATCCATATCTTTGTCAACCCCCTCAGGTGACCGGCATTCTTTATATGTTCATCCACACTCCAAGTCATGTGGCAACAATCTCCTGATGGTGGACTAACTATCCAACATCCTACATATTTTTTATGATTTATGGTATAGTAGAACTTCATTCCTGGTGGTGCAAGGTTACTTTTTGTTATATTCTCATGGGTACTTTCCTAATTTGGCATCTTCTCACCGCTCACCAATTCCAGAGTTAATATCAATCATGATCTTCATCCCAATAGCTTTTTTGACTGTCTTCTTACATTGTCCCAAGATGCTCTTTATTTGACAAATCCTAGCAATACAAACACTAGGATTGCTGCCAGTAACTTGAAAAAACACTTGCCCGCCAGTTTCAAACCCATAAAAACAGAGATGTGAAACAATCGTCATCCTCAATTTCATCTCCTTCTTCCACCATCTTTGTGTGCAATGTTGACAACATTGTTACTGCTTCTGTTAGGGCCCTATGTTGTTCTTCATGGGCAGGTGTAAATGTACACCAAGAAGATTCCATCTTGGCACACACACCGCCTTCCATTCTGTGATTAAGTCCAGGACATACCTGTCCTGGAGGGTCATAATTCTGATTGCCTTAATTTCTTCTCTAATTGCATTGAGTCCTTTTATTGTTGTGTTTATCATCTGAAAAAAGCTCCCATTTGGTGATCTGCAACCACTTGGCATTCACCAAAGTCTGAATTCCTGGCATGAATATAGATGTAAATATCACTGTTGCTTGGCTGAACGGCTTATGCCCCTCTGGAATATCATGATATGCTTCTAATGATTTTGCTGACAAGCAATTATCTCTCTTTTGTCAGTGTCTGCTGAATTACCTTCTCTTCCTCATGTGTGCAATCATCTTCGGAAATTGTATTATCTATAAGTCACTTTGTGGTGCTACGGCTGGTATACTTATCAGTACCAATGAATACACTCCTCCCCATTTTGGGGGTAATTTCATATATGCGCTTGACCCACAGGCCCAATAGTGATCCATCAGGACTGCAGGTCCTTCCTTCATGCCTGGGACATCATAAGCTCGCCCACACTTGAGGTTTTCTCCTACTTTGATTGTGCCATTATTTCTGGAACATAAGGACGCATTCTTCAGGTGTAGTATTTGCAAAGGTCCCCCCTCATCATTGAGCCATGTTAGCAATTTTACAGTCTTAGGCTATTGGGCCTTGCATTCTTTCTCTGATTTCATCACAACATCTTCCGATTGTCCTGTTAATGTCCATGTCTTACACACAGCAAATCTATCAACGCATCCTTCAGGAGTGATCACTGCTCCTTTAATTTGTAGCTGTCCACTTTCCCAGCATTCTTGTCTTTCCTCTCCAGTCTTGCCTACACATTGGATCTTATTTCTTCTATCTTGATTCATGCTCCATTTATTTCAAGCTGTTCATATTTTACTATTTATTGTTTTTTGGTTTTCTCTTGACTTTGTATCCTGTACATAATTGTGTTCTTTTTGAGACGTCTTTTTATTCACCCACACTATGGATGCTCTCTTCCTTGGAATGATCCTCTTGTCAGGCAGAGTGCAAGGTGCATCAGGCAATGTGCCTTGTTTAGTGATACTTCTGTTGCTAGGAATATTAGAGATGTTCACAGAGCATAAGATATAATGGAACACACATAACAGCATACGTCTGACGTTCTTCTCCCCGGATTTTTTCATATGTTGATACCATAGATTCTTTAAATGAACTGAATTGTCAAGATACTTATTTGTATCTTCATGGTTCTCCTCCGCATCCTTTTTATATTGAAATAGACCCCCGGTTAAATTGTAAAGCCGGCTAGCTACAGCTCTATCTGGTACGATAATAGATGTCTCATTGACACCCTCCATATCTGTAGATGTCTCATTTCTAAATGCCATAATAATAGGGAAGAAACCACAAAATCTTAAAACCAAATGATATCACCATCAATATTCCATTCAAACCTATCTACTTTCTGGATGGTAGTGAATTCCTAACATTTTGAAATCTCTCCATTTTGTGTTTACTTTAATATACAAATGTGTTATCTCCTTTTGAATCGCTTTTATATCAGATACTTTAATATAATTGCCATCAATACTCTCCAAACAAAACAATTATTCTAGGGATTTAAGAAAGACGTATTGATGGCCACTCTTCTTCGTATCAGGGCTGGAAATGACTGTAATATGTAGGAAAAAATAGCATGCAAGAGTGTGTTTATTGTCACTAGAGTAGGTAGCATACACGATGAAGATACTTGTTTTTCTCTTTAAACTCTGGATTCTTCTCTCATTGTCTCTTATCTTATCTAAAAAGATTATACGATTCCAAATTTGGAAAAAGTTTAATCCCTAATCTAAAGGACTGATATGCTCATCATTCTCTTTATCCATGCTTCTGGCCATCGAACGAGTCAGCATGCACAGACTACTTCTCTTGCTTCATTGCGGGAAGTTGCAGGAGACGTTGGTGCTTCACCTTTATAGGTTTTGATGTCATGTAGGTGCAGCCACACTCTCTGTCCCCTTAATTTCATGGCTGTGGGGCTACCTTCTTCCACTTCATATGGCCCCTCAAAGCGGGGCGTACTCCAGGTGCGTACACATTTGAGCACCAGAACCCGGTCACCTGGATACAAACTTGGGGGCTTTAGCAATTCTTCTGTTTCAAGAGATTGATCATCTTTATGGCTTTTTTGTACCCCTCCTTACTTATCTTCATCTGTTGAGACATTAAATAAATAGTCATTGTTGTTAGATAATCATGCATCTCATCACCTAATGCCATCGCTACACTGCGAGCATCATTTTTACCCGTGTTCAAGGAGCAAGTGGGGTACTCATGCAGTGTCCAGTCACCAATTTAGGAGGAGTTAGATGGTGATCTGAGCCAGGCAGATTTCTCCGGGCATATAAGGCAAGTGGTAGGCAATGTAGCCATCCCTTTTTAAGGTTACTTTGAGTGTCGCTATTCTTTCCTTTTATAATCTGTTTAATCTATAACAGACGCCATTTACCTGTGGGTGATAAGCGGAAGAAAATGTATGTTTAATACCTAAGAGGAGAACTATCTTTCCAAACAGCTACTTTGCAAAATGTGGTTTATTGTCAGAACGCAAAACCTCACCCACCCCCCACCTGAATACCTATCATACACTGAACCTGGAGGCATACGAGGCATCAGGGTGCATGCATGGACCTGCCTTGATCAATCTAGAAAAAAGGATATTATACGATCAGCATATATCTATAGCCGTTGCATGTCTGTAACATATCCACATAATCTATATGTGGATGCTGAAATGCGCCATTGAGTCTCGGAATCGCTCCTCTTACTGTTTGCAAAGTGTGCCTGAAATACATTTCTGGCACACAATGTAATTTACAATGAACTGTGCCACATGTTCTAACAGATTGGGTGAGAACCATTGGCTGCAATTGTGTCATGTGTGCTGGGTAGTAAAGCATCTCCAACGCTACTCTCAATAATGCTAGAAGCATAACAGGCTTTCCAGTGCTCTCCTGTCTTCAGATTGCCTCAGTGGGGGACAACAAACACACCCGCTTTCTCCATAAATCCTGTTCTTCTTGTGGGGCTCGACCTTCTATCTCAATTAACTGGACAATAAATAGCATGTTAAAGCCCTCCTTTACCAACATGCATCGTCCTGTCATTTAACATCTTCTGCTTTAAGACTAGATATGGGTGGATAATAGGCTGCTTTTATAGCCTCTAAACTGGTGCTTCGTTTCTCAGTCAAATTAAATTTGTTCTTTTGGAATGTGCTGCACATTCTACGAATGCTAGGGTCAATGGGAGACTTAATGCTTCTAAAAGCATATCCAATATGGCTGCATGTTGCACTGGAGTGCCATCTGTGTGGAGGAATCGCCTCCTTTTCCAACATGGCGTCACCTACGCGGAGTCAGAGTACACCATCACTTCCTTATCCTCAAATCTCTGCAGTGAATCAATGAGCACCACTAATTATGCAGCCTGTGCTGAATAATTTGAAGCCAATCTCATGCTCGTCACTACCTAAAATTCACCTTCTTGATTCAGCTTTATTACTGCTGAACCAGTATGTCTTTCCCCAGTTGTCTGGTCAATTATTGAAGAACCATCAATAAAAACAACTTCGCCCCCTACCTCTAGCTGTGGAATATCCTTATAACATTCAGTATATGCTGTGCAATCATTAACATAATCATGCTCTCCCACCAGTTCTGCTATAAACGTTGCTGGATTTACTGTCATACATCTAACAATTCCGATTGCAGCGTTGGAAATAATGACCTCATACCCAGATGCTATTTGTGTGGTCAAAGTACTTTTGGGCTTCTCTAAATGCATGCTCTACAAATAGTTATTGGGAATTCCATTGTTATGCTTCAAGCCTTTTCAATTGCGAATGCAGCAGCAGCTAAAGATTTCTTACAGGGATAATACCCCCTCATAAGGGGATCTAAAATCCCACTGTAGTAGGCCAATGGTCTGTGTCCATGTCTTAATGTTGTCTGCTGTGTGAGGACTGCTGTCATGCCTTCTCCATGTGAATGGTAACACAAATATAATCTGGGATCTCCATATTCTTCATATCCTTCAGTCACCTCATCTTTCCATATTATTGGTCTTTTGTCCTCCTGTGCTTAAGTCCTTTAGAAAGTGATTGAATATATGTACTCTAATCAAAAACCCAGGCCCTGCAGTCGTTACATAATCATAGAAACTGTTGCATTTCCCTCACTGTTTTAGGTGCTATGGTTTTCATGAATGCTTCTGCTCTTTCATGTGTCACTATACTCCCTTCGTGAGAGATCAAGTGTCCTATGTACAAAATCTCTTCCTCACAGTCAGAGGCGTTGCTAGGGGGAGGCTAAGGGGGCTATAGCCCCGGGACTTTGGGTTGTAGCCCCAGATAGAAGGTCAGGGTATACAACCAAAAGACTAGCTAGCCCCGAGTCCCGCCAGTCCCGACATTAGCATAGCCCCTGATCTTTTCCAGACCTAGCAACACTCCTGCTCACTGTACTGTAACTTCTCTTTGCCCACCTTATATCCTTTCTCAGAGCGTATAGTCACTAGTTTAACTGAGTCTTCTCTGCATCTTTCTTTTGTCTCACTGCACAGCAAAAAGTCATCCACATACCGAATTATTGTACTTTTAAGTTGGACATTACCCAAGTCCATCTGGAGGACCCTGTTAAAGATTGAAGGAGACTCACAGTTCCCTGGGGAAAACAAGTACGTTTCAGGTGGATCGTTCTATTGGAAAAGGAAGTTAAGTCATGTGAGTCTTCATGAAGGGGAATTAAAAATAATGCATTTTTTAAATCTATAACTGTGAAATATTTAGCCTTAGATGGGATGTTACACAGTATTGTTGCAGGATTTTAAACTAAAGGAATCTCAGCTTTGAATATACTGTTTAGAGGGTGAAGGTCGTTTATAAAACTCCATGACCCCCCTTTGATTTCCTCACAGGGTACATAGCGGTGATACATGATGAATCGGTGGCACTAACTGCCTTCTTTGATTAAAGCAGAAATGGTCTTAAATAAACCTTTATCTGCCTCTCTGGACATAGGATATTGCTTTGCTCATGGCAAAAGGGCTCCAGGTTTAAATGTAATGTTAACTGCACCTCTCCCTTTTGATAGACTGACATCATGTGGGCTTCTAGTCCATACAATCCTTGGCACTGTCTCTACACCTTCCTGGGAGAAGACTGACTTTTTTTTTTAAATACCGACATCCTCTGCAGTATTTCTGTATTCTCTACTTTAATCCAAGAAGTGAGACTTATAAAAAACACTAGCACATAGTCAGAGTAGTTATCTCTAAACAGTTCTTTGTCTGTCAAATCTGTTAGCCTGTATTCTTCACAGAGGTCTATCACTGTTCTCTATCCTCTTCGTTCTTCATCTGTCCCATGAAGCATCACTTTTTCTTCTCTGACCACTGCTGCTTCTAACTCCAAGGGGATAATTCCGCCTTCCTCATCGTCAATGGGAAGCTCTGGTCTAAACTAGAATTTGCCAGGATTTCTCAATATTCTATTTACCAAACTGGGTAACCATGATAATAAGATAGTCACTCCATACAACAATACCTCTGAATCTAAAAGACCTCCTCATAATGCTCTCGGGCCTGTAAAGGCTAATATAAACTCTCCCACTTTCATATAGTGTATCCCTGGAGTAGCACACACTATTCTATCGTCAGTAAAGGATATCGTCATGTTAAGCTTCATCATAAGGTCATATCCTAATAGGTTAACTATCGTCAGCCTAGAATTTAGTAATGGCACTGACATATCATGTTCCCCTATGGAGATTGACAATTTGTCTGTGAAAGGATCTAAACTCTTCACTCCAGAGAATCCCTGAGTATTTATGGAGTACCTGACATTGGATATTTCCCCTCACGGACACAGGAATGAGTAGCTCCAGTGTCTACAGGAAATTAAAATGGCTTGCCTTTTATTATTAACTTGACCCTCAATTCGTCTTGGGGGTCTGGCATCACCGATAGTAGTGAACACATCAGGTCACTCTGTGGGCTGTCCGGATGTGGGTACACATTTATCCTATCACCGTCACACTCCCCAATTTTGATGTGGGTACTTATTGGGCTCCTGAGGTCCTGTTCCATTGTGGTACCATAGCCTGCTGTGTCGGTACTTGCTCTGTTTGTACCTGTTGTGCTTTCATGGGTACTTTCTGTGGATGCCCTTGTGGTAATTGCATTTGCAGTGGCGCTGGGTGCATTTCTTGGGGTTGCAGCGCATATGTCTGAGCCTGTGTGCGATCTTGGGCATAATATTCCTGTGGTTCTGTATTCAATTGTGGAGCATATACCATCACCCCTCTCGGAGCTTGCCAATTCTGTTGCTTGCCTCCTCTGCTTGTGCATGTCCTAGCTATATGTCCTATTCTTCCGCAATTACAGCATTGCTGTGGCTGTCCACCATTAAATCCTCCTCTTCCATGAGGGTTTTGAAATCCACCTCGTCCTCCTCCTCTAGGCCAATTCCCTCTTCCCCTTGGCAAAAGGTTCACCCACTCTCCTGTGTCACCCTCCTTCATTACTCGTCAATTACGCTCCCTCTATGGCTATTTTTGACAACTTCTTCTGAACTAACTTTGCTTCTTCCTGCTTTCTATTCTCCGCTTTATTTGTATTTTTCTCCTGCATTAATCAGCAGTGATGATTGTCAATTGTATTTCTGCACATGGTTCCTCATCCACTCCCACCTGTTTCTTCAATTGCCGTTACACTGATTACACTGATAAAATAATGCTACTGTTTCATCCCACGGTTCACGAGTCTCCTTACGCCATCTGTCTTGAATATTTTGAATATAAGCAACAAGACCATTGAAAGAAGTAAGGTGGCACGGTAGTTTCAGGTTCTTTATTACGGAGCTCCCCGGAGCCCTTGTACAGCTCTCCTCATTCAAACATTACAACCGCCTCCCGTTCGTCACGCGGCTCTCTCTGTTCAACCATAACAAGAGATCGGGCGCGCGACCGCATCGAGGCTCCAACATTCCCAACATGTAAATCTCTACAACTATCATCCTCCGTCATTTTCCTAGTCATAATCGCACCCATGTCTGATGTATCAGTGTATTGCACTCTGAGCGCCCACCATACGTCTGCTCTTTATACAATGGCGCCCATCATGTGTTGTGTTTTGCCAAGTCACACCTGTGTATCCTGCTCATTTCCAATTGTCATCAGCTCTCTCACCTATGGTAACTGCTTTTAAGACTTTTACATCACCTATAGGTCTAGCGTCATTCCTGAAATCATATTCTGTAACTCATGAATCCATTTTCTTGCTCCAGGAGTCAAACTCACCAAGTTACATCTTATAAATTGTCTTTATCCATCTGTGGCCATGGTATATATTGTGGTCGTACTCCCCCTTATCCTATAATGGGAATTGTGAAAATCCCAGTCTATAATCATACTTGCCCCCATTCCTCGTCTTCGAGGTGGGGTTAGTATAGCCTATTTGTCTCCTTCCTGGTAATAATCTTAATCGTTTTACATTTTGCAGGGATATAGCCCATGTACTGCATAATTGTGCTTGTGGTCGTTCTGTGTATGGTGTCAGTTCTGGTGTTTTTTCTTTAGGGTCCTCCGGGTTGGACCATTTTACCCCTTTTTCTACACTTGATTCTTTTGAAAACCTACATGCACCCTCTCTTCGCGCCCTCTCTTTCTCCTCCCTTTCTTCGTCTGACATCATTATGCCTCAGCTCGAATGGCTGTTTTCCCTCTCAACATCATCGAGATGTAATCTGTTTAAAGAAAACGTTCCGAACGTGTGTTATGATATCATCTAACCTATCTTCAATTCCCCTTAATAGGTATCCCTCTGCATTCTCTTGCATTTTATGCCCGTCTGGATCACGTATTTGCCTGTATAAATTCCCAGGTGTCTGTGCTATGTCTTCTGTGTCCTGCTCATCAGCCAATGCTGATCTGGACATTCCTTGCAGCTCCCTACGGTGCAGTTGTGACCCTCTTTCTTCCTCCATTCGTTCTCGTGCATCCATCAGCACCATACTTCTATGAAAGAAATATTCTATCTCATCATTTTTTAATCCCCTACTCCTGTTCATTTCCTCTTCTCTTCTCCTCATCTCTCACAATTCATCTTCCTCTCGCCTTCTTTGCAACCTACATACTTTCATTTTTAGGGCTTCTCTCCTTTTCTTTTCTTGACTCATATCTCCTTTGTTCTTCCCTCTGCTTACATCCTCTTCCTTTTCTTTCTTTTCCCGCTCCTCTCTTTCCTCTCTTTCTCGAACCCCACCATCAATGCCCTTATTGTCTAACATATGTAATATTTGTCCTCCCATCCATTCATTCTGTGCTATTTTGATTCCCTTAGCTTTGTCCTTTCTTTCTTTCTGTTTCTTTGCTTCTTCCTCTATCTCCATGTGTCTGTCTTGCCTGTCCTTTCTCTCATCACACTGTTTAGTTTCATTGCGTGTTAATATATCTTTACGTTCTCTACTCTTGCTCTCTTCCCCATTATCCTGGTTGCTATAAGCAGGGGGTGCATGTGTTGGATTAACATACTCTGACAATGCTTTTAATTCCTTTAAACAGTAAAATCCAGTCTCCTCTGTATCTATGCACTTGTCTTCAGGAGGGGAAATGGGAGCCAAAGGACTTTTATCCTCCCCTTTATGCTGATTTAGCATCCACTCCCTGGATCTTCTTTCTCACTCTGATACATCTTCCATCATTTTAAAATGTCAGCCTTTTCTGTAGCTTTTTTCCCTTATGTGCGGCATGCAACTAAGTTGTCATATGCTGCAATATGGATTTTGACAACAAACCCTCCTGAGGCCACAGCATGAATGTCTTATTAGTCATGCCTCGGACCCATTCGGAATGATGTTTCCTACTGGGATGTCAACTGTGAAGACAACCTCCTTCGCTTCATCAAGGCTTGTGCAGGTTTGCCTTGGTGTAGGCCCTATGAGCACCAAATAGGTGACCTTGCTTGTCTGTTTGAGAACAGTCTTGGAAGGTTTTGAAGTAATGCTCAGCTAGGAACCCAAAGATGGCTAAGTAGAAGTGAGGTAGCAACTTCTCTGTTTCCCATCTTATCCCATCTAAGAGAGGTATATTGAGTGCATGGCTTAGACTCACAGCCAGCTGCAATGTGCACTTGGCTCAGAGTATTCTGATGTATTATTAGGAAAGGCTGCCTTCCTAGTAAATTTGCTCTGCCCAGCAGTTTCCCTATCAGACTGTGCCAGGACTACCTGTGCAGCTCATCGTATCACAGACACTGTCCATTGAATGGTTGCTTCCGGTGCAATCAACTCTTGTGACTCCGGTAAATATGTCGAGCCAGAGATTGGCTCACGCAGTGGCATCAGCCATCTCTCCTGCCAGCACTGAGGGCCCTCCTCGAGACTGGGGGCACACAGTTCATCTGGGGAGGTGGCACCATGACAAGCATAAACAACTATTCGCAAAAACCCTTCTGTGGGAAATTACCATCCTGGATTCCAACTGGTCACCTATGTGCAAGGTGTGCACATCTGAATCAAGGATGTTAAGCCACCATAATGGGTATTTTTGCATCTGGCCACAATAGTGGGCACTCTAGGGCCTGTCCACCACAGTATATACACTAGGGTCTGGTCACCATAGTGGTTAAACTAGGGTTTGCCCATCAACATGTGAACATGGTTGTGGCCACCATAGTGGGTATACTAGGGTCTGCCCCTCATAGTGTGTACACTAGTGTCTAGTCATCATAGTGGGTACACTAGGGGCTGGCCCCATGGTGGGTAAACGAGGGTCTGGTCACCAAAGTGTGTACACTAGGATCTGGTCCCCATAGGGGGTACAATAGGGTCTGCCCCCCCCCCCCCATAGTGTGTACACTAGGGTCTTGTCATCATAGTTGGTACACTAGGGTCTGGTTGTTAGGGAGAATTCTCCAGAATGGCTCATTTCCCTTACCTACTGAGTCCCTCAGCAGCTTTGCTGGATTTCTAGGATACATTTTTTTCACCTGGTAAGAGTGTGAGCCTTTTTTCCCCACTCTTACATGTGTTTTGCTGTATGTGTTTTAACATTCTTGTGTTCATAGACTGTGGAGCCTCACCTACTCCTTAGACATCATCTTTTTACTGTGTGTTACACAGCACCTTGAGTGCAGTGACACAGGGTTGCCTTTTAGACTTCCCAACTCAGACTCCATTTTCTGGGACTGACTACTGTCTCCCAGAACATGTTAAGATGCCATTTACTTTATTAGTCTCTTTAAAATCCACAGACCCAGTACAAACTATCTTACATAGAGTACTGGAAAGGGTTAATACTTATCCCTTTTTGTCTGTTTCTCTTGGAGCATTGTTTCGCTCCCTTTTCATCAAGACTTGGCTGGTGGCAGTGGGAACTACCCTATTTTTCCTACCGCTGTTATCTTAAATAACCTTGGTATTGTTTTAGTCTATCTTGGTAGCCTCAAACTTAAACCCACTGGACCATATACATTTTTTATACGGTTCCGGCTAGGTTTATTCGCAATTTCTTCTTGAAAAAGTATTTCTTGTGTTTTACTCCGCGTGCCAAACCAGGTTTGGTTCCTTTGTTCACCATATTTTTGCGGGCTTCTCCGCAGAAGCCCTCCTTAGGCGCCTGAAAGTCTGGGTAGGCAGGATGTGAGGAAGGGGTTTTAGGACCCCTGCCATGGGTTCCCTTGGTAACCCAAGTCGAACTCCTGTTTGATTGGCTAGGTGACTGTCCCGTCAGGACAGCCACCCTGCTGTGTCATTGACAGCCAGGCTGTGTGAATGGGGGAAAACAGCATAAAAAGCAGATCTCTGGGATTGGAAAGGCAGAGTCGCCACTGGAACGAAATAACCGACAGGGAGCTGACAGAAGAGGACCCCTACAACGACTGAACCGCCCAGTGAAGCCCTACTGCAGGTCCGAATCTTCAGATGCCAACGACAGAGAAGATCTACCAGGAATCTTATTCCCCTGAGCTGGTGGGAACAACCAGTTTTCCCAAACTACAAGCCAGGACTCCCTCCTCTGGTCGAATTTGATGTACAGAGCTACAGTGAGCCGGATAGCCAGGAAGGTCGGACCCTGCTTGGGTTTTAAGGAGTGCACCTTTTATTTGTTGCTTTGCTCTGCTGCTGTTTTCTTCCCTGGGCAGTGCGGGACCCTCCAGTCTTCCTACTTCATGTCAGTCCGACAGTCGCTTCAGGAACTGTGAGCCTGCAGGACCTGCCAGGAACGTCCACCTCAGCTACAGCTTCTTCTCAATTTAAAGGTACTGTGAAAATCCGGTAGTTTGTTTCATCCAGCCGCGTTGAAGTTGTGTGAAACCTTTTGCCAATCCGAGGGCTTGTCCTTCTCTACTCTTTAAACTAACTTTTCTGGCGACCAACTTCCTCCAGAACTCTTGGCAAAGACTTAACCGCGAACTACCCTGAACTGTGTGATCTTGAGTAAAAGACTTTTGTCCTATGACTTTGGCCCTAAGCCTTTTCGATTTGATTCCATCACTGTAGTTCCTCTTTCTAGATTGCCCTGCTTACTTACCTGTTGGTGCTGCTCAATTTATATCTAACTTTGTCTTTCCCTCCCTTTTTAAATTGTTGGAGTGCTATTTTGTTCACACTTCATTTTTTAGCTTAACTTGTCCAGAATCTATTGGGAGTGGTGTGATGTATTAAGAGTGTGATGTTTCGACTGCTTTACTTTAGTGAGATGTTATACAACTGATGTATAAATAAATGTATATTCTTTTACTCAGAAATGTTGAGTCAGTGTTTGTTTGAATCATAGTAATTGCTGTCCTTTGTGTAACTATTGATACTGCTCACTTACTCTTGAGATAAGTCTGGCTGCTCAGCCATCACTACCACTTTACTGTGTAGTAAAGGCCTGTACCAAAGGTGAATTTGTACTGTCACTTGTAGTCTTAATTGTGTGTGGTGTTCCCAAAGGGTACTGCATATAATTCTGCCTAACACTGGTCCCCATAGTGGGTACACTAGGGCCATCCGCCCATAGGGTGTACACTGGTTCTGTGTGATTACAGCAAAAACTATTTAAGAGAGGCAATTTTTAATGAAACAAAAACAGCAGAAAAAAGACAGTTTATTTGCTTCTATTTAGGGGGTTGCCCCAACACCCCAATTTCCCTACGTGTTTCAGCTCCACCAGTTGTATCCTCTTACCCCTCCCATGTTTCCACAAAAATGTGGTGTTTTGTTTAGCTGTTTTTTGTTTCATTATACATTCCCTCTCTGTGGTTGTTTTCTCTGTAATCACTGGATGCCTTGTACACTGGGATCTGGTCTCCATAGTGGGTATGCTAGAGTCTTACCCCAATAGTGTGTTCACTAGTATGTGGTCCCCATAGTAGGTACACTCTGGGCTGGTCACCATAGTGTGTACGCTAGGTTATGGTCCCCATAGTGGGCACGCTAGGTTCTGCCCCCCATAGTGTGTACACTATGGGCTGGTCCCCATAATAGCCATGCAAGGGTCTTGTCCCCATAGTGGGTACACTAGGTTCTTGTCCCCATAGTGGTGAGACTGGGGTCTGGTCACCATAATGTGTACACTAGGTTCTGCCCCCCAGAGTGTGTGTACATGGTTCTTGTCTCCATAGTGTGTACACTAGGTCCTAGTCCCCATAGTGGGTACTCTCGTGGCTGATCACCATAGTGTGTACACTAGGTTATGGTCCCCATAGTGGGCATGCAAGGGTATAGTATAGTGTGTACAAAGGGTCTGGCCACCATAGTATGTACACTGGGGGTTGGTCTCCACAGTGTGCACATTGGGGTCTGGTCATCCTTGTGGTCATCCTTGTGGGTACACTGGGTTATTGTCACTACAGTGTGTACACTATGGTCTGGTCCCATAGTGTGTACACTGGGGTCTGGACACCAAAATGTGTACACTAGGGTCTGCCACCCTAGTGTGAACACTGGGGTCTGGTCACCATGGTGTGTACACTAGGGTCTGGTCCCCCTAGTTGGTACACTAGGTTCTGGTCCCCAAAGTGGGTACACTGGGGTCTGGTCACCATAATGTGTACACTAGGATCTGCCCTCCAGAGCGTGTACACAAGGTTCTTGTCTCCATAGTGGGTATGCTGGGGGCGGGTCCCCATAGTAGGTACATTGAGGTCTGGTCACCATAATGTGCACACTAGTTCTGTCCTACAGAGTGTGTGGTGAAGGCTGTTGTCTCCATAGTGTGTACACTGGGTTTTGGTCCCCAGAGTGGGTACACTAGGGCCTGGTCACCATAATGTAAACACTAGGGTGTAGTCACCATAGTGGGTACACTATGTTCTGATCCCCATAGTGGATACACTAGGGTCTGGTCACCATAATGTGTACACTAGGGTCTTCCACCCTAGTGTGGGCACTGGGTTCTGGTCACATACTGTGCATACTAGGGTCTGGTCCCCATAGTGTGTACACTTGGTTCTGGTCCCTGTCGTATGTACACTAGGGTCTGTCCCCAAAGTGTCTACACTGGGGCCTGGTCACATAGTATGTGTAAAGGCTGAAGGGAGGTATTTGTACTCCTGCACTCTATATGGCAGAGTAGAGCACAGAGCACCCCAGCTGTGATTCTCTATTTAGGAAAACGTGGATGTGCAATCAAGGCTTAAGCTCTCGGGAGGTGATGCAGGCTGGTTCTTACCGTGTAGTCCCCAAGCACCCACAAAGGAATGCCCACACACTATGTTAGTGAAAACACAGTTCTTTATATAAATAGGCTCAAGATATGTACACAATCAAAATAACACACTTTGTGCTCATGATAATCTAAAATTATAAATATATACAGTTTTCTATGTGGTACCACGATTACTTCTTAGATTCCATTAAAATGCATTAACTGTACTCAGTTCAAATGTCATACAAATCAATTAATAATGTGAACCAACAATAGACCTAGGAGGAAAACAGGTTGGTTAAAACAATAGGCAGAATACTGGGCCCATACCATCAGTTCTGTAAGAGGATCCCCCCATCTGAGCAACCTGTAAATGAAGATATAATGCAAGCCCAGTCCATATATTGTTTATATGAGTCTTATTTCCTTCTAAATAGTTCTACCACCCCAATGTACCAATGTACCTGGACTAGCAGGGATCGACGTTGGGTCGTTGACGGATCCTTCTTGAGCGGCTCCCTTTAAGGCAGGAGCCATGGATCGTCGAGATCCCACGAAGAAAAAGGGTGAACAACGGTGGTGAGACAGTGGCTTCGGTCCTGGAGGTGCTCGTCGACGATTGGTCCTGGAAGTCCTGCGAAGATGATGCATGCGGTGCACCTCAACGACGATAGTTCATTGCTGCAAAGAGTCCATAAAGAATTTTGGCCCAGCAAGGGTGTCCAGTCATCATCATCTCTGCGGTCTTCAGGTCGCAGGAAACCCACTGCCGGATGCTCCTCGGCGCATTGGCAGCCTTGACTTTCTCCGGCGGGACAAAGTGGTCGGCGGTGCTGGCGAGAGCATCCTTGAATTAAAAAAATTCAAAGTGTCTTAATTAATGGAGTGTTGCGGCTCTGGTCGTCTGCGGCTCAGCATCAAGCGGTTCCCACTTCTATGCAACACAGCTTCGACGGGCCTCCAACAGTTATAGCAAACCTGCGAACCCAGTTCGATGACAGTGGACGGCTGTCCGGTGCTTCTCTTGGTTCTCCTCGGCGGTCCCCGTCTCCGGTTGACAGTATTTCAAAGGCTGACATCCAAGGTGCTTTGGCAAAGGTTAGCAGTGCACGATGGTCCCTCACAGCTCGGGAAGAGGTCTCCTTGCCAGGTCCTCCCTTGTATCAGTTCTTGGAGGCAGAGCAGCATTCAGATTGCATCAAAGGGACCAGCGGATCACCTTCTTCTTCCGGCTCGGCTTCAAGAGTAAGCATCAAGTTTTGCCTTCAGCTTCTGAACGGTTTCTAGCAGTGAGAGGCTGCCAGATATACTGTTCTGTCTCTCATTCACTCTGCTGGGTCACACTCAGGCAACCAATCATTCAGAAGGGCATTCATGCAGGCAGGCAGCCAATCAGGCTTGCAGTGCATTCAGGCCATTTTCCTCCCTCCAGACACTAATAACAAGGAATGCGTATTGGGAGAAGTACCCAGCCATTCAGCACTCCACACTGCATGCATACCAGTTTCGGGCAGGGCTGTCTCATTCACTGTGTTGCTGTAACACTCACCTTGTATCCACAGGGACACCACCTGCCTTGGCTGGATCGCTTCTGACTTGGATTCACCTCCTCCAGGTACTCGTTCTGCCGTGGATCTATTCTGGAAGACAGGAGTTCTGTTTTAGCCACATCTCCTTCTCTCAGGGCTCCCAAGTGCTCCCCAGCGACCCCCTTAGATTCTTCCTCACCTTGTGGTTTGATAAGGTGCGCTCTCCATCCTGCTGATCTGTGCAGGGGTGTGTCAAGGCTGGGCACCTTACTGCCAAGTTACTTCACTGGCGTGGGCCTTGGAGTCCAGTCCTGCTGCGATTCCGCTCTTGAGGTAAGTCTATAGTTCTTAAAGAGTGTGTGTCCATAATAGTAGTTGCCCTGTTAATCTCCTCCTTCTCTCGTAGGAGCAGAAGGGATGATGAAGACGTTGAGCTGATGGAGAAGGCATTGCTCGAGATGGTAAGTGAATGCGCAGAGCGCAGGGCTATGAGTGTCTTTCTAATTGGGTTAACCTGTGTTGTTCTTCCCTTGCAGGTCGCCGAGAAGTTCCTGGAAGAAGTGCGATCAGATGGAAGGGACGTAGAGTGGAAGATGTCCGGACCACCGTCAAATACCAGGAGAGCTTCTCTAGGTAAGCACGAGTCTGAAAGGCGTTGGAATCGGAAGACGAACGCTTACTAAAATTGTCCTCTTCTCTCTTCTACCTAGGATGTTGCTGGCAGGCGAGGATGGGCTCCAGAGAAGACACCGGAGCAATCGAGGAGCTGGATTGCTGAACAGGTAAGGCAGGCTAATGGTGTTCTTCTTCTCTCTTTACAGATGCAGGCCTGGGATGCTGCGAACAGGTCACGGTGAACGTCACGCTGCGAGTGCAGAGCAACGCGAAGCGTGTGCTTCAGTTCAGGCGTGGCTTAAATAGCATACAAGTATCCCAGGTGCCTCCAGGGCAGACCACGTCCTTGTTAGGGAGAATTATCGTTTACGGCTAATTTCCCTCACCTAGTGAGTCCCTCAGCAACTTTGCTGGACTTCTGGAGTTTCTTTTTTTTCACTTGGTAAGAGTGAGAGCTTTTCCCCCACTCTTACCTGTGTTTTCCTATGTGTTTCTATCTGTTTTTGTGATTGTGGACTCTGAAGTACACCACTTCAGTAGCCCCCTTCTTTTTGTGTGTCACACAGCACCTTCAGTGCCGTGGCACAGGGTTGTCTTTGAGACTTCCCTCGACTCCATTTCTGAGGCGACTACTGTCCCCCAGAAAAAGGGTAAAGTTACCATTACCTTTACTTAGTCTAGCATTGTTTCGCTCATTTAACATTTAGACTTGGCTGGTGGCAGTGGTATCTACCCTAACTTTTCTACCACGATTAAATTAGATAAACGTGGTAATACTTTTGCCTATTTTTGCAGCCTTAAGCATAAACCCGCTTGACCAAATCGTCTTTCTTTTGGCTCTGGTTGGGTTTATTTGCCATTTCTTTTAGTTACAGTCCTTCTTGTGTTTTACTTTGTGCGGCAAACTAGGTTTGCCTTCTTTGTTCACCGTCTTTTGGCGGGCTTCTGCAGAGAAGCCCTCCTCTTGGCGCCTGGGTGTCTATTTAGACTGAATGTGGGGAAGGGGTCTAGTCACCCCCTGCACAGGGTATCCTAGGAAACCCAAGTCGCACTTTGCCATGATTGGCTGAGGTGGTTGTCCTGGCTGGACAACCCCCCGATGCGTGATTGACAGCCAGGTTGTATGAATGGGGGTTTTGCGCATAAAAGTCAGAGTCGCCTCTGGAACTACAAGGAACCAAAGAGAAGCGGAGAGAACGACGGCTGCTCAACTACCCCGTCCCTGTGAAGCCCTGCTGCAGTCCTGAGCTATCTACCCTTCAACGACTAAGAGGAGATCCAGTCCAGAGTCTTCTTCCCTTGAGCCTGGTGGAGATAACCAGCTCATCTTCTTCAGCCAGAGATCTCTGTCGTGCTCGAAATCGCTGCACAGTGCTGTAGTGGCACGGATAGCCACCTGCCGAGCCTCTCCTGTTTTTAAGGAGCACACCTTCAATTCGTTGTCGTTGCTGCCGGCTTCATCCCTGTGTGGTGCAGACCCCCTTCAGACGTCCTCCTTCACAACGAAGCTCCAGGAGTCGTGGGTCTGCGGGAAACCAACAGGAACAACTGCCAGGGCACCAGCGGCACCATTGGGTACTGTGTTCTGTTCGAGGAAACAGGGTGAATCCCTTTTCTTCATCTTCAAGGCTTGCCCTTGTCTTCCCTCCTTCTTATAACTTTTGCTTCCAAACATTGACAATATCAAAGTACTCTTGGCTACGCTGAATCGTGAACTGTCTAACAGTGTGATCTTCAGCAACAGGTCTCCAGTGCCAATTAAACCTGGCTCCGGCCCTTTGACTTTTGAACTTTGAGTATTTCTCGATCTTGTCTGCCTAATCTAAATATTGCCCGTGATTTTTCCCCCCCCCCCAACTCCCTCTGGGTATCTCAGGTGCTAAGTGTGTTTTTGCCCCGGTAGCATTTCATGTAACGGATACGCGTTTATTTATTAGACTGAACTGTCAAAAAGTGATTGCAACCGTATCCGCAGTATCGTGTTTTGTTCATAACACCGGTTCATTCAAACATAGGGTACTTACCTTGAAACATACTGTACAAAATGAATTGGTTAATCGTAGTATATTCAACATGTGGTTTTGTTTAAAGTTTAATAGATGTGTTGTGTTTATAACTGATGTTTTAAAAATAAATGTACTTATGTTTTTCTACCTAAAACCTTGAGTCAGTGTTTGTTTGAGTCACAGTAATTGTTGTCCCTTTGTGTAATCTCTGCTACTGCTCATATACTCTTGAGATAAGTCTGGCTGCTCTGCTACGGCTACCACTATAACTTAGTAGTACAGGCGTGTACCAAAGGTAAACTTGTATTGCCACCTGTGGTCTTAATTGGTCTTAATTGTGGGTAGTGGTCCCTAAGGGCACTGCCCAGGATTCTGCCTAACAGTCCTAGATGCTAGACTGCATGGTTCCGTTCCGAACTGAACCTTGTGGGGGCAGCCATGTTGGTCCATTCCCCAATGGGAACTCCATTTGCCATTTGAGCCTGGCGCCAAAGGCACCAGGACTGGCTCAAGGACAGCCGAGAGGGGCATGATTGGGCCCTTGCAGGAACACTGTGGCAAGGCCCAGAGACCCCGACAGGGGCATGATTGGGCCCTTGGGGCCTTGCAGGAACACTGTGGCGAGGCCCAGAGACCCCGAGTTCCAAGGCCAGGGGCTATGGCCGTGACAGCCCTCCCTTCTAAGGTCCCCCTCAGGGTGGTTCTTCTGTCCGGTCCCGGCTTGGTGGGATACTCTTGATGAAAGCGTTGTATTAGAAGTGGTGCATGAATGTAATCACTGGGTTCCCATGTTCTGTCCTGTGGGCCATACCCTTTCCAGTCTACTAGATAGTAAAGTTTTGTTCTAACATACTTTGAGACTAGAATGTCCTTGACTTCAAATTCTAGCTCTCCGTGGATCATCACAGGCCCCGGTGGAGTAGTTACTCGAGTCCCAGGCTGAACTGGTTTCAAGAGGGATACATTAACCACCGGGTGTATTTGCATGTTGGTTGGCAACGTCATTTTAACTGCTGCTGGGTTTATGATGGACTCAATGGGAAACGGCCCAAGGAATCGTGGGCGGAATGTCCTGGTTCCCTTTAGAGGCACATGCTTGGATGCTCGTCACACCCTGTCCCCTACTTGGTAGACCGGGGCCTTTTCACGATGCAGGTTCGTATATTTCTTCTGGCGAACTTTGGCTTGGCGCAAATGCTCAATGGGTTTTGTGAAAGCCTGCAAAATGGTAGCGTGTAGGATCTTGATGGCTGGCATTTCCAGAGTCATAGGAATGTCCAGTTCTGACGTGCGTGGATGTCTGCCATACACAGTAAAAAATGGCGTCTGCCCGGTACTGCTGTGTAGTGAATTGTTATAGACATACTCGGCGATCCACAATAAGACTTTCCAAACCTGTTCTACTTGGTGAAGTATGCAGCGCAAGTATTGTTCGAGCGTCTGGTTGGTCCTCTCAGTTTGACCATCTGGGGGTGATGGCTAGTGGATAGTCGAATGTCTATTTGTGCCATTGAACAACACTTCCTCCAGAAGTTGGATACAAATTGGGTACCCCGATCCGAGATCAAGACTGATGGGAACCCATGGAGCTGTACCACGTGTTCAAAGAAGGTTTTAGCCAGACTGGATGTTTTTGGTAGTCCTTTGAATGGTAAGAAATGGGCCAAAATCTTGGAGAACAGGTCTACCATCACTAGGATGGTGTTATAACCTTGACAAGAGGGTAAGTCAGTGATGAAGTCAAGTGACAAAGTGTGCCACGCAGCCGGCGGGATGTCCATTGGTTGCAGGAGCCCAGCTGATCTTTGTTTTGACAATTTATTTTGAGTACACATAGCACAGGAGGTGATGAACTGAATAACGTCTCTGCACCACGTTGACCACCAGTAACTTCGTTTCACCTTGGCTAGGGTTTTAGCAATTCCCGGGTGTCCTTCCATGAGGGAGTCATGATACTCCGAGATGACTTGTTCTTGAAGCTCTTTTTCAGGCACGAATAGCCGATCTCTGTAGTAAGGTAATTGGTCCTTAACCCTATAGTGTTCTCCTCTCGAATTCCATTCATGTAGTTGTTTCATTACTTGTTGGATTTCTTGCAGCAACTAGTCTTGAGTCATGGTGGTTGTAATGCCTAAGAGCCTGTCACCCGGAATGATGGCCACGGCATAAGGAGGTGTATACACCAGCTCGTCGGTGCCCATGCGTGAAAGGGCATCAGCTTTGCCATTTCTGACTCCAGGCCGGAACATGATCACATAGTTGTACTCCGTGAAGAAAAGGGCTCAGCGTAGTTGTTGAGAGGATTGAGCCTTCGTACTCTTCTGGTATTGTTGATTTCGGTGGTCGGCTATCACAGTGATAGTGTGTCTGGCTCCCAACAGATAATGTTGCAAGGCCTTGAAGGCCGCTCGCTTTTATGGCCAGGAGCTCTTTATCAGTGATGGCATAATTGAGCTCAGGTGGTAAGAATGTATGTGACCAGAAGGCCACAGGATGTAGTTGGCCGGTGTGTGGGTCCCTTTGCGATATCACGGCACCAATAGCTATGCTGGAAGCGTCTATCTCCACCACATACGGAAAGTCTGGGCGAGGATGTCATAAGATTGGAGTGGTAGTGAATTTCGCCTTGAGTTCTTGAAAGGCCTTTTCAGCCTCTTCAGTCCATTGGAATGTCTTGTTGCACTTCCTTAACAACTAGGTGATCGGGTGTACTATTTGCGAGAATCCTGGGATGAATTGGCAATAAAAGTTTGCAAAACCCAGCATGCTCTAGACTCCTTTGAATGAACCTGGGGCTGGCCAATTGAGGACGGCATCGACCTTGTACATATCCATTCATATTCCTTTTGGAGTGAGGATAAACCCCAGGAACTCTACTTCTGTAATGTGGAAGGAACATTACTCAAGTTTGGCATATAGATGATGTTTACGGAGCTTGGTAAGGACGGACCATACATGCTTAACATGATCCTGCTCTGATGCCGAATATACTAGGATGTCCTCTATAAAGACTAAGGCACAGATGTCAATCAGCTCTCTCAGAACATCGTTCATGAAATATTGGAATGCGGCAGGGTCATTGCACAGGCCAAATGTCATTACTTGATATTCATATAAGCCATATTTGGTATGGAATGCTGTTTTCCATTTGTCCACTTTTTTAATTCGCACAAGATGGTAGGCCCCTCTAAGGTCCAATTTCGTGTAGATTTCGGCATCTTTGACTTGGTCTAACAATTCCGGGATCTCGGTTGGTGGGTAATCATTCTTTATGGTGACTTGGTTCAATGCGCGGTAGTTGATGCAGGTCCTCAATTCTCCTTCCTTCTTCCCTCCGAAGAATAAGGGAGACATTGCTGGTGACTTTGAGGGGCGGATGAAACCGTTGGCCAGATATTGTTTCAGATATGACTTCAAATGTTGGTTCTCGGGTTCAGTGAGTGCGTAGATACAGCCACAAGGAATTTGGGCACCAGGTATCAGAACAATCTGGCAATCATAGGGTCTGTGGGGTGGCAAAGCATTAGCATGTTCTTTTTGAAACACGTCTTGAAAGTCCTGATATTGGATTGGTAGGGTGGCAACCACACCTAGGACAATTGTCGCCCCTTCCCAAGCGGATGAGCCGGTATTCTTACTCTTCCTTCTTTTGGGATAGCAGTTGTGTGTACATTCCTGGGAAAACACCAACTCACGCCCACGCCAGTTGATCCGTGGATTATGTGCGACCAGCCACAGCATCCCTAGGATTAATCGGAACTGTGGTGCTTTGATGAGGTCAAAAATGATTGATTCTCGATGACCATCCTGACATAAGAGGGTGAGATCAGTGGTACATTCGGACACAAGACCGGAGGTGATTTCGGTGCCATCTACAGTGGTTACAGTCTCTGTGGTGGGCTTAGAGCAGCATGGGAGCCCCATCTTTGCTGCAAGATCCTGGTCCATGTAATTCCCCACAGCTCCGCTATCAATGTAAGCGTCTAACGAATGCATCTTTGATGGCTGTTGATGGGTGATCAGGATCACAGGTAAAGCAAAATGGGAGGTCTGTAATTGGATTTCTTTGCTTGACAATTGGACCCCTACAATTGCCGGGCTTGGTAGTTTTCCGACTCCTCACTTGGTTTCTCCTTGTCTGTGGCTCCTACGGTTCTTCTTGGTGGTTTTACCGGGCACTCTTTAGGAAATGGCCTGTCTTTCCGCAGTACAGGCATAACTGCTGTTCCTCCTCTTGTCCCTTTCTGCTTTGGTTAGAGGGGGTCTAACCCCTCCCAGTTGCATTGGTTCCATGGAGCTTTCTGTTCCCCGCTGGGCATGATCTTTGGGGCGCACGAACATGGGGCATGCATCCGGTTTACTTCAATCCGTACTCCGATCTTGCAACCTATGGTCAAGTTGAACTACCAGATTAATGAACTCGGCACAGTCCTTGGGTGGATCCACTACTTGGGCAAGTACATCCTTTAACTCCCCTCGCAAGCCCCGGTGGAACAAGGTGGTTCTTTTGTCCTCTTGCCATTCTGCTTCAACCATAAGCCTATTAAAGGTAGCTATGTATGTCAACAGATCTTGGTTTCCTTGACGGAGGGACAAGAGTTTGTTGTCCAAGGCCTGTCCATGAGAACGAAAGGGCGAAGAGCTTTTCCAACTCCTGTTGAAAGCCCCCAAAATCGTGTAACCGTGGATTATCCCGGTTAATGAATGGTACCGACCAGTCTGCAGCACTGCCGCTCAAGTAGGAAAACACAAAGGCCACTTAAGACTGGTCATTAGGAAACGCCCCAGGTCTGCACAAAAAGTGGAGGTGACACTGATTCATAAAGGTCACGTATCTTCGAGGATCCCCCGAGAAACGCTCCGGTGGAGCTAGAGGAACTGCCCCAGGAAGGCTAATCTGCACCGGATTGCTCGTAGGGATTGGCATTGATGGGCTAATTCCAGGCAAAGGGACTTGTCCAGCCTGTGATTGAAGGAGTTGTCTGCCGAGATTATCAGTTCGTTCTTTGGCCACAATTAGTTCTCTCCACAAGGCATTGGTTTCTTGTCACGCTGAATGTACCTCTGCGCGCGACTGCCCCAACAACTGAGCCAACTGGTTGGTTTCCGAGGTTTCCATGCTGGGCACCCGGGTGGATTATAATGTTTGAGCTTTGCGTTCTGTAATGCTCACCTTGTATCCACAGTGACGCCACCCACCTTGGCTGTATCGCATCTGACTTGGATTCACCTCCCCCGGGTACTTGTTCTGCTGTGGATCTATTCTGGAAGACAGGAGATCTGTTTTAGCCACAATCTCCTTCTCTCAGGGCCCACCTCCCAAGTGCTCCCTTGTGCTTCGATAATGTGCGCTCTCCGTCCTGCTGTTCTGTGCTGGGGCGCGTCGAGGCTGGGCACCTTACTGCCAAGTTACTTCACTGGCGTGGGCCCTGGAGTCCAGTCCTGCTGCGACTCCACTCTTGAGGTAAGTCTATAGGCTTAAAGAGTGTGTGTCCATAATAGTAGTTTCCCTGTTAATCTCCTCCTTCTAACGTAGGTGCAGAAGGGATGATTAAGACGTTGAGCTGATGGAGAGGGCAGTGCTCGAGATGGTAAGTGAATGCGCAGAGCGCGGCGCTATGAGCATCTTTGTAATTGGGCTAACCTGTGTTGTTCTTCCCTTGCAGGTTGCCGAGAAGTTCCTGGAAGAAGTGCGATCAGATGGAAGTGGACGTAGAGTGGAAGATGTCCGGACCACCGTCAAATACCAGGAGAGCTTCGCTAGGTAAGCACGAGTCTGAAAGGCGATGGAATAGGAAGACAAACGCTTACTAAAATTGTCCTCTTCTCTCTTCTCCCTAGGATGTTGCTGGCAGGCGAGGACGGGCTCCAGAGAAGACACCGGAGCGATCGAGGAGCTGGATTGCTGAACAGGTAAGGCAGGCTAATGGTGTTCTTCTTCTATCCTTATATATGCAGGCCTGGGATGCTGCGAACAGGTCACGGTGAACGTCACGCTGCGAGTGCAGAGCAACGCGAAGCGCGTGCTTCAGTTCAGGCATGGCTTAAATAGCCTACAGGTATCCCAGGTGCCTCCAGGGCGGACCACGCCCTAGATGCTAGACTGCATGCTTCAGTTCCAAACTGAACCTTTTGGGGGCAGCCATGTTGGTCCATTCCCCAATGGGAACTCCAGCTGCCTTATGAGCCTGGTGCCAAAGGCGCCAGAACTGGCACCAGGACAGCCGAGAGGGGCATGATTAGGCCCTTGGGGCCTTGCAGGAACACTGTGGCGAGGCCCAGAGACCCCGATTCCCAAGGCCAGGGGCTATGGCCGTGACAGCTGCATACCAGAACCAGACGCCCATGACATGAAGTGCATATTGGTCACACACTCCATTCACCCAGGTCCCACCCCAAGGGTGTACCCACAACATACAGTCACTGGGAAGGGTCCAGCCAGTCTGGCCTGGACTGCCCCACAATACCATATATGGAACTTCCACCCAACAGCCAGTTAGGGGGAAGGGACTGAGTCAGGGCTTCCCAGGATTTTGGGAAAAACAAGGTAACAGGCAATCGAAAGCAAGAGGCCAGAGGGGCCATCTTGTCTCCTGTCAGGAATAAACTGATTCCAATGGCAGGGCCTGGGTATTCCAAAATGGAGGATACTCAGAACACCTGTCAAATTCAGTATGGAGCTGCCACCCACCCATACCCTGCTCTGTGGGCCACACACAGGTGCCCAAAACATACACTAGGGGCACAGGGTTGTACCCCCACCCATGGGTGCCATAAGGGTATCCCAAGGGTCTGTACACCAAACCAAAAAGAGGAAGAGCTGCACTGACATGATTCCCATATGGACTCCTGGGCAGAAAACAGTACAGAACACACTTGAAAAAGGACTACAGGACAAGGACAGGGAGGTCCTGTCCCTCCAATGCATTTCCAGCATCACAGTATGTACACTAGGGTCTGGCTCCCATAGTGTGGTGTGCTTTAGGTTCTGTTCACCATAATGTGTATACTAGGATGTGCCCCCCTAGTGTGTACACTGGGGTCTGGGCACCATAGTGTGTACACTAGGCTCTGCCCTCCAGAGTGTGTGCACAAGGTTGTTGTCTCCATAAAGTGTACAGTAGGTTCTGGATCCCATGGAGGGTAAACTAGGGTCTTGCCACCAAAGTGTGTACACTAGGTTCTGATCCCCATAGTTGGTGCACAACGGCCTGGTCACCATGGTGTGTACACTAGGGTCTGGTCCTCCCATACAAAAGTACAATGGTTTTGATAGGGCAGCACCCCCAGAAAATAAATGTCTGTGGACTGTCCGCGGACTTCTAAAAAATGCACAGGGCCCTGCACTATTTATTTGTCACTTCTATTTTTAAACTGTGAAAGGCGGCTTTTTTTGGGGGGAATTTTATTGTTTTATATATTTTTTTGTTTTTTTAAACATGACACACAAGGAAAGGAGGGGAAAGGAGGGTAAGGAAGGGACACCAACCACAGGGATAAGAAAAGGCAGGTGGAGAGAGGAAGATGTAGGGTGGGCATTATTGAGGTAGGTCGCAGACCTTCTCATGCTCCTTGACAGCAGTCTGGAAAGCACTTCGAAGGTTCTCCCCCTGCAGAGTACTGCGTCGCAGTACATGCACAATATCAATATTGGGACCCTCGAAAGATATTCAGCATCATGAATGGCCTGCGAGGCAGCTGGAGGGATGCACTGTACCACAGGAGTGTCTTTTGTGGTGACAGGAGCGGAAACGGAGGATGCTGCATAGGAACTCAACCTACCAACCTTTATCGCAAGGTACAACCTTACAAATAGCCCCACCGTGGAACGACTTTAGGTGTCACTTCATTGATGTAGTACCAGAGCTATACGAACCAGACTTGCCATGACTCAGCACCATGTTCGCACAAGCTTTTGGCTTTCTAGCAACAGTGGTAAATAACAGCCACAACCAAGAATCACGATGAGTGCTGGTAGTAGGGACTTCCACTACCTCATCTCTACATCCTCTTCATCCGTCTCCTCTGCACCCTCACACCTGTTGCCCTCTGCAGGCCCTTGGGGACGTGGTGGTGGTGATAAGGGTGGGGGTGCTGATGCTGAGGCAGTAGCAGCAGAAGTAATTTGGGATGCCATCTGGAAGCTTAATAACCAGGAACCAAGAACAGCAACCTGCACAATTGTCCTGTTGCAAATCTTGGAAATCCAAAAGCAGAGTGAGGATCAGCTCTGGGGTGTGGCCTTTTCGCGAACACCCGTGCTGTCCGCAGACACGTCAAACACCAAGAAAGGGCTCAAAAAGTTCCAAAAAGTATGTAGATCGGCCTGGACATTGTCTGGGACATGAGCAATGGTGAACCTTTACTGTAAAATACCTTGGATTGCTCAAAGAAACTATTTTAAATGTTCGGGGCCCGGACAGTGTCCTTAAAGAAGGACACACGCTCAGCGTGGGTGCAGTCACATGATGATGTCGCGGACACGTTTGGGACAGTTGTGCGCATGCGCGCGGGTGTCCCCGAACTAATTAAAAGTGCGACACACGTGCGGTGGACAGTTACGGACAGGCACGATGTTCGGAGGACCCAGTGTGTGATGTGCATGTGCGTGGGTGTTCTACAAACAGTGTTCGGGTCCCCGAACTAATTAAAAGTGCGACACACGTGCAGTGGACAGTTACGGACAGGCGCGATGTGCGGAGGACCCAAGTGTGTGATGCGCATGTGCGCGGGTGTTCTGCAGTGTTGAAGTCCCTGAATAAAATAAATGTGCGTCAAAACTTTGCGGACAGGCGGACGGGATATGTGTTATATGAATATATATTCATTCTGGTTGCAGATATTACGAACAGGGGGGTTGTTCTTAGGACACCCCCATTTTGGGTGATTGTGGACAGGCGGACATCTTGTGTGTTCTAAGGTCACCTCCATTTTTATTACGAACAGTACAAACAGGTATAGTGTCCTTAGGACAGCCGCATTTTGGTTAAATGCAGACATATGTTTTTCTTGCTGGGGAGGGTTTGGGGATAGTTGGCTGGGACATGGAGAGGGGAACAGGTAAATGTGGGACAGTGATATTTAATGTTTTCTTTAATGTGGTCCTCAATAAACTGTTTTAGAAGATTACAATTTTTCATTAACATATCCATTTTTAGTTCCATTCGTTTCGGAGGATCTTCTAATATCTCTTTTGGTATATTATATTTATTGTCTGCCTGGTCTGTTAAAAAAATGTGTTAAGTACACATAAAGTAATGCTTATTAATTGGCTTATATAGAGAAATGTTGTGTCTACCATTAGTATCACTGTCTTCACTCATTTAATCTTGTGGGAAATGTTCTTCCGGCCATTCCAAAGTACTGGAGATACTGTGTAAAAAAAAATATTAGTTTTAGTGTACCTAATACAGAAAATTTATAAACATATGAAATATATATAGTGTACTTACTAGTTTCTTACACACTTTTGGTGTTATTGCTGTGTATGTTTGCTGCACAGTTTCTGTGAGGTAATTCTGTTGGAGGCATATTATTTTTTTTTTGGGTATATTCCATTATATTGGAAACGCTATTTCAGTGGATGGTTGGTGACTTACATATACAGTTTCCACTTCTTATTTATTATTAAATGTAATGTATTTATGTGGTGCTGATGGTGACCGCGTCCGTCCGTCAGCGGACATGTGCACGGTCCGCGGACATCAAAATCACTAGCGGGGGTAGGGAGTTCAGTATTTTCTATGTTATATGTATGTAAGCTAAGGGAGTCTTAGTAAACATTTATCACATTTACATTATCTATATCTATATTCAGAGAGAAAACTTTGTTAAATGCATATTATGGTTAGGTTGAGCTAGCAAAAATCTATGAAATTCAGTGAAAAACTTTCTTAAAGGGACGTTATTGTTAAGTTGCGCTACTAAAAACCTATGAAATTCAGTGAAAAAAACATTGGTAAAGGGACGTTAAGATTCCAAGTAAAACCGAAAAACCTCTGAAAATTGCCAGTTATGGTAAGCTAAGCAACCATAATTCGCGCCACCACCGTGCACTGCTAAGCCTAACACCCAGGACATCAAAGATGACATCACAATTGACACTTGGCCACCCTTCTACCGCCTACCTTAGAAATAACACACGCACAACATTTCCCCCTTTTCCATCTGCCCCTCCATATTAGTGTTTGGTGCCTCTTCCCTCATTTCCGTCCCCACCTTTCGTTCTTAGCTCTCCTGCCAAAAAAAATCCATCCAAAAACAAAATAAAGGTTCCTTTAGGAACCACCTTTCACAGTTAAAAAATAAAAGTTCCATACAGAGCCCATCTTCCCTTTCCATGGCAGCCTCCAAAAGGCAAAAAAAATCGCTCTAACCATATTAACATAAGAACATTTTTCTTCCCTTTCAAATCTATCCTAATTCCGAATAACTTTACCAAAAAGCCAGTCCCAGGTGCATATGACTACTTTAATACTATGTTTTTTCCCTTCTGGTCATGGCCAGTAGCCACATTGTCTGGATCATGACCTTATACCATGACCCCGACATTCAGGCCACTGCCCATGACTACAGCCTACCCCTCAGGCACTAAAAAAAACATGCTTCTCGATCCTTGCCAATGAGCCTTACGCAAATTTGTTGCAAATCCACCCACGTTTTATTTTTTCAAAACTCTCAAAATAATACACAAATCATTTGTCATATAAGCTGTGTACAAAATTCCAACAAACTTTGTAAACTCATTTGAAAATATGTCTGAAATATTCCAACCTTGATCATCACTCCCCTCCCCAAACATTATTGCATAATTTTCACAAGTGCAATGGTCACAAAATGTTATTGTCCTGAGGGTTTGACCATGTATTTTATACATACGTTGATTTATCACAAACATTTCCACATCAGTTTACCGCATTTTTCCTCTTTGAGAAACGTGCAAAATTTGGCAACAGGGCGCGTCCATCTTGTCCTATTGTTAACCATTGCTGCATCGGCCTAAGGTAAACTGGCCAGACGTCACTAAATCATATGCCCCGCCCCTGACCCTCACATAACCAACCCTAGTGATAATGAACACCTTTCTCGGTGACGTTCCTCTTCAGCGTAGCCAAATGCGCCCATAACCACCTACGTGACGCAGAACCCAAAAATCAACACACATCGACTAACAAACTACCATGTCACAATACAAATTATTTAACCGCTCTTTAAAAGAAAACAATAACAGTATACAATTTGTAAAGTACTTTTATTTCACAATGAACTCTCCGAGAACATCCGACTGTTCCCATATTCAATCAAATTGGAAATTAGTTTCTTCGCTCGTGATTGAAAATTTTAATTGTGAGGCACACGTTCTTCTTTTTCCATACACAAAGTGTTCGTTTTTGATGAAGGAACCGCTTGGGTCCCACAGTAAATTCCAGGGCGTCTGCAGCAACTTACGCCTAGACCACCATAAAAGATGTTATGTTTCTCCTAATCGCTAGTGCAGCGTACAGACACATGGGCCCTGGCCGATCGTCCCACAAAACAGTCACAGTAATCCAACCGTTGATGACTACGTGCACCTGATGAATGAAGAACCCATCAGTTGGCATCTGGAATCCATGGCAATCGCAGTAAGGCAGCATGTAGCTATTTAGAAAACATAACAGAAAATATGGATCAATACCGGAACTTTATTACACTTTATTACAATATGTGTATTATTTTCATAGTTCAGCATAGAGTTTAAACTAATGATTAGCACACACATCAAACAATCTCAAAAAAGACAAAAAGAACCTAGAAACTGATACACAATTCCATATAGTCATACATGACATTTTAAAGAAATATTAGCGTTGAACCTGGGTGAATCTAGTTATAGGCGACATACACCTACATTCTGCACTCCCCAAAACCACTTAAAAAAGACAACCACACAGAAAAATAGTACTTGAGTTACATTGCCAAAATTGATCATCAGATAATAATAGGTTAAAGCTTGTTCCGGTATACAGTCATTAAAAGCAAACTTACATAATATTTACTGTCTCCATTCTCTTTGCGAAAATCAGTCCGTAATGCTCAATCCGCTTGCATCAAAGAATCTTCATGAAGTGAATTCACATGTTCAGTACACACTTTTGTAATGCATAACCTTATCAAATGTTCATTATTACAAACCTCCTCTCACTGACTCTTCACGAAAAAATCCCTTTCTCTCAAGGTCAGAAAACAATTGACCCTTCAACTTTCTGTCCCATGTGTGGGGTGCCTTAGCTCGCAACCAAAAAATCAAAGCTGCTGACCTTCACTCAGAATCTAAATGCATTCTCACTTTGCAACAACACGGCTGAACGCACCCATGAGAATTTGTATTGTCATACACGTGCACGCCCGCTGTTTCCATCAAACAATGCAGGTGCCTGCCTCAGATGCCAAACTCTAAGGGGCACCAATCTGACTTCAATATTATTTTAAATACATTGTAACACAGACACATACTCCATCACCGGTACATTACGCAAAATATATTGAGGACTACCTCCAAATATGGTGGCCAACTTTGTCACATCCCTTTGCAAGACAAAAGGTGGAGATGACGTCACAGCGTCATTCACCTGGCAAAATGAATGCATTGCACCCGAAGCTACTGACATGACCGGCCTGCAAGCCTGTCACATCAGTAGCTGCGGTTGCAATGCAATACAATAGGACTCTTATTTACAGATTAGCTGCCACTTGCCAGCCACTGTTATTCCCATTCGCGGGAAATTTATGTATATGACCCCCTCCTTGCTTGGCCCCAACCCCCAGCATGACTAATTGTGACTCCTAACTTACTCTGTTAGATCACAAATTGTGCTCGAACAGAGCAAGTCGGGACAACCCTCGTCCACAGAGCCACTCGGCAAACTGCGCGACACAAGTGCCAATTGCGGGACCATCCCGCAAATTACGGGACATTTGCCTACCCTACCTCCAAATATACCTTATGACTTTTGTAACAAAAAACTCCACTTTTTTGCTTCTTGCTGCCACATCCCGTCCAATCCTCATCAACCCTCACCTCCCCAGACAGTATTTGATAATACTGTCAAGTGATGTCATCAATGACATTTGTGATGTCATCTTTGATGTCCTGGGTGTTAGTGTTAGCAGTGCACGGTGGCGCGAGTTATGGTTGCTTATCTTACCATAACTGCCGAATTTCAGGGGTTTTTCAGTTTTACTTTGAACCATAACATTCCTTTAACAACGTTTTTTTACTGAATTTGATAGGTTTTTAGTAGCGCAACTTAACCATAACGTCCCTTTAACAAAGTTTTTTTTACTGAATTTCATATGTTTTAATAGCACAACTTAACCATAATATCCCTGACTTTATATACATGTAACATAGAACATACTGAACCCCTAGCTAGTGGTTTCATGTCCGCGGACTACCGCCATGTCCGCGGACATACCGAAAATCTGAGCGTGGTGAATGGAAATTTAAATAGTGTGCCCCATTTCCCCTTTGAGGTTGGCTCTGAAAAGAGCCGTTTTTTGGGGGTTTTTTGCAGATGCTTGACAGACACCTGTTATTTTGTATTTTTTTTCTTCTTACTTTACTCCTAAAATCTTCACATAACCTTCTCCAAAGCAACCCTTACATTCCAAAACAGAATGGCATTTCCCATAAAAGATAAGGAAATGCCATCTTCTTTAAAAAGAACAGCATTGCTGGAATCAATATTCTCATTATCAGAGAAGAACATACCAGCTCTAAGCATGAAGGCACACATGCCTCGGTTGATTACACACCTAGCATTGTTTTGCTGAGGAACAAAAACTGAACTATTGTCCCATATTGCCCTAGGTACTAATCCAGAAAAAATTACTTTGTCATTTGGAAGGATGTTCATTACTGCTTGAACCAAGTGTTCCAAATCTGCCAACAAAGTAGGGGCACTGACATAGCCCAAATGGAAAGCACCATAGTGCAAAACTACCACATGGGGACTGTTGACCCTGTCCATATCTTCACAAACTTGTACAATTCCCTGTACATTGCAATCAACCACAGTGCTCCACACCGCCTCCACTCCTTTAACATCAAAATTCTTTGCAACATGCCTGCATTGAGCATACTGTTGTAAACCATGCACAAACATATTTCCAAGCACCAACACCCTGACTTTCTCCACTTCTGCCATCTTCACTACATACAGTCTGTTTGAACACAAATCCACAACCTCAACATCTGATTGGCTGATCCCTACAGTCTTCTTTCCATGCTGGATTTGCTGGAAAACCCTGGATGTAGCACGCCCTGTCCGCAGACCGCATAACTCTTAGACAGCCCTTCTACCATTTCCACTTCATTCTCTGTGCCATTCCCTCATTGGATAAAGCTAAGCAGGCACACAATACGGAGAACGTCCTCAGAACACCCCCATTTTGTTTATTTTCGAACATTTCAGAACACTGCGAGTGTTCTTAGAACACATTCAACTTGCCAGCGAACAATACGGACAATGTCCTCAGAACACCCCCATTTTCTTTATGTACAAACATTTCAGGACACCGCAAGTGTTCTTAGAACACTTTCAGCTTGACAACGAACAATACAGTCAATGTCTTTAGGACACCCCCTGCGAACATTCCAGGACCCCACGAGTCTTCTTAGAACACTTTCAACTTGACACTGAATCCATTCTGTTTATTTATGAACATTTCAGAACAGCCGTGTTGTCCGCAGAAAAATCGAACACAACAAAAGTGTCTAGCACATAAAAAAAACAGAACATTGAACCTATCTCATACTCCCCCACCCTCCCCAAACACTCTTACACACCAACACACTCCACTAAATACAATTTTTAATCCAAGTTTCACCGCACTGTCCACGGTCGTCCGCAAATGCAAGATGGCGGGCGCTACAGAAAATCTGACGTGCTTCACGCACCACGCCGTCCAATCAGCGAACATGTTGCATGTCCGCGGACATCACGCAAGCTGCTCGGCCAATCAGGGCACTGTCCGCGGAGCGAACCGGGAAGTCTGTCCACAGAGCGAACGGAGATATCACTAATTTTTTTGCCTTACATTTTGGTCATTTAAAAAAAAAATACTGGACGGATTTACACCAAATTTGCAAAAGCACGGTTTCGGGACCAAGCCCCCACTCCTGCTGCAAATTTGGTGTAAATCCGTCCAGCGGTTTGGGCTGTAGGCGTGCACAAAGTTTTTTCCCATTATGTCTATGGGAAAAAACAAAAGTTTTGGGACCCCCCTATAACTTTGCCCCCCCTGGACCAAACCTCTCCAAACTTTGCAAAAACATTCAGAGTGGGCCATATACTTTTTTGGTGAGGATTCGTCCAGAGGGAGCGAAGTTATAAGCCACCCAAAAAATGCTCTTCCTATGGAAACACCATCTTAACCATAACTACATGGACGCTACCACGTCCATGTAATATATATATATATATATATATATATATATATATATATATATATATATATATATATATTATTACCGTGGCTGTGTAATTACATGGCCACGGTAGTGTCCATGTACTTATGGTTAAGTTGCTTTTTCCATAGGGAGAGCACTTGTTGGGCTGCTATTAACTTCGCTCCCCCTGGACGAATCCTAACCAAACTTTGCAAAAAAAGTATATGGCCCACTCTGAATTTTTGCAAAGTTTGGTGAGATTTGGTCCAGGGGGAGCAAAGTTATAGGGGGGTCCCAAAACTTCTTTTTTTCCCATAGACATAATGGGAAAAACTTTGCTCATGCCTACAGCCCAAACCGCCGGACAGATTTATACTAAATTTGCGGCAGGAGCGGCGGCTTGGTCCCGAAAGCGTGCTTTTTTTGGGGGGTAAATCCGTCCAGTAGCTTTTTTTAAAATGTCAAAAATGTAAGTGAAAAAAATTAGTGATATCTGTGTCCGCTTCGTGGAAACACTTCACTGTTCACTCTGTGGACAGGACAGGGATTGTGCAAGCGGCTTGCGTGATGTCTGCGGACATGTGACGTGCTCTCCCATTGGCTGTGGTGAAGCGTGCAGTGCGTCGTATTTTGAAAGACGCCCGCCATCTTTGTTTATCGTTTGCATGAGAGCCGAGGAGCGGGATCTGCCGCCTGCATAGTAAGCTCATGCCCCGTGTCTTCCTCCTGTTCCACCACCCCGCTCATGCCTGTGTCTTCCTCCCATTCCCCCCACCCCCCTCTCATGCCCATGTCTCCCTCCTGTCCCCCCCACCCCCGCTGATGCCCTGTGTCTCCCTCCTGTCCCCACCACCCCCGCTCATGCCCCGTGTCTCTCTTCTGTTCCTGCACCCCCGCTCACGCCATTGCCACACGGTGCCCTGCGGAGGGCCGAGGAGAGGGATCTGCCACCTGCACAGTAAGCTCATGCCCGTGTCTTCCTCCCATTCCCCCTGTGTCTCCCTCCTTTCCTCCTCAGCCTAAACAGAGAATTCTCCCTAACAGGGGGCAAAAGGAGGGAGACATGGGCATGAGCGGGGGATGGGGGAATGACAGGTATACACGGGGCATGAGCGGGGAGTGGGGGGAACAGGGGAGACACAGGGCATGAGCAGGGGTGGGGAGGAAAAAGAGGGAGACACAGGGCATGATCGGAGGTGGGGGGGAATTTACTAACAGGACTAGTACAAACCATCTTATTGTGGACGTACTAGTAGGGGTAATTCGATTACTCCTGGACCTGTTACTCGAGGGGGCACTGTCCCGTCCCCCCTCGTCGAGTTTTGGCTGGTGGCAGTGGAAACTACTTGTTATGTTCGACATCGAACCTAACCCTATGGGATTCATCCCATTGTTGGAGATTGATACTTTTTCTCGTTAATCTCTAACGTTCCACCGATCTACTTATCTTAAATAGGTTTATTGGATGGTATTTTCTGCCAGAACTCGGTTTGTAAAATGGCATCTGTGTTCGTCTCTGTGACTCCTAAACCAAAGGTTGAGCCCTTTGTTCCACTTTTGGCGGGCTCTCTACAGAGACCCTCCAAAGTGGTGCCATTCTGTCTGGGTTACCACAGGGGTATGGGAAGGGGTTTAGGCACCCTGGACCGAGTTGCCTTGCCAACCCCGGTCGCACTCTGGAGTGATTGGCCCAAGTGGTGAGCCTTCCCGCTCACCACTTAGCATGTGTTGATTGACAGCTAGGCTGAATGAATGGGGGTTTTCTGCATAAAAGCAGGGCTTTTGGGACTGGATCTTCAGAAGTCGCCACAGGACCTAAGAATCCGACGAGGGTACCGCTGAGCCGACCTGCACGACGACACCTCCGGTGGAGCCCTGCGGAAGCGACTCACCACTTCCCGAATTGCCCGTGCAGCGCACCTCGGCAACCGGATAGCCACTACCCCTTTACCGCGACCAAAAGGTGGTGCCTTGTGACAGAGCACTCCGCGGCTGGTCTCTTCCCTGGTGGTGCACCGAACTTCACTTTCTTCGACGACGAGAACCTCTCTACTCTTAGCAAAGACCCGACGTGCATCCACCACCAGGAACAACTGCCTCCGCCGGAGCTGCCCTCCACAACAAGGTACCGTGTCCGCCTGGCTTCCCTTTCGATCAGATTGAGTGAGGTGTCTTAATCCTCTCCCTTCCTTTGGGTCGCCTCCAAGCTTTTCTCATTTATTTGTTCTGAACTGGTTCAATCTGCCGATAACAATTTGCTACAAAGACTTGAATGCATCTCCACTAGAGACTTTTTCGGGACATAGCGCCTTGCCTCTCTCCGAGTGGGCCTGGCCTCTGAACTTAATGATCTATTGTGATTCTTGCCTTCTTGCCGTGCATTTTACCCGCGAAGTATTGAACTGCGTTGATTTCGTAACCTGCCTATCTTTTTCTCTCCCGTCCTAACTAATATTCGAGTGTCATCTAGGTTGAGGTATACACCTCTGTCTGAAAATAAGTGATACCAGTAGAACCTAGAGCTGTCGAAATATTGCTAGGGGGATTGATCGTTTTCTGCTTCGTAGAGTTATTGTGTTTGATTTGTTTGCCGTGATAGTGCTATAGTGTTTTTCATAGATGTTTTGTTATAAATAAATACCTTAATATCTTTACACTAAGCCTTGTTGCGTGTTTACTTGTCTTGCTGTGAAGGATTGCCCTATTTTGTAAACTCCACATACTGCTCAACTCTTCTTGAGGGAAGTCTGACTGCTCAGCCACAGCTACCAAGTGAATCTGTGTGGTACAGACTGCTACCAAGTGGGTTCACCGCCAAACACCTGTAGTCCTAAATCTTTTGCAGTGGTCCCAGAGGGAACTGCACAGGTTTCCGCCTAACACTGGTGTACAGCGGTGGGATTTGTATCGCGTATACAGTTTAGAGTGCTTTTCGACACTGTAGGATAACTAACCACAAAATATTGCACAAAAAGCAACTTTCAAAAAACATTTCTACGATGGAAACTTACAGTCAAGAGTCCTTGTCAGGTGAAAATACCGAGAGTTTGCGAGCTCTCTGTAGGCAAGCAAATCTTTCTGTAAGAGGCAAGAAGTTAGAACTAATCGAGAACCAAAGTCTGGGTACTGGTTCAGAGGAACCAAGCTCCCCAGCAAATGTAGATAACAGTAATGGTGTTGATCTAAATCATAATTCTGATGATAGCGATGAAGAGGCTGACGAGGATGGCGAGGCTAACAAAACTGTCTCCCCTGCTCCTCTACCCGCCTTACCAGCTGTGCCTACGGGGCCCATACCAGGTCCCACAAGTAACCCTGCTTATTTTGAACTTGAAAAAATGAAGCTCGAATTAGAATACAAACGGTTCTTGGCCCAATCTGAACGAAACCAAGAGCTCGAATTCAGACGGATGAATGCCCAGGCTAAGCAGAAGCAAGCTGAGTTAAGACTCAGGGAAATAGAACTTAATCACGAGTTAGAGATGAAAACGTTGTCTATGGAAAATGATTCTCTCTCCTCTGGTTCCTCTAGGAGCTCCAGTCCCAAAAGACCCCGGATGCCGAAGGAATTAGTGGGTATGTATGAACCAAGATTGGATGTGTTAGATTGGTTGAAACTGTTTCAATACAATCATGGGCTCCAGGACATCACCGGGAATGCTTCACTTCCCTGGTTGTTCTCTAGGCTCCCTCCTGTTGCGACTGATGTGGTAATGGAGTTGGGGGAGGCGGATAAGACGGATTACGAAAGTGCGAAACTAGCTTTGATAGCTGGATTCGGGAAGACCCCTTCCCAGTATTTTAAGAGGTTTAGAACCCTCAAAAAGCATGATGGTACCCCTTGGGCTACCTGGGTGAGTGAAGGGTTGAAGAACTTAGAGGGATGGATTAAGGGTTACAAAGTGAACACTTATGAGGGTATGAGGAATCTTTTTATGTTGGAGTCTATTTATGATGCCTGTTCTCCTGTGCTCAGACAGCACTTGGCTGATTCGAAGGAATTGGATTCCCGGGAGCTAGCTAAGGCTGCTGACTTATGGGTTGCCAACCGGGCTACTCATAAGGATTCTGGGGCAACTCAGAAAAAGGATGAGGGAAAACAGCCTAAAAAAGACTCAAAAGAGAATTCTAATAACTCACATTCCAAAGAGGGCCCCAAACAAAACCAGAAGGGTAAGCCACAAGGAAATCCACAGCAGAATAGTGTGCCTTCTGGTGCCAAACCGGAAGGAGGTCAGAACAAGCCACCATTCCAGAAAGCATTTGGAAAATGCTTTGTTTGTGGCTCGACTGATCACGTGAAAGGAGATCCCAGATGTAAGGGTATACCTTCAGGGGTCCAGCTTGTCCCCTTAGCCTTCGCTCCAGAGGAGGAAGTCCAAATGGCAAGTGGAAACTTTCTACTGCTAGCTGACGAACCCATTGGAGTCTCAGCCAGCGTTTCTTTAGTATCTCTGGGGTTGTGGGAACAACAGAATTTAGATGTCTATAATTCTATCCCGATAATACTAAAGAGTATTATAAGGACAGTGTCCAGGTGAATGGTCAGGAGACTCCTGCCATTAGGGACACTGGGGCCAGCATAACTGTGGTGGATAAATCGTTTTTTCAGGCTGAGGATGTTGCTAAGGCACCCGAACGCCTCACCAAGTTAGCTGGAGGGCCTGTGCAGATGCTTCCCCAATTACCAGTTCTCATCCAGTGTAACGACATGACTGTGAAGATACCTGTCAGCATACACAGTGAGGTACCAGGACGCGTACTGTTGGTTAACGATTTGAAAACTCTCGGAGTTGTATCGCATACTCCCAGACCTCCTAGTAAACGGTTACAGGAGCTAACCAGACCTGCAAGAGAGAGGACCCTGTGCGGTACTCTCCAGGAGATGATGAAGAAAGAAATCACTCCTGCTCCACTGGCATTGTCGGCCGCTGCCTCCAAGAAATCAGAAGCGAAAGGGAAACCTAAGGCTTCTATCCCGAAACCAGCAGCCCGCATTCCAGTGCAGCCAACACGGACTTCCCCGTGGTTGTCCAAAGTTACACCCGTAACTCCACCTCCAGCCGAGGCTGAGAGGGAGGTACAACCCTGTGTGGTAGAATTAGACTCTGAGGAAGAGCTAATGGAAGGCCAGGAACTCATTGGAGATCTGCATCCTGTTGACCATCCTGAGCTGCAGTCTTTACTGGCAGAAGGTGGACCCAGCAGGGCAGACTTCAGTAAGGAACAGAGAGAATGTCCAACTCTGGAAGGTCTTCGCCACCAGGCAGAAGCTCAGGCTGAAGGGCAAGAGCCTGGGAAATACAGGTTGCACTGGGAAGATGGCCTCTTCTACAGTGAACCGACCGAGTCTGCACCTGGAGACTACAAACGACTTGTAGTACCCCAAGAGAACAGACCAGAGTTCTTGCAGTTAGCCTTTGGCTGGTCACTTGAGTTGCAAGAAGACTAAGGAAAGGCTCTCTCTCTACTTCTATTGGCCAAAGATGGGGGCCGAAGTAGAAAAACACTGCAGGAGCTGCCACACCTGTAAGATCTCTGGTAAGGTTGGCTCCAAGAATGTGGCACCGTTAGTGCCTCTCCCAGTTGTGGGAGTCCCATTTGAGAGAGTAGGGATTGACATCATTGGTCCCCTTGATCCTCCAACCTCCTCAGGCAACAGGTTTATCCTTGTTGTAGTAGACCATGCTACTAGGTATCCGGAGGTAAATTCCTATGAGGACTGTTACAGCTCCGGCTGTGGCTAAGGCCCTCCTTGGTATTTTTACTAGGGTTGGGTTTCCGAAGGAAGTAATCTCTGACAGGGGGTCAAACTTTATGTCCAACTACATGGAAGCCATGTGGAAATCCTGTGGAGTTACTTACAAGTTCTCAACAGCTTACCACCCACAAACCAATGGGTTGGTAGAACGGTTCAACCGAACCATGAAGAGCATGATAGGTGCTTTAGAGGAACCCCTTAAGCGTAAGTGGGACCTTCTACTGCCATGCCTTCTCTTTGCTTATAGAGAAGTCCCTCAGGAAGGCGTAGGTTACTCGCCCTTCAAACTACTCTATAGTCATCCCGTGTGAGGTCCATTGGCCCTGATTAAGGAGGGGTTGGAGAGTGCTCCTTCCCCCAAGCCAGTCAGAGTGACTGACTACATGATAGGTCTCCGGAGGAGAATGTCACACATGATGACGGAAGCAAGCGATAACTTGAAAGCTGGACAAGCATTGGTCAAGCACTGGCACGATCAAAAGGCTAACATGGTTGAGTTTGCTCAAGACCAGCTCGTTCTCGTTATGATCCCAACAAGGCAGAGGGCCTTGCAAGATAAGTGGATGGGACCCTTCCGAGTAGTGGGTAAACTCGGAGAGGTTAACTATCTGGTGGACTTTGGCAATCCCAAGGAGGCTCTGACAGTCTTTCACACCAACCGACTTAAATCGTATGTCTCGCGACCTGATGTAGGAGCGTTGCTTCTAGCGTCATCCGAGGAAGAAGAAGAGAGTGAAGCTCTTCCGGATCACCTCAGAGGCTTACCTTTAGATGAAAAAATTGAAGGAGTGAATCTCTCCTCCAATCTGACACCCGAGCAACAAGAAGAGTGCAAATCTATGTTGAATCAGTTTGCCTCTCTGTTCTCGCTTTCACCAGGCTTGACCCCTTGGGGCCAGCATGACATACTCACTGGTGACTGTCTGTCAGTCAAAAGCAGAGGATACCGCATGTCAGAAAACATACGAACCAACATCAAAGGTGAGGTCAGCAAGATGCTTGATCTCGGGGTAATAGAGCCCTCTACTAGTCCATGGTCTAGCCCAGTTGTGTTAGTACCAAAGGCAGGATCTAAAGAACTTAGATTCTTCGTGGATTATAGAGCTCTTAATGCAGTCACCAAGACTGATGCCCACCCTTTGCCAAGAACAGATGAGTTGGTGGATAAACTTGGCACCGCCAAGTTCCTCAGCACATTTAACTTGACGTCAGGCTATTGGCAAATAGCCCTGACAGACCATGCCAAGGAGAAAACTGCATTTTCTACCCCCGTTGGCTTATACCAGTTTAAGGTAATGCTGTTCGGATTGAAGAATGCACCTGCTACATTTCAACGGATGGTAAACCAGGTTCGGAATGGGATGGAGGACTTCTGCATGGCATACTTGGATGACATCGCAGTGTTCAGCAATTCCTGGGAAGAACATGTAACCCACCTGAGAGATGTTTTGCAGGCTCTTGGACGAGCCAATCTGACCATAAAGGCGAGCAAATGCCAAATTGGATAGAGTAAGGTAGTCTATCTTGGGCATGAGGTAGGCGGGGGAGAAATAAGGCCTTTGCTCAGTAAAATTGAAGCTGTGCAAAATTGGACAACACCGACTACTCAAACCCAGGTGAGAGCCTTCACTGGGTATTACCGGAATTTCATAGAGAACTATGGGAACATAGCTTCTCCACTGAATGTCATCTCCTCGCCCAAATTTCCTAAAAAGGTTAGATGGAACAAGGAATGCAATCAGGCTTTTGAAAACCTGAAAAAGGCTCTTTGCCAAGCCCCAGTACTCAGAGCTCCTGATTACCACCAACACTTCATTGTTCAGACAGATGCTTCATATGTATGAATAGGTGCCGTACTCAGTCAACTGGATGGGAAAGGTAGGGAGCACCCCGTTTGCTTCATAAGCCGCAAGCTGAAGGATCCTGAAACAAGGTGGGCAACAATCGAAAGAGAGTGCTTTGCTATCGTGTGGGCGCTGAAGAAGTTTAGGCCGTACTTGCATGGTTCTACTTTTGTCATTCAGACTGACCACCAACCCTTGAGATGGTTAATGCAAATGAAAGGGGAAAACCCAAAACTATTGAGATGGTCGATCTGCCTCCAAGGGTTTGATTTCACCATTGAGCACAGGTCAGGATGTCACCACCAAAATGCTGATGGTCTCTCTAGGATGTATGTCATCGACTAGAGGTATGAGATTCATCCAGGAGTGGATTAAATCCTCCTGTCCCTTAGTCTGGGGGCGGGGGGGGCGAGTGTTAGGAAGAATTCTCTGTTTAGGCTGAATTTCCTAACCTAGTGAGTCCCCCAGCAGCTTTGCTGGATTTCGGGAGTTTGTTTTTTTTTCATCCTGCCAAGAGTGAGACCCTTTTTCTCCCACTCTTGGACATGTTTGTGTGTAATTCCTTTGAATGTCAATGTGTTCTATGGGCTATGGGGTCTTTTACTCCATAGGGTCTCATATGTTTTTCTATGTGTGTTACACTGCACCGTACATGCCGTAACACTGGGGCGTCCTAGCGGACCTCCACCATAGACTCCATACCCGGTGACTGACTACTGTCTCCCCGGGCTTATAAAGTCACCATTGGCTTTACTAGACCTAAATTTACTAACAGGACTAGTACAAACCATCCTATTGTGGACATACTAGTAGGGGTAATTCGATTACTCCTGGACCTGTTACTCGAGGGGGCACTGTCCCGTCCCCCCTCGTCGAGTTTTGGCTGGTGGCAGTGGAAACTACGTGTTATGTTCGACCCCGAACCTAACCCTATGGGATTCGTCCCATTGTTGGAGATTGATACTTTTTCTCGTTAATCTCTAACGTACCACTGATCTACTTATCTCAAATAGGTTTATCGAATGGTATTTTCTGCCAGAACTCAGTTTGTAAAATGGCGTCTGTGTTCGTCTCTGTGACTCCTAAACCAAAGGTTGAGCCCTTTGTTCCACTTTTGGCGGGCTCTGTACAGAGACCCTCCAAAGTGGTGCCATTCTGTCTGGGTTACCACAGGGGTGTGGGAGGGGGTTTAGGCACCCTGGACCAAGTTGCCTTGCCAACTCTGGTCGCACTCTGGAGTGATTGGCCCAAGTGGTGAGCCTTCTCGCTCACCACTTAGCATGTGTTGATTGACAGCTAGGCTGAATGAATGGGGGTTTTCTGCATAAAAGCAGGGCTTTTGGGACTGGATCTTCAGAAGTCGCCACAGGACCTAAGAATCCGACGAGGGTAACGCTGAGCCGACCTGCACGACAACACCTCTGGTGGAGCCCTGCGGAAGCGACTCACCACTTCCCGACGACAGAGGAGATCTCCCTGCCAGAGAGTCTCTTCCCCTGGCTGGTGGGAACAACCAGTCCCCTTTGCTTTTTATTCACCTCAGGACGCAGCGGTCGAATTGCCCGTGCAGCGCACCTCGGCAACCGGATAGCCACTACCCCTTTACCGCGACCAAAAGGTGATGCCTTGTGACGGAGCACTCCGCGGCTGGTCTCTTCCCTGGTGGTGCACCGGACTTCACTTTCTTCGACGACGAGAACCTCTCTACTCTTAGCAAAGACCCGACGTGCATCCACCACCAGGAACAACTGCCCCCGCCGGAGCTGCCCTCCATAACAAGGTACCGTGTCCGCCTGGCTTCCCTTTCGATCGGATTGAGTGAGGTGTCTTAATCCTCTCCCTTCCGTTGGGTCGCCTCCAAGCATTTCTCATTTATTTGTTCTGAACTGGTTCAATCTGCCGATAACAATTTGCTACAAAGACTTGAATGCATCTCCACTAGAGACTTTTTCGGGACATAGCGCCCGAGTGGGCCTGGCCTCTGAACTTAATGATCTATTGTGATTCTTGCCTTCTTGCTGTGCATTTTACCCGCGAAGTATTAAACTGCGTTGATTTCGTAACCTGCCTATCTTTTTCTCTCCCGTCCTTAACTTATATTTGAGTGTCATCTAGGTTGAGGTATACACCTCTGTCTGAAAATAAGTGATACCAGTAGAAACTAGAGTTGTCGAAATATTGCTAGGGGGATTGATCGTTTTCTGCTTCGTAGAGTAATTGTGTTTGATTTGTTTGCCGTGATAGTGCTATAGTGTTTTTCATAGATGTTTTGTTATAAATAAATACCTTAATATCTTTACACTAAGCCTCGTTGCGTGTTTACTTGTCTTGCTGTGAAGGATTGCCCTATTTTGTATACTCCACATACTGCTCAACTCTTCTTGAGGGAAGTCTGACTGCTCAGCCACAGCTACCAAGTGAATCTGTGTGGTACAGACTTCTACCAAGTGGGTTCACCGCCAAACACTTGTAGTCCTAAATCTTTTGCAGTGGTCCCAGAGGGAACTGCACAGGTTTCCGCCTAACACCCCCCCAGCCCCCGCTCATGCCGCGTGTCTCCCCTTTCCCCCACCCCCCGCTCATGCCCGTGTCTTACTCCCATTCCCACACCCCCGCTCATGCCCCATGTCTCCCCTGTTCCCCCCACCCCCGCTCATGCCCCGTGTCTTCTTCCCGTTCCCCCACCCCCCACTCATGCCCTGTGTCTCCCCTGTTCCCCCTCACCCCCCGCTCATGCTCCATGTCTCCCTCACAATCCCCCCACCCCCCGCTCATGCCCCGTGTCTAACTCACGTTCTCCCCCACCCTCTGCACATGCTCCGTGTCTTCCTCCCATTCTCCCCCACCTCCCGCTCATTCCCCGTGTCTTCATCTTGTTCCCCCCACCCCCGCTCATGCCCTGTGTCTCCCTCCCATTCCCCCCCACCCCTGCTCATGCCCCGTGTCTCCCTCCCATTCCCCCCACCCCTGCTCATGCCCAGTGTCTACCTGACATTTCCCCCACCCGCTGATCATGCCCCGTGTCTTCCTCCCATTCCCCCACCCCCCACTCATGCCCTGTGTCTCCCCTGGTTCCCCCCACCCCCCGCTCATGCTCCATGTCTCCCTCACAATCCCCCCACCCCCCGCTCATGCCCCATGTCTAACTCACATTCTCCCCCACCCTCTGCTCATGCTCTGTGTCTTCCTCCCGTTCTCCCCCACCTCTCGCTCATTCCCCATGTCTTCATCTTGTTCCCCCACCCCCACTCATGCCCTGTGTCTCCCTCCCATTCCCCCCACCCCCCGCTCATGCCCTGTGTCTCCCTCCCATTCCCCCCACCCCTGCTCATGCCCCGTGTCTCCCTCCCATTCCCCCCACCCCTTCTCATGCCCAGTGTCTACCTGACATTTCCCCACCCACTGATCATGCCCCGTGTCTCCCTCCTTTTCCCCCCACCCCCTGCTCATGCCCCGTGTCTCCCTCCTTTTCCCCCCACCCCCCTCATGCCCCGTGTCTCCCTCCTTTTCCCCCCCACCCCCCGCTCATGCCAAGTGTCTCCCTCCTTTCCCCTCCACCCCCGCTCATGCCCCGTGTCTCCCCTGTTCCCCCCACCCCTTGCTCCTGCCCCTTGTCTACCTGATGTTCCCCCCACCCCCTTCTCATGCCCATTATCTCCCTCCTTTTCTCCCCACCCCCCGCTCATGCCCCGTGTCGTCCCTCCTGTTCCCCGCCACCCCCAGCTCATGCCCTGTGTCTACTTCCTGTACCCCTCCATCCCTCGGTCATGCCCCGTGTCTCCCTCCTGTACCCCCCACCCCCCGTTCATGCCCAGTGTCTACCTCCCGTTTCCCACACCCCCGCTCAAGCCCTGTGTCTCCGTCCTGTACCCCCACCCCCGCTCATGCCCCGTGTCTCCCCTGTTCCCCCCCACTCCCCGCTAATGCCCCGTGTCTCCCTCCCATTCCCCCACCCCCCGCTCATGCCCTGTGTCTCCCTCCCATTCCCCCCACCCCTGCTCATGCCCATGTCTCCCTCCCATTCTCCCCCTCCCCCCGCTCATGCCCCATGTCTTCCTCCCATTCCCCCACCCCCACTCATGCCCTGTGTCTCCCCTGTTCCCCCTCACCCCCTGCTCATGCTCCATGTCTCCCTCACAATCCCCCCACCCCCCGCTCATGCCCCATGTCTAACTCACGTTCTCCCCCACCCTCTGTTCATGCTCCGTGTCTTCCTCCCGTTCTCCCCCACCTCCCGCTCATTCCCTGTGTCTTCATCTTGTTATCTTGTTCCCCTCACCCCCGCTCATGCCCCGTGTCTCCCTCCCATTCCCCCCACCCCCTGCTCATGCCCCGTGTCTCCCTCCCATTCCCCCCACCCCTGCTCATGCTCCGTGTCTCCCTCCCATTCCCCCCATCCCTGCTCATGTCCCGTTGACATTTCCCCCACCCGCTGATCATGCCCTGTGTCTCCCTCCTTTCCCCCCCACCCCCTGCTCATGCCCCGTGTCTCCCTCCTTTTCCCCCCCACCCCCGCTCTTGCCCCGTGTCTCCCCTGTTCCCCCCACCCCTTGCTCATGCCCCGTGTCTACCTGACGTTCACCCCACCCCCTTCTCTTGCCCATTATCTCCCTCCTTTTCCCCCCACCCCCGCTCATGCCCCGTGTCATCCCTCCTGTTCCAAGCCACCCCTAGCTCATGCCCTGTGTCTCCTTCCTGTACCCCTCCATCTCTCGCTCATGCCCTGTGTCTCCCTCCTGTACCCCCCACCCCCTGCTCATGCCCAGTATCTCCCTCCCGTTCTCCCCACCCCCTGCTCATGCCCCGTGTCTACCTCCTGTTCCCCACACCCCCGCTCAAGCCCTGCGTCTCCATCCTGTAACCCCCACCCCCGCTCATGCCCTGTGTCTCCCTTCAGTTCCCCCCACCCTCCGTTCATGCCCCGTGTCTCCCCTGTTCCCCCCATCCCCCGTTCATGCCCCGTGTCTCCCTTCCGTTCCCCCCAACCCCCCGCTCATGCCCTGTGTCTCCCCTGTTCCCCCCACCCCCTGCTCATGCCCTGTGTCTCCCCTGTTCCCCCACCACTTGCTCATGCCCTGTGTCTCCTCTGTTCCCCCCACCCCCTGCTCATGCCCTGTGTCTCCCGTGTTCCCCCACCCCCCTCATTCCCCGTGTCTCCCCTGTTCCCCCCAACCCGTGCTCATGCCCCGTGTCTACCTGACATTCCCCCACCCCCGCTCATGCCCCATGTCTCCCTCCCATTCCCCCCACCCCCCCGATTATGCCCTGTGTTCCGTGTCTACCCCTGTTCCCCCCACCCCCGCTGATGCCCCGTGTCTCCCCTGTCCCCCCCACCCCCGCTCATGCCCCAAGTCTCCCCTGTTCCCCCCACCCCCTGCTCATGCCCCATGTCTCCCTCCTTTTCCCCCACCCCCCGCTCATGCCCCGCTTCCCCCTTGTTCCCCCCACCCCCCGCTCATGGCCTGTGTCTCACCTGTCCCCCCCACCCCCGCTCATGCCCCAAGTCTCCCCTGTTCCCCCCACCCCCTGCTCATGCCTCGTGTCTCCCTCCCGTTCCCCCCAACCCCCTGCTCATGCCCTGTGTCTCCCTCCCCCCCGCTCATGCCCCGTGTCTCCCTCCTGTACCCCCCACCACCCGCTCATGCCCTGTGTCTCCCTCCTTTACCCCCCCCATCCCTGGCTCATGCCCCGTGTCTCCCTCCTGTTCCCCCCACTCCCATTCATGCCCCGTGTGTCCCCTGTTCCCCCACCCCGTTCATGCCCCGTGTCTCCCTCCCGTTCCCCCCACCCCCGCTCATGCCCCGTGTCTCCCCTGTTCCCCCCACCCCCGCTCATGCCCCATGTCTCCCCTGTTCCCCCCACCCCAGCTCATGCCCCGTGTCTCCCCCACCCTCCGCTCATACCCCGTGTCTACCTCCCGTTCCCCCCCACTCATGCCCTGTGTCTACCTGATGTTCCCCCCACAACCCCGCTCATGCCTCATGTCTCCCTCCCGTTCCCCCCACGCATGCCCTGTGTCCCGTGTCTACCTCCCGTTCCCCCAACCCCCATGCTCATTTATATAAATATATAATACACGGCCACGGTATTTCTATAGGAAGAGCACTTTTCACCAAATTTGCGGCAGGAGCAGGAGCTTGTTCCAGAAATCATGCTTTTCTAAATTTGGTGACAATCTGTCCAGTAGTTTTCTTTAAAACGACCAAAAAGTATGTCCCCTCCACAGTCACACTTTCCTGTTTGCTCCGCGGACAAGATACCGATTGGCTAATCAGCAGCGTCATGTCCGCGGACATATGACGCGTTCGCTGATTGGATGTTGAAGAGCGTGAAGTGCGTCAGATCGTTTTCGATGCCCCCGCCATCTTTCATTCGTATTTTGGAGTACGTGGACATCACCGCTAAAACATATAAAACAACACAACATTGCACTTGTTAAACTTATCAAATAATGTCTTGGAAGGTGAGGGTTGATGAGGCTGTGATGGGATGTGGCAGCAGAAAGTAAAAAAAGTGGTGTTTTTTTATCACGAAAATCATACGGTACATTTCAAGTTGTTGCTCAATATAATGTCCGTTAAGTACAGGCGAATATTTACTGTGTCTGTGTTACAATGTATTTAAAATAATATTGCAGTCAGACTGGCGTCCTACAGTTTGAAATCTGAGGCAGCCACCTTTGATGAAAACAGCGGGTCTACAAGTGCATGGGAGTATCAGTTCTCATGAATGCGTTGAGATGTGTTGTTGCAAAGTGAGAATGTATTTGGATTCTGAGTGAAGGTCACTAGCTTTGCTTTTTTGGTTGTGAACTCAGGAGGCCTATGCATCCGACTGAATCCATAAGGGTCAATTGTTTTTTGACCTTGAGCGAAAGGAAAAATTCATTAAGAATGCAGGGAGTGAAAGTTTGCAAAAAGGAACATTTGATAAGGTTATGCATTCCAAACGTTTGTAAAGCACACATAATATCAGTTCATGAAGATTCTTTGGTGCAAGCACATTGGTGTCTGAGTTTCTCGAAGAGAATGGAGATGGTCAATATCATGTAAGTTTGCTTCTGACGACTCTACATCGGAACGAGATTTAATTTTTTCTTACCTGAACATTAATTTTGGCAATGCAACTGAAGTACTATCTTTCTGTGTAGTTGTCATGTAGTTATGGAGAGTGCAGATTCTCAGCGTTTGTAGACTATCACTAGATTCACCCATGTTCAACGCTAATAATTCTTTAAAATGTCATGCATGACCACATCGATTTGTGTATCAGTTTCCATGTTCTTTTTGTCTTTTTTGAAATTGTTTGCTGTGTGTAGTAATCATTAGTTTAAACTGTATGCCGAATTAAGAAATCAATAAATGTATTGTAATAAAGGTTGGGTATTGATACATATTTTCTGTTATGTTTTCCAAATAGTTACATGCTGCCTTACTGCGATTTCCATGGATTCCAGATGCCAAGTGATGGATTTTTTGTACGGCAATTGCACGTACTCGTAAACGGCTGGATCACTGTGACTTTTTTGTGGGACGATCGTGCAGGGCCGATGTGTCCCTATGCTGCACTGGCGCTCAGGAGTAACATAACATCTTTTATGGTGGTCTAGGCCTAAGTTCATGCCGATGCCCTGGAATTCACTGTGCGACCGAAGCGGTTCCTTTATCGAAAACAAATACTTTGTGTATGGGAAAAGAACAACGTGTGCCTCACGATTAACATTTTCAATAACGAGCGCAGAAACAATTTTGCAATTTGCTTGCATATGGGAATAGTCCGATGTTCTCAGACACTTTATTGTGAAATAAAAAGTATTTACAAATTGTAAAGTGTTATTGTTTTCTTTTAACAAACTGGTTTATTATTTCAAATTCTGATGTGCTATGTTGTAAGTCAATGTGTGTTCATTTTCAGGTTCTGCGTCATGGCACGTAGGTGCTTATGGGCGCATTTGGCTACGCTGGAGAGGAACGTCATCGACAAAGGTGTTGACTATCACTAGCGTTGGTTATGTGAGGGTCAGGGGCAGCCCATATGATTTAGTGACATCAGGGCAATTTATCTTAGGCAGTTGGAGCAATGGGCAAAATTAGCACAAGATGGATGTGCTCTGCTGTCAGATTTCGTATGTTTCTAAAAGAGGAAAAATGAGGTACGGTGCATTGGAAATGTTTGCGATAGATCAACGTTTGTAAAACAAAATACTTGGTCGAACCCTCGGGATAATAATATTTTAAGACCCTTGCACTTGTGAAACTCCTGAAATAATGTGTGGGGAGGTGAGGGGTAATGCGGATGATTGGAATATTTCTGACGTGATTGCGAATGAGTTTTCAAAGTTTGTAGGGATTTTGTGCACACCTAATATGACTAATCATTTGTGTATTCTTTTGACAGTTTTGAAAAAAAAAACGTGGGTGGATTTACAGTAAATTTGCGTCAGGCTGCTTGGCAACGACCGTAAAGCATGGTGTTGGATATGTGGCAGTGTCTTCGTATTTGACAAGTGTCTTAATGTATTAAAAAATAATTGTGGTACAGCTTCAGTGACTGAGGGGTAGGCTGTAGCCATGGGCAGTGGGCAGAATGTCGGGGTCATGGTATAAGTTCATGATCTGGACAATGTGGCTACTGGCCATGACCAGAAGGGAGAAAACATATGATTAAAGTGGCCATGTCCACCTGGGACTGCCTTTGTGGTAAAGTTGTTCGACATTAGGATACATTTGAAAGGGAAGAAAAATGTGCTAGTGGTAAAATGGTCAGCTTTTTGCAGGCTGCAATGGAAAGCGAAGAGTGGACCTGTATAGAACATCTGCCTTCCCTTTCTATGGTGGCCATCTTGGAAAAGGATTTTCTTTCCTAAACCGGGACACCAGCGGCGTCCCGGTTTAGGACAAAAAATAATCTTTTTTAGTAGCACAGGTTACTACTTTGGAAATCTAGATTGTTAATGACATTCATCCCCCATTTTGGGAGTGGAAGGGGGGGTAATGATCCAGAGACCTCGTTATGCACTCTCGCTTCGATTGGGCTGATAACTTGGCCTGCTGGCCCTTTATCCACCGTTCCAGTCCCTGGAACGGAGGATGAACTCTACAATATTCCCATTAGCATAACACAAACTGCAAATGGAAATGTTGGAAAATCTTATTGTGTCTATGTACTTTAATACAAAATATAAAGTAGATGGTGTCTATGCATTTTTTTTTAAGTTACATTTTTTAACTGTGAAAGGTGGATCATAAAGGAACATTTATTTTGTTTATGGATGGCTTTTTTTTGGGAGGACAGCTAAGAACGAAAGTTGCGGACAGAACTTAGAAAAGAGGCACCAAACAGTAATATGGAGGGGTAGGTGGATGGGGGAAAATGTAGTGGGAGTGTTATTTGTAAACTAGGGCAGTGTTTCTCATGCTCCTTCACTACAGCAGTGGTGGTGTCTTTTGGGGAGAAGGGATGGCGTTAGCTGATGTTGTTTTAAGATAAATAGCAGTTTTGCTAAAAGTGTGTACTGTGTACTAGATTGTTAATGGCTGAGTACGAATAGGTGCTGGACATGTGCAAGGGAAATGTTGAAGTTGCAAGTTCCTACAGCAGTACAAAATGTACTTCCAAACTGTCCATGAGGCACAGATTTTATTGTGAAGTGTGTACTGGTTTTCGGACACGTCACCATGCTCTGCGCAAGCATATGGTCATGTGGCATTCTTCGGAAGGTGTGCAATGAAGTCAGATGTTCGTTTACATTATGGTTACGTGCCACTACTAGAAACCTATGAAATTCAGTAAAAACACTTTGTTAAAGGGACGTTATGGTTAAGTTGTGCTACTAAAAACCTATGCAATTCAGTAAAAAAAACTTTGTTAAAGGGATGTTATGGTTAAGTTGCACTACTAAAAACCTATGAAATTCACAAAAAAAACTTTAACGGGACGTTTTGGTTCCAAGTAAAACCAAAAAACCTTTGAAATTTGCCAGTTATGGTAAACTAAAAAACCACAACTCGCGCCACTATTGTGCACTGCTAGGGCTAACACCCAGGACATGAAAGATGACATCACAAATGTCATTGATGACATCACTGATGACATCACACATGCATTTATTTTTATGAAAACTTTGTAAAAGGATTCTTATTACAATGTTGACCAAAACGTGTCAAGGATAATTGGAATAAATATAATGTGCTACTCAGTGCATTAAGCAATGCATTGATATAAATAGCATTCTATTATGAAGTTCTATACAGTATACTTAGCTACTCATGCAGAAACATAGGCAGTGTGTGCAGTATACATGATGGAGGTGCAATATTCATAATCTTGCCATGTTAAATAGTGAAATGATAACTGCTTTCTTATTAGAGTTTTGAGTACTGTGAAACATGTAACAAGTAGCTAATGAAAACCACTTACTACATAATTGCATTATTACAGACAAAACACAAAGAGACAACAACACATATAAATATGAGTATATACAGGGAAATTGAAGTAAGGAACAAATCAGCAGTAGTAGCAGAAAGTGTTCATAACCTAACTGATTATCTTTATGCAGAGAAATCATTGCTTTGTTTCAAAGCTGCTACTTTCCCTATGCATATGTATCACATTATTTGACTGGAACCTAAGGAAAGTAGTGTGAGTACAATGTATACAAATATGACCATATACAGGGAAAATACAGTAATAAAAAAAACAACAGAACTATCAGAAAGTGCTGATAACTCTACTGGTTATCTTCATGCACAGAAAGGATTGCTGTCTTTCAAGCTTGTGTCTTCCCCTATGTGTATGTTTCATATGATGTGACTGGACCCTAAAGGAATTACTGTAAGAACATAATTGAAGGATAAGTCTACACATATAGTACTTTTTCAAATTTTTAGTTCCTGACTGTTATTGAAGAAAATCATGTGGCATAGATATGTCAGTAAAGGAAAATGGGGGAGCCAGACATGTGATGTCATCAGTGATGTCATCAATGACATTTGTGATGTCATCTTTCTTGTCCTGGGTGTTAGTCTTAGCAGTGCACAATGGTGGCGCGAGTTATGGTTGCTTAGCGTACCATAACTGCCACATTTCAAGGGTTTTTCGGTTTTACTTGGAACCATAACGTCCCGTTAACAACGTTTTTTTTGTGAATTTCATAGGTATTTAGTAGTGCAACTTAACCATAACATCCATTTAACAAACTTTTTTTTACTGATATATATATATATATATATATATATACATATATATATATATGTGTATATATATATATGTGTATTATAGTAACCGTACTATAATTAAGTTGAGTAGCAAGTTCCATAGGAAACCCGAAAATTCAACTGCTAATAACTTTTAACTCACATGACGGATTTTACTGATATTTTGCAAACAAACTCTTTGTCAGTACCGCCCCCCCTTGTCCCCTGAGACTGTAAATTCTGGGAAAGATTTGTTAACAAATGAAAAGGTTACTAAGAAAGAAAGAAAACACTGCTTTCGGCCTACTGCCATTCTTTTACCCATAGAGAAAAATTCAAAGTTTGTGTGCATTGCACAGCAAAAATCGCTGGTCGGAATTGGACCAGGTACAAAACAACTTGGGCATGAAGCGTGACTCGATTTCTGGGGGGGGCATATGGGGTTATTCCATTTAGTAGTTGTTAAAATATTTGACGTGGAATATTCTCCCAAATTATAGCAATATCTTGCATGTGGCTTTGCTGCAGAGAGTGTTTTTCAGAAATGGAAAAGCCACCATTGTTTTTTTTGTTGGATGCAATAGATAAGCGGGGTTAGCTGAAAACAAAACGTTGAAAAAATGCCATTTGGAGGAGGAAAAAGGATAAAATGGCATCGAGCAAGAGGTGGGGAGGGGAAAAGAAGACACCAAGTGAAATTGGAGGTTTGGAGGGGGGACTGTGGACCAAGTTCAGAGCTTGAATGTTTTTGCATAACCAGGTTATTTTATGAACTGGGGTTATTTTTTGTACATTACTATTATCGGGGTTCTACTAACTGCGGTTATGGGAAAAAGATTTTAAAAACAGAAAGTTACAAAAATCTGATTAACACAAAAAAGTGGAATGTTACAGCTACAGTGATGTGGGGTAATGGAATGTTACAGCTACAGTGGTGTGGGGGTAATGGGTGCGGCCGAAGCCTATGACAACGGGGTTACTTTAAGGAACCGAACGGTGCAATATGGAAAGTGTACGCGGCCGAAGGCGAAGGCCCCTGGCCATGGCTGAAGGCCATTGGCCCCAACGAAACCTATTGGGGCAACATGTCAAGGGACCATGGTGAAAGTTTGTGGCCACGGCCATGGCCGAAGGCCATGGCTAGTGTGCCCAAAATAAACCTAGTGGTGTGGCAACATGTATAGGGGCCACGGCCAAAGGTAGGGCCACTGGTCATCGAAAAAGGCCTTAACTAGTGAGCGGGAAAGAAAGGTAGTATTTTAAAAGATACAGTGGCACAGTGGGCACAGCTGAAGACTGTGGCCACCTAGTGGGTCCAAAAGAAATATATTGGGGAAACATGGACAGTGGACACGGCCGAAGGCAGGAAGGCCATGGCTAGTGGCCTGTAAAAAAACTATGGTGAAACATAAAAAAACTATGGTTGTTATGTTATGACACTTATATAGCACCAAAGCCCTAAGGCATCCAGGCGCTAACTTACAAACAGGAAAACAATGAGCTGGTGGGCAGATGCTTTACATGAACCATATCATTTTAAGGACTTTCTGAAGGCCAAGTGGTTCTTTACCTCTCTGAGTGCTTGCAGCAGTTTGTTCCATGCATATGCCACCAAGACTGGAAAAGAGCGCCATCTCCGTGCACTCTCTTGACCCGATCCACTTTCAGGGGAGGGGCAGTAGTGGATCGAAGGTCTCTCATAGGCTTGTATGTAGAGACATTTTCCTTAACATAGCTGGGTGCAGATCCATAGATGCACTTGTGACACAAAGTCAATAACTTAAACAAAATCTTAGCTGATATGGGCAGCCAGTGCAATTCCTTTCTGGCAAGGGTGGTAGATTCATTTAGTTTCATGCCATAAACAATATGGACGGCTGCGTTCTGGATTTTTGGCAATTTGAAAATATCTTCCTTGCTGCCACTGCCTAGTAGAGCATTGCAATAATCCACATGTGGCAGAATAATAGCCCTAACCAACTTGGCTCAGTTATTTTTTGAGATTAAAGGAGCCACCTGTCTTAGCACTCTCAAGTGGTATTGGGTGCTTTTTACAATAGCATCTACTTGAGCCCCTGTATTCCTACCACTATCTGGCTACCCTCACCCAGGAAGCTGGAGAAGACTGGAGCTAGATTCTCCCTTGACTTCTTTGACCCGTATATCATTAGCTCCATCTTTCCGGCATTTAGACACAACCAATTTGTGGTCATCCAGTTTTGTATAACTTGTTTGACCTCACTAAACTTATCTTGATCCTTCTGGTAGTTTCTGGACAGCTGCAGGGACAACTGAAAGTCGCCCGCATAGTTGGTAAGGAAAAATCCCAGTCTTTCCAGTTCTCTACTTAAGGGCACTATATAAATGTTAAAAAGTAGGGGGGATAAACACGCCCCGTGGGGGACACCACAAATAATGGTCTCCACCTCAGAGAAAAAATCCCCCAATACACCCTCGATCTTATGTCTTCCAGAAAAGAGTAGACCCAGTTTATCGCCTCATCAGCAAGCCCACCCGTGTCTCACAGCCGTTTCAATATGATCCCATGGTCTAGCAGGTCAAAGGCTGCTGACAGGTCCAGTAATATCAACAGCCCTGATCTACTTTTCTCCACTATAGTCAACATATGGGTCTGGAGATCAACCAAGGCAATCTCTGTGCCGTGAAAGCAACGGAATCCCTATTGCCTTCCATGCAACCGACCAGAATTTTCCATGTAAAGTTGCAAGTGGGTTGTGGCCACCTTTTCAATCCGTTTTAAGAAGAACCATGTATTTGTATATTAGTTAGCTGGATCTATCATCGAGAAGTGACTGAGAGAGAAGATGTCCTGGTGGCCCAAGATTATCTTGGAGGGGATGAGATCCCCGGGGCAACTTGGAGGATTCATCGCTTCCATGATGTCAATGGTTTCTGCGACTGATATCTCAGGAAAATGAAAGCCTGTGGAGTGTGTCTCCTGATTAAGGGCTTTATCCGTAGGTACCGAATGGTCAGTCACATTGCTAGACCCTACACTCCCTGTAATGGGGGGGTATACGTCTAATTTCGGACTCTCCAACTCCTTCCTGATTTTATTTTGGGCACATAGCAATTTGTCTGAGAAGGCCTTCTGCGTTCTCGTGCAATCATCCTGAGAAGGGGTAATGGTGTGACTTAGTGCACTAGGTTTCTCCCATGAACTAAAGAGGCAGAAGAGTTCCTTGGTTTTGGTATAACATAACATAACAAGTGTATAACATAAAACCTGAATTTCTCTGAAATATCCTTAGTTAAGGTGCAGTAAGTTGGGCAAATTTAACCCAACAAAACCCTTGAAATTCAGTGGATGTGGGAAGTCATGACCAGTTTTACTACATCACTACAAGAAAACCTATCTGCACCAAATGGTACTAGTTCCTCCAAACAAGGGTTGTAAAAGCTGGGCCTGGGTAGTCCCCTAAATGAAGAGCGTATTGTGTTCGGCCGGGAGAAGTAATCAAATAGCCACGTTTGATACTGCCGAGTTTTGATACTCACATCCGCGCTTCCCAAACGAATGGCAGATTGAGCCTAGTTGTCATGCCCCGCGTTCCTGCACACGGACGACTAGGGTCATCTGTTTCCATGTGGAAGTTGCCTTGGCGACTATTTCCAAGTCGCGGGACGCGCCGCACTACATTTCCCAGCATTTCCCCTTTTTGCGATCACGTGACACGCCGGCAACGCGTCTCACGTCCTGGGAAAGATAATCGTACTTAACTCAGCTTGTCCATGCAACGGGTGCTCCTAAAACTACGCAGTTAGTTTAAGTGCCCGATTCTCGTTATCCTGTTTTCTGAATCTCCTGGACCCGGTTCATGCTTTAAGGACTATTCCGTACGTCTCCTCCCTTACCATTTCTGGCGCCAAAACCCTCGACTGTTTTCCCTTTGGTAAACAAACTCCTGGCTTTGTATACGGATGCTCTCTCCTGCTCCAGTTTGTTGTGACGCTTTCAGATTTGCTTCCCCATCACTGAACTTCCAATTAAGCTCCGTTTGTCCCCTCTGGCTGCTATCTTCACGGACTTCCTAATTCCCCTTCATTATCTACGCATTCTGGATTGTTTAATGGTACTTTTCATTTTGTCACAAAACACATCACTCCACGCATCAACGTGACTATATGAACGCTCTCCTGATTCTACTGGTCACTACCTGGATTGCTTACCTTCACTTCAGGGACGCTTTGCTGAATTGAATAAGGGATTGCTTTTTGGACACTAGCTGCGCCCTCGTGCCGTTCGGGTTAGGTGAATCTTTGCACTAACTTCTACCAACTGGGACTTTCTTCCTGCATCACCTGGTTGCCGTGGTGTGTTTGGACTTACATAAGGTTGTGGGATTTCTTTCTGGCTAAGCAGGTAAGAGTGGGTAATTGTGGGTGGCTGGTCGCTGCATTTTGGGTAACCTTAGTTACTCTTTTGAATCATTGTTTTGTTTGCTACCTTAGCTCTGTTGTCGCTGCTCCTGCCTTTTCGCTCAAGCCCCTGGCCTGTTAGTTATAGTTAAATTCCTACAGGCTATGCTCTTGGGGAGGAAGTCTTGTTTAGCATCACGCGCAAGGTGTCCCGGAAGAATCTGGTTCGCTGCACGTTCAAGATACCCCAGAGCGGAAGGGCTCCCCGAAAGTGGATGCTGACTGTATCCTTTACACGGCTGTATCCTTTTATAAAGTTTGTCTAAACTGTGACAGATTTAGGAGCCTATTTTTTTTCTTTTTTTTGCCTGTCGGTCATGGACACCGGAGCTGATCAAATGGCTGCCTTGATGCAAGCCTTTGCGGCTTTGCGTACCGACATGGCATCAGCACATGCGACCCTCCATCAGCGCATGGATGTACTACAGAGTTTCGTGCAGCCACTACCACCCGATGAGGAGTTTGGTGATGCTATTGCAGCAGCAGCTCCTCCTACACCCCAAGTTCAGCCTCCTGCTTCAGCCCCCATTGTGCTTCCTGGACCTTTCCCCTTGGCCCCTCCGGAATGCTTTTTTGGAGATCCGAAAACATATCGGACCTTCATAAATCAGTGCCGTCTGCATTTTCTGTGTCGGCCACTGGCACTTCCTGATGCTGTTACTAAAGCAGCGTTCCTTCTCTCCCATTTGGGAGGAACAGCAGCGGCTTGGGCTAACCCGTTACTCGAAGCCAACGACCCAGCCTTGTATGATTTTGATACCCTTATTCAATCCATGAATAGAGTATTCGACATGCGTTACAAGGCACAAACTTCCGATCTCGAGTTCCTTGCTATCATCCAGGGCAAAACCAACCTTATATCCTACCTTGCCCGCTTTAATCAGTTAGCAGCGGAAACTACCTGGCCCGAACAGAAGAAAGCAGCCGTCTTCTATAAGGGACTTTCGGAAGAGTTAAAAGATGCTCTATCAGTGGTACCGGCTCTGCCGTCCAGTTTTCCGGAACTGGTAGACTTGGTTTTACAGGTCAATGCTAGGCTACGACAGAGACATGGCGAATTGCGTATCCCTGATCTTCGTCTTCCAGCCAAGTCAGAAACATCCTCTTCTACCTCTCCAGGAGAGGTCGAACCGATGCAAATAGGGGCTATCAGAGGTCCATTAACCAAAGCCGAACGGGAACGGCGTATGGTTAATAATCTATGTTTCTATTGTGGCCAGTCAGGCCACTACATCCGTGTATGCCCTACGTGACCTGTCAAGACGGCGGGAAACGCCAAGACTCGTCCTTAAGCCGAGCCCTAAGGATGAGTCACCAAACGGATGGCTCGGATCAATGTTCTCCCTCCTCACACACCTACCTGGCCATGTATTTTGTGATACCTGGTGTGGAGCCTTTCACCAATCCAGTCATGATTGATTCGGGGGCTAACGGTAACTTTATGGATATACAGATGGCTCGGTGCCATGGTTTAATGGTAATTCCTAAGGTTAGACCTGAGGAGGTGCATGCTGTAGACGGTTCTCGTCTGGTATCCGGATGGGTAATGGAACAGACAACCCCGCTTTGCATGTCCACCACAGAAGGCCACACTGAACATATAGTGTTTGACCTTATTTCGGCCCCTCAGTTTGGGATCATTCTTGGTCTCCCCTGGCTTCGGACTCACAACCCTGTAATCGACTGGATCCAACAGACGGTGCATTTTTCTTCTGTGTTTTGTACCCAACATTGTCTTCAAAACCCGGATATGACGTCTGTTTCTCCTTGTTTGGCTTTGGTGGCTAATGTCCCCTCCATTAATGCCACGCGGAGGGATCCAACGTCCGAACTGCCGACGGTATACAAGGACTTTTCTGATGTCTTTGACAAAGGACTATCAGAGAAACTCCCTCCACACCGTTGTTACGACTGCCCCATCGACTTAGTGCCTGGGGCAGTGGTGCCTCACGGTCGTGTCTACTCCTTAACCGTCAAAGAAGAGGAACATCTAAAAGAGTATGTGGATAAAGCATTGCGTCTGGGACATATTCGACCTTCCCGGTCCCCTGCTGCCTCTCCCATATTTTTTGTGCCAAAAAAGGAGGGGGACCTACGCCCTTGCGTAGATTATAGGGCCTTGAACAAGATAACAATAAAAAAACAGTACATGCTACCCCTCATAACGGAACTACTTGACAAGATGACATCTTCCACCATTTATACCAAATTAGATCTCAGAGGGGCATATAATTTGGTTAGAATGCGAAGCGGTGATGAATGGAAAACCGCTTTTAAGACGAAGTTTGGGCTCTACGAATACTGTGTCATGCCCTTTGGGCTCTGTAACGCCCCAGCCACTTTTCAGCACTTCGTTAATGACATCTTTGGAGACATGCTGGATTGTTATGTAGTGATCTACTTAGACGACATCCTGATATTTTCGGATTCACTCACTCAACACATCCAGCATGTCCGCTCCGAGCTGCGGCGTTTACGTACTCACTCCCTCTATGCTAAGCTAGAGAAATGTGTGTTCCACGCCGCCTCAGTCGAGTTCTTAGGGTTCCAAATATCGGCAAAAGGGGTGCTCATGTGCACTTCCAAAGTCAAAGCTGTGATGGACTGGCCGGTTCCGGACTCTGTAAAAGTGCTCCAGTCTTTTCTGGGTTTTTCAAATTTTTACAGACGCTTTATTGCCTCCTTCTCTGAAATAGTGGCACCTCTTACCCGTCTCACTAGTCCCAAAGTCCCCTTTGTTTGGGACAACGAATCCCAGTCGGCCTTTGAGGCATTGAAAAAGGCCTTCACCACAGCTCCTGTTCTGCAACACCCGAACTCCTCTCTCCCTTTTATAGTGGAGGCTGATGCCTCCACGATAGCGGTGGGGGCCATCCTGTCTCAAACCTGCCCTGCTACACAGCGGTTGCATCCGGTGGCCTATTTCTCCCGAAAACTGTCCCCGGCTGAACGCAACTACACCGTCATGGAGAGAGTGTTTCTGGCAATTCGAGCGGCTTTCAAGGAGTGGAGGCACCATCTCCTGGGTGCTCGACACACCATAACGGTGTACTCTGACCATCGGAACCTCCAAGCTCTTTCACATGCAAAATGTACCAATGCCCGCCAAATACGTTGGCATTTGTTCTTCACACTATTCGATTTCACGGTTACATATCGCCCTGGCCTTCTACATGGGAAGGCGGATGCCCTATCCCGTGTCGGTACCGATTTTAACACCCAGGACTCGGTGTCGCCTATATTGCCCTCGGGTTCTGTGGTATGTGTCTGTCCGGTCTCCGCCTCACTCCTTGACCGAGTACGACAGTGGACCAAAGATCATGCTTCTTTTCTCAATACTTTGGATGCCCAAATCGTTACGGGTATTCCTTATGTTCATGGGCTTTTGTATTTACCTGATGACCAAGCCAGACGGAAGGCCTTGGAATGGGCACATGATACCCCGTTGGCTGCGCACCCGGGTCAGCTTAAAACCTATGACCTGTTACACCGATGGTGCTGGTGGCCGGGCATGAAGAAAGATTCTGATTCATATGTATCTAAGTGTGCGGTGTGTATTCAATGCAAGAGACAACCTGGGAAACCTTTCGGTCTATTGATGAAAATGCCTCTCCCACCACATCCGTGGCATACGGTTACTCTTGATTTCATGGTGGAACTCCCTTTGGTCAGGGGGATGTCAACTGTACTTGTGGTAGTGGATGTTTTCACAAAGATGGCATGGTTTATACCATGTTCTGGTCTACCTACTCGTCCATTGTTGGCTAAACTATTCTTTGATCATGTGGTGTGTTTCTTCGGTCTTCCTACAATCATGATTTCCGATCGGGGCACCCAGTTTACCTCACGGTTCTGGAGAGCCCTTACCCATTCCTTGGGCATAGATGCACGGCTTTCATCATCCTACCACCCTCAAACGGACGGACAAACCGAACGCACCAATGACACCATGGAGCAGTACCTTCGTTGTCTGTGCTTGCAACATCAGACCGACTGGTTGTCCGTTCTGGGAACCGCAGAATTTGCTTATAATAACTCTCGGCACTCTTCAACAGGTTGTTCCCCGTTTTACGCTTTGTATGGTCTACACCCAAGGATTCTTCTGCATGTCCTACCTTCATTGGACCAGATCCCTGCTGCAAAATCTACAAGAGACACATTGGTTGCTATACGCAATTCGATTGTGTCTCATCTACTGGCTGCGCAGTCCCGGACAAAAACACAAGCGGATAGGCATCGTTCACCTGCCCCCTCCTATGCACCGGGTGATCGTGCCTGGCTCTCGACCAAGCATCTCAACATTTGGGGTAAACGAAAGCTTTTGTCTCGCTATGTAGGTCCTTATAAGGTACTGCATTGTCTCAATCCTGTTGCAATCCGTTTGGACATTCCATCTCATTGGCGGATTCACCCTGTTTTCCATGTTTCCCTCCTCCGCCCCTTTGTACCTGGTACGCGGCTTTCTGTTGCTCCCGCTCCCATCGATGTGCAGGGGGAAGACGAATATGAAGTGCATGCTATACTGGACACTCGTCTGCGTCACAGAGTGCGATCTTACCTGATTGATTGGAAAGGTTACGGCCCCGAAGATAGAACTTGGGAACCGGCCTCAAATGTGCATGCACCCCGGCTTTTGCGTGCCTTTTTTTTGGAAATATTGCGTGCCCGCAGGGGTAGTCGCTCTTTGCGGAGGGGTACTGTCATGCCCCGGGTTCCTGCACACGGACGACTAGGGTCATCCGTTTCCATGTGGAAGTTGCCTTCGTGACTATTTCCAAGTTGCGGGACACGGCGCACTACATTTCCCAGCATTTCCACTTTTTGCGATCACGTGACACGCCGGCAACGCGGCTCGCGTCCTGGGAAAGATAATCGTACTTAACTCAGCTTGTCCATGCAACGGGTGCTCATAAAACTAAGCAGTTAGTTTAAGTGCCCAATTCTCGTTATCCTGTTTTCTGAATCTCCTGGACCCGGCTCATGCTTTAAGGACTATTCCATACGTCTCCTCCCTTACCATTTCTGGCGCCAAAACCCTCGACTGTTTTCCCTTTGGTAATCGAACTCCTGGCTTTGTATACGGATGCTCTCTCCTGCTCCTGTTTGTTGTGACGCTTTCAGATTTGCTTCCCCTTCACTGAACTTCCAATTAAGCTCTGTTTGTCCCCTCTGTCTGATATCTTCACGGACTTCCTAATTCCCCTTCATTATCTATGCATTCTGGATTGTTTAATGGTACTTTTCATTTTGTCACAAAACACATCACTCCACGCATCAACGTGACTATATGAACGCTCTCCTGATTCTACTGGTCACTACCTGGATTGCTTACTTTCACTTCAGGGACGCTTTGCTGAATTGAATAAGGGATTGCTTTTTGGACACTAGCTGCGCCCTTGTGACGTTCGGGTTAGGTGAGTCTTTGCACTAACTTCTACCAACTGGGACTTTCTTCCTGCATCACCTGGTTGCCGTGGTGTGTTTGGACTTACATAAGGTTGTGGGATTTCTTTCTGGCTAAGCAGGTAAGAGAGGGTAATTGTGGGTGGCTGGTCGCTGCATTTTGGGTAACCTTAGTTACTCTTTTGAATCATTGTTTTGTTTGCTCCCTTAGCTCTGTTGTCGCTGCTCCTGCCTTTTCGCTCAAGCCCCTGGCCTGTTAGTTATAGTTAAATTCCTACAGGCTATGCTCTTGGGGGGGAAGTCTTGTTTAGCATCACGCGCAAGGTGTCCCGGAAGAATCTGGTTCGCTGCACGTTCAAGATACCCCAGAGCGGAAGGGCTCCCCGAAAGTGGATGCTGACTGTATCCTTTACACGGCTGTATCCTTTTATAAAGTTTGTCTAAACTGTGACACTAGTCAAGCCATCCTATTGGTCTATGCAATACCTTCTATCGGCTTGTCTTCCCACTGTTTGGCCCTTTGCCTGCTATTTCTTTTCATTCAGGTCCTTTGGGTGGAAGGAGTCCTCAACAGAATACTCTTGGTGCCACAGGCCTCTCTCAGGTCTGCCTATTAGACAAAATATCAGTTTCCCTTCTATACACTTTCACATGTTCCATTGCACACCATGAATAACAATCTACTAGTCTCTGTGTTTGGTTCATTTAAAGATTATAAATGTATTAAAACGAGGTGCGATTGTTCTAGGCTGACACTTCCTTTGATGATGGGGCAAATATAACCAGCTTCAGTCATGCGAAGTCCAGAAAACAAATTGAGCTTTTAGTTTATGAAAGTCAAACATTCACACATAATTGCATATCCCTGTATGACAAGAGTTGGGAAACTATGTGTTCAAGTGCAGGAATTGCAGAATAGGCTCAAATCCCTGCTTCACCTTTTAACAAAAGTGTATGATCCTGGGAAACTCATAGTGCCCAACCTGTCAAAAACCAACCGCTAAGAGAGAGATTCAGTTCTCAAGGTAAACTCTTAAAAAAGCTCCCACTCACGATGCACTGGTTACTGTCTTGCTTCATATATAATAATACCGACCGTGGATATACTGTCCACCACAGAGTCTGTATGTCATGGCTCCATAAGAGTACCACCACTTGAAGCTCCACTCACCTGAGTTCTGTGGCTGTCCTGGGGGGTTTCTGTGAGGATGTTTATCTCCACTCACCCGAGTTCTGTGGCTGTCCTGGGGGGTTTCTGTGAGGCTGCTTATCTCCACTCACCCGAGTTCTGTGGCTGTCCTGGGGCGTGTCTGTGAGGCTTCTTATCGCCACTCAGCTGAGTTCTGTGGCTGTCCTGGGGGGTGTCTGTGAGGCTGCTTATCTCCACTCACCCGAGTTCTGTGGCTGTCCTGGGGGGTTTCTGTGAGGCTGCTTATCTCCACTCACCCGAGTTCTGTGGCTGTCCTGGGGCGTGTCTGTGAGGCTTCTTATCGCCACTCAGCTGAGTTCTGTGGCTGTCCTGGGGCGTGTCTGTGAGGCTGCTTATCTCCACTCACCCGAGTTCTGTGGCTGTCCTGGGGCGTGTCTGTGAGGCTGCATATCGCCACTCACCTGAGTTCTGTGGCTGTCCAGGGATGTGTCTGTGAGGCTGCTAATCTCCATTCACCTGAGTTATCTGGCTGTCCTGGGGGTGTCTTTGAGGCTGCTTATCTCCCCTCATTTGAGTTATGTGGCTGTCCTGGGGGGTGTCTGTGAGGCTGCTTATCTCCACTCATTTGAGTTCTGTGGCTGTCCAGGGGGGTGTCTGTGAGGCTGCTTATCTCCACTCATTTGAGTTCTGTGGCTGTCCAGGGGGTGTCTGTGAGGCTGCTTATCTCCACTCATTTGAGTTATGTGGCTGTCTCGGGGGGTGTCTGTGAGGCTGCTTATCTCCACTCATTTGAGTTCTGTGGCTGTCCAGGGGGGTGTCTGTGAGGCTGCTTATCTCCACTCTCCTGAGTTCTGTGGCTGTCCTTGGGGGGTGTATGTGAGGCTGCTTACCTCCACTCACCTGAGTTCTGTGGCTGTTCTGGGGGGTGTCAGTGAAGCTGCTTATCTGCTTATCTCCACTCACCTGAGTTATCTGGCTGTCCTGGGGGGTGTCTGTGAGGCTGCTTATCTCCACTCTCCTGGCTTCTGTAGCTGTCCAGGAGGGGTGGGGGGTTCTGTGAGGCTGCTTATCTCCACTCACCTGAGTTCTGTGGCTGTCCTGGGGGTGTCTGTGAGGGTGTTTATCTCCACTCTCCTGAGTTATGTGGCTGTCTCCTTGGGGGGTGTCTGAGAGGCTGCTTAACTCCACTCATTTGAGTTCTGTGGCTTTCCTGGGGGGTGTCTGTGAGGCTGCTTATCTCCACACTCCTGAGTTCTGTGGCCGTTCTGGGGGGTGTCAGTGAAGCTGCTTATCTGCTTATCTCCACTCACCTGAGTTATCTGGCAGTCCTGGGGGGTGTCCGTGAGGCTGCTTATCTCCACTCTCCTGAGTTATGTGACTGTCTCCTTGGGGGGTGTCTGTGAGGCTGCATATCTCCACTCATTTGAGTTCTGTGGCTTTCCAGGGGGGTGTCTGTGAGGCTGATCATCTCCACACTCCTGAGTTCTGTGGCTGTCCTTGGGGGGAAGGGAGGTTCTGTGAGGCTGCTTATCTCAACTCTCCTGAGTTATGTGGCTGTCCTTGCGGGGTGTCTGTGAGGCTGCTTATCTCCACTCATTTGAGTTCTGTGGCTGTCCTGGGGCGTGTGGTCCTTTTTCACACAGCTACTGATCTGCTTTCTGCAACTATCCTAGCACTTGTTTACAATGCTCATGCCTGTTATGGTTGTATGTATCCTGTACCAAAGCTTACACATTGCCACCCTCAAGTGGACTGCTAACCTTGGAAATGTCACCTGTTGCTCTGTTTCCAGCAAAGATGAAGGGGCATGGTGCTTGAAGGAAGATCTTATACAATAGGGGTGAGGGGGCGTCAGAGACTTTGGATCCCTTTATTGTTATGTCTGGGGCGGTGAAATCCGTCTGTCCTCTGTACTCTAAACTCCCTTGAGACGGTCCTGGCAGCAAACATGTTAAAGGCGCCTTTGTATGAACACTGATGGCGCATGAGCATTATTTCATACCATGGTCTCTACGACAGGCTGCAGCATTTCACAGTGCAGTAAATACCAGCTTACACAGTGTACAGTAATGAATGCAGGAGCATACATGATCAAGTCCGCCCAGTCCTGTTTATTTGTGTGCCTCACCTTAGTTTTCTTGAACTGCAATTCGTGCGATTTAAAGCAGAGCTTTATCAAGTCTCTGCACGCACCAACTACAAGGAACTACAGTTCCCTACTCATTTGTAGTTCAGTCCCTGCTTATATTTAGATCCCAGGCGCAACCGCGCCTGGCGCAAACAGGCCCGGTTTGTGCCGGTCCGTGACTAGGTGAGCAAGCTACTTGCTTTTTCTCTTCTTCTTGGTTTATTTCCCTCTGTTGTGTGCTTTTACTATAATGTCATCTTATCTCTGCAATTCGAAGAAATCACAGAGCTAGACTATTGGCTGTTAAAGACGACTTCCCAAATACCCAAATACTTGTAATACTTCCGAACACTTGTATAGTAACGGCATTTCAGTACCTAATAACTCTACTTTGTCCACAGCATCTTTGTTGTTGGACCGGCTGATATTCAGCTACAAGTACATATTGATACCCTAGTTAATTCTGGTATAGATATACTCAGGGGAACCTCCATCTTACATGCTTTTCAATAAGCCCTATTTAATACATGCTCCTTAGTTAAACATGCTACTGAAGCAGCTGTGATTTTTTCCCAAATTAAAGTGGATCTCTTGGCTATTTTGGAGACATGTCTCCATGAGGCCGCTCAGCTCTCTTCACAACTAGCGGCACCACCTGGTTACGCCACCAAACAAGGGGCGAGGTGGCGTAGCACTTATATTCAAATCTAGTCTTAATCTGTGTGTATCAGACACGCCATCATTGGATCATTGTGAGGCCCTATATTAATCCTATGATAACTTTGAGTAACTTATTACTATGTAGACCACCGATGACCACGCCTATGTTTGAGGAGCAACTATTTGCGTTTCTGGGTAATGCATTCCTCTATCCTTATTTTGGGTGATTTTAACTTATAGGCTAATGATCCCTCTGATTTGGAAGCAGTAACTCTTCTTGACACCTTTCCTGCCCTGGAATTTGTTCAACATGTTAATCTACCCCCCCATACTGGGGTAACACTCTGGACTGGGTACTGTCTAAAAAGCAAAAAAATGTCCCATATAATGGCTGACAAATGTGTTTGGTCTGATCATTATCTCATATCTTTTGAGATACATAATAAGGGTTATTCTAAGGGTACACAGCAGCCCACTATCTCCGACACGTGGCGCATGAAGCTTTTCATGAATTGGTTACTCCTCTGCTTCCCTCTCTAAAAGGAAACACTTCACATGCCGTTTTAGACAGGCAGTAAACCAGGCTTTTGATATACTTGCTCCTTTGAAACTCTCACACCAGGAAAAGTCAACAACCACCAATGTGCCTTTTACTCCTGAGGTTAATGAGGCCAGAACATTCAAACGAAAAATGGAACGCATATGCCATAAACATCCTACTGATTACAACCTTTCTGTATATAAACAGGCTGCAAAAACCTTTAAGACTTCCATCTTCAACGCTAAGGAAACAAACCTAAATACGAGAATCCTAGCAGCAAAATGAAGACTGAAGGAGTTGTACTCATCTTACATGAGTTAAAGGAAAGTTCCACTACCTCCACGACACCCATAGAAGACAACTGTTGCCAACGTGTCCATGATGGCTTTCAGAGAAGACACAAAAACATCAGAAAAATGTACACGATCAAATAATTTCACTGTCTGAGACAGCTGACCCCATCCCCAAAGTAGTTAGGGGTAATGACCCTGACTCCACACTCTGCGTTTCAAGTAGTGTCTGAAAAGGAAGTGCTGGAAGTAGTCCAAAAACTTAAACCTACCACCTATAAAGGCGACATTTTCCCAGCCACCCTCTTTAAAGAGTTTTTCTCGACCTTGGTACCTTGGGTTAACAGGTTCATAAATTGCTCCTTTGAAGAAGCTTCTGTACCTGAAAATGTAAAGGAGGCATGGGTTACTCCTTTGCTGAAGAAAGAGAATCTTGACCCTAAAGTAGTCGGTAATTATTGACCCCTCACCAACGTTCCATTAATCTTGAAGATTCTTGATAAAATAGCATACATGCAATATCAAACGTGCGTCGAAGGTCAGGACATCCTTGCAGCCCAGCAATTTGGCTTTCCCCCTAATCACGCGGCACAGACGGCTTTATTAGATCTAAAGTCCCATATCACTGGTATCATAGTAGAGGGCAATGTGTCACTGCTCCTGCTTCTGGATCTTTGTGCCGCCTTTGGTTTGGTGGACTACTCGCTTTTGGCGGATAGACTATCATTGGTAGATGCACTCTCTCTGCCACACTATGGTTTAAATCTTTTCTTGCTCCATGAACCATGAATGTTGTAAAGGGAACTACGCATTCTAGCAGGACTGCTCTTAATTGTGGAGTTCCTTAGGGGTCATGTCTATTGCCCTTGCTTTTTAACATTTACTCAAGACACGTATGCAATCTTTTCTCTACTCTTGCGGTGTACTTCGCAAACTATGCTCACGACACCCAGATTGTAGCAAGGCTGTCTGCCATATACACTGATGATTCAGAGCAGATAAATGGTATCTTCTTGGTAATACAAAAATGGATTGCACTGAATTCTCTGGCCTTGAATAATTCTAAAAACCGAGCTTCTTATTCTAGGCACTCAACACAAGCTGAAAAAGCTTGATTCTAAATATGAGAATTCTGTAATAGCTCACCATACTATTCCTGTCTCTAAATCAGTAAAGGCCTTGGGAGTTTTCTTTGACCCCCAGTTGTCCTTCAAGCGGCAGGTGAGTCCTCTAAAATCCACATGTCATTATTACACACAGCTATTATGGCAGATCCATCCCTTTCTAACTGATGTGAATCAAACAATGATTGCAGCTGCCATCATACATTTCTGAACTGGATTATTGTAGCAGCTTACTGATAGGGACTACACAGACAAATATTAAACTCCAGATCATTCAGAAGGGCGCCGTGCGCGCCGTCTGTGGCCTAAAGCGTCAGGCACATGTCACTGATGCTCGCAGGAGTTTACATTGGCTCCCAATTTGGAAGAGGCTGCAATATAAGGGCTTGGTTACAGTCTTTAAGTGCCTTCACAATGAGGCTCCCTCTTATCTAATATCCAGAATAACAAAGAATCCTATCAGACGCACCCTACGATCCAATAAGACTAACCGATGGAGCCAACCACGCACTCGTCTGAAACAAATTGGGGATGCCAGTTTTGACTACTTGGCCCCTGCTCTGCAGAATCTTCTTCCTAAACATCTTGTTGACAGTAACAATTTCAACAACAAAAGAACATTTGAAGACGTTCCTCTTTGATGAAAAACTTGGTTAAATGACAAAATTCTTTTTTATGGCTCATCCTTTCTGCTTACTAGGTTCTCTACTTTTCATTGTCTTTCTATGTTTTACTTTGTGAGCGTCCAGAGGCCTATGGCTTAGTAGCGCTATAGAAGAGAGCAGATAGATAGATAGATAGATAGATAGATAGATAGATAGATAGATAGAAAGATAGATAGATAGATAGATAGATAGAGAGAGAGAGAGAGAGAGAGAGATAGATAGATAGATAGATAGATAGATAGATAGATAGATAGATAGATAGATAGATAGATAGATAGATAGATAGGTTGTCAATAATTTAAAACAGTTTTCATCAACAAAAATATGTATTTTCATATTCAATTACCAATACATTTGTTAAGGAATAAAATAGTGGTAAATGCATGATATTTCCCGCACTTGCCACATAAGATCACACATTGTACAGCTCTCTTGTAGTATTTTATTGTGTAAGTCATTAGTAATTCAATGGTATTCTGTTTTACATTGTTATTCACATGTACAGATGGGTTATAGATATGCAATGTAGAATGTACTGGGAAGCCAGGATACTAGAATGTTAGAATGTATTGGTTGTAGGAATGATGCACAGGAAAGCATCAGTTATGAAGCTGTTTATGATGTGACCGGTGGGTTATTAATCCTATACTTAAATACACATATACAACTACAAAAGTGGTGTGAGAAGATATTTCAGTGGCAACGAGGATGGGATACTTCAAAAACGGCAACCCACCAAGTAGCTGTTGCTTATAAAACATTATCAGGAAGATTAAGCATTTTAAGGAAGAAAGAAGTGTCTTGGAAACGTGGGAAGACTTTTCTGTAACTAGACTGCTTCATTTGTTTATGGAGAAATTTGGACTCGGCAAAGAGGCACATCTGGAGAAAGAGAAACTTCACTGAGAACAAGTAAGTCAGGCACTTTGCAGTGAACACGTATCCCCATTGGATTAAGATATCCAGAGTGTGTGTGTTTTAAACATAGAATAGGCAGGACACTGAGCCGTGACTGTATTTAATATCTCTACTGGAGTTGCGAGTTTTCAATCTTAAAGGATCTCTCATGTGAGTTTAACGTTACTTAACTACAGTAAATCGAAAGTACGACACAAGCCTTTTAAGTTTTCAAAAGAAAATACATGTGTGCCAGTGGAGGAAAACTCGTAATACTGCGTATGTGACAATATTAAAGATATTTTAATTGTGAACAAAAAACACATACAGCACCATTGCAGCCCATATAGCTGAAGTTGCATTATTTGAAACACACGATACACATTATTCAAAGTGCTTCCTAAATAAGTGATACATTGAACAGCTATACAATTCATTAGCAGCAAACAGAACTTGCAACAAATATATGGATTGAAAAACATGCTGCAAATGAAAAATGACATTTAAAATTTGCTGTATCCCATACAATTACAATGCAAGAATAAAAGGAACATATGCAGATTAACAACTTCTACAAGAAATAAAGGTGATAAGGAAACAACAATCACAATAATAAAGTGAACAATTTTAAATCAGCACTGGTGAAACAATTGGATATAATATGCATAAAGGTATATGGAGTAAGCCATAAATAACAAACATCAAGATATATGTACTGAAAAATAATTCTTCCAAGTAGAGAAGTATAACTAGTCACTATGCAAGGTATACCACCTCCCGAGTATTTCATGAATGCAAAGGGTGAAGCAAACATTCCATGGAAGCGATGCAAGAAAAGATCCGATCTTTATGTTCTTGCTGCCCATGGATTGAACTTTTGTAATGAAAGAAAAACATTTCTGTTGATACATTGTTTGGGTAATTATGGGCAAGAACAATTTGAGAATTTACCAGCACTTTCTGAAGAGGATGCCATTGAACTTACTGAATATGAAAAATGTATCAAAATATTAGTTTTCATTATTACAAAACAGTCATCAACATTCTAGAATGATATCATTTTGGCAAGAGAAAGCAAGAAGAGACTGAAACTGTTGAGCAATATATCACTGCTTTGCAAGGTTTGGCCACATTCTGTGATTTTGGGATTACACTTAATGAAAGACTTTGTGATCAGTTCATGTTAGAATGCAAAGATAGCAAAATAAGAGAAGCTCTTTGGGTAAAAGGAAATCCTTCTTTAGAATAAGTAATCAGAGTTGCAAAAGAGGGGGAGCATACCAACAAGTGTCTGAAAGAACTTGAAAGGAGAAATGATGATGATAATAAGAAAGAGAAAATGTCACAGATTCCAGAAATATTGGCTATAGAGGGAAATGACCATACAAAGAAACAAAGTTTTCTCAAGAAAGAGATAATGAATGTGAAGAAGAAATGTATAAAGACTAAAGACAAAGGAGAAGAACATGACAAACGTCAATGTTACAGGTGCAATAGTCTGTTTCATTTAGTTTCAAGTGATAAATGCCCCGCCATGAAGAAGTTATGCAAGAGATGTAATAGGAGAGGGCATCTCAATGAGCAGGTAATTCATAGAAATCAGCGCACAAGTGGCGCACACGGCTGGCGCCAAAACCCATTTCAGCGCACAGCATATTCATGGATTCCAACATCCATAACCAGCTGTGGCGCAGAGTAGCGCAGAGACCCTGCAGCAGCGCCAGTTACGGCCCCAACCCCGCCCTGTTCACCATGAACAGCGCACAAATCCAGTACATGGCGCAAAGGCCAGTGGAGCAGCATACAGCCCCCCAACCATGAAAACGCATGTAAAACTCCCCTCGCACTACTCAGAATACACGTACCCGCTCGTGCCAGGTAAATTGCGTACAAAAAGCACTCCCCTGTGGTGTGGGCTGCCTGTAGGGCATGCCCAGGGTGGATTGGGTGCCTGCGTGTATTTGGGGGGTGCACAGGAAGTTTCACACACGATAGGCCCTGTACGAGCGGGGTTCGTGTATTTGGGGGTGCGTGGGAATTTTCACACACGATAGGCCCTGTCGAGCGGGGTACGTGTATTTGAGGGTGCGCGGGAAGTACCACACGCGATAGGCCCTGTACGAGCGGGGTACATGTATTTGTGGTTGCGCAGGAAGTACCACACACAATAGGTCCTGTGCGACCGGGGTACGTGGATTTGGGGGGTGTGCAGGAAGCTTCACATGTGCTAGGCCCTGTACGAGTGGTGTATGTGTATTTTGGGGGAGCGCAGGAATTTTCACACGCGATAGGCCCTGTCAAACGAGGTACTTGTATTCGGGTGGGTGAGGGAATTACCACACGCAAATTGGTATCGTGGGCCCTCCCGGGTGTGCGGTTTCCCCCCTCCCCATGCCCTGCAGGCAGCCCACACCACAGTGGACTACCCTACAACCCTCACCATGCCCTGCAGGCAGCCCACATGGCACCATGCACTTGTAAGCACACTTGGGAGCCCCGACTCATGTCCCCCCCACCCACTCACCCATCTAGCAGTGACAGGCATCTGCCAGTAGGTCCCAACTCATGTCCGGCTGCACCCCCACCCATCCAGCATTGACGGGCACCTGCCAGCAGGCCCCGACTCATGTCCCCCTGCAGCCCCACCCATCCAGCAGTGACTGGCACCTGCCAGCAGGCCCCGACTCATGTCCCCCTGCGCCCCCACCCACCCAGCAGTGATGGGCACCTGCCAGCAGGCCCTGACTCATGTCCCCCCACCAACACGTCATCACGATCCACAAACATGGCCCTTATGGCCACCCAAATCCCACCCAATTCCACCCCAGTCCAAACACTGAACTAAGTATGCCATCCACCCCACATTGAAATCCCCATCACATGATACATCCCAAATGGTAAGTATGCACATCAATGCATGTCTGTCACACACACACACAATGGGTGCAAGTGAATGAGAGAACCGGCATAGTGACATGCATGAAACCAATGACAGAATACCACACATTGAAGTATGAATAAAAAATGTATTAAACACAAAAGCAAGGGAATGAAATGAAATCACACAATAATGGAAATAATAGGCAAAATGCTGCATGTTCCAAAAAAATGAAATAAAAAATATATGAAAGCAAAATCAAAATAAATCCAAATGAAAATGGGTCCATGGTAAATAAATGAAAAATGACGAGAAAAGCAGTCTTCAACTATATACAAACAACAAATCCAGGGTCCATGAGCCCAACAGTTGAAATGAAAACTAGAAAAACCCCTACCTAAAACTGAACTATCTACAAAAAGGTGGGGCATAGTCCAAGAGCCCCAAATGAAAGAAAAACATAAATGAAACCTAACACTAACTAACTATATACAATGGCGGCGGGCAAGTCCTACGGCTCACTTGTCGATTTCCCGGGACAGGGCATCATCAAACTCCTGTTCTATGTTCTTGAGGCAGGCCTGTTCCATGGCCCGAGGTTTCACAGGGATAAAGCCATGTCCACCTCCAACTCCCTGCGAATTTCCTCAAGGCACTCGGCCCGCCTCAGCATCCTGTGCATGGAATTCTCCGCCCTGACCATAGTGAGCCGTGCCTCTTCCGCCCGCCACCGCTCCGCATCTATGTGCTGGCCCAACCGCTACCACACGGAAGACACTCCCAATCCAGAGTCCTCCTGCCCTCCGGCCGATGCCTGCCCCTCTGATGTTGATGGCCCTGAGCCATCATCGCTCCCACCTTGAGCCTGCTGCTTCCGTGCCTGTGCCCTGCCTCTTGATGCCTGCACATCCTCCTCCTGCTGGGGTACAGTTGTTGGTGTGGCCACCCCTGCTGGACTTCCGACTCCAGACTGTGGCAGGGATGTGTCCTCCACCAGCCTGGCCGCTGGGTTAGAGGCAGCTCCACATGGTACCCAGGTGATACATAGGCTGGAAGATGGCACGGAGGACGACTGGCGCATAGGGGGTTCAGGTGAGGAGGGGGTCAGTACAAGGTCCAGCACACGGAGGAATCCAGCACTGGTGACCCGTCCTAGTAGGTTGACGCGGTCAAAGAGGCATCCAAGATGACGTGCAGTGCCTTCACGAAAGCACTGCAGGTCATCTCACATGCCCCGTTGATGCAACGCCATCCCAGCCAGGACAGGCTCTACACGGTCACAGATTGCCATGTCCGCAGGGAAAGGAAGGCCAGTTGTTGTGCGCTCATCCCCTCCCTGAGAACGGGTCTGGATGTAGGCATCCCTGCTGGTGCGGGATGATGCAGTCACAGGATCGGGGACAGGATTACACACAGGCACCTCCGCGGCGGCCGGTGCTGCCTCTGTCCCTGCCCCTGGACTGCACCACTAGCACCAGTGGAATCCCCCCCTCCAGACCCTGAGAGTGTCCCTTCCACCTCCTCCTCCTCCACCAAACCCCCCACCAACCTGGATGACTCCGTGCCATCTTCCTCCATCAGACCCTGTGGGGTCTCAGCTGCCCCTTCTGCTGCCGAGGAGTCCACCTCCGACCTCCGCCTCTTGCAGCCACAGATGCAGCTCCAGACTCCTCACTCCCCGACGAGATGACAACATGGGAGGAGGGCCGGGCCTTGCGTCTCCGGCTGGCGGTGTGATCCCTGCCGCTTTGCTCCACAGCACCGTCTCCGCCCTCTTCATCAGTTGACGCTGCAGACAGGGAGAGATAGAACACAGGCATCAGGGCACTGTACAATGGTCTGATACACACATAACAGTTGTACATGAGTGCCAGTGTCAAACCTTAGACATGGCATCACACTCCCCAACACACATGTCATTTCAACTCACACACATGAGCAAATCAACAGGAATGTTGCACCAGGCCGCACCATCCATACACAAACAACAACATGAGCAGCCGAAGGTGAGCCTGACTTCACATGCAACACGGGGAGTGCAGAACACATGCACACACGCCACCAGACATACATGCATCTGTACATCTCCACCACCTGTCACAGTGATAACATCGCCATTCATGTCATATCTGCCAATCAGCCTCTTACATGTCAGTGTCACATGCATCCGTGGTGTATCACAGTTGCTCACTTGTAAAATACACACACATGCAAATGAACATAGTGCAGAAACATGCAGGTGGAAGCAGCATCCATGTGTGACATCACAACCATGCACCAGTACATACACAGAAATTCAAAAATGTGTGCACCCACACCTGCATTTGGCAAGCATGCTTATCAACACATACACCATCGATGTGTCTCACACATGAGAGGACTCACATGCGGCAGGCTCATGTCCCTGTACATACACATCCATACATGGCCCTACAAAGACATATGTGCACCCTGCACACTCCTGCCACACCTCAACATGCACAGCGTCCACTCAGTATGCATGTACACTTACTGCTCGACTCCAGACGGGTCAGCCTCCCAAGGACCTGGAGGTGGAGCGCTGGGTGTATACGTTCCAGGACCCTCATCTGGGTGTTGGTTAGGCGGACCTGGCACCCCTGAGCATCCGCTGCCTTCAAGAGGCGCCGGGCCTTGTTGAGGGTCCTGGACTTGAAGTCCTCCCATCGCTTCCGGTCGTGTTGAATGTCTCAGACTGCCACCTCCTCCATGTTGATGGCAGTCACAATGTCCATCCAGATCCTCTTTCGTCCTTCATTGTCGGCGCGCGAACTTCCAAAGAGAGTATCATACTGCCCCAGGATATCAACTTCATTGGCACTGAAGCTGGTAGCCCTCTGCCTCTCTGATAGGGGGTTGCCACTGGTGCCAGAAGGTGTTGTGTCCGACATGGCAACCCCCGAGGCACGTGTGGATGTGTAACTGGGTCCTGGGGCTGGGCTGTGGAGCAATGGTATCCCAGTCGGGAGTTTTCTGTTCCAGCAGGGGTGGTCACAGCAACTGCACCCCTGCAGATGTCTGACATGCAGGCACCAAACAGCAGGGCACGTGGGCAGCAGGCATGCAGGCAGCAGCTGATGGCAGGTGGGAGCGTGCTCGGGGCCCTGGGGGGCAGCAAAATGGCCTTCTGGGCAGGAGCTTGGTCTTCCGTGTGTTGTCGCGTGGCCAGCTTGATGCAGAGTGATTTGGCACATGAAAAAACTGCACATCAGCGTGTAATTCGAGGAATGGCCCTTTGTGCGTAAGCACATCTGTGACGTTACGCGCACAGGCGTTTCCCTGTGACTGGTGCATAGTGATTTAGCACATGAATAAACAACACGTTCGCGTGTGAATGCGTGTAATTCAAGGAAAGGCCCTTAGCGCATAAATGCCTATGTGATGTTACGCGCGCAGGTATTGCTCTCTGCACGGGTTAAAGGTGAGCAAGGGCCAGCAAAACACTGTCCGTGCTGTTCATGGAAACCGACGCATGTGTTTACTCTGCTGGAATCATACGCGATTACTTCACAGCGTCTGAAGCCCGTACCTCTTCTTTTGGTGGGGTGTTGCCTACACGCGCGTGTTGTTTTTTTTTCCCACGCAAGGCAGACGGTGAGTCGCATACGCTTTTTTCCCACTTTCGTACCCCCTGAGCATGCGTTCCATTAAGAGGTCATTGTAGCCTGCGTGTTCCACGCGTACATATTTTTTGTGTTCCTGGGTGCCACACCGTACTGCTGGAGGTAATATTCACGCACGTGGGCTACCGGGGTCACGTGAACACATTTTTTATTTTTATTTGGTGAGCTCAATTTCATATTCAATATTGCTTTTTGTTGGGGATTTTTTTTTTCAGGGGGTGCCTAAACGTTGTGTGACCTGTCATTTCTCCCCAGGGGTCACAGACAGCCTTGTAGGGGCACTTGGGTACCTATACCATCACGTACCCTGCCCCCTTCTAGCCAATTGCCCAGGACAATTGTTGAGTGAACCTCCCATTGCCCATATTCCATCGGTGCAATGATTGGTAGGCCACCAAAGGCTAAGGGTGGCAAAGTTGGCCGTCCTCCAAGGGCTGGACGTGGTCGGGCACGTGGGCACGGAGACCAGGGAGGATGGGGAGTCCAGAGTGGCCAGGTTGGCTACAAGGGTGGAAGAGGCAGGGGTGCCCCTCTGGAACAGGATGCACAGCCATGTGCTGGTGAAGAAATGCCACCACCCCCTGTGTTTCCTGGTGATGCAGCTGTTGCATCACAACCTGGCGCCCATATCACCCAACAGCAATCTACTTCTGCTGTCACAGGCCCACCGGTGGTGGTAGCTGCAGGTGCAGCTGTGGACACCTCCACCCGGTCTCTGGGTCAGGCAGCACATGTTTCGTTGTGTGAGGAGGACTCTCAGGATGATTTCCATCTTGTCCTGAAGGTGGGCTCATGTGCGTCCACTGTGGCTGTGACTGTGGCACACATATCTGGGGCAGTACTGACATCTGCTGCCCCAAGCAGCCGGGTGGTGGTAACTGCATGTGCAGATGCAGCCAACATTACCCCAGCAGTGACTCATACCCGAGCAAGACCTTCTGTTCTCATACCAACACCCACTGCATTGGTCCAGTCCACCAGCGCCACTGCCCCCACTGAACAGGGCCACATTGCCCCCTCACGGTCAAAAGGAGGAAGTGTGCTCCTACACAAGAGGCTGGGACCCCAGACACAGCTCCGGCCTCCGGCACGTCAAGGAAGAAGCCTTTCTGTAATCAGGAACTGGACTTCCTTGTGGGCTACGTGTCGGAACACCAACGTAGTATGCTTGTGAGCCCACAGTGCAATACAACACATCACCAGCGTTGGGTCCACTGGCAGCATGTTGCGGATGGTCTGACATCCATGGGATTCCAGGTGTGCACAGCTCAGGACTGCTACAAGCGCTGGAATGACCTCAAACGCAGTGCTAAACAAAAGCGTGCCTCCAATTACTCCATGGGCCTCATCACGAGTCCGGCGGTAACCGCAGCGGTAAAACCGCCTGTTTACCTCCGGACTCGTATTACCATTCCACCTCCATGACTCCCGGAAATACAAGGACATTATGACCCTGGTGTCCTGGGAATCCCGGAGGTGGAATGGTGTAAATCCCCATTCCCATTGAGTCCTGTAGGACTCAATGGGAATGGGGAAGTGGAAACACCGGCACCATCTTGTGATGGTGCTGGTGTTTCCACGTCCGCCTGCAGGCGGGAGGTGTTCAACCCGCCAGGTCAGACCTGGCAGGAAGATCACCTCCCGCCTGCAGGTCTCGGGATCGGGCGGTCCGGAATTAACAGTGGCAGCGGGTTTACCGCCACTGTTAATTCCGGACCGCCCGACCTGTAATGAGGCCCCATGTCTCTGGTGACTGGTGGTGGGCCACCATCAGAGGAGGATAAACTCACTCAGCATGAGGAGATCGCTTCAGAGTTCATCCCGGAGGAACAAATCCGTGGAGTGGGAGAGAGGATGGACTATGATGCATCATCTGGTGAGTGTTGATGCGTGCAACTCAATGACAAGTGTGTTTGGCATGTGTGACCCGACCAGCTACAAGTTGGCTCTTACCTATCGTCAATCTCCCTCTCCACCTGTGTTGTTCACCAGGGGTCTGAACTTTCAGCCTCAATTCACAAATAGAACCTGGCAGCTCTTGACTACTGCATTATCATTTTTTTTTGTACGAGTCCTGGTGCTATGCTGATGATAAACAACTCATTTCCTGGCTGCCCTTGGCCACCTCTCGTCCCTCCCTTATTTCAGATAGCCTCATTTCCATTTGCATTTGGTGTACTACCAACGGTCTCTGTCTGAATGCCAGCAAGACTGACATCCTCCTCATTGATGCACCTTTTCCATCCTTTGCAATTAATCTCTGGCCAGACTTACTTGGCCCCCCTCCTGCCTCCACCTGCAAGGCCATGAACCTCTGGGTCACCTTTGACTCAACACATCCCTTTTACTCACACATTTGTGATGTATCTTGGGATGGACTAACTTATTGCTCCACCACCTCAAGGTTACTGTGCCCTCCCTGACATTCTCCTACATGCTCACAGTCTGTCAAGCTCTGGTTCATTCAAGGTTGGGGTACTGTGACAGTCTCATTCAATAATCGACCGGCCTCCACCCTCCACCACTAATCCGGTACAGGACTGCAAGACTTGTCCTTGTCCACATGCCCTGGGATCCCATCATTCCAGCTATGTGACCCCTTCACTGGCTACTAGTGGATGCAAGGATGTTACTTCAGACCCTCTGCATTGTGCACAAGAATTCATTGGGACTGTGTAGGAAATACCTTCAACTATCTCTACCCCACACTCCCTCAAGCTCAGTCGTTAAATTTTATGAAGGAGGTAGGAGCAGATCTGTGTGTGCAGCTGGGAGCTCACTATTGAAGTGCCAACTGGCCACGTTGAATCTTGAGGGGAGATATATCTGCTTTTGGTAGCACCTCAACACCTTCCTTCTTGTTCCTGCATTGGCCCCTCTTATACGCAACTGACAGGTTTCCACTGTTGGCATTGTGCCCCTGCACACACTCTGTCCATCAGATCAGGTACCTGCTCACCCTGCCTCCCTGCTGCACTGCCTACAGGCCTCCCATATCAAGCCTCCCATATCAGTGAGTCCAGTGCTTGTCCCCATACATTCCAGCACTCTATGTCTGCACTCATCAGATTTGCCCTGTCCAAATCATATAGCACTTGCCACTTGCTGCCTGCACTACCACTATTTGAAAGGACATGCTATCATTGCACTTCATTTGCCTTCTTTGGTCTGTTCTGTTTGGCACGTTCCTCTTCTCCCCCTTCCTGGGACTTTAACCCTTTCTCCCTTCTCCATGCACTAGCGTAGATGCCTCCCATGACACATGTACTGTGCATGGTTGATTGTAGTTGATTGCTGCAAGTGAACATGCATGTTGCAAGTGTCATGGTGTGTTTGGTTACATTTCTAGCTGTGCCTCTCTCTGTGGTAACACATGCTTATGCTAGGTGCCAAATCTTTGTTACCATCTCCCATATTTGGATTGCATGTATGCCCTCTAGAAGTTGTGTGTGATGCCGGTGATGTACAACATGCAATACATGTGTTGCATTCACATTTTGCACACATCCTTTACTGCTTTCGGAATGGGCCTGCATTGCAATGCTACTGGATGCATGTTGTGGTTTGATTTGCCTGTGACATGGCTATTTCATTCACATGTGTTGCATTCACATTTTGCACACATCCTTTACTGCTTTCGGAATGCACCTGCATTGCAATGCTACTGGATGCATGTTGTGGTTTGATTTGCCTGTGACATGGCTGTTTCATTATTTGTCTGTCAATGTTGTGAACTGCGTATGTGTGGTATGCGGTACTGATGTGCGTGTTCTTGTTTTTCTATTTATGTTGCAGGTGATGACACACTGGCAGCGGAGGATGAAGATGTCATCCCAGACACAGTGGTCAGTTCACATGACCAACCAGGCACCAGTGGTGGTCGTGGGGTGGAAGTCCACAAGAACCCACAGGTGCTCTAGGCCATTGTGTCCAGAGTCAGACTCTGATGCATCCTCAGACCACTATGTTGAGCCGGATATGCATCATGGCGTGTCATTGCCGGTAGGTGATCCTGTGTCGGATGGTCTTCTGTCTGAGACACCTGCAGTAAGGGGCTAGGAAGGGTTGGAATGTCCACCTGTGGTGGTTACGGGTGCATGGTCACACTCGACACCAGTTGGCCATGTTCCTGGGGCATTAGGTCGACGGAGGGATGCAGTCCTGCAGCTGCAGGTGGCTCCAACCCGTCAAGGACCACGTCTCCTTGGGCCCAGCAGGTGTGGTGTCCGGCAACGCGGTGGCCGAGTGGCACCGATGTCAACTGAGTGGGAGTGTTCCATAATTGCCATAGCACAGAAACAGGGGGGAGCAGTTGAGATGATTGCTCAAGGTATGGAAAGTGTGTCCCATTCCATCCTCGCTTCTGTTAGGCAAATGGTGCTCCATCAGCGGGCTACGCAGTCCACGTGCCGCTCACTTAGGCTGTGCATGATGGCGTTTGACAGGGCGCGCCGGGCTGAAATGGTAGCACTGCGTAAAGCACTTGATGCTCAAGCAGAGGCACACTGTGAGGCCCTGAGGGTGGAACAACAAGCCCTCCGATCTACTCTAGCTGACCTCATATTGGATCGGAGTAGGCGGACAGAAGACAGGTTTGAACAGCTTGAAAGAACCATCTCGGCTGAACTCCATGCAAGCCGGGAGACACGCCGTTTGTCATGTGAGGCCATGCAAGCTGAACTCCGTCTCACACGTAAGTCCCTGCAGGAGGAAGGTGAGGTGATGCAAGCTGGCTTCAGTCTCATTGCCCGCCAGGAGCTGGCTTACCAAACCTGCATACTTGCTGCTGTTGAGGGGCAAGGCGTGGGTAGGCATGGTGAATCAACTGCACCACCTCCCCCTTCTGAATCAGATCCAGAGGGTGACGATGACAACCTATCTCCCACATAGGTCGGGCCGTGCAGGCGCTGAGCCCAGTGAGTTTTTTTTTTACCTCGACATCTACACATGTGGGTGTAGAGGTGCACCCTATACCTCCCCCCTCCTAGGTGCCCCCCCACCCCCTGGATCATACATGGCCATTTTTGATATTTATATTTTGTTTCCTGCACATTTTTTTTTCTTTTTTCCAGCTGTTTTGAATCGGAATCCATTTTTGATTTTTAATCAAATTTGTATGGTTTTTGGTAAGTATGTTATCTTTTCATTTTGATTTTTCATTTGAATTACAATTTCGGTTATTTTTATATTGTTGAATTATTTAACTTACTTTAATTTATGTTATGTTTTTTTCATGTTTTCTTTTTTGTTGATTTTGCTTTTGTTTATTTCGTTACTCTTTTCATTTTATTTCTTTCAATGCATTATTTTGATTTATTTGTATTTTCTTTAGTATTCTATTTTTTTTAAATTCATTTTGTCTATTGTGGATACATGTGACAGTGTGGTGCTTTGTGGCATCGGAAGGCATCCACTGTATGTTCCTGCTGGGCCCATTCAGGCTTGTCTTGTGTATGTGTTTTGCTTGGGGTCCTGATACATATGCTACTCCTGCTTCCCTTTTCCATGGGCTTGCAAGGATGGCTTGGTGTAACAGCATATCACACATGGGCATTGGGCTTCCGTCATATCTGTGGCCAGCCTGCAGTCCTACTTGTGTGTAAAACCCTAGTGGATATTCCAGATGGGTTCTCCAATGCATGTCTGCAGTTCACTTTGGTGAGTATTAAGCTGACTGTACATTTCAGCTTGTTGCTTGAGATGTTTGTTGTGTATTGAATGTGTATGTTGATGCACTTCCTGCTGTAGCTGGTACCAGTCACCGTTTGTCTGCATACTACACACTGATGGTGGGAGGGGTCCATGTGCTGCGAATGTGGAATTCGGACAGTTTTCCAACAGTAAATTTGATATGCCACATGAAGGCTGCACGCTGAGTTACCCCTGTCACCACGCATTTCAACAACCACCCATTCCTTGCTGGCACCACTTTGGCCATTTTCCAGCCCTGGCTGGTGTTTGGATGTGACATCTGATTTATGTCTACATTGTTTGTCATTTTAATTATCGGTTTGTGTCCTGGGCTGAACCCCCCCTCCCACTGTTTGCACTTGGCCCTTGTAACAATCTGGCCAATCAGGATGCTTGAGCCGGCCATCACTATCAAAAGCCCACTAAGGTGCCCTTGTCTGGACTTATCAAAACGCTTTCTCAGTCACTTGATGACTGCCCTGTCTCCCCTGCCCCTGTCAGTGTCCCTCTGCCTCCCCCCTTCATCATCACATCCCCTACTCTCCGTACCGGCAGATTTCCCTCTGCCGCCTGTGTGCGGTTTCTTTCACCATCTCACCCATTGGTCATTTTGAGCTTGGCCCCCTCCTCCCTTCTCTCTCACCTCTCCCTGTCCACCCCCCTTTGGCCTCATCCTTGTACTCTGGCTGTCATTTGCGAACACTAGCCCAATTGCCATTGACCATGGTGATACATAGGCGCTTGTTCTTTGCAGACATTTGTCGTTCTGCCTCCTTCCTTCAACGCCCGCCTTCACCATTTTCAGTATTACTTTGAAAGCTTATTTGATCATTAGTCCCTCCACCACTGATTACAGGTCATCTCTTCCCCCTTTACCTTCTATCTTTCTTCACCACCTCCCCAGCACTATGTTGAATCTTTGTAGAGCTACCAGTGTTTGTCACTTGTTTTGTTACTATCCTCATCTCTTCCATCCTCTTCCATTACTCCTCTCCTTATGTGACTCCCGCACTGCGACTATTCCCGCCAGGCATGGGAATTTTGATGCTAGTTATGTCAACCTACAATCCGTCCCTAGGCTCTCCCTTATTGGTCCTGGCATTTATTTTATGTGCTTTGCTTTTCCAGTTCATTCTCACACTGTGGACTGTTAGAGGAACATGTAGGAATGTACTATTCTTCTCCCTTATTCAGACCCTCATTGATGCACTTTGATGAGGTTTGTGTGTTGTTCATTTCATTGATTTCAATGATTCAGTGATGAGTCACTGTCTGCCATTGCCGATGTGGTGTACTCTGTACATGATATGTTCTGCTGGTCAAATGCTGATGCAATGTAGTGAATTATTTTGACGTGTTAGGGGATGGTTGAGGTTTGAGACACAGGATGGTCCTTGGTGCTATGTTCATATGTGCTGTGTACGGGACAATGCCATTCACTTAATTCACATGCATGTATTCTAGACATGTCCATAGGAACAAATACACTTAGGCAACACTGCACCCAGAGACATTGCACCCAGATTGCCTCCTCATGCATGCTGTGTCACAACAATCCATGTTCACTTCCGAGTAATTATTCGTGGACATGCATGGAAGGGTGATATTTGGTTGTATGCAATTTTTTGAAATGATGCAGAGGTGTTTTCAGGAATGCAATGCACACTCACTGTGCTGTGCAGTGTGCGGTACTTGATATGGCCATTTGCTATTGTCCAGTGTGCATGGCAAATGGTTTTCAGACTTTTGTTGCCTGAACGACTGGTGGCATGCATTTGTTGCACTGTTTTCAGGGTGTGAGGTTTTGGTCACTCCCGTCTTCCAATTCCATGTGAGGTATAATTGTCTGGTGCCTATTTACATTTCTCACATTGCACTTCATGACTATTGTGTCAAGTTTTGTGCAAATGGTTGGATGTTTTTACGTTGCATGCCATGGTATGGTGTGGCAGTCAGGGTTGAGGAGTGTTGGGGGGGTTTGGGTGGTATACCAGTACTTTCATGGCCTGTTTTGCAGGGGGTGCGTGGGATATGCACCTTGCATGTGTTCCTTTTGGTCATACAGGATTGGTTGTGTTTAAGTGTCTAGGGATGCACACAATGTGGCACTTCCATGGACACATTCTCAGGGTGGTAAGGTAGTGACAGTTAACTGTCCCTTTGTCATCATCAATTGTGACCTGGTACGTGCCAGGCCTGTGTGCACTCCGCAGGGGTTGGAGTTTAGGTGAAAAATGTGGCCACAAGCTGGGTACGGGCTGCCTCGCCACATGCCCTTTCCCCTCCCATGCGCAGCGGCCGCGTGTGTGGTTGGGGATGTGGGGGCACCACCATGTCCACCGGTACGCCATGCCGTGTTGCAACGTTGTGCAGGACACATGCTGCCACAATGATCCTGCAAACTACTGGGGGTGCATATAGTAGCTGTCCACCAGAGTGGTCAAGGGAGCGAAAGCGTGACTTCAGCACTCTGAATGTGCACTCCACTATGGCCCTAGTTGCAATATGGGCTGCGTTGTATCTTACCTGGGGTGGTGTGGTGGGGTTCCGTATAGGCGTCATCATGTAGGTGCTCAGAGAGTAGGCACTGTCCCCTGGTAAGGTGATAATAGTTGTCATTAGTTGGGTTTGTGTATTTGGCTGTGTGTGACATGTATGCATGTGGACAGGCATTTGTACTCACCTAGGAACCATGTGTCACCATGCTTCCCAGCTTCCAGGACCCGGCTAAGGGGAGACATTCTGAATATGAAACTGTCATGGGTGGACCCAGGGAAGTTTGCATATACAGAGGTGATGATCCCCTTGGCATCACATAGCACCTGCACATTGATGGAATGACAGTGCTTGCGGTTTCGATAGATGTGATCAGTGGCTTTAGGTGGACGTAGGGCCACATGGGTGCAGTCTATGGCAACAAGCACTTTGGGGATGTGTGCCACCCTGTAGAAGTCCAGGACCACGGCCTGCCTTTCTGTGGGTGTTCCGGGCATGTATATGTGCCTGCGGACTGAGGGGCGCGCAGTGATGATTGCCATCACCTGGTGTAGGCAGCATGACTGCGTGGCCTGCGAGACCCCCCCCACTATGGCAGTTGTCTGATGAAATGACCCATTGGCCAAAAAATGCAGCACAGTGAGCACCTTCTCCAAGGGGCTCAATGCTTGGGAGCACAGGGTGGGCGATGTGAGTTCATCCTCCCACTCCCTGACCAGTTCTAGGATGATATGAGGTGGAAACCTATACCTACCATAGACCTGGTCATCAGGCATCCCAAAAAGGCTGGTCCTGGTCCTGGGCAAAAAAATTGCAGGGTGTGGCTATATTCCTCCTCCTGCAGTGTCCCACGATCACTGCTGCGAGGAAGGGGACATTCATCGTAGCTGTGTATGCTTGTTTGTTGTTTGCGTGTACTTTTATACTGCGCAAGGGCGCTTCGTCCTGCTTTCGTGTGGCGGACGTAATTGTGCGTGTGCGTGTGTTTTGATGTGCACCGGTATTCCCTATTCGATTCCATGAATATGTGTAGGTCACGTGCGAATGGGCGTTCCGTGTAGTTCCCAGAGGGACTTCCCCTGTTACGCCCTTATTTTCACGCATTGTTCCCCATTCCGCGTGTTCCGCCCCTTGCTCCTCCCCCTTTTTGATGTGTGCATTGACGTTGTGCGCTTTTGCTGTGTGCGTAGCGCACAGCGTTCGGGCTGTGGATATGACGCGTGCGCGGGTGTTCGCCACGCGCGGTTTTGGGGCACATCACAGAAATTATATGCACAGGTCCTTCCATGAATCACACGCGTGCGATTTGCACGCGTGTGCTGGCTTTTTCACACTTGCGCCTGCTTGCACCACTGATTTTGGCACACATTTATTCCATGAATTACACCCTTAGTTTTGTAAAACTAAAAAGAAAAACATAAATTGTTTGGAAGAACTATGTGAAAGTTATGAATAATGTACTTTTTCGGTGGAAGAGGTTGTTCATTGTGAGTACAAGCATGATGAGAATGCTGACAAGGAAAGGCTCATGGCAATGATAGAATTGAATAGTAAAAAACTGGAAATGGTTATTGATTATGGTGCAAAATATACCCTATTGCCCAACTATATTTTTGAGAAAATATTTGGAACCAGTGTAAACCTAAATGTGATTGACATTAACCCAGTGGCGTATGGAGGAAAGCAAATTGATCTTATTGGGTGGTTTTTGGCAGACATGAAATTTAAGGACAGGTCAGCAAAAGGAAAAATATATGTTACAGTGAAAGGAATGCAACCACTACTAAACTGGTCTCACCAGGCTAGATTGAAGATTAAGTTAGATGCAGATGCGGAGGAATCCGTTTATGCAGTGGATCAGGCACTAGTAGCAGCACATTTAAAGACTTTTGATGATCATATAGTATTTAGAGAACAACTGGGTGTGTTAAAAGATTTTTCTCACAAAATTGGATTGAAGCATGATGCAATACCTGTAGTACAAAAATTGAGACCAGTTCCATTGAATGTAAAGCCAGCTGTAAAGGAAGAACTTGAAAGATTGCTTAGTGATGATGTGATTGAGAGAATAGACTCTTCAGAATGGGTCTCACCTTTGGTGATATTTTACAAACCAAATGGAAAATTGAGATTATGCATAGACCTTAGATCTGTCAATAAATGTGTGATTCCTGATAGGCACCCGTTACCAAATATAGCTGAAATGTTAGATACCATTGGAAATGCTAAGATTATGAGTATGTTAAATCTAAGGTGAGTTTACCACCAAATAATGTTACATCCTATGTCATGAGATATTACGGCATTCATTACCAGTGAAGGTTTGTTTCAGTGCAAAAGGATGCCTTTTGGTCTTGAATCTGCAGCATCAGTGTTCCAACGTGTGATATATCCTCTTTTAAATCAAATGCAAGGAATTTTGTGTTTTCAGGATGATGTTCTGATTTATGGTAAAGATCAAATGGAACATGATTATAGATTTTACAAGGTATTAGATATATTTAGCAATGCTGGACTTACCTTGAGTAAAGATAAATGTAAGTTCAATAGATGTACCATATCTTATTTGGGTCATGAAATATCAGAAAAAGGAATTAAACCTAAAGAGGATTTAGTTAATAACATCCTGAATTTTCCTGGTCCATAAAACAAAGAGAAACGTATTTCATTTTTGGGATGGCTGAGTATTATGCAAAGTTTATTCCTGAACTAGGCAGTAAGACATTTCAAATGAAGACGTTAGTAAAAAAAGAAAGTGAGATTTGATTGGAATGAGTTATGTGAAAATGAGTTCAACAATATCAAGTTAGATTTTAATGCTGCGCCCACTCTTAAAGCTTTCAATCCAAACAATACTGGTATAATTACAACTGATGCCAATAATCACGGTCTTGGTGCTGTTTTGTCGCAAATGGATGGTAGAAGTGAGTTTCCCATTGGGTTTGTGTCAAGAGTGCTAAAACAAGCTGACACAAACTATTCCACAATTAAAAAGGAGTTGTTAGCTGTAAATTGGGCTGTTGAAACATGTAGATCATTTATATGGGGAACTAAGTTTGTGGTTAGGTCTGACCACAAACCTCTTAAGGACATTCTCACTACTAAGGGACTTGACAAGACATCATCCAGAATTAGGAAATGGGTAGCAAGTCTACAAGAATACAATTTTGATGTTGAATTTGTGCAAGGAGTAAAAAACAAATCAGCTGATTGTCTGTCGAGATTAACCAATGTGGTTGAAAGTGTGGATGGTGAGCAGCAGAGTAATGATGAGGAACACATTTTGAGTATATGCCAAGACATTGTATCTGAGGAGGAATGACTGACAGGAATGAATCTAGATGCAACTCTCACTGGGGAATTGCTAAAAAGTGGTATGAAGGGTAGTGAGATCAGGAAAGGTGTATTGCCGGATGCAATGAGACATGCATTTGATGAGTTACATTTGCATGATGATTTGGTATTAAGAAATGGAAAACCATTTCCTCCTGAAGGAGTGAGGAAGACGATATTACAAAAAGCTCATTAGGGACATCAAGGGATGACAAAAACTGTGTTGGATTGGATATTGTAGGTCCTGTAAGAAGTCAGGGCAAATTGAAATATTGCATGGTAATCACTGACATGTTGTCCAGGTGTGCAGAAATTGAGTGGGTGCAAAACATTTGCTCGAAAGATGTGATAGCGTTTTTTGATAAAATGTTCAAATGTGAGGGATACCCAACCATGATTATCACTCACAACGGTGTACAATTGGCGTCACAAGAGATGAGTTTGTTTCTTAAAGAGAATGGAGTTGAACACAGGACAAGCTCTATCTATCATCCCAGACTAATGGAATCGTAGAAAGATTCAATAAGGTTATTCAGAACCGCATTAGGTGTGCATTAAGTGGCAACATCGATTGGAAAAAGGCGGTAGAAGATACAATAATTGCTCATAGATTTACACCCCATTCCACTACGGGGATTTCACCAATTGAGATATTAAGGGGCAGGAAACCCAATACCAGGTTGTTTCCAGCATGGTTGGGCAGAGCATGTGTTAAGAATGTTTATTGTGAAGAAGTGAGCAGAAAAGTGTTGCAGAGGCAGGAATATAATAAAGAGTGGTATGATGTGAGAAATGCAGTTAGGGAGTCCCAAATTAAAGTTGGTGATTGGGTGAGAATAAAACTCCCAGGTGCCAATGGCAGAGGTTTGACCAAATGGTCTGTTCCCATTCAAACAGTTAAAAGATTTCATGGTGACATAAAGGTATCAAGCGAGAGAGTGTGGAATCTCAATACAGTATGTAAATGCTGAAAACAAGAGAATGATGGGAAAAGACAAGTTAAGGTTAGAAAGGAAGTGGAACAAAACAGAGACATTCAAGTTTGTAAGAATGATCGCCATAAACGTATATGTACAAGACCATTGTATCTGAAAGAATATGTAAGTTGAAATTGTATCTCATGTTATTCTGTACATCTCTGTCAGGTACTGCATTGTATATCCAAGTTACTTTCAACTTAGTAAGTAATCTGAATACTTCAACATCAAGTGTATATTTTGCTGTACACATGTTACATTTATTGTTGTGAGTCACTGTAAAGAAGGGAGGTGTGAGAAGATCTTTCATCTCTCTTCATAAAGAAAGTGTTATTCATTCGTATTTCAGTAGATTGTGTGCTTAAACACAGTGAAAACTGATTTATGTAATTTTTCTTTTTGTCTTTCCAAAATAACACAGAGGTTCTAGGGAAGCGCTCTCTGTTTTGAGTTATTCATAACATTACATTAGTTAATGCATTCATATTCCTAATTTTGGGGTAGCACACGCAGCTGGTATCAGACTTTCTTCACGGTCCGCCAAAAAGAGATTAAATAGGCAGTGAGCGAGAATGCATCCCTGCCGTAAACCCCTTGAAACCTCAATTCTTTCAGTGAGGGGTCCATGCATATTCAGCCTAACCTGGAGGTATGTTCTTTTGTGTAGGTGTACTAGTATTGCTAATAAATAACCTGGTACGTTCCAGGATTGCAGTTTTTTTTCCATATATGAGCCCAGCTGGCCAGATCAAAGAGCTTGGAGAAGTCGATAGAAGACAAGTAGATCGGTCCACTGTCTTTTAACTTTGCCCTTTCTTACAAGCAGCCAAGCTTCATTGTGGTGTGTTCTCTGAGTGATTGTGGCATGTTTGGGCCCCACAACTTATTTCTGAGCACTGAAACCTATTCTCTCTGTTGTCCCAATCAGGATGTGTTGTTTTGGCAAATGTATTTGTTAAATGCGAGTCAGTCTTTGTCATACATCTAGCAACCGCTGTCTGAGCCCCGCCATCATCCTGAGCAATGAGTCAGCAGTTGAAAGTGAGGAATGCTTGTGTGGTTTTTCCAGTACAATGTTCTATCCAGACTCTATGCAATCCATGCTAATCCTGTGCTGCACATCCACAGAAAGGGGAGTGTCTAAGGCCTGTGGAGTGGGAAGCAGGCAGCTACTTTACTAGGTAGGTGGGTGTGCTGCTTTCCTGTGTCTGGGCAGGTGGGAACACCCAGCTAGTGCATGCCAGACCTCGTTAAGCTTAGCACTTCTTCTGTGTCTTCTGGTGCGTAGCAATCATTGAGTGCACCAACACGATGGCTTATGCCAGGCAGCTAAAACAATGAGTCTTAAACACACTTGGCACTTGACTGCAATCGGAGCCACATAGTCACAATACCATTTGTGCGGAATATGGGCTCCCGGCACAAAGAAGAGAACACCAAGACAGTCACCAGCACCACCAGAGGGGCAAGACCAAGGAAAAGGCCTCTTCCAATGAGGAGTGTCTGTGCTGAGTGCCCACCAATAGGAGAAGGTATTGCGGAGATGTGTGACGGGGAACGTTAGTCAGTTTTAGTAATGCCGTTGACTACATGTGTCCATAACTTTACTATATGAGGAAAGCACCTGTGCTCTATTTTATAAGGGTAGATGGTCAACATGCTCCACTTGCAATTTATAGAATCGGAGGCAATTGATAACCAGGATCATGAGCAGCTGCCACATATTTGGTGTCTCATTTCAAGACACACCGATTATGTTATGCTGTTTTGATTGGCTTTTCTAATTCACACATCAACCCCATTGGGCAGGTTCCTTGTGGCTGCTACCCTGAAAGTGTGACAGTGTTGGGGGGTCACCGGGGGTGCTGTACAGGGAGGACAGCTGTCCACAGGCATGCTAGAAATGATCTGGGCCCTGGCAGCTATTTATTTCCAAACTATGCACCTGCATAGCATGCTAGAGCATGCCAGAGACAGTGCTAGCTCAAGATATCTGTCTGTGTTCCCGCCTCCCACATTGATCTGTCTTCGCTGTGGCACCAGCTTTGCTACCAGGATCAAGAACTCTCTGCGCACCCCAGAGCGTGATGGTGATGAACCCATGCACTGATGACCAGCCCACAACAAAAGATACACTGTGCTTAGCATAAACATGTCTACCAACCCACACACTGATGCAGATGGGAAGTGCACAGGACAATGACGCGACTAGCCTAAAATGGCTCACAATTGGGATTTGATGAACAAGTGCTAAAACCAGCTTCTGGGGGTCAGGCATCACCCAGTAGGCAGGAGGGAGCTACCACTGAGGAACCAGGAGCGAGTTCTCAGCCGAGTACAAATGAGATACATAATTTAACTTTTTGATGATATGTATGCTCCATATTGCATAAATGTGTACTAGCTGTGTCCTAATATATCCTTATTAACATTTTCAAATACTCAAAGTTAATGTCACATATGTATGTTTGCAAGGCCCCACTTGGCCTTGTGAGCCGAAAGTAGCTCCTGGTAGCTGCTGGTTTCAAGCTAACCAGGCTCTCTTTGGCTTGAAGCAGGAGGTAAATAGTCTCAGCATTCTGAACTCTGCCTTGAGCTAGAGCCCAGTCAGTGCTGCGGGCGAGGCAGTACAGGCTTCTGTCCTACCTGACTCCGTGACAGCAGCTAGTTATGTCCAAGGGAGGTTCAGTACATCCATGGGTGCCAGTTGCAGCTCAAGCTGGCGGAGCGGCAGAACTCACTGTGCTCTGTGCTTATGAAGGAAAGCCAGGAAGGGATCAGAAGCAGGGAGAACCAGGCCAACCTCCCGGTGGACTCGAAGCTCTGGAACAGTGTTTTAATGATCTCCCTCGCCACGTAGTCCCTCATCACCTCGTGTGTGTGTAGGGCTCGTTATGACTTCATTATCATTATCAACAGCACTTCATGCTCCTGCCTGATAGTGCTGACCTTTTGCATCACTAAGGAACCCACATAATGAGTGTTGAGCCCCGGAGACACAAGTCGGACCCGATAGTTGATTGAGTTGAATCTAGAGCCAAACCCCTGTCATGGATTTTCGTTTTTTCTCATTGTATTATGTTTAATCTTAATAAACAGTAGATGGTTAAATATTAATAGTTCACCATTGTTAAAGAACAAGTCCTCTGGTTTGAGTCCATTCCGCCCCCTGCACACATTGCACGCTTTGAGCCGCCATTGACTCATTGCAGATGTGCAGATCTTCCAGGGATTTCAGCTATTTAAAGCATTGCCTTCATTCATTTGCTTTCTGGAGCTGATGTGGGGCAGGTAGATCAGAGCACCATGGCATGGACTGTAGCAGGAGAAGCACAGGCCAACCTGCCAGTTAGGTTCAGAAAGAAGCTGAAAGACTAGATGCATTGGAAAGTAGCTGCCTGCTTAGAAACCTTGGCTTAAAAAGAAGCCTGCAGCGTCTACATAACATATAAATGCATCTCCTCTCAGTTTGTTATGTGAACAGGGGGAGTCTGAGTTTTGTGTTTGTGTTTGTGTCAAAGGGCAGGTATCAGTTATACCATGTTGATGGTTTAAACATTATTTCATGGCATTTTTCATTACTGCAATATCGTAAAAGTGTGTATTATTTTATTTGGATCATGACAGACATATTCCTGTTACAAGGGTTTACAGATAACTGTTAGGCAGAATCATATGCAGTACCCTTTGGGAACACCACACACAATTAAGACTACAAGTGACAGTACAAATTCACCTTTGGTACAAGCCTGTCCTACAAAGTTAAGTGGTAGCGATGGCTGAACAGCCAGACTTATCTCAAGAGTAAAGTGAGCAGTATCAGAAGTTACACAAAGGACAGCAATTATTTGTATTTTGTATTTGTATTTGTTTATTTATATTGCGCAGCCTGCCCAAGGGCATCAGGGCGCATGTTTGGAAGGGTTACAATGAGGAGTTACAGAGAGACAGTTACAGGAAGGCAGTTACATATTACAAAATATAAATATACATAAGGCAAAGAAATATACATATATTTACAAGGTTGTTAGTCGACCCAATATATACAGAGGTGATAGGATTGGTACAGCGTGCAGTGAGTGTTTACAAAAAGGAGGCTGAAGCTTCGTCTAGCTCATAAAGCCATTGTTTTGCTCTATTTTTGAAGGATTGAAGGGAGGGGACATTCCTGAGATCATTGGGAAGTGAGTTCCAGAGCTTGGCTGCCAGGACTGGGAAGCTCGAGCCACTGGCAGTCTGGAGCTTGAAGCTAGGAATGATGAGTGTATTAGCTTGTGCAGATCTTAGGGGTCTGTGGGCTGTGTGTTGTGTGAAGCGCTCTGACAGGTAGGCTGGTGCAGCGTTGTTCTGTGCTTTGTAACTAAGAACCAGAGTTTTGAGGGCAATGCGCCGTGAGATGGTGAGCCATCGTAAGTTGCGTCTAGTGGAGGAGATGTGTGTGCGCCTAGGTATGTTAAGAGCAGCCCTGATGGCGTTATTCTGGGTTACCTGAAGTTTGTCAATGTTTTTTTGACTGGTTCCCAAGTAAAGGGCATTGCAGTAATCAATTTTGGATAAGATGAGAGTTCTGGCAAGGATCAAGCAATTGTCCGTAGATAAGAAGGGTCTGCAAGCAGTGATTAGTTTGCACGTGTACGCAGATGCTGAGACTACTGAGTTGGTTTGTCTAGTGAGAGAGAGGGTCGAGTCTAGATAAATACCGAGTGTTTTAGTGACCTTAGTGACCTTGATAATGTTACCATCAATGATGAAGGCATCATATTTGCTGTCAAGTTTTGCAAGTTTGGATTGAGAACCGAGGATGAGTAGCTCGGTTTTCTCATCATTTAGGCAGAGACCGTGGTGGGCCATCCACGCCTGAATGACGGAGTAGACTGCATTAAGAGCTTTGACGTCAGTTACATAGTCACCAGTGATAGGGATGAGTATCTGGGTGTCATCCGCATAATTTGTGTAGGTGACACCCAGATGGTCAAGAATATCAAAGAGTGGTTTAGTAAATACATTGTAGAGCGTAGGTGATACGCATGAGCCTTGTGGGACTCCGCAAGGGACATGCGCTGGGTCAGCCGCGGCCAGAGGTGAGAAGACTCTCATGGATCTGTTGGCGAGGAATGAGCTTATCCAAGAGGTGGCTGCATCGGAGAAGTGGGCAGCCGTTTTGAGATGCTGGCAAAGGATTTGGTGGTCCACCAGATCGAAGGCGGCGGATAGATCTAAGAGGAGTAGGAGCGCTTGTTTGCCCTTGTCTTTTAGATCCTCAATTTGTGTTTTTAGATCTAATAGAGCTGTCTCAGTGCCGTGTCTCGGACGGAAACCAGATTGCCTGAGTCCTAATAGGTTATTTTTGTCAAGATAATCTTGAATTTGGAGATATGCAGCACGGTCCAGGATTTTTAGGAGGTAAGGTACCGTGGTGATGGGCCTATAGTTGGTGGGATTATTAGGGTCTAAGTTAGGTTTTTTGATTAAGGGGATTACCCAAGCATCCTTGAGGTTGTTAGGTACTATGCCAGATTTAAACGAAGAGTTGATGAAGGATGTTATGAAGGGAGCGAGCTCAGGTGCTGCTTCCTTTATGATTGGTGCTGGGCAGGCGTCGCCTTGACAGTTAGAGGGTTTTAGCTTCTTGATGATATTTTCCACTTCCCTAGTGGTAAGCGGTGAGAAGCTAAAAGGTTTGAATGGGTGAATGGGGGAAGAGATGTTGGAGGGTTGGGGGTTTCCTGCTGAGTCGCGGAGATGGGTTTTTTTTGTGTTAATTTTAGCTTGGAGTGTCGTGATTTTGTTGAGTAATGCTTTTTGTATGTTGGCGCACCAATCTGTGTCAGGGGTATAGGTGTCAATGGGGGCGGCTGGGGACTCTAATTCCTTCAGAATTCTAAAGAGTTCCTTAGTATTGGATTGAGCTTGTGTGATCCTGTTGTTATAGACTTCTTTTTTGCCGCTAGTATGGCTTCTTTGTAAGAGAGGGTGATGGATAGAAGGTTAATTTTATTTTCTGGTGTGGGTGAGTTTCTCCAGAGAGACTCAGCTTTGCGTTTATCTTTGCGAAGTTCTCGTAGAAGTGGGGTGAACCAGGGGTTAAGATGGTTGCGTGATTTTTCTTTGCGCTGTTTAAGTGGGGCAATGGAATCCAAGGCTTTTAACATAGCTCGATTGTAGGTGTCCACCAGGGCGATAGGGTCAGCACAGGTTGTGGAGACCGAATTTAATAGTGGTAGGATGAGTGGGAGTAGTTTCTCAGTTGTGATATCCTTCTTGTTACGAGTAAGTGTGGGTGGCGCCGTACAAGGTTTATCCATAGATGGGCGAGATTTGATAGAGAATGTTATTTTGTGATGGTCGGACCATGCACATGGTAGCACCGAGATTAAGTTTAGTGCACAATTCATGTCAGAAACCCAATCCAGTGTACGTCCTTTGATATGGGTAGGTACGTTGACATGCTGAGTGAAGCCAAAGTCAGATAGGACATTGGCTAGGTCACCGGCTTTAGTGTCATTCGTGTCCAAATAGCCTAGATTAAGGTCACCAAGTAAGATAATTTGGGATTTAGGCTTGGTGCTGGATGCTAGGATAGAAGAGATATCTTCTACGAAAGTGGACGTAGGACCAGGTGGCCGATAGATGAGGTGTACTAAGGCAGTATGATTGGGAGAGATAGGGAGTTTGATTGAGAGTAGTTCAGCAGAGGGTAGCTGATGACTGTTAGCGACTCTTAAATTAAGAGAGCTCTTGAATATAAACGCTAATCCCCCCCCCCTTAGTTTGATTGGTGTCCCTATCACATCTAATGATGGAGTAGTTATTGGGAATGGCGAGGGTCAGGGCAGGGCCAGATGCCAAGTCAAGGTTTTCAGTCACAATGAAGTCAGCGATGTCAAGCGCGTGAGCGGAAACAGAGCGGGCGTTAATGAGAGCCCCTTTGAGTTTAGGTTGGGTCTTGGGAGTGTTGGCTGGGGAGGCTTCACCCGATAGTGAGGTATCTGGGGTGTGGGTTAAGTTGGCCGAATTGTCCCTGGAGTCTGTGTTCAGGTGGTAGGACCAGTGGTGGCATCTAGTTGCTAGTCTTTGGTTCCGGACTGGAGTGGCACAAGGTTTGCTGCAACTGAGTAAGCGTAGTGGTGAGGGTTCATCTGAGGTGATTTTGGACCTGGCAGTGTTAGGCAAGGATGAAGTATAATCGTGATGAGAGATGCCGTTCCGTAATGTGAGATGTGTGTTTGAGTAGTAATCGAAGCGAGAGCAAAGCCTGGCATTCCTGATGCGCGTAGGGCATGGTTGGTTCGGGGTGGGCTTGGTGGTGAAGTGTTGTAACCACAAGGTTGGTTCATTTAGGTATGGATTGTGCGATAATGTGTTGCAGGATGGAGGTAGGCACGATAGTGTTGAACTAGTTGTGGTAGCTGGACTAGGGTGCGAGGCCATAGTGGATACAGGTTGTAGTGAGATTGAGGCCAGAAAGGTAAACAATGTAATGGGGTGATGCGAGTGCAGATGGGCGTGCTTAGGGGTGATGAGGTTAGGTAAGGAGTACAGTAGGTAGATAATCCATGTGCAATACATAGTTAATAAAATTGTCGCACAATGTGATGTGGGGAGCTAGTGGGTAGAGGGTGACGCAGTGGGGCGGCTGACAGCAAGGCGTAATAGTGCAGGCAGTAGGTCCTGGGTGTAACTTTGTGTTGGGTTTATGGTGGTTTGGGCATATTGTGGCAGCGAGTGTCAGGTGGTTACCAGAACCTTGAAGCCCAGCAACACAGGAGGCACAGTGTCTAAAAGTGCCTATTAGGTACGTGCAGATGCTAGAGGGATCGGCGATGACTATTCAAACAATCGAGTATGGCATAATGGCAATAAATATCTAGCAATACATAGTGGATGCCTAGCAATACATATTAGATGACCATGGAGGAATATTAAATTTTGTTAGCGGTAAATGCAGCACATGGACAGTACAACAAGATTAGCGTGGAAGAATATAAAGATTGCAGTAAGTACGGCCGGGAAAGTCATTTGCAGAGCGCGTGCAGGTTCAGAAGTGTCAACAGCACATGGTGCGCGGATAACGGGATCAGCTAGGCGTGGTAGGGAACTTACCCCAACAAGACTCCTGGTGCCAGTGGTGTGCATCAGAGGTCCACATCCGAAGGTAGATCTAGGGCCCAAGCTCATTTAGCTCTCGATATGCGGCCTTGAATATGGGTGTGTAGAGATCAGCAGCTTGCAGCGCCCATCGGCGAACAGGAGGCAAACAGGGCCTTTCTCCTGGCCTTCCTCCGACGGCTTCCGCCTACCGGCGGTGCTTGCTGGGTAAAAAGCGGGTTGGTTGCTTAGCAACCGGGTCGAGCCTCGTTGTGGGCCCGAGTCGCGCCGGCCATTTTGGATTGGCCTGCGCTTCGTGGATGTTCCTGAACAGCTGTTCTTCGTCCGATCAGCTGTGCAGAGAGGAAACGAAGCGGTCGCTTGCCTCGTGGAGCATCTGGTGGTGCGGAGATAGAGCACCTAGGGGGTGAGTGTCCTTGGATGCCTGAAGAGTCACCTGGGGATGAGTCTCCTGACGAAGGGAGAGGGGCTCCAGCCCACTCCTCCTGACGGATGCTGCAGATAACTGTGACTGCGGCTGAGGAGGCAAACAGGGCCTTTCTCCTGGCCTTCCTCCGACGGCTTCCGCCTACCGGCGGTGCTTGCTGGGTAAAAAGCGGGTTGGTTGCTTAGCAACCGGGTCGAGCCTCGTTGTGGGCCCGAGTCGCGCCGGCCATTTTGGATTGGCCTGCGCTTCGTGGATGTTCCTGAACAGCTGTTCTTCGTCCGATCAGCTGTGCAGAGAGGAAACGAAGCGGTCGCTTGCCTCGTGGAGCATCTGGTGGTGCGGAGATAGAGCACCTAGGGGGTGAGTGTCCTTGGATGCCTGAAGAGTCACCTGGGGATGAGTCTCCTGACGAAGGGAGAGGGGCTCCAGCCCACTCCTCCTGACGGATGCTGCAGATAACTGTGACTGCGGCTGAGGAGGCAAACAGGGCCTTTCTCCTGGCCTTCCTCCGACGGCTTCCGCCTACCGGCGGTGCTTGCTGGGTAAAAAGCGGGTTGGTTGCTTAGCAACCGGGTCGAGCCTCGTTGTGGGCCCGAGTCGCGCCGGCCATTTTGGATTGGCCTGCGCTTCGTGGATGTTCCTGAACAGCTGTTCTTCGTCCGATCAGCTGTGCAGAGAGGAAACGAAGCGGTCGCTTGCCTCGTGGAGCATCTGGTGGTGCGGAGATAGAGCACCTAGGGGGTGAGTGTCCTTGGATGCCTGAAGAGTCACCTGGGGATGAGTCTCCTGACGAAGGGAGAGGGGCTCCAGCCCACTCCTCCTGACGGATGCTGCAGATAACTGTGACTGCGGCTGAGGAGGCAAACAGGGCCTTTCTCCTGGCCTTCCTCCGACGGCTTCCGCCTACCGGCGGTGCTTGCTGGGTAAAAAGCGGGTTGGTTGCTTAGCAACCGGGTCAAGCCTCGTTGTGGGCCCGAGTCGCGCCGGCCATTTTGGATTGGCCTGCGCTTCGTGGATGTTCCTGAACAGCTGTTCTTCGTCCGATCAGCTGTGCAGAGAGGAAACGAAGCGGTCGCTTGCCTCGTGGAGCATCTGGTGGTGCGGAGATAGAGCACCTAGGGGGTGAGTGTCCTTGGATGCCTGAAGAGTCACCTGGGGATGAGTCTCCTGACGAAGGGAGAGGGGCTCCAGCCCACTCCTCCTGACGGATGCTGCAGATAACTGTGACTGCGGCTGAGGAGGCAAACAGGGCCTTTCTCCTGGCCTTCCTCCGACGGCTTCCGCCTACCGGCGGTGCTTGCTGGGTAAAAAGCGGGTTGGTTGCTTAGCAACCGGGTCGAGCCTCGTTGTGGGCCCGAGTCGCGCCGGCCATTTTGGATTGGCCTGCGCTTCGTGGATGTTCCTGAACAGCTGTTCTTCGTCCGATCAGCTGTGCAGAGAGGAAACGAAGCGGTCGCTTGCCTCGTGGAGCATCTGGTGGTGCGGAGATAGAGCACCTAGGGGGTGAGTGTCCTTGGATGCCTGAAGAGTCACCTGGGGATGAGTCTCCTGACGAAGGGAGAGGGGCTCCAGCCCACTCCTCCTGACGGATGCTGCAGATAACTGTGACTGCGGCTGAGGAGGCAAACAGGGCCTTTCTCCTGGCCTTCCTCCGACGGCTTCCGCCTACCGGCGGTGCTTGCTGGGTAAAAAGCGGGTTGGTTGCTTAGCAACCGGGTCGAGCCTCGTTGTGGGCCCGAGTCGCGCCGGCCATTTTGGATTGGCCTGCGCTTCGTGGATGTTCCTGAACAGCTGTTCTTCGTCCGATCAGCTGTGCAGAGAGGAAACGAAGCGGTCGCTTGCCTCGTGGAGCATCTGGTGGTGCGGAGATAGAGCACCTAGGGGGTGAGTGTCCTTGGATGCCTGAAGAGTCACCTGGGGATGAGTCTCCTGACGAAGGGAGAGGGGCTCCAGCCCACTCCTCCTGACGGATGCTGCAGATAACTGTGACTGCGGCTGAGGAGGCAAACAGGGCCTTTCTCCTGGCCTTCCTCCGACGGCTTCCGCCTACCGGCGGTGCTTGCTGGGTAAAAAGCGGGTTGGTTGCTTAGCAACCGGGTCGAGCCTCGTTGTGGGCCCGAGTCGCGCCGGCCATTTTGGATTGGCCTGCGCTTCGTGGATGTTCCTGAACAGCTGTTCTTCGTCCGATCAGCTGTGCAGAGAGGAAACGAAGCGGTCGCTTGCCTCGTGGAGCATCTGGTGGTGCGGAGATAGAGCACCTAGGGGGTGAGTGTCCTTGGATGCCTGAAGAGTCACCTGGGGATGAGTCTCCTGACGAAGGGAGAGGGGCTCCAGCCCACTCCTCCTGACGGATGCTGCAGATAACCTATGGTTCAAACAAACATATAACTATGGTTCAAACAAACACTGACTCAAGGTTTCTGATTAAAAGAATATACATTTATTTACACATTCATTTGTAAAACAGTTCACTAAATAAAGCAGCAGAAAAATCAGACTCTTAATATATTACACAACACCCAATGAATTCTAGACAAGTTAAGCTCAAAGTGAAGTGTGAGCAAAATGCAAGTCCAGCGATTTAAAAGGGAGGGAAGGACAAGGTTATACAAAATTATGCAGCACCAACAAGTAAGTAGGCAGGGAAATCTAGAAAAGGCTTACTACAGTGAGGATTCAAATCAATAGGCCTGGGCCAATGTCTATGGTTCAGAGTCTACGCAGAGGATTACACAGTTCAGAGTAGTTTGCGGTTAAGTCTTTGCCAAGAGTTCGAAACAAATTTGGTTGAAGGAAAAAAAGAGTAGAGAAGGAAAAGCCCTCGAACTGGCCAAAGATTTAAAACACTTTCACTGCGGTCGGACGGAACGAACAATCGGGTTTGAACAGTACCTTAGAAGAAGAAGAATGCTGTAGCTGAGGCAGAAGTTCCTGGCGGGTTCCTGAAGCGACTGTCAGACTGACACAAAGGAGGAAGACTGGAGGGTCTTGCACTGCCCAGGGAAGAAACCAGAAGCACAACAAAGCAACAAATAAAAGGTGCGCTCCTTAAAACCCAAACAGGGTCCAATAATCCTGGCTATCCGGATCGCTGCAGCAGTGCCCAGCAAATTTTACCAGGGGAGGGAGGCCTTGCTTGTGTTTGGTGAACTGGTTGGTCCCACCAGCTCAAGGGAAGAAGATTCCTTGCAAATCTTCTCTGTCGTCGAAGTTTGGAGATTCAGACCCGCAGCAGGGCTTCACCGGGAGGTTCAGTCATGGTAGTCCTCTTCTTTCAGCTTTTCTTTGGTTCTCTTGATCGAGTGGCGTCTCTGCCTTCCAAGTCCCAGATACCTGCTTTTTATGCAGTTTTCCCCCACTCACACAGCCTGGCTGTCAACCACACAGCAGGTTGGCTGTCCTGGCAGGACAGTCACCTAGCCAATCAAACAAGAGTGTGACTTGGGTTTCCAATGGAACCCTGTGCAGGTGTCTGTAGGGGAGGGTAGATCGATAGGATCCCCCTCCCACTGCATATCCAACCCTGGTGAAGACCCATGACTCGTCGGCAGCCCACCGGCCCCCAGGCCCAGGCGGCAGGGCAGCTACAGACCGACACATGAGGCTGCACCACCACGTTATGGGGCAAAGCACAGACGCCATCTTGTATTAAGCCAACCCCATCTTGCTAGAAATGTGCAGATCTAACCCAAGGCAGAACAAACATGCACGCTGTACGCTGCAGAGTGACCCCCACTCAATCGAGCTCACAGAGGCCCACCCTTCCCCCACCTCCCACTGCATGGCAGATCTGCTGAGGACTCGTTCTCACGAGCCACCAGACGCGAGCAAACAATAAAATAAAACACTGTAGCTGTTAACCTTCCGCAGTACATCATTACCCCAGACATGAACGGGAACATTAGGAAGTAACCGAGACCAGCCCAAACCCTGCAGGCCCTGACCCTGCACCAAGCCCCCAAAGATAGATGGCATGGCGCCTCACACCCATACCCACACCGAAAACCCTTGCAATGTGTAGAAACCATTGATGTAATGTGTGCCTTGTTGACTAACGTTTGCTGCTAATGTAAAGGAGAATGGGTAAAGAGAACATATGCAACCGATATTGTATATAATGAAGTGATGTACAAAGATTGGATAGCTGATAACAGTGTACAATAACATGTGTTGCTCTCTTTATACACACACCTGCCTAACACTACCTCATGTTCGTATGTCAACTATAGATGTGAAATGCTATACAAAATAGTATGATCCCCAGCTAGTATTCCATTTTAATGCAAATACATATGAGCGCTTTTAGAAACCCCATGTGCTGTTAATCGCCCCTCACCCACAAGACAGTAAACTGCCTTGTGCAAGATGCCACGCACAGAGCTGCAAGGTCATTTCCCCCTCCTCCTGCCCAGGCCCTCTAGAGATAGCTGGTGTTCAAACAGCACAGCTTTGCCTCCCCTCCCCGACCATGCTGGACCCATTTCAAGCATCCGCCCGCCCCCCCCATGTCAGAGGCCGCCAAAGCCTGACTCCATGACTTACGAGCTACCTGGTCCTAAATCCCACCGCCTCTCAGGCAGCAGTCACATGCCCCCCACGGGCCAGTAGTACCTCCATCGACCCAGAGTTAATGACCCTAAAAAGGGGGACGCCCACACGTGTACCAACAGATCATAATACCATCCCTCACCTAAATTGCCAAGGCAGGTTGGTTAAGCACCCCCACCCATGCCCCTGACTATGCACATGAGACCGGATTGTTTGAACCTAAGGTATCCTCCAAACTGATGTATTGAGACACTCCAGATCGCATATCAATGTTCCTGGCAATGTCCTGATCTAAGGTCAGCGCTTACAAGAGTTGCAAATCAACGGAAAATACGAAGTGTGACGAATGGGTGGGAAAGTGTGGCCAAAAGGGCAAAAGTTAGTTTAGTTATCAATCGTCGTTACAAGGCATGTTCGGCCCAGCACTCCACCCCGATGAGCTCAGCTGACCTCCCACCCCACGTGGTGCAGCATCAACGTCCGCCAATCCTGGAGAAGCAAATGTATACATTGTATACCACCTAGCCATCACCACTCAATCCCTAAAAACCAAATTATATACCTTGAGCATAGATGGACAAGGCAAACTTATTAAAATCTCTGCCCCGCTATCAGATGGAGCAAGCAAGTAGATATATGCCTTCGAGAAACACACTGCAGCGGTGCCCCTGGCCATAGGAGATGTCAAAAGTTTACCCGTGTCCGCAGTAGGGGACCAATCAGACAGGGTGTGGGCAAAAGCAGGTTTTCAGGGAATCACGCTGGATAGTGACAGACATGATGGCGCTGCCTTCAATACAGGGCGCGCGCGCGTTTGGGACGCATTGAGGGAAAAATTTCCAGACAGGCCAGATTTACAATCAGTAATGCAATGCACTATGAATGATGGGGAAGAAGTTGTGGATTACATTTTTCGGGTACAGGAGATGTGGAGAGCTGAAATGGGTACACAATATGACCAATCAACATTGTTATTTTACTTCATAATAAAGAGAGGGCTCCCAAAAGAAGTGCAAAAAGCACTTGAAAAGATAGCAGGGATTGAAGCGAAAGGATGGGCAGAGATACAGAGCATAATAGTGCACCATTGCAAAAGAATTAAGGAACGAGAAAAGGAGGTGGCACAAAAGAGGCTGCAGACGAGGCAAAGTTAGTACAAACGAAACTAGTGAACGTCGCAGCAGCTGTAGCAGCACTCCCACACGACAGAGACACAGAGGAGGAGGAGGAGGGGGGATTGGTATCGATACAGGGGAGGATGGCTGCAAATTGAGCAGACAACGGGCAGAGACAGTAGAATGGACAGGAGGAATAAGGAGGACTGCAGTGGCAAGCGTGGCACCCAGCAACAGAAGAGGTGGGAACAGGGGGCAAAGAGGAGGTGGACAAGGATATGGAGGTAATGGCGGAAATGGGGGACCAGGACCCAGAGAGGGGCAAGGAAATTGTTGGAATTGTGGGAGGTGGGGACATTTCTTGCGCAAATGCAGGAGCTTGGTAACCTGAGTTACCAAGATGACCAATATTGCGGGCACCCCCAACCGGGGTGCCCATACGGGTTACCCCGGGATGGGGGAAGAGAGCAGCAAGACCAAAGGGGGCAAGAGCAATACAGGGAAAGACCACACAATGTTCAACAACATCCACAAAGCAGTGAGCACCTACCCTACACTCAAAACAACCCATTCACTACAACATCCAATGGCGCGCCTGCCACATATGGAGGAATAGCGGTAGTTTCAGGTAACGTTTTCAGCCAAGGGGGAAAAACTAGGCGTCCAGCATAGGACAGCCCACAGAGAGCACTTGCGTGTCCATTCCTATCGACAACCTTCAATGCAAGCGAGGAACCATTGATAGGAGCAGAGATAGGAAATAGACAATTCATCTTCATGGTAGATTCGGGAGCCGAAAAATCGTGCATAGGCGAAAGCCGGTTTCCACTATCTAATCGTAAATTGGAGAGGCAGGGGTTCTCTGGGGCGGTGGTCGAAGTTCCTTACACAGAAGATTTGGACGTGACAGTGGGGGGAAAAACAGTAAGGGCACCCCTATTGTATTATGAACAATCCCCCGTGAACCTGCTAGGAAGAGATCTCTTCAGCAAATTTAACATGACTATCTCGTTCACAAAAAGAGGAGGGATTGTGTGCTCAACCCTAGGGATGTGTTTTATGCATGCGATGCTAGTGATGTATTCAAGAGCGACATGCCCAGAGGTGCGCGGCATACCCGTGAACCCGGATATGTTCATTCAGGGGTTAAAAACATTAGCTAGGGTGGTCCCGGAGTTGAAAAAGCTGGAATGGAGAGTACCAGCGGAATTCGTCTTCCGCCCAATAGCTCACCCCGAGATAATACCAGGAACAGTGATGTCATTGGACATACATGCAGTACAAATCACAGCCAAAAGAATAGTTGTAATTGCAATGGACATACACGACTGCGAGTGGCACACAGTATTATGCATAAACGCTGACATTGCACTCCAAGATCTGTCAGACGAGGAGCTTTTCACAGATTCAGAGAGTGACAGAGAAATAATCATGGAAATAGCCATCCCTTGTGAAATAATGAGACAGCAGAGGCAGGTGCCAGTGCAGTTAATGGCAGTAGTGGGCGCCCCACCTTCGTTCTTTAATGATGACATGCAGTCAGTGCCCTGGCAATTGTGGACGACTGGTCCCCACGACGTAGGACTACTACGTGGGGTCACACCAGTAAAGATCAATCTCAAGCCTGAGCAATTCTGCCCCAGGTCAAACAACACACCCTGTCCCGGGAAGCAGAAGAAGGGATAAAAGAAACAATAAAGCTCTACTCACACAGGGGGTAATAGTACCCTCGAACTCCCCGTCTAACACCTGTATTTACCCAAACAAAAAAGCGAAAGGAAGGGCCTGTAGGATGATCCAGGATTTACGCCCACTAAATGACGTCATCCAGAAAGAGTTCCCTTTGGTCCCGAATCCGGCATCCATCCTATGCAGCATCCCAAAAGACGCATCTCACTTCACTGTGGTGGATTTGAAAAATGCATTTTTCTCAATACCACTCGCAGAAGAGTGCAGATACCTGACAGCATTCACTCTAGTGGAGGAGGTACGAACACTGCATATTGTCCCATGGTTATTGCGAAAGCCCCAGCATATTCAACAGAATATTGCATGAAGATCTTGGAAACATGACTGCCGACAGCACAATAATACAGTACGTGGATGATTTGTTAATTTGCAGCAAAAATGAGGGAGAGTATAGAAAAGACTCCATTGCCCTTTTGACATCACTAGCCCAAAAAGGGGTACAAGGTGGACAAAGAAAAGTTGGAATATTGTCAACGTGAAGGGCTGTACCTAGGGCAATTAATCTCAAAGGATGGCAAGAAAATAATCCCAGACAGAGTAGCAGCCATCTCCGCTGTGGGGAGACCAAAGACAGTGAAAGAGATGCAAAAATTCCTAGGGATGTGCAACTATTTTCGTGCCTGGATATTAGACTATGCTGCATACACACGCCCATTGCTCCAGGCACTCAAAGAAGCACAAAAGGAAAAAACAGAAATACAGTGGGATACAGTGGGACTCAGAGTTGTGCGATGCATTCACATCACTCAAAGAACTCATTTCAAGTGCACCAGTGCTCGTGAACCCAGATTTTGAATGCAAGTTCTACCTATTCTCGCACTGCAAGGGGGCATTCATGACAGCAGTCTTAACCCAGAAAACATCACTAGATCACAACCCTCTGGCATACTACAGTGGGACACTGGACGCAGTAATGCAGGGACATTTCGCCTGTGAACAGGCTCTCGCAGCCGCCACGTTCACCATTGAGAAAAGCGCCATCATAGTAATGGGGTGCTCACTGACACTGTATGTAGAACACTCATCGTTTGCCATACTCGAGCGATCAAAAAGCACATTAACCACACAGAGAGCCACTGCATATGAGGTAATACTGTCAAGCGCCAATATACATGTGGTAAAATGCAAGGTGGTTAACCATGCAAGATTCATCTCAGAACCATGCACTGTAGAGGATATCCAGGCACTGGCGGAGGGAGAGGTATTTTTCATAGATTGGTCAGCTTCCATAAATTCCGAAACTTGAGAAAAACATGTGGGGGTGGCGTTCGTGCGAATAGAAGAAGGTGAGTACGAGGTCCTAATACAGCAGCAACTGCTGGCTCATTTCTCAGCACAGGCAGCAGAACTGGTAGCATTAATTAAACATTACGAGCAGCAAAAGGATGCGCAGTAACAATTTACACAGATTTGGCATACATGGCCACAACAGTACACGGAGGGCTTGGCAGGTGGTGAAGAAGGGGGTTCAACAGGGCAGATGGTTCACCCGTTCAACATGCAGAATTATTAAAGGAACTCATAGAAGCATTGAAAGAACCCACCATGGTAGCAATAGTGAAATGCCAGGCCCACACCAATAATACTGACTTTGTCTCTTTGGGAAACGCGGCAGCAGACGCGGCTGCCAAGGAGGCATCATATTTAAGAAGGGAAAACACAATGAGTACTTACTGCGAAGAGAATCGGAGGAGCATGTTCAGGACCGGTACAATGCCATGCCAGTGTCTCAAATATTGGAACTACAGGAAGGGGCAGCTGAGGGTGAAAAAGAAATGTGGACAAAAAGAGGATGCAGCCAGTCCGCCACTGATTTATTATGGCGGCAAGACAACGCAGGTAAAGTAGTGATGCCAACTAAATTATTAGAAATAGCATTCCAGCAGTTACACATTCCAGCACACAATGCAAAACAACACATCGCGGTCGAGATACAAGAACACTGGTTCATTCCAGGGTTACAGGAACAACTCTCTAAGCTAGCAATGGAATGTACAACGTGCCAGATATACAACTCCGGCATGACTTTAAGGACACTCAGGGGAACAATACCCAAGCCGCTAGGACCTTTCAGAGAACTGCATATAGATTATGCAGACATGGGTGAGAGATGCAACGGAGCGAGGTACATGATAGTAGTAGTTTGCCCTTTTTCATGGTGGGTAGAGGCAGGTCCCTCTACCCGCCCAGATGCTAAATGCGCTGCAAAGTTTCAAATGAGGGAAGTATTCCCCTGCTGGGGAATTTGCGACATAATTCGCTCTGACAATGGCACACATTTTGTGAACAATCTCTTTAAAGAAGTGACATCATTGCTAGGAATAAAACACAAATTATGCTCGATTTATCACCCGCACAGTAACGGTTTGGTAGAAAAGATAAACGGATTACTAAAAGGCAGACTCTCAAAACTGTGTTTCACCCTTAAGAAAAATTGGCCGCACTGTCTCCCCTTGACCCTGTTTGAGCTGAGGAATCAGCCAAGCAAGGACCACCATTTGTGCCCCATGAGATTGTGACAGGGAGACGAATGCACACAGCATGCTCACCCCTCAGTAGACATTCAGATGCACACAGAAGTGCAACTGTACTAGGAGAAGAATTCAACGACTACCTAACAAAACTCACTAAGGCAGCATGAATGATAGCGAGACAGCTTGCACCACCATTCATAAGTGATGGGGAAAATGAAACACACACTCCAGAGACAGAAAACACAACGGGTCAGCTAGAACCAGGTGAAATGATATATGTTAGGAGCTTCGTACGTAGGTGGAATGCTCCAAGATTTCATGGACCATACGAGGTGGTGTTTTGCACACCCACAGCGGTGAAAGTGAAGGGCTTGAGATATTGGATACATTTGACAGACGTCTGAAAAGCCTATGACAGCGTGGGACCGGTAGAAGGTGCAGAGGGCCCTGACGGGGAAAATGTGCAAGAATAAAAGAAATTTACACACAAGAGCATGCAAGGTTTATTGAAATAACAACTGTGTTATAACAATGTTTATGACAAAATGTGAAACAGTATAAAATGAACATGATCTCTCTCTCTCTCTCTCTCCCTCTCTCACTCTAGATGATTACTCCAAAGTGGAAAAAAGCAAAAATAATTGCACTGTATGCTTAATGTACCCTTTTCTATGTTTCAACATATAGGAGTAACCATGGCAACGAACAGGCCGCCTGCAATGATTAGCAATAGGGACGCTAGGAGTAGAAATGTTTTTGATTTGCGAACATACTCATACGAATGCGGGTTGACTGTCTGTGCTATTATATTTTTCACACTCATGTTTGGCTTAACAATATATTGGATAATAGCATTTATCTGCATTGAGATAAATGAGGGGGGAAGTAATGGAACCAATATGGAAAATGTAAGCAAACCGTTTAAGGAGGGTAACTATTTAATATGGGATGGCTTTCAGCTGGTATGGGGGTATGGCCCACATCCAGACGAGGCAAAACGTCAGAACGATACTAACAACAAGCCGACCACCCCTCTGAAGCCCAAAAGCAATGCTATACATTTTAGTGTACATGAACTAAACGACCGACACCCATCTGTTATATCATGGTTATATGGCACCACTGCTACCCCGCTCACAACGACAAACAGTCCTCCCATAGAAAATGACTGCACCACAGAGAGAATGAAAGAGAATATTAAAATGGCTGACAGGTTTATGACTTTGTATGAGGCGTGGGGAGGGGGTCCATGTTGCACGGAGCCAGGCACGCTAAAACATTCCTTAAAAACAGGAGAAAGAGGGAAGTAGGTAGGAAGAGATATGACGAATACTATGGCCTGGGACTAGATATGATAGAAGATCCCAGGCACCCGCACCAGTTGAATAAATGGTATGCAGACCTGAGCTCCACAGCCAAACGAACAACTAATGAAAGCTGCTATGTGTGCTCCCTGATCCCCCATACCTCAGCCACACCTAAAGTTTTAATGCCACAAGAATTGCCTCTTGCAGACGCCCAGTGTCTCCTCCATCTCACTCTGTGCAGAATTAAGAACACCTTCCAGACACACACGGTATCTTTTGAAATGCTGGAGAACGAGAAAACGTGCTACTCAAGAGCAAAAGGAGTGGTATGCTTAAAAGAACCATTCTTAGTAATAAAAGGAACACTATTTTCGGAAAACAAATGGAAAGATGATGTGGTAACGTGCAAAGCTGAAGTACTGCGAGGGCTGTCGACTGAAAAACTACAATGGATTGCAAAGACGTGTGCCGTAGTGTGATCAGAACATGTGGCAAAATTTACCTGGGTGAGTGCTATAGAGAAAGCATTGAAACTACAGAAAGAAATCTCAAACAAACTTTGCTTCCTGGGAGAGGGTAAATCGACATGGGAAGAAACATGAACTGCAGCAAGAGCCTAATGATCCCAGATATGAAGAAAGGAACAGCAGCCCTGAAGGACACTTACTGGGTCTGTGGAAATGGGCGTACATGCACCTCCCACCATCATGGAGGGGCACGAGTTCCCTGGCGCCACTGCACTCAGCCCTAATGTTAATACTGGAGAGCCACCTCGGCCAAGGGGGCCGGAGGACGACCCAAGCTACAGCCAACGCCTCACCCACTGAAGAGCCAGCACTTTACGCCCTATCAGAAGGAAACGCCGACGGAATCATGTCCAAAAAATGGAGGTCATCAAACTACATCTCAAAGGCCTCCTCAGAACTTTTGGCACAGATCCCAGACTAGTACAGGTTATTCAGCCCAGCGGAAAGCTTCTTTGCCTCCCTCATCCCAAGCATTCAGGCCCGAGCAAATGCAAAATGGCTGCAGATTACACGGTCGGAGCTGATTCAATTGGCCAACGACACTGAAGAAGGGTTCAACGTGATCACGGTGGAGCTAAGGGCGCTGAGACTAATGACAATGCAAAACAGGTATGTCCTAGACCTGTTGACAGCAATAGATGGAAGTGTTTGCTAAAAAATCGGAAGTGCCTGTTGCACTTTTGTACCTTCTGAAGATGCTGATAATGGGACACTATCACACGTCATCACTGCAGTGCACAACCTAGGGGAACAAATGAAGACGGAAGGTGGCACAGACCCAAGCACATGGTTCGATAACCTTTTTTCCTGGGTACCTTCCTGGATGGGGCTCGCTGTGAAACTACTAATGCCCCTCATCGTGTTTTTACTTGTGATTTTTTGTGTGTGCCAGTTGGGTCTTCGATGCTGCGCAAATGTAGTCCCCAATGGAACAATTATGATGGTGACAATGGGCAACGCCGAAGGAGGGGCACGGGCGCAACAGGAAGCACACGTACAAACTGGTGAGGCTTCAGAGTCCAAGTGTAGAATGGTACCCATATATTATGATGGGGATGTAGTGGACAGGTTATATCATACCACAATAAAGGAGCCCCGGGAACTAGAGTGGTACTCGGAGGTATGGGTGGACCTGGAGGGAGATGGGGGATATATATATATGACCTGCACCCCAGATGAGGATGCTAGAAGGAGGGAAAGCCTCTGGGGGGTTTGCAGAGCTTGGATGCCAATAAAGGGAACGCCAGCCTGGGAAGAGGCAGTGTTGGCTGAGAAAGAGCACGAACGACTGGGGAGCTAAGGTATTCGTTACTTAAGTAACGAAAGGGGGGAAATGTAGGGGAGGGTAGGTCGATAGGACCCCCCCCACTGCATGTCCAACCCTGGTAAAGACCCATGACTTGTTGGTAGCCCACCGGCCCCCGGGCCCAGGTGGCAGGGCTTCTGCAGACCGACACGTGAGGCTGCACCACCACGTTATGTGGCAGAGCACAGACGCCATCTTGCATTAAGCCATCCCCATCTTGCTAGAAATGTGCAGATCTAACCCAAGGCAGAACAAACATGCACGCTGAACGCTGCAGAGTGACCCCCACTCGACCGCGCTCACAGAGGTCCACACTTCCCCCACCTCCCACTGCATGGCAGATCCGCTGAGGACTCGTTCTCACGAGCCACCAGACGCGAGCAAACAACAAAATAAAACACTGTAGCTGTTAACCTTCCGCAGTACATCATTGCCCCAGCCATGAACAGGAACATTAGGAAGTAACTGAGACCAGCCCAAACCCTGAAGGCCCTGACCCTGCACCAAGCCCCCAACGATAGACGGCATGGTGCCTCACACCCATACCCACTACGAAAACCCTTGCAATGTGTAGAAACCATTGATGTAATGTGTGCCTTGTTGACTAACGTTCGCTGCTAATGTAAAGGAGAATGGGTAAAGAGAAAATATGCAACTGATATTGTATATAATGAAGTGATGTACAAAGACTGGATTGCTGATAACAGTGTACAATAAAATATGTTGCTCTCTTTATACACACACCTGCCTAACACTGCCTCATGTTCGTATGTCAACTATAGATGTGAAATGCTATCCAAAAGAGTATGATCCCCAGCTAGTATTCCATTTAATGCAAATACATATGAGCGCTTTTACAAACCCCATGTGCTGTTAGTCGCCCTTCACCCACAAGACAGTAAACCACCTTGTGCAAGAGGCCACGCACAGAGCTGCAAGGTCATTTCCCCCTCCTCCTGCCCAGGCCCTCTAGAGATAGCTGGTGTTCAAACAGAACAGCTTTGCCTCCCCTCCCCAACCCTGCTGGACCCATTTCAAGCATCCACCCGCCTCCCCCATGTCAGAGGCCGCCACAGACTTACTCCATGACTTACGAGCTACCTGGTCCTAAATCCCACCGCCTCTCAGGCAGCAGTCACATGCCCCCCACGGGCCAGTAGTACCTCCATCGACCCAGAGTTAATGACCCTAAAAAGGGTGACGCCCACACGTGTACCAACAGATCATAATACCATCCCTCACCTAAATTGCCAAGGCAGGTTGGTTAAGCACCCCCACCCATGCCCCTGACTATGCACATGAGACCGGATTGGTTGAACCTAAGGTATCCTCCAAACTGATGTATTGAGACACTCCAGATCGCATATCAATGTTCCTGGCCATGTACTGATCTAAGTTCCGCGCTTACAAGAGTTGCAACTCAACGGAAAATACGAAGTGTAACGAATGGGTGGGAATGTGTGGCCAAAAGGGCAAATGTTAGTTTAGTTATCAGTCGTTACAAGGCATGTCCGGCCCGGCACTCCACCCCGATGAGCCCAGCTGACCTCCCACCCCACGTGGCGCAGCACCAACGTCTGCCAATCCTGGAGAAGCAAATGTATACGTTGTATACCACCTAGCCATCACCACCCAATCCCTAAGAGTCTGTGGCCCCTATAGCCTACCTCATGCATGATGTGTATTTGTAATATAACTGACTGTCTTTGCTATTGTCACACAGAGCGCTCTCGGAGTTTGCAGAGTCCTTTGCATGCCCTATATTGACCTATATAAAGCTCTTTTTAATCTCACCCGCACTTGGTCCTGGCCTCATTCCCCTTCTGGGGTGTGTCCTTTACTGCCTCTCACTAAGGGGGGAGCGTTTCTGGGGACACTTACATTCATGTCCTAAAACCCCTCCCACACATCCTGCCTACCCAGACTCTCAGTTGCCTAAGGAGGGCTACTGTGCAGAAGTCCGCCAAAGGACGGCGAACAAAGGAACCAAACCTGGTTTGGCGCGCAGAGTAAAACACGAGAAAGACCTTTACAAAAAGAAATGGTGAATAAACCCAGCTGGAACAAAATAAAAGCAAATGGAGTGCAGCGGATTAAAGTTCGAGGCTACTAACATAGCCTAAAACAGTACCAAGGTTATTTTCATAGACCGCGATATGATAAATAGGGTAGATACCACTGCCACAGCCAAATCTTAAAGAAAGGGGAACGAAATAATGTTCCATGAGAAACAGAGAAAAAGGGATAACTATTAACCCTTTCCAGTACTCTATGGAAGATAGTTTGTACTGGGTCTGTGAATTTTAAAAAGACTAATAAAGCCAATGCCATCTTTACCTGCAATGGGAGACAGTAGTCAGTCCCAGAAATTGGAGTTTAAAGTGGGAAGTTTGAAAAAGACAACCCTGTGTCACTGCACTAAAGGTGATGTGTGAACCACAGTAAGAAGATGATGCCTGTGGAGTCGGTAAGGCTCCACAGTCCATGAACACATAAAAATGTTAAACACACACAGTCAAACACACGTAAGAGTGGGAAATAAAGGCTCATACTCTTACCAGGTGAAAAAATAAATCCTAGAAATCCAGCAAAGCTGCTGAGGGACTTAGTAGGTAAGGGAAATTATCCACTCTGGAGAATTCTCCCTAACATTAATCAACAACACTGGCCGGAAACAAACATAGTACAAACCCAAAACATAAAGGATGGAAGGTTTTGAATATGAAGCATTGGCACTGCTCTGGGCAACCTTACACAGCACTGTTCTTTAGCCCATCTGCACCATTGGAAAAGGGATCCAGCCAAATACAAATGAGTCAGGTGCTGCCACCAATGGGGGCAGCCCTGGCTGAACTACAAGGCCAGGTTCTGTCTGAATGGAAACACAAGCAACCCCAGAGATGTTGAGGTGTAGTACGGCTTGGATCCCGAGGGTGTAGCCAACAAGTGGACCCACATCTGGGCATACCATGCCTCATTCTGGGAGACAGGCTATATCCAAAAAAAGTAATGTTGTTTCCTGTCCTTTACATACAGTTTTTTTAATGTATCTACAGAGTTTGATTATTTTCCATAGAAATTTGGTCAGTAGATTTCATATCCTATGCTGGATCCCCAGACCCATGCTGGTTGACCCCCATCACATCTACCCGTCCGCCATTAGGTCCTCCTTCTGTGCCTGGGGCACCAGTGCTAATGCCTCAACCCTCACTCTCAGTAGCAGACAGAAACCTTGACAGCAGAACAGAAAGACTGATTCCAACTATCGGGTGTAGCAAAGAGGACTCAACTCACCGACAGCTGAACACGAAGCAATGGCTCACGTAAAGCTCTCTTCTGCAAATCATTGCAAGGAACTACTTCTTTCCACCCACTGACGTGACTCCCTCCAGTCCGAGGTTCTGCCTGGAGCCAGTGCATGTATAGTCTGCCTTTTCCTCATCATGGGTCAGTCTCCTGCGCGTGCCTGACAGAGCCAGTCTCCTTTCATTTCCCTAAGACAGCATTCACTCTGTGAAGTGCCTTGATCACCTCTTATATATTGCTGGCTGTCATGGCTGTTTCCTTCTCACCCCCGGTGTTCACCCCCTCTTCTCGCATTGGCTTTGCTCAATGCACCTTTGTCTATGACTTACGCCATGGCGGCATCAAGATCAAAGAATCAGCTTTCATTGCTAAGCTATGCACCTTGTTCAAGTCATAAGCCAAAGTACCTACACACACAAGTGCAAGTCAAGGTCTGTTACTCCTGCCCTCAGGGAGGTAGGCCCCTGCTCAATTCCTGTGATCAGGAGTGGTGTGTTTCTGACACGCACCGCCATGGCTGAGCGTCAATAACACGGTGTAGCAAACATGATCCAGGATTGAACACATGTGTGCCAATGCAAGCCTGTAAAATTCAATATTTTTTTTTTATTTTTTTTATTGTTTAATCAACATGAGATTTTTACAATATCACAGTCAGGAATCAGCTGCTTCATGACTGCGTCAGCCATCACGTCTTGTTGAAACTTGATAATTGCAGTGTGATTTTCGACAAGTCGGTAGTTTCTATTAAAGCAGATTGTTCACAATGTGCTCCAAAATCTTCGCTGTGGCGATTTGCCAGCTGGTTCTGTCACCATCTATAAGCCTTTTCTACCAGGTCCCTTCCTGTGGCGGTATGTCAGCTGCGACTACGCTTGATAGATATCGTAGTCTTATCACTCATGTCCCTCATCATACCATCAATAGATGTCCAATAGTTTATTGCGGCGGGGACGATGTGTCTTGGCAGAAGCGGCAGTTTGATGTTTGCAAACACCCTCTAATGTATAGGATTTCATTGGTTTCTAATAAGTTTAGTTGTGCTCTTAGTATCAGGTTTCGGGCCAGCCTGTTAGGAAATGTCTTGATGTAGTTTTGCAGTTCGTTTAACTTTTTTGTGTTGTGAGGTAGGTGTAACGTCAATTTATTTTTGCCCGCTGTTTCTGTCGTCTTTGTCCAGTCTAGATCTTTGATTTTGCACAGAACTCTGCACGGATTTTGTATGAGCTCTTCTTCTGAGGCAATGGTATCTAGTAGTAGTTCATTTTCCATTTGCCAGTTTGTTAAGATCTCACATCTGCCTGTGTGCATTTCTCTGTTAATCATTTTGAAAATTGAGTTAATGTCGTCCATTCTGCACTTTCTGTACAGCATTATGGAATTGCAACTTACAGTGCACTCGAGTGATTGTAGACTCAGTTTGTGCCTTATCGCGACTCCCGATGTAGAAGTCGGCAACTTTAGGACCGATCTCCAAAAGGCGGCTTCTAATTTGGGCCAAAGATTCTTTGGAATAGTCGGCAATGCTTCGGTGCCGTACGTCATGGCCGGCACAACCTTCATTTCATAGAAATGTATTGTCGGAGTTAAGGAGAACCTCCCACATTTTCTATTGATTGCTTTTGCCTGGGCTGCTAGTTTTTATATCTTTCCATACAGGGCAGTTTACATGGTGGTTTCATGTTTGGAACTGTCCAGTAGAATCTCCCAGAAACCATTTTTTGCCATCTACTTTCGTACTATGTTTTTGCAGTCTCATGACTTTCATTTTTTCTTTGTTGATCTCAAGAAAGTTTTTCGTTTGTGTACAGAAGTAGGCTATTCAATTGCCGCTGGAGGCCGATGGTGTTTGATCGAATAATGTAAGATCATCAGCATAAAGAAGTCGTGAGATCGTTGAATTTCCAATTTTTGGGGGGAATGCCCGTGTCAACACCTCGGTCTTTTGGAAGTCTCCTATGTAGGCAAGGAATAGAGCTGAGGCCAGTGGAAAACCCTTTTTGACCCCACGTGTAGTTGGAATTTCTCCCGATAGTTCGCCTTGTCGTCTAAGACAAACTCTCATGGAGGTTTTAGAGTGTAGGGCATGAATTGGGGCCAAGATGTCTTCTGGGCACTTCCAGGCTAGTCGTTTCTGCCACAGGCGATGTCTTTCAATGTGATCGAACGCCTGAGTAAAGTCTATAAAGACGACAAAGAGACGCTGTTTGTATTATAAGGCCTTACTTTTCAAAATACTGAGCACCAAGATGTTTCCAGCTGTCCCTGCATTTTTTTAAAGTCCGCTTGTAGATGGTCATTGCAATTTGCCGAGGCAGCCAAGTTTGACATTTCCTTAGAAGCAAGGATCCATACAGCTTTCCCATGGCGTTAAGCAAGGCTATGGGTCGGAAGTTGTGAGGATCATTTTTATCCCCTTTTTTTTATAGATCAGGATTACAGTCGCAGTGGTCCACAATGTAGGCAGGGATCTCGTTTCTGCACATCGACGAAAAGTTAAGCGTAGCAGGTCAGCCCATTCGTCAGGATGAGCCTTTAGTTAAAAGTTGGTGATACTGTCAGGTCCCGGAGCCCTAGAGTTTTTCAGTTTCCTAATTACCTCCATGATGTCCTCTTTGTTTTCGAGGTTGATCCAGTTCATGTTACCATGCTGAATGTCATCTGTGCCCCCTGGCCTTATGAATTTGAATACTGCATCAAAGTGTGTTTCCCAGGTCCGCTGATCGATGTTATTGGGCATTGTGTCTTCCAGTGGTTATATCGATGGCTCTCAACAGGGACCAGAAGTCTCTTGCATTAAGTGTGTTTAATTCTTTGGCAATGTCCTCTGCGTCCAGCTGGTAAAGTTTGTCTCGATAAAATCTTACCCATGCATTGTAAACCCTTGTCGTTTCATTGATTTTTGTGCAGGCTTCTGTTGTTGTCGACTTTTTTGCCAACCTTATAGCTCTTCTGAACTCGCATCTCTTTTCTACCAGCTCTTTATTGTAGACATGGTTTTTTGGGCTGCAAGAGCATTTCTGTCTTGTTAATTGATGTTTGTATGCCGCTAACAAGGGTTGGTAATCGACTGATGTGATTGTTCCTGTTCACCATATGCCTAATATTCTGTGAGTGGATCAAGTCAAGCCATGCTTTACCTCGCTGTTTTGCCGGGGAGTTCTTGAGTTTTGCTCGGATTCCTTTGTATGTTTTACAAACTGCGTTCAAATCACTGCAGATCAGTAGAAAAGTCGCTATCAGCGTTGTCATGGCCTCATCAATCACCTGGTCACATAATGAGATAAGTGTTTCCACATTGATGGCAGCTGGATTCCAGTAGGTGTTGATAATTACTACTGTATTTGATGCGTCGCCTTCGTCATTCCTTTGCTCCCAACTGGCATTACTGCCAGTATTGATAGGTTTGCGATCAGCATTTTCCCCATGGATAGCCCACATCCGTTGTGGCATGCAATCAGAAGGCCTGATGTAGGGTGACCCAGATGACTTTTTGCTGCTGGAGCCGTGATGATTTGGTATCCTTCTAAAGTCGGTGGTTGTACTAGCCAGGTCTCCTGCAGGCATATGATATCATATGCACCAAGGTTTACCTGTCCCGGCACAGTTAGGTGGGAGTGGCCTCTTGCATTCCATGAGCACAATTTCACTTTACGTGAGGGGGCTTCTTATTGCCGATTCGGCTTCAGCTTGTGGTCTTTGTTCGCAAATTGCTACTTACTCCGATGCATTGTAAGGGCTATTGGTAGCCATGTCCAGATACCTTGTTTATTTTCAGGTTTGTGGTTTGCTACTCGTTGGTTTTGACTGTTCTGAACTGCTTGGATGATTGTTCTTGTTGTTGAGATCTTTGGTCTCATGGACTTTGCTCTCTGTACACTCGATTGTTGTGTGGAGTTTCACTCGTGTTCTCACTTTCCGACCTTTTAGGTGAATCTCTTGTATGTTTTCGTGCACTGCTCATACTGAGAATCTCATTGTTGGTAACAAAATTGCATTTTATTGTGGCTTGCTTCATGTCTTATTGTTGCCTCGCTCCGCTCCTTTCTGACAATGTCATTATCCCGTCTGTTTGACCGTCTTGCTGTGTTGTATCAAACAGGTTGTAAATTTCCAGAGTACTGTTGAAAATTTGTTTGTATACTGAAGGTGATCCGATGTGTAGGTATGTTTCCGCTCTCTGGTGGTCATGCCAAGGCTCGACAATGATCAGATTTTCTGATTTCACGACCCGCAATTTCGGAATTTGATGAAAAATCGCCAGCACTGTTCTTCTATTCAGAATTCATTCTTTCTTGTTACTTGCTCTCTGTTCCATTCTGAATGTCCATCGTATTTCCTTTCTTTTTGAGCTTATGATTTTATAGATCTCTGTTCTCGATCTGTAATGGACTTTTGCGGAGTCTCTCGGCCGTTCTTCATTAGAAGTCTGCCCTATGTGTGACCGCTGTTGCTGTTTCGGGTAATTTGTCTCGTTTCTTCTTGTCGCGTTTTTCCCTCTTCATAGGGCTTATACTTTTTTAGATTTGAGTCTCACTTCGGATGATCTGTCGGAGCCTGATCCCTCTCGCTCCAATTCCATTTTGCTGTTTTGGTTAGTCGTTTGCTTCTTTCCTCAAGAGTTTCAAATTCTCTTTCTTCATTTGCCTTTTTTCTTGCTTGAGAGTTTTTACTAGCTTCAATGTTAGTTTCTTGCGTCTGATCATTGGCCAATGTACTCGTAACTAATGGTGTACATTGCGCTGTTTCATTGTCTGATAGACGCTGATGTTCATTAATGGATCATCTTTAAGGAAGTCTGCTGCTGATTTTGGGGAGTCAGTCCTTGATGCTTTATCTGAGGCTACCGCTACTTGTTGTTTGATCTCAAAATCAATGCTGTTTGGTCTGTGTAGAACATTGTTTTTTTGTTGTTCTGGGGGCCTCGCACAGCCAATAAGAATCGTGCCTCCTGGTCCTTAGTGGCCACAGGTAAGGAGTGATTGTGTGTTTTGGCGATCAAAGAGCCTTTCGTGCCGACCAGGTCTTGTGGGTTTTGTGCCCTGTGCAAGTGGTTTGGCCCACTTTCAGACTTGGAGTTAAGTTGTGTTGTATGTATGTTCACTGGGGCTCTGTCCTCAATGCCCCCAATGTCAGGTGGCATATGCCCATGCAGTTTTTCACCTTCAAACCTCAGGCGTGAACTCCTGAGACAACGCCCCTCGTCCTCTTCATGGCCAAGACTGCATGACGTGGACCTTGGAACCCTCCATGCCATATCAACTGTTCAGGGGAGGGGGGTCGTCCATTTAATCTTTCAAGCTACATCAGAGCTCCTCGTGCCTGTCCCCGTAGCTCCGCTTACCGTGTATTCAGCCTGTCTATCTGGTGCAGAATTGGGGGGTGATTGTCTCCTCGAACTGTTGTGTTGTTGGGGGTGCTTCTGGCCAATGGGCCGGGCTCCATACTCCGGCACCCGACGGGCCACGACAGACCACTTTTCGCTCACTTTCCACATGCACTCTGTGCTGGAGATGCTGTTTTGTAGTCACTACTGCACTCAGTAGCACTGAGTCTCCGCCTCTGGATAATGGAAGTGGTAAGCAGACTGCCAGACACCACGACAGACCACTTTTCGCTCACTTTCCACATGCACTCTGTGCTGGAGATGCTGTTTTGTAGTCACTGCTGCACTCAGTAGCACTAAGTCTCCATCTCTGAATAATGGAAGTGGTAAGCAGACTGCCAGACACCACGACAGACCACTTTATGCCCAATTTACACCATTTTTGTAATTCAATATTTTCAGGATGTGTATGTAATCAACATAAGGGAACATGCACTTAATATCCTCAATATTGACCACAGCGCCTCGGAGGTGTGTTTCAAGGGCATAGAAATCTTGTGCCCCTGAGAACGTTGTCATGATGTCTACGGCATCCGCTGACTGGAAAAGGAAGGTTGGTAAATGGCTTTTATTGAAATCATCCACGGAGCAAATCAAATATCAACAGGCCAAGAGACCCCAAAGAAATCCCAGACACACCAACGCCTCCCTAAATTATTGCCGTTCTCATCCATTTCTTTAACTTTAGTCTCTATGAGAGGGGTGAGCTTTACAGACCATTTAAAGGAGTGAATCACAGTTTCCTGTCTATCTTTATAAACTTCAAAGAAGAAATCAACAATCTGTGAATAATCAAATCCTTGGTGAGGAGAACTCACCCAGACACACAGCTGGATGAAGCCTTATCTAGTTTCGGTTACATTCGAGAAATGGTCCCGTTGTGACTGGATAGTTTCTCAAATGTTCTAAAATGTTGCACTTTCAAAAAATTAGCTTACTGAGCAGAGCATCAGTGATGCAAAACACACATATTTGCTTTTATTGTTAAACGGAAATCATATAGTGCCTCCTTTTGATTTATATTGGCCTAAGCCTAGTCACTCTATGGGGAAAACCGCGTTGCAAAGTTCTGATTTTGGATCGACTTTGCCGCCATTTTAGAGTCATCAGCCATTTTGATTTCTGTTCATACAATTCTCTGTTCTAAAATGGTGGACTATGTTTTCAACTTGCAACCAAGCCTCCTGACCTTTGAGTTCTGTTAATGTTTAGGCTGTCCAGGAGCCAACTGTTTAGACAAGGTAATGAGGCCTTGTACTATACATAAACTGTTGTCCTAGCATTGTCTACGCTAACAAGCCTCATCTGCGAGTACACATCTGGAACAATGCAAAGTAAACTCCTAGTGTGGACATAGGCCGAATTCGATTGAATGCAACTTTTGGGGAGCTTGCTCTAGGATTTGTGAACATACGTTGCCATTGTATCACTGTAGAAATACAACCATGTATAATCCTTTGTAAAATATTATGTGAACCAAATGTGAACTAGGCACAAACTCTAGACCGAAGATTATTAACGTGAAGAGGGGCTGGACAATATTTCTCAAAACTGTATAAAAGTATGAATGTTTAGATGTCCAGGACTCTCTCTCCTCTCTTTGACGGGCTGGTACTCATTGCGGGGTGTTGAGAGCCAGATAGGTTTCTGTATCTGTGTTTCTTTGTAAACTGTACAGTCGATTAAAGATCTGTGAATCTTTATAGCTCGTGTTTGGAGTATTTCATTTGTGGTACTCAACCTCGATATTTCTTTGCTTTTACAGTGCATGCCAAATGGGATTATGTCTAAGACGAGTGAAAATCTTGCAGAAAACATGGAGTTACATCTCCACATGGGCGAGAGCAGAGTTCAATTGGCTAAGCATTCTTTCCACCACAATCCCTCCTATCTCTGATTGGGTTTGTTGGTGGAAGTACGTCTTCGACATCCATAGCAATTTCTAATGTCTTGGACCGCTTCCGGATCCCTCAGGTCTGGTAATGCTTATACTTTTTTGGTCTTCTTTCCTGCACTGCTGAACTTAAAATGTGACCCTCTGTTTTATATATGTTTTCTCCTCTGTGAAATATCCTTTATTCATTAAAACAATTATGAACACGCCTATGTAGGAGCAGGCAGCAGTGGCATAGAGCGGCACCCATGCAGTGGGTGGAGCTGATAAATTCCTTGGCTGGTACAATAGCTCAACGAGTAAAGCATTTATGTGTGCATTCTGCAGTTAATTGATCTAAATTCTATCAGATATGACTCCGCCTTTTATCCTAGGTAGATACATTGGCTAGAAGTGATAAAAACCGGAATTGTTGGTGGTGGGTAAACATGAGAAACCTGTGCAGAGCTGATCCAAAGCCACCATGGAAGTCTACCCTGGCTCTATGAGCTAGTAAGAGATCTATGCTGTCCTGTGCGGAGCGGAACCAAAGCTACCCAAGGTAGTCTACCATGGCTCTATGAGCAAGTAAGAGATCCATGCTGTCCTGTGCAGAGCTGAACCAAAGCCACCCAAGGCAGTCTACCATGGGTCTATAAGCTGGGAAGAGATCTACACTGTCCTGTGCAGAGCTGAACCAAAGCCACCCAAGGCAGTCTACCATGGGTCTATAAGCTGGGAAGAGATCTACACTGTCCTGTGCAGAGCTGGACCAAAGCCACCCAAGGCAGTCTACCATGGGTCTATAAGCTGGGAAGAGATCTACACTGTCCTGTGCAGAGCTGAACCAAAGCCACCCAAGGCAGTCTACCATGGGTTTATAAACTGGGAAGAGATCTACACTGTCCTATGCAGAGCTGACCCAAAGCCACCCAAGGCAGTCTACCATGGGTCTATAAGCTGGGAAGAGATCTACACTGTCATGTGCAGAGCTGAACGAAAGCCACCCAAGGCAGTCTACCGTGGCTCTATGAGCAGGTAAGAGATTGATACTGTCCTGTGCAGAGCTGAACCAAGCCACCCAAGGCAGTCTACCGTGGCTCTATGAGCGGGTAGAAGATCCATGTTGTCCTGTGCAGAGCTGAACCAAAGCCACCCAAGGCAGTCTACCATGGGTCTATACGCTGGGAAGAGATCTACACTGTCCTGTGCAGAGCTGAACCAAAGCCACCCAAAGCAGTCTACCATGGGTCTATTAGTTGGGAAGAGATCTACACTGTCCTGTGCAGAGCTGAACCAAAGCCACCCAAGGCAGTCTACCATGGCTCTATGAGCTGGTAATATATCTATGCTGTCCTGTGCAGAGCTGAACCAAAGCCACCCAAGGCAGTCTACCCTGGCTCTATGAGCTGGTAAGAAATCTATGCTGTCCTGTGCAGAGCTGAACCAAAGCCACCCAAGGCAGTCTACCCTGGCTCTATGAGCTGGTAAGAAATCTATGTTGTCCTGTGCAGAGCTGAACCAAAGCCACCCAAGGCAGTCTGTTGTGGCTCTATGAACTGTTAAGAGATCTATGCTGTCCTATGCAGAGCTGAACCAAATCCACCCAAGGCAGTCTACCCCGGCTCTATGAGCTGTTAAGAGATCTATGCTGTCCTATGCAGAGCTGAACCAAAACCACTCACGGCAGTCTACTGTGGCTCTATAAGCTGGTAGTAGATCTATACTGTCCTCTGCCGAGCTGAACCAAAGCCACCCAATGTAGTGTACCATGGTTCTATAAGCTGGGAAGAGGTCTATGCTATCTGTGCAGAGCTGAACCAAAACCACTCACGGCAGTCTACTGTGGCTCTATAAGCTGGTAGTAGATCTATGCTGTCCTCTGCCGAGCTGAACCAGAGCCACCCAAGGCAGTCTACCATGGCTCTATGAACTGGTAAAAGATCTATGCTGTCCTGTGCAGAGCTGAACCAAAGCCACCCAAGGCAGTCTACCGTGGCTCTATGAGCTGGTAAGTGATCTATACTGTCCTGTGCAGAGCTGAACCAAAGCCACCCAAGGCAGTCTACCCTGGCTCTATGAGCTGGTAAGAAATCTATGCTGTCCTATGCAGAGCTGAACCAAAGCCACCCAAAGCAGTCTGTCGTGGCTCTATAAGCTGGTAAGAGATCCATGCTGTCCTATTGCAGAGCTGAACCAAAGCCACTCACAGCAGCCTACTGTGGCTCTATAAACTGGTACTAGATCTATGCTGTCCTCTGCAGAGCTGAACCAAAGCCACCCAAGGCAGTGTACCATGGTTCTATAAGCTGGGAAGAGGTCTATGCTGTCTGTGCAGAGCTGAACCAGAGCTACCCAAGGCAGTGTACCATGGCTCTATGAACTGGTCAGAGATCTGTACTGTACGTTACTCTACTTTATCACTTATACAGCACCACACGCATACAGGCCTCAGGTCATACATGAAAAAAAAAAAGACAAACAAACAAGAAGAACTGGGGAAGAGAGCCAGCTATACCTTGCAGTCTTCCTATTTTATATCCATACTAAACCTGGTTGAACTTCCCCAAAAGTGGCTAGTAATATTTAGCAGGTCACTGAGACAATGGTTTGGCAGCAGGTAATATTGAGAGGGTACTACCATCAGGTACGGCCTCTCTGGCTGCCCTTCTTCATTTCTTATGTTCATTTTGGTTAGGTTGACCACACTAGTTTATTTTCTGTTTTCTTCATTTGGTTATATTTATTTCCTTTGAAACTCACTTGCGAGTAAGGCGGGTGACTGGATGCCTCATTATATTTAAATTTGTGTTATTTCTTGTGTTGTTTATTTTCATTATAGTTTTCATTTTATTTAAATCTGTGTTATTTCTTGTGTTGTTTATTTTCATTATACTTTTCATTATATTTAAATCTGTGTTATTTCTTGTGTTGTTTATTTTTATGATGCTTTTGGTTCCTTGTCACGGTGAGTCTCTCAATAGGAAGGTGCCTCCCTTCCCTTTACAGACATGCTGTGTTGTCTCTCTTTGCTGTCTTTTTCTGGTAGTGGGAGGGGTCAGGCATTCTCTGCTCTTAGGAGACAGAATTTCCGCCCTCTGGATCCCATCAGGTACGGTCATTCCAGCTATCCTGCATAGTTTCTTATTTTCATTTCGGTTGGGTTGACCAAACTAGTTCATTTTCTGTTTTCTTTATTTGATTTAATTTATTCCAATCAGAACCTGTCTGCAAATAAGGCGAGCGACTGCACAACTCATTATATTTTATTTTAGTTATTTCTTATGTTTTTTCTTTTTATTAAACTTTTTGATTCCTTATAACAACGAGTCTAGTGGTAGGAAGGTGCCTGGCTTTCGTTCACAAACTCACTGTGCTTTCTCTCTTTGCTGTGTTCTCCTGGCAGTGGGAGGGTTCTGGCTTGCGTGATACTGTTGGGGTCAAACTCCCAGGTAGGAGCTTGCGGACTCATGGAAGGCCCAACACCTTCCCTGCAAAGGAACATAGACCCAGCCAGACAGAAAGTTCAACTGCGATTAATTACAGCTAAAACCAACAGGGATCAGTACACAGATCGAAGAAAATCCTGGGACATCTCAACGATTCCTGGCTCGCAGGCCAGTTTTGTATCTGGATGGCATCATAGTGACGTCAAAACCAGGGCCCTACTCCCGAAAAACTATTGCAATATGGGATTGGCTGTTGAGTGATAGTTCCCATATAGCAGACGCTATACATGTTAGTCTACTTGCTCTCGCAGGTCAGGTGGCTGAAATGTTGCAGTGTGAGGGTCTTACCATTGGTCTTGCCCGCTGCTACCCTCCCCTAGGATGCTGAACTGGGATTGGCTAGAGCTGATGTCCCCAGGCCTTGGATCCAAAATGATTCTCAGCTTGAGGTGTAACTTCTCAATGTAATAAGTACAACTATATGTCTGCATAGTAACGTGTGTGTACCACCATAGTCTATGAGAGTGCCCGTTCACATCGTACAACACTTGTCTCATCTTGTAATGACTTTGTTGCAAGCTTCTGTCTGGCCGCCTGAGTTTGCTCCTCTTTCCCAGCGCTGGTTTCGATTCATCATCCTAGCCTGCCGAATCACGTGTTCTGAGACCGTGTTTTGGGCTTTTGGAGCTCTGAATTATTCTGATTTATAAGGAATTATTTGCATTTACTGCAGCTGGTGTTACTATAGTTCAGGGAATGGAATGTCACTTGCATTTCGTAGCCTTGGCTGCTGGCCCAGTCTCACACATTTGCTCTTCTGTTCAATCTGTATTCGGCTCAGCTCAGCTCTTACTGAGATGCTTGTAGCCTACTGTGATTTTACTAAGCCATGGCATGGCTTCTATGCGGTTGTGTTATTCTATAGTCTCCATAGGTTAGTTATACATTGTTCTTTCAGGTCCCTTAGGTGCTCCTCCAGATCCATAAGGTTGTTTGCATGTAAGCATCTGCAAGCTCTACTCAGAATCTCTTGTTTCTTGCGGTTTCTGTGTAGCTGTGGTTAAGCTAATGACAAATTAATAAAAGCAAAGACTGTATTTGCATGTATTTGTCCTCTAACTCATAGAACTGTTATGCCTGTGTTCTTCATGTATTCGGGTGTGCGTTTGTGTCCCATTGTGCGGATGACATGTGTGCTTTCTTTCTTACGCTGCTAAATCATGGTGTCTCTAACATCAGTAACGTGGCTTCTTGACGCTTTAATCAATACTGTCCATTGAAGTCTCCTTATTGGCATCCTGAGGCTCCTCCTCTACTCTGGGTAACGTTTGTACTGCTGCTGGGCTCTAGTGTTGGCTGAGTGGGTACCTTTCTATGTACTGGTCTATCATAGGAGCACTAGGGATCGGTCTGAAATAGTATGAGCGATTGCGGTATCTCCAGTTTTTCTCTGGTCCATGTATCATATTGGAGAGGGACCAGGGTCGAATTCGTCCATCCCTTTTCAGCAGTCTCCCCTCTGGTCAACTTGTTGACCAAATCTCTTTATGTCTACCCTTTTGCCCTGGGCTACCATATCTTAGTTAATCCTCTGAGGTGTCCATAATAATTTGTGTGATCCTCAAAGGACCAGTTCATGTAGCAGCATACTCCTTCGGGGTTGCACCAAACCCACTTCCCTTCGTAGAACTTTGGATCCCGGGATTGTCCAGGTTTATGGTCCCTGCTGCAAATAAGTCACACTGCAATCTTTGTCCTTACATCCATCATTATCCGCATTCTAATTGCTTATTCTGCCATTTCCTTGTATCTTCCAATGCATATCTTCACTCTGCATACTGATGCTGCTCCCAATACGATGGCTACAGCTATCACCTTCAATCTGTCTGACAGCCATGATAGCATCCATGACCATATATACGAGAACCAGCTCTGGTCCTTCTCTGTGCTTTGTGTTTCATCCTCCATTTGCTCCAACTGTGCAACTGCATCTGAGAGATTTCAGTTGTCTTCATCATTAGCTGTTAGGAATGTGCAGCATGAACTCCCTATCTTTCTGCACACTCCTCTTTCCATTACTGTGAGGAGATCCAGAACATACCTATTCTGGAGCGCCACCAATCTTATCGCTCTGAGTTCTTCTTTTATGGCGTTGAACCCATTTACTGTAGAATTGATTGTTACCATCAGCTCCCAACGGGTGATCTGTAACCATTAGGCATTGGTGTATGTCTGTATTCTTGGTATTATAGATGCAAAGAACATTTGCATTCTGCTAAACGGTCTGTGTTCTGTTGGGATCTCGTCCATTGCTGCCTCTGACGCCTCTGAAAAGTAATTCCCCCCTCTCTTTATCCTGTTTGGTCCTATTTGCTTTTCTGTCTTCTCTGTGTGGGCAGGCAGTGCTACCTCAACCGACCTCTTCCTTCATCTGTTGTTGTCCATCTTCGGGAATTCATTGAGCTTCACATCTTTGTTGGGGACCACCAATGAAGGCATGTTGATGTGTACCGGGAAGCATACCCCTACCCACCCAGATGGCAGTTTCTCATATGCTTTTGATCCTCATTCCCAATAGTGATCCATCACTACTGCCGTTCCTGCTCTCATTGCTGCGATATTTTCAATCATCTTGCATCCCACGTTTTCACCAACTTCCAAATCACCATTGTTCTGGTTGCACAGAACTGGTGTCTTCAGGGGAATTATTGACATCAGTCCATCTTCGTTCTCCACCCAGGTCAGCAACTTTGCACTTTTGTTCCATTCGTTCGGGCACTTGTCATTTTCTTCTTGCACCTTGTTCACTGCTGACTGTGCTAAGGTCAGTGCCTTGCTTCCCACCACTCCATCTTCCCATCCATCGTTAGTGTACACTCATCCGTACACTCATATCTGTGGTCTTTCCCAGCTTGCAGGCTCTCCACCTATCTCTTTTAGTTGTGTCCAAGGGCATGGTAGTTGCTTCAGCGCGATAGTCATTGTCTCTCCTTTCTCTGGTCCATCTGTGATGTACTGCAACCCTTATCTAGCTGCCAATAATTGTTCACCATCTTTAATGTCTTTATGTAATTATCTTCATATGGGAAGGTCCCTTTGGACATCCATCTTAATGTTGCTGTCTTCCCTTGGAATCTTCCTCGCATTTGGACCATCGTGAGGTACATCAAGCATTATGATTTTACTGTGGGTATTTCAGTTGCTATGGGCGTTCTAGAAGCACTCCTGGTGTAGGGAATTAAAGAGCAGACATAACAGCTCTCCCCGATGGTTTACTTACCTACTTTGGTCATATGTTTGTACCACATGTTATTGGATACCCGTGATGTGTCTGTGAGATACATATCAACTCCCTTCATGTCTGTGTCAACACTGCGCTTACCTTTCCTTACCTTATCAGCAGTGTCTTCTCTTCCACCTGACATGGTAGTTCCTCCTGCCTGGATCGGCAAATGTTAGTAGGGGGTACAGCAGTAGCACTCATAGCCATATAAAGCTGACAAAATACAATTCCCACTACCCCACTGCGAATCAATAAACACACCATGATAATAATGTTCGGTCATGCCCCTGTTGAAAGGCGACCAGTCAAAACTGTATAAGGAAAACCCGCATTCGAAAATCGAATTACCAAGAAGGGCCGTGAATATTGACAGAAATTCAAGATCCATAGAGGAATGCCCGGCATTGGACTCATCAGCCACATTGATAAGATCGGATAAAATCCAAGCCTCTCCAAAAAAAAGACGACTCAGTGAAATTGCGGTGGCGCTACAAAACAAATCGCCCAATAAGAAACCAGAATGATCGCCATCATGTCAGCAATGACCATCGTGTTAGCACCTTTCTGTAAACTGTACGAATCAATCAAAGAAAACGTACAAGATAACTCAGCAATCCTATCTAATATGATGGAGAAATTGGCCCAAATGGAGAGCCTCTCACCGGCAAATACTGAAAACGCGCCTGTACAGAAAACACAGTGGGAAAGGAAAATCGAAGCTGTAGAGAAAAAGATCACGAATATGGAAACCATGACCAGGACCCTACTAGTAAGATCAATTGAGCCGGAAGGACCCCAGAACGATGCTATTCAGAAAACCGACTGCGAAAGAAAAATAGAAGTGTTGGAAAAAAAGATTGAAACCTTGGAAATTCTGAACAGAAAGGATCTTACAAAGATATCATTTCACGAAGAACCAAGGGATGAGCCCGGAGAACGGACAAATGGAAAAAAGAAAACCCTGTTGTTATTGCCACAAGAAAAAACGGAAGAGGCGAAATCGTCTAGAGGACAAAAGGCGCAGCCACCTACAATTGACCTGATGGAAAGGAAGTCTAACCTCATGAAGGTTACCTCAGTACCGGCTAAATCTAACGTGAGGGGTCTCGGCCTGGGCGAACACAAGCCAATAATAATTGACAAAAACCAAGCTCACGATCAGAGGAAACCGCCACCCCGAGATCACCGAGAACAGTAGATGAATTCTTAGGATGTACAGACCTAATGGACATCTCTACATACTCAGAAAAGGGCTCGAAGGAGTCAAGCCCCCCTGGTATAGAAGGCGAGGCAAAAAAGCACGGTCCTGAACAGATTGCGAATCAAACAGCAAAGGCCAAGATGGACAAGGAGGGTCCAATCCAGATGGATAGTAACGAAACTAATCCGAGGGCCGTACAGAGAGTTTCGGTTCAAGCGACTGAGGATAATGAGAAGATCTTCAGCCATGCACCAAGACAAAGAAGAAGCCCATCCAAACTCCGAGACGCTCAACAAAAAGACAACAACCGAAGAAGTCCGCGAAAGTATCGGGCAGAAAAAAGTAAATTGGAAAACAAAAAAAAGCAAATGAAGAGATACGAGTTCTCAAGCTTGAACAAAGGGAAGTAGACAAAAACTTCCTAATATTAAACCGACCGACAATACTCCAAATAACTAATAGAATGAAATCTTTGAAAAAGATCAGAACGGATGACATGGTGCTGGTGGAACCCTATCGTAGGGAAAAGAAGGCGAAAGCATTTCTCCATTTAAAATCAGCCGCCATCCGACATATGGATGAGTCAGCCTACGAAGAATTTGACAAATTGAATTTGTTTGATGGAGCAAAAAAGGAAGATGAGCAGGCAAGAGCTAGGTGAAGAAAAGCTGGATAACCCAAAAACCCATTATCACTACATATCCAAAACAGAGGACCTATACCGCCAAGGCCGAGGGTACAAGCCCCGGGAGGGGCATGAAATGTATAGACGAGCACAATAGGGGCGGCAAAGGGACCACCGAAATGATGGAGAGAGGTGACTCAATCTCAACGCCACAGAGAGGCACAAAGGACCAGGGGGTCTGGGCTCGGAACTAAACGAGAAACAACAGAGAAGAACAGATTCAAGCCGTCGCTTGCAGCAATCAAGAGTGAAAACAGCCAGATGACAGGTTAAAGAACCATGCAACCCATCAGGCAAAAATGGAAGATGAAAGACAACCTAAAGGGCCATGGAAGTGGCTAATGTCGAGCTGGAATAAAAATAATGGTAAATAGCAGCGAACAGGGTCGGATTGCTTCGACGACAACTCCTGCGAAAAAAGTAGCGACCGACCCATAAAGGAAATGTGCATTGTGGGCTCATGCAACACAAGAGGCCACTCGCACCTGACGATACCGGGAGATGTTGATCTTGGTCTATACGACATCTTATGCCTACAAGAAACCTGGCTTGTCAACCAACCAACACTGGGCGGTTTCTCAGTGGTGACCTTTCCGGCAGTCAAAGGCTTGCTTGGGAGACCGTCGTCGGGTCTTTTGACTGCCATAAAAACAGGAACGGGTGTGAGCGAACCACGAAAGTGGAAACAGTCATATGAAATGCTGGTCACGCTGACCTCGCAAATCCAGGGCAAGGAAAAGATGGAAATCGGCTGGCAGAGGCAGGTGGCCATTCTGAATTGCTACTGGAATCATCAGTGAATGTCTACAAAAACCTTTTGCGACAACATGTCGGAAACAATTGACCAGCTATATGCAGAATTTCGATAATATCGAGCTCATCATCTGTGGCGACTTGAATGCAAAGTGTACGGAGGCCCATGCAGCACACCAATGCTCCAGCGCTCAACGGGGAAGTGTTGACTCCACCATAGTGAGAGGAAAGGCCTGGAACGTAGTAATCAGCTCATGAAGCATCCAGAATGTGGCATCTTTGTTCCCCAATCAAACGAATATTCCAACGTGAGAACGCAACGGGTCTAAAGCCAAGCTGGATTACATCTTTGTTTCAAATGGTCTAACTAAAGGTTTGACGGGTTTCAAGGTTCAAAAAACCATTCACAGTGACCACAACTTACTCTGCTGTACGTGGCATACCCCAAGCATGAACTTAAGAACGAATGATTGGGCGATCGAGACAAATTCTCAACAGACTCGTCTACGGCTAACCGAACAAGACATTGTGAAAATCAAACAAACTTGGGAAAAGAGAGCCACCGAGCATGCCCGGAAGGACAGGAAAGAAAGACCAAACTACCTGCCCTTATTACTATCCTTCCACGTAAAGGTAAAATGGCGCTTGTATTCTCTTCTGTGACTCCAACCCAAGTCGAGCCCTTTGTTCCACTTTTTGGCGGGCTTCTCCACAGAAGCCCTCCAAAGTGGTGCCACTGTGTCTGGGGTACTTAGGATGGGTGGAGGGGAATGTAGGCACCCTGAACTGAGTTGCCTAGGCAACTCAAGTCGCACTCCGTCCTGATTGGCCCAAGTGGTGAGCCGGCCGGCTCACCACTTAGCATGTTTGAGTGACAGCTAGGCTGAGTGAATGGGGGTTTGCTGCATAAAAGCAGGGCTTTGGGGACTGGAACTTCAGAAGTCGTCACAGGACCTAAGAATCCGACGAGGGAGAAGCTGAGCCGACCTGCCACAACACCACTACCGGTGGAGCCCTGCCGGACCGTCTCACCACTTTTTCCCAACGACAGAGGAGATCTCCCGCCGGAGAGTCTTCTTTCTTTAACTGGTGGGGATAACCAGTTGCACCGTCTTCTCGCTTTCCCGACGTATCTCGTGGCCGCCTTGCCCGTGCCAAGCACCCCGGCAACTGGGATACCACGTTTTACCACGACTGCGAAACAAAGGTACCACCTTTAACCAGAAAACGCCACGGCTGGTTTCTTCCCTGGTAGTGCAACGACCTTCATCTTTCCTCCAAGTCGAAATCTTCTCTTCCACTGGACGACGACACAACTTGCACCCACTACCAGGAACAACTGCCACCGCTGGAGGATCCTTCCCACTTAAGGTACCGTGTCCCACCTGGCTTCCCTTGCTACCGACTGTACGGGGTAGATTTAGCCCCCGGCTTTCGAACCTGGGTTAGCCTGGGACACCTTGGCTAAACTTTTCTAAGTCTCTCCCAATGCTTTTCTGAACCCTCTGAAAGACTTTCTAAGCCTAGTGTAACTGTGTGATCTTGGGCGCATTTGTGCTCTGCTCTCTCTAAGAGTGGGCCCAGCCTTTGGACTTTGACTCACCAGTGACATTTTGCTCTCTGCCTTGCTAACAGTGTTCTGGAATCGTAGAGTGGTGTGCCTCTTCCTATTCTGTCTTTTTCCTTCCCTTTTTCACAAACTTATTAGAGTGCAATTTAGTTAAGCGCTCACCTCTGTATGAAAATAAGTGGTGTTTTACTGTGACTAATCTGATAAGGAAAAAGGGGTGTATATATTACAATAGTAACTGTGTTTAGGATATTTTACAATACGAGTGCTGGAGTGTTTCAACTGTGTGTTTTTAAATAAATAATTATATACTTTGATACCAAAAGCTGTGGTCAGTGTTTGATTGTATTATTGTGTCTGAGTGCCTATTGTGTATACTTTGCATACTGCCTAACTCTTCAAGAGGGAAGTCTGACTGCTCAGCCACAGCTACCAGGTAAATCTGGGTGGTACAGACTGCTACCAAGTGGGTTTACTGCCAACATCTGTAGTCTTAAATCTTTTGCAGTGGTCCCTAAGGGAACTGCACAGGTTTCTGCCTAACAGTCAGCTAACACTGTCAACATGTGTACTGGGTCCTCCCTGCGCTGATCTTCCATCTCACTGCAAATCAAAATGTCATCAACATACTGTAAAACTGTGCTTTCTGTCTGTATGTAGCCTAGATCCATCTGGATCACTCTGTTGAAGATAGAGGGTGACTCGCAGTACCCCTGTGGCAACCGAGCATGTTTCCACTTCTGGTTTCAATAAATAAAGCTGGTGAGATCGTGTGAGTCTGGGTGTAGTGGCACTGAAAAGAATGCATTCTTCAAATCAATGACCGTGAAACAGGTGGCTACTGCTGGGATGCCACAAAAAATTGCCGCTGGATTTGCTGCTACTGGATAGTCTGCTTCTACAATGTGGTTAAGAGGTCTTAAGTCCTGAATGAAATGCCATGACCCCCCGGTGGCCTTACGCACGGGGTACACTGCCGTGTTGCACGGAGATTCTGATGGTTGCAGAATGCCTCTCTCTATGAGGGTGTTGATTGTCTAATAAATGCCCTCATCTGCCTCCCTGTTTAGGAGATACTGTTTTACTCTTGGCAAAATGGCTCCTGGTTTCAATTTGATCTTTACTCCCCTTATGCTCTGTATGCACCCCACGTTATAAGGACTGGTGGTCCATAAACTGTCCGGTGCCTTGGCCATGTCCTTCTCCCAGAGTGTGGGTGGCGCCTCCAGCGTCATCGACATTCTCTGTGGTACCTCTCTGTAATGAAATCGTAACCAAAATGTTACTCTAATTTCAAACATCATCTCTATTTCCAGTCTCTCTTCGCCAAAAACGTCATCATCTGTCACTGTTGTTAGCCCGCACCCTTCTGCAACTGCAATGATTGCTCTCCAAGCCCTCGCAATGTCATCTGCTGCATGCACTGCAATCCAATCCTCTCTTGCCAATACGACCTCTATCTCTATGGACACTATTGTTCCATCCTGCGCACCCAATGGTGTCTCTCCTGAACAGATACTCATTTGGCACTCGCCATACCTTTCCTGCGATGCCTGGCATCCATTCAATGGCAATGTCTATCCCATATTGAAACATTTCTGGGGTCCATGGGCACCCCCGTCTGTACCGTGCGTCCTCAATATGCCTGGACAATCTGTTTTACATCCAACATGTGTATGCCTGGTGTTGAGCACACTATGCCCTTGTCTGTGAATGAAATGGCCATTTTTGGTCTGCTCATGAGGTCGCTCCCCAATATGTTTACAGGTGTCTGTTGAGAGTAAAGTAGAGGTAGTGATAAGCCATGATCTCCTATAGATAGTGAGATATTATCAGTAAAAGGAACCACTCCTTGAGGCCCAGAGAATACTTGAGTGTTCATAGCATAACATGAAAACGCAAATGTTCTTTCCCGGATGCATGACCTAGTCGCCCCAGTGTCAATACGAAAGGAAAATGTTTTGTCACCTATGCAAGGTTCCTCCGCAGCGTTGGGTGTGATCGACAGGATGGTACACAACAAGTTTGCCTGTGGGCTGTCCTATTGAGGATACATTGATAACCCGTTACCTGTAAAGGGGTTGTTCCCCACCATGGTTACTCCTCTTAATCTCCTAACCGACACTGTTGCCACTGTTTCCATGTGCTCAGGTGTGTCATCATCCTGTATCTGTGCTAACCTTTGTGTGTTCCCCCTGATCTGTGGTGCTTGCAAATACTGCAGTAGTGGTGCTGCCATTTGTGGTACCTGCGTCTTTATCTGTGATGGTGCTGGTGCTGGTGCTCGTGGCGTCTGCTGATATGTGCCTTGCATCTGCCCTTGTTGCTGTTGGCCCTGAGCGTAATAATCGTCCTGCCCCCCTTGATTATGTTGCTGGCCCTGATCTCCCCAATTCAGTTGTGCTCCTCTAAATCGGCATGCTCTTGAAATGTGTTTTAGCTGGCCACAGGTCCAGCACTGTGGTGGCTTCTTCCCCTGTCCTTGGAACCCCCCAAAAAGTCCCCTGAGTTCTGTTGCATCTGCTGCCCGTACCCCCTAACTCCCCCTGCAAACCCCCCTTGATTGTGATGTGCCTGTGGCCTGAAGCCATGCCTCCTCTGGAACCCTCCCCATCCTCGGAATTCCTGCTGTGAGCCGCCCGCCCCATGTACCCTCCTCCCATGGGCGGTGCAAACGGTTGTTGATACTACTGCTGTTGTGCTGGCGCTTGTTGGCTGGGGCTGGTTATAACTGCCCCTTCCATTGCATACTTTGATAGTTTATTTTGCAGTAGCTTGGCCTTGTCTGCCTTTCTCTCTTCCGCGTTTTGCTTAACCTTTTCCTGCCATACTCTACAATGGTGTACTATTGTGAGCTGTATTTTTGGCCATCCCTTTGCTTCCATCCCCACCAATGTTTTCAAACTCTTTTATACTGGCTCTGGTAGCCCCTGCACTAAAATGTGATGGTGTCATGGATTTAAAGACACGTCACACTCCAGACCAGGACTCTTTGCACTGGCCAGGGATGTGGTGCACAGTAAAAAGGCTTTTATTTTTTCTGATTCGGGTTCTTACTTTGAGAAGGCAGCCAACCCGTCTCACACTCTCCTTAACGTACACCCTGTGTCGCAATGGACCACAAACCAGGCCAGTGTGTAAAAGGAAATATTTATTTATTTTCAAATTCAAATGCAAAATCACACAAATCAAATTTCGGGCAGCAATCACCAATGTGGTGATAATTTAAACAGCAAATGATAGGGTACACTTAATTTAATTTAATATCGGACACATCAATGCAGAAAGGAAGGCAAGCAAGATTACTTTTTGGTACTACTTTTTTTTGTATTCTTTATTTATACATTGCAATACAAGAACACACAATTGGCAAACAAAGCAGGTAAAGATATCATAAACAGACAGTACATCCAAAGAATATCGATACTAATTGAAAGAAAAGGAGTAAGCAAAAAAAAATACAAACCCTTAGAACATGTCCGAGAGACCATCTCATCAACCCAAGCATCTGAGTCAGGCGGGACTCGAGACTTCCACTCTCACAAGATCAGTTTCTTAGCAATGGACCCCTAAACAATTTCTTTTTCTCAGAAATGGACAAATCCTCGAGTAAGGCACCACTCCCCAAAACCATCATCTTAAAATCCAAGTCAATACTACAATCCAAAACCTGTAGACAGATAGTACAAACCTCCTGCCAGAAACCTCTGACCCGGACACAATCCCAAAGCAAATGCTCAAGAGTGCCCCTCTCCACATCACAGCACCAACACACATCTGATTCAGACATACCTCTGTTTTTGAGCCTTTCCGTGGACCAAAACACCAGGTGAGAATTTTAATTTGCCTAGAACGCTCACATAAATTGATCGAGCAAAGCTTAACATTAGCACATATCTCCAGCCACGAATCTGCGGTGATCTCGCATCCCAGTCTCCTACTCCATTCATCCAGCAGACCAATGTTTTCTTTGTAGTTAGCAACAATCCGGCGATACACCTTACTTGCAACAGGCTGACAGTCCCCACAAAAAACTCCAAACTCACCGAATCATTCCTGTCGATCTCACCAATGCATTTCTTTAATTTCCTGTAATCTGCCACTGAAAGATTTTCAATATTGAAATCCTTGCATAAAATATCATAATCAATCCACTTCCCATCCCTGTACACATCGCCAATCCAATGAACTCCACCAACAAACCATTCCGGCCACAATATAGGTCCACGGTTCTCTGTAATCGCTCTATTGAGCCAAATCGATACAGTAGGTGATTCCAGGGCACTTGAGCCAAACATATAATGAAAATCTTTCCACACACCCCTCAAAAATTCAGTTAAAAGAGACCTCCTACCATGTTTGCTAACTGTCGTAAGTAGATCCCGCGTGGCTAGAGGACCCAAAGAGCTCGTCTCCGCCACTGCCCAAGCATTCGGAGAATCAACTAGTAAAGGAAGTAAAAACTGGCAAGAAAAGGCAAGATGATACGCCCTAAAATTGGGAACCCCAAGTCCCCCCTCTCAAAGGGCAGCTGGAGTTTCCACAGTTTCAATTTAGGAGGCTTCCCATCCCAAATGAACACCTGAAGAGTTGCATCAATCAATTTCCAGTAACATGCACTGATCTTCAACGGGAACATGCTCAAAACATAGTCGATTTTCGGAGCAATCACCATCTTCAAGGCATTCACCTTGACCCATAGCGATAAGCATAAAACTGACCACCTCTTCAGAGATACCTTCAGTTCACGACAGACCACATTCAAGTTCGCATCCACCATATCACTCACCACTGGGGTCAACCAAATCCCCAAGTACTTCATCTTGTGCAAACATCACTGAAAACCATAACTAGTCACCATTGATTTAGCGCAACTCCTTGTGATTGTTAAGACTTTGACCAGTTTATATTATATCCGGCCACCGTATGGAAACGATCCAAGATGTTCATCAAGGATTGCAAAGAAGTCCCCAAATCCCGTAAAACCAGCAAAAGGTCATCTGCAAAAAAACATAATTTCTGCTCAACTCCATGGAAGGGTACACCTTTTAAGCATAAGGCTTTACGTAAAGCAATAGCGAGCGGTTCAATGGCTAGAACAAACAGTAAGCGAGATCCCCTTGCGGTAAAACCAGGCGTCCTTACCGGGTCCTGCGAGGGGACCAGGGAGCTAACAACTGGCCAGTCGTAATCGGCCCGTTGTTAGCTCCCTCTCCCATTACAATTGAGCCCTATAGGGCTCGAATGGGAATGGGGAAGGTCCGGGCTCGGGTTCCAAGAGGGAGGAATTACCTGGCCCTCCAAACTCGGAATAGCCCAGTATTCCCCATTCAGGGAACTCGGACCCAGTTTTGATGGCAGCCATGCTGCCAATAGCGGCATGACTACCGCCAAAGCCGTAATGAGGCCCAAATAGTCTTATTCTGATGCTACATGTCATAATTTCATGTTATTGCTTGTTCATGTTACTGTCTTAATGTCAAAAGTCTGTTGATTGAAATGGGCAGTCCTTCAAATCTCCACAGCCAGCCTGCCCCCTCTGGGTCAACTTGAACAGGGGTTGCCATGGTGCCCTTTGATCCTAGGCAGCTGTCTGATTTCATGGCATTCAGATGCAAGACACAGGCAGGGCTAGGTTGAAATAACACGAATTCTGTGCTGTTTCAGAAACGAAAATGTCACCAGGGCGATGTCATCTGGAATGCAAGTCATTTTTCAATGCAGCACATAACATTTTGTCATTCAGGGGGAATGAGGCTATGCAGGTCCGTTTTTAGTTGCAGTGTTGATATACTTGTCCCACAAGTGCCAGAGTGGGTTTCCATGAAGGCACAGCCTTGGGATGTTTAAACATGAAAGGAGGATAATTGCCATACCGTCTTAAAGGTCATGTGTGCAATTTTAGCATTCAGCAAAACAGAACAGTAAGGGGCCGATTCATGGAACAAATGTGCGCCGAAAAAAGTGGCGGAAGCTGGCGCAAGCAGGCGCAAGCGTGAAAAAGGAAGCGCATGTGCACGTGTGCGTTCATGGAAGTTCCTGTGCGTGTTTTTCTCGGGGTGTGCGCCAAACCCGTGTGTGACGCACACAGGCGCACACGCTATTGCACCATCCCGAACGCCGTGCGCGACACGCACAGGGAAAGCGCACAACGTCTGCGCACATACCAAAAAGGGGGTGGGAAACGGGGCGTAACGCACGGAATGGGGAACAACGTGTGAAAAAGAAGGCGTAACTGGGGAAGTACTGCAGGGAAATACACGGAACGCCCACACGCACGCGAAAAACTCGTATTAATGGATTTGAATACGGGAAACAAGCGCACGCTAAAAGACACGTACAGGCGTCAACACGTCCGCCACAGGAAAGCAGGCATAAGCGCCCCCGCCCACAGTATAAAAGCACGCACAAACAACAAACACGTACATACCGCTACGATCAATGCCCCATTTGTCGCAGCACTGATTGTGGGACACCGCAGGAGGAGGAGAATAGCCAGGGCCCGCATTTTTTCCCCCGGACAAGCCTTTTTGGGATGCCTGACGACCAGGTCTATGGCAGGCATAGGTTTCCACCTTGTATCATCCTAGACCTGGTCAGGGAGTGTGAAGATGACCTTACATCACCCACCCTTTGCTCCCAAGCATTGAGCCCCTTGGAGAAGGTGCTCAATGTCCTGCATTTTTTGCCCACTGGGTCATTTCAGCAGACTACTGCCATAGTGGGCGGGTCTCACAGGCCACACAGTCATGCTGCCTACACCAGGTGTTGGCAATCATGACTGCGCGCCCCTCAGTCTGCAGGCACACATACATGCCCAGAACACCCGCAGAAAGGCATAGCCGTCGTCCAGGTCTTTTACGAGTGGCACACTTCCCCAAAGTGCTCAGTGTCATAGATTGCACCCATGTGGCCCTACGTCCACCTAGGGCCACTGAGCACATCTACCGAAACCGCAAGCACTGGCATTCCATCAACGTGCAGGTGATATGCGATGCCAAGGGAATAATCACCTCTGTCTATGCAAACTACCTTGGCTCCACCCATGACAGTTTCATATACAGAATGTCCGCCCTGAGCCGGGCCCTGGAAGCTGGGCAGTATGACGACACATGGCTCCTAGACGAGTACAAATGACCGTGCACACAGACAAATATCCAACCCCAATAATCACAACCATTATCACCGCTCCAGGGGACAGTGCCTACCCTCTGAGCAACCACATGATGACGCCAATCCGGAACCCCACCACACCACCCCAGGTAAGATACACCACAGCCCATATTGCAATCAGGGGCATAGTGGACCGCACATTCGGAGTGCTCAAGTCACGCTTCCGCTCCCTTGACCACTCTGGCGGCCAGCTACTCCATGCACCCCCAGTAGTGTGCAGGATCATTGTGGCAGCATGTGTCCTGCACAATGTTGCAACATGGCAGGGTGTACCTGTGGACATGGTGGTGCCTCCACATCCCCAACCACAGGCACAGGCGCTGCCCATGGGAGGGGATAGGGCAAGTGGCGAGGCAGCCCGGACCCAGCTTGTGGCCACATTTTTCACCTAAACTCCCACCCCTGCAGAGTGCACACAGGCCTGGCACATGCCAGGTGACAATCGATGATGACAAAGAGACAGTCAACTGTCACAACCTTACCACCCTGAGAATGTTGCCATGGAAGTGCCACATTGTGTGCATCCCTAGCTACTCAAACCTAACCAATCCTGTGTGACCAAAAGGTACACATGCAAGGTGTGTATCACACAGACTTGTAAAACAGGCCATGACAATCACTGGTATGTCAGACAAAGCCACCAAAACCACAACATGACATGGCAAGCATTAGCAAAATACCAACACAATAACAGTAATGTACACATTGACATGTGAAAAATGCAAAGAGGCGTCAGACAATGATGCCTGACATGGAATCAGATGAAATGACTGACCAACAACCTACCACACAAAGCAAGTCATACCCAAATGCATAACAACCGTTGTAGCTTGACCATAACAATGAATGCCTGTTCACATGCACATTGTGCACGGCAAAATAAACACTGCATAATACGTGTGCTGTGTCCATCTCCTGCAACACACTGCTCAGCACACAGCATAGTGGCCAGTCATTGTGTGTGATGCACACCCTGAGCATCATATGAAAATGACAAACTAAATAAAAAAACAAATCACGCTTGTACAGGATCCACAAATGGTCATAGATCATGTGTTGCAGGGACACAGTGGTCCCCAGAAGGCTAACTGTGTGCACATATGGACAGGGAAGGGTGGTTGTACATGTTGTGGATCATAGTGCGAGTGTGTGTGTCAGTAGGGACATGAACTCAATGCATGCATGTGCAGTCAAGTGACCATCAGTGTCCTCATCACATGTGAACATTGCCCATGTGTACACCCCAGCATGTCAAACCACAACTATACCCTCACACCTGAAAGGTAAACACAACACATGAACAGCCATTGATCAGCAGAATACATCATGTACATAAGATACCACAATTACAATGTCAGGGTGTCCATCACACTGTGGGGCAAGGCAACTGTCCAACAACAAAATACCCCCCCTCTCTCACATATCACCATGACCCACTGAACAACTGCGAATGGGGTATGTAGCCTTCATCCTTGAAGTTCACCTGGCCGCAGGATCACCCTTCCCCTTTGTCTCCATCTTCCACCTTGCGTGTAAAAAGTGTCCAGCACCCTCAGAGGACACCTTGACTTGCAAAAACACCAAATCAAAGAGAACCCAAAGCAGGCCAACACAGAAGCCAAGCAAAAAGCCTGCAGGCAGCAAAACAAACCAGAAGAGCCTCCAGTAGATGACTTGAAGTAGCAGTATGTCACAAAGCCCAAGTACTAGCACAATGATGGAACAACCAAGGTAGCACAGTAAAACAATGTCACAACAGGATGTGTACCACGTGTGGTACATAATATCGAATGATGCACCACAAACTGATGTGTACTGTCACAGTTCCCGTGTACAGGCGCAGGAGTGGCATGAACCAACCGCCCCCATTGTGGTCTGGGTGCCTGCAAGGTCAAACTCACACAGGCCTCTGAGACCCTGGTGGGGAAGGAGGGTCAGGGATATGCAGTCGGGACAGGCATTGGTATACTGGATAACCGGAATGAGGGGCAGGAGAGGGGAGTAGGATTGACAAGGGAAAGTAGGGAATGTGCAAAAACATAATAATCACATTAACACATACACAATCAGACCAAACGTGTACATCATGCACATAGTGCCAAATTACTCAAATTGAAGTCAAAGAGAAACTTATCTCTGGGGTGAGTGCTGGCCTCCTGCCTGCACACTCTCAGGTCCGGTAACATGAGCAGTTCAATGCTGAAAAGCGAACCAGAGTCACTAATCTGTGCGTGCCCATAACACACACACACACCACCATGCATGCCCCAAAGTAACAAGATACTCTAAAAACTATCTGGTGTGGTGCTTCGTACCCATACGTAAGATTCCCCCTGTGATGGGTTATACACAGTCAATGCAGTAAGTAATGCGCTGGTGGGTGCGTGGCAAATGTTAGACCAATGTGTCAAGATTCACACAACATCCAATGTTCCCTGGGTAAGCATCCAGACGCATTTAGCAAGGTACGACTTCAGTACAAGTTGTGTTCCAGCATAACCTAAATAAAGTAGGTAGTACATGTGGCAATTCAAACTTGTAAATGAAATGCACTGCACACAAGTCTGGCCCTCGCTGTCTGTCCCTGTGAGCTGCTTCTTTCCCTGTCTTGGAATGCTACATGGCTAATACAACCGCCTCAATGGACCATGTTGGACCGGAGGATATGTGCCACTGCCCCTGCGTGTGCCCCTGACAACTTTCCCATCAACTGCCCATTACTCCACCAATGCATCTTAGCTGCACTGTGCACTTCAACACCAATATCTGTCCAAGCTCACCGTCAGTGGTGCTACTTAGCATGCATGTGCAAGTGTCATGGTGGATGGTTGGCTGCGGTGTGGCCCCCTTGTGCTGCTCAACTTGCCTGGAGTTCCTTGAAACATGACAGCTTCTGTATGATGTATGAGCGCAATCCCTGTGGCTCTGCCTGTGCACACATGTGCATTTCTGCACCACTGAACGTGGCCAGCTTCCAGACATCAAATGGGCCATGTCTGCTGGGAAAGGCGGTCTGGAGGCTCATCCCTCTGCAGAAAGGGCAGAAACACATGATTAATGCATGAAATTTCCCTGTGTGTGTCTCCTCAGGCATGTCATGAGTGGACCATGTCAGAGACGTACATCTGAAATCACTCCATCAGTGCAACCTTCCCAGCCAAAGTGTGTCAGCCACTGTCTACAGCATGAATTGCATGAAGCACATGTACAGCAAAGATAAGAAACACACTACACAATGTACAGCAATGAATGCACACATGAATCATGAAACCACCCATCTAGCAAAGGAAGAACTGTGGTCAAAATCACCCATATCATCCCCACTAGGGGTGTCAACACAAGTAGTACAGCAGCAGACATGCCACAGATATGACAGTCCAAAGCCCTTTTGTAATAGGCTGTAACACTGAACCATCCTTGCAAGCCCATGGATAAGGGAAGCAGGAGTGGCATATGTGAGTCAGGACCCCAAGCTGCAAACACATACACGAGACAAGCTTGAAGGGACCAGCTGGAACAGACAGTGGATGCTTTCAAAAGCCACAAAGCACCACACCGTCACATGAAAGCACAACAGACAAGCAATTTTAAACTATATTATCTAATTACACTAACTATCAAAAACCTACATTACCTAATTAAACTAACTGTCAAATAGAAACTTAACTAACTAAACTAAAAGAAAAATGAAAAATGGCAACATACGACCCGGGGGGGAGGCACCCAGGAGGGGGGAGATACAGGGTGATGCTCAACACCCACATGCAATGATGTTGAGGAAAAAAAAAAAACTCCATGGGCTCAACGCTTGCATGGCCCGACCTATGTGGGAGATATCTCGTCATCCGAGTCTGGCTCTTCCTGGAAAGCAGGACGTGTCACAGGAGCCTGACCATGCCTAGCCGCAGCTTGCCCCTCGTTGGCAGCAAGTCTGCCGGACAGGTGAGCCTGGTTCTGTGCGGCGATGACACATAGGTATGCATGCAGAACCTCATATGATACGCGTGCTTCCTCTTGCAAGGTAACACGTGTAACACAGAGTTCCTCCTGCAAGGCCTGGCTGGACAACTGATGCACCTCCCGGCAAGCATGTAGCTGTCATGATGCCTACCCCCGGGGACCCAGACCACGTCCAGCAACCCCGGAAGCAGGCATTAAGTTATCCTAAGCAAGCCCAAGCACCCCTGCTAGGGGCTATTTGGGTCCGTGCCAGGCTCATATGGAGAGTCAGTCCTGGCACCATAGGCACCAGGCTCATAGATTAAAAATTACCTGATGCAGACCATGCTGCAAACTTACCTGATGCAGACCATGCTGCAAGAGCTCCAAGCCAAAGGAGGCTTGGAAGGGACTACTTTACTTAGGGACTATTTTTTACTCGGGCGGGGTTGGGGAGGAATACTTACCTGGGACTACTTTGGATGCTATTGAAACCATGCCCGAAGAGCAGCACATGCTTCGCGTTATTCTGCATCCAGCAGCGTAACGCTCACCGTGCATCCAGCCTTCTGCCACACCCGCCCCGAGTTTGGAGCTCCTAGAAAAAGGGAGAAAGAAGCAGAAAAGGTTAGAACAAGAGCAATACCTTTAATCCTTACCTAAATTCCCAATCCATCGCGCCTTCGAGCTGGAAGAAAGAAGTTATTTTTTGCGTGTTGCCTCGCCTGCTGCAGCGCCGCGCTGAACTCACCGGCCTTCGCAGCATCTTCACATTCCACCGCATCCTCCTGCATGTTCCGCCGCACTTAGGCACCTAAGGAGAAGACAAGAACAGCAAGGTGAGCCAAGGGAATACACAGAGGAATATTAGTTACCCCCCCATAGACTTACCTGATTTTACCACCGGGGGTACTATTCCTCTTCACGGGTCGGCGCAGCTTCCACTGCATCTTCGCCGAACCCCGGCCCCTAAGGGGAAACAAAAGGACAGCAAGGTGAAACAAAGGGACTAACCAGGGGAACCCTCCTCACCACAATAGACTTACCTTATTTTACCGCCGGAAGTATTATTCCCCAAGACTTCATACTTTCTCTCAGTGCCTGAATAAGGGAGAAAGCAACAGGTTACATATTGACATTATTTTATCAAACTGTGTTGGAAAATACAAATCCTTACCAGAATACTACCGGTTACCATGAGGAACTCTTCATTAGGGTCAAGCTGCAAACTGCAAGGAATCGGACAAGAGTGAAAGTCAGGCATTTGAACTCTTACGAACTTTATACTTACCGCGTCTTGCCGGGAATCTCAGAGTCAATTTTGTTCTGGAACTCACCAATTCCTTCGAGCCAGTGAAGCAACTGGTTATCAACGCGCCCCTGCGCTCAATGCAGGATGGAGAGCTCATCTTTTCAAACCATCAGGTGAGACTATAAGAGGGGACATCAAAGGTGATCTGTGGGGAGAACAGCGGGGGTGGGGGGATTTACGCTCAACTCCACGGGTGGTTAATTCCCTTTTTCCATTTGCAGAAGAATATTCCTATGGGCCAAGCAAACGAAGCTAGGTGGGCCAGTGCAGTCCGTCATCTCGGCCCTAAGCGTCACATTGATGGAGACCGCAGCTGTCCAGTTCCGATCGACGCTTCTGTGGGAGCCAGGTGAGCGTAACAGTTGCTCAGCCAAGATGTTACGCTCAAGCTGCACAAACCTCTCCTCTGACCGCTCCCTCTGGGACATCAGAAGGACACCAAGAGTGGATCTGAGGGAAGCATACTCCTCCCTCAGGGCCTCCATGTGTGCCTCTGCGTGAGCAGCAATTGCTTCCCGCAGTGACAACATTTCAGCCTGGCGTGCCCTGTCTGAGGCTGCCATGCCCAGCCTGAGCGAGCGGGCTGTGGACCGTGCCGCCTGCTGCTGGAGAAGCACCTGCCTAGCAGGGGGGAGCATGGATTGGGCTACACGCTCCATGCTCACAGCAATGTTCTCCATTGCTGCCCCCTGGCGTTCAGAATTGGCAGTCATGACTTGCTCCAACTCAGTATACAGCGGTTGCGTGCGGCGACCGCGTTGCTGGGCTTGACACCTGCGGAATCCAAGGACCGGGTGTCCTCGTTGTGTTGGCACCGCCCGTGGCTGCACGACTACATGCCCCCGTCAACGTGATGGCCCAGGCACATCAGTGACTGGTGTGGAGGGTGACCCTGCTTCCCGATCCACCACAGGCGGAGGCTCCAAGACTGTCTGACCCCTCAGTGCAGGTGTCACGGACAGAGGAGTGCCCACATCAGAATCACTCACCCCAGACATATGGACCTGATGCACATCCAACTCGACATGGACATCAGAGTGGTCATCAGGGCCGGACTCATTGCCAGCCAAACACAACATGGACTGTAGCACATGTGGGTTTTCATGGCCTACCACCCCACGACCCCCACTTGTGCCGGGTTGCTGTAGTGATAACAACCCTGTGCCTGGCATGACAACACCATCCTCTGGCTCCATTGCGTCATCATCTGAAAAGTAGAGACAAAAAAGGTCACTACACATGTTAGAAGCACACAACACACACACAACATAGACATCACACAGACACCAAACACATGAAGCAGACATGTCACACACAAAAGAGAACCTGCCATGCATGCTGGGTCAACTTGACATTGCTTCTGTGATTAGGCATGTAGAAAGGTGTTATATCTCTCTGAAGTGGGTCGATGCAGTGCAGCACATTTGTACGTTACTCACTATCCACATGTACAAGTACTTCATGATGTGTATCAGAAAATGTGAAGGCAGTGCAAGGTCAACTTCAGGCATCACATGCAATGTGCATTCAATGGGTAGCATGGCTACAAGCAAACCACCCCTCCCCCCAAGTGCAAATGTAGGGATGCCTTGCATGGTATCAAAAGGCTGAACATAGAGCTGTGTATTGACAGACAGTGTTGACTAGCATCAACTGCATCATGTGAGTCAAGTGACAACACAGAAAATGATGATGGGACAGTAAGCTGGACACATGATGCAACCTCAGGAGTACACCCACGTGTGAAGAAGATACTACACCAGTTGGACAGAGTCATTGGCCATGAAACAGGCTGAAGCCTGTGACCCACACAGACTGTCACACCCTAAACATGTGTGTGACGCAGGACTCAGCCCCAGTGGCCATGGGAAGGCTGATGAAATGCCATGCAATGTAGGTCACCCTGGACTCGTACTACAATGATCATCCAGTCAAGGACACATCGGGGCATGCGTGGAATACACATGGAGCATTAATGGGCACTCATGTCCCTGCAGGGCATCTGACCTCTGCACAGTCCAAGTGAGACACCCTGCATCAAGTACAAAGGATGTACCACACAGCATATGTCTGGCAGATTTGCCGCTGGAAGTTAGCATGTACACAGGATGCATGAACAGGCAAGTACTCAACAGCAAAATTGAAGCAGACTAGTGCAAAGGTGAAATTGGGATGCAGAGGGGGGGTGGAGGGGCAAGGGAGCATGCCTACATGGAGTACCCGCATGCATGCAGAGGACACATGTACGTCAGTCGTGCTATGACATAGTCCCTGGGCTGAGAGGACGGTCACCCCAGGCTACATGCAGAAGGGCCAGTGAGCTGGAACATGGACCGGAGGGGCATCCTGGTGACCAACATGTGTGTAGGGTGCAATAGTGGTGATGAGGACAGTTCCCGTCTGCTCCACATTTCCACCATCCTGCAGAGCAGCCATGCATCAGTGAAGCATTGCATTACTTGCACATCAGAACCATGTACACGTGACATGTAGTGGCAGTCATGCACAACACATCACACAAGTAAAACACACATGTCCTCAACAAACACGCAGCAACACTCACTGGACTGGGCATCAAAGTCCTGCATCTCTCCCACTCCTTCGACCGATTCTGATGGTATGAACTCCGCAACGAGTGACTCATGCGGAGTGAGGTCTTCCTCCTCAGGTGCAGGCCCACTGCCAGTCACCAGAGTCAAGTTGTAATTTGAGGCACACTTAGCCTTAGCGCTGCGTTTGAGGTCATTCCAATGCTTTTTGCACTCTTGGACCTTGCGCACCTCATGGCCGAATGCACTCACATGCTCCGCAACTTGCTTCCAGTGGGTATCATGGTGGGCAGCCGTTGTCTGACAATTAGGCCCCACTAGCATGTCACGGCTGTGGTCCCGCACGTAGTCCACGAGGAAGTCCAGTTCCTGGTTGCAGAAAGGCTTCTTCCTCGACATGCAGGAGGTAGTGGCTGTGTGTGGGGTCCCAGCCTGTGCTGCAGGTGCAACATTCCTCCTCTTGGATTGTGACGCAGACCCTGGCTGGAAAATGCCACCCTGATCAGTATGGCCAGTGGCACTGGTGGATTGAGCCAAAGGAGTGGCAGTTGGAGGGACGACCAAAGGCCTGACTTGCGTCAGTGGCAGCTGGGTGCCCTCTAATGGACCCTGCGCAGCACCATCCGCTGTGGCAGGGTCATTGACTGCGACTGTTCTGGTTGACAGACTCACAACCAGGGTGTTGTTGGCTGCATCTGCCCCTGCACTTGCCAACCCCCGGCTGTTCGGGGCAGCAGATGACATTACTGCCCCAGGGATACGTGTCTCGGTCAGGGCAGCCCTGCATGCTACTACGGTTTGCCTCCTGCACTGTTGGACATCTTCTAAAGACACTTCAAGTGCCAACGCAGCCTGCGCTGGGAGACCCTGAGCCTGGGTGGTGGTGTCCACAGCTGCACCTGCAGCTACCACTACCCTTGGGCCCGTGGCAGTTGATGAAACGGACTGCCAGGTCACACGGGCGCCAGTGCCATCTGCAGGAGCTGCATCTCCCTGAACCACAGGGGTTGGTGGCATGACTGCACTGACACATGGCACAACATTGTGCACAAGTGGCGCACCCCTGCCTCTTCCCCCTCTGCGGACACCCTGGACACCCTGGAGTCCCCCTACTCCCTGGTCACCCCGGCCACGTCCCTGACCATGCCCGCTACGAGGAGTACGCCCAGCTGAGGCGCCCCTCACCTTTGGTGGCCTCCCAACCATAGCACAGATGGAGTAGTGCCAATGGGAGGTGTACACCACAATTTTCTTGGGCAATTGGGGTGAAGGGCGTGGGATGCAAGATGTTAACAGCACCCCTGCACCTGCAAGGCTCTATGTGACCCCGGTGATGTAGTGACGGGTCACGCAATGCTCAGGTACCCCAAAACTGCAGTAAAACCGTGCACGCAACCCCTGCAGCCTACGTGCATGGAATTAACCTCCCGCAGTACGCGGTGGAACCCAGGAACACGAAAGATGCATACGTGTGGGACACGCAGGTTACTATGACCTCGGAAACGGGTATGCAATACACAGGGGCACCCGCAGTGGGAAAAATAGCGTACGTGACTCACCGTCAGACTAGCGCGATGATGAAAAACATGCGTAGCCAATACCCCCGCCAAAAGAAGAGATACGTCCTTGATCCACTGTGAAGTTGTGATGGCACACGAAACAACACGAAGTAGCAACACACACGTCGGTCTCCACGAAAGGCACATACTGTGAACTGCTGCCCCTCTCACCTTTAACCCGTGCTGAGGGAAATGCCCGCGCGCGTCGCGTCACTTATGCGCGTAGGCCCTTTCCTCGGATTACACGCATTCACATGCAGTTTTTTCATGCACTGAACCACTATGCACACGTCACGAGGGAAACGCCCGCGCGCGTAACGTCACAGATGTGCTTACACGCTAAGGGCCTTTCCTCGGATTTCACGCTGACGTGCACTTTTTTGACGTGCCAAATCACTCTGTATCAAGCTGGCCACGCGAAAACACATGGAAGACCACGCTCCTGCCCAAAAGGCCGTTTTCCTGCCCCCAAGAGCCCCGAGCACGCTCCCACCTACCATCTGCTGCTGCCTGCCTGCTGCCCACGTGCCCTGCTATTTGGTGCCTGCACCTCAGCCATCTGCAGGGGTCCAGTTGCTGTGTCCACCCCTGTTAGAACAGAAGACTCCCGACTGGGATAACATCGCTCCACAGCCCAGCCCCAGGATCCAGTTGCCCACCCACACCTGCCTCAGGGGTCGCCATGTCGGGCCAAACACCATCCGAGACCACTGGCGACCCCCAGCCAGAGAGGCAGAGGGCCACCAGCTTCAGCGAGAAGGAAGTTGGTGTCCTGGTGGAGCATGTCCTGGGGCACTATGATGCCCTCTTCACACCATCGCGCGCTGACAAGGAAGGACGGAGGAGGATCTAGACGGACATCGTGGGTGCCATCAACGCGGAGGGGGGGCACCCCGAGACATGAAACACATCCAGAAGCTCTGGGAGGACTACAAGGCCAGGACCCTCAGGAAGGCCCGGCACCTCTTAGGGGCAGAGGATGCAGTGGGGCGCCGGGGCCAGCTTTCCAACCAGCAAATGAGGGTCCTGGAGCGCATTCACCCAGTGCTTCACCATCAGATCCTCAGGATGCAGGCCCATCTGGAGTCGAGCGGTAAGTGGCCATGCATTGCTGTGTGAGACAGGGCATGTTGCAGTGTGCTGGTAGTCTGATACTTGCCTGTATGTGTGACATAGGCCATGTATGGAAGTGTGTGTGCAGGGACATCATGGTCATGCATGTGAGACCAGTAATGTGTGAACCACATGGATGGTGCATGTGTCCAATGCAACATGGGGAGCTGTATGCAGAATGCACACATGAATGCATGCCAGTCTATGTTCTTGGTCATGGAGGGGGGGTGAGGGATGGGTGCTTCTCTCATGTACATGTATGGTGTGCATGTCTGTGTGTCTGAGAAGCGTGTGTGTGACTTTGAACTGCCATGGATGCATGACACATCCTGGGGGGGAGCACGCCATCACGAAGAGCAGTGTCGCGATGTGGCACTGTCGGGAGGGGCCCTTGGTGGGTTCCTACATGTGTTGCGCACTCTGTCGAACCTCTCCTCCTCTTTGGAGACTATGCGCCAGTCGTCCTCCTGCCGTCTTCTGGCCCATATTCCACCAGGGCCCCCTGTGGACCTGGCCCGACCAACAGAGCCAGCTTGGTGGAGATCCCATTCCTGCCACAGTTGGGAATCGGCGGTCCAGCAGGGGTGGACACCACAACTGGAGACCAGCTGATGGAGGATGTGCAGGCATCATCGGACAGGGCACATGGACAGCAGCAGCAAGAGCAGGCTCTAGGTGGGAGCAATGATGGCTCGGGGCCATCAACATCAGGGGGGCAGGCATCGGCCAGAGGGCAGGAGGACCCTGGAATGGGTGTGTCTTCCGTGTGGCTGCGGTTGGGCCAGTGTATAGATGTGGAGAGGCGGCGGGCGGAAGAGGCACGGCTCACAATGGTCAGGGCGGAGAACTCCATGCGGAGGGCACTGAGGCGTGCCGAGTGCCTCGAGGCTATCGCAGGGAGTTGGAGTCCAACATGGCATTGTCCCTGCGTACCCTTGCGCCATGTAAGAGGACTGCCTCCAGGACATTGACCAGGAGTTCGATGATGCCCTGGCCCGGGACATCGGAAAGTGAGCCGTCGGACTAGCCTGCCGCCATTGTAAATAGTTTTTAGTGTTAGGTTTAATTTTCGTTTTCATTTATTTTTGGGTGATTGGACTATGCCCCACAGTTTTGTATATAGTTATTTCTTAGGTAGTTTCTTAGATAGGTTTCAGTTCTTTTGTTGGGCTCATGAACCCTTTCAAAATTGCTTGTACATAGTTGGACTGTATATGTACATTTTTTTTGGATTTCACCATGGAGCAATGGAATTTGATTTTTACGTTTCCTTTGGATTTGTTTTGGTGGACAGAGAATTTGGACCATTTTTCTTTAGCATTTATTTGGATTGCATCTACATTTCATTTTTCATATTTTTGGACATTCATTTCATTTCATGTTTGCATTATTTTTTTGCCTTTCATTTCATTACATTGATTTTGTTAATAATACATTTTGATATTTTAATTCCATGTGGGGGATTCGCTCATTGGGTTCATGCATGTGAAAATGTGGTTTTACACAATCTATGGCAAACAGTTTGTGTGTGTGACGGACATGTGTTGATGTACATGGTTGAATTTTGATTTGTGTCCTGACATAGGCATGTCGGTGTGGGGTGGATTGTTGAAATCATTGCATGTCAAGACTGGGGTGGCGTGCTGTGGTATTTTGGTGCACATGAAGCCCATGATTGTGCAGCTTCCTTTCGTGTTTCACGGGGACATGAGTCGGGGCCTGCTGACAGGTGCCCCTCAATGCTGGGTGGATGGGGGAGCTGGGGGACATGAGTCAGGGCCTGCTGGCAAGTGCCCCTCAATGCTGGCTGGATGAGGGTGCTGGGAGACATGAGTCGGGGCCTGCTGGCAAGTGCCCCTCAATGCTGGCTGCATGGGGGTTCTGGTGGACATGAGTCAGTGCTCACTTGTGCATGTTGACATGTGGGCTGGCTGGGGGGCTTCGCCAGGGTGGATGGGCTGCCAGTGGGGCATGGCCAGGGGTGCAGTGTGTACTCCTGTGGTGGGGTCTGCCTGCAGGCCCTGGGGAGGGGGGAGAGTGCACACCTGGGAGGATACACAATGCCAATTCGTTGGGGCACCCCCGAAATACACGTACCCCTCTCGCACAGGGCCAATCGTGTGTAAAACTTCCCTTGCACCCCCGAAATACACGTTCCCCGTTTGCACAGGGCCAATCGCGTGTGAAACTTACTGCGCACCCCAGAAATACACATACCCCGCTCGCACAGGGCCAATCATGTGTAAAACTTCCTGCGCACCCCCAAAATATGCATACTTCGCTCGCACAGGGACAATCGCGTGTAAAACTTCCTGCGCACCCCTGAAATACACATATCCCGCTCGCACAGGGCCAATCGCAGGTAAAACCTCCCGCGCACCCCCGAAATACACGTACCCCGCTCGCACAGGCCCAATCGCGTGTAAAACCTCCTGCGCACCCCCGAAATACACGTACCCCGCTCGCACAGGGGCAATTGCATGTGAAATTTCCCGCGCACCCCCGAAATACACAAACCCCGCTCGCACAGGGCCAATCGCTTGTGAAACTTCCTGCGCACCCCAGAAATACACGTTCCCCGCTCGCACAGGGCCAATCGCGTGTAAAACTTCCCGCACACCCCCGAAATACGCATACTTTGCTCGCACAGGGACAATCGCGTGTAAAACTTCCTGCGCACCCCTGAAATACACGTACCCCGCTCGCATAGGGCCAATCGCAGGTAAAACTTCCAGCGCACCCCCGAAATACATGTACCCTGCTCGCACAGGCCCAATCGCGTGTAAAACCTCCTGCGTACCCCCGAAATACACGTACCCCACTCGCACAGGGCCAATCGCATGTGAAACTTCCCACGCATCCCCGAAATACACATACCCCGCTCGCACAGGGCCAATCGCGTGTAAAACTTCCTGCCCACCCCTGAAATACACGTACCCCGCTCGCACAGGGCCAATCGCAGGGAAAACCTCCCGCGCACCCCCAAAATACACATACCCCGCTCGCACAGGCCCAATCGCGTGTAAAACCTCCTGCACACCCTCGAAATACACGTACCCCGCTCTCACAGGGCCAATTGCATGTGAAACTTCCCGCGCACCCCTGAAATACACGTACCCTGCTCGCACACGGCCAATCGCGTGTAAAACTTCCTGCGCACCCCCGAAATGAACGTTCCCCGCTAGCACAGGGCCAATCGCGTTTGAAACTTCCCGCGCACCCCAGAAATACACGTTCCCCACTCGCACAGGGCCAATCGCGTGTAAAACTTCCCGCGCACCCCCAAAATACACATACTCCGCTAGCACAGGGACAATCGCGTGTAAAACTTCCTGCGCACCCCTGAAATACACATACCCCGCTCGCATAGGGCCAATCGCGTGTGAAACTTCCCGCGCACCCCCGAAATACACATACCCCACTCGCACAGGGCCAATCGTGTGTAAAACTTCCTGCGCACCCCCGAATTAGACGCTCCCCGGTAGCACAGGGCCAATCGCGGGTGAAACTTCCTGCGCACCCCAGAAATACACGTACCCCGCTCGCACAGGGCCAATCACGTGTAAAACTTCCTGCGCACCCCCGAAATATGCATACTCCGCTCGCACAGGGACAATCGCGTGTAAAACTTCCTGCGCACCCCTGAAATACACATACCCCGCTCGCACAGGGCCAATCGCAGGTAAAACCTCCCGCGCACCCCCGAAATACACGTACCCCGCTCTCACAGGCCCAATCGCGTGTAAAACTTCCCGCGCACCCCCGAAATACACGTACCCCGCTCGCACAGGGCCAATCGCGTGTGAAACTTCCCACGCACCCCAGAAATACACGTTCCCTGCTCGCACAGGGCCAATCGCATGTAAAACTTCCCGTGCACCCCCGAAATACGCATACTCCGCCACACAGGGACAATCGCGTGTAAAACTTCCTGCGCACCCCTGAAATACACGTACCCCGCTCGCATAGGGCCAATCACAGGTAAAAATTCCTGCGCACCCCCGAAATACACGTACCCCGCTCGCACAGGCCCAATCGCGTGTAAAACCTCCTGCCCACCTCCGAAATACACGTACCCGCTCGCACAGGGCCAATCGCATGTGAAACTTCCCACGCACCCTCGAAATACACATACCCCACTCGCACAGGGCCAATCGCGTGTAAAACTTCCTGCGCACCCCTGAAATAGACGTTCCCCGCTAGCACAGGGCCAATCGCATGTGAAACTTCCCACGCACCCCAGAAATACATGTACCCCGCTCGCACAGGGCCAATCGCGTGTAAAACTTCCCATGCACCCCCGAAATACACATACCCCGCTTGCACAGGGACAATCGCGTGTAAAACATCCCGCGCACCCCCGAAATACGCATACTCCGCTCGCACAGGGACAATCGCGTGTAAAACATCCTGCGAACCCCTGAAATACACGTACCCCGCTCGCACAGGGCCAATCGCAGGTAAAATCTCCCGTGCACCCCCGAAATACACGTACCCCACTCGCACAGGCCCAATCGCGTGTAAAACCTCCTGCGCACCCCCGAAATACACGTACCCCGCTCTCACAGGGCCAATTGCATGTGAAACTTCCCGGGCACCCCCGAAATACACGTACCCCGCTCGCACAGGGCCAATCGCATGTAAAACTTCCGGCGCACCTCCAAAATGAACGTTCCCTGCTAGCACAGGGCCAATCGCGTTTGAAACTTCCCGCGCACCCCAGAAATACACGTTCCCGACTCGCACAGGGCCAATCGCGTGTAAAACTTCCGCGCACCCCCGAAATACGCATACTCTGCTCGCACAGGGACAATCGCGTGTAAAACTTCCTGCGCACCCCTGAAATACACGTACCCCGCTCGCATAGGGCCAATCGCAGGTAAAACTTCCCGCGCACCCCCGAAATACATGTACCCTGCTCGCACAGGACCAATCGCTTGTAAAACCTCCTGCGTACCCCCGAAATACACGTACCCCACTCGCACAGGGCCAATCGCATGTGAAACTTCCCGCGCACCCCCGAAATACACATACCCCGCTCGCACAGGGCAAATCGCGTGTAAAACTTCCTGCGCACCCCCGAAATAGACATTCCCCGCTAGCACAGGGCCAATCGCATGTGAAACTTCCTGCACACTCCCGAAATACACATACCCCGCTCGCACAGGGCCAATCGCGTGTAAAACTTCCTGCGCACCCCCGAAATAGACGTTCCCCGCTAGCACAGGGCCAATCGCATGTAAAACTTCCCATCCACCCCCGAAATAGACATACCCGCTCGCACAGGGACAATCGCGTGTAAAACTTCCCGCGCACCCCCGAAATACGCATACTCCGCTCGCACAGGGACAATCGCGAGTAAAACTTCCTGCCCACCCCTGAAATACACGTACCCTGCTCGCACAGGGCCAATCGCAGGTAAAACCTCCCGCGCACCCCCAAAATACACGTACCCCGCTCGCACAGGCCCAATCGTGTGTAAAACCTCCTGCACACCCCCAAAATGAACGTTCCCCGCTAGCACAGGGCCAATCGCGTTTGAAACTTCCCGTGCACCCCAGAAATACACGTTCCCCGCTCGCACAGGGCCAATCGCGTGTAAAACTTCCCACGCACCCCCAAAATACACATACTCCGCTAGCACAGGGACAATCGCGTGTAAAACTTCCTGCGCACCCCTGAAATACACATACCCCACTCGCATAGGGCCAATCGTGTGTGAAACTTACTGCGCACCCCAGAAATACACGTACCCCGCTCGCACAGGCCCAATCACGTGTAAAACTTCCCGCGCACCCCCAAAATACGCATACTTCGCTCGCACAGGGACAATCGCGTGTAAAACTTCTTGCGCACCCCTGAAATACACATACCCCGCTCGCACAGGGCCAATCGCAGGTAAAACCTCCCACGCACCCCCGAAATACACGTACCCCGCTCGCACAGGCCCAATCGTGTGTAAAACCTCCTGCGCACCCCCGAAATACACGTACCCCGCTCGCACATGGCCAATTGCATGTGAAATTTCCCGCGCACCCCCGAAATACACGAACCCCGCTCGCACAGGGCCAATCGCGTGTGAAACTTCCCGCGCACCCCAGAAATACACGTTCCCCGCTCGCACAGGGCCAATCGCGTGTAAAACTTCCCGCGCACCCCCGAAATACGCATACTCTGCTCGCACAGGGACAATCGCGTGTAAAACTTCCTGCGCACCCCGAAATAGACGTTCCCCGCTAGCACAGGGCTAATCGCGTGTGAAACTTCCCGCGCACCCCAGAAATACATGTACCCCGCTCGCACAGGGCCAATCGCATGTAAAACTTCCCATGCACCCCCAAAATAGACATACCCGCTCGCACAGGGACAATCGCGTGTAAAACTTCCCGCGCACCCCCGAAATACGCATACTCCGCTCGCACAGGGACAATCGCGAGTAAAACTTCCTGCCCACCCCTGAAATACACGTACCCCGCTCGCACAGGGCCAATCGCAGGGAAAACCTCCCGCGCACCCCCAAAATACACATACCCCGCTCGCACAGGCCCAATCGCGTATAAAACCTCCTGCACACCCTCGAAATACCCTCCCGCGCACCCCCAAAATACACATACCCCGCTCTCACAGGGCCAATTGCATGTGAAACTTCCCGCGCACCCCTGAAATACACGTACCCTGCTCGCACACGGCCAATCGCGTGTAAAACTTCCTGCGCACCCCCGAAATGAACGTTCCCCGCTAGCACAGGGCCAATCGCGTTTGAAACTTCTCGCGCATCCCAGAAATACACGTTCCCCACTCGCACAGGGCCAATCGCGTGTAAAACTTCCCGCGCACCCCCAAAATACACATACTCCGCTAGCACAGGGACAATCGCGTGTAAAACTTCCTGCGCACCCCTGAAATACACATACCCCGCTCGCATAGGGCCAATCGCGTGTGAAACTTCCCGCGCACCCCCGAAATACACATACCCCACTCGCACCGGGCCAATCGTGTGTAAAACTTCCTGCGCACCCCCGAATTAGACGCTCCCCGGTAGCACAGGGCCAATCGCGTGTGAAACTTCCTGCGCACCCCAGAAATACACGTACCCCGCTCGCACAGGGCCAATCACGTGTAAAACTTCCTGCGCACCCCCGAAATATGCATACTCCGCTCGCACAGGGACAATCGCGTGTAAAACTTCCTGCGCACCCCTGAAATACACATACCCCGCTCGCACAGGGCCAATCGCAGGTAAAACCTCCCGCGCACCCCCGAAATACACGTACCCCGCTCTCACAGGCCCAATCGCGTGTAAAACCTCCTGCGTACCCCCGAAATACACGTACCCCGCTCGCACAGGGCCAATTGCATGTGAAACTTCCCGCGCACCCCCGAAATACACGTACCCCGCTCGCACAGGGCCAATCGCGTGTGAAACTTCCCACGCACCCCAGAAATACACGTTCCCCGCTCGCACAGGGCCAATCGCATGTAAAACTTCCCGTGCACCCCCGAAATACGCATACTCCGCCACACAGGGACAATCGCGTGTAAAACTTCCTGCGCACCCCCGAAATACACGTACCCCGCTCGCACAGGCCCAATCGCGTGTAAAACCTCCTGCGCACCTCCGAAATACACGTACCCGCTCGCACAGGGCCAATCGCATGTGAAACTTCCCACGCACCCTCGAAATACACATACCCCACTCGCACAGGGCCAATCGCGTGTAAAACTTCCTGCGCACCCCTGAAACAGACGTTCCCCGCTAGCACAGGGCCAATCGCATGTGAAACTTCCCACGCACCCCAGAAATACATGTACCCCGCTCGCACAGGGCCAATCGCGTGTAAAACTTCCCATGCACCCCCGAAATACACATACCCCGCTTGCACAGGGACAATCGCGTGTAAAACATCCCGCGCACCCCCGAAATACGCATACTCCGCTCGCACAGGGACAATCGCGTGTAAAACATCCTGCGAACCCCTGAAATACACGTACCCCGCTCGCACAGGGCCAATCGCAGGTAAAATCTCCCGTGCACCCCCGAAATACACGTACCCCGCTCGCACAGGCCCAATCGCGTGTAAAACCTCCTGCGCACCCCCGAAATACACGTACCCCGCTCTCACAGGGCCAATTGCATGTGAAACTTCCCGGGCACCCCCGAAATACACGTACCCCGCTCGCACAGGGCCAATCGCATGTAAAACTTCCGGCGCACCTCCAAAATGAACGTTCCCTGCTAGCACAGGGCCAATCGCGTTTGAAACTTCCCGCGCACCCCAGAAATACACGTTCCCGACTCGCACAGGGCCAATCGCGTGTAAAACTTCCGCGCACCCCCGAAATACGCATACTCTGCTCGCACAGGGACAATCGCGTGTAAAACTTCCTGCGCACCCCTGAAATACACGTACCCCGCTCGCATAGGGCCAATCGCAGGTAAAACTTCCCGCGCACCCCCGAAATACATGTACCCTGCTCGCACAGGACCAATCGCTTGTAAAACCTCCTGCGTACCCCCGAAATACACGTACCCCACTCGCACAGGGCCAATCGCATGTGAAACTTCCCGCGCACCCCCGAAATACACATACCCCGCTCGCACAGGGCCAATCGCGTGTAAAACTTCCTGCGCACCCCCGAAATAGACATTCCCCGCTAGCACAGGGCCAATCGCATGTGAAACTTCCTGCACACCCCCGAAATACACATACCCCGCTCGCACAGGGCCAATCGCGTGTAAAACTTCCTGCGCACCCCCGAAATAGACGTTCCCCGCTAGCACAGGGCCAATCGCATGTAAAACTTCCCATCCACCCCCGAAATAGACATACCCGCTCGCACAGGGACAATCGCGTGTAAAACTTCCCGCGCACCCCCGAAATACGCATACTCCGCTCGCACAGGGACAATCGCGAGTAAAACTTCCTGCCCACCCCTGAAATACACGTACCCTGCTCGCACAGGGCCAATCGCAGGTAAAACCTCCCGCGCACCCCCAAAATACACGTACCCCGCTCGCACAGGCCCAATCGTGTGTAAAACCTCCTGCACACCCCCAAAATGAACGTTCCCCGCTAGCACAGGGCCAATCGCGTTTGAAACTTCCCGTGCACCCCAGAAATACACGTTCCCCGCTCGCACAGGGCCAACCGCGTGTAAAACTTCCCACGCACCCCCAAAATACACATACTCCGCTAGCACAGGGACAATCGCGTGTAAAACTTCCTGCGCACCCCTGAAATACACATACCCCACTCGCATAGGGCCAATCGCGTGTGAAACTTACTGCGCACCCCAGAAATACACGTACCCCGCTCGCACAGGCCCAATCACGTGTAAAACTTCCCGCGCACCCCCAAAATACGCATACTTCGCTCGCACAGGGACAATCGCGTGTAAAACTTCTTGCGCACCCCTGAAATACACATACCCCGCTCGCACAGGGCCAATCGCAGGTAAAACCTCCCACGCACCCCCGAAATACACGTACCCCGCTCGCACAGGCCCAATCGTGTGTAAAACCTCCTGCGCACCCCCGAAATACACGTACCCCGCTCGCACATGGCCAATTGCATGTGAAATTTCCCGCGCACCCCCGAAATACACGAACCCCGCTCGCACAGGGCCAATCGCGTGTGAAACTTCCCGCGCACCCCAGAAATACACGTTCCCCGCTCGCACAGGGCCAATCGCGTGTAAAACTTCCCGCGCACCCCCGAAATACGCATACTCTGCTCGCACAGGGACAATCGCGTGTAAAACTTCCTGCGCACCCCGAAATAGACGTTCCCCGCTAGCACAGGGCTAATCGCGTGTGAAACTTCCCGCGCACCCCAGAAATACATGTACCCCGCTCGCACAGGGCCAATCGCATGTAAAACTTCCCATGCACCCCCGAAATAGACATACCCGCTCGCACAGGGACAATCGCGTGTAAAACTTCCCGCGCACCCCCGAAATACGCATACTCCGCTCGCACAGGGACAATCGCGAGTAAAACTTCCTGCCCACCCCTGAAATACACGTACCCCGCTCGCACAGGGCCAATCGCAGGGAAAACCTCCCGCGCACCCCCAAAATACACATACCCCGCTCGCACAGGCCCAATCGCGTATAAAACCTCCTGCACACCCTCGAAATACCCTCCCGCGCACCCCCAAAATACACATACCCCGCTCTCACAGGGCCAATTGCATGTGAAACTTCCCGCGCACCCCTGAAATACACGTACCCTGCTCGCACACGGCCAATCGCGTGTAAAACTTCCTGCGCACCCCCGAAATGAACGTTCCCCGCTAGCACAGGGCCAATCGCGTTTGAAACTTCTCGCGCATCCCAGAAATACACGTTCCCCACTCGCACAGGGCCAATCGCGTGTAAAACTTCCCGCACACCCCCAAAATACACATACTCCGCTAGCACAGGGACAATCGCATGTAAAACTTCCTGCGCACCCCTGAAATACACATACCCCGCTCGCATAGGGCCAATCGCATGTGAAACTTCCCGCGCACCCCCGAAATACACATACCCCGCTCGCACAGGGCCAATCGTGTGTAAAACTTCCTGCGCACCCCCGAATTAGACGCTCCTCGGTAGCACAGGGCCAATCGCGTGTGAAACTTCCTGCGCACCCCAGAAATACACGTACCCCGCTCGCACAGGGCCAATCACGTGTAAAACTTCCTGCGCACCCCCGAAATATGCATACTCCGCTCGCACAGGGACAATCGCGTGTAAAACTTCCTGCGCACCCCTGAAATACACATACCCCGCTCGCACAGGGCCAATCGCAGGCAAAACCTCCCGCGCACCCCCGAAATACACGTACCCCGCTCTCACAGGCCCAATCGCGTGTAAAACCTCCTGCGTACCCCCGAAATACACGTACCCCGCTCGCACAGGGCCAATTGCATGTGAAACTTCCCGCGCACCCCCGAAATACACGTACCCCGCTCGCACAGGGACAATCGCGTATAAAACTTCCTGCGCACCCCTGAAATACACGTACCCCGCTCGCATAGGGCCAATCACAGGTAAAAATTCCTGCGCACCCCCGAAATAAACGTACCCCGCTCGCACAGGCCCAATCGCGTGTAAAACCTCCTGCGCACCCCCGAAATACACGTACCCGCTCGCAGAGGGCCAATCGCATGTGAAACTTCCCACGCACCCTCGAAATACACATACCCCACTCGCACAGGGCCAATCGCGTGTAAAACTTCCTGCGCACCCCTGAAATAGACGTTCCCCGCTAGCACAGGGACAATCGCATGTGAAACTTCCCACGCACCCCAGAAATACATGTACCCCGCTCGCACAGGGCCAATCGCGTGTAAAACTTCCCATGCACCCCGAAATACACATACCCCGCTTGCACAGGGACAATCGCGTGTAAAACTTCCCGCGCACCCCCGAAATACGCATACTCCGCTCGCACAGGGACAATCGCGTGTAAAACATCCTGCGCACCCCTGAAATACACGTACCCCGCTCGCACAGGGCCAATCGCAGGTAAAATCTCCCGTGCACCCCCGAAATACACGTACCCCGCTCGCACAGTCCCAATCGCGTGTAAAACCTCCTGCGCACCCCCGAAATACACGTATCCCGCTCGCACAGGGCCAATCGCATGTAAAACTTCCGGCGCACCTCCAAAATGAACGTTCCCCGCTAGAACAGGGCCAATCGCGTTTGAAACTTCCCGCGCACCCCAGAAATACACGTTCCCCACTCGCACAGGGCCAATCGCGTGTAAAACTTCCCGCGCACCCCCGAAATACGCATACTCTGCTCGCACAGGGACAAGCGCGTGTAAAACTTCCTGCGCACCCCTGAAATACACGTACCCCGCTCGCATAGGGCCAATCGCAGGTAAAACTTCCCGCGCACCCCCGAAATACATGTACCCTGCTCGCACAGGCCCAATCGCTTGTAAAACCTCCTGCGTACCCCCGAAATACACATACCCCACTCGCACAGGGCCAATCGCATGTGAAACTTCCCGCGCACCCCCGAAATACACATACCCCGCTCGCACAGGGCCAATCGCGTGTAAAACTTCCTGCGCACCCCCGAAATAGACGTTCCCCGCTAGCGCAGGGCCAATCGCATGTAAAACTTCCCATGCACCCCCGAAATAGACATACCCGCTCGCACAGGGACAATCGCGTGTAAAACTTCCCGCGCACCCCCGAAATACGCATACTCCGCTCGCACAGGGACAATCGCGAGTAAAACTTCCTGCCCACCCCTGAAATACACGTACCCTGCTCGCACAGGGCCAATCGCAGGTAAAACCTCCCGCGCACCCCCAAAATACACGTACCCCGCTCGCACAGGCCTAATCGTGTGTAAAACCTCCTGCACACCCCCGAAATGAACGTTCCCCGCTAGCACAGGGCCAATCGCGTTTGAAACTTCCCGTGCACCCCAGAAATACACGTTCCCCGCTCGCACAGGGCCAATCGCGTGTAAAACTTCCCGCGCACCCCCAAAATACGCATACTCCGCTAGCACTGGGACAATCGCGTGTAAAACTTCCTGCGCACCCCTGAAATACACATACCCCACTCGCATAGGGCCAATCGCGTGTGAAACTTACAGCGCACCCCAGAAATACACGTACCCCGCTCGCACAGGCCCAATCACGTGTAAAACTTCCCGCGCACCCCCAAAATACGCATACTTCGCTCGCACAGGGACAATCGCGTGTAAAACCTCCTGCGCACCCCCGAAATACACATACCCGCTCGCAGAGGGCCAATCGCATGTGAAACTTCCCACGCACCCTCGAAATACACATACCCCACTCGCACAGGGCCAATCGCGTGTAAAACTTCCTGCGCACCCCTGAAATAGACGTTCCCCGCTAGCACAGGGCCAATCGCATGTGAAACTTCCCACGCACCCCAGAAATACATGTACCCCGCTCGCACAGGGCCAATCGCGTGTAAAACTTCCATTGCACCCCGAAATACACATACCCCGCTTGCACAGGGACAATCGCGTGTAAAACTTCCCGCGCACCCCCGAAATACGCATACTCCGCTCGCACAGGGACAATCGCGTGTAAAACATCCTGCGCACCCCTGAAATACACGTACCCCGCTCGCACAGGGCCAATCGCAGGTAAAATCTCCCGTGCACCCCCGAAATACACGTACCCCGCTCGCACAGTCCCAATCGCGTGTAAAACCTCCTGCGCACCCCCGAAATACACGTATCCCGCTCGCACAGGGCCAATCGCATGTAAAACTTCCGGCGCACCTCCAAAATGAACGTTCCCCGCTAGCACAGGGCCAATCGCGTTTGAAACTTCCCGCGCACCCCAGAAATACACGTTCCCCACTCGCACAGGGCCAATCGCGTGTAAAACTTCCCGCACACCCCCGAAATACGCATACTCTGCTCGCACAGGGACAAGCGCGTGTAAAACTTCCTGCGCACCCCTGAAATACACGTACCCCGCTCGCACAGGGCCAATCGCAGGTAAAACTTCCCGCGCACCCCCGAAATACATGTACCCTGCTCGCACAGGCCCAATCGCTTGTAAAACCTCCTGCGTACCCCCGAAATACACATACCCCACTCGCACAGGGCCAATCGCATGTGAAACTTCCCGCGCACCCCCAAAATACACATACCCCGCTCGCACAGGGCCAATCGCGTGTAAAACTTCCTGCGCACCCCCGAAATAGACGTTCCCCGCTAGCGCAGGGCCAATCGCATGTAAAACTTCCCATGCACCCCCGAAATAGACATACCCGCTCGCACAGGGACAATCGCGTGTAAAACTTCCCGCGCACCCCCGAAATACGCATACTCCGCTCGCACAGGGACAATCGCGAGTAAAACTTCCTGCCCACCCCTGAAATACACGTACCCTGCTCGCACAGGGCCAATCGCAGGTAAAACCTCCCGCGCACCCCCAAAATACACGTACCCCGCTCGCACAGGCCTAATCGTGTGTAAAACCTCCTGCACACCCCCGAAATGAACGTTCCCCGCTAGCACAGGGCCAATCGCGTTTGAAACTTCCCGTGCACCCCAGAAATACACGTTCCCCGCTCGCACAGGGCCAATCGCGTGTAAAACTTCCCACGCACCCCCAAAATACGCATACTCCGCTAGCACTGGGACAATCGCGTGTAAAACTTCCTGCGCACCCCTGAAATACACATACCCCACTCGCATAGGGCCAATCGCGTGTGAAACTTACAGCGCACCCCAGAAATACACGTACCCCGGTCGCACAGGCCCAATCACGTGTAAAACTTCCCGCGCACCCCCAAAATACGCATACTTCGCTCGCACAGGGACAATCGCGTGTAAAACTTCTTGCGCACCCCTGAAATACACATACCCCGCTCGCACAGGGCCAATCACAGGTAAAACCTCCCGCGCACCCCCGAAATACACGTACCCCGCTCGCACAGGCCCAATCGTGTGTAAAACCTCCTGCGCACCCCCGAAATACACGTACCCCGCTCGCACAGGGCCAATTGCATGTGAAATTTCTCGCGCACCCCCGAAATACACGAACCCCGCTCGCACAGGGCCAATCGCGTGTAAAACTTCCTGCGCACCCCTGAAATACACGTACCCCGCTCGCATAGGGCCAATCACAGGTAAAAATTCCTGCGCACCCCCGAAATAAACGTACCCCGCTCGCACAGGCCCAATCGCGTGTAAAACCTCCTGCGCACCCCCGAAATACACGTACCCGCTCGCACAGGGCCAATCGCATGTGAAACTTCCCACGCACCCTCGAAATACACATACCCCACTCGCACAGGGCCAATCGCGTGTAAAACTTCCTGCGCACCCCTGAAATAGACGTTCCCCGCTAGCACAGGGCCAATCGCATGTGAAACTTCCCACGCACCCCAGAAATACATGTACCCCGCTCGCACAGGGCCAATCGCGTGTAAAACTTCCCATGCACCCCGAAATACACATACCCCGCTTGCACAGGGACAATCGCGTGTAAAACTTCCCGCGCACCCCCGAAATACGCATACTCCGCTCGCACAGGGACAATCGCGTGTAAAACATCCTGCGCACCCCTGAAATACACGTACCCCGCTCGCACAGGGCCAATCGCAGGTAAAATCTCCCGTGCACCCCCGAAATACACGTACCCCGCTCGCACAGTCCCAATCGCGTGTAAAACCTCCTGCGCACCCCCGAAATACACGTATCCCGCTCGCACAGGGCCAATCGCATGTAAAACTTCCGGCGCACCTCCAAAATGAACGTTCCCCGCTAGCACAGGGCCAATCGCGTTTGAAACTTCCCGCGCACCCCAGAAATACACGTTCCCCACTCGCTGTTAGGCAGAAACCTGTGCAGTTCCCTTGGGGAACACTGCAAAAGATTTAAGACTACAGGTAGAGCAGTAAACCCCTTTGGTAGCAGTCTGTACCACCCAGATTTACCTGGTAGCTGTGGCTGAGCAGTCAGACTTCTCTCAAGAAGAGTTAGGCAGTATGTAAAGTATACACAATATGTACCAAAACACAATAGCACAAGCAAACACTGACCAGAGCTTGGTTTCAAAAGTATATAGTTATTTATTTAAAATACACATAAGTTAAAAACACTCTAGCAAAAATATAGTAAAAGCACTTCAACACAGTTATAATGAAAGTAGATTCAATCCTTTCTCCTATCTAGACAACTCTAGGTAAAACACCACTTAATTAAAACAGAGGTGAGTGCTTAACGTTAGATGACACTCTAGTAGTTTCCAAGAAAGGGAGAGAAAAAGCAGAAATGGGTTAGACACACCACTCTAAGGTCCAGAGCACTTGCAATAGGCTTACAGAAGAATAAAGTCACAGGTGAGCAAAAGTCACTAGGCAGGGCCCACTCTTAGAGTAGCCGGAGCGAAAATGTGCCCAAGATCACACTGTTAGTTAGAGATTCAAAGTCTTGCAAAGAGTCAAAAAGAGGTTAGAGTGGCTCAGAAAGTTTAGCCAAAGTGTCCCAGGCACTCCCAGGTTCGAAAGCCGGGGACTAAATCTACCCCGTACAGTCGGTAGCAAGGGAAGCCAGGCAGAACACAGTACCTTAAGCGGAAAGGATCCTCCAGCGGTGGCAGTTGTTCCAGGCAGTGGCAGCAGGGCTCGACGTCGGTCAGGGGAGAAGAAGTTCTCGCTGAAGAGCAGAAGAAGAGGGTCGTTGCACTGCCCGGGAAGAAACCAGCCGCGGAGTCCTCCGGTTAAAGGGTTGGTGCCGACTTTCGCGGTATGGGGGTAAAGTGTGGTATTCCGGTTGCCGGGGTGCTTGGCACAGGCAAGGCGGCCACGAGATACCTCAAAGAACGGAAAGAAGGCGAAAACTGGTTGTCCCCACCAGTCAAGGGAAGGAGCCACTCCGTTAAGAGTTCTCCTCGGTCGTCGGGAAAAAGTGGTGAGACGGTTCAGCAGGGCTCCACCGGGTGGTGTCGTCGAAGCAGGTCGGCTCAGCTCTTCCCTCGTCGGATTCTTGGTCCTGTGGCGACTTCTGAAGTCCCAGTCCCCAAAGCCCTGCTTTTATGCAGCAAGCCCCCATTCACCCAGCCTAGCTGTCACTCAAACATGCTAAGTGGTGAGCCGGGCGGCTCACCACTTGGGCCAATCAGGACGGAGTGCGACTTGAGTTACCAAGGTAACTCAGTCCAGGGTGCCTAAATCCCCCTCCACCCCTCCTAAGTACCCCAGACAGAGTGGCACCACTTTGGAGGGCTTCTGTGGAGAAGCCCGCCAAAAGTGGAACAAAGGGCTCCACTTTGGGTCAGAGTTACAGAGGCGAACACCAACGCCATTTTAGAATCAAGTTTTGGCAAAAAGTCCCAACCGGAGTTATAAAAATAAATATATAAACCGGCGGTATGTTTAAGGCTACCGTAAATAAATAATTAAATGTGTTAGCCTAAAACAATGGGAAATCCCATAGGAAAATATTCGCGGTCGAATATAAAAAGTAGTTTCCACTGCCACCAGCCAAAACTCGATCAGGGGGGACGGAGACGTGCCCCCTCGACTAACAGACCCTGGGGCAATCGAATTGCCCCAGCCAGTACGTCCACAATATGATGGTTTGTACTGGTTCTGTTCAGGATTCAAGACTAGCAAAGTCTTTGGTGACTTTACATGCCCTGGGAGACAGTAGTCAGTCCCAGGGTATGGAGTCTATGTTGGGGAGTCCCTAGGACGCCCCTGGGTCACGGCACAGAGGGTGCTGTGTGACCCACATCACAAAAATACATGAGGCCCTATGGAGTAAAAGACCCCATAGCCCATTCAACACAAGGTTTAACCAAGAAAACACACTTCAACATGTCCAAGAGTGAGGGTAAAAGAGTCTCACTCTTGGCAGGAGAAAAAAATTAAACCCCAGAAATCCAGCAAAGCTGCTGGGGGACTCACTAGGTAGGGAAATTCAGCCTAAACAGAGAATTCTCCCTAACACTCGCCCCCCCCAGACTAAGGGACAGGAGGATTTAATCCACTCCTGGATGAACCTCATACCTCTAGTCGATGATATACATCCTAGAGAGTCCATCAGCATTTTGATGGTGACACCTTGACCTATGTTCAATGGAGAACTCAAAGGTTTTCTTTTGCAAGCTAACGGACCTACAGACCCTTTGAGGAACATCAGCCTTTTTGTTATAGGGGATCTGGTTGACCAGTCCCTCAGAAGTTGGTACAACTTCTGAACCTATGTTAGGCTTTTTCAAGGGGTCCTTATAAAGGATTCCCTTAGATCTAGAGGGGCCTCCAAGGTTCCTCACCACCTCTCTTGTGGGAGCAGGTTGGGTCTTAGGCCTCTTGGTTGGAGGGGTTGGGGTTAGGCAATGTACCTGCTTCCCCTTCCTCTTAGATCTACCCTTACCTATTTTAGGAGTTTTCCCCCTAATATTAGGATTTGAGTTGGGGTCTTCAGTAGAAGGTCCAACAGTCTGAAGGTTTTTGGCCTTAGACTTTTCTTTTCTGGTTTTCCACCAGCACTGAGAATTACCAGTTCTCTCAGGTCCAGATAGGGGCCTAGTTGGTCTATCCACCTCTTCCTCAGAAGCAGGGGGAGTCAGAGACTCTGAGACTAGGGGAACAATGATGGAGCTTGGTTGGGGCTCCCATGTTCCTAGCATACTATCCGGAAAGGTGCCTGGGTCAGAGGTCAACTTACTAAACCCAGGGCTTGTAGTGGGGTTCTCAGTAGAGGGTCCCACAGGCTTAGAAGGGTCCTTCAAGGTAGCCTTTCTAGCCAATTTGGTTAAGTTCTGCTTCTCCATACTGGGAGGCCTGGGGGTATGTGACACTACTCCTAGAGTTCTTAGGTCATTCCCTAACAGGACCTTCCCAGGTACCTCAGCCTGAACACTGACAGGGATCCTTACTGTCATGTTGTTACATTGAATGAGGGCTGGTAGAATAGGAACCATTTGGACAGGGCCTCCAGACATCTTAGTGGGACCTTTGGGTGCTTTGGCCACATCCTCAGGTTGAAAGAAGCTTTCATCCACTACTGTTCTGCTGGCCCCAGTGTCTCTCCTGGCAGGAGTATCCTGGCCATTGACAAGAACACTGTCCACATAATACACCTTAGAGTTAACAGGTAGGGAGTTATACACAACCCTATTCTGGGGACTAACCAGACCCATAGGCTCTAAGTTTACAGTTGCTTGAAGACCCAAGGGTTCTTCAGCAAAGAGTTCAAAGTGGGCACTAGCCATCTGTACTTCATCCTCAGGAGTGAAGGCTAAGGAGACTGTGCTGATCCCTGCAGGTTTACCCTTGCACTTGGGATCTCCTTTGATATGGTCAGTACCCTGACAGACATAGCATTGTCCAAATGCTCTCTGGAAGGGTGGCTTGTTCTGACCTCCTTCTGGCTTGTGGCCAGAAGGTACAGTAGTCTGACTCGGTTTCCCATGTGGCTTACCCTGGTTATTTTGTGGTTTGGGGCCCTCTTTGGGATAGGAATTATTAGAATTCTCTTTGGAGTCCTTTTTAGGCTGTTTCTCCCCATCCTTCTTCTGAGTTACCCCAGAATCCTTGTGAGTAGCCCTGTTGGCAACCCACAAGTCAGCAGCCTTAGCTAGCTTCCTAGGATCCAATTCCTGTGAATCAGCCAAGTGTTGTCTGAGCTCAGGAGAGCAGGCATCATAAATTGACTCCAACATAAAGAGATTCCTCATTCCCTCATAAGTGTTCACCTTGTAACCCTTAATCCATCCCTCTAAGTTTTTCAAACATTCACTCACCCAGGTAGCCCAAGGGGTACCATCATGCTTTTTGAGGTTCCTAAACCTCTTAAGATACTGGGAAGGGGTCTTCCCAAACCTAGCTATCAAAGCTAGTTTCACACATTCATAGTCCTTCCTATCCTCCTCCCCCATCTCCATTACCACATCAGTTGCAACAGGGGGAAGCCTAGAGAACAACCAGGTGAGTAAGTCATTTCCTGTGATGTTCTGGAGCCCATGATTATATTCAAACAGAGACAACCAATCCAACACATCCAACTTAGGCTCATACATACCAACCAATTCTTTAGGCATCCGGGGTCTTTTAGGACTGGAACTTCTAGAGGAGCCAGAGAGAGAAACATTCTCGACAGATAATTTCTTCATTTCTAAGTCATACTTGAGCTCCATTTCCCTTAGCCTTAGTTCTTTGTCAGTTTGAGCATTAAGTTTCTTATACTCCAATTCTAGCTTCATTTTCTCCAGTTCAAAGTACTGAGGACTAAATGTGGGACCTGGTAAAGGTCCAGTAGGTACAGCAGGTAGAGCAGGCAGAGGCCTAGGGGGGACAGTTACAACAGCCTCACCTTCCTCTTCTGACTCTTCCTCAGAAACATCAACATTTTGCTCCATGTTAACTTCAACACTGTCATCTACAGTTGCTGGAGTGGTAGGTTCCTCTGAACCATCACCCAGACTTTGGTTAGCTAACAATCTTTCAATCAGCTCCATTTTCTTGCCCTTAGTCAGGAGATCCTTATGTTTACAGAGCACTCTTAAACAATCAGCAGTTTTGGCTGCAAGGGACTCTTGACTATAGCTTTCTATAACTGACATGTTAGAGGTTTTACTTTTTCAATGCTAAGCTTTGTGGTTAGTTGCACTAAGGTATCTAAAGCACAATAAAATGTATACTCAATACAAATCCCACCGCTGTACACCAGTGTTAGGCAGAAACCTGTGCAGTTCCCTTGGGGAACACTGCAAAAGATTTAAGACTACAGGTAGAGCAGTAAACCCCTTTGGTAGCAGTCTGTACCACCCAGATTTACCTGGTAGCTGTGGCTGAGCAGTCAGACTTCTCTCAAGAAGAGTTAGGCAGTATGTAAAGTATACACAATATGTACCAAAACACAATAGCACAAGCAAACACTGACCAGAGCTTGGTTTCAAAAGTATATAGTTATTTATTTAAAATACACATAAGTTAAAAACACTCTAGCAAAAATATAGTAAAAGCACTTCAACACAGTTATAATGAAAGTAGATTCAATCCTTTCTCCTATCTAGACAACTCTAGGTAAAACACCACTTAATTAAAACAGAGGTGAGTGCTTAACGTTAGATGACACTCTAGTAGTTTCCAAGAAAGGGAGAGAAAAAGCAGAAATGGGTTAGACACACCACTCTAAGGTCCAGAGCACTTGCAATAGGCTTACAGAAGAATAAAGTCACAGGTGAGCAAAAGTCACTAGGCAGGGCCCACTCTTAGAGTAGCCGGAGCGAAAATGTGCCCAAGATCACACTGTTAGTTAGAGATTCAAAGTCTTGCAAAGAGTCAAAAAGAGGTTAGAGTGGCTCAGAAAGTTTAGCCAAAGTGTCCCAGGCACTCCCAGGTTCGAAAGCCGGGGACTAAATCTACCCCGTACAGTCGGTAGCAAGGGAAGCCAGGCAGAACACAGTACCTTAAGCGGAAAGGATCCTCCAGCGGTGGCAGTTGTTCCAGGCAGTGGCAGCAGGGCTCGACGTCGGTCAGGGGAGAAGAAGTTCTCGCTGAAGAGCAGAAGAAGAGGGTCGTTGCACTGCCCGGGAAGAAACCAGCCGCGGAGTCCTCCGGTTAAAGGGTTGGTGCCGACTTTCGCGGTATGGGGGTAAAGTGTGGTATTCCGGTTGCCGGGGTGCTTGGCACAGGCAAGGCGGCCACGAGATACCTCAAAGAACGGAAAGAAGGCGAAAACTGGTTGTCCCCACCAGTCAAGGGAAGGAGCCACTCCGTTAAGAGTTCTCCTCGGTCGTCGGGAAAAAGTGGTGAGACGGTTCAGCAGGGCTCCACCGGGTGGTGTCGTCGAAGCAGGTCGGCTCAGCTCTTCCCTCGTCGGATTCTTGGTCCTGTGGCGACTTCTGAAGTCCCAGTCCCCAAAGCCCTGCTTTTATGCAGCAAGCCCCCATTCACCCAGCCTAGCTGTCACTCAAACATGCTAAGTGGTGAGCCGGGCGGCTCACCACTTGGGCCAATCAGGACGGAGTGCGACTTGAGTTACCAAGGTAACTCAGTCCAGGGTGCCTAAATCCCCCTCCACCCCTCCTAAGTACCCCAGACAGAGTGGCACCACTTTGGAGGGCTTCTGTGGAGAAGCCCGCCAAAAGTGGAACAAAGGGCTCCACTTTGGGTCAGAGTTACAGAGGCGAACACCAACGCCATTTTAGAATCAAGTTTTGGCAAAAAGTCCCAACCGGAGTTATAAAAATAAATATATAAACCGGCGGTATGTTTAAGGCTACCGTAAATAAATAATTAAATGTGTTAGCCTAAAACAATGGGAAATCCCATAGGAAAATATTCGCGGTCGAATATAAAAAGTAGTTTCCACTGCCACCAGCCAAAACTCGATCAGGGGGGACGGAGACGTGCCCCCTCGACTAACAGACCCTGGGGCAATCGAATTGCCCCAGCCAGTACGTCCACAATATGATGGTTTGTACTGGTTCTGTTCAGGATTCAAGACTAGCAAAGTCTTTGGTGACTTTACATGCCCTGGGAGACAGTAGTCAGTCCCAGGGTATGGAGTCTATGTTGGGGAGTCCCTAGGACGCCCCTGGGTCACGGCACAGAGGGTGCTGTGTGACCCACATCACAAAAATACATGAGGCCCTATGGAGTAAAAGACCCCATAGCCCATTCAACACAAGGTTTAACCAAGAAAACACACTTCAACATGTCCAAGAGTGAGGGTAAAAGAGTCTCACTCTTGGCAGGAGAAAAAAATTAAACCCCAGAAATCCAGCAAAGCTGCTGGGGGACTCACTAGGTAGGGAAATTCAGCCTAAACAGAGAATTCTCCCTAACACTCGCACAGGGCCAATCGCGTGTAAAACTTCCCGCGCACCCCCGAAATACGCATACTCTGCTCGCACAGGGACAAGCGCGTGTAAAACTTCCTGCGCACCCCTGAAATACACGTACCCCGCTCGCATAGGGCCAATCGCAGGTAAAACTTCCCGCGCACCCCCGAAATACATGTACCCTGCTCGCACAGGCCCAATTGCTTGTAAAACCTCCTGCGTACCCCCGAAATACACATACCCCACTCGCACAGGGCCAATCGCATGTGAAACTTCCCGCGCACCCCCGAAATACACATACCACGCTCGCACAGGGCCAATCGCGTGTAAAACTTCCTGCGCACCCCCGAAATAGACGTTCCCCGCTAGCACAGGGCCAATCGCATGTAAAACTTCCCATGCACCCCCGAAATAGACATACCCGCTCGCACAGGGACAATCGCGTGTAAAACTTCCCGCGCACCCCCGAAATACGCATACTCCGCTCGCACAGGGACAATCGCGAGTAAAACTTCCTGCCCACCCCTGAAATACACATACCCTGCTCGCACAGGGCCAATCGCAGGTAAAACCTCCCGCGCACCCCCAAAATACACGTACCCCGCTCGCACAGGCCCAATCGTGTGTAAAACCTCCTGCACACCCCCGAAATGAACGTTCCCCGCTAGCACAGGGCCAATCGCGTTTGAAACTTCCCGTGCACCCCAGAAATACACGTTCCCCGCTCGCACAGGGCCAATCGCGTGTAAAACTTCCCGCGCACCCCCAAAATACGCATACTCCGCTAGCACTGGGACAATCACGTGTAAAACTTCCTGCGCACCCTTGAAATACACATACCCCACTCGCATAGGGCCAATCGCGTGTGAAACTTACAGCGCACCCCAGAAATACACGTACCCCGCTCGCACAGGCCCAATCACGTGTAAAACTTCCCGCGCACCCCCAAAATACGCATACTTCGCTCGCACAGGGACAATCGCGTGTAAAACTTCTTGCGCACCCCTGAAATACACATACCCCGCTCGCACAGGGCCAATCACAGGTAAAACCTCCCGCGCACCCCCGAAATACACGTACCCCGCTCGCACAGGCCCAATCGTGTGTAAAACCTCCTGCGCACCCCCGAAATACACGTACCCCGCTCGCACAGGGCCAATTGCATGTGAAATTTCTCGCGCACCCCCGAAATACACGAACCCCGCTCGCACAGGGCCAATCGCGTGTAAAACTTCCTGCGCACACCTGAAATACACGTACCCCGCTCGCATAGGGCCAATCACAGGTAAAAATTCCTGCGCACCCCCGAAATAAACGTACCCCGCTCGCACAGGCCCAATCGCGTGTAAAACCTCCTGCGCACCCCCGAAATACACGTACCCGCTCGCACAGGGCCAATCGCATGTGAAACTTCCCACGCACCCTCGAAATACACATACCCCACTCGCACAGGGCCAATCGCGTGTAAAACTTCCTGCGCACCCCTGAAATAGACGTTCCCCGCTAGCACAGGGCCAATCGCATGTGAAACTTCCCACGCACCCCAGAAATACATGTACCCCGCTCGCACAGGGCCAATCGCGTGTAAAACTTCCCATGCACCCCGAAATACACATACCCCGCTTGCACAGGGACAATCGCGTGTAAAACTTCCCGCGCACCCCCGAAATACGCATACTCCGCTCGCACAGGGACAATCGCGTGTAAAACATCCTGCGCACCCCTGAAATACACGTACCCCGCTCGCACAGGGCCAATCGCAGGTAAAATCTCCCGTGCACCCCCGAAATACACGTACCCTGCTCGCACAGTCCCAATCGCGTGTAAAACCTCCTGCGCACCCCCGAAATACACGTATCCCGCTCGCACAGGGCCAATCGCATGTAAAACTTCCGGCGCACCTCCAAAATGAACGTTCCCCGCTAGCACAGGGCCAATCGCGTTTGAAACTTCCCGCGCACCCCAGAAATACACGTTCCCCACTCGCACAGGGCCAATCGCGTGTAAAACTTCCCCCGCACCCCCGAAATACGCATACTCTGCTCGCACAGGGACAAGCGCGTGTAAAACTTCCTGCGCACCCCTGAAATACACGTACCCCGCTCGCATAGGGCCAATCGCAGGTAAAACTTCCCGCGCACCCCCGAAATACATGTACCCTGCTCGCACAGGCCCAATTGCTTGTAAAACCTCCTGCGTACCCCCGAAATACACATACCCCACTCGCACAGGGCCAATCGCATGTGAAACTTCCCGCGCACCCCCGAAATACACATACCACGCTCGCACAGGGCCAATCGCGTGTAAAACTTCCTGCGCACCCCCGAAATAGACGTTCCCCGCTAGCACAGGGCCAATCGCATGTAAAACTTCCCATGCACCCCCGAAATAGACATACCCGCTCGCACAGGGACAATCGCGTGTAAAACTTCCCGCGCACCCCCGAAATACGCATACTCCGCTCGCACAGGGACAATCGCGAGTAAAACTTCCTGCCCACCCCTGAAATACACATACCCTGCTCGCACAGGGCCAATCGCAGGTAAAACCTCCCGCGCACCCCCAAAATACACGTACCCCGCTCGCACAGGCCCAATCGTGTGTAAAACCTCCTGCACACCCCCGAAATGAACGTTCCCCGCTAGCACAGGGCCAATCGCGTTTGAAACTTCCCGTGCACCCCAGAAATACACGTTCCCCGCTCGCACAGGGCCAATCGCGTGTAAAACTTCCCGCGCACCCCCAAAATACGCATACTCCGCTAGCACTGGGACAATCACGTGTAAAACTTCCTGCGCACCCCTGAAATACACATACCCCACTCGCATAGGGCCAATCGCGTGTGAAACTTACAGCGCACCCCAGAAATACACGTACCCCGCTCGCACAGGCCCAATCACGTGTAAAACTTCCCGCGCACCCCCAAAATACGCATACTTCGCTCGCACAGGGACAATCGCGTGTAAAACTTCTTGCGCACCCCTGAAATACACATATCCCGCTCGCACAGGGCCAATCACAGGTAAAACCTCCCGCGCACCCCCGAAATACACGTACCCCGCTCGCACAGGCCCAATCGTGTGTAAAACCTCCTGCGCACCCCCGAAATACACGTACCCCGCTCGCACAGGGCCAATTGCATGTGAAATTTCCCGCGCACCCCCGAAATACACGAACCCCGCTCGCACAGGGCCAATCGCGTGTAAAACATCCCGCGCACCCCCGAAATACGCATACTCCGCTCGCACAGGGACAATCGCGTTTAAAACATCCTGCGAACCCCTGAAATACACGTACCCCGCTCGCACAGGGCCAATCGCAGGTAAAATCTCCCGTGCACCCCCGAAATACACGTACCCCGCTCGCACAGGCCCAATCGCGTGTAAAACCTCCTGCGCACCCCCGAAATACACGTACCCCGCTCTCACAGGGCCAATTGCATGTGAAACTTCCCGGGCACCCCCGAAATACACGTACCCCGCTCGCACAGGGCCAATCGCATGTAAAACTTCCGGCGCACCTCCAAAATGAACGTTCCCTGCTAGCACAGGGCCAATCGCGTTTGAAACTTCCCGCGCACCCCAGAAATACACGTTCCCGACTCGCACAGGGCCAATCGCGTGTAAAACTTCCGCGCACCCCCGAAATACGCATACTCTGCTCGCACAGGGACAATCGCGTGTAAAACTTCCTGCGCACCCCTGAAATACATGTACCCCGCTCGCATAGGGCCAATCGCAGGTAAAACTTCCCGCGCACCCCCGAAATACATGTACCCTGCTCGCACAGGACCAATCGCTTGTAAAACCTCCTGCGTACCCCCGAAATACACGTACCCCACTCGCACAGGGCCAATCGCATGTGAAACTTCCTGCGCACCCCCGAAATACACAAACCCCGCTCGCACAGGGCCAATCGCGTGTAAAACTTCCTGCGCACCCCCGAAATAGACATTCCCCGCTAGCACAGGGCCAATCGCATGTGAAACTTCCTGCACACCCCCGAAATACACATACCCCGCTCGCACAGGGCCAATCGCGTGTAAAACTTCCTGCGCACCCCCGAAATAGACGTTCCCCGCTAGCACAGGGCCAATCGCATGTAAAACTTCCCATCCACCCCCGAAATAGACATACCCGCTCGCACAGGGACAATCGCGTGTAAAACTTCCCGCGCACCCCCGAAATACGCATACTCCGCTCGCACAGGGACAATCGCGAGTAAAACTTCCTGCCCACCCCTGAAATACACGTACCCTGCTCGCACAGGGCCAATCGCAGGTAAAACCTCCCGCGCACCCCCAAAATACACGTACCCCGCTCGCACAGGCCCAATCGTGTGTAAAACCTCCTGCACACCCCCAAAATGAACGTTCCCCGCTCGCACAGGGCCAATCGCGTTTGAAACTTCCCGTGCACCCCAGAAATACACGTTCCCCGCTCGCACAGGGCCAATCGCGTGTAAAACTTCCCACGCACCCCCAAAATACACATACTCCGCTAGCACAGGGACAATCGCGTGTAAAACTTCCTGCGCACCCCTGAAATACACATACCCCACTCGCATAGGGCCAATCGCGTGTGAAACTTACTGCGCACCCCAGAAATACACGTACCCCGCTCGCACAGGCCCAATCACGTGTAAAACTTCCCGCGCACCCCCAAAATACGCATACTTCGCTCGCACAGGGACAATCGTGTGTAAAACTTCTTGCGCACCCCTGAAATACACATACCCCGCTCGCACAGGGCCAATCGCAGGTAAAACCTCCCACGCACCCCCGAAATACACGTACCCCGCTCGCACAGGCCCAATCGTGTGTAAAACCTCCTGCGCACCCCCGAAATACACGTACCCCGCTCGCACATGGCCAATTGCATGTGAAATTTCCCGCGCACCCCCGAAATACACGAACCCCGCTCGCACAGGGCCAATCGCGTGTGAAACTTCCCGCGCACCCCAGAAATACACGTTCCCCGCTCGCACAGGGCCAATCGCGTGTAAAACTTCCCGCGCACCCCCGAAATACGCATACTCTGCTCGCACAGGGACAATCGCGTGTAAAACTTCCTGCGCACCCCGAAATAGACGTTCCCCGCTAGCACAGGGCTAATCGCGTGTGAAACTTCCCGCGCACCCCAGAAATACATGTACCCCGCTCGCACAGGGCCAATCGCATGTAAAACTTCCCATGCACCCCCGAAATAGACATACCCGCTCGCACAGGGACAATCGCGTGTAAAACTTCCCGCGCACCCCCGAAATACGCATACTCCGCTCGCACAGGGACAATCGCGAGTAAAACTTCCTGCCCACCCCTGAAATACACGTACCCCGCTCGCACAGGGCCAATCGCAGGGAAAACCTCCCGCGCACCCCCAAAATACACATACCCCGCTCGCACAGGCCCAATCGCGTATAAAACCTCCTGCACACCCTCGAAATACCCTCCCGCGCACCCCCAAAATACACATACCCCGCTCTCACAGGGCCAATTGCATGTGAAACTTCCCGCGCACCCCTGAAATACACGTACCCTGCTCGCACACGGCCAATCGCGTGTAAAACTTCCTGCGCACCCCCGAAATGAACGTTCCCCGCTAGCACAGGGCCAATCGCGTTTGAAACTTCTCGCGCATCCCAGAAATACACGTTCCCCACTCGCACAGGGCCAATCGCGTGTAAAACTTCCCGCGCACCCCCAAAATACACATACTCCGCTAGCACAGGGACAATCGCATGTAAAACTTCCTGCGCACCCCTGAAATACACATACCCCGCTCGCATAGGGCCAATCGCATGTGAAACTTCCCGCGCACCCCCGAAATACACATACCCCGCTCGCACAGGGCCAATCGTGTGTAAAACTTCCTGCGCACCCCCGAATTAGACGCTCCCCGGTAGCACAGGGCCAATCGCGTGTGAAACTTCCTGCGCACCCCAGAAATACACGTACCCCGCTCGCACAGGGCCAATCACGTGTAAAACTTCCTGCGCACCCCCGAAATATGCATACTCCGCTCGCACAGGGACAATCGCGTGTAAAACTTCCTGCGCACCCCTGAAATACACATACCCCGCTCGCACAGGGCCAATCGCAGGCAAAACCTCCCGCGCACCCCCGAAATACACGTACCCCGCTCTCACAGGCCCAATCGCGTGTAAAACCTCCTGCGTACCCCCGAAATACACGTACCCCGCTCGCACAGGGCCAATTGCATGTGAAACTTCCCGCGCACCCCCGAAATACACGTACCCCGCTCGCACAGGGCCAATCGCGTGTGAAACTTCCCACGCACCCCAGAAATACACGTTCCCCGCTGGCACAGGGCCAATCGCATGTAAAACTTCCCGTGCACCCCCGAAATACGCATACTCCGCCACACAGGGACAATCGCGTGTAAAACTTCCTGCGCACCCCTGAAATACACGTACCCCGCTCGCATAGGGCCAATCACAGGTAAAAATTCCTGCGCACCCCCGAAATAAACGTACCCCGCTCGCACAGGCCCAATCGCGTGTAAAACCTCCTGCGCACCCCCGAAATACACGTACCCGCTCGCAGAGGGCCAATCGCATGTGAAACTTCCCACGCACCCTCGAAATACACATACCCCACTCGCACAGGGCCAATCGCGTGTAAAACTTCCTGCGCACCCCTGAAATAGACGTTCCCCGCTAGCACAGGGCCAATCGCATGTGAAACTTCCCACGCACCCCAGAAATACATGTACCCCGCTCGCACAGGGCCAATCGCGTGTAAAACTTCCCATGCACCCCGAAATACACATACCCCGCTTGCACAGGGACAATCGCGTGTAAAACTTCCCGCGCACCCCCGAAATACGCATACTCCGCTCGCACAGGGACAATCGCGTGTAAAACATCCTGCGCACCCCTGAAATACACGTACCCCGCTCGCACAGGGCCAATCGCAGGTAAAATCTCCCGTGCACCCCCGAAATACACGTACCCCGCTCGCACAGTCCCAATCGCGTGTAAAACCTCCTGCGCACCCCCGAAATACACGTATCCCGCTCGCACAGGGCCAATCGCATGTACAACTTCCGGCGCACCTCCAAAATGAACGTTCCCCGCTAGCACAGGGCCAATCGCGTTTGAAACTTCCCGCGCACCCCAGAAATACACGTTCCCCACTCGCACAGGGCCAATCGCGTGTAAAACTTCCCGCGCACCCCCGAAATACGCATACTCTGCTCGCACAGGGACAAGCGCGTGTAAAACTTCCTGCGCACCCCTGAAATACACGTACCCCGCTCGCATAGGGCCAATCGCAGGTAAAACTTCCCGCGCACCCCCGAAATACATGTACCCTGCTCGCACAGGCCCAATCGCTTGTAAAACCTCCTGCGTACCCCCGAAATACACATACCCCACTCGCACAGGGCCAATCGCATGTGAAACTTCCCGCGCACCCCCGAAATACACATACCCCGCTCGCACAGGGCCAATCGCGTGTAAAACTTCCTGCGCACCCCCGAAATAGACGTTCCCCGCTAGCGCAGGGCCAATCACATGTAAAACTTCCCATGCACCCCCGAAATAGACATACCCGCTCGCACAGGGACAATCGCGTGTAAAACTTCCCGCGCACCCCCGAAATACGCATACTCCGCTCGCACAGGGACAATCGCGAGTAAAACTTCCTGCCCACCCCTGAAATACACGTACCCTGCTCGCACAGGGCCAATCGCAGGTAAAACCTCCCGCGCACCCCCAAAATACACGTACCCCGCTCGCACAGGCCTAATCGTGTGTAAAACCTCCTGCACACCCCCGAAATGAACGTTCCCCGCTAGCACAGGGCCAATCGCGTTTGAAACTTCCCGTGCACCCCAGAAATACACGTTCCCCGCTCGCACAGGGCCAATCGCGTGTAAAACTTCCCGCGCACCCCCAAAATACGCATACTCCGCTAGCACGGGGACAATCGCGTGTAAAACTTCCTGCGCACCCCTGAAATACACATACCCCACTCGCATAGGGCCAATCGCGTGTGAAACTTACAGCGCACCCCAGAAATACACGTACCCCGCTCGCACAGGCCCAATCACGTGTAAAACTTCCCGCGCACCCCCAAAATACGCATACTTCGCTCGCACAGGGACAATCGCGTGTAAAACCTCCTGCGCACCCCCGAAATACACGTACCCGCTCGCAGAGGGCCAATCGCATGTGAAACTTCCCACGCACCCTCGAAATACACATACCCCACTCGCACAGGGCCAATCGCGTGTAAAACTTCCTGCGCACCCCTGAAATAGACGTTCCCCGCTAGCACAGGGCCAATCGCATGTGAAACTTCCCACGCACCCCAGAAATACATGTACCCCGCTCGCACAGGGCCAATCGCGTGTAAAACTTCCCATGCACCCCGAAATACACATACCCCGCTTGCACAGGGACAATCGCGTGTAAAACTTCCCGCGCACCCCCGAAATACGCATACTCCGCTCGCACAGGGACAATCGCGTGTAAAACATCCTGCGCACCCCTGAAATACACGTACCCCGCTCGCACAGGGCCAATCGCAGGTAAAATCTCCCGTGCACCCCCGAAATACATGTACCCCGCTCGCACAGTCCCAATCGCGTGTAAAACCTCCTGCGCACCCCCGAAATACACGTATCCCGCTCGCACAGGGCCAATCGCATGTAAAACTTCCGGCGCACCTCCAAAATGAACGTTCCCCGCTAGCACAGGGCCAATCGCGTTTGAAACTTCCCGCGCACCCCAGAAATACACGTTCCCCACTCGCACAGGGCCAATCGCGTGTAAAACTTCCCGCGCACCCCCGAAATACGCATACTCTGCTCGCACAGGGACAAGCGCGTGTAAAACTTCCTGCGCACCCCTGAAATACACGTACCCCGCTCGCATAGGGCCAATCGCAGGTAAAACTTCCCGCGCACCCCCGAAATACATGTACCCTGCTCGCACAGGCCCAATCGCTTGTAAAACCTCCTGCGTACCCCCGAAATACACATACTCCACTCGCACAGGGCCAATCGCATGTGAAACTTCCCGCGCACCCCCAAAATACACATACCCCGCTCGCACAGGGCCAATCGCGTGTAAAACTTCCTGCGCACCCCCGAAATAGACGTTCCCCGCTAGCGCAGGGCCAATCGCATGTAAAACTTCCCATGCACCCCCGAAATAGACATACCCGCTCGCACAGGGACAATCGCGTGTAAAACTTCCCGCGCACCCCCGAAATACGCATACTCCGCTCGCACAGGGACAATCGCGAGTAAAACTTCCTGCCCACCCCTGAAATACACGTACCCTGCTCGCACAGGGCCAATCGCAGGTAAAACCTCCCGCGCACCCCCAAAATACACGTACCCCGCTCGCACAGGCCTAATCGTGTGTAAAACCTCCTGCACACCCCCGAAATGAACGTTCCCCGCTAGCACAGGGCCAATCGCGTTTGAAACTTCCCGTGCACCCCAGAAATACACGTTCCCCGCTCGCACAGGGCCAATCGCGTGTAAAACTTCCCGCGCACCCCCAAAATACGCATACTCCGCTAGCACTGGGACAATCGCGTGTAAAACTTCCTGCGCACCCCTGAAATACACATACCCCACTCGCATAGGGCCAATCGCGTGTGAAACTTACAGCGCACCCCAGAAATACACGTACCCCGCTCGCACAGGCCCAATCACGTGTAAAACTTCCCGCGCACCCCCAAAATACGCATACTTCGCTCGCACAGGGACAATCGCGTGTAAAACTTCTTGCGCACCCCTGAAATACACATACCCTTCTCGCACAGGGCCAATCACAGGTAAAACCTCCCGCGCACCCCCGAAATACACGTACCCCTCTCGCACAGGCCCAATCGTGTGTAAAACCTCCTGCGCACCCCCGAAATACACGTACCCCGCTCGCACAGGGCCAATTGCATGTGAAATTTCTCGCACACCCCCGAAATACACGAACCCCGCTCGCACAGGGCCAATCGCGTGTAAAACTTCCTGCGCACCCCTGAAATACACGTACCCCGCTCGCATAGGGCCAATCACAGGTAAAAATTCCTGCGCACCCCCGAAATAAACGTACCCCGCTCGCACAGGCCCAATCGCGTGTAAAACCTCCTGCGCACCCCCGAAATACACGTACCCGCTCGCACAGGGCCAATCGCATGTGAAACTTCCCACGCACCCTCGAAATACACATACCCCACTCGCACAGGGCCAATCGCGTGTAAAACTTCCTGCGCACCCCTGAAATAGACGTTCCCCGCTAGCACAGGGCCAATCGCATGTGAAACTTCCCACGCACCCCAGAAATACATGTACCCCGCTCGCACAGGGCCAATCACGTGTAAAACTTCCCATGCACCCCAAAATACACATACCCCGCTTGCACAGGGACAATCGCGTGTAAAACTTCCCGCGCACCCCCGAAATACGCATACTCCGCTCGCACAGGGACAATCGCGTGTAAAACATCCTGCGCACCCTTGAAATACACGTACCCCGCTCGCACAGGGCCAATCGCAGGTAAAATCTCCCGTGCACCCCCGAAATACACGTACCCCGCTCGCACAGTCCCAATCGCGTGTAAAACCTCCTGCGCACCCCCGAAATACACGTATCCCGCTCGCACAGGGCCAATCGCATGTAAAACTTCCGGCGCACCTCCAAAATGAACGTTCCCCGCTAGCACAGGGCCAATCGCGTTTGAAACTTCCCGCGCACCCCAGAAATACACGTTCCCCACTCGCACAGGGCCAATCGCGTGTAAAACTTCCCGCGCACCCCCGAAATACGCATACTCTGCTCGCACAGGGACAAGCGCGTGTAAAACTTCCTGCGCACCCCTGAAATACACGTACCCCGCTCGCATAGGGCCAATCGCAGGTAAAACTTCCCGCGCACCCCCGAAATACATGTACCCTGCTCGCACAGGCCCAATTGCTTGTAAAACCTCCTGCGTACCCCCGAAATACACATACCCCACTCGCACAGGGCCAATCGCATGTGAAACTTCCCGCACACCCCCGAAATACACATACCACGCTCGCACAGGGCCAATCGCGTGTAAAACTTCCTGGCACCCCCGAAATAGACGTTCCCCGCTAGCACAGGGCCAATCGCATGTAAAACTTCCCATGCACCCCCGAAATAGACATACCCGCTCGCACAGGGACAATCGCGTGTAAAACTTCCCGCGCACCCCCGAAATACGCATACTCCGCTCGCACAGGGACACTCGCGAGTAAAACTTCCTGCCCACCCCTGAAATACACATACCCTGCTCGCACAGGGCCAATCGCAGGTAAAACCTCCCGCGCACCCCCAAAATACACGTACCCCGCTCGCACAGGCCCAATCGTGTGTAAAACCTCCTGCACACCCCCGAAATGAACGTTCCCCGCTAGCACAGGGCCAATCGCGTTTGAAACTTCCCGTGCACCCCAGAAATACACGTTCCCCGCTCGCACAGGGCCAATCGCGTGTAAAACTTCCCGCGCACCCCCAAAATACGCATACTCCGCTAGCACTGGGACAATCACGTGTAAAACTTCCTGCGCACCCCTGAAATACACATACCCCACTCGCATAGGGCCAATCGCGTGTGAAACTTACAGCGCACCCCAGAAATACACGTACCCCGCTCGCACAGGCCCAATCACGTGTAAAACTTCCCGCGCACCCCCAAAATACGCATACTTCGCTCGCACAGGGACAATCGCGTGTAAAACTTCTTGCGCACCCCTGAAATACACATACCCCGCTCGCACAGGGCCAATCACAGGTAAAACCTCCCGCGCACCCCCGAAATACACGTACCCCGCTCGCACAGGCCCAATCGTGTGTAAGACCTCCTGCGCACCCCCGAAATACACGTACCCCGCTCGCACAGGGCCAATTGCATGTGAAATTTCCCGCGCACCCCCGAAATACACGAACCCCGCTCGCACAGGGCCAATCGCGTGTAAAACTTCCCGCGCACCCCCGAAATACGCATACTCTGCTCGCACAGGGACAATCGCGTGTAAAACTTCCTGCGCACTTCTGAAATACACGTACCCCGCTCGCATAGGGCCAATCGCAGGTAAAACTTCCGGCGCACCCCCGAAATACATGTAGCCTGCTCGCACAGGGCCAATCGCGTGTAAAACTTCCTGCGCACCCCCAAAATACGCATACTCCGCTAGCACAGGGACAATCACGTGTAAAACTTCCTGCGCACCCCTGAAATACACATACCCCGCTCGCATAGGGCCAATCGCAGGTAAAATTTCCTGCGCACCCCCGAAATACACGTACCCCGCTCGCACAGGCCCAATCGCATGTAAAACCTCCTGCGCACCCCCGAAATACATGTACCCCGCTCGCACAGGGCCAATCGCGTGTGAAACTTCCCGCGCACCCCCGAAATACACATACCCCGCTCGCACAGGGCCAATCGCGTGTAAAACTTCCTGCGCACCCCCGAAATACGCATACTCCGCTAGCACAGGGACAATCGCGTGTAAAACTTCCTGCGCACCCCTGAAATACACGTACCCCGCTCGCACAGGGCCAATCGCAGGTAAAATCTCCCGTGCACCCCCGAAATACACGTACCCCGCTCGCACAGTCCCAATCGCGTGTAAAACCTCCTGCGCACCCCCGAAATACACGTATCCCGCTCGCACAGGGCCAATCGCATGTAAAACTTCCGGCGCACCTCCAAAATGAACGTTCCCCGCTAGCACAGGGCCAATCGCGTTTGAAACTTCCCGCGCACCCCAGAAATACACGTTCCCCACTCGCACAGGGCCAATCGCGTGTAAAACTTCCCGCGCACCCCCGAAATACGCATACTCTGCTCGCACAGGGACAAGCGCGTGTAAAACTTCCTGCGCACCCCTGAAATACATGTACCCCGCTCGCATAGGGCCAATCGCAGGTAAAACTTCCCGCGCACCCCCGAAATACATGTACCCTGCTCGCACAGGCCCAATTGCTTGTAAAACCTCCTGCGTACCCCCGAAATACACATACCCCACTCGCACAGGGCCAATCGCATGTGAAACTTCCCGCGCACCCCCGAAATACACATACCACGCTCGCACAGGGCCAATCGCGTGTAAAACTTCCTGCGCACCCCCGAAATAGACGTTCCCCGCTAGCACAGGGCCAATCGCATGTAAAACTTCCCATGCACCCCCGAAATAGACATACCCGCTCGCACAGGGACAATCGCGTGTAAAACTTCCCGCGCACCCCCGAAATACGCATACTCCGCTCGCACAGGGACAATCGCGAGTAAAACTTCCTGCCCACCCCTGAAATACACATACCCTGCTCGCACAGGGCCAATCGCAGGTAAAACCTCCCGCGCACCCCCAAAATACACGTACCCCGCTCGCACAGGCCCAATCGTGTGTAAAACCTCCTGCACACCCCCGAAATGAACGTTCCCCGCTAGCACAGGGCCAATCGCGTTTGAAACTTCCCGTGCACCCCAGAAATACACGTTCCCCGCTCGCACAGGGCCAATCGCGTGTAAAACTTCCCGCGCACCCCCAAAATACGCATACTCCGCTAGCACTGGGACAATCACGTGTAAAACTTCCTGCGCACCCCTGAAATACACATACCCCACTCGCATAGGGCCAATCGCGTGTGAAACTTACAGCGCACCCCAGAAATACACGTACCCCGCTCGCACAGGCCCAATCACGTGTAAAACTTCCCGCGCACCCCCAAAATACGCATACTTCGCTCGCACAGGGACAATCGCGTGTAAAACTTCTTGCGCACCCCTGAAATACACATACCCCGCTCGCACAGGGCCAATCACAGGTAAAACCTCCCGCGCACCCCCGAAATACACGTACCCCGCTCGCACAGGCCCAATCGTGTGTAAAACCTCCTGCGCACCCCCGAAATACACGTACCCCGCTCGCACAGGGCCATTTGCATGTGAAATTTCCCGCGCACCCCCGAAATACACGAACCCCGCTCGCACAGGGCCAATCGCGTGTAAAACTTCCCGCGCACCCCCGAAATACGCATACTCTGCTCGCACAGGGACAATCGCGTTTAAAACATCCTGCGAACCCCTGAAATACACGTACCCCGCTCGCACAGGGCCAATCGCAGGTAAAATCTCCCGTGCACCCCCGAAATACACGTACCCCGCTCGCACAGGCCCAATCGCGTGTAAAACCTCCTGCGCACCCCCGAAATACACGTACCCCGCTCTCACAGGGCCAATTGCATGTGAAACTTCCCGGGCACCCCCGAAATACACGTACCCCGCTCGCACAGGGCCAATCGCATGTAAAACTTCCGGCGCACCTCCAAAATGAACGTTCCCTGCTAGCACAGGGCCAATCGCGTTTGAAACTTCCCGCGCACCCCAGAAATACACGTTCCCGACTCGCACAGGGCCAATCGCGTGTAAAACTTCCGCGCACCCCCGAAATACGCATACTCTGCTCGCACAGGGACAATCGCGTGTAAAACTTCCTGCGCACCCCTGAAATACATGTACCCCGCTCGCATAGGGCCAATCGCAGGTAAAACTTCCCGCGCACCCCCGAAATACATGTACCCTGCTCGCACAGGACCAATCGCTTGTAAAACCTCCTGCGTACCCCCGAAATACACGTACCCCACTCGCACAGGGCCAATCGCATGTGAAACTTCCCGCGCACCCCCGAAATACACATACCCCGCTCGCACAGGGCCAATCGCGTGTAAAACTTCCTGCGCACCCCCGAAATAGACATTCCCCGCTAGCACAGGGCCAATCGCATGTGAAACTTCCTGCACACCCCCGAAATACACATACCCCGCTCGCACAGGGCCAATCGCGTGTAAAACTTCCTGCGCACCCCCGAAATAGACGTTCCCCGCTAGCACAGGGCCAATCGCATGTAAAACTTCCCATCCACCCCCGAAATAGACATACCCGCTCGCACAGGGACAATCGCGTGTAAAACTTCCCGCGCACCCCCGAAATACGCATACTCCGCTCGCACAGGGACAATCGCGAGTAAAACTTCCTGCCCACCCCTGAAATACACGTACCCTGCTCGCACAGGGCCAATCGCAGGTAAAACCTCCCGCGCACCCCCAAAATACACGTACCCCGCTCGCACAGGCCCAATCGTGTGTAAAACCTCCTGCACACCCCCAAAATGAACGTTCCCCGCTAGCACAGGGCCAATCGCGTTTGAAACTTCCCGTGCACCCCAGAAATACACGTTCCCCGCTCGCACAGGGCCAATCGCGTGTAAAACTTCCCACGCACCCCCAAAATACACATACTCCGCTAGCACAGGGACAATCGCGTGTAAAACTTCCTGCGCACCCCTGAAATACACATACCCCACTCGCATAGGGCCAATCGCGTGTGAAACTTACTGCGCACCCCAGAAATACACGTACCCCGCTCGCACAGGCCCAATCACGTGTAAAACTTCCCGCGCACCCCCAAAATACGCATACTTCGCTCGCACAGGGACAATCGCGTGTAAAACTTCTTGCGCACCCCTGAAATACACATACCCCGCTCGCACAGGGCCAATCGCAGGTAAAACCTCCCACGCACCCCCGAAATACACGTACCCCGCTCGCACAGGCCCAATCGTGTGTAAAACCTCCTGCGCACCCCCGAAATACACGTACCCCGCTCGCACATGGCCAATTGCATGTGAAATTTCCCGCGCACCCCCGAAATACACGAACCCCGCTCGCACAGGGCCAATCGCGTGTGAAACTTCCCGCGCACCCCAGAAATACACGTTCCCCGCTCGCACAGGGCCAATCGCGTGTAAAACTTCCCGCGCACCCCCGAAATACGCATACTCTGCTCGCACAGGGACAATCGCGTGTAAAACTTCCTGCGCACCCCGAAATAGACGTTCCCCGCTAGCACAGGGCTAATCGCGTGTGAAACTTCCCGCGCACCCCAGAAATACATGTACCCCGCTCGCACAGGGCCAATCGCATGTAAAACTTCCCATGCACCCCCGAAATAGACATACCCGCTCGCACAGGGACAATCGCGTGTAAAACTTCCCGCGCACCCCCGAAATACGCATACTCCGCTCGCACAGGGACAATCGCGAGTAAAACTTCCTGCCCACCCCTGAAATACACGTACCCCGCTCGCACAGGGCCAATCGCAGGGAAAACCTCCCGCGCACCCCCAAAATACACATACCCCGCTCGCACAGGCCCAATCGCGTATAAAACCTCCTGCACACCCTCGAAATACCCTCCCGCGCACCCCCAAAATACACATACCCCGCTCTCACAGGGCCAATTGCATGTGAAACTTCCCGCGCACCCCTGAAATACACGTACCCTGCTCGCACACGGCCAATCGCGTGTAAAACTTCCTGCGCACCCCCGAAATGAACGTTCCCCGCTAGCACAGGGCCAATCGCGTTTGAAACTTCTCGCGCATCCCAGAAATACACGTTCCCCACTCGCACAGGGCCAATCGCGTGTAAAACTTCCCGCGCACCCCCAAAATACACATACTCCGCTAGCACAGGGACAATCGCATGTAAAACTTCCTGCGCACCCCTGAAATACACATACCCCGCTCGCATAGGGCCAATCGCATGTGAAACTTCCCGCGCACCCCCGAAATACACATACCCCGCTCGCACAGGGCCAATCGTGTGTAAAACTTCCTGCGCACCCCCGAATTAGACGCTCCCCGGTAGCACAGGGCCAATCGCGTGTGAAACTTCCTGCGCACCCCAGAAATACACGTACCCCGCTCGCACAGGGCCAATCACGTGTAAAACTTCCTGCGCACCCCTGAAATATGCATACTCCGCTCGCACAGGGACAATCGCGTGTAAAACTTCCTGCGCACCCCTGAAATACACATACCCCGCTCGCACAGGGCCAATCGCAGGCAAAACCTCCCGCGCACCCCCGAAATACACGTACCCCGCTCTCACAGGCCCAATCGCGTGTAAAACCTCCTGCGTACCCCCGAAATACACGTACCCCGCTCGCACAGGGCCAATTGCATGTGAAACTTCCCGCGCACCCCCGAAATACACGTACCCCGCTCGCACAGGGCCAATCGCGTGTGAAACTTCCCACGCACCCCAGAAATACACGTTCCCCGCTGGCACAGGGCCAATCGCATGTAAAACTTCCCGTGCACCCCCGAAATACGCATACTCCGCCACACAGGGACAATCGCGTGTAAAACTTCCTGCGCACCCCTGAAATACACGTACCCCGCTCGCATAGGGCCAATCACAGGTAAAAATTCCTGCGCACCCCCGAAATAAACGTACCCCGCTCGCACAGGCCCAATCGCGTGTAAAACCTCCTGCGCACCCCCGAAATACACGTACCCGCTCGCAGAGGGCCAATCGCATGTGAAACTTCCCACGCACCCTCGAAATACACATACCCCACTCGCACAGGGCCAATCGCGTGTAAAACTTCCTGCGCACCTCTGAAATAGACGTTCCCCGCTAGCACAGGGCCAATCGCATGTGAAACTTCCCACGCACCCCAGAAATACATGTACCCCGCTCGCACAGGGCCAATCGCGTGTAAAACTTCCCATGCACCCCGAAATACACATACCCCGCTTGCACAGGGACAATCGCGTGTAAAACTTCCCGCGCACCCCCGAAATACGCATACTCCGCTCGCACAGGGACAATCGCGTGTAAAACATCCTGCGCACCCCTGAAATACACGTACCCCGCTCGCACAGGGCCAATCGCAGGTAAAATCTCCCGTGCACCCCCGAAATACACGTACCCCGCTCGCACAGTCCCAATCGCGTGTAAAACCTCCTGCGCACCCCCGAAATACACGTATCCCGCTCGCACAGGGCCAATCGCATGTAAAACTTCCGGCGCACCTCCAAAATGAACGTTCCCCGCTAGCACAGGGCCAATCGCGTTTGAAACTTCCCGCGCACCCCAGAAATACACGTTCCCCACTCGCACAGGGCCAATCGCGTGTAAAACTTCCCGCGCACCCCCGAAATACGCATACTCTGCTCGCACAGGGACAAGCGCGTGTAAAACTTCCTGCGCACCCCTGAAATACACGTACCCCGCTCGCATAGGGCCAATCGCAGGTAAAACTTCCCGCGCACCCCCGAAATACATGTACCCTGCTCGCACAGGCCCAATCGCTTGTAAAACCTCCTGCGTACCCCCGAAATACACATACCCCACTCGCACAGGGCCAATCGCATGTGAAACTTCCCGCGCACCCCCGAAATACACATACCCCGCTCGCACAGGGCCAATCGCGTGTAAAACTTCCTGCGCACCCCCGAAATAGACGTTCCCCGCTAGCGCAGGGCCAATCACATGTAAAACTTCCCATGCACCCCCGAAATAGACATACCCGCTCGCACAGGGACAATCGCGTGTAAAACTTCCCGCGCACCCCCGAAATACGCATACTCCGCTCGCACAGGGACAATCGCGAGTAAAACTTCCTGCCCACCCCTGAAATACACGTACCCTGCTCGCACAGGGCCAATCGCAGGTAAAACCTCCCGCGCACCCCCAAAATACACGTACCCCGCTCGCACAGGCCTAATCGTGTGTAAAACCTCCTGCACACCCCCGAAATGAACGTTCCCCGCTAGCACAGGGCCAATCGCGTTTGAAACTTCCCGTGCACCCCAGAAATACACGTTCCCCGCTCGCACAGGGCCAATCGCGTGTAAAACTTCCCGCGCACCCCCAAAATACGCATACTCCGCTAGCACTGGGACAATCGCGTGTAAAACTTCCTGCGCACCCCTGAAATACACATACCCCACTCGCATAGGGCCAATCGCGTGTGAAACTTACAGCGCACCCCAGAAATACACGTACCCCGCTCGCACAGGCCCAATCACGTGTAAAACTTCCCGCGCACCCCCAAAATACGCATACTTCGCTCGCACAGGGACAATCGCGTGTAAAACCTCCTGCGCACCCCCGAAATACACGTACCCGCTCGCAGAGGGCCAATCGCATGTGAAACTTCCCACGCACCCTCAAATACACATACCCCACTCGCACAGGGCCAATCGCGTGTAAAACTTCCTGCGCACCCCTGAAATAGACGTTCCCCGCTAGCACAGGGCCAATCGCATGTGAAACTTCCCACGCACCCCAGAAATACATGTACCCCGCTCGCACAGGGCCAATCGCGTGTAAAACTTCCCATGCACCCCGAAATACACATACCCCGCTTGCACAGGGACAATCGCGTGTAAAACTTCCCGCGCACCCCCGAAATACGCATACTCCGCTCGCACAGGGACAATCGCGTGTAAAACATCCTGCGCACCCCTGAAATACACGTACCCCGCTCGCACAGGGCCAATCGCAGGTAAAATCTCCCGTGCACCCCCGAAATACACGTACCCCGCTCGCACAGTCCCAATCGCGTGTAAAACCTCCTGCGCACCCCCGAAATACACGTATCCCGCTCGCACAGGGCCAATCGCATGTAAAACTTCCGGCGCACCTCCAAAATGAACGTTCCCCGCTAGCACAGGGCCAATCGCGTTTGAAACTTCCCGCGCACCCCAGAAATACACGTTCCCCACTCGCACAGGGCCAATCGCGTGTAAAACTTCCCGCGCACCCCCGAAATACGCATACTCTGCTCGCACAGGGACAAGCGGAGTAAAACTTCCTGCGCACCCCTGAAATACACGTACCCCGCTCGCATAGGGCCAATCGCAGGTAAAACTTCCCGCGCACCCCCGAAATACATGTACCCTGCTCGCACAGGCCCAATCGCTTGTAAAACCTCCTGCGTACCCCCGAAATACACATACCCCACTCGCACAGGGCCAATCGCATGTGAAACTTCCCGCGCACCCCCGAAATACACATACCCCGCTCGCACAGGGCCAATCGCGTGTAAAACTTCCTGCGCACCCCCGAAATAGACGTTCCCCGCTAGCGCAGGGCCAATCACATGTAAAACTTCCCATGCACCCCCGAAATAGACATACCCGCTCGCACAGGGACAATCGCGTGTAAAACTTCCCGCGCACCCCCGAAATACGCATACTCCGCTCGCACAGGGACAATCGCGAGTAAAACTTCCTGCCCACCCCTGAAATACACGTACCCTGCTCGCACAGGGCCAATCGCAGGTAAAACCTCCCGCGCACCCCCAAAATACACGTACCCCGCTCGCACAGGCCTAATCGTGTGTAAAACCTCCTGCACACCCCCGAAATGAACGTTCCCCGCTAGCACAGGGCCAATCGCGTTTGAAACTTCCCGTGCACCCCAGAAATACACGTTCCCCGCTCGCACAGGGCCAATCGCGTGTAAAACTTCCCGCGCACCCCCAAAATACGCATACTCCGCTAGCACTGGGACAATCGCGTGTAAAACTTCCTGCGCACCCCTGAAATACACATACCCCACTCGCATAGGGCCAATCGCGTGTGAAACTTACAGCGCACCCCAGAAATACACGTACCCCGCTCGCACAGGCCCAATCACGTGTAAAACTTCCCGCGCACCCCCAAAATACGCATACTTCGCTCGCACAGGGACAATCGCGTGTAAAACCTCCTGCGCACCCCCGAAATACACGTACCCGCTCGCAGAGGGCCAATCGCATGTGAAACTTCCCACGCACCCTCGAAATACACATACCCCACTCGCACAGGGCCAATCGCGTGTAAAACTTCCTGCGCACCCCTGAAATAGACGTTCCCCGCTAGCACAGGGCCAATCGCATGTGAAACTTCCCACGCACCCCAGAAATACATGTACCCCGCTCGCACAGGGCCAATCGCGTGTAAAACTTCCCATGCACCCCGAAATACACATACCCCGCTTGCACAGGGACAATCGCGTGTAAAACTTCCCGCGCACCCCCGAAATACGCATACTCCGCTCGGACAGGGACAATCGCGTGTAAAACATCCTGCGCACCCCTGAAATACAAGTACCCCGCTCGCACAGGGCCAATCGCAGGTAAAATCTCCCGTGCACCCCCGAAATACACGTACCCCGCTCGCACAGTCCCAATCGCGTGTAAAACCTCCTGCGCACCCCCGAAATACACGTATCCCGCTCGCACAGGGCCAATCGCATGTAAAACTTCCGGCGCACCTCCAAAATGAACGTTCCCCGCTAGCACAGGGCCAATCGCGTTTGAAACTTCCCGCGCACCCCAGAAATACACGTTCCCCACTCGCACAGGGCCAATCGCGTGTAAAACTTCCCGCGCACCCCCGAAATACGCATACTCTGCTCGCACAGGGACAAGCGCGTGTAAAACTTCCTGCGCACCCCTGAAATACACGTACCCCGCTCGCATAGGGCCAATCGCAGGTAAAACTTCCCGCGCACCCCCGAAATACATGTACCCTGCTCGCACAGGGACAATCGCGAGTAAAACTTCCTGCCCACCCCTGAAATACATGTACCCTGCTCGCACAGGGCCAATCGCGTGTAAAACTTCCCGCACACCCCCGAAATACGCATACTCTGCTCGCACAGGGACAAGCGCGTGTAAAACTTCCTGCGCACCCCTGAAATACACGTACCCCGCTCGCACAGGGCCAATCGCAGGTAAAACTTCCCGCGCACCCCCGAAATACATGTACCCTGCTCGCACAGGCCCAATCGCTTGTAAAACCTCCTGCGTACCCCCGAAATACACATACCCCACTCGCACAGGGCCAATCGCATGTGAAACTTCCCGCGCACCCCCAAAATACACATACCCCGCTCGCACAGGGCCAATCGCGTGTAAAACTTCCTGCGCACCCCCGAAATAGACGTTCCCCGCTAGCGCAGGGCCAATCGCATGTAAAACTTCCCATGCACCCCCGAAATAGACATACCCGCTCGCACAGGGACAATCGCGTGTAAAACTTCCCGCGCACCCCCGAAATACGCATACTCCGCTCGCACAGGGACAATCGCGAGTAAAACTTCCTGCCCACCCCTGAAATACACGTACCCTGCTCGCACAGGGCCAATCGCAGGTAAAACCTCCCGCGCACCCCCAAAATACACGTACCCCGCTCGCACAGGCCTAATCGTGTGTAAAACCTCCTGCACACCCCCGAAATGAACGTTCCCCGCTAGCACAGGGCCAATCGCGTTTGAAACTTCCCGTGCACCCCAGAAATACACGTTCCCCGCTCGCACAGGGCCAATCGCGTGTAAAACTTCCCGCGCACCCCCAAAATACGCATACTCCGCTAGCACTGGGACAATCGCGTGTAAAACTTCCTGCGCACCCCTGAAATACACATACCCCACTCGCATAGGGCCAATCGCGTGTGAAACTTACAGCGCACCCCAGAAATACACGTACCCCGCTCGCACAGGCCCAATCACGTGTAAAACTTCCCGCGCACCCCCAAAATACGCATACTTCGCTCGCACAGGGACAATCGCGTGTAAAACTTCTTGCGCACCCCTGAAATACACATACCCTTCTCGCACAGGGCCAATCACAGGTAAAACCTCCCGCGCACCCCCGAAATACACGTACCCCTCTCGCACAGGCCCAATCGTGTGTAAAACCTCCTGCGCACCCCCGAAATACACGTACCCCGCTCGCACAGGGCCAATTGCATGTGAAATTTCTCGCACACCCCCGAAATACACGAACCCCGCTCGCACAGGGCCAATCGCGTGTAAAACTTCCTGCGCACCCCTGAAATACACGTACCCCGCTCGCATAGGGCCAATCACAGGTAAAAATTCCTGCGCACCCCCGAAATAAACGTACCCCGCTCGCACAGGCCCAATCGCGTGTAAAACCTCCTGCACACCCCCGAAATACACGTACCCGCTCGCACAGGGCCAATCGCATGTGAAACTTCCCACGCACCCTCGAAATACACATACCCCACTCGCACAGGGCCAATCGCGTGTAAAACTTCCTGCGCACCCCTGAAATAGACGTTCCCCGCTAGCACAGGGCCAATCGCATGTGAAACTTCCCACGCACCCCAGAAATACATGTACCCCGCTCGCACAGGGCCAATCACGTGTAAAACTTCCCATGCACCCCAAAATACACATACCCCGCTTGCACAGGGACAATCGCGTGTAAAACTTCCCGCGCACCCCCGAAATACGCATACTCCGCTCGCACAGGGACAATCGCGTGTAAAACATCCTGCGCACCCCTGAAATACACGTACCCCGCTCGCACAGGGCCAATCGCAGGTAAAATCTCCCGTGCACCCCCGAAATACACGTACCCCGCTCGCACAGTCCCAATCGCGTGTAAAACCTCCTGCGCACCCCCGAAATACACGTATCCCGCTCGCACAGGGCCAATCGCATGTAAAACTTCCGGCGCACCTCCAAAATGAACGTTCCCCGCTAGCACAGGGCCAATCGCGTTTGAAACTTCCCGCGCACCCCAGAAATACACGTTCCCCACTCGCACAGGGCCAATCGCGTGTAAAACTTCCCGCGCACCCCCGAAATACGCATACTCTGCTCGCACAGGGACAAGCGCGTGTAAAACTTCCTGCGCACCCCTGAAATACACGTACCCCGCTCGCATAGGGCCAATCGCAGGTAAAACTTCCCGCGCACCCCCGAAATACATGTACCCTGCTCGCACAGGCCCAATTGCTTGTAAAACCTCCTGCGTACCCCCGAAATACACATACCCCACTCGCACAGGGCCAATCGCATGTGAAACTTCCCGCGCACCCCCGATATACACATACCACGCTCGCACAGGGCCAATCGCGTGTAAAACTTCCTGCGCACCCCCGAAATAGACGTTCCCCGCTAGCACAGGGCCAATCGCATGTAAAACTTCCCATGCACCCCCGAAATAGACATACCCGCTCGCACAGGGACAATCGCGTGTAAAACTTCCCGCGCACCCCCGAAATACGCATACTCCGCTCGCACAGGGACAATCGCGAGTAAAACTTCCTGCCCACCCCTGAAATACACATACCCTGCTCGCACAGGGCCAATCGCAGGTAAAACCTCCCGCGCACCCCCAAAATACACGTACCCCGCTCGCACAGGCCCAATCGTGTGTAAAACCTCCTGCACACCCCCGAAATGAACGTTCCCCGCTAGCACAGGGCCAATCGCGTTTGAAACTTCCCGTGCACCCCAGAAATACACGTTCCCCGCTCGCACAGGGCCAATCGCGTGTAAAACTTCCCGCGCACCCCCAAAATACGCATACTCCGCTAGCACTGGGACAATCACGTGTAAAACTTCCTGCGCACCCCTGAAATACACATACCCCACTCGCATAGGGCCAATCGCGTGTGAAACTTACAGCGCACCCCAGAAATACACGTACCCCGCTCGCACAGGCCCAATCACGTGTAAAACTTCCCGCGCACCCCCAAAATACGCATACTTCGCTCGCACAGGGACAATCGCGTGTAAAACTTCTTGCGCACCCCTGAAATACACATACCCCGCTCGCACAGGGCCAATCACAGGTAAAACCTCCCGCGCACCCCCGAAATACACGTACCCCGCTCGCACAGGCCCAATCGTGTGTAAAACCTCCTGCGCACCCCCGAAATACACGTACCCCGCTCGCACAGGGCCAATTGCATGTGAAATTTCCCGCGCACCCCCGAAATACACGAACCCCGCTCGCACAGGGCCAATCGCGTGTAAAACTTCCCGCGCACCCCCGAAATACGCATACTCTGCTCGCACAGGGACAATCGCGTGTAAAACTTCCTGCGCACTTCTGAAATACACGTACCCCGCTCGCATAGGGCCAATCGCAGGTAAAACTTCCGGCGCACCCCCGAAATACATGTAGCCTGCTCGCACAGGGCCAATCGCGTGTAAAACTTCCTGCGCACCCCCAAAATACGCATACTCCGCTAGCACAGGGACAATCACGTGTAAAACTTCCTGCGCACCCCTGAAATACACATACCCCGCTCGCATAGGGCCAATCGCAGGTAAAATTTCCTGCGCACCCCCGAAATACACGTACCCCGCTCGCACAGGCCCAATCGCATGTAAAACCTCCTGCGCACCCCCGAAATACATGTACCCCGCTCGCACAGGGCCAATCGCGTGTGAAACTTCCCGCGCACCCCCGAAATACACATACCCCGCTCGCACAGGGCCAATCGCGTGTAAAACTTCCTGCGCACCCCCGAAATACGCATACTCCGCTAGCACAGGGACAATCGCGTGTAAAACTTCCTGCGCACCCCTGAAATACACGTACCCCGCTCGCACAGGGCCAATCGCAGGTAAAATCTCCCGTGCACCCCCGAAATACACGTACCCCGCTCGCACAGTCCCAATCGCGTGTAAAACCTCCTGCGCACCCCCGAAATACACGTATCCCGCTCGCACAGGGCCAATCGCATGTAAAACTTCCGGCGCACCTCCAAAATGAACGTTCCCCGCTAGCACAGGGCCAATCGCGTTTGAAACTTCCCGCGCACCCCCGAAATACGCATACTCTGCTCGCACAGGGACAAGCGCGTGTAAAACTTCCTGCGCACCCCTGAAATACACGTACCCCGCTCGCATAGGGCCAATCGCAGGTAAAACTTCCCGCGCACCCCCGAAATACATGTACCCTGCTCGCACAGGCCCAATTGCTTGTAAAACCTCCTGCGTACCCCCGAAATACACATACCCCACTCGCACAGGGCCAATCGCATGTGAAACTTCCCGCGCACCCCCGAAATACACATACCACGCTCGCACAGGGCCAATCGCGTGTAAAACTTCCTGCGCACCCCCGAAATAGACGTTCCCCGCTAGCACAGGGCCAATCGCATGTAAAACTTCCCATGCACCCCCGAAATAGACATACCCGCTCGCACAGGGACAATCGCGTGTAAAACTTCCCGCGCACCCCCGAAATACGCATACTCCGCTCGCACAGGGACAATCGCGAGTAAAACTTCCTGCCCACCCCTGAAATACACATACCCTGCTCGCACAGGGCCAATCGCAGGTAAAACCTCCCGCGCACCCCCAAAATACACGTACCCCGCTCGCACAGGCCCAATCGTGTGTAAAACCTCCTGCACACCCCCGAAATGAACGTTCCCCGCTAGCACAGGGCCAATCGCGTTTGAAACTTCCCGTGCACCCCAGAAATACACGTTCCCCGCTCGCACAGGGCCAATCGCGTGTAAAACTTCCCGCGCACCCCCAAAATACGCATACTCCGCTAGCACTGGGACAATCACGTGTAAAACTTCCTGCGCACCCCTGAAATACACATACCCCACTCGCATAGGGCCAATCGCGTGTGAAACTTACAGCGCACCCCAGAAATACACGTACCCCGCTCGCACAGGCCCAATCACGTGTAAAACTTCCCGCGCACCCCCAAAATACGCATACTTCGCTCGCACAGGGACAATCGCGTGTAAAACTTCTTGCGCACCCCTGAAATACACATACCCCGCTCGCACAGGGCCAATCACAGGTAAAACCTCCCGCGCACCCCCGAAATACACGTACCCCGCTCGCACAGGCCCAATCGTGTGTAAAACCTCCTGCGCACCCCCGAAATACACGTACCCCGCTCGCACAGGGCCAATTGCATGTGAAATTTCCCGCGCACCCCCGAAATACACGAACCCCGCTCGCACAGGGCCAATCGCGTGTAAAACTTCCCGCGCACCCCCGAAATACGCATACTCTGCTCGCACAGGTACAATCGCGTGTAAAACTTCCTGCGCACTTCTGAAACACACATACCCCGCTCGCATAGGGCCAATCGCAGGTAAAACTTCCGGCGCACCCCCGAAATACATGTAGCCTGCTCGCACAGGGCCAATCGCGTGTAAAACTTCCTGCGCACCCCCAAAATACGCATACTCCGCTAGCACAGGGACAATCACGTGTAAAACTTCCTGCGCACCCCTGAAATACACATACCCCGCTCGCATAGGGCCAATCGCAGGTAAAATTTCCTGCGCACCCCCGAAATACACGTACCCCGCTCGCACAGGCCCAATCGCATGTAAAACCTCCTGCGCACCCCCGAAATACATGTACCCCGCTCGCACAGGGCCAATCGCGTGTGAAACTTCCCGCGCACCCCCGAAATACACATACCCCGCTCGCACAGGGCCAATCGCGTGTAAAACTTCCTGCGCACCCCCGAAATACGCATACTCCGCTAGCACAGGGACAATCGCGTGTAAAACTTCCTGCTCACCCCTGAAATACACATACCCCGCTCGCATAGGGCCAATCGCGTGTGAAACTTCCCGCGCATCCCCGAAATACACATACCCCGCTCGCACAGGGCAAATCGTGTGTAAAACTTCCTGCGCACCCCCGAAATAGACGTTCCCCGCTAGCACAGGGCCAATCGCATGTAAAACTTCCCATGCACCCCCGAAATAGACATACCCGCTAGCACAGGGCCAATCGCGTTTGAAACTTCCCGCGCACCCCAGAAATACACGTTCCCCACTCGCACAGGGACAATCGCGTGTAAAACTTCCCGCGCACCCCCGAAATAGGCATACTCTGCTCGCACAGGGACAAGCGCGTGTAAAACTTCCTGCGCACCCCTGAAATACACGTACCCCGCTCGCATAGGGCCAATCGCAGGTAAAACTTCCCGCGCACCCCCGAAATACATGTACCCTGCTCGCACAGGCCCAATCGCTTGTAAAACCTCCTGCGTACCCCCGAAATACACATACCCCACTCGCACAGGGCCAATCGCATGTGAAACTTCCCGCGCACCCCCGAAATACACATACCCCGCTCGCACAGGGCCAATCGCGTGTAAAACTTCCTGCGCACCCCCGAAATAGACGTTCCCCGCTAGCGCAGGGCCAATCGCATGTAAAACTTCCCATGCACCCCCGAAATACACATACCCCGCTCGCACAGGGCCAATCACAGGTAAAACCTCCCGCGCACCCCCGAAATACACGTACCCCGCTCGCACAGGCCCAATCGTGTGTAAAACCTCCTGCGCACCCCCGAAATACACGTACCCCGCTTGCACAGGGCCAATTGCATGTGAAATTTCCCGCGCTCCCCTGAAATACACGAACCCCGCTCGCACAGGGCCAATCGCGTGTAAAACTTCCCGCGCACCCCCGAAATACGCATACTCTGCTCGCACAGGGACAATCGCGTGTAAAACTTCCTGCGCACTTCTGAAATACACGTACCCCGCTCGCATAGGGCCAATCGCAGGTAAAACTTCCGGCGCAACCCGAAATACATGTAGCCTGCTCGCACAGGGCCAATCGCGTGTAAAACTTCCTGCGCACCCCCAAAATACGCATACTCCGCTAGCACAGGGACAATCACGTGTAAAACTTCCTGCGCACCCCTGAAATACACATACCCCGCTCGCATAGGGCCAATCGCAGGTAAAATTTCCTGCGCACCCCCGAAATACACGTACCCCGCTCGCACAGGCCCAATCGCATGTAAAACCTCCTGCGCACCCCCGAAATACATGTACCCCGCTCGCACAGGGCCAATCGCGTGTGAAACTTCCCGCGCACCCCCGAAATACACATACCCCGCTCGCACAGGGCCAATCGCGTGTAAAACTTCCTGCGCACCCCCGAAATACGCATACTCCGCTAGCACAGGGACAATCGCGTGTAAAACTTCCTGCGCACCCCTGAAATACACATACCCCGCTCGCATAGGGCCAATCGCGTGTGAAACTTCCCGCGCATCCCCGAAATACACATACCCCGCTCGCACAGGGCAAATCGTGTGTAAAACTTCCTGCGCACCCCCGAAATAGACGTTCCCCGCTAGCACAGGGCCAATCGCATGTAAAACTTCCCATGCACCCCCGAAATAGACATACCCGCTAGCACAGGGCCAATCGCGTTTGAAACTTCCCGCGCACCCCAGAAATACACGTTCCCCACTCGCACAGGGACAATCGCGTGTAAAATTTCCCGCGCACCCCCGAAATACGCATACTCTGCTCGCACAGGGACAAGCGCGTGTAAAACTTCCTGCGCACCCCTGAAATACACGTACCTCGCTCGCATAGGGCCAATCGCAGGTAAAACTTCCCGCGCACCCCCGAAATACATGTACCCTGCTCGCACAGGCCCAATCGCTTGTAAAACCTCCTGCGTACCCCCGAAATACACATACCCCACTCGCACAGGGCCAATCGCATGTGAAACTTCCCGCGCACCCCCGAAATACACATACCCCGCTCGCACAGGGCCAATCGCGTGTAAAACTTCCTGCGCACCCCCGAAATAGACGTTCCCCGCTAGCGCAGGGCCAATCGCATGTAAAACTTCCCATGCACCCCCGAAATAGACATACCCGCTCGCACAGGGACAATCGCGTGTAAAACTTCCCGCGCACCCCCGAAATACGCATACTCCGCTCGCACAGGGACAATCGCGAGTAAAACTTCCTGCCCACCCCTGAAATACACGTACCCTGCTCGCACAGGGCCAATCGCAGGTAAAACCTCCCGCGCACCCCCAAAATACACGTAGCCCGCTCGCACAGGCCTAATCGTGTGTAAAACCTCCTGCACACCCCCGAAATGAACGTTCCCCGCTAGCACAGGGCCAATCGCGTTTGAAACTTCCCGTGCACCCCAGAAATACACGTTCCCCGCTCGCACAGGGCCAATCGCGTGTAAAACTTCCCGCGCACCCCCAAAATACGCATACTCCGCTAGCACTGGGACAATCGCGTGTAAAACTTCCTGCGCACCCCTGAAATACACATACCCCACTCGCATAGGGCCAATCGCGTGTGAAACTTACAGCGCACCCCAGAAATACACGTACCCCGCTCGCACAGGCCCAATCACGTGTAAAACTTCCCGCGCACCCCCAAAATACGCATACTTCGCTCGCACAGGGACAATCGCGTGTAAAACTTCTTGCGCACCCCTGAAATACACATACCCCGCTCGCACAGGGCCAATTACAGGTAAAACCTCCCGCGCACCCCCGAAATACACGTACCCCGCTCGCACAGGCCCAATCGTGTGTAAAACCTCCTGCGCACCCCCGAAATACACGTACCCCGCTCGCACAGGGCCAATTGCATGTGAAATTTCTCGCGCACCCCCGAAATACACGAACCCCGCTCGCACAGGGCCAATCGCGTGTAAAACTTCCTGCGCACCCCTGAAATACACGTACCCCGCTCGCATAGGGCCAATCACAGGTAAAAATTCCTGCGCACCCCCGAAATAAACGTACCCCGCTCGCACAGGCCCAATCGCGTGTAAAACCTCCTGCGCACCCCCGAAATACACGTACCCGCTCGCACAGGGCCAATCGCATGTGAAACTTCCCACGCACCCTCGAAATACACATACCCCACTCGCACAGGGCCAATCGCGTGTAAAACTTCCTGCGCACCCCTGAAATAGACGTTCCCCGCTAGCACAGGGCCAATCGCATGTGAAACTTCCCACGCACCCCAGAAATACATGTACCCCGCTCGCACAGGGCCAATCGCGTGTAAAACTTCCCATGCACCCCGAAATACACATACCCCGCTTGCACAGGGACAATCGCGTGTAAAACTTCCCGCGCACCCCCGAAATACGCATACTCCGCTCGCACAGGGACAATCGCGTGTAAAACATCCTGCGCACCCCTGAAATACACGTACCCCGCTCGCACAGGGCCAATCGCAGGTAAAATCTCCCGTGCACCCCCGAAATACACGTACCCCGCTCGCACAGTCCCAATCGCGTGTAAAACCTCCTGCGCACCCCCGAAATACACGTATCCCGCTCGCACAGGGCCAATCGCATGTAAAACTTCCGGCGCACCTCCAAAATGAACGTTCCCCGCTAGCACAGGGCCAATCGCGTTTGAAACTTCCCGCACACCCCAGAAATACACGTTCCCCACTCGCACAGGGCCAATCGCGTGTAAAACTTCCCGCGCACCCCCGAAATACGCATACTCTGCTCGCACAGGGACAAGCGCGTGTAAAACTTCCTGCGCACCCCTGAAATACACGTACCCCGCTCGCATAGGGCCAATCGCAGGTAAAACTTCCCGCGCACCCCCGAAATACATGTACCCTGCTCGCACAGGCCCAATTGCTTGTAAAACCTCCTGCGTACCCCCGAAATACACATACCCCACTCGCACAGGGCCAATCGCATGTGAAACTTCCCGCGCACCCCCGAAATACACATACCACGCTCGCACAGGGCCAATCGCGTGTAAAACTTCCTGCGCACCCCCGAAATAGACGTTCCCCGCTAGTACAGGGCCAATCGCATGTAAAACTTCCCATGCACCCCCGAAATAGACATACCCGCTCGCAAAGGGACAATCGCGTGTAAAACTTCCCGCGCACCCCCGAAATACGCATACTCCGCTCGCACAGGGACAATCGCGAGTAAAACTTCCTGCCCACCCCTGAAATACACATACCCTGCTCGCACAGGGCCAATCGCAGGTAAAACCTCCCGCGCACCGCCAAAATACACGTACCCCGCTCGCACAGGCCCAATCGTGTGTAAAACCTCCTGCACACCCCCGAAATGAACATTCCCCGCTAGCACAGGGCCAATCGCGTTTGAAACTTCCCGTGCACCCCAGAAATACACGTTCCCCGCTCGCACAGGGCCAATCGCGTGTAAAACTTCCCGCGCACCCCTAAAATACGCATACTCCGCTAGCACTGGGACAATCACGTGTAAAACTTCCTGCGCACCCCTGAAATACACATACCCCACTCGCATAGGGCCAATCGCGTGTGAAACTTACAGCGCACCCCAGAAATACACGTACCCCGCTCGCACAGGCCCAATCACGTGTAAAACTTCCCGCGCACCCCCAAAATACGCATACTTCGCTCGCACAGGGACAATCGCGTGTAAAACTTCTTGCGCACCCCTGAAATACACATACCCCGCTCGCACAGGGCCAATCACAGGTAAAACCTCCCGCGCACCCCCGAAATACACGTACCCCGCTCGCACAGGCCCAATCGTGTGTAAAACCTCCTGCGCACCCCCGAAATACACGTACCCCGCTCGCACAGGGCCAATTGCATGTGAAATTTCCCGCGCACCCCCGAAATACACGAACCCCGCTCGCACAGGGCCAATCGCGTGTAAAACTTCCCGCGCACCCCCGAAATACGCATACTCTGCTCGCACAGGGACAATCGCGTGTAAAACTTCCTGCGCACTTCTGAAATACACGTACCCCGCTCGCATAGGGCCAATCGCAGGTAAAACTTCCGGCGCACCCCCGAAATACATGTAGCCTGCTCGCACAGGGCCAATCGCGTGTAAAACTTCCTGCGCACCCCCAAAATACGCATACTCCGCTAGCACAGGGACAATCACGTGTAAAACTTCCTGCGCACCCCTGAAATACACATACCCCGCTCGCATAGGGCCAATCGCAGGTAAAATTTCCTGCGCACCCCTGAAATACACGTACCCCGCTCGCACAGGCCCAATCGCATGTAAAACCTCCTGCGCACCCCCGAAATACATGTACCCCGCTCGCACAGGGCCAATCGCGTGTGAAACTTCCCGCGCACCCCCGAAATACACATACCCCGCTCGCACAGGGCCAATCGCGTGTAAAACTTCCTGCGCACCCCCGAAATACGCATACTCCGCTAGCACAGGGACAATCGCGTGTAAAACTTCCTGCGCACCCCTGAAATACACATACCCCGCTCGCATAGGGCCAATCGCGTGTGAAACTTCCCGCGCATCCCCGAAATACACATACCCCGCTCGCACAGGGCAAATCGTGTGTAAAACTTCCTGCGCACCCCCGAAATAGACGTTCCCCGCTAGCACAGGGCCAATCGCATGTAAAACTTCCCATGCACCCCCGAAATAGACATACCCGCTCGCACAGGGACAATCGCGTGTAAAACTTCCCGCGCACCCCCGAAATACGCATACTCCGCTCGCACAGGGACAATCGCGTGTAAAACTTCCCGCGCACCCCCGAAATACGCATACTCCGCTCGCACAGGGACAATCGCGAGTAAAACTTCCTGCCCACCCCTGAAATACACGTACCCTGCTCGCACAGGGCCAATCGCAGGTAAAACCTCCCGCGCACCCCCAAAATACACGTACCCCGCTCGCACAGGCCCAATCGTGTGTAAAACCTCCTGCACACCCCCGAAATGAACGTTCCCCGCTAGTACAGGGCCAATCGCGTTTGAAACTTCCCGTGCACCCCAGAAATACACGTTCCCCGCTCGCACAGGGCCAATCGCGTGTAAAACTTCCCGCGCACCCCCAAAATACGCAAACTCCGCTAGCACTGGGACAATCGCGTGTAAAACTTCCTGCGCACCCCTGAAATACACATACCCCACTCGCATAGGGCCAATCGCGTGTGAAACTTACAGCGCACCCCAGAAATACACGTACCCCGCTCGCACAGGCCAAATCACGTGTAAAACTTCCCGCGCACCCCCAAAATACGCATACTTCGCTCGCACAGGGACAATCGCGTGTAAAACTTCTTGCGCACCCCTGAAATACACATACCCCGCTCGCACAGGGCCAATCACAGGTAAAACCTCCCACGCACCCCCGAAATACACGTTCCCCACTCGCACAGGCCCAATCGTGTGTAAAACCTCCTGCGCACCCCCGAAATACACGTACCCCGCTCGCACAGGGCCAATTGCATGTGAAAGTTCCCGCGCACCCCCGAAATACACGAACCCCGCTCGCACAGGGCCAATCGCGTGTAAAACTTCCCGCGCACCCCCGAAATACGCATACTCTGCTCGCACAGGGACAATCGCGTGTAAAACTTCCTGCGCACCTCTGAAATACACGTACCCCGCTCGCATAGGGCCAATCGGAGGTAAAACTTCCTGCGCACCCCAAAATACGCATACTCCGCTAGCACAGGGACAATCACGTGTAAAACTTCCTGCGCACCCCTGAAATACACATACCCCGCTCGCATAGGGCCAATCGCAGGTAAAATTTCCTGCGCACCCCCGAAATACACGTACCCCGCTCGCACAGGCCCAATCGCATGTAAAACCTCCTGCGCACCCCCGAAATACATGTACCCCGCTCGCACAAGGCCAATCGCGTGTGAAACTTCCCGCGCACCCCCGGAATACACATACCCCGCTCGCACAGGGCCAATCACGTGTAAAACTTCCTGCGCACCCCCGAAATATGCATACTCCGCTAGCACAGGGACAATCGCGTGTAAAACTTCCTGCGCACCCCTGAAATACACATACACCGCTCGCATAGGGCCAATCGCGTGTGAAACTTCCCGCGCATCCCCGAAATACACATACCCCGCTCGCACAGGGACAATCGTGTGTAAAACTTCCTGCGCACCCCCGAAATAGACGCTCCCCGGTAGCACAGGGCCAATCGCGTGTGAAACTTCGTGCGCACCCCAGAAATGCACGTACCCCGCTCGCACAGGGCCAATCACGTGTAAAACTTCCTGCGCACCCCCGAAATATGCATATCCGCTCGCACAGGGACAATCGCGTGTAAAACTTCCTGCGCACCCCTGAAATACACATACCCCGCTCGCACAGGGCCAATCGCAGGTAAAACCTCCTGTGCACCCCGAAATACACGTACCCCGCTCGCACAGGGCCAATCGCGTGTGAAACTTCCCACGCACCCCAGAAATACACGTTCCCTGCTCGCACAGGGCCAATCGCATGTAAAACTTCCTGCGCACTCCTGAAATACGCATACTCCGCCACACAGGGACAATCGCGTGTAAAACTTCCTGCGCACCCCTGAAATACACATACCCCGCTCGCATAGGGCCAATCGCAGGTAAAATTTCCTGCGCACCCACGAAATACACGTACCCCGCTCGCACAGGCCCAATCGCATGTAAAACTTTCTGCGCACCCCCGAAATACATGTACCCCGCTCGCACAGGGCCAATCGCGTGTGAAACTTCCTGCGCACCCCAGAAATACACATACCCCGCTCGCACAGGGCCAATCGCGTGTAAAACTTCCTGCGCACCCCCGAAATACGCATACTCCGCTAGCACAGGGACAATCGCGTGTAAAACTTCCTGCGCACCCCTGAAATACACATACCCCGCTCGCATAGGGCCAATCGCGTGTGAAACTTCCCGCGCACCCCCGAAATACACATACCCCGCTCGCACAGGGCCAATTGTGTGTAAAACTTCCTGCGCACCCCCGAAATAGACGCTCCCCGGTAGCACAGGGCCAATCGCGTGCGAAACCTCCTGCGCACCCCAGAAATACACGTACCCCGCTCGCACAGGGCCAATCACGTGTAAAACTTCCTGCGCACCCCCGAAATATGCATATCCGCTCGCACAGGGACAATCGCGTGTAAAACTTCCTGCGCACCCCTGAAATACACATAGCCCGCTCGCACAGGGCCAATCGCAGGTAAAACCTCCCGCACACACACGAAATACACGTACCCCGCTCGCACAGGCCCAATCGCGTGTAAAACCTCCTGCGTACCCCCGAAATACACGTACCCCACTCGCATAGGGCCAATCGCGTGTGAAACTTCCCGCGCACCCCCGAAATACACTTACCCCGCTCGCACAGGGCCAATTGTGTGTAAAACTTCCTGCGCACCCCCGAAATAGACGCTCCCCGCTCGCACAGGGCCAATCGCGTGTGAAACTTCCCACGCACCCCAGAAATACACGTTCCCTGCTCGCACAGGGCCAATCGCATGTAAAACTTCCCGCGCACTCCTGAAATACGCATATTCCGCCACACAGGGACAATCGCGTGTAAAACTTCCTGCGCACCCTTGAAATACACGTACCCCGCTCGCATAGGGCCAATCACAGGTAAAAATTCCCGCGCACCCCCGAAATACACGTACCCCGCTCGCACAGGCCCAATCGCGTGTAAAACCTCCTGCGCACCCCCGAAATACACGTACCCGCTCGCACAGGGCCAATCGCATGTGAAACTTCCCACGCACCCCCGAAATACACATACCCCACTCGCACAGCGCCAATCGCGTGTAAAACTTCCTGCGCACCCCTGAAATAGACGTTCCCCGCTGGCACAGGGCCAATCGCGTGTAAAACTTCCCATGCACCCCCGAAATACACATACCTCGCTTGCACAGGGACAATCGCGTGTAAAACTTCCCGCGCACCCCCGAAATACGCATACTCTGCTCGCACAGGGACAATCGCGTGTAAAACACCCTGCGCACCCCTGAAATACATGTACCCCGCTCGCACAGGGCCAATCGCAGGTAAAATCTCCCGTGTACCCCCGAAATACACGTACCCCGCTCGCACAGGCCCAATCGCGTGTAAAACCTCCTGCGCACCCCCGAAATACACGTACCCCGCTCTCACAGGGCCAATTGCATGTGAAACTTCCCGGGCACCCCCTAAATACACGTACCCCGCTCGCACAGGGCCAATCGCATGTAAAACTTCCGGCGCACCTCCAAAATGAACGTTCCCCGCTAGCACAGGGCCAATCGCGTTTGAAACTTTCCGCGCACCCCAGAAATACACGTACCCCACTCGCACAGGGCCAATCGCATGTGAAACTTCCCGCGCACCCCCGAAATACACATATCCCGCTCGCACAGGGCCAATCGTGTGTAAAACTTCTTGCGCACACCCGAAATAGACATACCCCGCTAGCACAGGGCCAATCGCATGTAAAACTTCCCATGCACCCCCGAAATAGACATACCCGCTCGCACAGGGACAATCGCGTGTAAAACTTCCCGCGCACCCCCGAAATACGCATACTCCGCTCGCACAGGGACAATCGCGAGTAAAACTTCCTGCCCACCCCTGAAATACACGTACCCTGCTCGCACAGGGCCAATCGCAGGTAAAACCTCCCGCGCACCCCCAAATTACACGTACCCCGCTCGCACAGGCCCAATCGTGTGTAAAACCTCCTGCACACCCCCGAAATGAACGTTCCCCGCTAGCACAGCCAGCCAATCGCGTTTGAAACTTCCCGCGCACCCCAGAAATACACGTTCCCCGCTCGCACAGGGCCAATCGCGTGTAAAACTTCCCGCGCACCCCCAAAATACGCATACTCCGCTAGCACAGGGACAATCGCGTGTAAAACTTCCTGCGCACCCCTGAAATACACATACCCCGCTCGCACAGGGCCAATCGCAGGTAAAACCTCCCGCGCACCCCTGAAATACACATAACCCGCTCGCATAGGGCCAATCGCGTGTGAAACTTACTGCGCACCCCAGAAATACACGTACCCTGCTCGCACAGGCCCAATCACGTGTAAAACTTCCCGCGCACCCCCAAAATACGCATACTTCGCTCGCACAGGGACAATCGCGTGTAAAACATCCTGCGCACCCCTGAAATACACATACCCCGCTCGCACAGGGCCAATCGCAGGTAAAACCTCCCGCGCACCCCCGAAATACACGTACCCCGCTCGCACAGGCCCAATCGCGTGTAAAACCTCCTGCGCACCCCCGAAATACACGTACCCCGCTCGCACAGGGCCAATCGCATGTGAAACTTCCCACTCACCCCAGAAATACATGTACCCCGCTCGCACAGGGCCAATCGCGTGTAAAACTTCCCATGCACCCCCGAAATACACATACCCCGCTTGCACAGGGACAATCGCGTGTAAAACTTCCCGCGCACCCCCGAAATACGCATACTCCGCTCGCACAGGGACAATCGCGTGTAAAACATCCTGCGCACCCCTGAAATACACGTACCCCGCTCGCACAGGGCCAATCGCAGGTAAAATCTCCCGTGCAACCCCGAAATACACGTACCCCGCTCGCACAGGCACAATCGCGTGTAAAACTTCCTGCGCACCCCTGAAATACACGTACCCCGCTCGCATAGGGCCAATCGCAGGTAAAACCTCCTGCGTACCCCCGAAATACACGTACCCCACTCACACAGGGCCAATCGCATGTGAAACTTCCCGCGCACCCCCGAAATACACATACCCCGCTCGCACAGGGCCAATCGCGTGTAAAACTTCCTGCGCACCCCCGAAATAGACGTTCCCCGCTAGCACAGGGCCAATCGCGTGTGAAACTTCCCGCGCACCCCAGAAATACATGTACCCCGCTCGCACAGGGCCAATCGCATGTAAAACTTCCCATGCACCCCCGAAATAGACATACCCGCTCGCACAGGGACAATCGCGTGTAAAACTTCCCGCGCACCCCCGAAATACGCATACTCCGCTCGCACAGGGACAATCGCGAGTAAAACTTCCTGCCCACCCCTGAAATAGACGTTCCCCGCTAGCACAGGGCCAATCGCGTGTGAAACTTCCCGCGCACCCCAGAAATACATGTACCCCGCTCGCACAGGGCCAATCGCGTGTAAAACTTCCCATGCACCCCCGAAATACACATACCCCGCTTGCACAGGGACAATCGCGTGTCAAACTTCCCGCGCACCCCCGAAATACGCATACTCCGCTCGCACAGGGACAATCGCGTGTAAAACATCCTGCGCACCCCTGAAATACACGTACCCCGCTCGCACAGGGCCAATCGCAGGTAAAATCTTCCGTGCAACCCCGAAATACACGTTCCCCGCTCGCACAGGCACAATCGCGTGTAAAACTTCCTGCGCACCCCTGAAATACACGTACCCCGCTCGCATAGGGCCAATCGCAGGTAAAACCTCCTGCGTACCCCCGAAATACACGTACCCCACTCACACAGGGCCAATCGCATGTGAAACTTCCCGCGCACCCCCGAAATACACATACCCCGCTCGCACAGGGCCAATCGCGTGTAAAACTTCCTGCGCAACCCCTGAAATAGACGTTCCCCGCTAGCACAGGGCCAATCGCGTGTGAAACTTCCCGCGCACCCCAGAAATACATGTACCCCGCTCGCACAGGGCCAATCGCTTGTAAAACTTCCCATGCACCCCCGAAATAGACATACCCGCTCGCACAGGGACAATCGCGTGTAAAACTTCCCACGCACCCCCGAAATACGCATACTCCGCTCGCACAGGGACAATCGCGAGTAAAACTTCCTGCCCACCCCTGAAATACACGTACCCCGCTCGCACAGGGCCAATCGCAGGGAAAACCTCCCGCGCACCCCCAAAATACACATACCCCGCTCGCACAGGCCCAATCGCGTGTAAAACCTCCTGCACACCCTCGAAATACACGTACCCCGCTCTCACAGGGCCAATTGCATGTGAAACTTCCCACGCACCCCTGAAATACACGTACCCTGCTCGGACACGGCCAATCGCGTGTAAAACTTCCTGCGCACCCCCGAAATGAACGTTCCCCGCTAGCACAGGGCCAATCGCGTTTGAAACTTCCCGCGCACCCCAGAAATACACGTTCCCCACTCGCACAGGGCCAATCGCGTGTAAAACTTCCTGCGCACCGCCAAAATACACATACTCCGCTAGCACAGGGACAATCGCGTGTAAAACTTCCTGCGCACCCCTGAAATACACATACCCCGCTCGCATAGGGCCAATCACGTGTGAAACTTCCCGCGCACCCCCGTAATACACATACCCCGCTCGCACAGGGCCAATCGTGTGTAAAACTTCCTGCGCACCCCCGAATTAGACGCTCCACGGTAGCACAGGGCCAATCGCGTGTGAAACTTCCTGCGCACCCCAGAAATACACGTACCCCGCTCGCACAGGGCCAATCACGTGTAAAACTTCCTGCGCACCCCCGAAATATGCATACTCCGCTCGCACAGGGACAATCTCGTGTAAAACTTCCTGCGCACCCCTGAAATACACATACCCCGCTCGCACAGGGCCAATCGCAGGTAAAACCTCCCGCGCACCCCCGAAATACACGTACCCCGCTCTCACAGGCCCAATCGCGTGTAAAACCTCCTGCGTACCCCCGAAATACACGTACCCCGCTCGCACAGGGCCAATTGCATGTGAAACTTCCCGCGCACCCCTGAAATACACGTACCCCGCTCGCACAGGGCCAATCGCGTGTGAAACTTCCCACGCACCCCAGAAATACACGTTCCCCGCTCGCACAGGGCCAATCGCATGTAAAACTTCCCGTGCACCCCCGAAATACGCATACTCCGCCACACAGGGACAATCGCGTGTAAAACTTCCTGCGCACCCCTGAAATACACGTACCCCGCTCGCACAGGGCCAATCGCGTGTAAAACTTCCCATGCACCCCCGAAATACACATACCCCGCTTGCACAGGGACAATCGCGTGTAAAACTTCCCGCGCACCCCCGAAATACGCATACTCCGCTCGCACAGGGACAATCGCGTGTAAAACATGCTGCGCACCCCTGAAATACACGTACCCCGCTCGCACAGGGCCAATCGCAGGTAAAATCTCCCGTGCACCCCCGAAATACACGTACCCCGCTCGCACAGGCCCAATCGCGTGTAAAACCTCCTGCGCACCCCCGAAATACACGTACCCCGGTCTCCCAGGGCCAATTGCATGTGAAACTTCCCGTGCACCCCCGAAATACACATACCCCGCTCGCACAGGGCCAATCGCATGTAAAACTTCCGGCGCACCTCCAAAATGAACGTTCCCCGCTAGCACAGGGCCAATCGCGTTTGAAACTTCCCGCGCACCCCAGAAATACACGTTCCCCACTCGCACAGGGCCAATCGCGTGTAAAACTTCCCACGCACCCCTGAAATACGCATACTCTGCTCGCACAGGGACAATCGCGTGTAAAACTTCCTGCGCACCCCTGAAATACACGTACCCCGCTCGCATAGGGCCAATCGCAGGTAAAACTTCCCGCGCACCCCCGAAATACATGTACCCTGCTCGCACAGGCCCAATCGCTTGTAAAACCTCCTGCGTACCCCCGAAATACACGTACCCCACTCGCACAGGGCCAATCGCATGTGAAACTTCCCGCGCACCCCCAAAATACACATACCCCGCTCGCACAGGGCCAATCGTGTGTAAAACTTCCTGCGCACCCCCGAAATAGACGTTCCCCGCTAGCACAGGGCCAATCGCATGTGAAACTTCCCGCGCACCCCCGAAATACACATATCCCTCGCAGAGGGCCCATCGCGTGTAAAACTTCCTGCGCACCCCCGAAATAGACGTTCCCGCTAGCACAGGGCCTATCGCATGTAAAACTTCCCATGCACCCCCGAAATAGACATACCCGCTCGCACAGGGACAATCGCGTGTAAAACTTCCCACGCACCCCCGAAATATGCATACTCCGCTCGCACAGGGACAATCGCGAGTAAAACTTCCTGCCCACCCCTGAAATACACGTACCCTGCTCGCACAGGGCCAATCGCAGGTAAAACCTCCCGCGCACCCCCAAAATACACATACCCCGCTCGCACAGGCCCAATCGTGTGTAAAACCTCCTGCACACCCCCAAAATGAACGTTCCCCGCTAGCACAGGGCCAATCGCGTTTGAAACTTCCCGTGCACCCCAGAAATACACGTTCCCCGCTCGCACAGGGCCAATCGTGTGTAAAACTTCCCGCGCACCCCCAAAATACACATACTCCGCTCGCACAGGGACAATCGCGTGTAAAACTTCCCGCGCACCCCCGAAATATGCATACTCCGCTCGCACAGGGACAATCGCGAGTAAAACTTCCTGCCCACCCCTGAAATACACGTACCCTGCTCGCACAGGCCCAATCGCAGGTAAAACCTCCCGCGCACCCCCAAAATACACGTACCCCGCTCGCACAGGGCCAATCGTGTGTAAAACTTCCCGCGCACCCCCAAAATACACATACTCAGCTAGCACAGGGACAATCGCGTGTAAAACTTCCTGCGCACCCCTGAAATACACATACCCCACTCGCATAGGGCCAATCGCGTGTGAAACTTACTGCGCACCCCAGAAATACACGTACCCCGCTCGCACAGGCCCAATCACGTGTAAAACTTCCCGCGCACCCCCAAAATACGCATACTTCGCTCGCACAGGGACAATCGCGTGTAAAACTTCTTGCGCACCCCTGAAATACACATACCCCGCTCGCACAGGGCCAATCGCAGGTAAAACCTCCCGCGCACCCCCGAAATACACGTACCCCGCTTGCACAGGCCCAATCGTGTGTAAAACCTCCTGCGCACCCCCGAAATACACGTACCCCGCTCGCACAGGGCCAATTGCATGTGAAATTTCCCGCGCACCCCCGAAATACACGAACCCCGCTCGCACAGGGCCAATCGCGTGTGAAACTTCCCGCGCACCCCAGAAATACACGTTCCCCGCTCGCACAGGGCCAATCGCGTGTAAAACTTCCCGCGCACCCCCATAATACGCATACTCTGCTCGCACAGGGACAATCGCGTGTAAAACTTCCTGCGCACCCCCGAAATAGACGTTCCCCGCTAGCACAGGGCCAATCGCGTGTGAAACTTCCCGCGCACCCCAGAAATACATGTACCCCGCTCGCACAGGGCCAATTGCATGCAAAACTTCCCATGCACCCCCGAAATAGACATACCCGCTCGCACAGGGACAATCGCATGTAAAACTTCCCGCGCACCCCCGAAATACGCATACTCCGCTCGCACAGGCCCAATCGCGTGTAAAACCTCCTGCACACCCTCGAAATACACGTACCCCGCTCTCACAGGGCCAATTGCATGTGAAACTTCCCGCGCACCCCTGAAATACACGTACCCTGCTCGCACACGGGCAATCGCGTGTAAAACTTCCTGCGCACCCCCGAAATGAACGTTCCCCGCTAGCACAGGGCCAATCGCGTTTGAAACTTCCCGCGCACCCCAGAAATACACGTTCCCCACTCGCACAGGGCCAATCGCGTGTAAAACTTCCCACGCACCCCCAAAATACACATACTCCGCTAGCACAGGGACAATCGCTTGTAAAACTTCCTGCGCACCCCTGAAATACACATACCCCGCTCGCATAGGGCCAATCGCGTGTGAAACTTCCTGCGCACCCCCAAAATACACATACCCCGCTCGCACAGGGCCAATCGCGAGTAAAACTTCCTGCCCACCCCTGAAATACACGTACCCTGCTCGCACAGGGCCAATCGCAGGTAAAACCTCCCGCGCACCCCCAAAGTACACGTACCCCGCTCGCACAGGCCCAATCGTGTGTAAAACCTCCTGCACACCCCCAAAATGAACTTTCCCCGCTAGCACAGGGCCAATCGCATTTGAAACTTCCCGTGCACCCCAGAAATACACGTTCCCCGCTCGCACAGGGCCAATCGTGTGTAAAACTTCCCGCGCACCCCCAAAATACACATACTCCGCTAGCACAGGGACAATCGAGTGTAAAACTTCCTGCGCACCCCTGAAATACACATACCCCACTCGCATAGGGCCAATCGCATGTGAAACTTACTGCGCACCCCAGAAATACACGTACCCCGCTCGCACAGGCCCAATCACGTGTAAAACTTCCCGCTGTTAGGGAGAATTCTCTGGTTAGGCTGAATTTCCCTACCTAGTGAGTCCCCCAGCAGCTTTGCTGGATTTCTGGGGTTTAATTTTTTTCTCCTGCCAAGAGTGAGACTCTTTTACCCTCACTCTTGGACATGTTGAAGTGTGTTTTCTTGGTTAAACCTTGTGTTGAATGGGCTATGGGGTCTCTTACTCCATAGGGCCTCATGTATTTTTGTGATGTGGGTCACACAGCACCCTCTGTGCCGTGACCCAGGGGTGTCCTAGGGACTCCCCAACATAGACTCCATACCCTGGGACTGACTACTGTCTCCCAGGGCATGTAAAGTCACCAAAGACTTTGCTAGTCTTGAATCCTGAACAGAACCAGTACAAACCATCATATTGTGGACGTACTGGCTGGGGCAATTCGATTGCCCCAGGGTCTGTTAGTCGAGGGGGCACGTCTCCGTCCCCCCTGATCGAGTTTTGGCTGGTGGCAGTGGAAACTACTTTTTATATTCGACCGCGAATATTTCCCTATGGGATTTCCCATTGTTTTAGGCTAACACATTTAATTATTTATTTACGGTAGCCTTAAACATACCGCCGGTTTATATATTTATTTTTATAACTCCGGTTGGGACTTTTTGCCAAAACTTGATTCTAAAATGGCGTTGGTGTTCGCCTCTGTAACTCTGACCCAAAGTGGAGCCCTTTGTTCCACTTTTGGCGGGCTTCTCCACAGAAGCCCTCCAAAGTGGTGCCACTCTGTCTGGGGTACTTAGGAGGGGTGGAGGGGGATTTAGGCACCCTGGACTGAGTTACCTTGGTAACTCAAGTCGCACTCCGTCCTGATTGGCCCAAGTGGTGAGCCGCCCGGCTCACCACTTAGCATGTTTGAGTGACAGCTAGGCTGGGTGAATGGGGGTTTGCTGCATAAAAGCAGGGCTTTGGGGACTGGGACTTCAGAAGTCGCCACAGGACCAAGAATCCGACGAGGGAAGAGCTGAGCCGACCTGCTTCGACGACACCACCCGGTGGAGCCCTGCTGAACCGTCTCACCACTTTTTCCCGACGACCGAGGAGAACTCTTAACGGAGTGGCTCCTTCCCTTGACTGGTGGGGACAACCAGTTTTCGCCTTCTTTCCGTCCTTTTGAGGTATCTCGTGGCCGCCTTGCCTGTGCCAAGCACCCCGGCATCCGGAATACCACACTTTACCCCCATACCGCGAAAGTCGGTACCAACCCTTTAACCGGAGGACTCCGCGGCTGGTTTCTTCCCGGGCAGTGCAACGACCCTCTTCTTCTGCTCTTCAGCGAGAACTTCTTCTCCCCTGACCGACGTCGAGCCCTGCTGCCACTGCCTGGAACAACTGCCACCGCTGGAGGATCCTTTCCGCTTAAGGTACTGTGTTCTGCCTGGCTTCCCTTGCTACCGACTGTACGGGGTAGATTTAGTCCCCGGCTTTCGAACCTGGGAGTGCCTGGGACACTTTGGCTAAACTTTCTGAGCCACTCTAAACTCTTTTTGACTCTTTGCAAGACTTTGAATCTCTAACTAACAGTGTGATCTTGGGCACATTTTCGCTCCGGCTACTCTAAGAGTGGGCCCTGCCTAGTGACTTTTGCTCACCTGTGACTTTATTCTTCTTTAAGCCTATTGCAAGTGTTCTGGACCTTAGAGTGGTGTGTCTAACCTATTTCTGCTTTTTCTCTCCCTTTCTTGGAAACTACTAGAGTGTCATCTAACGTTAAGCACTCACCTCTGTTTTAATTAAGTGGTGTTAACCTAGAGTTGTCTAGATAGGAGAAAGGATTGAATTTACTTTCAGTATAACTGTGTTGAAGTGCTTTTACTATATTTTTGCTAGAGTGTTTTTAACTTATGTGTATTTTAAATAAATAACTATATACTTTTGAAACCAAGCTCTGGTCAGTGTTTGCTTGTGCTATTGTGTTTTGGTACATATTGTGTATACTTTACATACTGCCTAACTCTTCTTGAGAGAAGTCTGACTGCTCAGCCACAGCTACCAGGTAAATCTGGGTGGTACAGACTGCTACCAAAGGGGTTTACTGCTCTACCTGTAGTCTTAAATCTTTTGCAGTGTTCCCCAAGGGAACTGCACAGGTTTCTGCCTAACACTGGTGTACAGCGGTGGGATTTGTATTGAGTATACATTTTATTGTGCTTTAGATACCTTAGTGCAACTAACCACAAAGCTTAGCACTGAAAAAGTAAAACCTCTAACATGTCAGTTATAGAAAGCTATAGTCAAGAGTCCCTTGCAGCCAAAACTGCTGATTGTTTAAGAGTGCTCTGTAAACATAAGGATCTCCTGACTAAGGGCAAGAAAATGGAGCTGATTGAAAGATTGTTAGCTAACCAAAGTCTGGGTGAGGGTTCAGAGGAACCTACCACTCCAGCAACTGTAGATGACAGTATTGAAATTAACATGGAGCAAAATGTTGATGATTCTGAGGAAGAGTCAGAAGAGGAGGGTGAGGCTGTTGTGACTGTCCCCCCTAGGCCTCTGCCTGCTCTACCTGCTGTGCCTACTGGACCTTTACCAGGTCCCACATTTAGTCCTCAGTACTTTGAACTGGAGAAAATGAAGCTAGAATTGGAGTATAAGAAACTTAATGCTCAAACTGACAAAGAACTAAGGCTAAGGGAAATGGAGCTCAAGTATGACTTAGAAATGAAGAAATTATCTGTTGAGAATGTTTCTCTCTCTGGCTCCTCTAGAAGTTCCAGTCCTAAAAGACCCCGGATGCCTAAAGAATTGGTTGGTATGTATGAGCCTAAGTTGGATGTGTTGGATTGGTTGTCTCTGTTTGAATATAATCATGGGCTCCAGAACATCACAGGAAATGACTTACTCACCTGGTTGTTCTCTAGGCTTCCCCCTGTTGCCACTGATGTGGTAATGGAGATGGGGGAGGAGGATAGGAAGGACTATGAATGTGTGAAACTAGCTTTGATAGCTAGGTTTGGGAAGACCCCTTCCCAGTATCTTAAGAGGTTTAGGAACCTCAAAAAGCATGATGGTACCCCTTGGGCTACCTGGGTGAGTGAATGTTTGAAAAACTTAGAGGGATGGATTAAGGGTTACAAGGTGAACACTTATGAAGGTATGAAGAATTTGTTTATGTTGGAGACTATTTATGATGCCTGCTCTCCTGAGCTCAGACAACACTTGGCTGATTCCAAGGAATTAGATTCCCGGAAACTAGCTAAGGCTGCTGACTTGTGGGTTGCCAACAGGGCCACTCACAAGGATTCTGGGGTAACTCAGAAGAAGGATGGGGAGAAACAGCCTAAAAAAGACTCCAAAGAGAATTCTAATAATTCCTATCCCAAAGAGGGCCCCAAACCACAAAATAACCAGGGTAAGCCACATGGGAAACCTAGTCAGGCTACTGTACCTTCTGGCCACAAGCCAGAAGGAGGTCAGAACAAGCCACCCTTCCAGAGAGCATTTGGACAATGCTATGTCTGTCAGGGTACTGACCATATCAAAGGAGATCCCAAGTGCAAGGGTAAACCTGCAGGGATCAGCACAGTCTCCTTAGCCTTCACTCCTGAGGATGAAGTACAGATGGCTAGTGCCCACTTTGAACTCTTTGCTGAAGAACCCTTGGGTCTTCAAGCAACTGTAAACTTAGAGCCTATGGGTCTGGTTAGTCCCCAGAATAGGGTTGTGTATAACTCCCTACCTGTTAACTCTAAGGTGTATTATGTGGACAGTGTTCTTGTCAATGGCCAGGATACTCCTGCCAGGAGAGACACTGGGGCCAGCAGAACAGTAGTGGATGAAAGCTTCTTTCAACCTGAGGATGTGGCCAAAGCACCCAAAGGTCCCACTAAAATGTCTGGAGGCCCTGTCCAAATGGTTCCTATTCTACCAGCCCTCATTCAGTGTAACAACATGACAGTGAGGATCCCTGTCAGTGTTCAGACTGAGGTACCTGGGAAGGTCCTGTTAGGGAATGACCTAAGAACTCTAGGAGTAGTGTCACATACCCCCAGGCCTCCCAGTATGGAGAAGCAGAACTTAACCAAATTGGCTAGAAAGGCTACCTTGAAGGACCCTTCTAAGCCTGTGGGACCCTCTACTGAGAACCCCACTACAAGCCCTGGTGTTAGTAAGTTGACCTCTAACCCAGGCACATTTCAGGATAGTATGCTAGGAACATGGGCGCCCCAACCAAGCTCCAACATTGTTCCCCTAGTCTCAGAGTCTCTGACTCCCCCTGCTTCTGAGGAAGAGGTGGATAGACCAACTAGGCCCCTATCTAGACCCGAGAGAACTGGTAATTCTCAGTGCTGGTGGAAAACCAGAAAAGAAAAGTCTAAGGCCAAAAACCTTCAGACTGTTGGACCTTCTACTGAAGACCCCAACTCAAATCCTAATATTAGGGGGGAAACTCCTAAAATAGGTAAGGGTAGATCTAAGAGGAAGGGGAAGCAGGTACATTGCCTAACCCCAACCCCTCCAACCAAGAGGCCTAAGACCCAACCTGCTCCCACAAGAGAGGTGGTGAGGAACCTTGGAGGCCCCTCTAGATCTAAGGGAATCCTTTATAAGGACCCCTTCAAAAAGCCTAACATAGGTTCAGAAGTTGTCCCAACTTCTGAGGGACTGGTCAACCAGATCCCCTATAACAAAAAGACTGATGTTCCTCAAAGGGTTTGTAGGTCCTTTAGCTTGCAAAAGAAAACCTTTGAGTTCTCCCTTAAGCAAAGGTCAAGGTGTCACCATCAAAATGCTGATGGACTCTCTAGGATGTATATCATCGACTAGAGGTATGAGGTTCATCCAGGAGTGGATTAAATCCTCCTGTCCCTTAGTCTGGGGGGGGCGAGTGTTAGGGAGAATTCTCTGGTTAGGCTGAATTTCCCTACCTAGTGAGTCCCCCAGCAGCTTTGCTGGATTTCTGGGGTTTAATTTTTTTCTCCTGCCAAGAGTGAGACTCTTTTACCCTCACTCTTGGACATGTTGAAGTGTGTTTTCTTGGTTAAACCTTGTGTTGAATGGGCTATGGGGTCTCTTACTCCATAGGGCCTCATGTATTTTTGTGATGTGGGTCACACAGCACCCTCTGTGCCGTGACCCAGGGGTGTCCTAGGGACTCCCCAACATAGACTCCATACCCTGGGACTGACTACTGTCTCCCAGGGCATGTAAAGTCACCAAAGACTTTGCTAGTCTTGAATCCTGAACAGAACCAGTACAAACCATCATATTGTGGACGTACTGGCTGGGGCAATTCGATTGCCCCAGGGTCTGTTAGTCGAGGGGGCACGTCTCCGTCCCCCCTGATCGAGTTTTGGCTGGTGGCAGTGGAAACTACTTTTTATATTCGACCGCGAATATTTCCCTATGGGATTTCCCATTGTTTTAGGCTAACACATTTAATTATTTATTTACGGTAGCCTTAAACATACCGCCGGTTTATATATTTATTTTTATAACTCCGGTTGGGACTTTTTGCCAAAACTTGATTCTAAAATGGCGTTGGTGTTCGCCTCTGTAACTCTGACCCAAAGTGGAGCCCTTTGTTCCACTTTTGGCGGGCTTCTCCACAGAAGCCCTCCAAAGTGGTGCCACTCTGTCTGGGGTACTTAGGAGGGGTGGAGGGGGATTTAGGCACCCTGGACTGAGTTACCTTGGTAACTCAAGTCGCACTCCGTCCTGATTGGCCCAAGTGGTGAGCCGCCCGGCTCACCACTTAGCATGTTTGAGTGACAGCTAGGCTGGGTGAATGGGGGTTTGCTGCATAAAAGCAGGGCTTTGGGGACTGGGACTTCAGAAGTCGCCACAGGACCAAGAATCCGACGAGGGAAGAGCTGAGCCGACCTGCTTCGACGACACCACCCGGTGGAGCCCTGCTGAACCGTCTCACCACTTTTTCCCGACGACCGAGGAGAACTCTTAACGGAGTGGCTCCTTCCCTTGACTGGTGGGGACAACCAGTTTTCGCCTTCTTTCCGTCCTTTTGAGGTATCTCGTGGCCGCCTTGCCTGTGCCAAGCACCCCGGCATCCGGAATACCACACTTTACCCCCATACCGCGAAAGTCGGTACCAACCCTTTAACCGGAGGACTCCGCGGCTGGTTTCTTCCCGGGCAGTGCAACGACCCTCTTCTTCTGCTCTTCAGCGAGAACTTCTTCTCCCCTGACCGACGTCGAGCCCTGCTGCCACTGCCTGGAACAACTGCCACCGCTGGAGGATCCTTTCCGCTTAAGGTACTGTGTTCTGCCTGGCTTCCCTTGCTACCGACTGTACGGGGTAGATTTAGTCCCCGGCTTTCGAACCTGGGAGTGCCTGGGACACTTTGGCTAAACTTTCTGAGCCACTCTAAACTCTTTTTGACTCTTTGCAAGACTTTGAATCTCTAACTAACAGTGTGATCTTGGGCACATTTTCGCTCCGGCTACTCTAAGAGTGGGCCCTGCCTAGTGACTTTTGCTCACCTGTGACTTTATTCTTCTTTAAGCCTATTGCAAGTGTTCTGGACCTTAGAGTGGTGTGTCTAACCTATTTCTGCTTTTTCTCTCCCTTTCTTGGAAACTACTAGAGTGTCATCTAACGTTAAGCACTCACCTCTGTTTTAATTAAGTGGTGTTAACCTAGAGTTGTCTAGATAGGAGAAAGGATTGAATTTACTTTCAGTATAACTGTGTTGAAGTGCTTTTACTATATTTTTGCTAGAGTGTTTTTAACTTATGTGTATTTTAAATAAATAACTATATACTTTTGAAACCAAGCTCTGGTCAGTGTTTGCTTGTGCTATTGTGTTTTGGTACATATTGTGTATACTTTACATACTGCCTAACTCTTCTTGAGAGAAGTCTGACTGCTCAGCCACAGCTACCAGGTAAATCTGGGTGGTACAGACTGCTACCAAAGGGGTTTACTGCTCTACCTGTAGTCTTAAATCTTTTGCAGTGTTCCCCAAGGGAACTGCACAGGTTTCTGCCTAACACCCGCGCACCCCCAAAATACGCATACTTCGCTCGCACAGGGACAATCGCGTGTAAAACTTCTTGCGCACCCCTGAAATACACATACCCCGCTCGCACAGGGCCAATCGCAGGTAAAACCTCCCGCGCACCCCCGAAATACACGTACCCCGCTCGCACAGGCCCAATCGTGTGTAAAACCTCCTGCGCACCCCCGAAATACACGTACCCCGCTCGCACAGGGCCAATTGCATGTGAAATTTCCCGCGCACCCCCGAAATACACGAACCCCGCTCGCACAGGGCCAATCGCGTGTGAAACTTCCCACGCACCCCAGAAATACACGTTCCCCGCTCGCACAGGGCCAATCGCGTGTAAAACTTCCCGCGCACCCCCGAAATACGCATACTCTGCTCGCACAGGGACAATCGCGTGTAAAACTTCCTGCGCACCCCCGAAATAGACGTTCCCCGCTAGCACAGGGCCAATCGCGTGTGAAACTTCCCGCGCACCCCAGAAATACATGTACCCCGCTCGCACAGGGCCAATCGCATGTAAAACTTCCCATGCACCCCCGAAATAGACATACCCGCTCGCACAGGGCCAATCGCAGGGAAAACCTCCCGCGCACCCCCAAAATACACATACCCCACTCGCACAGGCCCAATCGCGTGTAAAACCTCCTGCACACCCTCGAAATACACGTACCCCGCTCTCACAGGGCCAATTGCATGTGAAACTTCCCGCGCACCCCTGAAATACACGTACCCTGCTCGCACACGGGCAATCGCGTGTAAAACTTCCTGCGCACCCCCGAAATGAACGTTCCCCGCTAGCACAGGGCCAATCGCGTTTGAAACTTCCCGCGCACCCCAGAAATACACGTTCCCCACTCGCACAGGGCCAATCGCGTGTAAAACTTCCCGCGCACCCCCAAAATACACATACTCCGCTAGCACAGGGACAATCGCGTGTAAAACTTCCTGCGCACCCCTGAAATACACATACCCCGCTCGCATAGGGCCAATCGCGTGTGAAACTTCCCGCGCACCCCCAAAATACACATACCCCGCTCGCACAGGGCCAATCGTGTGTAAAACTTCCTGCGCACCCCGAATTAGACGCTCCCCGGTAGCACAGGGCCAATCGCGTGTGAAACTTCCTGCGCACCCCAGAAATACACGTACCCCGCTCGCACAGGGCCAATCACATGTAAAACTTCCTGCGCACCCCCGAAATATGCATACTCCGCTCGCACAGGGACAATCGCGTGTAAAACTTCCTGCGCACCCCTGAAATACACATACCCCGCTCGCACAGGGCCAATCGCAGGTAAAACCTCCCGCGCACCCCCGAAATACACGTACCCCGCTCTCACAGGCCCAATCGCGTGTAAAACCTCCTGCGCACCCCCGAAATACACGTACCCGCTCGCTCAGGGCCAATCGCATGTGAAACTTCCCACGCACTCTCGAAATACACATACCCCACTCGCACAGGGCCAATCGCGTGTAAAACTTCCTGTGCACCCCTGAAATAGACGTTCCCCGCTAGCACAGGGCCAATCGCGTGTAAAACTTCCCATGCACCCCCGAAATACACATACCCCGCTTGCACAGGGACAATCGCGTGTAAAACTTCCCGCGCACCTCCGAAATACGCATACTCCGCTCGCACAGGGACAATCGCGTGTAAAACATCCTGCGCACCCCTGAAATACAAGAACCTTGCTCGCACAGCGCCAATCGCAGGTAAAATCTCCCATGCACCCCAGAAATACACGTACCCCGCTCGCACAGGCCCAATCGCGTGTAAAACCTCCTGCGCACCCCCGAAATACACGTACCCCGCTCTCACAGGGCCAATTGCATGTGAAACTTCCCGGGCACCCCCGAAATACACGTACCCCGCTCGCACAGGGCCAATCGCATGTAAAACTTCCGGCGCACCTCCACAATGAACGTTCCCCGCTAGCACAGGGCCAATCGCGTTTGAAACTTCCCACGCACCCCAGAAATACACGTTCCCCACTCGCACAGGGCCAATCGCGTGTAAAACTTCCCGCGCACCCCCGAAATACGCATACTCTGCTAGCACAGGGACAATCGCGTGTAAAACTTCCTGTGCACCCCTGAAATACACGTACCCCGCTCGCATAGGGCCAATCGCAGGTAAAACTTCCCGCGCACCCCCGAAATACATGTACCCTGCTCGCACAGGCCCAATCGTTTGTAAAACCTCCTGCGTACCCCCGAAATACACGTACCCCACTCGCATAGGGCCAATCGCATGTGAAACTTCCCGCGCACCCCCGAAATACACATACCCCGCTCGCACAGGGCCAATCGCGTGTAAAACTTCCTGCGCACCCCCGAAATAGACGTTCCCCGCTAGCACAGGGCCAATCGCATGTGAAACTTCCCGCGCACCCCCGAAATACACATACCCCGCTCGCACAGGGCCAATCGCGTGTAAAACTTCCTGCGCACCCCCGAAATAGACGTTCCCCGCTAGCACAGGGCCAATCGCATGTGAAACTTCCCGCGCACCCCCGAAATACACATACCCCGCTCGCACAGGGCCAATCGCGTGTAAAACTTCCTGCGCACCCCCGAAATAGACGTTCCCCCCTAGCACAGGGTCAATCGCATGTAAAACTTCCCATGCACCCCCGAAATAGACATACCCGCTCGCACAGGGACAATCGCGAGTAAAACTTCCTGCCCACCCCTGAAATACACGTACCCTGCTCGCACAGGGCCAATCGCAGGTAAAACCTCACGCGCACCCCCAAAATACACGTACCCCGCTCGCACAGGCCCAATCGTGTGTAAAACCTCCTGCACACCCCCGAAATGAACGTTCCCCGCTAGCACAGGGCCAATCGCGTTTGAAACTTCCCGTGCACCCCAGAAATACACGTTCCCCGCTCGCACAGGGCCAATCGCGTGTAAAACTTCCCGCGCACCCCCAAAATATGCATACTCCGCTAGCACAGGGACAATCGCGTGTAAAACTTCCTGCGCACCCCTGAAATACACATACCCCACTCGCATAGGGCCAATCGCGTGTGAAACTTACTGCGCACCCCAGAAATACACGTACCCCGCTCGCACAGGCCCAATCACGTGTAAAACTTCCCGCGCACCCCCAAAATACGCATACTTCGCTCGCACAGGGACAATCGCGTGTAAAACTTCTTGCGCACCTCTGAAATACACATACCCCGCTCGCACAGGGCCAATCGCAGGTAAAACCTCCCGCGCACCCCCAAAATACACGTACCCCGCTCGCACAGGCCCAATCGTGTGTAAAACCTCCTGCGCACCCCCGAAATACACGTACCCCGCTCGCACAGGGCCAATTGCATGTGAAATTTCCCGCGCACCCCCGAAATACACGAACCCCGCTCGCACAGGGCCAATCGCGTGTGAAACTTCCCGCGCACCCCAGAAATACACGTTCCCCGCTCGCACAGGGCCAATCGCGTGTAAAACTTCCCGCGCACCCCCGAAATACGCATACTCTGCTCGCACAGGGACAATCGCGTGTAAAACTTCCTGCGCACCTCTGAAATACACGTACCCCGCTCGCATAGGGCCAATCGCAGGTAAAACTTCCCGCGCACCCCCGAAATACATGTACCCTGCTCGCACAGGGCCAATCGCGTGTAAAACTTCCTGCTCACCCCCAAAATACGCATAATCCGCTAGCACAGGGACAATCGCGTGTAAAACTTCCTGCGCACCCCTGAAATACACATACCCCGCTCGCATAGGGCCAATCGCAGGTAAAATTTCCTGCGCACCCCCGAAATACACGTACCCCGCTCGCACAGGCCCAATCGCATGTAAAACCTCGTGCGCACCCCCGAAATACATGTACCCCGCTCGCACAGGGCCAATCGCGTGTGAAACTTCCCGCGCACCCCCGAAATACACATACCCCGCTCGCACAGGGCCAATCGCGTGTAAAACTTCCTGCGCACCCCCGAAATACGCATACTCCGCTAGCACAGGGACAATCGCGTGTAAAACTTCCTGCGCACCCCTGAAATACACATACCCCGCTCGCATAAGGCCAATCGCGTGTGAAACTTCCCGCGCACCCCCGAAATACACATACCCCGCTCGCACAGGGCCAATCGTGTGTAAAACTTCCTGCGCACCCCCGAAATAGACGCTCCCCGGTAGCACAGGGCCAATCGCGTGTGAAACTTCGTGCGCACCCCAGAAATACACGTACCCCGCTCGCACAGGGCCAATCACGTGTAAAACTTCCTGCGCACCCCCGAAATATGCATATCCGCTCGCACAGGGACAATCGCGTGTAAAACTTCCTGCGCACCCCTGAAATACACATACCCCGCTCGCACAGGGCCAATCGCAGGTAAAACCTCCCGCGCACCCCCGAAATACACGTACCCCGCTCACACAGGCCCAATCACGTGTAAAACCTCCTGCGTACACCCCAAATACACGTACCCCGCTCGCACAGGGCCAATTGCATGTGAAACTTCCTGCGCACCCCCGAAATACACGTACCCCGCTCGCACAGGGCCAATCGCGTGTGAAACTTCCCACGCACCCCAGAAATACACGTTCCCTGCTCGCACAGGGCCAATCGCATGTAAAACTTCCCGCGCACTCCTGAAATACGCATACTCCGCCACACAGGGACAATCGCGTGTAAAACTTCCTGCGCACCCCTGAAATACACGTTCCCCGCTCGCACAGGGCCAATCGCGTGTAAAACTTCCCGCGCACCCCCGAAATACGCATACTCTGCTCGCACAGGGACAATCGCGTGTAAAACTTCCTGCGCACCTCTGAAATACACGTACCCCGCTCGCATAGGGCCAATCGCAGGTAAAACTTCCCGCGCACCCCCGAAATACATGTACCCTGCTCGCACAGGGCCAATCGCGTGTAAAACTTCCTGCTCACCCCCAAAATACGCATAATCCGCTAGCACAGGGACAATCGCTTGTAAAACTTCCTGCGCACCCCTGAAATACACATACCCCGCTCGCATAGGGCCAATCGCAGGTAAAATTTCCTGCGCACCCCCGAAATACACGTACCCCGCTCGCACAGGCCCAATCGCATGTAAAACCTCCTGCGCACCCCCGAAATACATGTACCCCGCTCGCACAGGGCCAATCGCGTGTGAAACTTCCCGCGCACCCCCGAAATACACATACCCCGCTCGCACAGGGCCAATCGCGTGTAAAACTTCCTGCGCACCCCCGAAATACGCATACTCCGCTAGCACAGGGACAATCGCGTGTAAAACTTCCTGCGCACCCCTGAAATACACATACCCCGCTCGCATAAGGCCAATCGCGTGTGAAACTTCCCGCGCACCCCCGAAATACACATACCCCGCTCGCACAGGGCCAATCGTGTGTAAAACTTCCTGCGCACCCCCGAAATAGACGCTCCCCGGTAGCACAGGGCCAATCGCGTGTGAAACTTCGTGCGCACCCCAGAAATACACGTACCCCGCTCGCACAGGGCCAATCACGTGTAAAACTTCCTGCGCACCCCCGAAATATGCATATCCGCTCGCACAGGGACAATCGCGTGTAAAACTTCCTGCGCACCCCTGAAATACACATACCCCGCTCGCACAGGGCCAATCGCAGGTAAAACCTCCCGCGCACCCCCGAAATACACGTACCCCGCTCACACAGGCCCAATCGCGTGTAAAACCTCCTGCGTACACCCCAAATACACGTACCCCGCTCGCACAGGGCCAATTGCATGTGAAACTTCCTGCGCACCCCCGAAATACACGTACCCCGCTCGCACAGGGCCAATCGCGTGTGAAACTTCCCACGCACCCCAGAAATACACGTTCCCTGCTCGCACAGGGCCAATCGCATGTAAAACTTCCCGCGCACTCCTGAAATACGCATACTCCGCCACACAGGGACAATCGCGTGTAAAACTTCCTGCGCACCCCTGAAATACACGTACCCCGCTCGCATAGGGCCAATCACAGGTAAAAATTCTCGCGCACCCCCGAAATACATGTACCCTGCTCGCACAGGGCCAATCGCGTGTAAAATTTCCTGCGCACCCCCAAAATACGCATACTCCGCTAGCACAGGGACAATCGTGTGTAAAACTTCCTGCGCACCCCTGAAATACACATACCCCGCTCGCATAGGGCCAATCGCAGGTAAAATTTCCTGCGCACCCCCGAAATACACGTACCCCGCTCGCACAGGCCCAATCGCATGTAAAACCTCCTGCGCACCCCCGAAATACATGTACCCCGCTCGCACAGGGACAATCGCGTGTGAAACTTCCCGCGCACCCCAGAAATACACATACCCCGCTCGCACAGGGCCAATCGCGTGTAAAACTTCCCGCGCACCCCCGAAATACACATACCCCGCTCTCACAGGGCCAATCGTGTGTAAAACTTCCTGCGCACCCCCGAAATAGACGCTCCCCGGTAGCACAGGGCCAATCGCGTGTGAAACTTCCTGCGCACCCCAGAAATACACGTACCCCGCTCGCACAGGGCCAATCACGTGTAAAACTTCCTGCGCACCCCCGAAATATGCATATCCGCTCGCACAGGGACAATCGCGTGTAAAACTTCCTGCGCACCCCTGAAATACACATATCCTGCTCGCACAGGGCCAATCGCAGGTAAAAATTCCCGCGCACCCCGAAATACACGTACCCCGCTCGCACAGGCCCAATCGCGTGTAAAACCTCCTGCGCACCCCCGAAATACACGTACCCGCTCGCACAGGGCCAATCGCATGTGAAACTTCCCACGCACCCCCGAAATACACATACCCCACTCGCACAGCGCCAATCGCGTGTAAAACCTCCTGTGCACCCCTGAAATAGACGTTTCCCGCTAACACAGGGCCAATCGCATGTGAAACTTCCCACGCACCCCTGAAATACATGTACCCCGCTCGCACAGGGCCAATCGCGTGTAAAACTTCCCATGCACCCCCGAAATACACATACCCCGCTTGCACAGGGACAATCGCGTGTAAAACTTCCCGCTCACCCCCGAAATACGCATACTCCGTTCGCACAGGGACAATCGCGTGTAAAACATCCTGCGCACCCCTGAAATACACGTACCCCGCTCGCACAGGGCCAATCGCAGGTAAAATCTCCCGTGCACCCCCGAAATACACGTACCCCGCTCGCACAGGCCCAATCGCGTGTAAAACCTCCTGCGCACCCCCGAAATACACATACCCCGCTCTCACAGGGCCAATTGCATGTGAAACTTCCCGGGCACCCCCTAAATACACGTACCCCGCTCGCACAGGGCCAATCGCATGTGAAACTTCCGGCGCACCTCCAAAATGAACGTTCCCCGCTAGCACAGGGCCAATCGCGTTTGAAACTTCCCGCGCACCCAGAAATACACGTTCCCCGCTCGCACAAGGCCAATCGCGTGTAAAACTTCCCGCGCACCCCCGAAATACGCATACTCTGCTCGCACAGGGACAATCGCGTGTAAAACTTCCTGCGCACCCCTGAAATACACGTACCCCGCTCGCATAGGGCCAATCGCAGGTAAAACTTCCCGCGCACCCCCGAAATACACATACCCCGCTCGCACAGGGCCAATCGCGTGTAAAACTTCCTGCGCACCCCCCAAAATAGACGTTCCCCGCTAGCACAGGGCCAATCGCATGTAAAACTTCCCATGCACCCCCGAAATAGACATACCCGCTCGCACAGGGACAATCGCGTGTAAAACTTCCCGCGCACCCCCGAAATACGCATACTCCGCTCGCACAGGGACAATCGCGAGTAAAACTTCCTGCCCACCCCTGAAATACACGTACCCTGCTCGCACAGGGCCAATCGCAGGTAAAACCTCCCACGCACCCCCAAAATACACGTACCCTGCTCGCACAGGCCCAATCGTGTGTAAAACCTCCTGCACACCCCCAAAATGAACGTTCCCCGCTAGCACAGGGCCAATCGCGTTTGAAACTTCCCGCGCACCCCAGAAATACACGTTCCCCGCTCGCACAGGGCCAATCGCGTGTAAAACTTCCCGCGCACCCCCAAAATACGCATACTCCGCTAGCACAGGGACAATCGCGTGTAAAACTTCCTGCGCACCCCTGAAATACACATACCCCGCTCGCATAGGGCCAATCGCGTGTGAAACTTACTGCGCACCCCAGAAATACACGTACCCTGCTCGCACAGGCCCAATCATGTGTAAAACTTCCCGCGCACCCCCAAAATACGCATACCCCGCTCGCACAGGGCCAATCGCGTGTGAAACTTCCCACGCACCCCAGAAATACACGTTCCCTGCTCGCACAGGGCCAATCGCATGTAAAACTTCCCGCGCACTCCTGAAATACGCATACTCCGCCACACAGGGACAATCGCGTGTAAAACTTCCTGCGCACCCCTGAAATACACGTACCCCGCTCGCATAGGGCCAATCACAGGTAAAAATTCTCGCGCACCCCCGAAATACATGTACCCTGCTCGCACACGGCCAATCGCGTGTAAAATTTCCTGCGCACCCCCAAAATACGCATACTCCGCTAGCACAGGGACAATCGCGTGTAAAACTTCCTGCGCACCCCTGAAATACACATACCCCGCTCGCATAGGGCCAATCGCAGGTAAAATTTCCTGCGCACCCCCGAAATACACGTACCCCGCTCGCACAGGCCCAATCGCATGTAAAACCACCTGCGCACCCCCGAAATACATGTACCCCGCTCGCACAGGGACAATCGCGTGTGAAACTTCCCGCGCACCCCAGAAATACACATACCCCGCTCGCACAGGGCCAATCGCGTGTAAAACTTCCCGCGCACCCCCGAAATACACATACCCCGCTCTCACAGGGCCAATCGTGTGTAAAACTTCCTGCGCACCCCCGAAATAGACGCTCCCCGGTAGCACAGGGCCAATCGCGTGTGAAACTTCCTGCGCACCCCAGAAATACACGTACCCCGCTCGCACAGGGCCAATCACGTGTAAAACTTCCTGCGCACCCCCGAAATATGCATATCCGCTCGCACAGGGACAATCGCGTGTAAAACTTCCTGCGCACCCCTGAAATACACATATCCTGCTCGCACAGGGCCAATCGCAGGTAAAAATTCCCGCGCACCCCGAAATACACGTACCCCGCTCGCACAGGCCCAATCGCGTGTAAAACCTCCTGCGCACCCCGAAATACACGTACCCGCTCGCACAGGGCCAATCGCATGTGAAACTTCCCACGCACCCCCGAAATACACATACCCCACTCGCACAGCGCCAATCGCGTGTAAAACCTCCTGTGCACCCCTGAAATAGACGTTCCCCGCTAACACAGGGCCAATCGCATGTGAAACTTCCCACGCACCCCTGAAATACATGTACCCCGCTCGCACAGGGCCAATCGCGTGTAAAACTTCCCATGCACCCCCGAAATACACATACCCCGCTTGCACAGGGACAATCGCGTGTAAAACTTCCCGCTCACCCCCGAAATACGCATACTCCGTTCGCACAGGGACAATCGCGTGTAAAACATCCTGCGCACCCCTGAAATACACGTACCCCGCTCGCACAGGGCCAATCGCAGGTAAAATCTCCCGTGCACCCCCGAAATACACGTACCCCACTCGCACAGGCCCAATCGCGTGTAAAACCTCCTGCGCACCCCCGAAATACACATACCCCGCTCTCACAGGGCCAATTGCATGTGAAACTTCCCGGGCACCCCCTAAATACACGTACCCCGCTCGCACAGGGCCAATCGCATGTGAAACTTCCGGCGCACCTCCAAAATGAACGTTCCCCGCTAGCACAGGGCCAATCGCGTTTGAAACTTCCCGCGCACCCAGAAATACACGTTCCCCGCTCGCACAAGGCCAATCGCGTGTAAAACTTCCCGCGCACCCCCGAAATACGCATACTCTGCTCGCACAGGGACAATCGCGTGTAAAACTTCCTGCGCACCCCTGAAATACACGTACCCCGCTCGCATAGGGCCAATCGCAGGTAAAACTTCCCGCGCACCCCCGAAATACACATACCCCGCTCGCACAGGGCCAATCGCGTGTAAAACTTCCTGCGCACCCCCCAAAATAGACGTTCCCCGCTAGCACAGGGCCAATCGCATGTAAAACTTCCCATGCACCCCCGAAATAGACATACCCGCTCGCACAGGGACAATCGCGTGTAAAACTTCCCGCGCACCCCCGAAATACGCATACTCCGCTCGCACAGGGACAATCGCGAGTAAAACTTCCTGCCCACCCCTGAAATACACGTACCCTGCTCGCACAGGGCCAATCGCAGGTAAAACCTCCCACGCACCCCCAAAATACACGTACCCTGCTCGCACAGGCCCAATCGTGTGTAAAACCTCCTGCACACCCCCAAAATGAACGTTCCCCGCTAGCACAGGGCCAATCGCGTTTGAAACTTCCCGCGCACCCCAGAAATACACGTTCCCCGCTCGCACAGGGCCAATCGCGTGTAAAACTTCCCGCGCACCCCCAAAATACGCATACTCCGCTAGCACAGGGACAATCGCGTGTAAAACTTCCTGCGCACCCCTGAAATACACATACCCCGCTCGCATAGGGCCAATCGCGTGTGAAACTTACTGCGCACCCCAGAAATACACGTACCCTGCTCGCACAGGCCCAATCATGTGTAAAACTTCCCGCGCACCCCCAAAATACGCATACTTCGCTCGCACAGGGACAATCGCGTGTAAAACTTCCTGCGCACCCCTGAAATACACATACCCCACTCGCACAGGGCCAATCGCAGGTAAAACCTCCCGCGCACCCCGGAAATACACGTACCCCGCTCGCACAGGCCCAATCGTGTGTAAAACCTCCTGCGCACCCCCGAAATACATGTACCCCGCTCGCACAGGGCCAATCGCATGTGAAACTTCCCACGCACCCCAGAAATACATGTACCCCGCTCGCACAGGGCCAATCGTGTGTAAAACTTCCCATGCACCCCCGAAATACACATACCCCGCTTGCACAGGGACAATCGCGTGTAAAACTTCCCGCGCACCCCCGAAATATGCATACTCCGCTCGCACAGGGACAATCGCGTGTAAAACATCCTGCGCACCACTGAAATACACGTACCCCGCTCGCACAGGGCCAATCGCAGGTAAAATCTCCCGTGCACCCCCGAAATACACGTACCCCACTCGCACAGGGCCAATCGCATGTGAAACTTCCCGCGCACCCCCGAAATACACATACCCCGCTCGCACAGGGCCAATCACGTGTAAAACTTCCTGCGCACCCCCGAAATAGACGTTCCCCGCTAGCACAGGGCCAATCGCATGTGAAACTTCCCGCGCACCCCCGAAATACACATACCCCGCTCGCAGAGGGCCCATCGCGTGTAAAACTTCCTGCGCACCCCCGAAATAGACGTTCCCGCTAGCACAGGGCCAATCGCATGTAAAACTTCCCATGCACCCCCAAATAGACATACCCGCTCGCACAGGGACAATCGCGTGTAAAACTTCCCGCGCACCCCCGAAATATGCATACTCCGCTCGCACAGGGACAATCGCGAGTAAAACTTCCTGCCCACCCCTGAAATACACGTACCCTGCTCGCACAGGGCCAATCGCAGGTAAAACCTCCCGCGCACCCCCAAAATACACGTACCCTGCTCGCACAGGCCCAATCGTGTGTAAAACCTCCTGCACACCCCCAAAATGAACGTTCCCCGCTAGCACAGGGCCAATCGCGTTTGAAACTTCCCGTGCACCCCAGAAATACACGTTCCCCGCTCGCACAGGGCCAATCGTGTGTAAAACTTCCCGCGCACCCCCAAAATACACATACTCCGCTAGCACAGGGACAATCGCGTGTAAAACTTCCTGCGCACCCCTGAAATACACATACCCCACTCGCATAGGGCTAATCGCGTGTGAAACTTACTGCGCACCCCAGAAATACACGTACCCCGCTCGCACAGGCCCAATCACGTGTAAAACTTCCCGCGCACCCCCAAAATACGCATACTTTGCTCGCACAGGGACAATCGCGTGTAAAACTTCTTGCGCACCCCTGAAATACACATACCCCGCACGCACAGGGCCAATCGCAGGTAAAACCTCCCGCGCACCCCCGAAATACACGTACCCCGCTCGCACAGGCCCAATCGTGTGTAAAACCTCCTGCGCACCCCCGAAATACACGTACCCCGCTCGCACAGGGCCAATTGCATGTGAAATTTCCCGCGCACCCCCAAAATACACGAACCCCGCTCGCACAGGGCCAATCGCGTGTGAAACTTCCCGCGCACCCCAGAAATACACGTTCCCCGCTCGCACAGGGCCAATCGCGTGTAAAATTTCCCGCGCACCCCCGAAATACGCATACTCTGCTCGCACAGGGACAATCGCGTGTAAAACTTCCTGCGCACCCCCGAAATAGACGTTCCCCGCTAGCACAGGGCCAATCGCGTGTGAAACTTCCCGCGCACCCCAGAAATACATGTACCCCGCTCGCACAGGGCCAATCGCATGTAAAACTTCCCATGCACCCCCGAAATAGACATACCCGCTCGCACAGGGACAATCGCGTGTAAAACTTCCCGCGCACCCCCGAAATACGCATACTCCGCTCGCACAGGGACAATCGCGAGTAAAACTTCCTGCCCACCCCTGAAATACACGTACCCCGCTCGCACAGGGCCAATCGCAGGTAAAACCTCCCGCGCACCCCCAAAATACACGTACCCCGCTCGCACAGGCCCAATCGTGTGTAAAACCTCCTGCGCACCCCCGAAATACACGTACCCCGCTCGCACAGGGCCAATTGCATGTGAAATTTCCCGCGCACCCCCGAAATACACGAACCCCGCTCGCACAGGGCCAATCGCGTGCGAAACTTCCAGCGCACCCCAGAAATACACGTTCCCCGCTCGCACAGGGCCAATCGCGTGTAAAACTTCCCGCGCACCCCCGAAATACGCATACTCTGCTCGCACAGGGACAATCGCGTGTAAAACTTCCTGCGCACCTCTGAAATACACGTACCCCGCTCGCATAGGGCCAATCGCAGGTAAAACTTCCCGCGCACCCCCGAAATACATGTACCCTGCTCGCACAGGGCCAATCGCGTGTAAAACTTCCCATGCACCCCCAAAATACGCATACTCCGCTAGCACAGGGACAATCGCGTGTAAAACTTCCTGCGAACCCCTGAAATACACATACCCCGCTCGCATAGGGCCAATCGCAGGTAAAATTTCCTGCGCACCCCCGAAATACACGTACCCCGCTCGCACAGGCCCAATCGCATGTAAAACCTCCTGCGCACCCCCGAAATACATGTACCCCGCTCGCACAGGGCCAATCGCGTGTGAAACTTCCCGCGCACCCCCGAAATACACATACCCCGCTCGCACAGGGCCAATCGCGTGTAAAACTTCCTGCGCACCCCCGAAATACGCATACTCCGCTAGCACAGGGACAATCGCGTGTAAAACTTCCTGCGCACCCCTGAAATACACATACCCCGCTCGCATAGGGCCAATCGCGTGTGAAACTTCCCGCGCACCCCCGAAATACACATACCCTGCTCGCACAGGGCCAATCGTGTGTAAAACTTCCTGCGCACCCCCGAAATAGACGCTCCCCGGTAGCACAGGGCCAATCGCGTGTGAAACTTTGTGCGCACCCCAGAAATACACGTACCCCGCTCGCACAGGGCCAATCACGTGTAAAACTTCCTGCGCACCCCCGAAATATGCATATCCGCTCGCACAGGGACAATCGCGTGTAAAACTTCCTGCGCACCCCTGAAATACACATACCCCGCTCGCACAGGGCCAATCGCAAGTAAAACCTCCCGCGCACCCCCGAAATACACGTACCCCGCTCACACAGGCCCAATCGCGTGTAAAACCTCCTGCGTACCCCCCAAATACATGTACCCCGCTCGCACAGGGCCAATTGCATGTGAAACTTCCCGCGCACCCCCGAAATACACGTACCCCGCTCGCACAGGGCCAATCGCGTGTGAAACTTCCCACGCACCCCAGAAATACACGTTCCCTGCTCGCACAGGGCCAATCGCATGTAAAACTTCCCGCGCACTCCTGAAATACGCATACTCCGCCACACAGGGACAATCGCGTGTAAAACTTCCTGCGCACCCCTGAAATACATGTACCCCGCTCGCATAGGGCCAATCACAGGTAAAAATTCCCGCGCACCCCCGAAATACATGTACCCCGCTCGCACAGGGCCAATCGCGTGTGAAACTTCCCGCGCACCCCCGAAATACACATACCCCGCTCGCACAGGGCCAATCGCGTGTAAAACTTCCTGCGCACCCCCGAAATACGCATACTCCGCTAGCACAGGGACAATCGCGTGTAAAACTTCCTGCGCACCCCTGAAATACACATACCCCGCTCGCATAGGGCCAATCGCGTGTGAAACTTCCCGCGCACCCCCGAAATACACATACCCTGCTCGCACAGGGCCAATCGTGTGTAAAACTTCCTGCGCACCCCCGAAATAGACGCTCCCCGGTAGCACAGGGCCAATCGCGTGTGAAACTTTGTGCGCACCCCAGAAATACACGTACCCCGCTCGCACAGGGCCAATCACGTGTAAAACTTCCTGCGCACCCCCGAAATATGCATATCCGCTCGCACAGGGACAATCGCGTGTAAAACTTCCTGCGCACCCCTGAAATACACATACCCCGCTCGCACAGGGCCAATCGCAAGTAAAACCTCCCGCGCACCCCCGAAATACACGTACCCCGCTCACACAGGCCCAATCGCGTGTAAAACCTCCTGCGTACCCCCCAAATACATGTACCCCGCTCGCACAGGGCCAATTGCATGTGAAACTTCCCGCGCACCCCCGAAATACACGTACCCCGCTCGCACAGGGCCAATCGCGTGTGAAACTTCCCACGCACCCCAGAAATACACGTTCCCTGCTCGCACAGGGCCAATCGCATGTAAAACTTCCCGCGCACTCCTGAAATACGCATACTCCGCCACACAGGGACAATCGCGTGTAAAACTTCCTGCGCACCCCTGAAATACATGTACCCCGCTCGCATAGGGCCAATCACAGGTAAAAATTCCTGCGCACCCCCGAAATACATGTACCCTGCTCGCACAGGGCCAATCGTGTGTAAAACTTCCTGCGCACCCCCAAAATACGCATACTCCGCTAGCACAGGGACAATCGCGTGTAAAACTTCCTGCGCACCCCTGAAATACACATACCCCGCTCGCATAGGGCCAATCGCAGGTAAAATTTCCTGCGCACCCCCGAAATACACGTACCCCGCTCGCACAGGCCCAATCGCATGTAAAACCTCCTGCGCACCCCCGAAATACATGTACCCCGCTCGCACAGGGCCAATCGCGTGTGAAACTTCCCGCGCACCCCAGAAATACACATACCCCGCTCGCACAGGGCCAATCGCGTGTAAAACTTCCTGCGCACCCCCGAAATACGCATACTCCGCTAGCACAGGGACAATCGCGTGTAAAACTTCCTGCGCACCCCTGAAATACACATACCCCGCTCGCATAGGGCCAATCGCGTGTGAAACTTCCCGCGTGTTAGGGAGAATTCTCTGTTTAGGCTGAATTTCCCTACCTAGTGAGTCCCCCAGCAGCTTTGCTGGATTGCTGGGGTTTATTTTTTTCTCCTGCCAAGAGTGAGACTCTTTTACCCTCACTCTTGGGCATGTTGAAGTGTGTTTTCTTGGTTAAACCTTGTGTTGAATGGGCTATGGGGTCTTTTACTCCATAGGGCCTCATATATTTTTGTGATGTGGGTTACACAGCACCCTCTGTGCCGTAACCCAGGGGTGTCATAGGGACTCCCCAACATAGACTCCATACCCTGGGACTGACTACTGTCTCCCAGGGCATGTAAAGTCACCAAAGACTTTACTAGTCTTAAATCCTGAACAGAACCAGTACAAACCATCATATTGTGGATGTACTGGCTGGGGCAATTCGATTGCCCCAGGGTCTGTTAGTCGAGGGGGCACGTCTCCGTCCCCCCTGATCGAGTTTTGGCTGGTGGCAGTGGAAACTACGTTTTATATTCGACCGCGAATATTTTCCTATGGGATTTCCCATTGTTTTAGGCTAACACATTTAATTATTTATTTACAGTAGCCTTAAACATACCGCCGGTTTATATATTTATTATTATAACTCCGGTTGGGATTTTTTGCCAAAACTTGATGCTAAAATGGCGTTGGCATTCGCCTCTGTAACTCTGACCCAAAGTGGAGCCCTTTGTCCCACTTTTGGCGGGCTTCTCCACAGAAGCCCTCCAAAGTGGTGCCACTCTGTCTGGGGTACTTAGGAGGGGTGGAGGGGGATTTAGGCACCCTGGACTGAGTTACCTAGGTAACTCAAGTCGCACTCCGTCCTGATTGGCCCAAGTGGTGAGCCGGCCGGCTCACCACTTAGCATGTTTGAGTGACAGCTAGGCTGGGTGAATGGGGGTTTGCTGCATAAAAGCAGGGTTTTGGGGACTGGAACTTCAGAAGTCGCCACAGGACCTAAGAATCCAACGAGGGACGAGCTGAGCTGATCTGCTACGACGACACCGCCGGTGGAGCCCTGCTGAACCATCTCACCACTTTTCCCGACGACCGAGGAGAACTCTTAACGGAGTGGCTCCTTCCCTTGACTGGAGGGGACAACCAGTTTTCACCTTCTTTCCGCTCTTCGAGGTATCTCGTGGCCGCCTTGCCAGTGCCAAGCACCCCGGCAACCGGAATACCCACCACTTTTACCCCAACCGCGAAAGTCGGTACAACCCTTTAACCGGAGGACTCCGCGGCTGGTTTCTTCCCGGGCAGTGCAACGACCTTCTTCTTCTGCTCTTCAGCGAGATCTTCTTCTCCCCTGACCGACGTCGAGCCTTGCTGCAACTGCCTGGAACAACTGCCCCCGCTGGAGGATCCTTTCCGTTAAGGTACCGTGTTCCGCCTGGCTTCCCTTGCCACCGACTGTACGGGGTAGTTTTAGCCCCCGGCTTTCGATCCTGGGATTGCCTGGGACACTTTGGCTAAACTTTCTAAGCCTCTCTAACTCTTTTCCGAACTCTTTTGCAAGACTCTGAATCCCTACCAACTGTGTGATCTTGGGCACGTTTTCGCTCTGTCGGCTCTAAGAGTGTGCCCTGCTTAGTGACTTTTGCTCACCTGTGACTTTGTGCTTCTTTGAGCTTACAAAAAGTGTTCTTAACCTTAAAGTGGTGTGTTTATCCTAATTCTGCTCCTTCTCCCTCCCTTCTTTTTACCTACTAGAGTGTCATCTAACGTTAAGCGCTCACCTCTGTTTGAATTATGTGGTGTTAACCTAGAGTTGTCTAGATAGGAATAAGGATTGGGACTGCTTTCCATATAACTGTGTTGAGAGTGTTTTACTATATTTTGCTAGAGTGTTTTCAACTTATGTGTTCTTGAAAATAAATAACTATATACTTTTGAAACCAAGCTCTGGTCAGTGTTTGCTTGTGCTATTGTGTCTGAGTACATATTGTGTATACTTTGCATACTGCCTAACTTTTCTTGAGGGAAGTCTGACTGCTCAGCCACAGCTACCAGGTAAATCTGGGTGGTGCGGACTGCTACCAAGTGGGTTTACTGCTATACCTGTAGTCTTAAATCTTTTGCAGTGTTCCCCAAGGGAACTGCACAGGTTTCTGCCTAACACTGGTGTACAGCGGTGGGATTTGTATTGAGTATACATTTTATTGTGCTTTAGATACCTAAGTGCAACTAACCACAAAGCTTAGCACTGTAAAAGTAATCCTCTAACATGTCAGTTATAGAAAGCTATAGTCAAGAGTCCCTTGCAGCCAAAACTGCTGATTGTTTAAGAGTGCTCTGTAAACATAAGGATCTCCTGACTAAGGGCAAGAAAATGGAGCTGATTGAAAGATTGTTAGCTAACCAAAGTCTGGGTGATGGTTCAGAGGAACCTACCACTCCAGCAACTGTAGATGACAGTATTGAAGTTAACATGGAGCAAAATGTTGATGATTCTGAGGAAGAGTCAGAAGAGGAGGGTGAGGCTGTTATGACTGTCCCCCCTAGGCCTCTGCCTGCTCTACCTGCTGTACCTACTGGACCTTTACCAGGTCCCACATTTAGTCCTCAGTACTTTGAACTGGAGAAAATGAAACTAGAATTGGAGTATAAGAAACTTAATGCTCAAACTGACAAAGAACTAAGGCTAAGGGAAATGGAGCTCAAGTATGACTTAGAAATGAAGAAATTATCTGTTGAGAATGCTTCTCTCTCTGGCTCCTCTAGAAGTTCCAGTCCTAAAAGACCCCGGATGCCTAAAGAATTGGTTGGTATGTATGAGCCTAAGTTGGATGTGTTGGATTGGTTGTCTCTGTTTGAATATAATCATGGGCTCCAGAACATCACAGGAAATGACTTACTCCCCTGGTTGTTCTCTAGGCTTCCCCCTGTTGCAACTGATGTGGTAATGGAGATGGGGGAGGAGGATAAGAAGGACTATGAATGTGTGAAGCTAGCTTTAATAGCTAGGTTTGGGAAGACCCCTTCCCAGTATCTTAAGAGGTTTAGGAGCCTCAAAAAGCATGATGGTACCCCTTGGGCTACCTGGGTGAGTGAAGGGTTGAAAAACTTAGAGGGATGGATTAAGGGTTACAAGGTGAACACTTATGAAGGTATGAAGAATTTGTTTATGTTGGAGACTATTTATGATGCCTGCTCTCCTGAGCTCAGACAACACTTGGCTGATTCCAGGGAATTAGATTCCCGGAGACTAGCTAAGGCTGCTGACTTGTGGGTTGCCAACAGGGCCACTCACAAGGATTCTGGGGTAACTCAGAAGAAGGATGGGGAGAAACAGCCTAAAAAGGACTCCAAAGAGAATTCTAATACTACAAATTCCAAAGAGGGCCCCAAACAAAACTATAAGGGTAAGCCACAAGGGAAACCAAATCAGGCTAGTGTACCTTCTGGTCCCAGACCAGAAGGAGGTCAGAACAAGCCTCCATTCCAGCGAGCCTTTGGCTCATGCTTTGTTTGTAAGGCTACTGACCATGTGAAAGGAGATCCCAGATGTAAGGGTAAACCTTCAGGGGTCCAGCTTGCCTCCTTAGCCTTCGCTCCAGAAGAGGAAGTACATATGGCAAGTGGAAACTTTCTACTACTAGCTGATGAACCTACTGGAGTCTCAGCTAGTGTTTCTTTAGTCTCTCTGGGGTTGTGGGAACAACAGAATTTAGATGTCTATAACTCTATCCCAGATAATACTAAAGAGTATTATAAGGACAGTGTCCAGGTGAATGGTCAGGAGACTCCTGCCATTAGGGACACTGGAGCCAGCATAACTGTGGTGGATGAATCATTTTTCAAGGCAGAGGATGTTGCTAAGGCACCCAAATGCCTCACCAAGTTAGCTGGTGGGCCTGTGCAGATGTGTCCCCAGTTACCAGTTCTCATCCAATGTAATGATATGGCTGTAAAAATACCTGTCAGTGTACAATATGAAGTGCCAGGTAGGGTTCTGTTGGGTAATGACCTCAAAGCTCTTGGAGTTGTGTCACATACCCCCAGACCACCTAGCAAAAGGTTACAGGGGCTCACAAAACCTGCAAGAGAGAAAACCCTGCGAGAGTTATCTCAGGAGATGATGACAGAAATCACTCCTCTCCCACTGGAGCAACTTACTGCAGTAACTACCAGATCAGGAGCAAAGGGGCAACCCAAGACTCCTAGGAAAAAGCCAGCAGCAAGCACTCCAGTGCTTCCAACAAGGACTTCCCCTAGGTTGTCCAAAGTTACACCTGTAACTCCACCTCCAGCTGAGGCTGAGAGGGAGGTACAACCCTGTGTGGTTGAGCTAGACTCTGAGGAAGAGCTAGAAGGAGGCCCCAACCTTATTGGAGATTTGGACCCTGAGGACCATCCTGAGCTGCAGTCTTTACTGGCAGAAGGTGGGCCTAGCAGGGCAGCTTTTCGTAAGGGGCAAAGAGAATGTCCGACTCTGGAAGGTCTCCACCACCAGGCAGCTTCTCAGGCTGATGGTCAAGAGCCTGGGAAGTATAGGTTACACTGGGAAGATGGCCTCTTCTACAGTGAACCGACTGAGTCTGAACCTGGAGACTACAAACGCCTTGTAGTCCCACAAGAGAACAGACAACAGTTCTTACAACTAGCCCATGAGATACCTTTGGCTGGTCACTTGAGTTTCAAGAAGACCAAGGAAAGGCTCTCTCTCTACTTTTATTGGCCAAAGATGGGGGCTGAAGTAGATAGATATTGTAAGAGCTGCCACACCTGCCAGACTTCTGGTAAGGTTGGTTCCAAGAATGTCGCACCTTTAGTGCCTCTCCCAGTTGTGGGAGTCCCATTTGAGAGGGTAGGGATTGACATTGTTGGTCCCCTTGATCCCCCAACCTCCTCAGGCAACAGGTTTATCCTTGTTGTAGTAGACCATGCTACTAGGTACCCTGAGGCAATTCCTATGAGGACTGTTACAGCTCCGGCTGTGGCTAAGGCCCTCCTTGGTATTTTTACCAGGGTTGGGTTTCCTAAGGAGGTAATCTCTGACAGGGGGTCAAACTTTATGTCCCTCTACATGAAAGCCATGTTGAAAACCTGTGGAGTTACCTACAAGTTCTCAACCGCATACCACCCTCAGACAAACGGGTTGGTTGAAAGGTTTAACAGAACCATGAAGAGCATGATAGGTGCTTTAGAAGAACCCCTTAAGAAAAAGTGGGACCTTCTACTGCCATGCCTTCTCTTTGCTTATAGAGAAGTCCCTCAGGAGGGAGTAGGTTATTCTCCCTTTGAGCTTCTCTATGGCCATCCAGTCAGAGGTCCATTGGCCCTGATTAAGGAGGGATTGGAAGGTGCTCCTCCCCTCAAGCCAGTCAGAGTGACTGACTATGTGATAGGTCTCCGGAGGAGAATGTCACACATGATGGCAGAAGCAAGTGACAACTTGAAAGCTGGTCAAGCTCTGGTCAAACATTGGCACGACCAGAAGGCTAACATGGTTGAGTTTACTCAAGACCAGCTAGTTCTAGTTATGCTCCCAACAAGGCAGAGGGCCTTGCAAGACAAATGGATGGGACCCTTCAAGATTGTGGGAAAACTTGGAGAGGTCAACTATCTGGTGGATCTGGGCAGACCCAGGGAAGCTCCTAGAGTCTTCCACACCAACCGACTAAAAGCATACATCTCCAGACCTGATGTAGGAGCCTTGCTTCTAGCTTCAGCTGCAGAGGAAGAAGAGAGTGAATCTCTCCCTGATCTCCTCAGAGGTGTGCCTTTAGATGAAAAAGTTGAAGGAGTCAATCTCTCTTCAGACCTGACACCTGAGCAACAAGAGGAGTGCAAATCTATGTTAAATCAGTTTGCCTCCCTGTACTCACTGTCATCAGGCTTGACCCCTTGGGGCCAGCATGAGATACTCACTGGTGACTGTCTGCCAGTCAAAAGCAGGGGATACAGAATGTCAGAACATATCAGAACCCACATCAAAGGAGAGGTCAAGAAGATGCTTGATCTCGGGGTAATAGAGCCCTCTACTAGTCCATGGTCTAGCCCAGTTGTGTTAGTACCAAAGGCAGGATCCAAAGACTTGAGATTCTGTGTGGACTATAGAGCTCTAAATGCAGTCACCAAGACTGATGCCCACCCTTTGCCCAGGACAGATGAGTTGGTGGATAAACTTGGTGCAGCCAAGTACCTCAGCACATTTGACCTGACATCAGGCTATTGGCAAATAGCCCTGACAGACCATGCCAAGGAGAAAACTGCATTTTCAACCCCAGTTGGCTTGTACGAGTTTAAGGTCATGCCTTTTGGACTAAAAAATGCACCTGCCACATTCCAAAGGATGGTGAACCAAGTTCTAGCTGGGATGGAAGACTTCTGCATGGCATACTTGGATGACATTGCAGTCTTCAGCCACTCCTGGGAGGAGCATGTGAACCACCTAGGACATGTGTTGCAGGCCCTTGAACAGGCCCATTTGACAATCAAAGCCAGTAAGTGCCAGATTGGTCAAAGTAAGGTGGTCTACCTTGGACATGAGGTAGGAGGTGGAGAAATAAGGCCTTTGCTCAGCAAGATTGAAGCTGTGCAAAATTGGACAACACCAACTACTCAAACCCAAGTGAGAGCTTTCCTAGGCCTCACTGGGTATTACAGGAATTTCATTGAGAACTATGGGACCATAGCCTCTCCACTGAATGTAATCTCCTCTCCCAAATTCCCTAAATAGGTAAAATGGAATGAGGAGTGCAATCAGGCCTTTGAAAAACTGAAGAGAGCTCTTTGCCAAGCTCCAGTGTTAAGAGCTCCTGACTACCACCAAACTTTCATTGTACAAACTGATGCTTCCAATGTAGGTATAGGTGCAGTTCTAAGCCAACTGGATGAGAAGGGTAGGGAGCACCCCATTTGCTTCATCAGTAGGAAACTGAAGGATCCTGAGACAAGGTGGTCAACTATCGAAAGAGAATGCTTTGCTATTGTGTGGGCACTGAAGAAGTTTAGGCCATACTTGTATGGTTCTACTTTTGTTATTCAGACTGACCACCAACCCTTGAGATGGTTAATGCAAATGAAAGGGGAAAATCCAAAACTATTGAGATGGTCAATCTGCCTGCAAGGGTTTGATTTCACCATTGAGCACAGGTCAGGGTGTCACCATCAAAATGCTGATGGACTCTCTAGGATGTATATCATCGACTAGAGGTATGAGGTTCATCCAGGAGTGGATTAAATCCTCCTGTCCCTTAGTCTGGGGGGGGGCGAGTGTTAGGGAGAATTCTCTGTTTAGGCTGAATTTCCCTACCTAGTGAGTCCCCCAGCAGCTTTGCTGGATTGCTGGGGTTTATTTTTTTCTCCTGCCAAGAGTGAGACTCTTTTACCCTCACTCTTGGGCATGTTGAAGTGTGTTTTCTTGGTTAAACCTTGTGTTGAATGGGCTATGGGGTCTTTTACTCCATAGGGCCTCATATATTTTTGTGATGTGGGTTACACAGCACCCTCTGTGCCGTAACCCAGGGGTGTCCTAGGGACTCCCCAACATAGACTCCATACCCTGGGACTGACTACTGTCTCCCAGGGCATGTAAAGTCACCAAAGACTTTACTAGTCTTAAATCCTGAACAGAACCAGTACAAACCATCATATTGTGGACGTACTGGCTGGGGCAATTCGATTGCCCCAGGGTCTGTTAGTCGAGGGGGCACGTCTCCGTCCCCCCTGATCGAGTTTTGGCTGGTGGCAGTGGAAACTACGTTTTATATTCGACCGCGAATATTTTCCTATGGGATTTCCCATTGTTTTAGGCTAACACATTTAATTATTTATTTACAGTAGCCTTAAACATACCGCCGGTTTATATATTTATTATTATAACTCCGGTTGGGATTTTTTGCCAAAACTTGATGCTAAAATGGCGTTGGCATTCGCCTCTGTAACTCTGACCCAAAGTGGAGCCCTTTGTCCCACTTTTGGCGGGCTTCTCCACAGAAGCCCTCCAAAGTGGTGCCACTCTGTCTGGGGTACTTAGGAGGGGTGGAGGGGGATTTAGGCACCCTGGACTGAGTTACCTAGGTAACTCAAGTCGCACTCCATCCTGATTGGCCCAAGTGGTGAGCCGGCCGGCTCACCACTTAGCATGTTTGAGTGACAGCTAGGCTGGGTGAATGGGGGTTTGCTGCATAAAAGCAGGGCTTTGGCGGCTGGAACTTCAGAAGTCGCCACAGGACCTAAGAATCCAACGAGGGACGAGCTGAGCTGATCTGCTACGACGACACCGCCGGTGGAGCCCTGCTGAACCATCTCACCACTTTTCCCGACGACCGAGGAGAACTCTTAACGGAGTGGCTCCTTCCCTTGACTGGTGGGGACAACCAGTTTTCACCTTCTTTCCGCTCTTCGAGGTATCTCGTGGCCGCCTTGCCAGTGCCAAGCACCCCGGCAACCGGAATACCCACCACTTTTACCCCAACCGCGAAAGTCGGTACAACCCTTTAACCGGAGGACTCCGCGGCTGGTTTCTTCCCGGGCAGTGCAACGACCTTCTTCTTCTGCTCTTCAGCGAGATCTTCTTCTCCCCTGACCGACTTCGAGCCTTGCTGCCACTGCCTGGAACAACTGCCCCCGCTGGAGGATCCTTTCCGTTAAGGTACCGTGTTCCGCCTGGCTTCCCTTGCCACCACTGTACGGGGTAGTTTTAGCCCCCGGCTTTCGATCCTGGGATTGCCTGGGACACTTTGGCTAAACTTTCTAAGCCTCTCTAACTCTTTTCCGAACTCTTTTGCAAGACTCTGAATCCCTACCAACTGTGTGATCTTGGGCACGTTTTCGCTCTGTCGGCTCTAAGAGTGGGCCCTGCTTAGTGACTTTTGCTCACCTGTGACTTTGTGCTTCTTTGAGCTTACAAAAAGTGTTCTTAACCTTAGAGTGGTGTGTTTATCCTAATTCTGCTCCTTCTCCCTCCCTTCTTTTTACCTACTAGAGTGTCATCTAACGTTAAGCGCTCACCTCTGTTTGAATTATGTGGTGTTAACCTAGAGTTGTCTAGATAGGAATAAGGATTGGGACTGCTTTCCATATAACTGTGTTGAGAGTGTTTTACTATATTTTGCTAGAGTGTTTTCAACTTATGTGTTCTTGAAAATAAATAACTATATACTTTTGAAACCAAGCTCTGGTCAGTGTTTGCTTGTGCTATTGTGTCTGAGTACATATTGTGTATACTTTGCATACTGCCTAACTCTTCTTGAGGGAAGTCTGACTGCTCAGCCACAGCTACCAGGTAAATCTGGGTGGTGCGGACTGCTACCAAGTGGGTTTACTGCTATACCTGTAGTCTTAAATCTTTTGCAGTGTTCCCCAAGGGAACTGCACAGGTTTCTGCCTAACACCGCGCACCCCCGAAATACACATACCCCGCTCGCACAGGGCCAATCGTGTGTAAAACTTCCTGCGCACCCCCGAAATAGACGCTCCCCGGTAGCACAGGGCCAATCGCGTGTGAAACTTCCTGCGCACCCCAGAAATACACGTACCCCGCTCGCACAGGGCCAATCACGTGTAAAACTTCCTGCGCACCCCCGAAATATGCATATCCGCTCGCACAGGGACAATCGCGTGTAAAACTTTCTGCGCACCCCTGAAATACACATATCCTGCTCGCACAGGGCCAATCGCAGGTAAAAATTCCCGCGCACCCCGAAATACACGTACCCCGCTCGCACAGGCCCAATCGCGTGTAAAACCTCCTGCGCACCCCCGAAATACACGTACCCGCTCGCACAGGGCCAATCGCATGTGAAACTTCCCACGCACCCCCGAAATACACATACCCCACTCGCACAGCGCCAATCGCGTGTAAAACTTCCTGTGCACCCCTGAAATAGACGTTCCCCGCTAGCACAGGGCCAATCGCATGTGAAACTTCCCACGCACTCCAGAAATACATGTACCCCGCTCGCACAGGGCCAATCGCGTGTAAAACTTCCCATGCACCCCCGAAATACACATACCCCGCTTCCACAGGGACAATCGCGTGTAAAACTTCCCGCGCACCCCCGAAATACGCATACTCCGCTCGCACAGGGACAATCGCGTGTAAAACATCCTGTGCACCCCTGAAATACACGTACCCCGCTCGCACAGGGCCAATCGCAGGTAAAATCTCCCGTGCACCCCCGAAATACACGTACCCCGCTCGCACAGGCCCAATCGCGTGTAAAACCTCCTGCGCACCCCCGAAATACACATACCCCGCTCTCACAGGGCCAATTGCATGTGAAACTTCCCGGGCACCCCCTAAATACACGTACCCCGCTCGCACAGGGCCAATCGCATGTAAAACTTCCGGCGCACCTCCAAAATGAACGTTCCCCGCTAGCACAGGGCCAATCGCGTTTGAAACTTCCCGCGCACCCCAGAAATACACGTTCCCCGCTCGCACAGGGCCAATCGCGTGTAAAACTTCCCGCGCACCCCCGAAATACGCATACTCTGCTCGCACAGGGACAATCGCGTGTAAAACTTCCTGCGCACCCCTGAAATACACGTACCCCGCTCGCATAGGGCCAATCGCAGGTAAAACGTCCCGCGCACCCCCGAAATACATGTACCCTGCTCGCACAGGCCCAATCGCGTGTAAAACCTCCTGCGTACCCGCGAAATACACGTACCCCACTTGCACAGGGCCAATCGCATGTGAAACTTCCTGCGCACCCCCGAAATACACATACCCCGCTCGCACAGGGCCAATCGCGTGTAAAACTTCCTGCGCACCCCCGAAATAGACGTTCCCCGCTAGCACAGGGCCAATCGCATGTGAAACTTCCCGCGCACCCCCGAAATACACATACCCCGCTCGCACAGGGCCAATCGCGTGTAAAACTTCCTGCGCACCCCCCAAAATAGACGTTCCCCGCTAGCACAGGGCCAATCGCATGTAAAACTTCCCATGCACCCCCGAAATAGACATACCCGCTCGCACAGGGACAATCGCGTGTAAAACTTCCCGCGCACCCCCGAAATACGCATACTCCGCTCGCACAGGGACAATCGCGAGTAAAACTTCCTGCCCACCCCTGAAATACACGTACCCTACTCGCACAGGGCCAATCGCAGGTAAAACCTCCCGCGCACCCCCAAAATACACGTACCCCGCTCACACAGGCCCAATCGTGTGTAAAACCTCCTGCACACCCCCGAAATGAACGTTCCCTGCTAGCACAGGGCCAATCGCGTTTGAAACTTCCCGCGCACCCCAGAAATACACGTTCCCCGCTCGCACAGGGCCAATCGCGTGTAAAACTTCCCGCGCACACCCAAAATACGCATACTCCACTAGCACAGGGACAATCGCGTGTAAAACTTCCTGCGCACCCCTGAAATAAACATACCCCGCTCGCATAGGGCCAATCGCGTGTGAAACTTCCCGCGCACCCCCGAAATACACATAATCCGCTCGCACAGGGCCAATCGTGTGTAAAACTTACTGCGCACCCCCGAAATAGACGCTCCCCGGTAGCACAGGGCCAATCGCGTGTGAAACTTCGTGCGCACCCCAGAAATACACGTACCCCGCTCGCACAGGGCCAATCACGTGTAAAACTTCCTGCGCACCCCCGAAATATGCATATCCGCTCGCACAGGGACAATCGCGCGTAAAACTTCCTGCGCACCCCTGAAATACACATACCCCGCTCGCACAGGGCCAATCGCAGGTAAAACCTCCCGCGCACCCCCGAAATACACGTACCCCGCTCACACAGGCCCAATCGCGTGTAAAACCTCCTGCGTACCCCCCAAATACACGTACCCCGCTCGCACAGGGCCAATTGCATGTGAAACTTCCCGCGCACCCCCGAAATACACGTACCCCGCTCGCACAGGGCCAATCGCGTGTGAAACTTCCCACGCACCCCAGAAATACACGTTCCCTGCTCGCACAGGGCCAATCGCATGTAAAACTTCCCGCGCACTCCTGAAATACGCATACTCCGCCACACAGGGACAATCGCATGTAAAACTTCCTGCGCACCCCTGAAATACACGTACCCCGCTCGCATAGGGCCAATCACAGGTAAAAATTCCCGCGCACCCCCGAAATACATGTACCCTGCTCGCACAGGGCCAATCGCGTGTAAAACTTCCTGCGCACCCCCAAAATACGCATACTCCGCTAGCACAGGGACAATCGTGTGTAAAACTTCCTGCGCACCCCTGAAATACACATACCCCGATCGCATAGGGCCAATCGCAGGTAAAATTTCCTGCGCACCCCCGAAATACACGTACCCCGCTCGCACAGGCCCAATCGCATGTAAAACCTCCTGCGCACCCCCGAAATACATGTACCCCGCTCGCACAGGGCCAATCGCGTGTGAAACTTCCCGCGCACCCCAGAAATACACATACCCCGCTCGCACAGGGCCAATCGCGTGTAAAACTTCCTGCGCACCCCCGAAATACGCATACTCCGCTAGCACAGGGACAATCGCGTGTAAAACTTCCTGCGCACCCCTGAAATACACATACCCCGCTCGCATAGGGCCAATCGCGTGTGAAACTTCCCGCGCACCCCCGAAATACACATACCCCGCTCGCACAGGGCCAATCGTGTGTAAAACTTCCTGTGCACCCCCGAAATAGACGCTCCCCGGTAGCACAGGGCCAATCGCGTGTGAAACTTCCTGCGCACCCCAGAAATACACATACCCCGCTCGCACAGGGCCAATCACGTGTAAAACTTCCTGCGCACCCCCGAAATATGCATATCCGCTCGCACAGGGACAATCGCGTGTAAAACTTCATGCGCACCCCTGAAATACACATATCCTGCTCGCACAGGGCCAATCGCAGGTAAAAATTCCTGCGCACCCCGAAATACACGTACCCCGCTCGCACAGGCCCAATCGCGTGTAAAACCTCCTGCGCACCCCCGAAATACACGTACCCGCTCGCACAGGGCCAATCGCATGTGAAACTTCCCACGCACCCCCGAAATACACATACCCCACTCGCACAGCGCCAATCGCGTGTAAAACTTCCTGTGCACCCCTGAAATAGACGTTCACCGCTAGCACAGGGCCAATCGCATGTGAAACTTCCCACGCACCCCAGAAATACATGTACCCCGCTCGCACAGGGCCAATCGCGTGTAAAACTTCCCATGCACCCCCGAAATACACATACCCCGCTTGCACAGGGACAATCGCGTGTAAAACTTCCCGCGCACCCCCGAAATACGCATACTCCGCTCGCACAGGGACAATCGCGTGTAAAACATCCTGCGCACCCCTGAAATACACGTACCCCGCTCGCACAGGGCCAATCGCAGGTAAAATCTCCCGTGCACCCCCGAAATACACGTACCCCGCTCGCACAGGCCCAATCGCGTGTAAAACCTCCTGCGCACCCCCGAAATACACGTACCCCGCTCTCACAGGGCCAATTGCATGTGAAACTTCCCGGGCACCCCCTAAATACGCGTACCCCGCTCGCACAGGGCCAATCGCATGTAAAACTTCCGGTGCACCTCCAAAATGAACGTTCCCCGCTAGCACAGGGCCAATCGCATTTGAAACTTCCCGCGCACCCCAGAAATACACGTTCCCCGCTCGCACAGGGCCAATCGCGTGTAAAACTTCCCGCGCACCCCCGAAATACGCATACTCTGCTCGCACAGGGACAATCGCGTGTAAAACTTCCTGCGCACCCCTGAAATACACGTACCCCGCTCGCATAGGGCCAATCGCAGGTAAAACGTCCCGCGCACCCCCGAAATACATGTACCCTGCTCGCACAGGCCCAATCGCGTGTAAAACCTCCTGCGTACCCCCGAAATACACGTACCCCACTCGCACAGGGCCAATCGCATGTGAAAGTTCCCGCGCACCCCCGAAATACACATACCCCGCTCGCACAGGGCCAATCGCGTGTAAAACTTCCTGCGCACCCCCGAAATAGACGTTCCCTGCTAGCACAGGGCCAATCGCATGTGAAACTTCCCGCGCACCCCCGAAATACACATACCCCGCTCGCACAGGGCCAATCGCGTGTAAAACTTGCTGCGCACCCCCCAAAATAGACGTTCCCCGCTAGCACAGGGCCAATCGCATGTAAAACTTCCCAAGCACCCCCGAAATAGACATACCCGCTCGCACAGGGACAATCGCGTGTAAAACTTCCTGCGCACCCCTGAAATACACATATCCTGCTCGCACAGGGCCAATCGCAGGTAAAAATTCCCGCGCTCCCCGAAATACACGTACCCCGCTCGCACAGGCCCAATCGCGTGTAAAACCTCCTGCGCACCCCCGAAATACACGTACCCGCTCGCACAGGGCCAATCGCATGTGAAACTTCCCACGCACCCCCGAAATACACATACCCCACTCGCACAGCGCCAATCGCGTGTAAAACTTCCTGTGCACCCCTGAAATAGACGTTCCCCGCTAGCACAGGGCCAATCGCATGTGAAACTTCCCACGCACCCCAGAAATACATGTACCCCGCTCGCACAGGGCCAATCGCGTGTAAAACTTCCCATGCACCCCCGAAATACACATACCCCGCTTGCACAGGGACAATTGCGTGTAAAACTTCCCGCGCACCCCCGAAATACGCATACTCCGCTCGCACAGGGACAATCGCGTGTAAAACATCCTGCGCACCCCTGAAATACACGTACCCCGCTCGCACAGGGCCAATCGCAGGTAAAATCTCCCGTGCACCCCCGAAATACACGTACCCCGCTCGCACAGGCCCAATCGCGTGTAAAACCTCCTGCGCACCCCCGAAATACACGTACCCCGCTCTCACAGGGCCAATTGCATGTGAAACTTCCCGGGCACCCCCTAAATACACGTACCCCGCTCGCACAGGGCCAATCGCATGTAAAACTTCCGGCGCACCTCCAAAATGAACGTTCCCCGCTAGCACAGGGCCAATCGCGTTTGAAACTTCCCGCGCACCCCAGAAATACACGTTCCCCGCTCGCACAGGGCCAATCGCGTGTAAAACTTCCCGCGCACCCCCGAAATAAGCATACTCTGCTCGCACAGGGACAATCGCGTGTAAAACTTCCTGCGCACCCCTGAAATACACGTACCCCGCTCGCATAGGGCCAATCGCAGGTAAAACGTCCCGCGCACCCCCGAAATACATGTACCCTGCTCGCACAGGCCCAATCGCGTGTAAAACCTCCTGCGTACCCCCGAAATACACGTACCCCACTCGCACAGGGCCAATCGCATGTGAAACTTCCCGCGCACCCCCGAAATACACATACCCCGCTCGCACAGGGCCAATCGCGTGTAAAACTTCCTGCGCACCCCCGAAATAGACGTTCCCCGCTAGCACAGGGCCAATCGCATGTGAAACTTCCCGCGCACCCCCGAAATACACATACCCCGCTCGCACAGGGCCAATCGCGTGTAAAACTTCCTGCGCACCCCCCAAAATAGACGTTCCCCGCTAGCACAGGGCCAATCGCATGTAAAACTTCCCATGCACCCCCGAAATAGACATACCCGCTCGCACAGGGACAATCGCGTGTAAAACTTCCCGCGCACCCCCGAAATACGCATACTCCGCTCGCACAGGGACAATCGCGAGTAAAACTTCCTGCCCACCCCTGAAATACACGTACCCTGCTCGCACAGGGCCAATCGCAGGTAAAACCTCCCGCGCACCCCCAAAATACACGTACCCCGCTCGCACAGGCCCAATCGTGTGTAAAACCTCCTGCACACCCCCGAAATGAACGTTCCCCGCTAGCACAGGGCCAATCGCGTTTGAAACTTCCTGCGCACCCCAGAAATACACGTTCCCCGCTCGCACAGGGCCAATCGCGGGTAAAACTTCCCGCGCACCCCCAAAATACGCATACTCCGCTAGCACAGGGACAATCGCGTGTAAAACTTCCTGCGCACCCCTGAAATACACATACCCCGCTCGCATAGGGCCAATCGCGTCTGAAACTTACTGCGCACCCCAGAAATACACGTACCCTGCTCGCACAGGCCCAATCACATGTAAAACTTCCCACGCACCCCCAAAATACGCATACTTCGCTCGCACAGGGACAATCGCGTGTAAAACTTCCTGCGCACCCCTGAAATACACATACCCCGCTCGCACAGGGCCAATCGCAGGTAAAACCTCCCGCGCACCCCCGAAATACACGTACCCCGCTCGCACAGGCCCAATCGCGTGTAAAACCTCCTGCGCACCCCCGAAATACACGTACCCCGCTCGCACAGGGCCAATCGCATGTGAAACTTCCCACGCACCCCAGAAATACATGTACCCCGCTCGCACAGGGCCAATCGTGTGTAAAACTTCCCATGCACCCCCGAAATACACATACCCCGCTTGCACAGGGACAATCGCGTGTAAAACTTCCCGCGCACCCCCGAAATATGCATACTCCACTCGCACAGGGACAATCGCGTGTAAAACATCCTGCGCACCCCTGAAATACACGTACCCCGCTCGCACAGGGCCAATCGCAGGTAAAATCTCCCGTGCACCCCCGAAATACACGTACCCCACTCGCACAGGCCCAATCGCGTGTAAAACCTCCTGCGCACCCCCGAAATACACGTACCCTGCTCTCACAGGACCAATTGCATGTGAAACTTCCCGGGCACCCCCTAAATACACGTACCCCGCTCGCACAGGGCCAATCGCATGTAAAATTTCCGGCGCACCTCCAAAATGAACGTTCCCCGCTAGCACAGGGCCAATCGTGTTTGAAACTTCCCGCGCACCCCAGAAATACACGTTCCCCGCTCGCACAGGACCAATCGCGTGTAAAACTTCCCGCGCACCCCCGAAATACGCATACTCTGCTCGCACAGGGACAATCGCGTGTAAAACTTCCTGCGCACCCCTGAAATACACGTACCCCGCTCGCATAGGGCCAATCGCAGGTAAAACGTCCTGCGCCCCCCCGAAATACATGTACCCTGCTCGCACAGGCCCAATCGCGTGTAAAACCTCCTGCGTACCCCCGAAATACACGTACCCCACTCGCACATGGCCAATCACATGTGAAACTTCCTGCGCACCCCAGAAATACACGTACCCCGCTCGCACAGGGCCAATCACGTGTAAAACTTCCTGCGCACCCCAGAAATACACGTACCCCGCTCGCACAGGGCCAATCAAGTGTAAAACTTCCTGCGCACCCCTGAAATACACATACCCCGCTCGCACAGGGCCAATCGCAGGTAAAACCTCCCGCGCACCCCCGAAATACACGTACCCCGCTCGCACAGGCCCAATCGCATGTAAAACTTCCTGCGCACCCCTGAAATACATGTACCCCGCTCGCACAGGGCCAATCGCAGGTAAAACCTCCCGCGTACCCCCGAAATACACGTACCCCGCTCGCACAGGGCCAATTGCATGTGAAACTTCCCGCGCACCCCCGAAATACACGTACCCCGCTCGCACAGGGCCAATCGCGTGTGAAACTTCCCACGCACCCCAGAAATACACGTTCCCCGCTCGCACAGGGCCAATCGCATGTAAAACTTCCCGTGCACCCCCGAAATACGCATACTCCGCTCGCACAGGGACAATCGCGAGTAAAACTTCCTGCCCACCCCTGAAATACACGTACCCTGCTTGCACAGGGCCAATCGCAGGTAAAACCTCCCGCGCACCCCCAAAATACACGTACCCCGCTCGCACAGGCCCAATCGTGTGTAAAACCTCCTGCACACCCCCGAAATGAACGTTCCCCGCTAGCACAGGGCCAATCGCGTTTGAAACTTCCCGCGCACCCCAGAAATACACTTCCCCGCTCGCACAGGGCCAATCGCGTGTAAAACTTCCCGCGCACCCCCAAAATACGCATACTCCGCTAGCACAGGGACAATCGCTTGTAAAACTTCCTGCGCACCCCTGAAATACACATACCCAGCTCGCATAGGGCCAATCGCATGTGAAACTTACAGCGCACCCCAGAAATACACGTACCCTGCTCGCACAGGCCCAATCACGTGTAAAACTTCCCGCGCACCCCCAAAATACGCATACTTCGCTCGCACAGGGACAATCGCCTGTAAAACTTCCTGCGCACCCCTGAAATACACATACCCCGCTCGCACAGGGCCAATCGCAGGTAAAACCTCCCGCGCACCCCCGAAATACACGTACCCCGCTCGCACAGGCCCAATCGCGTGTAAAACCTCCTGCGCACCCCCGAAATACACGTACCCCGCTCGCACAGGGCCAATTGCATGTGAAATTTCCCGCGCACCCCCGAAATACACGAACCCCGCTCGCACAGGGCCAATCGCATGTGAAACTTCCCGCGCACCCCAGAAATACACGTTGCCCGCTCGCACAGGGCCAATCGCGTGTAAAACTTCCCGCGCACCCCCAAAATACGCATACTCTGCTCGCACAGGGACAATCGCGTGTAAAACTTCCTGCGCACCCCTGAAATAAACGTACCCCGCTCGCATAGGGCCAATCGTAGGTAAAACTTCCTGCACACACCCGAAATACATGTACCCTGCTCGCACAGGCCCAATCGCGTGTAAAACCTCCTGCGTACCCCCGAAATACACGTACCCCACTCACACAGGGCCAATCGCATGTGAAACTTCCCGCGCACCCCCGAAATACACATACCCCGCTCGCACAGGGCAAATCGCGTGTAAAACTTCCTGCGCACCCCCGAAATAGACGTTCCCCGCTAGCACAGGCCAATCGCGTGTGAAACTTCCCGCGCACCCCAGAAATACATGTACCCCGCTCGCACAGGGCCAATCGCATGTAAAACTTCCCATGCACCCCCGAAATAGACATACCCGCTCGTACAGGGACAATCGCTTGTAAAACTTCCCGCGCACCCCCGAAATATGCATACTCCGCTCGCACAGGGACAATCGCGAGTAAAACTTCCTGCCCACCCCTGAAATACACGTACCCTGCTCTCACAGGGCCAATCGCATGTGAAACTTCCCGCTCACCCCCGAAATACACGTACCCTGCTCGCACAGGGCCAATCGCGTGTAAAACTTCCTGCGCACCCCCGAAATGAACGTTCCCCGCTAGCACAGGGCCAATCGCGTTTGAAACTTCCCGCGCACCCCAGAAATACACATTCCCCGCTCGCACAGGGCTAATCGCGTGTAAAACTTCCTGCGCACCCCCAAAATACGCATACTCCGCTAGCACAGGGACAATTGCGTGTAAAACTTCCTGCGCACCCCTGAAATACACATAACCCGCTCGCATAGGGCCAATCGCAGGTAAAATTTCCTGCGCACCCCCGAAATACACGTACCCCACTCGCACAGGCCCAATCGCATGTAAAACCTCCTGCGCACCCCCGAAATACATGTACCCCGCTCGCACAGGGCCAATCGCGTGTGAAACTTCCCGCGCACCCCCGAAATACACATACCCCGCTCGCACAGGGCCAATCGCGTGTAAAACTTCCTGCGCACCCCCGAAATAGACGCTCCCCGGTAGCACAGGGCCAATCGCGTGTGAAACTTCCTGCGCACCCCAGAAATACACGTACCCCGCTCGCACAGGGCCAATCACGTGTAAAACTTCCTGCGCACCCCCGAAATATGCATACTCCGCTCGCACAGGGACAATCGCGTGTAAAACTTCCTGCGCACCCCTGAAATACACATACCCCGCTCGCATAGGGCCAATCGCAGGTAAAACCTCCCGCGCACCCCCGAAATACACGTACCCCGCTCGCACAGGCCCAATCGCGTGTAAAACCTCCTGCGTACCCCCGAAATACACGTACCCCGCTCGCACAGGGCCAATTGCATGTGAAACTTCCCGCGCACCCCCGAAATACACGTACCCCGCTCGCACAGGGCCAATCGCATGTGAAACTTCCCACGCACCCCAGAAATACACGTTCCCCGCTCGCACAGGGCCAATCGCATGTAAAACTTCCCGCGCACCCCCGAAATACGCATACTCCGCCGCACAGGGACAATCGCGTGTAAAACTTCCTGCGCACCCCTGAAATACACGTACCCCGCTCGCATAGGGCCAATCACAGGTAAAACTTCCCGCGCACCCCCGAAATACACATACCCCGCTCGCACAGGCCCAATTGCGTGTAAAACCTCCTGCGCACACCCGAAATACACGTACCCGCTCGCACAGGGCCAATCGCATGTGAAACTTCCCACGCACCCCCGAAATACACATACCCCACTCGCACAGGGCCAATCGCGTGTAAAACTTCCTGCGCACCCCCGAAATAGACGTTCCCCGCTAGCACAGGGCCAATCGCATGTGAAACTTCCCATGCACCCCAGAAATACATGTACCCCGCTCGCACAGGGCCAATCGCGTGTAAAACTTCCCAAGCACCCCCGAAATACACATACCCCGCTTGCACAGGGACAATCGCGTGTAAAACTTCCCGCGCACCCCCGAAATACGCATACTCCGCTCGCACAGGGACAATCGCGTGTAAAACATCCTGCGCACCCCTGAAATACACGTACCCCGCTCGCACAGGGCCAATCGCAGGTAAAATCTCCCGTGCACCCCCGAAATACACGTACCCCGCTCGCACAGGCCCAATCGCATGTAAAACCTACTGCGCACCCCCGAAATACACGTACCCCGCTCTCACAGGGCCAATTGCATGTGAAACTTCCCAGGCACCCCCGAAATACACGTACCCCGCTCGCACAGGGCCAATCGCATGTAAAACGTCCGGCGCACCCCCAAAATGAACGTCCCCCGCTAGCACAGGGCCAATCGCGTTTGAAACTTCCCGCGCACCCCAGAAATACACGTTCCCCGCTCGCACAGGGCCAATCGCGTGTAAAACTTCCTGCGCACCCCCAAAATATGCATACTCCACTCGCACAGGGACAATCGCGTATAAAACTTCCTGCGCACCCCTGAAATACACGTACCCCGCTCGCATAGGGCCAATCGCAGGTAAAACTTCCCGCGCACCCCCGAAATACACGTACCCTGCTCGCACAGGCCCAATCACATGGAAAACCTCCTGCGCACCCCCGAAATACACGTACCCCACTCGCACAGGGCCAATCGCGTGTGAAACTTCCCGCGCACCCCCGAAATACACATACCCCACTCGCACAGGGCCAATCGCGTGTAAAACTTCCTGCGCACCCCCGAAATAGACGTTCCCCGCTAGCACAGGGCCAATCGCGTGTGAAACTTCCCGCGCACCCCAGAAATACATGTACCCCGCTCGCACAGGGCCAATCGCGTGTAAAACCTCACATGCACCCCCGAAATACACATACCCCGCTCGCACAGGGACAATCATGTGTAAAACTTCCCGCGCACCCCCGAAATACACGTACCCCGCTCGCACAGGCCCAATCGCGTGTAAAACTTCCTGCACACCCCCGAAATACAGGTATCCCGCTCGCACAGGGCCACTCGCGTGTAACACTTCCCATGCAGCGGGGTACGTGTATTTGGAGGGGTGCACAGGGATTTTTACGGACGTTTTCGTGATTGGGGGAATGTATGCTGGTCCACTGGGCTGTGCGCCATGTACGGGATTTGTGCGCTGTTCATGGTGCACGGGGAGGGGTTAGGGGAGTAACTGGCGCTGCTGCAGGGTCGCTGCGTTACTCTGCGCCACGGCTGGTTCTGGATGTTGAAATCCATGAATACGCTTTGTGCGGAAATGGATTTTGGCGCACGTGGCTGTCACAGACTGCCGAATGCGCACACTGTGCGCCAGCCATGTGCGCCACTTGTGCGCTGATTTCTATGAATTACCCCCTCAACGTGGTGCCATTCTGCATGTTGGTCATTTTCTGATTACTTCAATGAATTTAACGTAGTACAGAGCACTTCTTTTGGGTGGCTTTCTTGTGTTCCATGCTTTGCCACGGATCTGCCAGGAAAAGACAGGCACAGCCAATCTTGGATTCTGCTGAAATGCTGTTGTGTTCTAGGGGGGGTCTGCCTTAGGCCTTAAATGTACCCCACAATAGAATATAGCTATTGTTTTGTCCCAAGGCTTTTTGGGGCGCCAAAGCTCTTGAATCACCTGAATATATTGAACAGGGTCTTCTTTTTCTCTCATTTTGCGTGACGTAATTGCTCCAATGTCTGGCATGTCAGGGTATGTGTTCATAATGCTTGCCACACTGCTGCTCTGAAATTTGCAAATGATGACCCATCATGTGCCGTGTTTGCATTGTCACCCCTAGGAACCCCGCCCTCTTCTATATGTCATCAACTGCATCTCCTAGTATTGAAACTAATAGTCTCTTTATGCCGCCCACTGCTAGCCTGTGACCCGCTGTAAATTTCTCCATCTTTTAAATCCACTTCCAAGCTCCCATGCTTAATGATGGTTACCTGCACTTCACGTTCTCTTTATCTGTGTACTTCCAAGGCACTTACTGAGGTCTCGCTCCTCCTCTCTCTAATAGGGGCATCTGTGAATACACCGCCCTCTCTTCTGGTGTTCTTCGATACAGTCTAATTTGTCGAGGCCCTCTCTCGTCCTCAATGTCTGTTGGTTCTAGTGTGGGGAACTCGTGTGCATTCGTCAATAAGCTCTGGACAGTCATCCTCTTGAACATGCTTGATAAAGCGCGTCTCTTCCCTCCTTCGTCCTGGGAGATCCCTTAGTCTATTGACATATGTCAATAGACTAAGGGATCTAATATCAACTGGTATCAACAGCTGCTTCACCTGGACCACATAGCCACTGTTGCTTCACATGTGAAATACACAACCTGTAACCAAATTCTTAAGCTGGCAGACTTTCGTAACCAAGATCGTAGACAGCCAAACTTCTGTAATCATCTTACTAAGCCTGCCTGTAACGACAATCTTAAGTATGGTCCTTTTATGATCTGGATTATGTGTAACCAAATGCTTAAGTGTAACCACCTGCTTAATCATGTACTACTTGTAACCACAATCTTAAGCATGCTCCCTTTACGATCTGCATGACGTGTAACCATATTCTTAAGTGTAACCTCTCTGCTTAACCATGCACTACTTGTAACCATATCCTTAAGCTAATGCACCCAGTTGCCTACAGGCTAGGTGTGCAATACAAATGTAATAATAAATAAATAAGTAAATGTGTTATCTGTAGTGCACCTGTCGTTCGCTTGCTGTGCTTGCTCTTCTGCATCTGCCCCTTCTTCTCCCTATCCGTGGGACCTACACTCCCATGATGTCCACTGGTCTATCCCCATGAACTGTGATCTGCTTTGCTCTCCCCTCTCGTCCCCACTGTGTCTGTCGTCATTGTCAGATCCTGTGTCCATGTTGCTACAAAAGTCCTCTGCAAAACGTAGTCTCCACATGCTAAGATCAATGTCTACTAAATGATATTTACTGCCTCCTGCCCAGACCCCTAGGCCTGCTCTACTGTCTCCTGCCGCGCTCCTGCCTCACTATCTGGTTCTACTCGACTTTCTTCTTTGCGTTTATTTCATTCCCTGTCTATTGCTGCTTGGCTGCTTGTGTCTTTACCACTCTTATAGCTCGCCTATCTTCCTCCGTACGTGCTCGTTCTCTCGCCAGTCTATCCAACTTCAACTTCCTCTGTTCCCTCTCTGCTAACTTGAGTTCCTCTTGCTCTGCTATCTCCTTCCTTCTTTCTGCCTTTTCAAGTTCTCTCTCCTGTTTCTCCCTGATCTCCCGCTCCGCTCTCTTCTTCTCCTTCAGATCAATTTCTTTCCTTTCTTCCAGTTTCCTTTCCAAGTGTTCCTTCTCTTCTTCCCTTCTTTGTTCACTTTCTTCCTGTTACAGTTTCTCATTTCTCCTTTTCTCTCTTGTAAGGGAGAATTCTCTTTCTATGGCTAATTTCCCTCACCTAGTGAGTCCCCCAGCAGCTTTGCTGGATTTCTGGAGTTTATGTTTTCCACTTGGTAAGAGTGTGAGCCTTTTCCCACTCTTACATGTGTTTTGTCATGTGTATTCTTCCTGTTTGCGTGATCTTGGGCTCTGGAGCACACCACTCCATGAGCCCCCACTTTTTGTGTGTGTTTCACAACACCTTCAATGAAGTGACACAGGGTTGTCTTTGAAACTTCCCACTGACTCCATTTTTCTGGGGCTGACTACTGTCCCCCAGAAACAGGTAAAGTTGCCATTTACTTTTTGTAGTCATTTAAAACTACAGACCCAGTACACCCCATCTTACATGGAGTACTGGAAAGGGTTCATTCCTATTCCTTTTTGTCTGTGCCTCTCTGAGCTTTGTTTTGCTCTTTTAACATTTAGACTTGGCTGGTGGCAGTGGTATCTACCCTATCTTTTCTACCGCGACTATATTATATAAACGTGGCACTGTTCCAGGCTATTATATTAGCCTCGAATATAAACCCGCTTGACCAAATACTCTTTCTTTTGGCTCCGGTCGGGTTTATTTGGCATTTCTTTTTGTTAAAGTCCTTTTTGTGTTTTACTTTGCGTGGCAAACCAGGTTTGCCTTCTTTGTTCACTGTCTTTTGGCGGGCTTCTCCTAAGAAGCTCTCTTCTTGGCGCCTGGGTGTCTAAGTGGGCTGAATGTGAGGGAGGGGTGTAGTCACCCCCTTCACATGGTATCCTTGAAAACCCAAGTCGCACTTTGTCGTGATTGGCTGGGGTAGTTGTCCGGCCCGGACAACCCCCCCTGCTGTGTGATTGACAGCCAGGTTGTGTGAATGGGGGATTTTCACATAAAAGGCAGGACTTTTGGGCTGGAAGTCAGAGTCACTGGAACTGCAAGGAAGCGAAGAGAAGCGGAGAAGAAGACGGCTGCTGCAACTACCGAGTCCCGGTGAAGCCCTTTTAGTCCTAAGCTATCTACCCTTCAACGACAAGAGAAGATCCAGTCCGGAGTCTTCTTCCCTTGAGCCTGGTGGGATCAACCAGCTCATTTTCCACAGCCAGAGGATTCTTTTCTTGGTCGAAATCGCTGTACACAGCTGCAGTGGTCCGGATAGCCATCTCAAGAGCCTCTCCTGTTTTAAAGGAGCGCACTTTTATTCACAGTTGCTTTTGCTGCTGCTGGCCTCATCCCTGGGTAGTGCAGATCGCTCCAGACATCCTCCTTCTTGTCCCCACGACTGAAGTCCCAGGAACCGTGAGTCTGCAGGAACTACCAGGAACAACGGCCATAGCACCAGCTCTGGGGAACTGGGGTGAACCCTTTTCTCCTCACTAAAGGCTTGTTCTTATCTTCCTTCCCTCGTATAACTTTTGCCCCCTCTATTGACAATATCTAAGTACTCCTGGCAATCTCAAATCGTGAACTGTACTAACCGTGTGATCCTCGACAACAGGAACCCTGTTCCACTTGACACTGGTGCAGGCCCATTGACTTTTATTCACTTGTAGGAAAGTGTCCTCTGATTCTATGTGCCTTGACAAAAGTATTGTCTGATTTTTATCCCCAACTCTCTTGTGTTGATTAATGTGCGAAGTGTGTTTTAACTCCGGTAACATTTCTTCCCACGGGTACGCGTATCTTTAGTAAGACCGAACTGTCATTACTGTCAAAAGGCGATCGCATCTGTAAGCCGGTAACGTCTTTGTTTCACAACACTGGTCCGTCAAATCATAAGGTACTTACCTTGAATTGTACTGCACAAAGTAAATTGGTTGTGTGTAGTTTATTTTAGGTGTGATTTTAAATTAATAGAAGTGAAGTATTTCGCGAACATATGGTCTAGACATAAATGTACTTTTACTTTTTTACTAAAAGCCTTGATCCAGTGTTTGCTTGAGTCACAGTAATTGTGGTCCCTTTGTGTAATCTCTACTACTGCTCATTTGCTCTTGAGATATGTCTGGCTGCTCCGCTACTGCTACCACTTTACCAGTGTAGTACAGGCTTGTACCAAAGGTGAATTTGTATTACCAGTTGTAGTCTTAATTGTGTGTAGTGGTCCCTAAGGGTACTGCACAGGATTCTGCCTAACATCTCTGTCCTTGCACTCCATTCTAACTTCCCTGTCCTTCTCTCTTCTGTCCTCCTCCTCCATCTGTTCTGGCCAATATGATGTGACACGGTCCCTTTTAAGGATTTCTATTGCTTCGGCAGCCCCCTCTGCCTCCCCAGTTGTCTTCCCCTGTAGTTGTAAGAGTACCTGTGCTGCTATCCATTAGTTCATGCTTATGCCCTTGAATTCCTTCTTTGCGCGCTGCTGTAACTCGCTCCTCGCCCCTGCATCACTAATTGGCTGTCCCCTGCCTTTCGTGTATGGTGGTGGTTTGTATGTTGGATTTGAATATCCCTCTGCTGTCCTGAGTTCCCTCATTGGGTAGATCCCCAGCCTATCGTCTGTTTCATCAGATATTACGCTTGGAGGGGCGTGGGCAGGTGCAGAGAGATTAGTCCCTCGTCTTTCACCTTGTGATGGCTTAGCATCTACTGACGCCTCGCAATTTCCCCCCCTCCCTCCTGAAACATGCGTCATAACTCGAATATACCCATGTGTTTGGTAATTTCTTCCCCTTGTAAGTACCATGTATGTGTGTTAATAGCGATTGCTGCACATCTTTGGAGAAACTTCCGCAGGGTGGCCATGGTTTAGTTAATTTACTTTAGATACCTTTGGACCATTCTATGCAATAGTTGCAGATTTTGTCTTTATAAGGTGGAAGGGTCTTACACAAATGCTGAAGAGGAGTAACCCCCCTCCATTACCTTGATACATCCCAATACCGTTTACCTGACCTCAAGTTGAGGTTTTCAATGATCCGCTGTTCAGGGATAAAAATCACAATTCAATGATAATACATTCCAATTTCTATGAACCTCTCTTGCTCCTCACCTTACCAGGCGTGCTCTGTGCACTGCCCCTCCTTCACAATCGCTGTGCATGCACCTTCAGGCACAGCACCGCAATCCTGCAAAAGCACCTTCCGCGCTCCGCCACTGGTTGACCTCATCTGCCAATCCCAAGTTCTCAATATTAGCTCCTCACCGCCTCAAAACTCTCTGTGTCCCATGTGCAAACCTATGGGTGATGTCACCAAACTAACAAAATAACATAGGTAAATCAAAGATCACGCACTCACTGTAATCGCCCGTTACTCCCAATCCACACAAAAACCCCCACAGCTGTCTTCCTGCTCTCCAGGCAGCGTATACCAATATTTTCTTGTGGCCGAACTACGCACGTTGTATCGCCAAACGTGTGAAACTTCTCTCTCGAGGAGACTTAACCAATCAATTTACCTTTCGGCAATCTAGGCTATCTCCCTTGCTAACCCTCACAGGAATACCATCATCTATGATGCAAGCTAAAATGCCCAACCCACAGGAATACTTTATTTACAAACTCTCTTCATCCAACGCCTGTAGGACCGAATGCGATCGAAAACATGAAAAAAGGGTACTTCTACCTACGCTCCTCTCCCTACTAAAATACCAGACAATACCTTGACAATACTCAGCGATACTAGACAATATCCTGACAATACTCAATTCCCTCCCCTCATACTCAAAATTTCTGTCAGTCTGGATCAATACTTACGTTCCATGTCGCACTGACACTGTTCGGCTGCCAACTCCCCTGTCAAAGGCGCTCAACCTCCCCATCCTGGTCTGCCTGGACAACTCGCCGATCTCAGGGCGGGATGATTTCCAAACGGCTCCCGACAACCTTTAAATGGGTACGCGTTTCCCGTCCTTCTCGAAATATGCGAGCGTCCCACAGCCTCTCAGGTTCGGCATTGAAGGGGTCGGCTTGGTGTCGGGTTGATGCAGCTAACCATTCTATGGCTATCAACTTGTTGAGGACAAACTCCCAGGTAGGTTCGCGGGCTACTAGGAGTTCACTGACTCACGGGAGGCCCAACACCTTTCCCCAAAAGGAATGTAGACCCAGCCAGACAGCAAGTTCAACTGTGGTTTATTACAGCTAAAACCAACAGGGATCAGTACAAGGATCAAAGAAAATCCTGGGGCATCTCAGCAATTTCTGGTTTGCAGGCCAGTTTTGTATCTGGGTAGCATCATAGTGATGTCACAACCTAGGTCCTACTCCAGAAAACCTATCGCCATCTGGGATTGGGTGTTGAGTGATAGATCCCATATAACAGACCCTATACATGTTAGTCTACTAGCTCACACATGTCAGGTGGCTGGCCTAGTCTCTTCCCAAATTACTAACTCTAAACAATGTTGCAGTGTGAGGGTCTTACCATTGGTTCTTGCCCGCTGCTACCCACCCCTAGGATACTGAACCGTGGTTAGCTAGAGCTGACGTCCCCAGGCCTGGGATCCAAAATGATTCTCAGCTCGACGTGTACTTTTCAAGGTAATAAGTACAACTATGTGTCTGCATTGTAACGTGTGTGTACCACCATAGTCTATGAGAGTGCCCGTTCACATCGTACAACACTTGTCTCATCTTGTAATGACTTTGTTGCAAGCTTCTGTCTGGCCGCCTGAGTTTGCTCCTCTTTCCCAGCGCTGGTTTCGATTCATCATCCTAGCCTGCCAAGTCACGAGTTCTGAGACCGTGTTTTGGGCTTCTGGAGCTCTGAATTATTCGGATTTATATGGAAACATTCATATTTAGTGCAGCTGGTGTAACTATAGTTAATGTCACGTGTATCTGGTGGCCTTGTCTGCTGGCCTTGACTCACACATTTGCTCTCCTGTTCAATCTAAATTCTGCTCAGCTCAGCTCTTGCTGAGACACTTGTGGCCTACTGTGATTTTCCTAAGCCATGGCATGGCTTCTGCGTGGTGTGTTATTCTATAGTCTCCATTGGTTAGTTATACATGGTTCTGTCGGGTCACATAGGTGCTCCTGCAGCTCCATGAGGTTGTTTGCATGTAAGCATCTGCAAGCTTTACTCAGGATCTCTTTCTTTTTGCAGTTTCTGCATTGCAGTGCATAAGCTAATGAAAAGAAAATATAAAAGAAAAGACAGTATTTGCATGTATTTATCCTCTAACTTATAGAACTGTTATGCCTATGTTCTTTATGTATTCGGGTGTGTGTGTCCTGTTGTGTGGATGGCACGTGTGCTTCCTGTCTAACGCTGCTATGTTGTGGTGTCTCAAAAGGCGTCAGTAACGTGGCTTCTTGGCGCATACAGGCAATTGAAGTCTCCTTAGTGGCATCCTGAGGCTCCTTGTCCTCGTTCACTCTGGGTAACATGCGCACTGCTCCTGGGCTGTAGGGTTGGCTGAGTGGGTACCTCTCTACGTACTTTTCTATCATAGGAGCACTAGTGATCGGTCCTAAATAGTATGAGTGATCGTGGTATCTGTGGTTCTTCTTCCGGGCCATGTATCTTACGGGAGGGGGAGCCGATGTGGGATTCTTCATTGCCTTTTCAATACCATGTGTATTGTATTCAAGGTGGAGGTCAGATCCAGAAATGCAGCGCACAGTCGCTGGGGGAACAGGCTTCACACTCCAATGTCATGTCAAAGTCAAGCCCGTCTGTGCACATCCATGCACGGGACGGGCTGTGGAGCACTGGTGTCTAATCTTCTGCCCCACGTAGGGCTGTATCCAAATGATCTCACGTGACTTTGCTAAGTATGACTCCTACTGACACCATACTTCCGCCTGGGTTTTCTATTCCTACTGTGGCAGATATTGTTTAACCTTTGTCAGCAATAGAATTTCTTCTGTTTTTTATTTAATGCGCGCTCTCTGGCGGATCGTGCATTAACTTGTCATGGTTTGCTGAATGATCATAAACCTGATATAGGCCCTCATTATGAGTCTGCCAGTAACCCTCCAGTGCTACCGTCAGGTTACTGGCAGATTCACCTTACCGTTACTGGTGCCTGATATCCTGGTGTTACCAGGATATTAAGTGTGCCGACAACGGTGATAAGTTCCCATTCCAATGTAGCGGTGCCAGTGAAAGCGGCAATTCTCTGCCGGTAGGGGTCTAAACTCCCAGCAGGTCTGTACTGCAGCCCCACTGCCCGTCGCAGGCCCCTGTGGATAAGGACCCAGAGGCAAAGCACAGCTCCCTCAGAAGCAGCTTCAGATGGTGTCTGCCGGGGAAGCATGAAGCCTGCAGCCGTCAACCTGCTGTGACTGACTAGGTAGGTGCATTGTAGACAGGGGGGCAGCAATCATTGCACCCCACTAAATAGACCCACCTCTCCAACACTCTTATTCTCTTGTCGCACTACCCATAAGCCTCTCAGTGAACTGCATTGCTTAGCCTTCTCTCACTTCCCTCTAGAAAAATTGCATTGTATGCATTGCTGTTTTGTTTAAAATAGGCCTTTTCCCCTTCTTTTAGGAAAATCGATTCTGGGTGTGTTACAGTGCGCTCACCCTTCGTGCGGGTTTCTGTCCATATTGCTCATGCGTTCACCTGTGCGTTCACCTGTGGTGTGTTGCCTGCTTGTTGCCCTGTGTTCCTCCCTTCTCTGGTTATCCCTGTGGTGCGTGGCATGGGCTGTGCTTCTTCTCCTCCCTCTCTCTCTCTCCCCTCTTGCCACCTTCAACCCCCTATGGTGCTCTAAATCCCTCCGATCTTCACCTACGGCTACTCTGTCTCCTAGCCTATCCTTCTCACTAGGCCTGGAAGGAAACATTTCAAAAGGGATATCCTGGTCTACAACCCATGCCTCCCTTTTGCTGATACCCACATCAGCGCTTCCTCCAGACGGACTCTCACTGACATACTCTTTGTGGTTCCCTCTCCAGACCTATGGACCCCCCTATATTGTCTATGTTCTCTCTCCTTTATCCTCCTCTCCCATTAATGGTGGCACCCAGTGTGAGGACCCCGTGGCCCCCTTCCACTCGTCCAAGAGCAACCAAGTTCGAACGAATAGTGGATCTCTACAGTAATTCATGGTGTAGTTGAAAATGAAGTGCAACACTTTTTGCCTGAAAATAGCATGTTCTGCGAAGAGTGTTCCTGTGCAATTTCTATAACAAATACAGTTACCTGATATTGGTTTTGAAAATGAAGTGAGAAAACAATAGGCCCCTCAAAGAATGGGGGACAAAATCAGGGCACACTTTAGGCTAACAATACCTTCAAAATGTCAATGTTCTAGTCAAGAATATTCAGCAAAGTGAAGATTTTAATTATGAAAAACATATATATAAGCATATGGTAAAGTATAACATAAGAAAGCTGTACATTACAAAGTAAATCATGAACATAAAGATTTGCACTGAAGTGTATCCAAGTGTGCTGGGCTGTTTGGCTGGTCACGCTGTCTGAACACTCCTCTGAGCGGTTGCTGTCGGCAAGAGGAAGTTTCTGTGAGCCGTATCACGCTCACTTGGCTGGACTATTCCTGGATCATTGATTCACTTGTTACTGGACTCAAGGTGACTTTAACAAACATGTGCATTTCGTACACAGCAAACATTGTCCCTACCTCCTCTGATTGCTGTTTTCTGTTTCTTGTTTCTCCCTTGTAGTCCTGCCCCCGATCCTGCCGTATACCCCGCCCACTGCACTTCCTGATTGGATTTGATTCCCTTAAAACGTCCATGCACGCACACCGCGCGCGCACCAAAGTATATCCAAGTGTGCTGGGCTGTTTGGCTGTTTGGCTGTTCGGCAGGACGGCAGGGCGCAGGAGGAGGTACGATTCCAAACTCCCTAAAAGAAGGGATGATGGTTCTATCTAATAAAATATCTAAACTGGAAGGCCATCTGTTGGCACAGGCAACCGGACAAACAGAAAGACAGGGCCTAGTGGATGCATGCTTATTAAAAGCCCTCACTTGTATGGATCCGAGGGGAAGGAACCAACACACACAAACGACTGAAACGGTTGCCGTCGAGACACATACGTACTTATGCTAAAGCTGTTGCTGAGGGACCAAAGGAGGAGATACCTCCAAAAGTGGCATCATATTCAGCTCAATTAATGGCTGCAATCAAGGAAAACTCCTTAAAATTGGATGATGTGTTTCGCTACCTAATTAATATCTCATCACCATGACTTTAAATTTGGTAGGGAGAGAGTTAGTGAAAATGCTGCAACACGTAGCTGTCTGTCAGGCATAAAATTATCAAGGAAGCAGAGGTGGGACTACCAAAATGCAATCACCATACAGCTCAAAATCTGGTGTAACCGAATGTACAAAATTAAGGATTAAATAGTGGGAACCGAGACCAAGATTCTGATAGAAACCAGATAGTGTACTTCTCTCGAAAAATGAAGCGTGCACATGCTAAGGCCTTAAAAAGGAAAAACAAAATAAAAAAGAAAAGTAGTAGCACACTTTTAGGGATTGAAAACAAAAAAAATTACAAAACAATACAAAAAAACAACGAACATAAATACCATATCAAGCGATGGAGAAGGAATTGTAAGACAATCTATTAGCTCTTTGGAGGGATCCCCTAACGAGCTAAAGATTGACTTGACTCAATTAAATGAAGAATCAAAAGCTGTGTTAAGTCAGTCTGGTCATATCCGGCACAAGACAGCATGAAATAAACTAAAAGGGCAACACAAAGGCAAATCTCAGAGATGGTCAGGGAGAGGGTGTTAATGCTACTGTGGGATCTTTGATACAAGGCCGCGTATCAACCTTTTATCCCCTTACTGGAAAAAAAACACTGGAAAGGCTTACGATGGGAAAATAATTCTAACCACTAACATGGGAACAGTGTCCAAACACAAAAACAAGGGTATGGTGGCTACACAGACCTCCCCTCATTCTACTAATGCACAATCTGAGCCGCTAAGTAATATGAATACTAAAATGGCTGCTGTAAATGGCAGTGAAAAACATGACAAGCCATTTGATCATACTATAGAAAATAACGAGACCGCGGGTGTGCATGAGCCAGTCGAAAATGTGGTGAACGATCTAAGGGCCACTAATGGCAGAATGTCCCCTTCTAGAGGTAGTTTTGAGCAAGAGAATACTGAATACTCCTTTAATAGAGAAACAAGGTACATTCTGGTGTGGTCCAGTGACCAAGCAGTAAACGGCAAGCAGAGATTGAACAGATAATTTTTGTTTAATATCCTCAAGGGTAGTCCACAATTGAGGACCCTTCACTCTGATGACATTGAGTGGTTGAGGCTAGCTAACCACAACAATCTATGGATGATCAGTGCACCGCAATCTGTGTTCATACTTAAGATATTGTGGGAGCATAGGGAGGACTTTGAGTCACGTGGCCTCTAATTGCGGCTCTTCAGGTCTATTGAGGAGGCTGATGAGTTTTTAGATGAAAAACTTCAAGCTACAGAATTGGTGGGGTCTACTTCAACAAAATTTGCAGGCTGTGCCTACCCAAACTGCTGAACTAATTTCCCAAATCTCAGCAATGGTGGGTGCAACATCAAATATCACTTGGTTGGCCCCCTGAATGACCTCAATACTTGAATTTTGATCTAAACAGAATCAATCATAATTGTATGTAGATGGTAATTCTACCCAGCAGGACTTTAAAATGTTATCTTGGAATTGTTGTGGAACAAAGAATGTACAGCACTGGCCATCATGTTATGTCAAAATGGGCTCACCAACGATTTCATTACTACAGGAAACCATGTGTGTTGGGGAGCTCATTAATGATGGGTTTATGATTTTTCACTTACCGGCAGTTAAGGGTACAACTGGCCGTCCATCTGATAGAATTGCTATACTTATTAACAACGTTATAAGCCATCAAACTCAAGTTGTATACTCAAAAAATGTTGTGTTAGCAATTGAGTTTGTTGCTGCTGGTTTGTCGACCTGTGTATTTTTGGTGGTATATATTTACTTCAATCCAGCGACAAACACTATAGATGCCGCATTTGATACGTTGGATGAAATTCTCGAAGATGCTATGATTAGAAATCCTAATTATTCGATAGTCATTGGGGATGATTTTAACACAGTGTGTTTCACATCTCTGGTTAAACTTAAAAACAGACAAGCGTGGCAAAGTAGTTCTGCAACTGGTAAAGGGAAGCATTGGATTGGCTACTACAAATAATGGAACATACAAGCAGTAAACTATGAACTAAGTACGCATAGAGGTACCTGGCTAAAGGGACCACTCGCGTCCAACATAGACTACTTTTTTGTATCCACTCCCCTAACTGGTATGGTTGACCAGGTTCACATCATTGAGGGCACATCTAGTGATCACACTCACACTCCGATTAGCATGAATATAAGATGTGACCTGGAAGTTTTGAATAAAGAAGCCTCATTAGGTTTGGTAACTTTAGATCGTGCTCAGACTTCGGTTGGTTGGTATCCCAAAATATGTAGGGAGTTGACTTACTTGGTACATGGAGATGCACGGACGTTTTTTAACTTGCAATTTCTGCACTTCAACGCAAACATGAGACAAGAATGGAATGCTCAAATAATTAAAAAACACATAGAAACCCTGACTCAACATTCCAAATGGAATGTCTGCAGTGACCCACAAGGATTCAATATGGAAATTGCTAAACTTAAACGTGAAAGGAACCGAAAGTTAAGAACTATACGTGGGCTGCATCAATCCTGTGCTGATTATAGTGAGTGTAAGAAAAAGACTAGATCCAAATACAGTTATACGATTAAAATGATAAAAGTTAAGTCAAAACTACAGACAAATCAAATTATTATGAACTTGCTCATAACAAAAAATAACCGTAGTATTTGGTCTATACTGAATAGCAAAGAAAGGGTAGCCTTACACGATTTGGGTACTTCTATTTCTGCGTTCACTTGGCAGGAATATATAAAAGACAAGTTTAAATTACCCCCTCAATTCCAGCATGTAAACTCTGGGATATTACAGCAGAAATGTAATGAACCCATGTTCTTCCGAATGGAGGACATTGTTGCTGGAATTAAGTCTTTAAATCCATCCAAGGCGGCCGGGCCCGATGGCTTGCCCTCATGCCTTGTAAAAGATGATCCCTACTTTTGAGCAGCTATTCTCTTTACCAAATTTTCGCACATCTTAACTACGAATCAAATCCCCAGGTCATGGCAAAATGCAATTATTATTCCCATTTACAAGAAAGGGAACTCTGGTTCCATCTAATTATAGACCTATAGCACTCATGGATGCTTTGGCAAACGCTGTTGCCATTACACTACTGCAGCACATGCAATACTTCATAGATAAGAATAACATCTATTCAAAGATTTAAACCAGATTTCGAAAAAACATGGGGACTTCTCTCAATGCTTTCATCTTATCACATGTTCCTGCGCAATCTAAAATACCAACTACTGGTCCAGTCTACATGGCAGCACTTGATCTGACCAGTGCCTTTGATACAGTTATAAGCGAAGTATTGTGGATGAAATTATTGGATCTAGGCTTTCTGAAATGGGTGGTGCAGCTGATTGCCCTGTTACATAATCAAAGAACATTCCAGATTAGAATAACCGAATCAGGAGCGCTTACTTCTCCCATTTATACCGAAATGGGGGTAAAAGAAGGCTGTCATCTGGGGTCACATTGTTTAACTTATATCTTTGTGACATGGACAAACTATGGAAAGAGATTGGCATGTATCCCATAAAATTCAGTGAAAATGTCATGCTTATGCTTTGCAGACGACAGTGGGCCTCATTAGGACCCAGGCGGTAAGGGGTTTACGGCAGCGTAAACAGCGCCGACCCTTACCGCCTGATTCCGAGGTCCCTTAACGCCCTGGAGGATTTAACACCTGATTTTAGCAGGTGTTAAAATCTGTGGCGCTATAGGACCATGTTGTTAATTACGCCACCGTAATTTACGGTGGCGTAATTAACGCCTTCCCCACTCCCATTATGCCCTATGGGGCAAAAATGGGAATGGGGAAGAGTAAATGGGGATTGGGGACTTACCGCCCCGCCAACCTCGGAATGGGGCGGTAAGTCTGCCAACCACCATGGCGTAAACGTAGTTTACGCCATGGTGGTAAAGGTACGACCCAGGCGGTAACTTACCGCCTGGGTCGTAATGAGGCCCAGTGTGTTGTTTGATCGAAGAACCCCTAGTGGCTTAAAACAGAAGTTGAATCGATTCTGCAAATATGCTTCAATTCATAACCTTTTTCCAAACTCAGCCAAATCGCAAATTGTAATCTTTCGAAATTACAAAAAAATGAGAACTTAAGTGTGGCAACTTGCTGGAATTAAAATAGAATGTGCAAAAACAATTTGTTATATTGAGTATCCCTTAACGCACCAACACTCAAACATTTTTGGGGAATTATACCTGAAAAATAAAGCACGTTCATTGGCATCAATGATGAAGGTGATATTTGGAAAGTACTGTCAATTCTCATTGTTACCACTCATTGGGCCTCATTACGACCCAGGCGGTAAGGGGTTAATGGCGCCGTAAAAGGTTGCGGCGCCATTAACGCCTTACCGCCTAATTACGAGGTCCCTTTGCAGGTCCCTACCTTAACGGCTGGTCTTGACCAGCCGTTAAGGATTGGACCCGCAAAGGGACCTTGAAGGTAATTACAGTACCACAATTTGCGGTACCGTAATTACCGCCTTCCCCATTCCCATTGAGCCCTATGGGGGCAAAAATGGGAATGGGGAAGGGCCAATGGTGAATGGGGAATTACCGCCCCGCCAACCTTGGAATGGGGCGGTAAGTCCGCCATCCACTATGGCGCAATCGTTAAAATACCGGCATCAACCATGGCGCTAATAGCGCCATGGTTAACGCCTGGGTCGTAATGACCCCCATTGAGTTTTATTTACTAAAAGTCGAAACAATTCTATTATTTGGACTGGACATGTGTCTATTGAACACGGATGAGACCCTAAACAGCATACAGGGTCATTTGTGGAAACGTACCTTGGGACTGTCCCCAACGGTTCCAAACTCCATTTTAAGACACACAATGGGATTATCTTCTCTAGCAGCCAGATGGGCATGGCGAAAACTATCTAGATATGCAAATATTATGTCTCCTTATCGCAACTCTCTTTTCTTTGATTTAAAGGTGCTATTTAGTAAGGGAAGCCTCAATCTCTGGTAAGATTCGAAACTCAAATGAAAAGTATTTTAGACAACATTGATTCTTCTATTGAAGATCTCATTCTAGGCTTGCCAAAAATCAAGCGCACATTATACGATCGTGATTGGTCTGCAACTCTAGATTGCAATAAAAATGACAAAACATATTATGAATGTGCACAACGACCAAGGAGAAGAGAGCTGAGATCAATGTATCTATCTCAATGCCCCTCTAATGAAACATCTATATGCGGTTTAAATTGAACCAGTTCCACACATTAGAACAAATCCATCGTTGGCAATTGACTACTATGGCCAACGGGAATTTAAGTTGCTGTTTCTATGTATGTGGAACAGAACTTGAAACCTTGAAACATCTTGTGGTTGAAGACGACAGAAAGAATTTAATGGGGATATATGCACCCCAAGACACTGTTATTTCGAGGTCTTCTTTTTGGGAGAGATGTATGTATTGGGGGAGCATGCGCTTAATACTATCCTTAGCACGTATCTTATGGAAAATTGATGAGGTACTATTAAAGAAAAATTAACCTTTGCTCGTAGAAGTGGGGAGCACTTAGTAAGGAAAGAAATATTCACATAAACATCATCGTAACAACGGCTTTTGATGAAATGAGTCGCCCATTGTTTGTGTTATGGTCTGTGAAACTCACTGTTTAAAAATAACTTTGGACTATGATTAGAATCTGGAAAAATGTAAATTGTTTATTCACAAAATGTAATGCGATTGAAACAAATGAATAGTTATTAACCCTATTATACTATTATACTATTTTAAAAAATGATGTTGTAAAAGTTTAAAATGGATGTTTTAACTAAAAACAACTTTTAAATAAAAATTAAAAAGAATTGCAGATTTTTACAGAATCATGTGCTTTTTTAGATTCTGTGAGAGAATAACGCTAAATTAGATGAATTCCTTTAGCAAAGAAAACCTTTCCATAGAATTACAACATAATCAAAATGAAATATCTCTTCCGAGAAGGACAGGGCCCTGAGGTTGAGGATTTATGCTCAGTGCGCCTTCTCTTGTCAATACAACGCGTTTTGGGCATTCACAAAATATTGATGACTTTCTATAATAGATACAAATAATGCTGTGTCAAAGGTACTATTCTCTAAGAATAAATTAGCCAACCTTAGTGACAGGAAGGCTGTGGTCACTGACCTGTGTGTTTTTCGGGGGCGTCTCACTCTGAGCAGTTGGTTTTAAATATCAAATGTGATCAGTCTTCTAGGACCATTCACCATAAAAGGTGGGCACTAGAATAAAAGATATGACATTTGTAGAACTGATAATGTGAACATATGGCCAAGTATGGGACCAGTCGCTACGGTTTAGTGCTGGGTCCACACCGTGGCCATAAGAGTTCTCAGGGTGCAATTGGCACTAGCCTGGCAAATGTGTGACTTCACCTAGGAAGGTGAGCAGAACCCTGCATTGCAGTGACTTCGATAGGTCAATGATCACATTCTTACTCAATCAAAGCTGTGCGAGCAAGACGACACACACTGCAGTAGCCCTCTTCTTTCTTCCATGTACAGGCAATGGTTTGGCTGCCACGGCAACCGGCGCGCATGTGCATTATGTTATAAAGTGTCTGAATATATGTAAATAGTCATGGCTATACTTGCCATCAGCAAAGAGCATTGCATTTCAGGTGTGTGACGCAATATAGCTCTGTGTGCAATATTGCAGTGTAATATAGTTCTAAGCTGGATGTCACAGCTTGGCTGATGTCATAGAATGTTTACTATTCACATTGATTCTGTTAAAGTTTGGTGCTGCCCATCCTGGTGTTACGTTGTGCTGGGGGTCTGTCCTATGAGACTCTGATTAAACAGTATTTCATCTACTTGAAGCTTTGTGCCTCATCACTTCACATATGTTATTTAAGCTGTCTAGCTCGGCGATGCTGAAAAAGCATAGTACCATGTCAGAGTGATTTAAGTTGAATGTCTGAAAACGGTATGTGTTAATATCTGCATGAGTTTCAAAGCAGCACAGTGTTATGATGGGTCCCACGTTCTATACATGTATGGGTACTGTGCATACCTAATCGGGTTCTGGAATGCAGTGATTCCAGAACCAGCCTGATTTGATGTTTGCCCGGCGGCGTTAGGCTCCGGGGGCTCTTTCAATAATTCTTCCTACTTACGTAAAAGCCTGTAGTTATACGACTTTATTACATTTGGCGACGAGTTTCAGCGCAGAGCCCCCAGGGTTTCCTGAACCTGAAGGACCGTGAAAGCTACTGGGACAGAACCGTCACATTTAAGGAAAGGACACTAAGGCGTGCCAAGACATGGCAGTCATTTATACGTAGCCATGGCAACCATATCACGGAGCAAGCAATAACGAAAAGCAGATAGACCAGCCTAAAGGGCACGCAGACCATGTGCTCAGTCCCAATAGAGAGAGTGAATAAACTGTGATTCCTGCAAAGCGAGTTAGCAGCACCAATTGGCACCTTTTTAAGGATAATTAAAAGCAGAAACCTCTACCTACAGCAGGCATAAACAAAAAAGAAGGAAGCAAGACAAAGTGAGTTGAGCAAAAGTGAAGACACACAGAACCACAAACCTTTTTCTGCAGCAGTAAAAAAAGGAGGAGGTGGAAAAGCACAGAGAACCCACTTTAGGCATATACATCCTGACTTCAATTGAAGGCAAAGACATTCATATTCCATTTGTGTAACAAGTTTATCTGCCTGCCATCATGCAGTACGTCACAGCACCAATGCAGTTTCTCCAACTTCCTGTGAATCCTACATTCCCATGGGAACAGTGGGTCGATGGAATCCAGGTATACTTGAGGGCAGTGGGCGGCAGCAAATATAATGACGATCTCAAAGAAGCCACCTTGTTAAATTGTATTGGGGCAGAAGCTTTAAGGATTTTCAGAACACTGCCCGAATTGGACGGTGCAGAAGAAGGTTTTGGCGTCAACAATCGTAAATTCGAATGCGCACTTGGTAAACTAGCCAAATATTTTGGCAACAAAACAAACGCGGTGCTGGAGAGATACACATTTTTTTTGGACACGCCAATTAAAGGGCAAATCAATAGATGCTTACATTGCAGTTCTGAGAGGACTCATGTCCACATGCAAATTCACTGGTGTTGGTGAAGAATATTTGAGGGATCAATTGGTACTAAATGTGGCCGAATCACGCATACAACAAAGGCTGTGGCAAGCCAGAGATCCATCCCTAGAGCAGGCAGTACAGATCGCCAGGACTATGGATCTGGTTGATCGCTGTATGAAGGAAAGGTTTGATATGAATACAGAGAAAGAAATCAAGATGGTCCAGGAGGAAGTAAAAGAAGACACTGATGAACCCTTAGTAGCAATGGTAAGGAGAATGACCACTAGTAATTCCAGAGCAAACTCCAAAAGAGGTAGAGATGTTGAGTACAGAAACCAAAGCCGCTGCCAAAAATGTGGCTGATACAAGCACAATGATACTTACAAGGAATGCCCTGCTGCAGCTGTCAAATGCTACAAATATGGCCACATCAGCCATTTTGCCAAAGTGTGCAGGTATACTCGAGGAAGAGGGGGCAGGTTCAGCAGATACCCATTCAATAGACCACCAAGAAACATGGTGAGAGCGCTTGAAGAGAACCCTGGACCCGACAATATGCTAACCATCAGCAGTTAAAACACACGGCATGTACAGACTCACAGTCACTTCAATAGAAGAAAATAAGGGACCATGGGTAAACATGCAAATAAATGGCATATCTTTGCCTATCATGGTGGACACTGGATCTCCATACACTATGATTGATGTCAAAATATTTGTCGAGATGCTGTCTGGTGACATGCAAGAGATACAATGTACTGGAGTGAAGGCAACAGGGTATGGTAAAACCCCCATAGATATCATCGGATGCACATGGGTGAAGTTGTGTTTCCGTGACAGGGAAACATATTGTAGACTGTACATAGACAAGAATGGTTCATCAGTAGTAAGATGAGAAGAACAAGCTGCCCTATGTGTCAGGATTCACCCAGGGGAAGAAATTCCGATCCTGAGGGTTCTAAAGGACAATGATGACATCAAAGCCATACTTGCCAATCAGTTCCCAAGGTATTCAGCGAGGAAATTGTACCCCTGGAGGGCTTTCAACACAAGATAGTTGCAATGCCTGCCCATAACGCATAAGGTAAGGGGTGCTCCCATCGGCACAAAAGAAGCACTAAAAAATGATCTCTCTCGGTTCTGTGAGCAGAATATAATCGAACCCATAGAGAGCTCGGAATGGCTAGCCCCTATAGTGTTGGTGAAGAAACCAGATTGGACCATAAGAATGTGCGTAGATCTCAGAGACCTAAACAAAAACATCTGGATAGATAGGCACCCCCTTCTGAACATAGGGGCCATGAAGCCAGTCAGATTTTTCAGCACTCTAGACGTATCCTCAGCTTGCCAACAGATAGCACTGGAAAATGAGTTTAACATCATTTTTCACTTGGCACCTTCAGGTTTAAGAGAATGCAGTTTGGCCTTGCTTCGGCTGCAGTGGTCTTCCAAAGACTGATGTCAATCTTATTTGGAGGTTTTGAAGGCGCATATTGCTTCCAAGACAATTTTTTAATATCTGCAAATACAGAAGAAGAGCATGATGCTAAATTGAGGAGAGTGCTGCAAGTAATTCAAAAAAGGGGACTCACTTTAAAACTTGAAAAGTGCAAGATTAAGTGTAATAGAGTGTCATATATGGGCCACTCTATTGATGCCAAAGGTATTAGTCCCAAAAAGGAGTTGATTGACACTATATTAGGAATCTCTGAACCAAAAAACAAAGATCAATTAAGGAGTTTTTTGGGCATGACAGAATACTACTCTAAATTTGTGAATGATTACACCAGCAAGACCAAGAACATGAGAGAATTTATGAAGAAATCCATGAAATACATATGGTCAGATGAATGCAAAGGCGAGTTTGAGTAGTTAAAAACAACATTCAATGGAACACCTACACTGGGGATGTTTGACTGCAAGGCAAAAACCATAATCTCAGTAGATGCTAGTAAGATTGGTTTAGGGAGATTATTGGAGCAACTTCAAAGCAAAGGATTGGTCCCAATTGCATTTGCGACAAGGGTTTTGAGAGTAGCAGAATTGAACTACTCTACGATAGAGCGAGAAGCCTTGGGAGTAAAATGGATTTTGGAACACTTTAGGAATTTAGTGTGGGGGCTACCCATTCTGCTCAAGACTGATCATAAGCCACTAGTACATGTATTGCAATCTAAGACACCAGATTTGATATCACCAAGAATAAGGCGTTGGATTTTGGACATGATGCAGTATAACATCAGTGAAGTTATAGCCCAGGCAGACTAAATCTGGTGGATGACTTTTCTCCAGATTGCCATACAATTGTGGAGTTGAGAGCGCTGAACTGGAGAAGGAGTATGTGTGTGATGACATTATTGCTTCCATAAACAATGGCATAAGAAAACGAGAGTGGAAGGACATGGTCGATGTTGACCAGGAACAAGTCAGTATCAGGGAAGCCATGCCAGTGATTGGAACAACTATGACCAAAGCTTGGGAGATTATGCCCAAATCAAAGAAGAGATATCAATGGATGTGGAACACATCTATAGAGGAGATTGCATCATCCCTTCAAAGAAACTAAGGGATAAAATAGTTGCTTTGGCTCATGAAGGACACTTAGGAAGAAGTTTGACCAAGAGAAGAGTAAGCAGTAATTACTGGTGGCTGGTATGTGGAGGGACGTGGAAGAGAGTGTCAGGAACTGTACCGCATGTGCCACAAGTGATAAAGTAAAAATTATAAGGAAAACACCCTTCCAACCGGTGGAGATTCCCGATAGAGTGTGGTCCAGATTAGCGATTGATATAATGGGACCGTATGAAAATCTTGATACTGTCAAAATATATATCATCGTCCTGATGGACTACACCTCAAAGTGGGTTGAGTGGCGAATCGTGGAAAGGAGCGTCACCACCGAGAAAGTTTTGAACTTTTTAACTGAGATCTTCAACAAAGAAGGCGACCCCAAAGAAATAGTGTCTGACAATGGAGCTCAATTTACCGCGCTATAATTTCAAGTATTCTTAAAAGAGAGAGCAATTGAACATATAACCACATGTCAAGATACACAACATAAATGGGGAAGAGATGTCGACACTCTCCCTCGAACCACAGAAGTCAAATTAAGTCGACCCTCCCACCGTGGCTGGTACAGGTACCACGTGGCAGCCAGTGGGGGGAAGAGGGTTAGGGAGAGGTTGTGAACAGGGTGGGGGATTTTGGGAACACCGGATAGAGGGTGAGGGAAAACGTAGTGTGGATAGGACTGGGGGCGCAACAGGGAAAAAACCTATCCTGACTAATACCTTGTAACACCCTCAATTGTGCATTTCTTTGTCTCTGACATACCCTCATTGTACTCCATGATATATTCATAACATACTTCTGTAGTACACCTTGATACATGTACCTCGTTCACCCTCTGACAAGAACAATATGCATAGCAAGCAGGATGGATCGTACAATTGGGAATATTCCCACTATGGAAGACATAACACATGGCCCCAGGGGCTGGCATAAGCAACACTTATAAACACTGAACATAAAATGGTGATGAACATGGAAACATAAGCATTTTGCCATTCACACTTCCAGTCCCAAGTTTTCTCAACCAAAACTCTTGTTAGCAACTCTGGACAACCAAAAGCATGGGAGGGGGGCTTGTTCCAACTTGAATGAATGTTTACACATCAAGCAAACTGAACCAGTCTGTTTGTCCGAGGTATATTGTGCACTTGCACCCCTGAGCACAAGTGGAGAAGTAGTAGGCTGTCATGCTGCCTTCTCCGAACCTTGCCCCCTTCCCCAGAATATGGGGCCTGCTCATGCACTCAGATTAATGCAGTGAACAGTTTAACATTTCACTTATCTTATGTCCGGGAGGCTCTTGAGCCCAACTAGATGTAGTATGGTGAAGCCTGTAGCAGCTGCAGCAATTCCGTCTCGCACCGCTGCAAACTCTCACTGATGGCCGCTGCTTCAGTTTCCCCGCAAGGTCCATCAGCAGGCGGCTCCTTCTTCCTCCGACACAGCTCCGCACCACAAAATAAGCCACACCAGCCGTGCGCTGTGGGCCCCTCATAAGGCATTACTAATCAAGGTCAGCTGGCCACACACGCGCACGGCGGATGACTACTCAATCTTCCCAGGTACTGCTGGGAAATGTAGTTTGTATGTGTTTCCCGATATTTACAGTCTCTGGCGCAGCCTGGGTCCATAACACCCGCTCCTATCCTTATTCTGCACATTATATCCTCTCCCAGGGCTCTTCCCAGGACCTGGTTTACCTGGATGTCGCAGATGAAACTGTTTAACCAACCATGGGGCATGTACCGCTTCCACTGGCTCCCAAGATCAATCCTCAGGCCCACAGCCTTTCTATTGAATTAAATACCATAATCAGTGATTCCTTTTCTTTCGGTCTAGAATGCTTTTAACTTCATACTCCATCTGTACGTCTTTCATGATCGCCGGAGGCCTCTTAGTAGTCATTCCGGGAGCTGCGGGTTTAAGTAAAGACACTTGAAACACCGGGTATATAGGTAAAGTCTTAGGTAGACACAATTTCATAGCAGTTGCAGACACGCATTTAGTAATCTCATAAGGCCCAATGAAACAAGGTAAACATTTCTGTGATCCTACCAAGGATAAATTCCATGTTGATAACCACACCCTATCCCCCACTTCATATTTAGGACGTTCCTGTTGATGGTTATCAGCTTGAATTTTATACTGTCTTTTGGCTCGTTCGAAATTTGCCCGTGCCTTTTGCCTGACCTCAAGAAGCAACTGTTTGCGCTCTTGTAACACTGGCATGTTTTCCACTTCTGGCAAATATTCTGGTATCATATTCTGCTCTTGACCATATACACATTCATTTGGTGCCATTCCCAGTGAAGTGTGGTATGTATTCTTGTAGGTGAACTCCATCAACCATAAGGCCTGTACCCAGGAATCTCTGCCATCTCCCAAATACCCTTGTAAGTATTGCTCCAATGTTTGGTTCACTCGCTCTGTCTGGCCATCGGTTTGAGGGTGATAACTGGTGGAGAGCGCACAATTGATTCCCAGCATCTGACAAAAGGCAGACCAAAATCTGGAGGTAAATTGCGAGCCCCTATCTGAGACAATGCTCTTTGGCAACCCATGCAATCTTACCACATGTTGCAAAAATAGCTCGCCCAGCTTTCCTGCCCCGAGTATTCCCACACATGGAACAAAATGGGCTTGTTTAGACAAGAAGTCCACCACTACTCAAATGGTATCAAATTGATTATCAGGAGGCAAATCCGTAATAAAATCCATAGAAATATGAGTCCATGGTTTAACAGGGGTTGGTAACGGTTGTAGCCACCCTCTTTTCTTCACATGCTCTGCCTTGTTACGTGCACAATTTTCCCACAAACCCAAATAAGTCTCCATAGCTTGTCTTAATGTGGGCCACCAAAAATATTTTTCTAATGGATTTTGCATTTTTCTCAGACCTGCATGTCCCGCTAATGGAGACTTATGGCACCAGTATAGAGCTTTATTCTTTAATTCCTTAGTTGGTAAATACAATCTACCCTGATGATAGGGCAATCCTTCCCATACTGTTTGTGCCGGATGACTTTCCCGCCACTCTTGCAAGTGTCTGAATGGTAACGCTTTCTTAACCTGCTCAATGACCTGCTTCGTAATAGCACCAATAATTCTTTCTGGCGAAATGATGGTCTTAATTTCACCTAATGCATTGTCCAAATTTTTTTGCCTGCATAAAGCATCCGCTTTTCCATTCTTACTACCCGGTCTGAATGTAACCACAAAATCAAATTCATTGAAGTACTGAGACCATCGTAACTGTCTAGGGCTAAGGGATTGTGCTGTTTTGAAGTACTGCAAATTCTTGTGGTCAGTTACCACCATTGCCTGATGCCTTGCCCCCAGTAAATAATGTCTCCACTCAAGGAATGCTAACCGAATAACCAACAATTCTTTATCAGTGATGGAATAATTTTGTTATCACTCCGACAGCTTCTTAGAATAAAATGCCACTTGGTGCCATATTACCTTTCTCATCTTTCTGTGATAAAATAGCTCCTACTGCAACATTACTAGCATCTGTTTCCATCTGAAACACTCTCTCTCTGTATTAGGATGTCTTAACACAGGGGCAGTAGTGAAGGCTACCTTCAATTGCTGGAAAGCTTTCTCTGCCTCCACACTCCACGTAAACTGCACCGCCTTTTTTAGTAGTTGCGTAATGGGAGTGACAATCTTAGAGAAGTTACTGATAAAGCGCATATAGAAATTGGCAAACCCTAAGGAGGATTGTATGTCTTTTATGCACTGTGGGGAAGGCCAGTCCATCACAGCCTGAACCTTTTTTGGATCCATCACAATCCCTGTATTTGTCAGTATAAATCCCCAAAACTCCACTTGTCTCACATGGAGCGCACATTTCTCTAATTTCACACACAATTGATATTCCTGCTACCTCTTCAACACTGCCCTTACATGTGTTACATGTTGCTCTGGGGAATCTGAATAAATCAAAATATCGTCAATGTAGACAATGACAAAAACATCAATGAACTCATGCAATACCTCTTGCATAAAAAACTGAACAGCTGCGGGAGCATTACATAAACCAAACGGCATCACGAGATACTCAAATAATCCAAACTTGGTCCTGAATGCAGTTTTCCACTCATCTCCCTCTTTTACTCATATCACATGGTAAGCGACCCATTAAATCCACCTTAGTATAGATTTTTGCAGCCTTTACTTGATCTAATAGGACAGAAATCAAAGGCAAGGGAAATCTGTTTTTTATGGTTACCTTGTTTAATGCACGATAGTCAATGCATGTGCGTAATGTCCCTTCTTTCTTGGGAACAAAAATAATGCTGAAGAAACTGGAGAAGTAGAGGGCCTTATTCAGGGAAGTGTTTTATAATGGAGCAATCCCATAGGAAAAGCTCTGTGAATCAGGTCCAGAGTGTCTAAAAAATCCCTTAGACAACATCTCATCAAGATACTCTCGTAGATGCTCATTTTCCTTTTCCGTGAGGGCATCAATTCTACTGCAGGATAATTTTGCTCCTTCTTCTAATTCAATAACACAATTATATGTCCGATGAGGGGGCAACTGCTCAGCCACTCTTTTGTCAAAAATGTTATCAAACTCCATGTATTGTGAGGGAATTCCCTCTCCCACTTCTCCCACCACCTGCCCCCTGCTCCTTCCTCAATTATTATTATTATACTTTATTGTGATACTATCCAAAAATTGGATTTTACACAACTCATAAGTATATACATCCCAATAAAAGCACACATATATATCTCAAAATACAAACAGAACAAAACAGAGCATAAGCAAGACAGTTCAACTCAGATATTGAATATGAGAAACAAATACATCACATAGCAGCCACGTGGAGGAATTTGATAATTTAAGGTAGGTGAATTACTCTACCAGGTGAACACCTTTAGTTATTGGTTATTGATAATTCCGCAACCCAATACGGCAATAAACAGAAAAGAAGTAATAAGGTTTTCAGTGAAGTAAAGGCTTCACGTGGTTCCATACCCTAAAGAGAGCTAGCTGAAGGCCTAAAGTGGATGGATTTAAACATCCATACCAAAAGAACTCATCTTTTATTGCCTCAATTAACAATGCTGCGGGGCCTACTTCTGGTAGTATGGGTTCCTGACACCTTTGCTCATCAAACCCCACTGTCTGCTGTTCCCAATCAATCCGTGGGTTATGCAATTTCAACCACGGCATCCCCAAAATCAAACCGAACTGAGGTGCTGCTATTAAATCAAATGTAATTTCCTCTTGATGACCACCTACACAGATCATTTCCAATTTCTCAGTCTGTTTCCGTATGGGTCCTGATACTAATGGGAAACCATCTACCAACTGTACTCTTTCTACCTTTTGCTTATCCACTAAAGGTAATCCTAACTGTGCAGCAAGTGTAATGTCCACAAAATTACCTGTAGCCCCCGAATCCACCATCGCCATGACCTCCTATTTCGTCAAAGCAAAACATAACGTCACCAGAATGTATACTTGAGAATTTTTACCCCCCACTGTATTTGCAATCCATCTGGGGAATCTTACCTCAAATGGCCTGACACCAGTGTTGCCCCTAAGACCGGCCCAACTCTTTTCCCGCATCCTTCGCACTCTTCTCGCCACTCTTCTGAGGAGTATTGGGACAGGTACGTATAAAATGCCCTGCTTGCCCACAATACAAACACAACTTATTAACCTTACGTTGTTCCCTCTCTGCCGCTGACAATGTTCCTCTTACACTCCCAATCTGCATTGGTTCCACTTCACTTGTCCTTACTCCTGTACCCTTGTCTAATCGCACAAATAGTGCTGCTTCTGGTCTCTTTCTATGACCTTTCCTCTCATTCATGCGATGATCCAACCTCAAGGCTAAATCTATCATGGCAGTGCAGGTTCTTGGTTGGGTTCCACTTGTGCAATTGCATCTTTAAGTTCCTCACTTAATCCTTGGTAAAATAACACTGTTTGCTAGGCCATCAGCCACTCAGTCTCTATTATCAGTCGGTTAAACTGTGTAACATATGTTACCGGATCCAGAGCTCCCTGTTTTAATCCCAACAACTCCTTACCCTGTGCTAATGACACCTCTCGTCGATCAAATAGCCTGCCAAATTCTGCTAAGTACCCATCCCAGTTATATAACAGAAGATCATGTTTCTGTACCAATGGCATAGCCCATGCTGCTGCGTCTCCTGTCAAATAAGAAATTACAAAAGCTGCCCTAGCCTGAATTGTCTCGAACGCTGTGGGTTTGCACAACAAATGTAGTCTACATTGGGTAAGGAACATCATGTATTTTCTAGGATCCCCTGAAAAGTGTGGTGGAATTTGAACAATTACTGTAGAATTCTGGCTTTAGGAGGCTCCCATTGCACCTCTAACAGAGTCCTCTGAGCGACCAAACTTTGTACCTGTGTTTTTAAATGATTGGGTTCTTGTCTAGCATGGGCTAATTCTCCCTGAATGTCTTGGAGCGCCTTTAGCACGTCGGCCAAAGGCGGAGGAGTCGCTTCCATTTGGCTTGGGTGGTTGTAAGTATCTCAATATGGGGATGGCTTATTATGTCAAGATACACAACATAAATGGGGAAGAGAGGTCGACACTCTCCACTGAACCACAGAAGCAGACTGAAGTCAACCCTCCCACCGTGGTTGGCACAGGTACCTGATATAAGTAAACAGGACACCACGTGGCAGCCAGTGGGGGGAAGAAGTTAAGAGAGAGGTTGTGGACAGGGTGGGGATTTTAGGAACACCGGATAGAGGGTGAGTGAAAACCAAGTGTGGATAGGACTGGGGACGCAACAGGGAAAAACCCTATCCTGACTAATACCTTGTAACACCCTCAATTGTGCATTTCCTTGTCTCTGACATACCGTACTCCTTGATACATTCATAGCATACTGTAGTGATTCTGTAGTACACCTTGATACATGTACCTCGTTCACCCTCTGACGAGAACAATATACATAGCAAGCAGGATGGAACGTACAAATGGGAATATTCCCACTATGAAAGACATAACACATGGCCCCAGGGGCTGGCATAAGCAACACTTATAAACACTGAACATAAAATGGTGATGAACATGGAAACTTAAGCATTTTGCCATTCACACTTCCAGTCCCAGGTTTTCTCAACCAAAACTCTTGTTAGCAACTCTGGACAACCAAAAGCATGAGGGGGCTTGTTCCAACGTGAATGAATGTTTACACATCAAGCAAACTGAACCAGTCCGTCTGTCCGAGGTATATTGTGCACTTGAACCCCTGAGCACAAGTGGAGAATTAGTAGGCTGTCATGCTGCCTTCTCAGAACCTTGCCCCCTTCCACAGCAAATGGCGCCTGCTTGTGCACTCAGAGAAATGCAGTGAACAGTTTAACATTTCACTTATCTTAAGTCTGGGAGGCTGGTGAGCCCTCCCGGACGTAGTATGGTGAAGCCCGTAGCAGCTGCAGCAATTCCGTCTCGCACCACTGCGAACACTCACTCATGCCCACTGCTGGCGTTTCCCCGCAAGGTCAATCAGCAGGCAGCTCCTTCTTCCTCCAACACTACTGCTCACCAACACAAAATAAGCCACACTGCCGTGTGCCGTGGGCCCCTCATAAGCCGTTACTAATCAAGACCAGCTGGCCACACGCACGCACGGCGGATGACTACTCGATCTTCCCAGGTACTGCTGGGAAATGTAGTTTTTATGTGTTTCCCAATATTTACAGTCTCTGGCGCAGTCTGGGTCCATGACACCCGCTCCTATCCTTATTCCTGACACCACATTACTGTACCACCCCATCGCTAATGGACATGTCGAGAGAATGAACAAGTTTGTGAAGAGTGTGATTCAATTGGCCGTGGCCAACGTACTTCCATGGAGAAAAGCCCTTAGAGAAGCTCTTTGTGCTTATATAACAACTCCACATTCCACCACAGATGTTGAGCCGTTTACCATGATGCGTGGCAGAGTGCCATCTAATAGGTTGAGAACTGCATGGATGTTCATGGATACTGGTAAGGTACAGTTAGATATTGAACAAATCATAAGTAAAGTAAGAGAGAAACAGGCAAAGTACAAAGAATACTATGACTGCAAGAACATGAGCTGCCCAGTCGACACGCGTCTCCTTTAGAGCAGGAGCTCCAAACAGTCCGGATGCTGCAGGAGCAGCTCATCTCTCAGCCCAGCCAATCGAGCTTAGGTAAGCTCCTCGCTCCCCAGCACCTCAACTAGTGCTTGCTTCAGCTGATCCACCCGACGCGCTTCGTCCTGTGCCCCTTGTACACACTTCCAGGCCCTCAGTTCACAAAAACACGGAAGAATACTTTGTTGTGACCTGATTCTAAAATGGCCGCCGTTTGAGACTAACATCCTGCCTGACCTCGTCCCACAGGAACCAGGCCTGCATGAGCTCCTTGGTTGGCTCATCTTCCCTTTTTGTGTACATCTATCACTGGCAGGCGTCAGCCGGCCTGCAGTGTAAGGTCTGGGAAGAAGGCCAGCTGCTGACTGACCGAGCGCAAACGTCGCAGGGTGCTCAGCCCTCAGCACTCGCTTCACCCACTTCACATTCCAACCCTCGTCTCATTTGTTCATAGTTTCTATTGCCTAATCAGATGAACTTTCCATGGAACGCAGATACGTCGGCTTCATTCACTCAGCGCACTGAGCTATCCCGTTCCCCTGTCGCACCAAAGTCGTTCGTAAGACCCACAGCCCACGATCACCACTACCCTAGCTTGCCTCACATAACCGCACCGGTACTACGCAATGCTACTTGGTCGTCTTGCTGCTATAGCATTACCGAACACTTGCACTGACTTTTGTACTTTCTAGAAAGCGTTGCCATATAATCAGTTCTAACAACACGTAAGGCACCTGAGGTAAGTCAGTAAAGCATACACTGCCTTACCGACTTAACAACCATCTGTATATCTGTTACCTATGTCTACCTATATGTTCGTTCAACCATCTGCAGGCCTCTGTCACAACACCAATGCGATGCCCTTGGTCTCTGCCTTCTACATCCTGCTATACATCCTGCTACATCCTGCTATGGTGATTTGCCCACTGTGACTCATGCATACTTACTGACTTTACCAGCGTAGTGTGATCATGCACTTTATTGATTGCTCCAGTCTGTAGTGATTCTTGTATATTTACTGATTGCTCCAGTCTGTAGTGATTCTAGTATACTTACTGATTGCTCCAGTCTATAGTGATTTTTGTATACTTACTGATTGCTCCAGTCTATAGTGATTCTTGTATACTTACTGATTGCTCCAGTCTATAGTGATTCTTGTATATTTACTGATTGCTCCAGTCTGTAGTGATTCTAGTATACTTACTGATTGCTCCAATCTATAGTGATTTTTGTATACTTACTGATTGCTCCAGTCAATAGTGATTCTTGTAGATTTATTGATTGCTCCAGCCTATAGTGATTCTTGTATACTTACTGATTGCTCCAGCCTATAGTGATTCTTGTATATTTACTGATTGCTCCAGTCTATAGTGATTCTTGTATATTTACTGATTGCTCCAGTCTATAGTGATTCTTGTATACTTACTGGTTGCTCCAGTCTATAGTGATTCTTGTATACTTACCGATTGCTCCAGTCTATAGTGATTCTTGTATACTTACTGATTGCTCCAGTCTGTAGTGATTCTTGTATATTTACCGATTGATCCAGTCTCTAGTGATTCTTGTATATTTACTGATGGCTCCAGTCTGTAGTGATTCTTGTATATTTATCGATTGCTCCAGCCTGTAGTGATTCTTGTATATTTACTGATTGCTCCAGTCTGTAGTGATTCTAGTATACTTACTGATTGCTCCAGCCTGTAGTGATTCTTGTATATTTGCTGATTGCGCCAGTCTGTAGTGATTCTTGTATATTTATCGATTGCTCCAGCCTGTAGTGATTCTTATATATTTGCTGATTGCTCCAGTCTGTAGTGATTCTAGTATACTTACTGATTGCTCCAGCCTGCAGTGATTCTTGTATATTTGCTGATTGTTCCAGTCTGTAGTGATTCTTGTATATTTACGGATTGCTCCAGTCTGTAGTGATTCTTGTATACTTACTGATTGCTCCAGTTTGTAGTGATTCTTGTATATTTACTGATGGCTCCAGTCTGTAGTGATTCTTGTATATTTATCGATTGCTCCAGCCTGTAGTGATTCTTGTATATTTACTGATTGCTCCAGTCTGTAGTGATTCTAGTATACTTACTGATTGTTCCAGCCTGTAGTGATTCTTGTATATTTACTGATTGCTCCAGTCTGTAGTGATTCTAGTATACTTACTGATTGTTCCAGCCTGTAGTGATTCTTGTATATTTGCTGATTGCTCCAGTCTGTAGTGATTCTTGTATATTTATCGATTGCTCCAGCCTGTAGTGATTCTTGTATATTTACTGATTGCTCCAGTCTGTAGTGATTCTTGTATACTTACTGATTGCTCCAGTCTGTAGTGATTCTTGTATACTTACTGATTGCTCCAGTCTATAGTGATTTTTGTATACTTACTGATTGCTCCAGTCTATAGTGACTCTTGTATATTTAGTGATTGCTCCAGTCTGTAGTGATTCTAGTATACTTATTGATTGATCCAGTCTATAGTGATTTTTGTATACTTACTGATTGCTCCAGTCAATAGTGATTCTTGTAGATTTACTGATTGTTCCAGCCAATAGTGATTCTTGTATACTTACTGATTGCTCCAGCCTATAGTGATTGTTGTATATTTACTGATTGCTCCAGTCTATAGTGATTCTTGTATATTTACTGATTGCTCCAGTCTATAGTGATTCTTGTATACTTACTGGTTGCTCCAGTCTATAGTGATTCGTGTATACTTACCGATTGCTCCAGTCTATAGTGATTCTTGTATACTTACTGATTGCTCCAGTCTATAGTGATTCTTGTATATTTACCGATTGCTCCAGTCTCTAGTGATTCTTGTATATTTACTGATGGCTCCAGTCTGTAGTGATTCTTGTATATTTATCGATTGCTCCAGCCTGTAGTGATTCTTGTATATTTACTGATTGCTCCAGTCTGTAGTGATTCTAGTATACTTACTGATTGCTCCAGCCTGTAGTGATTCTTGTATATTTACTGATTGCTCCACTCTGTAGTGATTCTTGTATATTTATCGATTGCTCCAGCCTGTAGTGATTCTTGTATATTTGCTGATTGCTCCAGTCTGTAGTGATTCTAGTATACTTGCTGATTGCTCCAGTCTGTAGTGATTCTAGTATACTTACTGATTGCTCCAGCCTGTAGTGATTCTTGTATATTTGCTGATTGCTCCAGTCTGTAGTGATTCTTGTGTATTTACGGATTGCTCCAGTCTATAGTGATTCTTGTATACTTACTGATTGCTCCAGTTTGTAGTGATTCTTGTATATTTACTGATGGCTCCAGTCTATAGTGATTCTTGCATATTTATCGATTGCTCCAGCCTGTAGTGATTCTTGTATATTTACTGATTGCTCCAGTCTGTAGTGATGCTTGTATATTTACTGATTGCTCCAGCCTGTAGTGATTCTTGTATATTTACTGATTGCTCCAGTCTGTAGTGATTCTTGTATACTTACGGATTGCTCCAGTCTATAGTGATTCTTGTATATTTACTGATTGCTCCAGTCTATAGTGATTCTTGCATACTTACTGATTGCGCTAGCCTATAGTGATTCTTGTATACTTACTGATTGCTCCAGTCTATAGTGATTCTTGTATATTTACTGATTGCTCAAGTCTATAGTGATTCTTGTATACTTACTGATTGTGCTAGCCTATAGTGATTCATGCACATTTATTGACTGTACCAGCTCACTGTGACTCATGCACACTTATTGATTGCTCTAGCCTACTATGAATCTGCCTGCCCAAATGTTACCTTGATCTAGCATATGCTCCTGTTTGCCCCACTATTACCTCTGACTTAGCCTTACCCACCTTATTGTTAATCTAGGTTTAGTCAGGAACTCCAGATACTCATATTATTCACACTACCCCACGTGATCAACCTCTAGAGCAGAGATCCTCGCTTATTCAGCCGAACTAAGTCTCGATCTAGCCCACTATTTAACCTCCCACCGCGATATCACCGGTATCAGCACAAGCCAGATTCCAGTCAATTCAGTATGCCCTCCTCCCACAGAGCCACGTTGGCCCCACCCTCTCTCCTGCCTCTGGTTCAACCAACCTCTCCTACATACCTCGCACCATTGCTACCTACTACACCTAGCCTTAGTCCAATTATTGAAGCATCTCCAAACACTCTCACCACTGCCCCACTCACACCGCTCAAATGGTTGCACCGCTTTGCCACATGCCCTACACCACTCATCCCACTCTCTATCCACTGTCGCAACCAAAGACTAGGCTCTCGTTTCCCAAACCACAAAGTGCCCAGCAAAATCAAAAAGCCAATGATCAACACTAGTCGCATCTTAGACCAGCACCTTTCACAGAATCACACCCCCACAACCACTGTTCCCACCTCCCATCCACTAGCAACCAATATGAAGGGTGCCCTCATCAACGCACGCTCCATTGTTGCTCATGCCCCAGAAATTTCTGACCTCATTATCTCTAATGGCTTAGGCTTCCTGGCTGTCACAGAGGCATGGCTTCACCAAGCAGCAGGTCCCGCACTTTCCCTAGCCCTACCGGAAGGATACACCATCATCAGAGCCAATAGAACTTCAGGCAATGGTGGTGGAGTGGCGTTCATTGCCATATCCAACCTAGCCATTAGAGATTTGCCACATACCAGCCTCCCATCCGCAGAACTCCTATCAGTGGAACTAACATTATCACCTTCCCAGACAATACTCATGCACCTTATCTATCGGCCCACCGGCCCTCTGTCCTCCGTTGAAGATGACATCCTAGTTCTCCTATCTACACATACCAAACCCAGATCCCAAACCATCCTGCTAGGGGACTTAACCCTCGGCCTCCAGGATCCCAATGACCATCCTGCCCTGGCCGTCGCCAACACTATCACCAACCTAAGCTTCATACACAGAGTTATAACACTCACCCACACAAAAGGCAGAACACTAGACTTGGTCTCTGATCTTAACTGCTCCATCTCCATCACCCAAAATGAACCTGTTGCCTGGTCAGATCATCACCTGATCCTATTCTCCATCCCTGAAGCCACTCCAGTTAAAACTACTCTATTACCCCCCTCACTATCCAGAAATTGTTGTGAGATCACACTGGATAATCTCCAGCCTTTCATTAGCAAGATCCTTAATGAATCTAAATTCAACACTCTCACCCCGCACAACCTGGTAGACCTATATAACAAAACCCTTAAATCTGCCCTAGACATTTCAGCTCCCCTTAAACTCAGGAAAGCAAAACCTCTGGCCCATTTTAGCAAATGGTTCACCCCTGAGCTAAAAAGTCTCAGAAATGCAAAAAGAACAGCCGAATCTATTTGGCACAAAGCACCTTCAATTTCCAACAAAACGGCCTTTACATCAGCATCCTCCATCTACAAAGCGGCCATACTTGCTGCTAAAATAGACACCTACAATTCCAGAATCCAAAATGCCAAATCCACAACTAAGGAACTCTTTAGTATACTAAAACATCTTGAATCCCCTGCGCCTCCCACACAAAATTGCATCAAAAACGCAGATTGGTGCCTTAAATCCAACAAGCCCTTGCAGACAAAATCACATTACTCCAAAACAAAATCAAAGCTAAAAAGGCCAGCCTCACAGGCTCCCAGCCCACCCACCCTAACCCAAATAATACTTCCCACCCCTGAATCCCATTCTCCTTCTCACAAGTAACTCCTAAGGAAGTACAGGTCATCATAAAAAGCCTGAAACCTTACCATTGCCAAGGTGATGTCTGCCCTGCCACGATTATCAAGGCTGGAGCTAAAAACTTAGCCCCTTTCATCGCCTCCCCGATAAATTCCTCATTCTCCTCCACTCAGGTTCCTAGCAACCTCAAGGAAGCCTGGGTCATGCCTCTTCTAAAAAAACCTAATCTTGACCCAAATGTCCCCACTAACTACCGTCCCATTCCTTCTAAAAATTCTGGACTGTGTTGCCCATCTGCAAATCCAGAAACACTTATAGGAGGACAACCTTCTAGGACTTAGGCAATCTGGTTTCAGACCCAGACATGGAACTGAGACAGCACTTCTAGATCTAAAGATCCAAATGGATGAGGCGAAGGACAAGGACAAGCTAGCTATCCTCTTACTACTTTACCTTTCCGCAGCCTTCGACCTCGTCGACCAACAAATCCTAACCAAGCACCTCACTACAGGTGCAGCTTTCTCTTCCAATGCCTCTGACTGGATTAAATCTTTCTTATCTGACCGGCCCACCAGAGTCTTCTCTCCATCGGCCTCAGCAAACCCAACCCCAATTTCATGTGGTGTGCCACAGGGATCCTGTGTGTCACCCAAAATATACAATATTTTCACAAAGCTCCTCTTTGACCACTTGGATAACTTGGGTGTTGTCTTCACTAACTACGCAGACGACACTCAAGTCCTCATCCACCTCACTGGCTGCTACGACCACATTTCCAAACTGCTAAATAGCATCTATCTTGAAATCCAAGCCTGGATAGCCACCAATGGCCTCTGCCTCAATGATGATAAGACCGAGTTAATGATTGTGGGCACTCAGGCACGCCTGAATAAACTCAATCACAAATATTCCACTTTCATCATTGATGGTAACGCAATCAACATCTCTAAAGAGATAAAAACTCAGGGGGTCTACCTTGACTCAACCCTCTCTCTCATAAAACAGGTCAATAGTGTTGCGTCCTCCATGGCATACACTAACAAACTGATCTACAGCTGTAAAGATTACCTATCTACAGCTAGTTGTCTAACCCTGGCCAGAGCACCTGCTCTATCTAAAATTGACTATTGTAACACACTCTTCCTCGGCTCCTCAGAACACAACCTAATAAAACTCCAGGTATTCCAAAATAACTCATTAAGTGCCGCACTTAGTCTCTCTAGATCATGCCACATCTCCACTCACAGACATAACGCCAACTGGCTACCCATCCGAGACAGAATCACTCTACGCACTCTGGCCATCACATACAAATGCCTAACTAACGCTGCCCCGAAATACCTGGCAGAAAAAAATCTGTATTCACCAACCCCCATGCTCTACCAGATCCTCACAGTCCCGTAACCTAGTGGTCCCAAGATTCAATCTAAAGACAGCAGGAGGATCCAGTTTCACGGTACACACAGCCAAACGCTGGAACTCTTTACCCATCCCCATCCGACATAAACCCTCATTCCTCACTTTTAAAGCCAGCACAAAAAATTGGCTGAATACTATGCATGCTCAATAATAGCTTTTACTATCCTGACCATCCCCGGAGACTAAGGGGCTAGGCCCATGCAGCTCCCCTTTGCATTTCATACCTTGTTTCCTATTTTCGACCCATCTGTAAGCAGGGTCCATTTGTTGATGATAATATGCTCTGACGACCCTTATCCATGTCCGTAACCCCATGTTTTTTTCAAGCGCCCAGTTACCTCTGGGTTTGGTGCGTGATACAAATAATAAACAAATACAAATACAAGCGTGAAAGAGAAGAACCCAAGAAAACTCTGAAGGCTGAATCCAGATTCAGATCACTGCAAAGAGTACGGAGTTGTTGCGGTAAATCAGTTGCATTAGAGGTTGCAAAGATGTGGTCTTGTGATGATATTGTGAGGGTGGAAAGAGATTTCAATAAGCCAAGTACCAGTAAGTGCAACACCCAGAGGGCTACAGATCACATCAACTCAACAGCGGTACACAAGACAGACATCATGACAATGAAGACAATGTGGTAGGGAGTGGGAGTGTAGTTCATCAAGGTGTATTATCCAAGAGAAACCGCAAGATGATCTAGAATTTCAATAGTGACTATGTTTACTACTAGTTGTGCTTACCGCTGTGGAACTCACATGTATCCTTTTGTTCATTCCAGTTATTATTTTCCATTATCTTATCCACCTGTTTCTGTTTTTGATTCTGTTATATTTCTAATCTAGTAATTAATTAATTTTCTGTTTCCAATATAAAGGAGGGGGATGTTATGATGGGTTACACGTTCTATACATGTATGGGTACTGTGCATACGTAATAGGGTTCTGGAATGCAGTGATTCCAGAACCAGCCTGATTTGATGTTTACCCGGCGGCGTTAGGCTCTGGGGGCTCTTTCAATAATTCTTCCTACTTACGTAAAAGCCTGTAGTCATACGACTTTATTACACACAGACTGCATACAAGTTAGAAACCTTAGAGATGTACAAGAATTATGGAGAAAAACAAAAGTGTTATGGTTCAAAGTGAGTATAATGGATACATTAGGAACACCACACCTGGATAACAGTGTGTGTTGTTATCTCTGTAAGTTTAAGGCAGCCAAGGCTACATAAAATTCAGAGACTCTGAAGGTGTACAAAATATTAGAAAACTTGATAATAAGTGAAAGAAAGGAAAGTGATGGTTCAAGGTGGATGCACAAACTGTCACAGGTGTGGTCCACCAAATAAGGTGGCTAGCTGTAATCAAAATATGTGTGCTGAATGAAATTTATGTAGGCTCCAGGGCAGTAATTAATGGTGACAGCTAAGTTCCCAGTCCACATTCATCCCTCATGGAGACATAGAGTCTAGGCGGTCAATCCAATAAGTCTTGCATTGCAAAAGTAATCTGGTGAAGTTGCCTCCTCTTCTTGGTAGATAATAAGTAGCTCTAAAAAAGTAGTGGAATGAAGTGTTGTGCTACAGGAGATCTTTCTGATGCCAGTCTTATTTTCGATTTATTTTCTGACCAACGCGTTTTGGCTTTCCTTGTTGTCAAGCCGACGTAGTAGAGTTTGCATGGGCTTTTAATCCCATAAATTATGCTTTTCGTGTCACATGTAGAAGTGTGATGAAGAGTGATTTTGCAGCCTTTATGGGGGTGAGTAAACGATTTGGCTCTAATTAGGTTGTGACAATTATTGCAATTGTTACATGGTAATGGGCCTTTACGGTTAAAGTCTTCCATCTTATTGCTTGCAAAATCAGCCTTGATGAGATGATCCCTTATTGATTTGCTCTTGCTGTAGGCAAATAGGGGGGGATTCAGAAAGAGTTTTGCAAGTGTCGGGTCCAGTGATAGGGTGTTCCAGTTTCTCTTAATGATTTTCTTAATATGGGTACTCTGTTGCGAATAGGGTGTTACGTACACCAAGTTTTGTACAACATTGCACTGTGTAGGTAGTAATGCATCAGACCTCTGAGGTTTTTAACTTTCTCTGCACAACTGTGGATTGAATCAGAGTTATATCCACATTTAAGACATTTCTCAGTAAGTTGTTCGGCCTTATTGATGTAATCTTGGTTCTCAGAAATGATACGTTTATTCCTAAGAAATTGAATTAATGGGATACTTTCGATGGTCTTCTTCGGGTGAAAGCTTGTGGCATATACCAGACTGTTTCTATCAGTAGGTTTGGTGAATATTGTAGTTTGTAGTTCACCTGATTTAGTGTAAATACGTACATCCAAGAATTCAATCAATGTGCTGGTTTTGGTAGTGAACTTAATCCTGGGTGCCATGAAATCCATAAATTCAAAAAAATCAATTAATTCTTCCTGCGTGCCTTTCCAGATACCAAAAAGATCAGCAATGTATCTGATTAGGAATCTGAGATGTTTCCTCCATTTCTCGTTGTGAATAACATGGGTTTCTTCCAGGTATGCCATGTATGTGTTGGCATAGCTCGGGGCCACAGTTGTGCCCATCGAGGTGCCCGAAATTTGTACAAAGTACCTGTCCCCAAACATGAAAAAATTGTTGTTCAAAACTATTTTGAATAATTTCAAGATCAATAATGGATCAGATTTACAGATTTCATTGGTAGTAGAAGAAGACATTCCATGGCTTCCAGACCTGCATGGTGTGTGATGTTGGTATAGAGGCTTGAGACGTCCATGGTAAATAGAATGTTCACATTCTCTTCAATGGTACCTCTTGTAGTTTATTAGGAAAATCATTGGTGTCTTTTATATACGTTTTGAATCCATGTGTCAAAGTTTGTATGGCACGATCTATGTATTGTGCCAATGGTTCCAGTAAATTGTTGTGGGCAGCTATTATCGGTCTTCGTATGTTTTTGTGAACCTTAGGAAGGGTGTAAATTACGGGCATAGAAGGAGGTAAATTAGTCAAAAAGTGCAATGAGTGATTAGCTCATCAGCTAAAGCTTCATCATGTACCTGAGAAATAATTTCACGTACTTGTTCTGTGGGGTCATTAAATACTTCCAAGTAAGTGTCTTGGTCTGCCAGTTGGTTTTATTTATTTATTTTATTTATTTAATTGATTGAATCAAATTAATGATTTTTATTAAAGGAAGAAGAAAACATAAATGCAGAAAAAGAAAACGTAAATGCAGAAAGAAAGAAAATCCAATTTTACATCACATTAGTTAGAAGGCCAAGATTTGTTTCAGCATCTGTGCTGTGGCGATTGTCCAGGTAGTTCTTTCGCCACTCATTAGCCGGCCCCACCACAGCTCCTCCTCTCTGGTGTGAGAAGCCAATAAATGCGGTAGCAAGTACTTTTCACCAATTGCCTTTGTGCCTGGACAGTTGAGTAACAAATGTCGTATAGTTTCGACATCATCTGCGTTTGTGCAGAAACAACATTTGTCTGAGTTGCTCTGCCCTCTAACTGCCAAGATCTTCTGAGTTTCCAAAAGGTTTAGGCAAGCTCTCAAGAACAAATTTCTAGCCGGTTTGCTAGGAAATTTGCTCGGATAGTTTGGAACCATGTTTAATTTACTCAGGTGAGGCGGAAGATGACTAGTTGATTTAGACTTGGCTGCGCCATCCAGAGTCTTAATCCAATCAAGTTCACCCATTTTCTTTTTTATTTTCTATGGGTTCCGAATGAGCTCGTCCTCCGATGAGTGAATTTCCAACAGTTTCATTTTACACAATGTTTCCCAGGATTTTAACACGCTACAACGCATGCCCAGTGTTTCTGAGTGAATTATGTCTAGTAGATGTGAACGTTCCGGGAGCAGCGTTTTCCTGTAGAACATCATGTTTTTTATCTCTGTTGTGCCTCCTAGGGAAAGTAGGCCTAGCTCTCTTCTGATTAATAGCATAGATGTTTATTTCGGCAAGCCCAAGACAGTTCACCAAAAGTAGCCTTCTAACTTAGGCCAAAGTTGCGCAGGTGTATGAGGAAGTGCCTCCGTGGCGTAGGTAAGAGAAGGAACCACTTTTGCACGATAGAATCTTATCATCGGCATCAAGGAGAAGCGGCCAAATTTCTTGTCTAACGCACAGGCTTGAGCGGCGTGTCTTTTTGCTTTTTCCACAAGAGTGCATTGCAAGGTTGTGTTGACACTTGAGCAGTCTAGGTTGACTCCCAAGTATTTGAAGTGATGTACCTTTTCAAGGGCAACCCCCTCAAGATACCAGCTCAGTTTTTCCTTTGGACGTTTTAATTTTTCCATGACTACTATCTTTGTTTTTGACACATTGATTTGGAGATCATTGGCACGATTGTAAGAGGTCAGATTGTCTAGTTGGCGTTGTAGGCCTATCGGGGTCAATCCATTAAAATCATATCATCCGCATACAGCAACCGTGTTATTTTCTGCTCATCCATAGACGGAGGGAAGGAACGAATGGTCGGTTCAGAATCCTTGAAGTCACCAATGTACGCGATGAAAAGGGCCGGGGCTAGTGGGCAGCCCTGCTTAACACCTCTTCCGGCTGGAATTTCATTGGATAATAAGCCAGTTTGGTTCAGTCTCACACGCAGCCTGGCATTTTGGTGAAGAGCGCGGATAGGCTGGACTATTTCTTTAGGGAAATTCCAATGACTCCGTTTTCCCAAGGGAAATTCCAATGACTCCGTTTTCCCAAAGGATCGCTCTATTGACCTGGTCAAAAGCTTGAGCCAGGTCAATGAAAGCCATGAAGACATGAGGCCCCCCGCCAATGACTTTGCTCTTCAACGCACTCAGGCACATGATGTTTGTCGACGTTCCATTATTTTTGGTAAATCCCGTTTGATACGGGTCAGCACACGGAGTGTTGCTTACCCATCGCTGAAAATGTTGAAGCAGAAGAGCTCCGAAGACTTCGCCAATTGTGTCGAACAATGCTATAGGACGATAATTCCTGGGCTCCTCTTTGCACCCCTTTTTAAATATGGGTACCACGATTGAAGTGGTCCAAGAAGAAGGAATTGACCTGGAATTCATGCATCGTTTGAAGATTGTGCTGATCAGCATTAACTATTCCTTTGTTTTTTTTTTAGATCCAGATTGGTGATTCCATCCGGGCCGGGGGCTCTACAAGGTTTGAGTCTGCGAAGGACCCTCATTATCTCCCCTTCATTGCTCAGGTCTACCCAAGGCTCCAGTTGAATGTTTTCCCCAATGGTGTTAGGCACCAAAGGTGCCTGGAAGAGTTTCTTGAAAAAGTTTGTCCAAACTTCCTCACCGATAGTGTTTAGCGGAGTCTCCTCCTGGGGAGTGACCGTAGATCTCAGAAAAGACCAAAATTCTCGCGGATGATGACCACACACCAGCTTCAGCATGGATTCTGCGTCCTGTGGATATAGGTTTATTCGATGATGCTTGATCCAGGATTTATAGATTGTCTTGGCAGTGTCGAAGCGTTCTTGGTTTTCTAAGGAGGGATATGCCCGCAATAACCATTTCATTTTCCTCAGTTGTCGTCGTTTCTCCACCAGTTCCCCGCAATATGCGTTGGTGTAGGATCGATTACTGCGTCTGGGCTTGTTATTAGATAAAGTATATGGAACCAGAAGTGGTTGGTAGTCTGGCGGTAGCTGGACATTCTTTTGGTGACTTTCATCTCCATCCTTTTGATAGTGTTGGGTGATCTTCCACAATGTTTCTACGGTTAGTTTGAGGTGACTTTTTTGGCAGTTGCTCTCCACTTGCGCTTGCATGTGAAATCTTCTAGCTGAACAGGTATTCCATTTTAGAGCCAGAAGGTTGTGATCACTAGCCATGCACTTGACTACTTCAAAAGAGGTTGTTAGACCCGCCAGATGGTTACTCACAAAGATGTGGTCAATATCCGCATAAGAACTTCCCCTCTTCCAAGTCGAGGGTCGATTGGACCTTGGGAAGAGGTCGCCGGCACTAAGAAGGGCTCTTGAAGACATCAGAGTGAGCCACTTATTTCCTTGTCCTTCTCTTGGAGAGGAGGGAGACGAGGGAGCACTCCCTGCATCATACGGATGGCATGTGGCATTCAGATCACCACATACTATCATGAAGGCAGCTGGGCATTCCACAAGGGCCTGTATGTAGACCGTTTACTGCAGTAGGCTTGTCCCAACCAAGCTCCATTGCAAGAAGGTATGTAGAAGATTTCAGCGTTTTCTTAAGATGTAACCCGCTGCCAAAGCGAATGGCTGTTATGAGTCTGGAGAAAGGGCGGTTCCGGGCCTGGACGGTTGATTTTGTTAAGCACCCGCGAGGGCTGTTCTTGACAAGTTGGCTTAACGGCGTCTCGAAGTTTTAAGGGCCTAGCCACCTCTAACCAATCTCCTGATGAAGGCGATGGTGCTTTTTTTTCTACTTCAAGCAGATCAAACCCCAGCTTCAAAAGGTTTTCTGCTGCCTCAGAGATCCTGGTTTTTACTGAGTTAGCAGTTACATATAGGTAGGCGGTCGTAATTTTCCCCTCATGGAATGGCTCTACTAAGACAATTATGTCTGAGCAATGGAACACAATTGAAAAGATGTAGCACGTATCCTCGATTCAGAACTACATACTTTTTTGTTATCCTGAAGTTGTTCTAACTTGAATGTACGTTCTGTTTTAGCTCGAACAGCGGACTTCCGCAGAGCCAAATTTGGACTTGTTCTTAAACCACGCTTGTTTGTTTTCTCAGAATGGAAGGCATCAGAATGTTTCAACTCGTTGGATGACAGGTGGGCCTGGGTGGCATAAACCCACCTGTGTTTAGGTAAGTAGTGGGCTATAGAGGGGGGGAGGCTCTCTCATCCTCTGGTCTATAGGCCGGGTGGGCCTTACGTGATTGACCGCCACCACCCATTTTTAGAGAGTGCTTTGAGCGCTCATGTGGAGTGCTCCTAAGGTTCACCGGGCCCCAAGTGGGCTGCTTGATGATCTTCTTATAGCGATTTTTTAATGTCTGAAAATGTGGGTCATCACCTTCCACGTTTGTGGGCAGGGTACTTTCCTCTTGGTCCTCAGGCAGCGAGTAGACACTTAGGTTTAATAGGTCGTCATCAACCTCAAGTTCATCTGCCTTTGCTTCAGAGGGGCAGCCCGAAGAGCTCAACCCCCTGACCAATTTTGGGTTCTCCTTCCGGGCTATGATTTCTGTTGTTTTAGAACTTGTAAGATTGAGTTCGCTCCCAGATTTCGCCATCCAGATAGAGAGTCCTCCCTCTTTGGCAACCAGAGCCTCACTGCACGAGCGAAGCTGTGAGGAGACTGAATGGTCATTTGTTTTAAAACTGTCGAAAATTGCAAATTCATTATTTGACGAGGCTTTTTCCGGCCCTTTAGATTCCATAACAGCCTCACAGTCAGGGAGAATGACGATCACCTTGTTGTTAATGGCTCCTTTTGTGCTATTACCAGCTGTCTTGTTATTATTACGGGCAGGCCCTGACCCTTTGTGCCCTGACATAGACTTTTCAATGGGGCCCTTTACTATGATGGTTAACCAAGATTGCGGCGTCTGGGTGCTTGATTCAGTAAGTGGTACTTGGGTAGAGGGAGAAGGGAGCGGGGTCCTGTCCCTAGGTCCTTGGGATGGGACCTTCACTAACTCCTCTACATCCCAAGACGTTTTTCCATTCGATTATTTAGGGCATTTATGTACCCTTCCAGAAAGATCAAGCGGCTGTTCATCATCGCTGAGATGGCCATGGGGTCTTTTAAAGAGTCGTTGATGGACTCATACAATTTACAAAACGGAGCAAGGGCAATTGTCACCGATGACATAATTGACATTAAGTCTGCCTTTTTCCCCGGCGAGTCTTTAGAAATGTTCCCAAGTAGCTCGCTCAAGCGACGATTTCTAGGAGGGCTAGCTGGCGTCTGAGGGCCAATGCTCTGGTCACGAACTGAAACTGTTCGTGAAGCAGTGGTGACGGCTGGTGGAAGGGCTGTGCTAATGCCCGGCGCAGGCATAGCCTTGTGTCAGGAGCCGATGAATCAGAGTTTTGTAAGGAGTCCACTGCAACAATCCCTCCCAACTGCCCCCCCACAGTAACCTTTAGAAGAGAAGAATTCTGTGTAGTGCCAACGAGGCAAGGTTCTTTCAAGTGTGACCATTGTGCAGACGGGGGCGGTGCAGTATGTTGCAGCTCACAGTTACCTGCTTTATCAGGTTCAGGAACGGCGGGCTTCGTAGGTTTGAGGGGCCCAGTTGCCAGAAGGTTTCAACGTGGCAGCAAATGCAGGAAGATGAGCAGGTGACCTCGCAGCTAGAGCTGATACATTTGCGGCGGCCATCGTGGGGGCCCGGGCCACCCCAACTTCTGCAGAGGGCTGCCCTCGTCCTCCACCCGGGTGGTAGGAGTGGGCTGCCGTTGTGGAGACGAAGAACCAAAACACGGTGAGCCGACATGCCAGATTTTGGAGCCTCTAGCAGATTCCAACAGGAAAGGGGCCCCCACCCAAGAGGGCCCCGCAGGTATTCTGCTTGTGGGGGCTTGGTCAAGAACTGCTTTCAATATCTCAGCATCAGAGAGTTCTTCAGAGGTTATAGATTTCCTCTTAAAGAAGTTTGCAAAAATGTATTGTTAGACAAGGTTGATGCCGGCATTGACGGGTCCCCCTTTGAAGGAGATTTGGAAGGGTTAATGGACGAGTAAGGGAGTCTGGGGCGTGAACTCAGCTGTGCTTTAATGCCAGAGTTTGGCCGTAGGTGAGCACAGCGTTTTCTGCGAGCCAACGCCCCCTTTTTTTTGATGACAGTGGTTAACAGAAGCATATTGTGACTTAGGGTGGCTGCCCTGCAGCAGGTCTTTAGAAACGATGGCAGGCAGCGGGCTCGGCCGTTGTCGGCTTGCCTGGTGCTTCCCGGTGGTCTCCCGCCTCCAGCGGCCAGCGTGGAGACATAGCCGGCGGCGCCAGCTCCTCTGCCAATGGCGGGAAAGGATGGTGCAGAATGGGTACCACAGTTAAGTTGACCAAACACCTCAATAAGTTAGCTGGAGGCCCTGTGCATATGCTTCCCCAGTTACCAGCTCTCATCCAATGTAATGATATGACTGTCAGAATACCTGTTAGTGTGCAGAGTGAAGTACCTGGGAGAGTCCTGTTGGGTAATGACCTGAAAACTCTTGGAGCACCCCCAGGCCTCCCCGTAAAAGAAAACAGGAGCTCACAAGGTCTGCGAGGGAGAGAACCTTGAGAGGCTCTCCAGAGGAGATGATGGAAGAAAATATCACTCCCACTCCACAGGAGTTGCTCACTACTATTTCTAGGAAAAGAGAAGCAAAAGGGAAACCCAAGACCTCCAGGAAAAAGTCAGACAGCACCCCTGTGCTACCAACAAGGACATCACCAAGACTGTCCAAAGTCACTCCTGTGACTACACCACCTGCTGAGGCAGAGTGTGAGGTGCAACCTTGTGTGGTTGAACCAGCATCTGAAGAGTCAGATCTGGAAGAAGACACTGGGCCTCATTACAAATCGCCCGGTATGGAAACAAGGTGGCGGTAAACCCGCCGCCACCGTTGTTCCATGCCGGGCGATCACAACTCCTGCAGGCGGGAGGTGATGTTCCCGCCAGGTCTGACCTGGCGGGTTTAACACCGCCCACCTGCAGGCGGACGGGAAACACCAGCAGCATTACGAGATGCTGCCGGTGTTTCCATGATCCCCACTCCCATTGAGTCCCATAGGACTCAATGGGAATGGGGATTAACACCATTCCACCTCCGTGATTCCCGGGAAACCGGGGTTGTAATGCCCTGGTAATTCCGGGAATCACAGAGGCGGAATGGTAATACGAGTCCGGCGGTAACCAGGTGGTTTTACCGCCTCAGTTACCGCCGGACTCGTAATGAGGCCCACTGTCTTAGTTGGAGATCTTGACCCTGTTGAACATCCTGAGCTGCAGTCTTTACTGGCAGAAGGTGGACCCAACAGGGCAGACTTTAGCAGAGGACAGATAGAGTGATCTACTCTTGAAGGTCTTCGACAATAGGCTGCTAACCAACTTGATGGGCAAGAAGTTGGAAAGCACAGGTTAAGCTGGGAAGATGGCCTCTCCTACAGTGAACCAACTGAGTCGACCCTAGGGGACTGCAAACAAATTGTAGTGCCCCTTGCAAACAGACTCCAGTTCCTACAGTTAGCCCATGAGATACCTTTGGCTGGTCACTTGAGTTTCAAAAAGACCAAGGAAAGGCTCTCTCTCTACTTCTACTGGCCTAAGATGGGTTCAGAAGTGGACACATTCTGTAGAAGCTGTCACACTTGCCAAACCTCTGGCAAGTGTGGAGCCAATAATGTGGCACCCCTGGTGCCTCTCCCAGTGGGTGGAGTTCCTTTTGAGAGGGTGGGCATTGACATTGTCGGTCCCCCTGACCCTCCCACCTCTTCAGGGAACAGGTTTATCCTGGTTGTAGTAGATCATGCTACAAGATACCCCGAAGCCATACCTATGAGAACTGTTACGTCTCAGGCTGTGGCTAAGGCTCTACTTAGTATTTTTACCAGAGTATGGTTTCCTAAGGAAGTGATATCCGACAGGGGATCCAATTTTATGTCCCACTACATGCAAGCCATGTGGAAAAACTGTGGTATCACTTAAAAGTGCTCTACAGCCTACCATCCACAGAAAAAATGTACTGTTAGAGAGCTTTAATCGTACTATGAAGAGCATGATAGGTGCTTTAGAAGAACACATTAAAAGAAAGTGGGACCTTCTACTGCCATGCCTTCTCTTTGCTTAAAAATAAGTCCCTCAGGAGGGAGTTGGATACAGTCCCTTTGAACTTCTCTATGACCATCCAGTCAAATGTCCATTTTCCCTGATTAAGGAGGGGTTGGAGAGTGCTCCTTCCCCCAAGCCAGTCAGAGTGACTGACTATGTGATAGATCTCCGGAGGAGAATGTCACACATGATGGCAGAAGCTAGTGATACCTTAAAAGCAATTCAGGCTCTGGTCAAACATTGGCATGACCAGAAGGCCAGCATGGTTGAGTTCGCTCAAGACTAGCTTGTATTAGTTATGGTGCCAACAAGGCAGAGAGCCTTGCAGGACAAATGGATAGGACCCTTCAAGGTTGTGGGAAAACGTGGAGAGGTGAACTATTTGGTGGATTTAGGCAGACCTAAGGAGGCTCCCAGAGTCTTTCCCACGAACTGTTTGAAGTCATATGTCCGGAGAACAGAAGTGGGAGCTTTGCTTCTAGCTTCTGCTCAAGAGGAAGAGGAGAGTGAACCTCTACCTGACCTCCTCAGAGGCCAACCTCTGGATGAAAACATAGAAGGATTCAATCTCTCTTCTCAACTGATTTCTGAGCAACAGGAGGAGTGCAGAATTATGTTAAATCAGTTTGCCTCCCTGTTTTCACTATCACCAGGCTTGACCCCTTGGGGCCACGATGATATTCTCACTGGTGACTGTTTATCTGTGAAAAGCAGAGGTACAGAATGTCAGAACATGTGAGATCTCAAACAAAGGAGAGGTCAACAAGATGTGTGTTCTCTGGGTTAAAGAACCCTCTACCAGTCCATGGTCTAGTCCAGTTGTGCTAGTACCAATGCCAGGATCCAAGGAGTTGAGATTCCTTGTGGACTATACAGCTCTAAATGCAGTCACTAAGACTGATGCCCATCCTTTACCAAGAACAGATGAGCTGGTGGATAAACTTGGTGTAGCCAAGTACCTTAGTACATTTGACCTGACATCAGGCTATTGGCAAATAGCCCTGACAGACCATGCCAAGGAGAAAGCTGCATTCTCAACCCCAGCAGTCCTCTACCAGTTCAAGGTGATGCCTTTTGGATTAAAGAATGCACCTGCTACATTCCAAAGGATGGTCAATCAAGTTCTGAATGGGATGGAGGATGTCTGCATGGCATACTTGGATGAGATTGCAGTGTTCAGCCCTACATGGAAAGAACATATTGACCACTTAGGATATGTTTTGCAGGCTCTTGAGCAGGCCCATCTGACCATAAAGGCAAGCAAATGTCAAATTGGTCAGAGCAAAGTGGTCTACCTTGGTCATGAGGTAGGAGGAGGTGAGATAAGGCCATTGCCTAGAAAAGTACAAGCTGTACAAAGCTGGGCCACCCATACTACTCACACCCAAGTGAGGCTTTCCTAGGTCTGACTGGGTACTACAGGAATTTCATTGAGAACTATGGGACCATAGCTTCTCCCTTGAATGTGATCTCCTCTCCAAAATTCCCTAAAAAGGTTAGATGGAATGAAGAGTGCACTCAAGCCTTTGAAAACCTGAAGAAAGCCCTTTGCCAAGCTCCAGTCCTAAGAGCTCCTGATTATCACCAACCCTTCATTGTACAGACACATGCATCCAATACAGGTATAGGTGCAGTCCTTGGTCAACTGGATGAGAAAGGTAGGGAGCACCCCGTTTGCTTCATCAGTAGGAAACTGAAGGAACCAGAAATAAGGTGGGCAGCCATAGAGCATGAATGCTTTGCCATTGTGTGGTCTCTGAAGAAGTTTAGGCCATACTTGTATGGATCTACTTTTCAGATTCAGACAGACCACCAACCCTTGCGATCATTAATGTAAATGAAAGGGGAAAACCCCAAACTTCTGAGATGGTCAATCTGCCTGCAAGGGCTTGATTTCACCATTGAACACATAGCAGAATGTCACCACCAAAATGTTTATGGTCTCTCTAGGATGTTTTTAACCAACTAGAGGTTGAGATTAATCCAGGAGTGGATTAAATCCCCCTGTACCTTAGTCTAGGGAGGTGAGTGTTAGGGAGAATTGTCCAGAATGGCTAATTTCCCTTAGCTACTGAGTCCCTCAGCAGCTTAGCTGGATTTTGAGGATATATATATTTTCACCTGGTAAGAGTGTGGGCCTTTTTTCCCACTCTTACATGTGTTTTGCTGTGTATCTGTAACATTTTTAGTGTCCATAGACGGTGGAGCCTCACCTACTCCACATGCATCATGTCTTTACTGTGTGCTACACAGCACCTTCAGTGCAGTAACACAGGGTTGTCTTTCAGACTTCCCAACTCTGACTCCATTTTCTGAAACTGGCTACTGTTTCCGAGAACATGTAACTGTTGCCATAGACTTTATTAGTCTCTTTATATCTACAGGCCTAATACAAACTATCTTACATAGAGTACTGGGAAGGGTTAATACTTTTTCCCTTTTTGCCTGTTTCTCTTGGAGCACTGTTTTCTCCCTTGTCATCAAAACTTGGCTGGTGGCAGTGGTAACTACCCTATTTTTCCTAATGTGGTTATCTTAAATAAACTTGGTATTGTTTTAGGCTATCTTGGTAGCCTCAAACTTAAACCCGCTAGACGATATGCTTTTTATACAGTTCCGGCTGGGTTGATTCACCATTTCTTTTTGAAAATGTCTTTCTCATGTTTTACTCTGTGTGCCAATCCAGGTTTGGTTCCTTTGTTCACCGTCCTTTTGTGGGCTTCTACTCCTTAGGCGCCTGAAAGTCTGGGTAGGCAAGAGGTGAGGGAGGGGTTTTAGGGCCCCTGCCATGGGTTCCATTGGTAACCCAAGTCGCACTTCTGTTTGATTGGCTAGGCGTCTGTCCCACCAGGATAGCCACCCTGCTGTGTGATTGACAGCCAGGCTGTGTGAATCTGGGACTGGAAAGGCAGAGTCACCACTGAAATGAAAAAGAACCAATGAGGAGCTGACAGAAGAGGACCCCTACAACTGAACCACCCGGTGAAGCCCTGCTGCAGGTCTCAATATTCAGACTCCAACGACAGAGAAGATCTACCAGGAATCTTCTTCCCCTGAGGCAGTGGGACTAACCAGTTCGCCCAAACTGCAAGCCAGGACTCCCTCCTCTGGTCGAATTTGCTGCACAGAGCTAGAGTGAACCGGATAGCCAGGAAGATCGGACCCTGCTTGGGCTTTAAGAAGCGCACCTTTTACTTGTTGCTTGGCTCTGCTAGTTTCTTCCCTGGGCAGTGCAGGACCCTTCAGTCTTCCTACTTCATGTCAGTCCAACAGTCGCTTCAGGAACCATGATCCTGCGGGACCTACCAGGAACGTCCGACTTAGCTACACCTTCTTCTCCATTCAAAGGTACTGTGCAAATCCAGTTGTTCGTTTCATCCAGCCGCGGTGACAGTGTGTGAAACCTTTCGCAAATCCGAGGGATCGTCCTTCTCTTCTCTTTAAACTAATTTTTCCATCAACCAACTTCGTCCAGAACTCTTGGCAAAGACTTAACAAGGAACTACCCTGAACTGTGTGATCTAGAACAAAAGACTTTTGTCCTATTGACTTAGGCCCTAAGCCTTTTTGATTTGATTCCATCACTATAGTTCCTCTTTCTAGATTGCCCTGCTTACTTACCTGTTGGTGCTGCTCAATTTAAGTCTAACTTTGTTTTTTCCCTCCCTTTTTAACTTGCTGGAGTGCCATATTGCTAACACTTCATTTTGTGAGCTTATCTTGTCTGGAACCTATTGGGAGTGGTGTGGTGTATTAAGAGTGTCATTTGTAAACTGCTTTACTTTAGTGAAATGTTACACAACTGATGTGTAAATAAATGTATATTCTTTTACTCAGAAACCTTAAGTCAGTGTTTGTTTGAATCACAGTAATTGCTCTCCTCTCTGTAACTGTTGAAACTGCTCACTTGCTCCTGAGATAAGTCTTGCTGCTCAGCCATAGCTACAACCTTACTGTGTAGTACAGGCTGTACCACATGTGAACTTGTACTGTCACTTGTAGTCTTAATTGTGTGTGGTGTTCCCAAAGGGTACTGCATATAATTCTGCCTAACATTCCCACTATTCCCTGTATCAGAGCAGCTCAATGCATACACGGAAAAGCACTGACAGGCTGCCACAGCTCCCATCGAAGCCAATTTTTTCACAATATTCTTGCCAAACATGAAACAATGCTACAGACATGCTCTGAATTTCAGAATGCAGTCCTTGTGTAGTTCTATTTTAATGGGCCTATCTTGCAAACAACGTGTCTATGGTGTACATGTCATTACTATCTGTCATGTTCTGATTAAAACTGCTGCTGCCATATAGCCCCAGCCACCTGCGCCCAACCCGGAACCCTCCCCTATCTCCCGCAGCACCCACTGTGCCCCAATCGTCACCTCACTTTTTTCATTGTAGCACCACAGCCAAACCTCTAGCTACCTCCACTCCATTGCTCCCGCCCTTGCCCTTCCTGACTACTCTAAATGATTCACACTGTTCTGTGATGAGAAAGAGGGGTATGCCTTAAGCGATTTCACACAGAAGCACAGGAACCTGCAACACCATGTTGTCTATTTTAGCTCATAGTTAGACCCTGTTGCTTCTGCGTTTCCCAAATGTCTGAGAGCGGTAGCTGCCTCCGCCCTTCTCCTTATGAAAGCTGGCAACAGCACCCTAGCACACCACATAAATGTAGCAGTTCCACAATCTGTACTAACACGCCTTCTCAGGGTTAAAACACAATACCTATCTGCTGCATGTCACATCAGATATGAAAAATTGATCCGCCCTGCCACCAACATCACACTCATCAGATGCACTCTACTCAACCCTGCCTCCCTCCTACCCACACCGGCTGATGGTCACCCGCACAACTGCCTTGCAGCAGTTGATGTTGTATCATCACCAAGAACCGTTTTCAAGGATATCCCCCTCCCCAATGTAGACCTCCTTCTCTTTGTTGATAGGTCTTGTTTTAGGGATTCAACCGGTAGTCTCCAGGCAGGTTGTCCCATTTGCACCTCCGTTGAAGTATTAGAAGCTTTTCAGCTCCCATCAGTACGATCAGCACAAGTTGCTGAACATATTGCCCTCACACGAGCATGCACGATCACCGCATAATGCACAGCCACTATGTACACTGAATCACGTTACACTTTTGGTAACTGACACGACTACGGGACCCTTTGAAAACTGAGAGGGTATGACTCTTGGGTCCATGCCGGCCAGTGTGTGAAAACAGCATCTCCAATCAATGATGAAAAAAGCAAGAGGTCCAGGACAAAGACAACCCACCATCTGCCAGCACTAAAGACACAGCAAAGCTGCAATCTGCAGGGGTACAGGAGAAAGACACCGCTCTCCAGCTCCCTAATGGGGTCCCAGCAGCTAAAACCCTGTGGGCCTGCCTCCAGCACTCCTCGATGAAGAAGTTACACTACTTGTCCTGAGGTACAACTTGTGGAGTGCGGCTACCATCTCACCTGAAATCAGCAGGTGAACCACCGCTCTCAAATGTTTGCTACACTTGTCTCCTATGGCTGCCCCAGCGCTCTCAACTGTTTTTGTCACCAAGAAGCTACAAAAACGTTGCTCACCTGGAGTGTAGGTGCATAAGTACTCAAGCCCGAGGTGGTTTTGGAGGCCAGCTGAATGTGCCCAGTGCCTCAGCTGATTTCTTTCAGCTTTATGTATCTGTCATTGTCATCCTGGCAGGTATCCAACGCTTTTGCAACAACATCTCTCCTGTCTATGGGGTGCTGTAATGACTGACACTCTTAGGAACTTTTAGACATAAGGCCCCAATCTCCGTAGGGCTGAACTGCTAAAGCTAGGAATAACGCCTGTTATTGCATTATTGAATCTGAATTGTTAACAACATGTTGCTGTTCCTTACCATGGTATTTGCTCTGACTCACCCTACATCCACCATCCTACATACACCCAGACACCAACAACTTCCTCAACTTCTCTTGGGCCTAGCTGCTTCTTAGCAGTAGGTGTGGTGGTTGGCAGATCAGGAATATGTGTTTGTTCTTGCAGGATGTTATCCAGACCGATACTGGCTGCGTTAGGCCTGTAGAGAACGCCTAGGCTGGAGGGTGTGAAACCAGCAGTGTTTAGTTAGGATGATGGGGAGTATGAGGCAAGTGATGGTATGAGAATAGCCATAGCGAATGGTGTCATAGTACCCCTGCGTTCTATTTGAGTGGTGGTGTAAGGAAGAGAGTAATCGTGGAGATGTGATATGGTGATTTACCTTAGGTGCTTGAGATCGAGCACACTCCAATAATTCCATGCATTTTGACAGTTCCATTCAGTTTGACCGTTCCATGCATTCCGATCGTTTCATGTACTCCAAACCGTTCCATGCACTCCAAACTGAACCATGCACTCCAAACCAAACCATGCACTCCAAACCATACCATGCACTCCAAACGGTACCATGCACTCCAAACCGTACCATGCACTCCAAACCATTTTATGCACTCCAACCATTCTATGCTCTTCGATCGTTTTATGCACTTCGATCATTTTATGCATTTCAGATCGTTGCATGTACTGAAATCATTTTTGTAAGGGTCAATTCCATGCCCACTATCAGTTCCGTGTATTCCATCCGTTGCATGTACTCACACAGTACTATGCTCACTCTCAGTTCGATCAGTTCTATTTATTCCTTCTGACTAATGTACTTCGTCTGATCTATACATGTTATCCTTTCATCATCCGGTCTGCTCATTTCCACGTTATCCATCGTTCTCCATGCCTCATCCATCCACATACTTGGCCCATTCCATACACCTGTTTCACCAGTTCCATCCACATACGTCATATGTTCATCCACATACATTATCCGTTCATCCACCTATGTCATCCGTTCATCCACCTACTACATCCGTTCCACCCACTTCACTCGTTTCATCCACCCACTTCACTGGTTCCACCCACTTCACCGGTTCCACCCACTTGACCCATTCCATCCGCATACTTCATCCGTTCATCCGCTGAATTCATCCGTTCTACCTACTTCACCCGTTTGGTCCACACACTTCATTCGTTTCATCCACTCCACCCGTTCCACCCAATCCACCCATTCCACCCACTCCACCAGTTCCACCCACTCCACGCGTACCATCCACCCACTTCACCCGGAAATATGCTATATTGCTATATAGCCTGTGTTCTATGGGATGTCCCCAGAGAACTCTGTGCAACGACTGCCTGGACACTTGCCCTGCTGTATTTTCCTGCTTATCAGCTTATATCTCTGTATGTTGTGTATTTTGTATCTAATAGAAAGCTGGGAGGATAGCTTACGGTCAATGTGATCACCTTGAAAGCAATGCGACACGAAGCAACACAGGTTCAATCCCTGGCTCTGCTCTTAGAAACCTTTGGGTATTAAGTGCATTATAAATAACATATCATATCTTATCAAGAAACCTGGCTTAGTCATCAGTCAGTGTCTGTGCCCCATCCACTTATTTGCTGCAAGCTGCTGGAAGGCCGAGGGGGCCCTTGGGAAGGGGCTGTAATAAATAGCGAGGCAGAGGTAAGTGAGGGATGAGCTTTATTGCACGGCCCCCGGAGGCGAGGGCTGCCAGTTGGGAAATGACATGGGGCGTTCCATGGTGGAACTTGGGGGGGAAACATTCTTCATTACAGGTGGAACGGAGTGATGTATACATTATAACATCTCCTTATCTATGGGAAAGCGAGGGGCGGAAAGGGGGGGACAAGGAAAGGTGGGGTGGGAAGGTCGGCTGAAGGAAATTGAAATGAGTGACCGTTGTGGTCAATAATAGATGAAATCGTTGCTGAAGTTGCAGATGATCTTGTGGTTCCTTTTCGACCGGTTCCTGCCGGATCTTTCCTCATCGTGGTGACAGTATTCGTTGTTTCTTGTATGCCTGAGGTGGTGTGTCTCCTCAGGAATGGGTTCATTTCTTGGCCATACGCCATCATCTGTAAAGTCTATAGATGTGCTGGGTCTGCATGTGTCGTTGGTTGTTCTCCTCACATCCTTTCTTGACCAGCTGTCATTGTGGTTGTTCTTGGAAGTGCTCGGTCTGCAGGTGTCGTTGGTTATTCTCACAAGATCATCATGGGGCCATCTCTTTCCATCGTCCTGTGTGACAGATTTTTCATGGCAATGTGTGACTTTTTGTGGAGACCTGAATTTGGATGCACCCTTGAGTGTTTTCTTAGGTTCTCTGACACAGACCCAGTCTCCTTCTTGAAGGAGCATCTGTTTTGTTCTGTTCTTCCGGTCGTAGTATGTTTTATATTTCTTCTGCTTTTCCTTTATGGTTTTATTGATTTGTTCCATGTCCCCTTTTGGTTCCATGTTCATTGTTGCCTCACCAGTATCTAAGAAGATCCATGCTGGTCTCAATTGGTTGTTTGCGGTTCTGCCCTGCATCAAGGTGAAGGGTTCTGAGTTGGTGGTGGAGTGTGGTGTTGTTCTATATGCATACAAAGCGTCCTTGAGGGTTTCCCTCCATGGTAGAGCATTGGCTGTGGCTAGTTGGATGACACTTTTTATTAGTCTATTCATTCTTTCCACCAATCCATTGGACATCGGATGGCAAAGTGATGTGGTGATGTGGTTGATGGATTTGTTTCTAAGGAACTCTTGGAATTCCGACAAAGTGAACTGGGACCCGTTGTCTGAGACTATGTCCCTGGGGTCACCTTCCCTATTGAATATTTCAGTTAGGAACTTGATGACTTTCCTTGTGGTTGCGTTGGTTTCCACCACACTCCATTCAGTCCATTTGGAGGTGTAGTCTACGACTACAATGATGAATATCTTTACTGTCTCCAGGTTTTCGAAGGGGCCCATAAAGTCTATTGCCAGCTTTGACCATACATGTTTGGGGGTTTCCACAGGCTGAAGTGGGGTTTTTCTTAAGATTTTAGATTTGTCACTGGAAGCGCAGGCACAGCAGTTTTTGACTGTCTCTTCTGCCTCCTTCCACATGTTGAGCCACCAGTAGTTGTTCCTCATCCTATTCTTTGTCAAACTCCTTCCCAGATGCCCTTCATGGGCTAGGTCGAGTAGTTTCTTTCTGAGTGCCACGGCTGGAATTATTCTATTTCCCCTAAAGATGTGATTCTCGTTCATGGATATCTCGTCTTTGAAAGGTGAAAAGTTTGCCAATTCTTGTCCAACACCAACCCAGTCGTTCATCACGGCTTGTCTGATTTCTTGTTGTTCTGTATCGGCTTTGGTGATGCGTGTCCAGTCATCAGAGGGGATGGCGGGATTTATGGTGGCTATGATGTCCTCATATAGGTCTTCGTTTCCGATGTCTTGTTTGTCTTGAATGGTGGGTAGTCTGGAGAGACAATCGGCTACTTGATTCTGAGGGCCAGGAGTGTAATAGACATGAAGATTGTATTGCATGATGTCAAGAAACCAGCGCCTTATTCTCGGTGATATAAGGTGTGGCATTGACTAGAGGTTTGTGATCAGTCTTTAGGCGGATGGGTAGGCCCCAAATTAGATTTCTGAAATGTTGTAAGGCCCACTTGACAGCCAAAGCCTCTCTCTCGATGGTGGAATAGTTCAATTCAGCACCTCTTAGTACTCTGGATGCAAAAGCGATGGTCACGATGTTACCATTTTGTTGTTGCTCTAGTACTCCACCAAGGCCCATCTTGCTGGCATCCACTGACACTATCGTTTTGGCTTTATAATCAAACATGCTTAGAGCTGGAGCTCGGTTGATGTCGGACTTTAGGTTCTCAAATTCGTTTTTACATTCTATGGACCATTCAAATCTGTTAGATTTCTTCATGAGATTCCTCATGTTTTCAGTCCTGTTGGCATAGTTACTCACGAATTTGGAGTAGTACTCCGTCATTCCTAAAAAACTTTTCAATTGGTCTTTGTTGGTGGGTTCGGCTAAGCTCAATATTGGGTCTAGGAGTTTTTTCTTGGGACGGATGCCCCTAGCGTTGATGGAATGGCCGAGATAAGAGACTTGGCTGCACTTTATTTTGCATTTCTCTAATTTAAGAGTGAGTCCACTTCTTTGGATTATCCGTAATACGCCCATCAGCTTTGCATCGTGTTCCTCCTCAGTTTTGGCTGATATGAGAATATCGTCCTGGAAGCACTGTACCCCATCAAGGCCCCCAAAAAGATGCGATATGAGTCTCTGGAACACTGCCGCGGCTGAAGCGAGCCTAAATGGCATTCTGTTGAACATGTACGCCCCCAAAGGTGTGACGAAGGACGTGAGGGCTTTTGAGCTGTTGTCCAAGGCAATTTGGTGATATGCCGAGGAGAGGTCCAAGATACTAAAAAAACTTGCTGGTTCCGTGGTCGAGAGAAGTTCAGATATTTTGGGAAGTGGGTGTCTGTCAACCCATATGTTTTTATTAAGGCCCTTAGATCAACACACATCTGTATGGAATTGTCAGGTTTCTTTACAAGAACGATGGGGGCAAGCCATTCAGAACTCTCTATGGCTTGTATGATGTTTTCGTTGCATAGATGTGTGAGTTCGTCCTTAAGTGCCGCTTTGGTTCCAAAGGGGACTCCACGCACATGGTGAACGACAGGAACAACACCCCTTTTCAATGTGATCTTGTGCTGAAAGCCTTTAAGTAATCCGATCTTGTTGCAGAACACCTTGGGGAATTGCTCAGCAAGATTGGATTTGATGTCAGAATTGTTTTTGAACACACTCAATACAGGGATATCTTCCCCGGGGTGGATTCTCACTTGGAGGGCTGCTTGCTCTTCCCATCCTACCACCGAGGATCCATTCCTGGCTACAAACAACTTGCAATATGTTTGTCTGTCATGAAACTTGAGTTTGATCCACGTGTACCCAATGATGTCAATAGGGGTTATTCCATACCCTGTGGCTTTCACCAAGGAGTTCCGTAGGTCATTAACTTTGCCATGAAGCACCTTCTCAAAGGTTTCAAGGTCCACCAAGGTATAGGGGGATCCTGTGTCCACCATCACCTTTTGTCATGATGCCTACCTCCAAGGAGCCAGGTCCGACCCAGCAACCCCAGAGGCAGGCATCATTTCCCCCAGGGGAGTGCCAGCGGGCCCAAGCTGGGGCCTTTTGGACGCAGTCCTGGCGCCTTAGGCGCCAGGCTCATGTTGGACCTCTGTCCTGGCACCTTAGGCGCCAGGCTCATAAAGCTAGACATGTGTTCAAGTGTTTTAATGTGCACTTACCTGATGCAGACCATGCTGCCACATCCAGGCCCTCTTGAGGCCTGGATGGAACTATTTTACCTGTGGGACTACTTTCCACCCGGGTGTGGTCGGGGAAGGATACATACCTGATCGGAGGAAGGATACACACTTGGAACTGCTTCCAAAGCTATTTAAACCACACCCGATCAGCAACTCACGCTTCGCGTTGTTCTGCTCCTCGCAGCTGGACGCTCACCGTGTCAGCTCCTGCATCTGGACTTCAGCCACGCCTGTCAGCATCCTGGGTCACCTGCAAAGGGAGACAAGAGACCTACCAGCTAAATCTGCACCACGGAGACATCACCGACGATCCTGAAAGGGAAGACATTATTTTTTTAAAGGCATTCCGTTACGATCGCTGCAGCGCTGCATTTCACTCACCTTTCCTGGGTTCCTCCATCTTCAGCAGCAATCATCCGGATACACAGCCACTTCCCAGAGCCTAGAGAAAAAGACAAGAATAAGAGGTCAGTGAAGGAAGGGAATAAGACTTACCTGTTGGGTCATTCCCATTTCATTTCGGGTCTTGCCGCTTCCAGGCATTTTCCGGACCCCGGCCCCTATGGGGAAAAAAGACAAAGACATTGAATGAGCGAATGCAAAGACATTACCTGAGCGCTCATCCAGAACTAACCTGCCATTTACTGGAACTGGAAATTCACGTTTCACTTCGGGTCGGCGCCATATCTCCAGCATTCCGAACCCCGGCCCCTAAGGGGAAAAAAGGCATAAGCATTAGCGCTTGCTGCAAAAAGACAATGAACATTATTATTAAGCTTGGACTTTTGAACTTGCAACAGAACTTTTACAGAGCCTTACCTGAATAGTCAAGCTTACCTGAACTCCCAACAATACTCAATCCAGTGAAGTAACTGGGTTTCAACGCGCCCCTGCATCAGAAGCAGGATGGAGAGCTCATCCTTCCTGACCCTAAGGTGAGACTTCACGGGGAATCGTGGAAGGGTATCGTGGAGGGTTGGAAGAGAGTGGGAGGCTTGAGCATAACTCAGTCAGTAGGTAATACTCCCTTTTCACGCACAGGGGAATATTCCTGCGAGCCGGAGAAGCCAGAGTTGAGGGCCCTTCCTGTCCATCTTCAGAGTCCTGCGCTTCACCATTGAAGAAGCATCAGCACTCGAAGCCAGACCTGCGCCTCCGTGGGAATCAGGTGAGCGTTACACCTTTAAGGGTATGTCGTTGACATACATGTTGACCCATGGGCCGCTCGATTCTTGGAAAGAAGTGACTGTGAGGATTTGCACTCGTGGGCATGTCTGATTGACGGATACCATGCTGTCTGGTACTTGGTCATAGTCGACTGTCTTCACAGACCCATATCTATTGGCGGGTCGTCTGTTGCTGTTGCCAGATCTACTTGGTCTCCCTCGGGTGTTTCGGCAGACTTTGGCGAAATGGCCCAATTGGCCACATTTGTAGCATTCGGCATTATTGGCTGGGTACGTCTTCCCGGGATCATGGTGTTTATACCAACCACACTTCTGACAGCGCGTGGGGTTTTGGTTGTCGTATGCTGATACTCTCCCTCTTCTGGAGTTTCTCCTTGTATTTTGAGGTGCACTCCTCACAGCTGCCACTAAAGCCTTGTCCTGGTCATATTCAGAACTGCCTTCCACAGATTTCACCTCAACACCTTCTTTTAGGACCAGTCTCTCCTTCATGCAACAGTCCCCAAATTCCATACTTCTCACTATTTCAGTGGCCTGGTCCAGTGTGGGATTCTTTGTCTGCCATAGTTTTTGCTGTATGTGGGGATCAGCCACGATGAGCACAAGTTGGTCTCTCAAGTATTCGTCACTAACACCTGTGAATTCACAGGTGGACATGAGTACTCTGAGGGAAGCTAGATATGTATCGACTGACTCGCCCTTGGCTTGTTTACGAGAAAAGAACTTGTATCTTTCCAGCACCACGTTTGTCTTGCTGCCGAAGTGCTTGGTGAGTTTGGCTAAGGCAGTGTCAAACTTTCGATTGCCGTCTCCCCCTGCGTCATCCGGGTCTGGAAGTGCCCTTAATAACCTCAGACCCTCGGTTCCTGTGCAGTTCAGGAGCGTTGCTTCCTTAAGGTCATCGTTGAATTTACTCCCGCCCATGGCCCTGAGATATATCTGGAAGCTATCAAGCCATTGCTCCCAAGGGCATGTTGGGGTTCCAGGGCAGGGAAGAAACTTGGTGGGCTGCGGCACGTTCTGCATGGCTGGCTGTTATGGATGGTGGAGGTTGCGCGGGTCGGGTTGCGCTGTCGGTGAGGAAGATTGGAGGGGTAGCGATGCAATGTGTGTTATGGCACTGGGATGAATCACTGGGCGGCTGGTCAATTTCCTCAAGCAGTGTACATAATGGTGCGCTTTGGCGTTGTGGATGGCTGACAAGGTATGGTGCGGTGTGCGTAATTGTTAGGTGCCCCCTAAATACGGAGTGTACTGGAGGCTGTGCACTGTTAGTTGGTGTCACTGTTTTATTGTAAATGTCTCGTGACACGTTTTCCTCCCATCCGGGATAGACAGCTGGCTGGAGGCAGTGCACGGCGTCGCAACGCGTAACTGCTTATGCAAATTCTAGTGTTGTTGGGGCCGTCGAGGACAGCTGGTGGAGATAGATCCACGGCGTTGTTGCCGTGGTAACAGGGTCAGGCCTCCCAAAATAGCCGCACGCACGGCACGTTGAGAGGTTCTTTCCTCTAATCGCTGTTGGCCGGCGACTTAAGAAATGCGCGCTCGCGCAATGTTCCCGTGTCGGCGTACAAGACTTTGTGGCCCAAAAACAAAGAGGAAACCATACCTCTATCACTGCCGTCGCTGCGCTGTCAGCTGTTCTCTTCCCTTCACGGCAGCGGAATGGGGAGGCAAGTGGGAGCGGCGGTGGGAGGGGGCCGCTGCCGCCAGGGAGTTGCCGGGGCTGCCGCCGTCACTGGAGAATGGCAGGAACTCGGGCAGCGGAGCTCCGGGGGACGTGTGTCACTCACTGGAGAAAGCCTCGTCGCCAATGTAATAAATAGCGAGGCAGAGGTAAGTGAGGGATGAGCTGTATTGCACGGCCCCCGGAGGCGAGGGCTGCCTGTTGGGAAATGACATGAGGCGTTCCATGGTGGAACTTGGGGGGGAAACATTCTTCATTACGGGTGGAACGGAGTGATGTATACATTATAACAGGGGCCCAATCTTGGGTACCACAATGAGCACTGTTATATTCTCTACTTATAGAGCAAGATCAAAGAGTTGTCTGTAACTCTCCCCTTTGGTGCCCTTTTAAAAATAAATGCATTGGCTGCCCTGGAGGCCTCCATCATGCCCTTCTTCAGGCCGATGGTCCCTTCAGCTGCGTCCCAAAATGGAGGAATGCAGAGCAATGCCAATGTTCACTTCCAGAATCCATCGCCCCTTCCACCAGGGCCTCAGGTGGGCATTCTCAACTCGTTGCCAGTTGTTATGTGACCAGTTTGAGGCCTGGTGAAAAGCCGAAGCCTCGTCACAACCAAGAAACAGCACAAGGAGACACAAGGAGACACACATGTGCTGTTCGGAACCGTCTTCCATGGAAGGGCAGCCCACCATAATACCTTTGGTGACGTGCCAGCATATGTCCGGACATACGTCACAAGAAGAGATAACAACCAAAAAAAGACTGCAAGTGCAAAGCCGGTACACCTTCACTAGGCTGAAAGAGTGACCACTCAGAAACTCAGCATCAAACAAACTGCATGTTGTAGACAAGAAGTCAATCAGATGAGACGCGAAGGGGGCACTCCTAATGAGGGACTGGCATAGACCATGGTCATTCTCTGGGGTAGGGGCAATTCACTTTGACCTTTAAGGTAATTCCCTGAATGTATGTGTCTGTAAATTTTCCTGAATCTCAGGATTCTTTCTTTAATTTGTTATGGCCAGATGCAGGTGTGAACAGGTTGATGTATGGTTGCCCCATTTTTATTATTTACATCTGGTACCATGAATGGTTTTGTAGTATAAATGAGGGGCAAGTGTTATAATTAATAAAATATTTATTGTTACACTTAGATATTAAGATATAGATATATAAAAGGGGATATGAGAGGAGTCTCTGAAGTAAGATGCTTCAGTCTCTCCAACCGTCTCTTCTCTGTGTTCTCCTCTCCACCTCCCTATTCTCCTTCCAGAATCCCTCCAGATTCCACCCTCATGTAGCAGCAGATGTTACCATGCTACACATCCCTCTTCTTTCTAGACCAATCTTTACTCTCCATAGTCTGTTAAGTACATCGGTCTCTGGTACTTCCTTCCAAACCTTGACGCTGACGCTTTCATTCCAGTTGGTACATATATGGGAGTAACTGGTAAGGAAAGTTCCTGGTTCTCTGTACTTCCATCTCCGTAACTTTTATCCACACACTCACCACCAACTCTACCATCCACCACGATGACTCTTTCCATATTCCATACTCTACCATCACTTGTTCTTACAGCATGTTTGAAAAATTCTATAACTTGGATCGGATCAGACCACCTAATCCCTCTCACTCTAAGGGCTTCCGGAAGCTTCACTCTCACAAAACAACCCACTTCCAGTTCCTCATTAACCCTAAATCTTTTCTTGTCATGCCATACTTTATTTCCATTTTGTTTCTGTCTAATCATATCTACAGCATTATCAGTTACCACTCCCATATTGATCACTTCACCCATCCATCCAGGACATAACTTGGTAGTCGCTTTTCTTCCTCTACTCAATTGAAATGGTGAAACACCTGTGGAACTGTGTGGGGTAAACCTGTGTGCCATAATAACATTTCTGACTGACTCTTTCCAGTTCACACCATTAGCCCATGCCCATCTTATGTCATTTTTTAGAATCCTGTTGTATCTGTATACTACTCCATTGGTTTGTGGGTGATACACCGCACTGGTTATATGCTTAATAGATTTTTGTTTTAAATATTCTTCCATCTCTCTCGAAACAAATTGAGGACCATTGTCAGAAAGGATAACTCCAGGATATCCTTCCCGACTACATACCTCTTCCATGAAATTGATGATGTTTTTAGTTGTCACGCTAGGCATCATTTTCACTTCTGCCCACCTTGTAAGAATATCAGTTATAACTACACAAAACGTCTGACTGCCTTTACTCCATATAGGAACCATTATATCAATCCCAACTTTCACCCACGGTCTGCTCGGCACATCAGTCATAACCATCGGATACTCACTCCCCACACAGCCTTTATCGGACTTATTACAAAGGATACAGTTTCTTATGATCCTCTCGATTTCATCATCACATCCCGGCCACCAGTACGTGTTTCTTATCCTGCACTTGGTTTTGGAAATGCCTTGGTGGCCTTCATGTCCTAGTTCAATAATTTTCTTCCTTACATTCACAGGTGGAATTAATCTGTCCCCTCTAAACAAATACCCACCTTGTACACTCAGTTCATCTCTGACACTCCACAGTCCTTGCACATCTGCTTCCTTGATGTCTGTTGTTTATATTTCTTATCATAAACTGTAATTTTACGTCCTTATTCATGCCTTCCAACCATTCTTCTTTAGCAATAGCTGAATCTTGTAGCATACATATCATTTCTTGTTGGTTGTCTTCACTTTCATATTCATTTTCTTCTTGAGCATTCGTGAGCCTGGATAAACAATCTGCAGCATAGTTCCTCACTCCTGGAATATACTTGACCACTACATTGAACTCCTGCATTCTATGAACCCATCTCCGTATCCTTGCAGATACTTTGTCCAGACCTTTGTTCGTGAATAGTTCCACAAGCGGTTTGTGATCTGTGTTTATCTCAAATTGCGTTCCCCAGACAAAACTACGAAATTTGTCCACAGCCCATACAATGGCTAGAGCCTCCTTCTCGATAGTTGCGTACGACTTTTCTGCTCCTTTTAACAGCTGTGAAGCAAACGCAATTACCTTCTCCTCTCCATTATGTAGTTGCGCCAACACTGCACCCAGACCCACATTACTGGCATCTGTAGTGATAACCGTTCGCTGTCCCCTTACAAAGTTCTTCAGCGCCGGTGCAGTTGTCAGAGCACTCTTTATGTAATTGAATTCCTTCTCGCAATTTTCATTCCATTCATATTTGACATTTATCCCCGTGAGATCCCTCAATACAGCCGTGTGGTCATCAAACCTTCTAACGTACTTAGAATAGTATTCAGCCATTCCCAAGAATGTTCTCAATTCTTCTTTGTTGCTAGGTTTCACCATATTATTGATCGCAAACATTAAATCCAGCTTGGGTGTAGTTCCTTGCTCTGATATAACATGGCCTAAGTATTCAATTTGTTTCCTATGGATCTTTGATTTCTCTTTACTCAATGTCATTCCCATTTTATATAACTTCCTTAATGCTCCATCTACAATTTTATCATGCTCTGCTTGATCTTTGGCAAATATGAGAATATCATCTTGAAAGAAAATAATGCCCTCATCACCATCAAAAATGTGGTGCATTGTCTTCTGAAACACCGAAGCTGCTGATATAAGACCAAACGGCATTCTCTTATACTGATACAAACCCTCCGGGGTTATAAACGCTGTCAGATGTCTTGAGTCTTCGTGCAGCCGAATCTGGTGATATGCTGAAGTAAGGTCTAAGGTCGAAAACACTTTTGCTGACCCCATCATTGATAACAGTTCTTGAATGTTGGGAAGTGGATGTCTTTCAGGTATGATGCACTTGTTCAGTTCTCTAAGGTCTACACACACTCTTACTTTCCCAGAGCTTTTCCTCACCACTACTAACGGTGATACCCACTCTGAAGCATCAATCTTTTCGATTATATCCTGTTCTTCCAGTTTCCTCAATTCCCTTTTGACCTCATCTCTCATTGCTAAAGGCACATTCCTCAGCTTCTGTGCGACTGGCTTACAATTCCTTTTGAGCTGTATTCTGTGCATAATCCCTTTGCACAGCCTATTTCATCCTTGAACACCTCCTTCTTCACTTCTTCTGTAGACATCTCATTCGATTCAATCACAGAGATGGACTGCTCAGCACTGGCATCCAATCTAACCTTTAGCCATGCTTGATGTGTCCAGCTAAGTAAAGGCGTTGTTCCTTTTCTTGATACATAGACTTTCCCTTTGGTAGTTCTATCCTTGAAGGCTAATTTTGCTTCAAACCATCCAATAATATCTATTTTCACGCCACCGTAAGCACTTGGATTATTGTCTGATTCATTAAGCCATCTTGGACCAATTCTTCTCCATATGTTTTCAGGAAGCAACATATATTTTGCTCCTGAATCCGTCATCATCCTCACTGGAGCATCATTTATCTTAATGATGGTTTTGGGGCTCTCCAATTCCGTTCCATTTTCATTATCACTAACAGCAAAGACACATTCTTCCTCTTCACATTCCTCTGGACCTCCAATCTAATTCATGCTTCCTTTATCAACTCTACAACATTTGGCCATATGACCTCTTCCATTGCAGTTTTTGCATATAATGTGGATAGCCGGACACTCGGGACTGTTAGCCCAGTGCATGGGACTATCACACCTAAAGCATGTCCTAATTCTTCCTCTGCCTCTCTGGCTCATTTGAGGACGTCTATTACTCAAGAAGTGTCCACTGTTGTATCCTCCATAACCACGTGTAACTCCTCTACTTTTTACATCATTACTGTATCTGTAAGTATTTTGCATCTTGGGTTCCTCCTTCCATTTCATTCCAGCATTTTGGTTGTACCCATTGTCAACTTTTGTCATTTGAATTGCATTAATCGGATTTTCTGGCTTCAGAGTGGTATTCTTCACTCTATCCTCAAGCGTTTTGACACAATTCTCCATATGTTCAACCTCTTTGGCTATACGCAGTACTACATCCAAATCAGGATCGTCTTCAGCCCAAAGTCTCTCTCTAATTTTAGCACTCTTACACTCCAGCATGAATTGATCTCTGAGTCTTTCATCTAATTGTGCCCCAAATTTTCAATTCTTTGCTAACTTTCTCAGGACAGTTATAAATTGTTCCACACTCTCTCCACTTTCTTGCGACCTCTTACCAAACTTATATCTTTCCAAGATTGTACTCAATTACTTTTCATAGTGTTTATTCAATTTGGCAGCACATTTTTCATATTCGTTCATATCCCCTTCATCATCAGGTAAGTTTGGCAAGTCCTCATACTTTTCTTGTCCTGCTGGTCCCAAACAATGAAGTAACAGTGACTTTTTTCTCTCCACACTGTAGTTTGTTCCACAAACCACTGAAGCATAGTGCTCGAATGACTTCAACCATCTCTTCCATGGTAAATTAGGTTCTCCAGCTTCAAGCAGAAACATGGCTGGTGGTGGGACAGTGTGCATTGTCATATTGCCAGCTGCGGACTGATCACCTGCTCCTCTGTTGCTAATGATTGCTGTAGGCCTTTATGAGTGTATGTTGTTAACTATTATCATATATTCCTAATTATTGTATGTCCTTACTGCTCACTACTACTTACTGTGTTGATACTGAGACGAGTAGGAGCAGATCACTCGATCTTCATTTCCAAAAATAAATGTATTTTTTTTTTTTACAGTCTAAATTAGCGCTGCCACCCTGTTAGCAGTTATAATTTAAAATCATTCCATTTATCTCTTTCAGGCGCTCAAAATCTATCCATGAAGTTTGGGCCTTGTTACTGCAATTACGATAGCTGCAACCATTTTGTTTATGCAACTTAAAATGGCCGCCCGCACGCACGTACGTCACGATGTTGCGGGTCCTTTTCTTTAAAGCGGAAAGCTTTACAATGCGAGCTCGCAATCAGCTCGGGGAAGCTTTACACAGATGAGCTCGGGGCAGTGTTTGTTTTCAATGCTGCTTAAGACGCTCGCGCGCATCCCCAACTGCAATAGTGAGTTAAACTCAGTAATTATAACAAACACAGTGATTTGCTTGTTATGAATAGGCTTGCCCAATTCCCCAATTATGCATGGAGGGCTGGGGGCAGGGATTTTTCACGCTCACCTGCAGGCTTCACTTTCTTCTCTTCACTTCTCTTCACTACAACAGTTACTGTTTCACTTCCTCGTCGCCACATGTAGTATAAATGAGGGGCAAGTGTTATAATTAATAAAATATTTATTGTTACACTTAGATATTAAGATATAGATATATAAAAGGGGATATGAGAGGAGTCTCTGAAGGAAGATGCTTCAGTCTCTCCAACCGTCTCTTCTCTGTGTTCTCCTCTCCACCTCCACATTCCCCTTCCAGAATCCCTCCAGATTCCACCCTCATGTAGCAGCAGATGTTACCATGCTACAGGTTTCTAGATCATAACTGGCATGATTGGCAGCTATTACGCTGTACATGAGTTTTAATCATGCTGGTTTGTAAAAGATATTGACCTCCACCTGGTTGGTGGAAGAAATTGGAGCACCTCACATACTGAAATCATATATATTAGCAAGCAGTATTCCCAGAATGATGTGAACAACCTCACCACCTGCATCTTGGTGTTTGATGGTCAAATATATATTTGTATTCTCTGTCTGAATTGAAATGACAGCCATTGAAAGCCAAGTTATATGTCTGGAGGCTGCGTGAAAAAGATTGCATCCTTTTATGTGTGCTCCTCTCCCCTCATTGTCGGGGCCCTCCAAACCCATGGTTGTTATGCGGGACCCTGTGCCCACAACCTCTCCCCTAGTTAGCTATTGTGTGGCTACGACCTCAGCCAGCGACTTCCCGTTGCCACTCTGCAGGGCGCGTACCTGGAAGACTGGGCCACAGCATAGCACGCTTCTTTGTATAACTTTTTGTGACCCGGGCTACCGGGTACGCGCTCTGCAGACTGTGAGTGGATAGCCAAAACTTAGCTGTTCAAGAACTGGGTCTGAGCTGGATAAGTCATCATGACGGTGCTGACAGATGAGGAAGAAGTGTTTAAGGGACTTGGAGAATGTCTTCTGTACTTAAAACCCCCATTGATCCCATAGGGTACGGAGGCAAAGCCCCTAGAATAATCTTCAGAACCAACAGTGGGGTGATTCATGAGGCCGGATGCCACCCTAGGCGAGTGGATGCTGGGCCCAGAGCCATTATAACAGGGATCTCCATACCACCTCCAGTAGGTTCGAGCTGTAAGGCATGGGGCAGGCTCATGAATGCTCACCCCGCAGTCACTGCTACAGATGTACAGGAACACCATGGGTGGGTAGTGACACCACAACTTCTTATACTAACAGGCAGGGTACAAGGGGAGACAAATGGGGGCCACCTCAGCCCCTACCATTAACCCCCAGAGTGGAGGTATATAGGTCCTCTCCCACAGAAGGCAAACTTCTGACAAGGTGAACCCTTGTGGAGAGCTATTCCAGTGTTGAGTAATTCAACTGTTCATCCCAGATTTAAAGGAGCTTTGATAGGGATTCATCCCTCACTCTGAACCACATGATACATATCAATGTGTGCAAACATAAAAGATCAAATGAGAACACTCTGTTCCAGTTCCGGTGAATCCCAGCCTTGGTCCATGAGAAGAACTTTAGCTTCTGCAATCTCAGCTGTTAATGGTTGCTCAGCATCATTACATTCAAACAGTTCCCCAAGAAGATCAAAAATTGCACCACCTCTGCCACTGCTCCCACCCAAATATCTCTACACAGAGAATTCCACCTGCACTTCCTCCGCCCCTCATATTATCTGCACACATGTAAGAAGTGTTGGCTGGAGGTCTACCCTCCTCCCCAGATAATATCTGCACACATGTAAGAAGTGTTGGCTGGAGGTCTACCCTGCACCCCAGATGATATATGCACACATGTAAGAAGTGTTGGCTGGAGGTCTACCCTCCTCCCCAGATAATATCTGCACACATGTAAGAAGTGTTGGCTGGAGGTCTACCCTCCTCCCCAGATAATATCTGCACACATGTAAGAAGTGTTTGCTGGAGGTCGACCCTCCACCCCAGATGATATATGCACACATGTAAGAAATGTTGGCTGGAGGTCTACCCTCCGCCCCAGATAATATCTGCACACATGTAAGAAGTGTTTGCTGGAGGTCGACCCTCCGCCCCAGATAATATCTGCACACATGTAAGAAGTGGAAGGTCTACCGACACACTTATGGTTTATAATTATTTTTAATTCAGTTACAGAATCTATCTCGTGTTCTTAACTGGTTTAACCAACATATAAACAGGTTAATCAAATTGGGGACATGCATTTCAGTCATAGAGGGTTCTGAGCTGCACACACCTTTTTAAGCGATAAAATGAGCTGCAACCTCCTCTTTCAAGCAGTCATCAAATGTAACTAATGCACTGGGTTCAGTAGTTAGGTAACATTCGTAAACCGCCCATTCCTGCCAGTTACATATCCCTCTTCGCCTGGCAACATAAATAGAAACTAATGTTTCCCTAAAGCAGAGTTATGCCGAAACAGTAAGGACTGCGCTGCTTCTATCCCGTGATGTGTGCTGCAGATGCCTCAGTGTGCGGAGAATCAAAGACAAACAACGATTGCTTCAAGTTTCTCCCAGAATTACTCCTTGTGAGTCCATTGTGTTGGTTTGGAGCGAGTGGTGTTTAATTTAGTCTTACATTGTGCTGACTTAAGTTTACTAAAGTTTTACCTGAGAGTCTTCCAGGGAAGAATGTTTGAAACATGCTTTAAAATTCCAAGAATATGAAATCTGTGGGTTTAGTGGAGATTGAGGTCTAGTGTGGGCAGATGCTTTATTATAAGTAAATGTATGCCTTAGCTGGTACACTTTGACCTCCTCTCTCATCAGCCATTTGCTTGGACGAATGCAATGAGGAATTAACAACTGTCTACCCAACTGGATGGGTGCTGAACTGGAAAAATCTGGAAATGAGCGGCTTCTTTAGGGATGCAAACCTGGCAATAACCTAGAGCTAAGTGGAGACAAATGGGAGGAGAGAGGAGAACTCAGGTTGTATTTACCTTTAAATACAGAAGTACTTACCTAAACTTGAGTGGTCTCTCACTATAAACTCCCACACTCTTGAACTCATTTTCACTTAGCATCTGCCACTTAGATAATCACCTTGCCTTCTGCGAGGCCCTCAAGACCTGGCCCTTGCTACCTGCAACCTGCCGTACAATGGCCTCACTGTGGTCTTTACCCACATGGCATGTAGGCCGTGGCAGTAGTGTTTCTGCTCAGGATCTCTCCAGAACAAGATAGAGAATAATAGCCAGCAGACTCCAGGACATGATTCCACGCCACATCGACGAGAACAAGGAAACAGCTGGGGCTAAAGGGTACATATCGTACTCCCTGTTGATGGATTTTGCCCGCAGGCATGGCCCCCCCCCACGCTTCCGCTACCATACACCCCTCTAAGACACAATGCACACCTCTGCCCTCAGAATGCAGCTAAGTCCCACAACAAGGATTTAGTCTAGATGGCCACATAATGAGTCTCCTGCAACCACACATGCTACTGACTACCTCACATCACCCTTTACATGCTCCTGACTACCTCACAGCACCATCCAGATGCTCCGGACTACCTCGCAGCACGCTCACATGGTCCTGACATCTTCGCAGCACCCTCCACATGCTCCTGACTAACTTGCAGCAACCACACATGCCCCTGACTACCTCACAGCAGCCTCCACATGCTCCTGACTACCTCACGGCACCCTCTACATGCTCCTGAATAACTCACGGTACCCTCCACATGTTCCTGACTACCTCACAAAACCCTCCACATGCTCCTGACTACCTCACATCACCCTCCATATGCTCCTGACTACCTCACAGCACCCTCCACCTGTTCCTGACTACCTCGCAACACCCTCCACATGCTCCTGATTACTTCACAGCACCCTCACATGCTCCTGACTACCTCACAGCATCCTCACATAATCCCAACCACCTCACAGCACCCACACATGCTCCTGGCTACCTCACAGCACCCTCACATGCGCTTGACTATGTCACAGCAGCCTCTACATGCTCCTGACTGCCTCGCAACACCCTCCATATGCTCCTGACTACCTCACAGCACCCTCCACCTGTTCCTGACTACCTCACAACACCCTCCACATGCTCCTGATTACTTCACAGCACCCTCACATGCTCCTGACTACCTCACAGCATCCTCACATAATCCCGACCACCTCACAGCACCCACACATGCTCCTGGCTACCTCACAGCACCCTCACATGCGCTTGACTATGTCACAGCACCCTCTACATGCTCCTGACTGCCTCACAACACCCTCCACCTGCTCCTGACTGCCTCACAGCACCCTCCATATACTCCTGACTACCTCACAGCACCCTCACATGCTCCTGACTACCTCACAGCACCCTCACATGCTCCCTCCTGGCTACCTCACAATACCCACCACATGCTCCTGACTACCTCATGGCACCCTCCACATGCTCCTGACTACCTTACAACACTCTCCACATGCTCCTGACTACCTTACAACACTCTCCACATGCTCCTGACTACCTTACAACACTCGCCACATGCTCCTGACTACTTTAAAACACTCTCCACATGCTCCTGACTACCTCACAACACCCTCTGCCTGTTCCTGACTACCTTACAACACTCTCCACATGCTCCTGACTACCTCACAACACCCTCCACCTGCTCCTGACTACCTTACAACACTCTCCACATGCTCCTGACTACCTCATGGCACCCTCCACATGCTCCTGAATACCTCACAGCACCCTCCACATGCTCCAGATTACCCCACAGCACCCTCACATGCTCCCTCCTGGCTACCTCACATCACCCACCATATTCTCCTGACTAACTCACAACACCCTTCACCTGCTCCTGACTACCTCACAACACCCTCCACCTGCTCCTGACTACCTCACAGCACCCTCCATATACTCATGACTACCTCACAGCACCCTCACATGCTCCTAACTACCTCACAGCACCCTCACATGCTCCCTCCTGGCTACCTCACATCACCCACCACATGCTCCTGACTACCTCACAGCACCCTCCACATGCTCCTGACTACCTCACAGCACCCTCCACATGCGTCTGACTACATCACAGCACTCTCCACATGCTCCTGACTGCCTCACTGCGCCCTCCACATGCTCCTGATTACCTCACAGCACCCTCGCATGCTCCCTCCTGGCTACCTCACATCACCCACCACATTCTCCTGACTACCTCACAACACCCTCCACCTGCTCCTGACTACCTCACAACACCCTCCACCTGCTCCTGACGACCTCACAGCACCCTCCATATACTAATGACTACCTCACAGCACCCTCACATGCTCCTGACTACCTCACAGCACCCTCACATGCTCCCTCCTGGCTACCTCACATCACCCACCACATTCTCCTGACTACCTCACAGCACCCTCCACATGCTCCTGACTACCTCACAGCACCCTCCACATGCACCTGACTACCCCACAGCACTCTCCACATGCTCCTGACTGCCTCACTGCGCCCTCCACATGCTCCTGATTACCTCACAGCACCCTCGCATGCTCCTGGCTACCTCACAGCACCCACCACATGCTCCCGACTACCTCATGGCACCCTCCACATTCTCCTGACTATCTTACAACACTCTCCACATGCTCCTGACTACCTTACAACACTCTCCACATGCTCCTGACTACCTCACAACACCCTCCACCTGCTCCTGACTACCTTACAACACTCTCCACATGCTCCTGACTACCTCACAACACCCTCCACCTGCTCCTGACTACCTTACAACACTCCCCACATGTTCCAGACTACCTCATGGCACCCTCCACATGCTCCTGAATACCTCACAGCACCCTCCACATGCTCCAGATTACCCCACAGCAACCTCACATGCTCCCTCCTGGCTACCGCACATCACCCACCACATTCTCCTGACTACCTCACAACACCCTCCACCTGCTCCTGACTACCTCACAACACCCTCCACATGCTCCTGACTACCTCACAGCATTCACACATGCTCCTGACTACCTTACAACACTCTCCACATGCTCCTGACTACCTTACAACACTCTCCACATGCTCCTGACTACCTTACAACACTCTCCACATGCTCCTGACTACCTTACAACACTCTCCACATGCTCCTGACTACCTTACAACACTCTCCACATGCTCCTGACTACCTTACAACACTCTCCACACGCTCCTGACTACCTTACAACACTCTCCACATGCTCCTGACTACCTTACAACACTCTCCACATGCTCCTGACTACCTTACAACACCCTCCACATGCTCCTGACTACCTCACAACACCCTCCATCTGCTCCTGACTACCTCACAGCACCCTCGATATGCTCCTGACTACCTCACAGCAGCCTCACATTCTCCTGACTACCTTACAGCACTTTCCACATGCTCCTGACTACCTTACAACAATCTTCACATGCTCCTGACTACCTTACAACACTCCCCACATGCTCCTGACTACCTTACAACACTCTCCACATGCTCCTGACTACCTTACAACACCCTCCACATGCTCCTGACTACCTCACAACACCCTCCATCTGCTCCTGACTACCTCACAGCACCCTCCATATGCTCCTGACTACCTCACAGCAGCCTCACATTCTCCTGACTACCTTACAGCACTCTCCACATGCTCCTGACTACCTTACAACAATCTTCACATGCTCCTGACTACCTTACAACACTCCCCACATGCTCCTGACTACCTTACAACACTCTCCACATGCTCCTGACTACCTCACAACACCCTCCACATTCTCCTGATTACCTCACAGCACTATCCAGATGTGCCTGTCTACCTCACAACACCCTCACATGCTCCTGCTTGCTTCACAGAACCCACACATGCGCCTGACTACCTTACCACACTCTCGACATGCTCCTGACTACCTTACAACACCCTCCACATTCTCCTGATTACCTCACAGCACCCTCCATATGCTCCTGATTACCTCACAGCACCATCCAGATGCGCCTGACTACCTCACAGCACCCACCACATGCTCCTGCTTGCTTCACAGAACCCACACATGCGCCTGACTACCTTACAGCACTCTCGACATGCTCCTAACTACCTCACAACACCCTCCACATTCTCCTGATTACCTCACAGAACCCTCCATATGCTCCTGACTACCTCACAGCACCCTCCACATGCTCCTGACTACCTCACAGCATCCTCCACATGTTCCTGACTACCTCACAGCACTCACACATGCTATTGAGTACCTCACAGCACCCTCCACGTTCTCATGACTACCTCACAGCACACTCACATGCTCCTGACTACCTCACAGCACATTCACATGCTTGCTGGCGATTGGTTGCCAAGTGGGGCTTGGTCATCCTCACCCTGTTTGGTCATTGCACTCTATTTTATATTGGCCATAATGCACATATGCATTCTAAACCTCTCTGATGAATTCCCATGCCTTGGACTTTGGTCCCCAAAGGGTATTCACCTACAGCACTTTGAGGCCACTTCAATGGGATAAAGGCACTATACTAATGACAAATTACATTATAATACATATATTATTGTGCCAATGTATTTATAGCTCGTTTTGAATCCATTCGTTTCGGGAGGATAACTCAGGGACAACGTGCTCGCCTTGGAAGCAAGATGACACAGAGCACCACTGGTTCGATCCCCGGATCCACGCATAGAAACCTCTGGGTATTAAGCGCATTATCCATAACCTATCATATCATCTCATATGCATCTACATTATCATCCAAGGCCTCTTATTTCTTGCTGATCTCCAAAAAATCCCCAACTCACACTTCCCAAATATCACTAAATTACGTTCTGAATCATGTGTATGCAAGTAATCTTTGGTTGCTTCTAGTCTTCTAATTAAAAACACCTTTTCCTGGTCTAAAACCACTGTACCATAACGCAAAGCATTTCCTTCTGGACCTGCTTAAACTGGTGAAAAGTCTTCCTCTCTGAAGTCATCTGCCCTAGTTTCTCAAACGATAACAAAGACGTGGGAAATCATTCCTTTTCCTGTGTTAGGGAGAATTCTCTGTTAAGGCTAATTTCCCAAACCTAGTGAGTCCCCCAGCAGCTTTGCTGGATTTTTGGGGTTTGTTTTTTTCTCCTGCTAAGAGTGAGACTCTTTTCCTCCCACTCTTAGGCATGATTTGAGGTATGTATTTGACTCTTTGTGTGCTTATGGGCTATGGGGTCTTTTACCCCATAGAGTATCATCTGTTTTTTATGTGTGTTACACAGCACCCTCAGTGGAGTAACACAGGGGTGTCATAGAGACCCCCAAACATATACTCCATACCCTGGGACTGACTACTGTCTCGCAGGGCATGTACAGTCACCATTGACTTTACTAGTCCAAAATTGTGAACAGAACCATTACAAACCATCATAGTGTGGAAGTACTGGAAGGGGTTAATTATATTGCCCCTGGGTCTGTTTTCAAGGGGGCACTGTCCAGTCCCCCCTTGTCGAGTTTCTGGCTGATGACAGTGGTTACCATGCAAAATATTCCACCGGAATATTCTCTATGGGATTTTCATTGATTTTAAACGCACCACTTTTTGGTGCAATGTTAAAGATACCGCCGGTTTATTTATTTAATATTAAATCAACTGTCTTTTTGCCAGCACTCCGTCTCTGTAACTCTGTAAAGGTCAAGCCCTTTGTTCAACTATTTTGGCGGGCTTCTCCACAGAAGCCCTCCAAATGGTGCCACTCTGTCTGGGTTCCACAGGATGTGTGGGGAGGGGAATTGGCACCCTGGACTGCATTGCCTTAGCAACTCAAGTCTCACTCTGTTCTGATTGGGCCAGTGGTGAGCCGTCCGGACAAGAGTAGAGAAGTTTGACGAAGGGAAATAAACTTTTTGCCACAACTATGCCATCGCAGAGATTGAAACAAAGTCCCAGCCGACCTGGTCGAAAGCATTTTCTGCGTCATGTGCAATAGCAGCATATCCTTGTCTATCTTTCTTGTCTTTAGAGACTATGTAAAGGGCATCGAGCAATAGTCTTGCATTAGTGGAGATGTTGCGCCCATTCACATATCCCACTTGGTTGGATTTACTCAAAGCGGGAAGAGACGATTCAATTCTATTGGCAAGGATTTTAGCAAAGATTTTACTTTCAACGTTAATGAGAGATATTGGCAGATAATTACTGGGAAGAGTGTGGTCTTTGTCTGATTGGGGGAATAATATGAGAAGAGCTTCAGAAAATGAGCCAGAAGGGGATTTTGAGAGATAAATTAGGAGAATAACAATTTGAGTTTAGGGGTAAGGGAGTGGGCTAGACTATCATAGAATTCGGTAGTAAGACATTCCGGTCCAGGGGCTTTTCCTCTACCCACCCTTTAATGGCATGAGTGATCTCGGGAAATACAATATCACTATCTAAATGAGATAGGTCAGTTTGAGGATAGGAAGATCTGTTAACATTGTTGAGAAATGAATATATATTCTCAGATGGGACAGTTGTGTCAGGGGTATGTAAGTCGTGTGTGAAATGCCAGATGCATCCTTAATGTGTGATATATACAATCTTTTTTTCTAGTCTTCAGATATGAGGTAAGTGACTTACCGGCTTTATTAGACATCTGGAATATCTTGGTTTTATATTTTAAAATAGTCCCAGCAGCTAAATCAGTAAGCTCATTGTTAATTTAAAAGCGTAAGGCCATGACCAGACGGAGATTAATCGTGTTGGAGTTTTGATAATGATGTTGTTCAGCAGATGTCAACTGGGTATTACGATCATCAAGATGTTGTATGTGCAGCTTTTTTCCCCCGAATAAGCCATAATATGGCCTCTAAGCGCAGCCATAAACACATCCCAATTGTTCACCATGGAAGTATCACTATCGAGGTTGTCAGCATAGAATTGTCACAGAAATAGTTGAATAGACAGAATAAACTGCTGTAACAAATAATTATGATATTTCCATTGGGAGGATGGTTTGTTGATATCATCAAAGTTAAAGGAGGTGCCAACAGGGGCGTGGTCGGAAATAATAATGTTGCAGATTGTACAATCAACAATTGTACTCATGAGAGTTTTAGAGGAGAAGATGTAATCTAGGCGGGAGAGTGTCTTATGTGGAGATGAGTGAAATGTGTCGTCCAATTGTGTAAGATGGGAGAGCCTCTTAGAATCAATTAGGCCAGTTTCAGCAAGACACCCTACAAAGGACTTGTGAGATTTGGAAGCTTTGAATACACAACTAGATTTCCCATCTAGAAACAGGTCAAGGACCTGATTCATGTTCCCACACATAATAAGATAATTGAAATTATTTTTGAGAATCATTTGTTTGATGGAGACCCAAAAGCTGGGATCAGGTAGGGTGGTCCTATATATGTTGAGAATAGAGACATGCTCAGAGTCAATCAGGAGCTTGACCCAGACACAGCACCCTTTGGTGTCAGCATCTTGGCCCAGAATTTTAAATGGTGGTTTCTTGCTGAGCAGTATTGCGACTCAATTTTTCTTGGCTACCGCAGGGCTTGTACTGACCTATTTGACCCAGAGGTATTTGAGCTACATAGCTTCATTACTAGAAAGACGAGTTTCCTGTATGCATGCCACAGACGGCTTGAGTTTATTGAGGTGGGATAAAATCTTACATCATTTAAATAGGATTGTTGCAACCCTTAATGTTCCAAGTAATACACTTAAATAAAAACATTTATATGATTAGGTAATTGTAAAGACATAGTACAGATCAGTAGTGGGCAGAAAACACAACTATACCTGGAGGAAAGATGCCACGCAAGAACAACAAGCATCAATATAGTAAAGATACAGTTGTAACCTCATATACCAAGAAGAAGACATAAGCGGGAAACACATAAGGGATCAGGGAGAGGAGAAGGAAGTCTGATCAAGGACTGCAATTCTGAGACAAAAAGTGAGGAAAAAGCCTCAGATTCAGTCAAAACAAAAACATCTGCATATATGATAAAAGAATAAAAAGGGAGATCAGACCAGGAAGTGGAAAAAAAGGAAGAAAAATGCAACAGGGCTAGGTGACACCTACGGAGCCATCAAATAGAAAAAGAGGGAACACAGCAGGAGAGGGACGCCACAACAGAGCCCGTCCCACCAATGTTATGATATGAAGAAATAACGGCATTAAGTGATGTTCAAAAAATGGGCGAGATGATGAAAACCTCATGTTCCCGAAGAGCTAGAGGGATTTGCTGGTGAAGGTGTGTCCATGCTCTCTGTCTTGATGGAGTGTATAAAAGCTTTAAGGTCAGTCGGATCATCAAACATGGCAGAACATCCTTCATGGGAGACTTTGAGGGAGCATGGGTGATATAACCCATACTGGATATTGAGCTGCTTCAATGCAAGGCAAAAAGATTCACATTATTTTCTGCGTAGAGCTGTACTCCTTGCCACATCTTGTGAAATATATTATTTACTTCCATGCCAACTAAGAGATTTTTTTTCCTTAGATGTTGACATAATTACCTGGAGCTGGGTGTATTCAAGTAAGTAGAATATGAGGGTCCTGGGACGAGGGTAAGGGGATGCAGAGACTCTCAATGGACCAATACGGTGAGCTTGCTGTATATTGAATGAAGCTTCGATGGGTAAATTAAGAATGGCAGGCAGTAATTTATGCAAAAATGCCATGAGGTCTGATCCTTCACAACCTTCAGTCAGGCCTAATATCCAAAGATTATTGTGTCTGTTCTATTTTCTAAATCCTTGTTGTGTCTTTTGGGGGATACATCTTCCATAAGATCTACCCATCTCTCCACCTCCTCATTCTATCTTCAAAGCCCTACCATCTGGCATCTAATTGTTGGAGTTTTTGATTAGTGGTCTCAATGAAGGGCTTTAGTGCTCTGATTTCTAGTAGAATAGTCACGATAGCTGGATCGGTTAAGCTAAGCGTAGGTGGTGAGTCGCTTTTAGGCCTTTTCAAATCATTTGAGGAAAGATTGGAGTCTTTAATGGCAGGAATGGTTGATTGTTTTTGTTGGTTGCCATTGTTGCCACAGGTATCAAATGGGTAATACTCGGGGTAGAGACCACTGATTTAGAGGTACTGTGGATTCAGAACTAAGCAGCAGGTTCAAGGAAGAGCTTTAGTGACTGATAATGTAGAGGGTGGGAACACTTCCTTGAATAAAATGAACTTTTCACTTTATTTTGACTGTCCGCTTAATTAATAGTTGTCTTTTGTTTTTCTCCTTTCTTACCTACTCTAACAACATTCATTGAATGCAGCCAGACATTGAAAAATATATAATAATCATTAAAAGTCGTTGCACCACTCCCCCTCATTAATAGATTGTAAGGCTGCCTGGCGTTCTTCAGTACAATGTGACTGGAATAATGTTCACCTCACGCTGCAAAGAAAACTGATAAATAACTTTGAAATATTGCGTGTGAAACACTTATCTCACGTTTGTAAAGTAACTGCAGCTGTGTAGTGAGAAGCGTCCACAGGGGGTGGCGTTGTACTGGAGCAAGAGCCGATGAGGCCAGAGCTGGCGCGCTGTAGTGGGCAGAACGCTGAGTGTTTCTTCACGGGGGGCAGCCGATGTGAGGTGCTGCAGGCGACTGAATGGTGCCATTCTGCACGACGAACCTCAGAAGAACGGAATAAGGTTGGAGTATCCAAAGTAACCCAAAGTAGGAAAAATATGATGGTGAACACACAAATTGCCATATTTATGAGGGGATGAAACAGAACAGCTGTTCTAAGCGGCCATCATCCTTGGTGCCAGACCACGCCCCATTCCATTTACGTCTATCAAAGACAGTGAACAATTGTTGAAGAAGCCTTATTAACTTATTAAAAAATATTCTGTATGGGGGCTTGGCACAGTGGAGGATAGCCACCTAAACCTATCTCTCCCGCCCATGTACGCTACACATATATAATGATTCTGTAATACCCTTTGAGTATATTTTGCAATCTAAGTTTCCTCCGCTTAGACTATTAAAGTGTCAGAGCTTGATGTCTGCTGTTTCTTTGCTGCTTCTGGTCGCCGTGACATGTTTGGGGGACTTCAGACACAGCAGCGATGACTGCCATGAGGAGTGGAGTGGGTGTCTCTGTGACATAATGTCGCACGTTGAGCTGGGCCTCACCTTTCACAACGGACTGTACCATCTGATGGCTGAATAAGGGTATACATGTGGCAAGTTCTATATTCCTGCTCTTGGTAAAGAATTGGCTTATATAAATAGTTCTTCGCTGCAGCAGCATATTATGCTGTGTGATTAATCTAAATACCCTGTCCAAACTTGGTTGAATTTGGGCTATACCCCAGACGCATGCTCCTGGGACCTAGCTCTCGTTCGTACAGCCTACTAGGATATTTTGCTAGTAATTATGGCCTCTGGGAGAGGTGGGCAATCGGCTCCTCCAGCTGATAAAGATATACAAGCTTTGGCCCCTTCTACTTCTCATAAAAGGCAAAAAAGGGAATCCCCCCCCCCCTTGTGACCTGACCCTGGCATGATGTGCTTCTGCAGGAATTAAGGTCACTAAGCGTTTTATGGAAGCCACAAACCAAAAACTACAACAACCTGATGACAGATGTGTGTGTTTGAAAATAGGATGGGTAAAGTACAGAAAAACAGAATAAGTATTGTTCAAGATATCTCACCCAGAGTATTACACCTAGAAATGGTTGTCAAAGAACTGCAGAAGCATAATAAGGAATTGGGAAATAGGGGCAGACGTAGCAGCTTCGGCTATCTGGTCTGCCTGATGGCTGTGAAGGGAGTGATGCTTTTCTATTTCTACAGAAAATGCAACCTGATCTTCTTCTTATCCCACTAGAAGTAGTTCTTAATATTCCACGGATGCCAAACACGTTGATATTCTATCAAACTATCAGACAAGTTATTTTGCAGTCTAACCTCATTAATCTGATTGTTTGTGGTAACTTCAGCAACGTTATTAACCCCTTCCTGGATAGGAGATCTAAATGTATCTTTAAAAGTTCTATCTCGCACAAATCATGTACACATTGTATATCAGTGGTCAGGCCTTTTATGTACTTGGTGAGGGGATAGCCAGGGCCAATGCATTTGTCTTCGAAACAAGACAACACAGAGCAACACAGGTTCGAATCCCGATCCCACGCTTAGAATCCAATCTCTGGTATTAAGCACATTACAAAGACTAATGATAAATTATAAATTGTCTCATCCTCCTGACTTTGGGCCTCATTACAACCCCGGCGCTAAACCACCATGGTCCATGCCGGGGTCCGCCATGGTGAATGGCGGAATTACCGCCCCATTCCAAGGTTGGTGGGGCGGTAATTCCCCATTCACCATGGCCCCTTCCCCATTCCCATATTTGGCCCATAGGGCTCAATGGGAATGGGGAAGGCGCTAATTACAGCACCGTAAATTACGGTTCCGTAATTAGCTCCTAGGTCCCTTTGCGGGTTGGTTTTTTAATGCCTGCTAAAAGCAGGCGTTAAAGTGCAACCCGCAAAGGGACCTCATAATCAGGCGTTAAGGGTTTAACGGCGCTGACACCTTTTACGGCGCCGTTAACCCCTTAACGCCTGGGTTGTAAGCCCTGCCCCATGACATACTTTCACAGTTAGATCATATTTGTGTTGCTGAGACCTTATGCAGAACTATAATTGACTCAACATTCGAAATTATTATCATATCGGATCATGACCCTGTAATAACTTAATTTGACCTTCTGGATATTAAAACGCATCATTTTATATGGTATTCAATAATATCCTACTGCAGGATAAGAAGTTTGAACAATCGTTCCTCAGAATCTGACGGCAGTTTTTCTCTTATAATCATGACCAAGACACTTCCATGGTTAATAATTGGGATGCCTTTAAAGTAGCTTTAAGAGGCCATGTCATTGCAAATGCGAGCAAGCAGAGAAAATAACATAAAAAGGAGTTAGATGTGTTATTGTTTCAGCTCACTAATTCTGAAAAGCAATATTATCAATTCCCTACCAAGCATGGGCATCATAGAGTTTTGTCCTTATGCTTTCCAATTAATAAGATATTAACTGAACAACTTCAGGTGTCATTCTAAAATATAAATCTAAGAGTTACCAAAACTCTAACAAGGCCAGTAGAGCTCTTTCTTCTTACCGTAAAGCTAAAAAGGATAAAGGCTTCATCTCCCACATTAAAAATGATGGTTTTTCCACAGTCACGGATACAGAACGGATTATAGAAGTCGTTAAGAAACTCTATTGTAATGTGTACTCTCCTGATGCAGTATTCTCACCATCTAAGCTTAATTCCTTTTTTCAGAAAATCAGCAGAGACTCTTCTCGAAGATACATGTTGGTTTGGACAATAAGGTCACTATCATTGAAATTGCCCAGGACATCAACGACTTACAGAACGGTAAAGCCCCTGGCTTGGAAGGTTTATACATTGAGTTTTTTTGTCACTTCTCCAATGGAAGCACCTTTCATATGCCTTTCTAGCAGATTATTTTCATCTGGTACATTTGCTGAGGCACTATCAATTCCTTTCTCCAAAATCACAGAAAATGCAGATTTCCCAAAGAATTTTAGAGCAATATCCCTAATTATTGTTAAATGTAAGATATTTGCCAAAGTTTTCTCTAAAAGAATTGAATAATTTCTTCCCAAATTGTTGAAATCTGATCAAGTTGGGTCTATCAAAGGAAGGGATATTTCATCCAATGCTAAATTAGTATCTGATGTAATTCACCTTCTTAAGATTTATAAGAAAAGAGAGGGAGAGCTAGACTGTAATTGCTTTAGATGCTAAGAAGGTTTTTGATCGGGTTGATTGAAACTATCTTTGCAATGCCTCACTGTGGTATAGCTGTGGTGAAGGTTTCATATCCCTTGTCAAACTCCTTTATTCAGATCCCAGATCTTCATTTTTTATCAATGAACAGACGTCATCATTTTGTTCCTCTCAAAAGGGAAACTATACAAGGTAGTTAATTGTCTCGTATTTTATATGTCCTTTCTCTTGAGCCCTTATTGGAACTTATTAGGAGTGATTCAAATATCACAGGTATTGACAGTGGCAAACAGGAGACACAAATTGTTGCTTATGCCAATGGCATACTTATAGTTCTATCAAATCCTAAAGCCCATCCTCCTATCTTTTCTTCTGTTTTGTGCTATAAGCTCAATGGAGATAAACCCAAGGTCTTGCCCCTCAACCCATTTTGTCTTAAACACAAAATGTACGCTTTTGGTTTTAAATGTTGCGAACGTTCTTTTAAGTATCATGGCATAGAATATTCCACATCGGTTTGCAGCACCATTAAACTTAACACGAATGCACTCCTTTGCTTTAATTTTCGTTATTATACTTATATTATGCACCACTGACCCTGAGGCTTAAGGGCTTAAGGGCGCAAAAACAAGACAGACATCAAACATCATGACAGGGTGCAAATCATTGGGTGATTGTTCTAATAAAGCAGCAAACACAAAGAGAGTAACAAAAAAAGAGATTATCTGAAGAAAAAGGTCTTCAACTTTTCCCTGAACATTGCAGTTGATCTTAATTCCCCTAGATCAGCATTACATGCAATAGAAGCAGCTACGGAAAACGCACATTTCTTCACGTTAGTCCGTTTCTGAGCCTGGATTTTAAAGTGGTTGGTGTTATTAGATCTGAGATTGCAAACACTAGATTTAATTTCCAGTACTTCACTCAAATACACCTGAGTCAATCCCATCAAAGGCTTATGTGGAGTGCTTAGAGAGTTACCAGCTGCTTGGTCGCCTCTATACTTGGCTTTTAGAGACTATCGCAATGATGCTTTCATCCACTCTTCTTTATTATTGCAAATGCTCCCTGTTGCCCCTCCCGCTACATTTTTTAGATACATCAATTTAATCCTGATTAACGTTTTCAGGAGAATGGGGAAAAATAAGAGAATTGCAATCAGTAAATTCAAGGCTCCCTATGAAAACAGTAGTATCCGATTTCTGGACTTTGAGTGCTATCAGAATGCATTTTTATAACAGGTTCGTATTTGGTTCACTCCTTCTGGGGGCTATGATTTGCCAGTTGGCCTATTCTAAAAAAAGAAATGATTTCCCCAATTCATATTTGTGATATGCTCTAGCCCTATTAAAGCCGCCACTAATGCCCTGAAGGCTTTCCTCTTCCCCTTGTCAAGGTCTCCGTCCCATGGGTTCACACTGTTAACGGAAGGGCTCTTTATTGGATGCTCTTGCTAAACAAAGGCATCAGGTATATGCATAACAATTTTCAGGGACCCAATATGAGATCCTTTCATGATATTACAGAAAATGTCTCTTTACCTTTGTCTGATCTCAATTTCTCAATAACTTAACGAATGCATTCCACCATTATACTAGTAATTAAGTGGTACCTGATCCCACAAGAGTACAACACTTAGCCACAGCTTCTGAAGTTAAAGCTGCTAAATTATAGACCTTTCTGTTGCATATCAGGCCTCAGAATATGAAATAGCTTTCTGGATCCCAATGGAAACAGGATTTCAGTGAGGTGTTCGATGAAGAGAGTTGGTCGTTGTAGTGGCCTCAGGTGGAACATCAGACACAACCTCTTCTTTATTTTGCACAGAACAGATCTAACCCTGATAAAGTTACATAAGACTCAACCTGGGTCGGATTGAATTGTTGGTCATGTAAGAATAATCCGGGTTCCTTTACACATATGTTATATGAACGTTCCTATATTCATGGGTTTTGGCAAGATGTTTGGAAACTCTTCCCCTGTCCTTCACAAATATTCTACTTGGTAGCTTTGCATTCAATAGAGATGAAGTTAATATTTCATTTATTCTTTACAATATTTTTTATTACTATTGCAATCGGGTCAGCCCGTCAGATAGAACAGTGAGTCTCTTGTTCGTGCAGAGTCTGCCGACGCAGGTTCGAATCCCGGCGGGGCTCAACTCAGCCTTTCATCCTTCCGAGGTCAATAAATGAGCACCACACACCGTGGGTAATAATAAGCAGCGCTCAGATGCCTGAGGGTTCATAGCGCTATATAAACAATGTATGGTCAGACTTCTTAACTAAACATGGTTCCAAATGGTTCCATTCCACTAATTATCTAACCTTTCATAACATGCCTGCACATGGCTCGTGAACATTTTGTGACGATCTATCTTCTGCCAATGCAGTTTTGAACTTATCTCTAATTGTTGTATTTGCAGCTGGTTTCTCTTAAATAATTGCACGATACTTCTCCATTTGATGTATTCATGTTTGCAGTGCACATGATGAGGCGCTGTACAATCCCGCGCAATAGATGCAGTATATGTATTATCTTCCTTTTTAGCATTTATATAGCGCTACGAACCCTCAGACATCTGAGCGCTGCATACCCAGGGTGCAAACCTCAACATGAATCTATGAATGATAATCTAACAACATATTAAACTGATGTGAACTCTGCACATACCGGACGAATGTCAGGACCCTAATAGGCACAAAACAGAAAGCCTGTTGCTTTAGTTCAAACCCGTGGAAGTCTGTACTAACTAGAATGTATGTCACTAAAAGTGAGAACCACTGTCAATCAAAGAACGGGTTAAGAATAAAACCAACAACTATTTCAAACAAACACAAAGGGGGTAATTCATAGAATCCAGCACAGAAGAAGCAAACGCGGGCAGCGCAGAGAGGGAGCGTGCACCAGCGTGCGCAAGCCGAGTGTGGTAAACAACATTCTGGCGCACTGCGTATTCATGGATTTCCCAAGCCATTTGCAGCCGTGGCGACGCGAACAACAGTAGCGCCAGTTATGCCCCAAGAACGCCCCATGCGCAAGAAAAAGCCATAGAAATCCCCAATAGGGCGCAGAGGGCTGTGCTAACACTGGACCAATTTACAGGCCCCCTACACTGTAATCGCATGAAAAAATACACGTACCCGGCTCGCGGCAGCCAAAACGCATGAAAATATACTTGCGCACCCCCTTCAATACACGTAACCCGCTCGCGGCAGCCAAAATGCGAGAAAATCTCCCCACTGTTAGGGAGAATTCTCATTTATGGCTAATTTCCCTTACCTAGTGAGTCCCTCAGCAGCTTTGCTGGATTTCAGGGGTTTATTTTTTCCACCTGGTAAGAGTGTGAGCCTTTTCCCACTTTTACATGTGTTTTACCATGTGTATTTCTACTGTTTGTGTGACCTGAGCCCCACTTTGAGTGTGTGTTACACAGCACCTTGCGTGCAGTGACACAGGGTTGTCTTTGAGACTTCCCACCGACTGCATTTTTCTGGGGCTGACTACTGTCCCCCAGAAAGAGGTAAACTTGCCATTTACTTTGTGTAAATGGCAAGTTTACCTTTTACCATTTAAAACTACAGACCCAGTACACCCCATCTTACATGGATTATTGGAAAGGGTTAAGGCCTAGCCCTTTTGGTCTGTGCCTCTATGAGCTTTATTTTGCTCTCTTAACACTAAGAGCCTCATCAGGAGTCTGGCGGTAACCCTTAAATGCGGCGGTAGCGCTATTACCGCCACATTTAAGGGTCCACCAGATCATGGCTTTGGCGGATTTCCCCCCAGCTCTGAGCTGGGGAGAAATCTGCGGCAAAATTGCTGATTTTTGGCAAAATTACCGCCGACGGGAAATCCACTGACGGTAATAGCGCACATTTTTCCCATTGGACTCAATGGGGAATGAGGAATTCCCGATTGGGCCCAATGGGGAATGGGCAATAACCCTTCCGCCAAACCCGTGATCCGGCGCTAATAGCGCCGGGGGGTTTGGCGTTAGGGCTATTAGCGCTGGCGCTAATAGCGCCGGTGTTACCGGCCAACTCGTGATGAGGCCCTAAGACTTGGCTGGTGGCAGTGGTACCTACCCTAACTTATCTACCGCATTTATACTATATAAACGTGGTACTGTTTTAGGCTATTATATTAGCCTCAAACCTAAACCCGCTTGACCAAATACTTTTTATTTCAGCTCCGGTTGGGTTTTATTGCCATTTCTTTTTGTTAAAGACCTTCTTGTGTTTTACTTTGCGCGGCAAACCCGGTTTGCCTAGTTTGTTCACCGACCTTGGGCATGCTTGTGTCCAGAAACCCTCCTTTGGCGTCTGGGTGTCTAGGTGAGCTGAATGTGGGGGAGGGGTGAAGTCACCGCCTGCACAGGGTCTCCTTGCAGACCCAAGTCGCACATTGTCTTGATTGGCTGAGGTAGTTGTCCGGGCCGGACTCCCCCCCGATAAGTGATTGACAGCCAGGCTGTGTGAATGGGGGATTTTGGTATAAAAGGCAGGACTCTTGAGCTCGAAGTCAGAGTCGCCACTGGAACAGAAACAAACTGAAGAGAAGCAGAGAAGAAGACGGATGCTGCAACTCCCGAGTCCCGGTGAAGCCCTGATGCAGTCCTGAGCTATCTACCCTTCAACGACAAGAGAAGATCCAGTCCGGAGTATTCTTCCCTTGAGCCTGGTGGGATCAACTAGCTCACCTTCACAGGCAAAGGATCCTCTTCTTTTTGTCGAAATCGCTGCACACAACTGTAGTGGTCCGGATAGCCATCTGAAGAGCCTTTCCTGTTTTAAAGGAGTGCACCTTTTATTCAATGTTGCTTCGCTGCTGCTGGCCTCATCCCTGGGTAGTGCAGCTCGCACCAGATGTCCTCCTTCTTGTCCCCACGACTGAAGCTTCAGGAACCGTGAGTCTGCAGAAACTACCAGGAACAACTGCCTTGGCACCAGCTCTTCTTCATACGAATAAGGTACTGTGTCCGACTTCGTGGAACTAGGGTGAACCCTTTTCTCCTCACCAAAGGCTTGTCTGTATCTTCCTTCCCTCTTATAACTTTTGCTTCCCTTTTGTCAATATCTAAGTAGTCCTGGCAATCTCGAATCGTGAACTGTTCTAACCTTGTGATCCTCTACAACAGGAACCCTTTCCCATTGACACTGGCGCAGGCCTATTGACTTTTATCTGCATTTTAGAAAGTGTCTCTTGATTCTATATACCTTGACAAAAGTATTGCCTATGATTTTTATCCCCAACTCTCTTGTGTTAATTCATGTGCTAAGTGTGTTTGACTACGGTAACCTTTCTGTTCGCCGGTACGCTTCTCTTTCATAAGACCGGACTGTCATTACTGTCAAAAAGTGATTGCGTGATAACCCCCGGTAACATCTTCGTTTCACAACATCGGTCTGTCAAATCCAAAGGTACTTACCTTGAATTGTTCTGCACAAGGGGAATTGGTTGTGTGTAGTGTATTTGAAGTGAGGTTTTAATTTAATAGAAATGAAGTGTTTAGTGAACAGATAGTCTAAAAATAAATGTTCTTTTACATTTTAACCAGAAACCTTGAGTCAGTGTTTGTTTGAGTTACAGTAATTGTAGTCCTTGTGTTATCCCTATTACTGCTCATTTGCTCTTGAGAGAAGCCTGGCTGCTCCGCTACTGCTACCACTATAACTGTGTAGTACAGACGTGTACCAAAGGTAAAATTGTACTACCAACTGTAGTCTTAATCTTGTGTAGTGGTCCCTAAGGGCACTGCCCAGGATTCTGACTAACACCCACGCACCCCTTTCAATACACGTACCCCGCTCGCGGCAGCCAAAACACATGAAAATGTACTTGCGCAGCCCCTTGAATATGCGTACCCACTTGCGGCAGCCAAAACGCGTGAAAATTTCCCCACACACCCCCTTCAATACGCATACCCAAAATGCGTGAAAATCAATTGGCGCACCCCCTTGAATTTGCTACTCCGCCTGCGCCAGGCAAATTGCGTGGAAAAAGTCCCCCCTGTGGTGTGGGCTGCCTGCGGGTCATGGTCAGGGGTGATGGGCTGGCTGTGGGGCATGGTCAGGGGTGTAAGGTGGTCCCCTGTGGTGTGGGCTGCCTGCAGGGCATGGGCAGGGGTGATAGGCTGGCTGCAGGGCATGGTCAGGGGTTTAGGGGGGCCCTGTGGTGTGGGCTGCCTGCAGGGCATGCCCAGGGGTGTAGGGAGGTCCCCTGTGGTGTGGGCTGCCTGTGGGGCATGGACATGGGTGTAGGGTGGTCCCCTGTGGTGTGGGATGCCTGTGGGGCATGCTCAGGGATTTAGTGGGGGGCCTGTGGTGTGGGCTACCTGTGGGGCATGTCCAGGGATGTAGGGTGGTCACCTGTGGTGTGTTCTGCCTGTGTGGCATGGGGTGTAGGGTGGTCCCCTGTGGTGTGGGCTGCCTGCAGGGCATGGTCAGGCTGGATTGGCTGCCTGCGGGGCATGGTCAGGGCTCTAGGGGGGCCCCTGTGATGTGGGCTGGCTGCAGGGGGTGCATATGGCTCCTCACCACACTGGTGTGTGAATCTGAGGGTACGCGAGTGAGCTGTCCATGTGATTTCACTGGCGGGAGCGAGGTATGTGTATTCCGGTGTACACAAGTGCGCTTTACACGCAATTTCACTGGCACGAGTGGGGTACTTGTATTCCGGGGTACGCAAGTGAGTTTTTCATGCGATTTTGCTGGCGGGAGCGGGGTACATGTATTTTGGGGTATGCGAGTGAGCTGTCCACACGATTTCGCTGGCCCGAGCGTGGTATGTGTATTCCCGTGTACACAAGTGAGCGGTCCACGCGATTTCACTGGCGCGAGGGGGCTATGTGTAGTTTGGAATACGCAAGTGAGCTTTTCACAAGATTTCGATGGCAGGAGCAGGGTACGTGTATTCCGGGGTACTCGATTGAGGTTTTCATGTGATTTCGCTGGCGGCACCGGGGTAAGTGTATTTTGGGGTATGTGAGTGAGCTGTCCACACGATTACGCTGGTGCGAGCGGGGTACGTGTATTCCCGTGTACTCAAGTGAGCGGACCACGCGATTTCACTGGCGCGAGCGGGCTATGTGTATTCTGGGGTACATGAGTGAGCTTTTCACGAGATTTCGATGGCAGGAGCAGGGTATGTGTATTCCGGGGTAAGCAAGTGCTCTTTACATGCAATTTTGGTGGCGGGAGCGGGGTACGTGTATTCCAGAGTACGTGAGTGAGATTTACATGCTATTTCACTGGCGTCAGCGGGGGACGTGTATTCTGGGGTACGCGAATGCACATTACATGCAATTTGGCAGTGTGGGCCCTCTCAGGTGTGCCTTCCCCCCTCCCCATGCCCCGCAGGCAGCCCACACCACAGGGGAGCACCCTACACCCTAGACCTTGCCCCGCAGGCAGCCCACACCACAGGGGACCGCCCTACACCCATGACCATGCTCCGCAGGCAGCCCACACCACAGGGGACCACCCTATACCCCTGGGCATGCCCTGCAGGCAGCCTACACCACAGGGGCCCCTCTACACCCCTGACCATGCCCTGCAGCCAGCCCATCACCCCTGTCCATGACCTGCAGGCAGCCCTCACCACAGGAGACCACCTTGCACCGCTGACCATGACCCGCATGTATCCCACACCACAGGGGTCCACCCTATACCCCTGGGCATGCCCCCCAGCCAGACCACACCACAGGGGCCCCTGCTACACCCCTGACCATGCCCCGCAGGCAGCCCATCAACCATGTCCATGACCTGCAGGCATTCCTCACCAAAGGAGATCACCCTGCTCCCCTGACCATGCCCTGCAGGCTGTCTACACCTCAAGGGACCACCCTACACCCCTGACCATGGCCCACAGGCAACCCATCACCCCTGCCCATGACCCGCAGGCAACCCTCACCACATGAGACCACCCTGCACCCCTGACCATGCCCCGCAGGCAGCCCACATGGCACCATGTACTTGTGAGCCCCAACTCATGTCCCCCCCACCAGTGATGGGCACCTGCCAGCAGGCCCCAACTAACCCCACCACACACCCATTGAGGACAACCTGACAGCAAGCCCCGACTCATGTCCCCCACACCAGTGACTGGCACCTGCCAGCAGGCCCCAACTCATGTCCCCCCACCCCACCCCTATTAACAGCAACCTGCCAGCAGGCCCCGACTCATGTCCCCCCACCCCACCCCAGTGACGGCAACCTGCCAGAAGGCCCCGACTCATGTCCCCCTTCCCCATTGACTGCAAACTGTCAGCAGGCCTCGACTCATGTCCCCCACCCCACCCCTATTAACAGCAACCTGCCAGCAGGCCCCGACTCATGTCCCCCCACCTAACGTGCTCTCAGAATAGAGTCCCATGTCAGAAATGCCAACCCAAATCCCACCCCACGCCGCAGCACCCTAGTCCAAACACACGACCACATATTGTACCCCCTCCCCAGTAAAAGCGCAACGCCTTTACCTTCAATAAAGCACACACGTGCACCCAAAGACATATCTAACAGAGCCACACAGTGTTGACACATGACAGAGGCAATGGACAGTGTCACATGCTCAAAACTAATGAGCGTAGACCACGCCAATAATGAAGATTTGTGAAATGTATTAAAAAGAAAACAAAATGACAAAATCAAAAACACACATGCAAATGAAAAAATTATCAAACTAATAGCAAAAAGAAAAGGGATTCCAAGGAAAAAGAAAAATCGATGAAATGAAAACTGTAAAGTCAAAAATGTCCGGAACTATTCACAAAGTAAGTCACAAGGGTCCATGATACCAAAAACAAAGGAAACCTATCTAAAAACCTATCAAAAACAGAACTGAAGAAGGAGGGGCAAAGTCTGTGGACTCCAAATCATAAATAAAAAGAAAGGAAACCTATGCCTAAATAACTATGTACAAAGGCGGCGGGCTAGTCCGAGGGCTCACTTCTTGATGTTCCGGGTCAGGGCATCATTGAACTCCATGTCGATGTCCCGGAGGTGGGCCTGTTCCCGGGCCTCGAGGGCTTGCAGGGATGTTGCCATGGACTCCTCCAAGTCCCTGCGAGTTGCCACGAGGCTCTCAGCCCGCCTCAATGCCCGGTCCATGGAGTTCTCCGCCCTGACCATCGTGAGCTGTGCCCCCTCGGCCCGCCGCCGCTCTGAATCGATTTGCTGGCCCAACCACTGACACACGGAAGAAACTTCCAGTCCTGGGTCCTCCTGCCCGCCGGCCGACGCCAGCCCCCAGGATGTTGTTGGCCCGAGTGATGACGCCTCCCACGCCGAGCCTGCTGCTGCCTCAATGCCAAATTCCTCTGCCACCACAATGGCCTTCGGGATGATGGTATCCCCTGGCGCCGTCGTGCACGTGCCCTGCTTGATGATGCCTGCACATCCTCCAATTGCTGGGGTCCTGTTGGTGGTGTGACCACCCCTGCTGGGCCTCCGACTCCCGACTGTGGCAGGGATGTGTTCTCCACCAGCCTGTCCGTGGACTCTGTTAGGGAGAATTCTCATTTATGGCTAATGTCCCTCACCTAGTGAGTCTCTCAGCAGCTTTGCTAGATTTCTGGGGTTTACTTTATCCACCTGGTAAGAATGTGAACCTTTTTCCCACTCTTACATGTGTTTTCCCATGTGTATTTCTACTGTTTGTGCGATCTTGGGCTCTGGAGCTACACCACTCCATGAGCCCCATTTTTTGTGTGTGTTACACAGCACCTTCCGTGCAGTGACACAGGGTTATCTTTCAGACTTCCCACTGACTCCATTTTTCTGAGGCTGACTACTGTCCCCCAGAAACATGTAAAGTTGCCATTAACTTTATATAGTCACTTTAAACTGCAGACCCAGTACCTCATTTTACATGGAGTATTGGAAAGGGTTAATTCCAACCCCTTTTTGTCTGTATCTCTTGGAGCTTCGTTTTGCTCCCTTAACACTAAGACTTGGCTTGTGGCAGAGGTACCTACCCTAACTTTTCTACCGCAATTATACTACATAAACGTGGTACTGTTTTAGGCTATTGTGTTAGCCTCGAACATAAACCCGCTTGACCAAATACTCTTTCTTTTTGCTCCAGTCGGGTTTAGTCACCATTTCTTTTTGTTAAAGTCCTTTTTGTGTTTTGCTTTGTGCAGCAAACCAGGTTTGCCTTCTTTGTTCACCGTCTTTTGTTGGGCTTCTGCCAAGAAGCCCTCCTCTGGGCGCCTGGGTGTCTAGGTGGGCTGATTGGAGGGTGGAGTGTAGTCACCCCTTGCACAGGGTATCCTAGGAAACTCAAGTCGCACTTTGCCATGATTGGCTGAGGCGGTTGTCGGGGCTGGACAACCCCCCTGCTGCGTGATTGACAGCCAGGCTGTGTGAATCGGGGATTTTCGCATAAAAGGCAGGACTCTTGGGCTGGAAGTCAGACTCATCACTGGAACTACAAGGAACTGAAGAGAAGCGGAGAAGAAGACGGCTGCTGCAACTACCCCATCCCGGTGAAGCCCTGCTGCAGTCCTGAGCTATCTACCCTTCGATGACCAGAGAAGATACAGTCCGGTGTCTTCTTCCCTTGAGCCTGGTGGGGTCAACCAGCTCATCTTCCACAGCCAGAGGATCCTCTTTGTGGTCTAAATGGCTGCACACTGCTATAGTGGTCCGCATACCCATCTGAAGAACCTCTCCTGTTTTTTTAAAGGAGCGCACCTTTTATTCACCGTCACTGCTGCTGGCTTCATCCCTGAGTGGTGCAGACCCTTCCAGACGTCCTCCTTCTCGTCTCCACGACCGAAGCACCAGGAACCGTGGATCTGCAGGAATCGACCAGGAACAACTGCCATGGCACCAGCTTCTTCCTTGAATAAGGCACTGTGTTCTGATTCAAGGAATTATGGTGAATCAATTTTCCACCCCAGGTGGAAAAAATAAACCCCAGAAATCCAGCAAAGCTGCTGAGGGACTCACTAGGTGAGGGAAATTAGCCATAAATGAGAATTCCCCCTAACACTCGCCCACCCCAGACTAAGGGACAGGAGGATTTGATCCACTCCTGGATGGATCTCATACGTCTAGTCGGTTATAAATATCCTAGAGAGACCATCAGCATTTTGTGGTGACTTTCTGCTCTGTGCTCAATGGTAAAATCAAAGGTTATCCTTTGTAAGCTATATGACCGACACACCCTTTGAGAGACATCTTTCTTTTTTAAATCTGTAGGGGATCTGGTTGACCAGTCCCTCAGAAGTTGGTACAACTCCTGAACCTGTGATAGGCTTGTTCAAGGGGTCCTTATGAAAGGATTCCCTTAGATCTAGAGGGGCCTTCCATTCTCCCCCCGAAAGGCAGGTGGAGCTCCAGCAGCAGGCAACACTTTCCACGTTCCCCTCACTCAGGCAGAACATGTTGGCCACCAATAGGGACCGACGGGCTGAACTAGGGGCTCTGCGCATAGCCATATCTTCAGAAACACAAGCCCACGGGGATGCCCTGAGGGAGGATAACATCTCCCTCAGAGCTACTCTGGGTGCACTTGAGGTGTCCCGGAGTAGACGGTCAGAATAGCAGCTGGAGCAGCTAACACGCACAATCTCAGCTGAGCTCCAGGCAACCAGTGAGGAGATCCGTGCATCACGTGAGGCCTTGCATGCAGAACTATGTGCTTCCCGTGATGTGCTGCATGGGGACCTCTGGACCATCATCCTGCAGAACCAAACCTTTCAAACCTGCATGCTTTCTGCCATGGAGGAACATGCCAGTTGTTTGCATGGTCTGCCTCCCATACCACGCTCACCATCTCATGTAGCAACAGAGGGTGATGACAGCGGCAGCAGTTGTTCCACTATCGGGGAGCCATGCAGCCCATGAGTTTAGTTTAGTTTAGTTTAGTTTGTTTATTTATTAAGCGCGTCCGAACCCTCAGGTAGCTGGGCGCATAATCATGTGCACAACAGAATTACATATCGTTACACAAACACATTAATACCGCAGTAAAAGCAGGGTGCATACATTAGTCCAGGCTCTGAGCAGTTACATACAGAGAACAGAGTATGCGGAATGCCTGGTGCAAGATACATTACAGTGTAAAGTGAGGACCGAGTTACAGGGTGGTCCTGAATATGATTTAGATAGGGTAAACATTTCTACATGGTGGAGAGGGCATGAGCCCATGGAGGGATTTTCTTTTCTCAACATCCACACATGTGGGTATTTGGGTGCACCCTGCACCTCCTCCCTCCTGGGTGGTGTCCATCCCACCCCAATCCCCCGGGCGACCCATGGCCATTTTCTTTTCTTTTTTAATTTTTGTTTTTCCTCTTTTTATGTCTATTGTGCATTCATGTTAGAGTGTGTTGCTTTGTGTGGCACCCGTATGCATCCACAGTGTGTTCCAGCTGGGCCCATATAGGCTTGTCTTGTGTTTGTGTTTGAGGCTTGGGGTCCAGACACATATGCCACTCTTGCTTCCCCTTTCCATGGGCTTGCAAGGGTGGCACCGTGTGACAGTAACTTACACAGAGGCATTGGGCTTCCATCAGTTGTGTGGCCAGTCTGTAGTCCAAACTGTGTATACACCCCTAGTGGGGATTACTGATGATTTCTCCACTGCATGGTTGATTTGTATATTCTATTACATATTGCTCATTATGCATATTTGCAAGTAGCTTCTTCATGTCTAACCTTGCCTGTCTCCATTGCAGACGCAGTTCATGCTGTATGCAGTACCCTGCCACATTTACCTACCAGCAACACACTGAAGATGGGAGGGGTCGATGTGCTGCCTTTGTCAGGTTGACACACTTGGACTATTGTGATTGGTCACTGTCAGGAGTCACCACTATTGGGTCCAGCATTCTTGTTTTGTCGTGCTGGTAAGTAAATGTTCATGTGTGCAATTTCTTTTTCATATGTGAGAGGTAATTGTCTGTGGCCTGTTTACATTTGTGACGGTGCACTTTGTGACAGTTGAGTCATGTGTTGTGCATTTATTTGGTTGCTTTCACATTGCATGCCATGCCATGGTGTCTCGGGCGGGTGACATGGGGTTTGGGAGGGGTTGGGTGACATACCAGTATTTGGGTGTGCTGCTTTGCGAGATGGGTAGTCCTTTATGCAGCATGAATGTGTGCCTTTTACTGACACAGCATTGGCTCTGTTCAAGTAGGTAGGGATGCGCACAATGTAGCACTTCCAGGGAAACAATCTCAGGGTGGTGTAGTTGTGACAGTTGACTGTCCCTTTGTCATCATTGATTGTTGCCTGGTATGTGCCAGGCCTGTGTGCACTCTGTAGGGGTTGGATTTTAGGTGAAAAATGTTGCCACACGCTGGGTATCGGCTGCCTCGCCATGTACCCTTTCCCCAACCATGCACAGTGGCTGCGCATGTGGTTGTGGTTGTGGGGGCACCACTATCTCCACCAGTACTCCACGCAGGTTTGCAACGTTGTGCAGGACACATGCCGCCACAATGATCCTTCACACTACTGGGGGCACATATAGCTGCTGGCCACCAGAGCGGTCAAGAGATTGGAAACTTGACTTGAGCACTCCGAATGTGCGCTCCACTATCCCCCGGGTTGCAATATGGGCTGTGTTGTATATTACCTCAGGTGGTGTGTTGGGGTTCTGTATTGGCGTCATCATGTAGGTGCTCAGAGGGTAGGCACTGTCCCCTGGGGAGGTGATAATGGTTGTCATTAGTTGGGTTTTGCCATTTCTCTGTGTGTGACATGCATGCATGTGCACAGGCGGCCTTTGTACTCACCAATGAGCCATGTGTCGCCATGCCTCCCACCTTCCAGGTCCCGGTTTAGGGGTGACATTCTGAATATGAAACTATCATGGGTGGCCCCTGACAGAAGTGATTATTCCCTTGGCATCGCATACCACCTGCACGTTGATGGAATGCCAGTGGTTGCGGTTTCTATAGATGTGCTCAGTGGCCCTAGGAGGACGTAGGGCCACATGGGTGCAATCAATGGCACCTAGCACTTTGGTGAAGTGTGCCACCCTATAGAAGTCTTGCATCACGGCCTGCCTTTCTGCGGATGTTCTGGGCATGTATATATGCCTGCTGACTAAGGGGCATGCAGTCATGATCGCCAAAACCTGGTGAAGGCAGCGTGACTGCGTGGGCTGTGAGACGCCCCCAAATATGGCACTTGTCCATTGAAATGTCCAAGTGGCCAAGAAATGCAGTACATTGAGCACCATTTGCAAGGGGCTCAGTGCTTGGGAGCACAGGGTGGGTGATGTGAGGTCATCCTCCCTCTCACTCAGCAGGTTGAGTATTATGTGAGGTGGAAACCTGTACCTCCCATACACCTGGTCATCAGGCATCCCAAAAAGACTGTTCCTGGGTAAAAAAATGCAGGGCCTGTCTATCCTCCTCCTCCTGCGGTGTCCCACGACCACTGCTCCAAGGAACGGTACATTCATTGTAGCAGTATGAGCCTGGTTGTTGTTTGCGCGCACTTTTATGCTGCGCGGGTGCACTTACACCAGCTTCCGCCTGGCGTATGTGTTTCCGGATTAGCGCGTCTTTTGTGGCGCACAGGTTTCCTCAGTTTGAATCCATCAATATGTGTTGTTAGCGCACGTGCGGGCGTTGCAACGATTTGGCAGTGGTACTTCCCACGTAACTCCCACATTTTACTGTGTTGTTCCCAATCCCTGTTTAGGTGTGCGCGCTGGCATGTGTGCACCTTCACTGGCCGTCTCGCACACAGTCTTTGTGATGTCGCAATGACGTGTGCGCCACGCATGGATTCAGCTCATATCACAGGTAAGTCACGCACATGCCTTCCATGAATCGACAAACGGCGCTTGCGTGGTTTTAACACACGTGCGCTGTGATTTTCACGCTTGTGCCCCCGTTTTCAGCGCACATTAATTCCATGAATTACCCTGAAAGTGTGGAAATTCACACTTATTTAACATTAGGTATCACTTTGCCAGCGCCAGAGTATAACAATTGGATTTCAGTCACAATAACACTTGGACTGCAGGAGCTTCTGAGATCCCGATACAGGCGGCAGGCAACAAACAGAAGGCACCAAAGCAAGCACCTTTAGAAAACAAGTCAATAGCGCAGAGACCCACAGTTCCCATAAACTCCAACCAACTCTCCTTAATCTATGCAATAGTGCATAGAGACTAAGGACAGGCATATCACATTATGCCACCATGTGTTCGGCCAGAAGCTGGCCTCTAGTTACAGCCATTCCTTTAGTCATATATTATCCCTGGAAAATTAGTTACTTTCCACAGTAACAGATCTGATTAGGCTGAATGTTAGCTCACCCAATAGATTACCAAATTATTGGTTGCTACAGTACGTTCTGAATATGTGATGTTTATGTGCTGTCGCCTTCAGCCCCTTTGCTTAAAAGCTGTAAGCTGGACACATTGATCCCTGTTTATTTTCTGGGTCCTTCCTTCTAATCTCCTCTGCCCGTCATCCTACGTGATTCAGGGAATTATGGGCATAATTCCCTGAACGTTTCCCAATGGGGCTTTGCCATTCTATGACAAGACTGGAGGCGAGCATTATGCTTCAACTTCTTTTATTACTATTCCTCAGCCGTTTCCACAAACCAATAACAACACTGCAAAAATGTCCAAAGTGACTTTTCTTTTCTTAGAAGTGCAATCCCCATAGTCTCTCTTGTCCATCTCCCTCCATGCTCAGCTATGACCACTTCCTTTCCCTGAGCTCCTCTTCTCTTTTACTGCCCTTCAAGCAGATAAGTACTATTTTGCTCATCTCCCTATATGACATGTGATTGTAGATTTGCTTAAGTAAATTCAAACATTATGACATGTGATTGTGGAGTTGCTTAGTGAATTCAAACATGGTTTGCAATTGGGGGCACAAGAAATTGACAGCCTAGACAATTCAAGGAGATATTTGTGTGAAATACTTAGCAACGTGGTCGCGAGGATGCGTAGTTCGCTGTTGCACTGCGTGCGGTCTCCTGCTTTCTTATTGCGCACCAGTGCGACTTTCGGTTCAGTGCAGGCTCCCTCCTTTTGGGGGGCGGAGCCAGTGCTCTACGGTCGAGCTCTGCGTCACATTATCTCTTCGACGCAGAGCGAAGAGCACGGAGAAAAGCCGGGCCGGGTGATGATCGTTTCTCCAGCTACTACGTAGCATGCTAAAGGAGAACTATTTAATTAATGAGAAGCAGGAGAAGCATCATATGGCGACACGCTCACCACTCGCCTAGAGGGCGTGAGACAGCTGACACACTGAGTGCAGATCTGGAGCAGAGAGACTCCCTCATACACGTCAAGAGGTACAAAGCCTTTTCAAAGCCTTCCCCCAGAGGGCAGTGAACGGAATAAGCCCATCACAGGCATTTTATGCAACACAAGTCTGGTGCAGCCACATACCAAAAAATAAATACAATAAATAATATTCATAATAATAATAATAATAATAATAATAATAATAATAATAATAATAATAATAATAATAATAATACATTTTAAATTAGGAAACTGAGTGGACTTAATACTGTGAGAGGACCTGAACTTTCACTAGAAGCACCAAGCTAGTGAAGTGGGCGTGCTCAGGCACCTGTATCAGGTATTCCAGGCACACAGCAACCTCCCAGAATGTCTGCATTTGAATGGAGTGAAGAGGAGCAGTTATTGGACTTAGCTGCCAGCTTCTAGGAGGTGCTGGGGAATTCACTAGTAGATGCTGTGGCTCAAGGGGTGAAACCCCTACAAGATAGGCTGGAGACTTTGGAAGCAATCCTTCACCAGCCCAAAGATAGCACCGTAAGGACAGAGAGTACGCCCAAGGAACCCTCTGATGCAGGGTTTAGTGGGAGTACTAAGGCCCAAAAGAGGAAAGCCTCTTGTGACCCCCAGGGCCCTTTGGATGTGTCAAAAGAAAAGGCCCCAGAATTTGTCTATGCTTTTGCAAAGATCAGAGAAGCATATTTGCAGCGTCAGGCAGTGCTGAACCTCGCGACACCCACTTCAGGGGAAGAAATGGGTGGAGAAGATGACCCAGGCTCAGAAGAGGAGCCAGTGGAAGGTGACCTGTCCTCCCACGAAGAGGAAGAGACAGTAGAAGACGATTGGGTCAGACCCAGCGGGGGACAGAGAGCCCGCAAGGAAAAGCACCTCGTGGAGGGCCAGGAAGACATGTTTGACCCGGACAGCATCCGGAAACCCGATGTCCTCAGACTTGCAACTATTCCCCCCAGAGTTGCGCAATACATGACCATAAGATTGAGGAGAGCTCTCGACAAGGAGGTGAGACAGCGCAGAATGCCCCAGTCTAGACCTTCCGGGTAAGGTAGCCGGTACTCCCAAGCTGGACCCCAAAATGCTTATATTTGTGTCCAAGATCAGTAAGGTCCCCCGGAAGGGTATCGACAGGTCCTGGAAGAGCTGCCAGGAAAAAGTGCTAGACTTAGCTGGGCCACTGGCAAAGATCATGGACCCAGCTGAGAGAGCTAAAGATACGGGGGAGGAGGTTGATCCTGACATTCTAGCAGGCTGGACACAGAGGGCAGTATGCCTGCTGGGGAACGCCAACTGCGCAATTGCCTCAGAAAGGCGGAGAGGCTTACTGCTGAAAATAGATCCCAAGCTCAGCGACCTTGCCTAGTATGAGGCAGGAGAAGCAGCACATTTGGGAAAGAGATGGGCCGTTTTATCAGTACCTACACTTCATTGGAAAAAGCTCAAGCTTCAATCTTTTTTTTTTTTTTTGCCGGGACCGGTTGCCACAAGGGTCGGGCAGCTGGTCGAAATGAAGGAGGCAGAAGACCCCCCCCTTTTTCTTCCTGCACTTATCAGACCTACCCTGTCTGCTGCCTTAAATTTAGCACTTCCAAAATGCTGGCTGCGTAAACACTGTTTGTTGCCTCCCATACCACGCTCACCATCTCATGTAGCAACAGAGGGTGATGACAGCGGCAGCAGTTGATTTATTGTTATTTATCTGTTTCTCCTCTGCTTCGCGCTTTCCACTTCTCCCCCTTCCATGCACTTTTCCCCTTCCTGTCTCCTGTCTCCCATGTACTTGCGCGTTCTCAATGTCACTGGGCCTAATAAGATCGCTGTTTTGTTCTCCTCTGTTTCCCTCCCTTGCCTTGTTGCGCTCTGAAACACTTGTGTACGAGAGCGATAGAAATAAAATATCAATATCAATATTAATCCCTTTCAGTACCCTTCTTGCGTTCAATCGTGTGCATCTGATTCCTAGGGACAATACTGAGAGAACCAGCAGCAAGATACCTTCTTCCCATCCAGGGGTCGCTTCCCTAGAGGACACAGAGGAAGAGGAGCCGACCGTGGCCAAAGATTCACACAAGGCGAGAATGATTCATTACCCTCCGGTGGGAGGGAGGACTGGTATGTTTTGTGAAAACTGGCGTGCGCTTTCCAGCGATGCTTGGATATTGCAGACCGGAAGAGGGCTGCAGTTAGAATTTATAGATCTGCCAGTCCAAGTGCGCAGGCCTCATCAGCAGCACCTAGCATGTGCAGAGCAGCACTGTTTAAACCACAAGCTGTCTCAGCTCATCCAGAAAAAAGCCATAGAGAGATGTCCGAATACTCCCAGTTTCGTGAGCAACATGTTCCGAGTAGACAGAAAAGAGAAGGTCCGACCAGTAATAAACCTGAAGGAACTAAACGGCTGGGTAGTTTACTGCCATTTCAAAATGGAGGGCATACATCAGCTCCAAGACTCCCTCAGGGAAGGGGACTGGCTGACGAGGCTAGACCTAAAGGATGCATACTTGACGGCCCCAGTATTGGAAGAGTACAGGACATTCCTAGCTTTCCATTGGAAAGGGCAGTATTGGCAATTCAGGGCGATGCCCTTCGGTCTTGCATCAGCTCCATGGGCCTTCACCAAGCTGATGAAACCAGTAGCAGCAGCGATCCGGAAGAAAGGCATAAGGCTGATCATATACCTGGACGATCTGCTACTGCTAGCCGAGGACCGAGAGACGCTAGTTTCCCAGATTAAATGGGTACAAGATTTACTCGAGTCTCTGGGATTTCTGCTAAATGTGGAAAAGTCAGACACCACCCCGGCACAAAGACTAGACTGGGGTTCATCCTAGACACTAGGAAAGCCACACTAGATCTTCCTGCACAGAAGATACGAAACATCAAAAGAGAAATTCGTGGTTGTCTGCAGAAGCAAGTTGTTTCTCTCAGAGTACTAGCAAGGATAGTGGGACTGTTAGCAGCCTCCATTCAAGACATATTTCCCGAACCTCTACACTATCGGGCGCTGCAGAGACTGAAGATAAGGCACTTGCAGCAGGGCTTGGAATATCATCAGTTGGTACCTTTGGATCAAGAATCCATAACAGAACTGGAATGGTGGTTGAAGAATATGGACACCTGGAATGGGCAAGCCATTTTCGGGGACTCGCCAGACCTGATCATAGAGTCCGATGCCAGTCGCCTGGGCTGGGGAGCTCGATGCGGGGACCTACAGACAGGAGGGAAGTGGAGGAGCGAAGAAGATTTTCGTCTGCACATAAACTGTCTGGAGTTACTGGCGGGGTCCTTCGCGATCAAGGCCTTCACGAAGGGGAAGATGAAATTGTGCGTTTTGTTGAAGATGGACAACATCTCAGCTGTCCGTTACATAAACCACCTGGGCGGTACAAAGTCCAGGATGCTAGCCGAACTAGCAAAAGATTTTTGCCACTTCTGCCTGCAATCGGAAACGTCAGTGATGGCGGAGTATCTGCCTGGAGAGCTGAATTTAGTGGCGGACTGGAATTCACGCTACCTCATGGACTCCAATTATTGGAGACTGGATCCTACAGTGTTTTGGACAATGGATCGGAAGTGGGGTCCATTGCACCTAGACCTCTTTGCATCCTGACTCAATGCACAGACAGTCAACTACTTCAGTTGGAGGCTGGATCCGGATGCATGAGGGACGGACGCATGCCTGCAAGAATGAACAGGCGGCCCGCATTACGTGTTTCCCCCCTTCATGATGCTGTCACAAGTGTGGTTCGCAACGCTAATGGAGGTTTTGGTGGACTGGCTGAGAGTGCTGCCAGAAGGAGAGCAGCTACTCGCAGACCCAGTTGGGTCATATCATCCTATGAGAGTGAAAGGGACACTCCCATTCATCGCGTGCAGGATATCAGGAGACGCTGGGCTCTGCCAGGCATTTCGACACAAGCTGCAGAGCTCATCGCAGAATCCTGTGATCCTTCCACTAGAAGGAGCTACGACGCGGCTTGGGCCAAATGGACTAGCTGGTAGCCCTGTAGTAGTGATCCTGAACTTTCTAGCGCAGTTATTACAAAACGGGGGAGCGTACCGCTCGATAGGGGTGTACAGATCAGCACTCTCAGCAGGGCATTTGCCGATTGAAGGCATGCCAGCTGGTGAACATCCAGCAGTAGTGCGACTCATTCGAGGAGCCAGATTTAGGATCCTTCCGGAGCCTCGTTACAATACAGTTTGGGACGTGACGGCAGTCCTCCGGCTTTTGGAAGGCTGGCCATCAGATGAATACCTGTCCCTTAAGCAGCTGTCAGGTAAGCTGGTGATGATGTTATGCCTCGTATCTGGTAAGCGCATGTCTGATGTCAAAGCACTAGAGATAAATAGGAGATCCTTTGGCACAGAAGGAGTCACTTTCTTGATTGTCAGGAGAACTAAAACGGGGACCTGTTCGGTCCACTATCCATATTTCCCAAACAGGGCCAAGTGGTGTGTGTCGAGCTGCATCAAAGAATACAAATGCAGGATGGCAGAGTGTAGAGCGGCCAGTACCACGCAATTTCTCATAGCACGCGGGAAGCCGTTTCAAGCTGTGTCTACAGCCACCATAGCGAGATGGGTTATAGAAATTATGCAGGCAGCAAATATGATCTGAGAAGGTACGGAACACATTCAGTGCGGGGAGCAATGGCCTCTAAGGACTTCACGACAGGGGTATCCATAAGAGAGATTATGCTAGCAGCAGATTGGACTAGTGATCGCACCTTTAAGCCAACAGAGAGTTTAGCAGTTACCGTGTTGGGAAGATTTGAACAAGAATAATGCTCGCCTCCAGTCTTGTCATAGAATGAACATTACCCCTGCTAACTGCACAGGGAGTATTAATTATATTAAAGACTAGGAGGCAAGCATTAATTTCCCACCCAGTCATGTATTGTTGATAATAATGTCTTGTATGAGGGTTACAATACATGGACGCCACCCTGATTCTTCTGTTTGTATCATCCTCAGGGGAGGAGCAGAAAGAACAATTGAGGAAAGAGACTAGCAACAGTGGTCTTGAGAAGTCAAGGAAGATTGACGGTTCAGTTGGGTTTGGTTAAGTCTCTGCTCTGTTGGCAGGACATTGTGTGGATTTTGCAAGTGACAGTTCAGAGCACGTAAAAGAGAAGAGGAGCTCAGGGAAAAGAGTGGTCATAGCTGAGAATGGAGGGAGATGGACTACAGAGACTATTGTAGTTCTAACAAATGAAAAGTCACTTTGGACATTTTTACAGTGTTTTTATTGGTTTGTTGAAACTGCTGAGGAATAGTAATAAAAGAAGTTGAAGCATAATGCTCGCCTCATAGTCTTTAATAGAATTAATACTTGCAGCACAGTTAGCAGGGGTAATCTTCATTATAAAACGCTTCTGTGAATTAGACCCAACGTGTCTTCATCTATCTGTGTATCTCTAATGAATATTCTTACACTTTCATCCTCAGAGAATGAATCCCAGGGGCCCCTTAGCAAGGTGATCATTACCTCTCTGCCTGTGAGTCCAAGTAACACCCACATATTTTCAGTGTACTGCATTCAGGGAATGATTTAATTGTATGTGCCAAAACCAGTCGTAATGTCTGTCTCTATAATGCTATGTAATCATGGCAGAATTATCTGTTGTGTGCATTCTTCTGTAAATGGGTCTCCATAGAGTTTGGAATGAATACAGGCAAGTTAAGGTTTTATTTGAATAACGACAAGATGATATTGCAGATACCAGATCAGAGCCGGATGTGATGATCTGCAGTGATTCTGTTTTTTATGTAATTGTAGCACATCATTTATTTATTTAGAGATAGCCAGGTGACTCATTCGCTGGCCTGGGAGTTTTTGATAAATTTCATTTGTCAGTAGTTTATAATTCTTGTGGTATTGAGTCGCGCAGCCCTGCAGGAGCTACTCCAATGAATTCATTTCACCTTTTTCTTCTACATCAAGGTGGCTCATAGTAGCTTTTCATCCTTAAATGGCGCTTCTCGGGAATGTGATCATCACACTTGTCCTTTTTGCCTTGAAGCGGACAGTGAAATCTGCCTGCAATCTGCACTCACAGCAACTCGAAGTGCTCTCCAGACCAGGATAGCTCCTCCTGTGTGGGATAATGTCTGTTTACTCTGGGGTTGGATTCACAGAGACCAGCTTCGAGAACAAACCTGTGCCAGTCTCCTATGAAAGGTGTAAGGCAGACCTCCAGATGACCATACAGTAAAAAATACTCCTCTAAGGAAAAAAGCTTGTTGCACCTCTTTGCAGGAAAACAAGATTTTCTTTGTATACAAAAAGGAAAAAGGTGACAGAGAGTCCACTAGAATCAAACTGCCACAGATCTCTTAGTTCAAAGCAGGCACAAGTTTTTAAGAGAATGCAGCATTGCTTGTGACGTGAGCAATATACAGTGTTAACCCCCCACCCTCATTGGCTACCACCTATATACATACTGACAGTCCCCTATAGTCCCTGGACGGATTGGCCACATCTTAATCTACCATCAAGTCACTCCGAGCGGTCCGTCCACGATGGTGGATACCTAAAATCTTTCCCTAATGACACTATCGATACCATAGCACCTATCTCAATACTTGGTTCAGTCCAGCCCTTAAAGCTCTCTGTACAAAACAAACGGGCAGCAGAAACTTCATGGATAAAAGACTACACACTGGCCATACTCGAAGCGAAAAGCTCCACGTATAATGCCCGAATTGACAAAGCTAACTTTGTGAAGTAGGCATGTTTTCAGAAGGCAGAAACAGACACAAATGAACAGTTTCTGAAATATGTATTTAACGTTAACCTGGGTTGGAGACTTCCTATCTGGCCCTATCTCTATAAGGGAAGTTGTCTCGACCATCATATTAAACTAGAGAATGTCAAAGTCAGTCTGTCAAAACAATAATGGTCTCCGTGTGAAACCTAATATTTCCCTCACTTAATTCTACAATGATAATGTGTACGCGGTTAGGTCAAAACAAAAGAGTGTGTCAAATAATATCAGGATGGCAATGGAGTTAAATAACACCTTCCCCAAGCTTTCGTAATAAAAGTTAATTAGTAGCTTGGGTGGCAAGTTCACACAGTTCAATGGGGCACAGTTCTTCCAGGCTTCCTTTACCTGGCTCAGAATTCACACAGTTCATGCATACAGTTTGCTCAGTATTCCCACGCCTGCTTTGGTATCAATTTCTCAAAACACAGTTTTCTCAGGGTTTTCTCGCCTGATTCGGCATCAACAAAATAAATGGTTCACACTGGGTTTCCCTTCCCCAACAGTTCAACAATCCTTCAATGATTTACGTGAGAGAGATTTTCGCAAACACACAGTTTTTGCTAGCCCTGTGTGGGACCACCCTTCCAGTGAGGCTTTCACACAATCGTGGCCTTGGCACCTCTTTAGCTCAATGCTACAGTAAAAGAGACCGCAAATGCACCGTATCTTTCTCGGCCCTGTGCGGGACCACTCTGGTACTATGGTCGTTTATACAGTGTGTGCTCCTCTTTATATTTCATTTGGTCGTGCCCTCTGCTCCGTCTTTGACAATCTTCACTTCATGGGTCCCAGTTCCTCTTCTTAATTCTCATTATGGGTCCCAGACCCTCTTCTTAATTCCACAAATATAATAGCTTTTATTTCACTTTCGCTCGTGCTTCGAGCCCTCTGTAATTTACAATCTCAAAAAGTCTCTCTTTACTTGTGTAAACGTACAGGCGGCCTTGCCGTCACTTTGCTTCTCATCACACTCTTTCAACAATGAACAATTGAAGCTTTCATCTTCATTGCGTCTCTCGCCATACGCTTGTCCTCGCTTTGCAACATTATATTTTATTCACACCTCGCGCCTTTCACAATCAGGGCTCCCTTCTGCTTGGAACTCACTGGCTGTGTTCATCTTTATCTCTTGATGCGTATCGAGGTCAGGCTCTTTTCCGCTGCCGCTCTGACACTCCCAGGGCTTCTCGCATGCCCCGGGGAATGAGCACCTATACCAGGCTTTCTCTTTGGAGTTTGTTTCCTCGAGCAACCCCTTTCTGGCTCCTTGGAGACACAGCTCTGTTGCCACGCCTTCTGCAGCTTTTTCACCTCTTAGGCCCTCAGCGTCTCAGTGCTTTGTTCTCGACTGACAGATTTTGGGGTACCTAGACAACCTAGGGCACTTTTCAGCTCGACCTCCAACTTGTGTGTCTTCTCAGGCTCCAACTTATGTGACTCTAGGCTCCACCTCTTATACTCTGGGTAGCCGTCAATGTGTTTCAGGTGTGTCTGATTAGGACTAAGTGCCTGACCCTGCCTGTGCTCATTACCGGGACAGGACCATTGCATATAACTATGGGTAATCTTCCTAATCTCAGTCTTCCTCTTCCTCGTCCCAGTAGTTGTATTGACACAGAAAGGAGGGGAATTATGGGAGTTGTAGTATCCCATAAAGGTAGAGGGAATATGGGGATACCATGACTCGCCTTCCAGTGTTTCATCCCCACTCCCCATGAACCCTCTACCCAGGTGATCCTCCCTTGCTTGTCCACCCCCAGGGTCGGGATCCAATAGCGATGGCCCTTCCCTGGCCACCTGAATAAGGGATCCCCAGGGTTTGAGTAGTGAAACACCCTCAGGTTTTTCACACACCCGAGAGGTCTTTGCCATACTACGGGACCTAGAATCTCCAGTTCCCCACCCAATAACTGCTTGAAAGACAACATTTTTTGCACAAATAAACAAACTGCCTTACTTGACAAAATATCATCCCTCCAACAACAAAAAAGATCTTGAGAAAGAAAAACAAACTGATCACATTATAGGCCTCATCTGATTTTAAACCACCTCTTTTCTCAACACAACATCCACTTTTTCGACGTCAAACCTGTCTCAAAACTTGAGGTAATTAAAATTATTAAAGACCTCAAACCTTCCAGATGCCAAGATGACATTTACCCTGCCTCAGTCATCAAAGACTTGCGGAAGTACTTGCACCATTTCTTCACGCATCAATTCTTCATTCTCTTTCGGCTTAGATTCAGCTAATTTAAGAGATGTTTGGGTTCTACCCTTTTTTTAAAAAAACACTTTAATCCCTAGCATTGCTACTAACTACCACCCCATCACAACCGTCCAATTCCTCCTTACAATTTTGGACAGAGCAGCATACCTACAGATTCATACATATGATATGATGTCATATGATATGGCATTTATAACGCACCTATACACAAGTGTGTCAAGGCGCGACGAGGCAAGGGAAGGGGAAAAGAGGGAAGACGGAGAAAACGATCTTACTAGGCCAGGTGACATTGAGATAGCGCAAGTGCTGGGGAGGGGGGAAAGGGAAAGTGCGGGGGGAGCAGGAGGGGGCAGTGCAATACATAGGATCAACAGTAAAAATGAATAGAATAAATAAAACAATAGGTATAAAAAGTGCAGCCAGCTTGTGGCAAGTGCAGGGGTAAGTGCAGACATCAAGTGTCAAGAGCTGGGGACTGTAGGGATACAGAAAATATATAGAATAAATAAACTATAGGTAAAAAAGTGCAGCCAGCTTGTGGCAAGTGCAGGGGTAAGTGCAGACATCAAGTGCCAAGAGCTGGGGACTGTAGGGATACAGAAAATAAATAGAATAAATAAACTATAGGTAAAAAAGTGCCGCCAGCTTGTGGCAAGTGCAAGGGTAAGTGCAGACATTAATTGTCAATAGCTGGAGGACTGTAGAGATACAGAAACAGACCCCACATGCAGGGTTTACCCGGGCGGCAATGCAAGTGTGCAGCTGGCGGGTGAGGGGACCTGGGCCCTAGATCAGAGGGTAGCCAGATGACCAGTGCAGTTTCAGTCAGGAGTTCAGCAGGGGAGAGGAGGAGAGAAAGCAGAAGCACAGAGGAAGGACTTGAGGTGCTTAAGGAACCGGAGATGGTTCTCCTTAAGTTTCAGGGAGGCAGGGAGGCTGTTCCAGAGGGAGGCCCCAGCCGAATAAAGAGATCTACCACCAACTTGTTGCTTGGAGAAGCTACTGACCTTGGAGGCAGATGAGCGAAGAGCTCGAGAAGGAAGATATTTAGGAAGAGAGAGTTGAAGGTATTGAGGCCCGAGGCCCCAGAAGGCCTTGCGGACAATGCAGAGGATTTTGAACTTAATCCTCACAGCCACTTGGAGCCAGTGCAGAGGTTTAAGCCATGGATAGATATGATCTCTGGGCTTGAGGCCAAGGACAAGTCTCGCAGTCCTGTTCTGGATGAGTTGCAGAGGGCGGAGAGTAGAAGCAGGCAGATTTAGAAAGAGGCTGTTGCAGTAGTCCAGCCTAGAGAGAGCCGGAGCTCTAGAGACAGTGAGCTTCTGGGGGAAGGAGAGGAAAGGAAGAATACATCTGAGGAGGTGCAGCTGATAGTGTGACTTCTTAGAGACGTCGGAGATGTGAAGAAAGAAGGAGAGTGTGGAGTCGAAGATGACCCCAAGGGTTTTAGCCTCACAGGTGGGAGAAGGAAGAGGGCTAAGAGAGGCCAGCCAGAGAGCGACAGGAAAGGAGGGAGCAGGTATGCCAATGAGGAGAATCTCAGTCTTACTGGCATTAAGGCAGAGATCATTGGTGGCACACCACTCCTGTATAGCAGACAGACAGTCAGAGATGAGAGAAGGAGTAGAGGTGGCTGAAGGGAGCCTGAGAATAAGCTGAGTGTCATCTGCATAGCACTGAAAGTTGGGGCAGAGAGCGGGTAATTCGTTGGGAAAGAAGTGTCAGGCACTGTTTGAACAGCCAGGGAGAGAGGTTAGACCCTTGGGGAACACCACAGGTAGAGATAGAAATAGAGGAGAGGAAGGACCATGTCAAAGGCAGCAGAAAGATCAAGTAGGTTGAGGACACATTTGGTATCAGAGTCAAGTTTGGAGAGCAGGTCTTCAAGGATGTTCAGGGGAGCAGTTTCCATGCTTCTGGCATCTCTGAAGCCAGACTGATGGTCATGGAGACAACCAACCGATACAGTGTGAAGATTAAGCTGGGAGGTGGCCAGCTTTTCCAGGAGATTGCGCAGGAACAGAGTGATCGAGATTGGGCGGTAGTTCGCGGGGCAAGAGGGATTGGCTGAGGGTTTCTTAAGAAGAGGGTGCACAAGGGAGTGCTTCAGGGTGGAAGGGAAGACTCCAGTGGCTAAGGAGAGGTTTCAGAAGTCAACAAAAGCAGGAGCTAGGGTGTAAATGTGGTCCTTGATGGTTTTAGAGGAATGGGGGGAGCCTGTTTTGACGAAACTTTCACAGATTGGACTTGTCTAGAAACCTCATCTGGGGAGAACAGGGGAAAGGCAGAGAAGGAGGGAGGCCAGGTGGCACAGAAGGGCCACAGGAAGAGTGGGGAGTAGAGGGAGGAGGAGGAGAGGAATAGAGAGAGGACATGATGTCCTGAGATTTAGAGATGAAATGAGAAGCCAGGGCCATGCAGAGAGCCTGGGAAGGGACAGGAGAGTGGGAGACTGCAGCATGATTGGCCAGCTGCTTGCAGATTTTAAAGAGTTCAGTCGAGTTGTTGGATGCCGCAGAGACATGGGCTTGGGTGAGGGCTCTCTTCTTGGTGCGGACAGAAAGCCGGTATTGCCTTTGGAGCAGGCGGCAGGCCAGTTTCTCAGAGGATGTACAGGAAGCACGCCATTTCCTCTCAGCCACCCTGCACTTGCGTTTAAGGGTGACAAAGTCTGAGTCAAACCAGGAGTTGCACTTGGCTTTGGGCTTTAAGCGGATCTTCATGACAGGGACCAGAACATCAAGGGTATCAGATATAGCAGAGTGGAGCATGGAAAGGGCTGTGTCAGGGTGGGAGTCAGCCAAAGGCAGGGTGAGAATGTGGTGGCAAAATCCTCAACTGACACATGCTTCATGGGTTGGATAACCGAGAAGGTAGGTGGCAGTGCTGGAGTTGGCTTGGCCTGAGGGGTAGGGAGGGTGAGATGGGAGGAAAGGAGAAAGTGATCACCCCAGGGGGGAAGAGTGGTGAGAGGGATAGAAAGGGGAAGATCTGTAGAGATCAGAACATCCAGAGTGTACCCTGCAGAGTGAGTTGGGCAGAGGGGAGGATTGAGAGTGAGAGAGAGTTGCAGAGGTCGCAAAAGAGCCCAGAGGAGGGACAGGAAGCATCCAGGTGGATGTTAGAGTCTCCAAGAAGAAGGACTTGAGTGTCCGAGACCATTTGAGAAGAGGAAAGGTCCACCCACTCAGAGAGGGAGGAGGAGATCTGACCAGGTGGCCGATAGATGGTAGCCACAGTAAGCTTATGGAGAGGAGAGAGAGAGAGCATGCAGACAAGGCATTTGAAAGAGGAGTAGGCCTGCGTAGGAATGACATAGGCAAGAATCCACTCAGGGGAGATAAGGGATACACCCCTTCCGGAATGATTGGACCTGGGCATGGAGAGGATCTTGTAGCCGTCAGGGAGGAGCGTGTCAGAGCTTGTGACAGAGCTGGCCGTGAACCATTTCTCGGTGAGACCGAGGACATCAGGTCAAGTTCCTCCAGGAGGCGGCAGATGTCAGAGGAGTGTTTGACAGCAGAGCGAGAGTTTAGAGTGGCAATATGAAGAAGATTGCCAACCTTGGAAGACTTCTGGTGGGGTACAAATCAGCGGTACGACCTGGTGTAGAAAAAGCCTGAAGGGGGCAGAAGAGGAAGGAGGAGAAGAGAAGGGAGCCAAGGAGGAGACAGCAGGGGGAGGCAAGGAAGCCGTGGAGTGAAAAGAGGGGACAGCAGGAGAAGAAAGGAAGTTGAAGAGGCGCGGGAAGTTTATATCAAAGAGGAGAAGGTTGGCCTTAGGGCCTAGGACCGAGACGGTTCCATTTATGGAAACATTAATGCAGACCTTAGAGGAGTGGAAGTCGGTCAGGAGGGGCTCCCACTGGGTGCTACCATTAATGGAGAAGAAGAGAAAGGAGAAAGCATAGAGAACATATGGTGAGTCCATAGGTCTGGTGAGGGAACGACAAAGAGGATGTCAGTGAGGGTTTGCCTGGAGGAAGCACTGGTATAGGTTTCAACAATAGGGAGGCCTACATTGGAGACCAGGATGTCCTTTTTAAACTTCTTCCTTCCAGATTTAGTGAGGAGAGCAGGATAGTTGAAAGAGAAGCAGTTAGAAAAGATGGGTGAGACAGAGAGCACCACAGAGAAGGTAGGGAACGGAGGGAAGAGGAAGGAGGGCTTGTGAGGGGTGGGGGCGGGGAGAACTCTAAGGAGGGACAAAGTATGGGTGCAAGCAGACGAGACAAAGAGAGATGAAACGATAATAGACAATTGAACAAAATGGCAAGAGCTCAGACAATAGTATAACAGTTTGCTAGATGAACGCTTTGCTATGAAGGCAAAACCAATGACAGCATTACTTTCACAGTGCAATTTAAATACCGGAGAAAAACACACTTAGGTCTGAGAGTCCTGTATAGTGGGAGAAAGGCCTAGGTTTCACAATGCAGTTAGCATACGGCCAATAACCATAGTGTTATCTCAGACTGGCACAGGCTACAAATCAGCAGTACTATTCAAGTGTGGCCCTCCCTAGATGTGACTCACGGTCCTGTCACCAAGTCTCTCAGGGTGCGATGCACGCCAATATTCACAGCACTATTCCAGCGTGGCACAGGCTAATAATCACAGTATTATTCAAGTGAAGGTAAGGTTGCTATGTGGCAGGGTTTTCAGGATAGAGTGATGGCTCTATTCCTCACCCAGGCCACTCCTACCTTAATTGTCACTGCTGGTTGACGGCTGGCCAAGGGCTTCCCCTGCTGACCCTTACAGACACAATATGGAGCCGACTCAGTGGGATCCGCCTTTTGCCTTGGGGCTCTGAGCCGCAGGAGCTGCACGGGCTACCCTGGGAAGGTCAGTTATAACCATCAAACCGACCAATCAGGGATGGGGCGGGAGGAAAGCGCAATAGGTAAGTGGATGCTGGGGAGGGATTGCAGGGACACGGTGCACAGAGGTGCAGGGGCTAGAAAGAGGACGCAAAAAATGCAACAACAAAGGCCCAGGAGGGTCTCTGACAGGAATCTGCTCACCTGCTTCCAAATGGAAAATGGCAAAATTGGCATCCAACAACCTCCTGGGCTCGTGCCAGTCAGGCTTCCAGGCCGGACGTGGCATGAAATCAGCACTTCTTGACTTAAAGAACCAATCAGATGAGTTTAAGGTGCCGACATGATGTCTCTCCTCCTATTGCTTGACATCTCAGCGGCTTTCGATTTGGTGGATCACCATATTCTCTACGAACACCTTGCATCAGTGGTCCACTTCTCTACGGAGGCAACTACTTGGATTTCATCCTTCCTAGCTAACTAAACCATGAGAGTGTTCTCCCCTCCAGCATCAGCACCACCAGCTCCCATCACTTGTGGTGTCCCCCAAGGGTCCTGCAGCTCACCTACCCTTTACAATATCTTCACAAAGCCACTCTTCAACCTTCTTGACATTCAGGAAATCTCCTATACTAACTATGCAGATGATATCCAGATCACATAACCTATCACAGGATACTACACTACTGACACTAACACTTTAGGTGCAGTCTATCAAACCATCCATGCCTGGATTGCACGACACTTGCTTTGCCTCATGATGGCAAGACCGAGCTGCTCCTGGTCAGCTTGCAACCCCAGTTAAACAAACTTGACAGAGCCTACAAATCTTTCATTATCGATGGCATCACTATCCCAGTCTCACAGGAAGGTGAAACCCTTGGGGTCTACTTGGACTCGAATCTGTCACTAACTAAGCAAGTAAATGCAATTGCCTCTTCAGCAGCCTACACCAACAATCTAATCAACGCCTGTAAGCTGTTACTCTCTTCTGACAGCTGCCTTACAATTTAGAGAGCAGTAATCGGATCCAGACTGGTTTATTGCAACTCCTGATTTGCTGGCACCAGTGCTCGCAATATCAATAAGCTGCAAATCATTCATAACAACTTGCAGAGAGCAGCCTTGAACATCCCAAAAAGGATCACATATCCGCAGCTAGAACAAATGTGCACTGGCTGCCCATTAGTGAATGCATACGGTTCAAAACGTTATCCATCACCCACATGTGCATCGCTAACACTGCCCCTGAATACCTGTCTCAAAGGTTTAATAAAACTCAGTCTATCATACCTACGCGATCTACCTACATGCACACCTCACCACCCTGAGATTCAAACATTAACGGTCTTGAGGACTCAGCTTCCAGGTGATTGTGGCCTAGAGTGGGAATGTCCTCCCACCAACATTAAGATCTGAACCCTCTGACTGGGCCTTCCAGAAACATCTTAAAATGTGGCTCCTCTAGAAAGACACTCACTAAATGAGAAACTCTCATGTAATAGCTAAATATTCAGTATTGCCTCAGTATTGCCTCACCTTCATGCTGTAAATCTTTTCTGTAACCAGTGCCCTGATGCCTATGGCTTTAGCACACTATACAAATGACAAGATAAAATAAATAAAATACTGCGGTTGTCATGTTGGCCATAGGGGATATGAAAAGCCTATTCGTGGCTCTGATGATGTGGAAGCGGTCAGACGAACTGTGGAAAAGGAGCGGGGTATCCAGGAGTTCGGGTAGATACGAAAACCCACGAAAGAGCAACTTTTAAAAATTATACGGCACAGGTTTGGAGGCCCTGTAAATTATGTCTCAGGATACGCCAGATAAATATTTTAACGAAGACAATTAAATTGGATGATGTTCTTGCCTCGCACAACCAGTTAATTCAGGAGAGTTGGAGAGTTGGAGAGTTGGAGAGTTGGAGAGCAGAGACAAAAGAAGCATTGAAAATGAGTGTGGCAATTTTTACCACATCTTAAAGAAGGAACGCCCCAAGGAAGTCCAGTATGATTTAAATAAGGTGGTGGGAATGGAGGCTAAGAACTGGCCACAAATTCAAGCACACATTCTGCATTTTTGAAAAAGACAACAACAAAAAGAGGAGAGTATAGAACAGGCACAAAGGGCTTGTTCACAAGAAATTGGTGAAGGGGCAGTAATTATGAGTACCGTGAATATGCAAGTTTCCCCATAGGATGGGCTACCTTCAACCCTACTTAAAATGCTTTCCCTGTCCAAAGTCCCATACAGTTAACATGAGATTTAAGCTGAAGCAAATACACACACACGAACGTACCAGATGGGGCTGAGTCAGTAGCGGGGTGCCGCTTTTATAAGGACAATTCTAGGGTGGAGTCCTTGCGGCACTGGATTCCAAACTGTCACTCTTCGAGTTCTAGCAGAATAAAGATCTACTGTGGGCACATTATCTTTCATCAATGTGTGTGCTCGATTTCTAAATGATAAAGAAATATTGGTCAAGAAATGATGATGTAATGATGAAATGATGCTCTATTTTAAGAATTGATTTATTAAAAGAGTTTATATTTTGGAATGTTAATGGTTCGATGTCTTTTTCTCTTCCTTTGTATCTTTGCTTATGTGTTTATCTTGTTGTACTTTGTGTAATGGTTTCATTTTTTGTAAACAAAATCACAAATAATACATATATTTTTTAAATAAATATAAATTATTAATTCAACGGAGGGACATCACAGGCAATTTTACTTTACTTTAATATATTTGTAATGCACACTTGGATACCAAGAGGCTTGAGGGCGCAACATGCAGACAGAGAAAAACAGAACCTAAGTACGACCAGCCCGGCCACCGGAGGAAAGGGAATGTTGCGCCAATCATCTGAACAACAGAGTCTTCAACTTCTTCCTAAATAAGGCTTTGGAGCTCAGTTCTCTAAGGTCAGGCGGGGGGGCCTGGGAGCTGCCACAAAGAATACGCATTTGATGGTTGGATTAAGAGTGCAATTTGGGATCTTAATTTGATTAGTATTAATAGATTGAAGGTTCCTCATGTTAGATTTGTTGCCCGAGACATCCTTTGGGTATAGTGGACTTGAGCCCACCATGCATTTATGTCTAATCAGCAGGAGGGAGAATTAAATCCTGGCCTCGATAGGGAGCCAATGAGGTTGCATCTAGCATTCGAGAGATCGTTTCTGCTATCGAGGCCAGTGATGACCCTAACAGCCCTATTCTGTATGACTTGCAGCCTGGCACATTCTGATGTATTGAGCCCTACTAAGAGGCTACCACAACAGTCAATTTTAGAACAGATAATGTTCTACCCACAGTCTTGCAGTTGGCTCTGGAATGATAAGGGTGGAGTTGGGCTAGCAACTTAATATAGTAGGCTGTGGTCATGCATATTCAGATTTTGATCTAAAAAGAGCCCAAGTGTTTTAACTTTATTCTTACTTTCAATTTCATAACCTGCTAACCAAAAGGACCTGTAATCAGGTCCCAATTTTAACACTCTCTTCTCTGCACCTACCACCATCAATTCAATGTGTTCCTTATTATGTGCCAGGCCATTCTCAACCACCTACACTTGAATCAAATCAAATATTGTATTTATGTTTTTAACATCTGCCTCATAAATACGAGAATGTGGGATGATACGCTGCATATCATCCACATAGTTGGTTAATCCTATACCTTGCTCCTCCAAAACATCGAAAAAGGGGAACCAGAAACATATTATAGGTGGCAGGCGACAGGCATGCCCCTGGGCACCCCATAGTACAGTGGTGCTGGAAGAGCTTCTGCTACCTCACTACAGACTCTGCAACATCTGTTACTCAGGAACCATTCAGTACAGCATGCAGCCTTGTCTGAGAATGCAGCCACCTCCTTGAGTCTGGTGATTAAAAGAGTGTGATCCACCAGATCAAATACCACGGACAGGTCAGGCACCATAAGCTGTGTGGTCTGTCCCTTGTCCATGATTTGTAATAGTCTTGATTTCAGGTCAAGTAATGCGGTTTCCCTGTAGTGTCCTTGCCTGAAACCTGACTGCCACTTATCTAAAATCATATGATTATTCAGATATTCCAATATCTGTAAGTATACAACATGATCTAACATTTTTAAAAGAAAAGGGGTACTAGTAATAGAACGATAGTTGGCTGGATTTATAGGGCACAGAACTGGCTCTTTTACAGGAGAAGTGATCAAGGTGTCCGTAAGAGTGTCTGGCAAATGACTGTCCCCGAAAGAGGCATTAACAAATTTACACAGGGTCCCAATCAGAGTTGGAGTGCATGCCTGATGTTCATTGCAGGGCATACATCCCCTTTACAGCTGGTGGGTTTAAGAATCGCAATAATCAAAGCCAGATCAGCTTCCGATAGGAGTTTAAAAAGCACTCTTTCACTGAACACTTGTATAATCATACCCAATAATACTAGAGGGGGGGGGGTATGTTGCAAACAATCTTGTATGCAGTGCAAAATGTTTTTGGATATGCAGATTTGTGACATTTCCTTAAACTGCCCATAATATCATATTGAGGCTTTAAATATGTTTTACTTGTAAAGTATGTTGGGAATGCACATTTCCCAGTGAGAGATTTACTGCTGCAATCCCTCACTTTTCACAGAGCCCTGTCAACTAGTATTGGAGGCTAGCACAGGAACCAGCAAGGGTGCGGGGGTAAGGGCACATTAGTACACTCCTGGGGGTATAAAAAACAAAATCAGCAACTTTGTTGTGTTGTTTGTTTGCTAATGGATAGGAAACTCTATTAACAGTCTAGGAAACTGCACCTTCTGATTTTTTCTATGCTCAGCAGCTGAGAGGGTTTCAATATAATCATGTGTTCTGTGTTTAGTGCCCGTAGATTCCCCACTTCGCTTGTTTCACTGGCAGTGAATTGCAGAAGAAGGGTCCCTAGTTAGAGAAGAAGGAACTCATTCTGTTGTACCTCTGAGCAGTGCTACTATTCACTTAAAAGCAAATATATATGATTTTCATCAACAGGACTCCGTAATTGCATTGTGTCCAGGTTGTGGGGAGGAAGGCTGGGTTAACAGAATGGGCTGTATAATGTGCCCTGCCATTCCAGGGCACTGATATGATTTTACTCCCTACTTGGAATCAAATGTTTTTTTTAAGGAGTAGAAATGTAATTAGCTTTGCCAATAGAGATACCTTATGCTTATTAAAAGATGTTCTTTACCCTTTAATTCCTCTTGAGATCAGGCAGTAATATTATTAGAGCTCTGTCCTGTGCCAGGGCTCTGCTGGTCTTCAAATCGAAAATATCAATCGAGATGTGTGCCTAGAAGCAGGGGGTAGGCTCCTATATGTTCATTGCTTCCCAGTTTTGTTGGGCACATTTTCCTGTTATTAGGGAGTTAACATGTGTGGCGTGTATTGCTCTAAACTGTAATCCTGGTTTTGAGTAAGTGTTGGCACAGCTCTGTTCACAGGATAATGTACTGTGGATGGTACACAGAGGCGCAGGGGCACTGGTCATCATAGTCTGTGCTGCAGCTGTGCTGATGCAACGATCATCCTTGTACAAATTCTAAAATTTTAATAAAAATAAAAATATAAGAGGCACGCTCTCCTGGTTTGAATTACTTCATTACATTGTCAGTTTTAGTGTCCATTGTTCCATCTAAAATTATTGTATACTGTATAATTTTTTACCAGCTACACCAGTCATGATAAGTGATATTCTGTTTTTTGTAATACAGAAGACAGGTGTTTTTCCAATTGTACAAAACACATTCGACTTTGTCTCTGAACATTGTCGACAAATGAATAGCCACAAGCAAGCCTACTGTTTATACTAAGCTTTCAATGTTTTTCTTTCTATACACATATTTTTCCCTGCACAGCAGTACTATTGCAAGGCACTTTGGACGATCTGACCTTGAAATCTGGGGGTCTGAATCTAATCTTGTCAGCAAAGAGGCGCAGACATCCGATCCGACATGCTCTGCACCAAAAATCAGCACCCACATTTCAAGATGGGTACAACAAATGTCGTGGAGCAGTCGTGAAGTCCACGTCTTTACTTTGTGGGAAAGTAGGTGGTGCAGCGCTAGCGAGCGATCTTCCAATGCCGCGAGGAGGGAGCTGAATATGAGAAGCATGACAAATTATAAAAGTGTCCTTTCATGAGGGAAGAACACTTTTCTCATTTGCTCTGTATTCTTTAGCTATGTAAATGGAGGGAGCAAATAAGAAAAGTGACCTTCCATCACAGAATGACACTTTTATTGTTTTACATGCAGCTGAACGTGTTTTCCAGGCACGGACGACACCTCGCTGGGTGCTGTTAATTAACACCTGTTTTGGGTTGGGAAGCAAGTGTGCTCTAGCTTCAGAATACAGTCCATGCCAGTCCCTTACAGCTGGCAGGGCTGTTGCTTTTCCATAAAGCACGCCTTTGCAGGACAGGAGGCTTTGATGTATTACCCCCACTCTCGGGTTGGTTTAGAATCCTTTGCTTCATGGAAAAGTGTCCTTCAGCAGAAACAGGACACTTTTACTATTTATCACACATCTCAGAATCAGCCCCATTGGACTGGTTGATGAGCTCTCTTTATAATTACATAGGAAATATTTGTTTTTTAGCCTCTATCTTTGGAAAAAGTGTTCTAAGGTGAACCTTTCACACTGATTTGAAAATAATTGCAGTGGTTGGGAAGAGGGCATTCCCTTCAACACTCTTTGCTCACAAAGTGGCTTACCTCGTTAATGCGCAGATGGAAAATAATCAACCCACGAAAGTCAACCATTTCCGCAAATGTATTAGGCTAGGGTCACTATTTATATAACTGTGTGGGAATATAAATCATGTATTATTTTCTCTTTTTATGTAAAACCCTGCAAGTTTCTCTGAACGTTTCTATTTTTAACACATTCTAGTTGTTATCCTGCGCGTTTGTCTAAGGCCATTTTATTACAGTTTCACTGCATATTCAGATTGTTGGGCAAATTGTTTAGATGCGTGGGTCTGCTTGTAGAAAGGCAAAACTACTTATGCATAGTGCATAGTATACAGTGCAAATATTTATAATGATCAACATCGTATTTCAGCAAAAGAAGGTCTGGGAGTCCCTCTATCGGCATGAAACAGCCTATTGACCTGTTCTTGGCTGGATGACCCAAGAGAGTCTCAACCACGCTTTAGTTCACTGCGATTTTCACAGAGGAGAAATGTCCATTTGCATATCAGTCTGTGTCCCGCCCACATGGGCAGTCCAGCACCAAAATGCCAGGCAATTCCTCTCTGAACAAGAGTACCAATAGCAACCCCATACACGTGTTTCAGCCTTGTTGGCCTCATCAGTGGGGTAGAGCTCTGCCTCTCTGAGCACAGTGTGCAAGGAGGTTTGCCTGGCATTTCGGTGCTGGGCTGCCCTTGTGGGCGTGGCAAAGACGGACGTGCAAAGGGGTAATCCTCCTATGTGAAGGTAAAGTTAGTTAAAATGTAGCTGCGGACTCTTGAGTGGGCACCTTTCCATAGAACAGGTCATTAAGCCATGTTCGCTCTCGCAGAGGGGCACGTGCCTCTTTTTCTTTGTATTTTAGCAACTCTGCACGTTGGGCATTTTACATCTTGTGCTCTTTGCACTTTGCATATTTGCATCTGCCACAGAGTGTTGGGAGTGCAGCATATATTGTGAGCATTTAGCATAATACCTTGGCACCTGGTCATTTTACTTTGTATGTTTCCACTTGTCACAAGCTGTGGATCTGACATGTGACACAGATGCGGTAGTGGAGTTTCACGTGGTATTTACATTTTTCAGCACCTCAGCAGCCTCTGAGAACCACCTTGTGTACCGGGTCCTGTTCTGGGCGACGTTACAGCGCAATCACCTCTGTGTTAACCCCCCTCCCTCTCCCTCAATCACTTGCCCTCAGGGTTCACTCCACTGTTGCCCTGGGGCTCCAGCGTTGGCAGTGTTCTGAGGTCGTGGTCTCGTAATGCCAGTCCCAAATCTGTGGTCTTAGCTGCCCCCAACAGGCCCTCCCTCGTGTGGTTAGTGCATTTCTCCAGAATAGTGTGCATTCCTCTCGGGTTCTGCATTTCTCCAGCATAGTGTGCATTCCTCTCGGGTTCTGCATTTCTCCAGCATAGTGTGCATTCCTCTCGGGTTATGCATTTCTCCAGTATATTGTGCATTCCTCTCGGGTTAGTGCATTTCTCCAGCATAGTGTGCATTCCTCTCGGGTTAGTGCATTCTTCTTGCATAATGTGCATTCCTCTCGGGTTAGTGCATTTCTCCAGTATAATGTGCATTCCTCTTGGGTTCTGCATTTCTCCAGTATAATGTGCATTCCTCTTGGGTTAGTGCATTTCTCCAGTATAATGTGCATTCCTCTCGGGTTCTGCATGTCTCCAGTATAATGTGCATTCCTCTCGGGTTCTGCATGTCTCCAGTATAATGTGCATTCCTCTTGGGTTAGTGCATTTCTCCAGTATAATGTGCATTCCTCTTGGGTTAGTGCATTTCTCCAGTATAATGTGCATTCCTCTCGGGTTCTGCATGTCTCCAGTATAATGTGCATTCCTCTTGGGTTAGTGCATTTCTCCAGTATAATGTGCATTCCTCTCGGGTTCTGCATGTCTCCAGTATAATGTGCATTCCTCTTGGGTTAGTGCATTTCTCCAGTATAATGTGCATTCCTCTTGGGTTAGTGCATTTCTCCAGTATAATGTGCATTCCTCTTGGGTTAGTGCATTTCTCCAGTATAATGTGCATTCCTCTCGGGTTCTGCATGTCTCCAGTATAATGTGCATTCCTCTTGGGTTAGTGCATTTCTCCAGTATAATGTGCATTCCTCTCGGGTTCTACATGTCTCCAGTATAATGTGCATTCCTCTTGGGTTAGTGCATTTCTCCAGTATAATGTGCATTCCTCTTGGGTTAGTGCATTTCTCCAGTATAATGTGCATTCCTCTTGGGTTAGTGCATTTCTCCAGTATAATGTGCATTCCTCTCGGGTTCTGCATGTCTCCAGTATAATGTGCATTCCTCTTGGGTTAGTGCATTTCTCCAGTATAATGTGCATTCCTCTCGGGTTCTACATGTCTCCAGTATAATGTGCATTCCTCTTGGGTTAGTGCATTTCTCCAGTATAATGTGCATTCCTCTTGGGTTAGTGCATTTCTCCAGTATAATGTGCATTTCTCTCGGGTTCTGCATGTCTCCAGTATAATGTGCATTCCTCTTGGGTTAGTGCATTTCTCCAGTATAATGTGCATTCCTCTTGGGTTAGTGCATGGTTCTGCATTTCTCCAGCATAGTGTGCATTCCTCTCGGGTTCTGCATTTCTCCAGCATAGTATGCATTCCTCTCGGGTTCTGCATTTCTCCAGTATATTGTGCATTCCTCTCGGGTTAGTGCATTTCTCCAGCATAGTGTGCATTCCTCTTGGGTTAGTGCATTCTTCTTGCATAATGTGCATTCCTCTCGGGTTAGTGCATTTCTCCAGTATAATGTGCATTCCTCTCGGGTTCTGCATTTCTCCAGTACAATGTGCATTCCTCTCGGGTTAGTGGATTTCTCCAGTATAATGTGCATTCCTCTTGGGTTAGTGCATTTCTCCAGTATAATGTGCATTCCTCTCGGGTTCTGCATGTCTCCAGTATAATGTGCATTCCTCTTGGGTTAGTGCATTTCTCCAGTATAGTGTGCATTCCTCTCGGGTTCTGCATGTCTCCAGTATAATGTGCATTCCTCTTGGGTTAGTGCATTTCTCCAGTATAATGTGCATTCCTCTTGGGTTAGTGCATTTCTCCAGTATAATGTGCATTCCTCTTGGGTTAGTGCATTTCTCCAGTATAATGTGCATTCCTCTCGGGTTCTGCATGTCTCCAGTATAATGTGCATTCCTCTTGGGTTAGTGCATTTCTCCAGTATAATGTGCATTCCTCTCGGGTTCTGCATGTCTCCAGTATAATGTGCATTCCTCTTGGGTTAGTGCATTTCTCCAGTATAATGTGCATTCCTCTTGGGTTAGTGCATTTCTCCAGTATAATGTGCATTCCTCTTGGGTTAGTGCATTTCTCCAGTATAATGTGCATTCCTCTCGGGTTCTGCATGTCTCCAGTAAAATTGTGCATTCCTCTTGGGTTAGTGCATTTCTCCAGTATAATGTGCATTCCTCTTGGGTTAGTGCATTTCTCCAGTATAATGTGCATTCCTCTCGGGTTCTGCATGTCTCCAGTATAATGTGCATTCCTCTTGGATTAGTGCATTTCTCCAGTATAATGTGCATTCCTCTCGGGTTCTGCATGTCTCCAGTATAATGTGCATTCCTCTTGGGTTAGTGCATTTCTCCAGTATAATGTGCATTCCTCTTGGGTTAGTGCATTTCTCCAGTATAATGTGCATTCCTCTTGGGTTAGTGCATTTCTCCAGTATAATGTGCATTCCTCTCGGGTTCTGCATGTCTCCAGTATAATGTGCATTCCTCTTGGGTTAGTGCATTTCTCCAGTATAATGTGCATTCCTCTCGGGTTCTACATGTCTCCAGTATAATGTGCATTCCTCTTGGGTTAGTGCATTTCTCCAGTATAATGTGCATTCCTCTTGGGTTAGTGCATTTCTCCAGTATAATGTGCATTTCTCTCGGGTTCTGCATGTCTCCAGTATAATGTGCATTCCTCTTGGGTTAGTGCATTTCTCCAGTATAATGTGCATTCCTCTTGGGTTAGTGCATGGTTCTGCATTTCTCCAGCATAGTGTGCATTCCTCTCGGGTTCTGCATTTCTCCAGCATAGTATGCATTCCTCTCGGGTTCTGCATTTCTCCAGTATATTGTGCATTCCTCTCGGGTTAGTGCATTTCTCCAGCATAGTGCGCATTCCTCTCGGGTTAGTGCATTCTTCTTGCATAATGTGCATTCCTCTCGGGTTAGTGCATTTCTCCAGTATAATGTGCATTCCTCTCGGGTTCTGCATTTCTCCAGTACAATGTGCATTCCTCTCGGGTTAGTGGATTTCTCCAGTATAATGTGCATTCCTCTTGGGTTAGTGCATTTCTCCAGTATAATGTGCATTCCTCTCGGGTTCTGCATGTCTCCAGTATAATGTGCATTCCTCTTGGGTTAGTGCATTTCTCCAGTATAGTGTGCATTCCTCTCGGGTTCTGCATGTCTCCAGTATAATGTGCATTCCTCTTGGGTTAGTGCATTTCTCCAGTATAATGTGCATTCCTCTTGGGTTAGTGCATTTCTCCAGTATAATGTGCATTCCTCTTGGGTTAGTGCATTTCTCCAGTATAATGTGCATTCCTCTCGGGTTCTGCATGTCTCCAGTATAATGTGCATTCCTCTTGGGTTAGTGCATTTCTCCAGTATAATGTGCATTCCTCTCGGGTTCTGCATGTCTCCAGTATAATGTGCATTCCTCTTGGGTTAGTGCATTTCTCCAGTATAATGTGCATTCCTCTTGGGTTAGTGCATTTCTCCAGTATAATGTGCATTCCTCTTGGGTTAGTGCATTTCTCCAGTATAATGTGCATTCCTCTCGGGTTCTGCATGTCTCCAGTAAAATTGTGCATTCCTCTTGGGTTAGTGCATTTCTCCAGTATAATGTGCATTCCTCTTGGGTTAGTGCATTTCTCCAGTATAATGTGCATTCCTCTCGGGTTCTGCATGTCTCCAGTATAATGTGCATTCCTCTTGGATTAGTGCATTTCTCCAGTATAATGTGCATTCCTCTCGGGTTAGTGCATTCTTCATGCGGCACAGGCTGTCTCGCTTCTGTCTGCTCCTGAGCTCTGGTATCTGCTCAGTTCGCCCGGTTCTCTCCCTCTTCATTCAACACCCCCCCCCCCCAGCTGAACACCAGAGAGGGAAAGCAAACTTCATTAATACTGGCCCTCCAATGTTAACCACCCCTGATTTCCCCACCTGTTCCCACTTGACCCACTCCTTTGCCTTCCCACCCCTCCTGATCCGACATGCACCCCGTTTCGGCAGCATTAAGAGCAGTGCTCCCGCTGTACCCCCAGGCTCTGTGTCCAGCAGCCCCATAGCCTAGTTCATTAGTGACACCGTCTCCCCCATTTTTGATATACCGCTTCCAACTCATATGCACTTTGCATCTTTGCACTTGTTCTATTCTGTATTTGATCTTACATTTTTCCAATTCATGGCATTGGGTACCTGAGTGGTATTACATATTTTATAAGGCTGTAAACGTGTTGCCTATTTTGAGTTATTGCTGCTATAATTTGGAGGGTAAACTGTGGGATTTCCCGATTCATCTACTTTGCTGTTCATTCTGTCAGCACCACTGTTAGCTCTAATTATCTAATAAGTATTGCTGATTACATGTTTCTACAACAGTATTAGAGATATAGAATATAGGATTCTTAAGGGTGGAGTCCCGCTTGTTTAAATCAAGCCCTATTAAAAGGTATCCAGTGATTTTACCGAAAATGTTTTATCCAAGGCATTCATACGGAAGCTAATTCACCCAAAAATTATATATATAGGTAGTGGCCGTATAGTTATGGTTAAGTTGCTGTTTCCATAGGAAGAGCACTTTTTGGGCGGCTTATAACTCCGCTCCCCCTGGACGAATCCTCACCAAACTTTGCAAAAAAAGTATATGGCCCACTGTGAATTGTTCTGCAAAGTTTCGAGATGTTTGGTGCAGGGGGGCAAAAGTTATAGGGGGGGTCCCAAAATGTCTTTTTTTCCCGTGGACTGAATGGGGGGAAAATTTTGCGCACGGCTATAGGTCAAACCGCAGGACGGATTTTGACGAAATCAGCGGCAGGAACAGGGGGTTGGTCCCGAAAGCGTGTTTTTGTAAATTTGGTGACCATCCGTGCAGTATTTTTCTTTATAATTATCAAAAAGTAGGTCTGAAAAAATTAGTGATATCTATGTCCACTCCGCGGTCACACTTCCCTGTTATGTCCACAAACAAGTTACCGATTGGCTAAGGGGCTGGCGTCATGACCGTCGACACACGACATCTCTGCCCCTGCCCATTGGCTGCTGCAAGACGTGTTCTGCTTCAGATTGTTTGGATGCGCCCAACATCTTTGATCCACCGAAAAGAGGAGCAACAACCAGCGTACACATGGTTTATTCATTGGGAAAGGTTCAGACAGTAAGACATGGGTGATCAATGCATTTGTTCTGGGGGTCGGTCTTCATGATGTAATTTTTATGGACACCTTGTACGCACAGTAAATGTGGGGTGTAATAACAATAGCACTTTAGTCCATGCAGTGGACAGAAAACTTGTAACTGTTGAAAGCACACGCGTATTGGTAGGCAACATTGAAATTGACAACATGCCGTGAAATGAATGCATTATTTTTTCCGATGGCTATTATTATATTCATTAGTATGCCGCCACTACGGGTGTATGCATGGGTGTCAAATGCTACAGTGGTTGTGACCAGGGCCTAGAGTCTTGGATGCATGGCCGTCGGCCGAAGATCGAAGGCCTTACTTCCAAGACTGTTGGCCCTGGCCACAACCACCACCACATGTGCCACCCATGCATACACCCGTAGTGTTGCGGTTTGATTGTCAAGTTGCAGGGAGTGCGTGCAGTCTTGGGTGCATGGCTGAAGGTCATGCACCCAAGAACAAAGTCATAAGTACTAGACGTGGAAGCCACTGCACACCCATCCCATGTAAGATCTATGGACATACAGCCAGGAGTGAAGTCTCTGGCCAGAAGCACTGACGGATACCACACCTATAGAAAAAACCCCACTACCACATATCACTGAGGTGGTTGTGGAGACCCTGCACTCTTGGGTGCATGGCTGAAGGCCATGCACCCAATAATACACTTATACCATCTTAATGATGTGCCTCCTTGTATGCACCGAAAATGAAGGGTTCAATAAGGCCAGTATTTCAGCCCGTGCAGTACACGGGGGAGTTGTTACAGTTGTAAGGACACGTGTGGTGTTAGGGAACATTAAAATTGACAGCATGCCATAATTTCAATACTTTTTCCTATTGTTATTATATTCATTAGTACGCCACCATGGGTGGCACATGCTATGGTGGTTGTGGCCAGGGCCTAGAGTCTGGGATGCATGGCCATCGGCCGAATGCTAAAGGCCTCACTTCCAAAACTCTAGGCCCTGGCCACTACCAGCGTAGCATGTGCCACCCATGCATACACCCGTAGTATTGCGTTTCGATTGGCAAGTACTGGGGAGTACGTCCAGTCTTGGGTGCATGTCCGAAGGAGATGGACGTACTCCCCACTACTTGCCAATCGAAACGCAATACTACGGGTGTAACAAAGTTATAAGTACTAGACGTGCAAGTCACTGCACACCCATCCCATGTAAGATCTATGGACATACAGCTAGGAGTGAAGCCTCTGGGCAGACGCACTGAAGGATAACACACCCATAGAATAACCCCCACTACCACACATCACTGAGGTGTTTGTAGAGAGACCCTGCACTCTTGGGTGCATGCCCAAAGCCCATGCACCCAAGACTGAAGTCATAAGCAGTGGAGTTACAAGTCAATATGGGTGTGGTGTAATGCGCTACTTGTGTTGACACCCTAGTGTCTTAGCTTCATGGCTGCAGACGATGGTCCGAAAAGTAAATGTATAAGTAGCTAATTTACAAGGACCATGGTTTTGATATGCAGCGATGGTTGTGGCTATGACCTATACTCCTTGTACCTTGGTCGTAAGGCGTAGATGGTAGGTTACACACCGAAGATGCAAGGGCCAGCCTACAGGCACTGTAGCACACTACTACCATAGATTGGATGTGTAGATGCCCATGTGTAGAAAATGACTGCCAATATACTTACTCCTTACTTTGTTCAGAATCCACATACATTTTTTATGTGGCTACCGTACTTGGCAGAAGTATCACTTTTTCCATTTCTGTGATGAAAAAAACGGTGTGTTAGTGTCTGCATTTTTTGGAAAATTTACTACATTGCATAATAGACAGTTAACCTTTTTTATCTTCATATTTAGTTTACAAACCAGTGTACTGTGCATTGCGCTCAGTTTCTCTGTTTGCTTTTCTAATCCTTGGGTCAGTGGAAAAAAAATCCTTGTCGGATTAAAAAAAAACCTTTGTTTCCTATGGTACTAACTACTCCCTTGTTTCCTTTGAGTGTTTCCTTCATCTTTCTAATCGATGTTATGTTTGTTGCCTTCCTGCCCATTTTTAACAACAGTTAGATACCTGTAGGCGTACTCTAACTGTGCATTTGTTCCTACAGCTTTGTGATACTCATTCATTTGTGTCATTGTTATATCCTGTTTCCTTCATCTTTCACATTAATGTTTTGTTTGTTGCCTTAATGCTGATTTTTAACAACAGTTAGATACCTGTAGGCGTATTCTGCCTGTGCATTTGTTTCCAACAATCTGTTAGAATCGTTTATTTGTGTCATTCTTCCATCCTGTTGGGTAGTTAGATACCTGTGGGCGTATTGTAACTGTTTGTAGTCTTTCACATACTTTGTTGACAATCTTGAAGTGCACATTATTTCGTAAATTTTAGCTTTAAGAACATTAAATACACATTTGTTAGGTTAGCTGGCAATCTCTGCTTTAGAGTAATGGTGCTATCATTACAATCAAACCATCCACAATTCTTTTAAATGTATGCAGTGTAGTGACCTGCATTGGTTGTAGCTCCTGCATGGTAGATTATTCCTACTGTTGTAAAGGTTTTCTTTCCAAGTGACACTTGACCGTGTGTGAATCCAATGAGTTTGCAGTTGTTTTTGGTACCATCTGCATTATAACGTAGAAGCATAAGTATTATGTAGGCACTATGTGATTGCATCCGTAAGGAGGAGCGATTGTCTGAATTGCAAATACTACATAATCTGCCATGGTTTGCATTTTGTACAAGTTGCTGAAATGGAATGCTCTCACAATTTGGTATGGAAACATGCACAAATCGCTCATTTGGGATTTCTTCCTGTATCACTTCGCTACGGAGAGTGCATGTATGTTTCCACATGTACGAAATTTGGAAGATTTAATTTACAGGTATGCTTTTGTTTTCCAATACTAATGGTATGTACATTAGAAATTCTTGTGGATCTTCTTGTGAGTTCATAGTGAATCTCACCATTCTAGCACAGTCGTCCAATTGTTGCCTGTTAGACAGAATCCTGTGCAGTTCCCTTGGGGAACACTGCAAAAAGATTAAGACTACAGGAGAAGCAGTAAACCCAATTGGTAGCAGTCTGCACCACCCAGATTTACCTGGTAGCTGTGGCTGAGCAGTCAGACTTCTATCAAGATGAGTAGGGCAGTATATAGAGTATACACAATAGGGCCAAAAACACAGTAGAGCAAACAAACACTGACCAGAGCTTTGTAAAAAAAAGTATATAGTTATTTATTTAAAAACACACTTGAAGTAATATACCAGCACTCATAAGTAAAAGCATGTTAAAACACAATCAGGTAAAGTATACAAACCTCCCTTAATAACTATCAGACAAGTCAGGGTTAAAGCACACTATGTGCCTCATTACGACCCTGGCGCTAAGTGAAAAACGATGGCGGTAAAGGGTTACCGCCATCGTTTTCCACTAGGTCCGATCATGACCCGTGACCGTTAACTATGATGCCATTAGCGGCATCGTAGTTAACGCTGCCGCTAACTGTGCCAAGGGCGCGCGCACACGACCTCCCACACCGTACTTAGCGCCATGGCGGAAAGGTACGCGATTGCCGACATAAGCGGACATGCACCTAACGCCATCACCCAGCCCGTTAAGTACCTTACCGCCATGGTGCTAATTACGCCATCGCGAACCAACCATAAATGGCCATGTAAAGTGAATGCAGCTGCCACAGGTGCACAGAAACAGCACAGGTGAAGGCAATACAGACTCAGGAAGTACAAAAAGAGCACACCCCACCCCTTCCCACACCCAGTCACACTCCACAATGATACCAATACGACTAGCAATGTTGGGGCTGGAGGACCTGATAGCAATGCAAGTGCTACAACAGCAACAACAACAACAGGCAGCACAGAGGAGACGCAGGAGGAGAAGGAGGGCAAGGCAGGCCCAGCAAGCCCCACCAGCACAGCCAGTGCCACCACGCAGGCAGCCCCCAATCCCACGCATCAGAGCCAATTCATTCAACCTCACTGCTGAGCAGATCCACACCCTGTACTATTTGGACCGGGACACCATCACCGCCATCGTAGACATGACACACAACGACATCGTCAGCATGATAGAAACTCCAACCGCCATCCCACCCTTACTGAAGGTAGTGTCTGTACTCCACTTCCTGGCCACAGGCACCTACCAGCACACAGTGGGGCACTTACATGGCATTTCACAACCATTATTCTCACGAACACTCATCCAAGTGCTCGATGCCCTCCTCAAGCACACAGACGACCACATCTCATTACCACGGACTGCCCAGGAGATTGCAAACACCAAAGTGGGTTTCCATGCACTAGCCGGCATACCTGGTTGCATTGGTGCCATCGACTGCACCCATGTGGAATTGGTGGTTCCACGTGCCATGGAGGTACCGTACCGCAACCGGAAACAGTTCCACTCAATCAACGTGCAAATGGTCTGTGACTCCAACAAGATCATCACAAATTGTTGTGCCCGATTCCCCGGATCAACCCATGATTCTATGGTCCTGAGGAACTCCACAATACCACGCTACATGGAGCAACATGCAGGCCCAAGATCCTGGCTACTCGGTGAGTCCAATGTCATGACCATGGAAATGTGAAGTGGGTAGGTGAATGACGTACCAATGCATACCTCACCTGGCTGAAAGGGGGGGGGAATGATGCATACTCCACCTGGCTGAAAGGGGGGGAATGATGCATACTCCACCTGGCTGAAAGGGGGGGGAATGATGCATACTCCACCTGGCTGAAAGGGGGGGAATGATGCATACTCCACCTGGCAGAAATGGGGGGGGGTGATGCATACTCCACCTGGCAGAAAGGGGGGGGGTGATGCATACTCCACCTGGCAGAAAGGGAGGGGGATGATGCATAATCCACCTGGCTGAAAGGGGGGGGGGATAATGCATAATCCACCTGGCTGAAAGGGGGGGGAATGATGCATACTCCACCTGGCAGAAATGGGGGGGGTGATGCATACTCCACCTGGCAGAAAGGGGGGGGGTGATGCATACTCCACCTGGCAGAAAGGGAGGGGGATGATGCATAATCCACCTGGCTGAAAGGGGGGGGGAATGATGCATACTCCACCTGGCTGAAAGGGGGGGAATGATGCATGCTCCACCTGGCTGAAGGGGGGGGAATGATGCATACTCCACCTGGCTGAAAGTGGGGGGGAATGAAGCATACTCCACCTGGCTGAAAGGGGGGGGAATGATGCATACTCCACCTGGCTGAAAGGGGGGGGAATGATGCATACTCCACCTGGCTAAAAGGGGGGGAATGATTCATACTCCACCTGGCTGAAAGGGGGGAATGATGCATACTCCACCTGGCTGAAAGGGGGGGAATGATGCATACTCCACCTGGCTGAAAGGGGGGAATGATGCATACTCCACCTGGCTGAAAGGGGGGGGGGGATGATGCATACTCCAATTGGCTGTGAGTAGCAGAGAGAACGGAGACAGATGATACCCTAAAGCAACCCAAACTCCACCCAACACCAGTAAAGCCAATACCCAATGTATGCAGCCCTACCATGTGAATGAGGTTGTGTCCCAACCATGACACAACCATCTGCAAGTGCATTCTACCAATTCAGACCACATTGTCAACAATGAAATGCACCCACATGCACGTCACCAAACACCAGCAACCGAAAGGCCTGTCCCCCATAACTGCCCACGAAGGAGGCACATGACGGACAGAAACATCAACACACCATTACACAGACAGCAGGGCCCTCAAAATGTCCCTATCAACATCAGCATTGCTCACTGGGGTCATGATGAGGCCCACAGCAATGTTGCAATGATGTGCGCATTGCCATCACAGGACATGTGCCAGGCCAACTAAACAAACGGCATGAACGGACACAGTGGATGGGCACTCACAATGCACTCCACCCCTCTGCATACATTGGGTGATGGCATGCAAAACAGGCCATGGGAGCCATGAGCATATACTGGTTGCATTGTGTGAATCAATTAGTGCATGTAGAAGTGAGCCAAAGTAACAGTTGGATGCAAGCCATGGTGGCACATCATGTTCTTGATCAGACGTCATGACTGACACATACATTCTCGCCTACATACAGGTGATGCAGGCTATCCCCTGAAGAGGTGGCTCCTTACACCAGTCCGGAACCCGCAGAACCAGCACGAGTAGGTCTTCAACCGTGCACATACACGTACCCGTGTGGTCATAGAGCAGACATTCGGCCTATTGAAGGCACGGTTCAGATGCCTCAGCAGGTCTGGTGGGGCACTCCTGTACCGCCATGAGAAGGTGGCAAAGATTGTCATGGCATGTGTCATGCTACACAATATGTGCGTCAGACGGAATGTGCCCCTGCCCCCTGACGCAGAACTGCAACCACCTGACAATGAGGATGAGGAGGGTGCAGATGGGGCGGCACCTCATGGAGGAGGCGATTCACAGGAGGGGCGTGAAATGCGTCAAAATATCATCGACCACTGCTTCTAGCACACACGGCTGGTGTGTGTCACATGGAGACTGCACTTGGGGCACTGTGTGTCTCTGGGACATGCACACTGTGGACTGTACACCAATAAAGCACACATATGCAATGAAAATGTCCACACATTTCATTTCGGAAAAGGAAAAAGTGTATTTCAATCATAAATTGTCGTGACACACCCCCTCCCACCTCCCCCCTCCCCCCTGCACACCCCAACACACCCCCTCCCACCTCCCCCCTCCCTCCTGCACACCCCAACACACCCCCTCCCACCTCCCCCCTCCCCCCTGCACACCCCAACACACCCCCTCCCACCTCCCCCTCCCCCCTGCACACCCCAACACACCCCATGTAAGTGTCTACAGATGTCTGTGACAGTGGCCACAGGCTGTTACGAGCCCCCTCTCCCGGCCCCCGGGGCACCCCTGGCTGTGGAGCGCAGGTTCCGTCCGGAACGTCGGACGGGGCTGCTCTGTGCAGAACTGGCAGCGGAGGATGTCCGGGTCTCCGTGGCCTGTTCAATGGTTGCCCTAGCCCCCACACATTCCGCAGCATGCTCAGTCAGCAGCTTGGACAGATGTTGCTGCCGTTGTATGATGTCCTCGAGGGACTGCTGCCCCTGCTGTGCCATGCCCAGTGCTGGTGGTGTGATGGAGGGGCTGCTCCCCTCCTGTGGACTAAGATCTGGGCATGGGGTAGAAAGCCACTCCTCTTCCTCTGTGTGCCCCTGTGTGTGATCCTCATGGGGGCTGGCATTTGACAAACAGGGGGAATGTAGAAGGTCAGTGGGGCTTCTGACATCGTGCTCCTCAATGTCAGAGTCTGAACATGCAGCAATTGCAGCTGTTTCACCCATGTTGCTGCTGGCCGCAGACCCGGTGCCTTCTGTGGCAGACAATGTTGATACAGGTGGTGCTGCTGCTGCTGGCCTGCTGCCTACTGGGGTGCATTGCCAGTTTCGCCGTCCAGTTTGCTTGCAGTGGATTCTGCTTCTTGTGGGGTCTGCCTCACTGCAGCTGAGGTTGAGGGTGTGGGGATGGTATTCTTGGCCTTCTTGGCTCTTTTCGTCGCAGGGGTGTCCTGGTCCTCGGGGTGTGATTCTGTGCCTGTGGTGGAGCAAAGGAGGGAGGGCGTTATTGATGGGTCTGCGGACTTTGGAATGACAATGATTGACATGATTCTGGTCAGTAGATGAGGCAGATTTCAGGCAGGGCCTTGCAGGTTGTCTCCTTTTTGTGTGGAATGTGGATGGAGGTATGTGGGTGCCAGCAGTGTATACAGGGTGGAGCTCGCATGTGGCTGTGGGCAGTGTCCAGCTAATGTGTTGCATTTACACTCTAGGGCAACATTGTGCTACACATGAATGGACTGCAGTGACTATGGCATGTCTTGTTTGAGGCACCTACCTTCATCGCCTGATGTCGGAACTCCCCTTTCAATCCCTCCAACGCCTTCAATGCCTTCCATGCCAATCGTGGTTGCACATATTTCCTCCTACGGTTGGAGTTTCAGTGGGGATTCCGAACCTCCACCGGTACCCAGGGCAAGGTTGCGGTTCGCAGAGATGACGGCTCTGACCCGTATGCGAAGGTCATCCCAACGCTTCCTGCACTGCTGTGGGGTGCGGGGTACGGTCCCCACCGTGCTGACGCGCTCGGCCACCAGGGCCCATATGGCCTTCTTTTTTGCTATCGCCGGCCTGGTCATTTCCGGCGAGAAAACGGGACAGGTGTCAGGGTTGGATCTGGTGTTGTTCGGCGTGGATGGCAATGGATTGTGTTTTTAAAGATGGCTGACGTGCTGTTTCCCGTTCCGCCGCGATGACGCTATTTCCGGTTCTGCTTTTTACGGTGACCGCTAATTGCAGCCACCGCTAATTACGGTGGCCGCTACTTACGGTGGCGGAAGTGCACCTTGCTCGCCCTACGATGCCGGTAGGGGCCCTTTCCGCCATGGTGATACTTACATTACCGCCATGGCGTAATGCTCATGCGCGATGGGTCGTAATGTGGCACTCTTTATGCCATCGGCCCACGGCGTAAACGCTCATTACGCCATGGCGGTAATGTCGGCAGATTACCACCTGGGTCGTAATGAGGCCCTATATGTTAAGACAGAAGTGAGCGGTTAACCTAGATGGCACCTTGCTCGCCCTACGATGCCGGTAGGGGCCCTTTCCGCCATGGCGTTACTTACATTAACGCCATGGCGTAATGCTTTCGCGATGGGTCGTAATGTGGCGCTCTTTACGCCATCGGCCCACGACGTAAAAGCTCATTACGCCATGGCGGTAATGACGGCAGATTACCGCCTGGGTCGTAATGAGGCCCTATATGTTAAGACAGAAGTGAGCGGTTAACCTAGATGGCACTCCAATAGTTTAGGTTAAAAAGGGGGGAAAAAGGCAGAGCATAACATAAAACAGTTCCCAACACTTTTGAAGAGGCAGAGCAAAGGGAAGAAAGGCAGGTTATACTGTAGAGCCAAAGTTCATAGGCCAGGCCCACTTTAAGTGGAGCAAGCGAAAATTTGCCCAGGATCACACGGTTTAAAGTGCACTAAGAGTCTTTGCAGGCTGTCAAAAAGGAGTTGGAATAGTTCAAGAAACAAAGTTTAGCAGGTCTCGGGCTGCTCACCACTGGGACAATCAGAGTAGAGTGCGACTTGGGTTGCTAAGGCAACGCAGTCCAGGGTGCCAATTCCCCCCTCCACCCTTCCTGTGGAACCCAGATAGAGTGGCACCATTTGGAGGGCTTCTGTGGAGAAGCCCGCAAAAATACTGGAACAAAGGGCTCGTCCTTGGTCAGAGTTACAGAGACGGACACAAACGCCATTTTAGAATCGAGTTCTGGCAAAAAGACCCACCTGGTGATTTAATATTAAATAAATAAATCTGCGGTATCTTTAACATTGCACCAAAAAGTGGTGCGTTTAAAATGAATGGGAAAATACCATAGAGAATATTCCGGTGGAATATTTTGTGTGGTAACCACTGCCCCCAGCCAGAAACTAGATGAGGGGAGACGGGACAGTGCCCCCTCGAAAACAGACCCAGGGGATATTGAATTACCCCTTACCAGTACTTCCACAATATTATGGTTTGTACTGGTTCTGTTCACAAATGTGGACTAGTAAAGCCAATGGTGACTTTACATGCCCTGGGAGACAGTAGTCAGTCTCAGGGTATGGAGTCTATGTTTGGGGGTCACTGTGACACCCCTGTGGTACTGCACTGAGAGTGCTGTGTACCACACATACAGAAAGACAGATGATACCCTATGGAGTAAAAAGAAACCCCATAGCCCATAAGCACATAACAAGTCAAAGACATACCTCAAATCATGCCTAAGAGTGGGAGTAAAAGAGTCTCACTCTTAGCAGGAGAAAAAAACAAACCCCAAAAATCCAGCAAAGCTGCTGGGGGACTCACTAGGTCTGGGAAATTAGCTTTGTAAGAGAATTCTCCCTAACATTGCCTTACTCCATGAACCCTGTATGTGTTGTCAGGATTGTTTGTTGCATTTCTATGCAGCACTAACATTTGCAAACATAATTGGTCTGTACTGTGCAGGTAAATATTTTTAACAATTGGTGGCAATTGAAATAGAATATTCATTGTTACATTTGCATAGAAACGTACCCCACTTTCATTTGCAAATTTGAATGGCCCAGAAAGTTCTGTATCTGAGTGCATTTTTCGGTTTTTCTGTTACTTCTTTGCCAACATCCCTGGTTTACATTCCCTAATAGGTTGTTCTATGTTTGAGGCAATTGATGAAACTTTAGCTTCTTTTCTTTTCTTTGCGGAATTTGCTGTTGAATTCTGTTGCATTTCTGTTTCATTTACTTTTCTTTTACCACGTTTCACTTTATCTGGAACAGGGTATTGTTTCAGATGAGGGGTGTACAGTGAACACAATCTATTGTATTCTAGAATGCAATGAATATCAGCTTTGACTTTAGTTGAATCAAAGTTTATTAGCAATAGACCGTCAAGTGTACGTAAGCGTGATAATGTTACGCAGATCATGCCTTCCTTAAACACTGTGTTTCCTATATCTGTCAATGCTTTGTCTAGGGTAAGACCTTGGGATTTATGAATGGTAACTGCATATGCAAGAGTTAGAGAAAATTGCTCTCTACGTACATAAATGTCTTTGAAGAGGAGGAACCGAGCAATTGAGCGCCCTATCCTTTTCACTTCTGAAACTTTATCAAAGCGAATATTTACAAACTGAATGTTGCTATCACATGGGTATGATTGAAAGCCAACAACTGTGCCCAGTGCTCCATTAACTAGCCCTTGCTCTACGTCAAGGTTACGTTTAAGCATTACTCTACAATTTAAGGATAATTTCAATATTTTTTCTAACCCAGCTGTGTTGGAGATTGAATTTTCTAAACTATTTAGTCTTGTTGTGGCTTGCTCACACATGGGTACTGTCATACCATGTACGTCTAGTTTGTCTGTGGCGCTAATTTCTATTATTGGTTGTATTTCTTTCTTTAACATTGTTTCATTGAATTTGAAACAGCTTGCAAGAGTTGGCATTAAGGCCAGACAATTGACATTTTTGTGCGCTATTTGTTCCATAACATCAGTTGCACATGCATTATCGCCATAAAGTGCATTTATGTGCTGGTTTTTCAATACAACTTGTGCTTCTTGCAAATAACACACCAACTCTAATACTTTTTTAAATGTTGGCATAAGTGAGATCTGCAGATTGCTGCATGTTCTCAGTTAATTCTCTGTATTGGAAATGTTGCCAAAGGTCAACATCACCTATGCTACCAACAGTTTTCCGGCAGAGTTTGTGTTATAAGGTTTTAAAAATTAGTTCACCTTTTACTGGTGTCAATTGTAGAAGATCTCCAAAAACAATAATGTTTTTCCCTGCAAAGAGTCCCTCGTTATTATTTTTAAGTACTTCTTGCAATCTGAGATGAATCAAAGCCAATATTAGGTTGGAGACCATGCTCACTTCATCTATTAGTAGCATTTTCATTTGTTTCAATACTCTACGTAATTCCATTGCAGCTTCTGCAGAAAGTTTGTAGTAGTCTAATTTATTTTGATGCTCTACTGGAAGCAATAGTAATCAGTGTAAAGTCACACCGCCTATGTTGTAGGCAGCTAGACCTGTGGGGGCTGTTACACCAGCTGACAGTTTGTTATTTGACAATTGTTGAAGGAACTTGCTGATGATTTTGATTAAGAATGTTTTCCCTGATCCAGCTTCACCACTGACGTGCAGCAGTATAGGTTTGGAATTTTGACAGGTATATTCTTTATTTTCGTGTTGTACACCATGTACAATTTGTTTTGTTAGATCTTCAAAAATGGTGCGCTGATCGTTGTTAAGTTTTGCTTGTTGTACAGTTAAGTCTTCTGTATCTTCTTGATACTGATACATGGTGTTTTCTACTTCTGCCATAGCTACTTCAGCCTCATTTGCTATTAGTGGTTGTCCTAGTGGTTCTTGACTTCCTGTTACAGAAGGTTGACTACTGTCAGGAGTGTCCTTATCTAGTTGGGCCTGAAGTTCTTCTTCCTGTTGCTGCTCATTGTGTAACATTGTTTTGTACTGCGTAAAGTTCACATCGGTGATAGTGCTTTCATTTGCTTTGAAAGCATCTTCATAGCAGTCATAATTATCTAGTATGTCTTTCTCTTTTCTCCATGGTTTGAAAAGTTAAAACATAGACATGTAATATAGTTTTTTCTGTTGAGGAGTTTTTAATGACAATTTTACATGATTAATTAAGCTTCATGTGGTAAGTTTCACTAAGCCCCCTTCACAATCGGTCACTCTATATCTACGTTTGCTTTCATTGGGTTTTACATAATCTTTTGAATGCAAAGCTTTGAGCTATGTGGTATAGACACAAGCTTTCCAGAGTGGTACTCCTGTTCGGATAGTATGTGTCCAGTAAATTGTTTTTTAGAATGTCTTGTCTGTTGGGATCATTTCTGGCAATTGTTTCTATGTCCTCATATGATTTCAGCACTCTTTTTCTAGATTTCGCAGGACCAAGACTGAGCCATACTATGTTGTCTGATTTTCCATACAAAGCAGTGCTGGTTAAATGATCTGCTGCTTCATAGGCGCCACATTCTCTATGAGAGAGCATTTTTATGCCTAGGCTGTACAATTTCTGTGATAATGTTTTCTCTGATGCTAGGCCATCCCAGAGGTCTTAAAGCTCTGTTTTTTCTGCTTTTGTTAAGTAGGCTGTAACATATCGTGCAACAGCTGTTGAATTGTCTGCAATGTACTGCACATCTATGTTTGCATTCCATAAGAGGGCAATGATTGCATTGTAATCATTGATATATTTTGATTCTTCCCTTCTTTTTATGTAATACGTGTTTTTAGGTGATTTACCTTTAACACTATGTTGAACTGAAGACATGAAGTTGTTTACTTCACCTGTTTCTGTAACTGGTCTAGGGAAACCAAAGCAGCATTTGGTGTAGTATTTACCTTTGTTTTTGTATTTACGGCGACAATATTTGCCACATTTGTGTCTTTGAAATTGTAAAATATGCCCATGCTGCTCACTGTGTGTCTGTTGTGAAGGGATTTCACATGTGACATATTTTTGGATAAACTGCAAAACAGTGCTATCACTGTCGTGGCCAAATTTTGGTGATCCTTTGATCCATAACAGCATGTGAATATGTGGTGCTCCTCTCGCTTGATATTCTTTTCTCCAAAAGAAGTGTTGCACTTCTCTATGGGGAGGAACAGTTTTATTGCAAATAAAGTGTAGCATGGCAATGAAACGATGATGGAAATATCTTGAGACATTAACTGGATCTAGAGAGCAAAGTTCTCCAGGTGTTAATATATCTATGATTGTTTTTGTTGCTGTTTGCTATGCGTAGGAACTCATGTAAATCTTCCCATGCATATTCTGCACAACTTAGCGTAACAAACCAAGTCGGTGGTCCAAGGTTTCTGATCATGCAACGCACGTCTCTGTGCCGTCTGAACCAGTATTCCTTTGTACCATGCATGCTTGCAAACAAATTTGTTATACTTGATTGTAAAACCTCATCTTTTTCCTGTACTTTTTGTATTAACTGCGTAGCCGACATATTGTGAAAGTGGGTCCAGATTTAAGAATGTGTGCAACTCCATAACATAGTGTTGCTAATTCACTTTCATAGAGTAGGTGGAATATGTATTCCACATTTTGTCTAAATCTGGGATCCTGCGAATACATTCGTAATGAGCGGTATTCTAATGCCCCAATCTGAGTGGGTCTATCATCGTATTTTCCACCTTTGCCAGTAGGAAATAGCAATGGAAAAGCACGTGCTTCTATATTTTTTTCCCAAATACTCATTGGTGACCCTTTGGTTTGTCACATTTGGTAAGTTTCTAGTGCATCATCTATGCTTTCATTGGAATGCAATGGATGAATTGTGTAATGGTCCAAAAGAGTGGATACTGTAGCTGGATCCAGAAGTTCGAATTGTCCAGTTTCTGATGGCTCTTGAATGATTTCAGTTGTTTCCCTTAAACTTTCATCAATATTTATTTCCTTGTAGTACTCATTGTTCTCTTTTAGATATTGCAATGCTAGTCTAACTTTGTGTAAGTCCAATAATTGTTGCCAAATATTTTTGTCCTTTGTTGGTACTCCATTTACCAGAATGTTCTATTGAACGTTTGCCTCCTAGAGTGTGTACATTTGCCGTTAGATCTAATGGCAAATAAACTACTTTGCCACAAATGCCTTTCACCAATTCAGAGGAAGGTAATTTTGCTGTTTTTGGATGAAGGCGTATAATTGCTTGAAATGGGTGAACTGTTTGAATTATTATGCTCTCATACAAATTGAGCTGTTGCAGGATTTTTGGTAATGGAAACAATTCCAAATGATTTGTAATAGAGTGTGGCTGGTGTCTAATTTTGCAGTACAGTAACTGTAACATATTAGGCGTTCAGTTAGTTCATATTTGTTTTCAGATAAAAGGTACAAAGCTAATTCAAACCATTTAGAGTCTTCATTGTCTTCTATTTTGTATGATATGTTCACATATTTTGTGTTCCTTTTGTAAAACGTTCTGCGGCAACACACACACACATGTTTTGGTACTTCAGCCGATGACCTTTTACATTTTACTATTTCTTTTCTGTATGTGTGTAATAGAAGGTTGCTATGTGCAGAATTGTTGCTACTATGTTCTAAAACAGTTGCATTTTGTAAGTGGCTCTCACTTCCAAAATACTTTTTCTGAATACGGTCAATTTCTTCTTGTAAGTATTTGGGTGTACCATGCAGAAGAGTGGTATTTAAATTGCCTAATTCTGAAGTTGGACTTTTTGCATAGTATATTTTATACACAAAATTTCTTACATTGGAATGATGTATTGATATTCTTTTGATATCATGGAAGGTACTATTGCAAGGCTAATTAATGTCCTTTTAGTCCTGTGTCTTTCCGCACTGGACAGATATCCATATTTTGCATCACTTTCATTTTACTTTTGTCTTTATCTTTTACATATTGATTGAGGAACGGACGTAAAGATTTGAAAGCTTTGTTTGGAATGGCACACATTGATGTGCACGCGATTTGTATACTGGATGGTGTGGTTCTGCTGAATCGAGAGGTAATTCTCTGTGCTGTGGAGGAACTCAATCGGCTATGCTTTTCATATGGCACCACCTTGCGAATGTCCACAGTGTGGAACGAAGTGAGGTGTCACTTCATGGTTGTCGTACCAAAACTGTATGCACCAAATCTCCTGCGACTCAGCACCACCTTGCATTAGTTACACTTCACCAGGTTCGCACGTGCTTTTGGTGTGTTCCCATAAACGGAAAACAACCTCCACACCCACGACTCCCGCCGAGTGCTCCTAGTGCGGAGTTCCTCCACTTCATTCTCTTCCTCCTCTTCTTCCTCGATCTCTACATCCTCACCCATATATCTCTCTGCAGGCCCTCGGGGAGGTGGGGGCGGGTTTGGGGGTGATGCGCAGGCTAATGACCCAACAGCAGCCATGGAAGCCATACTGATTAGTGTCCTTTTGGTCACTAGAGCAGTAAAGGCACTACACCTCAATCTGCTATAGCTAGAAGGATAATGAAGATGCGCTCAGGGGTGTGGCCATTTGTAGGGGTGGAGGGGTGTGCCTCGTGGCCGTCTTCATCCCTACACAGTGGTACAAACATTTTACACAGCAAGTCCTCAGGTCAGCTATTGTCTGGGATATGTGAAATGACATTTTTACATTCTACAATACTTTGCCTTGTGTCTACAAGTTCTTTTGTACTGTTGCGGAAGCACACCAACCGCGCAAATGAGTCCCCACGCTCACATGATGACGTCCTCAACACATCCGCGCCAGTAATGAAAGTTCCCTGGACAGCAAATGCAAATAATCAAACCTGCACATGCGCGCAAGTTCGGGTTCTCAAAGTAATTCAAAGTGCGACACAAGTGAGACGGACAGTTAGAGACAGGCGCGATGTTCGCTATACTTACGTTTGTACTGCGTATGTGCACGCATGCTATGTTCACTGTACGGACAGTTCCAGTGTCCTTAGGACAACTCCATTTTGTTTGCCTACGAACTTGCCGGCCACCGCGCCTGTTCTACGGACGGCACCATTTTGGCTGCGCCTGATACAGACAGCTATACTGTCCTTCACACACTCCCATTTTGCTCATTTACACCCATTCTGGACATCTGGTGTGTTCTACAAACAGGGATCATCTCGTTTCGAAGCGGTACGGCGGGGTAATATATCCTTTGGACACACCTTTCTGTTTATTTATGCACAATTTCAACAGATGGTGCAGTCAAACATCAAATCCATCTTACTTGATATTAGTAAGGGTAGATGTACTGCCTTCACAGCACCCACATTCCATTCCTTGTGGATGGGTCGAACAGGCGCGCTGTTCGCAAACATTTTATGTCTTTTAAAAAAAAAAATTAAACACAAACTCTTTCTCTACAACCACTGTACAAAAACATTCCAAACACACACACACACAAATACTTCAGTCTAAAGAAATAGCGGGGGAAGCGGACACTGACACAAATATGGGGGAATTAGGATTCAATATGGGCTGGTTATGAGGAGAAGATTTGTGAGGGGAAGAAGGGATGGATATTTCCTCAAAACGTCTATTTTCCTCTTGAAGGTTTGGGGGATGGTTCACTAGGGAATGGAGAAGCAGGGCAGGTACAGGTGGGGCAATGGTAACAAACTTTTCCTCTCACACAGTCCTCCACAAACGCCTGTATACTTTTAAAATTCTCGTTCAATATGTCCATTTTTTGCTCTATCCTTTTTATCCTGTCTTCCTCTGTCTCGTTTGTTGCCCTTTCCTCTTTTTTTTTCCTGGTCTGTTGAAAAAAAAATACATAAGTTAAATGCCTATAAAATACTGGTCACTATTTTCCATATGCAGAGCAATGTGTACCATTATTGTCGCTGTCATCAGACATTTCCCCATGCGGGAAATACTCCTCCAGCCACTCCAAAGTACTAGCCATTTCTGTGTCAAAACAACAGAAAGAAACTATTATTTCTGCATCACATACCAAAAACAAAACCACACCCATATAAAAAAAATGACCTGCACTCACTCTTTTGCTGTAATCTCCCTTCGTCCTACTGCGTCCGTCCACTGTCGGTCCAGGCTGCCGAGTTTCTTTGAAGTGATTATGCTCGAGGCATCCTTTTTTTTTATGGTACCATCCACTTCATTCTACATGCTTATTAAATGTGTTGTTTTCTTTTCCCAGCTTCAGGTTTCCATATTTACTTATTACTACTTATAATATCTTTATGTCCTTCTTCTACGTTGCACACTTTTTGCATAAGACAATAGTACATTTTCAGCTACCTCCAGCCTCTTTGGGTAATGTTGATCCTGTCCGCCCCGTCCGCAAACAGGCGCTCAGCCGTCCCTTTCCAATATCAATAGGGAGGGGGTTCTGTATGTTCTATGTTAAATGTATGTCAAGTACGTACATTACACTACATATCTCTCAAAATCATATGATTACAGTGTATATTCTGCACAACAACTTCATTGCCACAATGTCATGCTTAAGTTCCACCTTCCAAAAACCTGTACAATTCCTTACAAAAAAAAACGTTGTTAAGGGGAAGTTATGGCTAAATTGCCCTCCCAAAAACCAGTAAAATTCACTACAAAAAAAAACTTTGGTGAGGGGACGTTATGGTTAAGTTGACCTAGCAAAAAACTGTACACTTCACTAAAAAAATACGTTCCACCTCCCCTTTATGCTTCAAATTAAAACCGAAAACCCCCTGAAATTCGACAGTTATGGTAAACTAAGCCCCCAACCCTGCCACCACCCCTGTACACTGCTAACACTAACACCCAGACCATGAAAGATGTCATCTCAAATGTCAATGATGACATCAATGACGACATCACTTGTTTAGCCCCTTTCTTTTCCTTCCCTGCCATACATATATATGTACATTCAGTAAAAAAAAATCACTAAGGCAATGTTATACTTCACAGTGCAACCAAAAACCACTGCACATTCCCCCATTATAGTAAGCTAAGCAACCATAACTCGTGCCATCTACGTGCATTGCTAAGACTAACCCCCAGGACTTCAAAGATGACATCACAAATATTGTATTCCACAGTGTGAAAAATATTGCTGTGGGGGCAAGGAGACAGTAATAGCAGCTCGTTCTGCTTAGAAGACCCTGCTGAAAGAGAAAAAAAGAGGAATACTGTATACTTACATGGAATGCTCTTCTGAACGCCATGACTGGCAAAGATTCAAAAAAATTCTGGAGTCGTATAGGGACAGTAAGCAGTGACGGCCATGAGTATATCCAGTGCAACATCCAGAATCAGTTTAGTGTTCGCATTTCACAGCGTTGTATGCAGAAGTAAGAGTTCACACATATAAGTCACCCCATGGCAGCTGTTAGCGAGGAAGATTTGGACGTGCTCAGTTTAACAGTGGAGGAGGTCACTTTTGATTTGAATAGCCAAAAAGCAGAAAAGGCTCCAGGCCCTGATAAGGTGCTGGGTGACTTTTATTAATCATAACCCCTGGCATGGGCCCTGAACCTGGCTAAGCTTTTCAACACATCCCTGGCAAATCCTTGACATGGACTCAGCCTGAAATTGTACAATTATATAAAAAAGGCAGCAGAGAGGACCCGGGGAACTACCGACCAATGGCATTGCTCGATGCGGGGGAGGGGCATATATTTGATAAAGCATGTCTTGAATAGAGGAAAGGAATATTTTACATCATTTACAAGCTGGCTTTTGGGAAAATATCAGCACAATCGATCAATGCCTAAAGTTGGGCTGATTATGTGATAAATATCTAACTTTAAGAAAGTTAGATGATATGTTACATTTATCAATCTAAAAACAGCTTTCGACAAGGTGGTCAGGGTGTTGTTATGGAGCACCTTGTGTGATACGGGGATCTCCACAGCCCCCCTTAAGGCAATACAAAGTCATATATAGTGAACAAAGCTGTAGTGAGATGGAGTGCTGGTGGGGGGGAGGGGGATATCCAGAACATACCAATCCATATTGGCACTCGCCAAGGATGTGCGTTGGCCCCCAAGCTGTTTTGTCTTTTTATTACCTGTATAACTGATGTATTGATGATTTTACCCCTGGTGGGGGAAATTGTCATATTTAAATGTTTGAGGATGACGCACCACTTCTATCTTTGACACTGCAAGGCTTGCGGAAACAATGTTTAGCGTTGGATGAGATTTGTGATACAACCGGACTTTCCATGAATGTGAAAACAACCAAGACAATGGGCCTCATTACACGGTAGGAGGTAACCATGCCGCTATTAGCGGCATGGCTACTCCCTTACCGCATACCGGGTCCGGGTAGGCGGTATGGGGTCATTCCGACCCTGGAGGACCCGGTAAATCCCCATGCCAAATACCATTCTCCATTCACATTCGAGCCCCCATAGGGCTCAATGGGAATGGGGAAGGAGCTAATAACGGTACCGCTATTGTAACGGTCACCTGGTATCCACGGGGACGTCACTCAGCCTGTTCTGACCTTTTACGACCTTGAACCCTTCCCTGGAGGCTATTCGATTGGAGGCTGGGCCTGAAACACAGGACTGGTAGAGTTTAACTCCCTATTGTCTCTGTGTGCTTGAACCCCTTCTTCCCTGGGGTCCAACCCTTCCCTTTGATCCACAGCTCACCTTGTTTTCTTGGATAGTGTGCTCTCCGTCCTGCTTTCAGCGCAGGGGCGCGTTGATTGATGCAGGCTCGTTGCTGCCTAGTTAATTCAATGGCAAGAGCCCTACAGGTAAGTATATTGAGTCTTTTGAACAGTTCTCTAACTTCGTTCCTTTCCTTCCTTAGATGATGGCCAGCATCCGGGGATGGCAGCGTGCTGCTGAGATGAGTAGCGCTGAAGGTGAGTGAGAGCGCGATGCACCCCTTTCGTATTTGCATTAAACTGAGTTCTTTTTCTATGTCTTTTAGGTGCCGCAACGTTTTCAGCGTGGATGCCGGTTATGAAGAACAAATGCGGTGGGTAAGCGCGGTATGCGGCGCCTCTAGATGTTTCCACGCTAACCTGGAGTGTCTTTTCCCTCTTGCAGATGGATGAGAAGTTCCGGAGACAGAGTTCACCCAGAGAGGCTGGGATTCAGGTAAGCATTTGAAGCTCGTACAGTATTTAAAAATAAGCGAAGATTTGCAAAATGCTTACTAATGCCTTTTTTCTGTTCTTTTCCCTTTTCCTTAGGAAGCGGCGTGCCGGGATGGGAATGACACCACCGAAGATGCCCGCAGAACAGAAGGAGCGATGAATGATGGGCAGAAGCGCCGCAAGGTAAGGCTGTTCCTAATGGTGTTCTTGTTCTTGCAGGAGCTGAGCGCAGAAGAAAGATGCAGGCCTACTGGAGACCGATCGAAACACGGTGAGTGTCACGCTGCAGGTGCAGAAAACGCAAAGCATGTTTCTCAGCCTGGGTGTGACTTAAATAGTCTCGGGGTATCCCGGGTGCCTCTGGGCTGAACCACACCCAAAAGACTAGACCGCACATTCAGTTCTGGGAACCGAAATATGTGGGGGCATCCATTTTGTCCCCATCAATGCACTACAAGTCCAATCCCCAATGTTATCCTATGGGAGTGAGTGAGTCTGGTGCCACAAGTGCCAAGTCTTACTCCAAGTGGGTCTTTGGAGGGATGGAGACGCCTTGAGGGCCATGTAGGTGATCGTGGCCTGGCTCCAGCCTGACATCTTGGAGGGCTGGGGACATGAGGGGCAGGAATCATGACAGCTATTTGCAGTACTGTTATTAGCTCTGAAGTACCATAGCGGGCCCCGTCCTTAACACCTGGTCAGACCAGGCGTTAAGGACGGGACCTGTTGAGGGACCTCGTAGTAGGGCGCTAAGGGATTACAGGCACCGGTGACCTTACGGTTCCGGAAATCCCTTAGTGCCTACCGTGTAATGAGGCCCATGATTTTTAGCAAAAACAACACCAAAGGGGTGAACAGACTCAGTCTAACTCTTAACCCCTTAACTGCTGGGGTTTTTCCCTCCCAGTGCTGAGCCCTTTTGTGGACATTTCATTACGTCGGCATTCAATCCCTTGTACCTTTTTAGTTACAAGTGATAGCCTATCCAAATTTGCACCCTTTTCTTCACACCACCAGGGATTTGTGATTTGCTGTGGGGATGGGGGCTGAGGGGGTTTGGGGGTAATAAAATAACAAACAAGTGACCAAATGTTGTGCTTTTTTCAGAAAATGCCAATACAATGATGTACAAACAAGCCTGTGGCTTTTCTCTTGTAAGAGTTATGAGCAAAAGGTTTGCAGTTCAGAATTTGCCATTTTCTAAGCTTTTAGGAACAGGCTGTAAATAAAAATACATATTTTTCATAAGTGTACCTTCAGTTTTGTTGGAGATGGGCGAAGTTTCATTTTTTCTTTTAATAGGACATGCTTGCACGGAATGGACGAGGAGGGTAGGAAAGCTCAATGGGAACACTGAAAGGCATACATATCTGAAAAGTGGATAACATTCCAGGTTCTGTAAGGGGTTATTTGCAAAGGTCAGGCAACAAATATGAACCCATAATTCCAATAGTTTAGTAAAAAAATGTAAAAGTGACAGAAACAAAAGTATGTGTTGGACATGTTTGCATGTGTAAGGTAATGGCTTCCATGAATATTCAGAAACGCAATGCACCGCTACATTCCCCTGACTCTTCTAGTTAGGAAACCAGACATTTTGTGTAATGTTTCACAAAAGAAGCAATGCCACGAGCCAAGCCATGGTACAGAGTACATTTAGTCTGATGGCCTAAACTCGCATACTTAGCATTTGAAAATAACAGAAAACACTGTGGTGAAGAATGGCAAGCATACATGTTTTGAACGAGCGCAGACTTACATTTGAAGGATAGGTGACTTGCGCATGTCACAAAAGCGTTGTTACGCTCACCTGGGGCGTCGATCGGACACAGACAGCTGCGGTCTCCACCAACGTGATGCGTAGTGCTGAGATGACTGTCTGGACTGGCCTGCCTAATCTTGTCTGCTTGATCCGTAGAAGTATTCTCCTGCAAGTGGAGAAAGGGATTTAGCCACCCGTGGATATGAGTGATAGCCCCCTCCCACTGTTCTCGTTCTCCCTTCTTGTCACCTCCGATGTCCCCTTTTAGGAACCTCACCTTATGTTTTTAAATGATGAGCTCTCCATCCTGCGTGGATTGCAGGGGCGCGTTGATGCCAGTTACTTCACTGGTTTGAAGGCGTGGGAGAGTTCTGGAGAGTATTGACTGTGAGGTTCCTGGCAAGGTTCGGTAAGTATCAAGTTCATAGAGTTCAATATGTCTGATGATTTACTCTTGTTCCCCCCTTCCTTCCTTGTCTTGCGACTAAGATCGTGAGAAGATACCCCTCCTGGCAGTTGGTGGCGCTCAGGTAAGAGTCTGTGTTACCCGACGTCATCCGGTAAATGTTGCCGGTGTTTAACGTGTTGTTTTCTCGATCTTTGCAGATGCGGCACATGAAGATGTCGAGAGTTATAGAATAATGCCTCCGGTGGTAATCAGGTAAGTCTATGATGATAAGTGTTTTATTTGTTGGTTTTCTCGGCTCACCTTGTTGTTTTCTTTTGTCCCTCAGGTGCCGGAGTTCGGCGAAGAAATGATGGAGGCAGAGCCGAATCGAAAGAGGCTGCAAGGATTGGTGAGTATGGTGTGGCGCTGCAGCTGGAGATGCGATGCGTACAGAAATGATGTTATTTCCAAGTCCGGAGGCGAGATGGATCCGAAATCAGGTGAGGAATTCGAAATAGTTTGTTTTCTAATCTTCGATTCGAGGCGGGCGTGGCAGAAGACTGGATGCAGACTGCAGGCATGGTGAGCGTTACGGTGCTGGATGCAGAATAAGGCGAAGCGTGTGCTGTTGTTTGGGCTTGGTTTAAATATCCTCCAAAGGAGTTCCAGGTAAGAAGTTCCCTAGAACCACACCCGAGTAAAAAATAGCCCCTGTAGAAAAATAGTCCCATCCAGGCCTCACGTTGGCTTGGACTCACTAGCAGCATGGTCTTATCGTGCCAGGACTGACTTCCATGATGATCCTGGCGCCTAAGGCGCCAGGACTGAACCCAAACAGCCCCCAGCCGGGGCTGTTGGGGTTTTAGTAAGTATCTGGATGCCTGCTTCCAGAGCGGATGGGCTTGGTCCTGATGCCCGGGGGTAGGCATCATGACAAGCGTAACGACAGACTTAGTTTAGACAGACTATACAGCAGGTCAGGGGGAAGCAGGACCCACTGGTATTCTGGAAGAAATAGTTAAGTCTTGCCAATAGCATTACTTTTGGGAAGAGGCACAACTAATTCACAGGTGAGTAAAATAACCTTACATATACTTTTCAGAATGGCACAACTCACATTCAAGGCAAGTAAGAACTTTTGTAACTGCTCACTCTCAGAGTCACAGTTACCAGCTAACTTGTTCACAAGTAAGTGCACGTTTAAGCACTGGTTATACTTTTCCAGGAAGAATCCTTTTCTTATCCAGTCCTTCCCTAGTCTATGGCATGAGTTCTCTCAGAGGCAGAAGAGCAACCCTAGTGGTCTGGGTGCCAGCTGTAGGCCGGTGAGATAGGGATCTGTTGCAGAAAAAGTCAGAGTTCCTGTGGAAGACTCTTCAAACATGTAAGTAGTTTAGTTAGAGTCGAGGGACTGCTCAGACGACACCTTAAGAGGATGCCAGAAGTGGAACTGGGTGAACTGGAGGAGAGGACCCCCAATCACTGAAAACACCCCAAAAGCTTTACATAAATCACACAGGCTTAAGGTAAGTGAATACCCCCGCCAACACAGTACCTCAGCACAGAAGAAGAGTTGCAGCAGGAAGACTTCAGGATCTGCAGCCAAAAACCTGGTAGATGGATTCCTTTGTTATGTATACAGAAGACAGAACTTTGCAAAGGATCTTGCAGCAGAGATCAATGGAGAAGGCTCCAGGCAAGAGTTTCTTTGTGGCTGCGTGTGGCTCTAAGGATTTGGCATCCTTTTCAGGAGCCAGAAGAGGACTGAATATCACTGGTCGGAATCCCATCACTTGCAAGGTCCAGCAATCTAATAAGGGGACTTTTCAAACTCGAGCCACCTCTCTGGAGGGCCTACAGGATGCCACCAAAGTTTAAGCTCGATTCAGAATTTGGAAGATCATGCACTGCACAATGGCTTGAGGTTCAAGGGTATTGGAGTATTGCAAGGTCGCTGAACATGGTGGGATGGGTCATAATGCAGGTCTTCTTGAGTCTAGTGGATCCCACTAGGCTCTGGATCAGTGTCATCCTTTTCGGGATCCACAGGTCAATTGGACGGAAGGAGTACACGTTAAAACACTTGTTATATTTTTCCAGGCAGAATCCTTTTCTTATCCAATCCTTCCCTAGTCTATGGCATGAGTTCTCTCAGCACTACGGCTTGTGGTCCAAGGGTATTGGGGTATTGCAGCCTGTAAGGTCGCAGAATAACGTGGGATGGCTCAAAATGCAAGTCTTCTTGAGTCTAGTGAATCTCATCAGGCTCTGGGTCGGGGTCGACCTTTTCGGGATCCCCAGGTGAATTGGAAAGAAGAGTAACAGTAGGCTCCAGTTAAAAAAAGAACAACTCATTTTTTTAATGTTAATAGTTCGAGGACTGGGCTCAATGAGAAAACAGATTGGAATCTGTAAACTACTGAATCAGAAACGAATTATAACCATTAGAGTCTAAATCATACCGTGACTGATCGCTAGTGTGCAAATGGCTGACAGATTTCCATTTCTTAATGAGGATCGTCCCACAAGTACGGAGATGGCACAGGCGAGTGTGGTTTGCTGTGAGAAAGGAGGAGCATTTCTTATCTTAATGACTACCTATCCAACTATTGGTACTAGCGTGATACGTCATCTCCATACGTCACGCGGCCGCTCAAATCACGTGACACGAGACACGTTCAAAGACACGTCTTTCTAGGTATATTTATCACATGATTCATTACATACTTTGGCAATGGCACCGTGAGCACAGACGGAGCATCACCGGTGGCAGTATATGAAACGGTAAGACCTAGAACACGGCTATATTAGTTAGCCTAATGCAAAGCCTGCAACTCTTAAGCAAGCCAAACACGGACGTTCACCTAGTCTGATGGAGTGCCGTAGTTAAGGAGCCATTACCGCTGTCAGTTTCCCTCTCATGCGTGTATAGTGCCAGGGGTTTTAAACTCCCACTTATGGCAGCTGAAGCCACGTTAAAGTTTCTATCAGCAGAGATGTTTAGGAGAGTGGTTTTCTTTTTACCATTTGCGGGCATTAATTGCACCTCGTGCTGATATTATTCACAGACCAACAAACGGCATTGGCAGCATTTTGGCGACTTGCGAATGCAGGAAAAGCTATTGACCAGCTGTCCTGTGCCCGCCCGATGTAAGCCCCAATGCTCTCAATATGATGGGAATTGACAGGATATGACTCTCTTCCCCGCATGACTATAGTTGCAAAAAAAGAATGGTAAGCAGTCTACTCCATCATGATTACAAATGTTTCCTACGGCTGCAGAATTTATTGACAGAGACACATTCTGTCTCCCCTTTGCCCCTCTACTGCAGAATAACCAAGGGTGTCCCTCGCAACTTGTGACTGTGGTTACACAGAGTCCAATAACAACCAACTTGGATGATTTGTTCTACACACCGTTGTGAAACTCCATTTCTTGATGTAAGTGATGATTTTGATGCGAGAATTCAGCATTATAGTCTAAATTTGCACCGTTAACAGCTGTGTCTTTGTACCTACTCCCGCTTTGGGGTGTTTTTCTTTGGAGTAATGTAGCAGATTGAATACCATACTGCATACAAGTGTCGCGTAAAGAGGATTCCATCCACCTAATCTTATTGTATGTAGCACTTTGAATAGTGTTTCCTATCCATCCTCTGCAATGCTCTCAGACTGTATGTGCTGACACCTATCTAGTGTTACCGTCTTCTTGTTCCTTTTTAGACCACGTCTAGTGATAAAATTGCCCGTTTAGACAGTTTATCATTTGTTGACCACTATGTAGCAATTGGGTCAAACTCTAATGTTCATTTCTTTTTATTAAATAGAGAATGAATAAACAGGGCATTACTTACCCTCTACCCTGATTTGTTCCCTTTTCAGATATGGAGTCCCTTCCCTGCTGCTGAGTCCCAAACTCCTTTTTGTATCATTTATCGGACAAGAAGAGTTTTTTGGATTACCAATACACTTGTACATGTGCTTATAACTACTGCATTTGTTACTGTGTTTTTTACATGCTGGTAGTCGTATTGTTCTGAGTTTTAGGATTAACTCATGTTATGTATCCTCACCAACATCAGTAATTGGTGTTTTTGGTTCTGGTAGACGGCAGACTACCCCTGAAGAATTTCTGTTTATTTTTTGTTTACACACACGTTCAGAAAGAAACATGTTGGGAAAATGATGAATGTATGAATGAGAATGTCTGAATTTGAATTAGAATGAATGTAGTGAGCGATTAGGTTGATTTGAGCAACATTTACACAACACTACCCCGGAGTGACCCCACTCTTTACTTACTCCTGGTTTTCACTCGGTTTATTACTATTAATTTCTGGTATCTTTGGTGATTACTCTATATATATTTTTTCTATCTGTTCTGCTGTTTTACCTCCATTCTGTGAAGAGGTACTTGCTATTAGCACTTGCACTTTATACCAGTTTTCTGGTTATTGTTGTTTTTAATGATGACTATGAAGTAATTCAAAGTTTTTAAGAATGATGACAATTAATATATGAGATATATTTTTTTCATAAACATGTTTGGAATCCAATTAATAATGAGCGACTAACGCCGCAGGTATTGGGACACAAATTGAAAAGGGACCAACTTAAGCCCCTTGGCACTGTTTTGTTTACGGATTTAGGTTTTTCCTAAAAATATAGAGGTTGTGCCAAGAAGAAGGCTCATATTCCTCTTACCTCTCCTTAGGTGCTCTGTTGTTGTGGCTCCAGTTACACAGCAGGCTCTCCGGTCACTGGAAATCGATACAGCCGTCGTTTCTTCATCTTCCTCTCTGGTTTCAGCTCCAGTGGTTCACTTGTCAGCAGCTTCCAGGTTCAGAGTTTTTATCAGGTACTACAGCACAACCTCTGCATTCTCTCCAGGCATTTTACAGCAAGGGGCAGTCTGGCTGGCCAATCAGGACATCCACCCTCCTCACCCCCCGCTGGGAGTTTGTTCCTTTCAGGCAAGGTGGGAGACAAAGGGCTACAGATTCTTACACTCCTCCCTCGCTTCCTGCCTTCTCAGACACTTTGGAGCCTGGGCCGGGAATCCACAGGATTTGCGCCAAAGACAAAACAGCGACTGAGGTGTTTCCCACCTAGAATGGCAGGGGAAGACCTCAGAAACAGCAAGCATACAAGAAATGCCGGAAAAAGAAGGTTCCCACCATTTTAGAAAAAAATGGTGGCCCTTCTGTGCTTTACCAAGGCTGAATTACCAGCCTGCAAATAATAAAGACTAAAAGTCAAAGGTAAAACCACTGCCATCAGCCAATCATGGAAACTTGTAACACATTTTCCCAGGTAAGTAAGAAAGGGGAAACATTGTGTACCCCCCAGCACTCCAATAATAGTGGTGAACAGGACAGTGTGCCTTCATCCTCTTCCGTTAATCCACAGGACTGTGATTGGAACTAGCACAGGACTGTTAATGATTGTTGTGGTTCCATTTTTGGCCACGTCAGACCTTGTTCTCAGAGACCCAGGAAATGTTGGTCCTGCAAATGGATCTTCCCCCAGACAGATGGGCTGGTACGTCTTCCCTCCTTGCAATTGCTGAGCTTGAAGGTTTGGCTCCTGGAAAAAGTAGCACGTACCCATTTTATAGCTTTCTGACAAAAAACATAAATATAAGTGGCATTCAGGAAGCAGTCCACAATAAAACACCATGAAAGTAAATGCTTAGGTTAGTTATTGGGCTTGTCTGGCTTCAGTGGACAATGTCCTGTCATTCATTGTGTATCTTGTCTCTGCATACAACAAACACATCCACACGTGCATACGCTACCTTTTGGCAATAGGTTTCTACTTGAACAAGGACAGTGCATATGTTTCTTGCTCAAATGATACATTGGGTTTCAATTTAAGGGTCTTCTTCATTTGTTCCCTCTCATTAGACGGCCCACACCTCAACTGGATCTAAAAGTGGAGTTAGCTGCTTTAATGCACAAAACCTTTGAGGCGTGACTTTTCTGGAGCCATTACATCAGTAAGAAGAATCTTTGGCAGCTTCCAACCCTTTCCTCTAAGGACCCGTTCCACATGTTTCATAGAGGCAAGTTAATTTTTGTGTTTACATCCTTTCTTACAAAAATAGTATCAGTTGTTCATCTTTATGGGAGCTTTTTCTTCCAGGATTTCATCCTAGTCCATAACCGTTCAAGACCATTAGACCTTGACACCACTTGCTTCTAATTTATGGTGGCCTTGTCCTCTGGCAATATTGCGGCTAGATCAGCAGGTTCTCAACTTGCATGCCGTGGCCAAGGCAGCCTCAGTGGCCTTTAGAAGACCTGCTCCTCTCCCTGGAATATGTGGAGCTGCTACTTGGGTGACGTATCTTGCGTTTTGCAAAAATGTTTGGCTCTTCATTGTGAATGGATTCTACTTCTGGCAAAGAGGTGCTTCACATTTAGTCTTGTATACGCGGTATCAGGTAATATTATCCCCACCAATAATATCGCCTCCTCCACCCGTTGCATTTGCTTGGTCTTATAGTCTGGTTACAACCAGTCGGGAAGGAGGGAGAGCAGGACCACAACTGTGCAATGACCTTCATGGTGATTCAGGCTCCTAGGCTTTGCTGACCCTGCTTCACAACTTGCCGAACTATCCCAAGTAAAGCATAACGTTTCCTGCATTTCATGTTTGCCTGTTCATCTGGTGCCCCGCACAAGGCTGCGACCACCGCGACCCAGCGCGCCACTGAAGACCAGGTAAGGGATGATGCAACATACTCACAAGGGTGTGAGTCCATCATTTGCTTTGAATCCTCATGGGGTGAGGTGCCTCCACTCAAAACCTTTGCAGCCTAAATGTTGCCACTCTGACGTTTTCCTATTGGGAGGATCTGCTGCTTGTGAATGTTTCCGTTTTAACTTTGCTACTGTGAGGTTTCAACTTTTTTGACTTTTATTACCTTAATGTTTGCACCATTATATGTTCTGCTGCTTATTAATGTTGCCATTGCGAGCTTTACTACCGTGAGGTTTCACACGTTTACATTTTGCTACTGCAAGGTTTTGCCACTTTGGACTGCACTTATGTGAGGCTTCACCACATCTGAATTCTGCCACTGTGATGTTTGCGTCACTTTGAGTTCTCCTGCTTATGAGTTTCTCCATTTGAACGTTGCTACCATGATGCTTGTATCACTTTAATGTCTGCTACCTTTGAATTCTGCCACTCTGAGGTACTGCTATTGTGAGGCTTCTCCACACCTGAATTCTGCCACGGTGATGTTTGCATCATTTTCACCTCTGATGCTTGTTGGCTTTTTGAACTTTGCTACTGCAATGTCTGTATTGATTTAAGTTCTGCTGCTTTTTAATGTGCCACTCTAAATGCTGCCACTGTGAGGTCTCACCGCCTTTGAATGGCTTCTACTGTGAGGCTTGAATGTTGCTACTGTTGAGGTTTGCATAATGTTAAGCTCTGCTGCCTTTGAATTTTGACATTTGGATTCTGCTGCCGTGATGTTTGTATCATTTTAAGTTCTGCAGATTGTGAAAATTGCCACTTTGTATTCTCTTCTCCCAGGTTTGCACCATTTTGAGTTCTGCTGTGTGTGATTTTGCTGCTCTGAAAGCTGCAACGGTAGCTTTCGCCACATTTGGAGTTTGCTTCTGTGAGGTTTCCCATCTTGATTTATTTCAGCTGTGAAGTTTCACCACTCTGAATTTTGCCACTGTGACTTTCCATTGTACCACATTTGTAATGCAATATTGAGACAGTGTAGACAATAGGACCTGCACTGGTGGTGTCTTGTCTAAGCTGACAATTGTGCCTGTAATTTGCTTGTTGACTGCAGGTTAGCCATTGACGCCTGTGTCCTGCATGTAAAGTATAGCAAAGCCCTTAACTGTAGACAGTTGCCCCAGTGATTGATAGATTATTCACAACCCCCTTACACTCTCTCAGCAACTCTGCAGCAACAGATAAAATACAGCTGAGTCCCATGAAAAATGTGATCCAGCTGTCACATAGCCTCTGACATAGCAATCTTCCTTATGCCTTTGCAATATGCGCAGCATGGTTTAAAATACTTCAACCTAGTCATCTCTGCTTATCATTGAATGTCAATTTCTGATCAGCTGCATTGTGCTGCTCCTTTTATTTACATGTTTGCACATACTACGTTCTTTCGAAGGGTGTTCATCCACCGCAGTGCTTCGAGGCCATAGCAATAGGCACTATACAAATATCAAATAACATAACATAGGACAGGACAAAGTTTGAAAAGTTCTACTATGGGGAACCGTCCAAGAATTAAATAAGTGACCGGGTTTGAAGAGAAAGCTGGAATATCCGACATTTGTTCTAGGAATTTATTTTCACTTCTAGATAAAGCATTGATATCACCGTAGCCACATATACTCTCGCCTGCTGGGCTTTCATGTTGTAAATTCAGATCTATAGCCATATTACCAAAGGTTTTTTATAAACGCATTACTACTCCATCATTTGTTGAAATCAAGATCCAATTGGAAATATCTAAAGCTGAGAATCAAGTCTAGCTATCTTACTCATGCATTCATTCTTCAATTTAACTTGTAACTTGATTGTTTTTCTTCGTGTGGCCTACACATGCCATTGCATTTGTTTTCAAACCCTCTGCTTTGCAGATAGTTGTAAAAAGGCCCAATAGATTTCTTGAGACTTAAAGGGGTTTTGAAGATGAGTGCGTCATTTGCAAATAACCAGTGTATTAGGGGTCTGACCTTGATAACTGGAATATCTGCTTGTAAGGAGGCATCTACATAAATGCATACAAGGGAGCATGTACTTTTTAGATTTAATTTTAATGAGTGCATTTCAGTAGATAATAAGCCTTACACACTTTATTTGCAAACAACACACAATTATCAAATCCAGTACATCTACACATATGAAATTATGATCTAATCAGCCGCTCATTTAAATGGCAATTAATTAACAATTCATAAATCCTACATATGACATCAAAGCAGCATCTCATAATCTTAGACCAGAAGACTAGTACATCTAGAATAAAAGATATTTGGTTGCCATTTAAAATTCTCAACCACAAATTCTCAGTTTTAAAAATATCGGGTTCCTGACAAACTTACTTAGAACTCTACATTGAGCTGAGTCCGGTTTAGAACAAAAGACAAGATGCTCAAGGTTTTCAGTTTCCCTAATGTTTCAGATAACCTGCAATTTCTTTCTTATGCCCATAACTTTTCCAGTCAGTAAAGGCATAATACATAAACATCATAGATGTTCTCGTACTTGCTTGATCAGGAAAACAGAATAAATATTTATGCATAATAAAATGATCGGGTATTGCTTTTTTTCCCTTAGCGAGCTTTTCCCAGCCTTTCGTATAGCCTACCCTACCTTTAGACTACTACAGAATCACACTGACAGGTCTAGTCCAGACCACTCTCATTTCAACAGCCCATTCTCATGTGACTGTGTGAAGGAGTTTAATTCACTACAATAACTTTCAGATAGAAGATTTGGGGAAACTTCCAAAAGTAGTTGAGTATCCAGCTTTGTGCAGGTTGAATGTTCTAAGCGTATGCAATGTTCCTAAGGAAGACGCATTTAATTACTTCCTGCACAATCCAGATTCAATCCATAGGCATCCTGCACAGCGAGCACCTATGAGGATGTTTCCAGCCTGTTTGGGGTCTTTTGGGGAGGTTTTATCTATGTTTCTGGTGGATTTTACAAATCGTTTTATTTTGCTTAATGTGTTACAAAAGATATATTAGGAAGTTTAGCAGTGCGTTTTATTTGGATAGATCTGTGAAGATTAGCCATGTGTCACATCTAGATAGAATTGTGAAGATTAGCCATGTGTCACATCTAGATAGAACTGTGAAGATTAGCCATGTGTCCCATCTAGATAGAACTGTGAAGATTAGCCATGTGTCACATCTAGATAGAACTGTGAAGATTAGCCATGTGTCACATCTAGATAGAACTGTGAAGATTAGCCATGTGTCACATCTAGATAGAACTGCAAAGATTAGCCATGCATCACATCTAGATAGAACTGTGAAGATTAGCCATGTGTCACATCTAGATAGAACTGTGAAGATTAGCCATGTGTCACATCTAGATAGAACTGTGAAGATTAGCCATGTGTCACATCTAGATAGAACTGTGAAGATTAGCCATGTGTCACATCTAGATAGAACTGCAAAGATTAGCCATGCATCACATCTAGATAGAACTGTGAAGATTAGCCATGTGTCACATCTAGATAGAATTGCAAAGATTAGCCATGCATCACATTTAGATAGAACGGTGAAGATTAGCCATGCGTCATATTTAGGTAGAATTGTGAAGATTAGCCATGTGTTACATTTAGGTAAAATTGCAGATTAGCCATGCATCACATTTAGATAGAACTGTGAAGATTAGCCATGTGTCACATCTAGATAGAACTGTGAAGATTAGCCATGTGTCACATCTAGATAGAACTGTGAAGATTAGCCATGTGTTACATTTAGGTAGAATTGTGAAGATTAGCCATGCATCACATTTAGATAGAACTGTGAAGATTAGCCATGTGTCACATCTAGATAGAACTGTGAAGATTAGCCATGTATTACATTTAGGTAGAATTGTGAAGATTAGCCATGCATCACATTTAGATAGAACTGTGAAGATTAGCCATGTGTCACATCTAGATAGAACTGTGAAGATTAGCCATGTGTTACATTTAGGTAGAATTGCAAAGATTAGCCATGCATCACATTTAGATAGAACTGTGAAGATTAGCCATGTGTCACATCTAGATAGAACTGTGAAGATTAGCCATGTGTCACATCTAGATAGAACTGTGAAGATTAGCCATGTGTTACATTTAGGTAGAATTGTGAAGATTAGCCATGCATCACATTTAGATAGAACTGTGAAGATTAGCCATGTGTTACATTTAGGTAGAATTGTGAAGATTAGCCATGTGTCACATCTAGATAGAACTGTGAAGATTAGCCATGTGTCACATCTAGATAGAACTGTGAAGATTAGCCATGTGTTACATTTAGGTAGAATTGTGAAGATTAGCCATGCATCACATTTAGATAGAACTGTGAAGATTAGCCATGTGTCACATCTAGATAGAACTGTGACGATTAGCCATGTGTTACATTTAGGTAGAATTGTGAAGATTAGCCATGCCTTACATTTAGATAGAACTGTGAAGATTAGCCATAGGTCACATTTAGATAGAACTGTGAAGATTAGCCATGTGTTACATTTAGGTAGAATTGTGACGATTAGCCATGCCTTACATTTAGATAGAACTGTGAAGATTAGCCATGGGTCACATTTAGGTAGAATTGTGAAGATTAGCCATGCATCACATTTAGGTAGAATTGTGAAGATTTGCCATGCATTACATTTAGATAGAACTGTGAAGATTAGCCATGCATCACATTTAGATAGAACTGTGAAGATTAGCCATGTGTCACATCTAGATAGAACTGTGAAGATTAGCCATGCGTCACATCTAGATAGAATTGCAGATTAGCCATGCATCACATTTAGATAGAACTGTGAAGATTAGCCATGTGTCACATCTAGATAGAACTGTGAAGATTAGCCATGTGTTACATTTAGGTAGAATTGTGAAGATTAGCCATGCCTTACATTTAGATAGAACTGTGAAGATTAGCCATGGGTCACATTTAGGTAGAATTGTGAAGATTAGCCATGCATCACATTTAGGTAGAATTGTGAAGATTTGCCATGCATTACATTTAGATAGAACTGTGAAGATTAGCCATGCGTCACATTTCGGTAGAATTGCGAAGATTAGCCATGTGTCACATTTAGGTAGAATTGCAAAGATTAGCCATGGGTCACATTTAGATAGAATTGTGAAGATTAGCCATGCATCACATTTAGATAGAACTGTGAAGATTAGCCATGCGTCACATTTAGGTAAAATTGTGAAGATTAGCCATGCCTTACATTTAGATAGAACTGTGAAGATTAGCCATGGGTCACATTTAGGTAGAATTGTGAAGATTAGCCATGCATCACATTTAGGTAGAATTGTGAAGATTAGCCATGTGTTACATTTAGGTAAAATTGTGAAGATTAGCCATGCATTACATTTAGATAGAACTGTGAAGATTAGCCATGTGTCACATCTAGATAGAACTGTGAAGATTAGCCATGTGTCACATCTAGATAGAATTGCAGATTAGCCATGCATCACATTTAGATAGAACTGTGAAGATTAGCCATGGGTCACATTTAGGTAGAATTGTGAAGATTAGCCATGCATCACATTTAGGTAGAATTGTGAAGATTAGCCATGTGTTACATTTAGGTAAAATTGTGAAGATTAGCCATGCATTACATTTAGATAGAACTGTGAAGATTAGCCATGTGTCACATCTAGATAGAACTGTGAAGATTAGCCATGTGTCACATCTAGATAGAATTGCAGATTAGCCATGCATCACATTTAGATAGAACTGTGAAGATTAGCCATGTGTCACATTTAGGTAGAATTGTGAAGATTAGCCATGCATCACATTTAGGTAGAATTGTGAAGATTTGACATGCATTACATTTAGATAGAACTGTGAAGATTAGCCATGCGTTACATTTCGGTAGAATTGTGAAGATTAGCCATGCATCACATTTAGATAGAACTGTGAAGATTAGCCATGCGTCACATTTAGGTAGAATTGCGAATATTAGCCATGCATCACATTTAGATAGAACTGTGAAGATTAGCCATGACTCACATTTAGGTAGAATTGTGAAGATTAGCCATGCGTCACATTTAGATGGAATTGTGAAGATTAACCATGTGTCACATTTAGATAGAACTGTGAAGATTAGCCATGCGTCACATTTAGATAGAACTGTGAAGATTAACCATGACTCACATTTAGGTAGAATTGTGAAGATTAGCCATGCATCACATTTAGATAGAACTGTGAAGATTAGCAATGCGTCACATTTAGGTAGAATTGCGAATATTAGCCATGCGTCACATTTAGGTAGAATTGCGAAGATGTGCCATGCATTACATTTAGATAGAACTGTGAAGATTAGCCATGCGTGACATTTAGGTAGAATTGCGAAGATTTGCCATGCATTACATTTAGATAGAACTGTGAAGATTAGCCATGCGTCACATTTAGGTAGAATTGTGAAGATTAGCCATGACTTACATTTAGATAGAACTGTGAAGATTAGCCATGGGTCACATTTAGGTAGAATTGTGAAGATTAGCCATGCATCACATTTAGGTAGAATTGTCTCCTCTGACCTCCCCCTCTCCATCCCTTTGACCCCTCCTCTCTACTGGAGGGATCACTCCCTCCTCTCCTCTCATGTCATCTCTCCCTCTCTTCCCCCCAAGCCAAGCCTACCCCAACACTGCCACCTATCTTCTCGGACATCCGGCCCATGAAACGTGTGTCAGTTGAGGCTTTTGCTGCCACATTCTCTCCCCCCCCCTCCACCTCTTGCTGTCTCACATCCTGACACAGCCCTATCTCTGCTCTACTCTTCAATTTCTGATACTCTTGATGCTCTTGCCCTTGTCATGAGGATCCGTTTGAAGTCCAAAGCCAAGTGCAATTCCCGGTATGACTCTGACCTAGCTACACTTAAACGTAACTTTAGGGAGGCTGAGAGGAAATGGAGGGCTTCTTGTTCATCATCTGCCAAACTGGCCTGTCGCCTTCTCCAAAGGCAATATCGACTCTCTGTCCGAACCAAGAAGAGAGTCCACATTCAAGCTTGTGTCTCTGTGGCATCTAACAACTCGGCCGAACTCTTTAAAATCTGCAAGGAGCTGGCCAACCCTGCTGCAGTCTCTACCCCTCCTGTGCTCTTTACAATGCCCTTGCCTTTCACTTTATCTCAAAAACCCAGGACATCCTGTCCACCCTCTCCATCCCCCCTCTCCCCTCTCCGTCTGTGCTTGCTGACCCTCCTTCAGCCAACCCCCACCCTCCTTCTTGTCCTTTCCTCTTTCCTACCCTGATGAGGTCGCTAGACAAGTCCGATCTACAAAAGCCTCATCAAAACAGGTTCATCCCAGTTCCTCTAAAACCATCAAGGACCACATTGATACCCTTGCTCCGGCCCTTGCTGATTTCTGCAACCACTCCTTTGCTTCATAATCCTTCCCCTCCCCTCTGAAGCACTCCCTTGTGCATCCTCTTCTCAAGAAACCCACAGCTGATCCTTCTTGTCTGGCTAACCATCACCCAATTTCAATTACTCCCTTTCTGGGCAAACTCCTAGAAAAGTTGGCCATCTCTCAGCTTAACCTTCATTCCAATTCTGTTGGGTGTCTCCATGACCACCGGTCTGGCTTCAGAGCAGCCAGAGCATGGAAATAGCTCTCCTGAACATACGTGAAGATCTGTTCTCCAACCTTGACTCTAACATTCCCTCTGTCCTCATCCTTCGAAATCTCTCTTCTGCCTTCAACATGGTCAACCATACCATCCTGCTCAACCGTCTCTGTGATATCACTGATCAGGCTCTGGCCTGGCTGACCTCTTTCCTCTCTGATCGACCCTCCCAGGTCCAACTTGGGTCATTCCTATCATCTATCTTCCTCTCTACCTGTGGTGTTCCCCAGGGGTCTAACCTCTCACCCTGACTTTTCAACCAATACCTGGCAACTCTTGCCCATTGCATTGCCATTTTCTGCTCAAATTTCCAGTGCTATGCTGACGACACACAACTCATTTTCAGGCTGCCCTAGGCCACCTCCTCTCCTTCTTTAATCTCTGATTGCCTAACTGCCATCCAAGATTGGTGTGCCACCAATGATCTTTGTCTGAATGTCAGTGTTAAGAAAGATTTAATTTTATATGTAATTTTCCCTCCATTTGTACACCCCCAAACTTTTTGCTGCTGTTTAAACACCATAACAATGACTTTGCCAGAGAAGCACAGCTTTCAGCTGCACTCCTCTGGGCTTTCACTCACTTTTTATGGGGAAACTGACATGCCCTTAAGACAGTCAGTGTTGGGAGACTTTGGCAGCTTATCTTTTCATATAATTTTAACCCTTTTCTGCCATTTACACCGTGTTAACTGTGTTTGGCACAAATAGGTGGCCTGGCTCCAAAATGGCCATGCCACAAGGTTCTTTGTTCTATCCTTTGGCCATCTTGCCCCTTTGCCTTTCCCAGTTCGAGTCGACCCGGGTCAGTCATTATTTGGTCATGCAGTTTCCCACTAAAACGCTAAGCTTCCGTGGGCTCCTACATGCCTTGTGTGTGTGCCTCCAAGATGTGGGCTGGGGTGTCTGTCCCCCATACACATCCTGGGTGCCAGAGAGTCTGGAGTGCTGTGAATGCCTGGGACCACTCTGGTCCACGATTGTGTGTTTGTGAGCAGATCTCCCATTGGGTCCTCTTCATTTTGGTGGGAAGGAGACTCTGGATAAGAGGAGGCCCCAAACACCCATACCATGTCAATCGCTGGAGTTCTCACTGAACAAAGGATAGGATCCAAGTATCCTGAAACTAAGAAGCCCCGTCGAGTAAAGGCTAGTGAACCACTGGTGAACCGCTGGAAGGTTTGGTACCCTGAGCTCAGACCCCTCTGCATCTGGTCATCCTAGAAGTTCTGCGAAGATGCTTTGACCCATTAGAATAGTGGGACCAACTATTCTCAGAACCTTCAACAAAACTTGCAAGTAAGCCTTTTCTGAAGTGTCCCTGGGCCAACCAGTGGTCTGACCAGCTTACGCAGGACCCTTCCTCTGTCTCCGCTGTCATTTTGAGGAGGCCCTTGAAACTTAGTATACTGCTAGCTCTGTGTCTCCGGCACCCTCACACCAAATTTCGAACACTTGGCATACCCAGATCTGAAGTGAGACGAGTGCACCAGGACCCGACTAAGCACGGTTACTGTGTTGCCCATCCACAGCAACGCTCTTTGCAGGTGTGCTGCATTGTGACCCTCTTTCCCCTGCACCCTGCTGCAGTGAAACTGTCCTGATACATCCATCAGGAGTGGAGAAATCACCACTGTCCCGTTTGGGAATCATCACTGTATCTTCGGAACTGAAAACCGCATAACTGTCAAATTGCTGCATTTGAACCTACAACCGAAGTGGACTCGACTGGTGAAGTTTGGTCCGGAGTGCGCCTGGGGCCGGTGAGTAACCCTAACCCTAACCGGTGGACCCTAGCGCCTACATCCATTATTACGCATGAGTGGCCCCTGGGGGTCCCTCTTCCTTTCACTGCTAGTGTGAACTAGCAAACTATTCCTGAACCTTGGAATAACCTCTGCTTTCAAGTGGAGGCCCTCCTCGAATAGTGGGAATCTATTCTTCATCGCCTCACCCACCTTCCTGAGCTGCTAGAGACCCCTGAAGAGACCCCGTTTTTCCCATTGGAACAACTGCGTGCGCCAGCACTGCATGTACTATTGAGCACAAGGCTCCTCTCTTCTTAGAGTTTGGACTGCCTCTTAGGTGTGTGTTTGACGTTGAATTGAAGGGGACTAAAGACTATCTGCACTGCCTATTTTCCTTCCCCTCTAGGTTGTGAACATATTTCGTGCCTTTAACCCTTTAAACCACAATGGTCTTGTATATATCTTGTATTGATTGTGTTGTGTTGGTTTGATAGTATTGCTGTGATTCTTTTACTGTGCGTTGAGTTACAAAGGCCTTGTAATAAATATGGTTATATTTTTGATATATACACCTGTCTGGGAGTAATTTGTAAGTGTCCTTGCTCTGTGTGCTCATTGAGGTCCTTCAGTCACCCTGAACCCTCCTGAGACTTAGTCTTGAGCGCAGACGATAGCTACCTTGATTGGTCTGGCGTGTCCAGAGGTTACCCTGTTCCAAGAAACTATCCTGGCCTTCTGAACATCTGCCCACTGGGTCAGAGTTCAGAAATCTGTCTTAACAGCCAGCAAGGCGGAGATCCTCCTCATCGCCACACCTTCACCATCCTTTACTCCCACTCTCTGGCTGGTCTCCCCTGGCCCTCCTCCTACCCCCACCTGCAAAGCTAAAACCTTGGGGTCAACTTTGACTCCACACTTTCCTTCTCCGCCAACATCTCTGATGTATCTAAAAAGTCAAACTTCCTACTGTACCTCCTCAGAGGTACTCTGCATTACCTCTCTTTCCCCCAGAAGCTCATGGTCTCCTAAGCTCTGGTTCTCTCTAGGTTGGACTATTGCAACGGCCTCTTTATCAATCCACCTGCCTCTACTCTCCGCACTCTGCAACTAATCCAGGACAGGACTGCGAGACTTGTCCTTGGCCTCAAGCCCTGAGATCGTATCTCTCCAGCTCTGAAATCTCTCCATTGGCTCCCAGTGGATGCAAGGATTAAATTCAAAACCCTCTGCACTGTGCACAAGGCTTTCTGGGGCCTGGGTCCAAAATACCTTCAACTATCCCTTCCGCAAATACCTCCCCTCTCGTGCTCTTCGCTCCTCTAACTCCCTCATGGTCAGTCGGTTTTCAAAGAAACAGGCTAGGGTGGATCTCTGTCTTTGGGTGGGGCCTCCATCTGGAACAGCCTCCCATCCACTCTGAAACTTGAGGAGAACCATCTCCAGTTCCGGAAGCACCTCAAGATCTTCCTCTTTGCTTCTGCCTTTGCTCCCCCATTCCACTGCTGATCTGTTCTCTCTTGGCACTGTATACCTGGCCACCCTCTGTCCTCTGGGCCCAGGTGCCTGCTCACACTGCCACCCTCCTGCACTGCCTCGGGCCACCCCTTGCAATGGAGTCTGCATCTGTACCCATACAGTTCAGACCAACCCTGTCTGCTGCCTTAAACCCTGCATTTGTCAATTGCTGGCTGCATTACCACTGTGTGTTGCCTTTATTGTGTATTTATTATTATTTATCTGTTTCTCCTTTGCCTGCACTTTCCACTTCTCCCCCTTCCATGCACTTTTCCCCTCCCCGTCTCCCATGCACTTGTGCGTTCTCAATGTCACTGGACCTAGTAAGATCCTTGTTTTGTTCTCCCCTGTTCACCTCTATTGCCTTGTCGCGCTCTAAAACACTTGTGTATGAGCGCGATAGAAATAAAATATGAATATCAATACACAAGCTCCCCCACCGCCAGAATGCAAACTCCAAGGTCAGCAGCGTTGGTGCACACATTCTACTGACCTCACACAACCACCGCACCACAGCCCACATTAGAATGCCGCTACACACCATGTTAACCGCACTGGCTGCACACATGCTGAGTGCACACATGTAGTATTTACTTATCTACTCTCTCCACTGACCTGGACTATGGTCCCTGAGGGCGTTCAACCAACAGCACATTGTGATCAAACCAATGTTATATAAGACACTATACAAATGACAATAACATAACATTTTCCCTGGGAGCGCAGGTGGAGTCCAATAAGCATCGCCAAAGTGTGCCTTCAGTATGATCAAACCACAGTAAATCTGTAAAGTTTGACCATGATCAAGCACAAACAGGCTTTAATAAATAGTATCAAAGAAAAACCACAGTGTACCTTATTAAACTATTTAAGTGCCGACATTCACCTAAGTGCCTTGGATGCTTTTTGATCGTAGGTTAAGGTCCTGTTAGATGATGAGAGAAAATATGCCCCAGATAGCAAACTCCATCCACAACATCAAGCATGTGTCAGATGCAGGCTCAGTCTTGACAGAAGCACTAGTTCCTCTTACCAGTCTATGCTGTCAGTGTCTCGATGATAAGAGAAATGTCCTTTCCCTGTAGGAGGCTGGCCTGGTTCCCATATCTCATCAGTTGCCAAGAGGACCCGCCTCAGGAAACAGCCACCAGCTGGGGAAACCCTCTTGGGGAAGAAAACCCCTAGCATGGTACATTGAGTACTGCTGGTGAAGGAATCAGGACTGGATGTGGAATAGAATAAAACTTCTGATCCAATGAAACAAGAATAGTCCAGGAGCTGGAAGAGGGAAGTTTGAGGTGAGAACGTAACAAGGAGCCAAGAAGGTAGCCAGAACAGGAGCGAGAATAAGTTGACACTTGACGCCATTGACGCCGAAATCATCGATACAGTCTAACAACAAGATATCGACAACGACAGTGGATTCATCGACACCTTTACCACTAAACCCAAAGGAAAAGGAAAAAAACATTTAAACCTTTACCTAAAAAGGACTTTTTCAAGTCTTTAATCTCAATATATGAGGGTTATGAGATGTCAGATGACACCCCATCATTTGGCCTTCAATTGGATATTCCTAATATACATATGGATACTCTGAGTGTTCCACAAAATTTCATCTCCGAAGAAACCAGACTCAGGGAGCTACATGATTCCCTACAAATTGCTGCTGGTGTTGACACTTCTCCAAAATTAGACTGTGGGAAGCCAGACCTGGCTGATCATGTAGTTGCGTCATACAGAAGTCTTATGACTAGGCTTATCATTTTTTTTTGGATGGAGTAGACCTGCTCCACCATGTGAGCAGGATGATCTCAAGGAATTAGACAAATATACACAAAGTGATTCACTACTACCTTTTCATGTGGCACTCCGAAAAAGAGAAATGGCAAACTGAGAGGTTCTGAAATCTCGTCCTGCAGTTAATAGAAACCTCACCAGGAAATATAGGCCATCCAGTAGCTACCCAAGCTACCTGTCAAAACATCTGACACCGGAAAGTTTTGTGGTAAAGCAAGCTACATCCGCCTCTAAGCAAGATGCGTACCCTACTATCCCACCAGATAGGGATGATGAACGTTTTGATTCCTGGGCAAAATGTTCTTTTGTTGCTGGAAGTACGACTTTAAAGTGCTAACTCTACATGTGCCCTGGCAAAATGTACATTCACCCTGTGGGACTGTGTAGCTATGGCGGCTAGTCACAACACTGAAGGGGAGGAAAGAGACAGCTTCATGAACCTGATAAAAGATGGCAAAGAGGCTATGTGTGAGTCTCTTCAGTCAGGTCTGGACTCTGCTAACAGCATCAGCAGATCCCTGGCGGAAGCTACTGTAATACACATATTTGCGTGGTTGAGGAAGTCAGGATTTGCACCTGGTGTACAATCTAGACTGCCCTTTCATGGCTCTCATTTATTTGGTAATAAGGCTGACAAAAGCCTTGAAAAGCTGCAGACCTCAAAAGCGGCAGCCAAGGCCCTAGGTGCCGCCATCAGGCAGCCATAGCCATTTCACCCTTGTAGAGGTAGGTCCGATCGTTCCTATTCCTCAGTTGGAAGAGCGAGAGGACAGGCTGGTCAAAGAGGACAAAGAAGATTCTCTTGCGCTTGGTGGACGAGGGAGGAGTGCAAAGCCTGCCCAAGCAGTAGCGTCTTTACCATTGTTAGGCAGAAACCTGTGTAGTGCCAGTGTAGGGACCACTACACACCATTAAGACTACAGGTGGCAATACAAGTTTTACCTTTGGTACAAGCCTGTACTACGATGTTAAAGTGGTAGCAGTAGCGGAGCAGCCAGGCTTATCTCAAGAGTATATGAGCAGTAGCAGAGATTACACAAAGGGACCGCAATTACTGTGACTCAAGCAAACACTGACTCAAGGTTTCAGGTAAAAAATATAAGTACATTTATTTTTAAACTATTTGTTATAAACACAACACTTCTATTAATTCAAAATCACACGTAAAATACACTACAACCAACCAATTCACTTTGGTACACTCTAACTCAAGGTAAGTACCCTATGTTGTAACGGACCAGTGTTATGAAACAAAAGACGTTACCGGGAATACGTATGCGATCCCTTTTTACAGTAATTACAGTTCGGTCTTACTAAAGAAATGCACATCCCTGGCAAGAAATGTTACCGGGGCAAAAACACACTTAGCACCTGAGTTAACCAGAGAGAGTTGAGGGCAAAAACCATAGGCAATACTTTTGTCAAGTCAGACAGAATCAGAGAACACTCGGTGACAGAAATTCAAGAATCAATAGGCCGGAGCCAGTGTCAAGTGGAACCGGGTTCCTGTTGTGTAGGGTCACACAGTCGGACAGTTCAAGATTCAACGTTGCCAGGAGTACTTACATATTGTCAACAGAGGAAGCAAAAGTTATAACAAGGAGGGAAGACAAGGGCAAGCCTTAGAGGCGAAGAAAAGGGATTCACCCTAATTCTTCAAGCAGAACACAGTACCTTATTCAATGAAGAAACTGGTGCCACAGCAGTTGTTCCTGGTAGTTTCCTGCAGACCCACGGTTCCTGGAGCTTCGGTACGAAGAAGGACGTCTGGGGGGGTCTGCACCACACAGGGATGAGGCTGGCAGCAGCGACGGTGAATAAAAGGTGTGCTCCTTAATAACAGGAGAGGCTCTTCAAATGGCTATCCGGACCACTACAGCTGTGTGCAGTGATTTCGGCCAAGAACCGGATTCTCTGGCTGTGGAAGATGAGCTGGTTATCCCCACCAGGCTCAAGGGAAGAAGCCTCTGGTCTGGATCTTCTCTGGTCGTCGAAGGGTTGTTAGCTCAGGACTGCAGCAGGGCTTCACCGGGACGGGGTAGTTGCAGCAGCCGTCATCTTCTCCGCTTTTCTTCAGTTCCTTGTAGTTCCAGTGTCGTCTCTGACTTCTAGCCCAAGAGACCTGCCTTTTTATGCGAAAATCCCCCATTCACACAGCCGAGCTGTCAATCACGCAGCAGGGGGTTGTCCAGTCCGGACAACCACCTCAGCCAATCATGTCAAAGTGTGACTTGTGTTTCCTAGGATACCCTGTGCAGGGGGTGACAACACCCCTCCCTCACATTCAGCCCACCTAGATACTGAGGCGCCTAGAGGAGGGCTTCTTGGCAGAAGCCCACCAAAAGACAGTGAACAAAGAAGACAAACCTGGTTTGTCGCGCAAAGTAAAACACAAGAAGGACTTTAACAAAAAGAAATGGAGAATAAACCCGACCGGAGCTAAAAGAAAGAGTATTTGGTCAAGCGGGTTTATGTTTGAGTCTAATATAATAGCCTAAAACAATACCACGTTTATATAGTATAATCGCGGTAGAAAAGTTAGGGTAGATACCACTGCCACCAGCCAAGTATAAGGGTCTCATTACACGGTAGGCGGTAGAGATTTAACGTTACTGGTAATGGAATACCGGTAACGCTAAATCCCCATCCAAATTATGACCTTGCTCACCGCTATTTGCGGCACCGCTAAGTGCGGTGCCACTAATAGCGGCCAGTCCGCAAATGCGCGACCCTCGCGTCCGTAATTTACGCCATGCCGCTATTAGCAGATCATCAGCGGACGTGCCAATAGCGGCATGGAAAAGCACCCAAAACCCCTTATCGGCATGGCGCTAATACCGCCATCGCGAACCACCCGTTAAAAGAACTGTGCAGTGTTACCACCTGCCACAGGTGGCCACAATCAGCACAGGTGGAGGCAATGGAGACTGTGGCTGCTCAAAAGGAGCACACCACACCCCTTCCCACACCCCTTCCCACACCAAGATGGTTCCAATACTAGCAGCATTACATGGCCTGGAGGACCTGATTGCAGCGCAGCTGCAACAACAACAGGCAGCACAGAGGAGACGCAGGAGGAGGAGGAGGGCAAGACAGGCACAGCAAGCACCACCACGGCACCTAATCATACCACAGAGGCACCCACCAATTCCAGGGATCAGAGCCAGTCCATTTAACCAACACCTGAGCAGATACACACCCTGTACCGTCTGGACCGGGATACCATCACCAGCATCGTGGACATGATACACCACGACATTATGAGCCTCATAGACATCAGAACTGCCATCCCCCCTCTACTGAAGGTGGTGACTGTGCTCCGCTTCCTGGCCACAGGCACCTACCAGCATACAGTGGGGCAGATGCATGGCATCTCCCAACCAGTATTCTCACGCACACTGAACCAGGTACTCGATGCCCTCCTGAAGCATGCACCCGAACACATATACATGCCACGGACTGCCCAGGAGATTGCAAACACCAAAGTCGGTTTCTATTCACTGGCTGGCATCCCAAGTTGCATCGGGGCCATCGACTGTACACATGTGGAATTGGTCATCCCACATCACAATGAAGTAGTGTATCGAAACAGGACGCAATTCCACTCCATCAATGTCCAAATGGTATGTGACGCCAACAAGATAATCACACATTGCTGTGCCAGATTTCCCAGATCTACCCATGATTCCATGGTCCTGCGGAACTCAACTATCCCCCGCTACATGGAGCGACAAACGGGACAACGTTTGTGGCTACTTGGTGAGTAGCAGGCCAAGCACATGGCAGTGTGCTTGGGTGGGGGGGGGATAGATACTCCAACTGGGTGTGCTTGGGGGGGAGATAGATACTCCAACTGGGTGTGCTTGGGGGGGGAGAGATAGATACTCCAACTGGGTGTGCGTGGGGGGGGAGAGATAGATACTCCAACTGGGTGTAGCTTGTAGTCCGTCGTCCAAATGCACATACAGATGTAAGCCAATGTCCATCTGGGAGGGCCGCAACGTACTTGAGATGAACGGACATGCAAGTATATGCTACACAGCACAGATGACAATCCAAGTCTAGAAACATCAAACATCAAACCACATCCACACTGCACAACATTCCACGCCACAAAATACACAAATGTCATCCATGCCATCAACATAGTCATGCTGAATTCGTCCAGCACGACATCAATAATGCAATGTGCCCTTCAATGCATGCTAAGGGATACCCCCTAGCCATAGCAATGCACCACGAACCCATAGCATGGCAACGTCAATGTTGGAAGGACAGTACACCACCAGTGTGGTACCAAATCTGCCTGGTCACAGGGACACCTAAGACCTGGCCTCACAGAGGACATGTCAATTACTGTTGGAGGCATTAATGAGGCATGTCTACTTGCAGGGTTGAGCCCACCTTTGCACATTGCAGTTACACAGACCATTTGCATGTATGCTGTTGATTGTGTACTTGAATCTCAATGCCAAGTCAATGTTTGTGAAATGAACAGGCCACACTTGAGGTGAACAGTAACAGGAACCCATTCCTTCCCCCATATAGGTGATGCTGGCTATCCCCTGAAGAGGTGGCTCCTCACACCTGTACGGAGCCCACAGAACAGGCACGAAGAGGAATACAATCGTGCACACACCCGTACCCGCATCGTGATCGAGCAGACTTTTGGACTTTTGAAGTCACGGTTTAGGTGCATTAGCAGGTCTGGTGGCGCTCTCCTGTATGGCCATGAGAAGGTGGCCAAGATCACCATGGTATGTGTCATGCTGCACAATATGTGTATCAGACGGAATGTGCCACTGCCCCCTGACGTTGAAATGGAGGCACCTGATGAGGATGATGATGGTGATGAGGATGGAGGTGAAGGGGATGCAGGTCATGCAAGAGGGGATGCCCAGGAGGGACGTGCTGTGAGATAGCATCTGATCAACCAAATATTCTGAGTAACATGTTCTCGTACTGTCACCTGGATATGGCTAGTAAAGCACTGTGTCTGTTTGTGAGCTCACAATGGACCCTGGCGTCAATAAAGTACACATACACAATGAAGGAGTCCAGGCCTGTGTTTTGCTCAAACACCAGTGTATTAATGAACTTAAACAGGAAAATGTGTATGTCCCCAAACATCCCCCCACCCCCCCACACCAGCCCATCACACTCTTCCCCCCACCCCCCACAACAGTCCAATCACACCCTTCCCCCCACCCCCCACAACAGTCCCATCACACCCTTTCCCCCACCCCCACACAACAGTCCATCACAACCCACAACAGCCCCATCACACCCTTCCCCCCACCCCCCACAACAGTCCCTCATGTGTCTTCCACAATGTTTGCATCCAGGCATGCACGCAGAAGCATGAACATTAACTCCCTATTGGTCATTGCCAAAACCAGCATTGGGGGCTGCCTAGAGGTGCGCCTGGTGGTGCGAGCGGAGCGTCGGGGTGGGCTTGACTGCCGCGAACTGGCGGACGAAGAAGGGGCAGACTCTCCAGGTGGTGGTGGTGGTGGGAATTGGCGGTCCATAGCATCCGCAATACGTGTGAGGACCTCCCGAACTCGGATGAGCTCCCCACACAGCCTGTCTGTGCATGCCGCCATACCCTCCCCGGACTGCCTGGATGTCTCCACAATCTCCTCCCTGAGACGGGCAGCCTCCTCCACGTGCTGCCCAACCAGCACAGTGAGACCCTGTTGCTGCTGGCTGATGCTGGCCAGGTCAAGGGCAGTGTCAGGCTCTGGTGGTGTGGCTGGTGTGCATTGTGGTGCAGGCAGGTGAACAGATGGAGGCACCGGGGGGCTACTGAAAGCTCCCATGGTCTCATCACCTGTGACGTTGGAGCCAGGTGTGTGTGGTGGTGATGACTGGGAGGTTCCAGGGGGGCTTGGAGTGTGCATGCCCAGGTCGAATTCTGTTGGGTCCTCCACATCAGATAATGGAGCAGTGGCTGCCGCCTCTCCTGCCGACTGGCTGCAGCTGATGGTGGTCCCTCGGTGGCTGTGATCGGTGGTGGTGAGTGGACCTCCGAAGGTGGGGCAGTTGGCTTTGGTGTGGCCTTGGCAGTGGCACTTGACCGATGTTTGAGGCTATGCAAATGGAGCCTTGTGCCTTTTCCCCTGGATGTTGTGGGGGTGTCCTCTGTGGGCTGTGGCCTTTTTTTCTTCTGCGCAGAGGGTGCCTGGGATGAATTCCCACCATCGTCACTGTCTGTATGTGACCCTGTCGGGGACAAGAAGGGGGATGGCATTGGTTACGGTTCGATGTACATTAATCCAGGATACATCATCAATGCAGTTGTGGGCATTTGGACTTCATTGTGAAGGATGCAGGTGATGTGTCAGTTCAGTGGCTCATCCATGCAGTGTTGTGTGTGGCACTTGGCTCTGTTGATGTGTGCATGTGTGTTTGTTTGGGTCTGGCACTGACATGGGCAGGGTGGGATGCATGTGTGGCTGTTTGGCCATCTATGAGGTGATTCTGGGCTGACATTTGCGGGGACCAGTACATTCACATTGCATGCTTTCATTGGTACACTTACCTCCATCCGAAGTGCCTGCCACGCCATGCTCCATCCTCCCGACTCCCTCGATGCATTTAACTCCTATGAGGTTAGCACATGTCTCCTCTCATTCTTTTAGTTTAATCGGCGACCCTGATCCACCTGCTGTGGCAATGTTGTGATTTTCTGCCTAGATCATTCTGACCCGGAGTCTAAGGTCATCTCATCTTTTCCGGCACTCACGTACATTGCGGGTGCTGGTGCCCACAGCACTTACTTTCAGTGCCACCTCCTCCCAGATTGCTTTTTTTTGGAGGAGTGTCTCCCGCCGCATGTCGTTTGCGAAGACCAATGCAGCATTTTCAGATAGGGTCTGTGTAAGTATTAGTAGCTCCTCAGTCGAAAACTTTTCTTTCTGCTGGCGGTCAGTTGTTTTTTTGAGAGCCTTGGGCATGGTAAGGGTGTTCCAGATATTTTCCAACAGCAAAGTACTGCAAACAGGTCCAGGGGGCAGAGGATGGCAATGGATTGTATTTTTAAAGATGGCCGCCGTGCTATTTCCCGTTCCTGTGCGATGACGCTGTTTCCGGTTCTGCTTTTTAACGGTCAACGCTATTAGCGGTGACCGCTATTTGCATGCTGCGTCAAGGCAGAGATGGTATCTGCACTGTCGTCGAAGCCGGTAAGGGACTATTGGGGGAGTTTAGCGGCATGGCAGTTGGGGCATTACCGGCATGGCGCGATGCTCTTGTCCGCGTACTCGTCATGGTACGCTATTAGCGCCCTCATGCGAGGGCGAACACGTTAAGGGCGCCATGCCGGTAATTTGTGATTTTTAGCGCGCAATGTGTAATTAGGCCCTAAGTGTGAAAAGAGAGAAACAATCCTCTAGGAGGTACAGATAAAAAGGGCTGAGGATTAACCCTTTCCAGTACTCCATGTAAGATGGGGTGTACTGGATCTGAGGTTAAATGACTAGGTAAAGTTAATGGCAACTTTACCCTTTTCTGGGAGACAGTAGTCTGAAAGAATGGCAAGGTATTACTTTGGATGCATGGGCACTGGAAACATATACCAAGACCTCAGGATTATACACCGGGAAAAACATTCACTAAATGTTCCTGATCCATACCTGTTTCAGGAAGTTTTGAGCCCGTTTGAGAAAGGTGCTAAAGAGCCAGTACAAAGGATGGTACTCTCCCTATTTCCTGATCCCAAGAAGGACGGAGGACTGAGACCCATCTTGGACTTGAAATTCTTGAACAAGTTCCCCAGGGAGGACAAGTTCAGGATGGTCACACTTTCTCAAAACCTTAAGGCCCTCCAGCTCCAGGATTGGATGGTGTCATTGGACCTGCAGGTGCTTACTTTCATGTGCCATCCATCACGAGCACAGAAAGTACCTGAGGTTTGCCTTTGGTGGTTCTCATTATCAGTTTCCAGCTCTGCCATGATATGATATGATACAGCATTTATAACGCACCTATACACAAGTGTTTCAAGGCTGACCTCTGCCCAAGGGATATCACCAAGGTAATAGTGGTGGTGGGAGTGAGTCTCAGGAGAGGGGGGATTCACGTCTGCCCCTACCTGGACGACTGGCTGATCAGGGCACATTCACCCGAACAAGCCCTGGAACATCTCAGCATGACCTGCAACTCTCTCCACAAACTGTGCTTCTCCCTCAATTACATGAAGTCACACATGATACCATCTCAAAAGGTCCAATTCATCATAGCCGTCCTGGATGCATCTTCAGGAAAATTCTCACCACCTGAGGTGAGGGCTCAAAACATTCTGCAGATGGTCATCAAATTCCAGAGTTCCCAGAACCTTTTGGCAACCATGGCCAGAAATACCAGTAGTTACGGATGCCTCACTCACAGGTTGGGGAGCCCACATGAACGATCTGACAGTCTTTGGTCTCCATCAGAGTCCAAACTACACATCAATCTTTTGGAGCTGAGAGCAATCCGACTAGTGCTGAAGGCCATTCTGCCCTCTGTACAGGGAAAGAATGTCCTGATAATGATGGACCACATAGTAGCCATGTACTATCTCAACAAGAGAGGAGGTGTAGGGTCACTACCACTGTGCAAAGAGGCAATGCAACTCTGGTTCTGGGCAATTCAAGAAGGAATATGCCTGTCAGCAGTTGATCTATCCAGTGGGGAGAACACGACAGCGGACACTGTGAGCATGCTAAGAGCTTGGACTAGCTCAGGAAGTCCTTCAAGAGATCTTCACCCTTTAGGGAATCCTTCAAGTGGATCTGTTCACGACCAGTGTCAATCGGAAGTGCAATCTGTTTTGCTCCAGGGAATTCCCCCCAAGAGGAGCTCTAGGAGACGTGTTTGTGGTGGACTGGGAGTTTCCACTCCTGTACGTGTTTCTTCCAGTCCCCTTCATTCCTCATGTGATGAGGAGGTTGAGAAAGTTTGGGAAATCCATTATCCTAATTGCTCCGGATTAGGCCAGGAGGACGTGGTACCCGGACCTTGTGGGCATGTCCATCTGCCCTCCAATGCGTCTTCCACAAAGAGAGGATATTCTCTCATGAGAGGAGGGTCAGGTTCTTCATCCAGAGGTCAGGACACTTAGCCTTCACGCATGGTTTCTAAAAGTTTGAGATATAATGATTAGGACCTTCCGGATGACGTAATGGAGAGTTTGCTTTCGGCCAGAAGGCCAGCAACCAAATCCTTATACCGCTGCCACTGGATCAAGTTCTGCAGCTGGTGTAGGGAAAAGGATGTGGACCCTTTTCAATGTGATACACCTAAGGTGTTATCTTTTTTGTTACATTTAGCAACTCTGGGGCTCCAGATTGGTACAATAAAGGGTTATCTGGAAGCACTTTCCATATTCAAGTGCACCTCGGAGGAGACATCATATTTCAAAATACTGTTAAAACCTTTCTAAGTCCCAACTTGGGACCTTAATTTGGTTTTAACGTTTTTGATGTGTGCTCCTTTTGAGCCACTCCATTTCTGTCCACTAAGATTGCTAACTTTCAAAACTATTTTGTTGGTGGCCATAACTTCATCCTGCTGGGTGAGTGAGTTTCAGACTTTATCCTGTAAACCTCTGGTTTCCACCTTTTTCAAGGATAAGGTTGTCCTTCAAGTCAAACCCTCATTCCTACCTACAATTGTGTTGGATTACCATTTAGCATAGAGAATTGTGCTTCCAACCTTCTCACTTCCACCTCATCCTGGCAAGGAAGAGGAAAGATTTCATAGACTCGACCCAAGGAAAGCTCTAAGCTTTTTTATATTTCAAGAATAGCTAAATTACACCAGCATGGCCAACTCTTCTTTGGTTTTACGGACATAAACTAGGTCTGTCAGTTACAAAACAAACCATATCCAGATGGATAACTCTGGCTATTTCTGAGTGTTACAGGCTAGCTGGGAAAGATCCCGACTAGGTTTAAGGCTCATTCTACTAGGGGCATGGCAACTTCTTCTGCCACAAGGAGGGGATTTCTGATAAAGAATATCTGCGAGGCAGCTACCTAGTCTACTATCCACACTTTTACAAGACATTATTGTCTAGCTACTTCTAACAGTAACGGAAGATTTGAGAAAGCAGTTCTATGTTCCATTCTTGAAAAGTAAAAACATTCGAAATTCATACACCCTCCTTCAAAAATTGAATACTGCTTTGTGAGTCTATCATAAGATGAGGTATATGTGGGAGGACACAATCCATTCGAAGAACAAGAAACTTACCCGTGGTAACATTCTTTTGACTGGATGTTCCTCCCACGTATTCCTCATCGATATTCCGAGCCTACCCTACCCTGCTGTAGAATTTCCAGACATTAAACTTTATGCTCTTTTAAAGTCTGATACATTAAACACACTCCATAATGTTGGTAATTCTGCATATGGGTGGCGTAAAAAAACAGAACTGGCGCTGCGTGTGCTATATATACTCGATGATGATGTCAACTGAGATGGAAATGAAGATATAATAAGATGAGGAATACGTTCTTCTTCCCCCAATATTTAACCACTCTAGACATATTGAGTCTCATATCCTGCAAAGCTTGAGTATTTTTTAGATTTATTTGGATTGCTTTGCTATTTTTTGCTTTGCATAATTCTACATAGTTAGAGCCTTGTTGTAGTAATGAATGTTGTGTTTGCAATGTAAGACGTTCTTGGACGCCTTGTGGTTTTGGGAACCTTCTTCCAGACTCTATTCCTAAACTCCCTCTTCAGACATTTATTCATGGTTTGTTTACTAGGCTGTAGGTGCTTGCATTGTTTCGTAATATTATAGCTAAAGGAGGCATTACCGTTAGCTAGGGTTTGTGCATGCTTTTCGGAGAGTTCTTATCCACAGGCCTTAATTTATTTATTTTATTTATTGGACATTTGTATGGCGTCTATACACAGGTGTTTCTAGGTGCCACAATATAATATGGGGGGCAGGCGGAAACATGGGAATCAAGAAAGAAGAACAAGAACGGTTATATTGGCCTAGTCACAATCCTACCGTTCAAGTGCATGACAAGGTAGTAAGTGCAAGGTGGAGGAGGTGGAGGGAAAAGTGCAGGAGTGGGGTATTCCTTAGGGTGGGGGTGGGCAAGTGCAAGGCAGGCCAAGGCTTCAAGTGCCAGGGGAAGTGGGGGGTAGGTGGGATGAGTGCTGTGGACAGAGAGAGCTAGTCTGGGAAAGGGGTCCGAGGGCAAGTGCTGGGAAAGGATGCTGGGTGGACTGGTAGTTGGTGGTCTGGTCCCTGTATGACTCTGAAGGGACCAGGCCCTAGTCGCAGCAACAGATGAAGAGTTAGCATGGGTGGGGAGAGGGAAGGAAGAGGAGAAAAGGAAAGTCTTGAGAAGTTTCCAGAATGATCCGACTCAAGTCTGAGGGTGCGGGGGTAGGACGTTCCAGATGGAGTAGCCAGCAACGGAAAGGGATCTACCTCCCACTCTCTGTTTGGAGAACCATTTGATCTGCTGGGAGTTGGAGGCAGTAGATCAAACGACTCTGGCCGGGAGGTAATTAGGGAGGGAAAGCTGGATGCAAAGAGGTCCCAGGCCTCTGATAGCCTTATAGATGATGAAAAGGGTCTTGAATTAGATCCTTGCGGTCACCGGTAGCCAGTGGAGACATTTTAGTGCTGGAGAGATGTGGTCCCTAGGGTTGAGTTCAAGGATAAGTCTTGCAGTCCTGTTCTGGATTAGTTGATGGGTTGAAAGAGGGAGGTTGAGGAAGAGGCTGTTGCAGTAGTCTAGCCTAGAGCGAACCAGGGCTCTGGATACGTTGAGCTTTTGGGGGAAGGTGAGGAAAGGAAGAATGCCCCTGAGTAGGTGCAGCAGAAATCTTTTCTTCTTGGCAAGGTGCACGATGTCTGGAGAGAAAAACAGAGAGGAGTCAAAGATGATCCAAAGGTTTTTTGCCTCACAAGTGGGTGAGGAGGGAGTACCCAAGTTGTACGGCCAGAGAGTGGGGGGGGAGACAAGGAGCAGGCGTCCCAATGAGAAGGATCTCTGTCTTACTGGAATTAAGGTATGAATCCTTGGCAAAGCACCATGCCTGAACAGCATTCAGGCAGTCAGGTTTGAGCGAAGAGGAGGTAGGGGAAGGCAGCTTGAACAAAAGCTCTGTGTCTTCTGCGTAACACTGGAAAATGAGAGGAGAAAGTGGAGATTAGGCTGGTCAATGGAGCCAGGTAGATGTTGAGGAGCCATGGCGATAGGATAGATTCCTAAGGAATGCCACAGGTAGAGAGTGAGGTGGAGGAGAGAAAAGGACCCATTTTCACTTGGTAAAGTCTGTTTGAAAAAAAGGAGGTCAGCCACACCATTGCCCTGTCTGTGATGCCTAGGGTATTATGAAGACCGTTTAAGAGGATGGAGTGTTTGACTGTGTCAAAAGCAGAAGAGAGATCGAGGAGGATGAGTACAGAGGAAGTGTTTGAGTTGAGTTTAGAGAGTAGGTCTTCACGGGTGTTCATGAGAGCAGTTTCCTTTCCTCTGGTGGCCCTGAAACCGGACTGATGTTAATGGAGACAGCTGGCCACATCCGTGTGGAGGGTCAGTTGGGGGATGACCAGCTTCTCCATGAGTTTGCCCAAAAAAGGGGTGATAGATTGAATAACACAAGGTGACTACTTGCAGTTTAACTGTGTTTCAGACACTAGTTCTCAGAAGGGACAGCAAAATGTTTGTCACTTAATTTAAAAAGCTCATTATTTTGGTTCTGCAGCTTCTGCATTGTAATGCATTTATCTATATTCAACAGTTCATTTGAATCTGTTTTTCCCTCTTCCCTCCTGTGGAGCACACTTCCACTTTTTGCACACACATCCATCAATGATTCAGGTCTATTGCCCTGGGTATGTATCAGATATTATTTTTAGGGGGAGGCGGCATAGAGTGGATATTGTGATGGGAGGGGAGTACAGCAAGGGTGTATGCAGACCCCTTCCTGTTCAACCTTTATAGGAACTGCCTTACTCCAACCCAAGGCAGAGATCGTTGGAGGCGCACCAATCCTGAATCGTGGATAGACAATCAGGAATGATCGAAAGAGAAGAGGAGGCTGAGGGGAGCCTGAAGGAGAGCTGGGTGTCATCTGCATAACACTGAGAGTTAGAGGAGAAAGAGGAGATCAGATGTGCCAAAGGGGCCGAGTAGACATTAAAGAGCCAAGGTGAGAGGTTGAAGCCCTGGGGAACACCACATGTGGAGATACGGGTGGTGGAGAGAAGGGACCCAAACTGGCCCTGGGTAGGCCGGTCTGAGAGGAATTAAGTCAACCACTCCAAAGTCTTATCCGTTATACCCAAGTTCTCACTGAGTCAATTGTTCAGGATGGCGTGATTGACCGTGCCAAAGGCAGAGGAAAGGTCAAGGAGTATGAGGACAGAAGGAAGGTATCAAGCAAGACTGAGCTCTGGCGTGTAACTGATTTGGGTTTCTGGGGAGCAAGGAACGCCACGACAAACTCAGAAGCGGGTTTGTGTCAATGTGAGGCTAGAGTACCACCCTACAATCACCAACCAAGCAAGCAATCCCTTGGAGGTAAGGGGTAGGATGGTTCTCTTTACACTATGATAGGGGTACCCCTAGATTTTATGTGGTTTCAGAGACAGTGGCAGGCACTGAGGTGGGGTAGCACTCCGGAAGGCACAAGAGCAAGAAGACGAGGTAAAGTATCGGCAGGTTAGGCAACAAGAAGCAAGAGGGGCTCAGGCAAGGAGGAGAGGAACAAGAAAAAAAATAACAAGGCAGAGACCGGGAGCTTCAGGGAAACACCCTTAGTGGGTGCAAGGGGAAAAGGAGAGAATGGAGTGAAGTGAGGCAACAAGGAAGTTGAGACACACGAGTGACTAAAGCGTCCTGCTTTTGTACTCGTGTGCGAGAACGAAGCCTTTAGCCCCCAGTTGTCAAGTAACCCTGCGCGTGCAGGCGAGCACCTGGATGGGAACCCCCTGAGCGTGGCTGACATTGCCATTGCCAGAAGGAACATGGTGTCGCCCTGCCGCACTGAGCCACCGGGACCACACCTTCCCCTGTGCCCGCATAGGGCCAGGGAGCGCCGTTGCAGTGTCACTGGAGCCGGGGAAGCCACGCAGCCAAGGAGCCACGGAATTAACCCGCTTTCACCACTGAGGTAAGCGCAATGAATGGTAAAGCTGCCGCATACCCCGGCCATATCGGGAGGACCAAGAGGTACATGGAGGCTGGAGTCAAGATTAGAGAGCAGAACTTCACGGGCGTTCAAGAGTTTCCGTGCCTCTGGCTGCTCTAAGCAGAATGATGGTCATGGAGATGACTAACAGATTCAGTGTGGAGAATAAGCTGGGAGATGGCCAGTTTGCAGAGGAAAGGAGTAATAGAGTTCGGGCATTAGTTTGCCAGACAGGTAGAATCAGCAGAAGGGTTTTTAAGGTGGGGGTGCACAAGGGAGTGCTTGAGGAGAAAGGGGAAAGATCCATTTGCGAAAGAGTGATTGCAGAAATCGCCTAAGGCTGGAGCAAGGGTGTCAATATGGTACTTGATGGTTCTGTAGGAGCAGGGGAGCACTTGTTTGGATGACACTTTCATAGATTGGACTTTCATAGAAACAACCTCAGGTATTCTCAGGGAGAAAGAAGAGAAAGGAGGAGGAGAAGGAAAGGTGGCCAGAAGGGGGCCAGAGAGGAAGACGGACAGGAAGAGGAGAGGGAGGACAGGATGTCCTGAGTTTTACTGGTGAAGTGAGAAGACAGAGCCATACAGAGGGGCTGGGAGTGAACAGGAGAGGGGGAGACTGCAGCAGGATTGGCCAACTCCTTGCATATTTTAAAGATGTCCAGAGTGATGGAGATAGAAAGATGCAGGTTAGAGAGGAGTGTGTCAGCATGTGAGTCAGGAGGAGTAGGGGGAGCAGAGAAAGTAGCGTCAAAGGCATCCACTGACAAACACTTCATGGCACGAATAACCAAGACGGTAGGTGGCAGTGCTGGTTTGGGCTTTGCCTGAGGGACAGAGAGTTTCAGCTGAGAGGAAAGCAGAACGTGGTCAGTCCAAGAGAGGGGAGTGGTGAGAGGGTTAAAGAGGGGGATGCCTGAGGAGATGAGAACATCCAAGGTGTTCCCGGCAGAGTGTGCCAGACCAGAGTGTAGAATTGAGAGAGAAAGAGTGTTGCAGAGGTTGCAGAAGAGCCCAAAGGAGGGATTAGAAGCATCCAGGTGGATGTTGAGGTCTCTGAGGAGGAGAAGTTGAGAGGTAGAGGCAAGGAGAAAAGAGGAGAGGTCAGCCCACTCAGAGAGGAAGAGGACAACCTGACCAGGTAGCCTGCAGATGGTGGCCACAGTTAGAGAGAGGCCAGGAGAGACAAATAACCTGCAGACCAGGTATTCAAAGGAGGAGTAGGCCTGCATAGGAATGACCGAACAGGGACCCACTCCGGAAAGATCAGAGCAACTCCACCTCCAGGTTCAGTTGGTTCTGGGCTCAGAGAGGATCTTGTAACCGTCAGGGAGGAGAGTGTCAAAACTTGTCACAGAGCTGGCCGTGAACCATGTCTTGGTGAGAGCAAGGACATCCAGGTCAAGCTCCTCGAGGAGGTGGCAGATGTCAGGGGAGTGTTTGACAGCAGAGTGAGAGTTCATAGCAGCAGCGTGGGGCCGGCTGCCACATTTGAAAGACTTCCCGGGTGGGCTACAGGCATGAGGTACACTCAGCAGAAGTGGTAGAGGGGGCCGAGTGTGAGCATAGGTGGGTGCAGGAGATGGCAGAGGAGCCAGAGAGGAGGTGGAAGGTACCTGAGAGGCAGCAGAGGAAGAGGGTGGCAGAGGAGCCAGGGAGGTGCTAGTAGGAGTAGCAGGAGAAGGAAGGAAGTTGATAAGACCTGGGCGACTCCTATCGAAAAGGAGGAGATTTGGCTGATGGCCCTGGACCAAGATGGTGCCATTCAGATAGGCATTAATGATGGTCTTGGAGGAGTGAAAGGAGGTCAAGAAGACCTCTCACCGGGTGCCTCCATTAATGGGAGAGGAAGAGATAGGAGAGAGAGCCGATACCATATGAGGGGTCCATAGGTCTGGTAAGGGAACAACAAAGAGGTTGTTGGTGAGAGTCTTCCTGGAGGAAGCACTGGTGTAGGTATCAGCAATAGGGAGGCCTGGTTTGGAGATCAGGATGCCCTTCTTGAACTTCTTTCTTCCAGACTTAGTAAGAGGGATAGGATAGCAGTTAGAGAAGATGGGAGGAACAGAGAGCACCATAGGGTGTTTGAGGAGGAAGTAGGGGGAGGAGGGAGCGAGAGGGAGAAGGAGAGATGCCCATGGCCTTGCAGCGCAGGGAGCACAGAGGTGAGGTTACACAAGGGAATACAATGGGAAGAGCTGGCAGGTGGTGCATACCATACAGCGGTGCCCCCAGCGGGGTAGGGACCTAGGACATAGGAGGGGCCTAGTGGAACACAGTACATAGTACAACAATAACCAAGTGGAGGGGGACCTAGATCGTGGGAGAAAGTTTGATGGAACACAGTACACAGAAAAGTAACAACGACAGTGGTTGGGGACCTAGAGCATGGGAAAAAAGCATGATGGAACACAGTACACAGAACAGCAACAACCACAGTGGAAGGGGATCTAGAGCGTGGAAGAAAGCTTTATGGAACACAGTACACAGAACAACAACAACCACAGTGGAAGGGGACCTAGAGTGTGGGAGAACACCTAATGGAACACAGTACAGTACAACAAACCACAGTGGATGGGGACCTAGAGCATGGGAAAACGTCTGATGGAACACAGTATACAGAACAACAACAACCACAGTGGAAGGGGACCTAGAGTGTGGAGGAAAACCTAATGGAACACAGTACACAGTACAACACACCACATTGGATGGGGACCTAGAGCATGGGAGAAACCTAATGGAACACAATACAAGTGCACTGCCAAACACTTCTGTCACCACCTCTACCCCTTTGCCGCCAAACACTTGCATCACACAACACTGTGGCCTTGTGTTGCAAAATCTTTGCCGCAGAGGGTCCGATCCTCGGTTCTTAAAGATTTGGATGCACGGATGTAGGTGCTGACGGGCAGTGTTTTCTGCGCACCTGTGTCGCCCAACACTGCAGCCTTGTCCTGCGAGGGCTTTGCCGGAGAGGGTCCGATCCTCGTTTCTTAAAGGTTTGGATGCGTGGATATAGGCGCAACATATTACGTGCCGATGAGCAGCGTCTCCTGCACACATGCATCACACAATACTGCAGTTCTGCCACAGAGGGGGCGGGCTTAAAGGTTTAGATGCATGAACAAAATTCTATTTCTCCTACTAAGGGTGTGATTTGGAGAAATAGTTGTGATGTTGCATTCACATTGTGAGGTTGAATGCAGTATGTCGAAGGAATGGAGTAGCACTTGATTTTAAGCTATTACTTGAAGTTTAATGTCTTTTAATCCGTTTTGATGTTAGTTTTTATTTTTATTATTTATATCATTTGCTGATTATGTGACTGTGTTCTTCTTTTTTGTGCTTAGATCGATGATTAACAAAAGTGTTTTGAATTCAACTGAAATTCCCCTCTACAATGATCTAAGGCACATGATCAATGGCACAAGATCAATGGCACAACAACAATGGCCCATGTCAATGTCACAAGATCAATGGCACACGATCAATGGCACATGATCGCTGGTACAGGATCAATGGGACATAATCAATAGCAGAAGATCAATGGCACATGATCAACGGCACATGATCAATGGCATATGATCAATAGCACAAGATCAATGGCACATGATCAATGGCACACGATCATTGGCATAAGATCAATGGCACATGATCAATGGCACATGATCAATGGCACATAATCAATGGTATATGATCAATGGCATATGATCAATGGCACGTCCTCAGTGGGTCTAAGTCCTGTCTGTGGACCTAGACATGAATAACCCCAAGTGCTGTTAAGGGGCCGTGCAGTGATAATAAGAAAAGTAATAATGATAGAAAAAGGAAGGGTTCTTAAGAAGAGACAAGCCCAAGCAATCTGGAATCATTTTATTTTAAATTTTAATGCTGGCCTCTGCATTAGGAATTGCTTGGTATTCAAATCCGGCCTCCAGAGGATAATGTAACACTTGGGAATAAAGATACAGCCCAGAAGTCCGGCGCCAGAAGACAAGATAGCAAAAATCTCCACGGCCACCATGTACTTCCCCTGTGTGCTCAGGTAAGCAGGGATGAAGGAGACCCAGACGGCCAGAAACACAAGCATACTGAAGGTCAGGAACTTGGCCTCGTTAAAGCTCTGGGGCAAATTACGGGCATGAAAAGCAACCACAAAGCTGACGCTGGCCAACAAGCCCAGATATCCCAACATCAAGTAGAAGAAGAGAACAGAGCCCTCGTCGCACTGGAGGATGGTTGTGTCCCCATTTTGTATCTTCACTGATAATGGACGGTCAAGAAGCAGCCAGGCCGTGCATATGATGATTGGAACCAAAGAGCATACAAGGACCACTCCATAGGCCACTCTGGGTCCCAGCCACCTTGAAGAGCGACTGCTCGGATCACGAGCATCAAAGGCTATAATCACAGTTATGGTCTTTGCCAGAATGGTGGAGATGCTGATGGAAAAGGCAATACCAAAGGAATTTTGCCGGAGCATGCAGGTCACCCCCTGGGGATGGCCAATGAAGGTGAAGGAAGAGAGGAAGCAGAGCATGAGGGCAATGAGGAGTAGGTAGCTCAGTCCTCGGTTGTTGGCTTTGACGATTGCTGTGTCCTGGTAACTCCTGAAGACCCACAGCACAAACAAGGTGACAAGGAAGAGGAGGCCGGCCACGCATGATAGGGTGAGCCCCAAAGGCTCTTCAAAGGAGAGGAACTGGAGAGTTGTCAAGTCACATTGAGTGCGCCCTTTATTTGGCCAGTAATCTTCAGGACAACTGCTGCAGTCGACAGAATCTGAAGAACAGAAATATCTTTATTATTCATTAGAACATGTCATTGATTGCTTCTTTATTTACTATCAACCAATCAGGATTTCATGAATGCAGGCTTTAACTGGAAATAATCAATCATAACATTTGCTGAGCTGTCAACATGTTCAAAACGCCACATGATGAACTTTGGAGATGACACCTTCTAATATCCTTCTAAATCTTGCATAACTGGAACACAGCGGGTGTTAATCACTGAAGCTGGCCTGGCTCATAGACATTACGAAATAAAATGGGTCATTTCTTTTAAAGCTGCAAACATGTCCATGAACTGCTTAAGAAAACCAAAACATGATGAAGGAAACATTTGAGTGAAAGCTTCCTATCGGCTGGTATTCTCTGGTTATTCTTCCAGAGCATTAGCCAAATGCTGATCATTTAATGCCACTCGGTTTCTAACAACATCTGGCTACTGAGGATGTTTATCTCCGGGATAGTGTGGTATAGAATCTTCTGCTGTGGTGGGGAACCTGTGGCCCGCCAGATGTTACACGCTATGACTCATACAATCCCTTACCATTGACTGTACTAGATAGGGCTGACGGCATTGTAGGCCATAGCATCTCAAGGCTGCCCAATAACCACCACAGACCTAGTGCAAGCCTTTCCCTCCTAACAGTGCAGCGACTTGGGGAGAGGAAGCTTCCGTCTATGCCTGGCAAACCTTTTACAAAGCAGTGTTAAACCATATTTGCATAATACCGTCTGATTATGAAAATTGGCCTAAGCACATTCGCATTGTACAGAAAAATACATCTAAAATGCCCTGAATAGAATTGACATCACCGCCATCTTAGAACCATCTGCCATTTTGATTCTAACTCCTGCTTTCTGTCCTAAAATGGTAGACTGTGTTTACGGCTGCAGCTGAGCAGAGTGAACTTTGAGCTATGTCAACATTAAGGCTGCTGAGAGCAGATTGTTTGTTCTGCGCAAAGAAACCTTGTGACTAGAATGAACTGCAATCTAAGTGTTGTCTGCGCCCACAGCCTAATCCTCATTCAGACAATGGAACAGAATGCAAAACAACTAAAACTGTGTGCTTTTGCATGAACACATTGTGTTCATTCTTGGAACTGGACTTACTTTAAGCTGGAGAACCAACATAGCCATTGAATCTTCATGGACAAGTAAATATGTTAAATGTGTTAAACAATATTGTCGTATTTGTCATATGAACTGGGCATGAACCCCTGTATGTAACTTATTAGTTTTTAGAAGGGCTGGACAATGACCGGGATGGTGTATAAATAGAGCAAGCTTTGGGATGTCCATCACTCACTCCCCTCACGGTGTCTGCTGGTACACACTGCGAGGTGTTGGAAGCCAGATAGCTATCTGATTTTGCCTTTGTATCTTTTGACCCGTGATTGGCGTATTTCATTCTATGGTACTAAGCCTTGATATTTCTTTGGTCTTTCAGATGGCGCCCAAAAAGGGACAAGATTGATGTCACCTCACTGAAAAGAAGACACGGCTATCAGACCGGGATCGGAGAGTGAAGGGGGTCCCTTTTGTATGAGACGCAAAACCTCGACAGTACTGCACTGTCCGATCCCTAGACATTGAGCAAGCGGTTCGAGAGGGCATCTTGATGAGGGTCCCCATATCGTGGCGGGTTCTTTGCCAAAATCACCAACCACGAAGATCTTTTGCAATCTGATCGGATCTCCTTAGAATTTGAAATCAGGTGAGTAATGCCGATTCCTGAGAATCCTGATATTGGTTGCAGTTTTATTCTCATGAGTACAAACAACGCCAAGTAACACCAGTAATCTGACAAGCCTGGGAAATTGTCTTCCTGTTTCAGGGTTTTATTCCACTGAGATAGACAATCTTTGGGACAAGGCCAACCGGCGCCACCCGTTGGGTCACCGGCTTGTTTAATGTACTGTAAGTACGGCCTAAATAGTATTGTATTTAATGATATTTGGCACAGACAAACTAGACATGATTCCAAATTTCAGTGGCCAGTTCATGGTAGTTTGGAAATTGCCCGCCTAGAGTATTTAGAGTTTATATTGTTGAAAAAAAAGGCTAGGACTGCAGCATTTGATGTAATTAAAGACTGGAGAAAGGAAGCTAAGCAGCAACTTAAGAGTAAAGAAAAACATGCACGTAGACACATGTCTAATACTGAAAAAGCATTATTGTATGATCAACAGAAACAGTCAGAATCTATTAGAAGTATGGATAGGGCTTTCCTATTTGGAATACAGAAAACATATCCGTCACAGGATTTTCATACCTCAGATGAACTGATTAATAAGCTGCGCCACCTCCTTAGGTGACTCTCCCCGTTATTGTGCCTTTTCCCGCTGTTGTGCCTCCTCCCATTGTTGTTCCCCTTCCTCCCGTTGCTGTTCCTCCTTCTGCTGTTGCTCCTCTTCATGTTGTTGTTGTTTCTCTTACTGCTGTTGTTCCCCCTTCTGCATCTTCACCCTTACCGACAGTTGCCGTTCCCTTAATTCCGTCTCCACCGGCAGCTGTAGTGTCTCCGCTACCTATTGAGCACGATTCCCCTGAACTTTCTTTTCCAAGTGGTTCTGCTCCACTTGTAGCAGTTGAAGGGGCGGGAGTTGATTCAAGTATAGTAACTCGTAGCACAGTATCTAAAGCTAGAAAAAGAGAATTGTATACATTGACTAAAAAATATAAAGAAGAGGGCGAATAATCAGCTGTTTTAGTTGCGATTTCTGTTCAAGGAAGTATTCCCGAACAGACTATTTTGATAGAGGGTATGGGAAAGCTTTTGGCTGATATTTGGAGTGATTTGACGGACATGAATGTTCCACAGGGGTTGAGGGATTTGAATGTCCTTGCTCGCTCAATGAACACTGCAGAGAAAGTATATGTTGAGAAGGTATTTGAGTTTAAGAGGGAGCTAGATCGATGAAATAGATGGTAATAGACTGGAAGCCTCATATGTGCAGAAGCAATTTCTTCCTTCACTGAAACCAATGCGTGAAGAAACACCTATTTGCACAAGAGACGCTCTTAGATAGATTTCGGATGTTTCAATTTCTCCCATTGAAGTGCATGACACGTTTAGTCAGTATGCTCCAGCTATGCAAAGGAAAGTGTTACAGGTGATGGTAGAGTATCGACAAGATGAGTTTATGAAGAGAAAGGTTTGTTGTCCCACAGATTAGATGGTCATTCATAAGATAGCATTTTCGTCCGATACTGCTTTGACTACTTTGTCACTTGATTTAGCCTTGTTGCTTAATAAGCGTTCAGAATTGCCTACTTTACAATTGCCGATGAGGGATGTTCCTCCGACAGTAGAAATTCCAGCTAAAGCTGCAGCAGGAACGCCTGCTACTACTGTTGAAGCACATTATGTCTCACAATTTGTGCATGTCCCATATTCTAGACAGGAAGTGAATACCATTAGACAAGCAATTCCAGATATTAGGAAGAATCCAACAGGATTTCATAAAGAAATTGATTTTGTCTTCACGCTGGGCGATATAGATTTAATGTTCCCTGTGATCCTACCTGCTGATTTGTGGAAGCAGATTAGAACTGTAGATGATCGGGCTGGGCTGGGTGACACATGGGTTAACTTGGTACGGAGAGATGGAGAAAGGAAGGCTGGTGAGAAACGGCCACAAGTGATACTGATGTTGCCAGACAGACTAGTAGGTAATAGAAAACTCTGGTTCCAGAGAGAAGAATAGTTTGGGAAAAGCTTACAGCTTACATCCAGGGGAAGCCTGAAAGTGCTACCAAATGTTTTAATCGATTCGAACAAGTGTTTTCAGATTTCAGCAGTCAGGACTTAAGTACTGAGTCAGGAAAAAGGCTTGTAGACAAGTTTGTGTGTGGATTGTTGCCTGAAATCCAATCAATTATGACTTCTGAAAGCACTTGGCATGCGAAATCGCAGTCTGAAGTATTACATATGGCTCAGTACTATGAGAATAGGGTGAATACTGAAAAGGAGAAGGTAGAAAAGAAGAAGGGAGACTTAAAAAAAAATATATAAATGCAGCAAATAGTTAGGGGAGCCAGAGGTGGGAATACACAGTTTAGAGGCCAATTTACACCACAGAGTACACACAACTGGGTCCTGTACACATGAAGTAATGTGCCTATTGCAGACAAGAAGGTCATTGGCGAGCACAATGCCTGATCCTTCAGCAATGATCGAATAGCACGTATGGTCCATGGGTAGACGATCCAGAGGCCGTCCTGGGATAAGGGGTCCTGGTAGAAGTCAGTTTGCTCAGAATCAACAGTCATCTTCACAGGATAGTCAGCAGCATAGTATTAATAATGGGAACATTTTTGATAATCGTTTGACTGTCTATTTTTCTGAGGATCTTGCATTTGATGATATAGTGTTCCGTTAGGATAGCCCGAATCAGAGTCTGGAACCAGTACCTATTCCCGTTGATCAGAAAAGGGCCCTTGTTAGACAGAATTATATGCAGTAACCTTTGGGAACACCACACACAAGTAAGGCTACAAGTGACAGTACAAATTCACCTTTGGTACAAGCCTGTACTACACAGTAAAGTGGTAGCGATGGCTGAGCAGCCAGACTTATCGCAATAGTAAAGTGAGTAGTATCAATAGTTACATAAAGGACTGCAATTACTATGGTTCAAACAAACACTGACTCAAGGTTTCCGAGTAAAAGAATATACATTTATTTACACATTAGTTATGAAACATTTCACTATTATCAAGCAGTTGAAAAATCATGATACTAATACACTACACCACACCCAATAGATTCTGGACAAGTTAGGCTCAAAATGAAGTGTGAGCAAAATGGCACTCCAGTAATAAAAAGGGAGGGAAAGACAAAGTTAGACAAAAGTTGAGCAGCACCAACAGGTAAGTAAGCAGGGCAATCTAGAAAAAGGAACTACAGTGAGGAAATCAAATCAAGAGGCCAGGGCCAAAGTCAATGGACCAAAGTCTTTGCAGAGGATCACACAGTTCAGGGTAGTTTGCGGTTAAGCCTTTTCCACGAGTTCAGAACGCAGTTGGTCAGACAAAAAGTTACTTTAAAGAATAGAGAAGGACAAGCCCTCGGATTGGCAAAAGATTTCACACACTTCCACCTCGGCTGGACGAAACGAACAACCGGGTTAGCACAATACCTTTAGAGCAGAAGAATGCTGTAGCTGAGGCAGACGTTCCTGGCAGGTCCTGCAGGCTCACGGTTCCTGAAGCGACTGTCGGACTGACAAGAAGGAGGAAGACTGGAGGGTCCTGCACAGCCCAGGGAAGAAACCAGCAGCGGAGCAAAGCGATGAATAAAAGGTGCGCTCCTTAAAACCCAAGCAGGGTCCGTTCCTCCTGGCTATCAGGTTCACTGTAGCTGTGCACAGCAAATTCGACCGTGGAGGAAGGCCTGGCTTGCAGTTTGGTGAACTGGTTGTTCCCACCAGCTCAAGGGGAGAAGATTCCTTGCAGATCTTCCCTGTCATCGAAGTTTGGAGATTCGGACCCGCAGCAGGGCTTCACCGGGAGGTTCAGTAGTGTTAGAGGTCCTTTTCAGTCAGCTTCTCATCGGTTCTCTCAATCAAGTGGTGACTCTGCCTTCTCAGACTGTCAGGGCAGTCACCACAGCCAATCATACCAGAGTGCGACATGGGTCTTCAAGGAGAACCTGTGCAGGGAGTCTCAAACCCCTCCCTCACAGCCTGTCCCCCTCACACATTCAGGCACCTAAGAAGGGCTTCGGTGCAGAAGCCTGCGAAAGGTCAGCAAACAAATGAATGAAACCTGGTTTGGTGTGTAAAGTAAAACACGAGAAAGACTTTTACAAAAAGAAATGGCGAATAAACCCAGCCAGAACCGTATAAAAATGTATATGGTTCAGCAGGTTTAAGTTTGAGGCGACTAACATAGCATAAAACAATACCAATGCTATTTAAAATACCTGTGGTTGTAAAAATAGGGTGGTTACCACTGCCACCAGCCAAATCTTAAAGAAAAGGGAACAAAACAATGTTCTATGAGAAACAGACAAAAAGGGATAAATATTAACACTTTCCAGAAATCTATGTAAGATAGTTTGTACTAGGTCTGTGAGTTTAAAAAGACTAATAAAGTCAATGGCAACTTTACATGTTCTGGGAGACAGTAGTCAGTCCCAAAAAATGGAATCTGAGTTGGGAAGTCTGAATAAGACAACCCTATGTTACTGCACTGAAGGTGCTGTGTAACACGCAGTAAACAGATGATGCCTATTGAGTACACACACAGCAAAACACATGTAAGATTGGGAAAAAAGGCTCACACTCTTATCAGGTGAAAAAATAAATCCTAGAAATCCAGCAAAGCTCCCTAACAGACCTATGTTGAAATGAAGGTGGGCAATAGGTAGCATCTATTTTTGATAGATACAGGAGCACAGAAGTGTTCCGTTGATCATTTGCGGGTTCCAGATATTCCACTGTCAGGGCAGAACAACATTTCTGTAGGGTTCTCTGGTACACCAGTGGTTAGTCCTGTCTCTCAGCCGGTACCGATTTCACTGGGGCCATTTACTGATTTGCGTCCATTTCTTTTGATGACGAATTGTGGCCAGAATTTGTTGAGGTTAAATTTGTTGAAAGAATTGAATGCTGTAGTTAACGGTTCTCCGGATGGAGGGCATTTAACTATTTTGCCTCAACAAACTTCCGTTCCACCATTTTTGTCTAGACCTTTACCACCTGAATTGAATAGGGTTCCGACATGTCTATGGGCAGTCAATGACTATGACTGCCCATAGACAATGACTATGATGTAGGTATTTTGCAAATTTAACTAGTTAAAATTGTGTTGAAACCAGGTGTTAAACTACTGCGTATTCCACAATATAAGATTTCGGTTTATGGTGAACAAGCTTTGAAGAGTATTGTTTCTGATTTCGTACATCGAGGAGTGGTTGAGGAAATTGCAGGGAGTGTGTGTGATATTCCGATCCTACCAGTATATAAGACAGGGGATAATGTACAAATGTATATATTGTAATTTACTGTATTTATCTTTAACTGCTCACCGGTAACCTGTGACCGGTAATTCTATGACTTAATTCTATGACTGTAATTCCTGTATTATCAAGCCTAAAGTCTCCTTGTACTGCTTGCGCCCAGTTACCTTCAGGTTTGGTGCGCCATATAAAAACAATAAAGAAACAAACAAACAAACAATGCAATTCCTTTTAATGTCATTATTGATTTGCGCGCCATTAATAAGGTTGTAGCTCCACAATTTCCGATTGTCCCTGATTTCACTACAATATTGAAAAGATTCCAGCCTCAGCTACTCATTTTAGTGTAGTGGATTTAAAGAATGCCTTTTTCAGTATCCATGTACATGTTGACAGATATTTGTTCACGTTCACCCTAAGGGGACACTCATTTACATTTACTTGTGTGCCACAAGGGTACACTAAGAGTCCAAGCATCTATAGAAAAGCATTAAAGGAACAGCTTGATATGCTTGAGTTGCCCTCCACCTGCACGTTGTTGCAGTATGTCGGTGATCTACTTCTAGCTGCAGATTCTGAAGTTGCTTGCAAGGAGGGCACCATGTTGCAGCTTATTCATTTAACAGAACATCAGCATACGGCTTCTTTAAAAAAGTTTCAATATTGTCGACTGGAGGTCACCTATTTAGGCTATCTCCTGTCAAAGGAGAGGAGAAGTCTGACACCTGAATGGATACAAGGCATCTCTAGCATGTATGTCCCAAATACATAGAAAGAGGTCAGAGCCTTGATAGGTATGGCTTCATACTGTAGACAGTGGATCCCAAACGTTTCATTAATGATAAAACCTATGTTGGCATTGACAAAGGAGGGCATTTCTTTACCTTTACTGCAGAACATGGATTGCCTGAAAGCTTTTGATCTGCTCAAGGCTGTGTTGTGTTCAGCACCAGTTTTGGTCACAACAAATTACAAAAAGGCCTTTGTGTTGTATGTGCATGAATGTGAGTGATGCGCTTTGGCTGTTTTGACATAGGAACATGGAGCAAAAATAGACCATGCAGTTATTTTTCCTCCACGTTAGTCCCTGTTGCATGCGCTTTGCCGAGATGTTTGAGAGCTGTTGCTGCTGCCACTGCATCTGTGAAACAAAGTGAGGGTATGGATCTGGGTCACTCCTTAACCGTGATGGTACCTCACTCTTTAGATGTTTTATTAAACAGAACGCTGACACAACATCTCACATTAGCACAACTAACAAGGTACGAGCTGATTCTATTTGCACTACATATTCAAATTAAGAGATGTTGCTCATTAAATCAGGCCGAACTATTGCCTCTTCCGCAAGAAATTGATTTCAGTGACAAAATGTCACTCGACTGCCTCTATACCACAGAACAAGAGACTAAGGGCAGAATTGACTTAAATGATACACCTTTAAAGAATCCACAAGGTGAGCTGTTTTACGATGGCACCTGCATCAAACTTCCGGTTGGTAATCCACTGCTGCTTACGCAATCACCACTTTGAGCACTATTGTGGAAACCAAAAGAATTAAGCATAATTCTGAGCAGGCCGCAGAGATTATTGCGTTGACCAGAGCTTGTGACCTTTCTGAAGGGCTTAGTTTGAATATATTTACGGAGAGCCAGTATGCCTTTGGGGCAGTTCACAACTTTGGTCGATTATGGGCAGAGAGAGGTTTCTTGACCTAGCATGGAACTCAGATACAGCATGGCACTCTAATAGTTCGGCTTCTTTCAGCACTTCTGCTTCCCACTCAGTTGGCAATAATGAAGTGTGCAGCACACCAGAAAGTAACAGACTATGTGGGAAAAGGAAACGCTTTTGCTGACAGAATAGCCAAACAGACTGCCACCGATTTGCATCCCAAAATGTATGTGACAAAAAGGGTCACTAACACTTGTATGATGGATGTAGGAATTGGTTGCATAAAAGACATTCAGGCTGATGCCACTCCAGACAAACTTAAACAGTGGGCTGAGGGTCCAGCAAGTTTAGATGATGAAGGTTGTTGGGTGGATAATGAAAAACAAAAATAGATGCTGTCCGATGCTTATGTCACCGCTATGGTTACAATGGCTCATGGTCCAACTCAAATATGTTCCAAAAAGATTTGTAAATTGTTAGAACCTGTCTGGGTTAATGTAAATATTCGAAAGACTGCTAAGTGTTTTGTCCAAAATTGCATGGTATGCTTACAGCCTAATGTTGGGAAAGGTACATCGACATCAAAGAGTCATTTTGGTCCCCCCCTCTATGCCTTTTGAGGTCATAAACTTTGACTTTATCGAAATGAAGCGTTGTCAGAATTACAAATACGTATTGGTAGTCATCTGTGCCTTCAGTAAATGGGTCGAAGCTTTTCCTCTAAGAGATGCCACAGCAATGTCAACAGCGAAAGTCATGCTTAAGGAATATTTTCCTAGGTTTGGCTTTCTGAGAGTCATTTGGTCGGACAATGGACCATATTTTATCGCTGCTGTTATCATGCAAGTATGCACAGGATTGCAGATCGAGAAATGGTTCCATTCAGCCAGGCATGCTCAGAGTGCCGGACTTGTAGAATGCAATAATGGTATACTAAAAAATAAGATTGCAAAGATTTGTGGAAATAGCAATTTGAAATGGCCAGATGCCCTACCAATAGCCTTATTGTTGATACGGATGACCGCACAATCAAAGACAAGGCTCTCTCCTTATGAAATAATCATGGGGAGACCAGCCAATATTTGGAATGTACCGAAACCCAAGTTATTAAAAGAGGTGGAGCATTTGCTTCCTTTTGACTACTGTGACCAGATGACTCAGAACTTGTATTTGATTCATCAACAGGTGCGAGAAGCCTTCTCAGTATAGTACGAAGATCCAGGTAATCGAATCGGACCTGGAGACTGGGTGCTCGTAAAAGCATTTGAAAGAGCCTCCTGTCTCGCACCTCACTGGAGAGGACCGCTAATAGCACCATGGCTACCTACTACCTCGTAATGAGGCCCATTGTGTTAATTCTTAGAACTGGACTTACTTTAAGCTGGAGAACCAATATCGCAATTGAATCTTCATGGACAAGTAAATATGTTAAATGTGTTAAACAATATTGTCATATTTGTCATATGAACTGGGCATGAACCCTTGTATGTAACTTATTAGTTTGTAGAAGGGCTGGACAATGACCGTTATGGTGTATAAATAGAGAATGGGCCTCATTCTGTGGAGGGCGCAAAGGGATACCGGGCACCGGTAATGACACTGGTGGCGGTAATCCCTTTGCGCCCTATTCCGAGGTCTCTTAGCGGGTCCCTCCCTTAACGCTTATGAACGGGACCTGTTAAGGGATACCGGGGTCAATAACGGTACCGCAATTTGCGGTACCGTTTTTGATGCCTTCCCCCTTCCCATTGAGCCCTAGGGGGCTCAAATGGGAATGGGGAATGGCTTTCACAATGGGGACTTACCGGTCCCGCAAAGGTCGGACTGGACCGGTAAGTCCCCATTGAACGAGGGTAGACACGGTCCCGTTATTGGTGCTAGTCATGGCGCTAATAGCGCCATGACTAACACCAATCTCGTAATGAGGCCCAATGTTTTTGGGATATACAGCTCTCACTCCCCTCACAGTGTCTGCTGGTACACACTGCGAGGTGTTGGGAGCCCAGATAGCTATCTGATTTTACCTTTATATCTGTACAGAAATAAAGATACTTGTATCTTTTGACCCGTGATTGGCGTATTTCATTCTGTGGTACTAAGCCTCAATATTTCTTTGGTCTTACAGAAGTTTGCAGGTTTCTGTGGCTCCTCCAAGTAGGAGTCGGTATGAATCCCCAAAGGGCGTTTGGTGTGAATCCCCAGAGGACGTTTGGTATGAATCCCCAGAGGGCGCTTGGTATGAATCCCCAGAGGGCGCTTGGTATGAATCCCCAGAGGGCGTTTGGTATGAATCCCCAGAGGGCGTTTGGTATGAATCCCCAGAGGGCGCTTGGTATGAATCCCCAGAGGGTGTTTGGTATGAATCCCCAGAGGGTGTTTGGTATGAATCCCCAGAGGGCGTTTGGTATGAATCCCCAGAGGGGGTTTGGTATGAATCCCCAGAGGGCGTTTGGTATGAATCCCCAGAGGGCGTTTGGTATGAATTCCTAGAGGGCGCTTGGTATGAATCCCCAGAGGGCGCTTGGTATGGTATGGAGATGTTTGAGTTTCAGTTTCATAGCAAAAGACCATTGCAAAGATATTGTCACAGGGTGGAAATACTGCAAGAAGAGAAGCTGTAGGGGGAAAGGTTGTTTGGAAATGAAATTGGAAAACGTGTTTGGTGAGAGGAAATAGAGTTCTGTGCATTAGTCATTGATATCCACAAAAGAGAGCATGTTAAAGTGTGCAGTCGGCTATCTCAGTATGCCAAAGTGCACGCTGCAATGATGAGGGCACAGCACACAGGTGACTGGTTCAAGTCTGGCAAGCAATGGAGTGCCTTCCACACTTCTGAATTTGATGGGAAGAGCACAGCTGGAGTTGGCAATTCTCTGTAGGTCTGTTGCAGAGAGAATTCAATCTCACGGTTGCAAAATGCAGCCATTCATTCCTATGAGGCTCTCCAGAGGAGCAACATTGCTGTTTATAAAGGACATGAAGGAGAATCATTGGTAGACACTGACCTCATGGAGGAATGTCTGGCTGGGGCACAGTTAGTCACATGTCAAACATACATGAAAGATACATCACCATGGGAAGGGCCCAGGTGCCTTCCCAATTATTCTTCAGCATTTCACACCCCCCAAGAAGCTTATATCAAGTAATCACTGCCTAGGCCTTCTCTCCTCCTTCCAAGGAAAAAGACAAGGAGGAGCCTCTTTCTCCGTATTTGATCCAAACTTTGGTGCTCCACAATCAAGCACCCATTCATGGAAGTGATCCACCAGACATTCTGGAAACCGAAATGGCTCTTCCGGTAAGCGATACCAAATGTAGAACAATGGACTTGGACCAACTCACCTGGAGTTTTCTGCTTCATAGATGCCAATCTATAAAGCTAATAGACACATCATCTGGCATTTCTACTGACCCTCCGACAAAGGAGGCAGATCATCGGAGTCTACGCAAATCTGCCACGAAGACAACTAAAGGCAAACACTAAACATGATCCCGATTCCTCCTTCCCATTCTCTCCTTTCGCACACATTACTGAATATTAAACCTTCTAACTTTTCACGCCACTAAACACGCCATTTCTTTGCAGAAACCAATGCGGAGTAGCCAGCATTGGCAGAGGGGCAGTTTACAAGACCAGTTAACCTTACCTTATCTCACCATCCTTCGGAGGTTGCTTAAATGGGTGCCAATGAAGATGAAATGTCGAACAATATGAGTTTATTCTAGGCCTCTACACAGGCAGAGACATTCTCTTGCAAAATTCAGCCTGCCACTTACAAGCTAATTTTAATTAATGAGGAACAGATACTTTGAACAGCCTGAACAATGCCTCATTGCAAGTTAGGCGGTAACCCGCCAGTGGCCCGTGATATCAGGCGGCGGAAAATGTATAAACGGTATGAATGCAGTATGAAAGTGAGCATGGGTGAATGAATACAAAGTAAAAGTTTTATGGACTGGGATTTACTCCTCTATGAAAGAGGTGATTAAACTACAGATCCTAATGATATTATAATCTTTCTAAAGTGTTTAATAATTGAATACTACAGGATATTGAATGTGCATAGCTTAATTGAGATTTATTGAAAAATTGTTTGTTGTCTAAAAATTACTTGAGAAAGTTTGCAAAAAATATTTTTTATATTTGTAGATGTGATAAAGTAAAAAAATGTAACTGATGAAATGCTATTAAAAAAATAACTATTTTTGATATAAATTGGTGTAGTACATGAGAATTTATCAACTATTAATCATATATATAAAAAGGAATAACCACGAAAGGATTTGGGGAAGCAAGCGACCCGGTGAACATAGTGTATTGTGAAACAAAAGTTTTGGTAGAGGGCTGGTCACAAGTGGTCGTTAAAAATTAACTCTGGTCTCTCTAAGTTAGTTGTGAGTTTGTACGGCTGCATGGCCGTGAGACAGACACATTTATTGTAAATACATCTGTTGGTTGACATCATTTTTGACTTGGTGGGAGCAGGTGACACATGAAATAAGGTATAACATGGCTGCAGAAAAGTGTAAAAGCTATGATGATGAGTACATCACTGAACTACTTAGTAATTCAACACTATTTGAAGGAGAATTGGGGGATACATCAAATCTTACCAGTTGGGATGAATTAACTCAGATTAAAAAGAGATTAATCAGGTCAGAACTACATGGTAGTATAATGTTAGAATATTTGAGAAACAGCATACTACCGATGGGACTCGTAGTAAGAAACGAGCCTAGGATCTTTTTAGATAATAAGGAGTTTTTACTACAGTGGAGCTACATCGGAAATAAATGCGGCAGGGATTGGGTGATCCTAATAATTGATACCGCCAAACAGACTACAGAAAAAATAGCTATAGACCTAACAAAATTGGAGGAAGAAATTAAAAAAATTGTCCCTATTGAACAATATAGAAAACGATTGGACGAATTGTTGAGTGAGATGAAAACATTTAAAGAAGATCTAACAAAAGAACGGATTAGGCGCTTAAAAAAAGATATACAACATTTCACTCATGAGAAAGCCTTCCCGTTTGTCCAGGAGAACTACTTCACTAAAGAAGAGGAGGAACAAGTACAAAAGCAGCGTAACACTAAAAGACGAGTTAGGTTCAGAGGAACCTCTTATAGCTCCAGTGAAGAGAGCACAGGGGAAGGTAATAACGCAGGAAGAAGGGGACGAGCTCCAACTAACAACAGAGGCAGGAGGGGCTTCAGGACAGGAGGCGGTATGAGAAGGATCAGCAATAGAGGAAACCCGGTCGGACAACATTTTTTAGAACAGGACCAACAGGAATGGGATCCAGATCAGCGAGTAATGACTCGCAGTATGAGGACATTGTGGTGAATTTATCCGATTATGAATTAACCCCAGATGAAACACAGGCTTTGAATAAAGGCCTAGGGTTTGTGACTACCAACATACATAACCAATTTAAATTCCGAGAGGAGTTCTCGGACTTTATGAGAAAGATCCATTTAAAGCAATTTTTTGATGATAAAATTGATAATAGTGAACTAGATAGTGGTCTGCACAGGAAATCTGACTTCTGCCCCCCAACACAAACACAAACGGCCGAAGCCAGAGTTTTTGAAAGCAGGGTGATGCAAGAAGTCGCTATGCTGGAAGAAAAAACTAAAAAAGAGAAAACGTTCTACAATTGTACCCGGACAGAGAAAGCCACCCTGAAGACATTGCTATTTAATGATTCCATCATTATCCGAAAAGCGGATAAAGGTGGGGCCACGGTGGTTTTGAATAGGAAAGATTATGTAGGTGAATGTATGAACCAACTAGGTGATAATAACAACTATCTAAAACTAGAAGGAAATCCAACACAAAAACTTGAAAGATTGATTCAACAGAAAGTGACAAAAGCAGAAGAAAGAAGATGGATAACAAAAAAAGAGGCGGCTTTCCTAACAGTGGATAAACCAAGGATTCCACAATTCTACATACTCCCAAAAATACATAAATCCCTGATTAGACCACCAGGGAGACCAATAGTGTCGGGGTGCGATTCAATCTTGGAGCCATTATCCAAATTTGTTGACCATTTTATGCAACCAATGGTCAGAGAAATGACTTCTTTTGTGAAAGATACCACACAGATCATAAAAGATATTGAAGGCAGACCATTTGATAATACCACCGAAATTTTGATGAGTCTAGATGTGATAGCCCTCTATACGAACATACCACAGAGAGCATTACTTGAAGTGTTGGAAGAAAGACTACTGAGAGAAACAATAAACACTAACACCCCAGTATCCTTCATCATGTGGTGTGCTGAAATGGCACTGACGGAAAGTTACTTTCATTTTAATGGTTGCTTTTACAAACAAATACAGGGCACAGCCATGGGTGCTACATTGGCACCGAGCATTGCAAATCTCTATATGGAGGCCTTTGAAATACACTGCATCTACAATGATACCAATCCATATAAAAAGAACATATTGTTATGGAAAAGGTATATAGATGATGTACTGATCATTTGGAGAGGAGAAGAAAATGTTGCAAGTATGTTTTTCGATTGGATTAACTTACAAAACCAACACCTAAAGTTCACTGTAACCTCAAGTAAGGTAGAGATCAATTATCTCGATGTCACTATCAAAGTGGACCCACACAAGGGAGAACTTTATGTAAAACCTTATAAAAAAATCTACTGATCGCAATGCCATGTTACATTATACAAGTTTTCACCCAATCCACACACGCGATAACCTACCTTTCGGTCAGTTTCTACGGCTAAAAAAGAACAGCACTAACAATGCAGACTATAGAGAGGGAGCTCAGGAACTGAGAACTAATTTACATAAAAGAGGTTACCCGAAAAAGCTGACAAGAATGGCCATGAAGCGAGCAGATAACATTAACAGGGAGGCAATTCTCGAACAAAATTCTAGAGAGAAAAATAAAGAAAACCTAGTGTTTGTTAACACCTACAGCAATCTCTCGAATAGAATTTAAAAAATTATCCATCGTAATTGGGGTATCCTGGAAAAAGGGAAAGTACCATTACAAAGACCACTGATGGCATTTCGAAAGAGCAGGACAATAAAAGATCAGATCATGCGAAATGACATTACTAAACAGAGTAAACCACAACCAACTCTAACAGAAACATGGGGGATGCGAGCACCAGAGGGACACTATCCGTGTGGATCCTGTGCTTGTTGTCAACAAACTAAAATAACCATGGAAATAGACTTAGGTCTTAAAAGTCCATGGAAACAAAAAGTTCTGACAAATTGCAATTCTTGTTTCGTTGTCTATGTGATCTGGTGCCCCTGTAAAAAGCTATATATAGGGAAGATGGAAAGAAAAATCAAAATCCGTATCACAGAACACAAAAGCTGCATAAAAAATAAAGTGCATTCTGCCCCTCTAGTTGGACATTTTATAGAGATGATACACAAACCGGAAGATTTGAGATGGTCAATTGTCTATCTAGTGAGGCCAACGAATGACATAAATCTTGATAGAAGGAAGTTAGCCCAAAAAGAAAAAGAACTGATTTTCCTAACTAAAAGTACAGAATTAGGCTTGAATGAGAAAACAGAATGACAACCCACTCGTTGCCAGACGAAGACATAGGAACAGGCAAGTAGTTCGAGGTATAACTGATTAAACAACATCATGTTGATGACTTCGAAAAAAATGGCTGAAACTAGTTATGTATAATAATTCCATTATGGATACGCTAATTTGTATCCAAAAACCACGTTGAAATGGATGGTTCAGTTTTAGACTAATAATTTACTAAAATCTATAAACTATGTGGACAAATAAAATTTGGATTAACATATAAGCATGAGAAACCTGTGAGGAGATCACGACAGACTCAGGTGTCTGTTCGCGCGGTGTTCCGCGGGGTCGCATCGTGCAGGTCTGGTCGAGTGGCAGAGTCATCAAGTAGGCCTACTGGTGGCCGAAGGCAGGATATGACAATTTGGGAATAAATACAAAAGGGAGTTAACGGCGTTGCGCCTTAGAATCACGTGACAATGAGGTCACATGGCAGGTCGTACATAATAAAAAGAGATGATGGACAACATAAAGGAAAGTAGTTGAAAAACGAAGAGAGAAAGAGACGCCATCGGCGGGGCATACAGTGGATGTGCTAAAGAGGATCCAAATTTCGAGCTCTGGAAAGAGCAAGACGAAAAAAGAGAATACAACGGTAAGAGTGGGCCAATGAATAGAGCAAGTTAAATTGTACTAAATGACTCGAATACTTAAAAATTAAAAAATTAAAGTACCGTGCCCGTTGTGTTTTTCCATTTTAGAAAAACACATGTGGATGACCTCCATCACGAGCAATGTTGAAATACTTGATCCGGTCCAGCAAGCAATAATATGCACTGCGGGAACAGCTAATCATTATCAAGACCAGTGACCGGATGTACACAATCACTAGGTCAGTATGATAAGTATGGTAACAACTCGATCCATGTGACAGTAACCACAGATAAAAATGGGTAAAATATCAGATTGTTAACAATTAAATTTTCCTGAGTAGGGGCAGATTTAATTGGTCCCTGAGAGGTAGAAGTTGTTGAACATTCCCTTCGAGACATCAGACTTTTCTGGCAAAGTGGACACAGAATTTGAGGGTAAAAAGTAATTACAATTGATTATTTGCATGGAGCAAGCCATAAGTATAGACATTGTCAATTGATTGACCTTATAAAGGAGGATATAGGATTTATCAATTAGTGATTACTCATGTGAACCCTGCACTCAGCAAGATAGACAGATGATGTCAGAATAGATGTGGAGAAAGAGTTAATAGTAACAACTTCTCCTTTTTGCCGCTACTAAATGCAGAATGTTGTACGTATTAAAAATGTCAACCTGGATATGTTCGAGCATTAATATTCGACTATCCCACACTTGCCTCCCATAGCTATCCGCCTGATGGTTGGACTTTAAGAAAAGACGAAAGGGACCTCATTGACAGTTGATCCCAGAGAAATCACCAACAAGAAGACAAACATAATTGTACATGTCAATGGAATGTGGTAGAATTTTTTACCCCTGAAGAATTTCCTTGTGAATAGCGTGAAAGTGTGAAAGGAATGAAACATGTCGGGTACGGTATGAATGCAGTATGAAAGTGAGCATGGGTGAATGAATACAAAGTAAAAGTTTTATGGACTGGGATTTACTCCTCTATGAAAGAGGTGATTAAACTACAGATCCTAATGATATTATCATCTTTCTAAAGTGTTTAATAATTGAATACTACAGGATATTGAATGTGCATAGCTTAATTGAGATTTATTGAAAAATTGTTTGTTGTCTAAAAATTACTTGAGAAAGATTGCAAAAAATATTTTTTATATTTGTAGATGTGATAAAGTAAAAAAATGTAACTGATGAAATGCTATTAAAAAAATAACTATTTTTGATATAAATTGGTGTAGTACATGAGAATTTATCAACTATTAATCATATATATAAAAAGGAATAACCACGAAAGGATTTGGGGAAGCAAGCGACCCGGTGAACATAGTGTATTGTGAAACAAAAGTTTTGGTAGAGGGCTGGTCACAAGTGGTCGTTAAAAATTACCTCTGGTCTCTCTAAGTTAGTTGTTGGAAAATGTTAGTCCCCATTCCCGTGGAGCCCCATAGGACTCCATGGGGACTGGGGACACGGAAACACTGGCACTGTTGGTGCAGACCAGTGACCATGCTCCTACTGGTATAGTCCAGTGGCCATGTTCCTTCTGGTATAGACCAGTGGCCATGCTCCTACTGGTATAGTCCAGTTGACATGGTCCTTCTGGTATAGTCCAGTGGCCATGCTCCTACTGGTATAGTCCAGTGGCCATGCTCCTTCTGGTGTAGACCAGTGGCCATGCTCCTACAGGTATAGTCCAGTGGCCATATTCCTTCCAGTATAGACCAGTGGCCACAGTCCTACTGGTGTAGTCCAGTGGCCATGCTCCTTCTGATATAGTCCTGTGGTCATGCTCATTCTGGTATAGCCCAGTGGTCATGCTCCAACTGGAATAGACCAGTGACCATGCTCCTTCTGGTATAGTCCAGTGGCCATTCTCCTTCTGGTATAGTCCAGTGGCCATGCTTCTTCTGGTATAAACCAGTGACCATCCTCCTTCTGGTATAGACCAGTGGTCATGCTCCTTCTGGTACACATGCTTCCCTTTAACATCCTTCCACTTTATCCTTGACTATGCCCCTTATGGACTAGGTGCCATCTAATATAGCACCCGAGCTAGGATACACGCCTACTACTCCCTATCTGGAAAGATACAAGAAACCATCATGCTGCCATTTTGGGAGAATTAAACCCTTCGGTATTTGTCATGTTTGAGGCTGTGTAAATCTTTCCCCAGTTCATAAATTCAAGGATGTAAAAAAAAAAAAAAAAGCTGGTATCAATATTGTGTGTTCCATAACTTGTGACATCAGCCCATTGCATATTCTGTAATAAGCAGAGGAAGGCCCATCACTTGACTAGGGAACAAGTGTTAAGGGTGGGTTCAGGGGGAGGCAAATAACAGAAGCAGCAATGAGCAAGAAAGACATGCACTAGAGGCAGCTAACAAAAATGAGTCAACTTTGGTTCTCAGAATGAGCTGCCAGAACACAAAATATTTCTTTGCAACAAGTAGGTACTCTCCAACATCGTTAACCTTTCACTTATTGAGACTGAGGCAAGCTGGCCAAGCTGTAGACATTTTAAGTGACAATGAAATAAATAGGAGGTTTGCTCACCCGTCTTATTTGAAATCTCGCCCTCCGGGCAGGGGACACAGTCGAAGCAGCAGTTGGGCTCCCCTTTCCTTGGGGACTGCCGGTACCCGGAGAAGCAGCTCTCACTGCAGAAGGACCTGGGGACCTGGTGAAAAAACAGGGGAGAGAGTCACAGCTCAAAACTCAGTTGATGAAAAATAGCTGAACAGGGGCCCTGAAGATCAAACATTGGTCACTGGGCCTGAGATGCTTTCATGTCTTTGGGGTTGGCATTTACACTTGGGATCTGTAACTAGCAAGGGCTCCATCAAAACCTTTAGTTGCCAAAATGTGCAACTACTGAATCACTAACTGTGTGTCTGTGGGTTCTAATGGAGATGTAGCGGCACCGGGTGAATGCTCCTGGAAAATGGGGATTTCCAGGCATCGTTCTTCTTTGCTGAGCACTAACCTTGGAGTAAGGACACTGGAGGGTAATTACCTCATTCCTATTGAAAGCATCGTTCCATTCTGCACTTGAGTGTGTTAAAATGGATGGCTATGTATGGGAGTCAGCCATTTTGACTATGCAGATGGCTTCTGTTGGAATCCACTGTAATCTGACCAGGATGTGGGCGGTGTGGCGCATGCAGCGCCCGCTGGATATCCACTGTGCTGTTGTTGATTGGCTTTTAGTTGTGTCAAGCGTATTTTTGGCAGGGCTACAAACAGAGCATTGCGAGAGTCCAGTTGTGAAAGTACTAGTTGAATTAATGTTTAAGAAACATTCATTTATGGATATTATCTGCAATAGACATATTAATACTACTGCATTGAGAATTGTGGAATGATGGGCAATATTGAATGCTGCCAAGAAGTCATAGGCCAGCCTCACATGTGTGCCTCATTCATATAATATCATCCGTGCATTAGAGAGTAATGCATTTACTAGGTTGAGATGCTCTGCGGCTCTCCATGCTTAGGTTAGGAAGGATTGAATGGTTATAGGGTGAGAGGCGTTCAGATGTGTCTCGCGTGTGGTTGTTTTTATATGTTATCAGGAGAGGTGGAATCTGTCCAGTGTTTTGGCTCTTTACAAAGTCCTCTTGTCCCAGTGATGTATTCATAAGTCTGAGCCAGAAAGCCCAAGCTTTGGAAAGTCAATTTGACCAGGTGAGCTGAAATGGGTTCTCTCCCATGAAGTATGATGGTTAGAGATGTTTCATGGAGGTTCTCCTGGGAAAGTGTGATGAGGCTGAGTCGGTGGGCTGCAGGTTTCCCACTGGATTGCTGAACATTGTGTTGATGGAGGGAGTGGCTCTTTTGAATGTGATTTTGTGAATATTTTCAAAAAACATTACTTCAAATCCCAGACATTTTTATTTAAGTTTTGGTTTGTTACAACAGGCTAGGTTTGGAAGAATGTTTAACTGCTTTCAGCAGGTTTGTGGGATCTCTATTTTTTACTTGCGATTTTAGGAACAATGCTATGGACAGGCAGGTATTCCAAATGACCTGAATTACAGCTGCTCCATGGGTGAATAGTAGGACTTTTAATGGGGTTTGGCACAACTGCTTTCTGCATCTCATACACTAATTATTTAGTTCTTATGCACGCCGTGGTGCAGCTAACGTTGCCCTTCTGCTTCATTAAGGTGACGGGTGCTTCCTGGCCAATGATGCTTCTCACAGAGTCATACACTCATCATTCAGTTCTTATGCATAGCATGGTGCAGGTGACGTTGCCCTTCTGCTTCATTAAGGTGACGGGTGCTACGCTGACTATCCTTCCTGCTTCTCCCAAAGTCATACACTCATTCATTAGTTCTTATGCACACCATGGTGCCGATGACTTGGCCTGTTGCTTCATTAAGGTGACTGGTGCTAACCGGCCAATGATGCTTCGCACAGAGTCATATACTCATCATTCAGTTCTTATGCATTCCATGGTGCAGATGACTTGGCCTGTTGCTCCATTGAGGTGACTGGTGCGTTCTGGCCAGTAATGCTTCTCAGAGAGTCATATACTCATTATTTAGTTTTTATGCATGCCATGGTGCAGATGACTTGGCCTGTTGCCGAGCGGACACCCCCTGCACTGGCTCTCACTTCCTCGCCCTCAGCATTGGGCTCACCAAACTAGCTTGCCCAAGACACCATCCCATCCCCTGTCCTACCCCCTTCCTCTCTACCACACCTCCCTTCCCATCCTCCTCCATTCTCATATCCAGTCTCAAGGACACCCATGAATCCAGCAAGGAACACCACCATGTATCAACCATCACTGAAGGTCCACATGTACACCCCAACCCCTTAAGCAATCGCAAAACACACCCTATCCTAGGATATGACAGAACATCCCGTTTAAGAGTTCGCACAAGGCTCCCACACCACAACCCCATTACCAAGACCCAGCCTCCCAGATCACCTAAACCCATGGTACACAAAACTAACGACAAACACCCCCAGCCTAAAGCAACCAGAACTACCCCACTAAGTGGCCCACCAACTATAAATACTCCCACCAAGGAACCCAACCCCCCCATTAGTCTCAAAAATGCACTCATCAATGCCCGCTCCCTCGGAGCCCACGCCATTGATATCCACGACCTCATTATCGAACTTGACCTTGACATGCTAGTAATCACAGAAACCTGGTTACATCAAGCATCAGGCCCTCTGCTAGCTCTGGCTATTCCGCCAGACTACACCATTCTCAGATCTGATAGAACCACCACTCCAGGAGGCGGTGTAGCCATCATTGCTAAAAACACTATTAAACTTAGATCAAGTTCCATTGAAATAATATCAGGGTACGAATTACTACTCGCCAAACTCTCATTGAATGAAAACACCACAATCAACATAGTGGTCATCTATAGAACCCCTAGCACAAACAGCCACCCAGAAACAGACATCCCTCTATTACTGACGCCCCTCATCAAACCCAAAACGAAATGTATCATCATTGGTGATTTGAATTTAGGTTTCAATGATAACCAAGACCCCAAAGCAACCGCCCTCATCCTGGCACTAAATGACATGAATTTCCACCAACACATCAATGTCCCCACCCACACCAAGGGCAGAACCCTCGATTGGATCCTCACCCTCAACACCAACATCACCTTAGGCCCGATCACCGCACTGAATTGGACAGACCATTACTGCATAGAATTTACTATCACCAACGACGATCCCTGCACTCCCAAGAACGTAGCTATGGACTTCATCGAAAGCAGAAACTCTAAAAAGCTCACAGCTGAGAACCTCGACCCCACCTTGAACAAACTGCTAGACACCCACTCAATCCCCAGCAATGACCCCACAATTATCGCTGAGCACTACCACAAATGCCTCTCCACAGCGATTAACACCATAGCACCTGTAACCTCCAAACTAAGGCGCCTCAACAAAAAATCCAACTTCTGGTTCAACGAGGAATTAATCGTCCTTAGAAGGAAAAAACGTTCTCTCGAGCATGCCCATAATAAACATCCCTCCCCGGACTCAGCTAAAGCATTCAAAGACGCTAATACCCGCTATAAATCAGCTATCATTTCACACAAAGCCAACGCCTACAATGCTCGCATCAACAATGCAGCATCCGACTCCAAAGAGCTTTTCACTATTCTCAGAGAACTTGAAAATCCACTTCCTACCGACACACCCATAAACACAAGCAAAGAATGGTGTACCACCATACAAGAGGCTCTTGCCTCCAAAATCTCTATGTTACAAAACAAAATCAACTCCAAAAAATCACTCCTAGCTACAAAAAACCCCTGCCTCCCTAATCACTGTATCCCTTCCAGCGACAACTCCAACCCCCCCTTCCAATTCACACCAGTCACCCACAATCTCGTGCTCGACACTATCTCCAAACTAAAAGCATCCAACTGTAAAGGAGATACTGTCCCAGCCAAACTAGTCAAAGCCTGCGCACCTACACTGACCCCCCTCATTACGAAATTTGTCAATGCCTCATTCAAGTCCAATACAGTTCCGACTTGCATCAAAGAAGCCTGGGTCACACCACTTCTTAAAAAACCCAATCTAGACCCCACCATTCCAACCAATTATCGCCCCATAACTACGGTCCCATTCTTACTCAAAATCATCGACAAACTAGCCTATAACCAAATTCAAACCCATCTAGAATCAAACCAGCTCCTCGGCACCAGACAATCAGGCTTCAGGCCTAACCACAGCACTGAAACAGCTCTCCTGGACCTTAAAATCCAGATGGATGCCATTAGAGACTCAGGGAAACTTTGCATTCTCCTACTTTTGGACCTCTCAGCCGCGTTCGATTTGGTGGACCACGACAAACTCTGCAACTCACTTGCCCGCGAATTTAACTTCTCTGGGGCAGCCATTGCCTGGGTGAAATCATTCTTAACCGACCGCACCTCCAGAGTGTCCATAGGCAAAGAAGCAGCCAACCCCATCCCAGTCCCCATAGGAGTGCCCCAAGGCTCTTGCCTTTCTCCTACGCTGTATAACGCATACACCAAGCTCCTGTTCTCAGCACTTGACAACATGGGGGTCACATACACAAACTTTGCGGACGACACCCAGATCCTTATTCCCCTTACAGGCATCTATGACCAGGACACCTTAACAATCAACAAAATTTACGCCATCATACAAAACTGGATGGCATTAAACAGCCTATGTCTCAACGATGAGAAGACGGAAGTCCTCATCGTAGGAGCTCCAGCCAAATTAGCTACCCTGCAGCCAGAATATTCAACCATCAACATCGATGGCACCAATATTCCAGTGTCTAAACAAGTAAAAACACTGGGCGTGTACCTCGATGCCAGCCTAACCATGACTAAACAGATCAATGCACTTTCCTCTTCCACGGCCTACACTTCTAAATTAATTGCACTCAGCCGACAATTTCTGACCCCAGCAAACTGCCTCACCCTGGCCAGAGCACTGGTACTATCGAAATTGGACTACTGTAATGTTTTACTACTGGGCACCTCCAACACTAACCTAGCTAAAATGCAACTTTTGCAAAACAAAGTCCTGAGGGCAGCGCTAGGCATAAAAAAATCAGATCACATCTCCAAGACCAGGAAAGATGTACACTGGCTCCCCATCAAAGCCTGCATCATTTTCAAAACACTATGCATCACCTACAAATGCATTACAAAAAAAGGACCTATCTATCTCAATAACACCCTGCACCCTAAAACTAACATAAGACTACTGAGATCCAACGACAAACTCCTCCTGGACCCCCCCCCCGATTCAAAACCACAAGAGCAGGGGGCAGCAGCTTCACCACCTTAGCCCCCAAACACTGGAACTCCCTTCCTATCATCATCAAAAATGCATCCTCCTTCACGATCTTTAAAAAACAGCTTAAAACCTGGTTATTCAACCAATATTAGCACCCAAGGATAGGACACCTTCCTCCGGATACTGTTGTAAATACTTAGGCCACTGTTTAGTGTTGTTAATATATTGTAACCTATATCATGCAATGTAACCAATGTTTTGTTTGAACATGACTATTTTCTAAGCTGTCTTATAACCTCGCCGTGACACCTGAGGGTCTGGGCGTGTAACAAATAAATAAAATAAAAATAAATAAATAAATTGTCATGGTTGCCACGGTTGGAAGGTAAAATATTGAGAATACCTGATGAATTTTTGTTCAGGCCAGAAATCCCCATGGATGATGAGGAAGGGCAGATCATTCCCTTAGAACTAGAAGCAGCAGTGGTCAGAGAAGAAAGGGTGACGCTTCATGGGACAGATGATGAGCGTATGGGATCGAGGACAGTAAAAGCCATCAGTGAAGGGTACAGGTGACAGATTTGACAGACAAACAACTGTTTAGGGATGACTATTCTGATGATGAACTCGTGTAAAAGGCCATATAATGTGGGGCTATTAAAAGAAACAGGTGCAGTCAAGATTAAATAAAAAACTAGGAGCTATTTTACCACGAGCAAAGCAATACCCTATTTCCAGAGAATTGAATGAAGGTATATTTTAGACCATTTCCACTTTAATTAAGCAAGGGTGGGGTAATGGAGAATTATCCATGACCTTCACCCTCTAAACAATATAGATAAAGCTGAGTTTCCTTTGGTTCCAAACCCTTCCACGATATTGTGTAATATCCATCGGTTTATAGTCATAATGTCGAAAAAAAAATGTCGACAGACAAAAATGTCGAAAAAAAAATGTCGAAAATAATAATGTCGACATCCTATACTTATAATGTAAAAAGTCATTTTTTCGAAAAAAAAATGTCGACTTTTTTTTGACATTATAACTATAAACCCTTAAAACTATCAACACCTCACCCAACACCCCCCTGCCACCCCCCCCCACACCCCCCAACCACCCTTTCACCCCTCATACTCAACACATACCAATTATTTATTTATTTATTTATTTATTTATTCAATAAATAAATAACCTAAAAAAGGATCATTTACTATGGGGGGGGTCCCCCCCCCAACCCCCCCTCACCCAACACCCCCCTGCCACACCCCCACACCCCCCCAACCACCCTTTCACCCCTCATACTCAACACATACCAATTATTTATTTATTTATTTATTTATTCAATAATTAAATAAATAAAAATTGTATTTACTATGGGGGGGTCCCCCCCAACCCCCCCTCACCCAACACCCCCCTGCCACCCCCCCCACACCCCCCCACACCCCCCCAACCACCCCTCATACTCAACACATCATATATATATATATTTATTTATTTATTCATACACTAAATTAAATTTCGAAAAAATATCGAATAATGTCGACATTTTTGTTTGTCGACATTATTGTTTTTCGACATTAATTTGTCGACATTTTGACTGTCGACATTATTGATGTCGACATTATGACTGCACACCATATCCATCCATGGCTAGGGATTTCACAGTTGTCGATTAAAAAAATCATTTTTCTCGATTCCTGTTCATGAAGACTCACAGGATTTGACTTCCTTTTCGTATAGAACGATCGGCCTGAAACATACTTGTTTGCCTCAGGGGTGCTGTGAGTCCTATTCCATTTTAAACAGAGTTCTCCAGATGGTCTTGAGTAATGTCCAACTTGAAAGGGTGATAATTCAGTATGCAAGGTCGACAAGGAGAAATTACAATATTGTCAGGAATAAGTCTTGTACATGGGACAATTGATCACTCATGAAAGGGAGAAAAGTGACACCTGGAAGAGCCGAAGCAATCATGAAAACGTAGCACCTTTTTATTCTCCCATTGGAATGGAGAAGTCATGACAGATGTTCTTTCGCAAAAGTAAACATTAGGAGATGGACATGAATCATTGTCCTATTATAGTGAGATTTGAGATCTAGTTATGAAGGGACACTTTTCTTATGAGCAATCATTAGCTGCTGCTGCATTCATAATTGAAAAAGCTTCAAGTATAACAATGGGGTGTTCAGTAACGTTATTTGTAGAGCATGCACTATTTGCAATTTTAGAGAAGCCCAAAAGTACATTGACTACGCAAGAGCATTGACGTACATGGTGATTATTTTAAAACCCTCTGGTTTAAATTGTTAGATGTAAGGCAGTGAACCCAGCCACGTTTATAGCATACCCATTAGGAGAGGATGACTATGTACATGATTGTAGAACGTATGTTGGGAATTATAATGAAATCCCCCAAGTTAGAGCAAATGCGCTCCTGAAGCAAAGTGTCAGGACAAGTGTATGGGCTGCTCGGCTGACAGCTCTGCACAGCGTTTTCACCATTTTCCAAGCAGATTGCCTCACCGTCTCCTACGGACCCGCCCCCAGAAGGACTGCTCTGACTACAAAACCTCCCAAAATTACGCCCTGCGTGCGCGCCCTAAGCAAAGTGTCGGGCCAAGTGTGTGGGCTATTCGAGCTTAAAGTGCCAAGGCGGGAGGCAAGAAAGATTTAAAAATTATATACTCTCAAGCCCAAATAGATTATCAATTTACTCAAACTGACTTGACCGGAGCATGTCCAGCTCCTAGCCCCTGACCCGATCAAAGATGCCCACGCAAAAAAGATCAGAAAGTCCCTCCTATATCTACAATCTATGAAGCGGGGATAAATGGACGATTTATGCGCCCGAAGCAAATCATGTGGCAGGGCCCAGCGTATCTCAAATAAATCAATGGAGTAATTAGCTACCAGCAGGCACACTCACTCCAATCCCTGAAACCAACACGACAAATCAAAATATTTCCCAGGACTGGCATGAGTCGACAGAATGGAGATCACAATGGGTGAAAGGCCTCGAATATACAGCCACAGGCAAAAATATTAAATGAAAAATAAATGAATGTTCCTCTAGTTTATATTCAACTTTGTTCTCGATGCGTCATCGCATCCTTTCCTTTCACCTTCTAATCTTCTAAAGTCCACATTCTTTATCCTCTACTCATTATCAGAGTAATTTTCCTCAGTCATCTTTGACATTTTATCCTTCTTTTTTCCCTCATTCAGGGACCTCATCCTGGTACCAGGCACACAGGGCTTGCTATTTATGTCAGGATACAGACCCTGGGGTTGTTTGGAAGGAGTTCAGGGATGGGTCTCAGACATGACTCAGCAACAAACACCAAAAAGATACACACACACACAAAAGATTCCACCTTATAAAGGGTTTTTATGCCCAATCTGCAGGAAAAGGAGCCTCCAGATTACCTTTCCCAGCAGACACCGGGCCAAGAACTACATAACCCTGCCCACGTTGTGGGCAGCACGGGGCTTGTGCTCAGACATCCGACAGAAGCAGACCTGTTTCCAGGAGCACCGACAAGGGGCGCAGCATGAGGGGCCACGCCCCAACCGACCTTCCTCCAGGCCTCTCGCACATGCAAGCTAAGTAGCGCCAGTGCTGGGGAGCTTAACTAGGCATTGGGGAAGACGCGCACAGTACAGAAAAGCCGTGTTGAGGAGCAAACGTTAAGAAGCTTTCCAAGTTGTCAGGGGCACCCGCAGGTGGCGTTGCCCATATCCTTGTGTCCCCCCTGCTCCAGAGAAGCTAAGTTATTTGTGCAGTAGCGTTCCTAGCCACAGACTAATGCAGTGCAAGGGGGGCACGCAGCGCCACACTAACTCGAGTGCAGTGCATATCATTAGCATAAGCAATTAGCCATGTGCGCTGCCTAAAGAGAACTGTGCCTGGCAGAACGCGACTTGTACTGAAGTCGCATATTGCCACGGGCGGCTAGCAGCACATCCAAGGCCCATACTATCATGTGTGATTTTAACACATGATCTTTTGTTTACCGCAGAGCCACATGCGGCTACTTTACCGCATAAAAAATGTATAAACCAGGGGCAGGCAAAACAATATGAACAAAGCAGCAGTCAAGAGGGCTTGCATGGGGAGGTATCACTAATCCCGAGGTATGAATGGTGTTATGTGTGTGTTAAGCAACACCCACAGAATAGTAAATCACGCTCTCTTTGCAGCATTGAACTGCTCCTGTTACCGGACCTGAGAGTGCGCAGGCAGGAGGCCAGCACTCAACCAAGAGATAAGTCTCTCTTTGGCTCGCCTTAGAGCTAGTTTGTACAATGTGCATGCAGAACATGGTTTCTCAAATAGAGTGTGTGTAATTGTCAATTGTTGTATTTTGTATTTTTCCTACTTTCCCTTGCCCATCCACCTCCCCTCTCCTGACCCTGTTTCCGGTTATACTAAATACTGATACCTATCCAACCAATGGATCCCTGACCCTCTTTCCCCACCAGGGCCTCGGAGGCCTGTGTAAGTTTTACCTTGCAGGCGCCCAGACCACAGAAGGGGTGGTTGGTTAATGCCACTCCTGCGCCTGGAGACCAGAGCTGTGACAGAAGCACAAGCCCAAATGTAACAGGTGCCTGACTGGTGCGAGCCAGCCATGGAAGAATTTACCAAGTTTTTACAGGACCTACAGGCTGAGCTCGCTGCTACTAGACAAGATTATGCCGTCCTAGCAACCCAAGTGCGCAGCTTAACTGAGCAAGCATCTCCTCTCCCTGGGGATATCTCGCACCCTACACCTGTCCAGGTACAAGTGACCCCAGAACCCAAGGTACCTTTAGCCCCACCAGAAAGATATGCAGGCGATCCCCAGAAATATCAGACTTTCATGACCCAATGCCAACTTCATTTTCTTACCAAACCGGCAGCATTCAAAACCATTCAGGCTAGCACAGCTTTTGTAATATCTTACCTTACTGGGGACGCAGTGGCTTGGGCAAACCCCTTGTTTCACATGGATGACAGGGTGTTGTACGACTGGGAGGAATTCCAGTCTGAGTTCGGTAAAATGTTCAACCATAGAGCGGCAGCTATGTGCAAAGACAGAGAAATTTGATCTTTACGCCAAGGCACTAAAGAGTTAGTGACATCGGTCACTCAGTTTAATCAGCTGGTGGCAGAAGCTGATAGGCCACATGAGAAGCAGATGTCACTCTTCTACCAGGGGTTATGTGATGAACTGAAGGACCTCATAGCCTAGGTAGACCCTCAGCCTCAGGATTGTCCCATGATGATAGATCTGGCATTAAGGTTAGATCCTCAAAAAGCTGAATGTTGCGGAGACAAAAGGCGTGGAGATTCACGACCTATCGCCAGATTAGATAGTTTTGGGGCTTCCCACCCCACTGGTTCTGTGGATAAAGATGAGCCTATCCAAATAGCGGCAGTTTGATGTCCGTTCACTAAACAAGAGAGGGAACGCAGACGCAAAGAAGAACTCTGCCTATACTGTGGCACCACGGAACACTTTGAGAAAGAGTGCCCGACTAAGCCTAAATCACAGGGAAACGCCTCGGCTCGGCAGTAGTAGGGATGGTTTCGGTCAAGCCAGGTGGTGAAGATTACCCTGTTAAATAGGAAATCATATCGTGCCTCCTTCTGATATATATTGGCCTAAGCCTAGGCGCTCTGTGAAGAAAACCGTGTTGCAAAGTTCCGATTTTGGATCGACTTCGCTGCCATTTTAGAATCATTCTGTAACCTTTCTAACTCCCTTCTATACTCAAAAACCCTCTTGACGTGCTCATATACTTTTTCCGCAGTATCTCTTGAATATGCTAAAAAATTCAAATCCCTCAACCCTTGTGGGAGATCTACATCATTCAGTCTGCTCTACATTATGGATAAATTAATTCCCAATCTTTCGATGAAAACATTTTTCTCAGGAAAACTTTCTAGATTAGAGAATGCGGCAAAAACTTCAGATTGTTCACCCTTCTCCATGCACGGTTTGGCCCAAGCAGTCAAATTGTGCTTTCTCTCATTAGACACAGTACTGCGAGTTACAATTTTAAATTCTGCTCCCTTATCAACTACAAGTGGAACAGAACCACTTGGGAGAGAAACAGGTCTTGTACAATCGGTAACATGGGTACTATCACTGGTTTAGAAGACAAATCTACCAGACCCGTAACAATAGGAAAAGGCACAGATGCAGGTGGAGGAGCATCGATAGGAGGAGGAACAATAACCGGAGGAAGAGGACCAATAGGAGGAACGATAGTACGAGTATGGGCTGGGGACGAGTGGAAGATGGCATTCTGCTATCTCTGTACAAAATTTACTTGGTTGGTGTTCTAGAGGGTCACAACATTCCTTAGTGAATGGTCTTCCCTATTATGCCAACGCCTTGAACTTACCCAAAACAGCACTTCAGAAGAAAGTTATGCAATGGTGCCATGACACTACTACCGCGGGTCATCCAGGTATAGCTAAAACCCAGCGGAATGTGGCTCGGCATTTTTGGTGTCCTACCCTGCAACGTGATGTCTGGAAGTACGTAACTGAGTGCAGCATTTGTGAAAGACAGAAATCTAGCCATCAAAAACCCGCTGGGTTATTACAACCCTTATCTACTCCTCCTACTCCTTGGCACACTGTTACCATGGAATTGATTGCGGACCTGCCACCTGTTGAAAAATTCACATCCATTCTGGTAGTGGTGGACTCACTTACAAAAAGGGGTCACTTAATTCCGTGTAAGGGTGTACCTACAGTGGGGGAATTGGCAGAATTGTTTTTACAAGATGTCGTACAATTACATGGTCTCCCTACAAGGGTAGTCACGGATCGTGGACCACATTTTAACTCTCGCTTCTGGCACACCTTTTGCCAATTGATCGGCATGGAAGTAAACTTATCCTCGGGGTACCATCCAGAAACTGATGGACAAACCGAAAAGTTAAACCAATGCCTGGAAATGTACCTACGCTGTTTTACAACTGACACTGAAACATCTTGGCTACAGTATGTATGGTTGGCAGAAATTGCATATAATAACGCTCTGCACAGTTCCACGAAACATAGTCTGTTCTTTGGAGTTTATGGTTTCCATCCTAGAGTTTTGCCCACCACCCATAGTCCTTGTCTGGAAGATTTATCTACTTTAAAGGGACGTCATGTTTATGCTCAGCAAGTGTGGGCTATTATATAAAAGAATTTGGAGAAAGCAAAACAAGTATATAAATTGTACGCTGATGAGAAAAGGAGAAAAAATCAACCATACAAGCAGGGGGATCACGTTTGGCTATCCACAAGCTTTATTAGAATGTCTGGTCCACACAAATTGCAGCCACGCTTTCTTGGCCCATTCACCATCTCTGCAGTAATCAATCCTGTGACAGTGAGGCTAGCCTTACCTCAACAAATGAAGATCCATCCCACTTTCCACGTGTCCTTCGTGAAACCTGCGTCTTCTACTGTCCCTACTGAAAACTACCCCCTATATTGGTCCAAGGACACCCAGAGTATGAGGTGAAAGCAATTCTAAATTCTCAGCAACGCAAAAATGGTTTGTACTATTTCATCGATTGGGTGGGATATGGTCCTGAGGACCAGTCATGGGAACCGGCCCAAAATGTGCATGCACCCAGGTTAATTAAGGCATCCCATCAAAACTACCCAAACAAGCCTAAACACTTGGCCTTCCGTGCGGAGGGGGAGTACTGTCATGGTACAGAACCTGGGTTGTGTGGAAGGAGTTCAGGGATGGGTCTCAGACATGGCTCAGCAACAAACACCAAAAAGAAACACACACAGAAAAGATTCGAGCCTTATAAAAGGCTTGTATGCCCTATCTGAAGGAAAAGGAGCCTCCAGACTACCTCTCCCAGCAGACACCAGGCCAAGAACTACATAACCCTGCCGACATTGGGTGAGGCACTCGTGCGCATGCGCGTGCTAGCAGAAGCACGGGGCTTGTGCTCAGACATCCGACAGAAGCAGACATGTTTCCAGGGGCTCTGAGCAAGGGGAGCAGCTCGAGGGGCCATGCCCCAGCCTACCTTCCTCCAGGCCTAAGTAGCGCCAGTGCTGGGGAGCTTAACCAGGCATTGGGGAAGACATGCACAGCACAGCAAAGCCACGTTGAGGAGCAAATGCTAAGAAGCTTTTCAAGTTGTCAGGGGCACACACAGGGGGCGTCGCCCATATCCTCGAGTCCCCCCTGCTCCAGAGAAGCTAAGTTATTTACGCAGTAGCGTTCCTAGCTACAAACTAATGCTGTGCAAGGGGGGCACCCAACGCCACACTAACTCGAGTGCAGTGCATTTCATTAGCATATGAAATTAGCCATGTGCGCTGCCTAAAGAGAACTGTGCCTGGCAGAATACAACTTGTTCTGAAGTCGCACCTCACCAAGCGCGGCTGGCAGCACATCCAAGGCCCATACTATCATGTGTGATTTTAACACATGATCTTTCGTTTACCGCTGAGCCACGTGCGGCTACTTTACTGCATAAACAGTGTATAAACATTTACGGGGGCTAGCAAAACAATACGAATGAAGCAGCAGTCAAGAGGGCTTGCATGGGGAGGTGTCACTAATCCCGAGGCATGAATAGTGTTATGTATGTGTGAAGCAACAGCCACAGAATAATAACTCACGCTCTCTTTGCAGCATTGAACTGCTCCTGTTGCTGGATCTGAGAGTGCGCAGGCAGGAGGCCAGCACTTAACCCAGAGTTAAGTCTCTCTTTGGCTCGCCTTAGAGCTGGTTTGTACAATGGGCATGCAGAACATGGTTTCTCTAAATAGAGTGTGTGTAATTGTCAATTGTTGTATTTTGTATTATTCTTACTTTCCCTTGCCCATTCACCTCCCCTCTCCTGACCCTCTTTCCGGTTATCCTAAATATTGATACCTATCCAACCAACGGATCGCTAACCCTATTTCCTTGCCTGGGTCTCGGAGGCCTGTGTAAGTTTTACCTTTCAGGTGCCCAGCCCGCAGAGGGGGTGGTTGGTTCGTGCCACTCCTGCGCCTGGAGACCAGAGCTGTGACAATTTACATGCCTGGTTCTCAATTTCATGCCAGTCCGAAAGACTAAAGCTCTCCCAGGCTTCTCCTTGTTATTTTTTTCCAAGACCTCAATGAAGTCGCTCAAGCAAGACTCAGAAACCATCGAATCATCTCCTGTTAAGCTAATATTCAATATATGGGGAGACATGGGCAGTAAAGTCTTGGGAGTTTTTCTCTACTACCAATTCTCTTCTAGGCTTTTTTGCGGCCTGTGGGTCGTCCAATCTTGGAGGGGTCCTTATGTTCCTTAAGAAGGCCCTGGATCCATTTTGCTTTCTATTTCTGACTTGGTTCTTTGGTTTTTTGTCCTTTCTAGATTCATCCTGGGGCAAGCTTCCATTAGAATTCACTGCTACGTTAGATGCCAGGAAGATGGAGAAACTTGAGTTATCTAGGTTATCGTGGTTTTTGAGATTTTCTGCGGTTTGAGCCTTATCCTTAGGCTTTCCTCCACCATCAGCCCATGCTTGAGTATTGACTTTTCTTTGCCGCCTTTTGATGAATTCTTTTCCCTAATTTGATTAACGGCCGCACGGCTGTTCTTATTTGCTGGTAGGCGATGAGTTCCTATTTGTACACTGCTATCACCTGTGATTAGACCCACACTTTGATCTTTGATGGAGCTCCTCATCCACTTACAGTCTTCTATTATCGCCTCCATAAGTATCGTTTTATCAATGGATTCACATCTTGCCAAGTGGCTTAGGCGATTTTGCCACACGCTCGTTTTCTCTGCTTCCTTATCTAATCTTCGCTCTACTGTTTCCATGAAATGGCCAAGATCACACAATTGCTCTTTGGATTTTAGGTTGACCACTAGTAGCCCCTGTAAGGAATCATTTATGTTTTCATATAGTTTCAAAAACAGAGCAATCAATATTGTTAATGCTGCCATAACTGTATTGTGGATGTGAGCCGAAACCTCCATTCTATCTTTTCTCAGTATTTCCTCCATTTTCACTAGTGTGGTTTGTTCATTGTGGTTTGAAGTGACGTTTTCGAGAGAGGATATGTCCAACATTTTACTTTGCCTTCGTTCTAGACCAAGCCCTATGTTCCTGTTAGGTGAAATTAGGGCTGCATCAGAGTCCATTAGTTCACATGCACAATATCGAAGGAGCAGTTGTTTTAGTGTTGGTATGGCCATTTATATGGATGTACACAGGGAGGTTTTTGACAAAGACGAGTTACCACGCTGCCTCACCTGTAGTCTAGTTCTGGACCCTTCTGAATTGCTCGAGACTTCCTTATGGTCTCCAACCAATTTTTTCATCGTTGTGTAGCTCCTCAGCTCCTAAAGCTCTGCCAAGACATCATTTGTTCATTCCTTAACCCTAACAACAGCAGAGGTAGACCACAAAAAAATAAAAGGAACAAAAAAACCGGGTCCAAAAGCCACTGAAGGAACATGTTTTGAAGAGATACTTCAATCTTCACCCGAACCAGCAGTGAGCCCTAAGCTCACAAATCCGAAACTAGCACCCAAAAAGACCTCCACTGGGACCCCTGACATTCCCCCCAGCAAAATACACAACGATTGCTCCAGTCTTTAATAAGTGCAGAAAAAAGATGGCCGTCATACAATCAAATGTGAATACAAACGAAAGTACTATCAATACTACAGATGGTACGCCCAATCTTGGCTCCAACACAATGGCACACAGCAGGCACATAGTATTAACATACCATCTAAAGCATCAATAATCAACCAGAGTGACCAATGAAACGCGAGCCAGATTATAATTGGGCAAGCAAAGAACGACCCTGAAGACATGACTGAACAAGCTACCCAGGAAACATCACTGCCAATGTCATCAAACAGTGGCCTAGAGCTCTCCTCTCAGGATCAAAAGTCGATGCAAAATGCCACTGCCTCCTCTGCTCCATTTGCAATCCCACGTGGGTGTCTTCAGCTACTACAAAGAGGGGCAAATCCCAGAGCACTGAATAGATCTGGGATACTAGCTATCACCAAGAAAATACCACATCTATACCGTTTCTCCTCAAATTATATAGATTGTGTATAATTTCCATGGCAAGGCCGCTATCATATAGTGGAATGAGGCATAAAATCACAAATTGGTACAGTGGCTTTAGTGGCACAGGCAACCGAGATTAAAAGGCTGGGGATTGAAATCCTGCTGAGTCCAAAAGCCGGGCAAGACCGTCCATTTAAATATGACAGAGACAAACAAACGCAGTACAGTAAGTGAAGCATAACCACATGGGGCAACAAACAGACAGAACAAGCAGACCAAGGAAGACAAGAAAGGCAATGTGGTCACTGGAACTGGAAATAAACAGTTTGGTATACAAAAAGGTACGAGATAACCCGGATTCTATCTAGCAGTTCCCCAGCTGCTTATATTAGGGTGGAACAAAATGGGATCAACATCCTCCCTTTGCAAATCCACGAAAGAAGACATTTTTATGAACCATGATTTTATCTGTTTCCTAGAAACGTGGTTACTTCGGAAAATAAGACTGGATGGCTTCACAACTATTGAACGACTAGCTATGGCAAATGCCAAATGATGCCCAGCAGTCGGGCTGATGATAGCCATCAGAATTCCCGTCTGTTACTCGCTGGAACAGATCCACACTGAATGCTCAGGATTAGTTGCTCCCAAAATACGACTCAAAACGACCACAATCATAAGAAAAATGATACTCATCAGCATGTATTGAAACCCTGGGAGCATGAGTTTGAAAGATCACTTACAAGCGCTCTCTGACCTATTGACTAAGATCAATGTCAAAACAGAAAAATCTACATTTTGATACTTGGAGACTTGAATTCTCAATGTATACCGTTGCAAGACAAATTAACAAGAAAAGAACTAAGAGACATTACTCACAATGGAAACATGTGGATACAATTCCTAAAGGAGTGGGAGCTAAGAATTGTAAATGGAAACATAAAAGGAGACATCCCACCGCAAGCAACCTGGGAAAGAGGAAATAGTGCATTGATCATCGATTATCTCATTGTATCCGGAAATCTTTATCATTGTTGTATCTCACTAAATATCCTAAATGAAGGCACGAGCCACCACAAGAGACTCTCAACTGTGATGAAATATGACCAACAATACTCCAGAGCGTGGTGGTAAAAGCCCCCACAATAATAGAAGAAAATACAAACAAGTGGCAAAGCCTTAAATGACAAACTACGCACAATCATGTTAGAGGCAACAAATGAGGCAGTCCAGAGAATCTGCTCTCCTGAAGTGTTTACGAATGTTCTATGGGAAATAGAATGTCCAAGAGCTATCCATCATTCAAAGCAAAAACCCACTTACACCAATTTGATGAAGAGTCTTGGAACAAAAAGAGAATCCTAAGGAAAGCAATTTCCACGAAAGAATCCTCAAAGCTACCATCAGCAGAACAGCTGGAGGCCAAAAAGGACACTTAGAAACACATACAGGAATTGGTTAAGAGCGCACAATCATTTGAGAACACAGAAAGATGTCCAAATAATGTTAAAGATCTTGCTTTAAAAAAATGCGGGTAACTTCAGGCAATTAATTAACGGCATGAACAGACAGCAATATTAAATTCAAAGCAATGTCATCTTAAAAGCAAAGTAGACAGCCTATTAGACTAAGTACAGCAGGTATGTATCATCGCAGCATGACTTTTCAACTTGTACCTAGCCGACTTCTCAACAGCCCTAGTTCCCCATGAATTAGCAAGCCCAGAAATTGGAAATCAACCAATACTGTGGAAAGCGTAGGTGGATGATGTGCTCCTATTATATTTTATACTACGCAGTCTGGAATGCCTTCTATATGCATCGGAGCGGCATGCAAACCTAAATAATCTAATAGTAAACCCCGCAAAGTCTCAAATTCAAATCTTTAAAAACCAGAGTGTTGAATAAACAAGCAACACCTGGCTGTTACAAAATCAATCAACTTAGATGAAGAAAGAACTCATCTATCTGGGAATTAAAGTGCAGGTCACACAATCAAAAAACGCATGTGAACAAGACCTAGAGTTAAAAGTAAATTCACTATGAGCCCAAATGAAAAAATAGTAGGTAGTCTACTGTATATTTCCAATAATTCCCTTGCTCACCTTCTATAGAGCGGAGGTAGTTCCAGCACTTATTTACGGATATAAACCATCCCGGCAGCACAGCTAATTAATTGGGATAATCTCGAAGGATAGTTATGGAAAAATGCACTCCATCTTCTAACGAGCTACCCAATTAGCTGCCTAAAATACAAACTAAGCCTTCCTTCTCTGCAAATGGCGCTAGAATGGAAAATCATTGGTCTGTACAGAAATATAACTATGCCACCAGAAGACTCCTTATATACAGATATACAAAGAGAACAAAAAAACTAAGGACATTATTTCCTAAATCTACTGGAAAAGTATGTGATGTCCTTACTGGAGGCATGTGATTGTATCACGGAGGACTTAGAAGACAACCCAATCGGCATTAAATGAGCATTGGCACTTACAGACTGGATAGACCATAGCAAAGATGAGATCCTACAGAATCTTCAAATCACTGTCGCAATTTGACAAACCAAAACAATTCCTCCCTAAATAACTCACATGGTTTCTCAGAATGCGCCTAAACTGAGTGCAATCGAAGGAAGTGCTGGCGGCGAGAGACCAAGTCCATCAGGCCCCAGAATGTAATCTCTGTGAGGGTACAACAGTCCAATTGGTGAAGCACATCTTGACATCATGCTCAGGAATAAATGGACTACAAGCAAATTGACTGGACTGCTTTGTTGACCATATGGAATGGCTAGACACAGAGTCATTTTGGGAACGGTTGAGTGCAGGGCATGAGATACCACTAACGATCAAGGGTGTCAAAATCTGAAAAGAGCTGGACTTTATTGAGTAAGATGGAAAACAAGAGAATCAGGTATCGCTTGTTATTTAGGAGAAAACAAGACTCAGGTAGGCTTATAAGCAAGATAATGACCCAATTGTGAATAGATTTTTAATCACTTATCTATACTTTTACATTTCTAATGGCACTTCACAAGAAAATATATGTAATGTCACGTGAGACGTGGCGGAAATGTGGGGCTCAATTGTGTAAAAGATAATGAAAGTGTGTACTAAAAGTCGAAATGTCGACTAAATGTACACAAAAAATAAAGAAAAAGAAAAAGAAAATGCTATTGGGAGGGGGGAGGTTGTTTTCATTGATGGTTCTTCCAAAATTGATCAGACAACTGGGGAAAGGCAGACGGGATCAGAGGTAGTGAAACTGAATAGAAAAGGAGAATTTGAGGTTGTAATAAGCATGAGGTTGCCTTTTGAGTTATTCAGCACAGGCTGCAGAATTTGTCGCGCTCATTGAACACTGCAGTGCTTTGAGTATGAGGAAGTGATGGTGTACTCTGACTACATCCATCTTACGTCAACTGTGCATGCAGCCAATGGAGAAAGGAGGAATCAGATGGGACTTGGGGTGGGAGGAGGTGGGGTGTGGGGGGGTGTGGGAATTGGTTGTATTGTTGGTTACATTTCGCTAATGTGTAGGGGGGGACTGATATTTGGGGGTTAGGGAGTGTAAAGGGGAAGTTGTGGAATTGTTATAATAAAATACCAATAAAGAGTGTTTAAAAAAAAAAACTGTGCATGCAGGTCTTTCACGCTGGAAAAGGAGGGGCTTACTCCACGCAGATGGCACTCCAGTGTAACATGCGGCCCTGTTGGATAGGCTTATAGAAGCATTAAGTCTCACATTGACCCTAGCAATCGTAAAATGCAAAGCTCATTCCAAACAATCCGATTGTATTTCCGAGAGAAACTTAGCCGCAGGCATAGAGGCTAAAAAAGCGGCCTATAACCCACCCATATCTAGTTTAGAAAAAAAAGATGTTAAAAAAATGACAGGACGATGCATGTTGGTAAAGAAGGGCTTTATCATGTTGTCTATTGTCCAGTTAATTGAAATACATGGTCGCGCTCCACAAGAAGCCCAAGATTAATGAAGGAAGCAGGGTTGTTCTGTATTTCCCACCAAAGCATTTTGGAGGCAGGATAGTACTGTAAACCAAGTTATGCCTGTAACATTATTAAGAATAGCGCTGGAGCAGCTTCACTACTCAGCACACACAACTCAAGAGAGTCTAGCTGCAACACATAATCTTCAGCAACACGTGGCACAGTGCATTGTGAATTGCATTGTGTTTCAGAATCTACTGCAGGGCACACTTTGCGAAACAGTAAGAGGAGCAATCCCTAGACCCAATGGCCATTTCAGCATCTGCATATATATTATGTGGCTATGCAACAGATATGCAATGGTTACAGATAAATGCTGGTCGTAGTATGTCCTTTTTGTAGATGGAGGCAGGTTTTACCAGGTGCCCTTTGCAGGTCCCACGAGCAGACTCGTAATAGGGCGGTAAGGGGTTAAAGGCGCCGGCACCATTATGGGCACCGTTAACCCCTTACTGCCCAGCTCGGAATGAGGCCCACTGCCCGATGCACCTTGCAATTTGCCTAATGAGAGGACAATTGCTTGGCAGGACAGCGTCCATAGCGTGAGTGAATAAAGCAACATCATCAAGAGAAGGCAATTATGTACAAGATATAAAGTCATGAGAAAAACAAGAAATGAAACACTGAATAATAAAATATGAATAGCCTGGAATAAATGGAGCGGGAATTAAGACAGAAGAAAAAAAGTTACTCAAATGTGAAGACAAGACTGCGGAGGAAAGATGGGAATGCTGGGAAAGAGGCCAGATATGAATAAAAGCAACAGTTCTTACTCCTGAAGGATGGGCTGAAGGATTGGTTGTGTGCAAAACATTAGCATTAACCAGACAATGGGAAGCAGTCGTGATGAACACAGAAAAGGGATGTAAAGACCAGAAGCCTAAGACTGCAAGATTATTGACATGGGTCGATGATGAGGGGGGACCCCTGCAAATACTAACTCTGAAAAACATGTGGTTGAGTTTTGGATGTTTCAGACATGAAGGAAGGTAAAGCAGTATTATAGGATCACTATTGAGCCCCCAGATCCACAGCATATATGAAGTTACCACCAAAGTGGGTCGGAGTGTTCTCATTGGTACTAATAACTAATAAGTATACCAGCCTTGGTAGTACCACCAAGAAATTTACAGAGAATGCATTTCCCGAAAATGGATGAACACTGGAGGAAGAAAAGATAGCTTAACCTCTATCGCAAAAAGAGAGAGAATTATTTTTCAGCAAAGATGCATATTATGACATTCCATACGAACCTAAACTGTTTAGCAAAACCGCAGTGATATTTGCATCTATATCCATGCCAGGACTCCCGGCTGCAACTAATGCCAAGTGACTGCAGATTACAAGATTGGACCTGCTGCAAACAACATATTCAAGAATAAAAGGATTTAATGCAATTCAAGAAGAAATTATCTGTACTTAATTACAGCAATGGAAGGAGGCGTGTGCGCCAAGATCGACCTTCTTGCTGTACATTTTATACCTGCCCATGATGACGAGAATGGAAAGCTGAAAGAAGCAATTACTATGTTGTCAACTTTGCACACAAAGACGGTGGAGGAAGTAGATGAAATTGAAAATTATGATTGGTTTAGGTCTCTGTTCTCATGGATTCCGACCTGGCTACCAAATGTTTTCAAAAGGTTTGGGGCAATACTAGTGTTTGTGTTGCTAGTATTCTGTCTCATGAGGATCACCTTGGGACAATGTAAAACACAGCAAAGAAAGCTATTGGGATGAAGATAATTATTGACACTGATGCTGGAACGGGTGAGCAGATGCTAAATGAAGCCAGTGCTGTGACAATATAAAGAAAAGTACTCTTGCACTTCCAGGAACATCATTCTATTATCCTAAGGATCACAAAAGATATGTGGCACGTTGGATATTCTGTTTGCCATTGGAGAGGGCTGTCACATGACCTGGAGTGTGTATGAACACATATGAAATGCAGGGCACCTGAGGGGGTGACAAAGATTTGGATCCCAAAAAAGAAGCAGGATGAAGAAGAAATGCTTCTAAATGATGAACAGAAGAAAAGGACCATGGAAGAAGAGAATTTGGTTGAAGATTCGACCAGAGGGGAGAATGTAGAGGAGTAGGTAGGTCCATGGTGCTCACACATCTGCTTGAAAATAAAGAACAGCCTCTGGAACAGCAGCGCAAGACCTTCCCAACTCCCCATCATCCCAGCAGAAGCACCATCCCATGGGAAGATGCAAATTAGACCAGAGAGTGGCACCAGCAGGTAACTGCTTCATCTGTTCCACTATGTTACTGATGGTTTCTATAATCTCTGCTATTCCGGGTGGCGTGGGGGGTGGTAAGGGTGGATACTGCCATTGAATATGCACAGAGTCTGTCTGAGGGTCTGGTTATGTTTGCTGTGATATTATTGTGTCTGCCTCAGGTATTGTGTTGTGATTATTGGCAAGCCAGGCACCTGCAGTGTGAGTGTGCACAGTGTGATGATATGAGCACGAATGAAGGGGTTGGGTTCGAGCCTCTTGCCCAATGCTCAGCCACACTGCACCTGACCGTGATTCCTACCTGGTTGTTTTCCGTGTTCCACATCATCACACCAGCTCTCATCTTGATCTTCTCTCCTTCTGGGGCACTGGAGTCATAAACCCCCACTTTCACCAGCCTGTCAGTGCCATCTGAGGAAATCTGTATGTTTATAAAATCAAAGGCAGGTGGCACATCTCCATTCTTATCGAAATAGAATTTCTCCCCAGAGCGGGTATTAAAGCGCACATTCTGCAAGTAGGGCAGCATCTGGAACCAGAAATGACAAGATGCTGAGGAAACCTTCAAGGACATTAGAAATACAAGACACACAGGGAAACATTCAAGGACATTGGAAATATAAGACACTCAGGTTTCCATTAGTCACAAATGTTTGTGCAGATTTCTAGCAAGTTCCTATCTCTTTCTTTTCTGTTGTCATTGGGTTGCCCTTTCATCGGCATGTGTAAGGGCGCTACTCAAGTAAGACATTGTACCCCAAAGACACCTCTGTTTCACCCTTCTATTACAGCTCTCTCTCATGGTTGAACCTTATCAATGTCAAAGTTGCATTATTAGGCTAATGCTCGCCGCTTTTTTGTGCCCTATCTTCTTATTTAAAGCACGTACAACAAAAGTCTGTGGTTACCTACAGATACAGTCTATGACTATGGCCAACTCTGCAGGCATTGTTGTGCGTGAATAAAGGAAGAGCCCCTTTAAGGACAAGAGGGCACGGGGCAGGGGGGGAGCGGGAGGTGGGAGGGAAGGGAGGGGCAAAGATGGGAACAGGGAGTGTTGTAAAGAAGGAATAAAGAGAAGGTTGATCTGTTAATAGGCTCTCGCTTAGTTTCTGAATATGTGTGGCGTGCCAGATTCGGGGCCAACAACTGGCGAGAAGGCATTTGTGCCCACGTCATATGGAAGAATGGACCGGCAAGCCCAGAAGTATAACGATGGACCCTGAAGGCCCAGCCGCCCCAGTGTAGGGAGCCAAGCACCCAGCAGTGTTCAACAGAGGGCTGCGCGCACGCGTTCCCACCAAGTATCTAGTGACTCGGGAAGCAGCAGCCCAGCGGTATACCAACAAGACTGACACCGCACGAGGGGAGCTCCATGCTGGGAAGCGGACCGGAGACGATGAGCCAAGCAGCCAAGAAGGTCATTCGAAGTAGACGAGCTCTGCTGCTCAAGACGGAGTGAAGCGGACAAGTGAGCCAGCGAACTCCGTACGCCGCCATCCAACGGCAGGAGCGACTCGGAAACGCAAGCGTGACGCCGCATAAGTAATTCACAACCCCTACCACCGCAAACCGAAGGCTGCTCGGCTGCACTGCAGAAAACAGAGGGGAACCCATAACGGGGCTGCCGTTACAGACCACGATTCAGGAGCACACCCCATAGCCTGAGATCCACACGCCCAGCATGCAAAGGAAAGGATAACGAAAATAGAAAAGTAAATTATATTAAAAAGGAGCGCCCACCCAGCATAGAGGCCACCTCCACCATGCAGTCCCGCAAGTTATCTATAATCACCAACCCACCAACCACTGTATACAGCGAAGGCCCAGTGACCTTACAAAATGCCCTGAATGGTGCCACTTGGGTCAACAACCCCACCACCCTCAGCCAACGAATACGCTATGGGCGACGACAACAAGCTGTGACCGCACAACATGCAGAAGGTGCAGTGGCCCACCAAATCGACATGCGGCACCCGTAGAGCCCACCACAACTACTGGCACAACCAAGTGCATCCCCTCAACGTAGGCACTGCTGATGACCCAATGACAACAAGGCTGCACCTAATCCGGCACAAACTGCCACCGCAAACACAGACAGGCTGTAACAAAGTGCAGCCCTACTCACAAAGACCACCGCCCTACAACAAACCACCATGGTTGATCAAGCATGGGCAGCAGCCAACGCAGGCGCACGGGCCTTAGCGGACTTGGGTGCCACATCTCACACCAGCCTGATGAGGCGCTCCAGCCCCTTCACACTCAACCCACACCACGACCAACGATAAAGGTGGGAGGAATGCATTGAGGAAATTGAGGACTTCGTAGGAGAAATTGGGAACCAAGACCCCCCAAACAAGATAAACATATTTACGAATCTGGCAGGCAAAGAAATAAAAGGCATATTAAAGACAATACCACAACAAGAAAGGAACATGTACCAACGCCTCTAGGCGGCAATAGACAGAAAACTTGTAATAACACCCAATCGAGACTATGGCCCTCATTACGACCCTGGCGGAAATCGAAAAACGATGGCGGAAATGCAATACCGCCATCGAATACCGCTCGGTGCGATTATGACCCGTCACCGTAAAGTACGATGCCATCAGCGACACCGTAGTGAACGCCAACGCAAACTGCACCAAGTACGCGCACGCGCGCCATGCAAAACCGTAATTACCACCATGGCGCAACGGTACGCGAATGCTGACCCTAGCGGACATTCACTTAACGCCATCAAGCATGGCGGAAAGTACCATTCTGCCATGGTGAGAATTACGGCATCGTGAACCAACCGTAAATGGCCCTACTGAGTGCCTGTACACCACTCCCTGCCCACATTGCACAACACCTCGTAGGTGCAATGAAGTTACACAATGCAACCAGTGAAATGTACAAGTCACCCATGCATGCCAACGAACAAATGAATGTAGGGGCTCCAAGTGCCTTGTGAGTGGCCATCCATATTTGGCATGTCACCATTGCCGTACTGATGCAGCACAGGCACGTGAAGGTTCAAGTACAGCAATATGAACTGAAACATGAGACAAAACAACAACAGGCCCCCATCGCTTGACACCAGTGTAAGGCAACATTCAAAGCAGTATCCTGAGGGAGACTGCACCAGCCCTGTACCCTTGCCAGTAAACAAACCAACCATCAGCATAAGCATGTACCACACAAGTTGGCAGAGTGACTGAGCAGCCAGGCTCATCTCAAGAGGGGCCAATGGGAGCTGCAGGGCACAGATGGCACGAATACAGAAGCTATTCCAATGGACATGACCTCAGTCTCCCTCCAAGAAACGCACGCAAACACAGGCACCTGTGACCAGCCATTTACTGATAATCACATCATTCCACCAATCCACCTGGCTGACCGGCAACTGTTACACAAAAGCTAATCCCCCGCCCCTGAGCATGACATCATTAAAACAGTCATAATGGCAGGCCCCATCCCTGACCTTACTGGGCTTCGTAGGCAAACGCGGCCAGTACAGTACCACGCAACTATACTCAGAAGCCGGAACCCAATGCAGATCTCCTCACAATACACCGCTCCACAAATAGGAATATGCTACATTACTTGCAAAGAATAACGCTACACGGTTGAAATCAGAATCAAATTTTAATGCACATCAAAATCACCAAGCCCATACAGCTATTAGGTCATAAACTCCAAAATATTTTTCATCACTGTGGGCTGCATCCGCAATAAATGACCAGCTTCTTCTTGTGTGACGCCCTGTTCCTTCATGGTACACAGGGGCTACATTCACATTCAAAAAGGCAACATGGAAGCGCCGAGAACCGCAGGGCCGTCCCATTAGGTAGGCACTAGTCCAGCTGAAAGGCTGATATGTAGCTCCTAGCCACTAGTAGTGCGTAAGGGCATGTGGCCCATTGGCGATCGTCCCATAAGATCGTAATGGTGCTCCACTGATTAACTCGAAGCAGCAGGTGTCGGGAGTAAAAGCCATCTGCAGGAGTGGCATACAGATGGCAGCGGCAAAAGGGGAGGAGATACCTGTCACCCAAATGAAATGAAAAAGAATAGCATGGGCATCAGAACTTCATTTGTATTACTCACTTCAATGATTACACTAAATCCACAGCCATATGCATGCTAGCCCACTCAAAAGGATTATTTCCACCCAAAAATCACTTGCGAATCATAACTATATAAATCGAGGTGAAAACACTATTACAAACGAGTGTTTGTGTGCATGCGTCTGTTAAGACAGAATCCATTAGATGGGATTCGTAACGTGCATAGACACAAGTGTTTGAAGGCGCGTCGAGACAGGGAGGGTTCAACAAGGGCAGATAGACGATGGTCCCACTATGGCAGCTCTGCATCACATAGCGCAGGGGAAGGGGATAGATCCCGAAAAGCCATGTACATGGCAAACTCTCAATTAAATCATCTGTCCATGCATCCATACATCATTCCCTCATCCCGGTATGAAAACGCCTGATTATTTACTCACATCACATTTGAAACTTCCATTGAGTCTGTGCGTAATGCAGTCTGCAAAATCCACTGTGCTCCAGCCCGGAATTCTAGTGTTGTGAAGTAACATGTATTTGGGAACGTCCTGCCTTATCGTCCACTACGCTATTGCGCATCCCATACTATTCATATCAATCATTGCATTCTCGCCATGGCCCCTGTCCCAAGGACATTAAACAATAGAACGTTATATTTGCAGTCAGACCTGCGGGCGTCTCCTCGCCGCTAGCTGAAAACCGAAAGCGCTGTCCTTCGAATTCCTCATTTGCAACATCACGTCGATAAGGCATCTGTGACCGCTTGAAATCACAAATTCATCCATGTAGTGCGGCAGTGTGTGAAAATGGCAACTGGCTTCACTCACAAATGGGACGCCCCACCCGTCGGTGAACCTCGGTACAGTGCTGCATGAGGGTCCACCGTTAATCGAGTACTACAATCCACTGACCCTTCACAAATTTGTTCGCGACTGCAAAGATAGTATGTGAAACAATGGGACCATAGCAGAATGAACATATAAACCAATATTTCACTGCCATCGGGATTAAATACATGATTGTAATAGCAAGATGCCATGCGTCACATTGCAGCGTTGTGTGCGGGACGTGCTCGCCCAAAGGGGATTGCAGCTGGCACAGGTGGAATGAATCACCACAGGTGGAGGCTATACAGCCAGAAAACACATAAATTGCACACCCAACCCCCTCCCACAACCACACCCACTCCAAAATGCTACCGGCAGGACTAGCAATGTTGGCCCTGGGGGACCTGATAGCACTGCAAGTACTACAACTTCAAGAAGAAGACGAACACAAACTACTACAACAACCGGCCGCACAGAGGAGACGCAGGAGGAGGAGGAGGGCAAGGCAGGGCCAGCAAGGCCCACCAGCACAGCCACTACCACCACGCAGGCAGCCCGCAATCCCACGCCTCCGAGCTCATCCGTTCAACCTCACTGCTGAGCAGATCCACACCCTCTACCGTTTGGACGGGGACACCATAACCGCCATTGTGAACATGACACACGCTGACCTTGTCAGCATGATAGATAGCCCAACCGCCATCCCACCCCTACCGAAGGTGGTGTCTGTACTCCACTTCCTGGCCACAGGCACCTACCAGCACACAGTCGGACAGTTGCATGGCATTTCACAGCCACTGTTGTCACGGACAGTATCGCAAGTGCTCGATGCCCTCCTGAAGCACGCAGACGACTACATCTCTTTACCACGCTCGGAGCAGGAGATTACAAACACAAAAGTTGGATTCCATGCACTGGCCGGCATACCGGGTTGCATTGGTGCCATCGACTGCACCCATGTGGAATTGGTTGTCCCACATGCCATGGAGGCCCAGTACCGCAACCGGAAACAATATTATTCTCTTAATGTACAGATGGTGTGTGACTCCAACAGGATCTTTACACATTGTTGTGCCCGATTTCCTGGATCAACCCATGATTCTATGGTCTTGAGGAACTCTACAATACCACGCTACATGGAGCGGCACGCAGGGAACAGATCCTGGCTACTCGGTGAGTCTCATTTCATGCATGATAATGTGGGGTATGTGATGCGGCAATGACCTGGCAGGAAGGGGGAGGGGGATGCGTACGTAGCAATGTCATTCCACAAACATCCTTTATTGTCCACATACAGGTGATGCCGGGTATCCACTGAAGAGATGGCTCCTTACACCACTCCGGAACCCACAGAACCAGCATGAGGAGGACTGCAACCATGCCCACTCACGTACCCGTGTAGTCATTGAACAGGCATTCGGCCTACTGAAGGCTCGTTTCCGCTGCCTCAGCAGGTCTGGTGGGGCACTCCTGTACCGCCATGAGAAGGTTGCAAAGATGGTCATGGCATGTGTCATGCTACACAACATGTGCGTACGTAGAAATGTGCCCATGCCCCCTGACGCAGAACTGCAAGCACCTGAAGATGGTCATGATGAGGGTGGGGATGTGGCAGCACCTCAAGGAGTCCGCGAGGCACAGGAGGCCCGTGAAATTCGTCAGAATATCATAGATTCATGCTTCTAGCACTCACGCCTGGTGGCTGATACATGGACACGGGACTTGTGGCACTGTGTGTGTCTGGAACATGCACAATGTGGACTGTACGCCAATAAAGGCCTCGTACACAAAGATCAATGTCCACACATCTCATTGGGTGATTATGTAATGTTTATAGCATATGTGAAATTATATTACACACCCCATCGACCCGCCACCAAGAAAGCCCAACACCCCCCCTCCACCCTCCTACCTCCCCCCCGAACACCAGTGTCCAAAGATGCTCATTGTCAGTGGGCAGACGCTATTGCAAGCCCCCTCTCCGGGTATCAGGGGCACCCCTGCCTGTGGAGCGCAGGTTCCTCCCAGATCTACGTTGGAGGCTGCCCTGGACGGAACTTGCAACGGATGATGTCTCTGCCTGCTCACGTCCATGCATGTCCCTAAGGGTTTGTGAGAGCTCAGTGAGCACACGGCGCACAGCGGCAAGTTCACCACATACGTCTTTGGACGTCGCATGCAGTTCCCCCCTCAGGCTCTCGGTCCTTCTCTCCATTTGTACCCTTAGTGTCTCTGTACTTCTCTCCATTTGTGCCCTAAGTGTCTTAGTAGATGTTTCTATGACTGCCTTAGAACCCCCACATTCATCAGCATGCTCCTTGAGGAGCGTGGCCAGTTGCTGCTGTTGCACGATCACCTGGTCGAGGGACTGTTGCCTCTGCTGGGCCATGGCCATTTGCGGTGGTGTCACAGAGGGGCTGATCACCTCATGTTGCCTTGCCACAGGGCTTGTGGGGGATGGCCAGTCGTCGTCTTGTGGGTGCCCCTGCGTGGTATCCTCATGGTGTACGGGATGAAACAAACAGGGGGATTGAGACAGGTCATGGATGGGTCCTACATCGACAGCACCGTTTTCTGTGTCGGAGCATGCTGCCATTAATGCAGTGTCACCTATGGTGCTGCTGCCACCAGAAGCAGTGCCTTCTGTGGCATCCATTGCGGGGACCTGTGGTGCTGCTGTTGTGGGCATGCTGGCTGCTGGGGTGCCTGTTGAAGTACCCTCCTGTGTGCTGCCACTTGATTTGTGCTGCTGCCGTGTCTTGATCCGTGCAGCTGAGGTGGAGGGTCTTTGGCCGTTGGTCTTATCCCTCTTTGCAGGTGTGCTGGTAGGGGTGTCCTGGAGCTCGTCGTTTGAATCGGACCCTGTGGTGGAGTAAAGGAGGGCGAGCGTTATTTATGGGTCTGTGGAAATTGGAATGGCAATGTATCACATGCATTGGGGTGGTACCTGAGGGTGATTTGGGTCAGGGCCTTTGAGGTGGTTTCATTTTTGTGTGGATTGAGGATGCAGTTGTTTTGCAGCCTGCAGTTAGGGTGTGAATGCTGCACGTGTAGAGGGTGTTTTTAGGATTTTTAATTATTTATGTATTTAATGTGACTTTTAAAGTGCGCTATCAGGCCAATGTATGTGGACGTTCTCCTGGACATGTGTTTCTGTTGCACTATGTGGACACATGGTACTTCACATGATTGGACATTGTGGATTTAGCATTGTTTTATTTGGCCCACCTACCTGATTCTTCGAATGTCTGCACTCCTTTCTCCATCCCTCCGACTCCCTCTATACTCTCCATTCCAATGGTGGAGGCACAGATTTCTTCCCAGGGGGTCAACTTGATGGGTGATTCCGATCCTCCCCCGGTAGCTGTGGCAATGTTACGGTTGGCTGATAGTATGCTCCGTACGCGTATCCGCAAGTCGTCCCATCGCTTTCTGCATTGCTGTGGGTTGCGGGTAGCGGTCCCCACCGCACTTACCCGCTGTGCCACCAGGGCCCATATGGCCTTCTTGTTCGCAAGTGCCGTCCTGGTCATTTGCGTCGAGAAGACGACGGCAGCATTCTCCTGGAGGGTCTCTGTTAGCACGGTGAGTTCCTCATGGGAGAAGTGGACCTGCCGCTTGCGGTCGCACGCTTTTTTAGCAACTTTTCCCATTTTGATTGTTTTAACTAGGGTGGCTAACGGGTTGGGATGTGTCTCAGGGTCGGATTTTTAATGGTTGTGTTGGGATTCTGATTTTATAGGTGTACGGCGTGCTGTTTCCCGTTCCGGCCCCATGTTTTTACTTCCGTTTCCGTATATTTACGGTCACCGTATTTTGCGATTACCGCTCATTACGGTGACCGCTATGATGGGTGGCGGAATTGCACCTAGGGCGCCGTACGACGGCGGTGAGGGGCGTTTTGGGGACATTTCCGCCATCGCAGACTTTGCACTTCCGCCATGGCGTAATGCTCGTGCCCGATGGGTCGGAATTAGCCGCACTTTACTCCATCGTGCAATGGCGGAAACGCTATTTACGCTATGGCGGTCAGGTCAGTTACTTTCCGCCAGGGTCGTAATGAGGGCCTATGAACGCTATGCATTCAATCAAGGCGCTCAACTAGCCCACAAATCCATAGGTGAGTTTGTCATTCGCCTACAGAGAAAGATACTACGATGTGATTTCGCCAACTTCAATGACCATGAAGCCATATGCCTGAGAATAATTGAAGGATGCGTCTCTCCTAAAAAAGCCCCGATCTCCACAGGAAATACTTGACCTAGCACGGGTATATGAACGCGTTGACGCCCAAGCTGCAGCCATTGAGAATCCCAGGAAATCTGACACCATCGCAGCCCTGGCATTCAATCCGGCCGCATACCCCAGATACCCTGGCATCCCTGGAAGGCAGTTATTGATATTGATATTTTATTTCTATCGCACTCATACACAAGTGTTTCAGAGCGTGACAAGGCAAGGGAAGGGGAACAGAGGAGAAACAAAAACAACGATCTTACTAGGCCCATTGACATTGAGAACGCACAAGTGCATGGTAGAGGGGGAGAGGGAGAAGTGCATGGAAGGGGGAACAAAGGGAGAGTGCAGAGCAAGGAGGAAAAAAAAGTTCTCCAAAGGACCTCCGCAACACACCACAAAGTGACTGGCAATGCTATAGATGCAGGTTTGAGTACCCCCACAGAGGCCCCTGCCCAGCCATGCAGAGAAAACCTTACAGACCCTGGAATGCATCCGCCACTACGGCCAACAGGCCCCGCCCGAGCATCAGTGCACACAAGGGACTCCATTGACTGACGACCATTTGAGTGGGTCATGACCTACCCGACTCCATCCACTGCCCGCCCAGAAGTGATAAGGGCGCTGGAAGGCCTTCACATCAAACCCAACAGGTCACAATACGAGCAGTACGTCTATTAGCCTCATGTCAACCCGTATGCCGCCATCCCGGATCAAACCTACAACAGAGGATACCCCACAAACCCCAAACAAGAAGGGGGAGCACCCATCGCCGCCACTCCTAGCTATGACCCATATGAAAACTCACCACCTGGGACACCCATGAAAGCCGAACGGAACCCACACTACCTGCAAGATGACTACACAAGGGAATACGTGAGATTTCTCAGCATAACGTGAGATGACTCGTCAGCACCCAGAGTGACAGTACACACGGGAAACACCCAGAACCAGTTTGTAGTGGATACAGGAGCTATTTTCAATGTTATGAATGAGGAACTATATCATGCTATCGCAGACTCATACCCCCTATGCAAATCCCGCACCCATATCTTTCAGTGGGGAGCAACTCAACCGCTGACATCAAAAGAACAGTTCCTCTGCGACCTATCCCACAGAGGTCTCAAATGCTCCACTACCATCCACATCATACAGAGCCCCTCCGTTGGACGGTGTCTTCTCAGCTACCGAACATCCAGATCTCTCACCCTCATCTATCTCCACTATGACCCAACAGAAGTGATCAAAGGCTGCCCACCAGGCAGATCAGAAATACGATCGATAACCCACCATTCCATGAACATCGAAACCCTCAAGGCCACATTTCTCAAGCTATTAGAAGGCGTAGGCATGCTAAAGAACTCCACCTACACATCGACCCAAATGTCACACCCACATAGAGTCTGGTTTCACCTTCAAGCTCAAGTCATTAGAGAACTACACCTGCTCCTGAGAAACGGTATCATTGAGAGGGTGGAAGGACCCACACCCTGGGTATCCCCCCTCGGCATCGTCCTTAAGGACAATGGCAATTACGCCTGTGCGTTGAAATGCCCATACCCAATGCCGCCATCCAAAGAGAGAGGCACCCAGGACCCAGTATCAAGGACATGCTTGTCAGGCTTAATCAAGCCATGCACTTCTCCAAACTCGACCTGAACCAAGGATACCACCAGCTTGTCATAGACCCCACATCCAGACCGATTACCACCTTTGCCACCCATGAAGGGCTATTCCGATACAAGCGCCTTCATTTTGGAATATCCTTTGCGGCAGAGATCTTTCAAGAGACAATACGGATGCTAATATCCTTGGAGGTGAACGCCTTAAATTACAGCGACAACATCCTCATATTTGGGAAAAGCCAAGAGCAACACGACAAAGCACTCATGAGTGTGTGCAACATACTCAATGATGCGGGTCCCACACTAAACAGCCCAAAGTGTGACATCAATAAGACCAGCCCACGGTTCTTTGGGCACATCTTCTCGGACAGAGGCATAACAGCAGATCCAGAAAAGATAAAATCCATCACCAACCTACATGCCCCCAGGAGCGTTGCAGAATTGAGATCCTTCCTGGGGATGGCAGGGTACTGCACCAGATATCTCCCAAACTGCACTTCCATCACTGACCCCCTGAGGAGCCAAGTCAAGGATTCATCTTTTGAATGGGACAAACAATGCAACGATGCTTTCCGCAACATCAAAGAGCGCTTGGCAAACCACCGACAACTGGCCTACTTCGACCCCAGCTGGGACACGAACATCACGGTTGACGCCAGCCCCGTCAGCCTCGGTGCCATCCTAGCCCAAACCAGGCCATGAGACAGCAGTCGCCACACCATCATCGTGTACGCCAGCAGAGCCCTGTCTCCCACCGAAAAGGCCTACTCCCAGGCAGAACGTGAGAGCCTTGCAGCCATCTGGGCCTGCAAAAGGTTTCATCACTTCGTCATAAAACGAGGTTTCACACTTGTCACAGACCACCAGGCGCTACTATCCTTGTTCGGCAACCCAACAAGTCGGAACACATCCACGCAAGTTGCTTCATGGGGGAGGAGGTTGGCAAGAATGACCTAACCCGGATAGCCAAAATACAATAAGAACTGGTCACAACAGAACAGGGCATACTTCTGAGAGGCAACAGACTAGTGGCCCCCAAAGACCTCAGGAAAACGCTAGTGGCAATAGCCCACGAAGGACACAGAGGGATCGAAAATACCAAGAAGTTCCTAAGGAACCATATATGGTTCCCTACATAGATGTGATTGTGGGAGATGTGCTAACTCACTGCGAATCCTGCCAAAGAGCAGCACCTAAAGCGAACCCAAACCCACTACCGCTGGTACCACTACTGGAAAGACCATGGCAGAGAATAGCAATCGACTTTTACGGGCCCCTTGAAGAAGGAGGACACTTGCTCTTAGCAATGGATGAATATTCTCACTTCTCCTTCGTTAAACAGATACCATCAACGTCATTCTACAGTGTGGCACGGTGATAGACGAACTATTCAGTGAATTGGGTATACCTGCAATAGTGAAGACCGACAACGGACCCCCTTTCCAAGGATATGAATTCAAGAAACTATCTGACCAGCTAGGGTTTCAACACCAAAAGATCACAACACTGTGGCCCCAGGACAACGGAACGGTGGAAAGATTCATGGCCACCGTTAAGCAGACCAGACAAAAGGCCCTTCTAGACCAGATACCACATTCCATGTGATATGTCGCATGCTCAGGAGTTACCGGAACACGTCCCACAATGCAACATGCTGAACGCCTGCAGACCTCATGGTAAAATACCAGCCTCGGCCCCGCCTTCCCCAATGGGATGCCTATACCCCAGAACAGGATGCCGAAATCTGAGAAAAAGATGCTGAGTAGAAAAGGAAAGCCAAAGAATGGGCAGACCGAAAGAGGAAGGCCAAAGAGCAACAACTTGAAATAGGGCAGACCTTCCTGGTGCAACAGAGACAGCAAAAGAAAACGGACACCGGCTACAATCCAGAAACACGCTTGATCACAGCCGTCAAAGGCCCAATGGTGACAGCCAAGGGACAGCAAGGTGACATCACGCGGAATGCGTCCTTCTTCCAGAAACACTACCTGGAAGAGCTGGAACCATCCGGAGAACCAGTGAGTGAGCCTGAGTGTGAGGACGCTGTTAGGCAAAGTTTGAATGCAGTACAATCTGGGAACACTACAAGCAACTATGACTAGAGGTATAGGTAACGCAACCTTTGATAAAAGCTTGTACTACACAGTTTTAGTAGAGTGTTGAGCAGCCAGGCTTATCGCAAGAGGGGAAATGTGCGCTGTAGTCGAGTTCCACAAAGATTCACAGTTACAGGTATTCAAATAAACTCTTACACTCAAGGTTTCTTGCATAAACAATAATTTATTTATTTATCAGTCAATTATAAAGCCTTCTTTAGAAGGGAACAAAAAATGAGTCAAAAGGCTACCTCTCCCTGATAGCGCATGGAGCGGTTGAAGTCAAGATACTGAAACCTAGTTTAACATTATTAGATTACACCAGTAGTGCACACAAATAGGGTTAAATGATTTTATTCTAAAAAATATGTAGACAAATTGTAGGACATTATAACAAATACAGTTGTGTTAAAAAATTCTGATTAACAGAGGTCTGAAAACATTGTGGATTAGAAACCTACCATGAGATTAGATGTTAGCATATGTTTCTACATATGTTTCTGCAGTGCTAGAAGCATCATGAGATTAGAGGTTAGCATATGTTTCTGCAGTGCTAGAAGCATCATGAGATTAGAGGTTAGCATATGTTTCTGCAGTGCTAGAAGCATCATGAGATTAGAGGTTAGCATATGTTTCTGCAGTGCTAGAAGCATCATGAGATTAGAGGTTAGCATATGTTTCTGCAGTGCTAGAAGCATCATGAGATTAGAGGTTAGCATATGTTTCTGCAGTGCTAGAAGCATCATGAGATTAGAGGTTAGCATATGTTTCTGCAGTGCTAGAAGCATCATGAGATTAGAGGTTAGCATATGTTTCTGCAGTGCTAGAAGCATCATGAGATTAGAGGTTAGCATATGTTTCTGCAGTGCTAGAAGCATCATGAGATTAGAGGTTAGCATATGTTTCTGCAGTGCTAGAAGCATCATGAGATTAGAGGTTAGCATATGTTTCTGCAGTGCTAGAAGCATCATGAGATTAGAGGTTAGCATATGTTTCTGCAGTGCTAGAAGCATCATGAGATTAGAGGTTAGCATATGTTTCTGCAGTGCTAGAAGCATCATGAGATTAGAGGTTAGCATATGTTTCTGCAGTGCTAGAAGCATCATGAGATTAGAGGTTAGCATATGTTTCTGCAGTGCTAGAAGCATCATGAGATTAGAGGTTAGCATATGTTTCTGCAGTGCTAGAAGCATCATGAGATTAGAGGTTAGCATATGTTTCTGCAGTGCTAGAAGCATCATGAGATTAGAGGTTAGCATATGTTTCTGCAGTGCTAGAAGCATCATGAGATTAGAGGTTAGCATATGTTTCTGCAGTGCTAGAAGCATCATGAGATTAGAGGTTAGCATATGTTTCTGCAGTGCTAGAAGCATCATGAGATTAGAGGTTAGCATATGTTTCTGCAGTGCTAGAAGCATCATGAGATTAGAGGTTAGCATATGTTTCTGCAGTGCTAGAAGCATCATGAGATTAGAGGTTAGCATATGTTTCTGCAGTGCTAGAAGCATCATGAGATTAGAGGTTAGCATATGTTTCTGCAGTGCTAGAAGCATCATGAGATTAGAGGTTAGCATATGTTTCTGCAGTGCTAGAAGCATCATGAGATTAGAGGTTAGCATATGTTTCTGCAGTGCTAGAAGCATCATGAGATTAGAGGTTAGCATATGTTTCTGCAGTGCTAGAAGCATCATGAGATTAGAGGTTAGCATATGTTTCTGCAGTGCTAGAAGCATCATGAGATTAGAGGTTAGCATATGTTTCTGCAGTGCTAGAAGCATCATGAGATTAGAGGTTAGCATATGTTTCTGCAGTGCTAGAAGCATCATGAGATTAGAGGTTAGCATATGTTTCTGCAGTGCTAGAAGCATCATGAGATTAGAGGTTAGCATATGTTTCTGCAGTGCTAGAAGCATCATGAGATTAGAGGTTAGCATATGTTTCTGCAGTGCTAGAAGCATCATGAGATTAGAGGTTAGCATATGTTTCTGCAGTGCTAGAAGCATCATGAGATTAGAGGTTAGCATATGTTTCTGCAGTGCTAGAAGCATCATGAGATTAGAGGTTAGCATATGTTTCTGCAGTGCTAGAAGCATCATGAGATTAGAGGTTAGCATATGTTTCTGCAGTGCTAGAAGCATCATGAGATTAGAGGTTAGCATATGTTTCTGCAGTGCTAGAAGCATCATGAGATTAGAGGTTAGCATATGTTTCTGCAGTGCTAGAAGCATCATGAGATTAGAGGTTAGCATATGTTTCTGCAGTGCTAGAAGCATCATGAGATTAGAGGTTAGCATATGTTTCTGCAGTGCTAGAAGCATCATGAGATTAGAGGTTAGCATATGTTTCTGCAGTGCTAGAAGCATCATGAGATTAGAGGTTAGCATATGTTTCTGCAGTGCTAGAAGCATCATGAGATTAGAGGTTAGCATATGTTTCTGCAGTGCTAGAAGCATCATGAGATTAGAGGTTAGCATATGTTTCTGCAGTGCTAGAAGCATCATGAGATTAGAGGTTAGCATATGTTTCTGCAGTGCTAGAAGCATCATGAGATTAGAGGTTAGCATATGTTTCTGCAGTGCTAGAAGCATCATGAGATTAGAGGTTAGCATATGTTTCTGCAGTGCTAGAAGCATCATGAGATTAGAGGTTAGCATATGTTTCTGCAGTGCTAGAAGCATCATGAGATTAGAGGTTAGCATATGTTTCTGCAGTGCTAGAAGCATCATGAGATTAGAGGTTAGCATATGTTTCTGCAGTGCTAGAAGCATCATGAGATTAGAGGTTAGCATATGTTTCTGCAGTGCTAGAAGCATCATGAGATTAGAGGTTAGCATATGTTTCTGCAGTGCTAGAAGCATCATGAGATTAGAGGTTAGCATATGTTTCTGCAGTGCTAGAAGCATCATGAGATTAGAGGTTAGCATATGTTTCTGCAGTGCTAGAAGCATCATGAGATTAGAGGTTAGCATATGTTTCTGCAGTGCTAGAAGCATCATGAGATTAGAGGTTAGCATATGTTTCTGCAGTGCTAGAAGCATCATGAGATTAGAGGTTAGCATATGTTTCTGCAGTGCTAGAAGCATCATGAGATTAGAGGTTAGCATATGTTTCTGCAGTGCTAGAAGCATCATGAGATTAGAGGTTAGCATATGTTTCTGCAGTGCTAGAAGCATCATGAGATTAGAGGTTAGCATATGTTTCTGCAGTGCTAGAAGCATCATGAGATTAGAGGTTAGCATATGTTTCTGCAGTGCTAGAAGCATCATGAGATTAGAGGTTAGCATATGTTTCTGCAGTGCTAGAAGCATCATGAGATTAGAGGTTAGCATATGTTTCTGCAGTGCTAGAAGCATCATGAGATTAGAGGTTAGCATATGTTTCTGCAGTGCTAGAAGCATCATGAGATTAGAGGTTAGCATATGTTTCTGCAGTGCTAGAAGCATCATGAGATTAGAGGTTAGCATATGTTTCTGCAGTGCTAGAAGCATCATGAGATTAGAGGTTAGCATATGTTTCTGCAGTGCTAGAAGCATCATGAGATTAGAGGTTAGCATATGTTTCTGCAGTGCTAGAAGCATCATGAGATTAGAGGTTAGCATATGTTTCTGCAGTGCTAGAAGCATCATGAGATTAGAGGTTAGCATATGTTTCTGCAGTGCTAGAAGCATCATGAGATTAGAGGTTAGCATATGTTTCTGCAGTGCTAGAAGCATCATGAGATTAGAGGTTAGCATATGTTTCTGCAGTGCTAGAAGCATCATGAGATTAGAGGTTAGCATATGTTTCTGCAGTGCTAGAAGCATCATGAGATTAGAGGTTAGCATATGTTTCTGCAGTGCTAGAAGCATCATGAGATTAGAGGTTAGCATATGTTTCTGCAGTGCTAGAAGCATCATGAGATTAGAGGTTAGCATATGTTTCTGCAGTGCTAGAAGCATCATGAGATTAGAGGTTAGCATATGTTTCTGCAGTGCTAGAAGCATCATGAGATTAGAGGTTAGCATATGTTTCTGCAGTGCTAGAAGCATCATGAGATTAGAGGTTAGCATATGTTTCTGCAGTGCTAGAAGCATCATGAGATTAGAGGTTAGCATATGTTTCTGCAGTGCTAGAAGCATCATGAGATTAGAGGTTAGCATATGTTTCTGCAGTGCTAGAAGCATCATGAGATTAGAGGTTAGCATATGTTTCTGCAGTGCTAGAAGCATCATGAGATTAGAGGTTAGCATATGTTTCTGCAGTGCTAGAAGCATCATGAGATTAGAGGTTAGCATATGTTTCTGCAGTGCTAGAAGCATCATGAGATTAGAGGTTAGCATATGTTTCTGCAGTGCTAGAAGCATCATGAGATTAGAGGTTAGCATATGTTTCTGCAGTGCTAGAAGCATCATGAGATTAGAGGTTAGCATATGTTTCTGCAGTGCTAGAAGCATCATGAGATTAGAGGTTAGCATATGTTTCTGCAGTGCTAGAAGCATCATGAGATTAGAGGTTAGCATATGTTTCTGCAGTGCTAGAAGCATCATGAGATTAGAGGTTAGCATATGTTTCTGCAGTGCTAGAAGCATCATGAGATTAGAGGTTAGCATATGTTTCTGCAGTGCTAGAAGCATCATGAGATTAGAGGTTAGCATATGTTTCTGCAGTGCTAGAAGCATCATGAGATTAGAGGTTAGCATATGTTTCTGCAGTGCTAGAAGCATCATGAGATTAGAGGTTAGCATATGTTTCTGCAGTGCTAGAAGCATCATGAGATTAGAGGTTAGCATATGTTTCTGCAGTGCTAGAAGCATCATGAGATTAGAGGTTAGCATATGTTTCTGCAGTGCTAGAAGCATCATGAGATTAGAGGTTAGCATATGTTTCTGCAGTGCTAGAAGCATCATGAGATTAGAGGTTAGCATATGTTTCTGCAGTGCTAGAAGCATCATGAGATTAGAGGTTAGCATATGTTTCTGCAGTGCTAGAAGCATCATGAGATTAGAGGTTAGCATATGTTTCTGCAGTGCTAGAAGCATCATGAGATTAGAGGTTAGCATATGTTTCTGCAGTGCTAGAAGCATCATGAGATTAGAGGTTAGCATATGTTTCTGCAGTGCTAGAAGCATCATGAGATTAGAGGTTAGCATATGTTTCTGCAGTGCTAGAAGCATCATGAGATTAGAGGTTAGCATATGTTTCTGCAGTGCTAGAAGCATCATGAGATTAGAGGTTAGCATATGTTTCTGCAGTGCTAGAAGCATCATGAGATTAGAGGTTAGCATATGTTTCTGCAGTGCTAGAAGCATCATGAGATTAGAGGTTAGCATATGTTTCTGCAGTGCTAGAAGCATCATGAGATTAGAGGTTAGCATATGTTTCTGCAGTGCTAGAAGCATCATGAGATTAGAGGTTAGCATATGTTTCTGCAGTGCTAGAAGCATCATGAGATTAGAGGTTAGCATATGTTTCTGCAGTGCTAGAAGCATCATGAGATTAGAGGTTAGCATATGTTTCTGCAGTGCTAGAAGCATCATGAGATTAGAGGTTAGCATATGTTTCTGCAGTGCTAGAAGCATCATGAGATTAGAGGTTAGCATATGTTTCTGCAGTGCTAGAAGCATCATGAGATTAGAGGTTAGCATATGTTTCTGCAGTGCTAGAAGCATCATGAGATTAGAGGTTAGCATATGTTTCTGCAGTGCTAGAAGCATCATGAGATTAGAGGTTAGCATATGTTTCTGCAGTGCTAGAAGCATCATGAGATTAGAGGTTAGCATATGTTTCTGCAGTGCTAGAAGCATCATGAGATTAGAGGTTAGCATATGTTTCTGCAGTGCTAGAAGCATCATGAGATTAGAGGTTAGCATATGTTTCTGCAGTGCTAGAAGCATCATGAGATTAGAGGTTAGCATATGTTTCTGCAGTGCTAGAAGCATCATGAGATTAGAGGTTAGCATATGTTTCTGCAGTGCTAGAAGCATCATGAGATTAGAGGTTAGCATATGTTTCTGCAGTGCTAGAAGCATCATGAGATTAGAGGTTAGCATATGTTTCTGCAGTGCTAGAAGCATCATGAGATTAGAGGTTAGCATATGTTTCTGCAGTGCTAGAAGCATCATGAGATTAGAGGTTAGCATATGTTTCTGCAGTGCTAGAAGCATCATGAGATTAGAGGTTAGCATATGTTTCTGCAGTGCTAGAAGCATCATGAGATTAGAGGTTAGCATATGTTTCTGCAGTGCTAGAAGCATCATGAGATTAGAGGTTAGCATATGTTTCTGCAGTGCTAGAAGCATCATGAGATTAGAGGTTAGCATATGTTTCTGCAGTGCTAGAAGCATCATGAGATTAGAGGTTAGCATATGTTTCTGCAGTGCTAGAAGCATCATGAGATTAGAGGTTAGCATATGTTTCTGCAGTGCTAGAAGCATCATGAGATTAGAGGTTAGCATATGTTTCTGCAGTGCTAGAAGCATCATGAGATTAGAGGTTAGCATATGTTTCTGCAGTGCTAGAAGCATCATGAGATTAGAGGTTAGCATATGTTTCTGCAGTGCTAGAAGCATCATGAGATTAGAGGTTAGCATATGTTTCTGCAGTGCTAGAAGCATCATGAGATTAGAGGTTAGCATATGTTTCTGCAGTGCTAGAAGCATCATGAGATTAGAGGTTAGCATATGTTTCTGCAGTGCTAGAAGCATCATGAGATTAGAGGTTAGCATATGTTTCTGCAGTGCTAGAAGCATCATGAGATTAGAGGTTAGCATATGTTTCTGCAGTGCTAGAAGCATCATGAGATTAGAGGTTAGCATATGTTTCTGCAGTGCTAGAAGCATCATGAGATTAGAGGTTAGCATATGTTTCTGCAGTGCTAGAAGCATCATGAGATTAGAGGTTAGCATATGTTTCTACAGTGCTAGAAGCATCATGTTGTTGTAATGTTGCTTAATCAGCTATGATTCAATGTATGGCTCCGTATGATTCATTCATACAAATACAAATAAATCCAATAAATAAATGTGTGTTCCATTAAAAAAGCACAGAAACCAGGAAAAGGGGACGCGGTCGCCTTGCACTATTAACTACCGGGGTGACCAGTGCTCCCAAAATATATGAGCTGAGTGAGGTGAGTGAAGCAATAAGGCATTACTTAACTCAACCGTTAGGTCAGGGTTCAAGGCACAGCAAAACACCAGGAGGTTCTATTGATGTCAATGGAAGGAAAGTTGCAAAAATAAAACTCTTGCCTAAAGCACTACTCTAACATTTCTTTACATGTCTGCGTTCTAGGTCTGGCCTTTATTGAGTTATAAAATAAGAGCTTTGTTGCAGCAAAGGGTCAAATTCACACTTAACATACAGTAAGTACAGCACAGATGTCACATGTGTGGATGCGGGCTGGAGCCAAGTCCCCCACCCCATCTCTAGCCTCCATTTTAGTTCTGCCACTCCACTGACCCCGGAAGTGGAAGCTGGAAGAGTGAGGAGCAGGGCTTGTCCAAGTAGAATAGCTAGACCACTGCAGTTACTCATGTGCACTTAAACTGTGCCTCTTGTGCTTCCTGGTGATTCAGACCAGACGAGGAACCGCTACAGTCACTTCTTGTGCAATACGTCACCAATATCACAGTTATCATAAAAGGCGCATCACATTGATGAATCGATATAGCGCTGTGAATTCTTCAATAATGAATAGTTTGCTATGTTACCTCTTGCCTAGTGGCAAGAGCTGGTCCACTTAAAATACCACAACAGGCGGTTCACGATCCAGCAGCGAATACCTTTTTCCCTTTTATTAATTAACTGGCAGTTAATTGATTAAGAAGGTCTTGGTTTTGGGGATTTATTGGCATATGGATTCAAGATGCCAAGTAACTTTGTGTTTTGTGTTATCTTTTATTTTAGCCTAATAGTGTGAAACATGTGTAGATCAGCAATTAGATCCCTGTTGCAGGTAATCCAGAGATCTATCGATCCTGTGACATACGACGGAAGAGAATATATTGTGAGAGGACATATACACTAAGAAAACCCATGCAACATACCTCTGAAGCCACACCGAAAACACAGAAGTCTGACACCATAGCCCTGTTGATGGGAGATAGTCAGTCAGACACACACATATACCATTAGTGTTCAGCTTTGTAGAAAGATGGCAGACACAACTATCCAGTAAGCACACATTAGGAATCAATGCAGCACAAACACACATGTGAAGTCGAGTAAGTGCAAAGAGATAGAGACCACTTTCAGGCAATAGAAGGAGCATTTATTAGAGATAGCCAGCAGTAGCAGATACAGAACACGACATAAGCATAACGAATATCCTTCAAGTGTGAACACATAGAATAGGCCTCAAAATAAAGGGAGTTTGCAGGCCATTTGGATTTCGGTAGGCCTCAAAACTTCATGAATTAGTCCACACAGTAAAATGCATTCCGTTCCAGCTCATACACGAGAAACACGCTGACAAGGTTAGCAGCCTTGGACTTGATGTTAACTTTGCGTAGTGATTGGTCAGAATTATGAGGTGAATTTCTTTCCCAGGCACAGAATGAGAACGCATGACTTAAGATGTTGCTACCATAAGCAGAGCCGTGAGGGGAAGAAACAAGAGCCGCGCAGGGATTGGTTATGGACAGAGCCGCACAGGGATTTGTTATGGACAGAATCGCACATCACAATCCCACACATCCCACACATCTAAACCTCAAACTGATGAAAGTCCAGCGCATGGTCTTTGACACTGACAAGTGCAAGGCCACTGTTTGGTGGGAAAGAGGCAACTTGTAGAGACATAAATGAGACAAAGTCACTCAGACAGAAGCACACACTGCCCCCTGTAGGATAACATCCACCTAGGAGTGGAGACACAGATACGGAATAACGTGAGCCCCCAGCACAGGCAGAGTGGGATATGTAGAACCCAGAGAAACGGAAAGGCCCTAGCTCATCATTGAGAATGTAATAAAGGTCATACATCGATTTATGACACATCCTTGAACTATAGAAATGTATAAAGTAACAAAATCATACCTTTTCACACATTCAGAAAGCGCATCATGTAGATGGGCGTATGGTCCCAGAGCAAGAGGCCAAGGAGCCGACCACATGAGCCCATGCAGAAACAAGTCGCAATATTATACTGCCGGTCAAGCACTCACAAGGGTAAGAATCGTAAGTTGGTGCCAACCTTTTTTCGCACCCATGTGAAAGGATGTGAAGTATTCGTTTTGTTGCCACACTGTATGCACCTCTCAACTCTATTGGTCACTAATGACCGAAGCGGCCCACCCCAGGATGTTCAAAGGGCTACACCAATCACATGTCAAAGTGTATATGAAACATTTTAATGTGTTGACTGTCCAATAAAATGTGTGCTAAACTTTGTGCGCTGAAATAAATGCAAAATAAAATAGATGATCCCACCATGAGATCATTACCATGAGGTTGTCATAGAATGCTCATGAGGGATAGGATAGACCATTAGAGCTGGGTATTGTATAGAATCACCCATGAGACAACCAAGGCTGACCAATTAGCGAATATGAAGTCGAAAATATTCTGCAACAATGTTTGTAATGCAACTCCTCATCTCACTATTTAAGCAACCATTTTTATGATGTACTTTGAACGACTTATCGATAGTTCCAAGCATGCAATAAAAATATATTTTTCTTGCTCCCAAGCACATTTTATTGGCTCATTGAATTACTTTTATATTGTTGATTTTTGGGCCTTACTCTAAAACACCCAACTCTCAGAAGTCCCAGATGCCCTGTTGCCACTTTGAAATCTGTCCACCACTCTGCAACAAGCCTGCCCAAAGGACTAAGAAAATTCAACCACATCGTCCCCATCCTCAAGTAGCTGCACTGGCTACCCCTTCATGCGCGTTCAATGTTCAGGACTACCTGCATCACCTACAAAGCATACACAACCAAACTAACACTCTACTTAGCTGTGAAACTCACCATCTGCAGAGTCCAGCACACCCCCAATATCCACAAAATCACCAGGCTGGACGCACAGAACAGCAATAGGGAAACAACACAGGATACAGGCTTTTCCTGCTATGCTCCATGTCTCTAGTACAAGATATAAATGGAGATAAGATTCCCTCTTTTTATCCTACACTTCAGGAAGGGCATGCAGACTGTACCCTTTAAAGAACATCTGCCTGCTTGCTGATCGCTCCACTTAACCCTATTTCTTCCACTCTGGACTTACCCTCTCCTCTGCTCCCCAACCCATCCAAGCTCCTCTGCAATGTTTGGCCCCTACTTGTAGCTCCCCTGGTGTATTCCCTTAGTATAGCACTTCTCAGCTAGGTTGCAGCTTTATGCATTATATAATAACATGTTATTATTTTATTCTATTTGAATTTCTGTCCAGTGTTGGCCCTACCCAGGGGGTCTCAGAGTCCCTGACATGCTTCAAACTTTCAGACGGTGGGAGATGAAACAGAAGTTGCACCCATTTCTTAGGACAGAATAGGAAGACAGGGTGGGCAAGTGCTTTCCGTGGAGGTGGTGTGGCTGCATTAGGTCTGCAGAAAGCAGTCTGTTCTTATGCTTTCTCAGAAAGTGGTGATGGAGGGGTAGAGTGTTCCCGGCTCTCGGGGCACACTGGGTAAATGCCTAATTTTGTGGGCATGATAGTTGGTTATGTAATGTTATATAAAAGTGTAAAGCACAGTGGTCGCCGAAGGCATCATGTCGGTAAGGACGAAAAATATTATAGTGAAACATGTAAATGAGAGAAAAAACAGATTTAGAAAAGGAAAGTTTTCACGTGGCAACAAAACTGAAGATGGTCTTTGGTCGCCGGAATGGAGATTGCTAGTGTGTTCCATATAATGACTGCAGCAATGGAAAAATCGCCACCTCCCCTACACAGGAGCGATGAAATCAAGGGACCTGAATGGAGGACAGTAGCTGAGCGAAGATATCTAGGTGGGAGGCAGGAGCAGAAATTCTGCTCCTTAACCATAAATGTCATGATGGACAATGCAAAGTGTTTAAACCTAATGCTGCTAGTAACATGGAGCCAATGCAGAGTGTGTAAGATCTGTGCTCAGTAAAATGAGCCGGACACAGCTCTTGCAGCTGCATTTTGAAGGACTTGAATATGGTGAAGTAAATACATAGGTTGGGCCAAGTAGAGTGACTTACAGTAGTCCATATGACCAAAGACAGGAGATGACAAACTGCTGCTCGGAGATGATAGGAAGGAAAAGGAAGGACCCTACGTAAGATTGTCAGTTTAAAGTGGCCAGTTTGACAGGCAGAGCTGACTTGAGACGCATAGATAGCGAGGCAGTGATCTTTACACCTAGATCTTTAAAAGTGCTTAACGGATGGAGAAGGGGCCCTAGGATGGAGACCAGAATGCAGGGTTCAACAGAGAAGAAGCCATGGGGGACCACCACCAGAACCTTCGTCTTATCACCATTGAGCTTGGGCCAATTAAGGTACATCGAATTTCCCACTGACTCAACACATGCACGAACACTGGAGGTGGCCTCCGGTTTCCCAAGATCGAGACGGACCACAATTTGTGTGTCATTGGCATTCGTGTAGCACCGAGAGCCAAGTGATTAAATCAGTTTGATGAGAGGTTGAACATAGACATAGAATAAGATTGGGGAGAGAGCTGACCCTTGACTAGGACAGGAGCAAACTGAAAAGGAGAGAGAGAAAGAGACTGAGAGTGGTCCATTAGAAAAGAGCAAAACCAGTCCAGGACCTGACCAGAGATACCGGCCTCCTCCAGATGGCCCAACAGGATGGTGCAGTCGATGGTATTGAATGCTGCTGACAGATCTAGTAGGATCAGAGCACCCACACCATCACTGTCAGAAAGCCTGGTGAGGTTATCAACTACCGAGACAAGCACTGACTCTGTCCCACGACCCAGACGAACCGGAAGACTCCTGAAACCATGTCCCTGTGACAAAGCAGAGATCAGGGGCATCTTCGCACAGCAAAGAGCAGGAATCTAAGGAACGTGCCACTAAAGAGCATTTACGTGATCCAATGCAGACGTATTACAGGATTCCCTGGACGGCGGCAAAATCAACGTAAAACCACTTGGCATGTTTAGATCAGCAGGGGCACAATGCAGAAGCTTATTGCAATCATATCTTATAATGCAGTCATTTTGACCAGAGGGACAGGTCCAGGGTCCAACTGGTACCCATATGGGCACATATCGGCAAGACTTGAGCATGACTTTGGCACGAGAAGCGCACGGCCGCTGCGCAAGTCCACAACTCTTTCTAGGCGCAGACTGTGGAATTTGACCTATGATATCACCAAAGACCAATCAGCTGCCAGCTGAGTTGTCTCCCGCAAAGGAAGATTCCACACCTGTATGTGCGAGTCAGAGAGGGATGAGCCCCAGGAGTCTCCCTCACCGGCGAGCGGATGAGGCCAGGTATCCTGTGCCAAAAATACGGCTACAAGGAAAATAAATAAGACAACAGAAAAAGTATTCAAATTATAAAAGTGGGTGACAAATAAAGTTACACAAACCAGCGTCGAGTCACACACCAGGAGTGGAGAGGGCTCCAGTCCTTAAAAGGAAATCAAAGTCAATGTGGGAAATTATAGTTACACAGGTAGACACCACAGCCAAGTCTGAAATAATCCAATCTGCACATTTTCAGAGTGGAATGCTCCGAAGATTTTAGATAGCTTGTCTAGTGTTTCTGTGAATGATGGGTTTCAATTTGTTGTGAAGGTAGAATGGGGTTATGGACTTAAAATCAGACAAAAGAACTCAGGAGACGTATTGGAATTAGAAAAAGCACAACATCCTTTATTGCTGGTTTGCAAACATTATAAACAAATAACACCCTATCAGCCACCACCCACACTATCCCAACCCGTCTCCAAGTCGCCTTCCACTTATATTCACTCATGGTCTGGACCCTCATAATATACATCACATATGATTTACCTCCCCCGCCCCCAAGGTAAAAAAATAAGGTTATTTTTGTACATCCCCAGTTCGTCTTCTGTATCCCTCTCGTTGCGCGTCATCATGTGATCCTTCACTTCGGGGTCAGTCACTCTATTCTGACGATATCCGGCTAAATTCTCCCCAGTGAGGGGTGTGTGGCCACCGGCCCCTGACACACATCCGGCCAAGACTATGACCCCATTGTCGCAGATGGTCTAAACCGGCATAATCCAATATGGAGGCCCCAATGGACTTCACACAGTGCAACCGAGAGCCCTTCGAAATCGCTGCTTCATCAGTCGTATAGCGCATGTCTGTTTTTGGGGATCTCTCAGTGCAAGTATTCCCTAAAGCCAATGCATGGTGATTGCCCTATTCAATGTTCACTATAATAAAAAGGCAAATAACAGTTTCTTGGGCACATATTTTATTTAAAATAATACTACAAGTATTTTTTTATGATTAGAGTCATCTTATTGCCAGTCATGAGGTTTGTTTCTCAAACAAGTCTGGTTTATTTTCAGAGTATCTCAGTTGGCTGGCCGGGTCTCAATGCCTCACGACGTGTGTTCACACAAACCGTGAGAGGAGAGAGAGCGAGCATCGGTAAAGCAGTAATATATATACATAACACATCATTATTGTACAGCAATATTCGGCCCGCCCATATACATGACATACAAGCTAGGGTTCAGTAATTGATAGTTGTGCATGTAACTTCATTCAGCCTAAATATTTGGTATTTCTAGCCGAGGCTGCAGAGACAACTTACTGTTTTGGGGAACACGGGGCACTGGCACGGGGAAGGATATCATGTTCTAGCAGGGAGACATTCCAACTAATGTTATCTATTTGTTGTGCTCATGGGCTAAGGGTCAGACAGTTCTGAAGCAGAGAAAATACCATCTTTCGTGGAGGAGCACCGTTAGTCGCATATAATTCTAATTTAACTGCCTTCTACAACAGTGTTTGCAAGACAGGCTGGCACCTGGGTTGCTGATTAGTCGCTGCTTATGGGCAGCTTCAAGTCTTTATAGAACAAGAAAAACAATGTATTTCTGCAGGGTTTCACATTCCTGTCTACGTTAGCATTCAAAGTTCAAGCTGTGGCCTAGCACCATATGTAGATCTGAAGCACAGAATATATTTGCAAAAGCGTTACAGAAAAGAAATGGCAGTGATTACAAAATGGACTCCCAATGGTCACATTCAGGATTCATGGTTTGCAATGTTTGTCACATGATGCAATTCGCTTCTGGCCAACATACTATTCATACCATTCGGGCTATACGATTTTACAAAATGAATCTTCTCCTTCCTCCCCTGGGGTTCATCACTTCTGCGCTTACTTTGTAAATAATGTAGCTGATATGTCTATACCCCTGCACTACATCCCTAATTCACCTGTTTTTTGTTTGCACAGGGAATTATGTTCTAATCTACACCTAACTATAGGGCATGTCTGCTTTTTGTTTGTGCAGGTATACCATCTACCTTTCCACCTTACTTTTATAACACATCCTCCTCCTCATGGTTATGGTGGTGTAGTAACAATTTGCCCAGCCCCTGCTGCAGCATTTCACTTTCTTGATGCATTTCTACCAGGAGGAAGGAGGGGCTGAGGTCGGGCCAGCCGGCATACCTCGTAATGAGGCCCTGGGCCTCATTACACGGTAGGCGGTAACCATGGCGCTATTAGCGCCATGGTTGATGCCGGTATTTTACCGTGTCCGCCTTGGTGGATGGCGGAATTACCGCCCTACTCCAAGGTGAGTGGGGGCGGTAATTCCCCATTCACCAAGGCACTTCCCCATTCCCATTTTTGCCCCCATAGGGCATAATGGGAATGGAGAAGGCGCTAATTACGGTACCGCAAATTGCGGTACCGTAATTAGCACCAAGGTCCCTTTGCGGCACCAGCCGTTAAGGTCGGTTCCCGCAAAGGGAACTCGTAGTAAGGCAGTAAGGGTTTACCGGTACCGGTGCCCTTACCGGTACCGGTAAACCCTTACCGCCTACCGTGTAATAAGGCCCATTAATGTGACTCCCACTGGAACGGGAGACAAATGTGTGAGGTAAAAGGCAATCACTACTTTTTTCCTGATTATATCAAAATCAAATGTTCATGCTGTTCTCGTGTTTACATCTGCATCAATCCACTCACATCTCGTGGAACCTTACAATGAACCTGACGTTGTTATGAATTCTTCATTTTCCTCCTTTTCGTCGCATTCCCTATATCTCCTTCCTGCCTTCAAACTCTCTTCTGGACCAGGGGATTTTTCCCTACCTGAACCCCCAGGAGAAATCAATCATATACTTGCAATCCTAGCTTCACTCTACAAATCTTCAAAATCTAAAACAAAGGCTCCCTCTGTTTTATTAGAATCGTTGCTGGTGACAGTGCGAACAATCACATTAGACGCTGCAAAATGGACTTGACTACAGAGATTGGTCTACTGAACCAGAAGTGTCCACCATGGACGTCATTTCACCAAAGTGCCAGGGGTAGCGGAAGTGACGTGACATCACATGACCTTTGACCTCTGATAACATCACAGGACGTGTTGTCAGTTGACCCCACCCCAAAGTGATATCGCGGAAAGCGATGGAACACGACCTTTCACCCCTTGACAAAACAGGAACGGTCATCACATAGCATTGTTCCTAAGTACACTACGAAAAATATAGTTACGATATCACTATAATGTGATATATATATTTCATACAGGAATGGATCACCATATGTATCATTTATATCAGTGTGTATAGGCCCATATTACCAAATTACTGTGAATGCAAACAGACGTCCAAGGCCAAATGATAATGATGAGTTATTATATAGCACTTACGCTTAAGCGCTTTATATAGAAAAAATATGCATTCAATGTCACACAACCTGTGTTGGTACTCATTTATCGACCTCAGAAGGATGAAAGGCGGAGTTGAGGTGTTTAAAAACACTCACGCCTTGAACACTTGTGTATGGGCGCGTTATAAATGCCACATCATACCATACCATATCATATCATAACAAACTAAATCAGTGACTTACCCCCTGAAGTGTGCCTGAAATAAACCTTTAATGAGTCTAGCAATTATTGTATCTAATTCCAGAAAGACACATTATTTGTTATTCCTATTCTTTCTTATTTAGGGTCAGTGCTGAAAGTGTTAGACTTGTGGAACCCCTGTTAATTTCTTTTAAGAAGCCTGGAAAAAAAACAGTCATTCCAGAAACGCAGAACCACAGCCCAGGAGCTTGCATTACAAGAAAAAATCTTCTTTTGTTTTTCTAGGGGGTAGCAGGGGAGACCTCAGGGGTTGCAGTTGCAACCATGGTAACCCCTAAATGACGTCCCTGGTGCCACCTCAACTGCTTCCTTACCTATTCCTGTGCCCCCCTGTTTTGCCTTCTTCTGATGGTCCTGAGCTGGGGTCACCTTGCATGTTATCATCTGATCGCTCAATGATCCCGATTGATAATTCTGCTGCTTCATCTAAAAGTACCAACAACGACGATCTCATCCGCGATGAAAATGGTTGCACTGATCTCAATTGGGGTGGTTCAAACAGACAGAACCATTGAAATATCCCAAGGATTGCTGCTGAAAAAGCCTCAAGATGTCTGACCCCTAAGAAAACGGGGAAAATGCCAACGGAAAAATAAAAATATCGTTATGCCTGATAAAACCCCAGAGGCTTCTAAGAGTTTTATCTGCATGTTGTTAAACAAACCGGAAATAGCAAATACATTTAAAAAAAGAGATCTTTCCTCTATTTCACCGAAAGCGGTCCATAATTCTCTCAATAAAAACTCCATCCCTCCTTTGATCTATTTGACCACCAGTCTAATCACAGCTCTTGCACCGACAAGGAGGCGGCTCATCCTAACAGACCTCATATCTCTCCAAAAGCTGCTCTCCTTCCAACTAGTGTCTTTGATCTCCCATGGGCGGGCACGCACTTATCTGCCAGTTGACAGTCCATGCCAACCAAATCGAATCTTCATCAAATTTCGCTCATTTTCGATCCAATCTCACTTCCCTCGAAATTGCAAAAAAACGTTACGCCTGAAGCTAATGAGCGTTCTAACACTAGGAATGTGCATCAGAATCAAAATACCAAAACCGCTTCTATCTCTGACATTTTAACAGCATGGTCTGTCTTTTACCTAAATCAACATCCCATAAACATTCACACTACTTTGAAATTCAAGCCATATGCTGCTCCACCACCTCAACCCTTAACCCAAATGTCTCATTTGGCGACCCCGCAGCCAGAACAGAAATCCTCTGATGCATCATCCTCTTCAAGTCTTTCAGCTGCAAATAGAGCATACGTCACAGCCGAGCAAGAGCACCCTTGGGTCCTACTGCGTTAACCAACTGACTAATGGAAACAACAGTGATGTGAGGACAAATCACTTGAAAAATGTGTATATGACTGTTCGTCATAAATTGTCCGTTTTGCTTGAAAGCGATTTAAATGATCCAAAATGTGTTGCCTTAAATCAATCAACATTGTTGGAACTTTTTTGCTCTTTACCTTCTGTGACTTCTATTATCACAAATGATATTGATTGTGTATTATTTGCAGACAGACATAGGACCAATCGAGTTATTCTGTTTCTAAAATCCTACATTGTGTTTGATCTTCTTTTTAAAGTACTAGATGCTATTAGAATAATGGGCTTTGACCTTCCTGTCCATATTGAGCTCCCTTACTGCAAAAGATAAATGCTGTTGAAGAAAAATCTCTAAAAGACATGATTGAAGCTCTTTGTAAGGAAAACGAGCAATTAAGACAGAAACATTCTCTGCGCAATAGCAGTCCTAACTCACAATACTGCTCAACAAAAATGACTAGATTACTAAACAGAACTCCATGAGGCGGTAGGTAAAGTTTCGAGTTCTTCACTTGTACGAGCCCACCCGGAAACCCCCCCACACTTTCTCCTTCTCCAACCGCCTCTGCTGTCACGCGATGCTCAGTTCTAATCACAAACAAGGACATTGCGTGACAGTCAAGTCAGCATGAGACAAAACCAGCCTTCAATTCTCTACATATCTTCCTCCCGACAGAATACAAAAGAACATTTCATACTACTATAAACTACATAGTTAACCGAAAATGAATGAAAAGAGAATAAAATGAATGACAATTTCAAGAGCAACTCAAAAGTAGAATACTAAGGATACATAAGAACTTCTATAAATCTTGTCACAAAATGTAGAACAGAAGTTTTCCTTAAGATAAAGCTTTCTAATACACACAGTCACCCAGCCAAATAGGTTTTGACCTTAACCTTTGGGCACCCATACTTGCCATTTCATCACTCCTGACATTGTTTCCCCTCATACTATCTGCACGCAAGCCTCCTTCCCCATCCTCACCTTTCACATCAATGGCTCTCGCAATTCTTCCTTTGGACCACACTTCCCCGGCTTCCAAGAAGACAACACTTTTCCTCACAACACATATTCTCTTTGGACCCATAAATTTACTCTCCACACATTTGTTGACTGACCTGGGATTTTTCACATACACCAAATCCCCAACTTTCCACTCACGATCCTTCACTCTTTCTCTTATATCAAAACTTTCTTTATTTCTTTCCTGCTGTATCTTGATAAGTCTCATTATTTGATCTCTATCTACATGAACTACTTTCGCCATACCAAGCCAGCATGGACAAAGCCTTGTCCCTGGTTCCCTGCCCTTCATCGACACGAAAGGAGAGACACCTGTTACACAATGCGGCGTGGTAACATAATTCCATGTCAATAAGTTCAACACCTCCCTCCATGGCTGTCTCAACCGCATGGCCATTTGCAATCCCACTTTCAAATATCTGTTAATTCTCTCTACAAGGACGTTAGCTCTGGGGTGGTATAACGCCGTTCTGGTATGTTTTATACCATAACTCTCTTAGAATCCCTTCATCGCCTGCGAAACAAATTGTACGCCATTATCTGATACCAGCTCCGTCGGTACTCCTTTAGGAAAACCCTTTCAAGAAATAAAATCAAATCCTTAGCTGTGACCTCCTTGACCGCATCCAACTCTATTCATTTAGAATGAAAGTCTACCACAACAAACACAAATCTTAGCCCTTTTCCTAATCCTGCAATGGGACCCATAATGTCCACTGCTACTTTGGTCCATGGCTGATCTGGAACAGTGTTTGGAATTAATGGTGTTTCTCTTATGACCTTGCTCTTATCACTTGTCTGACACCCCATACAATATTTAACATGCTTCTCAGCCATTTTGTCAATGCCAGGCCACCAGTAATGTTGCCTTAATTTCCTTTTCATGGCCCCTTCCCCTGGATGCCCTTGGTGCGGAAGTTCTATCAAAGTGTTCCTGAGTGTTACAGGAGGGACTACACAACATCCTCTTCTCAGCCTGTCTCCATAAATATTCAATTCATTCTTGATCTCCCACCATACATCAAACTTCCTATCCAAGTTTTTTTTTTCAGCCCATCCTTGGATTGTCCAATCCTTGATCACATTCATGTCAGAATCCAAAGTTTCTTCCTGCACCACCTTTCTTGTCCTTTGGCATCTTCTACTTCTGCCACAACTATTTCTTCCTGCTCCACACACTTGATCTATGCTTCCCCTTCTACTGGTAGCCTCGATAGGCAATCAGCCACCACATTTTTCTTCCCAGGTAGGTAACTCACATCAAAATCATAACCTTGGAGACCTAAACCCCACCGACTTATTCTGGGAGACCCCAAAGCCCATCTGCCAATTTCGAATATTTGCACCATCGGTTTATGGTCAGACCTAACTATGAACTTCCTCCCCCACAAAAAGTACCAAAAATGATTGATTGCCCAAAACATAGCTAGGGTCTCACGCTCTATGACAGAGTATCTCAATTCTGCATCCTTTAGTACTCTTGAGGCAAACACTATAACCCTTTCAGTGTTGTTCTCATTATGCTGTACCAAAGTCGCCCCCAAACCCAAAACACTTGCATCTACCACAAGTACACTTTTGTCTCTACAATCAAATTTTCCAATTGAGGGTGCTTTACTAATTTCTTCCTTAATTTTGTTAAATGCTTCACCACATTCTGGGGACCACACAAACTTTGACCCTTTTTTGAGTAGTAATCTCAAAGGTGTAGAGACCATTGCAAAATCTCTCACAAATTTGTGATAATATTCAGCAACTCCCAAAAAGGACCTCACTTGATCTTACTCACAGTCTCCACCAAGGACCTCTTCGGTTGTACCCCCTCTTTATTGATCGTATGACCAAGGAATTCTACACTCTCCAAAGCAATCTTACATTTGCTCCTTCGCACTGTCAACCCTGCTTCGCTCAACCTGCACAAAACTTGTCTTAAAACTTTGTCGCGCTCACATCTAGACTCAGCAAAAATTAACATATCATCTTGAAACAGTATAGCATTTTTCATTCATCCATAACTGTTTCTATAACCCTTTGGAATACAGCAAGGCCAAACGACATCCTGCAGTACTTGAAGACTCCAAATCTGGTTATGAAAGTAGTAAGGTGCTGACATTCTTCCTTCAAGGGAACTTGATGATATGCTTGAGAAAGGTCTATTACTGAGAATACTTTAGCATTATTCAACATTGACAGTTTGTCACCATCAATGTTTGGCAGTGGATGTTTGTCTATTAATATATTCCTATTTAGGTCTCTTAGATCTACACAAAGTCTTATTTCTCCATTAGGCTTTGCAGCAACCACCACCTGTGATACCCACTCCGAACTCTCCGTTTTCTCTATGATTACTCTTTGCAAAAGTGTCTCAATCTCCGCCTTTAGTTTGTCGCTGAGATTATGTGGTACCGGTCTCACTTTGTGTATCTTCGGAACCGCTCCCACCTTTAGACGTATTTCATGTTCAAATACTTTAACCACTCCTAATTCTTCTTGGAACACCTTTGGAAAACTCTTGGTCCCATTTGTCTTTTACTTCGGCCACCGTAACTGGTTCTTCTGCATTCGCCTGGATTCGGATCCCTAACTTATGTTGTTCGCACCATCCTAACAGGGACAAACCATCTTGTGTGCCATACACATCATTCTTCTACCCTTCTCCCTCCTCACCCCACTCAAGCCTACTTCTGCAGGAGTCTGTCCTGATAAATTCTGGTTTCACCATCACTGTCTTGTGGTCAATGCTGGATTTGACCTTTACGGATTTCATTCATTCACGGTGCGTCACCCTTTCTCAACTCTCATGCTGGACTTCCCTTGCATCTTGTACTCATGGCGGCCCTGAATCATGCTGTTCCCGTCTTCATCTTGTATCCTGGCTTGCAACATTATGTGTTACTACTGACTTCTGCAATTGTATTCGCTCTCCCTTCTTGCTTCTCCACTCTTTTGACTGCTTACTCTCTGATCTCTCCACCTACCCCTTTCTTCCTTTTCCTATCTCCTCCCCTTACTTTCTTCTAAGCACTTACTCTATCAGAATTGTCCCTGGACCTAGTATGATAACAACCTCGTCTGTCTCCTCCCCCTACCCTTACTGGTTTTTTACTTCCCACCCCCCCCTCCATCACTATCTGAAATGTCGTCAGGCCGAGTATGATAGTCGCTTGTTTTGTTCCTCCCCTACCTTTCTGCACCCCTCTCTCTCATCTCTTGTGTTTCTCCGGCTCTACCAGAAATGTTGTCAGGCCTAGTACGGTAGTCGCCTGTCTGTTTCCATTTCCTTCCTACTCTCCCCCTCCCTTCCTTATCTATGTCTTAGCTCTTGCACTATCTGAAATGTCGTCAGGCCGAGTACGATAGTTAATTTCACATCCTTACTGTTCATGGCCTATAAGAATTTCATTGTATTTTCCTTTGTTCCTTCCCTTGCCTTGAAGTGCTTTGAAACACATTGTGTATAGGCGCTATATAAATAAACTATCATATCATATCATATCCGACTCACAACTTCTACCCTTGTATTTCATCGAGGCGTGAAACCTTCCTAGAACCTCTATCTTTACATTTCCATATGCATAAGGTTCAATCTGGTGTTCTCTCAGTTGTTCAACATCTCCTTGTACACAATCTTCATAGGTTTATTTAGACATCAAAGTCCAAGGAGAGCAACTATCTACTTTCATTGTAACAACTCATCCATTTATCACAAACACATCCATTGGCGCCTTTGTTTTGTGAGAAAGTTCCGACACTTCCAACACATGCTTGGCTTGTCCTCCTTGTAGATGAATTGAATTTTCCTCCTGTTCTGGAACTCTTCCCCCAGACTCTATACTCTGTACTTGTCCTGAATCTCGGCAAACTCTTGCGAAATGACCTCTCTTCTCACACTTCAAGCTGAAAATATTCCTCGCAGGACAAAACAAACTTGTGGATATGTGACGATTGCTGCCACATTTGTAACATTTGATCTCCTTAGAGATATTAATCTTTCTCATTCCCTTTAGTGCAGCTACTTCTCCCTCTTGTTTGTCGCCTTTCATGGAAGACATGTATTTGTGGGTTTGTTCCATACTTCTAACTGTATGTACTGTTACCTCTAGCGGCACATCAATAGATAGTAGTCTCTCCTGTATTTTCATGTTATTAGAGCAGCAAACTAGCTGGTCACGAATGGGAGAGTCTGTGAGTACGCCAAACTCACATGTATGACTTAGAGTCCTTAATGCTGCAATGACATTTTCCACAGGTTCATGCAGTTCTTGTGACCTCTGGAAAAACTTATGCCTTTCAAAAGTGACATTTTTCTTTGCCTCAAAATAAATATCCAGCTCCCTCTCTGCCACACTATATTGGTCCTTCTCTCCATGACCATCTTGTGGAGGCTCTGGTAATCCATCATAAACGCTATGACCCTCCGTGCCTAGATTATGTAGCAAAATTGCATCTTTTCTTGCAGGAGCACATTTATCTCCTCCTATTGCTACTAAATAGGTGATAAAAAACCTCTTCCACCTGTCCCACCTTATAGCTGGTGTCCCGGGCTCTGGTAAGAAAGGTGGGGGTGGAGACATGCTATCTGCAGCCATTCCTGCTCTAATTGTACTTGAAGCAAATTCTGTAGCACTGATACTGCACACTAGTTTGTGTGCTAGTCTAAAATTCTACTTTTGCAGCAGTAAGCTGGAAGAAATCCTGGTTTCCTGTGTTGTGCACTTAATTTGTTGTCTTGTTCTACGGAAACCTCAATCTGTTCATACTACCAATGTGTTCACTATATTACAGAAATCCCTCTTGGACACTTTGTTCCTTGCAATGAAATGGTCCTTGGCTGATTGGGCTTGTTTTGCAAAATGAAAAAACTGCTGCTGTGTCGAGGCAATGGCAGCGCCAGTGGCAGAGGCGCAGGGACGGCAGCGGATTGTTCTGGGGGAAGGTGCCCTTGCGCTGCTCACCACAGGACCTGCCCCGCTGGAGACCGTCTCTTCCGCGGTGGGCTCGTCACTTTTAGGGCAATCCCACCCTCGTCACCACTAAACAGAACGCCATTGTTAGGCGGAAACCTGTGCAGTTCCCTCTGGGACCACTGCAAAAGATTTAGGACTACATGTGTTTGGCAGTAAACCCACTTGGTAGCAGTCTGTACCACACAGATTCACTTGGTAGCTGTGGCTGAGCAGTCAGACTTCCCTCAAGAAGAGTTAGGCAGTATGTGGAGTATACAATATAGGGCAATCTACACAGTAGAACAAGCAAACACGGAACAAGGCTTCGGTGTAAAGATATAAAGGTATTTATTTATAACAACACATCTATAACAAACACTCTGGCACTAATACGGCAAACAACTTCAATCACAATTACTATATGAAGAAAAAGATCAATCCCCCTAACAATAGTTCGACAAGTCTAGGTTCACCGGCATCACTTATTTGCAGACAGAGGTGTATGCTTTAACCTAGATGGCACTCTAGTATTCGTTAGGACGGGAGAGAAAAATAAGGCAGGTTATGAAATCAACTCGGTACCAAAAATGCAAGGCAAGTAAGGCAGGGTCTACTGCAGATCACAAAGTTCAGAGGCAAGGCCCACTCGGAGAGAGGCAAGGCGATATGTCCCAAAGTGTCTCAGTGGAAATGCTCTTCGAGTCTTCGAGTCTTTATCGCAAATTGTTATGGAAAGGTTGGACCAGTTCAGAACAGAAAGTTAAAGAATGCTTGGAGGCGACCCAATGGAAAGGCGATGATTCAGACACCTCACTCTATCCGGCAGAAAGGGAAGCCAGGCGGGCACGGTACCTTGTTTGTGGAGAGACAGCTCCGGCGGGGGCAGTTGTTCCTGGTGGTGGATGCACGTCAGGTCTTTGCCAAGAGAAGAGATGGTCTCGTCGTCGAAGGAAAGTTGAAGATCGTTGCACCAACAGGGAAGAGACCAGCCGTGGAGTGCTCCGTCACAAGGCACCACCTTTTGGTCGCGGTACAGGGGTAGTGGCTATCCAGTTGCCGAGGTGCTCTGCACGGGCAATTCGACCACTGCATCCTGAAGCGAAGAAAAAGCAAAGGTGACTGGTTGTTCCCACCAGTCAGGGGAAGAGACTCTCCGGCAGGGAGATCTCCTCTGTCGTCGGGAAGTGGTGAGTCGGTTCAGCAGGGCTCCACCGGAGGTGTCGTCATTGCAGGTCGGCTCAGCTTTACCCTCGTCGGATTCTTAGGTCCTGTGGCGACTTCTGAAGATCCAGTCCCAAAAGCCCTGCTTTTATGCAGAAAACCCCCATTCATTCAGCCTGGCTGTCAATTAAAACACACTAAGTGGTGAGCGGGGAGGCCTGTGCTCACCACTTGGGCCAATCACACCAGAGTGCGACTGGAGTTGGCAAGGCAACTCGGTCCAGGGTGCCTAAACCCCCTCCCACACCCCTGTGGTAACCCAGACAGAATGGCACCACTTTGGAGCGTCTCTGTACCGAAGCCCGCCAAAAGTGGAACAAAGGGCTCAACCTTTGGAAGGAGAGAGGAACACAGACGCCATTTTAAAAACCGAGTTCTGGCAGAAAATACCATCCGATAGACTTATTTAAGATAAGTAAACCGGTGGTATGTTAGAGATTAACGGGAAAAAGGTATTAATCTCCAACAATGGGAAGAATCCCATGGGGTTATATTCGGGGTCGAATATAACAAGTAGTTTCCACTGCCACCAGCCAAAACTCGACGAGGGGGGACGGGACAGTGCCCCCTCGAATAACAGACCCAGGAGTAATCGAATTACCCCTACTAGCACGCCCACAATAGGATGGTTTGTACTAGTTCTGTTAGTAAATTTAGGTCTAGTAAAGCCAATGGTGACTTGAGATGCCCCGGGAGACAGTAGTCAGTCCCCGGGTATGGAGTCTATGATGGAGGTCCGCTAGGACGCCCCAGTGTTACGGCACGTAGGGTGCGGTGTAACACACATAGAAAAACATATGAGACCCTATGGAGTAAAAGACCCCATAACCCATAGAACACATTAACATTCAAAGGAATTACACACATTCATGTCCAAGAGTGGGAGAAAAAGAGTCTCACTCTTGGCAGGATGGAAAAAAACAAACTCCAGAAATCCAGCAAAGCTGCTGGGGGACTCACTAGGTTAGGAAATTCAGCCTAAACAGAGAATTCTCCCTAACATCCATGAGGCGGTGGGTAAAGTTTCAAGCTCTTTATTTGTACAAGCCCTCCCGGAAACCCCCACACACTTTCTCTTTCTCCAACCGCTTCTGCTGTCACGCGATGCTCAGTTCTAATCACAACAAGGACATTGCGTGACAGTCAAGGCGGCACGAGACAAAACCAGCCTTCAATTCCCTACAATTACCTTTTGAAAACATATCAAAGCAAGCTTTTTCTCCTCATTCCTAATGTTCCTACGATAGATCTATACATTCTTGACCTGTGCTGGAACACCAGGGGTCATAACACCTTCTTATCCAACATAGAAGTAAGTAATGTATTTAAAAAAACATACTCTTATAGTTCTGCAGGAAACTTGGCTGCTCCAAATTCCTGCCCTTGACGGATATGCAGTTGCATGCTAACCTGCACGAAAGGGTATCTCAGCAAGGCCATTTGGTAGTTTATTACGATGATCAAAACATGGACCCCGATATCGCTAATCTCCTCTCACTCTCCATTATTTGGCATCCTGATAACCCATGTCAAGTTAAAACTTGCCATTACATGGGACATTGTGATACGCAATATTTATTGGCACATAGGCATGAGTCCCTTGAGTATCTTTACAGATATAATCAGTCTCCATATGATTACTTGGCTCGAGCACAGTGCCTTGGGTCAAATAATCATAATGGGTGACTGAAATGCCCGATGTCTGCCCCTTTCACCTCCGACTGGATCATCTAATTATCACTCGATGAACCATGATCTTGGCAACATTTGGTTAAAGAGGCTTGAAAGTGTAGGGTTGGTAATGCTTAATGGCTCGATTATAGACGATATACCACACCAACCCTCCTGGACTAATGGTACCACTCATTCAACTTTAGACTACATGTTTACCACTCTCCTTATTTTTGATGACTGCATAAAGCTGGCGCTATGCAAAAATAATCTTAGCGATCAAAGTTATATATCTTCCATATTTTCATTTTCATCTTTTCGTTTTCATTCAACCCACACTTCTTCTCCCTCACTGGCGATTAATCAAGCGGCAATCGTCTACGATGGAATCCAACCCGACAGCGGAATGTCAATCTGAAAGCCCATTATTAAATTAATCATACATCATTAGATTGGCAATTTGAATCTATGCTATCTGCCGTACATAACAAAGATACACATGCTTTTTGGTCCTTAATGAATAATCTGAATTGCACCCAATCTGAATTTACAACTGCTTCAATTTCGGAGCTTCAGTGGATCACACATTTTGAAACACTTCTTGCTGGACCAACAACCTTCAGGAAATCTCCACTAGCAATCCAATACAACCAAAATGAAGATTGGATTTTAACCTTTGACTATGAAACAATGCTCCAAATTATCGAACACGTTAGTCCATCACGTGTACCTGGTGCCAACATCCTAACCAATATCCTTTACAAAGGAGATCCGGCAACATGGGCCACCATTCTAGCTATACTCTTCACTAATATACTAAAGACACAATCACTTCCTCTGTATTGGACCACTGCCCACATTTTTCAAATTTACAAGAGAGGTTAACACTCTGATCCGGCTAATTATCGTCCAATATCTATCTTAGACGCTGATAGTAAAATCTTCTCACCTATAATGATTGACCATCTCGAAGCATGGCAATCTGCTGCTGGCCTGATCACAAAGTGGCAAACAGGATTTAGGAAAAATCATAATACTGCAATAAAACCCTTCTATCTGAATTATGCAGTAAGGAAAAAGAGCCCTTATTTGTGGCTACGATAGATCTTTCAGCTGCCTTTGATGCAGGTAATCAAAAGACAATTTGGACCAAATTACACAGATGGGGAATTTCTTCTGGTCTTCTTCGTCTAATAATAGCCTCTCACACCAACACATACATAAAAATCCAATTAGATCATGCCGGCACCTTATCCCAAAAAATGAAAACTACCAAACGAGTAAGCCAAGGTTGCATACTTGCAGCATGCTTATTCAATCGAGATCTATGTGACATAGTAACTTTTTAAAATAAAGCATCTCTTTATACCCCGTAAATCAGCAATCCGAAAGTTAACTGGTTAGCCTACGCAGATGATTTCCTTATTTTTGACACCACTCCAATAGGATTACAGCGTTTACTTAAAGTGTTTGTTGAATTCACAGTAGTTCATGGTTTTCAAATAAACTCGATCAAAACAAAAGTTAAGCCCTGCATAATTAAACCCAACAAAATCCTAGACTGAGTGATAAACTTCAAATACTTAGGATTCCCGGTTTATGCATGAGAATCTCAAGTCAGCACTTAAAGAATGGTAGTTTTCCCATGGAGCGGATATAGGCAACCAGCTATTGCATGTTGATTCTAAATATGGGAGATATATAATTATCCCAATCGTAAAATTTTACGAGGGAAAACTAATTCAGAAACTTTTATATGGCATAGAAATATTGCCAAACTGGGTTCTTGACTTACTCCCTCAGATTGAGGACAACCTGTGAAGACACATATTTTGTGTTCCCAATGGCACTCCGGTCGCCATCATGCAATATGTCCTTCATTCTTTAAAATCTAGCGTGCAATGGGCACATTTGTCTCTTTATCATAAAGTTATGTTGTCTGGAATTAGTTCTATTCTTCATACAGATCTCAAAGACATCCAACAAACAAAGGTGCTAGCCATCTAAGTCAGGTAGACCTTTTTCCAGAAGGATGTTTGTCCAAGCTCTCAGATTTAGGTCTTTCACTTAGAGAGTTATTAACAAATCCAGACAATGTTAAAAACATTCTTTACAGACATTATTGGGCAACAACAATCAATACCACCCATTCCTATGTTTCACTAAAGCATTTAGAAACATATTATAAAGCTGCTAAAATAATTGCACCCTTCTTAACTATCTATCCTCATCGTTCAATCAGACAAACTTTTAATTCACTTTCGTTGGAACTTAATTTCAACTAGGGAAATTCTCTCTCGCTACGACCCCACAGCTGTCCAAATTACGACTTGCCACTTTTGTAATATCCCTTTGTAGTGGAGACATTAGAACACGTATGTTGCTGTGCAGCTCACTCTAAAAAACGAGAATTCCATTTTAATCATTTTATCGTATATTGTACTGTAGATTTCAGCAAAGTGTTCTGGCAACTTTGCTTAGCTGGTCGCACAACCTCATTAGTTATTGACATCACAGGCGAATTGAGATCTTTGCAACTTGAATGAATTACTGTTCAATTCCCTTCAGCACATTTTTCTCATGTCTTGGGAGGATAGCTCAGTGGCAACGTGCTCGCTTTGGAAGCAAGACAACACAGAGCAACACATGTTTGATCCCTGGGTTTGCGCTTAGAAACCTCTGGGTATTAAGCACGTAGTAAAGAACTACTTACAATTATGAAATTCATTTTTTTTATTTGATATGTATGTAGGGTTCGAATGTATTATTTTACGTTCTGCTGATTTTCTTCTTTCTTAAATATATCTGTTATTATTATTCGTCCATGAATTACTCATCAAAAGCTACATGACAACAAGATATACATGTACTTTTTAAATGTTTTATTCACTATTTTTCCGACACTTTATATTTGTATGTACATCTTGTCAAAAGTTAGATGGTAACCAAATGACTACAAAAAAGGCTCTTGACTGGCAACAGCACAGTGTACAGCACCACATTCCCCTGCCAATAGAAGAGAAAGTGCTGTGAGACATACTGTATCAGGGGCCATCCGTCAAAAGTAATCACACTAAAGAAAAGTAATCCACAAAAGGAGTGTACACCAGGCAAGAAGTAATGCATGTTTATTGGGCCCAGACAGGTGGGAGACATGGTTCAGACAGCCCCATGGAACTGAACAAAATTAAAAGAGCTCTCGACGCCGCCCACTGCGGCTATACTTTTATACACAAATTACTAAATTAACATATAACATTTTAGTTACATTTTCAGAGCAGCTCACAGGAGCTGATTAGTGGAAACCTTATTATCAACAATAGCGTGCAGCTCTTCATTCTCAGCTGCTTACAACATGCTTTCCTATCGTGGGCCTATACAACATGGCCATTCTACAGTACATGTATTGCTCATACAGCCCTCTACCCCAATACTCCATAGGACGCCCACACCCCTATCCCTATCCCTGCGTTGCACCAGCTTCCTCATTACTAAACATGTTATACACCCTCCTACCCATTTCCCTGAGTGACCTTTTGCACTGCGCCAGCTCCCATGTACAGCCACACTTATAGCTATACCAGCTGCACCATGCACAATGATGCCACCACTCCTGACGTTACCACGTTACCTGGGTAATGGGTACATGCACCGCCTTTCACAGCACTGGATCTGGACCCTTACAATATTTCCCACATCGATCGTTCTATCGATTGATACATCGTTTTCCATCAGTTCCCTGCCTTTTGGAATTGGCTGCTGCTTGAACCCCTGGTACCAACAGTGACACGAAAAATGTAGACACCTTGCTGAACAGGTGAAACTCTGGTGGAATGGCTGCCAGTCTATTAGATGATGTTAGGGACCAATAGTTGTTGTGCTTGCAAATCCTATGCAGGTTCAAAGAACAGCCAATCATGTGTGCCTCCCCTGCTCAATGCGTAAATATTATGTAAGTCTTTATTCAAAAGTGCAGGATGATCTGCAAAAGAAATCAATTCCGCGCAGGATAGCAAAGGGGTGGAGCTATGCACTGTTACTAGGGAGAAAAGACTGCCCCAGTCCGAGCGAAGCTGGTGTATGCCGGGGTCCCACACAGTGACCAAACGTCCATGAGCGCTGCCATCCCTTTCCTCAATGTTGGGAACGGCATCACCTTTTTTGCCCTTTTGTGTTTCCCAAGTGGATCGAACCATTGTATCTGAAACTTAAACAATATTGTGTGAGTTCTCTTATGCGTAAAGGTTGTTTATTTTTACCTATCCATGTTAGGGCCCGAACATGCTCATTCTAAAATATTTAACAGTTATTATTCATATGTTTCACCACATTTTATTCAAACCCTACCAGTCCTTCTTCCCTACACTGAAACATTCCTTTCTCCCTTCCGTCATCATGGAAACCACTCCCAAACCCCCCATGAGCATTATTGTTCTGGTATGGCACCATGCTATACTATGCCCTGTGACATTGGAGCACGCTAGTCTGCTGTGGGTTGTGAACAGTTGTTCCCCCCTTCTCGCCCCCTTTGTAATATATTCCAATAATATGTGTTTTGTGGCCTCTGCATTCACCATTTTTGTAATTTTCATATAATTATCAGTATACACTTCCCCCCCGGCATCTTTCCAGTGGACGGCAACTTTATGTCCCTGGAACAGACATCTTGTTTTGCACAAGGCCAAATGCATCAGACATCCCCCCACCTGAACTGGTACCAATTGAGGGCGAAAGAGCATGTGTGCCCCTGTAACGTTTGTGAACCCATGTGGTCCTTTTAATTAAGATAACACATTGTATGATGGATAGGGTGGAGAATAACTCTCACACCAAACAAGAAGACCGACTTAGGAAGTTGGCAAAAAGTTCTGTTTGAATATCAATTGTCTAAACCAGGGAGAACAATGACATCAACGGACGTCGCAAAGCACAATCTGAACACAATTCATAAAAAATCACATGTATATAGTAAAAATTCATCATACATGATGTCATGCTACTTGTCAAACTATAAAAACATACAGGGGATTGTGGTTGGCTCAAGGGGAACATCTAAGTATGCTTTCTATATGGAATAGGATCATGATTGGGTTTTGTCTGCTCTTAGCCTTTGATATCAGGGCAAGCAGTGTTAGAGTTTCGGATTATTCTTTGCTGTGTCATTCACACAGCTATCAATCCTCCTTTCTTCACGGGTTGAGCTTACTAAAATCGTGGCATCGATTATCCATATTCTACACATATATATATATTGGTGGCACCGCCTGCAGTCTATTCACTCTGTATAGTCAGCCTTTTATGATTACTTAGTCTACTTGTGTTACGGGATCTGTACAGTTACAAAACGACTTACATTTCTACAGTGTTACTTCATACATGCAATTATTATTCCGCACATGAAAGTCTTCTCGATTCTTCACTTCGCCATCAGATTCTTCATTATCTGTGCATTCTCTTCCTTGGTCTTCCTTCTAAGTGTGTCACTCTCATTTCTTGTGATGCCACCAACCATCCCTTACATCGTCACACTCCTTTGGGGATCTCCCTCAGGAGACCATCATCCTTTTGGGGATACATCATATAGGGTTTTCTCAGTGGATACCTTGTCTCAAAGGCTCTTTGCGGCATAGGTACCATTACTGGCGATGCACATGTAGCAAATTCCGGTTTCCAACATATAAGCAGAATAGGGGTGGTACTCCCTGCATAGGCGGTCTGCTGCTCCTCTACATGTGGAATGAGAGAGCACACATAACAGGTGCCATTGGCCCTCTCTCGCCCCACCGCTCTCATATGGTCGTACAATATGTTGCCATACTCTGTGCCATGTCCACCACGGATGCCATCTTCAAATAATTCAGAATTAAACACTTCTCTTTTATGTTGCATTTCTAATTATTACTCCTACTCCCCTTTGAGATAAAAAACAAATCAAAATAAAAACAAAAGACACAAACACTACATAAACACAATCTATGCAACCCCTTCTCTTTTCCTGCTACTTCAACTTGCTGCAACTCCTTTGGACCACTCACTGGTCTTCTATAAAGGCAGAATTAAGATGTAAATCTCTTACTCAGTTGGGTAACAGCTTGTATCAGTCGGCCCCCATTTCTTTTCCTAAAAAGGGAGCGCCAGCCTTGTCCCGGTGGTCGTTTGTCAGATGTATTGATGGACGCCTCTAAGCCACTTTCACTGCTGCTGGGGTGCAGTATGTCACTGTATAAGGTCCAGTAAAGTTCCGGACCAACACCTTCTCGACTGGGTAAAGAGGGAACTGTGCTGCAAATGAGTCAGTCTCTTGTGCTGGCGATTGTCTGTGCTTGATATCTGTGCTTGATAACGGGATGGCAGCCTGCCTTGATGTGGTTGTGTCTGGCGTGAAATATAGGTCAGAGATTTTGGGAGATAATTTAAATACAGCCTAAATTCTTCTCTGAGATGCTGCACATTACTGTTAGAATCTGAAATTGTACTTGTAGGAGTAAGATGTGCATGCATTTTCTTGCCAGTCACATTTTGTGCAGAGTCAAATGATGATCTGGGAATCGGGCAGTGCAAACAAAGCAAGAGGCAGACAGTAGAGCCAGTCCTCACCTAGTGTTTCAAACAGCTTGGCAAGTTGCTCTTTAAGCAGGTAATTTAGGCACTCTACAAGTCTGTTAGCTTGAGGATGGTAAGCAGAGCACAGTTTGTGCTTTATTCCCAATACAGAGGTTATCTCCTTAAAGAGGTCATTGGCAAAGTGCCTTATGGAAAACTGGTGTTTTGGAACCTAAACCCATGACACATGTTTCTGGTAAAATACTATGAGTCTGGGTGCATTGGGAAGGAGAAGAACACATTCTTCAAATCAATAATTGGGAAGCATGTCGCTTCTGTGAGTATGCTACACATAGTGGTTGGATTTGGCACTACTGGAAGCTCTGCTTCCACTATGTAGTTCAGGGGGTGGAGATATTAAATAAAACTCCAAGCCCCACCTTTTGATTTCTTGACAGAATAAATGGATGTGATGCGTGGGGATTCTGACCTTTTTATTATGCCTTGCCACCATAATGCGTGGAGTATGCCATATATTCCCTTGTCTGCTTCACGCGACAGTGGGTATTTTATACAGGTCACCCCTGCTCCTTCAATATCCCTACATCAGAGGGCTCAATGGTCCATAGTACCCTTGGTACCTTTTTCAAATCTTCCCGCTAGTTGGCTGATAGTGCACACACTATATGCATCCTCTGGGGGGCATGTCTCTCTTATATATTCCACATGGGAGGCATATCTGAAATACCATCTCCCCCTCATCATCCTCTGTAAATAGTTCTTCATCTGTCAAATCTGTTAATCTTAATGTCAGGTCACTGTATAGGACCATGCGTCACTCTGTACCTTCTTCGTCTGTCCCATATACATTGACCATGTCCTTCCTTGTGAGTGCTGCATCTAAATGTATGCTGAGTGTTGTTCCAGGTCCCATTTCTTTGTGCACTGCAGGTCCAAACAAAAACCTGTGGACAATCAAATTACCTTGTCTTTCATTCTGGGTACCAAGCCTAACAATATTAGTACCCCATAAAGGAATAACTCAGGTTGATGCATTGAACTTTTCAGGGTGCTGTGTGTGGAGAATGCTTGCATGAGTGCTGTGACCCACTTGTAGAAAATGCCAGGTGGTGAGCATACAGTGCCCTTCTCCAAGAAAGTAATTGTCATATTCAATTGATGGGCATGACTTTTGAGTACAACAGGGTCACTACGATTTGCTATGTGCCTATTGTGAGTGGCAAGTCTACTATAATAGGAACTGTTACAACAGCCCCAGAACATCCCTGTTTGTCCATTACTTTTCCTGAAAAGGGAAACAGCCTCCTTAATACAGGATTTGGTTGCTCCTGTGTTGCTCCCGTGTTGACCAAAAATGAGAAATCTTTTTGGCCAATTTGACTGTCTCAGGTTTCTCTTCATGGTGTTCAGTTCTCAAAAGGATTGCGCACACATGTGTCCTCTGTGGGCTGCCCTATTGGGTGTTTGTGCCTGATCCAGTAAATAGGAACAGGTTACTCCGAGCAATGTGCGCCTGTATAGTGTGGCACTGTTTTCGGAGCTAACAATGTGCTATCTCCCTGTGTGCACATGTGTGCTTGAGCCTGTAAGGCATTCTGTGGTACTGTTGCTTGCTGTTGAGAGTGTCTCAGTGGTTTCTGAGCAACAACAGGCCCTGCAGGTTGAAATGTCTGTGTGAAGGGCACCTGCTGTAATTACATAGGTTGGGTCTGTGGCTGCATGCATTGCACATACACCTGAGACCTCACCTGCCCCCCTTGGCCACAATACAGCAGTTGTCCATGTGGGCATATCGTGCAAAGTGTCCCCTCTGTCCACACACAATACATGGTCCTGCAAATCTGTGTCCCACTCTTCCAAAGCCATACCCCCTCCCACTCTGTGCATATCCTCTGCCTTGTTGATAATATCCCATCTGTGGGTAGTATCCCCCTTGTTGATAATTCCCTAGTGGCTGATATGCCCCCATTGGGGCTATCCTCCCTGCTGCTGGAACCCACCTCCATGCTGTGGATATACCCCTCCCTGCTGCACAAGCACTACTGGAACCCCCCTTGTGGGGTGGGAGATGCTTCAAGTTTCCCTGGAACAATGTTTGGATATTTTTGCAATTTCTTTTGCACCAATATCGCCTCTGCCTTTACTGAATTATCTACTGTGTCCCGCCCTCTTTCCTGTTTCCTCTTGCACAAGTGTACAATGTTCAATCCCAAGCACCCTCTCTTAGGATGCTGGCACATCCATGGGGAGACCCCTGAACCATATGTGAAAGAATATGAGTATGTTTACTTCCCATGCTTGTCGTGTCTCTAACGTCCGCTTCTCCTGTATCAGTGTATGTATTGGGCAGGGTCTTCATCTGGTTTCATTTTGCGTGCCAAAATGGCCTGCATATCTGATTTGTCTGAGAACATAGTCCTCAATACTTTCCTCATGTGTGCGCAGCAGTTATTGAAGGACTCACCGTTGTGAATGTTACTACTCATTTTAACGCTGTCATATCTAGTCTGCTCATGAATGCATTCTTCAACAGTTTTTACAATGTGTTATGACAAATTTGCAATAAGGTATACATCTCAAATGTAGAACAGTAGTAATTAGGTACAAACATGTATTTCATAATGTGTCCCAACACGTTTTGAGAATGATCTCTCTTCATCAGGTGTAATCTTTCTACAAAATAATCATACAAAAAATTCCATAAGTATAAATTAATTACTTTCATATAAATAGTTTCATCACTTGATGGTCATGTGAAATAATTCAAAGGACATGAAGGTAGACCCTCTGCCGGTTTGTTGATAGTGATTCGTTCCAGAAGGGGATTATCCGTAAAATCAACATTAGTGGCAACAGTCTTGACCCAAGCAGTTCTTATAGAATGGTCGAAATGGAATACAACGGGAGAACAGGCAACACCCTCTACAATTCTATTAATTAATTTCTATTGGAATCCTGCTGCAACGAATGATGAGGCCTATTTGCAATCAATTGGAAAGATCATGGAAAACGCAAATTTAATGCAGATAATTGACTATATCATCTTCACCGGCGGCCTGAATGCAATATATGAAGCAAAAGAGCATCTATGGAAAACAAGTCAGATGACTTTACCCTCCTATAAAAGAGGAAAAAATGGATACATCTAATGGATGCCTTTGATCTTCACAATCTCCAAAGCATACGTGATCAGCAGCACGCTCTTGTCCTGTCTTGGGAACGAAACGGACAAGGGAGGACGATCGATCATACGGTTGTTTCAAGGGTTACTTATCGAAAAGTTCGAAGTCAAAAGAACTCTAAATAGCAATCACAATTTGCTACTCACAAGGTGGGAATCCATCCAGAAACCTCAAGAAACCATGACAGTGGATTTGGAGCTAGACAATGGGAAAAATCGACTACTTCTAAACGAAAAAGCTATCCAAAAGTTAACAGAAAGGTATCAGATCCAGGTAGAAAAGGTCATAAACCATCAAATAACCGACCTTGACTACTACCCACTGTTAGAAATTTTCAAGATAAGCAAGAAAAAAGGAACAGTGTCTCAACAACTGAAAGTACACACCTACGATGCCCAATTAGTGGCAAAAGGACGAATTGTCAGGACACTCAAAAGACAAGTAAAAAAGAGGAGCGACACACTGATAGTGGGGAAAATGAAGCAGGAAGTACGAAGTTACAGAGCATGGGTACGAAATCACAGACATACTTTATATCAAAGGGATACCGAAGACATGCTCCGTGCACTGTCTGGGAAAGAATCAAGAGAATTCTGGACAATGATTCATACAACCAGAGTTGAACCCAGAGGGAGGTTGCAAAATGGCGTGGGGGAAGAAATGTCGGTAACCCACTTTAAGGAATTATATAAATCAGAAGCCACTATCGTTAACACTGACGCCAAAAAACAAGGGCAATGGAGGATAACATCTGCCATAGAGGAAATTGAATTAAAGATAAAGAAATTGAACAATTCTCGGGCCTCCAGCCATGATGGAATAACAAACTTTGAACTGAAGCAGCATTCGGAGTCCTGGGCACCATTTATTAGTACAATCTTAGCATCGAACAACTGTAGATGTTGCCATTTACCCACTCAAGTAGAGACAAGAAGACATTTACTACTTGAATGTTTGGGCCTGGAGGTAAAGAGACTTACCTGGTTGGGCCACTTCTTCAGGTATCTCCACTTTTACAGTGAGGATGACTTGTGGACGCGTTTAATGAGTGGGGAAAATACTAATTGGGTGATCACTGTGGTGTTTTTTTTTGGCCAACTGGGTTTGGAGGAGAAGTCAGGGTCTTTGATTGAACCATTTATGAAAATCAACAGGAAAACCTTGGCCTTTTGAAATAGAGATCTGGGAAACGAGGATGGTTCAAATTGATGGATTTTTCCGTCCATATACCTATTCTTTTCATTTTCCACTCCGACAACTCATCATTTCCTCTCCTCCAAGCTGTCTCCCCACATCTTTTCTGTTCACCTGTTCTTCTTCTTACATGCACAACTTCTTTGGCAGAAGAGCATTATTCCAATTGTAAAAATTGTTTTGTACAATTAAATCAAATAAAAAAAATAAATAGGTTCAACTTATACTAACCTAGAGATTGGATGACTACTTTTGTTGAAATATTTTCATTGATGGTCATAAAAAAATCACTTCTCTTTTGTCTCATTCTTATATAGAGTAATGTGCAAATTATTCTACCAAATGAATGTTTAAATAAGGTTCTGCCATTGTTAGACCATAAGTGTTGAGCTCTTAATGAAATTAATCATTTGATGACATAGGAAATGATTTTCTCTTACTGGATAATGGGATAGAGTCATGCACTACTCTTACTCCTAGATACTTTACTTTACATCATTTATACCACACATCCTTGGACCCTCGGGCGTTAGGGCGCAAACATAACAAAACCCTAATGTAGAGCCAGAAAATGTGAATCAGAGTGGAATTTCCAGTTTTTTCTTGAAACTAGTAAGCAGAGGACGTGTAACGCTCACCTGATTCCCGCAGAGGCGCCGGTCTTGACTGGGTGAATGCGGTATCTGCAAAGGTGATGTGTAACACACGGTTGGCTCTTTGGGCTGGACCTCTGTGCACTGTATGTCTGACTCGAAGAGTTAGATGTCTGCAGATAGAAAATATGGGATTAATGAACTGGGGTTATTGGGTGCCTCTCTCCTCTTCCCTTTCTCTTCTCCTGTAGAACCCCAAAGGTTAACACCCTCACCTTAGGTAAGTGAACGCCGAGCTCTCCATCTGCCTCGGGGAAGGGTGCCGTAACCAGTTTCTTCACTGGATAAGGGTGCAGGCCTCTTGACCTCAGAGGACTGCTGTCCGTCGTTAACTGCACGAACGGTAAGTTCTGGGCACTTCAAATGTCTTAAAAGTCTTTTGTAATGATATCTCTTGTTTTGCAGGGTTCCGGCGATGGCGGATGGCGGGCTGAAGAGAATTGAGGATCGAACCCGCGTGAGGAATAGAAGCGCCTGGAAGCACGTAAGTAAGCGCTTGTAGCCTGCTTCACGATGCGCACTAACTGTCCCTTTTATCTTGCAGGTACAAATTCGGAGCTTTAGAGAAGCTGAAGGGTGCTGGAATACCCACTGGATTCGGCGTGGGAAGGAGTAATGGCACGTGAGTAATAAAGTTGCCCAATGTCTTTAAACGCACCTTCTTTTGTCTTTCAGATGCGGGAGGCAGCGCCGAAGGCCTCCGGAGCGTGCGAAGAGCTGGTAAGCTTTTGTCTTTCAGATGCCGGAATGCAGTGCGAAGACCTCCGGAGCATGCAAAGAGTAGGTAAGCCTTTGTCTTTCAGATGCCGGAATGCAGCGCGAGGCGTTGGTGACAACCGATGGACCAGGTAAGAGATGCACTGCCACTGAAGACCGTAGTGCTAACCTGTCCTTTCTTTGTCTTTACAGGTGCTGCTGAAGACTGGATTCCAGGATGGTAAGCCTTTGTTCCCTTAGGCCCAGGATCAGAAGCAGAAGACACGATGAGCGTTCTGCTGCAGAGAATGCAGAATAACGCAAAGCAAGATTCATCCATCGGGTGTGGTTTAAATAGCCTCCTGTAGTGCTTAGGTGTCTCCTTCCACAGCCACGCCTAGGTAAGAAAAGAGTTCCTGCTTTCCAGATGAGTTCCAGTGTTCTGAACCTAGGGAGTGTCTCCTGCCCCACCCAACAGGAAAAATAGTCCCAAACAGAAGAGGATCAGGGGTTCAACTGGCAGGTAAGTAAGCAGCATGGTCTGCTGCAGGTAAGTCCACCCAAGCATTATGAGCCCGGCGCTTCCAGCGCTGGGACTGGGCATCTTTATGAGCCTGGTGCCACTGGCGCCAGGACAGGGTCCAAAAGGTCCCAATTGGGACTGGCTGGCACTCAGAACCGGGGTTATGGGTCTGCTTCCAAGGGAGTCGGGCAAGTCCTGATCTTTTGGAAGCAGAGATCATGACAGGACGATCCCGCAGATCTGGAGGAAGAGCATTCCAGGCTGCCGGGGCTGCAGTAGAAAAGGCTCCCTTTTCCATCTTTTTAGATTTGCTTCTAGGAATGTTCATTAGGTTCTGGAAGCTGGATCTAAGGGGATGGCTGTTCGATTTCTTTGAAATCAAGCCTTGAAGGTAATTCAGCATTAAGCCAAGCCTGCATTTCACAGTTATTGTTAATAACAAAAATAGGATTCGGGATGCTACGGGGAGCCAATGAAAGGACCATCTTGCTTGAGAAACATGATCACGGCGGGTCAATCCAACTACTATTCTGACAGCCCCATTTTGCACCACTTGAAGTCTATTAATAGTATTTTTGCTAGGTCCAATGAGGAGGCTGCCACAATAGTCCATCTTTGATCCCATAATAGCTCTAGCTAGGGTCTTGGCATTTGCTTGAGTGATGAAAGGGTGCAAATGAGCAAGCAGTTTAATAAAGTAGATTGCCGAGGAAACCAGACTACTCACGTGAGCTTGCATATCTAGACATTGGTCGAATACTACACCTAGATTTTTTACTTTCTTCTGTGGTTTTATGATAACATCACCACAATGAAATTCAGATTAACATGATCCTAGCTTCTTGATCATAGATTGTGTACCAATCAACATTAATTCAGTTTTATCCCTGTTGAGGGCTAGGTTGTTTTCTATCATCCACTCTTCCACTAGGGAATAAACTCTGTTGAGTTCCTCCTCATCGCAAGAATGGGAGCCTTCCAAAGGGACGACACTGAATGTCATCAGCGTAATTGATGAACAGCACTCCCTCTTGTTCTAAGGTGTTAAAAAATGGGGAAGTAAAGATGTTATAGATACAAGGGGACAGGCAGGCCCCATGGGGCACTCCAAATGATACAGTCACAGGGTCTGCTGTTGCCTAATCTAAGACACGGCTGATTCGGTTGCCATGAAACGAGGTGGTCCATTGAATTGCTTCAGGCAAAAAGTTAGCTACTTCCCCTAGCCTGTCAGCCAAGATGGCATGATCGACCAAGTCGAATGCCGCTGACAGGTCTAGGAGCATGAGCATGGAGGCTGCACCCTTATCCATTCTTTCCAAAAGTCTTGATTTTAATTCTAGTAAAGCGGTCTCTGTACCAAAACCCTTTCGAAATCCAGATTGACGAAGTCTTAAAATAGGATAAAAATCAAGATGTTGGGAGATTTGATTATAAGCCTCACAATCTATGATTTTGAGTAGAAAAGGAATATTCCTTATTGGCCTATAATCCAAGGGATTGTCAGTAGCCATGCCTGGTTTTTTCAGGATTGGTGAGACTCAAGCTTGCTTGATATTTTATTTTATTTTGGATTTGTAGAGCGCACTACAGCCCACAGGCATCGAGGCACTATAAAGGATACTTAAGAAGGCTTGCTTGAGGGTTAAAATAAGCAGCCCAAAAATAAAGCTTCAATACAGTTGCTTACATGGTTATATTACATATTACAGAATACTGCATAGCATAGTGTGTCATAGTCAGTGGTTGATGAGAAGTAACATATGCAAAGTAGGGCTCATAGGGATAAGCCCTTTCAGACAAAGAGCCTAATTTTTAAAGCCTTGCGGGAGGCAGCATGAGATTCGATTGATCTGATCTGGTCTGGGAGGTTGTTCCAGAGGGTAGCAGCCAGTGTTGCGAAACTCGATCCTCCAGCACGCACTCTACGAGTGTGAGGAACCGTAATATTGTAATATTGGAAGGTACTTGGCCTTCTGAGTATGAGGCATTAATAAAGTTGCAAATAGCCTCCAAGAGAGGCATAGGGCAGGTTTTTATGATTAAAGCGGCACATGGGTCTTCCCTACAACATGTAGTTTAAAGTTGTTCAATAACACGGGACAGATCCGGCACTAATATATAATTTAAGTGAAATTGAGGTATCAATGGACATCTTACAGAAAAAGCCTTCTCTGTGATGGTCTGCGATATGGCCTTTTTTTGGGATATATTTTCTCTGATGGTAGAAAGTTTATTTTGCATACAGTGCTGTATATCTTGGCACCAAGAGGCACCTGTCTTTATAGAGTGAACTTTGGGTTTAATGCCAGTTTTGTTTTCTTTAAAAAATGTAAAAAGTTCTTTAATATTAGAGTTGGCATTTGTTATTCTACTGTTGTGAAAGGATTTTTTTGCCATCACAATCGCTAGCTTATAGGCTTTAGCCATTGCTTTGTATGTGGCCAGATGCTCAGCGAGAGGGTTTTTTCCAAGTATAATATGACTTCGTCATCAGAGATTTACTCTTTTGTAGTTCTGGTGTGAACCAAGCTCTACTGGTTCTTTCAACTATGGTTTTACGTTGTTTTAGGGGTGCCAATATGCTAGTAATATAACTTGCGTTAGCAGTGACTGTAACCCTGGAGCTAACAACGGCAAAATCTTCTCCTTGGTCATAAGTTTGGTATTTCTAACCTGAGGGCCCGACATGCGTGTACATTTATTCTTAGATGGAAACTTCGCTCTGATAGTAAAGGGGATACACCAGTGTTCAGACCATGGGCATGATAGTATGTCGATGACCCTACACTCAATGTTATTAGTAGAGATCCAATCGAGGGTGTGGCCCAAAAGATGTGTGGGGGCTTGAACCCTCTACTAAGGGATACCTACACCACTGAGTGGAGAGGGCCATTGGTCTTGTCAACATACTCAATTTAGCTTCACTACCCACAAGCAAGGTGAGTGGCTTTTGTTTGGGATTATTAAAAACATCTTGACTAGACATAGGGCCTCATTACGACCCAGGCGGTAAGTTACCGCCTGGGCTGTGACTTTACCACCATGGCGTAAACTACGTTTACGCCATGGTGGTAGGCGGACTTACCGCCCCATTCCAACCTTGGCGGGGCGGTAAATCCCCATTTTCCCATTTTCCCTTCCCCATTCCCATTTTGCCCCATAATGGGAGTGGGGAAGGCGTTAATTACGCCACCGTAAATTACGGTGGCGTAATTAACTCCATGGTCCCTTAGCGCCATGGATTTTAACACCTGCTAAAAGCAGGTATTAAGTCCGCCATGGCGCTAAGGGACCTCGTACTCAGGCGGTAAGGGTCGGCGCTGTTTACGCCGCCGTAAAACCCTTACCGCCTGAGTCGTAATTAGGCCCATAATGTTACATAAGGAATTCTCTGTCTCCCAGGAACCTAGAAACCTCGGAAGCAGTTAGCATGAACGACATTGATACATTCCCATAAGATGTATTATGGAATGTTAAGGTATGAATTTCTTGCTATAGATTGGGTGGGATCCAGGAAATAGCGAACGTTTCTATAATTTCATATTGCATCAATTGATTCATGTCATTTAGAGCTCAACACCAATGGTCTAGCAATGACAGGGTTATGATTGCATTGTTTATCTGTTTGTTTACAAAGACTTCCACCTCTTTGTTGACAGATAGTTAGACTAATCCGACGTGTTGCCTACCTGGTCTTCGGGAGCTGCTAGCAGAGAAGAGAAGTTCACCTGACACACTCTCGATATGCCTACCACAGAGGCAACAAGAGAACGCGGCAGGGAAACCCTCGAAGTACAGGAGGAATCGGGATCGTCTCTAGTGAGCGCTGATAAGTCCCGTTAATGCTGGAAGGTGTGAAGCTAGATGACCCTCTAATTCACTGGATTGATTCTATAATGAAAAAGCAGGGTTAGTATGGAGAAAATGATAATGTGCCTGAAATTATAATCGGATAAAGCTGATACCTTTACTGTGAGCAGGAATAGCCGTGCAGAGTCAAGACGGAATGGGTATCTTGAATGCAAGATATGCGCTCAACTCCTTCAGAAACAAGGAATGGGAAGGATAAAACTGGAGAGCAAAGAGATAGTTATCTGTAGTTAGTCGACATAAGGTGTCCACCTACCAAGGTCACAAAGGAAGAAGTCTGCGACGTAAGCGGATGGAATGCTGGGTAATGTAGTTTTGGAAATGCAAGTTTTCTTCGATCAAGGAAGTGAAAACAAACGTGAGGAAAAAGATAGCTGGAAATAGCGGGTCGAATTCAAATGAGGACGAGGGGTTGTAAACACCTATGTTCTGAATGGGGGTCCACTGGCTATCAATCAAAGAGAAGCTTGTATCGAAAGTTGATAGACGAGCCGAAGAGGATTACCTGGAAACACAAAGGTAAGAGGAATGAGGGTTGGGAGAGACCGGATTAAAGGTAAGGATTCCGATTGAATAGCAAGTATGAATTACTTGATTACTCACGTAGCGCAACCACCTAAAGCAGTAGCAACGCACTGCAGTCCTGGCTCCTGCAACATAAGTACTGTTTCCGGGCATGAGGGAGGAGTCTCCCGTGTGACATTCGGCAGTACTGGAACGATACTCTGAGTATGGGGCGCCATCTTGGGAGAACTCGGGTAGACTGAGGATAAGTGGCGCCAGCGATGCCACAAAGACCAGGTCCGTCGACCCTTCGTAACAGACAGAACCTTAATTAAACATTAATTTAGTGGAGTGATTTGTACATAACTCTACATAAGTATGTGACAAAAGAGAAACAATTTTTTATGACCATCAAGTGATGAAATGATTCCAATGAATGAAGTGATCCTACATCCAATCTATAAGTAAGTATGATATGATATGATATGATATATGATATGATATGACATTTTATTTATAGGTTTGCCTACACACAAGTGTTTCAAGGCACAGCGAGGCAGGGGAGGGGAGCATGGGGGACATGATAACGATATTACTAGGCCCAGTGATATTCAGATTGTGTAAATGCAGGGGAAAGGAAAGGGGAGAAGTGCCAGGGGAAAGGGATGAGGAGCAAGTGCAGGGCATAGGACCAAAACATCAAAAAACAAGAAGTGCGGCCAGCAGGTTGCAGTGCAAGGGTTCAAGTGAATACAGCAAGTGTTAGATAGTGCAGGTAAGGGGACTTTGGGGTTGCAGAACAGACCCAAGTGCAGGGGTTGCCAGGAGGCAGTGTGGGTGTGCAACTGGGAGGGCAGGGATCTGGGCCCATGGTTCAGAGGATAGCCAGGTATCCAGTGCAGAATCAGACAGAAGATCAGCAGGGAAGAGGAGGAGAGAAGGCAGAAGCAAAGAGGAAAGTCTTGAGCTGCTTCCGGAACCAGAGATGCTTCTGATCAAGTTTCAGAGAGGCAGGTAGGCTGTACCAGAGGGAGGCACCAGCCAAAGAGAGAGATCTGTCCCCAGCTCGTTGCTTGGAAAAGTGACTGACCCCCAGGGAGTTGAAGGTGGAGGAGTGAAGAGCTCGAGTAGGAAGATACTTCAGAAGAGAAAGCTGGAGATATTTTGTTCCCAGGCCCTAGACGGCCTTGCAGATAATTCAAAGGGTCTTGAACTTGATCCTTGTAGCTACTGGGAGCCAATGGAGATATTTCAGTGCTGGAGAGATACAATCCCTTGGCTTGAGGCAAGAACAAGTCTTGCAGTCCTGTTCTGGATGAGTTGCAGAGGATGGAGAGTAGAGGAGGGCAGATTTGAAAATAGGCTGTTACAGTAGTCAAGCCTAGAGAGAACAAGAGCTCTAGAAACAGTGTGCTTCTGGGGGAAATAGAGGAAGGAAAGAATACCTCTGAGGAGGTGCAGTTGGTAGTTTGACTTGTTAAAGATGTCGGAGATGTGAGGAGAGAAGGAGAGTGTAGGGTCAAAGAAATCTCTGAGGTTCTTAGTCTGACAGGTGGGAGCAGGAGGAGGGTTAAGGGAGGCCAGCCAGAGAGCGAGGGGAAAGAGGGGTGAGGGTGTGCCGATCAGACGGATCTCCATCTTGCTCGCATTAGGGCAGAGATCATTGGTGGTGCACCACTCTTGGATTGCCGACAGACAGAGGCGGCAGAGGGGAACCTGAAAACGAGCTGGGTGTCATTCAAATAGCACTGGAAGTTGGAGCAGAGAGCAGCAATGTGGTGGATGAGAGGTGCCAGCTATTGGTTAAACAACAAGGGAGAAAGGTTAGACCCCTGGGGAACACCACAGGTGGCGAGAGAGATAGAGGAGAGGAAGGATCCAAGCTGTATCTGGGAGGGATGATCAGAGAGGAAAGAAGTCATCCAGGCAAGAGCCTGATCAGTGATACCCATGTTATCACAGAGCCAGTTGAGCAGGATGGCATGGTTGACCGTGTAAGACCTAAGAGTTGAAGCTGTAATAATTTAACATGACCATCAAGTGATTAAACTATTTGTATGAAAGTAATGAATTTATACTTATGGAATTTTTTGTAAGATTATTTTGTAGAAAGATTACCCCGGATGAAGAGAGATCATTCTTAAAATTCGTTGGGACACATTACTAAAGACCTTGTTTATACGTAATTACTATTGTTCTACAGTTGAGAAATGTACCTTATTTGAAGTTTGTCATAACATATTGAAAAAACTATTGAAGAATGTATCCATGAATAAGGCATTGTATGTTTGGATGAATTTCCTCTGCCCATGATAGTGTGCAGGAGACCAAAGTTCCCTTATATTCGGGAACTCTATCTTTGTTTTCTTGACATTTCTTGCCCATGTGTCAGGCTTTCTCTCCCCTACACCTGAAGATTAGAAACCTTATCCATGAGATCTATACATCTACTTTACAATACATAGATCTACCAGGAGTGCATTGTATACAGTCTTAGATATCCTGCCTGTCCCCATATTTTGTCCCCCGGCTCACCTAACAAAGCTGCAAATTGGTTCTTTATATTGCCAATCGCCAGGGTAATCCCTGCTGCCCCTTTCTCTAGGGTATATATCTGCTTGCCTGCCCCCGCCATAAGGGGTGGCAAGCTGTACATCAAATTGTCTCTGTCCATGCTTGACCATGGTATATACAGTGCTCCTCCCCTGCCATTCTGTAACAGGGGCAGCTGGGTCCTAGGCGCTGGGTGGGGCCCTAACTTTGCAGCGCTGGCTCCTGCAGTTCTTCCTGTTCTATTTCTGAGGGTCTGGGACCAGTCACAACTGCCTTCCCTCTCTCTCTGTCTCCTCTTACCCTTCCTCCAGGGTCTTTTCTTTCTAATTTGAACATCATTTTTCCAGACGTCCAGTTACCCGGCATTCCCGCTGACCCTCGCTCCTCCTCCTTTTGTCAGACTGCCCTCTCTATCTCATTCTCTGCTGCCTTGAACACAGTTTTTAACTGATGCCACATACTTTTTCTATGTCAGCTAAGTACTTCTCATTTCTTGCTGCTGTTCTCTCAATTATAGTGGTGCTAGCATCTGGTGTTTCCTTCCCATTTCCTGTCTTTTCGCTACTTGAGTACACCCCTCATGGAATAATGGACCAAGCGGCAGGCGGCACTGCTGTATCACCACCCAACAACACCACATTTGTGGGTTGCGGTTTTCTCTCTTCATACAGCATCCATAATCCTAAAATGTTTTGACTACTCTTCAGTTTGGTACATTTATATGGTGCCCATAAATATGGAAACTTATTTTCTATTGTGTCACTATCAAACGTTCCTTCTCAGAAACATTGCCCTGCGGTGTCCTGCACCCACTGAAAGTGATATTTAACTATTTTATCTCTATATTGGGGGAATTTAGCACAAAGATGCTGCAGGGGTGTTTCTATCATTCCGATCAATCCCATTTCTTCCCTTTTTGTCAACTCTGGCTTACTTCCCACAGTCGTGAGTGGCTCCCTTCTTCTCTCGTCAACAATTTCGCTTCTTTCCCAATGTACTAAAAATGCCAATCACAATTGTTTCACTTGTACAAGTCTTCAAAACTATTAACAAAAAACAATACACATCAACCATACACACTCAAACAACACTGCACTCCACACTTAACACAAACCCACTCCATCTGTCCTTACATACACACTTTCAACCCAACCTCACTCACCTTTAATATTCTTCACTATAACAAACCTCTTTGGCCCTCTGCATCAGCCCACACAATTCTTTTTACAACTAACATACCCTACTATGTAACTACCTGGCTCCTCCTACTTAGGCCACAAAGCTACTTAAACAATCACTAAGCACTACTATTTCGGCAACTATCTTGTGTCAGCCCTTCCACCTCTGCCAACACGATATACCATAATATTTGTAATCTACTGTGCGCACTCCTCAACAATAACCAGCGCTTGTCCTTTTTACCGTAATAATCTCATACCTCAACTCAATCCCCATAATGAAAAGAAAAAATGACGCAGCAATACAGACGCCTCCACTACGCACCACCCCATCTAATGGAAGAGAGCCACCATCTTCACAAATATCTGTTCTACCACAGATGTGCCTGCCACACACCCTTTCCGTAATGGTGGGTTAGATAAATTATCTATGACTACTACGGCCGATTGTCCTCCTGCTGCCGGATTCCTCCTATATAACAAAAACAAAAAAACGCTGTGTGCACGTATGCATGGTGTTAGGGAGAATTCTCCAGAATGGCTAATTTCCCTTACCTATTGAGTCCCTTAACAGCTTTGCTGGATTTCTAGGATTGTTTTTTTCACCTGGTAAGAGTGTGAGCCTTTTTTCCCACTCTTACATGTGTTTTGCTGTGTGTGTTTTACCTTTTTGTGTTCATAGACTGTGGAGTCTCACCTACTCCATAGGCATCATTTTTTTACTGTGTGTTACACAGCACCTTTAGTGCAGTGACTCAGGGTTGCCTTTTTCAGACTTTCCACTTTAAACTCCAATTTCTGGGACCGACTGTTGTCTCCCAGAACGTGTAAAGTTGCCATTGACTTTATTAGTCTTTTTAAATTCACAGACTCAGTACAAACTATCTTCCATAGAGTACTGGAAAGGGTTAATAGTTATCCCTTTGTGTCTGTCTCTCATGGAACATTATTTTGTTCCCCTTTCGTTAAGATTTGGCTGGTGGCAGTGGTATCTACCATATATTTCCTACCGCGGTCTATGAAAATAGCCTTGGTACTGTTTTAGGCTATGTTAGTATACTCGAAATTTAATCCGCTGAACCCCTTTCACTTGTATTTGGTTGCGGTTGGGTTTTATTCGCCATTTCGTTTTGTAATGGTCTTTCTCGTGTTTTACATTGTGCGCCAAACCAGGTTTTGGTTCCTTTGTTGTCTGTCCTTTGGCAGGCGTCTGCACAGAAGCCCTCCTTATGCGCCTGAGAGTCTAGGTAGACAGGATGTGACGGAGGGGTTTTAGGCCACCTGCACAGGGTCTCCATGGAGACCCAAGTCACATTCTTGTTTGATTGGCTAGGTGACTGCCCTGCCAGGGCAGGCACCCTGCTGTGTGATTGTCAGCCAGGCTGTGTGAATGGGGGAAAAAACTGCATAAAAAGCAGGTCTCTGGGACTTGGAAGGCAGTATCGCCACTGGATCGAGAGAACCAAAGAGAAGCTGAAGGAAGAGGACTGCTGTAACTACTGAATCTCCCGGTGAAGCCCTACTGCGGGTACGAATCTCCTACACTTCGAAGACAGAGAAGATCTGCAAGGAATCTTCTTTCCTTGAGCTGGTTGGACCAAGCTGTTTGCCAAACACCAAGCAAGGCCTCCCACCCCTGGCTGAATTTACTGTGCATTGCTGCAGTGAAAGTGATAGCCAGGAGGATCGGGCCCTGTTTGGGTTTTAAGGAGCACACCTTTTATTCATTGCTTTGCTCTGCTGCTGGTTTTTACCCTTAGCAGTGCAGGACCCTCCAGTCTTCCTCCTTCTTGTCAGTCCGACAGTTGCTTCAGGAACCGTGAGCCACGAGAACCTGCAGGAACTTCTGCCTCAGCTACAGAATTCTTCTTCTTTTAAGGTACTGTTCAAATCCGGTTGTTTGTTCCGTCCGACCGCGGTGAAAGTGTTTTAAATTTTTCGCCAATCTGAAGGCTTGTCCTTCTCTACTCTTTTAAGCAATTTTTCTTGCGACCAACTTCGTTTCGAACTCTTGGCAAAGACTTAACCGCAAACTACTCTGAACTGTGTGATCCTCTGCAAAGACTCTGAACCATTAACATTGGCCTAGGCCTATTGATTTGTATCCTAGTTGTAGTAAACCTTTTCTAGACTGCCCTGCCTACTTACTTGTTGGTGCTGCTTGATTTTGAATAACCGTGTCTTTCCCTCCCTTTTTAAATTGACGGAGTGCCGTTTTGCTCACACTTCATTTTGAGCTTAACTTGTCCAGAATTCATTGGGTGGTGGGTAGTGTATTAAGATTGTGATTTTCTGCTGCTTTACATTAGTGAACTGTTTTACAAATGATTGTGTAAATAAATGTAAATTCTTTTACTTAGAAACCTTGAGTCAGTGTTTGCTTGAGTCATAGTAATTACTGTCCTTTGTGTAACTATTGATACTGCTCACTTACTCTTGAGATAAGTCTGGCTGCTCCGCGACTGGTACCACTATACCTGTGTAGTACAGGCTTGTACCAGAGGTGAATTTGTATTGTCACTTGTAGTCTTAATTGTGTGTGCTGTTCTCCCCTGCATATGATTCTGCCTAACACATGGGGCTGTACATTACTGCAAGGACACACTCATGTGCTCTAGAGATCTTCAAATCCTCTCATGGCTGAGTTTTCCGTCATGGCCTGCAGCCCCGTTTGAGCGTGGGCGGTGCTCGGGACCAGGCAGACCTCTGTGAACTCGGCACGTGTGGGACTTCCTCATTAGTGCCCTTCGATCTGGTATCAGCTCGCCTGTCCCACACCCCCAGGAGTGCAGCAATTATACCAGCAGCTCACTCAGGGAATTGAGGATCTCAATGGGGCTTACAAAATGTCTCAGGGGTCCTCTGTCAAACGTAATACCAATAAAGAGAATGAATCCACAAGAGGAGCCTATACCTGGCAAGAAGTAGCGCAGGTTTGTTGGACCCAAACAGCTGGGAGACACGTTTCAGACTGCCCCTTGGAAATGAACATAATGAAATGAGTTTTTGAGGCTGCCCACTGTGGCTATACTTTTTATAAGCAAATTACGAAATTACCAAACAACATTTTAGTTGGATTTTTGGGGCAGGTCACAGGAGCTGAGTGATGGAAATACATCAGACCCCTATAGTGTTCCTTCCTTTAGTTGGCTTCCACTTGATAAAACAATTCTTGGAACAAAATCACATCAACACCCCTTGTGACGTCACATATTTTCCTACACCACGCCGCAATTACGTAATTGTGCTCAGCAGCCAAAAAACACTTAATTGTCATTGGTTGGCACTGACCAATATACAAATGGATAATCTTCTGCATACTGGTTGGATATGCAATCCTAAAATGGCACAGTGTGAGATTGTTTACCCGAGTCTGACCAAAGAGTTGCCCAGCGAACTTCAGCGCACGCCCCACCAACCCTACCCCATCCTTTTACACTCCCTCCACCCCCCAAGCTCCCTTCTCACACTCTTCTGCCAAATATATTCTAACAGAAAACTGTACCACACCGTGGCTGGATTTTAATTAACAGTATTTAAATCCTTTTTCCCAGTCAATTTTCTTTGGACACCCACTTAGCTACTCTGAATGCACGCTCTGCTGTCAAACACTCCTCGGACATCTGCCTCCTTCTCGAAGACCTTGACTTGGATGTCCTTGCTCTTACGGAGATGTGGTTCAATGCCAGCTCTGTCACTGCTTTTGACACTCTCAAGGGCTACAAAATCCTCTCCAAACCCAGACAAAATAGGACTGGAGGTGGAGTGGGCCTGATCATCCCTGAGTGGGTCCCTGCTTCCATCATTCCTACTCAATCATACTCCTCTTTTGAAGGCCTCATCTGTAGGCTGTTGGTCTCCCCTACTCTCTCTCTCTCTCTCTCTCTCACCCTCGCCACTATCTAAAGACCTATGGCCCTATCTCCATCTTCCTCTCTGAGTGGGATGACCTCACCTCATCCCTTTCAACCTCTTCTTCCAAACTCCTCCTGCTTGGGGACTTCATCATCCACCTCGACTCTCTTGAATCATCCACTGTTCAATTCCAGGTCCTCTGTGATTCCCTCTCTCTCACTATTCTTCCATCTGGCTCAACCCACTCTGCTGGGCCCATTCTTGATACTCTCATCTCTGGTGATATCCCTATCTCTAACCCAGTCACTAACCCCTTCTCCTGTTCTGACCACTCTCTCCTTTCTTCCCACCTGGGGCATCTTGTCCTTCTATCCAAGCCACCCCCTGCCCTGCCAGCCTCCTTTCACCTCACCCTTCACCCCCCTCATACCCCTGTTCTTGACTCTCCCTCTGACTCCGTCCTTGCTAATCTGCATCTTGCTGTCTCTAACACCATTGACATCCTTGCCCGTGCCATGAGGATCTGCCTAAAACCTGCCCCCAAAAACAACAGCTGGTGTGACTCCAATGTAGCAGCTCTGAAATGCAAGTGTAGAGTTCCTGAATGGAGGTGACTGACCTTGGTATCATCCTCTGACAAACTGGCCTTGCCGCCTGCTCCAAAGGCAATATCGATTCTTCGTCATATCCAAGCAGCAGGCCCACATCTAAGCATGCTTCTCTGGAGCCAAAAACAACACGGCCAAACTTTTCAACATCAGGAAGCAACTCGCCGATCCACTTGCAGTCTCCACCTCTCTCCTTCCTTCCCAGGCTCTCTGCATTGTCTTGGCCTCCCACTTCACACCAAAAACCCAGGACATCCTTGTCATGATGCCTACCCCCAGGCATCAGGAACAAGGCCCTCAGCTCCGGGAGCAGGCATCCAGACATTTGTTTAAAACTCAGCAGCCCCGGCTAGAGGCTGTCCGGGTTTAGTCCTGGCGCCTTAGGCGCCAGGCGTATCATAGAAATCAGTCCTGTCGCCATAGGCGCCATGCTCATAGATTTTACTTACCCTATGCAGACCATGCTGCAAAAGAGTCCAAGGCTACATGAGGCCTGGATGGGACTATTTTGTTACAGGGACTATTTTTTACTCGGGCGTGGCTCTAAGGAACTTCTTACCTGGAACTACTTTGGAGGCTATTTAAAACAAACCCGAACAGCAGCACATGCTTCGCGTTATTCTGCATCCAGCAGCGTGACGCTCACCGTGCCTGCAGCCAGCATCCAGTCTTCTGCACGCCTGTGTGCCTGCAGCCAGCATCCAGTCTTCTGCCACGCCTGTGTGCCTGCAGCCAGCATCCAGTCTTCTGCCACGCCCGTGTGCCTGCAGCCAGCATCCAGTCTTCTGCCACGCCCGCGTGCCTGCAGCCAGCATCCAGTCTTCTGCCACACCCGCGTACCTGCAGCCAGCATCCAGTCTTCTGCCACGCCCGCCTTGAATTCCGGAGCTCCTAGAATAAAGAAGAAGAAAAGGACAAGGTTAGAAAACAAACTTATTTCAAATTCCTCACCTAATTCCGGAACCATTTCATCTCCGGACCTGGAAAGTACATCAGTCCTGCACGCGTCGCTTCGCCAGCTCCAGCACGGCGCCATACTCACCAGTTCTCACAGCATCTTTCGATCCGGCACTGTCTCCATCATTTCTTCGCCGTAATCCGGCACCTAGGGGACACAAGAAAAAACAAGGTGAGCCAAGGGAATCAACAAATACAACCTCTTACCACCATAGACCTAGCTGATTTACCACCGGTGGTATTATTCCATACTTCTCCACATTTTCATATGCCGCATCTGTAAAGAGGGAGAAAAACAACACGTTAACGCATGCAATAGTTACCGGACAGCGTTGGGTAACACAGACTCTTACCTGAACGCCAGCAGCAGCTACGAGACCTTCTTCTCACGAACTCAGTTGCAACTTAAGGAAGGAAGGGGACAAGAGTGAACATCGGGCACATAGAACCCTTTGAACTTGATACTTACCAATCCCGCCAGGGACTTCAGAGTCAATACTTACCGGAACTCTCCCAACGCCTTCAAACCAGTGAAGTAACTGGTATCTACGCGCCCCTGCAAGACACGCAGGATAGAGAGCTCATCTTTTACGAACATAAGGAAAATACTTCTTCGGGTCCAGCAGACAAGACTAGGCGGGCCAGTCCAGACAGTCATCTCTGCACTACGCATCACGTTGAAGGAGGCCGCAGCTGTCCGGGTCCGATCGACACCCCTGTGGGGTCCAGGTGAGCGTACCAATCATGTCCACGTCTCCTCCACCCCAATCTCCTCCCGCACACATGCTCCCCTGCGTCCCTTGGAATCCCTCCTGCCACGCCCTCAATCTCTTCCATCCTTCCCATAGCACCGGATGAGGTCTCTAAAGTGGTCCGATCTATGTAGTCCTCCTCCAAACAGGTGCTCCCCTGCTCTTCCAGAACCATTAAGGACAACATCTCCTTTCTCACCCAGGCTCTTGCTGTCTTACGTATCCACTCCTTTGCCACTGACTCTTTCCCTCTATCCCTCAAGCACTCACTTGTGCACCCTCTCTTAAAAAAGCAATGTTCTGACCCCGTACTGCCCAGCTCACTACCGCCCTCTACCTGTGTAAACTCTTGGAAAGGTTGCTCCTCCCCCAATTGATCCGCAACACTGACCTTGTTGACTGCCTTCATGACCATCAATCTGGATTCCGGGCATCTAGAGGCAGGGAAACTGCTCTCCTGAACACCCCTGAAACGATGCTTGCAAATCTCGACTCCAACTCTCCTGCTTTTCTCATTCTCCTCTATCTCTCCTCTGCCTTTGACACAGTCAACCATTCCATCCTCATTAAATGACTTTGTGACACCCTCTGCATCGCTGAACGGTCACTGGACTGACAGATCTCACTAGCCACCCTTTCTTGCTTCATTTGAACCGTTTCTCCTCCAGCACCACCTTCTCTACCTTTGGTGTTCCCCATGGCTCTATCGTATCGCCTTGGCCATTCAATATCTATTTTGCCCTCTTGCTCACTTGATCTCCTCCTTCTCTCCTCATTTCCAGCATTATGCCGATGACATACAGCTTTCCTTCAAACTTCCCTCTACCTCCCTTTCCTGCTCCTTTCTTATCCCTGTCTATCCGCCATTCAGGCATAGTGGGCAGAGAACAGTCTCTCTCTCAATGCCAGTAAGACAGAGATCCTCCTCATCGGAACACCTGTGCCATCTTTTCCTCCTACCCTCTGGCCTCCCTCTTTGGGCCCTCTACCCCCATCATCCAGTGAAGCCAAAAACCTCAATGTCATCTTTAACTCTGCTCTCTCCTTCACCCCTCACATCATGGACCTTATCAAAAGTTGCCTCTTCCAGCTCCACCTCCTCAGAGGCATTCTTCCTTTTCTCACCTTTCCCTTGAAGCTCAGCATCTCCAGAGCTCTGGTCCTCTCCACGCTGGACTACAGCAACTGCATAATTCTCAAACTTGCTCTCTCCTCCCTTCACCCCCTCCAGCAGCAGGTGGCATAGCAGAGGAGCATTTAGGGAGGGAAGGTTGGAGATAGCACGGTCCCAGGCCCCATAAGGCACTGTGGGTCATTGTAGCCACTGGGAGCCAATGGAGAGATTTTAGGGCTGGAGAGATACAGTCCCTGGGCTTGAGGCTAAACATAAGTCTTGCAGTCCTGTTCTGGATTAGTTGAAGGTGACAAAGGGAGTGAAGAGGAACCATGAGGAAAGCCTATTTGTGCAGTTTCAGGGATCCTCCCTTTCTCTCAGCCATGGCACTTTCAGTCGCCTGGACACTATCGCGGACCAACAAAAGTCCCTATTAAGCTGCATAAACTGCAATGCTGTGTTTTTATCCATGCGCTGTGCAGAGCCTTCCAATGGAAAAATGTAGCTTCTCGTGCCATTTATAATGCCGCTCTATGTATGTGTTGTGATGAATACAGTGATATCATCACTCCCTGGGAAGGGCAGCGGCTACCTGATCCCAACCCTGGGGGTGGCTGCTCAAGGGAGGGTCATATGGGGGGGAAAGGCAACCACATTTCCATTCTGGGTATAACCCCCACCCAAGGTTCTCAGACTGTTATAGCTTATTCTGGGTTTGAACCCATCCAGCCTTCTTATACTGACAGGGTCTCTTCTGACAAATTATACCAAAGTTCTGAGAGGAGAAAGAAGACCAGGGTAACGAAGATTACTAGAACTAGGAAACCTACACCGCGTTCTAGTTGTTGACGTGAGCTACATAGTAGCAGGATGTTCAAATACCCAACAACTGTGTGAATGGAGGAGGCCATAGAGAGAGAGAGATTATTCAGAGAGAACCGTGCTGTACGCGATGCTGGCCGAAATCTGGAAAGCAATATGAGAAACCAGGAGGTGTCTCACCCGCTAGTCCCTGGGGATCTCTCTCTCAGGTGGCCAGGGCATGGCCATCGCCTTTGGATCCAGACCCTGGCAATGGACCAGTGTAGGAGGATCACCTGGCTGAGGGGTCTTCGGGGAGTGGGACACCTGATGGCAAGACACGGTATCCCCCCAACTACAACACCTTTACTATATCCTACGAGGTAGGATACCTGGGAACTGTAACCTCGCACCCCTTCCCTACACAAACACTTTCACACAGACAGCCCGCTCTGGGAGAAAATAGACCTATACCTGAACATTGTACCTCACATGTCCCACTACTATGGTCAGGCAAAGTCAGGCAATTACTGTTAACAACTCACACCTGACTTCCATTAAGCTTCCCCACATGGATAAAAGGCGGAGCACGAGAGCAGACTCTGCGCGAGGCAAAGCACACGAAGCTATAGTTATTTCCATGTGGCAGCTGAACGAGGGAGAATAGCAGAAAACCGAGAAGGGAGAGCAAGGGGTGAGATACCCTTGATCTTTCCGGCGAGAAACCGTTACTTTCCAGAAACCTTCAGATTAAAAGGTGCAAGTCCAGGAAACCAGACTGAAGAAACCTGCACTGTGTTACGGAGCTACTCGGGGTCCACCTGCATGACTAGTGGAGTCGGGGAGGAGCAACAGCCGTTGTGCTACTGTCCTTGGCTCCAGAATGAAAGCAGTGCCAGAGAAATCAACACAGCCGGTGAGACTGATGCAAGAACGGTCTTTGTCAAAGTCAAGGTTGCAAGCGGTAACATGGTATGAAGAGTGCAAGAGTGGAGAATATTAATGCATGTGATGAAAGACCTGAGTAAAGCTCAATTGCCAATGAATGTTTGAACTTTAATATGAATCAGTGAAGGTACAAGACAAAGCAACAGAGTGGTCTGGCACCGGGGGTGTGCTCAATCGAAGGTTTTTTTTGTGATGTACCCAGCTAAGACGTGGCAGAAATGAAAGCAATAAAGTGCAACTGATGGCAGAAGTAAATCGAAGTGGTCCTGCAATGGTTTAAGAAAAATCCATCGCACAGTCGAAAGTCTTTGAATTTTGATGACCAAAAGAAAGCAAACAAGGTGGGATTATAAATTCCGAGTCCGACTGAGGGAGACCCGTGGTGAACGGTAAACTTGAGAACTTGGGAATGTGAACATCCTGATGAGAAAGAAACTTTGGTACTTGTTTGTTACACCAGAAACTCTGCAATAAGACACTTCAATTGGGAAAGAGACTTTGGCGCAAAACGCCCAGATACCCAGGTTTTGAACTGCATCCTCGTGGTAGAGAAGCCAAAGTGTGTGCAAAGCTCGAGTGTGCCAACCTGTCCCATGCTGAAAACGTGGGGAAGGGAATCCAACGGTTCAACTATCCTGACATATTGTTTCTTGAACACTTTTCTTTTTGCAAACATCATTCTTCCACACCCATTTGTATTTAGAAGCAAGGATTGGAAACAGGTTTATTTGTATAGGCCCTTTTATTCTGACAGAGACTCCATTAGGACTGCATTATTATTATTTGATGGTCATAGCTTGCTCCCAGCCTTAGATATAGGTTTAGGTAGGCGTTCAATCAACCAATTGAATTCAATAAACACCCTTGAACTGTGATCACTTGTGTCTGTCTTCACTGTTTGATACCATGCCTTCCTTACATGTGGTGTCAGGAATGGGATGCGACAAATTGGAGGACCCTGAAATTCCAGAAATGTAGTCACAGAGCCTCAGATGCCTCTACTGCCACAAACGAATACATCGGATTTGATATTTATTAGCAGCAGAGAAGTTACTATGCCTCCAGAGAAAAAAAAGGATGATTCCCACAGACTTAGTTCTAATACCCCCTGTGGGTGGTAATATAAGATTGGCCACAAAATCTGGCCTGGCCTGGAAGTTTGGTCTAGATGTTGTAGCAGACATCATAGATCCGGACTTCCGGGGATACATAAAGGTTGTCAGAATTGTTAGGTAGGAATTGGTGCAGTCACACTGTGAGACTACACAACACGTATGCTGTTGGTATTAGGTAACCCACCTTTTGCTATAGGTCTGTGCTACACAAGTTGGTGGTGTGACTGAGCAGCCAAGCCTATCTCAAATGGGGTAAATGTGAGCTGTAGAGCTGTACAAATGAAATCCGTAAATACACGTAGACTAGTAACACTTACACTCAAGGTTTCAGTTATAAATAGTTATTTATTTAATTAACATATATTTTTAAATAAACATTCTTTAAAAGGGCAATTTGTTGTAACATTGTAAATATACTTTAAAATTACTTTCCAGAATCAAAACAAGTTAGTGGAATATCTTTGGATATGCTTCTTACACAATTCCTACATCCTGAGGTGACTTCAATCACAAGTACAGTAATGGCGTTTATAAATCACACTAGTAAACTTTGAAGATTCGTAGGTTTGTAGAAAGGAAAGGTTAGGGAAGGAAAATGGTTAGACAGTTTCTCAGTACATGTTCGCCAGCTAAATCTTCCAATGAAATCTAGATACACCTTTCCTAGCAGTAACAATACACAACAAGCTACAACCTATGAGGGACAAACAGTGTCAAAGCTAATGGACTAGAAGGGTTTTCAAGGAGCCAGGACAGCCCAAGTCATTTGGGACACAGTCTATGGATCTGAGGAACTTCTTAAATCAAAGCCTTGCAAAAAGTTAGAGAGTTTGTTAGAAAAATCACTTGTAGGGTCACAAGCTGTTCAACCTGTGAAAGAAGAGTAGGAATCAACTCTAAAAGTAGCTAATGCAATTCCCAACTGAGAAGAGCACAACTAAAGGCAATGCAGTAAGTAACCAAAACCTAAACAGTACCTTTGGTTTGAAGTAGAGTAGTCCAGCTGGATTCTGTCTTGCTGCAGCGGTACAGACCCTTGTTCCTGAGCCTCAGTCATGGTGACTGACAAGAGGGATGATGTCTGGAGGGCTCCTGCGGGGGCACTTGTGATGTCGTCGGCAGCTATTGGCTCTTTTCGGTTCAGCAGCACTTTGCGGTTTCAGCACTTAGCAAACAGCACCGATGTAGATCTCATACACCGGTTGGACTCTCTTTGCTCCCTTGGTCCGGCACTCTGGTGAGGGGACTCTGGATCGAGAGGTCCTGCTTCGGGATGGTCCTTTGGAGTCTCCAGGAACATCAAGTCAGATTTGTTCAGGGACAGACGTTGCACTCGTCTACAGACACTCGACCCCTGGCATTGGGCTCTCACAGCAACAAAGAAGCACAGCCAGTCAGGGTTAGAGGTCCAGTGGTAGTTCATCTTGGGGTTAGTTGGTCCCACTAACACAAGGGGAGAAGTCGTTCCATCCAGAGATTTTCTGTCAAGGTGAAAAAGGAGTTCAGCAGTGCAGCAGGGCTTCACTGGGCAATTCAAAGGTCCAGGAAGTTGTAGCAAGCTTTGTTCACAGTGTATTCATCAGGTGTTTCTCCCAGTGGTCGACTCTGCTTCTAGTCCAAAAACCCTCGCCTTTTAAGCAGGTTTCTACCATTCATGCACAGCCTACGCTATCAATCACTCAGCAGGGTGGCTGTCCTGCCAGCCAATCAGGACCAGGCATTCCTAGAGACAAAGGACAGGGGAGTTGCGGGACCCTACCTCACATCCTGTCTTTCCAGACACACTGGAGCCTGGGGAGGGTTTCAAGGCTTAGCCCACCAAAGGCAAGGCAAACAAAGGGCTCAAGCCTGTCTCAAAGCACAGAGTAAAAATCAAGAAAGACCTCAAAAACTGAAAATGGCAAAAGGGGCCATTTTGACAAAATGGTCACTCATGGGTGCTGTACTGCAGCTGGGGTTCAGCCTGTGGTAGAAAAGCACAATGGTAGGAAAACGTAAACCACTGCCACCAGCCATTTAAAGCAGTGTATGTAACATAAAAATGTTTATATGAGAGAGTAGGAAAAGCATTGGTTTGTAACTAATATTGCTGGGAAAGGTTTGTATCTATACTTCCTTGGAAGATTTAAAGTGCTCACATGATCTGAGAACCTGTTTAACCTTTTTCCTACCTCTAACCTTTCCTTTCTGCCAACCTCAGAATCTATAAAGTGTACTAGGGATATATAAATGCAATTACGGTCCTAGATAGTGTACTCACCTCAGGGTGTAGGAAGTGTGTAAGAAGCATCTATAGAGAGTATCTACTAGCTTTGTGGTGATTACGGAATAGTATTTTGAAGTGTATTTGATTGTTGCACATATTGCCCTTTTTAAAGAATGCTTATTTAAAAAACACAGTTAAATAAATAAACAATTATTTTAACTGAAAACCTTGTGGATTTTCATTGCTGCAGCGCTACAGCTCACAATTAACCCTCCGATAAGCCTGCCGCTCACTCACACTATGAACTTGTTTATGATATGATACGATATTTTATTTATATTGCGCTCATACACACGTGTTTCAGAGCGTGTAGTACAGGCCTATACCAATAGGTGGGTTACCTAGTACCAAGAGGACAAGGGTTGTGTAGTCCCCCACAGGGTTACTACAACAATTCTTGCCTAACACCGACACAGACCTTCTAGAGAGGGACACTGTGTTTAACCTCTGCTGAAGTCTGCCATAGAGGGTCCACCTTCTACAAGTAAAGTCTGCAGCTCAGGGTGGTCTCTAGGATCCAGATCTCCAATGCAGGGAAGATTTTCTTCCCGACTTTTGTGACACCAGAAGCTTATTCCACAGCATCTGGTTGGTCCTGCCACTCAGCATCAGCTGGGGAAGGGGTCACTAGGGTGACCTGGGACAGTCCTCTCGGGATGTCCTTGTCCTATGAACAGGTTTAGGTTTTAGACCTTTCTTTTTCCCACAGATCTTGGATTCCTCCTTAGTCTTTTTTCTTTTCTTGGAAGTTGAAGGGTGGCCTTCCTGTAGGCTGAAGGTATTGGAAATCTCCTTAACCTCAAACTGAGTCTCTCAAGGTTGCCTCTCTGCCCAATCTTGTTTGCTCCTGATTATTTTTGCTTGTAGGCCTGGGGGTACTAGACACTGCTCCTAGAGCCTTGAAGTCATTCCCCAAAAGGACTCTCCCTGTCACTTCATTCTGTACACTAACAGGGATCCCAGCAGTCATGTTATTGCACTGGATGAGCAAATAAATAAAAGAGAGAAGATACATTAGGTTGGGGGATTTGTTTAACTCGACATATTGATTCTGAAAGAAAATTATCGTTAGCTTGTACATTGTTTCATAATAAACAGAAACGCAATTCCCTCAGGGAGGGATAATGCTCGCCTCCATGTCTTTAATAGAATCAAGACTTCCTGCGATGTGCGCTTTGGCAATCTTCATTCTTTGACAAGACCAGAGGCGAGCATTATGCTTGTTCAAAGCTCTGTACTACTGCCATGGCAATACTTTCCACGGGCTTAAAGTAGAACGTTCTGAAAACGGAGTCACTAGACCAATCTGCCGCTTTAAGAATATCCTGCAACGGAACTCCGTCTGCAAAAGCTCTTGAAGCCATAGATTCTCTTGTCGAGTGTGCTCCGAAAACAGAAATGTCTATGCCGGCTTGTTCCATGACTTCCCTCACCCATTTAGCAATGGTTGCTGGGGCTACCGCTTTAAAAGGTTTTCTGCGCGCTATGAGCAATTGCTTAACTCCATGTCACTGCTTCATACGATTATATGCATTTGGCTACACAGAGCCTACTGTTGTCAGGAAAATAGGGGTAAGATATGATCTTAGAATTTGTCTTTGGTTTGCTGCCCAATGCTGAACGCTACTCCTTCTGGATAGAAAATCTTTCTATCTATCGCTAGCGCTCTCACATCTGAAACCCTTCAACAGGAGACTAAACATAGGAGAGTAGCAAGCTTCCCGGCTTCTTGGCCATTCTTGAAATAAGTGCAATACTTTATTGACATCCCACAGAACTGAGTACTTAGGCTCAGGTGGTCTTGTCATCTTGATGCCTTTGATTAGCCTAACCACGGCTGGATGTTCTCCTACCGGTTGTCCATCCACTATCTCATGACCCACTGAAATAGCTGATCTATAAACGCCAATTGTCCTGAATGCTTTCCTGCTAGTAGATAAGTCTGCGAGGAAATTCAAAATGTACTCTATAGGAGCTGAAAAGGGAGAAACACTCCTCCCCCTGCACCATCCTTGCAAAGTCTACCAAACGGAACTATAGCTCCGGATTGTAGATGGTGCCCACGATACCTTGATAATCTCTGTAGCTTCTTCTGAAAGGCCCGACAAGTACCATCTGTGCCTGAAACTCTGCATGCTATCAGGTTGAGGTTGTTGCTCTGGATCAGGGGACGCAGGTTGCCCTTCGGATCCAGCAGAAGATCCGCTCTGTAGGCAATCTTCTGAGGGAAATCCATGGAAAGTTCCATCAGAACTGGAAACAACGCTTGCGACCTCCATTCCGGCGTCACAATTACTAGTTCCGCCTTGTCCCCGCGGACCTTTGCTAGGGCCCTCACCAGCATTGCGAAGGGGGGAAAGGCATAGTGAATGTGATCCTTCCAATCTTGCAGGAAGGCGTCCGCCCCGGCTTCTCCCGGGTCCAGCCTCCAGCTGAAATATTTGTGGAGCTGAGAGTTTAGCCTTGATGCAAACAGATCTGTATCGAACAGACCCCACTTCAGCCGTAACTTCTCGAAGACCGAAGTATGCAACATCCAGTCGCTTGAGTCTGTCAGGTATCGGGAGTTCCAATCCGCCACAATGTTCTTGGTCCCCGGAAGATACTCTGCCTTGACTGTTATCCCCTTCTGCAGGCAATAGTGCCAAAATCCTTGGCTAGCTATGCTAACATTTTCTACCTTGTCCCTCCTAACTTGTTGATATATTGGACTGCTGATATATTGTCCATCCTGAGCAGGATAGAACATCTCGCTCTTCCTCTGGAAAAAGCTTGGATCGCGAAAGAGCCCGCCAGGAGCTCCAGGCAATTGATATGTAAGGCTAGTTCCTCTTGCAACCATTTTCCTCCTGTCTCCGAATAGGCCGCACCTCGCTCCACAGCCTGACCTGCTGGCATCTGATTCTATAATTATCTCCGGTCTCTCCCCGAATATGAACCAATCGTTTGGTGAAAACCCCAGGGGCCGAGGCGAGGCCGAACGGAAGTGTCTGCCTCTTCCATATAAATTGCAGGAAGTGACGATCTGTGGCGCTATGCAGACAGTCAGATGCACATCTTTCAGGTCTAACCGTATTAGCCAGTCGTCCTTTCTGAGCAGGTTGGCTAATAGATGGATTCCTTCCATCTTGAAGTGATTGTATACTAGCCAACTGTTTAGTTCTTTTAAGTTGATTACTGGGCGCACTTTCTCCTTTCTGCGCACTAAAAACATATTGCGTAAGAAGCCTAGTGAGTGAGGCTGCGCTTTTTCTATTGCCTGCTTCTCCGCTAGCGCTAGGATCTCTTTGTCTAGCAGATGCGCCTCCTCTTCTGAGCAGACAATGCGCGAGGGGGGGCTCTTCTGGCTGGGCCAACTCACAAAATCTAGATGATAACCCTGTGCTGTCTGGATAATCCAGGCGTCTGACGAAAGCTTTCGCCAACTGCGTATAAATAGCTCTGTCCTTCCTCCTACTTTGGGATATTTTACGCTGCACACTCTCACCTGGGTTGTTATTCTGGTGCCTGTAATAGCCTCTTCCTCTCCTTCCTCGGAAGCCTCTGCCTCAATTCGGGAAGAATGCGTCCTGTTGGCGAGTCTCCCAGTACTGGGCTCTGGGTCCTTGGGGCCTTCTATTTGAGTTGAAACGGCCGGTCGAACGGCCTCGGGGTCAACCGGCCCCGGGAAAAACTTGCCCGGGGAATACTTTGTTGATCGACGCTTGTGCATTTTCCAAAGCTGCGTATGTCCCTACAAATCTACTCATCTCCTTGACGAAGGTATTGCCAAAGAGCAGACCCTGTGCGCTCTCACCCGCCTCGTATGAGGCTAGATCCCCCAGTTTTGCGTCTATTTTTATGAGCATGGACTTTCTTCTCTCTGCCGACAAGGCTAAATTGGCGTTGCTGAGCATGCAGACGGCGCATTGTGCCCATTTCGCTAGGATGTTGGGATCGACCGGCTCCCCCGTGTCCCTGGATCTTTCAATGAGATCCATGATTTTCGCGATGGGCCCAGAAATATCGAGCACTTTGTCTTGGCAGGAGCGCCAGGCGCGATCCATGCCTTTCCTAAGATCCTTGCTAGCTTTTGATACGAAGGAGAGCATTTTAGGATCCAGCTCGGGGGTTTGGGCAGCCTTGCCATTAAGCTCTGTCCTGGGGCATTCGGCTTTGAGCCGAAATCTCATTTCTTTTTCCAGGGGTTTCCTGAGATTTTGGGCCATGTAGATCGCCACTCTAGCGACGGTGTCCTTTCGGTGGATCTCGGGTGCCGGATCATGTCCGGCTCAAACATGTCTGAGATATCGTCAATGAGGGTACCTTCCACAGAGCTGGCTTGGGTGATACCAGTTGGTTTGGGAGTGCCTGGTACTTCCACCCTGCTTTGAGTCTCGTCCTCTTTTTCATCCTGGCCATCTTCCGAGGACAAGCTAGCATCCCCTGTATTCTCTTCCCCTGGGGTGGGGGGGGAGGCTGAGCAAAGCTGATCTGGCCATAAATGCATTCTTCAGTCTGTGGACTGCGTCAGCTGCCTCCAGGGGCTGTTCACTAGTCCCCTTAATAGAGCCCGGGGGGTAGAAGAGTGCTTCCACTTCCGGGCAACCTTATGCCCCCTATTAGTGTCATTCAGAGGCCTTGTGGAGGTCCCCTTGCCAGGATCGTCAAGTAAGCCAGCGTTGTTGCCCAGTATGTTCTCAAGAGCTGCCAATCTCTCTTGAATGGGCTGAACCCCCTGAGCTACTGCTCTGACCAGGGGGTCCCCCAGGACTTTTTTAAAACTGAGGGATAAATCCCTCTCTTCCTCCTGCAGCTCTTCATCCTGCTCCTCATACTCATACCAAGAATCTTGGCTCCTGTCAGAAGCCATCTGTGATGACTGAATAACGGACACACGGATGTAGGAAGGTTCAAGCCTGCTAGGCCAAAGAACTTCCTGAGAGAGTTCAGCAAAGCTCACCTCTAGAGCGTTACTCTCCGACGTGAGTACTTTTCAATATTCTTTTTTTATTTTTTTTAAATTATGTGCCTCCGGGAATGGGAGCGCGAACTCTGCGTGAAGGGAACGCTGGAGAAAATGAGCCACACGACCATTGGCAAACTTCCGAACAGAAATGGTCTTAGATGGAAGAAAAGTGCATGCGTGTGCATGCGTACATTCTGCAACTCGCGGTGACACAGTCACGTTCAGTCGCAGGCCCGCGTATCATGGCTAGCACGATCATGTAGCTATCCGAGGGGAAGCGGGCCCTCACGCTTTCGATTACGCTCGTGGGCCACTTCCCCTCAGGAAGTGAAAGTAAGACTGCTACGTACGCGCGGGCATTCGACCTCAAGTAGACAGCATGAAATGCTGTGATTATTCCACACATGCGGCTGCTGTTATACGCTGCACTGTGTAAATCACAAGGTAACGCTGTGCTGTGAATATAAACAATTTCCCTTTCAGTAGGAAATTAAAGCTTATCTAGTAAAGCGCTCGCCCATAAGACAAATATAGGGTGCTACTTAGCTTCGTGTGGCAGCAAAAAGAAGAGGAAAGCACCTGTCGTGCAGAGGACTTTGTACTGCTTGGAGGACTCTCATTGGAGGGCGGGTTGAGGCAGAGACTACAGATTAGCAGGATGCCTCATGTGAACTGTATTGTTGCACCAGTTTTACGCTGTTTACTCACAGAAGTTTCAAAAAAGTTCATTTAAAAAAAAAAATGAAAGTTTGTTGAAAAAGAAAAGAAGTTTGTATTTGAATTGCTGTGTTGGGCAGTATTAAAGAAGAAAGCATAATGCTCGCCTCCGGTCTTGTCATAGAATCAAGGGACATCCTTCTCATTTCCATTTCATTCTGCATTTCTCTTTCTCTTGGTTTCACCTCTTGGTGTTTGTTTTCAGATTGCACCTCCAGTTTCTTGAACTCCAACTCTAATCTTAGTCTCTCAAGTGAAAAATATTCTGGGTTTAGATTTGGACCTCATGGGGTCACAATGGGAGGTGAGTGAGGTACAAGGGCAGGCTGTGGAACAGGGTGGCTCCTTCTGGAGGTATACAGTCTTTCCATCAAATTAATATTCATAGAATGATTATCCATCAAATGTTATTAATCAAATTGCAATACCATCGAATTTAACTTTCATAAAATGTATTTTCATAGAATTGTAACTTTTGTAATAGCATTGAATATAACTGTCATAGAATTGTAACTAGGTTTTTAACATTTACTTATATAACTGTATTTAATTTTAATTGTATTCATTGTTAATTAATATATAATATACAATATGTATAATAATAACTGTGTTAAGAAATTAACTGTATTTTGAAATTTAAACATAGGGCCTCATAACGACCCTGGCGCTAAGTGTTTAACGGCGCCGTAAAAGGCTGCGGCGCCGTTAAACACTTAACGGCCTACTACGAGGTCCCTTTGCGGGACCTGACCTTAACGGCTGGTCTACACCAGGCGTTAAAGTAGGGACCCGCAAAGGGACCTTGGTGCTAAGTACGGTACTGCAATTTGCGGTACCGTACTTAGCGCCTTCCCCATTCCCATAGAGCCCTATGGGACGAAAATGGGAATGGGGAAGGGCCATGGTTCAATGGGGAATTACCGCCCCGCCAACCTTGGAATGGGGTGGTAATTCCCCATTGAACCATGGCGGACCCGTTACAACACCGGCACCAACCATGATGCTAATAGCGCCATGGTTTAGCACCGGTGTTGTAATGAGGGCAATAGATATATTTTTCGACACTTGGTGATGCTGTGTTCGTCATTTTCCCCATTGGATTCAATGTGTTTCCATTGTACGTAATACGTAACCGCCATTTTGGAAGTTCTTGTTTCCGGATAGGAGGTTTCTTGTGGAGTTCCTGTTTAATTTTTATTTAGAATTGCTTTTTTCCTGTGGATTAGGTTTTTTCGAACAATTTTTCTACACCCTGGATGGCTGTTTTCTTCAGATGTTTTACTGTTTTTTTTTTGTTTTTTTTTTTTTGGTGGATTCAGCTCTGGAATTCACATGAATTTTGGTTTTGATTTTTTGGATTCATTAGTTGATTTTCTTGAATTATGGCACCTATTTTGTGGATTTGCTTATGGATTTTGCTGGATTATGGATTTAATTTTGTGGACCGCTCTGTGGTTTTATTTGAATATTGTTCTTTTTCCTTGGATTGGCAAATCAATTCTTTTGAGTTATTTTTTTTTTGGTGGATTCTTATGTGGATTATGATTCTTTGGATTGTTCATCAAAGGTTTTCGACCAAGATTCTAGGTGTCCAGGGTGCAGTGGTAAATTCTTTTTAAGCTATGTTAACATGTTATATTAAATGCAACACTGTTTAAATGGGTTAATTTGTCTTGTTTTTTTAATTCTTGTATGCATTGTTTTAATTTTTCTTCCGTGTCTCTATACTTTTTTCTCTGTGTCTGTGTTTTGTCCTTTGATATTACTTGGGCTATTTGCATTTCCTGCATTGCTTGTTCCAGTTTTAAGTGCCTTAGAAAAGACCACAATGTTGGATTATGGGTTTTGAAGGATTGATTTAGTCCATTGTGCTATCTTTCTATTTTATTATTTGTTCTGTCATGTCCATTTAACACTGATTCATAACAATTCCATCGTTTTTTGTCAAATCTGCTCTCTTTCTTGACCCACTTCTTGTTAATTGTCTGATCAAATTACTATCACAATAGTCTAGCAGTCATTCTAAGTACTGTCCATTGTCTTTAAAAAACTGTGATTCCGGGGGGCATGGCCTGGAGTGCCAGCAATGTGGCAGCTCCTCTAATGGCCTCCGTACGGGACCTGCAGCCTTTCTCTTTACTCTCCGGTTCCAGCTGTCTCCCAGGACGCAGATGCCTGCGGATAGTAGCGGAGTGCCGTGGGCTCAGATGGTGACAGTTTGAGCCCCCGGCGTGTGCGGGAGCTGCCATGAGGCGACAAGTTTGGTAGCGGCGAGTGCAGTGAGACTTGATGATAGCGCACAGGCCGCGCTGCGGCGACCCGTCAGCGACAATCCTGGTGCCTGGTTAGAGCTGGGTGTTCATGAGCCTGGGGACCCATTCCTTCTTGCGACCATTCCCAGTGCCGCATATCGGGTGGCTGGGGTCTCGCTTGGGATCCCCGTTGCTGTCAACAGAGAGGGGCTCCTGCGGCACCTTCCCCACTCGCTGCAGCAGGCTCCTTCCTCCGAGCCCTTCCTCCGAAGTCTTCCTTCCTCCTCCTTGCTCCGAGGCTCGCCGAGGTTGCTGTTGGGTCCGAGGTGCCTGGCGGAGCAGCGTCCTCAACTCCTAAGCTGTTCTCAGCCCGCCGGGCCCCCGGACCGAAGATTACATAGCCATTGCCGCTGGGATCCTGCTCTTCTGTGGAGCTCTCGGCGGGGCCCCTGTGTGTGCTGGTGGCACACGCCTCGGCTATTGGCCCCTCTGGCCTTTCCGGCACTCTTGCTCTTCCTGGGTCCCCTGGAGGAGGGCCCCACATGAGACTCTCCAGGCTGCGCTTTTGCCTCCACAAGCCCCCCAACTCAAGCCTCCCCCCTGCAAAGTTTGACACAGGTGGGGGCACCAACATAACTGCTAGCCTTTGGGGGGGGTGGTGGCCCTCCTGGAGTGCAGCCCAGGCCTCATCAAATGGAAGGATCAACATTATCTGGGCCTCAGCTTGCTCCCAATGGAGGTGTCCTCCACTGAGGACCGCCATCATCTGGGCCACATCGGACCGCCAACAGCATATCCTCGTCGGCCTCAGCTTGGTGATGACTGGACCCCGGCTCTCTTGGACATAAGGTGGTCTCCACTCTAGCCTCCTGCCCGCCGCTCATATCCTGCAGAGGTATCTTGAGGCCCCCTTCCCTTTGTCCTCTCTGTCCCCCTCCCTTACCGACTGAAGTCCTAAAACAATGCAGATTTCACGGAGCTCCTAGCGTCCTACCCACACCTTTCACGCTTCCCGGACGCATCTGAACACCCCTGTGTCTTGCAGTGGGAACCTCTGGCCCAGCGGCTCGGTCTTCTGTCTGCCCTGGTGGGCCATCACTGTCTCTGAGGATATGGCCAAGCACCTCAAACCTCCCAAGTCAGCGGACATTTCTACCATGCTACAGTCAGCAGATAGAGGAAAGAAATCAGCCTCCTGAAACTTACGCCTCAAAAAATGCCAAAAGACAGGGCCCTCTCAACTAAAGAAGACCTCCAAGCCTTCATGTCTGACATTAAGTCAGAATTCAGATCTTGCATGTCAGAGCTCACTTCAAAACTGGAGCAGACGGACTAGAGGGTCTTGGACGTCGAGCACAGGTTGGGGGGACACCGAGGACCTAGTCCAGGGGCATTCCACTAGCCTGGTGGAGCGGCAGCGCTCAATTCAGGCCTTGATGGACAAAACTGAGATCCTCTTATTCAAAAACAGAGCCTGCTGCAATAATCTTCAGACCCATGGGGTCCCCTCCTCAGTTCCTGATAAGGATCTAGCTGAGTATGTGGGTGACTTTTTTCAATCGCTATTGCCGCACTTGGACAAGTCTCAGCTCCTACTAGATCACACCCACAGACTACGTCCACGACGAGGGATGGATTTGGACTCCCCCCCCGGATGTGATCACAAGATTTCACTTTTATACCACCAAGGAAGCCATCTCTGCAATAGGCTCCCCACTTCAAATCTTTCAGGACCTCTCTCTCCTGACATTGCAGAAGCATAGGGCCCTTCGACGCCTCACGCTTTTTCTCCAAGATCACCAGATCCGCTACCGGTGGCTATTTCCAACAGCCCTGCAGTTTTCTCATAATGGAACCTCCCAAACGATTAGCCACCTTGAAGATGCAAGAGACTCACCTGATCCAGCTGAGTTTTCCCGCCTTCGCAGTCGACTTTTCCCCCTGCAACCTCTGTCTTCTAACGACACTAAGAAAGGGGGCATGGCTATCCTCTTTACAAAGGATCTCAGACCGCAAATTCTGGACTCATTACGTTGCCCGGGGGCCACTTCATCGCAGTCAAATGCCTAATCTTCGGCCAACTCTACTCTCTTATCTCAGCTGATGCCCCTAATGATAACCAGGAGGGGTCCTACCGAGATTTAGAAGAGGCCCTCCTCCCATTCATCGAGGAGCAAGTCATCATCGGAGGGGACTTCAATGGAGCCCCTGACCCACAAATGGACAGATCACATCCCCCGTCCTCCAGAGACTTAAAACTGGCAAAGAGCCTGCTTCACCTCTTTCAGACCCTAGAGGTCGTGGAAACTTGGAGGGTAATCTACCCTGAGGAGAAAGACTTTACATTCTACTCGTATGTGCATCAAACCTTCTCCCGGATCGATCTGCTGCTGGCCTCACCCCAGATCCTGGCCTTCACAGGTGACGTCACCATTGGCCCCAGGGTCCTCTGTGTTCACGCTCCAGTTTCGCTGACCCTGCAAGAACATGATCCCGACCCTCCTCCCCATCGCCGATGGAACTTGTATGACCCCATATTAAACAATATAGCAGTAAGGGACTCCATTGCAAGGTCGATTAAAAACTTTTTCACAGAAAACCGGGATGAGGACACATCCCCAGCTAATACCTGGGACGCCATGAAGGCGTTGCTGAGAGGGGGATTGATCGCTCAAGGTGCAGCTTTTCACAAATGTAGACCTGGAGCCCGCACGGCCCTGGAGAATGAATTCCTTGAAGCTGAGGCCATCCATAAGTGGAAGGGTTGGCCCCTGAAATCCTATCAGGCTTTATAGGTGACACAAAAGAGGCTGGAGGCACTTTATGCCGAGGCCACGGCCCATTTGCTAACCAAAACTAAACAGTGGTATTATGCCAAAGGCAACAAAGCAAATAAACTGTTGGTCAACAAGCTCGCCAAGGCCAAGAAAAGAAACACCATGTATTGGGCCTCCGCGACCCCCATGGCACGGCCCAGTTCGCAGAACAGGACAAGCTGCGACTGGCGGTGGCCCACCTCTCAGAGATAATGAAAGCAGCTCCAAGAGACCAAACAGAACAATGGGACTACTTGCAGGATGCTGCTCTCTTGCACCTCAAGGCCGCGGCAAGGGAAAGTCTTGAGGCTCCCATCTCAGGTGAGGAAGTCGACGCAGCCATTAAGAGCCTTAAACCCAAAGCGCCGGGCCCTTATGGGTACTCCACTCGATTTTATAAAATCTTTTGCCCCCAGCTGGTGGCCCCCTTTTCACTTCTCTTTAACTCCTTTGCCACCACGGGATGTACCACCCCCTCCATGCAGGAGTCAATTACGGTCCTCACCCTTAAGCCCGGAAAAGACCCCAGAGATTACAGTTCCTATAGGCCCATCTCATTGCTAAACCTCAATGCCAATATATACTCTAAGATCCTGGCAAATCGCTTGGCACTGCTCCTCCCTGTTGTCATAGACCTGGACCAGACTGGTTTTGTAACTCATAGGTCAGCGAGAGACAACATTCGTAGCGCCCTGACTTTAATAGATGTAGCTAACCAGGAATCACATCAACTCGCTCTACTGGCCCTAGATGCAATTAAAGCCTTTGATAGAGTGGTGTGGTCTTTTCTGTGCCTCTCCCTTGAAGCTTTCCACTTTGGCCCAACATTCCAAAAGCTAGTCCTAGCTAATTACCAATCCCCCAAAACTCTCCTGAGAGTCAATGGCCCTCCATTTGATCCGATCCCTCTCACATGTTGGAATAGACAAGGGTGCCCCTATCCCCCCTGAAGTTTGCCCTAGCCATGGAGCCCTTGGCTCAACGCATCTGCCTTAATCCTCGATTTAAAGGCCCACAAGTAGGCCCATCCCACCACAAGATTGACCTTTATGCTGACGATGTGCTATTGACCATCACTGACATCTCGGCTTCCATGAAATCTAGAGGTTTGGGAAAGTGGCGGATTTTGCCATCAATTTCGAGAAATCAGTGGCCCTAGGGGTGGGGCTAGGTACAGGGGAAAGAGAATCCCTAGAGAAGCAATGCCCAATACAATGGAGTGTCAAAACAATCCCTTACCTGGGGTGCAGATTCCGTCCCGTCCAACAGACGTCTATCAGGCAAATTTGCCCCCCATCTTTGAAGAGCTGGAAAAAGAACTTAACCGCTGGTGCTCCCAAGAGATCTCGCTTCTGGGCCGCGTTGCGGCTTGTAAGATGAATCACCTCCCACGGTTCCTCTATGCCTGCTCCTACTTGCCCATTTCGATCCCTCTCTCCCCTCTGCGGCGTCTTCAAAGGAAGATGATTGGCTTTATCTGGAGGGGCAAGAAGCCGCTAATCCCCCAGAGAACCTTGATGGGGAGCCCCAAACTGGTGGACTGGGGTCCCTGACCTCTGTAGATATCAAATAGCAGCGCAACTAGCCCACATTCAGGCATGGGGGATCGCCTCGGGCGCCCGAAATGGGTGGAGATTGAACAATCCCATCTCCCTCTCCTTCTTTGCTTTCTCCCATACGTCCCCCCTCCACTTTGCCAAACCTGGCCGAATATTCTGGCATCCACTAAACACTTGCTGAAGGCCTAGGACTGGGCTCGGAAACACAGAGGCACCCTGGGGGGCCTGGGTCCATCCCCCAATCTTTCACATCCTGGCCTTTTCACTGGGCTCCTGCCCCTCAAACCTTCGGAATTGGGTGGCGGGAGGTCTTGAATCCCTAGGGCAACTCTTTGAGGAGGGCCGACCACACTCCTTTGAACAATGCAAGGTGACGTTCCGGTTAGCGGGAACAGATAGGTTCACCTACTCCCAACTGCGACATTGGTGTTCCTATCCCCTGATGCGAACAACAGCAACTCAAGCCCCCACTCCGCTAGAACTCACCGTGAATGACCTGCCGGCCAGGGGAAAGATCACTGCTCTCTATAAATTACTGCAAGATGACCCCTTTGTCACCAAGGTCTCTTACATGTCTCAATGGGAGGCAGACCTGGCGCATGCCATAGAGGATCAGACCTGGGTAGATATCTGGTCGAGAACCTGTGCGTCCTCCCCCTGCATCACTAACCGGGAATGTGCCCACAAGCTGCTCCTGCGGTGGTACTACCCCCATTCTGCCTACACCACTTCCATCAGGCTTTAGAGCCCCGATGTTGGCGTCTCTGCGGACTCCCATGGTCCTATTACCACATGTGGTGGAATTGTCCTAAGGTTAGAAAATTCTGGTCCCAATGCCTCACCACAATAAAAGACATTACCCAAGTGGCAATCCCGTTGGCTCCTAAAATGTCCTTCTAGGGGCCACGGTCCCGGGCTCTTACCCAAGAACAGGCAAAAGCGCATCCCTTATAACCCAACTCCTGCTGGTGGCAAAAATTACTGTAGCCCGTACTTGGAAATCCGAGGAAGGACCCCTGATGACACTCTGATGGATTATGCTTTGGGACAATCTGATAGCCGAGAAGGTCACTGCAGCCAAGGCGGGCACCCTTCACAACTTTGCAAACATCTGGGCGCCGTTCTTGGACTATGATGGGAACTACTCGGCGCTTCCCTAATTGGAGGGCCCTGCACTCGGACGCTGAACAATTGGCGCACAGTCTGCCCCAGTCAAACTGAGAGTAAAAGCGGACCCATGGGACAGGGGTGGAGGGATGGGGGACATGTGGTTCTCCTATGCTGAGGTTTTGTGTTGCATTTGGTTGTTAATGTATATGATCACCTGTGAGCTGCTTTATTCCATTAAGCGTTCATATTAGTCCTCTACATGACTAATAGGTACAAAAGCTAATGAGAATAATTACATGATATTGTGTTGGAACTCTAAATCTTCAATGTACCTTGATTACATTCTTTATTTATTTTTTTTTTCCAAAATTGATTACTTTCAATGTTCTTTCATTTCCGCCAAATTGATTGTGTGAAGCGAAAAAAACAGCCTTGGATTCTACATGATTGGATTGCTTCAATTTGTTGTATCTTCTAATCCAGAACCATGATTTGGGGTGTTTTTGGGCTAATGTTTTCTTGAATGAATCTAAAAATGTGTTTATACATTTCTTCTGATTTGCTTGGCATTAATACATATATCAAAAGAATTAGAGACTTTTCGATCATTGCGTTAAAGATTTAGGACACACTTTGAATGTTGCATAGCCACATGCCATATTTCGGAGTTTTTTAATTATTCCATATTATGAGATGTGCCAAATGTGAATTTCTGATGGTCTATTTCTTTATCCAACAATAAGAAATTATCATTCTTTTCTGTCACTTTTAATTCTGATGGTAATTCGATTTCTGTCTATGTTTCTTGTGTTTTGGGAAATTTAGTTTGTATTTGTCTTTATTCTTTATTTGTCGTCGTTGTTTGTCGTTGCAATGTTTGAATTTGCAGCATTTGACCAGCCACATGATTTCAGTTATGGTTTTTGTAATCATAATTTTGGTACCATCTGGTAAGTGCTTGTGTTCCACTGGATGAATCACTCTATCTTTGCATTTGTTTGGAAAATACATTTCCAGTAGATTTTCTCGTTTATTTGTTTTTCTCTCTTATACATATATCCCTTTAATGCCAGTTGTTCTTTCCCATGTTTTACACCTCAAAAACAATAGAAAACAAAAGAGAAATACTTTTTACAGTACGTCGTTTTACAGTTATTACACTATAATAATGATCTAATGCTGTAACTGTTACTACAAGTGAATAACCTACCAGTATTATTCGCAAAGGTTATTAACTGAAGCGCTTTCCGGTTTATTTACTATTGTCTCACTGGAAACTCAGCAAATGTGAAAGCACCATTAGTAGCACCTGTCACTTGTCTTGACGTGCTTGTATATGGTCCTTTTCGCATAATTCACAGTGCTTCATCGAACCTGCCTCATTTTCGATTAATTTGTTTTGATGAATATGCACTTTCAATTATATTAGTAGTGTTTCGATGGCAAACATTTCGATAGATAAGTTTCAATGGATTTTATTTTCAATGGAAAAAATGTCAATGGAAAGACTAGTAACCCCTTCTGGAGACTCTGCTCCCTCCTCTGACTTTTCTTGCTGATTGGAGTTTAACTCTAAACTAGCATAATCATCATTATTTTGGTTAGTAGGTGTATAGGCATACTACCGAAGCAATTCACATTTTTTTCCCTTCAGAGTCAGATCCCAAATTTTACACATATCTTTCAGTTGTTCTACTGTCAGGGAAGTCAGGGCTGACTCACTAAAGGTATCCATATTTGGCATGTTACAATTGCGTAACTTTTTGGTGGAGCTTAGCCTTGTGGCTGCTTTGATTGGGCACAAGTACAACAAATAGTCAATGTAACCACTCTACGCCAATCCCACAGCCTGCCACCATTGTTAGCTAAGAATTGGTGCAGGCTCACTGTTTGAGACTACACAACACTTAGCTGCTTGTTAGTAGGTAAGCCACCTTTTGGTATAGGTCTGTACTACACAAGTTGGTAGTGTGACTGAGCAGCCAGGACTATCTCAAGAGGTGTAATTGTGAGCTGTAGAGTTGTACAAATGAAATCCATAAATACAGGTAGACAAGTAACACTTACACTCAAGGTTTCAGTTATAAATAGTTATTTATTTAGTTAACATCAATTTTTAAATACGCTTTTTTTTAAAAGGCAATTTTTTGTAACAATGTAAACATACTTTAAAATTACATTCCAGAATCAAAACAAGTTAGTGGATAATCTTACACAATTACTACAGCCTGAGGTGACTTCAATCACAAGGACAGTAATGACATTTATATAGCACATTAGTAAACTTTGCAGATTCTGAGGTTTGTAGAGAGGAAAGGTTTAGGAAGGAAAAAGGTTTAACAGTTCACCAGTACATGTGAGGAAAACTAAATCTTCCAATGAAATCTAGATAAACCTTTCCCATCAGTAACAGTACAAAACAAGCTACCACCTATCAGGAACAAACAGTGTCAAAGTCAACGGACTAGAAGAGTCTTCAGGGAGCCAGTACAGCCAAAGTCATTTGGAACACAGTCTATGGATCTGAGGCACTTCTTCAATCAAAGTCTTGCACAAAGTTAGAGAGTGTGTTAGAAAAATCACGTATAGGGTCAAAAGCTGATCAGCCTATGAGAAGAGAATTCAAGTCAACTCTAAAAGTAGCTAATGCAATTCCAAACTGAGAAGAGCACGGCAAAAGGCAATGAGGTAAGTATCCCAAACCTAAACAATACCTCTGGTTTGAAAAGGAGTGGTCCAGCTGGATTCTGTCTCACTGCAGCGGTGCAGAACCTTGTTCTTGAGCTTCAGTCATGGGGACAAGAGGGAGGACGTTTGGAGGGCTTCTGCGGCAGCACTTGGGAGGTCGTCAGCAGGTTTAGGGCTCTTTTTGGTTCACCAATGCGGATCTCGGACATGGGTTGGAACCTCTTTGCTCCCTCAGTCCGGCATTCTGGTGAGGGGACTCTGAATCGGGAGGTCCTGCTTCGGGATGGTCCGTAGGCGTCTCCTGGAGCTTCAGGTCAGATTTGTTCCGTGACAGAAGTTGCTCTCGACTACGGACACTCGACCCCTGACATTGGGCTCTCACAGCAATGAAGAAGCTCAGCCAGTCAGGGATGGTGGTCCAGTGGAGTTCATCTCAGGGTTAGTTGGTCCCATTAACCCAAGAGGAGAAGTCGTTCGGGCTGGAGCTTCTCTGCTAAGGTGAAAAAGGTGTACAGCACAACAGCAGGGTTTCACTAGGCAATTCAAAGATCCAGGAGGTTGCAGCAAGCTTTGTTCATGGTTTCTTTGTCGGGTGTTTCTCCCAGTGGTCGACTCGGCCTCTAGTCCCAAAACCCTCACCTTTTAAGCAGGTGTTTTCCATTCATGCACAGCCTAGGCTGTCAATCACACAGCAGAGACTAGTTGCACTCAGGCATTCCTAGAGACAAAGTACAGGGGAGTTTCGGGACCCTCCCCCACATCTTGTCCTTCCAGACACACTGGAGCCCAGGGCAGGTTTTATGGGCTGAAGACCGCCAAAGGCAAGACAAACAAAGGGCTCAAACCTGTCTCAACGCACAGAGTAAAACCCAAGAAAGACTGCACAAACGGAAAATAGAGGAAAAAGATGAGAAGTGTCCTTTTGACAAAATGGTCACCCAGTGGTGCTGTACTGCAGCAGAGGGTTCAGCCGGCGGTAGGAAAGTGTAATGGTAGGAAAACGTACACCACTGCCACCAGCCATTTAAAGTAGTGAGGGTAACATAAATGTTACATGAGAGAGTAGGATAAGGGGCTACTAAGTAACCCCCCAGCACTCCACATAAGATGGTGTGTGCTGGACCTACAAAGAGAAAGGTAAGTAAAGTCAATGGGCCTCATTACACGGTAGGAAGTAAACATGCCGCTATTAGCGGCATGGCTACTCCCTTACCACATACCAGGTCCGGGTAGGCGGTATGGGGATTTACCGGGTCATTCCGACCCTAGAGGACCCGGTAAGTCCCCATTCCAAATACCATTCCCCATTCCCATTTGAGCTCCCAAGGAGCGTTATTAGCTCTGAAGTCGCTCAGTGGATCCTGTCCTTAACACTTGGTCAGACCAGGAATTAAGGACGGGACCCGCTGAGGGACCTCGTAGTAGGGCGCTAAGGGATTACCGGCACCGGTGACCTTACCGGTGCCGGTAATCCCTTAGCGTCTACCATGTAATGAGGCCCAATGTCACTTTACTATTCTTGGGAACTGTAGTTCACACAAGAATGGGTAGTTAAACCTTATGAGAAATCTAAAAGGATTTCTCTGTGACACTGCACTGAAGGTGCTGTGTGTCACCATACAAAAAGTAGATACCTATGCAGTTTGTCAGATTTCAAAAACAGTGAAAACACACTATCCAAATCAGGTAAAAATGCATGAGAGAGTGTTAAAAAGGTCTCCCTCACTCCAGGGTTAAAATTAAAAAGTCCCAAGTCCAGAAAAATCAGTGGGGTCTCTAAGGTTGAAGGGAAATAGCAAAGAAATGAGAATTCGCCCTAACAAGAACCAATGGCGAAACTCCTTTTGAAATACACTGTGGGGACAAAATGGAACAAGAGATTTGTGAGAAGGCTGTATTTCTCTCTTTTAAGGAAGAAAGTGAACCAGAGGAAACTGGGAGAGGTCACTTAGGCTTTGGAGAGGCTGATGAAACACCTATCACTGAGACAAAGAGGGAAAAAAAAACTATCATTCGTCCCGATCTAGCCTTCGCCCAGCGAAATGATCGAGCACTCTCATAGGCTTTCTTGCAAGTGATTCCTAAGGGGGAAGGACAAGAAAAGGGGAGCCCCTTTTTCTTCCTGAAACAGGGATTACTATATAGAAAGGAAACATCCAGAGAAGTCCTAAGTAAAACTCAGTTAGTAATACCCAAAACCCATTTCAAGATCTTGCTAGAGATTAGACATTCTCATTTCACAGGGGGAAATTTAGAACAATCTAAAATCAAGGTCACATCAGTGGTGAATTCTACTGGCCAGGTATCCAGGCTGACATAAAGAAAGTCATTCAGACATGTGCAGTATGTCAATCAACCAGCTCACACATTCCCCTACCTGCCCTTCTAAACCCATTACCAATAATAGATGTCCCCTTCTCCCGAAATGGGATGGATATCATTGCCCATTGGAGAACTTGGGAATGGGTGATAAATATGTTCTCATAATGGTTGATTATGCTACCCAGTACCCAGAGGCTTTTCCCATGCGGAACAATGCAACCCAGCAAATCCTGTAACACCTACTACCATTCTTTTCTAGGGTTGGTTTCCTCAAGGAAATTCTAATGGGTCAGGGATTCAATTTTATGAGTAAATTCATGGGGTAAGTTAAGGAATTACTACACATTACCACCTTAAGAACCTCGGTTTCCCACCAGCAAATGAATGGATTTGTAGAGAGATTTAACAAACCCCTTAAAATGATTTTGAGAAAATTGGTAGATAAGGATGGGAAGGACTGGGATAGCATGATCCCCCGGGCCCTATTTGCAGTAAGAAAGACCCCCCAGGAATCCACCGGAATCTCTCCTTTTTAACTACTTTATGGTAGAGAACCAGGAGAAGTCTTAGAGATGCTCCGGGAGACCTGGGAAGAGAGAGAAGAGGCACCTATTTCCCTCTCACAAACGGTTGTATACGAATTGTTCGTTTTACAACTGTTCGAATTACAATTGACCTTTTCACAATTGTGAAGGTCAATTGTAACATAAATGTGGGGGGAAACCCCCCACAGCCCCCCACCCAACGCCAAACCCCCCAAAACCCATATATATATATATATATATATATATTACCAAACCGATGTATATATATATATATATATATATATATATGGTCAATTGTGAAAAGGTCAATTTTGACCCTTTAAATTCGGTCAATTGTTCATTCGAACAATTTTAAACGAACAATTTGGGTAATAACTCACAAACAGCTACCCGATTGCGAGAGCACATGAAACTCGTTCAGAATCTAGTCCACACTGACCTGGAAAAAGCTCAAGCCCAACAGAAGTCCACCTATGACAAAAAGGTGAATTTAAGATCTTTTTCTGTAGGACAAAAGGTATTAGTCCTCTTACCTACTTCTGAAAATAAACTTGTCTCAATGTGGCATGGACCATATGAGTTACTAGAGCAAACAGGGACCTGTACCTATGAAATAGCCCAACCTGAAAGGAAGCAAAAGACCCACCTTTACCAGGTATATCTCTTAAAAGAGTGGAAAGAAAACACTTCTGCTACCACCCACTCTATATTGTCTCATCTGGTACTGGAGGAGATAGACAATTCTGAGCTTATTCCCCAAGAACTATCTAGACAGAAACAAGAAGATCTAAATAACCTTGTTATGGCATTCCCTGATGCATTCTGCGAGAAACCAGGGAAAGTACATGGTACTTATCATTATATCAGAACTACAAAGGGAAAAGTGGTCCATTTGAAAACCATACAGACTCCAAGAAGCCCGAAAACAAATAGTGGTTGAGGAGGTGAAAAAATGCTGGAGGCAAACATTATCGAGCCTTCTTCAAATCCATGGTCCTCCCCTATTGTGTTGGTAACTAAACACGATCATTCTTGGAGGTTTTGCATAGACTTTAAGCAGGCCAATGCCGTCTCCATCTTTGATGCCTTTCCTACATCACACTTCGATGAGTTAATAGATAAACCTGGAAATGCCAAATTCCTATCTACTCTAGATTTAACCAAGGAATATTGACAGGTCCCAGTACATGGACCTGATAAGGAAAAGACAGCTTTCCCAACACCCCTGGGACTATTCCAGTTAAAAGTATTCATTTTTGGCATGCATGGGGCCCCAGCCTCTTTCCAATGACTTATGGACAGGATCTTACAGCCTTACTCCGATTTCCGTGGGGTCTATATTGATGACATAGTCATTTATAGTAAAACTTGGGAAGACCATCTTTTTCAACTTTTTCCTATTATGAGAACCCTCAGAGAAGCTGGCTTAACTACCAATCCATACAAATTTAAGGTGGCTCAATCAGCCATGGAATACCTTGGCTTCTTTGTAGGGAATGGCAGTGTCCAGCTCCAGCAAGGAAAAGTGAAAGCCACCCTAGATGCCCCCACGCCCAGACCAAGAGAGACCTCAGGGCATTCCTAGGATTGATTGGTTATTACCGTAGGTTTATCCCAAATTTCTCAGATAGAACAGCCAGGTTAACAGACAAATTAAGGAATGCTAAACCCCAGAAGCTTCATTGGACTGATGAGGATGATGCAGGATGATGCATGTTACAACAACCTAAAACAAACCTTGTGTCAGAGCCCAATCCTAAAAGTAGCAGACTTTACGAAAGAATTTGTGTTACAAACTGATGCCTCTATCACAAGGTTAGGAGCAGTTTTATCGCTAATTTGTGATGGATTAGAACACCCCATCCTATTCACTAGTCATAAGCTCTTCCCACATGAGAAGAACAACTCTGTGTTGGAATTAGAGGCCCTTGCTATCAAATGGGCAATTGTCCATCTAAGATACTATCTTCTAGGAAGGAAGTTCACACTTGTCACTGACCACTCATCTTTAGTATGGATAAGTCAACGAAAGGACTCTAACCCTCGAGTCTTGCGATGGTACTTAGACATGCAACCCTACTGTTTCACTGTAGAACCCCGAAAAGGTAAAGACCAGGGAACATCGATTTCCTTAACCGGTTTCCCTGTGAAACAGATGCGGCTACATCTCATAGGGGAAGGGTATGTGAGAAACCAGAAGGTTTCTCAACCGCTAGTCCCTGGGGATCTCTCTTTCAGGTGGCCAGGGCATGGCCATCGCATTGTATCCAGACCCTGGGGTAGACCAGTGCAGGAGGATCACCTGTGTGGGGGGTCTTCGGGGAGTGCTAGTGAGACACCTGATGGCAAGACACGGTATCCCCCATAACACCTTTGCTCCATCCAACCAGGTAGGATACCTGGGAACTGCACCCCCCCCCCCCCTTCCCTTCATGAGCACTTTCACATGGACAGTCCACTCTGGGAGAAAACAGACTCATACCTGAGCATTGTACCTCACATGTCCCACTACTATGTTCAGGCAAAGTCAGACCATTACTGTTAACAACTTGCACCTGACTTCCATTAAGCTTCCCCATACGGATAAAAGACAGAGCATGAGAGCACACTCTGACTGAGGGAAAGCATATGAAGGAACAGCAGTTTTCAGACGACAGCTGAATGAGGGGAGAAAGGCGTCAAACCGAGAAGGTAGAGCAAGGAGGGAGATACCTTTGACCTTTCCGGCGAGAAACCATTACTTTCCCAAAACCTTCAGATTAAAAGGCGCAAGGCCAGGAAACCAGACTGCAAAATTCTGCACTGTGTTTCGGAGCTACCATGGGCCCTCCTGCATGACTAGTGGAGTCGAGGAGGAGCAGCAACCGCTGTGCTACCGTTCTTGGCTCCAGAATGAAAGCAGCACCCGAGAAATCAACACAGCCGGTGGACGGATTCAAGGCCTGTCTGTGTCAAAGTCAAGGTTGCAAGCAGTAACATTGTATGAAGAGGGCAAGAGCAAAGAATATTAAAGCGTGTGATGAAAGTCATGAGTTTAAGCTTAATTGCCGATGAATATTTGAATTTAATATGAATCAGTGAAGGTACGAGACAAAGTAACTGAGTGGTCCGGCACCGCAGGGGTGCTCAATCGAAGGTCTTTGTGTAATGTACCCGGCCAAGAAGTGGCAGAAACAAAAGTAATAAAGTGAAACTGATTGAAGAAGTGAATCAAAGTGGTCCCGCAATGAGCCTGCAATGGTCTAAGAAAATTATTGATAACCAAATGAAAGCGAAGAAAGTGAGATTATAAGGTCTGAGCCTGACTGAGGAGACACGTGGTCCAAGCACGATCGATGGCGACCAACATTTGAACTTGTATTTAAGGGGATACGAGTACGACTGAGGGAGACCTGTGGTGAACGGTAAACCTGAGAACTTGTGAATGTGAAAATTCTGATGAGAAAGGAACTTTGGTACTTGTTTTTAAAGGCAGGCACTCTGTGATAAGAGACTATTATTGGGAAAGAGACTTTGATGCAGAAGGCCCAAATACCTATGTATTGAACTGTATCCTCATGGCAGAGAAGCCAAAGTGTGTGCGAAGTTCGAGTGTGCCACCTTGTCCCTTGCAGAACATGTGGAGAATGAAAGCCAACTCATCAACTATCCTGACATATTGTTTCTTGAACACTTTTCTTTTTGTATATGCCATTGTCCCACAAAATGTGTATTTAGAAGTAAGGATTGGCAATAGCATTATTAGTATAGGCCCTTTTATTTTGACAGAGACTCGACTAGGACTGCGTTCTTATTATTTGATGGTCGTAGCTTGCTCTCATCTTTAGATTTAGGTTAGATAGGTATTTAACCAACCCATTGAAGTACAATAAACACCCTTGAACTGTGATCCCTTGTGTCTGTCTTCACTGTTTGATACCATGCCTTCCTTACAGCAAGGAGAGTACTGCCCGACGCTGGAAAACTGCTGGAAATGCTGTTGAGATGAAGCTGAGAAGCCAGAGGTCTGTTGTGGTCATTTCAGGGGCAGCGCAAGTCTGTCAGGAGAGGCAGGGGATCCAGCGAGAAGCAGAGAAGGGGGCAAATACTGTTCTGAGCCACCAGCAAGCCACAGCAACTGCGGTATAACACAAAGAGTTCCGGAGCAGTCAAATCAAACCAGTGAGTCCAAAACAGAAAAACGGGACGCCATGGCGCTTCATGGTGAATATCGCGCACCATGGGGGAAGTTAAGCAGTCTGCTAAAGGGGGCCGAAACCCTATGATAAGGAGTGAAAGTATTGAATGAGAAGGTGGAGGGTCAATGACCCACTGATGAAACGTACAAGTCTGTGATCCATCTACGTTCGGAAAAACAGTGTGAAAAGTCCTGGCAGGAGAGTAAACAAGGCACTGTACGGGTTTGGGACCCGTATCGAAATATATGTGTGGAACATTGTGAAGGCGAGTCTGGAGACAAGGACCTGAAAGGAGAAATAACTTGTTGTGAAGTCCTGGCATGCGAGTATACAAGGCAAGTCTGAGCATAAAGAAAATATGATGTCCTGGCAGGAGAGTAAACCAGACTGAACTGAATGTGACGTGAATATAAGAAAATACTGGAAAGTCCTGGCAGGAGAACAAACCAGGCCATAGTGAATGCGAGTCTGGAGATCCACATTTTATGAGTGTGAAATCTAGAGGAAGGGAAACATATCCCCTGAGTGGAATAGTTATACAAGAACTGTGAAGACTTGTGAACTGTGGAGTAAGTCAAGGGTTGAGGAGGAACACTTGAGTGTGTGATGCTAGGGGAAGGGGATCATAACCCCTTCATTGGAAAGTTGTATTTTACCAAGGAAAAGCACTGTGGTAGAGAGAACTGAAGGGAAGCTTAAAACTTGAGGGAAGGGAAGAATTTCACCTTTTGTTCTGAGAGATGTGAAAACTTGGAGGACAGTGATCATTTGTACATTTCTACACCTTTTGGAACTTTATGTTGTAACATTAAAGAAGACTACTGATGGCTAGTTGAAAGACTTTTTCCATCAGAACTTTGTCTTAGGTTTAGCTTGTAAGGGCCAGGATAGGACTTTGGACACAGAGTGAACTCTTTATATTCTTGAACATTCTAACACTGATATCCTTTAGTTTTGTTGAGGCAGGGAAACCCCTCATAGTGTTAGGACAAGATAGGTCTTTCTCCAACCCTTCTTTTACTTTAATAAATATTTATAGCAACCATTGCTATGTCTATGTGGCCAAGACTTACTTCTGTTTCATTACATTGTATATATACCCTACCTAAGTGTACACACCATCATTTACTACATCCCCTCTCTGTGTATACAGCAACCTAACCCTCCCTACAATGTGACAATATATTCTCCCTACAGTGTAGCAAAACTAACTCTATCCTGTGTGTGTTACATTCTACATGGCAGTGGCTTACACAAAAGGACACCTTATTCTGGCTTTCTTATTCTATATGTTTGCTGTCGTTCGGGAACAGGCAAGGTGTGGCCTTGCGCCTGACTGGTCTTATCTAAACCATCACATTCCCCCCTCTGGTCTAGTTATTGACCAAAAGCCCCTCATCGGCCATCTTACCGTAATCATCTTTAGGGATCCAAGCTCTACAGACCCCTCTCAAGCTACCTACTCTTTTCACATATTCTTCTGGACCACATGTAATAAAGCAGCAGTTGTCATGGCTCTCACAATCTACCCAGTGTTGTTTATAGTTATTGGCACCAAAAGGGGGCGTAAACCTAGTTCGAGGTGGTCCAATAGCTCTCCCTATCGGAACCATTGAAATATCATGTCCCTCTGTCTGTGTATCAGTGTGCACTGGGTCAGCAGTACTTTCTAACTTAGTAATAGTGAGGGAAATCAAATGACTTTCTTCTTTCCCCTTCTTTACTACTTTACATACTTTAGAATATATCATTATTATATGGTTTATTGGTTTATTGTAAGTCAATTCTGTTTCAAAGGGCCCACAGGGCATCAGGGAGGGAACATGGGATTGAAAAACAATGAACACAGTGGAAGGTAAAGACAAACCAACGATGCCTTGTGAGTATTCAGAAAGTGCAAGTGCAGCAGGAAGAGGGGATGTGGGGGGTGAGGCTCAGTGCTGGAATGACTGTGCTCGTGGGTGAGCAGCTGATGAAGTGTACAGCAATGTAAGTACTATGCAGCCTGGGGCCACATTGGGTAGTACGTAAGGCAAGTGCTGAGAGGTAGACAGATGCTGGGACAATGGGGTATGAGAGGCCAGGACCCGGATATGGGCTCTGGCCACTAATCACAGCGAATGTGAGATTATCAGAGTTGGGACAAAAGAAAGGAGGAGGTGAAGAGGAAAGTCCTGAGGAGTTTCCGTAATTTGAGGAAGTCCTGCTCAAGACAGAGAGGGAAGGGGAGGTTGTTCTATAAGAGGGAGCCAGATGAAGAAAGTGATAACCCACCGGCCTGCTGTTTAGCGAAATTCTTTACACAGAGAGAGTTGGTGCCAGAGGACTGTAGGAGTCTAGATGGAGAGTATTTAGTAAGAGAACGTTGCAGATAGTTTGGTACTAGGCCCCAGACAGCCTTGTGGATGATGCAGAGGGATTTTAATGTAATCTGTGCCGCCACCTGGGAGCCAGTGAAGAGTTTTTAGCCAGGAAAGATGCAGTCCCTGGGTTTAAGGCCAAGGATAAGTCTATCTGCCCTATTCTGGATTAGCTGGAGGTGTCATAAAGTGGAAGAAGGTAGATTCAGGAGAAGGCTATTGCAGTAGTCAAGCCTAGAGAAAACCAGGGCTCGGGTAACATTGAGCTTCTGTGAGAGAGTGCGAAAAGGGAGAATACCTTGAGAAGGAAGAGAGGAAAGTAAGACTTCTTGGCAATGTCCTGAGTGTGAGGGAGGAAGGAGAGAGAGGAGTCAAAGATGACTCCAAGGTTTTTGGCCTCAAAAGAAGGAGCAGGGGGAGAGCCCATAGAGGATGGCCAGAGTGAGGGGAAAAAAGAGAGAGCAGGGTTCCCAATGGGAAGGATCTCAGTTTTACAGGCATTGAGGTAGATATGGTTGGAAGTGCACCAGGACTGGATGGCAGATATTCAGTCAGGGATGATGGAAGATGCAAGAGAGTCAGCAGGGAGTTTGTAAAGAGTTGTGTGCTATCTGCATAGCACTAGAAGTTGACAGAGAAGCAGGAAATGAGGAGTGCTAGCTGAGCAAGGTAAGTGTTGAAGAGCCAGGGTGAGAGGTTTGTTCCCTGGGGGACACCACAGGTGGTGAAGGAAGTAGGTGAGGAGAAGGTACCCAAAATGACTTGGGATGAACAGTCAGTTAGGAAGGAGGTAAGCCAGTCCAGTGCCCGCTCTGTGATACCATGGGTATAATGGAGTCATTTTATAAGGGTTTGAATGGTTGACCATATTGAAGGCAGACGAGAGATTGAGTAGGAATGGGACAGCTGGATAGTTAGAGTCCAGTCATGTGGGCAGTTCTTCATGGGTGTTCAGAAGAGCACTTTCCATGCCTCTGGATGCTCAGAACACAGATTGATGGTCATAGAGACCACCAAAATATTCAGTGTGTGAGGTAAATTGTGGAAAGACCAGCTACTCCAGGAGTTTCCCAAGAAAGTGGGTGTTAGAAATAGAGTGTTAGTTGGCTGGCTATGTAGGGTCTGCTGAAGGTTTTTTCAAGAGCACACAAGGGAGTGAGGGAGGATGGGAATGATCCAGTGGCAAAAGAGTGGTTGCAGATATCAGCGAGTGCAGGGGCAAGAGAGTCAATGTTGTCCTTGATGGTTCTGGAGGAGCAAAGGGAAACCTGTTTAGAAGAGACCTTGATGGAGTGGACATCCCTGGTGAATTCTTCAGGTATGACAGGGGAGAAGGAGAGAGAAAGAAGAAGGATGAAAAGCCCTAGGAGGCGAGGGAGTGAGGGAGGGGTTGGGTGGGAGAGTAGCAAGGGTACTCGGGATGTCCAGAGTATTAGTGGTAAAGTGTGTGGCCAGTGTGTTGTAGAGGGTCTGGGACGGAAGATGGGAGGAGGAGACTGCAGAAGGGTTGGCTAATTCCCTGCAGATTTTAAAGAGTTCAGCCATGTTGTTGGATGCACCCAATACCTGTGCCTGGATGTGGACCCTTTTCTTGGCACGGATGGAGAGTCTCTATTGCCTTTGGAGCAGGCAGCAAACCAGTTTGTCAGAGGGTGATCCTGAGGTTTGCCACTTCCGTTCCATAACTCTTCACTTGCATTTCAGGGCTGAAAGTTCAGAGTCGTACCAGGTGTTACGTTTGGATGCGGGTTTTAGGCGGATCCTCATGACAGGGGTAAGAGTGTCCAGGGTGTTGGTAATGGTCAAATGGAGGTTGTTGAGTGCACAGTCGGTGGTAGAGTCTGGGGGTGGGAGAGAGGAGGGATGAATGTGGATGCGAAGGCAGCAACTGACACTCGCTTCATCGTAGTACGGATGTTCATGAACGAAGTTGGCAGGTCTTTTGGAGTGGCGGTCAAAGGGCATAGAGGACCCAGGTGCGAGAAGAGGAGAGAATGGTCCAGCGAGGGGAGTAGAGTGACCAGAGGGGGGAGGTTAGAATGGATGAAGGTTTCCAGAGTGTGTGCAACCGAGTGGGTTGGGTCGGAAGGGAGAATGGATAGGGATATTGATGTGCAGAGGTCAAGGAAGAGAGTGGATGCTGTGACAGGGGAGTCCAGTTGGATGTTGAAATCACCTGTGAGGAGGGGATTGGGGATGGTTGAGATTAGGGAGGAACAGAAATCAACCCATTCAGAGAGGAACAGGGTGGTAGTGACTAGAGGCCTGCAGATGGTAGCAATGGTCAGAGAGGAGGAGGGAGAGATAACCAGCTTGCAAACCAAGCTCTCAAAGGAAGAGTAGGGGTGGGTATGATAGAAGAAGGAACCCACTCAGTGAAGATAAAGGCAACCCCAACGGCAGCACAGTGAGGTTGTGGCTTGGAGATGATCTTGAAGCCATCAGGGAAACGGGAGTCAAAAGCAGTGACTGATCTGGCATTGAGCCATGTCTCGGTAAGAGCGATAATGTTTAGGTCAGTTTCTTCAAGGAGGCAGATTTTGGCGGAGAGTTTGTTGGCTGAACAGGCATTAACAGTAGCCAGGTGAAGGAGGTCTCCGCCTTTGAAGGTTTTCTGAGGTGGAGTACAGGGACGTTGAACACTAGTCAGAGTGGGCAGGACAGGGAGAGTGGTAGGGGGAGAGGCAGGTTAAGGAAGGAAGTTAATTAGAGATGGCAGGCACCGCTTAAAGAGCAGGAGGTTGGGTTGAGGACCCTGAACCAAGATAGTGCTGGTGTGGGAGACATTAAAGATGCAGCGTGATGAAGAGAAGCCGGCCAGGAAAACTTCCCACTTGGTGCCAATATTAATGGGAGAGAATGTGAAAGGGAGGAGAGTGGAGATGAGATGAGGAGTCCATAGATCTGGAGAAGGGACAGAGAAGAGGATATCAGTAAAGACCTGTCTGGAAGTTGTGCTTACATAGGTGTCTGCGATGGGTAGGTCAGGGGTGGAGGAAAGGATGTCTTTTTTGTGCTTTTTCATTCATGACTTTGTGAGAGAGGGGGGATAGGTGATCGTGTAGCAGTTAGAGAAGATGGGTGAGATGGTGAGAGCCAGAGGGGCAGTAAAGTTTAGTTGAGGAAGGAAAGGAGGGTGGCTGCACAGCACAGTTCTAGCTAAACTCACCAATTGGCCTAGCAGTCACAAAAGGCACAATCAGCCAGGTTTAGTCCACCACCTCACTCCGCACACATTGGTTACTGGCAGATGAATGAGTGTTCCCCTTGTTTCCACACAGAGTAAATTTAATGCCCGTAGTACTGCCACTGCTTTTGGAGAGGAGTTTCATGCATATTTGCGCGTAGAGGTCCAGGGGCCTAAATTATGGGGGAACAGTAAGTCTGGAGGTTGATTCATAGTGTGTGGGGACAAAAAGGTGGAGGCCCTACTCAGCCCAGACAGGCACAGACTGGAGCCTTATTGGGTGTGCCTTGATGGTGTGGGCTGGCTTCTTCCTTCCAGTGCTTCCAATTGGAGACTGTAGGCAAGGGATGGCCCTTCAGCAAGACAGCAGCGTCACAAAGGAGATATTCCCACTCCATGAGGCAGCAGTGGCCATTTTTTTTGAAAATTTGGTTTTATTGGAATTCTACAGTTATGACATAATTCAAAAAATAATGCAAACATTCATATATATCAAGGTGAGGTCACAACTTTCCCCTCCCCACCCCCACCTCCCACACTCACCCCCCCCATCCCACGCCATGGTTTAATGGTAGATAACAACAACAGGGTCCAGCACATCATCTGAGGATACAATGCGAGCATAGGGTTGCTTCCAAGAGAGAAACGGTGCTCAAAAAATAAGGTTCAACATATAAGAGTCACATGTTTTGTAACAATCGATCTCCTCCGACTCCAAAGGGGTTGCCCCAATCGTGTTGTTCCCATCAGGAGAACCGTCTGAGATGGTTACTCGTGCCTCAGACTGTTTTCCCGTATTTGTCAAAAAATGTCAGCCATAGGGCCTCGATGTTAGATTTGGATTCATCGATCAGGTGGATCAAATACTCCATATCGTAGATTGCTCGTGTTTTCGCTACCCACTCCCCCTCCCCCGGAGGTCGGGGTGATTTCCATTTCTGGGCCCAGCAGCATCTAGCCGCGACTAGCATGACCTGCAACATGTGGTCGTGTTTCACCTTGGGGCCCCCCTCAACCTCAATACCGAACAACACCAGCCAGGGGGACAGGGTTCTCACAAATCCGTCCACTCCCCTTATCCATGACAGGACCTCACTCCAATAGTTTTGAGCCACCTGGCACTTCCACCACATATGGACATAGTCTCCCTTTTCAACATGGCATTTCCAGCAGTAGGGGTCGTAGCCTTTTCTCATTCTGGCTATCATTTGTGGGGGTAGTGCCATCTGTGTATCAACTTTAGGGCCTGTTGGCGGTATTGGGGTGCAGTTGTGGAGCCGTGTGCCTGCCTACAGATCTTGGTCCATCTCTTTTACGTTATAGGGGTGCCCAGGTCCTTTCCACATTGTACTTGGGAAGATGGGGGGTCCCGTGGGGGTAGAGAACAGCAAGAAGCTATAAAGCCGCGATATCACCCCCTTGGTACCTTTGTGCGTTATGAGGAATTTCTCAAAATCGGTTAGGTCCCGCCTAAGTGTGTCTCCCCATATGCTCTCGGTAAGGGCACCCTTGAGCTGTAGCTATCGAAACGGGGAGAGGTCAGGGAAGCCCAGGGCTTCCTTCAAGTCACCTAGAGAAATAAACACCCCATCCACCCAGAGCTGTCCGGCCCTACAGAGACCCACCTCATACCAGTGCTGGAAGGCTAGTGGTTCGTTGATCCCTTCCCAAAGTGGTGGGGCCCAGATGCAGCTCAAAGGTGAGGGCCACGTTGTGAGCCATCTCAGGGAACCCCCTTCCTTCCAAATGGACCACAGCACTCCCAACACTGGGTGTTTCAGAACCCTTCTTGGAATAGATGACTTGGGGACCCATAGCCATTCGTCTAATGTGACCGGCGAGAAGAGTGTGTTATCTAACGTTACCCATTGTTTCTTTGGGCCAGTCATCAGGTGGTCAACAAGGACACGCAGTTGTGATGCCTTATAGTAGGTGTCAAGATCGGGAAAACCCACCCCACCCTCATCTTTGGGTCTTGTGAGAGTGTCGTAAGCAATTCTATGGGATTTACCGGCCCATAGATAACAGAGAAGGGCCCGTTTGATCTCCAGGAGGAATGGGTTTGGTATTTGGGTTGGCAGCATTTGAAACAGGTACAAGAATTTGGGGAGGATTACCATTTTGATGGAGTTGAGGTGAGCCATCCATGAGAGGCCGGACTTCAACCAGCGTCCCAGGTCGTGTTTGCTCGACCTCCATAGAGGCGGATAGTTTACTTTGAAGAGATCCCCTAGGTCTGATGGAATATGGATCCCCAGGTGGGAGAGTCCCTCTGTACGTTTACAAAACGGAAGGTTATTGATATATTGTCTCTCGGTCTCGTTGAGCTGGCCTGCCGGGAACGCCACTGATTTATCTACATTGACCCTGTAGCCTGCCAGGGAACCATATCACTCCAGACTATTCAACACCTCCGGGACAGATTGGGATGGTTTAGAGAGGTACAGGAGGACATCATCGGCAAACAGGGTTATTTTGTAATTGGTTCCCCCCATCTTGACACCCTGGATCTGGTCGTTAGTCCTGATTGCTATAGCCCAAGGTCCCATCACCAGCGCGTATATGAGGGGACAATGGGCATCCCTGTCTTGTGCCTCTCTCTAAAGGAAAGGACTCCTACTCTCTTCCATTGACGTAAAGATACCGAGAAGTGAAGCCCTTATGTGGGTTGTTGCGCACACATTATGATTAGTTCACTCAAAGAAAGGGACTATTCTGGTGTAAGAAGGGGTCTTTAGCAGCAGTAGCAGAGCGTAGAAGGGTAACTTCTCGGCATCCCTTCTATACAATAAGAAATAGGAACGGTAATGCCTGCCAATCTGCGCTACCCAAGTCAAAAAGTAATCAGAGGTTGGTTTTGTGCCAGGAATTAACCCAATGCCACACTATCGTGGGTTATACAGTAAGTATTTTTAATTAACAAAAGCAAAGAAACTCTACACGCCAACACGTGTTTCAGCCCTCTCTGGGCCGTCCTCAGGGCGTATGTATGTGACAATTAGGTGTAACTGTTCCATAAGCATGTCGAAATACATTTAACAAATGTTAGACCAGAGTAATGAAACAGCCAAAACATTCAGTAGAGTCAAAATTAGTTGCATAGATCATGTAGTTCATAAGGTGGAGAGGAGGAGTAGGATGGAGGGCAAAAGAAGGGGTGTGGGGAGAGAAAGGAGAGAAGAGAAAACAAAATGTTAGCATTAAAAAATGAACATTATTATTAAAAGTTATGCTTTAAATAAAAGTTCGTGTTATCAAACTTTAATTACTAAGTTGCTTCATACTGGGTACTGGAATGGGTTAAGGAATATTATTCTTATTAGGTGAGGTCGTTACACCAAAGAGACAGCAAATAGTCAAAAGTTATGCTGTACCTTAAATAGGTTGATATTGCCGAATAGGGGTCCTATGTAGGGTAGATAGGTTCGAGTCAGACGAAGGCTGCAGTAAATATACATGTAAGCATATTTAGCATTCTATAGGGTGCCAGAAACTTACAAACGATATTTCATCTAATCAGTGTGTTAAAACAAGTATCAACTCATAATGTAAAAAAAAAAAAAAAAAAAAAATCTCTTACCACTGGTGACAGTGTTGTCAAGCGTTATCCCGGAAAATTAGTGTGTTACTGCAAGTCTATTATCCGTAAAGTACGAGCGTCATCTATTTCAAAAGATAAGGGGGATATTATAAGAAACTGACGGTACTGTTCTGGTCGTGATATAACCTTGTCTCTTATCAAAGACAAAGACAAAGACAGAGCGCTTACCATAGCACGCCTGAATGCGTTCCTGCACGGTAATTACTGCCTGCAGGCAGTGGCTCTCTGTGCGAAGTGAAGGTGTGGCTGGTTAGGCCAATAGCTATGCTGCTTTTGCTAAAGAAGAGTGCGGTCATGTGACCGGACTGTGTTACTGTTGCTAGGTAACTAAATGAAAGAAAACTAGGTGAACGGGACTGCTCGTAAGTGCAAACATTCTGTTTTAAAACCATTCAGAGAAAGCCTAAGTTTTTGCGGTTTAGCAACCATTGACTTGTACTTTAATATGCGATGAAACAATTAAGAAACTATAATTACCTGTGTGGTTCGAATGCTACGTTTACATGCTGCTTGTGCTAAGGGAGAGTGTGGTCATGTGACCAGACTGAGTCCCTGTTGCTAAGTAACTGGTTAAAAGGAAGCTGAATAATCGGGACTGCACCGGAGTGCAGTAATTGTTTATAAACCATTTTAAGATAGTATAAACTTGAACAGTATTGGTAACCATAGTCATACACTGTACGGTACGGTAACAACGTTATGAAACTAACATAACCTGTGTAAGTAGACTGGTTTCCAGGGACGTATTAAGACATCTTGTTTGTTTAGTGGTGTCTTTAAGTTATCAAGCAAATGAGGTATGTGAGCGGATTATACTGGAGTTATAGTATAATTCCCTTGCTAAATGAGAAAATAGGTTAACGTTACAGTTTATATGGGACTTGCCAATCAATTACCTTATGTGGGTCATCCATAAAATGTCGTTCTGATAGCGGAGTCCAAAGCAGCACAACTCGGACTAAGGCATAGTTTCAAAATAACATGTTATGGTATCCCATATAAGAATGGGTATGTACTGCGCTACTAGGTACATAAGCAAAGAAAAAATCAATATCCTATGGATAGTATGGGAATTAGTTTATGGATTGGACCTATTGTTGTCCTCTAAGGTGTAACGACTTGTTCAAAATCAAAGTATGTGGTAATACTCTTTTATGCCAAGATAAACTGTAATCAAATCACAGAAAAACATTGAGTTCATGTTCTTGGTTAAGTCCCATTTGAATACATCTTAATCTGCATATCATGCGGGCCTCCGCTTGTCAAAGAAGAAGTTGTCTGTTTCCCCCTCTGGCATGAGGTTTAATGTGTTGCAGTCCAACAAATCTAATTTCACTCTTGTCACAAGTCTATAGGAACCAGGTTCCAAGAAAGAGGCTATACCAAATCTAATATCTACCATGCACTTAAGGGTGTGCAAACGGTTACAAGACCCTCACTTCTCACCGAGCCCAAAAGCAAAGAACCTGAGGGGTTTCCATCACACGTGAACTTTATTACGAAATATTGTAGTGATTCCAAATTCATTTATCATATTCTTAATAAACATTGGAATATTTTACAACTTGATCCAGACTTGGAAACCTACATTCAAGAAAGACCGAGAATAATCTTTTCTAGAGCACCAACACTTAGAAACTTACTATGTCCCTCCTTCATGCAACCTGGTTTCAGCAGACAGGAGAATTGGCTGACGCAAAGTCTTAAACCTATAGGGTTCCACAAATGTGGGACCTGTAATTTTTGTCAATATGCTTTGGCACCTACTAAAGAATTTATCTGCCACGGTAATCTGAATACGAAAATCAAGGACTTTATTAATTGTCGCTCTAAATACATAGTGTATGGTATCATCTGTGTCTGTAAGAAAGTGTATGTGGGCAGCACCATCAGGGAACTAAGGATCAGAATCCGAGAACATCTAGCAAACCTCAACAGTCAAGATGTCAAGTTACCATTGGCAACCCACTGGCAAAAAGAACATCAAATGGGACACAAGAGCGAAATTAGATTTGTTGGACTGCAACACATTAAACCTCATGCCAGAGGGGGAAACAGACAACTTCTTCTTCGACAAGCGGAGGCCCGCATGATATGCAGATTAAGATGTATTCAAATGGGACTTAACCAAGAACATGAACTCAACGTTTTTCTGTGATTTGATTACAGTTTATCTTGGCATAAAAGAGTATTACCACATACTTTGATTTTGAACAAGTCGTTACACCTTAGAGGACAACAATAGGTCCAATCCATAAACTAATTCCCATACTATCCATAGGATATTGATTTTTTCTTTGCTTATGTACCTAGTAGCGCAGTACATACCCATTCTTATATGGGATACCATAACATGTTATTTTGAAACTATGCCTTAGTCCGAGTTGTGCTGCTTTGGACTCCGCTATCAGAACGACATTTTATGGATGACCCACATAAGGTAATTGATTGGCAAGTCCCATATAAACTGTAACGTTAACCTATTTTCTCATTTAGCAAGGGAATTATACTATAACTCCAGTATAATCCGCTCACATACCTCATTTGCTTGATAACTTAAAGACACCACTAAACAAACAAGATGTCTTAATACGTCCCTGGAAACCAGTCTACTTACACAGGTTATGTTAGTTTCATAACGTTGTTACCGTACCGTACAGTGTATGACTATGGTTACCAATACTGTTCAAGTTTATACTATCTTAAAATGGTTTATAAACAATTACTGCACTCCGGTGCAGTCCCGATTATTCAGCTTCCTTTTAACCAGTTACTTAGCAACAGGGACTCAGTCTGGTCACATGACCACACTCTCCCTTAGCACAAGCAGCATGTAAACGTAGCATTCGAACCACACAGGTAATTATAGTTTCTTAATTGTTTCATCGCATATTAAAGTACAAGTCAATGGTTGCTAAACCGCAAAAACTTAGGCTTTCTCTGAATGGTTTTAAAACAGAATGTTTGCACTTACGAGCAGTCCCGTTCACCTAGTTTTCTTTCATTTAGTTACCTAGCAACAGTAACACAGTCCGGTCACATGACCGCACTCTTCTTTAGCAAAAGCAGCATAGCTATTGGCCTAACCAGCCACACCTTCACTTCGCACAGAGAGCCACTGCCTGCAGGCAGTAATTACCGCGCAGGAACGCATTCAGGCGTGCTATGGTAAGCGCTCTGTCTTTGTCTTTGTCTTTGATAAGAGACAAGGTTATATCACGACCAGAACAGTACCGTCAGTTTCTTATAATATCCCCCTTATCTTTTGAAATAGATGACGCTCGTACTTTACGGATAATAGACTTGCAGTAACACACTAATTTTCCGGGATAACGCTTGACAACACTGTCACCAGTGGTAAGAGATTTTTTTTTTTTTTTTTTTTTTTTACATTATGAGTTGATACTTGTTTTAACACACTGATTAGATGAAATATCGTTTGTAAGTTTCTGGCACCCTATAGAATGCTAAATATGCTTACATGTATATTTACTGCAGCCTTCGTCTGACTCGAACCTATCTACCCTACATAGGACCCCTATTCGGCAATATCAACCTATTTAAGGTACAGCATAACTTTTGACTATTTGCTGTCTCTTTGGTGTAACGACCTCACCTAATAAGAATAATATTCCTTAACCCATTCCAGTACCCAGTATGAAGCAACTTAGTAATTAAAGTTTGATAACACGAACTTTTATTTAAAGCATAACTTTTAATAATAATGTTCATTTTTTAATGCTAACATTTTGTTTTCTCTTCTCTCCTTTCTCTCCCCACACCCCTTCTTTTGCCCTCCATCCTACTCCTCCTCTCCACCTTATGAACTACATGATCTATGCAACTAATTTTGACTCTACTGAATGTTTTGGCTGTTTCATTACTCTGGTCTAACATTTGTTAAATGTATTTCGACATGCTTATGGAACAGTTACACCTAATTGTCACATACATACGCCCTGAGGACGGCCCAGAGAGGGCTGAAACACGTGTTGGCGTGTAGAGTTTCTTTGCTTTTGTTAATTAAAAATACTTACTGTATAACCCACGATAGTGTGGCATTGGGTTAATTCCTGGCACAAAACCAACCTCTGATTACTTTTTGACTTGGGTAGCGCAGATTGGCAGGCATTACCGTTCCTATCTCTTCCATTGACCACCACTTTATCGGAAGGGTGGGAGTAGAGGGCCGTCATCCATTCCCGCCAACTGGGTCCCATCCCCAAGGACGATAGAACCCCCTCCATGAAGGCCCAGCTCACCCTGTCGAACGCCTTCTCCGCGTCTAGAGACAGGAGAAGGGCAACATCGGATTTCACTCCATTTGAGCTCAATATGTGCAGGGTTTTACGTATACTATCCGCTCCTTGTCTATTTACTACGAAGCCGACCTGATCGGGGTGGATCAGCCGGGGGGGACACCGTTCTAGACATGTCGGCAGGATCCTGGTAAAGATCTTGGCGTCTGTGTTCAGGAGCGAGATGGGCCTATATGAGCCACACTCCGCTGGATCTCTGCCCGGCTTAGGGATAACTGTGATTATGGCCTGCAGGAATGTTGGTGGAATGGTTTCTAAGGTCTTGATGTGGTTAAATAATTTGGTCAGCGGTTGGGTTAGTTCGGACTGGAATTGTTTATAGAAATCCGCTATGTACCCGTCTTCCCCCGGGGACTTGCCTATTTTAAGCTTTTTGATTGCCTCCTCCACCTCCTCCTCCATTATCTCCTTGTCCAGTGTCTCTCTCTCTAAGTCTGTGAGCTTGGGTAGAGGGTGGTCATCAAGATATTTTCGAATTTCCTCCAGTGATTCATCCTCTTGTTTGGTAGAGAGGGCCCTATAAAAGGCCGCAAATGATTCTGCTATATGTTCAGTTTTTATCTGGGTGTTACCCGCCCCATCCTTGACCTTTTCTATGTGTCTGACCGCCCTATTTCCCCTCAGTCTGTGTGCCAGAAGAGTCCCAACCCTGTCGCCCCTCTCGTAGTATCTCTGCTTCGTGTATCTCATTTCTTTAACTACCTCTCCAATCAGGATTGCATGCAGAGCCTGTCTCTTCTCTCTCATTTCACTCAGGAGGTTTTCACGGTCTATGTTTCCCTTGGTGAGCTGTGCCCTCATGGCCCGCAGGTCTTCCCGGAGTCTGGATTCTATCAGGGCCCTCTCTCGCTTCTTGCTTGCACCCTCTGCAATGAGGAGATCCCTGAAGGTTGCCTTCGCTGCCTCTCGGACTGAGACCATTGGGACCTCCCCTGTGTCTTTCGATACGAAGAAGGCCTTCATTCGTTCCTAAGGAATTCCCTAAACACCCGGTCCCTCATGAGGGTATCATTACAGCGCCACCTACGTGATTTCACGGTGGCTTGCAAACGCCATTCCATAACAAGGAGCTCATGATCTGACCAGGTCACAGACTCAACCGTAGGGTCCCCAACCTCTCCCCCTCCCTCCTCCGAGAGCAGCAGTAAGTCAATTCTAGTGTAAGTTTGGTGGGGAGGGGAGAAGAACGTGTAACCCCCAGGGGTCTGCCAGCATTTGCGCCATAGATCAACCCAGTAGTATTCTTGTAGGAGGTCCCTCAAGGCGAGATTATCTTTTGTGGGGGCTCTTGGTCCCGTCCCTTTGGCCGACCACCAGTCCAGATGAGGGTCTGTAATGAGATTGAAGTCTCCGCCCAGGATTGCGGCTCCCTCGGCCCCCCCGTCCATGACCCCAAAGACCCTGCGAATAAATTTGACTTGGCCGGCGTTGGGTGCGTATATTGTGGCTAGTGGGACTCGTGTACCCTGGGCTAACCCCTTGATCGCCAGAAATCTGCCTCCAAAGCCCCTCTTTGTCTCTACATCGGTGAGATGCTGCGATTTACCCAAGAGGATACCCACTTCCTCCTTCTTAGAGGATTTGTGCGAGGCCCAGAAGTTTCTGCCTATCTCCTTTCCCTTAATCGTTGACTCGGCACCCCTTCTATAGTGGGTTTCTTGTAGGAAGAGGGCAAGTAATTTCTGTTTGCGGAATAAGTTACTCGTGAGAGACCGCTTGTTCTGCGAGTTGAGACCCTTAACGTTGAGCGTACCAATCCGACCTTCAACCATGGTCGTCGCTATCCTTGCCCTGTGAAACCTCAGTGAGTGCCCCCGTTATCATCTGTTGGCTTGAACCCCAGAACAATGGCGTGGCGTTCCCTATTTCTTTCCTCTCCCCCATCCCCTCCCCCCTCCCCAGTTCCCCATTTCCCTTACCCATTTTGGTAGGCGTCCGTCTCCATCGCCCGACAGACATCGGGTTTAGTCAACGAACCACCAGGGCCACTGCCTGGGCCCCGAGAGATAAATAGTGTGGAGCGTATCCTCCAACTTTTACCCTTAGGAACATTCAACAGCTTTAGTCGGGGTGCAGTCCCTCAACAAGACCTCCCCTACCCCAGTCCCCTCTACTCCCGCCACGTGTCTCATAGGGGCTGGGTCCAACCGTGAACTAGCTTCCCATGTGGGTTGGAGGGATCTTTGAAGGCCTCGGGGGATGCAGCTGGCCACCCTCCGAGTTTCAAACAGGTGGGACCCGAAACCTTCAGCCCTCAATTTCGGCCTAAGCCTCGCCAACCGTGGCAATATCTCAACACAACATAAATCGCTCCTAAACATGACGGGGCCCGTGAGGACCCTACGGTCAGATGCAATACAACACAACAACATAACAACGTCACATTCCTTTAACTTTCCCCCCTTCCCTCTCAGTCACTCAGATCCACTGCGCGTGCTTTGGCATCCGCAGAAGTGGAACAAATGCTTCTCCTCAATTTGCCAGGGCGGGCGAGCGAGTGAACCACAACCGATCAGCACTGCGTTCCATTTCTTCTCCCCTCTATCCCGTAATCATGCTTGTCCTCCACGTCCTTCCGAGGGGTGTCTGGTTTTCCTGAATTTCCGGGTGCCCTTCACTTTGTGTTTCCCCTGGCTATGGTCAGGGCCCCGTGGGGCCTGACTCGGATCTCTGTCGGGTCCACCGCTCTCCCCCGAGGGCCCCGGAGGGACCCCGATCAGTTTTTCGATGCCTCTTTGGATGTCTTCTTCTGTGACAAGCTGAAAGTTTTCCCCTTGCGACTCAAAGGATAGGTAGAATGGGTGTCCCCAGCGGTACTGGACCCCCTTCTCCTGGAGCCACCTGGTGATCGGGCCACATTTTTTCCTCATTTGTAGTGTGAGGGCGGTCAGGTCCTGGTATATTGCCACCCTGGAGTTGTCGAATTGTATCTCTCTTAGGGTTCTAGCTCTTTCAAGTATTTTTGCTTTGTCCCTGTAATAGTGGAACTTCGCAAGCATGGAGCGTGGGCCCCTACCGCCTCCTCCAGCTCAGTGAACCCTGTCAATCAGGATGGTTTCTCTGGAGTCGGTTCCCAGGACAATTCTAATGATCTCCTGCACTTTGCCCTCCAGGCCGGTCTGGGTCTCCCCCTCCACCTTCGACAGGCCGAAGAAACGCAGGTTGCATCTCCGTTCACGATTTTCCATATCGTCCACTTTGAAGCGGAGCTCTCCCTCACGCCGCTACATCTCCTTGAACCTCGCCTCCATCTGAGCCTCCAGGAAGACGGTGGATGCCTGATTGTTCTCCACCCCCTCCATTCTATCCTCCAATGTGGAGACATTGGCGGTGAGGTCGGCCAACTTGGCACCCATGTCCGTTCTCATCCCCCTGATTTCGTCTAGGATTGTCTGGATATTGCTCTGCATGGTGTTCATGTCAGGGGTCGGCGTGGGCGGCGGGTTGGTCTCCATCTCTTGTTTTCGGGGAATGAATTGGTATCTTGCCAGGATTCCTTTCCAACTCATGTGGTGTCTCCCCTCTAGGTCTTCGTAGTTCCTCGAGATCTCCCCCTGGGGCTCAGGGAGATGGTCCCCTTGATCCGTGCCAACTCCGATAAGGTTGGGTGGTTGGGACAGGCGGATCGTGCCCCAACCCCCCGACAGCCACTACTCACAGTTGCTCCGACTTGGGGCCGGTTGGTGCTTTTAAAGGTCGCAGAGGGGCCCAGGGGCGCTCCCGCGTCAGCCCGGGCCTGTTCAGTGTAGGCCTCTAAGAGTTGTGTCGCAGCAGCAGCCGGGGGAGTCCTTATGTAATTGTTGCGAAGATGGTCCCCAGCGCCTGGGGGGTGAGGAGAGGAAGGAGCCCGGGCGCGCTCCAGCGACAGCCTGGGTCGAGATACACAGATGTGTGTGCGGCGGGCCGGGTTTCGGCCGTGGAGGCCCAAAGCATACTAATGTCCAGAGCCGCCGCAGCGGGAGCTGAAGGTGGGCTCGTCTGAGGAGGCCCCCACGGGCGAGGGCCCCGGTTTCAGAGGGACCCCCACGGGCTTTCAGTGGTGCCTGCAGAGGTGCAGGGTGTCGATTCCTCAGATTGATCCCGGCAAGACGCTCATCCGCGGAGAGGAGGAGCCTGGCCGCGGAGCTTCACCTCGTGCGTGGCACGGGCCTGGAGGGGGGAGGGGAAGCACGGGTGCTCCAAGTCAAATATCTCGAGGACCCGGGAACCCCCAAGACTCGGGAAGGTATCTCCGGAGTCCCCAGGAGTTTCCCCACCTGGATTCAGCCTTTATAGGAGGATAACGTTCCTTTTATCGCAGTTTACTCCACAAATCTCTCGGGACTTCAGGGGAGCCGAACAATCAGTAGGCCATCATGCCCGCGCCCCCTGGTGGCCTCCAGCAGTGGCCATTTTTAAGTATTTTTGGAGCAGATGAAACTCATAGGGCCTCATTAGGACCCAGGCGGTAAGGGGTTTACGGCAGCGTAAACAGCGCCGACCCTTACCGCCTGATTACGAGGTCCCTTAGCGCCATGGAGCTTTTAACACCTGCTTTAAGCAGGTGTTAAAATCCATGGCGCTAAGGGACCATGGAGTTAATTACGCCACCGTAATTTACGGTGGCGTAATTAACGCCTTCCCCACTCCCATTATGCCCTATGGGGCAAAATGGGAATGGGGAAGGGTAAATGGGTAAATGGGGACTTACCGCCCCGCCAAGGTCAGAATGGGGCGGTAAGTCCGCCAACCACCATGGCGTAAACGTAGTTTACGCCATGGTGGTAAAGTCACGGCCCAGGCTGTAACTTACCGCCTGGGTCGTAATGAGGCCCATAGTGTGCAGCAGACACAGGGTGCACAATCAGCAGGGTGCTCATGCTTACTAGTAGCACCAACAAAAGAGGTGCTACTACTTTAAATATTTTACCCACCCAGGGAGGCACCCATGAGAACGCCCTATGGTACCAGTCCTCATTTACTACTTTAGTACTCTCATTTTCCATAGACATATGCAAAGTGTGCAAGGCAGATATGGCTTCTGTTAAACTGTCATTCTGCTTCATCGTTAGCAGGTTTAGGGTGCAGCAGCTTGCCTCTATTTTTACACAAACTCCTCCCTCCATAGCAGTGAGGAGATCTAGCACATACCTATTCTGGAGAGCAGTTAGCCTGACAGCCCGCAATTATTCCTTAACAAGATTCAGACCTCTGTCTGTGGCATTTGACAATTGCAACAACTACCACCTAGTTATTTGGAGCCATTTTGCATTTGCTGCCACCTGTACTCCAGGGGCCAGCAGGAATGCACAAAAAACAGCTACCTCACTGAAAAGCCTGCATCTTGCAGTATTTCTGCCAATCTGTCAACAGACTTTTGAGAAATTATTTTCTTTATTACTCCTTTATAAGCCCATACCCCTACAAGCCCCCTCTTGTTGGCCACATCCATTACTGTGTGATGCTCACTTATAGACACAACATGGATCTGGTGCACTACAAGCACTGGTGAGTGCAGCGAAGTAAGGAAACAAATACTGTTCCGTCATGGCGGGAGGTGCATGTAGGCTCGTATGCCACAGGACCAATAATGGTCAATCAATACTGCAGTGCCTAGTTTCATACCTTGCAGATCCATAATGTATCTGCATCCTCTATTTTTCTCTATATGTAACATTACGTTTCTGAAACATAATGATGGGGATGCCATTCTTTTTATATGCACAGATTCCCTGTTGACATTGACCCATGTGTGCAAATTAGTGTATTTCCCCTTATCAGCAGGGCACCTACTGTTCAGGAATGTAACCCTCTCTTCTGCTAACCCAACCATTACTTCTGCAACACATCCCATCACTCCATTGGACCAGCCTGGTTTTCTAAAAATGTTCCTCATTATGCAGAGCTGCGGATTCGTCAAACACCAGGGCAGCACTGATCCTGCAGCATTGGGGCACTTTTTCAATTCTTGTCATTGATAGGTAACCACCCATCTATGTGGCCCTTGCAAAGTGTATTTCACTGCTGACAAACTAACATTCTCTGTTCCTTAATGTAATCATCCGTAATAACGTGAAAATAACAGCCCTCTTACTTTGCTAACTGTGAGAGGGACCAGACCATGTGCCATGTTTACTGGTATTTCTTGTGCTACGAACTGTCAGTCTGGGGACAACAGTGGCGTGAAGTATGAGAGAGCAACATAGAAACTTTCATTTGATCTCTCTCTTCCCACTTCTTGCATGTGGCCATACCATATGTTATCTACTTCTGATCAAAACCCCTCAATGTTTCTCTCAAAGATAGTTCTTCTTGATATATTTCTCTTTTTACTCTTACAGTTCACCTACTTTTGCTTCCAACTCTACTTACATTTTATACTTCTTCTTTTCAAATATTTCTACTATATTGTAACTAAAGGAAAGAAAGAGAAAACAAGAAAATAACTATACACATTAGTATCCATGGCCAATCTGACCTCAAATAGGTACTCCTCGATATAGTGGAGCTGAAAAATGAAAAGTAAAGGTCACTGGGCCTCATTACAAGTTTGCTGGTGCGGAAATAACATCCCTGTAATAATGTTTACTGGCACGTTTCTGCACCGGTAGTTTGCCGGTGCGATGGCTGGAAATCACCTCCAGCCAGGAGCTGGAGGTAAGTTCACCACCTCACCAGTAAAAATTGCCAGTATTACCTGAAACAGTATTTCTGGTGCCGGTAATACCAGCAAATCCCCCATGGAGTCCTATGGGACCCAATGGAAAGGGGATTAACAACCTATACCGGCACATGTAATCTGCCGGTTATTCCGGCAGACCAAATGCAGATAATGGTATTAGCATTTGGTGGTATCCCACCGGATTTACCAGCAGGATACCAGCAAACTTGCAATGAGGCCCAGTGCAATGATCGCACAGCGTTAAAAGAACTCAAACAAATCAAAGTCCCACGTCCTCTTCTTGTTCTTCTTGCTCCTGGTCACTGGACAGTAGGGCGGTGCTATTGCTCTTCTTGACATCTCAGGGTTGGATCCCTCCTCGCATTCCTCAGACCTTGACAGCTGATTCAGTGGTCCACTGTACTTCATGTGGCCTAAGAAACGTGGGGCGTCCCACTTCCTGACGACATTTCCCATTAACACCCTATCTCCAGAGTACATTTGTAGGGTGGCGGTATCTGGGCCGTTGCATCTTTATTTTCTCCCTTACTTCTATTTGCCGTGGCCAGACCCCCATCACAGCTTCACCTGCAGGCATATAAACTTCCAAGCATCAGTTATGGCAATCAAATATGCATGAAACTCCTTTCCAAAAACAGTGGTAGTACTGCGGGAATCAAATTTCTCTGTGTGGAAACAAGGGAAAGTGAGGTGGTGGTCTGAACCTGGCTGATTGTATAGGACAAAAAAGAGCCAGTGGCAAACAATAGAGCCAATTTCTGTTGAGGGTAGTGCACAACTTTGTAAAGCACTCTTTTAGCAGCTGTTGAGGCGCCCCACTATGCCATTTGCCTGAAGGCGATAGACACAACATAACTTATGCATAATGGCCAATAAGGTGACAAGTACTTTAAACAAATCATTTGCAAAGTGCAGTCCATTATTGGATCAAAACACTTCACACACTCCCCAGCAGGGAAACACCTCACGTTCAAGGTTTTCGGCTGATGATTTGGCAACTTGCTGGGCATATGGACCTGCCTCTGTCCAGCGTGAAATGGGGCAAACCACGACGATAATATACTTGTGCCATATCAACATAATCAGTATGGGAATGCCAAAATGGGCCTTCACCGTCCTCAATGTATGCCCCACAGTAAATAGCTGACAAACTACACAATTAATAATACCATTTTGAACATGCTTATGTAATTTGAGGATGAACCACTGCTCGTGCAACTCCTCAGCAATATATTCCCATGCACGAGAAAGTGTAACTGTTCTAATGCTAGTGTCAAGAATCCTAATGACATCACAGGCTTTCCCATTATATTCTGCCTCCACATCAGGTCTTTAGGGGACAATGAACAGCCCCTCTTTGTCCATAATTCCAGGTCTTCCTGTGATGCGCGTCCTTCTATTTCAATGATCTGTGTCAGTGACAATGCACTATATCGTTGTGCTATTTTCTTCTGATGTACCTTCTAATTACTCTAACATGTCTGTTAAATATGCTGCTTCTTTCACTGTCTGGTCTGCTGCGTTATCACGTGCTATTAAGTCAGTGCCACCAGAATGAGCGGAGCACTTGACAAATGCCACTGACGTAGGCAGTGAGAGTGCATCATTCAATTTGGACAACGGTGTGGCATCCTGCACTGGTGTGCCATCTGATCCCTGGAACCCCCTCCTTTTCCAGTGGGACAATCCTGAATGTACAGTGGATGTTACATACACTGAATCAGAGTAGATCATCACCCCTCTAACAGCATACATTTATAGGGCTGTTATTAATGCCACTAGTTCCCCTGCATGTGCAGAATAGTATGGGGGCAACCTCTTTCTTGCTATTACCTTAAGGTCTCCATCCTCACTATGTACAACTGATGCACCTGTGTGCCTCAATCCTATTCTCTGATTGATCCTTGATGAACCATCAATGAATGCAATCTCTCCCCTCTCAAGTTTATTCTCCTTAACCTGGGATATTATATGTCAGTATATGTGGAACAGTCATGTACATTATCACCTTGCTCCACTGGTTCAGCGATAACATCTGCTGGATTCACATTGCAGCACCTTACAATCTTAATTGCAGGATTGGATATGATTACTTCATGGCTATATTTTTGCTGTGTGTTGAGCGTCCTTTTCGGTTTCTGCAAAATTGCACACAGGGCATGCTCCACAGTCAGTGTCACTGCACACCCCATTGTTATTGATGATGATATCTCAATAGCAGGGGCCGCTGCATCCAATGCTTGCTCACATGGAAAATGTCCCTTCATCACTGAATCTAACACTTCACTGTAATATGCCACAGGTTTGTACCCCATCAAACATTTCTGTGTGAGGACAGCCATCATCACATACCCGTTTGAATGGAAAAACAAGAAAAACTGGTAGTGCTAAAATTGGAGCATGTATAATTGCATCTTTCAATTAATTAAATGCTCCAACCATCTCCTCTATTCATGTAAGTGCTTCATGCTCTTCCTGTGTCTCTTTTAACCCTTCCAACAGTTGTCTGATATACTTGGGATAGTCAAAAACCCATTATCGGCCGTAATTGAACAATCACAAAAAAAGGTTGCATTTCTCTCACTTTGGCTGGGCGGGGTGTCTTGTGAATAGCATCTGCTCTTTCTGGTGTCACCTTCCTTCCTTCTGCTGATATTATCTGTTCCAAATACATTTCTTCTTTCTGACACTACTTGGGATATACCAAGCCTGTCTGCAATTCCACCCAAAGGGATACACACAATAGCAGTTGAATCAGTCTGTTTATTGTATAATTTAAACTTAAAGGCATGTACTAGCAGATTTTTGAAAGACCAGCCATGAAGGTCTACCTTTGGAAGTAATAATGGGTCTGTACTCATTGATTATGTTTTAATCTCAGGGACCAAATGGAAGAAGACAAATTATTACGAGACCAGAGAGCGATCACTGTCCTCTTACTTTTGGCATAGTGAGATCAGGTGAGACCCTGGATAATGTAATTATAACTGTTCTTTTATAACATGCTTAATAATAGGGAGTGGTTCCTAAGCACGGATCGGGATTCGAACCTGTGTTACACTGCAGTGTCTTTTCTCCAAGACAAACGTGGTGCTCCTGAGCTATCTTTCCTCCCCAGGATATGATCACACAAGGAAACAATGAATAACCACAGAGGGACATGGTCGAAAATCAGTAAAATGGTCCAATAGAATTGAAAGCAACATGAAACCATTAATATACTCCTCAATTCTGGAGAATTTAGTAACTATATGTTATTGGATGAATGTGGGTCCCTTGTTGATAACATAATGCATTATGCCACCGAATCAGTGTTAGCCATAAAGAGCAAGTTCATAGTTAAGGCTGGCTGGTATGACAAAGTCTGCGCAAGGGCAAAAAAGGAGTTGGTGGCTTACATCAGAACAGCACAAACATGGGATAAAGTCAGCTTGCCTAAGGTTGGATTACAGAAAGTTGATTAATGACAAGAAAAGGGAACATGTTCGTGAGCAGTGAAGTGCTCTTCACAAGGCTGTAGAGGATAAGGATAACATTGCATTTTGGAGATTAGTTACGGCCAAAGAATTAAATGGGGATCAAACCCAGCAGTGTTCAATCTCTGCTATAGCCTGGCAGGTGCACTTTTCTGGACTTTTATGAAAGCAGAGAACACCACTGCAGGATAGTATATTTGATGCTATCGCTTTAGAAGAGAAGATGAGTGTGGAGTCGAAGATGACCCCAAAAAGGATAAGAAGAAACGAGTAAGTTATGTAATCCATACTGTTGTCCTTAATGCAATCTGTATTTTCACTATCTGTGAAGTTCCGTTACCTGTTGTGTTGAGAAACTCTTTCAAACGTGGTTGGTTGCTGCTTTATCATGTGCTTAAAGATCCCAAATGTCGTCTATGCCGCTTAGCAATCAATATCAAAGCGGGTAACGCAGTGCAGATCACAGTCACTGTTATAAACACATGTAGAAGGTTAATCTAGTGACTGTATATTGTAATCTACCTAAATGCTAACTTTTCCTGACCGTTTACCTGCTGGCGTCTCCTCTCTCAGCGTGTCGTGTGCCATGAGCGTGCGCAGAGTTCCTGTTTGGTTACGTTGCCTAGGTAACGGAACTATTTTATGTATCACTTCAACTGCATAACGCTGGAGCGAACTCGATAATGTTCAGAGAGAATAATATAGGATGGTTGTGTATCATTGTACGCTCTGACTAATCCACAGCCCTGCAGGTAGTTACAGGTAAACTCACTCGCCGTGCTTATGAAAATAATAGTCATGGAGACCACAAAGAAAGTGGAGGGCGACTCGAAAAGGAACAAGTGCTGCCCCGGGATGTACCTTCATGTAAACTAGATTGATGTGTAGTGTAAAATAGCTACAATATTCTCCAGGTTTTCTGCCAATGAGGTTAGGAGCATCACTGAACGTTCTCTACATTGCTCTTCCGTGGTGCTACACACCAACAGATCATCAACATATTGTATCACTGTGCTATGTATCTGTATGTTTGTCAAATCTATCTGTTACACACGCATACACACTAGGGTACCCATGTGGTAATCTTGTGTGCTGACATTTTTATAGGTAAAGAAAAGAATGCATGTTTTAAATCAATTGGGATTGGTGTCTTGGTGGTCACAACATATTGAGAGGAGTCTATCCCTACAGAAAGAGCTATTACGAGCAGATCCATTAAGTCTTGGCTACCATCTAAATGACCTATTGGTGAAGGAGTCAAACCCCTTCTAAAAAAGTTCGATATGGCATTTATAACGCGCCTATACACAAGTGTTTCAAGGCGCGACGAGGCAAGGGAGGGGGAACAGAGGGAAGACAGAGACAATGATCTTACTAGGCCAGATGACATTGAGATTGCGCAGGTGCAGGGGAGGGGGAAAGGGGAAAAGTGCCAGGGGAAAGGGAAGGGGGCGGAAGTGCAGTACATGGGATCAACAGTAAAAATAATATAATAAATAAAAGCAATATGTAAAAGGTGCAGCCAGCTGGTGGCAAGTGCAAGGGTAAGTGCAGCCAGCTGGTGGCAAGTGCAAGGGTAAGTGCAGCCAGCTGTTGGCAAGTGCAAGGGTAAGTGCAGCCAGCTGGTGGCAAGTGGAAGGGTAAGTGCAGCCAGCTGGTGGCAAGTGGAAGGGTAAGTGCAGCCAGCTGGTGGCAAGTGCAAGGGTAAGTGCAGCCAGCTGGTGGCAAGTGCAAGGGTAAGTGCAGCCAGCTGGTGGCAAGTGCAAGGGTAAGTGCAGCCAGCTGGTGGCAAGTGCAAGGGTAAGTGCAGCCAGCTGGTGGCAAGTGCAAGGGTAAGTGCAGACATCCGGCGTATAGTGCGAGTAGGGACTGTAGGGATACAGAAAAGAGTCCACAAGTACGGTGGTTGCCAGGGAGGCAGTAGAGGTGTGCAACTGGCGGAAGAGGCGACCTGGGACCGAGATCAGAGGGTAACCAGGTGACCAGTGCAGTTTCAGTTACAGCCAGGAGTTCGGCAAGGGAGAGTAGGAGAGAAAGCAGAAGCAAAGAGGAGGGTTTTGAGGTGCTTCCAGAACCGGAGGTGGTTCTCCTCAAGTTTCAGGGAGGCAGGGAGGCTGTTCCAGAGGGAGGCCCCAGCCAAAGAAAGAGATCTACCACCAACTTGTTGCTTGCCGAAGCGACTGACCCTGTGGGAGTTGGAGGCGGATGAGCGAAGACCTCGAGAAGGATGATATTTAGGAAGAGAGAGTTGAAGGTATTTAGGCCCCGATGCCCCAGAATGCCTTGTGGACAATGCAGAGGGTTTTGAACGTAATCCTCGCAGCCACTTGGAGCTGGTGCAGAGATATCAGTCCTGGAGGGATACAATCCCTGGGCTTGAGGCTAAGGACAACACTCGCAGCCCTGTTCTGGATGAGTTGCAGAGGGCGGAGAGTAGAAGCAGACAGATTTAGACAGAAGCTGTTGTCGTAGTCAAGCCTAGAGAGAACCGGAGCTCTGGAGACAGTGTGCTTCTGGAGGAAAGAGAGGAAAGGAAGAATACCTGTGAGGAGGTGCAGCTGGTAGTGTGACTTCTTAGAGACATCAGAGATGTGAAAAGAGAAGATGAGTGTGGAGTCGAAGATGACCCCAAGGTTTTTAGCCTCACAGTTGGAAGCAGGAAGAGGGCCAAGAGAGGCCGGCCACAGCGTGACATGAAAGGAAGGGGCAGGTGTGCTGATGAAGAGAATCTCTGTCTTACTGGCAATAGGGCAGAAATTATTGGCGGCACACCACTCCTGGATAGCAGACAGACTGTCAGAGATGAGAGAAGGAGAAGTGGTGGAAGGCAGCTTGAAAATGAGTTGGGTGTCATCCACATAGCACTGAATGTTGGGGCAGAGAGCAGCAATTTGGTGGGCAAGAAGTACCAGGTATTGGTTGAAAAGCTAGGGAGAGTGGTTAGACCCCTGGGGAACACCACAGGTAGAGATAGAGGAGAGGAAGCACCCAAGTTGGACTTGGGAGGGTCGATCAGAGAGGAAAGAGGTCAGCCAAGCCAGGGTCTGATCGGTGCTACCGAATAAAATAAAATTTTGGGACAGATTGATGGATATTCAGGACCTGGGGAAATGAAACCTTTATAAGGGAAACAAAACATTTTATGTACCTCAAAATGACTTAAGAAGGTATCTTAGTACATGTCAATTTCATTAATTCCGTGACTGGTATTTTAAATTTAGATTGAATTGCTTGCCAACTCTTGAGGGGGTTGAACCCAAATTAAGTCTTCTCAAGGGGCTTTGAGGGTGTAGATTGAGTGGCATGGAATCCCTGGAGACTTTGTATAATTGTGTGATAAATTGTCCTTCATTAATTAATCAAATAATTTTGAGCTTAGGACATTTTAGACACTCAGCCTCTCAGGTATAAACTGAAAATTTATGGAGTAGACTAATGACAAGTTCCCAACTTTCTCTCATTTTAGCCTTAGTTAAATTGTTGATGGACAATTTCTCAGAAGTTAATAAGGTTGTACATCAAGGCGAACATGATTTAAGACAAATGTGTGATTTATAATTATTAATCGCTCTGCCTTTTTAATATAAAATTAATTTTAGATAATCCGATATGTGATCAATTGTTTTTAGTGTTTCTATTATGATCATAAAGTTTATTTATGTTTTTGAATTGTTTTCCTTTCTCACTGTTTATGTTGGTTCTTATTCAATTGTGTAATTGTACCATGTGTACTGAAAACACAAATAAAAATAATTAAATATCAATTACTGTATATACCGTGGCACCAGTGGGTATATCACACAACATTGTTGCTGGATTAGAAACAATTGGGAACTCTGCCTCCACAATGTTATTCAAGGGGTGTCATTCTTGCATGAATCTCCCTGCCTTTGCTTTTTTCACTGGGTGCAGAGCCGTGGTACATGGGGATTCTGATGGCACTATTATGCTGTGCTGTAGACGTGCAGCTATTCTCTCATATATTCTCAAGTCCAAGGATTCATTCTAAATGTGCTGCCCTTCCTCTGTGACCATGAGGCACTAATCCACATGGTGGGGTGAGAAGCTTTTGTCACACAGGCCCTAGGTCGAGGAGCAGTTTGCACAAGGTATTCTAGTTGAAGATTTGTATCTTGGTGATTTTTAATTGTGCAGTTCAGCCGGCACGTGTTTCGACCCGACTGGGGTCTTTTTCAAGGCGTGTGGTAATAGCGAAAGCAGAACAATGAGTGTTGGTATGGTGTTCTTGGTTAGAGCCTCTTGTTGAATAACAACCTTTAAGGGCAAGGAACCTCAGCATTCAGATGAGACCGCTGAAAGCATTTTAACAAAATTCCAATCCAACACACACCCTTTTATTCACATCAGTAAATCACCACAAACCTCAACTCTCCTCAACACAGAAATACTATCCAACCATGATACAACAACCAATAACCAGCCTGAATGGGCCCTCTGGGAACAACCGTCGGATTTGCCGCCCTACACATTCGGGCATAGTCGTCAGCTCCCCCACATCGGCCACACGATTTCCCAATGGCCGGGCATTCCGCTGGATGCGGGAGATCGTATCCGCATTTCAGGCATGAATTTTTCACTGCTTATCCTCTTAGTCCTTGGCCACCCGCCAGGCGTCTAGACCCTCGTCCTCTGCCGACAGCGCAGATGACTTCTGCTTTACTGGGGTGCACTCCAGCCTCCATTGTGGTCGCCCGCAACTCAGAGACCTCATGACACCTCCCCAGTTCTAGGATGTGGGGAAGAGTGATGCCCGGCTCTCGCAGGATCTGGCGGCGCAATTTGCCAGACACACACCCCTGGATGAGTTGATTTCTTATCATGGTGTCTGGGTCATTCCATGCACATGGTACTCTCAGTCTGCGCAGCCTCCCATAGAACACATCTAGAGTCTCAGCATCCTTTTGGCGTGCCGCACCCATCAGGGAACGTTCATAATCTGCATTTCCCATGGGCACAAAATGGTTGTGGAGCGCATCCTTGGCCGCCGCATACGACCCATCCGCTGGTTGCAGGGACAGGAATATTTCATGTACCGCAAGGCCAGCAAAGTATAGAAGGGTTGCCAACTTACTGTCATCACTAGTCTCCATGGTGGCACTGAATTACATCTCTAACCTGTCCATCCACATTTTCCACCTTGGCCCCAGACTTGATGGAGTGCCCAAACTCAGGCATTGGTTGCAGGGCGCCAGGTGGTTTGGGTAAAGGTCTTGGTGGCAGGATGGGTGGCTGCTGTTGGGCCACTACAGGAGTGGCCTGATGTTGGGCAGAGGCCGCAGCTTGTCCTTGGCTCATGGTGACAAGCGTACAGGCACCCCAGGGATGTAGAAGAAAATGGGGCCGCAACTCACCACCACACCAGTAGGTAGTCCTCTGCAGTAGACGGTCTTGGATGTGGCCACTGGAGATCCCACAGAGACAGATGTTTCTCAAGTTCAGCAAAGCACAAGCAGTTCCACGACGTCGCAGATCGGAAGCCAGGCAGTGTAGAGATTCCAAAAATTGAGCAGGGTGGGCCCAAGGTGTGTACACACAGCAGGTCCTCCTTGGTTCCACACCCAATCACACGGTGAAAAACAGTGAAACTGTGAAGGAATCACTATGAAAATAGCAGGTGCTGCTTCTAGTGGCTGTCTGCCACTGGATTGTCCAAAATTTAAGCCTGGATGTCTCACAGACGCTTTGTAGGAAGTCATGAAATCCCATGGCCTATTGTACAAATGGTGTATCATCCCCCTCTCCGTGGCATATTTCACAAGGTGTGCCTCACATACGATCATTTGCGCACCTTTTGAAGATCATTGCCTGTCCCGGGATCTGACGCTCATCACCACTGTTGGCAGTCTTCCAGGACCACCGCACTGTGAGCTCCCGCTCCCCAAACACAAGACACACAGACTACGTGTTAGTAGCTCGGACTCCCCGGTGGCTCTGAGGCTGCCGGGAACGCCCCCTTTATTTATACCCGCACGTGACAGAGTGAATGTCACTCCGTCGCGTACGCACCATTAAAGGGCCAGCGCCACACAATGTGTCAATTTAGCTCTCTACAGTGTGGCAAACCTAGCTCTATCCTGCTTGTGTTACATTCTGCATGGCATTGGCATACACAAAATGACACCTTATTGTAGCATTCTTATGCTATATGTTTGCTGTCGTTTGGGAACATACAGGGACATGGCCTTGCTCATCACTGATCATATCTGCTCCATCACAGGTCTTCCCGGGGAAATTTTGGGGACTTCTAGAGGTGTGGCATCACATTTGCACAAAGTGTTACAGACCTCGCAGTCCTGAGCTGCTGTTAAAAGATGCCAGCCTGAATGCTGTCTACCCACACTCTGCACAACGCTCTGCTGCTCTTGAGCTAGTTCCCAAAGAGCAGGCTACCCACACTCTATACAGCGCTCTGCTGCTCTCGAGCTAGGTCCCAAAGCGCAGGCTACCCAGACTCTGTACAGCACTCCGCTGCTCTCGAGCTAGGTCCCAAAGGGCAGGCTATCCACACTCTGAACAGTGCTCCGCTGCTCTCGAGCTAGGTCCCAAAGGGCAGGCTACCCACACTCTGAACAGTGCTCCGCTGCTCTCGAGCTAGGTCCCAAAGAGCAGGCTTCCCACCATCTGTACAGCGCTCTGCTGCTCTCGAGCTAGGTCCCAAAGCGCAGGCTATCCACACTCTATACAGCGCTCCACTGCGCTCTAGCTAGGTCCCAAAGAGCAGGCTTCCCACACTCTATACAGCGCTCTGCTGCTCTCGAGCTAGGTCCCAAAGAGCAGGCTACCCAGACTCTGTACAGCACTCCGCTGCTCTCGAGCTAGGTCCCAAAGGGCAGGCTAGCCACACCCTGTACAGTGCTCCGCTGCTCTCGAGCTAGGTCCCAAAGAGCAGGCTACCCAGACTCTGTACAGCACTCCGCCCTCTCGAGCTAGGTCCCAAAGGGCAGGCTAGCCACACCCTGTACAGGGCTCCGCTGCTCTCGAGCTAGGTCCCAAAGAGCAGGCTACCCAGACTCTGTACAGCACTCCGCTGCTCTCGAGCTAGGTCCCAAAGGGCAGGCTAGCCACACCCTGTACAGTGCTCCGCTGCTCTCGAGCTAGGTCCCAAAGAGCAGGCTACCCAGACTCTGTACAGCACTCCGCTGCTCTCGAGCTAGGTCCCAAAGGGCAGGCTAGCCACACCCTGTACAGGGCTCCGCTGTTCTCGAGCTAGGTCCCAAAGAGCAGGCTACTCACACTCTGAACAGTGCTCTGCTGCTCTCGAGCTAGGTCCCAAAGCGCAGGCTATCCACACTCTGTACAGTGCTCCGCTGCTCTCGAGCTAGGTCCCAAAGGGCAGGCTAGCCACTCCCTGTACAGTGCTCTGCTGCTCTCGAGCTAGGTCCCAAAGGGCAGGCTAGCCACACCCTGTACAGTGCTCCGCTGCTCTCGAGCTAGGTCCCAAAGCACAGGCTACCCACACTCTGAACAGTGCTCCGCTGCTCTCGAGCTAGGTCCACGCTTTAAAGAATAAAATAAATAAAAACATAAAGTAATATAGAGTTAACGGGAGTGGTAGTTCAAACCATTTGCCAAGTGGTAAAACATGGCATTTGGGGGCAACGTGTTATTTACGATTTGTTCCCCAACAATACATTTGACAGATTTGTGACATGCACCAGGCACATGGCCAGGAGGAGCTGGTTTCTGGTGCTCCACAATTCTTTTTACACTGGCCTTGTTACTGTACAACCTCTACAACTCTTCTGCAACCAACACATTCAGCACTGTTCTTGTGTGTGGCTAAGGAAACGGTACAACCTTTCTGTGTCTTGTCATCCAGACCCACCGCTCACATTGCCCCACTGCTCCTTTACCACACTCTCTTGCCTGAAGGCAGTGTTTATCTAAATAAGAGGGTCTTTATTTTCTTTTTAAATAATTAAGGGGTGTTGGGTCTCTCAGATCAGGTGGAAGAGAGTTCCAAGCCTTCGGGGCTGCTATGGAAAATGCTCCTTTACTGACTAAGGTAAGCTTGCACCTCGGCACCACCAAGAGGTTTAAGCATTTAAGCGTGATTACCCGAAGCCTAAACTCTTTTCAAGCTTCTATTGGCAACCAATGAAGCTTTTGTCTTGCATTAAAGACGTGGTCACATTTGTTTAGTCCAAGTACTGCTCTCACCACGCCATATTGAATCGTTTGGAGTCTCGCGCAGTCACCTATCATGATCCCCACTAACAGACTGCTACAGTAGTCCATTCTTTAACCTACTATAGCCCTTGCCACCGTCTTGCAACCTTTGGTTGTGAGAAAGGGACTGATCTGAGCTAACAGTCAAATGTAATAAGCTGCTGATGACCCTAAACCACACATGTGGTTCGCAGTACACAGAGCACTTGCCATGAGACCTGTATAAAACAGGACCACAGAAAACGGCCGTGATTGCAGAGAACAGTACATGCAGAATGCATGACCAGTAAGACAAGACAAAGCCAGAGCGGGTGCAATGCGCTGGGTTTGCAACCTTAAGAAACCTCCTTTGCCCTTCCTGCAGGGAGGAACATTACAGCACCACATTACCCAGGCACACCAGGACCAAGACTACAGCCCGGCGGCCGTATCGGGCGTGGCATGTCTTCACGCACGGCACGCAAAGCAAGCCCCACCATGCCCCACTGGAGAGATACAATGGGCATTTGCCATAACCAGATAAGTGCTATCAGCACCCATGGGATTGCAGGGGGCCAAGCCCCACCGGAGAGATACGCCGGGCCTTTGCCATAACCAAATAAGTGTTAGAGTGCTATCAGCACCCATGGGATTGCAGGGGACAAGCCCCACCGGAGAGATACGCCGGGCCTTTGCCATAACCAAATAAGTGCTGCAGGGCTATGAGCACCCATGGTAGTGCAGGAGGCCAAGCCTCACTGGAGAGATACGCCAGCCCCTTGCCATAACCAGATAAGTGCTGCAGCGCTATCAGCACCCATGGGAGTGCAGGGGCCAAGCCCCACCGGAGAGATACGGCGGCCCCTTGCCATAACCAGATAAGTGCTGCAGGGCTCTGAGTACCCATGGGAATGCAGGGGCCAAACCCAACCGTAGAGATATGCTGGGCATTTGCCATAACCAGATAAGTGCTGCAGCGCTATCAGCACCCATGGGAGTGCAGGGGACAAGCCCCACGGGACAGATATGCAGGGCCCTTGCCATAACACGGTAAGTGCTGCAGCCCTATCAGCACCCATGGGAGTGCAGGGGCCAAGACCCACTGGAGAGATAAGCCTGGCCCCTTGCCATAACCAGGTAAGTTAAAGAAAGGAAAGTGTCCACAGGCTGTGGATCACTCGCGTTCCCTGCACACTCAGGTTAATGCCAGATGGCAATCAGTTAGTCCAAACATTTGTTGAGTGATTCTCATGGAATTCTGCTTAAATATTCTGTTTGACCAGTACAGTTAAGAATGTTAGGAAAGTTAAAACATGAATTAAACACAATAGTTGGTATCGATATCTATAAAGTAATGTCACTCAGTCCTTTAAGGTCATAAACTTAATGATTTGATCACTTGATTCTGAATTTCAGTAAACAATTGTATGGTTTATTAATGCATGCCAGTCTATATTCAGCAATTATATCAATTGTTGATCTTCATATAGTAACATGTATTCATTCAAACCATGTATTTATGATAGATACAGTAGAGGCCTAACTACTGTGCCGATGACTCAACGCGTTTCGGGAAATGGATTCCCTTCTTCAGTAGCAAAATATTGAATGGAAATGTAACATGTATTCATGATCAGATTCTTCACGGTACTCTGCTTCCCACGGCAGACAAAATGACAAGGAACATGGCAATAGTTTAGTGCTATGCTCGTTGACTTTAACAACCTGACAGTCTTTGGTTATTCAAATAAACAATCCCTACCTCTCATTGGTGCCCCATGGGTTTGAGGTAATTGAGTGTGTCGGTGAAATATTATGCATCAATATAGGATATCCCCTCTGTTTGGGTAAATTCCTTTAGGGTTAGTGGAATTGGTGAGCCTACAAAAGATAAATATATAGGCTGAAAAGAAGGTAATCATCTGCATAGTTACGAGATATCGTACCACTAAATAGGCTGAAGTACGGAGGTGCCAAAAAATTTAAAAATACAAATTTAAAAATTACCTCATAATGGTGGCGCATCTGAGGTCATGTATGGATTTGCAAATTTCATTGGTGTAATGGTATCCTAGTGACTTTCATTGCCAATCAATCTCCCTAGAATCATTACCCATTGTTTATGGAATATACATCATACTCCTACTTCTGCCATGTATCAGATTTGTCTAGTTGAAATTACATTTTGGAAGTTTCCCTATTGATTTCTATGAGCTATAAGCTTCCTGCGGGTCATACTGAGATGTTATGTACGGTGTAGGAGCATGGATACTAGTATCACAAAACAGTTTTAGTGTGACATTGGGATATTCACTGCGTACTCATCATACGTTCTGTTTTTTTTACAGGAAAAGACATATGTTGCTATTACCCATTGTTTATGGCATAAACATCATACATCTACTTCTGCCATGTGTCAGATTTGTCTAGCTGAAATTACATCCTGAAAGCTTTCCCTGTTGGTGTCTTTAGGCCCTACGGTTCCTGCTGGTCATCTTGAGATTTAAAAGTAAAAAATAATAATAAACTGTCAATCTTAGTCCAAGATGATGGCTTTTAAATGTGTAAATGGGGTTATATTCCTAAGCCTGCTCTCACGCCTACCTACAGGAATACTCCCAAGTGAAAATCTTCATTCATTCCATATTGGCTCATGCTGTCCAGCTTATCAATCCAATAAAGCTCACGTTGGTCCATCTTTTGGGAGTGATTGACCCCTCTAGAGGCTCTTTGTACCACTTCAAGGACTTGATATCTTAATTGAGCTACGGAATGTTTTTTATCCGCAAAGTGTCTTGCCACTGGTGACCGTTCGTTCTTAGTACGAATGTTACTTTTATGTTCGTTGCATCTCTCCTTCATTTTCGTTTGGTCTGACCAACGTAGCAAATACCACATGGGCAACTCAAGGCATAGATTACTGATTTCGTGTCGTAGGTGGCATAGTGTCGAAGTCGGATTTTGGCTCCTGTCCGTGGGTGTCTCACATAGTCTCCTTTTGTGATATTGTTACAATTATTATAATGAAGGCAAGCAAAAGTTCCCAGTTTTTTAGTATGTAACACCCTTTGTCGTGTATCTTGAGGACGTTCTGCTCTCACCAATCGGTCTCTGAAATTCTTTCCTCTTTCATAGGCAATTAGGGGTGGTTCTGGAAAGAGTTCTTTCAATTGTGGGTCCAATTGGATTGTCCTCCAATTTTTTCTGATCAGGCGTTTCATTTGGTGGCTTTGGCTGGAATATTTCAGAGAGTATAGGAATGGAATCTCCTTCTTCTCTGGTACTTTACCTGGGGACTAGTTTCTTAAGGCTATATAAACCACACCCTCAGTACAGAACACGCTTTGCGTTATTCTGCACTCCTGCAGCGTAACGCTCACCGTGTCTGTTACCTTCAGGCCAGTCTTCAGCTACCCCCGTCCAGTTTTCTCGAGCTACCTGCAAAGGAAGGAAGAGAAAGGTGAAGAAACAGAACTAGACTCTTACCTGAAGCTCCATGCCTTCGTCTGCTGAGCTGAAAAGGAAAAGACATCAGGTTAGCCGCGCAGACCCAGAAGTCCACATTGCTATCCTGCGCACTGTTAATATTTACCTGGGAGCTGCTCTTTCCGGTGATCCAGCGCAGAACCATCACTCAACCGCCATCATTATTCACCCACTGCTCCGGAGCCGCTGCACCTGTTGAACAGAAGAAAACATCAGGTTAGCTGCGCATTGGGAAAATACCGCATTGGACATTTAATTCTTACGCAGCGGCATTACTCACCTGAAGGCTGCTTTTCCTAGTGGTCCCGCAAGGCTTCACCACGCGATCCTTCCTGGAGATACAGTGCCTGTAAAATACAAAGAACAGCAGGTCAGTCGCGCAGAAGGACAATAGCGCATATAGAGACTTGTCAAAGAATGTGGGCGTGAACTTACCTTGGAACAACAACTCTGCGTTCTTCATATTTTCCCACCAAAGGGAAACCTATAGGAAAAAGGCACAGAAGTGAACTTGGGCAAACGGCAAACCATATCATTGGTATAAGACTTACCCATTGACGTCAATTGTCTGGAACTCTACAGGATCAGTGAAGTAACTAGATCCTTGAACTCTACGCACACCTGCATGCTGTTGCAGGATGGAGAGCCTGCCATTCATAAAACTAAGGTGAGTCTCAGCAGATGGGTGTATTAGAAGGCCACGGGAGGCGGGAGTTGGCCTTCCACCTTACAGTGGGTAACATTTCATTTAACCTTCTAGGCGCACCTTGTCACAGAAGTGGAATTCAGAGGGGGCACGTGAAATCACTTAAGAGCGGACCAGCCATTCCAGTACGGCGCTCCTGTGGAGACCAGGTGAGCATAACAGGTACTTGACTGAACCTAGTTTTCCACCAGTTCATCTGTCCTAGGTAACAGATGGGCATCAGTCTTTGTGAATGCATTAAGAGCTCTATAGTCCACACAGAATCTCAACTCTTTGGATCCTGCCTTTGGCACTAGTACAACTGGACTAGACCATAGACTGGTAGATGGCTCTATTACCCCAAGATCAAGCATCTTGCTGACATCCTCCTTTATCTGGGTTCTTACTGATCTGACATCCTGTAACCTCTGCTTTTAACAGGTAAACAGTCACCAGTGAGAATATCATTCTGGCCCCAAGAGGTCAAGCCTGGTGATAGTGAAAACATTGAGGCAAACTGATTCAGCAGAAACTTGCATTCCTCCTGTTGTTCCAGTGTCAGATTAGAAGAGAGATTGACTCCTTCTATCTTCTCACCTAAAGGCTGTCCTCTGAGTAGGTTAGGTAGAGGTTCACTCTACTCCTCCTCTTGAGCTGAAGCTAGAAGGAAAGCTCCTACTTCTGGTCTTGAGACATTAGCTTTTAGACGGTGGTGTGAAAGTCTCTGGGAGCCTTCTTAGCATTGTCCACCAGATAGTTGACCTATCCAAGTTTTCCCACAACCTTGAAGGGCCATATCCATTTGTCCTGTAAGGCCCGTTGCCTTGTAGGTACCATAACTAGAACTTGCTGGTCTTGAGTAAACTCAACCATGTTGGTCTTCTGGTCATGCCAATGCTTCACCAGGGCCTGACCTGCTTTCAAGTTATTTGATGTTTCTGCCATAATGTGTGACATTCTCCTCCGGAGACCTGTCACATAGTCAGTGACTCTCACTGGCTTGGGGGAAGGAGCACTCTCCAACCCCTCCTTAATTAGGGCCAAGGGACATCTAACTGAATGGCCATAGAGAAGCTCAAAGGGACTAAATCCAACTCCCTCCTGAGGGACTTCTCTATAAGCAAATAGAAAGCATAGAAGTAGAAGATCCCACTTTCTTCTAAGGGGTTCTTCTAAAGCACCTATCATGCTCTTCATTGTACAGTTAAACCTCTCTATCAATCCATTTGTCTGTGGATGATAGGCAGTTGAGAACGTGTAAGTCACTTCACAGTTCCTCCACATGGCCTGCATGTAGTGGGACATAAAATTGGATCCCCTGTCAGAGATGACTTCCTTAGGATAACCTACCCTGTTAAAAATACCAAGTAGGGCCTTAGCAAAAGCCTGAGTTGTAACAGTCCTCATAGGTATTGCTTCAGGATACCTAGTAGCATGGTCTACTACAACCAGGTTAAACCTGTTTTCTGAAGAGGTTGGGGGTTCTAAGGGACCAACAATGTCAATTCCTACCCTCTCAAAAAAAGGGACTCCCACCACTCGGAGAGACACCAAGGGTGCCACATTCTTGGCTCCACTCTTGCCAGATGTCTGACAAGTCTGACAACTCCTTCAGAATATATCTACATCAGACCCCAACTTGGGCCAGTAGAAATACAGCGAAAGCCTTTCCTTAGTCTTCTTGAAACTCAAGTGACCAGCCAAAGGAATCTCATGGGCTAACTGTAGGAACTGGTGTCTGCTCTCCAGAGGCACTGCAAGTCTTCTGTAGTCTCCTGGAATAGACTCCATTGGTTCACTGTAGAAGAGGCCATCTTCCCAGTAAAACCTATGCTTCCCTGGCTCTTGCCCTTCCAGCTTGGAAGCTGCCTGTTGGCGAAGACCTTCAAGAGTAGAACATTCTCTTTGACCTCTGCTGAAGTGAGCCCTAGAGGGTCCACTTTCTGCCAGTAAAAACTGCAGCTCAGGATGGTCTGCAGGATCCAGATCTCCAACAGGGCATGGTCTTCTTCCAGCTCTGATTCCTGAGCGGCTGATTCAACCACTCCCGGTGGTTCCTCACAATCAGCCTCAGCAGGTGGAGGAGTCAGAGGTGTGACTTTGGACAGCCCTCTCGGGAATGTCCTTGTGGGTAGCACAGGAGTGCTTGCTGGCTTTTTCTTGGAATTTTTAGGTTTCCCTATTTCCTCGTTTTTCTTTGAAATAGCAGTCAGTAAGTCCTGTGGACTGGGGGTTATAATTTCCTCTATAATTTCCCCTAGAGAGCCTCTTAAGGTACTCTCTCTGGCCTTCCTTGTCATCTGCTCCTGTTTCCTTTTGCTGGGAGGCCTGGGGCACTTGATACAACTCCAAGAGTCTTTAAGTCATTCCCCAGCAGCACTCTCCAGGGTACTTCACTCTGCACACTAACAGGTATCTTGACAGTCATGTCATTGCAATTGATGAGAGCTGGTAACTGTGGAAGGCATTTGGGTGCCTTAGAAACATCCTCAACCTTGAAAAAAGATGTATCCACTACAGTAATGCGGGCCCCAGTGTCTCTGATGGCAGGGTCTCCTGACCATTCACAAGTACACTGTCTTTGTAATACTGTTTAGTATTGTCTGGGATGGAATTATTGACATCTAAATTCTGTTGTTCTCACAGACCCAGGGACACTAAAGAAACACTGGCTGAGACTTTCATGGGTTCCTCAGCCAGTAGGAGAAAGTTTCCACTTGCCACCTGTACTTCGTCCTCTGGGGAGAAGGCTAAGGAGACAATGTGGATCCCTGAAGGTTTACCCTTAAATCTGGGATCCCCGTTCACATGGTCAGTTGACCCACAAGCAAAACATTTCCCAAAGGTATTGATGAATGGGGGTTTGGTCTGACCTCCCTCTGGTTTAACACCAGATGTTTCACTAGCCTGATTCGGCTTCCCTGGGGGCTTACCCTTCTTATGTTTGTGGCCCTCTTTTTGATTGGAGATATTGGAATTCTCCTTGTTATCTTTCTTGTGCTGCTTTCCCTCATCCTTTTTCTGAGTTGCCCCCAGAATCCTTGTGAGTAGCCCTGTTGGCTACCCACAAGTCAGCAGCTCTTGCTAACTTCTTTGGATCAATTTCCTTAGATTCAGCCCAGTGCTGTCTCAGCCCAGGAAAGCAGGCATCAAAGATAGATTCTGACATGAACAGATTTCTCATACCTTCATAAGTGTTAACTCTGTAACCCTTAACCCAGCCATCAAAGTTTTTCAAATATTCACACACACAGGTAGCCCAAGGTGTACCATCATGCTTTTTGAGGGTTCTAAACCTCTTAAGATACTGGGAAGGCGTTTTCCCAAACCTAGCTATCAATGCTAGTTTCACATTTTCATACTTCATCCTATCTATTTCCCCCACCTCCATTACAACATCCGTTGCAACCTGGAGTAGCCAAGACAAAAGGCAGGGCAAATAGTTTCAGTTCACTACAAGAGGCAGTTCAATTCAATAGGCCTGGGCCAAAGTCAATGGATGAGTGTCATGGATAGGATAGCACAGTTCTGGTAGTAAATGGTTAAGTCTTTGCCAATGTTCTTAGAAGTAGTTTGCACGGAAAAGAGTTATATGTCAGATTAGGAGCGAACAACACTCCAAAGTTGGGAAACTTTCACAAACCTTTACCGCAGCAAAGAGGATTTCTCTACCGCATTAGCACAGTACCTTTTGAATTAAGAAAAGCTGTAGCTGAGGCAGCTGTTCCTGGCAGTTCTTGCAGATTTCGCTGTTCCCGAGCCTCAGTCGTGGGGACAAGGGGGAGGACGTCGGGAGGTTCCTGCACTGCATGGGAACGGATCCACAAGCTTGGAAAAACATTGGTTTATGGTGTGAGTGCCTTAAAGTCCACAAACTGGTATCCTTTTCACTGGCTATCTGGTTTTCAACAGCACTCTGAAGAATATTCGACCAGTATGGAGATGGTTTCTAGGCGGCTTGCGAGTTGGATGTTCCCACCAGCTCAAGGGAAGAAGTCGTCCTTGAAGGAACTTCTCTGTCAAGGGAGTTTCAGGGTATTCGGACCTGCCGCAGGGCTTCACCAGGCAAAACAAACGGTCCAGGAGTTGCTACAGTGGTCTTCCTTCAGCTCATCTTTAGTTCTTTCGTTCCAGTGGTCGACTCTGCCTTCCAAGTCCCAGATATCTGCGTTTAAACAGTTTTCTCCCATTCATTCCAGCCTAGCTGTCACTCACGCAGCAGGGTGGCTGTCCTTGCCAGACAGTCAGCCAGCCAATCACGCCAGAGTGCATCTCCTAGGAGACTAAGCACATGGAGTTTCGGGCACCTCCCTCACATCCAGTCCACCCCAGACACTCAAGGGCCAGAGGGGGGCTCCAGTATAGAAGCCTGCCAAAGGCAAATGAACAAAGGGGCCAAATCTGGTTTGGCACACACAGGCAAACACTAGAAGGACCTTTCCACAAAGAAATGGTGAAAGAAGTCGATCGGAACCTGTTTTTACAGAGGGGGTTCAGACGGCATCTTGAAAAACATGGCTCCGGTGGATTTCAGCTACCGGAGTGTTTAAATGGGTCGCGGTCGGGGAAATCATGGTAATACCACTGCCACCAGCCATTCTGAGAGAAAAGGGTAGCTTTTGAGGGCTACATGAGTTTTCTAGGCATAGGAAACACTAGGTATTCCCTCCTGCACTCTGCTGTAAGGAAGTGTGTGCTCGGTCTAGCAATTTAAAAAGACTAGCAAAGTCAATTTAACTTTACATTCACTGGGAGATAGTAGTCAGTCCCAGAGAAGTTATTTAAACCTCGGGAAGTGTAAAAGACATCCCTGTGGCACTGCACTCTGAGAGTGACACACAAGAAAAAGAAGATGCCTATGGAGTTGTCTAAAACTCCATATTCTAAGAACACAAAAGAAAAACACACATCAAAATACATTGAAAGAGTGGGAAAAAAGGCTCACACTTTTCCAGGTAAAAATTCAAGTATTAGAAATCCAGAAAAGTTGATGGGGGTCTCAAAAGGTAAGGGACATTAGCACATTTATGAAAATTCTCTCTAACCCAGGGGTGCTGGATGGTGTATCAGAGGTGGACACAAAGGTTTGTTTTTAGCAATGCTTTTGGTTGGTGGGGAGGCGTGTTGTGGGCGTTCCTTGCACAGCACGGTGGAGCTTTGCAGGATTCATGCACATTTCCTATAACTCAGGCACTATGTGTTAAAGCTCTGGATTTCAATAGCTAGCACCAAAGTGCGGGGACAGTGGGATTGGTCGGAATGGGTGTAGTCCACACATGAGCAGAGTTGTCAGTGACTCAAGGTCTGCACCACAACGTGGCAAAAAAGCAGGCAAGATGTGGATGTTTCCTTTAGGTGTATTGCCAATAGGGAAATAAAAAAGCCCTGTGGATAGAGATATAATGCAGGGCCCAATGCTGTCGGCAGAGTTTTGAAACAATGTTGACTGGTAGAGTAGGTCAACAACCAAATATGGCACATTTCTACCTCACTGCTCCTTGCCCACAGCCATCTGTTACCATGGAGATGGTTGAGATCGGTGGTAAAGTCTCCTACCTGATGACAAATGTGAAATTAAAGAATTTACCTAACATGAATTATATAAACACACCCATAGAATTGCTAATGAGTAAACGCCCAGAAATTACAATCCAGCAGCTCCATAAGGTGTAACCTGCAATCCATTTATCAGCAAATACCATAGAAAAATCCAAGCATACTGAGCTGCTCTGGATAGCAGTAAAAAACGATAAAACACTAGCCTTGTGGACGATACTTGTTTCTGGACACCAGCATTTGATGTATGTTTTCTTGTCATGTGTGGTTGTTATCAACAGGATGATACAGGTTTTATATGTTGTTGGTCTTACTATAACATTATACTGTGTGGTCTCACCTGCCATGACTTCAGGTGTTGTACATGAGCGCAGCTGCCATTCAGGAACGGTCCTTCCCCAGGTGTGCATGACATCAGGTCATGCAGAGCGTGTGCCATGGCGTGAACTCCCAGGTAGGTGTGGTAAGTATAACTCATGTCATACAAGTCAAACATTGTCTCCAGGTCTTCCATAATCTCTGTGCCTGTGCACTGAGGTGTTCTATCCCTCACTTCCTGTTGTACTCCTATTGAGGAGCTGCCATTGGTCGGCCACTTGCAGTCGAAGGCCGCCTCCCAGAAGGAATGGATGAATATGTCTTCAGGGTACCTGGAGGGGTGAAGGCTCTCCATGAATGTCTTGAGTTCTGGCATGTCTGGGGCGTTGTGGACCAATGCCAAGGACCCATTCAGTAAATTCCAGGATGATCTGGGAAAATAATGTGGAGTTATAGATATAGCAGAAGTTAAAATCCAAATTTTATCAGTCACATTCATGATATTCAGTGCTTCTAGTAGGGGTTTCAGTTCCATCTCTATGATAAAAGCAACAATTACTTTGGCAGTAGAGCTCCTTATCTTCTCTGCGATGCTCCTCATCTTTTCCTTGCTGTATTGGTCATGTACTTTCTCCCAGAATGACACGCATATGCCCATCCTCTCTGCGTGCTCCTTTAGGTCCTTAGCCATTGTGTAGCAGACATCATTATCTGAAGACAGGAGCCCTATCCAGGTCCAACCAAAGTGCTTCACTAACCGGGCAAGCGCTGACGACTGAGGGCTTGTAGGCGGGACCGTGCGCAGGAAGGCTGGAAACTGAATTTTGTCACTCAGCACTTTGTTTTGTGCTGCATAACCGATCTAAAAATGTAACAAGGTGAACACATTAATTCTTCCCACCAGATGCCTTCAATAGCCACCCCACTTTCTTATTTCATATAAGATGGGCACACGTTATTTTTTTATTTTATATTTGTGTTTTTTCAGCACAAAGTGCCTTCACACAAACTAAAACAAAGGTGTAAACAATTACATTCCAATTAAAATATGTGCAAAATAAGTAGGACTATAACAAAATGAGCCTTTGACCATTGTTCACACTCCCACTGTAATACATTTCTTAAAACAAATTGATTCAGTTCCATCTAAAATAATACACATAACATTAACCAGAGATCTTATTGTCAGTGGAGCCCCCATGATACAGCACAAGGTGCCTCGAGCATATAAACCTAGCATTGATCGTTCCCTAACAATGGTCAACAAAAATCTTCCATTCGCATCAAGTCTATCTGATATTTTATCCAAGTCCACAAAGATTCCTGTGATCATCCTAACCAGCCCCACAATAAGTGACATTTGTGGGGTAGTCATCAGCCTATCCCATACATTCTGAGCTAGAACGTATGACGTTGAGTGACAAAATCTCTCAAAGCATTTTATTCTTAGATCTCCAAAAGAAGGGCAGTTCATGACGAGATAGTAAATATTTTCCTCAACCTCTCTTTACACATTCTTCAATTCCTCATACCCTTTGAGATACCCAGCTTAGGGTTGTTGTATCCTAGTGTCGGAAGGAATTGTATTCGGAACCTTAGATAGCAGTGTCTTATTTTTTGGGAAGGGAATTTCACTAGATAACCTCTAAGTTTCGTAATTGGAAGGAAAACATTTTCCTCACCTGTGTAATGGTTTAGTCTACTAAGATCTCAGTTATCCATGACTCCGTCCCATCTTTACATCTTTTTCTTTACTAATGTGTCAGGCTCTATGCCTGACAACTCTAGATCGCTCCTCATCCTTTCACACCGTTTTTTACATTTCTTTAGGTAGGGATTTGTGTCCAGTGAGAGATGAGCCATTACATAGAACCCAAGTACAGATGTGCTGGATCACACCAGATTGCCCGATAGGAAGAGACTTGTCCTGGTGTATTGAGCCCTCCAAAGAGATCAACCCCAGTTCCAGTCTGATAATGCTGATCTGTGCCAAAATTGGGAGGTCCAGGGCCCGCTTGAGGATCCTTCCCTCAATAGTGTCAAAACATTTCCTGTGCTGAATATTCCATAGTTCACTCCCATAAAGTATGATTGATGAAATTTTGGGTTTATAGAATTCTATAAATGGGCCTAAGGAATAAGCACATAACTTGAGGTACATGTGCATATATTCACAGTTAGTTCATATTTGTTTTCTGCTAAAAGGTAGAAAGCTAATTCTAATCATTTAGAGTCTTCATTGTCTTATATTTTGTATGCTATGTCTACATTTTTTGTGTTCCTTTTGTAAAACGTTCTACGGCAACACACACATACATGGTTTAGTACTTCAGCCGATGACCTTTTACATTTTACTATTTCTTTTCTGTATATGTGTAATAGAAGGTTGCTATGTGCAGAATTGTTGCTACTATGTTCTAAAACTATTGCATTTTGTAAGTGGCTTTCACTTCCAAAATACTTTCTCTGAATACGGTCAATTTCTTCTTTTAAGTGTTTGGGTGTACCATGCAGAAGAGTGTTATTTAAATTGCCTAATTCTGAAGCTGGAGTTTTTGCATAGTATATTTTATACACTAGACTTCTTACACTTGAATGATGTATTGATATTGTTTTGATATCATGGAAGGTGCTTTTGCTAATAGGCCCAGAAATGCAGGCTAATGAATGTCCTTGCAGTCCTGTGTATTTGCGCACTGGACAAATATCTATATTTTGCAGCATTTTCATTTTACTTTTGTCTTTACCTTTTACATACTGATTGAGGAACTGACGTAAAGATTTGAAAGCTTTGTTTGGAATGGCACACATTGATGTGCACGGCCATTTGTATACTGGACGGTGTAGTTCTGCTGAATCGAGAGGTAATTCTGAGTTTACAGAGGATACTTTTGTAAGCAGTGTTTCTTGTTCCATGATGGTAGTACTGATTTTCTCATACCCTCGTCCACTGCTATGGATGGCAATTCTGTTTGTTTGATTTTGTTTGTATGCTTCTTCATTAAAATATGGTTCTATGGTTGTTGTGTGACTCCATTCACCACCACAAACATTGAAAACATTATTTTTGTTCACATTCCGTTTATTGCTGAGTTTCTTTTCTAGTTTGGTACTTAGTTTTGTTAGTGCTTTCATCCTATATAACACTACTATAAACAACTTCCTTTTCAGAAGGATTACACTGTCCACAAGAACTTGTAGGATTAACTTTCTACGGTAGGTTTTATAGGGTGAGGATGATTTCGGTCCTCTTCTTGGTAGATTCTGAAGGACTCTTTGATGAAACATTTTTGATAAAATACTTTTTTTACTATGGGTTCTTGTTACACTATCAGGATTAGTAGGAGCATTGTTAGCTGTACTGGTAGCCGATTTTTTGCCAACATTTTTGTGTTTTGTGACACATTTTGATGGAGGACGTAAAGTTTCGGTAGTGGAAGCTTCTTTTGTTTTGCTATCCGACTGCATTAGCTGGTTTCTTCCAATATTCTCTACAAACTCTACAACAGATGGATGCTTAGGTGTCAAGATTGCCAGATAAGCTCCTTTCCTCCCCAACCTCCTCCTCACCTGAGCCTTCTGATGAACTGGCCTTGGTTTCCGTGATGGGTCTTCTCCTGTACTTCTGGGGTTTGGTAGTCAATTGCCTTTGAGAAGGCTTCTTCTTCTTTTTGTGTAAATAAGGCCTGGCTCCCTCAGAGGCCACCTTGGCAGGAGTGGGCACCTGTCCAAGGGGAACCCCGAGGAGCCAGACCTCGAGTCGCAGGGAAAAAGCTTGGTAGGCAGAAAAAACCCTGGTATGCAGGCAATGGTAATCCTCAAAATGGTTCTGGAGAAAGCGGTAGAAGACTTGAAGTCTTGAGAGAGGTCTGTCCACTTGAGAGTAATATAGTCTGGACTAAAGCACCAAAGATATGAAAGAATAAGAAAGTATCAGCAGAGTCCCACTTACCTAGAATACTGGTAGAAACCAGGGGGTGAGGGTACCTGAGCCGCGGTCGCGGTAAAACGGAGAAAACAGCCCCACGACCGCGAGCAGACACAAAGATTCGCGGCGCGAAGCAAGGAAAGCCTGAATTGCAACCGCGGGCTAAAAGAATAATCAGAACAGCGAGAAAGCTGTGTAATACCACCAAGGAAAGTGCGGTCTATAGTATAAGAGGAGCATACAGAATAACAAGAGCGAAGGCAAGGAAGCGTAACAGAACACGGACGGAAAGCGAAAGGAAAGCTACAGAGGTGGAATGAGGACAGATAGATAGACTGTGACAACGAACCAAGAGAGAGTACAATAGTAGAATCAGCGATGAATTTGAGAGGAAGGCAGGAATCAAAGGAAGGAACCGTAGCAGGGAACTCCGCTAAACAGCGCAGCAGTGTTGAAATAGACTGAAATTAAACAGATACAACGTGCCGAAAAGGGGGCGTGGTTCTGTCTTATAGTGAAGGGCCACCGTGTTGAGTGAGGACTGGACCTGACGGTGTACTGGGTGATCAGAGACACCATGGGCCTCATTACGAGGTTTGCCGGTAAGGCAAAAACGATGCCGGTATGGTAATACCAGCATCGTTTACCGTCCCGTTGCATTCCGACCCGCAAACCTGGTATTAGCAGCACCCTAAATAACGGTGCCGCTAATAGCGGCATAGGCGCGTACACTCGCCTCATCAGGGAGCAAATACCGGCATGCCGGTAATAGGGGGAAATCCCAACCTACACAGACATGCAAATACCGGCATCGCGAAACCGGTAATCACGGGCTGCATGATGCCGGTCATACAGGCATCGCGGACCACCCGCAAACAGCAATCAGGATACAAGGCAGCTGCCACAGGTGCACACAATCCCCACATGTTGAGTCAATGGAGGCTGTGCGAGTATAAACTGAGCACACCCACACACCACCCCACCACACAGGTGGAGGCAATGTAGACTTGCCCAGTACAAAAGGAGAACACCTACACACCACACCCCTTCCTACACCAAAATGCTACCACTAGCAGTTGCAATCATGGCGCTGGAGGACATGCCTGTACTGCTACAACTACAGCAACAACAGCAACAACAACAACAACTACAGCAGCAACAACAGGCAGCACAGAGGAGATGCAGGAGGAGAAGGAGGGTGAGACAGGCCCAGCAATTACCACCAGCGCAGCCACCAGTGCCTCGTAGGCAGCCACCAATCCCTCGCACCAGACCCAGCCCATTCAACCTAACCCCTGAGCAGATCCACACCCTGTACCGGTTGGACCGTAACACCATCACCACCATAGTGGACATGATACAGAACGACATTGCCAGCCACATAGAAATACGCACTGCTATCCCCCCACTACTAAAGGTGGTGTCTGTCCTACACTTCCTGGCAACAGGCACCTACCAACACACAGTGGGCCAGCTGCATGGCATTTCACAACAACTATTTTCACGCATGCTGAACCAAGTGCTGGATGCCCTCCTGAAGCACGCAAGCACCCACTTATCCCTACCACGGACTGCCCAGGAGATAGCCGAAACCAAAGTAGGCTTCCATGCACTGGCAGGCATGCCCAATTGTGTTGGTGCCATCGACTGCACCCATGTGGAATTGGTAGTCCCCCATGCCATCGTGGCGGTGTACCGCAATCGCAAGCAATACCACTCCATCAATGTGCAAATGGTCTGTGACTCCAGCAAGATCATCACCCATTGCTGCGCCCGATTTCCTGGATCCACACATGATGCCATGGTACTGCACAACTCCACGCTACCCCGTCACATGGAGCGACATGCCGGACCACGTGCCTGGCTGCTTGGTGAGTTGCGCAACTGTCCCATGGCCGTGCTGTGGGGTACTGATGTGTGCGGATGAAGAAGGGGGGGGCTACTGCACCTGGGTGGGAAAGTGGGGGGTGATAGTTCACTAGGGTGGGAAAGGGGGGAATAGTGCACCTGGGTGGCAATAGACAGTGAGTGGAGAATGCATGCAGAGCTAAACACTCCTCACCTGACACAGCCAAACGGAACATGACACATCACTGGGCCACATATCACAAATAATGCAAATGGAAGACAACAAGTAAGAGGCACAACCAGGGCACCATGGTGATGGCAAGCAATGCATGACTGAATAGGATGGCAACTGTGGCAATGTGGCTAGTGTGACCATGCATAGTAAAGAATATACAGCATTAATTGGAGGCTAAACATTGTCGCACTACCACAGCACATCTGCCTCAGCATGCATGATTACACCCTGCATCATCTATTGAACCCCATCCAGTGTACCACACCTCATTATAGTATACATTGCATCTAGGTGACTATTTTGTACACATACAGGGACATGTGCATGCCCACACCAAATAGCTGCTGCCATGACCGTGCTCTCTGAAGGTGGCAGTTCAGAGTGACACACACCTATTTGTATCTGCTTGCAGGTGATGGAGGATATCCCTTGAGGCCGTGGCTACTTACCCCTGTGCGGAACCCGCAGAACAGCCATGAAGAGGAGTACAATCGTGTGCCCACTCGTACCCGTGTTGTGATTGAGCAGACCTTTGGCCTGTTGAATGCGCGGTTCCGCTGCCTAAGCAGGTCTGGTGGGGCACTCCTCTATAGGCCTGAAAAGGTGGCAAAGATCACCATGGCCTGTGTCATGCTGCACAACATGTGCGTCCGGAGGAATGTACCACTGCCACCTGCCATTGACATGCTTGGGCCGGGTGAGGATGAAGGGATGGATACGGAAGCGAAGGAGCCCCCCTGCCAGTACATGATGCACGGGATGGCCATGCTGTACGCCAAGCACTAATTGACGAATATTTTTGAAACGCAGGGACCATGAAAGTAATGTGCCAGTGACACACCGGCTGCATGTGGACATGCATACTTGTTTTGTTAGAAGTTCCCCACTGTACACCATCACACATTAAATGTACATGCACAAAAAGAAGTATGTCCAGCCAATAATTTTCTTGCACACAACGGGTGTATTTTCCAGACATGTGAAAATGTAAACATATTCCCCTCACAACCCCCAGTGAACTTCCTCACCCACCCTACAAACCCCAAAAATACCCCAGTGCACTCCCTCACCCACCCTACAAACCCCAAAAATACCCCAGTGAACTCCCTCACCCACCCTACAAACCCCAAATGTCCCCATATGTGCAACAAACATTGTTCCCTTGACCAACGTCCATTTGTCCAATGGCATTGTCTGCCCACTCTACTTCTTTGGTATTTTGGGATCGGGGGGTGCCATGTCCAAGCGCCGTGCACTCCTCCACGTCATCCGCACGGGGCTTTATTGGGCTGAGGTCGAAGGGGTTGTGGCAGTGGAGGTGTCGGTGGCCGATCCCATGCCTGGCCCAAGGTGTGGGCGCTGCATTTGAGGCAGGTTTGCAAGCAGGGCTTGTGTAAGTGCCCCCAGACACTCCCTCATGGCACTTGTGGATTCCTCAACAGCAGCAGTGTTGGCAGCGATGGCTGTGGCAATGGCCCTCATGGAGTCATTACCATCGGCTATTTGTTGCTGCATTAGTTCAAGCATCGACTCCTATCGTGCCTCAAACCTTGACAGGCGAGCCTCGAAGGAGTCGTTGGCTCCTGAAGTGCTGGTGGCCGGGGTGGTGGTAGGCAGGGTGGTGGTAGGCAGGGTGGTGGATGGCACTTGCGTGGGGCCCACGTCCAGGGCACAGTCCTCCTCAAAGAGGCATATGTCTGACTCTCCAAGGTTCGAGTCGTGGAGGCAGGGATCGTCGATGCTCTCGGCCTCTGTAGGGGGGGAGGCTGGTAATGGGGCTTGGGGTGGGTGTGGCAGACATGACCGTGCCACCCTCATTCTCCACCTCAGCATCCACATTGTCCGCGGTGGTTTGCGGAGCGGGAATAGAAACGCCTCCCACTGTTGTGGGAGGCTGCTGCTGGACTGTGGCTGCAGTGCTTCCTGCTGGATCACTGCCCAGTGTGGCACACTGCCTGTTGCTCTGGGCAGTTTCTGTGGCTGGGGGGTGGCGGTGGCCCTGGTCCCTTGCCGTGAAGTGGATGCTCTTGCATCCCTGTCCTGCCTGCCATCTTTCTCATTGGTGCCTGGGGGATAGAAGAGATGCAGATCATCAGTGATGGTGTCACATGGCAGCGATAATCTATTGCGCTGGGATATGTTCATACATTCATGCATCAAATTATTACATGGGTGTGGCATTTGGTGTTCTGAGGGGGCATGTGGGCAATCAATGCATGGCTGGTGGCATGGCATTGGTATGGTGTATGTGTGGTGAGTTACATGGGCACGGTTGAGTCATGTTGTACTTGTGTTGGGATTGGGATTGGCACTCAGCATGCATTTGTGTGTAGCAGGGTGTGGCACACATTCTTGACTGGATATGTTGATGTGGGCCTGGGACATGCATTGCCTTGCCTAGTCTCACTTCCACGTCACTTGTGCCACATCATGGTTTAGCCTAAATGGATGTGATGGGTCACTCACCTTCTTCTGTGGATGATGCGGCGCCCGCCTCCTGGTCTCCGATTCCCTCTATGGACTCGGGATCAATAAAGGTACTGGCTGTCCCCTCCCATGGCATCAGCTTCACTGGGGAGTGTGGCCCCCCGCCTGTCACCATGGCGGCCCTCCTGTTCTCTGCCAGGATCTTCCTCACCCTGAGCTGGAGGTCATCCCACCGCTTGCGACAGTCGCGCACACTCCTTGGGGTGGTTCCCACTGCTGACACCCTCTGTGCGACCTCCTGCCAGACTTCCTTCTTTTTGGGGTGGGGCGCATGCTTCATGTCGGTGCTCCTGATGGTGTCTGCATGCTGGGCCAGGGTGTCAGCGAGCATACTTAGCTCAGCATCTGAAAAACGCTGTTTGCGCTTCCTGGGGGTCGCCTTTCTGGTAGCCTTGGACATCCTGGTTCTTTTCTGCCACTGCACAACACAAAAGGACTGGTGGTTGGGGAGGTTGGCAATGGATTGTGTTTTTAAAAATGGTCGCCGGCCCATTTCCCGTTCCTGCGCGATGACGTAATTTCCGGGTCCGTTTTTTGTGAACACGGTATTACCATGCCGGTATTACCGTGCTGGTATTTAGGGGTTGTTATGAGGCGGTACCGCTATGGGCGGGTCCCGCGAAGCCGGTATAGGGGAGTTGGAGGCCCTTTAGCGGCATGGCGGTATTGCCACTACCGGCATGGGGGAACGCACATGCTCGTGCACTCGTAATCACCCGCTATTATCAGGTTCATACGAGCACGGACCCGCTCATTCCGGCATGCCGGTAATGAACCTGCTTTTACCGGGCTACTCGTAATGAGACCCATGTGTTCCACAACCTCCACGGGCGAATCCTAACATTAGGTTGGGCACTTTTATTTTTATTTGCTCTATTTCTGCATTCCTTTCTACAGAGTTGCTTTTTGGTAGGCATTCTTTAATGTCTGTTGAAACAAAGAAGGTATACTTTGGTCTGTTGTATAATCTATGTGTGCTGTGTGCATGCGTGCATTAGTATGATGGGGAAGCTCTTTGTTATGGTGTGTGAATGTGCATTGGACTCTTGCATTGATTTGGGAAGGCTATTTTACTGTTTGTATACTAGTATAATGTGCTTCAGATGAGAGTACAAAGTGGGCTAGCGGTGACGAGAAGCATTATTAATAAACAAAATGCCATAAACTTGCAACTGCAACTACTTTTCTAAATCTAACCTTCTAAGGATTATGTATGTTATTTGAGTTCCAAACACACAGGGATTTGTGAGCCATTCTGCCTGTTATTCTTTGTTCAATAAATGGATATTTGTAGGTAGAATGGTTTAGAAATCAATGTTTGCTTTGGTGCCCAAATTAAACAAATAACCCATGCCGCCTCTTTGAGGAGTAGTTACAATATAAACGTAGTACTGTACTTAATTTGTTTGCAAGATGACCAGGTTTCTTTGGACATGTCGTCTGCAGTGTAGATGCTGTTGATTCTTAGGAGAGTAGTCTTCACTGCGATTCAAAAAAATGAAATGAATCACTTTGTGTGTTGATAGCAGTGCTCATACTGCACACATTCATTGTGCATCGTTCATCAGAGCATTCTCCTATCATATTTGAACCCAGTGCATGTGCGCATTTCACTTTACTCTGTGCAGGCTTTGCATAGTATTTGGAATATGTTACTTGTAAGTCCTTCAAAATTGCTAACATTTTTAAGGTTATTAAAATGCCTGGTTTTTTTACAAGGTGTACTATCAATAGGAGAGAGGTTTGTAAGCGATAGGGCACAGTAGTAGATACGGATAAATGTTCTACTTGCAAACTAAAAGCACGATACCGACACATCGGGAGACCCTCAGAGGGAGATGTCACCACAGCAATCGGGAGCACTTACTTTTGTCATACGATTACATTGCAAGTAGCATTACTTGTAGGCCATACACAGTATACAACTCTGACATTTTCTAATACAAAATCGAGTTTTACTGTAAATAGGCATCCTTGCAACTTTTGTATAGGTTATGCAGAAGACAGTAAGAAGTTGTGCGGTTTGTCAATGATAAATCAGACATCTTGCACTTAAAAGGGGGAGCGTTGCTATGTATTGCCTATGCACATTTAGCAGCATTAATTTGTTTTAAATTAAATCATAAAGGTTGCACATGTTCTCCGATTGAAATATACATACCTGTACTCTATACTCATGCATGTGTGGTGTTAGGCAAAATCCTGCGCAGTTCTCTTGGGGAACACTGCAAGAAGATTAAGACTACAGGAGTAAGCAGTAAACCCAATTGGTTGCAGTCTGCACCACCCAGATTTACTTGGTAGCTGTGGCTGAGCAGTCAGACTTCTCCCAAGAAGAGTAGGGCAGTATACAGAGGATACAAAATAGGGCTAAAAACACAGTAGAACAAGCAAATACTGACCAGAGCTTTGTATCAAAAGTATATAATTATTTATTTAACACACACTTTAGAAAATACACTAGCACTATTAATCTAAGCAAGTTCAAAACACAATCAGAAAAGTATACACACCTCCCTTAAGAATTATTAGACAAGTCTAAGTCAAAACACCACTTTTTGTCAAAACAGAGGTGAGCACGTAACTTAGATGGCACTCCAATAATTAAGTAAAAGGGAGAGAAAAAGGCAGGTCATAAAAATAAAACAGTTCCCGACACTTTTAAGAGACCAAAATAAGTTAGTGAAGGCAGAGTCTACTGTAGAGCAAAGGTTCATAGGCCAGGCCCACTTTAAATGGAGCAACATGAAATGTGCCCAAGATCACACAGTTGCGAAATGCATTCAAGTCTTTGTAGAAATGTTCAAAAGAGGTTGGGGTGGTTCAAAAGATAAAGTTAGAAGGTCTGGGGGCCAACCCAGTTGGAAAGCCAAGGATTTAGGGGTCACCTTGAGCAAACCGAAGAAAGGGAGGCCAGGTAGAACACAGTACCTTTAAAGTTGAGGAAGCTCCAGCGGTGGCAGTTGTTCCTGGCAGCGGGTGCAGTTCGTGGTTTCGACCAGGGGAAGAGAGGAGCTCGTCGAGGAGGAAACCTGGAGTCGTTGCACTGCACAGGGAAGAAACCAGCCGCAGAGTTTGTCGGTTAAAAGGTGCGTTCCTGGTATTCGCGGTCACAGTGGTGAAGCTTGGCTATCCGGCCGCCGGGGTGCTTGGCAAGGGCGAATCGACCAAGAGACGTTGTGGAAGGCAAAATGGCGAACTGGTTGATCCCACCAGCTCAGAGGAAGAAGACTCCTTCAGCAGAAGATCTTCTCTTGTCGTCGGGAAAGTGGTGAGGTCGTTGCAGCAGGGCTCCACCGGTGGTGTCATCGTTGCAGATGGCTCAGCTTCTCCCATCTTTGGATTTCTTAGGTCCTGTGGCGACTTCTGAAGTTCCAGTCCCAAAAGCCCTGCTTTTATGCAGAAAAACCCCCATTCAACAGCCTAGCTGTCACTCATACATGCTAAGTGGTGAGCCGGGCGTTTCACCAATGGGCCAATCAGAACAAAGTGCGACTGGAGTTGCTAAGGCAACGCAGTCCAGGGTGTCCATTCCCCCACCCACACATCGGCCCTCATTACGACCCTGGCGGAAAGGGGTTTACGCCGGCGTAAACCATGGCGCCCCTTTCCGCCTGAGTACGAGTTCCCGTAGCGCCATGGTGATTTTTACGCCTGCTTTTTGCAGGCGGAAAAATCCATGGCGCTACGGGACTTGTTGTTAATTACGCCACCGTAATTTACGGTGGCGTAATTAACGCCTTCCCCACTCCCATTATACCCTATGGGGCAAAAATGGGAATGGGGAAGGGTAAATGGGGATTGGGGACTTACCGCCCCGCCAAGGTCGGAATGGGGCGGTAAGTCCGCCAACCACCATGGCGGAGTTGGCAGCTTAGCGCCATGGACCATGGTGCAAATTGCACCATGGTTCTCCGCCAGGGTCGTAATGAGGGCCATCCTGTGGAAGCCAGACAGAGTGGCACCAGTTGGAGGGCTTCTGTGGAGAAGCCTGCCAAAAAGTGAAACAAAGGACCCGACCTTGGTTGGAGTTACAGAGACGGACACGAACGCCATTTTACAAAAGAGTTCTGGCGAAAAGACCCAACCAGTGATTTTATATTAAATAAATAAACCGGTGGTATCTTTAACATTGCACCAAAAAGTGGTGCGTTTAAAATCAATGGGAAAATCCCATAGGAAATATTCTGGTGGAATATTTTGCGTAGTAACCACTGCCACCAGCCAGAAACTCGACAAGGGGGGACTAGACAGTGCCCTCTTGGAAACAGACCCAGGGGCAATCGAAATAACCCCTTCCAGTACTTCCACAATATGATGGTTTGTACTGGTTCTGTTCACAATTTTGGACTAGTAAAGTCAATGGTGACTTTACATGCCCTGGGAGACAGTAGTCAGTCCCAGGGTATGGAGTCTATGTTTGGGGGTCACTATGACACTCCTGTGTTACTGCACTGAGGGTGCTGTGTAACACATAGACAAAAACAGATGATACCCTATGGAGTGAAAGACCCCATAGCCCATATTCACACCAGAAGTCAAAGACATACCTCAAATCATGCCTAAGAGTGGGAGGAAAAGAGTCTCACTCTTAGCAGGAGAAAAAACAAACCCCAATAATCCAGCAAAGCTGCTGGTGGACTCACTAGGTTTGGGAAATTAGCCTTATAAGAGAATTCTCCCTAACATGCGCATGCATGGAGCTGTACGTAGAAATTCGCAACACTTGCACAGTAGCTTCTGAAGTAGGTGCATTGCAATGATATGTGACTTCCATTCAGAATTATTGACAGTAATTTTGAAGTGCGCAATGTTGATGAAGGAGTTACATTTACCGATTTCCAATGTGATTGGTGGATGGTTGGGTGACTGCATAGTTGTGTCCAATGAGGCACTGAATTTGCTACCGCCGTGGAAAGGGTGAAAGGACTGGGTAAGAGTTGCATGCCGCACGTAGGCAACGCTTGTCCGCGGGTAGGGTGTGTCACATACGGGGTTCTACAGCAAATCCTGCATGGAAAGGGGACCGTTAGGCATCAGACAATCAGATGTTCACATTACTCTTTTGTGTCGAAAGACGGTGCTGACACTGAAGATGGCAGAGGTGGAGAGGGTCAGGGTTTTGGTGCTTGGAGACATTTTTCTCCTTGGCTTACAACATTATGCAGCGAGTAGGCATGTGGCACACCATTTAGATGTGAGAGGAGTGGAGGTCGTGTGGAACGCTGAGACTGATGCCAATGTTGCGGGAATTATGCAAGTTTGCAAACACATACGTACAATGACCTCTCCTCATGTGGTAATTTTGCACTACAGTGCTTGCCATTTGGGCTACGTGACTGCACATAGTTTGTTGGCAGATTTGGGACAGTTGGTTGAAGCACTCATGAACATCTTTCCAACTGCGAAAGTAATTTTTTCTGGTTTACTCCCTAGAGTACAATGGAACAACAATTCTGTTGCTGTCCAGATCAAAGTATTGGGAGGTGTATCATAAATCGCGGCATGCGTGCGTTTATGTTACGTGCTGGTATGTTTTTCTGCAGCCACACATTTTTTTTCCAAGTAATATGGATTATTTTCAAGCAGATGGTGTTGCGCTATCTTCTTTGGGAAATGCGATGTTCTTTTGGAACGTAAGGCTTGCTTGAGAGAATGTTTTGTAATGGTTGTAGGGGTAAAGTGAGGACTAAAAATACAAAAAAATAAACAAAATAACAGATGTCTGTAAGGTATCTGCCCAAAAGTTTTAAAAAACGACTCTTTTCAGAGCCCACCTTAAAGGGGAAAAAGGGGAATAATACTTCAATGCACCGTCATCACGCTCTGATCCTATACATGTCCGCGGACATGGCGGTAGTTTGCAGCCAGCGCATATCACCAATGGGAATTCTGGGGTGGAGACGCATGCAAATGAAAATGAGCGGACATAGGGATTGGTCAATAAAGTTCAGTGGGTGTGTTGTTCTGAACGGCGAGCATACTAATACTAACACGCAGGACATCAAAGATGACATCACAAATATCACTGATGACATCACTGATGACATCACATGTCTGCCTCACTTATTTTGGTGCATTGCAAAATCTAGGCCATGTGGTTTTATTCACTGACAATCACAATATAAAAATTGAAAAGGTGCTGTATATCAAAACGGTAACCTTGTTGTGTGTTCTTAAAGTACTTTCCTTAGGGTCTTGTCTGAGCTCATGATGCACATGCATGGGGCAATAGCAGGCCTCAAACTCACAATTAATGTGTATACAGGAAGATAAACTTTCTGATGATGGTGTTTCTTTCTTACTTACTTGAGTTTCCTTGTATATGCATCTGAGTTATATGCATGGGGTCTTGATATGTATTGTTTGTACTAGCACAAGTCTTGAATTGTTAGCTAGTTATTACATATCACTACCTACTACACTTCTTCATACCAGTAAAAGCAGCAGGGAACCACCACCCACCTGCACCAGCCACTATGGTAAGATCAAAAAAACTGCTCACTGCGGAAAGAATTATCCCACTCCTGGGAACCTCAGCACTCGCTCACCCCAACTCCAAAGACCCTACTACACTAGTCGATACCTATAACAACACCCTAAAAGATATAATAGAAAGGGTAGCGCCACTGGAAAAGAAAAAAGTAAAAGAAAATACTCCACGCCAACTCCTGGTTCACTCAAGAACTCAAGGACGCACGCCCTGCCAAAAGAACAGCACTAACCGCATGGCAAAATAACCCCTCCACCACCACAAGAGACTCTTACCTCACTCTCGCCAAACAGTACCCGAAAGCCATTTCCACTGCCAAAGCATCTACATACAACACCAGAATTGAGAAAGCCAACTCACAGTCTAGAGAGCTATTCTCCATATATAAGGAGCTTACCATCCCCACCACTGCTGCTCAACCCACCGAGAAAAATGGCACATGGCGCAATAACATCCAACACGCCATGCTAAACAAAATCAACACTCTTAGAAACAAAATCAAAACCCAATGTGACAAACTTCCTAAACCCAACCCTACACCTAAACCAGCCATAGACAAGCTAGTCGGACACAACTGTGACAAACCCTCCAACACCTTCACCTTCAGAGAAGTAACCACCCCCGAAGTGCTCCACATCACGAAGCACATCAAACCATCAATATGCAAAGGAGACATATGCCCAGCTAACCTAATCAAAGATTGTGCTACAACATTTGCCCCTTTCATCACCTCGTTCATCAACGCATCCTTTGCAGCCAACACCGTCCCAACAACCCTCAAGGAAGCTTGGGTACAGCCCCTACTAAATAAAACCTCCCTCGACCCAGACTCGCCCAACAACTACCGCCCCATCACCACAGTGCCATTTCTATTGAAAGTTCTAGACAAAGCTGCTTATCTACAAATTCAAGCTTACCTGGAAAAGCATAACATCCTTGGAAAAAGACAATCAGGTTTCCGCCCCCGCTACGGCACAGAATCTGCCTTACTCGACCTCAAGAACCAACTACTCTAAAACATGGATAAAGGCTAATCCTCACTCCTCCTACTCCTCGACCTCTCGGCCGCCTTCGACCTGGTCGACCACAAGATCCTATGTAAACATCTCACCGACACAGCCCACTTCACTCACAAAGCCACTGCATGGATCACCTGCTTCCTGGATGCCCGAGCCATGAGAGTTTTCTCTGACCAAGCATCTGCCCTACCGTCACCCATCGAATGCGGTGTCCCACAAGGCTCATGCACATCCCCCACGCTCTATAACCTCTTTACCCTTCCATTATTCCGTGACCTAGAAGACTTTGGCATAGCCTTCAACAACTATGCCGACAACACATAAGTTCTCATACCCCTAACAGGCAACTATGACCAAGACCTGAAAACCCTCCAAGACATATATGCCCGCATCCAGGCCTGGATGGCAGTAAACGGTCTATGTCTAAATGGGGAAAAAAACGAAATACTACTAGTAGGCCCCAAAGAAGCCCTAAAAAGACTCGACAACACATATAGCTCTTTCATCATAGAGGACACAATCATTACAACTGCAGCCTCTGTGAAAACTTTAGGGCTATACTTAGACTCCACGCTCTCCATGGACAGACAAGTCAGTGCAATCTCATCAGCCGCAGCTCTCACCTCGAAAACCATAAATGCAGTAAAACCATATCTATCACAAAAGAACCGGCTCAATATAGCCAGAGCCACAATATGTTCAAAACTAGACTACTGCAACATCCTGCTCCTCGGCACTTCTTCTAATAACATCAATCGCTTGCAAGTAGCACAAAATAACGCCCTCAGAGCTGCTCTCAGCATTGCCAAGAGAGAGCATATCACCCAAGCAAGAAGGGATGCACACTGGCTCCCAGTCAAAGAACGCATTACGTTAAAAGCCCTCACAATCACACACAGATGCATCACCCAAACCGCACCAGCATACCTAGTGGAAAGAATACACCAAGCACCAATCAACAGGCCAAAACGCAACAAATACCAACACCAACTCTCAATCCCAACATTTAACAGAGTGAAAGCTGGTGGTTCCAGCTTTGAATTCCTAGCCCCCAAAGCATGGAACTCGCTTCCGCCCAATCTAAGAAGCGAACAATCCCTCTCCACATTCAGGAAATCACTGAAAACAAGGTTGTTCAACTAACTCTCAACTGCCCTGCTTGCCGCGCCACCCAACGGCTCTTGTAATCCCTTGTAACACTGAACCACGGACTGCTAACCTGTACTAAGTTTAATATGATGTATAATAGCGCCACGTTACCTGTAACCATGAACTATGGCCGCTAAATGTACTAAGTTTGAATTTTCTGTTAACAGCGCCACAATGCCTCAGGGCAGCTGGGCGCTTTATAAATCCAAATAAAATAAATAAATATTTAACATTACACAATCACCCCTGACATCTTGCTACCAACATACTAGAAAGAACCCGTTGTATGTAGGGACTTTTCGTCAACATTATTTTCACATGTGATGTCATCAATGGTATTTGTGCTGTCATCTTTGATGTCCTGGGTGTTAGTATTATCAAGAGTCAAGGATCTACTCTCACACCCTCACCAAAGCAATTGACTCCATAGCCTCGACTGAAGCAAAAAAAGTGAAAAAAATCCATGCACACTAACTCCTGGTTCACGAATGACTTACTAGCCCTTCGTACCAGCAAAAGCATTGCTCTAGCCACCTGGCAATCCCAGCCCAGGGATTCCACCAAGGAAACGTTCAAAAGGCTATCCATGCAATATAAAAAATCCATATCCAACGCATACAACCTAAGGATCTCTAACGCCAACTCTAAATCTAAAGAAAGGTTCTCCATTTTTAAAGATCTCACCACCTCACTCACCAGCCCCGATGAGATAATTAAAGATGAATCCTGGTGCTCCAGCATACAAGCAGCCAGGCTAAGCAAAATTACTCTTCTCAAAGATAAAATACAAACACAACGCAAAGCACTACCCAAGTCCGACCGTCCTGCCAAGCTTAGCTCACCCTCGCTTAAGCCCTCATCCCCCCTCCTTCAGAGATGTTTCAGAATCAGAATTTATAGATCTTCTCCAACACCTCAAGCCCTCCATGGGTAAAGGAGACATCTGTCCACCCAACATCATCAAAGACTGCGCTGATTCCCTGGCTCCTCTCATCACAGCATTCATTAATGCCTCATTTACCACATGCACTATCCCGTCCAGCTTAAAAGAATGATGAGTCTGCCCCCTCTCAAAAAACCCTCCCTAGAGCCATCATCCCCCAATAACTACCGACCCATCACCACTGTCCCATTCCTGCTCAAAATCCTAGACAAAGCTGGCCACAACCAGATCCAACACTTCATAGAGTCCAACGCCATCCTAGGGAAAAGGCAATCAGGGTTCTGCAAAGACCAAGGTACGAAAAACCACCCTATTGGACCGTAAAAACCAGATAACCGAGATAATGGACAAAGGCAAATCAGCACTCTTATTGCTTCTGGACCTGTCAGCTGAATTTGATCTCATTGATCACAAAATCCTTACCGCCCATCTCACCAATGAAGCCCACTTCTCCAAACAGGCCTTCTCCTGGATAACCTCCTGCTTATAGGTAGTGCACTGAAGAACTTCTCTGAACAGGCAAACGCAGCTCCCGCCACCATCCACTCCACTGCGGAGTTCCCCAGTGCTCCTACATAGCGCCAACCCTGTACAACCTGTTTACAAAGCCACTCTTTGATAAACTGGACTCCTTCAGCATAGCTTATACAAACTATGCAGAAGATACACAAGTATTGCTCCCTCTCACCGGTTCATAGGACCTAGATTCTGCAGCCCTTCTCCAAATATACAAAACCATCCAAGCTTGGATGGCAGACAACGGACTATGCCTCAACGGAGACAAAACAGAGATCATCCTCTTAGGCTCCAAAGAATTACTGTTCAAACTCAACCACACATACAGCAACTTCACCATTGAGAACCCTATAATCCCTGTCTCCTCCTCTGTGAAGAGCCTTGGGTTTTACCTAGACTCCACCCTGTCCATGACCCGACAGGTCAGTGCCATCACCTCCGCCTCTGCCCACACCACTAAATTGATAAATGCTATAAAACCATTTTTTTCCAACCAAAACTGCCTCTCCATCGCTGAATCCACCATTAAAGCAAACCTAGACTATTGCAATGCTCTTCTTGCAGGCATGTCAGCAAAACACTTAAATCTGCTCCAAGTAGTCCAGAACAACACGCTCAGAGCAGCACTCAATATTCCCAAAAGAGACCATATCACTCAGGGTAGACGGGCTGCCCACTGGCTACCGGCAAAGAAGAGAATCACATTTAAGACCATCACCCATACACATAAATGCTTACGCCTCTCTGCCCCTCCCTACCTATCTGAAACCATCATCAGAGATAGCTCTTTGCGTCCCAAGAGAACTCACTACGCCAGCCAACTGCACATCCCGCCCACCAAAAGGGCCAAAGCCGGGGCTTTCGTCACATAGCTCCTAAACTCTCGAATGCCTTGCCCGATGCACTCCGAGCCGAAAGATCCCCTGCAGCTTTCCGCAAAGGCCTCAAAACTGCATTATTTAACTAAAACACTCCACCTCACGCCGGTTGGAACTCTGCATGTCTCATGTAATGCCTGTAACCAAGTATGTCTATCCTACACACTGTCATGTAACTAAGTATACCTTCTTCTGTAACCAGCTATGATAATATGTAACAGTGCCTCGATACCTCAGGGCTTCTGTGCACTGTATAAATATTAATAACTAAATAAAGAATATGAACAGAAAGTCCTCCACAATGGTTTTGTGCCAACCGTTTCTCACAACTCTTTCCCGACCGGTATTTACCACCACACATTAACTCAGATCCTGTAACCTATAAAAAAAAAATTAACAAAAATTCTAAACGAGTTAGAAAAATATAATCTCACTAAAAAAAAGAAAAATTGGTTCTGAATCCATTACAAAAGAACACAGAGGTTTTCATAGGGACAGCAGATAAGGGCGAGGCCACAGTAATAATGATGCTACCATGGTGCCACACTCGTTATAGACAGCCGGGGAACATCAGACTAACCAATGCAGTCATTGATAAGACCGGCTATTGAGGAAGCCTTGGCAGACGGTTGTATCAGTCAATAGGAGGCTGCACTTTTGACACCTAACTTCCCAAGGATACCAGATTTTTATGAACTTCCCAAAATCCAGAAAGGGTTCCCACCGCCACCTGACCGCCCACGGTTCTGTTCTTCAGTCTCTTTACCAATATGTGGATTTCTTTTTAGGAGACCAAGTACCGACAATGCGGTCCCCTATAAAAGATTCCACTGCCATGGTGAATTTGTTCCAATCATTGGTGCTCATTTTCCTAAATGAGAAATTTGACAGCGGGGAGCTGTTATGCGTGCACTTGAATTTAAACATCCCTCCCGCCAATTTTCATCCATGCAGTGTGGGGTGAAAATTTGAATGGCAAAAGGTGGTGTACACACTTGTATGTCGCCTTTTGCCCTTTACATTTGGACCCCACTGTGCAAAGTGAGTAAACGCTGCCTGGCCTGCGGGCATGACAGGCAGAATTGACTTTTCATTGTGAATCAGCTTGACATGATTGCATGACAATTACCACTCACAATTACAATAACACCCTTCTCAACATGCTGCCATGTCGAGAAGGGTTTAATTGTATTTGTGAACAGTGCTTACCAAGGTCCCTATCCTCTTGTGACATGTGTTGCAAATCAACCTTGTTCAGGTAGGAAGTTTGGTCGTGATGGTGGGGGGCGCTTGAGGTATACATAGGTCTGTAGAACTCATGAAACAATTCCCTTTTTTTGTCTTCTTCACTCCATTCCCTGCCGTGGGTATCAGTCAGAGTGTGTATAAATGAATGATTGTCTTGTTGTCTAATGAGGGGGTCCACAAGTCTCCCCGGTATATTGACTTGCTCGAAATATCAATCTTGCAAGCGGTGTAAGGCACTCTCTACCCTCTGTGCCCTATGGAATTTCAATTGGTTCTTTGTAGTCGCAAGTAGTTTTACATTTCTTCTATTTGGAACCTCACTATACTCCTTGTCTGCCACTTTTACATCCAGTAGAAGCTACTGTTCTTCCTGCCCTCTTAATCGCTTCATTGCTACTGCATTGGATATAATGTCCCCCCTCCCACAGTTTTAAGAGCATTCTAGTGGGTGCCGAATGAAGTGTCAACGGGGTTGTTATTTTTTAGATAGTCCTGGATCACCCCCTTCAGTTCCTCTAGAAATGCTGGATCCCTGGTGCCTCCACTGGTATTGTGTGCGATGGGCCGCCCAGTCTCTTAGCCCCACTACCATTGGGCCATGGTCCTCCAGGGTCATTGATTCTATCTCTGTGGACAGGGCTAGTCTAGCCATGTCTGAAGTCATGAATGTGTAACCTATTCTTGGGGCCGATGTGTGGACATGAGACACATATGTGTATGATTTCTCTGTGGGGTGTTGAGTGCACCATATGTCAGTCAGGTCGATTTCTCAGGTTTTGTGAGGCTGCCCCCATCATGGAGTAGGTAGTTTGTGACGACCTATCTCTAGCCCCGTCCTTAACTAGATTCATGTTGCCTAGTTTTAGAATATCCCCTTGGCCATGTTCCGCCACCATGTCCAGGATCTGCAACGTAAATGTTTCCTGTGAGGCATTCGGCACATAGAATGTGAGGATGGCCATCAATGTCCTCTGCAGGGTCCCTGCCACCATTATATATCAGCCCCTCTGAGTCTTTTCCAATCTTGGCGTGAGTGAAGCCTACATCCTTGATTAGCAGAAGTGCCACCTGTGATGAATACTATGGAGTCATCACTGTTTCCCAGCCAGAGATCTCCTCCCATGTAACCAGGGGACAGCAGCCGCTACCTGATCCTGACCCGGGAGGTGGTATTATAATGGAGAATCACAAGGGATGAGTCGGCTGTCGGGGGAAGGTGGTGACCCCATCACGAGAGATGCAGTGTTCTCCACTTTCCAGAGAGGAAGGCATTACATTTCTTAATGGCTTGTTTTTTCACCGCGTAAATCCCTCTCATGTAAAACCGAGAAACCCCTTCCTGCAAAACATTCTAGTGAAGATACCATTAATATCTTGTACACATTTAACCCAAACCTAACATCTCCTGTTTCTAATGTTTTCTTAAGTAAAAATTCTAAACAAAATCATAGTAGAAATTGAGAAATTGTGTGAACTTCAACTCCCAAAATGCCTCAAGTACCGAGACGAGGAAGAGGAGTACAAAGTTAATGTAGATTGAAGGTAACTCCAATCTGAATGTGCAGTCTAGTGTATTAAAAAGACCATGATTTCACGGGACATTTAAAGATGCTGTCCACACTCGAACTGCAGAGAGAGCAAAAGAAGGAGGCTGTCTGAGAATGGGCCGTAATGTAGGAAAACGAGACGGCAGACAATTCCAGAAGGCAGCTTGCGTTTACGAGAACTACTTCCGGCATGACGCGAGCGCAGGAGAGATGCTGCAGGTAGAGCTAAAGGAACATTAGAAAACAAGCAGCTGTCTCAGAGCTACTGGAGAAACGGTCGGGCTGACATGCAGCAGTCTTTGATCTCGGTCGCAGAGAAAAGCCAGCGGTTGAGCTGGAAGCCACGGGTTGAGACGGAGGAAGGTCTGCAGATCAACCGAAGCAGTCCCAGCGGGGACGTCTCATCGGGTACAACGTATCATGAGTCGGGAATGCCACAAAACACTAGCGAGTCTGCCCAAAGCCATATGGGGCCCGAGGGCATACCGAATACCCAACAAAAAGCATAACTTGAACAAGTCTCCATGTATGGGTTATCAATATGGGAAAGTTGGAGCAAGTATAACCCTAAGCAAATAAATGTTAAAGAAGTAAGAACAGCAGTAGAACTTGAACAAGTCCCCATATATGGGATGTCAGTATGGAGAAAATTGGAGCAAGTCATACCTCAAGCAAATAGAAGTAATATTTCTGTGTTGTGTTAAAAGACTTTGAATCAGAGCAGAAGAAATCCTACTGAAAGGAATATAACAGCCAGCGAACATTTGTGGGGGGAAGATACCTGGCAGAGCAGTATATCAGAGAATCTGCTTGACCCAAAAAGGATTCCTGGAAGGGAGTATACCAGGTAATCCACTCGAAGTTGGTAGCAAGATGTTAGGGAGAATTCTCTTAACAAGGCTAATTTCCCTTACCTATAGAGTCCCCCAGCAGCTTTGCTGGATTTCAAGGGTTTGTTTTTTACTCCTGCTAAGAGTGAGACTCGTTTTCCCACTCTTAGGCATATGTATGCTGTGTGTTTCAGGCTATTTTTATGCTTATGGGCTATGGAGTTTTTCTCACTCCATAGGTATCATCTTTTTACATGTGTGTTACACAGCACCCTCTGTGCTGTTACACAGGGGTGCTGTAGTGACCCCCAAACATAGACTCCATACCCTGGGACTGACTACTGTCTCCCAAGGCATGCAAAGTTACCATTGACTTTCCTAGTCAATAATTATGAACAAAACCAGTACAACCCATTTTACTATGGAGGTACTGGGAAGGGTTAATAGTTTTTCCCTGGTGTTAATTTTCGAGAGGGTACTGTCCAATCCCTCTCTCCAAAGTTTCTGGCTGGTGGCAGTGGTTACTACCAAAAATATTCTACTAAAAATATTTCCCTATGGGATTTTCCCATTGTTCAGGGCTACCACTTTTACTGACAGCCTCTAACGAACCGCCGGGTTATTTTAATATTAACTTTACTCCGGTGGTTTTTTTTTGCCAGATCTTTAATAATATTTCTTTCTCGTGTCGCTCTCTGTAATCCAAACCGAGATCGGGGCCCTTTGTTCGTCCTTTTGGCAGGCTTCTGAACAGAAGCCCTCCTTTAGGCGCCAGCGAGTCTGGGGTAGACAGGATGTGTGGGAGAGGGAATAGGCACCCTGGACATGGGTCCCTGATAGGCTGGGGGAGTTATCCCACCAGATTAGCCACCCCACTGTGTGAGTGACAGCTAGGCTGTATGAATGGGGGTTTTTCTGCATAAAAGCAGGGACCTGCGGACTGGAAGATAGACGTCGCACTGGACCTGAGAAATCCGAGGAGGAGAGAAGCCAATGACATCTGCATCTCACCGGTGAAGCACTGCTGCAGATCCTCACCACTTTTCTCCAACGACAAGAGAAGATCTTCGCCTGCAAGAGCCTTCTTCCCTTGAGCTGGTGGGACCAACCAGTTTGCCAATCGCCTTCTAGGACCTGCCTTGGTCGAATCGCCAATGCCCAGCACTAGGAGACCGATAGCCAGGCACCCATCCACCACGACCGCGATTTAAAGGAGCGTACCTTTTATACCGTTTTGGCAGCGCCGCTGCTGGTTTCATCCCTGGGCAGTGCAGTAACTCGAACCTTCCTCCAAGACGAGAGCCTCTCTTCCTCTGCTGGATCTCCAGAACTGCAGGAACTGCCAGGAACTACCGCCACTGCAGGAGCCTCTTCCACTTTCAAGGTACATTGTTCCGCCAGGCCTCCCGTTTCGTTGGGTATCGCTAAAGGTGTTTTAAATCCTTTACTTACCTTTTGGGCTGGCTGTCCCTATCATCTAACATTTTCTTTTTACCTTCTGCACCCGCCTTTTCAAATTGTTAAACAAAGACTTGACTGCAGCTACTAGAACCGTTTGAACCTGGGCACTTTGCCTTGTACAACTGACTCTGGCACAGGCCTATTGACTCTGGCTAATTCTGTTACAACTGCCTTCTCTAGATTGCTTCTCATCAAGAAATGTGTTGGTGCACCTAAACTCTTTTCCTTCCCCTTTATATATTGTGAAGTGCCATTTTGCACAGTTTTCACCTAAGTATTGCTTGTCCTAAGGTACAGCCTTGCCTAACTTGTTCACAATCCAATTGGGAAGTGTTGCTGGTGTGTTTAGGAGTCCAACCCTGTATAATTTGACCTTTCCCTCCCTCTGAAGAAATTGTTAGAGTTCCATTTCTGCTGGGTTTACACTGTGCCATTTTGCTCAGTTTTCACTCTTGCTCAAACTTGTCTACAATTTAAATAAGAAGTTGTGTATACTTTATTTGACTGTTTTAACTTGCTTAAATAATAGTGAGTATGTGTGAAGAACTAAGAGTGTGTAAAATAATTATATATATTCTTTTTGATACAAAGCTTTGTTCGGTGTTTTCTTGTTCCATAGTACTGTAGTCCTATTGTGTAAACCCAGAATACTGCTCATCTCCCTCATGAGATAAGTCTGACTGCTCAGCCACAGCTACCACTAAATCTGTGTGGTACAGACTGAAACCAAAAGGGATTTATTGCATATACCTGTAGTCCTAAACTTCTGTAGTGCTCCCTAAGGGAACTGCATAGGATTCTGCCTAACACGAGATACCTGGCAGGGGAATTTTAAAGACTGGAGAGGGGGTGTCTGTACTTCTACCCCCTATATGGTAGGGTAAAGGCACAGAACAACCCCAGCAAGGCTCTCAGTTTGGTAAAACGTGGCAAGCAGCCAGACTTAAGCTCTCAAGAGGTGATGCAGGCAGGTTCTTAAGTACAGTGTTTCCCCAAAGCCCTCACAAAGGAATGTCCACACACTATGTTAGGTGAGAACACAGCTTCTTCATATAAAATAAGGTTTGCCCCCTACAAGTATATACATATAAATAATAACACTGTGTACATGGAATGCTTATTCAGATAATGGTAAATATATACACTCTATGTGGTACCACCCACTACTTAAATTCAGTAAGAAATGCACTAACTGCAGACAGTTTTAAATGGTAGGTGAATTCTTAAATAAGGTGTAACCAGCCTAGAATAGGAAAGAAAGGCAGGTTATTTTTGAACAGTAGCAGAAGTCTTTCTTTAGACTAGACAAGTAATTATGAGTGAGGATCCCCCCACCTGGGCAACCTGTAATAGAACAGTTAGGGAGTATCTTATGTTGTCTTTTACAGCCTAGTCCAATATTGTTCAATAACGTTGTGCTTTCTTTTGAAAAGTTCTACCACCCCAATGTACCTGATAGGCCAAAGGAGAACAGGATCCAAGATGTATCTGGAACCCCTGGACGACCTTTGAGGCTAGAAGATGCTCTTCCTCGTCACAGTACCTTTGGTGCCTTGGCAAACGAAGTGGCAGAGTTTCTTGGCTTTACTCGACGATTCCCTCCGAGGATGGACGCTCATTGGAAGAAGGAGCCACTGGGATGCTGAGTCCAAGAATAAAAAGGAACCAAAGTCTTTCGGAAATAGCAGCAGTTTGGTTCTTTGCAGTGCTCTCCTTTGTTCGATGTTTTTTCTGAATGTAGAAGTCATGTGAAGAAGAAACTTGCTGTGGTCTCCTTAAAGGCTTCGCGGATGAAAATAAGTCCCCTGGCGCCCTTCAATGACTTCTGGCGGCGACGGGAGCATAGGTCATGTTTGGTGTCGGGTTTCGGAATATCGCGGCTTTCCAACTTTGGGTCTTCCGTGCTGCAGCTACAGCATGGACCTCTGGACGGCTTCTGGCAACTGGACTCAACCACTGGAGTGGACCTTGGTCCCTCACCAAGTCTGGACCCTCAGGATGACTTCAAAAGTTTCTGCTGGTGGGAAACCCACCGCAGCCCTTCCACCGCACCCAACCACTCTGGGCTCTTTCCGGCAGGAAAATGTGGTCAGTGGTGACTGCAAGGATGTTCTTTCAAATGTTCTAAGGCTGTTTGGAACTTTAGCAGCTCCGGGTGTCCAGCAGCACCATGCCAGGGTACCCCTTCTTTTGGGTGGTAGACAGAAACGGCTTCCAGCGGTCACATAACGCATCTCTGGACCCTGGACACCAATGGACTTCTTTGGCTTGAGATGTCTGGGACTCTTCTGGACTTCGAAGACCCCTTCTGCGGACGGCAGGCACTCAGGACTGGCTTCCAGGATACTTTGATGAAGAGTAGCAGTTTTGCACAATGGTCCCTTGTAGCTCTGGGAGAGGGCTCCTTTGCAGGTCCTCTCTGGATCAGTTTTTGAGAGACATAATAGCTTTCGGATTGGTGAAGAAATGCAGCAGCAGATTTCTCTTCCAGCTGGGCTTCAAGGAGCAGCTTCTTCTTGTTAAGCGTCGACTTCAGCTAACAAACAAATTGGTAAGTGAGAGGTCCCCAGATATACACATCTGTTCCTCATTCACTCTGGCTGAGCCAGGCTCAGTCTACCAATCAAACAGTAGTGCATTCATGCAGGCAGGCAGCCAATCTGGCTCACAGGCATTCAGGCCATTCACTCCACCCAGACACCCATAAAAAACAGATGTGGACTGGGGCAAGTACCCAGCCTTTCAACACACTGGGCCTCATTAGGACCCAGGCGGTAAGGGGTTTACGGCGGCGTATACAGCGCCGACCCTTACCGCCTGATTCCGAGGTCCCTTAGCGCCATGGAGGATTTAACACCTGCTTTTAGCAGGTGTTAAAATCCATGGCGCTAAGGGACCTTGTTGTTAATTACGCCACCGTAATTTACGGTGGCGTAATTAACGCCTTCCCCACTCCCATTATGCCCTATGGGGCAAAAATGGGAATGGGGAAGGGTAAATGGGTTAATGGGGACTTACCGCCCCGCCAACCTCGGAATGGGGCGGTAAGTCCGCCAACCACCATGGCGTAAACGTAGTTTACGCAATGGTGGTAAAGGTATGACCCAGGCGGTAACTTACCGCCTGGGTCGTAATGAGGCCCACTATCATGTCAGTTTCAGCTAGAGATGTCTCTTTCATTATGTCACACACAGAAACCAGGAACCCACAACAGAGAATGCAAGTTCACTTCAGACTCCATTCACACAGGTCCCACCCCTTGAGTGTACCAACAACACACAACATATGGGAAGGCTCCAGTCAGTCTGGCAGGAGGCAGCCCCATAGCCATATATGGTATTTCCACCCAACAGCCAGTCGGGGGAAAGGGAACAACAGATACATATATGGTGTTTCCCCCAACAGCCATTCAGGGGGAAGGGACAGAGTCAGGACTTCCCAGGACTTTGGGAATCACCGTAAAAGGTTATAGAATCCAAGAGGCCACAGAGGCCATCATGCCTTCTTTCATGAATCCATCAATTCCTATGACAGTGCCTGTTGTATCAAAAATGGAGAGCACTCAGAGCCACTGTCAAGTCAGTATTTGCCACCATCCCATACCCTGCTCTGTGAGAAAAAACACAGATGCCCAAAAACACACATAAAGGATACAAGGGTGTACCCCCACACATGGGTGCCATAAGGGTATCCCAAGGGGGATGTGCACCAAAAGATAAGAATGAAGAGCTGCACTGCCAGAGGTCCAGGCTGGACCTCAGTGGCAGAAAACATAGTGAAAAAACACACAGAGAAGTGGTAGGACAAGGACAGGAGGCCCTTCCCCGACACCCCCAGCATCACAGGAGTATACCAGGGGGTCTGAAGAGTCTACTAAGGGACTCCTGGCAGGGGAGTATACCACTAGGTCCATTAAACCTGAATAAAGAAACTTGGTAAAGAAGTATGCCTAAGACACCTTTTTCCATTCTAAAGGAACTATTGTTTGGAAAAGTAAGTTTTGTCGTTTTACAGGAAATATTGTTTTTCCTTCCTCAAGAAACAATTGCTTGAAAGAGACACTTTTGCCATCCTCCCTAAATATCCTGGGGAGGGAAGCAGCGTCTGGATCCATGGATTTCCATTGGGGAAACCTGCTTCTGTTGGATCTATTTATTTATGTATTTGTTTTTGATTAGGAACACTTTATGCCAAGCAAAAGTTAAAGATACTCCATTAGCTGATTTCTTTCTAGTGTGAGGGCCAGATTAGAATGTTTTGGACACAAGGACAGCTTATATGTTTTGACACCTTGACATGGACAGATGTTTATTTTTAGTTTCCTAGGTAGGGAAACTCTCCTTCGGATACGGACAGAGAGGCCTTCGTCCAACCTTTATTAGTTTAAATAAAGATGCCTGATGTTGCAGAATACTACAACTTTGTGTCAGCCTCTCATTTCTGACTCCTCACACACCCCTGCCCTTTTACCATCAGCTAATGCATGAAATTGGTGCATATAGCATCTATTGCGAGTCCTATCCTGATCCCTCGCCAGCAGCATCTATTGCGAGTCCTATCCTGATCCCTCGCCAGCAGCATCTATTGCAAGTCCTACCCTGATCCCTCGCCAGCAGCATCTATTGCGAGTCCAACCCTGATCCCTCACCAGCAGCATCTATTGCGAGTCCAACCCTGATCCCTCACCAGCAGCATCTATTGCTAGTCCTATCCTAATCACTCGCCAGCAGCATCTATTGCGAGTCCTTCCCTGACCCCTCGCCAGCAGCATCTATTGCTAGTCCTATCCTAATCCCTCGCCAGCAGCATCTATTGCGAGCCCTACCCTGATCCCTCGCCAGCAGCATCTATTGCGAGTCCTATCCTGATCCCTCGCCAGCAGCATCTATTGTGAGTCCTACCTACCCTGATCCCTCACCAGCAGCATCTATTGCGAGTCCTATCCTGATCCCTCGCCAGCAGCATCTATTGCGAGTCCTACCCTGATCTCTCGCCAGCAGCATCTATTGCGAGTCCAACCCTGATCCCTCACCAGCAGCATCTATTGCGAGTCCTATCCTGATCCCTCGCCAGCAGCATCTATTGCTAGTCCTACCCTGATCCCTCACCAGCAGCATCTATTGCGAGTCCTATCCTGATCCCTCATCAGCAGCATCTATTGCGAGTCCTATCCTGATCCCTCGCCAGCAGCATCTATTGCGAGTCCTATCCTGATCCCTCATCAGCAGCATCTATTGCGAGTCCTATCCTGATCCCTCGCCAGCAGCATCTATTGCAAGTCCTACCCTGGTCCCTTGCCAGCAGCATCTACTGCGAGTCCTAACCTGATCCCTCGCCAGCAGCATCTATTGCTAGTCCTACCCTCATCCCTCACCATCAGCATCTATTGCAAGTCCTACCCTGATCCCTCACCAGAAGATGCATCTCCTGCAGCGCAACCAGGTGCAGCTGTAGACACCTGAGTTCTCTAAATAGCTGAGTGCATTTATTCAGGGTATTTAGACCCTGAGTGTTCAGTGTACCAACATTAATAACCATCTTGGTGGCTCTGTGTCTCCTCTCTCATCCGATCCTGGGCCTTCCACCCTTGGACCGTCCTGTAGCTTCCCCTTCCCACCACCACTTGGCAGACCCCTGAAAGAACATTCTCTTAACTTGCAGCATCAATAAGTGGCTGGTAACCCTGCTATACCAAACTATAAGTACTAGCTTCCACACAACTTAATGCTTGCAATGGAAAATAGCCCCCCCCATCCCACCAGCCCAGTACCATTATACAACACAAACTCATAACATAACTTTGGCAAAGAGCAAACAATTAGGTCTCACATTCCTTTCTAGATCCCAGAGCTGGGGTGTTGCCTGTCACCTCGGGAGCAATAGTAGGGCCCACCTTCTCCTCCTGACCCCACCCTCGACAGAGCTTTATGACTGTAATTGTAACACCCAAGGAAATAAGGTCACTGATCAGCTTGCTTCTTTCCATATGATATCATGCTCCACCCCTTTCTCTTGACGGAGCTGGCTTGGTCTTGTCCACGTCTGGGATCTGGAAACTTGACGGCTTTGCTCCTTCTTCAACCCTAAAACCGTGTGCACCTTCTTCAGCAATTTAAATTGGAAGCCGAAGGCGTAGGTCCGCCTATTTCCCACTGCTTGGTCGCTCAGCTCCTCCACGACTGGTTTCCTCATTCTTCTCTTCAGCAAAGTGGGCTGAGAAACATACTGAAAGGTCTGGATCATAGAATTGCAGACCTGGATGCAGTTGGATTTTCGCTCTTCCCCCAGGATAGATTCTTTGATCCTGTAGTCATGGAATTTTACAACTATATCTCTGGGCGGAGGGCAATCTGGTGAGTCTTGCTTAGGACCAATTCTGTGAGCTCTATCGTTCTTGACCATGGCCTGGGGGCTGTCAGCTAGGAGCTGCTTGAATAAGTTTCGGACACAGTCTTCGATGTTGTCTCCTTCCACCCGTTCTCTAAGGAAATTGTTGCACACGTTCTCCCTCCTTGCTCGGGTTCTCTAGATCATCACATTTAACTTGCAGTGCCTCTGTGTTCTCTCTAGGGGCGGCCATTGCCCTTCACACCTCATTTGCCTCCGCCCCAATGTCTGCCAGGGAGCAATCATTGTGGTCCACTCGGTCCCCTAGTAATCCAAACACTTTCCTGATTTCATTAGTAGTCAGCCATTTCTTCTGAAATTTGGCTATTTCGGAGTGAAGGGACTCTTTAATGTCACATATCAAAGTGTACAGTGAGTGGGTCAAAAGGTTTGGAATGAGCAGTGGCTTACCTGAAAGGGAATGGGGGGCACGTACGGCGTCCCCCCCATGGCGCCTGCTGGTGCTGGCGTCTTTGTTGACTACGCCAGGTACATTTGAAGGTCGGCGTTCTTTATCTTTTTGGCGTCCTTGGCCATCTCCCCTGCTCTCCTGGAAGGATTATGGGGGCACCCCCTCCACTGTGATCACCCCCCATCACATGTCTGGTATTGTATTGTTCCTGGTGATTGCTGCCATGGCCTGTGTTGCCCTGTGTATCCCAGGTTAATGGATATGCTGAGGGGCTTAGTAAGCGGGCCCAGCAAAGTCACCTCCCTCTCCTTGTCAGAGTAAAAGGGTGATGACAAGATCCCAGGTCTAGCTCCACTCTCCATTGATAGGGTGAGCCCCCGTGCCTGCACCCCAGCGTGCTACGCTGTCATCCAGGCAAGCCTCCTCCTGTGGTGGATCCCTTTGCATCGAGTGCTCACTTGCTCTCTGCACCGCCCGAGGCGGCCCAGCACAGCCAGCTCAGCAGCGATGTCGCATACAGCCTCGTCACAGCCCCTTATCCCTAAGGTGCCTGGTTGCCTGAGAGTTGATCGTCCGAATGCTCGGATTCCAATGGGCCGGCTGTGGCGGCAACAGCAATATATGTTGCAGAGGCCTTCCTTTCCATGCCGCTGCACCAGTAGCTCTCTGCGCCCCCTCTCGCCTAATCAAGCCTTTGGGTATGTACAGGGTTCCAACATCTTGCAAGGATTTTTTTGTTACTGTCATCTCTATGCATCAGGCCGCTGGTCGAAGAGGGTTCAGGGCAAACGTCTCACCTCTCCGACATCTTGGCCACCCTCCCGCTTTTGAGTTTTAAAGACTATTGAGGAAAGAACTGTGAGTGGACATTTGCAAGGTTTAAATCTGGACCAAGACAAGATCAAAAATCAAATTCAGTGTTAGAGAAAAGAAGGCCAACTCCATGCATTAGGAATATATTTTAAAATATCCTACCAGGGGAATCTTGAAGCAGTCTAACACATGAGCCATCACTATGGCAACTGAAGATACTATCCCACCAACAAAACCAATCAGGGTAGGGTGAGGCTGGCACATGAAGTTAGGCACTGCTTCCTCTGTTCCGGTAAGCATGGAGAGGACCCCCTCCAAGGCCCGCCTCTCCCACACGCAAGAATCAGAAATCTTCAGTCCCAGGGTCATGTTTGACAGCAATTCTGTGTTCTTGTTTATCTCAGATGTTGCAAACAGCATCCCCAGCACATCCCGGTAATAGCGGATCTGAAAACTAATATATAGACAAAGTTATAATTCTGAACAGCGGTAATGACACATTGTAAGTCAAGCATTGGCAAAGACAATATTTCTGGCGTGTTCTAGGTTTATGTGGCCAAGGAATAGCAGGATCAATGGGGCGAGAAAAGGTACAGGAAGAAGTAGCCGAGGCAGACACAAGCAAACAAACAATATAGACACACTGGTGGAAAACAAGGTAAACCAGGAACAAGCACACTTTTCACTACAGGTGAGCCTGAAGAGCTTCAACACGGAGCGCGTCTCTCTGGCCCGGAAACCTATGCGCCACCTTCCTGGAGCGGCCCAAGAGGGCTGCCATAATACATTTTAAAAAGACTGGATTGCACTGTCCTGAATCACTGAAAGAATATAACAGAACTTAGGGTGCCCGAAATCGTTTCAACATGAGAGGCGTTGAGTAAAAATCATGTGTACAGTTTGTTCTACTCCATAATAAATATGAGATCCTGCATCTTACATATGGAAACGAAGTAACTACCAGCAGCATAGGTTTACTAACAAGAGACTTGTATGTTTACTATTAGAAGGATTCCTATACACTAACGAGAGACTTGTATGCTTACTATTAGAAAGATTGTTAAACACACACAAAGGACTTGATTGCTTACTATTAGAAGTATTGTTAAACACAAACAAGGGACTTGTATGCTTAATATTAGTAGGATTCCTAAACACTAACAAGAGACTTGTATGCTTACTATTAGAAGGATTCCTATACAGTAACAAGAGACTTGTATGTTTGCTATTAGAAGGATTCCTATACACTAACGAGAGACGTGTATGCTTACTATTAGAAGGATTCCTATACACTAGCGAGAGACTTGTACCCTTATTATTAGAAGGATTCCTATACACTAACGAGAGACGTGTATGCTTACTACTAGAACGATTCCTATACACTAACGAGAGACGTGTATGCTTACTATTAGAAGGATTCCTATACACTAGCGAGAGACTTGATTGCTTACTATTAGAAGGATTCCTATACACTAGCGAGAGACTTGTATGCTTACTATTAGAAGGATTCCTATACACTAACGAGAGACTTGTATGCTTACTATTAGAAGGATTCCTATACAGTAACGAGAGACTTGTATGCTTACTATTAGAAGGATTCCTATACACTAACGAGAGACTTGTATGCTTACTTTTAGAAGGATTCCTATACACTAACGAGAGACTTGATTGCTTACTATTAGAAGGATTCCTATACACTAACGAGAGACGTGTATTCTCACTATTAGAAGGATTCCTATACACTAACGAGAGACTTGATTGCTTACTATTAGAAGGATTCCTATACACTAGAGAGAGACTTGTATGTTTACTATTAGACGGATTCCTATACACTAACGAGAGACTTGATTGCTTACTATTAGAAGGATTCCTATACACTAACGAGAGACTTGATTGCTTACTATTAGAAGGATTCCTATACACATGCGAGAGACTTGTATGTTTACTATTAGACGGATTCCTATACACTAGCGAGAGACTTGATTGCTTACTATTAGAAGGATTCCTATACACTAACGAGAGACTTGATTGCTTACTATTAGAAGGATTCCTATACACTAGCGAGAGACTTGTATGTTTACTATTAGACGGATTCCTATACACTAGCGAGAGACTTGATTGCTTACTATTAGAAGGATTCCTATACACTAACGAGAGACTTGATTGCTTAGTATTAGAAGGATTCCTTTACACTAGCGAGAGACTTGTATGTTTACTATTAGAAGGTGTGTTAAACACAAACAAGGGACTTGTATGCTTAATATTAGTAGGATTCCTAAACACTAACAAGAGACTTGTATGTTTACTATTAGAAGGATTCCTATACACTAGCGAGAGAAGTGTATGCATACTATTAGAAGGATTCCTATACACTAGCAAGAGACTTGATTGCTTACTATTAGAAGGATTCCTATACACTATCGAGAGACGTGTATGCATACTATTAGAAGGATTCCTATACACTAACGAGAGACTTGATTGCTTACTATTAGAAGGATTCCTATACACTAACGAGAGACTTGATTGCTTACTATTAGAAGGATTCCTATACACTAGCGAGAGACTTGTATGCTTACTATTAGAAGGATTCCTATACACTAACGAGAGACGTGTATGCTTACTATTAGAAGGATTTCTATACACTAACGAGAGACTTGTATGTTTACTATTAGACGGATTCCTATACACTAAAGAGAGACTTGATTGCTTACTATTAGAAGGATTCCTATACACTAGCGAGAGACTTGTATGCTTACTATGAGAAGGATTCCTATACACTAGCGAGAGACGTGTATGCTTACTATTAGAAGGATTCCTACACACTAATGAGAGACTTATATGCTTACTATTAGAAGGATTCCTATACACTAGCGAGAGACGTGTATGCTTGCTATTAGAAGGATTCCTACACACTAACGAGAGACTTATATGCTTACTATTAGAAGGATTCCTATACACTAGCGAGAGACGTGTATGCATACTATTAGAAGGATTCCTATACACTAGCGAGAGACTTGTATGCTTACTATTAGAAGGATTCCTATACACTAGCGAGAGACTTGTATGCTTACTATTAGAAGGAGTCCTATACACTAGCGAGAGACTTGTATGCTTACTATTAGAAGGATTCCTATACACTAGCGAGAGACGTGTATGCTTACTATTAGAAGGATTCCTATACACTAGCGAGAGACTTGTATGCTTACTATTAGAAGGATTCCTATACACTAGCGAGAGACGTGTATGCATACTATTAGAAGGATTCCTATACACTAGCGAGAGACGTGTATGCTTACTATTAGAAGGATTCCTATACACTAGCGAGAGACATGTATGCTTACTATTAGAAGGATTCCTATACACTAACGCAAGACTTGTATGCTTACTATTAGAAGGATTCCTATACACTAGCGAGAGACTTGTATGTTTACTATTAGACGGATTCCTATACACTAACGAGAGACTTGATTGCTTACTATTAGAAGGATTCCTATACACTAGCGAGAGACGTGTATGCTTACTATTAGAAGGATTCCTACACACTAATGAGAGACTTATATGCTTACTATTAGAAGGATTCCTATACACTAGCGAGAGACGTGTATGCTTGCTATTAGAAGGATTCCTACACACTAACGAGAGACTTATATGCTTACTATTAGAAGGATTCCTATACACTAGCGAGAGACGTGTATGCATACTATTAGAAGGATTCCTATACACTAGCGAGAGACTTGTATGCTTACTATTAGAAGGATTCCTATACACTAGCGAGAGACTTGTATGCTTACTATTAGAAGGATTCCTATACACTAGCAAGAGACTTGTATGCTTACTATTAGAAGGATTCCTATACACTAGCGAGAGACGTGTATGCATACTATTAGAAGGATTCCTATACACTAGCGAGAGACGTGTATGCTTACTATTAGAAGGATTCCTATACACTAGCGAGAGACATGTATGCTTACTATTAGAAGGATTCCTATACACTAACGCAAGACTTGTATGCTTACTATTAGAAGGATTCCTATACACTAGCGAGAGACTTGTATGCTTACTATTAGAAGGATTCCTATACACTAGCGAGAGACATGTATGCTTACTATTAGAAGGATTCCTATACACTAACGAGAGACTTGTACGCTTACTATTAGAAGGATTCCTATACACTAACAAGAGACCTGTACGTTTACTATTAGAATGATTCCTATACACTAACAAAAGACTTGTATGTTTACTATTAGAAGGATTCCTATACACTAACAAGAGACTTGTATGTTTACTATTAGAAGGATTCCTATACAGTAGCGAGAGACTTGTATGCTTACTATTAGAAGGATTCCTATACACTAGCGAGAGACGTGTATGCTTACTATTAGAAGGATTCCTATACACTAACAAGAGACTTGTATGTTTACTATTAGAAGGATTCCTATACACTAGCGAGAGACTTGTATGCTTACTATTAGAAGGATTCCTATACACTAACGAGAGACTTGTACCCTTACTATTAGAAAGATTCCTGTACACTAGCGAGAGACTTGTATGTTTACTATTAGAAGGATTCCTATACAGTAGCGAGAGACTTGTATGCTTACTATTAGAAGGATTCCTATACACTAACGCAAGACTTGTATGTTTACTATTAGAAGGATTCCTATACAGTAACGAGAGATTTGTACCCTTACTATTAGAAGGATTCCTATACACTAGCGAGAGACTTGTATGCTTACTATTAGAAGGATTCCTATACACTAGTGAGAGACTTGTATGCTTACTATTAGAAGGATTCCTATACACTAGCGAGAGACGTGTATGCATACTATTAAAAGGATTCCTATACACTAACGAGAGACTTGATTGCTTACTATTAGAAGGAATCCTATACACTAGTGAGAGACTTGTACGTTTACTATTAGACGGATTCCTATACACTAGCGAGAGACGTGTATGCTTACTATTAGTAGGATTCCTAAACACTAACGAGAGACTTGTACGCTTATTATTAGAAGGATTCCTATACACTAACGAGAGACTTGATTGCTTACTATTAGAAGGATTCCTATACACTAACGAGAGACTTGTATGCTTACTATTGGAAGGATTCCTATACACTAGCGAGAGACTTGTATGCTTGCTATTAGAAGGATTCCTATACACTAACGAGAGATTTGATTGCTTACTATTAGAAGGATTCCTATACACTAACGAGAGACTTGTATGCTTACTATTAGAAGTATTCCTATACACTAACGAGAGACTTGTATGCTTACTATTAGAAGGATTCCTATACACTAGCGAGAGACTTGTATGCTTACTATTAGAAGGATTCCTATACACTAGCGAGAGACTTGTATGTTTACTATTAGAAGCATTCCTATACACTAACGAGAGACTTGATTGCTTACTATTAGAAGGATTCCTATACACTAACGAGAGACTTGTATGATTACTATTAGAAGGATTCCTATACACTAGCGAGAGACGTGTATGCATACTATTAGAAGGATTCCTATACACTAGTGAGAGACATGTATGTTTACTATTAGACGGATTCCTATACACTAGCGAGAGACTTGTATGCTTACTATTAGAAGGATTCCTATACACTAGCGAGAGACTTGTATGCTTACTATTAGAAGGATTCCTATACACTAGCGAGAGACTTGTATGCTTACTATTAGAAGGATTCCTATACACTAGCGAGAGACGTGTATGCTTACTATTAGACGGATTCCTATACACTAGCGAGAGACGTTATTGTTTACTATTAAACGGATTCCTATACACTAGCGAGAGACTTGTATGCTTACTATTAGAAGGATTCCTATACACTAGCGAGAGACGTGTATGCATACTATTAGAAGGATTCCTATACACTAGCGAGAGACTTGTATGCTTACTATTAGAAGGATTCCTATACACTAGCGAGAGACTTGTATGCTTACTATTAAAAGGATTCCTATACACTAGCGAGAGACTTGATTGCTTACTATTAAAAGGATTCCTATACACTAGCGAGAGACTTGTATGCTTACTATTAAAAGGATTCCTATAAACTAGCGAGAGACTTGTATGCTTACTATTAGAAGGATTCCTATACACTAGCGAGAGACGTGTATGCTTACTATTAGAAGGATTCCTACACACTAACGAGAGACTTATATGCTTACTATTAGAAGGATTCCTATACACTAGCGAGAGACGTGTATGCTTACTATTAGAAGGATTCCTATACACTAACGAGAGACTTATATGCTTACTATTAGAAGGATTCCTATACACTAGCAAGAGATGTGTATGCATACTATTAGAAGGATTCCTATACACTAGCGAGAGACTTGTATTTTTACTATTAGACGGATTCCTATACACTAACGAGAGACTTGATTGCTTACTATTAGAAGGATTCCTATACACTAACAAAAGACTTGTATGTTTACTATTAGAAGGATTCCTATACACTAGCGAGAGACATGTATGTTTACTATTAGACGGATTCCTATACACTAGCGAGAGACTTGTATGCTTACTATTAGAAGGATTCCTATACACTAGCGAGAGACTTGTATGCTTACTATTAGAAGGATTCCTATACACTAGCGAGAGACTTGTATGCTTACTATTAGAGTGATTCCTATACACTAACAAAAGACTTGTATGTTTACTATTAGAAGGATTCCTATACACTAACAAGAGACTTGTATGTTTACTATTAAAAGGATTCCTATACAGTAGCGAGAGACTTGTATGCTTACTATAAGAAGGATTCCTATACACTAGCGAGAGACGTGTATGCTTACTATTAGAAGGATTCCTATACACTAACAAGAGACTTGTATGTTTACTATTAGAAGGATTCCTATACACTAGCGAGAGACTTGTATGCTTACTATTAGAAGGATTCCTATACACTAACGAGAGACTTGTACCCTTACTATTAGAAAGATTCCTGTACACTAGCGAGAGACTTGTATGTTTACTATTAGAAGGATTCCTATACAGTAGCGAGAGACTTGTATGCTTACTATTAGAAGGATTCCTATACACTAACGAAAGACTTGTATGTTTACTATTAGAAGGATTCCTATACACTAACGAGAGACTTGTACCCTTACTATTAGAAGGATTCCTATACACTAGCGAGAGACTTGTATGCTTACTATTAGAAGGATTCCTATACACTAGCGAGAGACTTGTATGCTTACTATTAGAAGGATTCCTATACACTAGCGAGAGACGTGTATGCTTACTATTAGAAGGATTCCTATACACTAACGAGAGACTTGATTGCTTACTATTAGAAGGATTCCTATACACTAGCGAGAGACTTGTATGTTTACTATTAGACGGATTCCTATACACTAGCGAGAGACGTGTATGCTTACTATTAGTAGGATTCCTAAACACTAACGAGAGACTTGTACGCTTACTATTAGAAGGATTCCTATATACACTAACGAGAGACTTGATTGCTTACTTTTAGAAGGATTCCTATACACTAACGAGAGACTTGTATGCTTACTATTAGAAGGATTCCTATACACTAGCGAGAGACGTGTATACTTACTATTAGAAGGATTCCTATACACTAACGAGAGATTTGATTGCTTACTATTAGAAGGATTCCTATACACTAACGAGAGACTCTTATGCTTACTATTAGAATGATTCCTATACACTAACGAGAGACTTGTATGCTTACTATTAGAAGGATTCCTATACACTAGTGAGAGACTTGTAAGCTTACTATTAGAAGGATTCCTATACACTAGCGAGAGACTTGTATGTTTACTATTAGAAGCATTACTATACACTAACGAGAGACTTGATTGCTTACTATTAGAAGGATTCCTATACACTAACGAGAGACTTGTATGCTTACTATTAGAAGGATTCCTATACACTAGCGAGAGACGTGTATGCATACTATTAGAAGGATTCCTATACACTAGCGAGAGACATGTATGTTTACTATTAGACGGATTCCTATACACTAGCGAGAGACTTGTATGCTTACTTTTAGAAGGATTCCTATACACTAGCGAGAGACTTGTATGCTTACTATTAGAAGGATTCCTATACACTAGCGAGAGACTTGTATGCTTACTATTAGAAGGATTCCTATACACTAGCGAGAGACTTGTATGCTTACTATTAGAAGGATTCCTATACACTAGCGAGAGACGTGTATGCTTACTATTAGACGGATTCCTATACACTAGCGAGAGACGTGTATGTTTACTATTAGACGGATTCCTATACACTAGCGAGAGACTTGTATGCTTACTATTAGAAGGATTCCTATACACTAGCGAGAGACGTGTATGCATACTATTAGAAGGATTCCTATACACTAGCGAGAGACTTGTATGTTTACTATTAGACGGATTCCTATACACTAACGAGAGACTTGATTGCTTACTATTAGAAGGATTCCTATACACTAACGAGAGACTTGATTGCTTACTATTAGAAGGATTCCTATACACTAACAAGAGACTTGTATGTTTACTATTAGAAGGATTCCTATACACTAACGAGAGACGTGTATGCTTACTATTAGAAGGATTCCTATACACTAGCGAGAGACTTGTATGCTTACTATTAGAAGGATTCCTATACACTAACGAGAGACTTGTATGCTTACTATTAGAAGGATTCCTCTACACTAGCGAGAGACTTGTATGCTTACTATTAGAAGGATTCCTATACACTAGCGAGAGACTTGTATGCCTACTATTAGAAGTATTCCTATACACTAACCAGAGACTTGTATGTTTACTATTAGAAGGTTTGTTAAACACAAACAAGGGACTTGTATGCTTAATATTAGTAGGATTCCTAAACACTAACAAGAGACTTGTATGTTTACTATTAGAAGGATTCCTATACACTAACAAGAGAAGTGTATGCTTACTATTAGAAGGATTCCTATACACTAGTGAGAGACATGTATGTTTACTATTAGAAGGATTCCTATACACTAGCGAGAGACTTGTATATTTACTATTAGAAGGATTCCTATACACTAGCGAGAGACGTGTATGCATACTATTAGAAGGATTCCTATGCACTAACGAGAGACTTGTATGCTTACTATTAGAAGGATTCCTATACACAAACGAGAGACATGTATGCTTACTATTAGAAGGATTCCCATACACTAACGAGAGACTTGATTGCTTACTATTAGGATTCCTATACACTAACGAGAGACTTGTATGCTTACTATTAGAAGGATTCCTATACACTGACAGGATACTTGTATGTTTACTATTAGAAGGGTTCCTATACACTAGCGAGAGACTAGTATGCTTACTATTGGAAGGATTCCCTGTTACATCTCTCTAGGGCCGCTGGTCATGGTGGCGCCATGGCCGTGTTCATTTTGCTGCTGCAATTGGGGATTCCAACATGGCTACCGGCTTGCGCCGTCACTCTTTGCCTTCTGTTTCCTCTCCAGTTCTTACTGGTGTCCCGCCTACCTTAGGTCATGTGATTCTTCTTATACCGACAGTTCCTGGTTACCCCTGCATCGTTACTCCCTTAGAAGACGCTCCGTAAGTTTGTGGTCCAGGGAATTGTGCATTTGAACTTTCTTTCCTTCCCGCTTTACTAACCTTATCTTACCTTTAGAATCTCATCTTTCACGCATCCAACCACTGCAGCTTTACAAAGCATTCACCTTAGCGGCAACGCTTCCCAGCACACAGCGTTGGATGAGTCCGGGCTTCCATTTGTATCGGACGGGGAATCCATTCCCTGTTTACCGCGTACTCTAACTCTGTGTCTCCCTTCAGAGCCCGCTCTTGGTGAACGAATTATCGGCGCTCACACTCCACAACTCCAGCACAGAAGCCACTAGTCAAGGCTGCGACTTTCCCACAGTAAGTAGGATATAGAGGGCAGGCTTAGTCTTTAGCTCTGGAACTTCTCTCATTCTTTCTTTGGGTGCCAGGAAACTACCCTGTTACTTGGGCAAGACATCCCGTCATCTAAGCCAGAGTAATTACATCAGATTGGGGAGCTTCTTACAATATCTACAGGTGCCATTCCCATTCCTTCTCATATCCCGATACTTCTGTTTCCTAATCTGGTTGATACTTACCGGCTGTGCCTTCTTTCTATTAGACAACACACTCAGCCAGTCCTTTGTGACACTGGGTCCAGTTCAGCTGGATCGTATTCGTCCAAAGAGAGAAGACTACATTCCCTACGCTCTCAATTCCAGACCAGGGTTTTCTTCCGCAGAGGGTTTCCCTGGGCAGTTTACCTCTCTCCGTATCTTGTCACAAATCGGGCGAAGGGAGGTAAGGTGCGAATGGGAATTTTCCTATTGTCAAGGGCGATCTGCTGACGAGGTTGGTGTTCACTGCTGGGTATCTTTGTAATAATTGTTACAGATAGCGACGCCCGTTTCATACCCAGCAGAGACCATAGAACAGCAGATGCAGCAGCTAATGGCTGCCATGCAGTCCTTGTTGCATGTGGTGCAGAACCTCAAACAGAAAAATATGCATCTACGTCAACAAGTAGCCCAGGTTAATCCGGAGCTGCCGCCTTCCTGCTTGCCCGCTGGCAAGTACGATGGAAGCCCTCATAAACTGAAAGAGTTCTTGGATAGCTGCACTATTCAATTTACATTTAAACCCAAGTACTTTCCCTCAGATAAAGACAAAGTAGTGTTTCTAGTCTCACATCTTTCCGGAGCCGCATTAGCCTGAGCCATCCCTTTGGTGACTTCTGGTAATGCCGTTCTGGACTCATATCCAGCATTTGTCAATAGTTTGAAGCAGATGTTCAATCTCCAAGAACTGACCATATCCTCTCAAGAACAGTTACTAGACCTTAGGCAAGGGAACCAAGACTTACTCACATATATTAAAAAATTCAAACAGCTATTCTCAGAATTAGCTTGGCCTGATGAGGCCTTTCTTACTTTGTTTCATCGAGGGCTAACAGAGCAATTGAAGGATGAAGTGCCCAGGGTCCCTAGACCGGCCAATCTGGCAGACATGATCACTACCACAATGCAGATGGACTACCGTCTGCAGGAACGATACAAAGAAAGAAGGAAAGGTCACGTGCCTCGCTCTCATGCTGAAGTCTCTTCCTCAAACCTACCCACCAAGGCAGTACCCACAGATGAACCAATGCAGTTAGGAGCAACCTGGGTGTAGTGAATTACATATGATGCAATTCAGTATAATGTAATATACTTTTATTTAAGTATATATCTTTGGAGGAGCCCCCGAGTGGGCCCTTTCAACACAGCCACATCTTCGTGTATGATTCCGTCAACATTCTAGAATCATACACGAAGATGTAACCCTAGCAACATTCAACATTCTCACATCTTCCCACCTTAACAATAACATGCAATTTGTATATTCAAACACTGAAAATATTTTTTTTTAAATTTAACTAAAAACACTTAGGGCCTCATTACCCGGTAGGCGGTGAGCCATGGCGCTATTAGCGCCATGGCTCATGCCGGTAAAATACCGGCACCGCCTTGGCGGAAAGGGGATTTACCGCCCCATTCCAAGGTTGGAGGGCCGGTAAATCCCCCTTCCGCCATTGTCCTTCCCCATTCCCATTTCTGCCCCATAGGGCTCTATGGGAATGGGGAAGGCGCTAATTACGGCACCGCAATTTTGCGGTGCCGTAATTAGCTCCGATGTCTCTTAGCGGGTTGGATTTTACCGCCTGCAAAAAGCAGGCGTTAAATCCCCCAACCCGCAAAGGGACCTCGTAGTAAGGCGGTAGGGATTTACCGGTGCCGGTATTTTACCGGTACCGGTAAATCCCTACCGCCATCCGTGTAATGAGGCCCTTAATCTATGAAATGACATGACACCGTATTTTTCAACCAATAAAGGATACATCTTTCTCCATGTGTCTTGCATCTACAGCCAGTCTTGGAACATATAACTGTGTTGAACTCTTCAATAATACACATAGTCTTGCTTGTAATTCCATACTCTTTTCCTACATTTTGATCCTGACTGAATACTGTCATTTCTTCCTTCCATTGAACTTCCCTGTACATTCCTTCCTTGTGATCCTTCATTGACCAGTTCTCTGAGTTCATCACCTCCATTCTTGAAATTTTCAACTTCCTTCAATCCATCTTCTCCATATTTCATCACTTCTTTCTCCTTAGCCAACACAACATCATCACATGACCATTTTTTTCCATCTTCAAGTACCACCGACTTCCTTGAACAATCTATTACTCTCTGAGGAGAGCGAAACTTAGATTCACCTTTCATCACACGTTTTGGTTCTTTTACTCTCACCATATCACCTACATTTATTTTACTTTCTTGAACATTCTTCTGTTGGTCATAATAACTTTTATACTTCTCTTGTTTCCGTTTTACTCTGACCACAATGTCATCCATATTGATTTTTTTACTCTCATTACTCATCATCCAAGCAGGTCTCAATCTATTGTTACAAAGTCTTCCTCTCATCAACGTAAATGGTACTTCTTCAGTTATGGAATGTGGCGTCACTTTATAAGTAGTGAGAGCTTCTTTAAGTGTTTCCTTCCATGGTAACCCATTAACACAAGCTAACTGTATAATCCCCTTAATGAAACGATTCATTCTTTCTACAAGCCCGTTACCCATTGGATGGTACAATGCAGTAGTGCTGTGTTTAATAGATCTATCCTTTAAAAATCCTTGAATCTCTGATGACATGAACTGGGCTCCATTATCTGACACCATTTCTTGCGGGTCTCCCTCTCTACTAAATATTTCATCCAGGAACTTCACAACCTTGACAGCCGACACTGATTCTTCTACTATACCACATTCCACCCATTTAGATGTATAATCAACCAAAACCATCAGATAAATCTTCTGAGACTCCAAAGATTCGTATGGGCCAGCTATATCAATAGCCAATTTAGTCCAAACAGTACTAGGAATGTCCACCGGTTGTAATGGAGTTGTTCGTATGGATTTGCTCTTGTCACTCACTGCACATGCTGTACAATCCCTTACTAAAGTCTCCATATCACTCCACATGTTGGGCCACCAGTAACTTTCTCTTACTCTTCTTTTAGTTAACATTCTGCCCACATGGCCTTCATGTGCAATATCCATGATCCTCTTTCTTAAAACTGTTGGTGGTATTATCCGATCTCCTCTGTATACACATATTTCATCACTAGACAATTCATCCTTAAATCTTTCCCAGTGTCTTAACTTGTCATCGGAATCTCTCCAACCAGTTTCAATAGCCTTCCTCAACATCTTTTGTTCGATGTCACTGTCCTTCGCTTCTATCCATTCTTCTTGTGAGAAACTGGGATGCACTTGAGCTATAATGCAATCCATGTGCTGTTCCTCTCTGAACATTTGTTCATCACCACAGTCATTTGCAACCTCTTCACAGGGCAATCTGGAGAAACAATCCGCAACCACATTGTTTCTTCCCGGAGTGTACTTTATGGTAACATTAAATTGCATAATAATCAGAATCCATCTACTTATGCGTGGAGACATCATGTGCGAATTTTTCGCATTCAAAACATGAACAAGAGGCTTATGGTCCGTCCTGACATCTACAGGAATACCCCAGATGAGACTCTTGAAATGTTCTAAAATCCACTTCACTCCCAAAGCTTCTTTTTCTATGGTCGAATAACTTCGCTCAGCTCCTCTTAATGTCCTTGATGCAAACGCTATGGTAACAACTTCACCATTTTGCACTTGTTCTAACACACCTCCTAAGCCCACATTGCTAGCATCAACTGCTATCCTTGTTTTGGACTTTGAATCAAACATTTTCAAAGCAGGTGCTCTGTTAATCATAATCTTTATCCGCTCAAATTCCTTTTTGCATTCTTTTGACCAATCATATCTCATTCCTTTACACATCAAATTCCTCATATTTTCGGTATTATCCGAGTAATGATCTATAAATTTGCAATAGTATTCTGTTAGACCCAAAAAACTTCTCAACTGGTCTTTGTTATTTAGTTCTGGGATTTTAAGAATGGTGTCAACCAAAGACTCCTTAGGCATGATGCCTTTGTCATTTATTCGATGTCCTAAATATGTGACTTCATTTTTCTTTATCTTACATTTTTCCATTTTGAGTGTCATTCCTTTCTGCTGTAACACTTGTAGGACAGCTAGCAATTTTGCATCATGTTCTTCTTGAGACATTCCTGACACCAAAATATCGTCTTGGAAGTAATACACTCCTTGTAGACCATCAAACAAATGATGCATTAATCTCTGGAACACTGCCGCAGCCGAAGCTAATCCAAACGGCATTCTCTTGTACCTAAAAGCTCCCAACGGCGTCACAAATGATGTCAAATCTCTCGATCCTTCCTCAAGAATCACTTGGTGGTAGGCTGACGACAAATCTAAAGTCGTGAAATATTTCGCCGGGCACATGGTGGACAACATTTCTCCAATGTTCGGTAACGGATGTCTATCTATCCATATGTTGGCATTTAGATCTCTTAAATCAACACACATCCTAATAGATCCATCAGTTTTTTTAACCAATACAATAGGCGATAACCACTCCGAACTCTTAATTGGTTCAATCACATCTTGCTTACAAAGTTTTTTTAATTCAGCTTCCAATGCATCCTTGGTGCCAATGGGTATATTTCTCACTTTATGCACAACTGGTGTTACACCTCTTTTGAGAATGATGCGATGCTCAAATCCTTTAAGCAAACCAATCTTGTCATTGAAGACATTTGGAAAAGATTTTGCTAAACTTTCTGCATTGTCACATACATTTTCAGCAATGCAGAGAATGGGTACACTCTCTCCAGGATGAATCTTGATCTTCAATGCAGCTTGTTCCCACCATCCTACTATTGAAAACCCATTCTCCGCCACATACAATCTGCAGTAAGTCTTGCGTCCTTCAAATTTAAGTTTCACCCACACACACCCTATGATATTAATGGGCGTTTTTCCATATCCTGTTGCTCTGGTGTTGGTCACCTGTAGATCTTCCATCTTCTTCTTTAAAACCTTGATATATGTCTGCACATCAACCATAGTATATGGGGAACCTGTATCCACCATCACTTGTAAGGTTATACCATCAATATCCATGGGAACCCAAGATCCTACTCCATCATTTCTTGGTGTGACAGTAAGTATCTGAACTCTATCTTTTTCCATATCTGTTATCGCCACCAAATTACTTGGACCAGCAATCTCCTCCACAGCTCTCACACCCATAGTAGTGGCACCTCTGGTTCTATAAAATCGTCCAGCATTCCTACCAAACCTGCCATTATACCTTCCTCTTCCTCTGTTGCTGCGACACATCTTTCCAAAATGTCCTATATGTCCACACCTAAAACACTCGGCCAAGAATGCGGGACACTCTTTTTCCATGCTTTCATGTTTATTCCATCCACAACATGTGCATTTATTACTCTGCTTGAACGCACCTCCTCCATCTTGTCTGTAAATACCAGACGCATCTGACTTGACCATTCTCTTGACCAAGGCAATTATTTTCTCCTCTTGGTCGTTTTTCTGATCACCACTTATCTCTTGAACTGACTTAATTCCAGAGTACTCCGGTTTACTTTGAATCTCTCTCATACATTTTTCACCCAATTCAATTGACCTGGCTATCTCCACAGTCTTTTCCAACGTAGGGTTCTTTGCCTGCCATAATCGTTGCTGAATACGCGGGTCAGCCACATGCAATACTATCTGATCACGCAGATATTCATCTGTAACTCCTGTAAATGCACATGTAGCCATTAATCCTCTCAAAGCAGCCAAATAAGAATCAATACTTTCCTCTTTGCCCTGTTTCCTTGTGAAAAACCTATATCTTTCCAATACAATGTTGGATTTATTACCAAAATGTTTGTTCAACTTAGCTACTGCTATATCATATTTCCTTGACCCACTTGAAGCCTCTCCCCATGTTTCTTCATCCTGCTCCAAATCAGGCAATGACCTGAAAATTCTCAATGCTTCTGTACCAATACAGTGCAACAAAGTTGCTTCTTTCTGATCGTCATTAAATTTTGCCCCTCCAATCGCTCTCAAATATACTTGAAAATTATCTTGCCACTGCTCCCAAGGACATGTCGGATTCCCAGGAGCCGGTAAAAATTTTATTGGGGCAGTCGTGTTCTGCATGGCCAAAGATTGATGATGATTTGTATGTAATGCTCTGCTCATATGGGGTATGTCCCAGTGGGATTACTGCACTCTTCTGGTATAATAATTATTTGCACTCCTCAAAAAAAATAAAAAAAAAATATTTTTTTTTTTTTTTTTTTTTTAATATTGTTTAAATGTCTCTCAGCTTTATGAATCCGGTAAATCACCCTAAAATTTCACCATCAGTTCCCCCATGTAGCTCTTGTGCTTCTTAGTTAATCCTTTTCATGTGCTTCATTGCCGTACAAAACATCTGATCATCATACGAACTAAGCTTGTACTTTTCCCAAAGATGGCGGCACGTTTCTCACGTAGAAAGGTCCTTTCCTCTAACACAAAACGACAGTTGAAACACAATAACGTCCTCGCGCGCAGCCCACTGCAACTGTTGTCGGGTATTACATATATCTCTTCTTTTCCTTATTTGTTTTTTTTTTTTGCATCCATGCTCACACTGCAATGCCGCTCACCATACTCTTCCGTGCACCAGCGACTCTTCGCCGACAAAATCCGACCTCGCACGACACCACCATCCTCATTAGTAGCGTCCGGGGGCTCCCTCCACCTAATCCCCGTCCTCGTCGCCAATTGTAGTGAATTACATATGATGAAATTCAGTATAATGTAATATACTTTTATTTAAGTATATATCTTTGGAGGAGCCCCCGAGTGGGCCCTTTCAACACAGCCACATCTTCGTGTATGATTCCGTCAACATTCTAGAATCATACACGAAGATGTAACCCTAGCAACATTCAACATTCTCACACTGGGGACCACTCACAACCTAAGAGAGGAACAGGAGGCGATCTCTTGGTCTATGTATGTACTGTGGTTCTTCGGCCCATATTGTGAAGGAATGTGTTACGTATGTGTTCTGGTAGATGTTATAATAATGTTTGTATTGTTTCATGACTTCATATTGGTATGCTGGCACGTGAGTGTGATGTCATAAGGTTCCGGATTGTGGAAGCACCATGAGAATGTTATGAATTGACATACAACAGTTGGATGTAAGCTCTGGTGATAGCTGGGGGTCTTATGCAATTGTCTTACATTTATAGACAATAAACTGACAATTTATCCTACCTGGTGTGGTTATTGTCACAACGTTGGCGACGAGGATGGGATGTGAGTAGCAAGGAGCACTCACCCGAATCCCGAGACCCCTTGCCCAACGTCTGTTAAAGAGGGGCCGTCGCTCCTCCCACATTGCTGCCAGCCACCGCACTGCACGTCTGCTCAGGTCCGCTCTTCCTTTTCTGCGCACGGTCGCTCGTTCTCTGAGGGGTGGCCTCCTGAGAAGTGCGCAGAGCCGGATAAGGAGAAGGACAGGTCCGTTGAAAGGTGCCTCATTTTCTGTCCCCGGAGGTCAGTGCCGGGAGATTTGGAAGTGGGGAGTTAAATGATATGCAACGTAAGGCTGGCACTTGACGAGGCATCAGGATTGATTGTGTGAGAAGTTCAAAGGGTGTAACGTGAGGGGACACGTGATGTAGCGTCAAGATTAATCTCTTTGTGGAACAGCACAGAAGTTCAAGGCATTTTCACCTGCACTCCCCGCCCAGGGTCCACAAGAGAAGGCGGTAGATGAAGTGGTGATTGCAACTTCTTAAAGAGTGGTCTTTTATTAATGAAATCCTGTTTACTGGAAAGTCTGAAACGCTTTCACAGGTGAGCAGAAAGGAGGAGCATTCCCCTCATCCCACTATAGGGCTGTGCTAGTGGTACTGTATCCGCATTTCTTTTTTTGACTACATTTGTGCGCTCTTGTCTGAAGTTATCTGGAGTACGCTGCACCAAATATGGCACTTTCGGGGGTTCTGGGTCCGCAAATGTTCATGCCTGTCCCAGGCCCACCTAGGACTAAGTGCGGCTCCTGGAAAAGAGGCTCCTTGCATTATGTAAAGGCGACATGTGGCAATGGGATGTCCACGGAGCGGAAAGTGTCCATGCTAATGCATTTTCTTGGCTATGAAGGACAGAGGGTTTATGAGACCTTGCCAGACATTGCAGAGTTAGATGTGGAAAGTGGAGGTTATGATTTTGATGCTGCATTAGCGAAACTTTGAGTCAAAGATTAGCACGGTACTTGAGCAATGCCACTTTGGAATGAGGTTCCAACATGAAGGGGAGTCCGTGGAAGAATACATTACAGCTTTGAGACACCTCTCCTTAAATTGCAAATTTGGTGGGGGGTTGGATGAGCACATTAGGGACCAATTCATGTTGCACTGCTCCAATGACAAGATCCGTGAGGAGGTGTGGTTGAAAGATGATCCCAGTCTGGAGGAGGTCATAGGTATCGCCAAGGGAATAGAACATACTCTGCAATGTGCGGCGAAATTAGCAGTTAAAGAATCAAAGCCCACCAAACAAATGAGGTGCTGAGAATAAGCGACAAAAAGAAGGAGGGTGTAAGAGAGGAAAAAGAAGCAGAAAAATAAATTTGTGAAGCGAAATGATGTTATCCAGGGTAAAAGTGGTGGGAGTCAGGTGGCTAGCAAGGTGACCCAGAAAGATGGTGTTCAAAAAGGTCCAAGGAGGGATGACCGACTGTGCTTCAGGTGTGGAAGTGCACGTCATCTATCAACCTCCCCCATATGCCCTGGGAGACGAGCTAACTGCACCTTATGTAAAAGATGGCACACTATGAAAACTGTTGCAAGAACTACCGTATTGGTGGGGGAAAGGGGACCATGTTTGTTGAGGAATGTGATGTAGGGTCATCAGATGAAGGTGAAGAGTCAGAGAATTAAATAGTTACGGTGAATATGGTGAATATGGCAACAGCAGGGAGACACGGGGCATGAGAGGGGGGTGGGGGGTAACAGGAGAGACGCATGGGGCATGAGCGGGGGGAGGGGGGCAACAGCAGGGAGACACAGGGCATGAGCGGGGGTGGGGGGGCAACAGCAGGGAGACACGGGGCATGACCGGGGGCGGGGGGGCAACAGCAGGAAGCCACAGGGCATGAGCAGGGGGTGGGGGTAACAAGATGAAGACACGGGGAATGTGCGAGAGGTGGGGGAGAACGGGAGGAAGACACAGAGCATGAGCAGAGGGTGGGGGAGAACGTGAGTTAGACATGGGGCACGAGCGGGGGGTGGGGGGATTGTGAGGGAGACACGGGGCATGAGAGGGGGGTGGGGGGTAACAGGAGAGACGCACGGGGCATGAGCGGGGGGAGGGGGGCAACAGCAGGGAGACACAGGGCATGAGCGGGGGAGGGGGGGCAACAGCAGGGAGACACGGGGCATGACCGGGGGTGGGGGGGCAACAGCAGGAAGCCACAGGGCATGAGCAGGGGGTGGGGGTAACAGGGGAGAGACACAGGGCATGAGCGGGGGGTGGGGGGCAACAGCAGGGAGACACGGGGCATGAGCAGGGGGTGGTGGGAACACGAGGGAGAAACGGGGCATGAGCGAGGGATGGGGTAACAGGAGAGAGACACGGGGCATGAGCGGGGGGTGGGGCAACAGGAGGGAGATACGGGGCATGAGCAGGGGGTGGGGGAACACGAGGGAGACACGGGGCATGAGCGGGGGGTGGGGGGCAACAAGAGGGAGAAACGGGGCATGAGCGGGGGTGGGAGGCAACAGCAGGGAGACACGGGGCATGAGCGGGGGATGGGGGAACACGAGGGAGACACGGGGCAGGAGCGGGGAGTGGGGGGTAACAGGAGAGAGACACGGGGCATGAGCAGGGGTGGGGGTGCATCAGGAGGGAGACACAGGGCATGAGCAGGGGGTGGGGGGCAACAGCAGGGAGACACAGGGCATGAGCGGGGGTGGGGGGGCAACAGCAGGGAGACACAGGGCATGACCGGGGGTGGGGGGGCAACAGCAGGAAGCCACAGGGCATGAGCAGGGGGTGGGGGTAACAGGGGAGAGACACAGGGCATGAGCGGGGGGTGGGGGGCAACAGCAGGGAGACACGGGGCATGAGCAGGGGGTGGTGGGAACACGAGGGAGACACGGGGCATGAGCGGGGGATGGGGGTAACAGGAGAGAGACACGGGGCATGAGCGGGGGGTGGGGCAACAGGAGGGAGATACGGGGCATGAGCAGGGGGTGGGGGGAACACGAGGGAGACACAGGGCATGAGCGGGGGGTGGGTGGCAACAAGAGGGAGAAACGGGGCATGAGCGGGGGTGGGAGGCAACAGCAGGGAGACATGGGGCATGAGCGGGGGATGGGGGAACACGAGGGAGACACGGGGCAGGAGCGGGGAGTGGGGGGTAACAGGAGAGAGACACGGGGCATGAGCAGGGGTGGGGGGGCAACAGGAGGGAGACACAGGGCATGAGCAGGGGGTGGGGGGCAACAGCAGGGAGACACGGGGCATGAGCGGGGGGTGGAGGGAACACGAGGGAGACACAGGGCATGAGAGGGGGGTGGGGGGTAACAGGAGAGAGACACGGGGCAGGGGGTGGGGGGCAACAGCAGGGAGACACGGGGCATGACCGGGGGGTGGAGGGCAACAGCAGGGTGACACAGGGCATGAACGGGGGGTGGGGGTAACAGGAGAGAGACACGGGGCATGAGCGGGGGGTGGAGGGCAACACCAGGGTGACACAGGACATGAACGGGGTTGGGGGGTAACAGGAGAGAGACACGGGGCATGAGCGGGGGTGGGGGGCAACAGGAGGGAGACACGGGTAATGAGCGGGGGGTGGGGTGAACACGAGGGAAACACGGGTAATGAGCGGGGTGGGGGGTTACAGGAGGGAGACACGGGTAATGAGCGGGGGGTGGGGGGATACAGTAGGGAGACATGGGTAATGATTGGGGGGTTGGGGGTACAGGAGGGAGATACGGGGCATGAGCGGGGGGTGGGGGATACAGGAGGGAGACATGGGTAATGAGCGGGGGGTGGGGGGATACAGTAGGGAGACATGGGTAATGATTGGGGGGTGGGGGGTACAGGAGGGAGATACGGGGCATGAGCAGGGGTGGGGGGCTCCAGTAGGGAGACACGGGTAATGAGCGGGGTGGGGGGTACAGGAGGGAGACACGGGGCATGAGCGGGGGTAGGGGGAATGGGATGTCCGCTCCTCGGTCCTCCGCAGGCCACCATGTACGATGGCGTGTCTCCTGCAAGTCTGCAGCAGCCTGGGATGTTCAGGAAGTGTAATCCACATGAGCCTCACACAGCCCCATTGGAGGCCCCGGTGTCCTCTGATCTTATCACATCGGAATTTTCTCTTGTTATGTTGTGATAATCACTTGTGAAGTCTGAAGTCACCGCATAGCTTGTCACAGATGCCAATACACGAACAATAAACTAAGATGGTGGACGTCTCTGAAAATAAGACGCACTGCACGCTTCACTGCAGCCAATGGGAGAGCACGTCAGATGTCCGCGGACCTCACGCAAGTCGCGTGCCCAATCCCCGTCCTGTCCGCGGAGCGAACAGGGAAGTGTGTCCGCGAAGCAGACACAGATATCACTAATTTTTTTCACTTACATTTTTGTCTTTTTTTAAAAAATTACTGGACGGATTAACACCAAATTTACAAACGCACGCTTTCAGGACCAAGCTGCCGCTCCTGCTGCAAATTTGGTGTAAATCCGTCCAGCGGTTTGGGCTGTAGGCTATGGGGGAAAAAAAAAGTTTTGGGACCCCCCTTATAACTTTGCCCCCCCTGGACCAAACCTCACCAAACTTTTCAAAACAATTCAGAGTGGGCCATATACTTTTTTTGCAAAGTTTGGTAAGGATTCGTCCAGGGGGAGCGAAGTTATAAGCCGCCCAAAAAGTGCTCTTCCTATGGAAACAGCAACTTAACCATAACTACATGGCCACTGCCGTGGCCATGTAATATATTTGTGTAACTAAGCCGAGAGCTCTCTTGTAACCACTGCACCCTGATACCCTCGGGTCTGGTGTGCAATACAAATAAAGTAACAAACAAGCAAACTTTTAATAGGATTCTTATATACTAATGCAAGATCTGTATGTTCACATTAAGGAGGAATCCTTTAAACTAACACGCAACTTGTATGTTTACTTTTGTAAACCCTAGAAATACAAACAGTTTACCTATACACTAACGCGAGATTTGTATGTTTATTGGTAGTTTTCACTTAAAGTATGAAATGAAGACTGGCAGCATTGGAGCAGGAATTCAAAATTGGTAGTATTGATTAAGAACACACAATAAAAAGCAGTCATATTAATTGATATATAGTTGTACCCAGAATTTGCTGTTCCCATATTCATGCTCATATATAAATTGAATTTCTTTGTGAGCTACATTTTCTAATGTCCTAACCATGTATTTCCAATTGATGGGCTGTTGTCAATCTGTTTTCCCATTGTAGCTGCTGTTCCTTTCTTTCGGAGGACCATGGGGCACCCATCAGGGTTATCTTGGTTTGGAGACTCATTCCAAATCATAGTGTTCTTTTTCTCCCTTTCTGATATTCTTTCTAGGAGCTAGAGAGACAAACTAGCTTACTATCATCCGGAATTGGCTAGACATCCAGTTCCCAATTATGAAACTTGCAGAGTGAGGAAACATTACACTCCTGCGTCATTCACACTCGAAAGTCAAGCTTCCCTTTGCATATTCTCAAGGAGTGTGGACATCTGAGCTGTGGGGTACTTAGTGGAACGCACCACCCAGGAGAACCTGTTTCCTGGATGGGACTTGCCTGACCTGCCCCCTCCAGGATCCCCCCACAGCACTTCCCGATCAATAGGCAATGCTGGCAATGCTGGGCTGCCAGTTGGGTCTAGCCTATTCTGTAACCCGCAGTATAGATAGAAGCATTCAGTCAGGAGGTTGCATTGGTCCTAGAATGCCTTTACCAGTAATGATCTGCTTGACAGGTCCGCACCAGTAACGAAGCGGCTGAGATCACCTGGACCATGGAAACAGGATGCTAGAAGGTTCTCCCAGGCTGCATTGATCTGAAGAGAGCAGTCATCAGTGAAACCAGTGCAAAGGTCAGAGGGGTTCGCTCTGTCCCCACTGGAAGGACCTGGACAATAACACCCAATACTACAGTGTTCAAGCATTGAGCATATTCTCTCTGCCTGACTTGGGTCTCGAGCATGAGGACTCGTCTGTATATGATCTGTGGAAGGGTACACAAAGAGCCCCCATTATAATGTCTCCTTATCTTGCATAGTGTTTCCTGCAAATATTGCTGTGCAACCCCATAAGTGCACCAACGGTGAAACACACTAAATCCTCAGAGGTTCCACTGCAGGGAAGGCAGTCCTTTCTGCCATCACGCTTCCATGGATCGATGCGGCTAGCTGATCTCTATAGTGGCTTCTGCCCTGGGAGGTAAGAGGCAGCCTACGCAGTGCCCTGGATCCCACCCCGACCAGGGACCCATTGAAGTTGCAAAGGGCGCAGATGGAATAGTTCCCAAGGCCCCTCTGGCCACACATATTCCTTTTCTCCTAATAAAGCCTCCCTTCAGAGCTTTCCCCTGGTATATTGTCATACCCCAGCAGGGCTGATGCAGCCCCTCAGCATTCTGTGGGTGACAACCCGTGCACCCTAAATGTGGCTTCCAAAACACCTACCATGATATGTTCAGGAGAAAGGGTCTTGTCATAAAGCCCTTTATTAATATGGGATTTGATTCTGATAATTAAAGTTAACTTCAATCGTGAGACCATTTCCTGACACTAGGAAGCCTTCTGGTTCTACATCTCAGCAGAACAGAGTCACTTAGGAACGTATATATCGAAGGAATGTGGATTCATGTATTTCGATGTTTGAAAGGTGTTTCTTGCTCCTGTTTATTGATGAGGGGGATATGTACAAAGTATAAGGTCATCATTGGTGCCGTGAGTGATCGCGCGGTGGGGACCACTTACAACTAACCACGTTTCCAGATTGGAGGGAAAAGCAAAGCAAAATCCCCTTCACACCTTTTGCTTTTACAAAGGAAATGTAAGCAGAGCCTGTCAATAATTCACAGCACAAGTCATTCCCATCGAATTCTCTTTGGTCGAAACAAGGAGATGTTATAGGAATTCTTTCCTTTTACGCCTGAATGGAATTCTAATGCTGGGGTAAAAACATGTGCCCTTTGAAGGAGGGGGAGCATTGCGACGCTTACCTTTGGACTTATGTGCAAACAAGTCCCCTCGCGGCGGTTTTCATCATTTGCGACCCCGCCAAACTCCCTTTTCTACTCTAACAGCCTCTGATAAGTGGCCTTCCTCATCTAGGCGGACTTTTATTATAGTGCTGTCTCTATAGAACTCGATCAGCATTGCTAGCAGGTCCTCAGGGATACCCCACGCTCTTAGCTTAGACCACAGTCGATTCCGATACCCCACGCTCTTAGCTTAGACCACAGTCGATTCCGATACCCCACGCTCTTAGCTTAGACCACAGTCGATTCCGATACCCCACGCTCTTAGCTTAGACCACAGTCGATTTCTATTGACCAGGTCAAATGCTCTCGAGAAATCCACCCAAGTTCCAAAGAGTAGATTTTCACTTTTTTTCCTTGTCTTTTCACTCATGATATTGAGGGCGACACCATTTAGGGCTGTTGAGAGGCCTTTTCTAAATCCAGTTTGGCACTTGGACAAGACTTTGACCTCCTTTGCCCAATTTTCCCAATTCACCCAGCAGAATTTTCATAAATATCTCACCATCAACATCAAGGAGGGCGATCAGCCGGTAATTTATTGGAACCGACCGATCCCCCCCCTTGAACAATGGGATAATTATGGTGGACTTCCCAGACGGGGGCAGCCTTTGACGTGTTAGCATCTCCCCAAATAGCCTATATAGCAGTTTTGCCCACCGTGGAGGGTTGTTTTTCAACACTTGGTGTGTTAACCCATTTGGGCCAGCAGCTTTAGAGGTTGAGCTAGCCCTAATTAGATCTTCCAGGGTCTGTACCTCTAGCGGCGAGTGCCATACTGCACTCTCCATCTCCAGATGTGAAGACTCTGAGGGAGCCCCAGAAGTTGATGAAAAGTACTCCAGCCAGTCCTTTTCCGGCACCAAATTGCAAAGCTTATTTTTTGAGCAGCCTCCCAATTGGTTGATCACCTCCCAGAAATTCCCGGAGCCCTTGTTTGCCACCGGCTTCAGTGTCCTGCTGGAGACGCCTGTGCTCTCTGCTAGCGACCATTGCTTAGGACTTAGGCGCAAAGCCTTGGATTCTTCTCCCAATGCAAGATTTCTTCAACCGCCTCAACTTTGGATTTAACTGCTTCTTCCTCAGCATGGTTTCCTCATCAAAGGCATGGCGATGGACTTGCCTTTTGACCCCACCTCCCCCCACCCACACTTGGGGGATAGGAAAACCAGATACATTTAATAAAGTTGTCCGGATTACAGTTTCCTGAAGGGTATACTCTGGAATTTCCGTCAAAAAGCTATTCAAGGCCTTGCCATCCCATTTATATTTCGGTTGGCACACTCTGCCCTTCCTACTCTCTAACAATTGACTCTGTCTGCATTAAAGTCATTCACAAAACGAAAGAGTAAAAGAGATGTTGCCTGTTTTTATGTTTTTCTTTTGCACTTTTTTTTAAATGAAAAATTGCAGGAGACCATAAAGAATTTACAAGCTATCACTGGCGTTTTCACAGCATTCACTTGCATTTTACACTTTTTTTTTTTTTTAAATAAGTCCCTTAATGTTCTTTTCCTCCTTAACATGCATCCTGTACATAAATGGTAAATGTTCATCCTGATATTAAAATCTGATCTCAACGTGTTCCCAAGTTATGTAGCGTTCCATGTACAGAGCCTCCTACAGGAATCCAATGACATAATATAAGTGAAAAGAGGCAGAACATGGCAATCAGACAGCTTCTTCCTGTCCAACCCTTCAATGCACCTTCACTGCCCTCAAGCATTGCTGGGGCTCACGGGGCCTCAACAACGCCCTCATTCTCATATGAAGGACATGTATGCATGCGTGGGACTTATACAGTGCAGACCTGGCGAGGTCCATAGGGGCGCATCCATGGGTTTACAGGAAGAGGGCAAGTGTGGCAAAGGATATGGGGTGGAGGGAGGAGCAGGGCGGGGCAAATATGCACTACCGCCTCATCTACCACTTGCATTCACAGACCCAACACCACCCCTGAAACCATTGCCAGTGTGTACCCTCACAATCTACGTGTGCTTAGCTCCCGGTGCCACATGGTGAGAAGGACCTCATGGGCACCTCCTCCAGCACCCACAATAGAGCTCAAGAAGCTTTATGATTCCAGCGCTCTCCAGCGCGGCGTAGCTTCCAGACCCTCCACATGCAACCTTCCATGTGATGGATAGAGTCATCGCTCACCCCACCCGTCCCCAACACCATAGTTTCACCGTCTCCACCTGGCCTCCGATGCACCCATGAGGTATTGCTAGACTAGAGGTTCTGCAAGTACCTAAAGACCTGCACACAGGAGGCTCTCAGAGTGTTATGATGATGTGTGCAGCACTAGGGACCACTTTAGAAAGACATTGTGTTTGCAGGAGACTGAACCTGTAGATGTGGGTTCTCTGGGATGCAGGTTACATGATTTCCTGGCAGAACATAGTGGTCTTTGGAGGCCATATTCCTAAATATACCTGGACAATTCATAAAGTTAGGATCGAAGTAATGAGCACCTATTGCTGTTGAGAGATTGTTTATTCAGAGAAGTGCTCCTGGACTTCACACCTAGAGCAGGTGGAAAAAAGGCTACAAACAGGCTTGGGTGGCATGGCGAGGTGTTATTACAGGTTCAGTGGCCACCGGTTTGATAAATGCATCCAGGTTATGGAGGCCAAGGTTTACTCAGAGGTCCTGCACAGCAGTGAGATCAGGGGTAACCAGAACTCCTTAGTCTTGGATCGGATCCAGTATGCATTTCTGAGGAAGCTACTGGGCTTCGGCCCATGCACCCCAGGGGTGCCCTTTGCTTGGAAGCGGCTATTCTTAGCATTAGCCTGCAGGATGAATGGAGATTCCTAAAATTCTTCCGGAAATTATTTGCAACGCCCCCAGGAAACCCAAATGTAAGCAATGCTATGAGGGAGATGGTGTCAAAGGGCCCTCATGTTAATTACCTCTGGTTTAGGAAGTGCACCATTTTGTGCAAGAAATGGGGTGTAGCATTTACTCAGCTTAAGGCAGGCGCCATGACCAAACACCAGCAAAAAATGAAAGCAAGGGGGGGTGGAATTTATGCAGGCCATGTAGGGGATCACGAAGCTGCGCTCATTGAGATATCTAGCGGTTGCACGCAGCTCAACTTTAGCAAACACCCCACTAAGCAAGAAGAGCACCTGCCCCAAGGCGCATTGTGGCAATGGTCAGGCTTAATACTCTACCATTAGAGGATAAAATGGGCTCGCTTTTTAAAAAGAATGACTGTTCTTGGGCGGCTATTAGGGATTGACCGCATTTTCTGTTAGTCTACAATACACTCCTGGACTTAAGTAGGCAGTGGCTGCGTTGCCATTTTATACGTAATCATTTTGGGTCCGTTTCTGAGGCAATGTTGTTCATCCTGTCTTGTCTCTGACCTCTGTGAATATACAAACACTTCTTTAAAACGGTTAGGGAGACAATTTTAACTTGGCAAGTTGTATGTATTCTAATTTGGTATTCAGTGCATGTAAATTGTTGTTCAGACTTACACGTATTTTAGTTTATTTTAAACTTTGTTTGACGTGCTTATTTTATTACTTTGTAAATGGCGTAAGCCGACTAAAGTGTTCACTACTACGACTGGCAGAAGGTCCAGGTAGCAATAGCTTACAAACCGTCTCATCACAGAAGGTATATCTATATTTGCTCTTACCTTTGGCAGGAGGGTGGCACAGGTCTTTCAGTAAAGCTGGTCTCCGTGAGTGCCACCCCGGAGTAAACAGACATGACCCCTCCCAGGAGAACCTTTCCTGGCTTGGCAAGAGCTTCCAGCTCCCATGAGGGCAAATCGCAGGACGCTTTCACTCTCTGCCTCGAGGCAACCAGGACAAGGCTAATTATCACACATCTGTGAAGATCCATGTATGGAGAAATGCACTGTAAAAATCACACAGTCGGACACTGGAGTGGAGTATTCAGGGAAGAGTGATGAGTAACACAGGCTCTCAAGTACCTGAGGACGATAACTCATCTACTCACAGACCAGCGTGTGTGTGACCCACACTGTGGCTTTGTGAAGATGGCTGTGCTCTGCACAAACCCAAGAGTGGCCCTTGTATGGACGCCTGTCCTCGCTCTGCAGCAGAGCACAATCCTGCCTCAAAACACTGCCTTATAAAGAGAAACTTGCTGACTCCCTTCAGGTCACACCATTCACCAGCTGATGCCCTTCATTCCCTGAGAGCCTTACACTGCAATTAAGGGGGTGTAACTAAGATCACAGGGGAACATTAATGGCCACCTTACCATGCAGAAAGAGGAGGTGTGACTGAGGTGTGACTGAAGGGGCACGGGGCACATCCTTCGAGGATACACAAAAAGGAATATTACAATTAAAGACACAAAGACGCATAAAGGATACAGCTGAATAATAGTTTGCATTCCGATGAGACACGAGCAATGGGCATAAGATTCTAAAGCATTGATGCAGCCTATAAACATTCAGCCTATAGGCTTTCAGCCTGCACACATAGGTTGGTCACCAAGCATAGAGGCCTGTAAGGCTTTGGCATAGCTGCCAAGTTTCCCAGTTCAATATGGGTCTCTTTGAGTCAGTCCTGTTTTGCCTTTTCACACTGCATGCTGGGACTTGAAGGCCCACCCTTACAATGGGAAACATTAAACTACAAGTTCCAGCATGCAATTGAAAGCAAGACCCAAGACTTGCTCAAAAGAGACCTGTGTTGAGAGACAGATTTATACGTCATCCATAGCTTCTGCCCTTCGGCCAGTTCAATATTACACAGGTGAGAACCGTTACTCACTAAGACAACCTTGCCGCCCCCATCCCAGGCGGGTACAACAGGACATTGAGACAATCTAAAGCTGAAGATGGCACGTGTAACCAAACTAACATTGCAACAATACCTGTGCATGCATTAGACTCAAAGCAAATGTGTGCTCAACATGAAAAACACAAACACAAGGTAAGGCATTTAGACATGAAAAATATGAACATATCATCCATAAGACATAAAGAAAACGAACAAATATAGCTCACTAAATAGAAACACAACTGTAATGGCAGCCATCTTTTCCAAAATGGAAGCAGCAAAACGCTACTAAGTCAAGGAAAGGCCTCAATACTTCACGCAAATTCAAAAACCTGAAATAACAAAATACAGTTCCGTGCAGAGCTCAGACAGTGGCTAGCACCTCAAAGTCAAGGTTACCTCAAATTAAGGGAGGGTCAGAACATTGCAGAGAAAGGAAAGATAACGGAACAGTGAGGTGGGGCTGTTCAGAGAATGCGTGGCATTTGTGGTGCCACTCTAAAGCATTGGGAAACGCAGGCGGCATGGTTTGACATTGAGACGTAAAGGAATTGAGTGCAGGAGAAGTATTGTTGGGGAAGTGCGTGAAAAAAGAGGGTGAACTAGAATTGAGATAAAATGTGGTAAGTATTGGTAAGTTAAAAGTGTGACGTGTTATCATGGGAGAAACTCCCATTATCCACCTATGTAAAGAATTATTCCAGTATAAGGACAAAATCCTTAACTACCACACTCAGAGGGTGCAAGACACTGCGGGCAAAATGTCTATGCCCTGGCCGCAGGAAGGCACTCACTCAATGTCAGAGCTGCAACACGTGTACCTTTTTACACGCAGCATGTAATGGAAAACAGTTACAGAATCGACCAGCCTCTCTGGAACTGTGGAACATGTATGGAGAAGAGATAGCGGAGCCACTCATGAAAGAATGAATGCTTAATCAGCATGATGAAGGGGGCATATCACCCAATGCTCATCCTCCTTCTGCCCAGAGCAGCGATCCATCCTCAGAAACACAGGGATTGTATCCATTATCCTCATTAAAGGCAGCAGCAGGGTATACCGCCCCCACATATGCGCCCCTCGCGTACAGTAGTCAAGTCATCATTAACGGGGAAAAAATTGGTAAACAAAGGTCAGTGTCCACACTTGTAAAATATGATGAGCGCTGCGTTCTACAGGCAAAATTAACAGAAGCCGAGGAGGAAGTCCAGAGAGAGAGGAAGACAGGGCAACAAGGATGCAGCAGAGATTTTACCAAATGAATGGGTAGGAGGATATATAACACTCAAATTAGATGGAAATGGTATGGATGATTTTAAAGAAGGGAAAGGAAAGATAGGGAAAGGCAGGAGAAAGAAGAGGAAGAAGGAACATGTGAAGAGAGAAAGAGAGTGAGAAAGAGAGGAGAGGGAGGAAGAAAAAAGGAATGAAGAAGAACGAGAGAGAAAGAAAGCGAGGCAAATAGAGAAAGGGAGAAGAGATGAGAAGAAGAGAGAGAAAGGGAGCTTCAAAGATGCAACAAGGGAAAGAGAAAGCCAGAAGAGAGGGACAGAAAGAGACACTGGGCCTCATTAAGAGGTTGGAGGAAGCCATGCTGGTTTTACCAGCATGGCTACCGCCAAACTCCGCTCCGCCTCTGGGTCCCGCGAAAGGGAAATCACTGGGCCATTCCGACCTCAGCGGACCCGGTAATTCACCTTGCGCGGGAGCCGGAGCCGGTACTTCCCCATTCCCATTGAGCCCCATAGGGCTCAATGGGAATGGGATGGATGGTAGCAGCAGTACCATTCATATCGGTACCGTTGCTACCATCTAGATCTGCTCGTGGGTGGCGGTACGGCCGCCTGGTCAGACCAGGTGGCTGCAAGGGCCCCCTTGAGCAGAACTCATAATGTGGCAGCCCAGTATGAACGGTGCCGGTGCCTTAGTGGCACCGCTCATACCATGGCCACCACTATCATAATGAGGCCCAGTGAGATATAGAAAGAAGTAGTGAAAGGCAATGAAAAGAAGCTGATGATATCATTAGTGGACTTACATTCCCAGACAGAGGGCGGGAGACAAAGAGGATTGGAGGAGAGCCTCTGCAAGGTGGGGGAAGGAATATATTGGAGGAGGTGATGAGTGGAACATATAGGAGAGTCCCCTTGAGAAACTAGACTTTGAAGACAGAGAAGATGATGAAGGTGATGACAGTGATGACACTATGTTTGAAGATGAAGAGAGAGAGGCAGATGGAGAGGAGGAGAGCATGGGCCCATTCAACAAACATGGGGGGTTGTTTGTTTGTTTATTTGTAACACACACCAGACGCAAGGGTATCAGGGCGCGAGGACAAGGACATTTTCAGCTTACATAGTTACAAGGTGTGATACAAAATAGAGCGTATTTTACAGAGTTACAAAGATGCAATACAAAAGTATCATTACAGTAGAGGTCACCTCAAGCATGTGAAACAGAATGTAGGATACCAAATACTGCAGGTCTCAGATGCAGCAGAACTAATACAAGTATGTACAATTATAGCTATAAAGAGTCTCCATGAAGTAAGGTGTAAAGGGTTAGAGGGTCATGCTAAGATCGTTAGCTTTAAACCAGTTGATGATGAAAATGTGGATAGGTTTGGTCCACCCTTAGGACGGATGAGAGGGAGTTCCACAGTTGGGTGGCTTTGACAGGGAAGCTATTGCAGCCGATTGTCAACATTTTGAAGGAGGGCACTGTTAGGCAGAATCCTGTGCAGTGCCCTTAGGGACCACTACACACAATTAAGACTACAGGTGGTAATACAAGTTCACCTGTGGTACAAGCCTGTACTACACGGTTAAAGTGGTAGCAGTAGCGGAGCAGCCAGACTTATCTCAAGAGCATATGAGCAGTAGCAGAGATTACACAAAAGGACCACAATTACTGTGACTCAAGCAAACACTGACTCAAGGTTTCAGGTAAAAAATATAAGTACATTTATTTTTAAACCGTTTGTTATCAACACAACACTTCTGTTAATTCAAAAACCACACGTAAAATATACTACAACTAACCAATTCACTTTGTACAGTAATATTTGAGGTAAGTACCCTCTGTTTGAATGGACCGGTGTTATGAAACAAAACACGTTACCGGAATACAATTGCGATCTCTTTTTGACAGCTCGGTCTACTAGATAAACGCGTATCCGCGGCAAGAAATGCTACCGGGGTAAAAACAAACTTAGCACCCAAAGAACCCAGAGAGAGTTGGGGGCAAAAATCACAGGCAATATGTTGGTTAGGCAGACAGAATCGAAGAACACACATAGATAGTAATTCAAGAGTCAAAGGGCTGGAGCCAAAGTCAAGGGACACCGGCTGCCTGTTGTCGAGGATCACACAGTCGGACAGTTCGAGATTCAACATTGCCAAGAGTACTTTGATATTGTCAATGTTCGGAAGCAAAAGTTATAAGGAGGAGGGAAAAGTAAGGACAAGCCTTAAAGTAGAGAAATAGGGATTTCACCCAAAATTCCTCAAACAGGACACAGTACCTTTCTCAAAGAACGAAGCTGGTGCCACGGTAGTTGTTCCTGTTGGTTTCCCGCAGACCCACAGTTTCCTGCAGCTTCAGCACGAAGAAGGATGATTAGGGGGTCTGCACAACACAGGGATGAGGCTGGCAGCAGCGACAATGAATAAAAGGTGCACTCCTTAAAAACAGGAGAGGTTCTTCAGGTGGATATCCAGAACACTACAGCAGTGTGCAGCGATTTCAACCACGAAGGCGACCTCTGGCTGAAGATGATGATCTTGTTATCCCCACCAGGCTCAAGGGAAGAAGACTCCGGACTGGATCTCCTCTTAGTCGTTGAAGGGTAGATAGCACAGGACTGCAGCAGGGCTTCACCGGTATGGGGTAGTTGTAGCAGTCAACCTCTCCTACACTTCTCGTCGGTTCCTTGTAGTTCCAGTGGTGACTCTCTGACTTCCAGCCCAAGAGACCTGCCTTTTATGCGCAAAACCCCCATTCACACAGCCTGGCTGTCAATCACCCAACAGGGGGGTACCTGGACAACCACCTTGCCCAATCATGACAACGTGTGACTTTGGTTTTCTAGGATACCCTGTGCAGGGGGCAATAACTAGACACCGAGGTGCCCTGAAAAGGGGTTCTAGGTAGAAACCTAGTTTGCCGTGCAAAGTAAAACACAGGAAAGATTTTAACAAAAAGAAATGGCGAATAAACCGCACCAGAGCCAAACAAAAAAGGATTTGGTCAAGCGGGTTTAAGTTTGAGGTTAACACAATAGCCTACAATATTACCACGGTTATATAAGATAACCGCGGTAGAAACTTAGGGTACATAACACTGCCACCAGCCATGCCTAAATGTTAAAAGAGCGAAACAATGCTCTAGGAGGTACAGATAAAAAGAGTTAAGAGTTAACCCTTCCAGCACTCCATGTAAGATGGTGTGTACTGGATCTGTGGTTATATTTGAGTAAGTAAAGTTAATGGTAACCTTACCCTTTTCTGGGGGACGGTAGTCGCCTCAGAAATGGAGTCGGTGTGAGTCTGAACGACAACCCTGTGCCACTCCACAGAGGGTGCTGTGTGACACACACAAAGAAGGGGGCTACCGAAGTGGTGTACTCCAGAGCTCACAATCTTAAAAACAGGTAAAAGACACATAGCAAAATACAAGTAAGAGTGGAGGAAAAGCTCACACTCTTACCAAGTGGAAATAAACAACTCCAGAGATCCAGCAAAGCTGCTGAGGGACTCACTACTAGGCAAGGGAAATTAGCCATAGAATGAGAATTCTCCCTAACAGGTAGCAGTAGCGGAGCAGCCAGGCTTATCTCAAGAGTAAATGAGCAGTAGCAGAGATTACACAAAGGGACCACAATTACTGTGACTCAAGCAAACACTGACTCAAGGTTTCAGATAAAAAATATGAGTATATTTATTTTTAAACCATTTGTTATAAACACAACACTTCTATTAATTCAAAACCACACGTAAAATACACTACAACCAACCAATTTACTAGGTACAGTATAACTCAAGTTAAGTGCCCTATGTTTTAACGGACCGGTGTTGTGAAACAAAAGACGTTACCGGGAATACATATGCGGTCCCTATTTGACAGTAATGACAGTTCGGTCTCAGTAAAGATGCGCGTATCCGCGGCAAGACATGTTACCGGGGCAGAAACACACTTAGCACCTGAGTTAACCAGAGAGAGTTGGGGGTAAAAATCATAGGCAATACTGACAGAATCAGAGAACACTCGTAGACAGAAATTCAAGCGTCAATAGGCCGGAGCCAGTGTCAAGTGGAACTGGGTTCCTGTAGTCGAGGATCACACAGTCGGACAGTTCATGATTCAACGTTGCCAGGAGTACTTAGATATGGTCAACAGAGGAAGCAAAAGTTATAAGAAGGAGGGAAGATAAGGGCAAGCCTTGTAGGAGGATAAAAGGGATTCACCCGAATTCCTCAAGCAGAACACAGTACCTTATTCAATGAAGAAGCTGGTGCCACGGCAGTTGTTCCTGGTGGTTTCCTGCAGACCCACCCCCAGCAGTGCAGGGCACCTGCCAGCAGGCCCCCACTCATGTCTCCCTGCACCCCCACCCCCCAGCAGTGCAGGGCACCTGCCAGCAGGCCCCCACTCATGTCCCCTTGCACATCCACCCCCCAGCAGTGCAGGGCACCTGCCAGCAGGCCCCCACTCATGTCCCACTCATGTCCCCCTGCACCCCCACCCCCCAGCAGTGCAGGGCATCTGCCAGCAGGCCCCCACTCATGTCCCACTCATGTCCCCCCCTACACGAAATAAAGATGCACAGTCATGGCCCACTTCGACACCAAAAAAAACACATCACGCCAACCCATTCTTGAGACGCAATCATTTCCCAATCCACCCCACACTGACATGCCTATCTCAAGACACAAACCAAAACTCAACTATGTACATCAACACATGTCCATCACACACATACACTGGTTGGCATTGCCTGTGTAAACCCACAATTTCACATGCATCAACCCAATGAGCAAATCCCACACATGGAACTAAAATATGAAAATGTATTATGTACATAAATAAATAAATGAAATGAAAGCATACCAAAATATCAAACATGAAATGAAAAGCATGTGAAAAAGATGATAGAATGAAAATGATAAGCAATGCAAAGAAATTTGAAAGAAAAACAGTCCAAACTCTCCCTCCACCAACGCAAATCCAAAAAAAGTTAAAAAAAAAAAATATCCATTGTTTCATGTTCATAATGATAAATAAAAATGCGAAAGCAATCCATAGTCCAACTATTTACAATACATTGTCCTGAAAAAGAAACCATTACTCCATGTCCATAATGAAAAAAAAAATCCAAATGAATCCACGATGTAACTGTATACAATCCATTGTCCAAAATCAAAATCCATTAATCCACGTGCAAAAATCCCAACAAAAAAAACAATCCATTGTCCAACGATGTAAAGGGTCCATGAGCCCAACTAAACAAATGAAATCTACCTAAGAAACTACCTAAAAATATAACTATATACAAATGTGTGTGGCATTGTCCATTGACCACAAATAAAAGGAAAAGGAAAAGGAAACTTAACTCTAAAAACTATATACAATGGCAGCGGGCTAGTCGACGGCTCACTTTTGGATGTCCCGCGCCAGGGCATCATCGAACTCCTGCTCAATGTCCTGGAGGCAGGCCTCTGTCCTGGCCCTGAGGTCTCGCAGGGAGGCACTCATGGCCTGTTCCAACTCCCTGCGAGTTGCCTCGAGGCACTCTGCCCGCCTCAGGGCCCTCCAAATGGAGTTCTTCGCCCTGACCATTGTGAGCCGTGCCTCTTCTGCCCGCTGCTGCTCTGCATCTATGGCATGGCCTAACCACTGCCACACGGAAGACACTTCCAGTCCTGGGTCCTCCTGCCCTCTGGCCAATGCCTGCCCCTCCGATGACAAAGGCCCCGAGCCATCATGGCTCCCACGTTGTTGCTGCCGGTGCCTATGCCCTGGCTCTTGCTGCCTGCATATCCGCCTCCGGCTGGGGTGCAGTTGTTGATGTGGCCACCCCTGATGGACATCCGACTCCCAACTGTGGCAGGGATGTGTCCTCCACCAGCCTGGCCGCAGGGTCAGAGGCAGCTCCACAGGGTACCCAGGTGATACATGGGTGGGAAGATGGCATGGAGTACGACTGGCGCATAGGGGGGTTCAGTTGAGGAGGGGGTCGGAACAAGGTCAAGAAAACGGAGGAATCCGGCCTTGGTGAGCTGTCCCAGTAGGTCAACGCTGTCAACGAGCCATTCGAGAAGACGTGCAGTCTCCTCATGAAAAGACTGTAGGTCACCTCGCATGGCCCGTTGACGCAACGCCACCCCACCCAGGACAGGCTCAACCCGGTCCCGGATAGCCACGTCCGCAGGGAGAGGAAGGCCAGTTGTTGTAAGCGGATCCCCTCCCTGAAAACGGGTCTGGAGGTAGGCATCCCTGCTGTTGCGGGATGATGCAATCACAGGATCGGGGACAGGATTACACACAGGCACCTCCACGGTGGCCTGTGCTGCCTCCTGGCCCTGCCCCTGCACTGCACCACTAGCACCAGTGGAATCCCCACCTCCAGACCCCGTGTCTGTCCCTTGCACGGCCTCCTCCTCCACCAAACCCCCACCAACCTGGATGACTCCGTGCCATCTTTCTCCGTCGCACCCTGTGGGGTCTCAGCTGCCCCTTCTGCTGCCGAGGAGTCCAACTCCGACCTCCGCCTTTTGGACCTACCCTCGGCAGCTGCGGCCTGGGACGCGGCACCGGACTCCTCACTCCCCGACAAGATGACAACCTGACAACCTGGGAGGGGAGCCATGCCTTGCGTCTCCGGCTGGCGGGATGATCCTTGCCGCTGTGCTCCACTGCACCCTCTCCGCCCTCTTCTTCAGTTGACGCTGCAGAAAGGGAGAGATAAAACACAGGCATCAGGGCACTGTACAATGGACTGATACACGCATGACAGTTGCACATGAGTGACATTGTTTAACTACAGACACAGCATTACACTCCACGACACAAATGTCATTTTAACTCACACACATGAACATTTCAACAGCAATATTGCACCAGGCAGCACCATCCATACACATACAACAGCATGAACAGCCAAAGGTGAGCCTGACATCACATGAAACACAAGGATTGCACTAGACATGCACACACACCACCACACTTACATGCATGTCTACATCTCCTCCAACTGTTGCAGTGATGAGATCACCATACATGTCACATCTGCCATTCATCCTTCTACATATCAGTGTCACGTGCATCCATGTTGCATCACAGTTGCACACTTGTCAGATACACATGCATGCACATGTACACAGTGCAGATACATGCATTATGAATCACCATCCATGCCACAACCATGCCAATGTACAGACACAGAAATTCAAACATGTGTGCTCCCACACCTGCATTTGCCCAGCATGCTTACCAACACATACACCATCAATGTGTCTCACAACTGAGAGGACTCACATGTGGCAGCGTCATGGCCATGTTCATACACATCCCTACATGGCCCTACATAAACACATGTGCAACCTGCACACTACTGGCACACCACGACACGCACAGCGTACTATCAACATGCATGAACACTTACCGATCGACTCCAGACGGGTCTGCCTCTCAAGGATCTGGACGTAGAGTGCTGGGCATATGCGTTCCAGGACCCTCATTTGATGGTTCGACAGCTGGCCCCGGTGCCCCTTGGCATCCACTGACTTAGCGAGGCGCCGGGCCTTGTTGAGGGTCCTGGACCTGAAGTCCTCCCAGTGCTTCTTGACGTGATGTAAGTCGTGGACTGCCACCCCCTCCGCGTTGATGGCAGTCACGATGTCCATCCAGATCCTGGTCCGTCCTTCATTGTCGGCGCGCAAACTTCCAAAGAGGCCATCATACTGCCCCAGGACTTGTTCCACCAGGACACCAACTTCGGTGGCAGTGAAGCTGGTGGCCCTCTGCCTCTCTGGCTGGGGGTTGCCAGTGCTGCCAGATGGTGTTGTGCTGGACATGGCAACCACAGAGACAGGAGCGGGTGGGCAACTGGGTCCTGGGGCTGGGCTGTGGAGCGATGGAATCCCAGTCGGGAGTCTTCGGTTCCAGCAGGGGTGGTCACAGCAACTACACCCCTGGCTGACGTGCAGGCAGCAAATGGCAGGGCACGTGGGCAGCAGGCAGTCAGGCAGCAGCAGATGGCAGGTAGGAGTGTGCTCGGGGCTCTGGGGGGCAGTAATTCGGCCTTCTGGGCAGGAGCGTGGACTTCCGTGTGTTTTCACGTGGCCAGCTTGATACGGAGTGATTTGGCACGTGAAAAAATTGCACGTCAGCGTGTAATTCAAGGAAAGGGCCTTAGCGCGTAAGTGCGTCAGCACACGCACGCAATTTCATTGGACCAAAGGCCCTTAGCGCGTAAGCGCATAAGTTACATTACGCGCGTGGCCGTTTCCCTCATAGCACGTGATGACAGAGCACACGTGGAAAACCTGCACGTCCGAGTGACATCGCGTGTAATTGGAGGAAAGCACCCGCGTACATGCGTATCTGACGTATACGTGTGGGCCGGTTTAAAAGCTACGTGTAGGATGCCATTTCCTTTTACGTGCTTTTCGTGGAGAGCGAGTGGGTGTAATCTGTACTTCTTGTCGGTTCACACGCGATTACTTCACAGTGTTTCTAGTTCGTACTCCCTGTTACCTCTGACAGCTCTTTTCTGAATTTTTGTTGGGCCTGTTTCCTCAAACAGAGTTCACTTCTCCTTTTGTCCTGTCTCCTCAGACAGCGTACAATTCTTCTTTTGGCGGGGGTGTTGCCAAGGCGCACACGCACGTATTTTTCACATTCTTTTTCCAGGCAGACGGTGAGTTCCGCACGTACTTAACAACTGTGCTTGCCCCGTGTGTCGCGTTCCCCTTCAGAGGTCATTGTAGGCTGCGTGTATTACGCGTACGCTTATTTTGGTGTTTCTGGGTGCCACAGCGTCGTGCGGGTTCATTTTTTCACGCATGTGGTCTACGAGGGGTTCCGTGCACGTTAATTTTTGATTTTGGGCTGCCTTTGCGCTGCGTGACCCGTCATCTTCCCCAAGGGGTCACAGACAGCCTTGTTAGAGCACTAGGGTATGAATTCCATCTAGTATCCTACCCCTTTAACCCCAATTGCCCAGGACAATATTTTACTGCAACTCCCATATGCACAACAACATTAGTGCCATGGTTGGGAGGCGATCAAGTGGTAAGGGAGGCAAAGGTGGCCGACCTTCAAAAGGTGGGTGTGGTGGCTGCGGTAGGGGACGTGGCCGGGATTTTCAGGGCGCCCCTATACCGCCATGTGTGGAGGAACAATCAGGGACACCCATGCCCCCCCCCATGGTTGAGGGAAACGTGGCTGACACCATCCCAGCTCAGCCCCTGTTGGACCAGCCCATTGTGGCACCTGACCTGGCACAGGATGACTCCCTGGCTGACTTCCAGGTCAGCAAGTCTAGGCCACGTGTGGCGGTGCAAGTTGTTGTCACCAAGCCACGTGGATCTGGGGCAGCTATGTCATCTGCTGCCCCAAGTATACAGGGTGGGGAGGCTGCAGGGGCAGCTAAGGCTCCATCCACCCCAGCTCTGACTCTCCCAGCCAGGACAGTGTCAGTCCAGGTCCATCAAACTGACGTTCCCCCTGCCAACATTACCCTGCAACTAATGCCTCCATCAAGACCTATGGTCATTGTGCATTCCCACACTCCTACTACCCAGCCCACCAGTGATTCTGCCCCTACTGACCAGAGCGGCGTAAGCCACTCTGGCTCTGCTCCACCTTTAAAGAAGAGGAAGAAGGGTGCTCTGGCACGACAGGCTGAGACCCCAGACACGGCTACACACTCCGGTACCTCAAGGAAGCCTTGCTTTAATGAGGCGGAACTTGATGCACTTGTGTCTTATGTGTCGGCACATAGCCACGAAATGCTGGCGACTGCAGGGTCCAAGACCACAACTGGTCAACTTAAGGCACACTGGCAGATCATCGCTGACCGCATAAGTGCCCTTGGATTTGTGAGGCGCACAGCTGATGATTGCTACAAGCGGTGGAATGACCTGAAACGCAGAGCAAAGAACAGCTGGCCTCAAATCATGCCGCTATTCTGGTGACTGGCGGTGGGTCTCCACAAGAGGACAACAAACTCACTGAACATGAGTCTGTTGCTGGGGCCTTTGTCACAGAGGAACAGATCCAAGGTGTGGGAGAACTACCTGATTATGATGCATTGTCCGGTGAGTGCCCATGCATGTGTGTGTAATGCATGTGTATGTTGTTTGGGTGACGGGTTCTGATTGAGTGCCAGGTGAGGGTGTGTGTGCCTGAGTGGTATGGGTCACCCATGTGCTTCATCCAAAACATTCAGCGGCCTTGGATTTGGGTGTGACAGTATCCCTTCTGCCCACAGTAGTAATTTAGCGCAACATTACAGCAGTTGCCCTTGAAGTGGCATCTTGCAACAACATTGTTTGTATTTTTCAGTGTTCGTTCAGGCTGATTGTTTCAATTCTCACACTTTTGCTACGCATTCCTCAGACCTATTGGCACATTTGTGACATGCTTCTGTCATTGATGAACTCCACATTGGCCCTGAAACTTGAGGAGAACCATCTCCGGTTCCGGAAGCACCTCAAAACCTTCCTCTTCGCTTCTGCCTTCTCTCTCCCTCTCCCCTGCTAAACCTGCTTAACTCCCCACTGAATTCTGCACCTAACTTGCATCTGGGCCACTCTCAGCGACCTCGGTCCAGGGCCCAGCCACTCTCCACTTGCACTGCCTCCCTGGCTCCCCCTGCACTGTGGGACTGTCACTGTATCCCTACAGCCCCCTTCCCAGCACTTGCTCTGCACTTACCTCGCACTTGCCATCAGCTGGCCCTTTTTATTTATTATTTATTATTTATTATTTTATTACGCCACTTACCTTTTACTGCACTTACCCCCCCACCTCCTCCCCCTGCACTTTCTCCTTTTTCCCCTTACCTCTGCACTTGCGCGATCTGAATGACACCTGGCCTAGTAGGATCGTTTGTCTGTCTTCCCCTTGTTTCCTCCCTCCCTGCCTCGTCGCGCCTTGAAACACTTGTGTATAGGCGCGTTACAAATACCATATCATATCATATCATGTGCTACCTTGTTAGGTGAATGATTTGACCATTCAGGCTGATTGAGTATTGGCCTGATAACAAACATTTTTGGGGCCTGTATGAATGTGGAACATGATAGTTGTTTCCTGTCATGTTGAAGTGCACAACCATTAATGTGTACATCGGCCTGCAATCACTGTATTATTGTACACTGGATGTGTTGCAGTGTATGGCACATGCCTATTTTGTCACACTATGTAGCATTTTTCATCTCATCATGTCCATCTCACATGGATGGCTGACAGTACTCATTCACTGACATATGGATGTACTTGTGGAATGTACCATGGCTATGGTACATGCCATCTGTGTGCTGGCATGTGTCATGTATGTGTATTGGACATGCCACTCACAGGCCAATGTGTGATGGCAGTGCTACCCAGCATGCAGCAAATGTGTTGCTCTTCCATCTTGTTGTCATCAGTGTCTGCCTTTTGCCTCCCTTTCCAACTCAGTGACAGTGCATGCATGGGAGGGTTATAGTCATGTGGGACATGTGTAAATCATGTACTGGTTCTGTAGCTTGACAGGCCTATTTGTGTGCTATGGTGCTAATGCCTGTTTACATTTTTCGTCTTTCATGTTTTTGCAGGGGATGACGCACTTGATGCTGTTGAGGTTGAGGAGATGGTGCAGACCCAGGAGGGATCTCAGGCACGACCGGGCACCAGTGAGGGACGTGTTGTGGTGGTGGGTGAGAACCCAATCTTGCTGCAGACCATTCTGTCCAGGGGTGTCTCTGGGTGCACCTCCACAGACCTCTATTCAGGTGCTGATTCGGATGATGAGACCTATGTGCCGTCGCAGGTAAGTGTTTCTGGCAGGGATTCTGTTCTGTCCAACCCACCTGCACCAGGGGTAGAACCCTCTATGGGGATGTCAGTGTTGGTAAGTCCGCCTTTGGCGGTTACAGATGCAGGGTCACACTCCACAAAATCTGATCCTGTTACTGGGCCAGCAGATCAGAGGGGGAATGCAGTCCTGCAGCCTCAGGCAGTGCCGGCACAGCAAGGCGCAGATCGCCTTGCCCCAAACAGGTGTGGGGCCAGCCGACGCGGTGGCCGTACGCCACCAGGCAATACCACATGGGAACAATCCATGTACGGTATGGCAACCCAACAGGCAGCATCAGTTGAGATGGTGGCTCAAGCAATGGAGAGGGTGGCCACTTCCATTGTCCCCCCTGAAAGGCAGATGGAGCAACTACAGCAGGCAACAGACTCCATTTGCCAATCACACAGGGAGGACATGTTGGCGTCCAACAGGGACAGACGGGCGGCACTGGAGACTCTACACCAATCGATATCAATAGAGTCCCAGGGCCACAGGGAAGCCCTGAGGGTAGAACTCCATCACCTCAGGGAGACTCTTGTTGACCTTGAGGCTTCCACTAACTTGAGGACAGAACAGCAGCTGGAGCTGCTCACACATTCGCTCTCAGCTGAGATGCAGGCAACTCGGGAGGAGATCCGGGCATCACGTCAGGTGGTGCATGGGGATCTACGCACTATAATCCTCCAGAACGAGACCTTCCAACACCCACATGCTTGCTGCCATGGAGGACCATACCAGGGCTTTGCGTGGGCTGCCTCCCATAGCACCACCACCTCCTGTGGCAGCAGCAGAGGGTGATGAGAGCGACAGCAGCAGTTCTCCCATATTGGCATAGCCGTGCAGGCCATGAGCCCATGGAGGTGTTTTTTTTTCTCCCAACATCCACACAGGTGCCTGTTGGTGCGCACCCTGTCCTCGGAACTCCTGGGTGGCCTCACCCCACCCCCCTGCCCCCACATAGCCATTTATGATTTTTGATTTTTGATTTTTGATTTTTGATTTTTGATTTTTGGTTTCTTTTCTACAGTGTGTTGCCTTGTGTGGCTCCCGTGGGCATCCACTGTATTATGGCTGGGCACATGCAGGCTTGTCCTGATTTTGGGTTAGATGCTTGGGTTGGACATACACCCCTCCTGCTTCCCGTTTCCATGGGCTTGCAAAGGGTGTGCCCAAGTGACAGTGACTTACACAGTGACGTTGGACTCCCATGAGCTGTGTGGGCAGTCTGTAGTCAATACTGTGTATACATTCCTAGTGGATATTGTTGTTGTATTGTGCACTGCATGGTGTATTGATATGTGCTTGTGCATCCATGTCTTCCTCCTAATTTGCAGGTTCATTCCTCATGTCTTCACAAGGCCGTCTACTTTGGAGATTGAGTTCATGTTGTAAGCAGAGCACTTACACATTTGCGTGGCAGCAACACTGTACAGTTGGAAGTGGTCGATGTGCTGGCATAATCAGGTTGTAAGACTACCACTACTTTAACTTAGTACTGTTATGTTTATGCTATGTTTGAGGTTGTGTAGCTGCATTATATTGTTGGTAAGTATTTGGTCATGTGTGTTGTTAGTTCTACATTACTGGGAGCATATTGTGTGTGGCCAGTTTCCATTAGGGACACTGTACTTTGTGACACTTGTGTCATGTTTTGGGGATTGCTTTGCTTGCTCTCACATAGCATGACATGCCATGGTGTGTTGGGTGGCGGTGCTGGGGAGGGGTTGGGTGACATGGCACTGTTGTCATGTTGTATTTTGCAAGGGGATAATGAATTTAGCAGCATAGACGTGTGTCTTTTGATGACACAGCATTGGTGGTGTTTGTGTAGGTAGGGATGCACACAATGTAACACTTCCAGGTGACCAATATCAGGCTGGTATGGTTGTGACAGTTGACTGTCCCTTATGTCATCATCATTGATTGTCAGATGGTATGTGCCAGGGCTGTGTGCACTCCACAGGGGTGTGATTTTAAGTGAAGTAATTAGCCACCAGCTGCGTACGGGCTGCCTCACCCCATGCCCTTTCCCCTCCCATGCGCAGCGGGCGTGCGTGTGGTTGGGGATGTGGGGGCACCACCATGTCCATGGGCAGGCCCCGGCGTATTGCAACGTTGTGCAGGACACATGCTGCCACTATGATCCTGCACACTGCTGGGGGAGCGTATAACAGCTGCCCACCAGAATGGTCAAGGGAGCGAAAGCATGACTTGAGCACTCCAAATGCGCGCTCCACTATGCCCCGGGTTGCAATGTGGGCTGTGTTTTATCTTACCTCGGGTGGCGTGGTGGGGTTCCGAATTGGCGTCATCATGTGGGTGCTCAGAGGGTAGGCACTGTCCCCTGGGGAGGTGGTGAAGGGTATCATTAGTGGGGTTGTGACATTACTCAGTATCTGACATGCATGCATGTGCTGTGGCATTTATACCCACCGAGCAGCCATGTATCGCCATGCCGCCCAGCTTCTAGGTCCTGGTTTAGGGTTTACATTCTGTAAATAAAACTGTTGTGGGTGGACCCTGGATAGTTGGCATATACTGAGGTGATGATTCCCTTGGCATCACATACTACCTGGACGTTGATGGAATGCCAGTGCTTGCGGTTTCTTTAGATGGGCTCTGATGCCCTGGGGGGACGTAGAGCCACATGGGTGCAATCAATGGCACCTAGGACTTTGGGGAATTGTGCCACCCCGTAGAAATCCTGGACGACAGCCTGCCTTCCTGCAGGTGTTCTGGGCATGTATATGTGCCTGCGGACTGATGGGAGTGCAGTCATGATGGCCAAGACCTGGTGTAGGCAGCTTGACTGCGTGGCCTTTGACACCCCCCCACTATAGCACTTGTCCGCTGAAATGATCCAGTGCGCAAGAACCGCAGTACATTGAGGACCTTCTCCAGGGGGCTGAGTGCTTGGGAGCACAGGGTGGGTGATGTGAGGTCATCCTCCCACTCACTCACCAGGTCGAGTATTATGTGAGGTGGAAACCTGTACCTCCCATACACCTGGTCATCAGGCATTCCAAAAAGGCTGGTTCTGGGTGTGAAAATTCTGGGCCTGACTATCCTCCTCCTCCTCCTGCGGTATCCCACGACCACTGCTGCTAGGAACGGTATATTCATCCTGGCGTCTGAGCTTGTTTGTTGTTTGCGCGCACTTTTATGCTGTGCGGGTCCACGTACGCCTGCTTCCTGCTGACGTACGTGTTTCCAGATTAGCGTGTCTTTTTTGGCGCACGCATTAGCCCCGTTCGAATCCATGAATACGTGTTTTGAACGTGCGTGTGGGCGTTCCGCGCATTTGCCTCCTGTACTTACCCCATGACGCCCACATTTTCACGCATTGTTCCCCATTCCGCGTGTCACGCCCTCTGTTCCTCCTACTTTTGTTGTGTGCGCCGCGCTATGTGCGATTTCGCTGTGCGCGTAGCGCACGCTGTTTGGAGACGTATGCGCCAGCGTGCGCCATGCAGCATTTTGGCGCACATACTGGAATTTATACGCGCACGGACTTCCATGAATCGCTGTGCACAGGTTTCGCTGCGATTTTCGCACTGGCACTGCGATTCGCACACTTTCGCACGCTTGCGCTGAAAATTTCAGCGCTCATTAATTCCATGAATCGGCCTGTAAATATTAAAAGAGCGAAACAATGCTCTAGGAGGTACAGATAAAAAGGGCTAAGGATTAACCCTTTCCAGTACTCCATGTAAGATGGGGTGTACTGGATCTGTGGTTATTTAACTAAGTAAAGTAAATGGCAACTTTACCCTTTTCCGGGGAGTGTAGTCAGCCTCAGAAATGGAGTTGGTGGGAAGTCAAAAAGACAACCCTGTGTCACTGCACTGAAGGTGCTGTGTAACACACAAAAGAAGGGGGCTACTGAAGTGGTGTATTCCAGAGTCCACAATCACAAAAACAGATGAAATACACATGGCAAAACACAGGTAAGAGTGGGAAAAAGAGGCACACTCTTACCAAGTGAAAAAAATTAACTCTAGAAATCCGCAAAGCTGCTGGGGGACTCACTGGGGTAAGGGAAATTAGCCATATAATGAGAATTCTCCCTAACAGGGACTGTCAGGCAGCTTGTGTAGGCAGCTCTAGTAGGTCGGAGAGTAGGTCTTCTCTTGAATCTCTGAGTCAAGTAGCGAGGTGCTGCATTATTAAGGCACTTGAATGCTAATGAAGCAGCTTTTAGTCTAATGTTGTCGATAGTGGAGAGCCAGTTGGACTGTCTCCTTGCTGCCGAGATAGGTTCTCTTTTAGTCATTCCTAACGCTGCTCTCAGGGCATTATTTCGAAGTATTTGAATTTTCCTTGTGATGTGTTTATTGGACCCGAGGTATAGGGCGTTGCAGTAGTCCAACTTGGACAGCACAAGTGCTCTTGCCAGTGTGGTACAGCTACTTGTTGGAAAGGTTTAGGCGATCTAATCAGCTTACAGGTGTAGGCTATGGATGATGCCATTGCATTCACTTGTTTCGCCAGAGTAAGGCTGGAATCGAGGTAAAAACCTGAGGTTTTTACCACCTTGGCAACCTTAATCGTGTTGCCATCAATATCAAATGAGGTATAATTATGGCCAAGTTTGTTGATGTTGGGTGTGGTCCGCAGGATGATGAGCTCTGTTTTGTCATCATTCAGGCATAGACCATGGAGTGCCATCCATGCCTGGATGACGAGGTATATCCTATTCACCAAAGCCAAATCCGGATTTTACTCCCCTGTAAGTGGGATGAGAATCTGGGTGTCATCTGCATAGTTAGTGTAGCTGACTCCGAGATACTCCAGATCATCAAAGAGGGGCTTGGTAAATATGTTATACATGGTAGGGGAGACTCAGGACCCCCAAGGAACACTGCAAGTAATTGGAATAGGATCTGCTGCTTCTGAGGTGGAGAAGACTCTCATGGGTCTCTCACTTAAGAAAGATTGAATCCAAGCTATAACTTGTTGCGAGAAATGAACTGCTGACTCTAGGTGGTTGCAGAGGACATCATGGTCCACCAGGTCAAATGCTGCTGAGAGATCTAGGAGAAGTAGTAGGGCACATTTTCCCTGGTCTCTCAGCTCGTCGACTGGGTACCAAAAAGTAGGTTTTGCTCCAAGAATTTCTGAATCTGTAGATACGCCACTCTATCTAATATCTTAAAGAGGAATGGTACCGTTGTGATTGGCCTATAATTTGTGGGTATAAGAGGGTCCAGCGTTTGTTTCTTATGGAGTGGGAGGACCCAAGTTCCTTAATGTTACTTGGGATGGTGCATGAGGTGAATGACGCATTGATAAGCTTAGAGATGAAGGGTGATAGGTTCCTTGCAGCGTCTTTTATGATTTGGGCAGGACATTTATCTCCTCGGCAGTTGGATGGTTTAAGCGAGAGTATTATTTTTTCAACCTCTACTATAGAAACTTTAGCGAAGTAGAAGCGATGTGCTGGTTTAGGTGGAGTCGGTAGTTTGCCAGTTTGTGGGGTTGAGGTCGGTATGTTTACTCTTTTCTTGGCAATTTTGACTTGGAGAGTACCAATTTTGTCAGTGAGTGCCTTCTGTATGTCAGAGCACCAGGTCTTATCTTAAACACAGTTATCGGGTACCGGGATAGTGTTCTCCAATTCCTTTAGTATTCCAAAAAGTTCCTTGGTACCTGATCTAGCTTGTAATATCCTATTGTCAAAGCGTTCCTTTTTGGCTCGCCATATTTCAGTTTTGTATTTCGTGGAAATGTTGATGAGGTTAGCTTTGTTTACCTCAGATGGTGCGAGCCTCCAGTTAGATTCACTTTTACGTTTTTCTATTCTTAGCGATTTTAGATATGGAGTAAACCAGGCATTTAGGTGTGCTCTTGGTTTACTATTATTTATTTTTAAGGGGGCAATGGTGTCAAGGGCTTCTGTCATAGCTTTATTCAATGTGTTGACTACGGCAGATGGCTCTAGTGTGTCTGGTAATGAGTTTAAGTTAGGGAGTATCAGCAGTAAGAGTCTGTCAGTAGTTATATTCTTCTTATTCCTGGTTAACATGGGAGGTGCAATGAGGTTATTTTGAGTTGAGTTGATTTTGGCATCTAGGGAGAAATCTATGAGCGAGTGGTCTGTCCATACCTGTGGGCTGATAGTGGTAATGGTAGTGTTAGAGTTATAGTCAACCTCCCAATCGAGTGTTCTACCCTTCTCATGAGTTGGCTGTGTTACTTTTTGGGTGAAGCCTTGCTCCGAGAGGACATAGGCAACGGATGTTCCTTGTCCATCATTAGGATCATTGAAGCCCAAATTCATGTCTCCTAGTAGGAGTGCCTTTGATGCATTTTTTAGGCTATCCGAGAGTATCATGGAGAGGTTCTCCTCGAAAGAGCCAATAGGGCCTGGTGGTCTATATATTAGATATATAGTGATAGATTTGGAGCCTGAAATGGGTAGCTTGGCTATGAGGGATTTGCAAGAGTTGACGGGCAGAGGTGCTGCTATTCTCATTGCTAGACTAGATTTGGCTATGATAGCTATGCCTCCTCCACGGGTATCAACTCTATCTTCTCTGAGGATACTGTAATTAGCTGGCACAGCAAACATCAAGGCAGGGCCTGCTGCCTGATGAAGCCAGGACTCGGTGATGGCTAGGAAGTCGTAATGTTCTGTTTGTATCAGGTCAGCAATTTCTTTGGCGTGGGATACTAGTGACCTTGCATTAATGAGTGCTCCTTTAAGCGGGGGAGCAGGAGTTACTGTTGATATAGTAGGCGGGGCCTTGCTATTGAGGTGAGCTGTTATGGTTGGATGTTTATTATGTTTAGATATTCTGGATTCAACCTGTGGAAGGTACTTGAGTTGATGTAATTCATCATGTTTGTTACTATGATAGACATGTGTGGTGGATTGGTTGGCTGGCAGTTTGGAATAATTCTGATAGTCTTGAACGTAGTTTAGTGTTCCTGTGCGTAAAGTCACACGGGATGTTAGTTCTAGGCGGGTTAGGCGTGTGTTTGAAGTTGATTAGCTTTGCTGGGATACATTCCGCACCTGGGGCCAGATTACAGAAACTTTGCACCGGTGCAAGTGCAAAGTTGCACAGTATTAGCACTAGGGCAAAGTTTGCCCTATTTTTTTTAAAACACTAGGACATACTAGAAAACGATTGCACCATGACAAGTGCAGTTTGGCATGCTATAGGCATCAGGGCAAAAATTACTCTTTGGTAAAAAAAGATACATTTTCACTGCATTATTGCAACAGGGCAAAGTTTGCACTAGTGCTAATACGGAATGGTATTAGCACTAGGGCAAAATTTGCCCTAAAAACGCATCCAAAATGTATCTTTCTTGCGCTAGGGCAATTTTTGCCCAGGTGCTTATACAATGCCAATGTGGAGTTGTCATGGTGCAATGGTTTTCTAATATGTCGTAGGGTTTTTAAAAATAGGGCAAACTTTACTGTAGTGCTTATACTGTGCACCTTTGCCCTTGCACTGGTGCAAAGTTTCTGTAATCTGGCCCCTGGTGTGGTAATTCGAGTATTGCTAGTCATCGTATATGAGGACATATTTTGGAGTGGCAAACTAACTGTGGAGGACAATGTGATCAAAAGAACAGTTAGGTAAAGGGTGGTGGCATACATTATGTTCTAAAGCAATTGGGTACGTCAGATGGTGATTGGTAGAGGTAGTGCCAGGGGGTCCGTTCCGAGCTATAGGCTAAGGCTAGTGCAGCAGGCAGTTGCAATACGTATCAAAGGCAATGGAGCTCAGTAGGCTAGTGCAGCAGGCAGTTGCAATACGTATCAAAGGCAATGGAGCTCAGTAGGCTAGTGCAGCAGGCAGTTGCAATACGTCTCAAAGGCAATGGAGCTCAGTAGGCTAGTGCAGCAGGCAGTTGCAATACGTATCAAAGGCAATGGAGCTCAGTAGGCTAGTGCAGCAGGCAGTTGCAATACGTATCAAAGGCAATGGAGCTCAGTAGGCTAGTGCAGCAGGCAGTTGCAATACGTATCAAAGGCAATGGAGCTCAGTAGGCTAGTTCAGCAGGCAGTTGCAATACGTATCAAAGGCAATGGAGCTCAGTAGGCTAGTGCAGCAGGCAGTTGCAATACATAGCATAGGCAATGGAGCTCAGTAGGCTAGTGCAGCAGGCAGTTGCAATACATATCACAGGGTAAATATGCAAAGGAGCTCAGTAGACTGGTGCAGCAGGCAGTTGCAATACATATCAAAGGCAATGGAGCTCAGTAGGCTAGTGCAGCAGGCAGTTGCAATACGTATCAAAGGCAATGGAGCTCAGTAGGCTAGTGCAGCAGGCAGTTGCAATACACAGCATAGGCAATGGAGCTCAGTAGGCTAGTGCAGCAGGCAGTTGCAATACATATCATAGGGTAAATATGCAAAGGAGCTCAGTAGGCTGGTGTAGCAGGCAGTTGCAATACAAAGCATAGGCAATGGAGCTCAGTAGGCTAGTGCAGCAGGCAGTTGCAATACATATCATAGGGTAAATATGCAAAGGAGCTCAGTAGACTGGTGCAGCAAGCAGTTGCAATACGTATCAAAGGCAATGGAGCTCAGTAGGCTAGTGCAGCAGGCAGTTGCAATACGTATCAAAGGCAATGGAGCTCAGTAGGCTAGTGCAGCAGGCAGTTGCAATACGTATCAAAGGCAATGGAGCTCAGTAGGCTAGTGCAGCAGGCAGTTGCAATACATATAATAGGCAATGGAGCTCAGTAGGCTAGTGCAGCAAGCAGTTGCAATACATATCATAGGGTAAATATGCAAAGGAGCTCAGTAGACTGGTGCAGCAGGCAGTTGCAATACATATCATAGGGTAAATATGCAAAGGAGCTCAGTAGGCTAGTGCAGCAGGCAGTTGCAATACACAGCATAGGCAATGGAGCTCAGTAGGCTAGTGCAGCAGGCAGTTGCAATACATATCATAGGGTAAATATGCAAAGGAGCTCAGTAGACTGGTGCAGCAAGCAGTTGCAATACGTATCAAAGGCAATGGAGCTCAGTAGGCTAGTGCAGCAGGCAGTTGCAATACGTATCAAAGGCAATGGAGCTCAGTAGGCTAGTGCAGCAGGCAGTTGCAATACGTATCAAAGGCAATGGAGCTCAGTAGGCTAGTGCAGCAGGCAGTTGCAATACATAGCATAGGCAATGGAGCTCAGTAGGCTGGTGCAGGAGGGAGTTGCAATGCATAACATAGGCTATTCCTATGTAGTCAAGTACAGGTTGCTCTTAATGGGCTAACATGGCCATTAGGCGAGTAGGCATGTGGGCATTAGGCTAGGAGAGCATGAGCGAGCATGGTTTGCAAGCGGTAGTTTAAGGTATACCACATTGATAATAAAGACACATACTAAGTTATTTGTAAGTCATAGAGCTGATGTGTTTTTGTACTGTAGCTGAAAACAGGCTCAAGTCTGAGGGGTTTGGATTGCACAATTGGTTGTACTCACATGTGTATGAGCGAGGAGTGAACTTGACTGCTTAATGCAGAAAAGGGAAGTCTCAATAATGTTGTGTAGAGCGAAAGGTCCAGGGAGTCGGTCTTGGTATGCCCTGGTACGAACAGCGGCAAACATGGCCTTGTACTGGCCTTTGACATGGCCGGCTTCTTCCGCCTGCCGGCGGATGTTCGTGGATAAGTTGTTCATCGTTGCTTGGCAGTGCGATTTTTAGCAGGATCAGGCAGCAGAAATGTGGATTTGGGCACAAAACAGATTCTCACCCTAACCCCAGGTAGGGGTTAGGGTGAGAATCTCTCACCTAGATGGCGCAGTATTGGTGGTTTGTAGTCGTAGTGCAGTCACATTGCTAGATCTGCCGTTGGAATTAATGATGAGGCAGCAGCGCAGCAGGACAGCAGGGCAGCAGGGCAGCAGGGCAGCTGATGGGGGCACAGCAGGAACACTCCACAGTGAACAGACATTTTGCAGGAAGGGGAGAGTGTAATTATTTCCCACGAGGACAAGGGTTTGCACCCAGAGGCTGAGAGTTTGGATTTCAAGCTCCACACGGAGGAGGGTTTACTGGGGGGCAAACTAGATTTGTAGGACACTAACAGCAATGTTGGTCATGTGGGAAGACGGGACACATTTCACATTTCACACCAATGCAGAAGCAGGGGAGTGATGCAACAGAACTGGCAGGCAGCAGATCCAAGAGGGGGGACAACGTAAACCCCACCACATAGCTCAGAACCACCTGACTATTATGCACAAGATCACACGCAGTATCAGGCACAAGTGCCAGCAATACAACAGACGTAACAGGACTGGACATATATCCACAACTGGTGCATTCCTGCTTGCCGCTTGGTTTCGCTACTTAAGGAGCCCTCCAGCTTCTTTTCCTTTGCAGATGGGGATCTAGGTCACCTGGCCTAAGCCCCGCCCACCTGGTGCCTTCCTGCCTGCCGGTCTTTTTTAACCACTTAGCAAGCCCCACCCAATTGGTGCCTTCCTACTTGCCGCTCTTTTCCACCACTTAGCAAATCCCGCCCACCTGGTGCCTTCCTACTTGCCGTTCTTTTTCACTACTTAGCAAGCCCTGCCCACCTGGTGCCTTCTTGCTTGCTGCTCTGTTTCCCTTCCTAAGGAGCCCTCCAGCCTCTTTTCCTTTGCAGATGGGGAGCAGGTGCAAGTGGATCTAGGTCACCTGGCCTAAACCCCGCCCACATGGTACCTTCCTGCCTGCTGCTCTTTTTCACCACTTAGCAAGCCCCGCCCACCTGGTGCCTTCCTTCACCATCACTGTCTTGTGGCCAATGCTGGATTTGACGTTTATGGACTTCATTCATTCACGGTGCGTCACTCTTTCTCAACTCTCATGCTGGACTTCCTTTGCATCTTGTACTCATGGTGGCCCTGAATCATGCTGTTCCCATCTGTATCTTGTATCCTGGCTTGCAACATTATGTGTTACTACTGACTTCTGCAATTGTATTCGCTCTCCACTCTTGCTTCTCCACTCTTTTTGACTGCTTACTCTCTTTTATGATAGCAACTTCGTCTGTTTCCTCCACCCTCCAATTACTGTTTTTTTCCTCCCCACCACGCCTCCAGCACTATCTAAAATGTCGTCAGGCCTAGTATGATAGTCGCTTGTTTTGTTCCTCCCCTCCCTTTCTGCACCCCTCTCCCTCACCTTTTGTTTTTCTCCGGCTCTACCAGAAATGTCGTCAGGCCTAGTACGGTAGTCGCATGTCTGTTTCCATTTCCTTCCCACTCTCCCCCTCCCTTCCTTATCTTTGTCTTAGCTCTTGCACTATCTGAAATGTCATCAGGCCGAGTACAATAGTTAATTTCACATCCTTACTGTTCATGGCCTGTAAGAATGTGGTTTTATTTTCCCTTGTTCCCTCTCTTGCCTTGAAGCGCTTTGAAACACATTGTGTATAGGCGCTATATTAATAAACAATCATATCATAAAAGGACAGCCCACAGACAGACTTGATGTGTTGCATTCTATCAATAGCACCCGGCCCACAAGAGGAACTGAGGGTTGGAGTGACCATAGGTGACAAATCATTTTCCTTCTTAGTAGATTCAGGGGCAACTCGATCCTGTGTTAAAGATGGAAGGTTGCAATCTCAAGCATTGCCATGAACGCACTAGGATTTTCTGGGGTGACAACTACAGTTCCTTTTACAAACGCTTCACCCATCACCATCGGAGAACACAACATGTTCATGCCATTATTATACTCCCGCAATACACCAGTTAACATATTGGGAAGAGGTGTTATGAGCAAATTGAAAAATGACATTGTCATTTACTGACCAAGGGATAATATGTTCTACACTTGGGGTTCATTATATGAATGCACACAAATTCACAACAACATTTTATGGTCATGAAGCACAAAGAGGTGTACCACTGAACTCAGAAATATTCTTGTATGGGGTACACCATTTGTTAGCATGGCTTCCAAGAATACAAGACAGACTAGTGCGGTTTACCACAGAATTTCCTTTCCATCCAGAAGTACCCATGGACATGGAGGAAGGGCAGATAACTACAATTGAGTTAGAAGGTCAGGACGTTAGGGGTATGCAGAGTTGTGCGCTGTGGCTATAGCCATCAGGGGAGGGCTAATAATCCTGTACCACTGCTGCATGCTTGGCCACCGGACTACATTGCCCAGGAGTGTCTGGCCGGCGTGCATTACCCGGCATTGTCATGGTTGATTGGGCTTTAAGGACCGCCCTGCCTGTGCTGGTTGCTGGTAATTGTAGTTTGGCAGCACGGGCAGAGGCGAGACAGCGAGAGAAGAGGCAAGGATCCTGACATTCACTGTATGCTTTCAGGCAGTCTTGGATGATGAATGTTGAGGTAGCTGCAGGCTGCTCATGGGCCAGGGCAAGTTGGTGAAAGACGCTGGTGTGGATGCTGGTCGCAGCTGTGGCCACAATGGTTTGAGACCACACTGGAGTAGGAAGTGCCTAGGGCGTCCCACGGGGTTCCCGGGTTTCTGTTAAGTACATAAGAATCGCATATGAATGTTTGTGCATGATTACCACATGTGAGGCTACAACACATGGCTTTGTTAATAAGTATGCCCAACTTCTACTAACAAACTGTGCTCAGTAGCAGAACCATTCACAAGAGGCAGGTTGCATCATTTCTTCTTGTGTTCATGGGTCTTGTGTTCATTTCATGCTGCCACCCACGCTTATCCTCCATGAGTTTCAAATCATGTTTATGTTGGTCTGCTTTCCATTACACTTACCAGGAGTTGTGTTTATTTTGCTTGGAGTTTACCATGCTCATCACGTATTCCATGTGCTCAGTCTATAGTTTCATGTGCTAGGTAGGGTGTCCAGAGTGTATGTATGATGGCAGGTTAGGGTACACAGGGTCAAGTGGGTCAGGTTGTGTTCTGGAGACATTCTTGCTGCATATATATAAACAAACGCACAATGAGGAAAAGGGAACCCTCACAATCGTGATAGCCACCATAAAATAATTACATACAAGAATGGTGGAAAAGGTGGAAGGTATTGGATGATGACTGGCTTAGTTATCTGTCTTGTTGGATAATGCATTTAAAATACTAACAGCCATGTACTTTTCGACTTCTGTGTTCTAAGAACTGCGATAAGCCAATGCAAAAAAAATGCCAAAAGGGCAGCAGGAATGAAAACAATAATATGCTTGAATGCTCTAATACACAAGCATATCCACACAGATGACGTCAACATGTATTTGTCCTCAGGACCCTCATAATTACACTAAGCATTGGGAATATTATGATTCCAATAGGGAATGCTGCTATATGACCTGGAGTGTGGATGAACATATCAGACATACAGGCAGCTTGAGGGGGTGACTAAGATATGGATACCCAAAGAGCTTTATGCGTGCGAGGGCAGAAGGGAGAGTGTGGTCGAGGTCTTGACCAGAGAAGGGAATGTTTATGGGAAGATGAATACTTCATCCATAGCTTCTGCCCCTTCCCCAGTGCAATATTGCACAGGTGAGAAACATTGCTCACTAGGACAACCCTACCACCCTTATCTCAAGCAGGTACAGCAGGAGATCGACACAATCTGCTCGAGTAACCAAACTAACGTTGCAGCAATACATGTGCATGCAGTAGACATGAAGCAAATGTGCACTCAACATAAAAAATATTAACATAGCATCCATAAGACATGAATAATACTAACATGAGCAATGTATAAGCTGACTGCAACATGAATGACACCCAAGACGCAAGCCATATATTCTTAGGTTAATTAAGAGCACAACTAGCTGTTGTTAGCCAGGTGCAGGATGATTTTAAGCCAAAAGACTCCATGAAGAATAGCTCAAGAGAAGCCATAACACTTTCACCAATATTAGCTAAAATACTAATAAAAGCAGGGTGAAATAATTCCAAACAAGTTCCCATCACACGTGAGCCATACATGTAGAGCACTGTCTGTTATTAGCAATAAACACAGATAAGACACCTGCCTTACTCCTTACATGTATCCCAAACTTGAGACGCCACACAAGGCCAAATGCAAAGGGATCACCCTGGCTGATGGCCTATGAATGAGGAATGGTGTCTCCTTCAATTAAAAGGAAAGCAGTCCTTGGACCTCTCTCCCCCTACTCTTGACTGGTTCATGTCTTAACAAACTTTTCAGTTGTCCAAGGTTGGTCAGTAGAAAGCCAACCAATCAAAACCCATGATGTTAGGCCGCCCCTTACGTATTATGCCAACCAATAGCTTATTTTAGAGACTAGCAGGTGTACCCGTGCTTTGCACAGTGATTCCCACTGCAGTCCTAGTTGAAATTGCACAGCACCATCACTGTGTCCTTATCTACAGCCTACAGGAAGATAGGAGCCCTGAGTAGGGCCCCTCGAACCCTCTGCACCACCCATGGACTGAGGACACTAACAGATATTCAATATTTGGTTCACAATTAATGACCAATCACATGTCTCAAAACAACAGTAACATAATTTTACTTTAAACAAAGAAAGTTAATTTAATAGTTAGTCAAACAAATAGATAATTATATACAGAGCTCTACGCGTTTCGGGTATTCCCCGTTGTCAGGAGCTGGGATAGGTCATCAATTCAATAAATTCAATCTTCCATTCCTATAAGTAAAACCCAATATATTAGCCAATTGTGTACTCAGAAGCCACATTTCTACAATCTTTGAGAGGTCAAACTTCCATGAAAAAGGATCCCTATTCACCTGGATTCCAGTAGTGGGTAGTAAAAGTGAACTAGAGTGCAATTTACGTCAGGAGGGCAACTCCTCTTCAACTGCTTCAAAACATAATCTTGTGTAATCTGTGGAAAAGCTATGAACAGTTTGGCTAGGAGGAATGCTAAGCAAAATGCACACTGGTCCTATAGAGTTAACTCTAGATTTTAAAAAAAGGGTAGGAATCTTCCCTAAACCTAGTAGGTATAAGGCTATGCCATCCTTTCCACATAGCTTAAGGTTTTGAGGTGATGTGGCTGATCTAAATAGTCACAAAAACTGAAATTGAGGATTGTTCCAAATAAATAGCCTCATGTATAACATGTCAAGTAAAGTGGCAAGGTAACAAGAAAATAAATGAGCTCTTCATACCTTGAGACTAGAGTGGTCAAAATGGTGCCATGGCCCAGTGGCTGCAAGGATCAAGTTCAGACCCTCTGCATTGTCCACAAGGATTTCTGGGGCCTGGGACCTACCTATCTGCAACGCCATCTACCTAAACACTGTCTTTCCCGAGCCATGCGCTCATCTACCTCCAACCTTCTGCAAGTGAGCCGGTTCACCAAGCAGAGATTTGGATGGAGATCTTTATCCTCTGCAGGGACCTCCCTCTTGAATAGCCTCCCCGTTTCCCTCCGTCTTGAGCCGGATCTCCTGAAGATCTGAAAACTCCTTAAGACATTCCTCTTCGCCTCTTCCTTCTCCCTCCCTCTATGCTGCTAACCTCTCTCTCCCCTCTATTCCTCCCTCCCTTCTTTTTCTGCAGAGCCTGCTGACTGGCTGCCTGGTGTACCTCAGAGTCTCACTGGTCCCTGGCACCCTCGCCAGTCCTCTCCCATTTGCCACCAGGCCTTGCACTTGCCTCATTGCCACTGCACCCATGAGAGCGTCATTCTCTCAGAGCTTACCCTAACTCTCTAACAGATGGTGGAGCCATGGGGGAAAGCCAACATGATTAGGGGGTCCACTGTGGTGCGCACGGAAGCAGGGGCGAGGGCCCGGGTGGAGCAGCTGCAAGTGCAGATCTTGGTGGTAGTAGCAATTATTCAAACAACAACTTTGAAAGCCGGAGTGGAAAAGGGTTCCATGTGAAAAGCATTAGAACATGGATCAGTCGGTCCTAAGAGATGGGCAAGCGATGTTCGGAAGGGACAGGCGATGGCCTCAGTTGCCTTTAGCCGATCGAAAGGAGTTGGGGTCAGATACCCAAACCTGAATGGCAGACTTTTCTTTAATTTGTGAAGGGCAGGACACCCTTCAATTGGTTTGCCCCGAGAGAGGGACCTGAGCCTTGGAAAGCTTCAACATTCCAGCGGCGTCTGGTGAGCTCTCACTGATCCTTGAAAAACTGGGCAATTTAAATCTGTGGATCACCCTACCTGCACTGATCTCCTCTCCATGTTTCCCTCCAAGGGTTTGGGACCGGCGTTCTGCCTCGGCCAATGCCTAGCAGATGACTTAGAACTGGTACGGACCACAGGAATCCAACTGTTTAATTAAAGCAAAGCATTGCGAAGCCCATGGTAGGTGTTGACACAATGTGATATCTGCCTAGTGCTTGGAATGTGAAAGTCAAGAAATGTAATAAAGGGAGGCTAAAGGACTCAAAATGGCCAAATGCCTCTTAACATTTATTCACTTACCTGTTGAGGTGGGGGTGGTGAGTCCCATAGGACTGGGCAGGCACATCAGGCAAACAATAACGCAGTTGTCCTAAGGCGAGCTCAGGGGGGAAAGAAACCTCCCGCAGAAGAGCAGAAGCTTGCTTGATCTTGATTTTAGATATGCATTCACACCATGAAGCATGGCCGCACGATCCTTCTGACTTTTTGGGTTTCATGCAAGAGACGTCAGAAAAATGACCACAAGGATAACTGGCTTGTGGTGGCCAAGCATTCATAGAGAAGTCACATTTTGATCCTTGGACGTCGGCACATCCTATCATTGTGAAGCAGAATTCACCAAGCATTGGATTGTTCACCCACTTATAGGGAACGTGAGCTGGGTTTAGACCGTCGTGAGACAGGTTACTTCTAGCCTATGGATGATGTGTTGTTGCCTTAGCAATCGTGCTCAGTACGAGAGGAATCGCAGGTTCAGACATTTGGTGTATGTGGTTGGCTGAGGAACCAATGAGACGAAGCTACCATCTGTGGGATTATGACTGAATGTCTCTAAGTCAAACTAAAGCAGTGCTGTGGAGCCTCGACTGGCAAGGTATAGCTGGTCTCTGGGGCTGTGCAGAGAGTCACTCACCTCATGCCTCCAGTGGACAGAAGGGGGCCACCACCCTCGCCTCTAGTTCACTGCATATTCGTGGGGACACCTTGCTGCGATCTATAGAAAGGTATCCTCTGAGCCAAGATTTGTCAAAAACATTGCTGCGGTGGCGGCGCAAAAGTATCTCTGCCCTGCAGAGCTGCGTAGGACACAGGAAACTCCCACCATCCATGGATGCACTTGTACCAGTGCTGTCATAACGACAGCAGGGCAAAACAGGTGGCAGAACCCGGCCAAGGGTGAAATACCTTATAAGGGACCTCATGGGGTTTTAGGACATCACGCACCTATCCAGGCTGGGCAGCCCTGGTGCGAGACTGGCGAGAGGGCCATCACGCAAGCCCAGATGACTCTCTGCGCCAATAAGACAACACATGTCCAACTGGCTCCACCCCCCAGAAACATTAAAAAAAAACTGGCTTTGTGTGCCAGAAATACAAATCAAAGCAAGATGAAGGTTTTGCGGGATTTGCACATCACAGGGGACATTTTGGTTGGTCAGTGCTATATAATCCCTGCCCAACCTCGTGCACATGGCCAGCATTCTTATTGGCATACTGCACCTACCATCAGCGCTTCCAGGAGCATCTTCATTCTTGAATCCAAGAACCAAAGGACACTAGAACCAAAGGACATGAGAACCCCAAATCTCCAAGAAACAACGGACCTCGAACAGAAGAAAAGCACTTAGCTGATACCCCAGCTCGTGGGACCTTCACCTCTCCGGACAGCAATTTTTTCCCTGCAATGGAACAGACAGGATACATCGAACATTGAAAGGACAAGTTGAACAGGTGCCATAACTGACATCGATATAAGTTATTGAACATTGAGAGACATTTGGATCCACTTCAAGACCTCAGAAGAGAGGGAAGAAGATGACGACAGCAGGACTGGGTCGGTATCCCGAGTGACGGAACTGGTCTAAGCAGCTTCGAGAAGACCTTGCCTTGCATCACTGTAAGACCCAGCCTACAGTGTTACAAAGGAGATTGGGAGTTAGGAGAGTGTTTGGCCACATACCAATAACACTGTTTGTCTCTCTCACAGCCCCATAGGGTGGTACCTTGGAGAAGGGAAAGCAGTCTCGAACCACAGCCCTCTTCCCACCTATCTCAACCGTGTAAGCGCATATTTGAGTGCCATAAATGCTTGGAGTTTGAGGACAGACGCTGGAGGATCCATTGGTGCCCCCGCAAGACCCTGGCAGGTAAGCATTACAGGTGTGGGTGGGCTGGGGAGTGATCTCCTACCTGTCCGGTCAGCCTACCAGACCAGATGGCCTCTCCCACAGCCGGCGTCAGGGGTGGCAATACCTAGCCAGGAGAGGCCTGTATCTTCCTCAAGCCGAGGGCATAGTGGAAGGACCCAGCCTGGGGAGACCCCAGCCATCCTGGCTATGGTAAGCAGGGAAGAGAGTTTGGGCCTTACGTGCAGATGGAGATTTAAGCCCCTGAAGGCTGCAGAAACACCCTCTGAAGCCCCGGCCGCCAGCATGAGCAGAGCCACCCTCTGGGCCTCCCGACCATCTTGTCTTCCAACTGGACCTGATGGTCCGAGTGGCGGCATGTCTGGCTGCATCCAACCTTTGTCTCCGGCCGGGTTATGTAATTACCCCACTGCGTGAGCGCTTAATAGTAGGTGCGAGGTGTCTTCCTGCATTTCCACTGGGTGGCACAGGGTGTGCCCACTTTCTCCACACCCAGACCAGTGCCCCAGGAAGCTGACAACCCAACACCCGAATTTGCCAAAAGAGGCTTAAGCAAGCCCGGCAGCTGAGGCCCGGGCGTGATCTTGGGACCCGCAGGACTGCCAGGTGAGATCTACCAGGTCTCAGGAAGGCAATCAGGGACCCCTGGGTTGGCAGCCAAGAGCACATAACTTTAATTCACTGGCCTCATAAGGCGAGAGCTGAATGAGTCAGGGAGGGTCCCGGTCCTGGCAAAGGCTCTGCCAGGGAGGCTGGGGCATTCCAGGTCTCCACTAGAATGAACTAATCCAGAGCATGCACCCCTCCCACCTGGCAATGGCATTTGTCCCTGCCCCATTGCCCAGTGGCAGTCCTCTTGGGGCAACTCTCTAAGGCATCCCAGCCAGAGTACGGGACAGCCGGAGGTGCCACCCCTACCCTTAGGTGCCAGTCTCTGGAGGATAGCTCAGCGGCAACGTGCTCGCCTTGGAATCAAGATGACACGAAGCAACACAGGTTCGATCCCCGGGTCCGTACTTAGAAACCTCTAGGTATTAAGCGCATTATAAATAACCTATCATATCATATCATATTAGCATCCCATGCGGGGCAGCAGCCCCCTAACCCAGCGGTGGACCTCGTCCTCCCCGCCAGGGACCTGGCCCTATCCAGTGGGTAAAGCTGTAAGGCGTTGAGGCCAGAGCCAGAGCCCCAAATGGTCAGGGCTGCCACCCCTGTCCTTAAGGGGCAATCTTCAATGCATGACAGCAACCCTGAACCAGCACCCGTCCTTGTGCAGCTTGGCAGTGGCCACAGCACTCCCCGTAGGGCAAAGCCCTAACATGGCCCAGCCAGGGCCTGAAAGGATGTGGGTGCCACCGCCCTGCCCAGTGGCGGTCACTGTACACCCATAAGTGGACACAGACTTCTCCGAAGGGCTAATCTTTAATGCCTCAAGGCCAGACCACCAGGGGCCGCCATCTGCTGCAGCCCACTTCCCCCGGCCATGGGCACCGAGCACATATCTGCCAAGTTTCCCCAATTCCATGCAGGTATTAAGACGCCAGGAAAGTCCCAAAATTACAAGTAGGTTCTGGAGTCAACGCAAACCGGACTCGATAACGGAAACAGATAAAGTCCAGCTTTATTAACATCCAAATAAAGCAAGGAAAGCATGTACGCATAAAGGTCTTGCCAGTCTCGACATGCTTATCAAAAACAATAGTTTTTATATTCAATATTCGTCATAACTGACATCATACTGTAATCTTAATTACTAAAACCTATGAGGTACAGAGATTGGTTAATAGTGCTGACTACAAATAAATTCAATGATGGTAACCTTTCTAATTGGGTAATGCTTGTCTGATGGATCCTCCTGAGACCACCTCTAAATTGATAAGCAGAGAAATACAGTATGCAGTAATAAATTTGTGGCAAAAAGGTCGCCTTTGCAAAAAATCGTGGCATTTTGACTGGGTAAAGGTGTACCCCATTATACCATTGAAGGGGAGCGGGAGTTGCAGGGGTGTCCCCCGCTCCCCTTAAATGGTTTAATTGGTCTTGGTTTGCGTGGGTGTCCCCCCGCATCCTTTACATGCATTGCAGCAGCAAATCCACAGCCTTTTTGCTGTGATTTTTTGTTTAAATGGCCATTTTTGCCACGATTTTAACACATGGAACCAAAAATACATCATCTCTAGAATAAGCTATTGATTGTTATAATACGTAATGGGCAGCCTAATATCAGATAATTTGATTAGTTGGTACCTTAGACAACTGGCTTCTCATCAAGACATGAGCCACACAAGAGTATGATATGATACGATAATGTATTTAAATCACGTTCATACACAAGTGTTTCAGAGTGCGACAAGGCAAGGGAGTGGAACAGGGGAGAACAATTCAACGATTTTACTAGGCCCAGTGACATTGAGAACGCACAAGTGCATAGGAAAGGGAAAGGGGAAAAGTGCATGGAAGGGGAGAGTGGAACGTGTGCAGCAGAGGAGAAAAGATAAATAATAATACATAAAAATAAATAGATAATAGAGGCAATAAACAGTGGTAGTGCAGCCAGCAAGTGGCAAGTGCTGTGTTTAAGGCTACAGACTGGGTAAATCTGATAAGTGCAGAAAAAGAAGAACATGGGGGTGTGGTTGACTGTATGGGTACAGATACAAACCCCCTCTGCAAGGGGTGGTCCTGAGGAAGTGCAGGGGGGTGGCAGGGTGAGCAGGTACCTGGGCCCAGGGGACAGAGGGTGGCCAGGTATACAGTGCCAAGAGAGAGCAGATCAGCAGGAGAGAGGGGGAGCGAAGGCAGAAGCAAAGAGGAAGGTCTTGAGGTACTTCTGGAACCGGAGATGGTTCTCCTCAAGTTTTAGAGTGGCAGGGAGGCTGTTCCAGTGGGAGGCCCCAGCCGAAGACAGAGATCTACCCCCAGCTCGTTTCTTTGAAAAACGACTGACCCTGATGGAGTTAGAGGTAGAGGAGCAAAGGGCTCGAGAAGGGAGGTATTTGCGGACGGATAGCTGAAGGTATTTTGGACCCAGGCCCCAGAAAGCCTTGTGGACAATGCAGAGGGTTTTGAATTTAATCCTTGCATCCACTGGTAGCCAATGGAGATATTTCAGAGCTGGAGAGATATGATCCCAGGGCTTGAGGCCAAGGACAAGTCTCGCAGTCCTGTTCTGGATTAGTTGCAGTGGGCGGAGAGTAGAGGCAGGAAGATTTAGAAAGAGGCTGTTACGGTAGTCCAACCTAGAGAGAACCAGAGCTTGGGAGACCATGAGCTTCTGGGGGAAGGAGAGGAAAGGCAGAGTACCTCTGAGGAGGTGCAGTAGGAAGTTTGACCTCAGAGATGCGGGCAGAGAAGGAAAAGATGGAGTCAAATAGGACCATGAGGTTCTTAGCCTCGCAGGTGTGGGTAGGAGGAGGGCTAAGGGAGGCCAGCCAGAGAGTGAGGGGAAAGGATGGTGAAGGTGTGCCAATGAGGAGGATCTCTGTCTTGCTGACATTCAGAAAAGATCATTGGCGGCACACCAATCTTGAATGGCAGTTAGACAATCAGAGATGAGAGAGGGAGAGGAGGCCGCCGAGGGCAGCCTGAAAATGAGTTGAGTGTCTTCACCGTAGCACTAGAAATTTGAGCAGAAAATGCTAATGCAGTGGGCGAGAGTTGCCAAGTATTGGTTGAAAAGCCAGGGCGAGAGGTTAGACCCCTTCGGGAACACCACAGGTAGAGAGGAAGATAGATGCTAGGAAGGACCCGAGTTGAACCTGGGAGGGTCGATCAGAGTGGAACAAAGTCAGCCAGAGCCTGATCAGTGATGCCCAGGTTATCACGGAGACGGTTGAGCAGGATGGTGTGGTTGACAGTGCCAAAGGCAGAAGAGAGATTGAGTAGGATGAGGACAGAGGGAATGTGTGTTTGTTTTTTTGTTTGTTTTATTATTTATAATGCGCATCATACCCGGGGGCATCAGGGCGCAGCAGTTACAAGGATATGCGAAGCTTAGTTACAAAGGAGTAAGGTATAAGATACCTACTTACAGAGCATTAATTACAAGATGGGTATATACAAATGTTGTAGATAATGAAACAGTATGTACAAATATTTACAGATGTTTACAGATAGTACAGGATGGGAAAAGATAAATACAGATATTGCAGGCCGTGTGTAGGAGAGTTGTGGTTACCACAATGGGGTAGCCGGTCGGGAGAAGCGAGGAGGGATGCATTATATACAGGCATAAAATGATGGTTGTTACCGTTAGCAGAAAGTCCTAGCTGATTGCTAAACATTTAATGGTCATTGGATTTCAGCCACAGGATGATGTTAGTTCTGAAATTTTGTTAAGATTGGTCTATTCTCAGTGTAGGAGGCAGGGAGTTCCATAATTTAGCCGCTTTCAACAGGGAAGCTGCTGCCATCAATTGTGGAGAGTTTGAATCTGGGGATGGACAGGCAATCTCTGTTTGCTGATCGGGGTGGTCTCAGGGAGGTCTGTTTGTGGAATCCCCCAGCCAGGTAGATGGGGGCAGCTTTGTTGAGAGATTTGTGGGTGAGTGACAGGGTTGTTATAAGGATTTTGTTGTTAGTTGGGAGCCAATTATTCTCCAATAAGTTTACACATATAAGCCGTAGAAGATGACAGTGAGTTGATCTGTTTGGCAAAGGAGTCGAGATAAAAACCGAGTGTTTTTACCTCATGTTCTACTTTAATGCTATTGCCATAAATTATGAATGAGGAATAGTCAGATCCTAGTTTTTTAAGGTTAGAAGGGGTGCCCACGTTGATGAGTTCGGTTTTATCATCATTCAGGCATAGGCCATGCGTGGCCATTCATGCCTGGATGATGATGTACACTCTATTCACCAAGGCCAAATCCTTGTCATAATCCCATGAGAGTAGGAGGAGGATCTGGGTATCATCTGCATAGTTAGTGTAAGTGATACCGAGATGATCCAGATCATCGAAAAGGGGCTTGGTAAAAATGTTGTACAGAGTGGGCGAGACGCAAGATCTCTGAGGCACTCCTCAGGTGATGGGTATGGGGTCAGCTGCTGCTAGAGGCAAGAAGACCCTCATTGTTCTATCACTTAAGAAGGATTTGATCCATAACCTTCTGGTCGCAAATTCAGACCAGGATAGCGGAGGAGGACATAACGCTAGACGTGCAATCCCCTAAGGCATGTCTATTGGGCTCATATCCGCGAGGCAAAAAAAACAAACCCCTCAATAGGCTCAAGGATTTGATGTACATCCTCGCAAAAAGGCGCATCGCAATGGCCTGGAAGTGCCCCAGGGCCCCTAGACTTGTGACATGGTGGGAAGACCTCCGTAGGTGGTCTGGGGCTGAAACCGGGGCCTGGGAGCTGGCACAGCGACAGCAGAAAACAGGTGACTCGGAAGACCTCTTGCAATGGATAGCCCTCACGACAGCCCTGTTCCGTCCTAAAGAAGTCAGTACCTCAGGTGAGGACCTGGACAGCCCGGGCTCACCCTAACACCAATGACAGACCGCGCAACCCCGGTCCGGGTTCGCATGGGGGGAGGAGGGAATGGGAAGTTATTGTGGATATATAACTGATTGCTATGTTGATGATGCTGGTTGTATAGGTTTCTTTGAAAAATCAATAAATATATTTCAAAACAAAAAAAAAAAAAAGAAGGATTTGATCCATGTGACAGCATTGTTAGAGAAGTGTGCTGCTGTATCAAGGTGGTTGCATAGGATAGTGTGGTTGACCAGGTCGAACGCAGCCGAGAGATCTAGGAGGAGGGGTAGAGCTGGTTTACCATTATCTCCAAACTCATCGACTTGGGTCTTGAGATCGATTAGGGCTGTCTCCATTCCATGTTGGGGACTGAAGCCTGATTGTCTGGCTCCTAATAGGTGGTGTAATTCCAGATACTTATGGATTTGCATATAGGCCACCTTGTCCAGAATTTTTAGGAGGAAGAGCACTGTAGTAATTGGCCTATAATTAGTATGTGTAGATGGATCTAGAGTGTTTTTTTTAGGAGTGGGAGTACCCAAGATTGTTTAAGGTTGGTAGGGATGATGCCAGTAGAGAAGGACGCATTGATAAGCTTAGTTATGAAAGGTGATAGGTCTCAGGCTGCATCCTTGACAAGCTGCGCAGGGCAGAGATCACCCTGACAGTTGGAGGGTTTGAGGGACAGAATAATTCTTTCCACTTCAAGAATAGATACTTTGGAAAAGTTGAATCGGGTGGGTTGGTCATCATTGGTAATCCCAATTATTTGGGTGGGGGTGGGTCATTTAAAGAAGCTTTTTTACTGGATATTTTATTTTGTAAGGTGGATATTTTGTTGGCTAGAGCGTGTTGCATGTCTGAGCACCATTTTTTATCTTTGGTACATATGTCTGGTATTGCTATAGGGTTCTCGATTTCCTTAAGAATGGTAAATAGTTCCTCCATGTTGGACTTGGCTTGGGATATACGCGTGTCGAAGGATATTCGTTTACTTAGGTATATTTCTTTTTTGTAGAGGGAAGACAATTTGGTAAATTTGAGTTTGTTGGCTACTCCCGGTAGTTTTTTCCAAGCAGCCTCGCAGTTTCTTTTTTGTTGCCCTAGGTTTTTTTAAAAAGGTGTAAACCATTTGTTCAAATGGATTTTCGGCTTGCTTGGTCTAAGTTGGAGGGGGGCGATCTGGTCCAAGGAGGAGGTTATCATTTTATTGTACTCCTCGACCAGGCTCTCGGGATCAGTATCGTCTGGGAGCAAGTTAAAGGTGGGGAGTAGTGCCGGGATAAGCCTATCCACAGTGATACTCTTTTTGTTTCTAGTTAGTGTAGGTGGAGCCCTAGGGATGGGTGGAGGTGGGGGTCTGTTGGTTGAGAGCACAAATGACAGTAAGTAATGGTCAGTCCAGGCTAGTGGTGAGATGGAGAGGATGTTGGCCTGACAGTTATGGTCTGCCACCCAGTCAAGTATTCTACCTCTGTTGTGGGTGGATGTTTTGCTTCTGTGGGTGAATCCAAGTTCTGAAAGCGTGTTGGCTGTTGCTAAGGCAGGCTGGTCTGAAAGGTCATTAAAACCCATATTAAGGTCTCCAAGTAGAAGTACCTATGTTGAACTTTTGAGATTACTAGATAGAATAGTGCTGATATCCTCCTCAAATGTCCCCGATGGGCCCGGGGGCGATATATCAGGTGGATATTAAGGGTTTGGGCATTGGTCAGTGGCACTTTAACTGATAATAGTTCACATGATTCGTGGTCAATCGGAGTGGTTAATCCCATGGAGAGGCTGCATTTGCAGATAATAGCAATACCTCCACCTCTGGATTTTAATCTGTCTTGTCTCAGAATAGTGTAGCCGTCAGGGACTGCTAGCATAAGCATAGGACCTGCAGCAGTGTGTAGCCATGTCTCAGTGATGGCAAGGAAGTCTAGGTCATCACTCTGGATCATGTCGGCGATTTCTGTGGCATGTGCTCCTAAGGATCTAGAGTTTATTAAAGCTCCTTTAATAGGAGGGCTCGTAGCAATTGTAGTTGTCGGTTGGGGGGCTCGTAAAGGTTTGGGTTTTCCCGTCTTGGCAGTGCGGTTTTTTGATCTGGGGCTACAGTTGTGCGCTAGGTTCGTACTTGTAGGCGTTGGGCTAGGCAGGGATTTGGGAGCCCTTTTTCCTATGATGGTAGGAAGTGAGCAGGGATTACTTGGTATAGGGCTTTTAGAGTCGTTCATATCTATGAATAGTTTAGTAGTAGTATTATTGGCCAGATAGGAAGGCATCAAGGTGGATAGGTTCCCAACAGTAGGTGCGTGGAGTAGCGTGAGGCAGAGCGTAATGCTCTGTATAAGGAATGTGATGTAGACAGTCTGGCTGGTGGCTGTAGGGAGCATACTAATAGTAGGTGGTATACATTTCTAGGGAGCTCTGTTAGAGTCAAGGTTTGAAAGCAGATCTTCACGGATGTTCAGGAGAGCAGTTTCAGTGCTTCTGGCAGCTCTGAAGCCAGACTGGTGGTCATGGAGACAGCCAACAGAATCAGAATGAAGGTTAAACTGAGAGATGGCCAGCTTTTCTAGGAGTTTTCCCAGAAAAGGAGTAAAGGAGATTGGGCAATAGTTAGCCGGACAAGAAGGATCAGCTGTGGGTCTCTTGAGAAGAGGATGCACAAGGGAGTGCTTCAGAGGGGAGGGGGAGGATCCTGAGGCAAAGGAGTGATTGCATAAATCGGCAAGGGCCAGAGCGAGGGTGTCAATGTGGTCCTTGATGGTTTTAGAGGAACAGGGATGAACCCGTTTTAACAAGGCTTTCATGGATCGGACTTGTCTAGTGACCTCATCAGGGGAGAAAAGAGGAAAGGAAGAGAAGGTGGGTGGTGGGGTGGTTTAAGGAGGTTCAGCAAGCACATATTGAGAGGGAGAGAGGTCCATGGACTGCTTTCCTTCTAATTAAAGAAGATACCATCCCTCATTCCTGGGGTGATCCCTTTATATTTTGCCCTGTGTGGCGTCTCCTGTCTGGGGATATATGTAAGGTCTAAGGGAGGTGTCTTATGTGTGTTCATTGCTAATGAATAGACAGTTTTCTTCATTTATGGGTCACGTGCGATGGGACAGCGTTTTGAATTATTTCACACAGCATTTATTCGTATTTTTGCTAATATTGGTGCAAGTGTTATCATCTAAAAATTATTAAATAGTTGGGGAATAGTATAATATGCAGTAAATTAAATGTTTATATGAATTGTTTGGATTTTTAAGTTTTCATAGAATTTTGCTAATGATTTAGTAGAATTATTGATTTTTGTATATGTGATTGAATTTTAAATGTTCTGCAAATTTAATTTTGTATAAATGTGAAAAGTTTTAATATCTAAATCACAAATAAAAAAAAATGTTATTAATAAAAGCCCAGTATGTTGCCAATCTGTGCAATGTCCCAAGCGTTAGATTCTGTATAAAAAGGTCCATACAATTCTTCTACAATCGAAAACCACTTAGGTCCAAACACCATTTATTGCAAAAGCTTGCAAAATCTACAGCCGACATGTGTTTCGACCAATCGGTCCTTCTCAAGGCAAGTACATCTGTTATTTATAGTCCTCAAGTTTGCCGTATAAATCCTGCGATAGTATGCTTCTAGTTGGAATGCTTTCCTTGATCTAATAATTAATTATCCTGTCCATCACGAGGTCAATCCTCCACATAGAGTGTATTCTCATGTGACACAGTATATGTATATAAGTTTTCCTCAGGTCAAAAAAAATATGTATTCATTTCTTTACAGCCAATATATCTGCGGCATGCCCTGAGTTCATACACTCACAGCTTCCATTTATTGGTACAGATACCTGGAAATTGAAGTCATCGGGGTAGATCCCAAGTAGCATCTACTGGCGCGCACACCGAAAATGTTATGGCTTCTCTTGAGCTATTCTTCATGGAGTCTTTTGGCTTAAAGTCATCTTGAACCTGGCTTACCATGGCTAGTTGTGCTCTTAATTAATAAAAGAATATATTGCTTGCGTTTTGAGAAATATTATATTGTGCTTTGTGAGAAACCCAAAGCTGTCTCCCTGACTAGTCCCCGGGAATATGTCATCCAGGTGGCCAGGACACGGCCATCGCTATTGGATCTAGTTTCTGGAGGGACCAGAGAGGGAGAATCACCTGGATGGGGGTCCTCGGGGAGTGGAAGTGGGACACAGACAGGTTAGACGCAGTATCCCCCTTCTTATAACACCTTTTCGCCATCCTACCCCGTAGGGTACTCAAACACTCTACCCCCCGCGCCCCTTTCCGACACCAACACTTTTGCACACCACGAAAGTCAACGGAGAAATACCAGGGCCATTTACCTGACATGACCCAACACAAGGGTTAGGCAAAGTCAGGCAACTGACCAGAATCACAAGCACCTGAAGGTCCACAGGGATAAAAAAGGTGGAGCACGAGAGCACAAGACGGGCAAGGCAGACCGCCTTACGAGAGAGCTTATTCAGCGCCGCAGTTCAAGAGGAGGAGAAAGACGCCATGAACCGAGAGGGTGACAAGGATAAAAGCGACCTTACCCTTTCTGAGCCAGGCCTGTGCAACCTCAACGTACTGGAGAATGTTTATTCCCATCTTACCGGGGGGCATTTAGGACAATCTAAAACCCAAGCGCATTTTGGTGGGAAGTTTTACTGGCCAGGTATCCATGCTGATATCAAAACATTCATCCAGACATGCAAAATCAGTCAAAAGACCAGCACACACATCCTATTACCTGCCACTCTGAACCCATTGCCAATCATAGAAATCCCAGTTTCAAGAATCAGTATGGACATAATTGGTCCTCTATAGACATCCTGATTAGGCAACAAATATGTCCTTGTGATTGTGGATTATGCGACCAGATATCCTGAGGTCTTCCTGATGCAAAATAATATCACACAGCAGATCCTCAAACATCTTCTACCGTATTTCTCCAGGGTTGGTTTTTCCAAGGAAATACTAACGGACCACGGTTCAAACTTTATGAGTAAGCTTATGGCGGAAGTCAAAAAGCTACTCCACATTACCACCCTACGAACTTCTGTTTAACATCCCCAAACCGATGGCTTGGTAGAAAGATACAATAAAACCCTGAAACTGATTTTACGAAAATTGGTAGACAAGGACGGGAAAGACTGGGATCAAATTATCCTGTGGGCACTATTTTCAGTGAGGAAAACCCGGCAAGCTTCCACAGGGTTCTCTCCCTTTGAACTGCTCTATGGTAGAGAACCCAGAGATGTCCTGGACATGCTCCAGGAAACCTGGAAGAACGAGAGGAGGCCCCCATTCCCATCTTGCAAACGGCCACCACAAATGCGAGAGCATATGAAATTGGTTCGAAACTTGCTTTGCACACATATGGAAATGGCCCAGAGCCACCAAAAATCCACTTATGACAAAAAGTTAATTTAATTTTCCATAGGACAGAAAGTACTGGTCCTCTTACCCACTGCAGAAAACAAACTTGTCTCCAAGTGGCACGGACCTTATGAAATCGTAGAGCGAACCGGAACCTGTACTTATAAAGTAGACCAACCGGACAGAAAACATAAAATCCATTTGTATCACATAAATCACTTGAAAGAGTGTAAAGAGAAACTATTAGCCACCCATGCCAAAGTACTAGCCTGTCTGGTTCCCGAAGAGATAGATAGCTTTGAATGAATCCCTCCTGAGCTATCTATCCATCAACAAAAAGATTTAAAAGACATAGTAGTCTTATTTCCTGACGTAGTCTCAGAAAAACCAGGATGAGTAAAAGGCAAATCTGTTGTTTATATGATTAAATACAAGTAAATAAAAAAAAAAAAAAAAAAAAAAAAGGCACATACCACTATATTAGAACACCTAAAGGTAAAGTGGTTAATTTAAAACTGTTTTGGCTCACAGAAGCCTGTAAGCAGATAGTGATCAAGGAAGTCAACAAAATGTTGAAAGTCAATATTATTGAACCATCTTCAAACCCATGGCCCCCTCCTGTCATGTTGGTCACTAAACCTGACTGTTCCTGGAGATTCTGCATAGACTTCCATCATGTTAATGCCATCTCGGACTTCGATGCATATCCCATGCCTCACATCGACAACCTAATTGATAAACTGGGGCAGCCACCTTTCTATCTACCCTAGATTTAGCTAAAGGGTATTGGGAAGTTCCCATATACGGACCAGATAAGGAAAGAACCGCGTTGTCAATGCCTGTAGGCCTATTTCAATTTAAAGTCTTCCCTTTTGGCTTACAGAGGGCGTCAGCCACTTTCCTATGCCTCATGGATCAAATTTTACAACCCTACTCTGATTTCTGTGAAGCTTACATTGACAACATTGTCATTTATAGTAAAACCTGGGAGGGCCATCTCTTCCATCTTTATACCATCCTGAAAGTCCTCAGAGACGCTGGCCTAACTGCAAATCCAGCTAAGTGCAGATAGTCCCAATCAGCCATAAAATACCTAGGCTTCTTCGTAGGGAATGGGAGTGTACAACCCAAACATGAGAAGATAAAAGCTGTATTAGATACACCGACCCCCAGGTCCAAAAGATATCTTAGAGCTTTTTGCAGGTTAATAGGATATTACTGTAGGTTTATCCCCAACTTTTCGGATAAAACAGCCCAGCTAACAGATAAACTTAAGAATGCTGAACCCCAGAAATTCCATTGGAATGACGAGGATATGATACGCTACAACACCTTGAAACAAAGGGTGCAATTCACACTGAATCGGTTGGTTGTCTCCATGACCATCAGTCTGGCTTCAGAGCAGCCTGAAGCATGGAAACTACTCTCCTGAACATATGTGAAGGTCATCTCTCCAACTTCGATTTCAACACCCCCTGTGTCCTCATCTTACTTGATCTCTCTTCTGCCTTTGACATGGTCAACCATGCCATCCTGCTCAACCATCTCTGTGATAACCTGGGTATCAAAAACACAGGACCTGGCTTGGCTGACCTCTTCCCTCTCTGATCGACCCCCCTAGGTCCAACTTGAGTCCTTCCTCTCCTCTATCTCCATCTCTACCTGTGGTATTCCCCAGGGGTCTAACCTCTCTCCCTGGCTTTGAACCATTACCTGGCACTTCTTGTCCACCTGATTGCCGCTCTCTGCCCCAACGTTCAGTGCTATTCGGACACTCAACACATTTTCAGGCTCACTACCGCCACTTCTTCTCCTTCTCTCATCTCTGTCTGTCTGTCTGCTATCCAGGAGTGGTGTGCCGCCAATGATATCTGCCTTAATGCCAGTAAGACTGACATTCTCCTCACAGGCACACCTGCTCCCTCCTTTCCTGTCACTCTCTGGCCAGCCTCTCTTGGCCCTCCTCATGCTCCCACCTTTGACTACACACTCTTCACTCTTGTTCTCTGCTCACATCTCTGGGGTCTCTAAGAAGTCACACTACCAGCTTCACCTCCTCATAGGCATTCACCCTTTCCTCTCCTTCCCCCAGAAGCTCACAGTCTCCAGAGCTCTGGTTCTCTCTAGGCTGGACTACAGCAACAGCCTCTTTCTAAATCTGCCTGCTTTTACTCTCCGCCCTGTGCAACTCATCCAGAACAAGACAGCAAGACTTGTCCTTGGCCTCAAGCCGAGGGATCGTATCTCTCTAGGACTGATATCTCTGCACTGCAGTGGGTGCGAGGATTACGTTCAAAACCCTCTGCATTGTCCAGAAGGGCTTCTGGGGCCTGGGTCCTCAATACCTTCAACTCACTCTTCCTAAATATCTTCCTTCTCAAGCTCTTTGCTCATTCGCCTCCAACTCCCCCAGGGTCAGTCACTTCTCCAAGAAACAAGTTGGTCGTAGATCGCTTTCTTTGGCTAGGGCCTCCCCCTGGAACAGCCTCCCTGCCTTCCTGAAACTTGAAGAGAATCATCTCCGGTTCCAGAAGCACGTCAAAACCTTCCCTTTTGCTTATGCTGTCTCTCCTCCTCTCCCCTGCTGAACTCCTGTCTGAAACTGAAACTGCACTGGTCACCTGGCTACCCTCTGTTCTCGGGCCCAGGTCCCCTCCCTGCCAGTTGCATACCTGCACTGCCCCCCTGGAAACCCCTGCACTTAGAGACTGTTTTTCTGTATCCCTACAGTCCCCTACCAGCGCAGGACACCTGATGCCTGCACTTACCCTTGCAATTGCCATCAGCTGGCTTTACTTTTTACTTATTGCTTTTATTTATTCTATTTATTTTTACTGTCAATCCCATGTACTGCACGGCTGCCTCCCTCTCCCCCCGCACTTACCCCCTTCCGCTTTCCCCTTTCCCCTGCACTTGCACAATCTCAATGTCACCTGGCCTAGTAAGATCATTATCTCTGTCTTCCCTCTGTTCCCCTTCCCTTGCCTCGTCCCTCCTTGAAACACTTGTGTATAGGCGCGCTATATCATATCATATCATATCATATCGTATCATATCATAACGCGATCCTAAAGGTAGTTGACATTTCTAAAGAGTTCAGCTTACAAACATATGCCTCACTTACAGGGTTAGGATGGATTGGAACACCCCATATTATTCACCAGCCGCAAACTGTTCCCACAGGAAAAAAATTACTCGATGTTGAAACTGGAAGCCCTGGCCATCCGATGGGCCATAATGCATCTTGGATACTACCTCTTACGATGAAAATTCCCACTCATCACAGATCACTCACACCTAGTTTGGATTAGCCAACGCAAAGACTCCAACCCTCGGGTCATGCAATGGTTTCTAGACCTACAACCCTATTGTTTCACTGTGGAACACGGAAAAGGAAAAGACCAGGGAAATGGAGATTTTCTTTCCCAGTTCCCCTGTGACACAAATGTGGCTACATCGCATGGAGGAAGGGTATGTTACAAACCTGAAGGTTTCTCCCTGACTAGTCCCTCGGGATCTGTCATCCAGTTGGCAAGGACACAGCCATCGCTACTGGATCCAGTTTCTGGGGGTGAACCAGTGAGGGAAGATCACTTGGATGGGCGGTCCTTGGGAGTGGAAGTGTGTTAAACGAATCTTCACGGGATCGTGAGTTACCTCTGCTTCCTGTAGACCGTGGAGTTGAGGTTGCCAGCATGTCGATGTATGATGGCCGATGAATGGGTAACGCGAGAAATTAGTCCAATCCCCTCCTGGTGAGTAAACACAGGACGGCACTGAACCAACTCCCAACGCCACGGGTGGCACTTCTCAGAATTTGCGTGACGTCGGGACAGTGTTTCCACTGGCTGAGAAGGCTTGATGAAATCACCGAAGATAACAGGATAGAACTCAGGAACTCCCAGCAGGCAGCAAGGCACAGGTACCGGCAGGACACAAGACAGGCAAAGGGAGGCAACCTGAAGAAGGCAGAGCTGACAGGAATTTCCCACTACTACTAGGAACCCAGAGATAACCTACTCTACCAAAAACCAGGGAAGGACAAGGTATCAGAATGAAGGAACAGAAAGAGTAGGAGGACCAGGAAGCTAGACCGGAATAAGGAAATGAGGCAGGATTGGGCAGCAAAGGATAGAACAGGAAACTGGGGAACTGGACAACAAGAACCAGGACTCCAGCAGCGCATACACAGTAACAACCGCGTTGAGACGCGTCGTCCCTGTGTATGCGGTGCCCTTTTATGGCTCAGGGTCAAAGCGAGGCTTGGAACGCATGTTCCGACACTGCGCATGCGCGGGACGTCGAAACACTGACGATCCGCGCATGCGCAGATCCTCGCAAGATGGCGGCGTCCACGGCGCCCATCCGAACCGCGGGTCGGCGTGAGGAGAGACGCCACTGCGGGTAAAGTCTCCATGAAGGAGGAGACCGCTGCGGCCGTGGACCAGGGACCCCAGGACAAGTAAGTGACGCCCGCGAGCGAGCGCGCGGTGTGACACCATACCCCCTCCCGGACAACCCCGGAGCACCGGGTTTCCAAGGGTAGCGGAGATAGAAGTCCCGAACCAGGCGCGGTGCATGCACGAAGGAGCGCGGTTCCCAAGTACGGTCACAAGCAGGATAACCCTTCCAGCTGACCAGAAGCTGCAGAGCACCTCGCCAAATCCGTGAATCACATATCTCATGTACCTCGAATTCAGGGACCCCCCGAACCAAGACCGGGGCAGGACGGGAACAGGTACGACCCATAACATCGGGCACGTAGGGCTTCAAAAGGGAAACATGAAAAACAAAAGGATGGATCCTCCAAGAGCGGGGCAAAGATAAACGAAAGGCAACAGGTGAAATACGCCCCGTGATGCGAAAGGGACCAAAAAAGCGGGGGGCTAGTTTCACAGGTAAGTTGCGTACTGGTAGATTCTTGGAGGATAGCCAAACCATGTCCCCAACATGAAGAACAGGCTCTGGGCTCCGTCTCCTGTCAGCCTGCTCCTTCATACGTGCTTGTGCCGCTGCCAAGGTACCGGCCGCCAGACGATGTTGATCGCGAATCAGGGACACCAGGGCATCTGCAGATGGAACGGCGCTGGAAGATGTTGGATGACTAGGCAGCAGTCGAGGATGAAGACCGGTAGAGCAATAAAAAGGGCTGAGTCCTGTGGCGGAATGAACAGCGTTGTTGTAAGCTGCTTCCGCGGTGTCCAACCACTCCGACCAGTTGTCTTGGGTAGCATTGGCATAACAACGTAGGTATTGCTCAAGGGTCTGATTGGTACGTTCCGTCTGTCCATTAGTCTGCGGATGATAACCGGAACTCAGGGCTCGCTGGATGTCCAAATGCCGACACAGTTGGCCCCAAAAGGAAGAGATGTATTGAGAGCCTCGGTCAGACAATATCTTCTCCGGAAGACCATGAAGGCGATAAACCTCGTGTAGGAAACATCGTGCCATCTGGGATGCAGTGGGCAGCTTAGGAAAGGGCAAGAAATGAGCTGTTTTGGTGAAACAATCCACCACCACCATTATACACGTGAAGCCACCAGACAGGGGCAGGTCAACGATGAAATCCGTGGCGATGGTATGCCAAGGGTATGGAGGCGTTGGCGAGGGTTTTAGAAGGCCAATGGGTCTCTTGCGAGGAATCTTGGTCTGGGCACATACCGGGCAAGAGTCCACGTATTGCTTTACCATTGTAGCCCATCCAGGCCACCAGTACTGTCGTGCAACCAGTTCTTGTGTTGTACGGACTCCACGGTGACCGCAAACGACGGAATCATGACAATTCTGTAAAACGATTTTCTGGAGTTCCAAGGTGGGAACGTACAGACGATCCTTGAAGAATAATAAGCCATCACGTTCCCTGATGTCAGCACGTTGTAGTATCTGTGTTCTTGAGGGATCCGTTCGTGTGGCCTCAGTCAACTGTTGGAGCTGGGGAGTCACCATCGATAGGAAATGTTTGGACGCTATCAAAGGTTCCGGTTCCTTGACGCTTTCAACGTTGTTTTCCAGAGACCGAGACAAGGCATCAGCCTTAGTGTTCTGGGAACAAGGAATGTACGTGACGGTGAAATCGAACTGTGAAAAGAAGAAGGCCTAACGAGCATGACGGGAGGTTCGGCATTGTAAAGAGCGCAAGAACTGTAGATTACGATGATCCGTGCGAACCACCACCGGGTACCTCCCACCCAGCAAGTGATGTCGCCATTCCTCGAAGGCAGCCTTTATCGCCAGTAATTCTTTTTCTATCACTGCGTAGTTTCTCTCACTCACTGACAACTTCCTCGAGTAATACGCCACCGGGTGCTCTATTCCCGTGACTGTATCTTGCTGTAGTAGGACCGCCCCAATTGCGTAGTCCGAGGCGTCTGTTTCAACCACAAACGGTTTTACATCATCTGGATGTCTAAGAACAGGAGCCGACATGAATGATCTTTTTAATTCCTGGAATGCCTCCTCGGCCTGCGTGTCCCAGAGAAACGGCACCTTGGTACTGGTCAGGTGGGTCAGACTGTTGGCCAGTTGAGAGAAGCGTGGAATGAAACGCCGATAAAAGTTGGCAAAGCCCAAGAACCTTTGAAGTGACTTCACGCCATGTGGCGATTTCCATTCTTGAATAGCTTGCAGTTTTGCGGGATCCATCTGTACTCCTGTGTTGCTGATCACATAACCCAGAAACTCCATGCTCTCCCTATGAAATTGACACTTCTCGATTTTGGCATACAGACCGTTGTGTATCAATCTACGGAGGACTTCCTGTACATGCATCACGTGTGCTGTATGAGTGTCAGAAAAAACCAGAATATCGTCAAGGTAAACCCAGACAGATATTCCGATAAGGTCAGAAAAGACATCGTCCATGAACCGTTGGAAGACTGCTGGGGCGTTGCAGAGGCCAAACGGCATTACCCTGTATTCGAAGTGACCAATAGGTGTTTTGAAGGCCGTCTTCAACTCATCTCCCTTCTTAATTCGCACCAAGTGATAGGCCCCTCTTAGATCCAGCTTGGTGAAGATCTGTGCTGATTTCAGGGATTCGATGATGTCCCGGATGAGCGGTAACGGGTACCTGTCCTTCCTCGTAATCTCGTTTAGTTGACGGTAGTCGATGCAAGGACGCAAAGTGCCCTCTTTCTTCTTGACGAAGAACGCGGGAATCCTGCAGGGGATTTGGACGGCACTATATAGCCCTTGTTGAGGCAATCCGTAATATACTCCTGTAGTATGCCCTTCTCGAAGTGAGTCAACGAATAGATCTTGCCGTGGGGAATGATCGCACCAGGCAGGACGTCAATGGAACAATCAAAGTGCCGATGGGGTGGTAGTGGTATGTCCTCCGGCTTAGAGAACGCCTTGTGGTATCCGGCATATTCATGAGGAACCGATTGAGTGGCACATAAACGAGCGGATACATCAGCAGGATTGAGGGACTCCAAAATTGCAGGAAAGGTTTCGTGAATTACACAGTCACTAGGACAACGTGTCGAAGAGAACACCAAGGAGCGAGCGGTCCAGTCAACCTGGGGATTGTGATACAACAGCCATGGTAAACCCAACACCGCCGGAAATGAAGGAGACTTGATGACGTCCAATGAGATACGTTCGAGATGCCCTTCTACCGAGAGCCACAAGGAATCGGAGTGTTGGCAAACCGGACCAGAAGTCAAAGTAGAGCCATCGATTACCTCAACCACCGTTGGTCGTTCCTTGTTGTGTAAACGGATTCCATTGGTAATTGCGAACGAAGTATCGATGTAGTTGCCAGATGCTCCGCAGTCCAAAAGGGCCCAGGTCTTAACACACTTTCCAAGCCAGGCAATACCGACTTTCAGGATCAACAAGGGTACTGAGTTCATGGGGGGAAGGACGGATTCAGAAGGGCGGCCCGCTGCTGCCTTCGCCTGAAACAACGGGCCTGTTAGTTTTCCTGTTTCTTCAGAGGACGTAATGGACAGGTACCTAGAAAGTGGCCAGAACCACCGCAATACATGCACAAGTTCTTCTGTCGTCTTCTTTTCTTTTCAGTCTCGGATAACGGACCTCTGACGGCACCCAACTGCATGGGTTCTGGAGCTACATCGATAGAAACAGCCGGTCCAGGGTTCTGTGCTGGAGGAATTGGTTGATACCTGTCAGATCTGCGGCGTTCACTCCGTCGTTCGGTTAACCTGTGGTCAATGCGTAAGACTTGTTCCACTAAAGCTGGCAGCGTTTCTGGCTCCGGAATGTGCAGCAATTCGTCTTTGTACTCCTCTCGTAGTCCCCGACGAAACAAGGTTTTTTGAGTGACTTCGGGCCATTGAGAATCAGTTGCTAGTTGTCGAAACCGACTGATGTAGTGGATTATGTCACCTGACCCTTGCTTGATCTCCATTAATTGATTCTGGGCCATGGCTGCCAAATTGGGCGGTTTGAAGACATCCAAAAAGGCTTTCTCGAAAGCAGCGAAATCGGCCAACAGAGGACTGTTGGTAGAGACCAAAGGTGCGGCCCAGGCGAGTGCATTGCCAGTTAGATTTCCAAGGATATACCCGATCTTAGCTTTGTCTTGAGAAAAATGTGTAGACCTGAATTGGAAATGGATCCGACAGTGAGTACAGAACTCAGCCACTCGACGCGGATCACCATCATACTTCATCGGAGTGGTGTAAGCCATGGAGTTCTCAGGCGGTGTGACAGGTTGTGCGGGACTAGCCAAACACCGATCCAATGCCTGTCTGAGAGTGTTGTTTTCCTGGCGAAGAGTGGTCATTTCCAGGCGCATGGCACGCATTTCATCACGTAGTTCCTGCATGTCGTCCATGTCAAGACTGAGGGATAGGCGTCTCAATCTGTTAAACGAATCTTCACGGGATCGTGAGTTACCTCTGCTTCCTGTAGACCGTGGAGTTGAGGTTGCCAGTATGTCGATGTATGATGGCCGATGAATGGGTAACGCGAGAAATTAGTCCAATCCCCTCCTGGTGAGTAAACACAGGACGGCACTGAACCAACTCCCAACGCCACGGGTGGCACTTCTCAGAATTTGCGTGACGTCGGGACAGTGTTTCCACTGGCTGAGAAGGCTTGATGAAATCACCGAAGATAACAGGATAGAACTCAGGAACTCCCAGCAGGCAGCAAGGCACAGGTACCGGCAGGACACAAGACAGGCAAAGGGAGGCAACCTGAAGAAGGCAGAGCTGACAGGAATTTCCCACTACTACTAGGAACCCAGAGATAACCTACTCTACCAAAAACCAGGGAAGGACAAGGTATCAGAATGAAGGAACAGAAAGAGTAGGAGGACCAGGAAGCTAGACCGGAATAAGGAAATGAGGCAGGATTGGGCAGCAAAGGATAGAACAGGAAACTGGGGAACTGGACAACAAGAACCAGGACTCCAGCAGCGCATACACAGTAACAACCGCGTTGAGACGCGTCGTCCCTGTGTATGCGGTGCCCTTTTATGGCTCAGGGTCAAAGCGAGGCTTGGAACGCATGTTCCGACACTGCGCATGCGCGGGACGTCGAAACACTGACGATCCGCGCATGCGCAGATCCTCGCAAGATGGCGGCGTCCACGGCGCCCATCCGAACCGCGGGTCGGCGTGAGGAGAGACGCCACCGCGGGTAAAGTCTCCATGAAGGAGGAGACCGCTGCGGCCGTGGACCAGGGACCCCAGGACAAGTAAGTGACGCCCGCGAGCGAGCGCGCGGTGTGACAAAGTGGGACACTGATGGGTGAGACATGGAATCCCCCTTCTTAATTTCCCCATCCTACCCCGTAGGATACTCAAACACTCTATCCCATCCCCCCTTTTTCCGACACAAACACTTTTGCACACCACGGAACGTGATGGACAAACACCAGGGCCACTTACCTGACATGTCCCGACACAAGGTTCAGGCAAAGTCGGGCAATTGACCAGAATCACACACACCTGATGGCCCTTTTCCTTCCCCACGGGGATAAAAGGTGGAGCAGGAGAGCACAAGACAAACAAATGCAAGGAGCTAATGGTGGCATCAGTAAAGACAGACACAAGTGATCACAGTTCAAGGGTATTTATTAAACTGTAAACGTAGGGTGGAAAAACGCCTAACCTAAACCTAAATTTAAGATGGGAGCAAGCTTCAACCATCAAATGAAAAAGAAGGCATACTTGTGGCATCTTTGTCAAAGTAAAAAGGCCTATACTAAAAATAAAAAATGATTGCCAAATCCTTACAACTAATTACAGAATTGGTGTAGGATAGGGTTTTCAATAAAGGAAAAAGTGTTCACAAATAATAAGTCAGGATGTGATTGCCAGGGGTCTTCCTTCCCCATGTTTTGATCACGGGACAAGGTGGATCTCTTGAGCAAAGCACACACTCAAGCTTTCCCAGTTCGAGTCGACCGTTCAGTAACAGCTATCAGCTTCTTAATAATAATAATAATAATCATTTAGCATTTATATAGCGCTACAAACCCTCAGGTATCTGAGCACTGCTTGTTATTACCCACGGTGTGGTGCTCATTTATCGACCTCAGAAGGATGAAAGGCTGAGTTTGGCCCTGCCGGGATTCAAACCTACGTCAGCAGGCTCGAATCAGATGTCAAAGCGAGAGCTCTACTCGCTGTGCTATCTGACCAGCAATGGTTAAGTCTATTTTCAATAAAAAGTCTCTTGCCTTCGAGGGCCTGATGCTTTCAACAAACAAACACAAAGTTCTGTTCCTCATATACTTTGGGTGAAGGCTTCACCCCTGGGTCCTGCTCTTCTGAGCGCAACCCCCTTTCAAGTCGTATTCAACAAACAGTTCCTTTCTCAATGTACTTTGGGTGATGGCTTTTCACCCCTGGATTTCCCTCTTTTGGGTTCGGACCTCTTTCAAACGTCAGCCTCCCTCCTTCGGGTTCACTACGGCTTTTCTTCCATTCACGAATTCCAATGTCCTTTTAAACAATTCTTCAGGATTTCTCAAAGTTAACTTTGGGGCGATGACTTTCCACCCCGGGATCTCCCTCTTTCGGGCTCAGACCCCTTTCAGACATTAGCCTCCCTGTTTCTGGGTTCACTATGGATTTTCTTACTTTCACGAGTCTTAATATCTTTTCAAACAATTCACTGTGGACATCCCTCCGCCGGGTTCACTCCTGTCAACACAATGCTCATGGGACTTCAGAATTAGTCCCTTCTTGTTAACATCCCTCCACAGGGTTGAAGCTTCTTAGATATTGTATCACAATGTTCATTCGCTAACTTCACCAGGCTCGATTCATCTCCCTCTCCTTCACAATCATCTGTCGGTCAAAGGCTTTCGACGGTAAAGAGGATTTTACAAGAACCATGCATGACCACTTTGACCTCTCTTTGCCCCTTCCCAAGGCTTTCTGGTTACGGTAGTCTCTACCATTGGGTACTCGCCAAGAGTTTCCTACGTGAGCAACCACGTTGTGCCGGATGCCCCTTTTGCTGTGGTTTTCCCCCTCTTTCATCAATAGTTTCTTTAAGCCTTTCAAAGTTCAAATTAGCCATTTGCTACATTTCGTTTAACACAGTTCAGATTCTTATCGGCTGTCCCCTCCACTCACCGGCTGTGATGAACCGCTTGGCTTTCTTCCTCTTTGGAGTCAAGGTTGGTACCTCAGAGATAAGCGTGTCTCTCTGGCTTGGTAATCAGCGGAGGAGGGTCTTGTGTACCGTTGACATCTGCTGCAAGACACGCTGGCTATTGGTCTCTATGTTTCCATACGCAGAGCTTTCACAGGCCTTGGTCAGAAACGGCAAGGTCGCTTCTCTCCTTGTCACCCTTTCTGTATGCCCCATCTTTTGCCTCCTCTTGAATTGTCATGCTGAGTTAGATCTCACATTGTGCGGTCTGCCTTGCCTGTCCTGTGTTCTCGTGCTCCACCTTTTATCCCTGTGGGGAAAAGAAAGGGCCGTCAGGTGTTTGTGATTCTGGTTATTTGCCTGACTTTGCCTGACGCTTGTATTGGGACATGTCAGGTAAACAGCTCTGGTGTTTGTCCATAGTCTTTTGTGTTTTGTTTGAGAGTGTTTGTGTCAGAAAAGGAGGGGCAGTATTTTGGATTATCCTACTTGGTAGGATGGAGAAAAGGTGTTGAATGAAGGGGGATACTGTGTTTCCCCTGCCGGTGTCCCACTCCCCAAGGATCCCCTATCGATATGATCCTCCCTCACTGGTCCACCCCCCGCAACTGGATCCAATAGCAATGGCCGTGTCATGGCCACCTGGATGACAGATCTCCGGGGGACTAGCCAGGGAGACACCCACTGTCAGGTCTCTCACATGTCTTTCCCCTATCTGAAGTGTTTTCTGTTTTCTGGTTGGATTTCCTTTTGTTAAGACTGGCCAAAGAGAACATGGGTTTAAGATGTCCAGGCACTCTTGCATATTCCACTGATCAGTCTTAATAGGTAGAGGTGAAGTGATCTAATCTGACTCTCTACAATAACCTACGAATTAGGTTTCAAAGGCTGTCTTGATTTTCATGGCTTTTGAGTTTTCCCAGTCCCATACTGGATAGTTTTGGGAGTTGTGACGACTTTCCTGTAAGGACCTCTGGGGCAGAAACTATCGGAAGGGGGGTGGAGATTCCTGTAGGAGAGTAAAGAAGATGGTGAAGTCTCGCCCTAGAATAACTTCCTTAGGGAGCCCTGGAATTATTGCTGATGGTATTTTACAAGCTTTGCCCCGGATTTCTATGTGTACTGGTATCTTAGAATAGATTTCCTTATCCCCATGTACACAAGTTAATCAGACTAGGGTTGCATGGTTTAGGTCTTGTGGTGTAACGAAATCGGCCCATATAGTGGTCTGTTTACTACCTAATTCAATTAAGGCTTTTACCTGTTTCCCATTCACCCAAACATTTTCATAGGTGAACTCGGTAGGGGTGTGACATAAGCAGATGCTAAAGGTCTCTAGCTCTTGCTCGGCTGCTTCCCACTCTTCTCCCTTCAAGCACCCTATTTCCATAGGGTTGTCTTTTATATTCTTTGGACAGTGCCTAGCTAGATGTCCGATCTCTCTACAGGAAAAACGGACCAGAGGAGGTGCTTCCTCCCTTCTGCTTTCATCTTTAGGTCTTGGATCAGGTTTCTTGATATTTACTGTTTCTGAAGGCATCCCTTCCTTGACCCCCCCTTGTTTATCTATTCCCTGGGGTGTAGGGCAATGGATGGGTTTATGATCTCTTCGATCTTCCCATCGATAGGCCTGCTGGAAGTATTTAGCTGCACTCGCATTGGTTTTGCGCAGTCCCAATGGACATGACTTGGGTAGGTCGATTTAATTGAAGGACTGATTTTTGCAAAAAGAAATGGGGTAAGGAATTTGTAAATTGTTCTAAGGAAATCATTTCAGTCAGTTCCTCTAGAGTTTTTTTATTTGTCCATAGGGCTACCGTGTTTTTGATCCGTTCGCCCACATCTAGGAGTTTCTCCCAGGTTCAACCTAATAGCTCATAATTTCTACCGATGAACATTGCAGGTTTGCCCTTCTCATTTCAGCAAGCCTTCCTTGATGGGTAGGAAGGAGGCTTCCTGTGCAAGGTTGAGTAGTTGATAAGAAGTTTTGGAGTTCCCCTTTTAACAAAGGGCCCAAATAGCATTTCTTAAAATTTCTCTCCCCACCCAAGTTATTCGGCCAGCCGTTCGAAGTTTAGGAAAACATTTCCCGAATCTTCTCCTTCGAGATATGTTTGAAGTATACCTTTTGATAGTAACGGCCTTGCTTCCTATTCAGTTAGTCTAGTTCGATTTTCCTGGAGTCTGTTTTTGGCTTGTATAATATGGGCTGCCAATTGGGCGATGATATTGGCTGGATCGGCCATTTCCTTCGGGGGTCTAAGGGTTCCCCTTGTGGTGTCTAAATCAGAAAAAACAACAACTCTCAAGCCCTTCAGATAAGGTCTTAAAATCTTCGGAGTAATCTGATTCTGAGTTTGTCAAAGGAGTGGACTGGGATAGATTAGGTTTTAACCAGGATGGTCTCGCCGCCGATGGAGACCGAGTACCTCTGAGGCCCCGAGGGTGAAGGATTCAGAGCACCGGGTCTGATGAAAGAAAAGACTGGTTGTACCCTTAGAATTATTCTGTCCCACGGCTGTATGTTATAATGGGAGAGTGGGAGGGTATCTAGTAAGACTTGAGTCTTAAAGAACAGATCCTGTTGACTAGATGGACCATGAAACTGAGATGACAACACCTCTTTTAAGGTGGATACACGGTCAGAATCTAGGAGATGAACTATTTTATTTTCCCCTTCCGGTGGTACCACAATTATTAGAATGGGTTTCCATTTTTATCAGTTGAATCAAATCTCACTACTGACACCGTATATAATGAACTCATGGTGGCAACAGTAAAGACAGACACAAGGGATCACATTTCAAGGGTGTTTATTAAACTGTAAATGCAGAGTGGAAAAATGCCTAACCTAAATCTAACTCTAAGATGGGAGCAAGCTTCGACCATCAAATGAAAACTAAGGCAGTTCTTGTAGCGTCTTTGTAAAAGTAAAAAGGCCCATACTAAAAAAGAAAACGATTGCCAAATCCTTACAACTAATTACAGAAAGAGTATGGGATAGGTTTTTCAATAAAGGAAACATTTTTCACAAATAATAAGTCAGATGTGATTTCCAGGGGTCTTCCTTCCCCATGTTTTGAGCATGGGACCAGGAGGATCTCCTGAGCACAGCACACACTCGAGCTTTCCCAGCACGAGTCGACAGTTCAGTACCAGCTTTCAGGTTCTTCGATGGTTAAGTCTCTTTTCAATAAAAAATATCTTGCCTTCGAGGACCGATTGTTTTCAATAAACAAACACAAAGTTCTGTTCCACATATACTTTGGGTGAAGGCTTCACCCCTGGATCCCCCTCTTCAGGGCACAAACCCCTTTCAAGTCGTTTTCAATAAATCAAATAAACAGTTCCTTTCTCAATGAACTTTGGGTGATGACTTTCCACCCCTGGATATCCCTTTTTCGGGCTCGGACCGCTTTCAGACGTTAGCCTCCCTACTTCGGGCGCACTACGGTTTTTCTTACTTTACAAGTTTTAATGTCTTTTCAAACAATTCACTGTGGACATCACTCTAACGGGTTAACTCTTATTACCACAATGCTCATGGGACTTCAGACTTTGTCCCTTCTTGTTAGCATCACTCCAACGGGTTCACTCTTGCCAACTTTTGTATGACACTGTTCATTTGCTAACTTCACCATGCAGGATTCATCTCCCTTTCCTTCACAATCATCTGTCAGTCAAAGACTTTCAACGGTACTAAGGATTTTACATGTGCCCTGTATGACCACTTTTACCTCTCATCGCCTCTTCCCAAGGCCTTCTGGTTACGGTAGTCTCTACCATCGGCCTGGTGATCAGCAGATGAGGGTCTTGTATAACGTTGACATCTTCTGCAATACACGCTGGCTATTGCTCTCTGTCTTATTTTTCCATTTGCAGAGGTTTCACAGGCATTGGTCGGAAAGGGCAAGGTCGCTTCTCTCCTTGTCACCCTCTCAGTATGCGCCGTCTTTCGCTTCCTCTTGGACTGTTGTGCTGAGTTAGCTCTCATGTTGTGCGGTCTGCCTTGAGTGAGAAACCTGATGGTGTCTCCCAGGCTAGTCTCTGGTGATCTGTCATCCAGGTGGCCAGGACACGGCCATCGTTATTGGGGAGCCTGGAACAGTGCAAGGGCAATGGGACATGCAGGAGCCTGGTCCCGGTTTCAGAGGGTGACCAGGTGAGCAGTGTGTGTGGAGCAGTCAGTCATCAGGATGGAAGAGGAAGAGAGAAAGCGGAAGCGAAAAGGAAGATCTTGAGTTGCTTCCAGAACCAGAGGAGGTTCTGCTCAAGTTTGAGAGAGGCAGGGAGGCTGTTCCAGAGGGAGGCACCTGCAGAGGAGATAGCTCTGCCCCAACTCTCTGCTTGGAAAAGCATCTGACCCTCAGAGAATTGGAGGTGGATGAGCGGAGAGCTCGAGAAGGAAGATGTTTTGGAAGAGAAAGTTGAAAGTAGAGTGGTTCCAGGATCCAGAAAGCCTTGTGGACAATGCACGGGGTCTTGAAATTGATCCTTGCAGCCACGTGGAGCCAGTGAAGAGATTTGAGAGCTGGAGAGATACGATCCCTGGGCTTGAGGCTAAGGACAAGTCTCACAGTCCTGCTATGGATCAGTTGTAAAGGTCGAACAGTAGAGGCAGGAAGATTTAGAAAGAGGCTGTTGCAATAGTGTTAGGCTGAATTACATGCAGTACCCTTTGGGAACACTACACACAATTAAGAATACAGGTGTAAGCACAGTCTCACCTTTGTTATAAGTCTGTACTACACAGGTTTGTGTTAGCAGTGGCTGAGCAGCCAGACTTATCTCAAGAGGGATGTTAGCAGTACAAGACGTTACACAAAGGACTTGCATTCACAGTAGTTCAAACAAACACCGACTCAAGGTTTCTTAGTAAAACAATATTAATTTATTTACGCAGTCATTTAGAAAACATTCCACTAGCAATAAACAGCTCAATACCACACTATAATACACTCTAGTACCAAACCAATAAGTTTCTGAACAAGTTAGGCTCCCCAGAGGTGAGAGCAAAATGGCACTTCAGTAAGTTTAAATGGGAGTAAAAGACACAAGTTATAAGAATTAAACACAAATACTTTCTTAGGCAGGGCAAATAGTTTCAGTTCACTACAAGAGGCAGTTCAATTCAATAGGCCTGGGCCAAAGTCAATGGATCAGTGTCTTGGATAGGATAGCACAGTTTTGGTAGTAAACAGTTAAGTCTTTGCCAATGTCCTTAGAAGTAGTTTGCACAAAAAAGAGTTATATGCTGGATTAGGAGCGAACAAGACTCCAAGGTTGTGAAAGTTTCACAAACTTTCACCGCAGCAGAGAGAATTTCTGAACCACGTTTGCACTGTAGCTTGGTAATGAAGAAAAGCTGTAGCTGAGGCAATTGTTCCTGGCAGTTCCTGCAGATCTTGCTGTTCCTGGGCCTGTTCCTGGGCCTCAGTCGTGGGGACAAGAGGGAGGATGTCGGGAGGTTCCTGCTCTGCACAGGGTCGGATCCACAAGCTTGGCAAAATCTCGGTTTAAGGTGTGAGTGCCGTAAAGTCCACAAGCTGGTATCCTTCTCACTGGCTATCCGGTTTTCAACAGCACTCTGAAGAGCATTCGACCAGTATGGAGATGGTTTCCAGGTGACTTACGAGTTGGTTGTTCCCACCAGCTCAAGGGCAGAAGTCGTCCTTGAAGGGGCTTCTCTGTCGAGGGAGTTTCAGGATATATAGACCTTCAGCAGGGCTTCACCAGGCAAACAAACAGCCCAGGAGTTGCAGCAGTCGTCTTCCTTCAGCTCGTCTTCGGTTCTTTCATTCCAGTGGTCGACTCTGCCTTCCAAATCCCAGAGACCTGCCTTTTAAACAGTTTTCTCCCATTCATTCCTGCCTAGCTTCCACTTACCCAGCAGGGCGGCTGTCCTTGCCAGACAGTCAACCAGCCAATCATCCCAAAGTGCATTCAGTTCTTCTAGGAGACTAAGCACAGGGAGTTTCGGGCACCTCCCTCAATTCCTGTCCACCCCAGACACTCAGGCGCCAGAGGCAGTCTTCAGTACTGGAGCCCACCAAATACAAACGAACAAAGGGATCAAACCTGGTTTGGCGTGCAGAGACAAACTGTTATAAATAGCGTCTCGAGAACGCTGCGTACCTGTTCGTCCGGCTGGATTCCTTGATGATGAGGCCAGGCTGTCAGATGATCCGCAGAGACGTGAATGATGGCGCGGGGAACCAGCCCAACACCAGCCCGAATAGAACCGGATTGGAGATGAACCAGCTCCCAACGCCACGAGTTGGCTCACCCCTGATTAGCGTGGCGTCAGGACAGTGCAAGCACTGGCAGGGGGAGCCACCGAGTAGAAGTTCAAGGTCCACAGGAGGCAGGTAGATCCCGACTGTAACTGATGAAGAGCTGGAGACCAGAAGGAACACAGAACCTCCAGGAGCAGTGACAAGGCAGCAAGTGGAGCAGGCTGATGGAACGGGATAAGAATAGGAACTGACAAAGCAAAGGGAACTTAGGGCCAGATGGAAACGGGAAGGACTGAGCCGGGCAGGCAGGAAGGAAAGACAGGGACCTGAACAAGGAGGGCCAGTGGGAATGTAGAACCAGGAAGGCAACAGGATGGAGGGAGCGGAAGGAATATTACAGGAGACAGGGGAGCCCCAGGCAGAACAAGGATAGGAGGAAGGTAACAGGAAACCAGAAGGCAACACAAGGGCAGCGAAAACACGATCCGTACAAACCGCGTTGAGACGCGGTGTGGAAAGGATCAGGGCCCCTTAAGTAGGCCCACCAGCACCTGAGAGGCTTGCAACGCAAGCTGTGCCGTCTCCCTGGCATTGGATAACCCATAACGAGGCTTGAGCCGCAGATCTCCCCGCATCGAGCATCCTACGCACTGCGCATGCGCGGAGAGTGGACGCCCGCGCATGCGCGAATCAGTGCGCACAGGAGACCCGGAAGCGCCCGAGACCCAGGACAGCCCCGTACCTCGAAGCCGAAAGCGGGGATACAACCTCCAGGACGGGGAACGCCGTAGCGGGTAAGGAGACCCCAGGACAGGCGGCGTGAAACAAACACTAGAAGGAACTTTCCAAAATGAAACGGCAATTCGATCGGAACCTGTTTTTACAGAAGGGGCTCAGACGCCATCTTGAAAACATGGCTCTGTTGGATTTTAGCTACCGGAGCGTTTAAACGGGTTGCGGTCGGCAAAATCAGGGTAATACTACTGCCACCAGCCATTCTGAGAGGAAAGGGTAGCATTTGAGTGCTACATGAGTTTTCTAGGCATAGGGAATACTAGGTATTCCCTCCAGCACTCTGCTGTAAGGCAGGGTGTGCTGGGTCTAGCAATTTAAAAAGACTAGCAAAGTCAATTTAACTTTACATTCACTGGTAGACAGTAGTCAGTCCCAGAGAAGGTATTTAAACATTGGGAAGTCTGAAAGACATCCCTGTGTCACTGCACTGAGGGTGCCATGTGACACACAAGAAAACAAGATGCCTATGGAGTTGTCTAAAACTCGTAATCAAAGAAACAAAGAAAGAAAACACATTGAAAATGAAAAGGTCAAAGTCCCAAAGTTTTGCAAAGGAGCTGGAGAGGTCTAAGGTAGAGCGGATTAGCACATTTATGATAATTTATTTCCCTAACAAATAGTCCAGCATAGAGAGGGCCAGAGCTCTGGAGACAGTGAGCTTCTGGTGGAAAGTGAGTAAAGGAAGAAAACCTCTGAGGTGGTGCAGCTGATAGTTTAACTTCTACGAGACGTCAGAGATGTGAGGACAGAAGGAAAGGGTGGAGGTCGAAGATGACACCAAGGTTCTTAGCCTCACAGGAAGGAGCAGGACAAGGGCTCAGAGTGGGCAGCCAGAGAGTAAAGGAGGGAGTGGATGTTCGAATGAGGAGGATCTCAGTCTTACTGGCATTAAGGCAGAGATCATTGGTGGCACACCACTCCTGGATTGTGGCCTGAAAGTCTGGTATGAGAGAAGAAGCTGAGGTGGCTGAGGGTACCCTGAAAGAGAGCGACTATCATCCGCATAACATTGAAAATTGGAGCAGAAATTAGCGATGCAGTGTGCAAGAGGTGCCAGGTAGTGGTTGAAGAGCCAGGGGGAGAGGTTAGATCCCTGGGGAACACCACAAGTAGAGAGAGAGATAGAAGAGAAGAAAGACCCCAGTTGGACCTGAGAGGTTCGGTCGGTGAGAAAGAGGTCAACCAGGCCAGGGCCTGATCAGTAATACAAAGCTTATCACGGAGGGGATTGAGCAGGATGGCATGGTTGATTGTGTCAAAAGCAGAGGATAGATTGAGGAGAATAAGGACAGAAGGGAGATTAGAGTCAAGATTGGAGAGCAAGTCTTCCCGGGTGTTCAGAAGAGCAGTTTCCATGCTTCTGCCAGCTCTGAAGCCAGACTGGTGGTCATGGAGGCAACCAACATATTCATTATGTAGCTTAAACTGGGAGATGGCCAGCTTTTCCAAGAGTTTACCCAGGAAAGGAGTGATGGAGATCGGGCGATAGTTAGCCAGAGAGGAATGAGCTGCCGAGGGCTTCTTTAGAAGGGGGTGCACAAGATAGTGCTTAAGGGAGAGGGTAAAGTTCCAGTGACAAAGGAGTGATTGCAGAAATTGACCAAGGCTTGAGCAAGGGTGTAGATGTGGTCCTTGATGATTCTGGATGAGCAGGGGAGAACTTGCTTTGATGAGACTTTCATAGATCAGTCTTGCCTAGAAACATTATCAGGGATGAACATGGGAAAGGAGGAGAAAGGAAGAGGAAATAAAGCCTCAGACGGGCCCAGAGTAGTAGAGGAGGAGAAAGAGGAGGTAGAGGAAGAGAGGGCGGACAGGTTGTCCTGAGTTTTAGTAGTGAAATTAGAGGCCAAGGCCGTGCAGAGGGACTGGGAGGGAACAGGAGAGGTAGAGATTGCAGCAGGATTGGCCAGCTCCTTTCAGATTTTGAAAGGTTTGGCTGAGTTTTTAGATGCTGCAGAGATGCAGGCTTGGATGTAGGCTCTCTTCTTAGAGAGGACAGAGAGTCTGTACTGCCTTTGGAGCAGGCGGAAGGCCAGTTTGTCAGAGGTGCACCCAGTGCCCTCCACTTCCTCTCTGCTGCCTTACACTTGTTACTAAAGGGCGACGAGGTCGGAATCATGCCAAGAGTTGCACTTGGATTTGGGCTTGAAGCGGATCCTCTTGACATGGGCTAGGACATCCATAGTGTTAGAGATAAATAGATGAAGGTTAGAAAGGGCGGTATTGTTGTCTTAGTGAGTACATTTTCTCACCTGTGCAATATTGAACTGGGGGAGGGGCAGACGCTGTGGATGATATATTCATCTGCCTCTTAACATTCATCTCTCTAGTCGAGTCCTCGACCACACTCTCCCTTCTGCCCTCGCACGCATAAGGCTCTTTGGGTGTCCATATCTTAGTCACCCCCTCAAGCTGCCTGTATGTCTGATATCTTCAGCCACACTCCAGGTCATATAGCAGCATTCCCCATTGGAATCACAATATACCCAGTACTCAGTGTAATTATGAGTTTCCTGAGAACAAAAACATTTTGATCGTGGAGGGGCAATAGTACTTTCCATTGCTTGGACATAGGGGACGTCCTCTGTTTGGGTATAAGTGTGTATTTGAACATTCATGTTTATCACTAGTTTCATTGCTACTGCCCTTTTGGCATTATTCTTCATTGGCTTATTGAAATTTTTAGAACACAGAATGTGAATAGTATAAGTACCAATATGGCCACTAGTATATTTAATGAATTATCCAACCAGGCGGGTATCCAGTAGAACAGGTAACTAAGCCAGTCATTATCTGCAATACCTTCCATCCCTTTCACAGTTCCTGTATGCACTTCTTTGAAGGTGGCTATTGCCGCTGTGAGGGTTCCATTTTCCTCATCATGGACAGGTGTACATGTACAGCATGAAAGCCTAATCTTTGCACACACGCCACCCTCAATGTCCGTAATAAGGTTAAGGACATTCCTATTTTAGAGATTCATAATCCTGACTGCTCTCAGCTCTTCCCTTATGGCATTAAAGCCTTTCACAGTGGTATTAACACCTGCAGCAGTCCCCACTGTGTTATTTGCAACCACCTAGCATATGCATGTGCCTGCATACCAGTAGTGAAGAAGGATGTAAAGAACAATTCTGTTTTACTGAGTAATTTAGGTCTGTCTGGTATGGAGTAACACACATCAGCTTTTTTTACCGAAAAATAGTTATCCCTTTTTGTGCATTTAAGGGTAGGGGAACTTTTACCAATCGGCACTTCACTCTGGGGTCACCACCGGGGAAGGTGCATTTATCAATACTAAGAAGCACGTGCCTCCCCAATTTGGAGGGCGTTGCATGTAGGCGCTAGAACCACAGGCCCAGTAATGGTCCATTAATTCCGCTGTGCCTACCTTCGTTCTGGGAAAATAATAGGTGTTTTTGTACCCTTCATTTTCCCCCATCTTTACTGCACCCGTATTTCTTAGGCATAGAGAAGCATTTGGCAAGGGAAGTATGTGTAGTGGACCTGCTTTGTCCTCTACCAACGTTAGCATTGTAGTGTATTCAGCCTGTTCTTTGAGGTACTCCTTGTTTACCTTATGGACAACCACTCGTGGCTGATCCATGAGCCCCTCTGCCTTACAACTGATCAATCCATCGGTCCAACCTTCTGTGGTAAATATTTGTGCTTCTATTTGTAACTGGCCTCTTTCCCAACATCCAGGAATGTATATTCCTGTTTATCAATACATATTAAAAATTGGTGCTCTTCTATTATTATTTCCCTTCTTCTTGGGTCTGATAATATATAACGTATTGCCTCGTGTTGTGTTTCACCATTGCTTATTATTGACACTTCTTTCGTGAAATTATCCACATGTAGGAAATCTCCTTTTGTTACCCAGCGGCTGCAGGCCCTTCTGCCCTGAAATTGCCCTTTTGGCATACATGTTGCAAGATGTGTCAAGCAGTGTGCTATTTGTGTTGGTACTTTGGTAGGTAGGAATATTCTGGAGGCACTCATGGCAAAAGGAATGACGGAACACACAAAACAACACTCATCAGACGTCTCTCTCCCCACCCACATCAAGTGACAGTACCACATATTGTTAGAAACATGGACAAAGTTATCAACATTTTGTCCCATAAAACATTGATCCTCGAGCCTGCTTCTTTTTAGTCATCTTATCTGTATGTTTGCTACAGGAAATCCTTATTGTGTTGTTTCATGTATCATTCTTACAGTGCTTATACTCATTTTTACAGGTCTAACAGTGCTATAAATCCTCATTTATCTTGCTGCAAAAACATATTTTATAAAGACTACAAAATGTAAGAAACATTGCTATTATCATTATTTCTAGGGTATCTACTTTCAACACATTTCTGCGAGTAAACTCTCTTCCAGGCGCTAAGAGAGAATATATTATTCAACATATACATTTTTGTTTCAGGAGAAGTGTTTCTTCTATATCCTTGAAAAAATAAGCATTCACAAGAAAAACCTTGTCAATATTGAGAGAAAATGTTTTTCCAACACTATGTAAGCCTTTAGATTGACTAGTTATATTGTAATGCAGCGGTTCCAAGATCCTAAAAAGTGATAAGTGTTCATAATAAACTCCTTTATAGAGTTTGATGTCACCAAGGTGTGACCAGGCAGACCTTCCTTATTGTCAAACTTATAAAGGAATAGGGGACTCGACCCCCTCTCCCGAACCACAGAAGCCGGATAGATCGACCCTCCCACCGTAGTTGGCACAGGCGCCTGAAATTAATATCACAGGAAACCACGTGGAAGCCAATGGGGGGAAGACGGAGTTAGGGAAAGGGGATGGAATGACAAAGGAAAGGAAGGGGAAACATAAACAAGCAAGTACATAACAATATACTCAATACTCCTATACCTGTACCTGTAAATCCTGAACACCTAGCCTAACCTCCTAGACATGTAATGAACCTGCTACATACCCACAGTCGTGTACCTTGTTAGTGGCCATGTAAGATACCACTTTGCACACCACAAAACATAAGGTTAGCACTTTGAACATAACATAAGACTGAAACAACCTGGGACACATAACTCTTGAAACACAGAAGTTTGCATACAATCAAAATGGCACAAACAAAGGGATGTCCCTTTCATGAAGATACAAAGACTCATGGCCCATTGGGCACAATGAAGCAACAAACAAAGGTTCACAACAATTACTCAAAACACATGCCCTCTTGCTGTGTGGACCCTAAAGAATGAGGATTTCCTTCTATAATCCCAAGGCACTTTTTGTCAGTTCCGAGACTTATAGCGTAGCGCACTCTTTGTCAGTTCTGAGACTCTTGGCGTGTTTCCTCACACACCGCGGGTCGCCATACACATAGCATATTTCCTTACACATAGCGTGTTTCTTCACACACTCTCAGCATAGTTCGTATCATAAATAAACAAGCAGAGTAAATCATGCTGTAACACCAAAACATGAGCAGTGCAATAGTAAACTTAACTGATGGTCCGTATGCCTCACAAGGACATCTGGACCCTGAAGTTCGATGGCCAATATTCTGAAGGAAGCCAATTCACCGCCGCGGCCCCCAACTGTTTCTTCTCCTGCTTAGAAAGGCTGCAAATCACAGTCGCGGTCCGGGGTGAAGCTCCAAAAGTCCTTCGGCGTCCACACGCTCCTGCATGCTCTCGCGTCCTCAGCTGCCGCCGCCCGTGTTGATAATCTGTAATTACCTGCACCGAGGCAGGGGCGGTGGCGAGTCTTAAACAGTATTACTAATGACCAGCTGGCGTGCCACGCGAACTGGAAACTTCACTCATCCCAACGCCTGCTGGGAAATGTAGTTCATCGCCTCTTGGGACATAAGAAGCGCCGTCCTCTTCCCCAAACCAAATTCCTGACACTTGTATCTTTACAGTCGTCTGTGTAAGTGCCCCCACTATGAACGGTCCCTCGAAACAGGGCTTGTGCCAATGTCTTGTACATTTTTTACATAGGACTTTGTCTCCTGGAAAAAGTGCTTGTAGTTTGAGCAGAACATCGGCATCAACTTATTCATTTGCTTCATCAATCTTATTCGAACCCCCCTGCTGCATTCGCACTTGTTGAGACATTAATTTAAGAGATTCCGTCATAGCTGTCAAATAATCATGCATTTAATTCCCTAACACAATAGAAGCACTATCTGCATCAATGTGAGCTTGAGTGGGAGGAGCAAGGGGTGTGTGCAGTTGGTGTCCCGTCACAAGCTCATGTGGAGTCAGGTGATGATCAGAACTGGGCTGATTGCATAATGTAAGTATGCTTAGAGAAAAGCAATAGAGTCAAACGTTTTTCAGTGTCTCTTTTAGTTTGGCAATTCACTCTTTTAGGAAGCCATTGTGGCACTCGCAAATGCGGTCTTCTTGTGGGTGATATGATGATGAAAATGTATGCTTCATACCCAGCAAGATAGTGATGTGCTCAAATACATCATTTAAAAAATCTGTCCCATTGTCAGACCTGAGCACTTTGCAAACTCTGCACCTTGTAAATACCTCATATACGAGGAACTTTGCAGGACATGTGGCATCCGGATGTGTGCATGGATCTGCTGGGATCCATAGGGAAAAGGGACATGCGATTACTAGCATATATGTATAGCCATTAAAAATTTGGTGCATATGTACATAGTCGGTATGCAAATGCTGAAATGCGCCAGTAGGTTGGGGTATTACTCCTCGCACTGGTCACAAAGTGTGTCCAGCTGTAAACCTCTGGCACCTTAAACAATTTACAATTTTCTGCCGAATTCGGGACAAAGTAGTCCTCCAAAATCAGTATTGCAAGACACTCTCTTGATGTGTGTGCTGGGTAATGCAATTGATCAAGTGCTATTGTAAGCAGCCTTAGGGGCATGACTGGTTTCCCAGTGCTGTCCTGCCGCCACATTATTATATCTGTGAGGAACAATGTGCACCCCCTTTTTTTCCATAATTCTTGCCATTCAGGTGGTGCCGTTCCCTGTAGTCTGTTATTTGTGCTATGGGAAGCACCCTAAAACTCTCCTTCATCACCATGTTGCGTGCACGTGTGTATTTGTTTTTTTATTTATTTTTTATTTTTTTATTTTACTTGTAACAATTAGTTATTTACAGAACTTCAATTACAAAAATTCATACAAAAATTCATCATCTTTCCTTATCATCAATTAGCTCTCTTATAGGTTCATTGTTTCCCTACGGCTCTTTCAGATGAGAAGTTTGTTTTCAGCATAAGGCTTTCTCCAAGATGTTGTCGAGAAAGTCTACCACGGCACAAATTGATTTAACATTATTTCCAGCTACCAGCATACACCACAGATGGTCAGTTAGTTGGAGAGTTGTTAGATGTTTAAAGAAAAATGCACGCTGAGTCGCCACCTGGTCACAATCAGAGACTAGATGTTTAAGTGATTCTACTTCGTTTTTACAGAGCCTACATTTATTATTATCTATCTCTTTGTAGTGTCTCAGGTACATTATCTCTTTAGTTTTATATACATTTAGCCGAAATCTTAAAAATTTGTTACGATGGTATCTTGATGGAAATCTTGTTAAGTATTTGGGCAGCTTGTCAAGAGTATTACATGTCAAGCCTAAACTAAGCGAAGATGACATTGCCATTCGATGTTCTTCGTTTTTTATCCAGTACCAGGATCTCAGTTTTCTTTTTGCAATCTGTGGTGTGTTACATACAGTCTCCCAAGAGATGTCCATGACCGCTAGAGATTTCCTAATTTTCGTAGCCCAAATATGTATCATCCCTGAATATTTTGTATCTTCCCTTTGTTTTAAGATCTCATAGGCTGGAGCGACTATTTTTAAGTTCATTTTTCGTAGCAAAACAATGGACTTCCAAAGAATCAGGCCGTGTAAGGGATCAAGGCCTAGTTCATGTCTTATTGCGACAATAGACACACAGCTTGGCAAAGCTAAAACTCCTCTCCAAAATTGCCCTTCCAAAGCTGCCCAAATACGATTATCGATGTTTAGTCCGGCCTCCGCCCCATAGGTCAGAGTAGGGATGACTTTTTGTCGATAGAAGGTTAAGACTGGAATCAGGGTAAATTTGCCAAATTCATTATGTAGGCGTTTTCCTTGTAGGGTGAAAGAAGTCATACGATGCTTCAAATCTAAAATCCACTCTTGTTCTCTGATGGATTCGTTTATTTGTATCCCTAGATATCGTATAGTGTGTACAGTCTCGATCTTTTCTCCAGCTGCATACCAACTGAAATTCTCAGCCAATCTTTTCTCTGCTGGTCCAAAGGACATGATCTTTGATTTCCCAGCATTTATTTCTAAACCGTTTGTCTGCAGATATATAACCAATGCTTGTATTAGACGTTGGAGTCCTATTTTAGTTTGATCAAATAATACAATGTCATCGGCATATGTCGCATAACTAATAGGTTGGTTATTTACTTTTGGTGGAAAACAGCGAATGTTCGCGAATGCCTTTGGTAAATCAGCAATGTATAACTTAAACAGTAGGGCTGCCAAGGGGCAGCCCTGTTTCACTCCTTTGGTGGTTAGAATTTCATTTGTCACGGTGCCTTTGTTATCGATGCGGACTTTTATTGAGGTACCTGTGTGTAGGGCCATAAGTGGATGGAGAATATTTGGAGGGCACGACCATGATGTTAATTTTTCCCATAGATTTGTGCGATTGATTTGGTCAAATGCCTGCCGCATATCTATGAATGCTATGAAGATGCTCCCTTTGTTCTTCAATGATTCAAGTTTAAGTATGTTTAGAATTAAGAGATTAATTTCAGTTCCGACCTCCTTTGTGAAACCTGTTTGTCGCTTATCCAATAAGTTGTTAAGAGATGCCCATTTGGAGAGTTTTTGTTGTAAGCAAGTAGCAACGATTTTCCCTATTATATCCAAGAGGGCAATGGGCGGTAGTTGGCCGGGTTCTCCCTATTGCCTTTCTTGAATATTGGCACTATAATTGCAGTCCTCCATGAGCACGGTATCATCCTAGCTTCTGAAATTAGCTCAAACAGGTCTACAATAAAGTCGGCCCAAAGCTCCTTTTTTTCTTTTAAGAGAACATTTGTTAGCCCATCAGGGCCCGCTGCACGGGAATTCTTCAGTTGTGTTATTTGAGTAATAATTTTTTCTCTAGATTCACATACATCCCATGTGACCGGATTTATCGGTTGTATTGGGATGCTCAAAGTTGAGGTGCTTACAAATACTTTCCTAAAATGTTGTTCCCAGGTAAGCTTTGATATTCCATTGATGAAACCAGAATCTTGAGTGTTGTTGTTATTTAAAATTTTCCAGATGTCTCGTGAGTTCCGCTGAATAATTAGGCCTACCATTGTTTCAGCTCGTTCTTGAACTCTGATTATCTTGAAAGATTTTAACCAGTTTCGGTATTTCGTTTTACAGTTTTGGATTTCCCTTTTTTTCTCAAAAGAATTAATATCTTTCTTGTTAATTTGTCTGATGTTTTTGGTCATTTGTTTCTTTTGCAGATTTACCTGTGCACTATATATATATTTTTTCTGAGTTTGCGAGGTTTTATGAGTTTGTTTTTTTGTAGTGCCAAATTGGATTAACAAAGGTGCATAGTTTATTTTATCGGGAGTTGTTGTTATATCATCCTTAAGGCCATCTCTCAGCTGACAGATGTGATGGTTTTTAATTCGTAGCCTACTCAGCCCCTCATTCACTTCCAGAGGTAAATCATACTGCGCTGATGTTATGCGCTGTTCTAGAATACAGATTAGTTCCAATATACTATGATCACTTACTGCTGTTTTACTTATTGACATTTTTGTAACTTTTGACCAAAAAGGAGCAGAGATCCAAAAGTAATCTAATATTTTTTGGCTTTTATCTTTGTTCCAGGTAAAGTTTGGGGGAATGTCACCTTTAATTGAACCATTGACCATCTTGCAGTTTCTCGATTGCATCGCTTCTAACCATTTATCTCCTCTAGTTGGTATTACAGTTTGTTCAGTCTTATTTTTGGAAGATTTTTCGAGCCATGAGAAGTTAAAGTCTCCACATATTATTATGATGGTCTCCAAATCTGATGTTAAATGGGGATCAATAATTGCCGTTACTGATTTAATAAAACTTGCAGTAGAGATCATGGCTGGGTTCCAATAAAGATTAATAATTAGTAGTTGTGGGGAGGGTATATTTTCCTTCCGTCTCAGCTGTAGTAGAGTTCCAAGTACAAAGAGGTTTGAATGTTTGAATGACCTCCCATCCATAGGCATTATTAACCATTGTGATTAAGCCAGAGAAAGGTCTCCCACGTTGATGTTTTCCTGCTTTATTTAGAATGATGGAATAACCGTCTTTAGATGGAACTTCTCGAAGCCATGCTTCTTGGAGACAAATGGCAAAATTATTTATTAAGGCCTTAGGAAAATCATTGAATAAATGAAGGAATCCTCTGGTGTTCCAAGAGAGGATCCCACATTTTTCTGTATCCGTTTTTGGTGATGGTTATGTTTGTTGATCTTTCTGTGATGTAGCTCGTTTTATGGTTTCATCATAATTTTTCCATGTAGATTTAGTTTCTACTCCACATTCTCGCAATGAGAATTGGTTCCTTAATTTTTCGCGACGACAATCGTTTCTTGATTTTATTTCATCACTTTTCCCATAATTTAACATATTTCTCTCTGAGTGTATTTCAAATCCATAGGCCAGCAATTCATCTTGTGCAGCAAAAAGAGTTTTTTCCACTGCTGATGAATTAATATGTAAGAAAACTTTGTCAGCGGATTCCTCTGAAATGTATTCAACAATTTGAATGTCTTCTGATGTGATTGTACGGAGTGAAGGGATGATATGCAATAGTTTCATAATGTTTCTTCTGTTTAAGTTAACATCTTTATCATCAGACAACACATTTTCCACTCTAATTCTCCAAGAATGATATTTGGAGCTAGATTGACGTCCATCGCTTTCACTTATTCTTAATGAGATTTGTTTATTTCGCTGAGCAGCAGTCATTTTCGGATTGAAATTTTGTGATGATTCAGATACTATTTTTCTGTTTGTAACCTGGTGTGTTCTAGGTTGATTAGGTTCCGAGGAGTTCGTATCAAAGGTAGAAGGAAACATGGTGACCTTTCTATGCCCTTTATCCTCATCACATATAAGTTTCCTAGAGAGTACTTTGCTTGGTCCAATTGGCCGTCTTTTACTCAATGTCTCTGTAGATAAGGTTAAGGAGGAACTGTCAGAGTTAAGTGAGTAAGTTGAGAGGTCACATAGGTCTACTGAGTCCTCATCTTGTGCAGAATTCGAATCTAGACGAGCACGCTTATTTGGATTTTGTTTCTGTATTGACGATGGTTTTGCATCATTCAATTTATTCCGTATCTCCTTTGATTGCACAGTGATGACGTTATCTACAGCAGCCTCTTTTGTAGGTCGTTCGAACAGCGCAAGCTTTTGTGGAGTTACTATATTTCTTACAAACTGTTTTACATTGGTATTACGTTTTTTTGCTTGATTATTTGCTTGCTTTTTTGGAGCCAATCGTACCTTTTTTTCAGACAGTGTTGGTATCTTTAAGCTGTCCACTTGAAATTTTTTTGCTCCACCCTTAAAGATGTCAAACGAATTTATGAGCCTCGATGTAGACGGTAGTGTTTGATTTTCAGTCGCACTGTGAATTTCCAGTGATTGTAATGGTTCTCCGATCTCTATAGCCAAGTGGGTCAGATCTGTTATTTCTGCAGCATCAGAGGAGGTCTGGGTTTCTTGTATTTGTGCCGTTGAGGTTGTTCTTCTGTCTGCAAGTGCCCTACTAGTATTTGTAGGTGGGCAGGTCAGCGGGGCTTCAGTATTTGGTTTAGTTTTGACTGCTTGAGCAGGAATTTCCTGGAGTTGTCTATTATTCCTGTTAGAACTAGGTGACTCCACTTGAGGATTATTCTTTGAGAGATGGGCCGCAGCTGATACAGAGTTTGTAATTTTAGGAGCAGGAGTAGTTTTATTCAGAGTGACAGCTCCACTTAAGTGCTCTGGTAATTGTTCCGTATTTATTGGAATATTGTGCCTTGCCCATTTCATACATTCAAGCGTTGCGGCCATTAAGGTGGAATTATCCACGTGGGTACTTGCTAAAAGATCTCCAAGGCGATATTGCCATTGTGAGGACGTCTCTGCCTCTCTGTCCATTCTTTGCAGCAAGGCATTATTCATATGTTCCATCTTGTCAACTTTTGAGATAAGCTGAGTAATTTGCGTACTCTGCTCTTTTATGGCCTCATTTAGACTCTCGTACAGTTTTACGAACGGAATTAGCGCCAAAGAAGTGGCGGCCAATACATTATTGTGGATTTGAATGCCAGCTGCTACTGACAGGTTGGATTTATTCATTTGATCCTGTGCAGAAGTAGCAGATGTAAGTTTTGGCGCCGTTTCATGTGTTTGTTTGGCCATAGATTCTCGTCTCTTCCTACGTTGCTGTAGAGACTCATTTTCTACCTCATCTTCATTCATTTGGATTAGATTCTCCATCTCAACAGTCTTTACAACATTTTTATCACCAAAGGTTGTGTAATCAATTATTGAACTGTGGTTTGGAAGATTCTGATCAAAAAATCCAAATTTAGAGTGATGGCAGATGTTATTGGGGCTATGTCTGCTTATTATACGATTTACATGCTTAGAGTTGGACTTTTCTCCAAAACTCTGTATCAGTTTTTCTTTGATGGCATTGTAGTCAGCAGTTAGCCTCTCTGTCAGACGTGCCTCTCGTCCTACTGGATCGAGAGCTTTTAATGAGGTCTCTAATGTTGGTATTGGATTTATTTCTATATTAAGCAGATTTGATTGAGGTGTTGTAGAGATTTCATGTGGGTTCCAAGTTTCCACTTCATGTACTTCTCCGCTGCTATTTGCTGTTATAGGTAGACGAGAGTGTAACAGATTAGACTTAGTTAGCGGTTTACAAATCCAGTTTTTGTGGAACCTCGAGAGGCATATGATGACATTAACACATTAGGTTCAGCTTCATGCAGTTTTGCAGTTACTACCATCACGGGCGTCATAGCTCCTTCTTTAGTTTGAGATATATTTTGTACAGCATTTTTGTCTACCTGGCCATTTGGTTGGTTTAGGGGGGACATGGATAAGGTGTTTGCAGACACTTGGATTGACAATAATTCTGAATCCGTTACATCGAAAGGAGACTGGATCGAGGAGGTATTTATCTCGAACACATTATCCTGCGTTCTCAGTTCCGCAACTCGGGTCGTAAAACCAGTAGAAAAAGTCACGGACCGGATTGTAGAGATTTCACATTTATTGCAATTCTCCGCTAATGATGTTTTATCCAGAACATCTACACTTTCGTGTACTTGGGCAAGTTTTGTGTATGCAGCACTTAGAGAGCTCTTTCTTGCTTGTCTCGTTAAACATAGAGCGCAGGGCAGTAAAAGTATTTGTTCACGTGCTGCATTCGGAGTCAATTTCAGTCGACAGTGAGTTAGTAGATTGACATTAATGATGATGTTTTCTGTCAAAGTAAGCAAGGAGCTTACTGTATATAATGGCGTTGTAGGTCCGCCATTTTCAAATTGTGTGATTTGAGACAACGTAGGCACATTTAATGTAAAAGTTCTTACCTCATTTACATCATTGACCCTCGAGGTATTTTCCTCAGCGGTATTTACCAATGCCTGTAAGGGATGATCCGCTCGTTCGGACTGTATTCGAGTTTTCTGTTTTTGGCGTGTTTGGGGGCCCATCATACGGCTTATTTGCGTCCACTGCGTACAACAGCCGTATAACAGCCAATGGGCTTCTTTCCACCGGGCTTACAGCCACAAGGGTGGTAGCCTCCGGGTTTTAAGGTGGCGCCAGGTCACGTGATACAGTCACGTGCTGAGTGACACGCCTCCTCCAGGAAGCGTGTAGCTGGCTCGAAGTCGGGCACACAAACAAACGTTTTCCTTTGAAAGTAAACGCTCACACTGAGCGGGTGGCAGCCTCCGGGTTTTAAGGTGGCGCCAGGTCACGTGATACAGTCACGTGCTGAGTGACACGCCTCCTCCAGGAAGCGTGTAGCTGGCTCGAAGTCGGGCACACAAACAAACGTTTTCCTTTGAAAGTAAACGCTCACACTGAGCGGGTGGCAGCCTCCGGGTTTTAAGGTGGCGCCAGGTCACGTGATACAGTCACGTGCTGAGTGACACGCCTCCTCCAGGAAGCGTGTAGCTGGCTCGAAGTCGGGCACACAAACAAACGTTTTCCTTTGAAAGTAAACGCTCACACTGAGCGGGTGGCAGCCTCCGGGTTTTAAGGTGGCGCCAGGTCACGTGATACAGTCACGTGCTGAGTGACACGCCTCCTCCAGGAAGCGTGTAGCTGGCTCGAAGTCGGGCACACAAACAAACGTTTTCCTTTGAAAGTAAACGCTCATATTTGTTTTGTGTAGTCGCAAAGTCAGATATTTTGGAAAAATATGCTGCTCTTTTTGCTTCAAATTCAGCACCTGTGCACTTCACCACGTTCATGGCCGATGGCTGATGGAAGTTTGAGCCTTTCCACATGCTGCATGTGGCACATGCTGCATGGGTGTGCTGTCTGCACGTATGAAGCCATGACACTTCCAATGTGAAAGTCCTCTGTGCACTGATGACGTCACATAGGTGGCGTCAGAACACACTGTTTCCGCCTCTTCTTCATGCGCTTTGAGTGTGATAATTAGCACTACCAATTCAGCTGCTTGTGCCGAGTATTGCGCTAGCAATCCTGCACTTGACTCTGACTCAAAGCTGTCAATTTCTTTTTCTTTTACTACTACTGTCCCGCTGTGTCTTTCGCCAGCGCTCTGGTCTATTGATGATGGCCCATCAATAAAGAGAATGACCCCCCTCCTGGGGCATTCTCCTTAACATGTGGTATTTCATTGTAGTATTCATTGTAATTAGTGCAATCATGAACGTTATCTCCTTGCTTTACTGGTTCTGCTATAAATCTGGCTGGATATTAATACTTCATAAATACTTAATAACCTGTAACGCTCACCTGATTCCCGCAGAGGCGCCGGTCTTGACTGGGTGAATGCCGTATCTTCAAAGGTGATGTGTAACACACGGTTGGCTCTTTGGGCTGGACCTCTGTGCACTGTATGTCTGACTCGAAGAGTAAGATGTCTGCAGATAGAAAATATGGGATTAATGAACTGGGGTTATTGGGTGCCTCTCTCCTCTTCCCTTTCTCTTCTCCTGTAGAACCCCAAAGGTTAACGCCCTCACCTTAGGTAAGTGAACGCCGAGCTCTCCATCTGCCTCGGGGCAGGGTGCCGTAACCAGTTTCTTCACTGGATAAGGGTGCAGGCCTCTTGACCTCAGAGGACTACTGTCCGTCGTTAACTGCACGAACGGTAAGTTCTGGGCACTTCAAATGTCTTAATAGTCTTTTGTATGATATCTCTTGTTTTGCAGGGTTCCGGCGATGGCGGATGGCGGGCTGATGAGAGTTGAGGATCGAACCTGCATGAGGAATAGAAGCGCCTGGAAGCACATAAGTAAGCGCTTGTAGCCTGCTTCACGATGCGCACTAACTGTCCCTTTTATCTTGCAGGTACAAGTTCAGAGCTTTAGAGAAGCTGAAGGGTACTGGAATACCCACTGGATTCGGCGTGGGAAGGAGTAATGGCACGTGAGTAATAAAGTTGCCCAATGTCTTTAAACGCACCTTCTTTTGTCTTTCAGATGCGGGATGCAGCGCCGAAGGCCTCCGGAGCGTGCGAAGAGCTGGTAAGCTTTTGTCTTTCAGATGCCGGAATGCAGTGCGAAGACCTCCGGAGCATGCAAAGAGTAGGTAAGCCTTTGTCTTCAGATGCCGGAATGCAGCGCGAGGCGTTGGTGACAGCCGATGGACCAGGTAAGAGATGCGCTGCCACTGAAGACCGTAGTGCTAACCTGTTCTTTCTTTGTCTTTACAGGTGCTGCTGAAGACTGGATTCCAGGATGGTAAGCCTTTGTTCCCTTAGGCCCAGGATCAGAAGCAGAAGACACGATGAGCGTTCTGCTGCAGAGAATGCAGAATAACACAAAGCAAGATTCATCCATCGGGTGTGGTTTAAATAGCCTCCTGTAGTGCTTAGGTGTCTCCTTCCACAGCCACGCCTAGGTAAGAAAAGAGTTCCTGCTTTCCAGAAGAGTTCCAGTGTTCTGAACCTAGGGAGTTGCTCCTGCCCCACCCAACAGGAAAAGTAGTCCCAAACAGAAGAGGATCAGGGGTTCAACTGGCAGGTAAGTAAGCAGCATGGTCTGCTGCAGGTAAGTCCACCCAAGCATTATGAGCCCGGCGCTTCCAGCGCTGGGACTGGGCATCTTTATGAGCCTGGTGCCACTGGCGCCAGGACAGGGTCCAAAAGGTCCCAATTGGGACTGGCTGGCACTCGGAACCGGGGTTATGGGTTTGCTTCCAAGGGAGTCGGGCAGGTCCTGGTCTTTTGGAAGCAGAGATCATGACATAACCGGGGGCTCTCTGGGTTGTCAATGTACTTTTCGGCTTCTCAAGTATGGCAAATAGGGCATGCACAACATAAAAAGTAACTGTGCATCCCATAGTTATACTGTCAGAGTTATCAATTGCAAAAGGTGCTACCACCAATACTTTCTCACAGGGATAGTGACCTCTCATGAGTGGGTCTAGAATCACACTGTAGACTGCTAATGGTGTGTGTCGCGTGGTAGTTTTCTGTGCGAGGACAGCCTTCATCACTACTTCATTTGAATGGCAAAATATAAGAATTCTTTGTTGTACTCAGGGATCCCTAACATGGGAGCTGTGCTAATTTTTTGCTTCAATTCATGAAAGATGTCTATCATTTTGCTTGTCGAGGCTATGTCACTGTTCTCTTAATGCACCTCTTTCAGTCCTTTTAAAAGTGGCCTTGCATATGGACTGTAGTCAATAACGCATGCTCTGCAATAATTGCATAGGCCTAGAAATTGCTGCTGTAACCGCTTTACCATCTCTGCCCTGGGTGTGTCTTCATTATGGCTTCTGCTCTTTCAGGTGTCTCCTTTCTTCCTTCTTGTGATATTAACTGGCCTATATATAGCACTTCTTCTGGATAATATTGCATTTTCTCTTTGTCAACGTTGTACCCCTTTTCAGTAAAAACTGTCATCAGCTTTACTGAGTCTCTCCTGCATTCCTTCTCTGTGTTGCTTCACACTAAAATGTCATTTACTTATTGTATCACTGTGCTATCAAGTTGTACGTTTCCCAAGTCCATCTGCAACACTTAGTTAAACGCCAAGGGGGATTCACAATACCCCTAAGGTAACTGAGTATGTTTTAGTTTGATTCTGCGGTAAGTGAACAAGGTCAAATACTGGTATTCTTATGCAAGGGGATGGAAATTAAAGCATTCTTTAAATCAATCATTGTAAAATATTTAGACTTGGATGGGATGTTACATAATATTGTGGCTGGATTCAGAACTAATGCTCAACAATGTTGTTCAAGAGGCGTAAATCCTGGATAAATCTCCATGACCCTCCGGTTGCTTTTTTCACTTGGCACAAAGCTATATCACATAGGGATTTCAAGGCACTAATATCCCTTGCCGCACTAAGGCGGGTATGCAGTCATAAAATTGCGGCAAAAATGTCACCTTTACAAAAAATGGCAGCAATAATGCTGTGGTTTGACCCGGTAAAGGTGTACTCCATTATACCATTTAAGGGGAGCAGAGGTTGCGGGGGTGTCCCCCGTTCCCCTTAAATGGTATGATGGGTCTGGAGGTTGCGGGGGAGTCCCCTGCATCCTTTACATGGATTGCGGCGGCAAAACCACTGCCTTTTTGCTGCGATATTTTGTGTAAACGGCCATTTTTGCAGCGATTTTAAAACATGGAACCCTAAGGCGGCAATCGTGTCATGGACACCGTTGTCAGCTTCTTTTGACATGGGATATTGTCTTACTCCAGTTAAAATAGCTCTCTGCTTCAATTTAATGTTTAACTGCGCTCACTCCATTCAATAAACCAGTGTCATATGGACTGCTGTGATTGGTCCATGTGCCAAATCTTTGTGAAGAAAGGATGGTACCTTTTTTTATTAGTGGCATTCTCTTAGGTATCTTTCTATTTTCAATTTTTAATTTAAACGTAAGATTTATATTAAACATCACTTCGTCATCTGTAAACGATATTTCATCTGTCAAGTCAGACAATTGATGTCCTTCGTCAAGAGCTATCACTTTTCTCCAGTGTGTCCCTTTCTCATCAACTCCATGTAAAATTTGTCTGTCTTCTCTTACTATTACTACTTCTATGTCACGACCCAGAGGGGAATTTTGACATCCCCTCCCAAGCCATGGAAGCCAAATGTGAATGACCCCTCCCATCTTGGTTGGCATGGGTTTCTGATTTTAGAGACAAAGATAACCACGAGGTAGCCAATGGGGGGAAGAGCGATTAGGGAGAGATTGCAGATAGGTAGGGGGATTTTTAGAGAACCGGAAAGAGGGTTAGGGCAACGCAATTGGATAGGATGGGGAAGTTTAGGGAACAAACAATAATCTCTGCAGTCACTCTTAATTGTGACATACTCAATCTCTCCAGAACACAACCTGACCCACTTGAACCTGTACAACCTAACCTGCTATCATGCATACACATGGGACTCCCTGCCTAGCACATGAAACTATAGGCTGAGCATATGGAATACATGATGAGCATGATAAACACCAAGCAACAAAAACATAACTCCTGGTAAGCATAATGGAAAGCAGAACAACAAACATGATTTGAAACTCATGGAGGATAAGCGTGGATGGCAGCATGAAAGTAACACAAGACCCATGAATACAAGAAGAAATGCCTCTTGTGAATTGTTGGGCCCCTGAACACAGTTTGTTAGTACAAGTAGCACATTCCTATTAACACAACCACATGTTGTAGCCTCACACGTGGTAATCAAGCACAAACATTCATATGCACTTCTTATGTACTGAATGATGCCTAGAAGACCCACGGGCGCCCCATACACTTCCCACTCCAGCGTGGTCACAAACCGGTTTGGCTGCACCTGTGACCGACATCATAACCAGTGTCTTTCACTGCTCGCAGCATTCACCGCCGAGCCAGGGCCCAAGAGCAGCCTGCGGCCACCTCAGCATTCTCTGCCATGCCCGTGTCTAAGACTTCATACAGTGACCATCAGGATCCTTGCCTCTTCTCTAACACTCAATGTTGAAGCTCCACCCAAGCCAGCAATCTACAATCCCCAGCAACCAGAATGGGTAGGGGATGTCCTTAAAAGCCCAATCCAGCGTAACCATGCTGCGTAATGCACGCTGGCCCGAGACTCCTAGGCGATGTAGTCCAGGGGCCCAGAATGCGGCAGCGCCAGTGCTTAGTAGCCCTCCCCTGATGGCTACAGCCACAGCGCACAACTATGCATGCCCCAAACATCCTGACATTATAACTAAATTGTAATTATATGCCCTTCCTCCATGTCCATGGGTACTTCTGGTCGGAACAGAAATTCTGTGGTTAACCGCAATAGTCTGTCTTGTATTCTTGGAAGCGATGCTAGCAAAATGTGTTCCCCATAAAGGAACACTTCCGGGTTCAATGGCCCACCCTTTCATTGTGCTTCCTGACCATAAAATGCTTTTATGATTTCTTGTGCATTCACATAATGAACCCCTGGTGTAGAACATATTATCCCCTGGTCAGTAAATTACATTGTTTGTTCAATTACCTCATACAATATCTTCCCAATATGTTAACTAACTAGTGTTTTACGGGAGTATAATAATAACATGAACATGTTGGCCCTCATTCCAAGCTTGGTGGAAGTCATGGCGCTATTAGCGCCATGACTACCACCAATAACGGGACTGTGTCCGGTCCCGTTCAATGGGGATTTACCGGTCCAGTCCGAACTTGGCGGGACCGGTAAGTGCCCATTGTAAAAGCCATTCCCCGTTCCCATTTGTGCCCCCATAGGGCTCAATGGGAAGGGGGAAAGCGCCAATAACAGTACTGCAAATTGTGGTACCGTTATTGGCCCTGATTACCCTTAACGGGTCCCGTCCATAACGCCTGGTAAAACCAGGCATTAAGGAAGGGACCCGCTAAGGGAACTCGGAATAGGGCGCAAAGGGATTACCGGCACCGGTGTCCTTACCGGTGCCCGGTATCCCTTTGCCCCCGCCTCGTAATGAGGCCTGTTGTGTACTCCGATGTTGATGGGTAAAGCGTTTGTAAAAGGAACCATAGTTGTCCCCCCACAAAATCCGTGCGCTTTCATGGCATTGGGAACCTTCCTTTTTAAACCAGGATCTAGTTTCACCCTGTATCTACTAAGAAGGAAAATTATTTCTCACCCATGGTCCCTCCAACCCTCAGTTCCTCTTGTGGGTCTGGTGCAATTGATAGGATTTAACTCATCAGGTCTGTCTGTGGGCTGTCCTGTTGTTGATATATGTCCAGTCCTGTGCCAGAGAAAGGATTCCCTTGCGCTACTTTCACACCCCTACCATTGCTTGTGCAATATGTTCACGTTTCATGGTGTCACTGAATTCTGTTGTGTTAGTGCCTGTGTCTGCATTGGTGTTTCCTGTATCTGCATTGGAGCTTCTTGTGTTTGCATTGGTGAAATTGTGTTTGGAGTAGCATCCCCTGTTGCATCTGTTGTATTGCTGACACTTGTGCCTGATACTGCCCGTGATCTTGGGTATAATATTCATGTAGATCTGCGCTATGTGGTATGGGGTATTTCGTCCCAGTTCTTGGATCCGCTGCTTGCCAGTTTTGTTGCATTCCTACCCTGCTTCTGTATTGGTGCGAATTGTGTCCCATCTTCCCACATGTCTAACATTGTTGTAACTGTCCCCAAAATCTAGGTTGCACACCAGTAAACCCTCCTCCTTGCGGAGCTTGAAATCCGAACCATCTGCCTCTTTTGGGAAATAATTATACTGTCCCCTTCCTGCAAAATGTCTGTTCTCTGTGGAGTGCACCTAATGTGCCCCTTGTGCATTAAAGCCATCCCCTCCACTTGTCAATACTGCTCCTTCCACCCACAATTTTGACAATTTCTTCTGAACTAACCTTGCTTCATCTATCTTCCTCTCCTCCACTTTCTTTTTGTCTTTCTTTTGTTTAAACTGACAATGATGAACAACCGTAAGTTGTATGACTTTGTTCCATTCCCATAATCTTTCTTTGCTGTCTTTGTACTTCCTCAGGAAGTCCCTGGCATATAAAATATGATAATAAATAGTTATGTTATGTACCTCAGTTCTCTAGTTTCTAACAGCAATATCTCCTGAATATCCTAAATATAAGCTGTCTGATCTGTGTACGCTCTCAGTGTATGGGTTGTGATTGCACTCATGTCTGACAGATCTGTGTACTGAATCCTAAGTGGTCTCCATACGTCAGCTCCACAGTTATTAAAAGCTGCTCCATCATGGTTAGTATTCAGTGCCGTCACCCAAGGATATCGTGCCCTCTTCCAAATGGCATTTGATTGCTCTCCTAATATGGCAGCAAGCAGGCGTTTTATGTCATATACTGCTAACGTGATTCCAGCTGTAATTCTCTCTAGTTCATAAATCCATTTCCCCGCCACAGATGTAAGTGATGACAATTTACAAATGATATTATATTTGTCCATTTGTGGCCACGGAATACATTGCAGCAGTCCTCATCTTTTCTCTAATAGGGGAACTCTGTAAACCCAGCACCTTGTCTGAGTGCAGTTGCACCCTTTGTCTGTGTTACCACATCTGTCATACTAATCCTCTTCAGTCTGAGTATATTCCTCAATCTATACACAAACAGGGTTCTGTCTCCTAAACTGTTTGATGGCATCATTGGGCATCTTGGATATTCTATGAGCTCTTTCCTCCTCACCTGTTCTTCCAAATCTAACCATGCTATTTCTTTCCTTATCCCCATGTTTGTGGAAGGGGCTTGTGCGGCCTCCTCCTGTCCACTTTCCTCTCTCTCTTCATCTTCAAACATAGTGTCATCACTGTCATCACCTTCATCATCTTCTCTGTCTTTAAAGTCTTGTCTCCTATATGTTCCACTCAACACCTCCTCCAGTACAATCCTTCCCTCACCTTGCAGAGACTCTCCTATACTCCTCTTTGTGCTACTGACGTCGTCCCTCCTGCTCCTATACAGATTTACAATCCTCCTTTGTATAGCCCCTTCTTCTCTTTCATCTGGAAGCTTATGCTTTTTAAGTCCTCTCTCTTTCTATCTGTTCTTTTTTCCTGTCTTTCTCTGTCTGGGAGTGTACTTCCCCTATTGATATCATTGACTTCTTTTCATTGCCTTCCCCTACTTCTTTCTATATCTCGTTGTCTCTCTCTCTCTGTAGCTCTGTTCCTACATTTGTCTTTCTCTTTCCCTTTCTCCATCTCTTCATCTCGGCCATTCTATCCCTTCTTCTCGTCTCTTCTCCCTTTCTCTGGCTGCCTCTCTCTTCCTTTCTCTATCTCTCGTTCTTCTTCATTCCCTTTGTCTTCTTCCCTCTCCTCTCTTATTCTCTTCTTCTTTCTCCTGCCTTTTTGTAACTTCCTTTTCCCTTTCTTTAAAATCATCCATACCATTTCCATCAAATTTTAGTATTATATATCCTCCTACCCATTCTTTCGGTACAATCTCTGCTGCATCCTTGTTGCTCTGTTTTCCTCTCTCCCTGGACTTCCTCCTCGAGTTGTGTGAATTTTGCCTGTAGAACGCGGCACTCGTCAAATTTTACATGTGTGGACACTCGCCTTTGTTTACCTATTTTTTCTCTGTTTATAATGACTTGACTACTGTATGCGAGGGGCACATATGTGGAGTCGGTATACCCTGCTGCTACCTTTAATGAGCATAATGGATATAATCCCTGTGTTTCTGAGGACGGATCACTGCTGTGGGGAGGAGGAGGAGCCGTGGGTGATATGCCCCCTTCGTCATGCTGATTAGGCATTCATTCTTTCATGGATGGCTCATCTATCTCTTCTCCATACATTTTCCACAGACCCAGAATGGCTAGTCGATTCTGTAATTGTTTTCCCTTACATGCTGCATGTAAAAAGGTGCACATGTGTTGCAGCACTGACATTGAGTAAGTGCCTTCCTGCGGCCAGGGCATATACATGTTGCACCTTCTGAGTGTGGTATTTAAGGATTTTGTCCTTATGCAGGAATAATACTTTACATAGGTGGAAAATGGGAGTGTCTCCCATGATAACACATCACAGTTTTAATTTACCAATACTTACCACATTTTATTTCAAATCTCGTTTACCCTCTTTTACCTCTTTTTCACACACTTCCCCAACAATACCTCTCCTGCACTCAATTTCTTTACGTCTCTCTGTCAGACCATGCTGCCTGTGTCACCCAATGCGTCAGAGCAGCACCACAAATGCCACCTATGCTCCAAACAGCCCCACCTTACTGTCCCTCCAAACGTTCTCAGTTTGTTTGTTTGTTTATTTATTTGTAATGCACGCCAGACCCAAGGTTATCAGGGCACAGAAGAACATAAAGATACATGAATGTTTTCAGCTTGTGGTTACACATGTTACAGAGGAAATGTACAGAGATTTACAGGAGCAATACAATATACGTGATGGATAAATGCGCAAAATGTGGTACATAGTATGGTACAGTTATATATTTACAGAATGTACAAGGCAGAAATACGTCTATAATGAACAATACAGTATCTATGTACATTTGGGATAAGTGGAGAATAAAATGAATCACGATGGGGACGGTCAAGGGATGATTATTGATCTTTATCTCTGAGCCATTTGATGGAATTGTGTCTGAAGTTCAGGTTGGTTTGATCTGCCCTCAAAGAAGGGGGGGGGGGATTTCCATATTTGCGCTGCTTTGACCGGGAAGCTACTTCCACCAGCTTTTGTCAGTTGAACCTAGGCATGACTAAACAATCAGCATTCACAGTCCTGGTGAGTCGGTTGGAGGTTTTTCTATTGATTCTTTCCACAAGGTAGCGGGGTGCAGCGTTGTTCAAAAATGTGTGTGTTAGCGATGCGGTTTTGAGTAGGATTTTGTCACTAGTAGACAGCCATTTGTTTTGTCTTCTAGCCTCTGAGATATGCTCTCTCCTGGTAATACACTAAGCCGTTCTCATTGCATTGTTCTGAAGGATTTGAATCCTGTTAACAGTATGCTTGTTGGCGCCTAAATAGCGGGAATTGCAATAATCCAGTTTGGATAGGATTAGTGCACGGACCATTGTTTTACAACTCACCTTGTAGAGGAAGGGTTTGCCGGCTCTAATCAGCTTGCATGTACATGCAGAAGCTGAGCCCATAGTGTTGACCTGTTTTGCAAATGTGAATGTGGAGTCAAGGTAGAAGCCTAGCATTTATATCTCTTTAGTCACTTTGATGATTTTACCATCAATGTTATAAGAGGTATATTTGTGACCAAGTTAGTTGAGGCTAGATGTAGTACCCAGATTAAGGAGCTCAGTATTATCATCATTCAGGCATAGTCTGTGGGCAGCCATCTGTGCCTGAATGATGAGGTAGATTTAATTTACCAAGGCCATATCCTTGTCGTAATCCCTGGTAAGCGGTATGAGGATCTGTGTGTCATCTGCATAGTTAGTGTAGGTGACACCCAGAAGGTTTAGATCATCGAATAAAGGCTTGGTAAATATATTATACAATGTGGGTGAGCCACAGGACCCCTGTGGCACACCACATGTAATGGGAATAGGGTCTGCCGCTGCTGATGGTGAAAAAACCCTCATAGTCCGATTGCTCAAAAAGGATTAGATCCAAGTTATGGTATTCTGAGAGAAATGGGCAGCTGGGTCAAGGTGATTACATGAGATTTTATGGTCTACCAAACCAAAGGCCGCTGAGAGGTCCAAGAGAAGTAGCAAAGCTGTGATTCTTCTGCCCTTAAGTACGTTGATTTGGGTTTTGAGATCAATTAATGCAGTTTCAGTGCCATGTTGGGGCCTTAAACCAGACTGACAGATTCCCAAGAGCTGATTGGACTACAAATACTCCTGTATCTGGAGGTATGCCACTCGGTCAAGAATTTTGAGTAGGAAAGGCACTGTCATAATGGGTCTGTTGGTGGTGGGGATAGATGGATTGAGGGATTGTTTTTGAGTAGGGGGAGGACCCAAGATTCCTTTAAGTTGTTGGGGATGGTGCCAGAATAGAAGGATGCATTGTAAAGCTTTGTTATAAAAGGTACGAGCTCTCTCACAGCCCCTTTGATGATTTGGGCTGCTAGGCACATGTGTTAGGCAGAATCACATGCAGTACTCTTTGGGAACACTACCTACAATTAAGACTACAAGTGTCAGTACAATGTCACCTTAGGTACAAACTGTGGTAGCAGTGGCTGAGCAGCCAGACTTATCTCAAGAGTTGAGTGAGCAGTAGAACAAGTTACACATAGGTCCAACTAATACAGTGATTCAAACAAACACTTACTCAAGGTTTCTTGGTAAAAGAATATGCATTTATTTACGCAGTCAGTTTGAAAACATTACACTAGCAAGAGCAGCTCAATATCATATACTAATATACTACAAATACACAACCAATAAGTTACTGAACAAGTTCAGCTCCCCTGAAGTGGGGGCAAAATGGCACTTCAGATACTTTAAAAAGGGATGAAAAGACAAGGTTATAAGTATAGACAGCCCAAATACTTTCATAGGCAGTGTGGGATGTTTTTATCCACGCATCCAAGCCCTACCTCAAAACTGTGCAGTACTGACATGGAAAACATCATGATGGCCAGAGCTTCCCAGAAAATGCCCAGGGAAGTGCATGAAGAATAGGCTGCCACCCATTTTGCCGATGTTATGGTCACAGAAGGGCACTGCCTAAAACCACCATTGGACTACTCACACAGAAGCCTGAAACCATTGGGAATGGCAATGCTGATTGCCAAAAGCAACCTAGAATTGTGGGGAATTCATTTTCTTAAATCCCAAAAATGGTTGCATTACCAGTACTCACCACTATCAGAAAGCCGGCGTTTTAAAACAACACCAGACTTTTTTCTCTTTTTGTGTAAAACTGAATAAATTAACCCAAAGCAGGCCAAAGAAAGACTTACTGAGAGGTGGATCTAATGTAAAGTTATATTCTGAAGTGACTTGAAGGTTTATACAAGACTGGCTGAGCTGTGGATTTCAGCAGTTTAAGTAAATTTGGACTGAAAGACACTAAAAATCTAAACGTTTAAAAGAAATGAGTGACCTACTTTTGAGTGTCACATAGGTTGCAATTGTTTAAATGTAATAGTTTTAAACTTAGAATCAGAAATCTAGCTGCATATGTAAAAATGGTTAGTTTTATTTGAATGCAGAAAACCGGGTAACTAAAAGTGACATTAGCTGGGGCCTGGCTTAAGGAACTGAATTCTGCCCACCAGCTACCCCCGGCAGGAGATGAGACTTGCACTACAGCTGTGTTCCCAGGCCAGCTGCCTTTTGCTGTTCCCACCAAAAGGGATCTGACACTTCTCTGATTGAATTACCTGGGCTCTGCAGGAAATTGAACAAAGCCCTGTCCTGACTCAGGCAAATGTTTTATTGGTGGGAGTCGTAAATGTGGTTTCCTCGTGGAAGGAAAGGGGAGGAGCACTGCATGTGAGAGCAAGCTGGCTTGGCAGAAACTGGGAGGGGGAGAAACTGGAGACAGAGGCTGAGCTTGAAGAAAGTGGAAAAACTGGTTTCTGTACCATGTGACCTGAAACCACACCCCTCTGTAGCCAGAATATGGTTTTAGAAAAAGATGAATAACTCATAGTACGGACTTGTCATGATTATTTAAATGATACCATAATTCTTGTGATTTTTCTGCCCACATTTTAAGAGGTTTTTAGAACCGGTGGCATGATCTGGGGGCAAGCTAGCAGTTAAGAGGGTATTACTTAAAATGTATGCATGTTAAAAGTCTGATACTTCATCAATCAATGCCTGCATGCCTTGCACACGTTTGGGTAAATTTGAGTAAGAATCTGATATTGGTAAATTGACCAAAAAGTGAAATATGTTGCCATTTCTCAATGCAAGCTCCCAGGAAGAGCAGATTTGAACAGGGTATACCTCCTGTGATATGTGATGGGTGCATGTAATTTTAAACAAATGTGTACCTGTGCAAATATGTTTTTTGGGTTAAAATATAGATTGTGTGTAATTTGACAGGGGTGGGTTCTCTGTATCATAAACAGACCTCATCATGATGACACTTCATTTCATTCCCCCTATCAAGGGGAAGAGGAGGAAGTGGCCAATGACAAGTGGAGAGGAGTAGGGCCTAGGAAGCTAGCCTCTCCACCCATTTTCAAAACACATAAAAGCAGACAGTCAGGACAGATAGGGACATTCAATTCCATTTGCCGCGGAGCATGCTGCCGGACCATACAACATCCAGAGATCCAGACTTCAAATCCATCAATCTCCAGAATCCAGAGAGGCTAAACCAGCAGAGCAGAGCTGACCCAGACCGCTGTTAGCAGAACCAGAGAGCTGACCCAGATCACTGTGAAGAGACCCAGACCAGACTGGAGTCCGGTCCAAAACCTGACCAGATCCGTGGCGAGGCCCATTCTATTTCTAAATGTATTGTGAGTACCCAGCAGAACTGTGCAGAACCAACCTCTTAGTTAAAATAATATAATTCAATCTATTTTAATCTAAGTAGAACTGCCTAAAAGCTGTCACCTGTCATTTCTAGTTGCTAGCTGTCACTTGTCACTTTGAACTTTAAAATTTAAAATCCGAAAAACAACCTTCACAAAATCGTTCATAACTCCGTAACCGTTTGTGCTAGGAACTTGGTTTAACTTTCCTCTGAAAGCTTAGAATCTTGGCTTTTCAACGAACCTAGAACCCCATTCCCATTCCATACACCTTTGCCGCAAGCGTGAAAAACGCACTCGCGAATTTACCGCGATTTGCGATTTGGTTAAAAACCCAGCCACGTGTGAAAACAACAGTTTCATTGCTTTCCTTGCTAAAAAATTCATTTGCCTCTTAATAACCATCCCTGAATCATTGCTAGAGTGAGCCTGGACTAATATTAACTAGATACCACTCACCCTGAACCTCTAGAGGGAATTAAAAGCATTTTAGCATATTTTTCACTTCATTGCCAGCACATATAAAAGCATTTTGGGCCTGTGTTTCAAACTTCTGTAGTCTAAGCTTGCTGGGGTGAACTGAATTACATTTGATTGCATTTCTGAGAACTGTGTGCTTTCCTTCCATTTCCTTGCATTGCATAAAGGGGGGAGGGGATTGCCAGAGAAAAGTGATTACATTGTTTTGTTGAAATCATATTGAGTATTTTCTGTATTGCATTTTCATTCAACATTACATCCATCTGAACTTATATAAAGCATTCTCTACCACCTTATTCTTCTGTTCCTATTCACAAGTGTGCTAGTGCCAGACTATCCATTATTGATTACTGCTCAGATTAAGTGTGATATTCAATTATTAATTTATTATAAAGCGTGATATATATATATATTGTTTAAATTATCAAATAAACCTTTAAACTTGCAAAACAGAACTACTTCTTGGCTCAGTGGGGTCAGGGGGATTCCAAGAGAGGGGTGTTATATAGGGGTAGTCATCCAGAACGCATGAACTGGACATAAAGATATATCAATAAGGGTTTCCATTCAGTATCCCAGACTAGGCATTGACTTAGCTGTAGTGTTGAATTGAATCCTCTTACAGCAGGGCAAAGGGCTTCAGTTCACTGCAACCAGCAATTCAGTTCATAGGCCTGGGCCAAAGTCAATGGTTCAGAGTCTTTGGAAAGGATAGCACAGTTCTGGTAGTAAACGGTTAAGTCTTTGCCATGGATCTTAGAAGAATTTGGTCAGACGAAAAGTTAGATGTTGGTTTAGGGAAGGACAAGCCTTCGAAGTCGGGAAAGTTTCACCAACTTTCACCATGGCCAAAAAGATTTCCAGACCGTGTTTGCACAGTACCTTTAAAGTGAAGAAGAGCTGTAGCTGAGGCAGTTGTTCCTGGCAGTTTGAGCAGATCTCGCTGTTCCTGAGATTCAGTAATGGGGACAAGAAGGAGGACATCGGGAGGTTCCTGCACTGCCCAGGGATGAGGCTACAAGCTTGGCAAAATGTCAGTTTAAGGTGTGAGTTCCTTAAAGACCACAAACTGGTATCCTTCCCACTGGCTATCTGGTTTTCCACAGCACTCTGCAGAAAATTCGACCAGGAGCGGACGGTGTCCAGACGGCTTACAAGTTGGTTGTTTGCACCAAACTCAAGGGAAGAAGTTAACCTTGAAGGGCTTCTCTGTCGATGGAGTTTCGGGCAATTCGGACCTGCAGCAGGGCTTCACTGGTCGTCCAGGAGTTGCAGCAGTCCTATGCCTTCATCTCCTTTTTGGTTCTTTCGTTCCAGTGGTCGACTCTGCTTTCGAAGTCCCAAAGACGTGCTTTTAAACAGTTTTCACCCATTCATTCCAGCCTCGCTGTCACTCGCACAGCAGGGTGGCTGTCCTTCCTGGACATCCAGCCGGCCAATCACACCAGAGTGCTTTGAGGTCTCCTAGGAGACTGAGCACAGGGAGTTTCGGGCACCTCCCTCACATCCCGTCCACCCCAGACACTCAGGCGCCAGAGGAGGGCTTCAGCACTGAAGCCCACCAAAGGCCAACGAGCAAAGGGACCAAACCTGGTTTGGCACGCAGAGACAAACAAAAGAAGGACCTTTCCTTAAAGAAATGACGAAAAAAGTTGACCAGAGTCTGTTTTTACAGATAGGTCTTGTGCGCAATATTGAAAAACATGGCTGCCACGATTTTTAGCTACCGTTGTTCGCGGTCGGGAAAAATCATGGTAGTTCTATCTAAACCACTGCCAACAGCCATTTAAAGTAGGAAAGGGTAACATTTGACTGTTACATGAGTGTTTTGACTCAGGGGATGCTAGGCAACCCCTCCAGCACTCTATAGGAAGATAGAGTGTGCTGGGTCTGTACATTTAAAAAGACTAGTAAAGTCAATTTAACTTTACATGCTCTGGGAGACAGTAGTCAGTCCCAGAGAAGGTATTTAAACCTTGGGAAGTCTGAAAGACATTCCTGTGCCACTTCACTGAAGGTGCTGTGTGACACACAGAAAAAGATGATGGCTATGGAGTTGTCTTAAAACTCCATAACCAAAGAACACAAAGTAAAACACATTGAAAATGAATAGTTCAAAGCCCCAAAATATAGCAAAAGAGCTGGAGGTCTCTAAGGTAGAGGGAATTTAGCACTTGTGTGAGAAATCTCTCTGACAACATGTCTCCCAGGCAATTAGATGGCTTAAGGGATAATATGATTTTCTCCACTTCTAGGGTAGAGACTCTAGCAAAACTGAATCGTTTGGCAGGCTTAGTGGAATGTGTAGGGGTACTGGCAGGAGAGTCTGAGTCGCCTAGGTTCGCTTTTTTGTCGGCAAACTTATTCTGAAGAAGGGAGATTTTGTTAGTTAGGGCGTTCTGTATATTTGTGCACCATATTTTATCCTTGACACAATTGTCAGTAGTAGGTATGGGGGCTTCCAGTTCTTTGAAGATCACAAAGAGTTCCTTTATACTAAAACTTGCTTGGAGAATCCTCTTGTTATAGGTTCCTTGTTTGGTGAGTAATATTTCTTTCTTATATAGAGCCAAGATATTGATAAGGTTGGTTTTATTTTCGGCGGTGGGTTGGTGTCTCCAGGTGCCTTCGCAATTACTTTTTTCAGCTCTTTGTGATTTGAGGTGTGGGGTAAACCAGGAGTTCAGGTGAGCTTTAGGTTTGCTTTTCCTCATCTTTAGAGGGGCAGTACTGTCCAGTACTTTGGGCAGGGTGTTGTTATATTCATCAACTAGCATGCTAAGGTCATTGGAGACTGGCAGTGAGATAAGGGTATTAACGGTAGGAGTTTGTCCGCCGTTAACTTCTTTTTATTCCTCGTGAGGATGGGGGGAGCCATTGAGTTATTTTTGGCGGTGGGGATTTTAACAGCAAGTGAAAATGATAAAAGATAGTGGTCTGTCTAAGACTGGGGGGTTATGGAGGTAATTGAGGCATTACAGTTGAGTTCAGCCACCCAATCCAATGTTCTACCTTTGTGTAAGTGGGTGCTCACTTTTTGGGTGAAGCCGAGTTCTGAAGGAACATTGGCAGTAGCTGTCGCATGCTGGTCATTAGAATCATTAAATCCCAGACTGAAATCCCCCAAAAGGAGTATTTGGGAGGTGATTCTTGTATTGTTAGATAGGATGGTGGAGATATCCTCCTCGAATGCCCCGATAGGGCCAGGAGGTCTATATATAAGATGAATAGTTGGCGTTTGAGAGTTCGAGGTAGTTTGACTGTCAGTAATTCGCAGGATTCATTGTCCGGTGAGAGGGCCAGTCTCATATTTAGGTTAGATTTGGCTATTAGTGCTATACCTCCTCCTCGAGAGTCGACCCTGTCTGTTCTCAGAGTGGTATAGTTATCTGGGACTGCAGGCATGAGAGCAGGGCCTGCTGCTGCATGGAGCCAGGACTCTTTTATGGCAAGGAAGTCATATTCTTCTGCCTGGATTATGTCGGCTATCTCGGTAGCATGAGCCACTGATGAGCGGGCATTGATTAGGGTGCCCTTGAGGTCAAGAGTGCTACTGATAGGCCGAGGGTTAGAGAGTTTGCCCTTTCTATCTTTGTTGGGTGGGTTTGATGTGGGGTGTTCACTCTGAAGTTGTTTGTTTTGGGTAAAACCTTTAGGTGTAGGCGAAGGTGAGGTGATTAAGGCACTATTTTTGTTATTAACGGTAAGTTTGTTCAGAGGGTATTGTAATGTCGGCCGTATGTTGAACGTGGCTCTGACAGGAGGTTAACACCACAGCCATCATTCACGCTCCGAGTAGCCCCACCTCGCTACTCCCAATTCAGACCACACTCCTCGGTCCACACCACAACTTCACATCCTCCACTGACCAACCTTGAACAGCTAACAGGTCATCAAGACATGAGCCAGATAAGAGAAGGTGGAAGGAGGTACACAGACTGCTTTGCTTTCAATTAAAGGAGATACCATCCCTCCGTCCTAGGCCATAAACCAGGGTTATCCCTCTGTATATGGTCTTGTGTCTGGGGATACATTTAAGGAGTGAGGCAGGTGTCTAAACTGTGTTCCCTGCTAATTAATAGACGGTATTCTTCATTCATGGTTTAGGTGTGATGGGACCATGTTTAGAATTATTTCAGCTTGCCTTTGTTAATATTTAGTATTAGTATTTTAGCTAATATTGGTTCAAGTGTAATGGCTTCTCTTACCACGGGAGACACTCTTGAGCTATTGTTCATGCAGTATTTTGGCTATTAGTCATCCTGCACCTGGCTTACAAATCCTTATCTTTAATTTCTCTGCGATGTTCTGACCCTCCCTTAATTTGTGGTAACCTTGCCTTTGAGGTGCTAGCCACTGTCTGAGCTCTGCACAGATCTGTATTTTATTATTTCAGCATTTCAAATTAGCATGAAGCGCTGAAGACTTTCATTTACTTAATAGCGTGTTGCAGCTTCCATTGTAGAAAAGATGGCTGCCATTACAGTTGTGTTTCTATTTAGTGAGCTATATTTGTTCGTTTTCTTTATGTCTTATGGATGATATGTTCATATTTTTCATGTCAAATGCCTTACCTTGAGTTTGCGATTTTCATGTTGAGCACACATTTGCTTTGAGTCTAATGCATGCACAGGTATTGTTGCAATGTTAGTTTGGTTACTCGTGCCATCTTCAGCTTTAGATTGTCTCAATGTCCTGCTGTACCCGCCTGGGATGGGGGCGGCATGGTTGTCTTAGTGAGTAACGTTTCTCACCTGTGTAATATTGAACTAGGGGAAGGGCAGAAGCTATGGATTACGCATTCATCTGTCTCTCAAGACAGTTCTCTTTTGAGCCAGGCTTGGGTCTTGCTTCCAATTGCATGCTGGAACTTGTAGTTTAATGTTTCCCATTGTAAGGGTGGGCCTACAAGTCCCAGCATGCAGTTTCAAAAGGCAACACAGGACTGACTCAAAGAGACCCAAATTGAACTGGGAAACTTGGCAGCTATGCCAAAGCCTTACAGGCCTCTATGTTTGGTGACCAACCTATGTGTCCAGGCTGAAAGCCTATAGGCTGAATGTTTATAGGCTGCATCAATGCTTTAGAATCTTATGCCCATTGCTCGTGCCTCATTGGAATGCAAACTATTATTCAGCTGTATCCTTTATGCGTCTTTGTGTCTTTAATTGTAATATTCCTTTTCCTTTATCGTCAGAGGATGAGCTCAATGCCCCTTCACTCACACCTCCTCTTTCTGCATGGTACGGTGGCCATTCATTTTCCTCTGTGATTCTTAGTTACACCCCCTTAATTGCAGTGTTGGGCTCTCAGGGAATGAAGGGCCTCAGCTGGTGAATGGTGTGACCTGAAGGGAGTCATGAAGTTTCTCTTTATAAGGCAGTGTTTTGAGGCAGGATTCTGCTCTGCTGCAGAGTGAGGACAGGTGTCCATACATGGGTCACTGTTGGTTTTGTGCAGAGCTCAGCCATCTTCACAAAGCCACAGTGTGTCTTGGGTTTAAGATGATCTGGTCTCACACACACGCTGAGCTGTGAGTAGATGAGTTAACCTCCTCAGGTACTTGAGAGCCTGTGTTACTCATCACTCCTCTGTGAATACTCCACTCCAGTGAGGTCTTGTCATTTTGTTTCTCATTGAGGACTGTGGGACTGTGTGCCTTTTACAGTCCATTTCTCCATACATGGATCTTCACAGATATGTGATAATTAGCCTTTTTCTGGTTGCCTCGAGGCAGACAGTGAAACCGTCCTGCGATTTGCCATCATGGGAGCTGGAAGCTCTCTCCAAACCAGGAAAGGTTCTCCTGGGAGGGGTCATGTCTGTTTACTCTGAGCTGGCACTCACGAAGACCAGCTTTAATGAAAGACCTGTGCCACCCTCCTGTCAAAGGTAAGAGCAAATATACATATACCTTCTGTGATGAGACGGTTTGTAAGTCATTGTTCAATGGATTTTCTGCCAGTTGTAGTCGTGAACACTTTAGTCGGCTTACGCCATTTACAAAGTAATAAAATAAGTATTGATATTGATTGATATTTTATTTCTATCTCGCTCATGCACAAGTGTTTCAGAGCGTGACAAGGCAAGGGAGGGGAACAGGGGAGAACAAAACAGCGATTTTACTAGGCCCAGTGACATTGAGACCGTGCAAGTGCAGGGGAGAGGGAAGGGGGGGATGTGCAGGGGGGCAGGGGAAGAAGTGAAAAGTGCTGAGCAAAGGAATAAAAAAACAACAACAGTGGTAGTCTAGCTAGCAAGTGGCAAGTGCTAGGTTTAAGGCACAGACAGGGGGTGTCTGATAAGTGCAGAGAAGGGGGTGGGGGCTGTAGGCCTGCAGAAACAATCCCAAATGCAAGGGTTGCCATAAGGCAGTGCGGTGCGTGGCAGGGTGAGCAAGTACCTGGGCCTGAAATCAGAGGGTAACCAGGTGGACGATGACGAAGCAGAACAGATCAGCAGGGGAGAGGAGGGGCGAAGGCAGACGCAAAGAGGAAGGTAGTGAGGTGCTTCCAGGACTAGAGATGGTTCTCCTCAAGTTTCAGAGTGCCAGGGAGGCTGTTCCAGAGGGAGGCCCCAGTTGAAGACAGAGATCTACCCCCAGCTCATTTCTTTTTGACGTGACTGACCCTGAGGGAGTTGGATGTGGAGCAGAGAAGAGCTTGTGATGGAAGGTATTTACGGAGGGACAGTTGAAGGTATTTTGGAAGAGGCCCCAGAAAGCCTTGCAGACAATGCAGAGGGTCTTGAATTGAATCTGTGCAGCCACTGGGAGCCAATGAAGAGATTTCAGGGCTGGAGAGATACGATCCAAGGGCTTGAGACGCAGGACAAGTCTCGAAGTCCTCTCCGGGATCAGTTGCAAAGGGCGGAGAGTAGAAGCAGGTAAATTTAGATAGAGGCTGTTGCAATAATTCAACCTAGAGAGAACCAGGGCTCGAGCAAAAGTGAGCTTCTGGGGGAAGGAGAGGAAAGGCAAAATACCTCTGAGGAGGTGGAGTTGGAAGTTTGACTTTTTAGAGATATCAGAGATGTGGGCAGAAAAGGAAAGCGTGGAGACGAAGATGACCCCGAGATTCTTAGACTTGAAGGTGGGGGTAGTCAGAGGGCCAAGGGAGGCCGGCCAAAGAGTGAAAGGAAACGAGAGTGAAGGTGTGCCGATGAGGAGGATGTCACGCTTACCTCTGGTGCCCTGCAGGAGTGCCTGGTCCGGTCTGTACCGATGTGTAGCCCCCTCACTGGCTGCCTTCACCCTGACGCTTGCCCCCGCCACTCCTTCCCCCACTGGCCGACTGGGGATTAACTCCCAGGGGACTACGAGGTTGGGTGGGACCTGGGTGGATTCGGGACTTTTGGGATGTATCGTTCTGGGGGTCAGGGTGACCTAAAGGTAAATACAGGGTAAGTATAAGCGCAGGGCCTCCCCTTCTGCCCCTCCCCTTCAAAGCCTGGGTTGGCTGGCTGGCGTGAAGCGAGCGCTGCTCACTGTAATGTCTGCAACTATGGTCGCGGTCCTCAGTTACGTATCGTCCTCCAGTTACTTCATTAAAGGTGCGTGGTCCAGGCCGGCTGCAACACACAGGATCTGACGGTGAGCAGGCAAGTCTTGATTAAACATGGTGACCAGGTAAGTCTTGGTTAAACATGGGTGTCAAACTTTCTGTGCTTGCAAACCAGGGGCGTTGGTTCCTCGCACGTGCTTGGCGCTCCTTTGGACGTGTCAGGCGTTCCCTCTCCCTTGGTAGGCACGCTGGTGCAGATTGCGGCCCTGCCCCATTCTACCAGCTTACGCCAGCCAGTCACCATACCTGTACATCACCTCCCTACTCTAGCATGGGGGAAAAAACCTCTCCCCTGAGCCCGACCGCGCTGGGCCCATAATGGGATTGTGACTGAGGATCTCCGTCTTGCTGGCATTCAGTCAGAGATCGTTGGTGGCACACCAATCCTAAATAGCAGACAGGCAATCAGAGATGAGAGAAGGAGAAGAGGTGGCCGAGGGAAGCCTGAAAATGAGTTGAGTGACACCTGCATAGCACTGGAAATTGGAGCAGAAAACGGCAATGCGATGGGCAAGAGTTGCCAGGTATTGGCTGAAAAGTCAGGGTGAGAGGTTAGACCCCTGAGGCACACCGCAGGTAGAAAGGGAGATAGAGGAAAGGAAGGACCCAAGTTGGACCTGGTAGGGTCGATCAGAGAGGAAAGAAGTGAGCCAGGCCAGAGCCTGACCAGTGATACCCACGTTGTCACGGAGACGGTTGAGCAAGATGGTATGGTTGACCATGTCGAAGGCAGAAGAGGGATTGAGTAGTATGAGGACAGAGGGGATGTTAGAGTCAAGGTTGGAGAGCAGATCTTCACGGATGTTCAGGAGAGCAGTTTCCATGCTTCTGGCAGCTCAAAAGCCAGACTGATGGTCGTGGAGACAACCACAGAATCAGAGTGAAGGTTAAGCTGCGAGAGGGCCAGGTTTTCCAGGAGTTTGCCCAGGAAAGGAGTGATAGAGATCGGTGATAGTTTGCCGGGCAAGAAGAGTCAGTTGTGGGTTTCTTGAGAAGAGGGTGCACAAGAGAGTGCTTCAGAGGGGAGGGAAAGGCTCCCAAGGCAAAAGAGAGGTTTCAGAAATCTGCCACGGCAGGAGCAAGGGTGTCAATGTGATCCTTTATGGTTTTGGAGGAACAGGGAAGAACCTGTTTTGACGAGACTTTCATAGATCGGACTTGTCTAGAGACCTCGTCAGGGGAGAAAGGATGAAAGGACAATAAAGAGGGTGGGGGGGTGGCTGCAGGAGGGCCAGAGTTCACAGAAGGAGAAGGGAGAAGGGGCTCAGGGGAAAAAAGGGTGGACAGGATGTCCTGGGTTTTTGTGATGAAGTGAGAGGCAAGCGCCGTGCAAAGGGCCTGGGAGGCGACAGGAGAGGTAGAGACTGCAGCTGGGTTGGCTAGCTCCTTGCAGATTTTGAATACTTCGGCTGAGTTGTTAGATGCCGCTGTGACACGGGCTAGAATGTGGGCTCTCTTCTTAATGTGGACAAAGAGTCAGTATTGCTTTTGGAGCAGGCAGCAGGCCAGTTTCTCAGAGGTTGAGCAAGAAGCCCTCCATTTCCCCTCAGCTACCCTGCACTTACTTTTAAGGGTAGCTAGCTCAGAGTCGTACCAAGAATTGCACTTGGTTTGAGCTTCAAACGGATCCTCGTGACAGGGGGAAGAGCATGAAGAGTATCAGAGATAAAGGAGTAGAGCAAGGAAAGGGCTGTGTCATGATGTGAGCCAGCCAGAGGCAGGGGAGAGGCGGAGAAGGTGGCGGCGAAAGCCTCAACTGACACACACTTCATGGGCCGGATGTCCGAGAAGGTAGGTGGAAGTGTTGGGGTTGGCTTGGCCTGGGGGGTAGAGAGGGAGGGATGAGAGGAGAGGAGGGAGTGATTGATCTAGGAGAAAGGAGTAGTCAGAGAGATGGAGAGGGGGAGGTCAGAGGAGATCAAAACATCAAGCGTTTGCCTTGCAGAGTGAGTAAGGCTACAGCGGAGCATAGAAAGAGAGAGGGAATCGCAGAGGCCACGGAAGAGTACAAAGGAGGAACAGAGAGAGCCTACATGGAAGTTGAGGTCACCAAGAAGGAGGAGTTCAGTGGTGAGGCCAGGACACACTTGTGTGCGAGCGCGATATAAATAAAATATCATTTCATTTCAGGACGGAGGAGAGGTGCGCCCACTCAGAGAGAAATGAGGTGATCTGACCAGGAGGCCGATAGATAGAAGCCAGGGTAAGAGAGTGGCCATGAGAGAGAGAAAGCCTGCAGACAAGTCATTCGAAAGAGGAGTATGTCTGCGTGGGAATGATAGAGGCATAAATCCACTCAGGGAAGATCAGGGCTACACCCCCTCCAGCCCAGGTGGATCTGGGTGCGGAGAGGATCTTGTAGCCATCAGGGAGGAGAGTGTCAAAGCTTGTGACAGAGCTGGCTGTGAACCATGTCTCGGTGAGACCGAGGACATCGAGGTCAAGAACTTCCAGGAGGTGGCAGATGTCAGAGGAGTGTCAAGATGAAGAAGGTTGCCAACCTTAAAGGCCTTCCGGGAGGGGTACAAATCAGAGGTACGCCCTGCAGAGGTGAAGAAGTAGCCGAGGGTGGGGGGGCAGAGGGGACAGCAGGAAATGAAAGGAAATTAATGAGACGAGGGAAGCAACTATCAAAGAGGAGGTGATTGGCCTGAGGGCCTTGGACCATGACAGTGCCATTTAGGTAGACATTAATGATGAACTTAGAGGTGTCAAAGGGGGCCATGAGGGCTTCCCAGTGGGTGCCACCATTAATGGGAGAGGAGGAGAAAGGACAGAGCACAGAGATCATATTAAGAGTCCATAGATCTGCCGAAGGAACGGCAAAGAGGATGTTGGTGTGGGTCTGTCTGGAGGAAGCGCTGGAATAGGTGTTAGTGATAGGGAGGCCAACATATTCTTTTTGAAATTATTCCTACCAGACTTAGTGAGAAGGGAAGAACCGTCAATGTAGAAGCAATTGGAAAAGATAGGAGAAACAGAAAGCGCCATGGGTTTGGTAACGAAAGAGGGGGGGGAGTAGCAGGGGGTGGGGCAGCGGATAAGAGTAGAACAAGTAGAACGGTGCATTCACTGGGCCAGCAGGTTCCAGAAAAAACATGCAGTAGATGCAAAGGGCAAAGCAAGTATGAAAAACACTGCTAGATTTGACTTTTAAACAAAATGCAAAAAAATAGAGCTAGATTTGATGTTTAACCAAAATGCAAAAAACAGAGCTAAATTTGACTTTTAACTGAAATGCAAAAACAGAACTTGATTTGACTTTTAACCTAAATGCAAAAACACAGTTAGAGTTGACTTTTAACCAAAATGCATAAAACAGAGCTAGATTTGACTTTTAACTAAAATGCAAAAACAGAACTTGATTTGACTTTTAACCAAAATGCAAAAAACAGAGCTAGATTTGACGTTTAACCAAAATGCAAAAACAGAGCTAGATTATGACTTTTAACCAAAATGCAAAAAACAGAGCTAGATTTGACTTTTAGCCAAAATGCAAAAACACAGCTAGATGTGACTTTTAACCAAAATGCAAAAAACAGAGCTAGATTTGACTTTTAACCAAAATGCGTAAACACAGCTAGATTTGAAATTATAGTTAGATTCAGATGCTAGCAATGGGTGTAAAACACAATGCAATCAGGAGTGTAAACATGGGTGACAAGCAGAGAAGGAAGAGAAGTCAAGAGAGGGTAGGAGTGTGTCCAGAAGGAGAGAACTAACCCATAGTTAAGGGGTTGCGAATGACATGGTAGTCCAGATAACTTTGAAGAGTGAGGTAGCAGCATCATGGAGGCTCATGTGCAGGGGTGCAAGAAATTCCCAGCAGCGTACTGGTAGTGGACAGGGAGCAGACATGGGCCTTCATTGTGGGCCTTGTGATGATGGGCTCGTTCCCGCCTCCCAGTGGCCCTGATTGGCTAAAAGGTGGTGTAGGCAGCCAATCGGAAGGGCCCAGGCTACAAGTGGAACATGGCTGAAGTGCAAAAAACCTGGCCGGCCATCTTGGAGAGTGGCCTCAAGTACAGGCCAAACACAGGATTCAGGTGGATCACAACCTTTGATGGCCTCCTCAGTCACACGATGTTTGAGGTGAGTAAGGGCTGTATGCAAACTTCAAATGCAGATAAAAAACTAATTTAAAAGCACATCACCAAACGTAAATGTGCTTTTTAAAAAAGGTCGTAATTGTCTAGCATGTCAAACTTATACATATACAAAGTTTAAAATGAACTAAAATACTTGAAAGTCTGAACAACAATTCAAATACACTGAATACCAAATTAGAATGCATCAAACTTGCCAAGTTAGACTGAGTTAAAATTGTCTTCCTAACCGTTTTAAGGAGGTGTTTACATATTCACAGAAGTCAGAGACAAAACACCTATCATTACAAGACATGATAAACAACATTGCCTCAGATACTGATCCAAAATTATTAGGTATAAAATGACAACAAAGCCACTGCCTACTTAAATCCATTAGTGTATTGCAAACTAACAGAAAATGAGGTAAAACCTTGATAGCCGCCCAAGAACAGTCATTCTTTTTAAAAAAAACAGCACATTCGATCCTTTAATGGTAGGATGACCATTGCCACAATGCGCCTTGGGGCAGGTGCTCTTAACTTGCTTAGTGGGGTGTTTGCTAAAGTTGAGCTGCATGCAACCGCTAGATCTCTGAATGAGCGCAGCTTCGTGATCCCCTACATGGCCTGCATACCTTCCACCTCCCTTGCTTTCATTTTGTTGCTGGTGTTTGGTCATGGCACCTGCCTTAAGCTGAGTAAATGCTACACCCCATTTCTTGCACAAAATGGTGCACTTCCTAAACCAGAGGTAATTAACATGAGGGCCCTTTGACACCGTCTCCCTCATAGCATTGCTTACATTTGAGTTTCCTGGGGGCTTTGCAAATAATTTCCGGAAGAATTCAAGGGATCTCCATTGATCCTGCAGGCTAATGCTAAGAATAGCCGCTTCCAAGCAAAGGGCACCCCTGGGGTGCGTGGGCCGAAGCCCAGTAGCTTCCTCAGAAATGCATGCCAGATCCGACCCAAGACTAAGGAGTTCTGGTTACCCCAGATCTCACTGCTGTGCAGGACCTCCGAGTAAACCTTGGCCTCCATAACCTGGATGCATTTAGGAAACCGGTGGCCACCAAACCTGTAATAACACCTCGCCACGCCACCCAAGCCTGTTTGTAGCCTTTTTTCCACCTGCTCTAGGTGTGAAGTCCAAGACAAATTCCCTGAAAAAACAACCCCTCAACAGCAATAGGTGCTCATTACTTCGATCCTAACTTTATGAATTGTCCAGGTATATTTAGGAATATGGCCTCCAAAGACCACTATGTTCTGGCAGGAAATCATGTGACCTGCCTCCCAGCACAGCCATAAGAGAAGCAGCATCTACGGGTTCAGTCTCCTGTGTACATAATATCCTTCTAATGGTGGTCCCTAGTGCTGGACACATCACCATAACACTCTGAGAGCCTCCTGTGTGCAGGTATTTAGGTACTTGCAGAACCTCTAGTCTAGCAATACCTCATGGGCGCATCGGAGGCCAGGTGGAGACAGTGAAACTATGGTGTTAGGGCCGGGTGGGGTGAGCGATGACTCTATCCATCACATGGAAGGTTGCAGGTTGAGGCTCTGGAAGCTACGCCGCGCTGGAGAGCGCTTGAATCCTAAAGCTTCTTGAGCTCTATTGTGCGTGCTGGAGGAGGTGCCAGTGAGGTCCTTCTCATGTTTTCTTTTTTTTTTTTTTGTGTTTGGTTTGTAAACAAACCTTTACAAAAGATTTACTTTAACTTAAAAAAGTATCAAAAATGTAAAAATAAAGGTAATACATACACAGAAAATATTTACATATTTTTAGAAAAGGAAAGCACTATTAAAAGAAATAAAAAGAGAAGGGGAGTTCACGCAACCAGAATGGACCTTGGGCATAACATAACGCTTCCTAGAACTATTTTCACTTTACTATACATCCAAACGACACTATTCCTTTTCTTCCAAAACATTTGATTGTCTTCCCAATTACTTTTCAAATTGTCTAAGAGAATTTCTAGTACTCCTAAAGTGTTTACCTTAAACTGATTAACAAAAGCGGTGTTAGAATTCACATTTACAGTATACATTTACTCAACACTCTTTATCTAAAGTTAGTGTTCTGAGTTCATTATCATGATAGCAGTGTCGGTAGAGAGAACCCCGCAAACGTGAGTCAAATAATTCACCACTGCAATCTTCAAGGAAAGTACAGAACCATGCATCATTTCCCACCACATCCAATCAGAATTGACCCGTTCTTGATTGTGGACAAATTTGCCAAAACTCTTAGGGCCTGATTCATGGAGCGTTTTCCGATGGGATAGTGCCAGTATAAAACGCTTCTGTGAATCACGCCCTTAACGCGTTCTGCCAAAAGTGGCTTACAGTCTAATAAAAGATGTTCAAGTGTTTCTTTCTCATTTAGATGATGACAGAATCTACATAGGAATTGGATGGTTTGTACTTCAAGATGTTTTTTAGGTGCTCTTATTTCAAAAATCTCACCTGTGGGGCACGCATTTAAACAAAATCTCATAATACTGTTACGTAATGTTTTACTAGGAAATTTTATCAGGTAAGATTCTGGCTGGCCCAATTGTTTCTGATGTGTAACTAGCTGGCTAAATAGTTTGGTATCCATTACCTTATGCATTGTAATTGCCCATTCAGCGTATTGTAACATATTTTTGACACAGAGTCAAATCACGGATAGTCAGACCCAGATTTTCTAGGGTCAACAGGCATAATCTCTCTAAGCCAAGCAATATCACAATTCCAGAATTCCCATTTACTAGGACTCCCCAATCTTCTGTATAAGGACGATTTTTACGACAAAGGATCCAGTAGTTCCATGAAAGCAACCCCAGTTCATACTGGATTGCTTCGATGGGAACTGCTTTGGGATTCCAGTACAATATACTTGCCCATAATTTGGATTCCATTTTAGAAAGTTCCAAAGTTATGGTGCCAGGAAAAAGTTGCAACCCAAATACCATTTTTGGAATCACTTTTAATTTGTAATAATGTGATAATGGATTTATAGAAAATGTACCAAATTTATAGTCAATTTTTTTTCATTTGGGCTATTTGAAGTGCAACTTTTTGCTGAAGAAGCTCTCGATATAAATATTGTTTCTGCTGATTAAAGATAGCAAAGCCCAGATATTTCATTGTAGTTTTTAGCCCCAATTTACTTTTATTAATGTACCATGATTTGTCTTTCCTATTTTTAGTATTTGATAATCTCATAATTACTGTTTTAGATGCATTAATACTTAGATGATTAGCCACTGTATATAGATTAATGGCTGTTATAATACGCTGTAGACCCTTCACAGACTGACCTATTAATAATAAATCATTCGCATAGGTGCACCAGGCAATAGTGGTACCTTCTATTTTTGGTTGAATAAAGGCATTCTCCTCCAGGCAGTTCCCTGCATCAGAAACATAGAGATTAAAAAGCTTGGGGGCAAATATGCACCCCTGTCTCAATCCGTTCGAAATTTCAATTGGAGAGGATAAAAGACTGTCCATATTTAATCTGATCTGGATCTGCGAGTGTTGATGTAAGTAGGCAAAAACAGATAGTATATTTCTTGGCATCCCAAGTAATTCTAATTTACCCCAAAGTATGTCTCTATCCACAAGGTCGAAAGCCATAGTTAAATTGATAGCTGTTAAATAAATAGGGGCAGCACCCGCTTTCCATGCCCTATGTTGTAATATTGTTATTAAAAGGCCCGCAACTTCTGTGCCCAAGGATTTCCTAAAGCCATACTGGAGAGGTTGCACAATTGAGTTCAATTCCGTCCACTTATTTATTTCTGTTAGTACTAAACCCGCAAGTATTTTAGAGTCAGCATCTAAAATAGCAATTGGTCGATAGTTTTTGGGCTGGTTCCTATCCCCTTTTTTATATATTGGTATAATGTAGGATGAGTGCCATGACATAGGAATGATTTTCATTCTAATTATGTCCTCAAAGAGGCAGAATAGAATCTTTTCCCAAAGCTCTGGATTACCTTTAAAGAGGGCATTAGACAAACCGTTTGGTCCTGCAGCTCTTGAACAGCTTGCATGTTTAATTTGGCTCTCTATATCATTTATACTATGTTTTAACAACCAAGGAGCTGACATGATATTATACCAATTTTCCACAGTGCCCTTACTGTCATATATGAGACCAAAATGTGCGCTCCAGGCTTGTTCACTAATAGGGTTTGTCTGAGCACTACTTTGCCCAGATTCCAATCTGTCTGCTAGATCCATCCTGAAGAGCCGACAGCATGGCTTCATTATCCGATGGATAACGCAAACGTTTATGGTTATTTAGCCAGTTTTTCTGTTTTTGCTTCAATTTCTTTATGTTTAGTTTAAGAGCATCAGAATTTAAGCCAGATTTTTTAAGTGACCTAATTTCCCTGTTACAAGCATTTTTCTTCTGCCTGACTACTTCATCATAGACATGTTTGTGTCTGATACAATGTGAAGGTGGGCACCACAGTGGTTGGGTCCTTTAATATAAATAAAGTTCATTTAGGAAAATTGTGTAATGTTTTAACCTGGAGCTGCCAGTCTATAAGTGATCCTGTGGCATCCGGATCGCACTAAACAAATTGCAAGAAAAAGTAAGGTAATAATACCGTACTTAAGACTGGTGCTTCTCAGTTGACCTTAAATAAGGTTGCTCAATCATATATAGCTCTTGCGTGAAATAATTCAAATGTCAAACAAAATCTATTTCCAAATGGTAAAAAGTTTTCCAAGAGAAATGTTTAATTCACATTTCTTGGTTTTATATTTCTTGATTAGTTCAAATATTACGAGGCAACTCAAAATCGATAGGTCAATTATTCACAATAGTACATATGCCAATGCATTTCGGTCTGAGACCATCTTCAGGGCTGTACTGAAGTGAGTGTAGAATCTACACAATGTTAACATCAAACATTCATCGCAATACACATAAATATAATCGATAATTTAAAATAAAGCAAAGCACATACCCCAAATAGATCCAAATAGATGTTGAACATGTAGGAGAAAAATAAATATGGAAAATATGTCAACACACGTCATATCTCTAACCAATCATAGTTGTTTACCATCTTTGTATCCCGTGCCCTGTACCTGCTAATTGTGAGTTGTCCTCTCCTGTGAATGCGTTCGTAGAACGTCTCCAATATTCCTGTTAATTGTAAGAGGGGAAGTATGTATTACTATTACTATCGCTATATCCAAATATGTAACTATTTGAGCCGAAGAGGTTAAATGGGCTCTTACCTGCACACGTATGTTTCGCGCGCGGGACCGATTGCGCTCGCTGTACAAGCGAAAGTGAACTGCGCGCGGCCAATAATGCTTTTAAGGGTAGTCATGGGAACCAGGGCGGGGCGTCGAGCAGCAGCAATGTTGCTGCTGCACGTACGCCTGTACGCCTCGGGACCCACCGCCCTACGGGAGCGCAGGGGGGCGGGACTATTGCCATGACTACAAGGTGTGTGTATGTAGTGTGTTGCTAATGATGGAATTAACTTGTGTGGATAGGAGACAAAGCCTAAGCAATTAGTTAAAACAATACACGTGACTTCGTTCTATATCCGTGTACATGTTCTGTGAATGTCAACAAACGTAGGTATTAAATTAGGTTAGAACCTGGTTATATGGGGTGGATCATGTGACCCATACATGCATTTCTAAATATTTTAAACTGTTTCATAATGTGCAATTAGTGCATGTTCATGTAAGTACAAAAATACCAGAATACATCATCATGTTTGTGTCTGATACCTTTATTAGGCCCTCAGATAGTATTATTGTACATCAAGTCTTGCTTTTGCCGTATATGTTGCTCAAAGGTGTGATGTGTATAAAGGTCACGCTTTTCATTTATGGTGGTCTCTGTGACCTCTTTCAAGACAAGGCTATTGGCTTTACGGATGTTACCATCATGCCACTTGAGTCTATTCTTAGTGGTATTTAAGTATAGTTTTCCAGTTAGGCTTGTTTGTTGTGGTTTTTGGAGTCCAGAATCCCAAATTACAGCCAACATGCTATGCTCGCTGTATTCAGTCTTAAGGATCTTAAATGTGGATACCGCATGCAGCAAGTATTGTGAAACGAATATGTAGTCGATAGTAGATGAGTGCGTACCATCCGTCCTAGTCGGGACTGAACAATATCCTTCCACATTTGAGCTCACCGAGGTCAAGCCCCAGTTTGAAATGATATTGAGCCATAACTTGCCTTGCACAATTTTACTAGTTTCTTTATTCGATCTCTCAATCGGGAAAGAAGGATCTAAATCGGAATCTTGTTTAATCTTTACATTTAAATCACCCGCAACAACAATCTGCAGACCAGAAAACATGCTCAATTCGAAAGATATCAATTCACTGAACACTTTTGATGTATTTAGAAGGCAGTTTTGTGGAGACCAATATATATTAATTAGTAATAAAGTGACCTTCCCACTTTCAGAATTAGCTTCCAACATTAAGGAAAGGGTTCCCGTCGCAACCAATTTTGCATACAAGACTTGGAACAGCAGTGAGGAGGCCCCCTCTGGGTCGCCCCAGGTCACCTTGGGTCGCAAATTCCTGAAAACATTCATAATCATCCCACAGGCAGGGACCAGTCAACCAGGTTTCCTGTAAACATATACGAGGATGTAGTGCCAATTCTGCACAGATTTGGACTGAGTTTAAAAGACATGAGTGACCCCTGGAATTCCAGGAAGGTTTCAAGAGATTAGTAGGTTTAAAGGGTAGCCTTCATATCCTTTAGCTGGGATATGGAGTCCCTAAGGGTAATCGCTAGCCATCTCCAACTCGTCTCATCAGTCACCAGGCCAGAGTTCTTATTCTGGCGTTGTTCACCAGACTCCATTAAGTTGTGGTTAGTTTTATTCTGAGTGGTTATGTCAGCTGCCATTTTGTCCGGAGAGAAGGACAGAATATCATATCCCATCTTGTTGAAACTTTCTGTTTCCAACAGAATAGCTTCATGCGTGGCTGTCGTATACAAAGCCATGCAGACATAATCCAACCGCTCTGGATGAACAAAGTCCACCAGTTTAATGTCGGCAGACAATAGAACTCTCAGAGATGGAACTTCGTTAAACAGACCCAAGATACGCCCTCTTGTTAGAGACTCCAGCCCTTCATGGTCAAATAAATAATAGAGCAATACACTCAGATAATCTGGATACCCAAGTTTCCTCTGTTGTACCTGACTTAGATAAATATTCTGAGATATTTTAGCTAAATTGTGCCTGGGATTTGCATTATGCTCTGGGATATTCTCAGGGGAATTTGACCTAGTCAATACAGCAGGGATCAAGGGCTCAGGCCATGGGACCACACTAGTTGTGTTTTTTAAAACTGATGGTATATCCCCAACCTTCTCCGCCACTTGTGTAAGAGGCCCTGAGACTACTCGGAATTGAGCATTGTCTGTTGAGGCGGGCATGGCATAAGAGTTAGCATGTTCCATCGAAATTGATTCCGAAACCCTTCTGACAACTAATTCCATATCCAGTTCTTCCGCTGATTTTATCTCCCTTGAGACTCCCGTTCCATTCATTGTCCATTCTTGTACCGTAGATGATAGGGATGGAAGTACCAGTTATTTTTCTGCCCCCTTCCCATTTGTTTTATAAACATGTTTGACCTCATAGTTTTCCTTTCCAGGGCCTAGAGCCAAGTTGGTGCTACCTATGCACATCTGAGGAGGAGTGTTTAAGGAGACTCCCATCGCATCATCCCCAGATTGTCCCAGAACATTAAGCAGTCTAGGTTCTGTATCAAATGTATTGATGGTGTCTGTTATTTTAACTACAGACGATGGAGTTGAAGGCACTTGTTCCGTCGGCACTGTAATCAGGCCATTTTTGAGTCCTTTTTAACAATGTTATGTTTCGGTTTTCCCACCCTACTCTGGTTTATCGATTTCTTTCCCCTTTCTTCATGCAGAGGCAGTGACTGTCTCCGAGACCTTCTTTTCAAAGCTCTAAAGTACATTTTCTTCTCCCGATGGGAGATGAAGAAGCGGGATATAGTGTCTTCTGAAGAATTTTGATTTTCTGGTTGTTTATATAAGTCAGTAGTTAATTTATTAACTTCCTGTTCAATGTCCTGCCAGCACGTCCGCATATGGCCCCCCTCCTTTGTCAGCTACATTGGCTCCCCATTGAACAACGGATCCAGTTCAAATCTATGTGTATTGTTCACAGGGCCTTCTACAAGTTGGGAGCTGAATATTTGCAGGAGAAATGTGCTCATTATGTGCCAAACCGTCCTCTGCGCTCCCAATCCGCGCTACTCCTTCTGGTTCCCTGTGTTAAACGCACTCGAATGGGAGGCCGCGCCTTTTCGGTGGCCGCAGCTAAAGCATGGAACTTCCTTCCTTGGGCTCTTCGTGCCACCGCCAATCATCTGGCCTTCAGGCGTGCACTGAAGACTTTTCTCTTCTAGCTCTTCTGTAATCCTTTCTCGCTTTCTACTCCTTAGCGCCAAGATGCCTTTTGCATACGCTGCGCTCTACAAATTCTCATAACATAACATAACATAACTGGGCAGTTCTTCGAATCACAGGTGTACCAAAATATCACAGTTACGTTCTGAGCCAATCAATAGCATGAGCTTGTTCAACTTTATAGTCAGGCCTCTCACAGCCACATGCACAGCGATTAGGTCACAAGCTACAAAAAAAATATGAAGCAGGCCAATGTATTGTAAATCTGGGTGTCACTCTATCATTAAAGCCGATACATGTGATGCGGGTCATACATCAGCGTCAAAATGCAAAAATCTGAAGAAAATCATCCAAGAAGATGTATAACAGTACAATCTGAACTGGGGTTCCTCGTGAAACCACTCACTAGTGCCTCGGTGCAAAATACAAAAAGCGATTGCACCTGAACAGCCAAACAGCTTCACTTGGCGTCCACTTGGGCGCGCGAGTCCGTACCAGTTGTAGAAGAAATGCAGCTGGAAAGTAGGAGGGTTCAGGTGAGCAGTAGAGACACTAAGAAAAAAGAAAAACAAGCCGTGTTAGGCGGAATCACCAGAGTGCATTCTCAAGGCAGTCAGTCCTGTCAGAGAGGATAAATCCCACAGTAAATATACCGCCAACACAGAGCAAAGTTCTTTACTTGCTGAATCCAAGCCACAGATTTTGCAGAACCTGATGTAGGCTTCCTCTTGGCGACTGGTAAAGGGAGAGGAAGCTGGGTGGAAGCGAGACCGATAGCCAAACAGCTTCACTTGGCGTCCACTTGGGTCCTTCTCATCTGGTGGCACCGGCAGAGAAGGGGTACACACTGGCATTGGTTTCAGGGTGGCATTGGGTCCCTAAATGAGAGTGGTAGATGAGGCGGTAGTGCATATGTGCCCCGCCCTGCTTCCCCCCTCCATCTCATATCCTTTGCTACACCTGCAATCTACCTGTATCTATGTACCTCGCCAGGTCTGTGCCCCATAAGTCCCACACCTGCATACATGTCCTTCATATGAGAATAAGAGCATTGTTGATGCCTCGTGAGCCCCAGCAATGCTTGAGGGCAGTGGAGGTGCATTGAAGGTTTGGGCAGGAAGAGGCTGTCTGATTGCCATGTACCTCCTCTTTGCACCTGTGATATTTTAGTGGATTCCGGGCGGATGTAGCTCCAGGAGGGGAGAGAGCTGTCAAGCCGATGTTTCTCCTGTAGGAGGCGCTACACATGGAACGCTACATAACTTAGGAACACCTTGAGATCAGATTTTAATATCAGGATGAACATTTACCATTTATGTACATGATGCATATTAAGGAGGAAAAGAGCATTAAGCGATTTATTGACAAACAAAGTGGAAATTACTAGTGAATGCTGCAAACCGGCAGCGTTAGCATGCAAGTGCTGTCGGGTCTCCTGCAATTTTCCATTAAAAAAATAAAAGAGTGCAAAATAAAAACAGAAAAACAGGCAGCATCTCCTTTACTCTTTCGTTTAACTCTCCGTTTTGTGAATGACTTTAATGTCGCCTGCAAATTACGCTGTGCAGATGACAATTACAATGGATTCCTCTGAAATCCACCGGCTCTTACTCAGCTGGAGCCGCCATGTTATGTCTTCATGGACAACTCAGGCAGGAGTAAAAACAAGCTGCTTTTGACGCGGTTTGAGAATGAGGAGGAGGAAACCTATTTCCCTGATCGGTAAAACAAGTGTAAAGACGGGCGGATGCCGTTAACGCCTCCTTTTAATTTGGCTGAGCACGCCTTTTATGAGCTCCTAAATCTAGGGAAATACAATGAATTTAACATATGTCTGGGCTCATTTCCCAAAACCCGGGCGTGTGAATGAAGGTACAGAGGTTTACGCCTGTCTTTACGTTTCAGTCACACTCCTGGGCAGTTTCATTTTTTCTGAAGTCAGGGTGGAAGAGAGTTACGTTTCGACCTCCCTTTTCCCTCCACCTTCAAAAACAACTGGGTTTTATTCCAGCGTCAGATGGTCATGCTGGCATAAAACTATTAATTTCCTATGCAATCCCCTTGCTTCTCACCCCAGCAGAAAGCAGGCGGATTACATAGGAAATAATTGTAAAGGCGGCCTGCCATGTGTACATGGCAGGTGATGTTTACCCATGTGGCACTGCAGGGTGCAGAAGAGGGGCATAAAGAGACAGCAGCCCTCTCTTTACACTTCTCTTATGCACTCAGCAGTGCAACTGACGAAAACTGACGAGAGGGGCCCTGTTTGCACCTGAGTGCAAAGGTAAACCTTGCATTCCTCCCCCTCCTTCAAAGGGCACGTGCTTTTACCCCTGTATGAGATTTTCATGGAGGCGTAAAAGGACTGGATTCCTATGAAATCTCCCTGTTTTGACCATAGAGAATTCGATGGGAATGACTTGTGCTGTGAATTATTGACAGGCTCTGCTTACATTTCCTTTGTAAAAGCAAAAGGTGTGAAGGGGATTTTGCTTTGCTTTTCCCTCCAATCTGGAAACGTGGTTAGTTGTAAGTGGTCCCCACCACACAATCACTCACGGCACCAATGATGACCTTATATTCTGTACATGCAATTAACCACGCACATCCCTCTCTGCTGTCTGTTTTGTATGCATTGCTGTTCCAACTATGTAAACCTGTACCAAGTAAACATCTCTGTAACAGCGCCATGAAGACCTAGGGCAACTGTGCGCTATATAAATTGAAATAAAAAATATCCCCCTCACCTTAAAACAGGAGCAATAGAGAAATGCCTTTCAAACATCGGAATACATGAATCCACATTGCTTCCATATATAAGCGTTTCTAAGTGACTCTGTTCTGCTGAGATGTAGAACCAGAATGCTTCCTAGTGTCAGGAAACGGTCTCAAGATTGATGTTTACTTTAATTATCGGAATCAAATCCCATATTAATAAAGGGCTTTATGACAAGACCCTTTCTCCTGACCATATCATGGTAGGTGTTTTGGAAGCTACATTTAGAGTGCATGGATTGTCACCCTCAGAATGAGGAGGTGTTAGGGAGAATCCTGTGCAGTTCCCTTAGGGAGCACTACCCCAGATTAGGACTACAGGTGAGAGGAATAAATCCCCTTTGGTATCAGTCTGTACCAGAAAGATTTAGTTGGTAGCTGTGGCTAAGCAGTCAGACTTATCTCAAGAGGGAGATGAGCAGTATTCAGGGTTTACACAATAGGCCTTCAGTACTATGGCACAAGGAAACACGGACCAAAACCCAAAGCTTTGTATTAAAAAGTAGTTAGATATTTGTTTTATACACTTCTAATAAAACACGTGTATCACAAGTATCAAGCAAGTTAAATTAAATCAAGGAAAAATATACACACTCCCTATATGAATTGTAGACCAAGTGAACCAGAGTGAAAACTGAGCAAAACGGCACAGTGAAAACTATACACAAGGGATTCTCTAACAATTCCTCACAAGAGAGGGAAAGCACAAGTTATTCAGAAATAGGTTCTTATACACCCTAGCAACACTTCCCATCAGTTGTGAACCAGTTCAGCAAAACAGTGCATCAGTGTAAGCGATACTTAAAATGAAAACTGAGCAAAATGGCATTTCACAATGATTATGCAGTGGGAAGAAAGAGTAGTTATATGAAAGGGGTGCGCCACACAGTTCGAAATGGAGAATAAATCTCGAGAAAGCAGGTCTAACAAATGTGACCAGAGTCAGTAGGCCTGTGCCAGAGTTAGTGGTACAGGACAAGGGACCAGGAGCAAAATGTTCTTGTAGCTGCAGTCAAGTCTTTGGTTAACGATATTTGAAAAGATGGTTGCAAAGGTTGAAAAGACAATGTTAAGAGAGAGAAGTGGCCAACCCAACAGGTAGGTAAAGGATTTAAAACACCTTTAGCACTACCGCGAAGAAAAGGCGGCCTGGCGGAACAATGCACCTTAAAATGAAGAAGAGGCTCCTGCGGTGGCGGTTGTTCCTGGTAGTTCCTGCAGTTCGGGTGATCCAGCAGAGGAAGAGATGCTCTCGTCGTGGAGGAAGGTTCGAGTTACTGCACTACCCAGGGATGAAACCAGCCGCGGTGCTGCCCGACGAATAAAAGGTACGCTCCTTTAAATCGCGGTCCGGGTGGACTGCTGCCTGGCTATCCGGCCTCTGAGTACAGGGTACAGGAGATTCGACCAAGGTAGGTCTGGGAAGGCGATTGGCAAACTGGAAGGCACCACCAGCTCATGGGAGAAGGCTCTTGCAGGTGAAGATCTTCTCTCGCCGTGTGGAGAAAGGTGGTGAGACGCTGTAGCAGGGCTTCACCGGTGGTTTAGTCGATGCAGATGTTTTTGGCTTCTCTCCTCTTCTGCTTCTTAGTTCCAGTGGCAACGTCTTGCTCTTCCAGTCCTCAGGACCCTGCTTTTATGCAAAAAGATTCCCATTCCTACAGCCTAGCTGTCACACACACAGTGGAGTGGTCATCTTGGCGGGAGACCCTCCAGCCTATAAGGATAGAGTGCGACATGGGTTGCTGAGGCAACCCTGACCAGGGGTCCTACTCCCCCTCCAACACAATGGACCCACCCCAGACTGAGTGGCGCCGGAAGGAGGGCTTCTGGGCAGAAGCCTGCCAAACGGACGAACAAAGGATCCCCGTCCTGGGTTAGGATTGTAGAGAAAGACACGAGAAAGAAGTTATATTAAAGATCTGGCAGAAGAAACCTACCGGAGCAAAGTTAATATTAAAATGCCCCGGCGGTATGTTAGAGGCTGTCAGAAAAAGTGGTATCCTCGAACAATGGGAAAATCCCATAGAGAAATTTCCGCAGTCGAATATTTATGGTAGTAACCACTGCCACCAGCCAGAAACTTTTGAGAGAGGTACTGTAGGGTACACTCTCGAAAATGAACATAGGGGAAAAACTATGTACCCCTTCCAGTACCTCCATAGTAAGATGGGTTGTACTGGTTTAGTTCATAGGATTTGACTAGTAAAGTCAGTGGGGACTTTACATGCCTGGAAGACAGTAGTCAGTCCCAGGGTATTGGAGTCTATGTTTGGGGGTCGCTACGACACCCCTGTGTCACTGCACTGAGGGTGCTGTGTAACACATGTGAATAAGGATGGTTCCTATGGGGTTGAGAAGATCCCATAAGCATTAAACACAAAAGTTGCCTAGAACACACATAGCAAAAATGCCTAAGAGTGGGAAAAAGAGTCTCACTCTTAGCAGGAGAAAAGAAACAAACCCTTCAAATCCAGCAAATCTGCTGCGGGACTCTTTAGGTGAAGGAAATTAGCCATAAAATGAGAATTCTCCCTAACAGGAGGGGCTTCATCAGCCCTGCTGGGGAATGACAATATGACAGGTAAAAACTCTGAAGCCAGGCTTTATTAGGAGAAAAGGAATATGTGTGGCCAGAGTGGCCTTGGGAACTATTCCATCTGCGCCCTTTGCAACTTCAATGGGTCCCTGGTCGGGGTGGGATCCAGGGCACTGCGTAGGCTGCCTCTTACCTCCCAGGGCAGAAGCCACTATAGAGATCTGCTAGCCGCATCGATCCATGGAAGCGTGATGGCAGAAAGGACTGCCTTCCCTGGAGTGGAACCTCTGAGGATTTAGTGTGTTTCACCGTTGGTGCACTTATGGGGTTGCACAACAATATTTGCAGGAAACACTATGCAAGATAAGGAGACATTATAATGGGGGCTCTTTGTGTACCCTTCCATAGATCATATACAGACGAGTCCTCATGCTTGAGACCCAAGTCAGGCAGAGAGAATATGCTCAATGCTTGAACACTGTAGTATTAGGTGTTATTGTCCAGGTCCTTCCAGTGGGGACAGAGCGAGTACCGCTGACCTTTGCACTGGTCTCACTGATGACTGCTCTCTTCAGATCAATGCAGCCTGGGAGAACCTTCTAGCATCCTGTTTCCATGGTCCAGGTGAGCTCAGCCACTTCGTTACTGGTCCGGACCAGTCAACCAGATCATTACTGGTAAAGGCATTCTAGGACCAATGCAACCTCCTGACTGAATGCTTCTATCTATACTGCGGGTTACAGTATAGGCTAGACCCAACTGGCAGCCCAGCATTGCCTATCCATTGGGAAGTGCTGTGGGGGGATCCTGGAGCGGGCAGGTCAGGCAGGCCCCATCCAGGAAACAGGTTCTCCTGGGTGGTGCGTTCCACTAAGTACCCCACAGCTCAGATGTCCACACTCCTTGAGAATATGAGAAGGGGAGCTTTGCGTCATTCATACTTTCGAGTGTGAATGACGCAGGAGAGTAATGTTTTCTCACTCTGCAGGTTTCATAATTGGGAACTGGATGTCTAGCCAATTCCGGGTGATAGAAAGCGAGTTTGTCTCTCTGGCTCCTAGAAAGAATATCAGAAAGGGAGAAAAAGAACACTATGATTTGGAATGAGTCTCCAAACCAAAAATAAACCTGATGGGTGAACCATGATCCTCCAAAAGAATTGACAACAGCCCATCAATTGGAACACATGACTAGTTCTTTAGAAAATGTAGCTCACAAAGAAATTCAATGTATATATGAGTATGAATATGGGAACGGAACGGAAACGCATATATCAATGAATATTAAACTAAACTAAATATTACTGCTTTTTATTGTGTGTTCTTAATTAATACGCCCAATCTTCAATTCCTGCTCCAAATTAATACTACCAGTCTTTATTTCATATTTTACGTTAAACCTACCAATAAACATACAAATCTCGCGTTAGTGTATAGGTAAACTGTTTGTATTTCTAGTGTTTACAAAAGTAAACATACAAGTTGCATGTTAGTTTAAAAGGAATCCTTCTAATAGTAAACATATAAGTCTCTCATTAATGTATAGGAATCCTTCCTAAAGTGTTGGGGAGAATTGTCCAGAATGGCTAATTTCCCTTAGCTACGGAGTCCCACAGCAGCTTTGCTGGATTTCTAGGATTTATTTTTTTCACCTGGTAAGAGTGTGAGCCTTTTTTCTCACTCTTATATGTGTTTTGCTGTGTGTTTAACATTTTCTTGTGTTCATAGACTGTGCAGTCTCACCTACTCCATAGGCATCATCTTTTTACTGTGCGTCACACAGCACCTTTAGTGCAGTGACACAGGGTTGTCTCTTTCAGACTTCCGACTTTGAAATCCATTTTCTGGGACTGAGTACTGTGTCCCAGAACATGTAAAGTTGCCATTGACTTTATTAGTCTTTTTAAATTCACAAGCCCACGACAAACTATCTTCCATAGAGTACTGGAAAGGGTTAATAGTTATCCCCTTTTGTCTGTCTCTCATGGAACATTATTTCCTTCCCCTTTCGTTAAGATTTGGCTGGTGACAGTGGGATCTACCCTATTTTTCCTACTGCGGTCTATGTAAATAGACTTGGTACTGATTAAGGCTAAGTTAGTAGCCTCGAACTTAAACCCGCTGGACCCCATTTACTTATATTTGGTTCCGGCTGGGTTTATTCAACATTTCAATTTGTAAAGGTCTTTCTCATGTTTTACTCTGTGCGCCAAACCAGAAGCCCTCCTTAGGCGCCTGAATGTCTGAGGGGACAGGATGTGAGGGAGGGGTTTGAGACTCTCTGCACAGGGTCTCCTTGGAGACCCATGTCACACTCTGTATGATTGGCTGTGGTAACTGTCCCGCCCGGACAGCCATCCTGCTGCGTGATTGACAGCCAGGCTGTGTGAATGGGGGAAAACTGCATAAAAAGCAGGACTCTGGGGCTTGGAAGGCAGATTTGGCACTGGATCGAGAGAACCGAAGAGAAGCTGAAACAAGAGGACCACGACTGAACCGCCCGGTGAAGCCCTGCTGCGGGTCCGAATCTCCAAACTTGGACGACAGAGAAGATCTGCAAGGAATCTTCTTCCCTTGAGCTGGTGGGACCAACCAGTTTGCGAAACAGCAAGCAAGGCCTCCCTCCCCTGGTCGAATTTGCTGTGCACAGCTGCAGTGAACGGGATAGCTAGGAGGACCGGACCCTGTTTGGGTTTTAAGGAGCGTACCCTTTATTTGTTGCTTTGGTCTGATGCTGGTTTCTTCCCTGGGCAGTGCAGGACCCTCAGTCTTCCTACTTCGTGTCTGTCCGACAGTCGCTTCAGGAATCGTGAGCCTGCAGGACCTGCCAGAAACGTCTACCTCAGCTACAGCCTTCTTCTTCATTTAAGTTACTGTTCTAACCCGGTTTTTCGTTCCATCCGACCACGATGAAAGTGTTATAAATCTTTCGCCAATCCGAGGGCTTGTCCTTCTCTACTCTTTTAAGTAACTTTTCTTCTGACCAACTTCGTTTCAAACTCTTGGCAAAGACTTACCCGCAAACTACTCTGAACTGTGTGATCCTCTGCAAAGACTTTCTACCATTAACATTGGCCCAGGCCTATTGATTTGAATCCTCATTATAGAAAGCCTTTTCTAGATTGCCCTGCCTACTTACTTGTTGGTGCTGCTTAATTTTGTATAACCTTGTCTTTCCCCCCCTTTTAAAAAGCTGGAGTGCCATTCTGCTCACACTTCATTTTGAGCTTAACTTGTCGAGAATTCATCAGGCATTGTGTAGTATATTAAGAGTGTGATTTCTCTGCTGCTTCACTTAGTGAATTGTTTTACAACTGATGTGTAAATAACTGTATATTCTTTTACTCAGAAACCTTGAGTCAGTGTTGGTTTGAACCATAGTAATTGTTGTCCTTTGTGTAACTATTGATACTGCTCACTTTACTCTTGAGATAAATCTGGCGGCTCAGCCATCGATACCACTTTACTTTGTAGTACAAGCTTGTACCAAAGGTGAATTTGTACTGTCACTTGTAGTCTTAATTGTGTGTGGTGTTCCCAAAGGGTACTGCATATGATTCTGCCTAACATAACGTAAACATACAAATCCTGCCTTAGTGTATAGGAATCATTCTAAAAGTAAGAATACAAGTCTCTCATTAGTGTATAGGAATACTTCTAATAGTAAACATATCAGACTCTCATTAATGGATAGAAATCCTTCCAAAAGTAAACAGACAAATCCTGCATTAGTGTATAGGAATCCTTCTAATAGTAAGGGTACAAGTCCCTGGTTAGTGTATAGGAATCCTTCTAATAGTAAACATTCAAGTATCTCAGTAGTGTATAGGAATCCTTCTAATAGTAAGAGTACAAGTCTCTTGTTAGTGTATAGGAATCCTAATAGTAAACATACAAGTCTCTCATTAGTGTATAGGAATACTTCCAAAAGTGAACATACAAATCTTGTGTTAGTATATAGGAATCCTTCTAATAGTAAGCAAACAAGTCTCTTGTTGTTGTATAGGAATCCTTCTAATAGTAAGAGTGCATGTCTCTCGTTAGTGTATAGGAATCCTTCCAATAGAAAATGTACAATCTCTCGTTAGTGTATAGAAATCCTTCTAATAGTAAGCGTACAAGTTTCTCGTTAGTGTATAGGAATCCTTCTAATAGTAAGGGTACACGTCTCTTGTTATTGTATAGGAATCCTTCTAATAGTAAGCATACAAGTCTAGGAATCCTTCTAATAGTAAGCATACAAGTCTCTCCTTAGTGTATAGGAATCCTTCTAATAGTAAGCATACAAGTCTCTCGTTAGTGTATGGGAATCCTTCTAATAGTAAGCGTACAAGTCTCTCGTTAATGTATAGGAATCCTTCTAATAGTAAGCATACAAGTCTCTTGTTATTGTATAGGAATCCTTCTAATAGTAAACATACAAGTCTCTGGTTAGTATATAGGAATCCTTCTAATAGTAAGAGTGCATGTCTCTCGTTAGTGTATAGGAATCCTTCCAATAGAAAACGTACAATCTCTCGTTAGTGTATAGAAATCCTTCCAATAGTAAGCGTACAAGTTTCTCGTTAGTGTATAGGAATCCTTCTAATAGTAAGGGTACATGTCTCTTGTTATTGTATAGGAATCCTTCTAATAGTAAGCATACAAGTCTAGGAATCCTTCTAATAGTAAGCATACAAGTCTTTCGTTAGTGTTGAAGGCAAGTCCCTTTTTACGCTCACTCCAGTATAAAGACAACCCGCTAGGGGCCAGGAGATAGTGTTGCAAGGATAACAGGTTTAATTGTACAGAATACAAATTTCAGCAAAGGACTCTGCTGCTCGAGAATGTTCTGCCTCATACAGTTACAAACAGGGGCCTAATGACCCCACACACGTCATACATATAGTACAAAAATGGGTGCCACTGATTGGAGGCACCCTACACACGAGCCTGCTCCATGTGGGATGTCAGTCCGTAATTGGTTGCTTCTTCCCCGTTGATCTGGATTCACGTGGCTCAGCAGGGCTCATCATCGCGGTGAAGGCCGGGTCGAACATTAATACAATTTTTCAATCAAAAATAAACATGCTAAGCCTGAATATTAACTCACTGTGGCAGGCACCTGGGCGACACAGGACATGATGACAGGGGGAAGGGAGGATAAAAGACAGTCATGCTGACCCAAATATTCAGGGCTCATTGATGCCACAGATCCCGCACTCATAGTCTCCAACCTGGGGTTTGATCTTTAATGTATCCCTCCCGGTACCTCGTGCTACAAGGGATATGTGTTGCTGCGAGGGGGAAATATAGCCGCGCATGCGTAGATCATCTGTGGACACTTGATGGCGTTGGGACCTGGGGGTTGCGTGCATATCAAGAAATGCAAAGGTGTGGGGGTCGGTTCAGTGGTGTGGGGTTGGCTCCGGCATGGCGTTAGAGGCCTAATGGCAGTTCAGTGGAGATTAATGGATGCAGCATGGAGCCTGGTGTTGTCTCATGCACTTGCAAGGTGCATTCCGTTTGAAGATACTGAATATTCGCAACATTGAAAGGATAAGGGGGAAGTGAACTTCTGTGGGAACAGAGCTCTGGCAAAGAAGTAGGGCCTTGTGAACCAGGGCCGGGAACAGCGTGAGCTTGCAGCTTATTCCTTCTGGGCCTAATACAAAATGGAGTCGAGGACTATGAACTTTTCCAGTGTCATCCATCTACATCTAAGCGCTGCAGGGCCCTTACAGGTTGCCCGATAATGTGCATTGTTCTCCCCTTGTATGTTATATCACCTCATATGGTGTTCGCCTTATTTGGAAGCGTTTAGGGGGTGGGATAGGCTCATTTCCATCCCAACAGTGTATAGGAATCCTTTTTAATACTAAGCATACAAGTCTCTCGTTAGTGTATTGGAATCCTAATGGTAAGCATACAAATCTCTTGTTAGTGTATAGGAATCCTTCTAATTGTAAACATGCAAGTCTCTCATTAATTTATAGGAACCCTTGTAATAGTAAGCACAAAGGTCTCTCGTTAGTGTATAGGAATCCTTCTAATAGTAAGTATACAAGTCTCTCGTTAGTGTATAGGAATCCTTCTAATAGTAAGCATACAAGTCTCTCGTTAGTGTATAGGAATCCTTCTAATTGTAAACATGCAAGTCTCTCGTTAGTGTATAGGAATCCTTCTAATAGTAAGCATACAAGTCTCTCGTTAGTGTATAGGAATCCTTCTAATTGTAAACATGCAAGTCTCTCATTAGTTTATAGGAACCCTTGTAATAGTAAGCACAAAAGTCTTTTGTTAGTGTATAGGAATCCTTCTAATAGTAAGCATACAAGTCTCTCGTTAGTGTATAGGAATCCTTCTAATTGTAAACATGCAAGTCTCTCATTAGTTTATAGGAACCCTTGTAATAGTAAGCACAAAAGTCTCTTGTTAGTGTATAGGAATCCTTCTAATAGTAAGCACGCATGTCTCTCATTAGTGTATAGGAATCCTTCTTATAGTAAACCTATACTGCTGGTAGTTATTTAGTTTTCATATGTATCATGTAGGATCTCATTTTTCTTATAGAGTAGAAAAAATTGTACACGTGATTTATACTCCAGGCTTCTCATGTTGCCATGATTTCGGAGGACTCTATGTTCTGTGACATTCTTTGAGGGATTCAGCACAGTGCAATCCAGTCTTTTTAAATTTATTATGCCAGCCCTCTTAAGCTGCTCCAGGAAGCTGTTGCATGCGTTCCGGGCCATAGAGACGCGCTCCGTGTTGTTCAGGCTCACCTGTATCGAGAAGTGTGCTTGTTCCTGGTTTACCTTGTATTCCTCCAGTGCGTCTATATTATTTGTTTGCCTTTGTCTGCTTCGTGCTCCTTCTATTCCTTGGCTGATGCTTGACGTACAATGTGTCATTACAAAGTGATAACTTTGTCTATATATTAGTTTTCAGATCCGCTATTACCGGGATGTGCTGGGAATGATAACTTTGTCTATATATTAGTTTTCAGATCCGCTATTACCGGGATGTGCTGGGGATGCTGTTTGCAACATCTGAGATAAACAAGAACACAGAATTGCTGACAAACATGACCCTGGGACTGAAGATTTCTGATTCTTGCGTGTGGGAGAGGCGGGCCTTGGAGGGGGTCCTCTCCATGCTTACCGGAACAGAGGAAGCAGTGCCTAACTTCATGTGCCAGCCTCACCCTACCCTGATTGGTTTTGTTGGTGGGATAGTGTCTTCAGTTGCCATAGTGATGGCTCATGTGTTAGACTGCTTCAGGATTCCCCTGGTAGGATATTTTAAAATATATTCCTAATGCATGGAGTTGGCCTTCTTTTCTCTACCACTGAATTTGATTTTTGATCTTGTCTTGGTCCAGATTATTTAAACCTTGCAAATGTCCACTCACAGTTCTTTCCTCAATAGTCTTTAAAACTCAAAAGCGGGAGGGTGGCCAAGATGTCGGAGAGGTGAGACGTTTGCCCTCAACCCTCTTTGACCAGCGGCCTGATGCATAGAGATGTCAGTAACAAAAAAATCCTTGCAAGATGTTGGAACCCTGTACATACCCAAAGGCTTGATTAGGCGAGAGGGGGCGCAGAGAGCTACTGGTGCAGCGGCATGGAAAGGAAGGCCTCTGCAACATATATTGCTGTTGCCACCACAGCCGGCCCATTGGAGTCCGAGCATTCGGACGATCAACTCTCAGGCAACCAGGCACCTCAGGGATAAGGGGCTGTGACGAGGCTGTACGCGACATCGCTGCTGAGCTGGCTGTGCTGGGCCGCCTCGGGCGGTGCAGAGAGCAAGTGAGCACTCAATGCAAAGGGATCCACCACAGGAGGAGGCTTGCCTGGATGACAGCGTAGCACGCTGTGGTGCAGGCACGGGGGCTCACCCTATCAGTGGAGAGTGGAGCTAGACCTGGGATCTTGTCATCACCCTTTCACTCTGACAAGGAGAGGGAGGTGACTTTGCTGGGCCCGCTACCTAAGCCCCTCAGCACATCCATTGACCTGGTATACACAGGGCAACACAGGCCATGGCAGCAATCACCAGTAACAATAGAATACCAGACATGTGATGGGGGGGTGATCACAGTGGAGGGGGTGCCCCCATAATCCTTCCAGGAGAGCAGGGGAGATGGCCAAGGACGCCAAAAAGATAAAGAACGCCGACCTTCAAATGTACCTGGCGTAGTCAACAAAGACGCCAGTACCAGCAGGCGGTATGGAGGGGGACGGCGTACGGGCCCCCATTCCCTTTCAGGTAAGCCGCTGCTCATGCCAAACCTTTTGACCCACTCACTGTACACTTTGATATGTGACAGTAAAGAGTCCCTCCACTCCGAAATAGCAGAAATTCAGAAGAAATGACTGACTACTAACGAAATCAGGAAAGAGTTTGGATTACTAGGGGACGGAGTGGACCACAATGATTGCTCCCTGGCAGACATTGGGGCGGAGGCAAATGAGGTGTGAAGGGCAATGGCCGCCCCTAGAGAGAACACAGAGGCACTGCGAGTTAAATGTGATGATCTAGAGAACCGAGCAAGGAGGGAGAACGTGTGCAACAATTTCCTTAGAGAACGGGTGGAAGGAGACAACATCGAAGACTGTGTCCGAAACTTATTCAAGCAGCTCCTAGCTGACAGTTCCCAGGCCATGGTCAAGAACGATAGATTTAAAGAATTGGTCCTAAGCAAGACTCACCAGATTGCCCTCTGCCCAGAGATATAGTTGTAAAATTCCATGAATACAGGATCAAAGAATCTATCCTGGGGGAAGCATGAAAATCCAATTGCATCCAAGTCCGCAATTCTATGATCCAGAACTTTCAGTATGTTTCTCAGCCCACGCTGCTGAAGAGAAGAATGAGGAAACCAGTCGTGGAGGAGCTGAGGCACCAAGCAGTGGGAAATAGGCGGACCTACGCCTTCGGCTTCCAATTTAAATTGCTGAAGAAGGTGCACGCGGTTTTAGGGTTGAAGAAGGAGCAAAGCCGTCAAGTTTCCAGATCCCAGACGCGGACAAGACCAAGCCAGCTCCGTCAAGAGAAAGGGGTGGAGCATGATCTAATATGGAAAGAAGCAAGTTGATCAGTGACCTTAGTTCCTAGGGTGTTTCAATCACATAAAGCCCGGTCGAGGGTGGGGTCAGGGGGAGAAGGTGGGCCCTATTATTGCTCCTGAGGATACAGGCAGCGCCCCAGCTGTGGGATCTAGAAAGGAATGTCAGACCTAATTGTTTGCTCTTTGCCAAAGTTATGTTATGAGTTTGTGTTGTATAATGCTACTGGGCTGGTGGGATGGAGGGGGGATTATCTTCCATTGTGAGCATTAGGCGGCATGTAAGCTATCAGGGGTTTCGTATGGGAGTACTTAGGGTTTTGTATAGTGGGGTTACCAGCCACTTATTGATACTGCAAGTTAAGAGAATGTTCTTTCAGGGTTCTGCCAAGGGGTGGCGGGAAGGGCAAAGCCGCAGGAGGGTTCAATGGTGGAAGGTACAGGATTGTATAAGAGTGGAGACACAGAGCCACCAATGTGGTTATTAACATTGGTACACTGAACACCCAGGGTCTAAATACCATTAATAAATGCACTCAGCTATTTAGAAACCTTGGGCGCCTATAGCTGCTCTTGGACTCGCAATACATGCTGCTGGCGAGGGATCAGGGTAGGACTCGCAATAGATGCTGCTGGCGAGGGGTCAGGGTAGGACTCGCAATAGATGCTGCTGATGAGGGATCAGGGTAGGACTCGCAATAGATGCTGCTGACGAGGGATCAGGGTAGGACTCGCAATAGATGCTGCTGGTGAGGGATCAGAATAGTACTCGCAATAGATGCTGCTGGTGTGGGATCAGGGTTGGACTCGCAATAGATGCTGCTGGTGAGGGATCAGGGTAGGACTTGCAATAGATGCTGCTGGCGAGGGATCAGAATAGAACTCGCAATAGATGCTGCTGGTGAGGGATCAGAATAGGACTCGCAAGGTGTCCAGTCAACTGGTCGACGACAAACTGGTCGACTGCAATTTGGTCGACACCATTTGGTCGAATGCCAAATGGTCGAATTTTTTTTTTTTTTATATATATGTGTTTTGTGGGTTTTCGTGTGGGGAAAAAAAATAAAAAAGAAAAAAAAGGGGGTTACCCCCCAAAAAAAACCAAAAAATGGGTAAAAAAAAAAAAAAATTCGACCATTTGGCATTCGACCAAATGGTGTCGACCAAATTGTCTGTCGACCAAATGTTTTCGACCATTTGACTGGTAACCGACTCGCAATAGATGCTGCTGGTGAGGGATCAGAATAGGACTTGCAATAGATGCTGCTGGCGAGGGATCAGGGTAGGACTCGCAATAGATGCTGCTGGTGAGGGATCAGGGTAGGACTCGCAATAGATGCTGCTGGTGAGGGATCAGGATAGGACTCGCAATAGATGCTGCTGGCGAGGGATCAGGATAGGACTCGCAATACATGCTGCTGGCGAGGGATCAGGGTAGGACTCGCAATAGATGCTGCTGGCGAGGGATCAGGATAGGACTCGCAATAGATGCTGCTGGCGAGGGGTAAGGGTAGGACTTGCAATAGATGCTGCTGGTGAGGGATCAGGATAGGACTCGCAATAGATGCTGCTGGCGAGGGATCAGGATAGGACTCGCAATAGATGCTGCTGGTGAGGGATCAGGGTAGGACTCGCAATAGATGCTGCTGGTGAGGGATCAGAAAAGGACTCGCAATAGATGCTGCTGGCAAGGGATCAGGGTAGGACTAGCAATAGATGCTGCTGGCGAGGGATCAGAATAGAACTCGCAATAGATGCTGCTGGTGAGGGATCAGAATAGGACTCGCAATAGATGCTGCTGGTGAGGGATCAGAATAGGACTCGCAATAGATGCTGCTGGCGAGGGATCAGGGTAGGACTCGCAATAGATGCTGCTGGTGAGGGATCAGGGTAGGACTCGCAATAGATGCTGCTGGTGAGGGATCAGGATAGGACTCGCAATAGATGCTACTGGCGAGGGATCAGGATAGGACTCGCAATACATGCTGCTGGTGAGGGATCAGGGTAGGACTCGCAATAGATGCTGCTGGCGAGGGATCAGGATAGGACTCGCAATAGATGCTGCTGGCAAGGGATCAGGACAGGACTCGCAATAGATGCTGCTGGCGAGGGATCTGGGTAGGACTCGCAATAGATGCTGCTGGCGAGGGATCAGGATAGGACTCGCAATAGATGCTGCTGGTGAGGGATCAGGGTAGGACTCGCAATAGATGCTGCTGGTGAGGGATCAGAAAAGGACTCGCAATAGATGCTGCTGGCAAGGGATCAGGGTAGGACTAGCAATAGATGCTGCTGGCGAGGGATCAGAATAGGACTCGCTGTCATGCACACCAAATCAGATGCACAACCAACACAACCACGCACCATATTCCCTGACACCCCGACACACACTGCTAGACTCCCCGGACCACAGTCCGCCTCCCAAGCCATCACTTCCCCTATGGTGCGAGGGAGTCGTCATCATCGGCGATTCCGCGCCGTGCGCAGAGGCCGGCCCGGTTTGTTGCCTCGTTTTCATTGGCAACTCCCGTGGAGGCTGCGTTCGGGCTTGAGCACCCGATCACGGTTACTTCCTGGGTTCGCGACGGTTCCCCGATCACGTGGTCATGTTTCCGCTCATGTGACTGGGAGCCGACGCACGTAAAGCCGAGAAGTTCGAGCGGCTCACCGCTTCACAGCTGTTTCACAACTCTGTTTGGCGCTTTCAGGATTTTTCATTGTTTGATTCATCGGATTTTGGACTCAGGCGTACTAACCACGGATTTGCTCTCTCTTGCCCCACGGATACTGTCACTCGGAACTTTGTACAGATTTTTTGGTACTTTGGACTCTTTGCTGCGCTCAACGGATTGCTTTTGGATTTTCCCCTCCTGGCTTTTTGATCTTCCAACCATAGACTTCGTGATCAATTCAAGTTCCCTTCGGCTACGGAAGAGCTACATGCACCGGCCAGTACCTACCATCTAGAACACGGCTGTCCGGATCTTTGACGCTCCCTCGCATCTGACCCTAGGCACCCTAGCTCCCTCTCGCTAGATTAGGGTAAGAAAGTTATTTAACATTCTTTCATATCAAAGTACTGTGTTTGCCTGTGCTAACCTTGACTTCCTTTTAACAGCCTCTGGGATCCTCGGTGTCATCAGATCCAGTGAATCATCAAAACCACCTGTGGCCTCAAAGCTCGCACAGGAAGTTCTTTACTTCTTCCTGTGGGTGATTTGTGGACAGAGGCCCCTTTACTCTTCACTACGCGGCAAGTCACGACAGACTGTGAAGCCGTTGCGTTGTGTTGAGTATGGAGCCTGCAGCTGAGGATCCCGTGGATGCCTTGGTACAGGCACTCACATTGCTAAGGGCGAATATGGGTGCAGCCACTGCTGCGATACACCAGAGGCTAGATTTGATCCAAAGTACACAACACCCTCTGCCTGCAGATGCTGAGTTTGGAGAGGCCGCTGCCGCGGCTCAAAACCCACCTATTCAGCCTATTGCTCGTCAGTCCCCTAGTTTCCCTGCCACACCTCAGTTGCCAGTCCTCATGCCCACATCATTTCCCTTGGCCGCCCCCGAAAGGTTCCACTGTGATCCTAGGAAATTTCGTACATTTTTTAAACCAATGCAAACTACACTTCCTTTGCAGACCTCAGGCTTTCCCCGATGCCACCACAAAAGCGGCATTCACTTTGTCTCATTTGGCCGGCACTGCGGCAGCATGGGCTAATCCTCTGTTGGAAAGTAATAATCCTGTTCTATACGATTTTGAACTGCTGATCACAGAAATGTCTCGTGTGTTTGATACACGCCACAAAGCACAGTCCCGAGACCTCGAGTTGCTAGATTTGACTCAAGGAAAGGGATCTCTCATAGAGTACATTGCTCGATTCAATCAGCTAACTGCTGAAACGTCATGGCCTGAACAAAAAAAGGCAGTTGTCTCCTATAGAGGGCTCAACAACACTATGAAAGACGCTATGGCTGTCATCCCTTGCTTGCCCACAACTCATACCGATTTAGTGGATCTCGCGTTACAGATCGACGCAAGGCGTTCCGAACGCCGTCTTGAAACCGGAGTTCCCAATACCAATCTGCCTTCCTCCTCCTCTGACACAGGTGTTGAGCCCATGCAGATAGGTGGTATTCGTAGCCCTATCACACAAGTAGAGAGAGACCGCAGAAGAAATGACCATGCTTGTTTCTATTGCGGCCTGAATGGTCATTTTGTAAAGTCATGTCCTAGACGCCCTAAACTCAAGAATCCGGTTTTTCAGAATGCTCGACCTTAGATCCGGGGGCTGGCTCGAGCAATACTTCCTTTTCCCTGGACAGGTACCCCAACTTTGGTAGGATTAGGCCAGTGTTAGTGCAGGCTACAATAAAACCAACACCCGATATTGTTCATGCTGTCTCTATTTATTTAGACTCAGGCGCCACCGGCAACTATATCGACATCAAACTGGCTGGGTCCTTAAATCTGCCTCTGATTACCAAGGAACGTCCTGAGCCAGTACAGGCGGTAGATGGCACAGCACTGATTTCAGGCCCAATCAAGCAACAGACTGCCCCAATCACTCTAACTATTCAGAACACGCATCAGGAAGTTATCTCATTCGACCTGATTACTATGCCACAGTTTGGGATCATATTGGGTCTTCCATGGTTGCATCTACACAACCCTTTGATTGATTGGAAGTTTGGGCAGGTTCATTTTGAATCTGACACATGTCAGAACTTTTGTCTCATTTCGCCTGACAACACTGTTTCACCTCCACGAGCCCTAGGGGCCATAGCACAACTCACACTTCACGAAGACGCTACTATGGCCATAGAGCCTCATGTGGTGGGGGATGTTGCCACTGGTTTTCCTACAGAATACGAGGATTTCCATGAAGTATTTGATAAGGGTTCCTCGGAGGTACTCCCGCCACATCGTTCCTACGATTGCCCTAACGACTTGATTCCTGATTCTGTGATTCCCTCAGGTCGTATGTATTCCTTGTCTCCATCTGAAGAACAAGCTTTAAAGGAATACATACAGGTAGCCTTGAAAGTCGGTCATATACGTCCCTCCACATCACCGGCGGCTAGCCCTATTTTTTTTGTCCCCAAGAAAGAGGGCGATCTACGTCCTTGTGTGGACTACCGCCGACTAAATTCTATTACCATCAAGAATCGATATCCGATTCCTTTGATTACCCCTTTATTGGACAGATTAAGTCATGCCTCCATTTTCACAAAACTTGATCTCCGTGGGGCCTATAATCTTGTTCCGGCGATAAGTGGAAAACGGCCTTCTGTACTCGCTACGGATTGTTTGAATATGTGGTCATGCCCTTCGGGCTTTGTAATGCCCCTGCTACCTTCCAACGTTTCATGAATGAGATCTTTCACGATTTGTTGGATGTGTTTGTAGCAGTATACTTGGATGACATCTTGATATACTCACAGAACATAAAGGACCACATATCACATGTCCGCGAGGTATTTTCCCGTCTCCGCCAACACTCACTCTATGCCAAACCTGAGAAGTGTCAATTCCACACTGAAAGTGTGGAATTTCTGGGTTTCCATATCACCCCTGGGGGTCTGGCAATGAACCAGTCCAAGGTCCGTGCTGTCTTGGATTGGCCTAAGCCCTGCAACATTAAGGCCCTGCAATCTTGGGTTCTCAAATTTCTACAGGCGCTTCATCCAGGATTTCTCTTCCCTTGTAGCTCCTCTCACTGCCCTGACCAGTCCCAAGTCCCCTTTTGTGTGGTTACAGGAACACCAAACCGCTTTTGATGCCCTGAAATTAGCATTTACCACAGCTCCCATCCTGAAGCACCCGGACCCAGAACTCCCGTTCATTGTGGAGGCTGATGCTTCTTCCTTTGCCCTTGGTGCAGTTTTGTCCCAACGCTGTCCTTCCTCGGGTCAATTGCACCCGATTGCGTTTCATTCTCGGAAGTTCTCTGCTACAGAGTTGCACTATACCGTCACGGAGAAGGAGCTGTTGGCCATCAAGGATGCCTTCCAGGTTTGGCGGCATCATCTGTTGGGGGCAAGGCACGCTGTTACTGTGTTTACCGACCACCGTAATCTTCAGGATTTGGCCTCACTAAAGTGTATTAACAGCCGACAGGTGCGTTGGCACTTGTTTTTTGTGGCCTTTGATTTTCAGATCAAACATAGGTCTGGTTTGTCCCATGGGAAAGCGGACGCGTTGTCCCACTCCCCGGGTGGGGTATCCTTGCCTGTTTTCCCGGAAACTTTGTTAGACCAGCATGTCATTTGTATTTGCACCCCTCCTCTGCCTTTGTTGGATTCCATTCGCAAATGGGTTTCACTACATCCTGATCAGGTTACTGAGTGGAATCCGGTGTTTCATGAGGGGCTACCGTATATCCAAAACAGATTGTGGTTACCAACGACCGACGCTCGTAATCTTGCTTTGGAGTGGTCCCACGATAGCGCCATCAATGGTCATCCCGGACAAAGACGCACGTTGGACCTCCTCAGACGTTGGTGTTGGTGGCCCTCCATGAAACACGACGTAGAAGGATATGTTAACACCTGTGCAATATGCGCCCAGTGTAAACATCGCAGAGGGCGCCCGCTGGGGCTTTTGCTTCCTTTACCTATACCCTCCAGGTCCTGGCACACGGTATCCATGGATTTCGTAACAGATCTACCCCGAACCAAGGGATTCGATACCATTTGGGTAGTAGTCGACTCCTTTTCCAAAATGGCTCGATTCATTCCCTGTTCCGGTATCCCTTCAGCCCCGGCCTTGGCGGATCTTTTCTTCAAATCGGTCTTCTGTCTCTTTGGGTTGCCCACAGTTATCATCTCAGATAGGGGTCCCAGTTGACTTCTTGTTTTTGGCGAGCACTCACGGTCTTTCTAGGCATCGATTCCCGTTTCTCTTCCGCATATCATCCAGAAACGGACGGTCAGACTGAGAGGGTGAACCAAGCCATGGAGCAGTATTTGCGTTGTCTAGTGTTGCAACATCAACAATCCTGGCTGAGTTTGCTACACCTCGCTGAGTTCTCCTACAATAATGCAACGCACTCCTCCACTGGCTCTTCTCCCTTTTATGTTTTGTATGGTCAACACCTCCGCACTTTGCCCATCCCAGACCTTGCATCTTCTGATAACCCTGCTGCTGCTGCCTGTACCCGCGACTTATCGGTCGTTCATGCTCAAACCCTTACTCACCTTCGGGAGGCTCAGGAGTCTACAAAGACTGCAGCAGATCGGAAGAAGACAGTGGCACCTTCCTATGTTGTGGGGGACAGGATTTGGCTCTCTTCTCGCCATCTCAGGCTTCCTGGTTGTCGCAAACTTCTCCCTCGCTTTGTGGGTCCATATAGGATTTCTCCTGTAATAAACCCTGTGGCTTATCGCCTCTCAGTTCCTGCCTCCTGGTGCATACACCCCGTTTTTCACACCTCTTTGCTGAAACCTTGCCCGGCTCCTACCCGTCTTCGGTCTATGCCTGGACTTGTTTCAGTGGGGGACTCAATGGAATACGAGGTTTCGGGTATATTGGGTTCCCGTATGGTTCGGGGTGGTCTCCAGTACTTTGTGGATTGGGCGGGTTTTGGCCCCGAGGAGCGTTGTTGGGTCCGTGCGTGTGATATCCATGCCCCTAGGCTTGTTTCACGTTTTCACCGGGATCATCCTTCTTGCCCACGTGGTCGTGGGCCATTGAGGGGGTGCTCTGTCATGCACACCAAATCAGATGCACAACCAACACAACCACGCACCATATTGCCTGACACCCCGACACACACTGCTAGACTCCCCGGACCACAGTCCGCCTCCCAAGCCATCACTTCACCTATGGTGCGAGGGAGTCGTCATCATCGGCGAATCCGGGCCGTGCGCAGAGGCCGGCCCGGTTTGTTGCCTCGTTTTCATTGGCAACTCCCGTGGAGGCTGCGTTCGGACTTGAGCACCCGATCACGGTTACTTCCTGGGTTCGCGACGGTTCCCCGATCACGTGGTCAAGTTTCCGCTCATGTGACTGGGAGCCGACGCACGTAAAAGCCGAGAAGTTCGAGCGGCTCACCGCTTCACAACTGTTTCACAACTCTGTTTGGCGCTTTCAGGATTTTTCATTGTTTGATTCATCAGACTTTGGACTCAGGCGTACGAACCACGGATTTGCTCTCTCTTGCCCCACGGATACTGTCACTCGGAACTTTGTACGGATTTTTTGGTACTTTGGACTCTTTGCCACGCTCAACGGATTGCTTTTGGATTTTCCCCTCCTGGCTTTTTGATCTTCCAACCATAGACTTTGTGATCAATTCAAGTTCCCTTCGGCTACGGAAGAGCTACATGCACCAGCTGGTCCCTACCATCTAGAAAACGGCTGTCCGGATCTTTGACGCTCCCTCGCATCTGACCCTAGGCACCCTAGCTCCCTCTCGCTAGATTAGGGTAAGAAAGTTATTTAACATTCTTTCATATCAAAGTACTGTGTTTGCCTGTGCTAACCTTGACTTCCTTTTAACAGCCTCTGGGATCCTCTGCGTCATCAGATCCAGTGAATCATCAAAACCACCTGTGGCCTCAAAGCTCGCACAGGGAGTTCTTTACTTCTTCCTGTGGGTGATTTGTGGACAGAGGCCCCTTTACTCTTCACTATGCGGCAAGTCACGACACTCGCAATAGATGCTGCTGGCGAGGGATCAGGATAGGACTCGCAATAGATGCTGCTGGCGAGGGATCAGGGTAGGACTCGCAATAGATGCTGCTGGCGAGGGATGAGGGTAGGACTAGCAATAGATGCTGCTGGCGAGGGATCAAGGTAGGACTCGTAATAGATGCTGCTGGCGAGGGATCAGGATAGGACTCGCAATAGATGCTGCTGGCGAGGGATCAGGGTAGGACTCGCAATAGATGCTGCTGGCGAGGGATCAGGGTAGGACTTGCAATACATGCTGCTGGCTAGGGATCAGGATAGGACTCGCAATAGATGCTGCTGGCGAGGGATCAGGGTTGGATTCGCAATAGATGCTGCTGGCGAGGGATCAGGGTAGGACTAGCAATAGATGCTGCTGGCGAGGGATCAGGGCAGGACTAGTAGGACTCGCAATAGATGCTGCTGGCGAGGGATCAGGGTAGGACTCGCAATAGATGCTGCTGGCGAGGGATCAGGGTAGGACTAGCAATAGATGCTGCTGGCGAGGGATCAGGGTAGGACTAGCAATAGATGCTGCTGGCGAGGGATCAGGGTTGGATTCGCAATAGATGCTGCTGGCGAGGGATCAGGGTAGGACTAGCAATAGATGCTGCTGGCGAGGGATCAGGGTAGGACTAGTAGGACTCGCAATAGATGCTGCTGGCGAGGGATCAGGGTAGGACTCGCAATAGATGCTGCTGGCGAGGGATCAGGGTAGGACTAGCAATAGATGCTGCTGGCGAGGGATCAGGGTAGGACTAGCAATAGATGCTGCTGGCGAGGGATCAGGGTAGGACTCGCAATAGATGCTGCTGGCGAGGGATCAGGGTAGGACTCGCAATAGATGCTGCTGGCGAGGGATCACGGTAGGACTCGCAATAGATGCTGCTGGCGAGGGATCAGGACAGAAGTCGCAATAGATGCTGCTTGCGAGGGATCAGGATAGAACTCGCAATAGATGCTGCTGGCGAGGGATCAGGGTTGGATTCGCAATAGATGCTGCTGGCGAGGGATCAGGGTAGGACTAGCAATAGATGCTGCTGGCGAGGGATCAGGGTAGGACTAGTAGGACTCGCAATAGATGCTGCTGGCGAGGGATCAGGGTAGGACTCGCAATAGATGCTGCTGGCGAGGGATCAGGGTAGGACTAGCAATAGATGCTGCTGGCGAGGGATCAGGGTAGGACTAGCAATAGATGCTGCTGGCGAGGGATCAGGGTTGGATTCGCAATAGATGCTGCTGGCGAGGGATCAGGGTAGGACTAGCAATAGATGCTGCTGGCGAGGGATCAGGGTAGGACTAGTAGGACTCGCAATAGATGCTGCTGGCGAGGGATCAGGGTAGGACTCGCAATAGATGCTGCTGGCGAGGGATCAGGGTAGGACTAGCAATAGATGCTGCTGGCGAGGGATCAGGGTAGGACTTGCAATAGATGCTGCTGGCGAGGGATCAGGGTAGGACTCGCAATAGATGCTGCTGGCGAGGGATCACGGTAGGACTCGCAATAGATGCTGCTGGCGAGGGATCAGGACAGGAGTCGCAATAGATGCTGCTTGCGAGGGATCAGGATAGAACTCGCAATAGATGCTATATGCACCAATTTCATGCATCAGCTGATGGTAAAAGGGCAGGGATGTGTGAGGAGTCAGAAATGAGAGGCTGACACAAAGTTGTAGTATTCTGCAACATCAGACATCTTTATTTAAACTAACAAAGGTTAGATTGATTTATTTTATTTTATTTTTTACATTTGTAAAGTGCACTAGCAGCCCAAGGGCATATAGGCGCTGGTCCAAGGAAATGTACTAGTTACATAGCACAGAAAATGCTACTGGTTACAATTGGCGTAGCCGTTAAGAGCAGACAGTAAAATACTTTCTTTTGGTTACAAGAGTTATTTATGGAAACAGTGAGCGGACAATGATCACCCGGTAATTGCAGGTGTTGTCAGGTTCATACAAAGAGCAAGGTCTTGATCGCTTTGCGGAAGGCTAGGTGGGAGGTTATTCCTCTGAGGTGAGGTGGTAGCGAGTTCCGGAGGAAGGCAGCAATGAAGGTGAAGCTGGAGACTCCGGCACGTGTTCTCAAGACCTTAGGTACTGTCATTCGGTTGATGTAAGGGGTTCTGGTGGGTTTGGCCATGTGTAGTCTTGTGATTCTTTAAGAGAGATACAGGGTGGCTGTGTTGTGTAGGCATTTGTGTGTGAGGGCCAAGGTTCTGACAATGGCCCTTTCTTTGATAAGGAGCCAGTGGGCTTGTTTTCTAGCAGCTGTTATTGTCATCCGCCGTCCCGAGTGGCGATTACTTCCGCGTTGGTGGCTTTATCGCGGACGAGTGCATCGCTAGTTCAGGCACGTTTCTTTCCATATGTGCGGTGTAGGTCTAGTGGTTGTCCAAAATGGCGGCCTCTGGGAAGTATTTGTTCGTTCCACTCCTGACGACTGTTGCGTTGCAACCCCTCAGTTTAAGCTTTCACTCACCTTTGGGTAAAACACTAGTTTTCCTCCCTCGGCTTACACTCTGTCGCTCTCTCCTATATCGGATTTCCTCCTCTGACGTTTCCGTACCTCTTCCTCTCATCCTCTCTCCTTACCTATTCCTCTACTGTTCTTTCTTGCTCCGCTCGGCGCTGCCGCCACTTGGACTCTCTTTCCTCCTGCTGCTACGTTTCTTTCATCCTGCCTCAGCCTCGGCGGGATCCTTCAGCTAGGAGCCGGGTTCTGTTCCGCGGTGGGTTCCCCATTGCCGGCTCCACATCCCGTAGCTGGTTTATTCCTCACCTCATTGGTGCGTTATTGCTGTAAAATGTTTTTTTTTGCCGTTCAGGCCTTTTCCCTTTTTCTCTGTCTGACCGCGGGAACGGGGCCACAGGACTGCTGGTTTATTAGCGGTCGTTGTGGCTTCCTCTCGCGGCAGGTACACACCACAAAAGAAAGAGAAAGCCTACCTGGTACGTCGGCACCTCAGCCCCAAAGATTTGGAGATCAACTACTCAGGTGAGGAGAGTGGGGAGGAAGAAGGGCTAGAAGCTACAAATCAGGATAGTTATGTGGTCTCTTTTGGGGATGCCAATGGCCGCCCTGACGGCATTGTTTTGGACAATCTGGAGTTTTTCAATGTTTTTAGCGGACATGCCGGCAAGGAGGGCGTTACAATAATCAAGGTGGGATCCAATTATGGCTCTAGCTATGGACTACTGCAACAGCCTCTATCTAAATCTGCCTGCTTCTACTTTCCAACCTCTGCAACTCATCCAGAATAGGACTGCGAGACTTGTCCTTGGCCTCAAGCTCAGGGATCGTATCTCTCCTTGACTGAAATCTCTGCACTGGCTCCCAGTGGCTGCGAGGATTAAGTTCAAAACCCTCTGCCTTGTCCACAAGGCCTTCTGGGGCATGGGGCCGCAATACCTTCAACTCTCTCTTCCCAAATATCTTCCTACTCAAGCTCTTTGCATGGCCGCCTCCAACTCCCTCAGGGTCAGTCGCTTCTCCAAGCAACGAGTCGGTGGTAGATCTCTCTCTTCAGCAGGGGCCTGCCTCCCTGAAACTTGAGAACCATCTCCGGTTCTGGAAGCACCTCAAAACCTTCCTCTTTGCTTCTGCTTTCTCTCCCCCTCTCCCCTGCTGAATTCCTGACCGAAACTGCACTGGTTTACCTGGCCACCCTTCTGATCTCGTGCCCTGGCCCCACCAATTGCACACCTGCACTGCCTCACTGGCAAACCCCACACCTGGGGACTGTTGTTCTTTATCCCTACAGTCCCCCTAACAGCACTTATGTCTGCACTTACCTTGCACTTGCCACCATCTGGCCCTTCTATTATCTTATTTATTCTACTACCCCATGTACTGCACTTTCCCCTCTCCCTTCCCCCCGCACTTATACCTTTCCCCCTTCCCATGCACTTGCACGATCTGAATGACACCTGGCCTAGTAAGATCGCTGTCTTTCTTCCCTCTGTTTCCCCCTCCCTTGCCTCGTCACGCCTCGAAACACTTGTGTATAGGCGTGTTACAAATGCCATATCACATCATACCATATTATGCTGGAAATACTGGGTGTGGGGGCAAGGACTGGGCCTCCTGTCATTGCCCTAATATTTCTGTGTGTGTGTTTTCTCTATGTTCTCTATGTTCTGCCACCACGGTCGATGGTTTTTGATTGAACACCCTTGGACGGACCGAAGTCCAAACATTTGGGAACATTTGGGAGATGCTATTATGTGTGTGTGCATTTTAGCCATTAAAGTTATGCTGAGGGTGGCCAAAGTCCTGGTGGTCACCTATGTCTAGATGGAGTGTGTATGGGTGCAGAGGAGGAACACTGTGGGCTGAAGGGGGAGTGTGTTTGAGGCGATAGAGAGTTAAGTGGGAAGCTACAGCTCGAATTTGTATCATTACAAGTAGCTTCATTCTAATGGCAGAGGTGATGTGCAATAGTCTTTGTGTTGTATGTGTGTGCAGGGTGTGTGGTGGGAAAGCTGTGCCCACCACTGAGTTGCGAAGGTGCAGTGCGCGAGGGAAGAAATGGGTTAGCTGTACAAACAACACAGACTAATTCCTGGGTTCAATCTATGTACAAGGAGAATTGCTGCATCTCACAGGCGGTTTAAGTGCATGATGAATGCATAATGCTCGCCCCCTGAGAGATCTAAGAGTGAGAAGTTACCATCCCTAGTTCCTTCTAGTGTGAAAACAAGGACCCCGCTTCATGATTACGTGTGGCGGCCTGGCCTACCATCCTGTGCTTCAGAGTTACCTGCCGTGCCAATCATGAGCAAGGGGTCCGAGGTGCCTGGTTGCCCTCTTATGGCGCAATCAGCATGATGTTTTTAAGATGCATTTTATGTATGATGCATTGCCACCCTCCAAGCCCATATGGGTGCAATACCTGGCCCACTGGCAGGGTTCGTTCTAGGTGCACGTTGCTGGAGTGACTTCCTGAGACCTCCATGTGTCTTGGCGTTCCACAGGGAATGTTGGATGGCAGAACGAGGCTGTTTAAAGGATCTAGAGGCTAGTGGCTGAGATGGGCAGGTGGGGGAGGGCGCGGGCAGTGGTGTGTGAATGGCAGGGTGGCTGCTGGCTGAAACAGGTGTCTGATAGGTGTGGAGTGGGTGCAGGAAAGGCGGGGGATCATGAGGTTGGGGGTAACAGACAGGTTTTGAGGGATTTCCTGAAAGTCAGGTGTTCCTCTTTGAGGCAGAGCGTGAGGGGTAGGCAGTTCCAGAATGTGGATGCAAGGACAGAGAAGCAGGCACCTCCTAATCTGGAGAAATTGAAAGGAGGGACTACCAGGACGTGGGCAAAGCCTGATGTGAAGTTTCTGGTGGAGTGGTAATGGGAGAGCTTGTCTTGGAGAAATTCCAGGCGTGGTGGGTAATGCACATGGCTTCGAAGGAGGCCTGTCGACGGATCGGCAGCCAGTGGTGTGTCTTGAGCGCAGGGGAAATGTGTTCCCTGGGGGAGAGTGCGCGGAGCAGCCTTGCTGCAGAGTTTTGAACCCATTGGAGCTTTCTCAGTTGGTATGTGGGCACGCAGAGGTAGAGGGAGTTATAGTAATCTAGGCGTTTGGGAAGCAACATGCTTAGCTGAGTGAGGAACTTGCTCAGAAGCTGAATGCTCTCTTCTCTGGAGAGATTCCTCCAAACACTCTGTGACAACGTTGTTGTCAAAGTGTGATTAGTTTAATCTGCATTTGTAAAAGTATGCAGTGCTGGTGTCCGGTTCAGCCAGTGGCCATCTGCTCTACTTTTCTGTGACTGTGAAAGAGCAATGGGCAATAATGTACTTATGGCACATGTTAGCCCGATTCAAAGGACGCTCATAGTGCCGCAGTTTGGTCACTCTCTTACCTTCTCGAGCACCGCCCTCTCCATCAGCTCGATGTCTCCATCATCCCTTCTGCATCTACGAGAGAAGGAGAAGGTTAACAGGGCAACTATTATTGCGGACATATACTCTTTAAGAACTAAAGACTTACCTCAAGAGCGGAGTTGCAGCCGGACTGGACTCCCGTGCCCACGCCAGTGAAGTAACTTGGCCGAAGGTGCCCAGCCATGACGCGCCCCTGCACAGAACAGCAGGACAGAGAGCGCACCTTATCGAAATACAAGGTGAGGAAGACTCTAAGGGGGTCGCTAGGGGAACGCTTGGGAATCGGCCCCCGAGAGAAGGTGATTGTGGCTAAAACTTAACTCCTGTCTTCCAGAATAGACCCATGGCAGCGCTAGTCCCCGGGGGAGGTGAATCCAGCTCAGAAGCGATCTAGCCAAGCCGGGGGGCGTCCCTGTCGATACAAGGTAAGCGTTATAGGACGCGAAGACCAAACATTATAATCCACCCAGGCGCCTAGTATGGAAACCTCGGAAACCGACCAGTTGGCTCAGTTGTTGGGGCAGTTACGTGCTGAGGTACATTCAGCCCGACAAGAAACCAGCGCTTTGCGGAGAGAACTAATTGTGGCCAAAGAACAGACTGATGATCTCGGCAGACAACTCCCTCAATCGCAGGCCGGACAAGCCCCGTTGCCCGGAATGATCCCATCAATGCCAACCCCCACGAGTAATCCAGTGCAGATCAACCTACCTGGGACAGCTCCACTAGCCCCACCAGAGCGATTCTCGGGAGATCCCCGAAGATACGCAGCCTTTATGAATCAGTGTCGCCTCCACTTTTTGTGCAGACCTTGGCCATTTCCAAATGACCAGTCGTAAGTGGCCTTTGTTTTGTCCTACTTGAGTGGAAGTGCAGCAGACTGGTCGGTGCCGTTCATTAGCCGGGATGATCCGCTGTTACACGATTTTGGGGGCTTTCAAAAAGAGCTAGAAAAACTCTTCGCCCGTTGCTCTCATGGACAGGCCTTGGACAACAGAACATTTGTCCCTTCGTCAAGGACACCAAGATCTGTTGACATACATAGCCACCTTTAATAGGCTGGTGGTCGAAGCAGAATGGCCAGAGGACAAGAGAACCATCTTGCGAGGGGCGTTAAAGGATGTTCTGGCCCAAGTAGTGGACCCACCCAAGGACTGTGCCGAGTTCATTAATCTGGTAGTACAATTAGACCATTGGTTGCAAGATCGGAGAACAGAACAAAGTAAACCGGATGCACGCCCCATGTTCGTACGCCCCAAATATCATGCTCAGTGGGGATCAGAAAGTTCTGTAGAACCTACGCAACTAGGAGGAGTTAGACCCCCTTTAACCAAAGCAGAACGGGACAAGACGAGGGAACAGCAGTTATGCCTGTACTGCAGAAAGGCAGGCATTTCCTCAAGGAGTCGCAGGTAAAACCACCAAGAAGAACCATAGGAGCCACAGACAAGGAGAAACCAAGTGAGGAATCGGAAAACTACCAACCCGGGCAATTGTAGGGGTCCAATTGTCGAGCGAAGAAATCCAATTACCAAAGATGCATTCGTTAGAAGCTTACATTGATAGTGGAGCCGTGGGGAATTACATGGACCAGGATCTTGCAGCAAAGATGGGGCTCCCACTCTGCGCTAAGCCCACCACAGAGACTGTAACCACTGTAGATGGCATCGAAATCGCCTCTGGTCCCGTGTCCGAATGTACCGCTGAACTCACCCTCTTATGTCAAGATGGCCATCGTGAATCCATCACTTTTGACCTCATCAAAGCACTGCAGTTCCGATTAAACCTAGGGATGCCGTGGTTGGTCGCACATAACCCATGGATCATCTGGCGTGTCCGAGAGTTGGTCTTCTGCCATGACTGCATACATACCTGCTATCCCAAAGGAAGGAAGGGTAAGCATGCCGGCTCATCCGTTCAGGAAGGTGCGATAAGTGTCTTAGGTGTGGTTGCTACCTTACCAACTCAATACCAGGACTTTCAAGATGTGTTCCAAAAAGAACAAGCAAATACTTTGCCACCTCACAGGCTCTATGATTGCCAGATTGATCTGATACCGGGTGCCCGAATTCCTTGTGGCCGTATCTATGCACTCACTGAACCCGAGAACCAACATTTGAAGACATATCTGAAACAATATCTGGCCAACGGTTTCATCCGCCCCTCAAAGTCATCAGCAGCATCTCCATTATTCTTTGTACCGAAGAAGGAAGGAGAATTGAGGACCTGCATGGACTATCGTGCATTGACCCAAGTCACTGTCAAGAATCGCTACCCCTACCCCTGAATCCGGAATTGCTAGACCAAGTCAAAGATGCCCAAATCTACACGAAATTGGACCTTAGAGGGGCCTACCATCTTGTGCGGATTAAAGAAGGTGACGAGTGGAAAACGGCGTTCCGTACCAAATATGGCCTATATGAATATCAAGTGATGCTGTTCGGCCTGTGCAATGCCGTGGCTGCATTCCAATAATTCATGAACGATGTTCTGAGAGAGCTGATTGACGTCTGCACCTTAGTTTACATAGACGACATCCTGGTATATTCGGCTTCAGAACAAGATCATGTTAAGCATATACGGTCCGTCCTTACCAAGCTCCGTTAACATCATCTCTACCCCAACCTTGAGAAATGTTCATTCCACATTACAGAAGTAGAGTTCCTGGGTTTTATCCTCACTCCAAAAGGAATACGAATGGATATGCACAAGGTCAATGATGTGCTCAATTGGTCAGCGCCAAGCTCATTCAAGGGAGTCCAGAGAATGCTAGGTTTTGCAAACTTTTACCACCGATTCATCCCAGGGCTCTCGCAAATAGTACACCCGATCACTTCACTGTTAAGGAAGTGCAACAAAACATTCCACTGGACAGAAGAGGCCAAAAAAGCCTTTCAAGAACTCAAGGCGAAATTCACTACCGCTCCAATCTTACGACATCCATGCGCAGACCTTCCGTATGTGGTGGAGACAGATGCTTCCAGTATGGCGATGGGTGCTGTATTATCACAAAGGGACCCATACACCAGCAAGCTACATCCTGTGGCCTTCTGGTCACTTAAATTCTCACCACCTGAGCTCAACTATGCCATCACGGATAAGGAGCTGCTGGCCATAAAAGCTGCCTTCAAGGCCTGGCGACATTATCTGTTGGGAGCCAGACACACTATCACCCTGATAACGGACCACCGAAACCTACAATACCTGAAGAGTGCAAAGGCTCAATCCTCTCGACAACTACGCGGGGCACTTTTTTTTGCGGAGTACCACTATGTGATCATGTACCGGCCAGGAGTCAAAAATGGCAAAGCTGATGCCCTTTCATGCATGGGCACTGACGAGCTGGTGTATACACCTCCTGACCCCGTGGCCATCATTCCAGGTGATAGACTCTTAGGCATGACAACCACCATGACTGAAGACGAGTAGCTGTATGAAGTCCCACAAGTATTGACCCAGGAGCAACTGCAAGAATGGGATTCAAGACGAGAACACTATAGCGTTAAGTACCAATTACCTTACTACAGGAATCGGCTATTCGCGCCTGTAAAAGAACTTAAGGAACAGGTTATCTCGGAGTACCATGACTCCCTCATGGAAGGCCACCCGGGAATTGCTAAAACCCTGGCCAAGGTGAAACAAAGTTACTGGTGGCCAAAGTGGCGCAAAGATGTTATGCGATTCATCACCACTTGTGGTATCTGTGCTCAAAATAAATCGTCAAAGCAAAGACCTGCTGGGCTCCTGCAACCACTGAACATCCCACCGGCTCCATGGCACACGTTGTCTCTTGACTTCATCACCGACCAGCCATGTCAAGGTTAAAACACCATACTAGTGATCGTAGACCTGTTCTCCAAGATGGCCCATTTCTTTTCATTTAAAGGTCTACCAAACGCATCCGGTCTAGCTAAAACCTTCCTTGAACACGTGGTACGGCTGCACGGGTTCCCATCAGTCTTAATCTCGGATCGGGGTACCCAATGTGTGTCTAACTTCTGGAGGAAGTGTTGTTCGATGGCCCAAATAGACATCCGATTATCCACTAGCCATCACCCCCAAACAGATGGTCAGACTGAGAGGACGAACCGGACGCTCGAACAATACCTGTGCTGCAGGCTTCACCAAGTGGAAGGGAATTGGAAAGATTTATTGTGGCTCGCTGAGTATGCCTATAACAATTCATTACACAGCAGTACCAGGCAGACTCCATTCTTTACTGTGTATGGCAGGCACCCACGCATGTCAGAACTGGACACTCCTACGACTCTGGAAATGCCAGCCATCAAGAATCTACACGCAACCATTTTGCAGGCTTTCACAAGCGCCATTGAACATTTGCGCCAAGCCAAAGTTCGCCAGAAGAAATACGCGGACCAACATCGCAAAAAGGCCCCTGACTACCAGATAGGGGACAAGGTGTGGCTAGCATCTAAGCATGTGCCTCTAAAGAGAACCCGGACATTCCGCCCACAGTTTTTAGGGCCTTTCCCCCTCGAGTCCATCATAAACCCAGCCGCTGTAAAGCTGAATTCGCCAACCCAGCTGCGGATACACCCAGTGTTTCATGTATCCCTTCTGAAACCAGTTCAGCCTCGAACTCGAGTGACTACCCCACCAGGGCCTGTGATAATTCACGGAGAGCCAGAATTCGAAGTAAAGGACATCCTAGATTCAAAGTACGTTAGAAACTTTACTATCTAGTAGACTGGAAAGGTTATGGCCCGCAGGACAGAACATGGGAACCCAGTGACAACATTCATGCCCCACGTCTGATACAACGCTTCCATCAGGAGTACCCCACCAAGCCGGGACCAGACAGAAGAACCACCTTGAGAGGGGCCTTAGGGGGAACCACAGTGTTCCTGCAAGGTCCCAAGGGCCCAATCAAGCCCCCCTCAGCTGTCCTGGAGCCAGTCCTGGCACATTTGGCACCAGACTCTTATGGCAGGCGGAGTTTCCATTGGGCAATGGACCAAAATGGCTGCCCCCACAAGTTCAGCGTGGAACTGCACCATGCAGTCTAGCATCCAGGGCGTGGTCTGCCCTGAAGAGTCTTCCCTGGAGCTTGTCCTCATCCGCAAGCAACATCCTAGAGAGGAGAGAAAAGAAGAGGACAATTAGTAAGCGTTTGTCTTCCGATTCCAACGCCTTCCAGCCTCCGATTACCTACCGAAGCTCTCCTGGAATTTAACAATGGTCCGGACATCTTCCACGATACGTTCCACTTCCATCTGGCCGCATTTCTTCCAGGAACTTCTCGGCGACCTGCAAGGAAGAATAGCACAGGTTAGCCCGATTCAAAGGACACTCATAGCGCCGCTCTTTGCGCATTCTCTTACCTTCTCGAGCACCGCCCTCTCCATCAGCTCGACGTCTCCATCACCCCTTCTGCATCTAGAGAGAAGGAGAAGGTTAACAGGGCAACTACTATTGCGGACATATAATCTTTAAGAGTAAAGACCAGAGTCACAGCAGGACTGGACTCCCGGGCCCACGCCAGTGAAGTAACTTGCCCGAAGGTGCCCAGCCACGACGCGTCCCTGCACAGAACAGCAGGACGGAGAGCGCACCTTATCAAAATACAAGGTGAGGAAAACTCTAAGGGGGTCGCTAGGGGAACGCTTGGGAGGTGGGCCCCGAGAGAAGGTGATTGTGGCTAAAACTGAACTCCTGTCTTCCAGAATAGACCCATGGCAGCGCGAGTCCCTGGGGGAGGTGAATCCAGCTCAGAAGCGATCCAGCCAAGTCAGGGGGTGTCCCTGTGGCTACAAGGTGAGCGTTACACATCAGGGGTGAGTCTACGGCACCTTTTACTCAGAAGAGAACGGGGGGCATGAAAATAAAAAATACTGTAAAGTCTTTCTGAAGCACGCCTTCCGCCCTATAAGACTTAAGTGCTTCTTTGTCACTACTAGGGAGACCGCCAGTCTGGGCTGCATCTCATGGCTGGCACCTATTTCACTATACACTATTAGGTGGGAGTGGTGTGGAGTTCTGCGCAGTCCGTGCAGAGACTCACTGAGGTTTGGCATTTCGACTGCGACTGCACGACTTTCCTGGTGTGTTTACCAGTCTAGCACCGGGCTTGGGGCACTGTCTCTGAGACTCCATTCTGAGGGAAAGCATTTCAGTGAATGTGCCCGCTGATTTCTGAAGCTGCCGACGGAAAAACCAAAAGAAAATGGAGGAGGCGGCCCGGTAACCCCTGCAGGGGCCTCCTCTACCACTTCTCCCCTCCCCCTGGGTAAGGGGAGGGCCCAAAACTACCAAAAGCCTGCGAAGGGCAAAGAATGGAAGTGGGCGGGTAAGCCCTTGATAATGGGAAGGAGCATGATCCAGCACCTGTAGTAGGACGCCTGCCCCACCGCCAGAGAGAAGGATTTCCTGGTCCTTGCTTCCTGGCTACTGTTTTGTTGCTGTTGTTCCAGTCGCAGGTGCCCGTCTGAATCGTGAGGTTCCGGAGTTCCAGTTGGGAGGGCTGCGGCTCCAGTCGTGGTATAAAGCGAGGCAGGAGGTAATGGCTAAGAGACTGAGAGGGGTTATGGTTTGGATGCGTCCAAGGGTTGGCACTCAGCATCGTTCCCCCATCGAGGGAAGGGCACAGTGCGAGGTGCGCTGGAAGGGTGCATGGGCTAATTATGAAACGGGGGGCTGCTTGCTATATCAATGTGTTTTGGTGCTCACGTACAGCCGCCGTGCAGCATGAGTTGGGGGCCTTGGCGGTATATGCCAATTGCTCCGCCGCACTGGTTTTCCAGGTAAATAGTGTGTGCATGTGTGTGTGCTTATTGTCTGCCGCCGTGCTGCAGGAGCGGGCTTTATGCAGAAAGACGGAGGGGCTGGTGGTGCTGCAACAATCGGGGTGCCACGGTTTCCTCAGGAAGGCCGCCGTGCTGCGCGAGCTGTAGCACGGCGGGTACATTGTGATAGGCAGGGCTGCACAGCAGTAAAGGGGGTTTCCATTTGAGAGCCCTTTATCCCCCCTCGGGATGCGGTGGAGAAACAATGTTGGTTCAGGGTGCCTTCGCCATCTAGTGTTGGATGCGGCCCAGGAACAGATCCGACCCCTACATAGGGGTTGTCATCACGCAGTATATGGAGCTGACGACGGAAAACGTCCTCAAAAATGGAGGAGGCAGCAGGGTAACCCCTGCGGGGTCATGCCGCCGGGAGCGGGGACCCTCACCCGGAAGGGCAAAGGACAAAGGGGCGGAACGGCGCCAAAAGCCAAATGGCCCAAAAGCCCGCGAAGGGGAAACAAAAGGAAAGGGGCGGGGCTTGCAGGATATAAGCAGGCGGGACCAGGGTCCAGGCATCTCGCTCTTGCACTGGGACCCGGTCGCCGCCACCTGACAAGTGCAAGGAATTTCGAAGGCGAAGGACTGGCAGCTGGATCGTCCGCCCAGCAGAAGGAAGGAGGATCAGCGGCAGAGGAACCAGCAGGCGGGATCGCTCAGCCGGTGGAGGACAGCCGGCGGGCGTGGAGGAGCAGCCCAGCTGATCAGGAGCCGCGGCGGGAGAAGGCGCGCTCAGCCCGGGACCAGGAACGAAGCGACGAAGGCGGAGCGGAGCTGCGGGGCCCGCAAGGAACCAGCAGGCGGGATCGCACAGCCGGTGGAGGACAGCCGGCGGGCGTGGAGGAGCAGCCCAGCTGATCGGGAGCCGCGGCTGGAGAAGGCGCGCTCAGCCCGGGACCAGGAATGAAGCGACGAAGGCGGAGCGGAGCTGCGGGTGAGCCCGCCCAGCAGCAGCCGGAGGACAGGCGGGAGGGCAAGGGGCCAAGGGGCAAGGAAAGGCGGCTAGGACACACGGGGCTGCAACCCGGTCGAAGACCCAGCCGGAACAGGACAGGGGGAACACCAGCCGCCCAGCGCCAGCCCAACCCCCCCCTTCTCACACGCAGACGCCCACGCCCTCCCTCCAAAGGAAAGAAATCATACGGCAGGCCGCAGGGAGGCAGCCGCTGGGGGAGGAGCAGAGGCACCAGAACAGCCTGAGAGCCCGAGGATCACAAGGAACACGGGCAACAGCAACGAGCGGCCCAGGAGGAGCAGGAAGCAGGTGGCTGACCCATTGAGAGGCCGCCAAACAATGGATCTGGCGTCATTTATGGAAATGGCCAGGGTGGCAGCAGCAACCCATGGCCCAGACTGGATGTCCAGGATGGTGGCCCAACCTAGCCAGGAAGGGCGCAGCCAGAGGGTGGAAAACTCCCCTCTGATGTTTCAGGACAGTGGCAGCGAGGCCACCGTGGTCGAGGCCGAGATCCACAGCCTGGGGGAGGAAGAAGAAGAAGAAGAGACCCAGGGGAGCAAAAGGAAAAGGACAAGGACGGCCAGGGCTAAAGCGAGCAAGGAGCAGGCCAGCAGCACCAAGAGACCACGGCAGAAGGGGAGGGCGCAGGAGGATGCGGCCTTAACGGCTCCTACACCTGCTGAGGCTCCAGGGAATCGAGTGAGCCCACCCAATACTCCTGCGACCAGAACGGTGGATGTCGCGGGTGGAGGAACAACATCCCTGGAGGCGGTAAAAGGTATGGTGATGGAATGCATGCAAGCATGGGGAAAAATGGGGCAAATGCCGAATGTTGTGTCCAGTACTGGTATTGTGGTAGGGGGAGTGTCTCAAGGAGGTATAGCCACGCATCCGGGGACGTCGCAAGGGCTGGGAGGACCTTGGTGCAGCGGTAGCACTCAAGGCTGGGCACAGTCGGGTGGACTAAGTCAATTGCCTCAAAAGAGGGGGATACCGCCCGGGGGTTTCTTATCTGTCGGGCTGCCTAGTGTGGGCCCACCTATGGTAGGCGGGCATCAAGTGCAGATGGCGGGGCTCCCTTGGGGTCAGGAATGGGCAAACCAAGGGCCAGGGGCGTCAGTAAGCATGGGGGGGGGCCCAGCAGTTGGTTGCAGGGTTACCTGCAGGGGCTCAGGGGATGCAGAATGAGGCAGGGCCTGGAGCGGTCGTGACAGGGGTGCTGAGCGCGGCTCAGCCGTCAACAGCAGGCTCGATCAGCGGGGAAACAGGGGGATTGTGGGGCCAGACAACCCAGTATGGGAGGCCAATGCCAGGGTTCGCACCTATGCGGGCTACGGTGAATTCTTTGGTGTGGCACATTCCATGGGGGGTCAAGGAGAGGTTGTGGAGGAAGGAATTCATTGACATCTTTGACTTGTTGGGGATCGTCCCCACGGGGGGAGGCCTAAAGGAACTGTCAGAAAAGGAAAAAGAGAAAAGGGACAGGGAGGCCACCAAGGTGGAGCGTTCCATTAACAACTGGCTGAAAGCTTACAGGATGTATATGTCAGTAATGTTGGAGAGGTACCCGCAGGATGCACTGGCGATGATAGCATATGAGCAATACGTGCATGATTTGTATCAGAAATATGGTGGCGAGGGATGGCTAGAGTATGACCGGGGCTTTAGATTAAAGATGCAGATATGGCCAGCAATGTCATGGGACGAGATGGATGTCGGGGGGTACATGGACAAAGTGGTCCCCTGCAGGGAACCCCAGGACGAGCCACTAGGAGAGAAGTCTCGGGGTGGGAGAGGCAGAGGCGGGTTCCCGCAACGGGGGAGAGGGTCCTTTCGCGGGCCCTCCTCCTGGGTGTACCGGGCAGCAGCCCTCCAGGGGGAGCAAGAAGTCTGCTGGAGGTTTGCAGAAGGGTATTGCTCATACGGGAAGACATGCAGGTACAAGCACCAGAGGGGCGGTGGTACGGGCCCCCGCAAGGCCACTCCGGGAGAGGCTAAACCCAGGGATGGTGGGAAACAGAAAAATAAAGGAAACGTTGAGTGATGCGCTGACAAAACAAGGCAATGCTGGGGAAACAATGAATGACAAATGTATGATTAAAGGGGCATTGCCCACACCAGTTAGCCTTCTTGCCATGACTCCCTTTCTAAAAGAGTACCACAACAAGGCCGACGCAAAATTGCTATGGCAAGGGTTCAGGTGGGGCTTTAGGATCCCGGGGGCGGGTACTCAAAGGGGAAGGGAGGCGGCCAACCTGCGATCTGCTCTGGAGAAACCCGAGGTAGTAGAAAGGAAGGTCGACAAGGAGGTGGGGCTGGGGAGAGTGGCCGGCCCATTTACTAGGCCTCCTATGAGCAATCTGGTGGTATCTCCGCTAGGATTGGTGCCAAAGAAGGAAGAGGGTCAATTCCGCCTGATACACCACCTATCCTTCCCCGAGGGTCAATCAGTGAACGATGGCATCCCAGAGGAACAGTGCAGGGTGCAGTACGCCTCCCTGGAGGATGCAATACTAATGGTAAAAGCGGCAGGAGAAGGGGCATTGTTGGGGAAAGCAGACATAGAATCAGCCTTCCGCCTATTACCAATCCACGAGGATAGTCACCACTTGCTGGGTTTTAAGTTAGGGGACAAGTATTACTATGACAAATGCCTCCCCATGGGGTGCGCCATTTCCTGCTCATATTTTGAGGCATTCAGCTCCTTTCTGGAGTTTACGGTAAAACGGGAGAAAAAAGGTGGGGGAATGTTGCACTACTTAGATGATTTTCTCTTCGTGGGGAGGGAGGGGACGGAAGAGTGCAGAGCCCTGATGGAGGTATTTCAAAATAGAATGGACCAGCTAGGGGTCCCCCTAGCACCAGGAAAGACCGTGGGTCCAGCAACGACATTGACATTTCTGGGGATCGAGATCGATTCAGTTAAAGGGGAATGTAGGCTCCCGCAGGACAAGGTACAAAAACTGAGGGGCTTGATTCAGGAGCTGATGGGAAAAAACAAAGCGACCTTGCGGGAGGTGCAAGCACTGGCTGGAAACCTCAATTTTGCAGGCAGAGTGATACCAGCGGGGAGGGCATTTGCCAGAAGTGTGGAGCTGAAAACTGTGGGCTTACAACATGCCGCACAGCACGTCCGATTAGGTTCAGAGGTAAAGGAGGATCTCAGGATGTGGGATAACTTCCTGACAAGATCCAACGGGGTGGCAATCTGGAGGGCAGACTGGGCAAGCAGTCAGAGGCTCAAATTGTTCACGGATTCATCTGGGTCCCTGGGTTTTGGGGCTATCCTGGGTGACAGATGGTGCGGCATGGCGTGGCCGGAGGAATGGCATAAGGAAGGGGTCACGAAAGATATCACACTACTAGAGCTGTTCCCCATAGTGGTTGCATTTAAGTTGTGGGGCGGGCAGCTGCAAAATTCTAAGGTCACGCTATGGTCGGACAACTTGGCGGTGGTACAGATCATTAACACAGGGTCGTCCAGTAACCAGAGGGTGCTGAGGCTCCTCAGGGAACTCACCAGAAGTTTGTTAGAGTTAAACATTGAGGTTAGAGCACGGCACATTCCAGGGGTGAAAAACACGGCCGCTGATTTTCTGTCTCGTTTACAGTGGGACCGGTTCCGGGAGAGCTGTCCCGAAGCAAGGGAGGAGATGACCCCATTCGAGGTACAATGGTGGGGGATGATTGGGGCGATCTGACCGCATTGGTAGAAACTGCCCTGGCACCCGGTACAACCAAGAGGTACAGGGCTTGTTGGAGTCGGTTTTCACAGTTCCAGGAGGAGGTACTAGCAGGGGACCCCGGGGAGAACCCGGTGAGAGCATTCATAGGCTGGTGCTGGAAAACAGGGAAGACCCGGGCGTGGGTAAGCTATCACCTGGCGGCCATAGCACATTATGCAAAAGTGCACGGGGAGAAGGACCCCACTAAGGAGCATTACGTCATGCTGGCCATGAAAGGCTGGGCGAGGCAAAGCATAACAAAACCAGATGAAAGGCGGCCAATCGATATTGGGAAATTGCACGGATTAATTAAATGTCTAGGGGAAGTATGTAAGGAGGAATCAGAGCGTGTGCTCTTCTCGGCTGCTTTTACGGTGGCATTTTTTGGGGCGCTCAGAATCGGCGAACTGGTGCCGGAAAACAAGAACGGCAAAGGGAATGGGTTCTTGCGCGTCAGGGACATCCAAGTGGGGAGCGCTCAGGTCATCATTTATGTGAGGAGGTCAAAGACGGATCAGAAAGGAAAGGGGGCGGCGCTGACCGTACATGCCATTCAGGCGAGCAGGGTTTGCCCGGTGGCGGCAACGGCAAACTTTATGCGACAGAGGCGGCCATCAGGGGCAGAGGCGCCATGGCTCACGCACAAGGATGGGTCCGCGCTAAGCCGTTTTCAGTTCAAGAAAGTGATGTCGCTAGGTCTGGATAAAATGGGTCTGGCAGGGGGCCAGTTTGGGACACATTCTTTCCGGATTGGGGCCGCCACCTCAGCATCAGTCGGGGGACTAGGGGCGGAGGACATTAAGAGATTGGGGAGATGGTCGTCAGGATGTTTTAAACGTTATGTCAGGCCAGAGAAAGTGTAAAGATAACCATGCCGTTCCCTCCATGTCATTTACCAGCAGTGCACCAAAGGAAACTACGCACAGTATGGGTGGTGGGGCACTCATTCATCTCAAGGGCAAAGGCGAGCTGGAACCAGCAGCAAGAGATTTTGACGGCAGGAGAATTCAAGATCGAGTGGCACGGGGTGCCAGGGATGAAATGGGCCCAGCTGAAAGGGCAATTGCATAAGCTGCTAAATAGGCAGCGGAAGCCGGATGTGTTGGTGATACACTTGGGAGGGAATGACCTGACCAGCCTAGGGAGGGGGGTCTTGCTGAGAGACATCACAAACTCACTACAGGAAATATCGGCACAGATGGGGGAGACAGAGATCATCTGGTCCGAGGTGATCCCTCGGGCGCAATGGAGAGGGGCAGAGAACCATTCGGCGGTAGAGAAATCGAGGAGGAAGCTGAACGGGGCAGTTGCCAAATTCTGCAGGGGCAGAGGTTTCCATCAGATCAGGCATGGCCTGATTGAGGGGAAGAACCCCGAGTATTTCTTAGCCGATGGGGTGCACTTGTCCCCAAAGGGAATGGAGCTCTTTTTCTGGAACATTTGCACCAAATTGCTGGAGTTGTGAGAAGGAATGAGGAAGGGGGGAGCCAACGGTGGGCGGGAACCCACCGGTTGGCGTGGCGGTGTTTGGGCAACCAAGCACAAATGATAGACTCCGGACGAGCCAGAAGGAAACGGAATGGGTCTTCGCTCTTCTGGACCAGCGCCTCTTGGGGGCCTAAACGGCGGAGGCGTCTGGTAGGAACAAATAAGGCTCAGCTTCCCCCCCAAAACAAACGGCGCTCTCCCCACCCACGGACCCCTGCACGGGCAGGATAGGAACAGGTACAATGGGTCGGGGGAGTTGGGGGCCTACTATACCAAGTATAGGGGGAAGCAAAGGAAATCCGGCAAGCAAGCGCCACACGTACAGAATGAGGTCACTATTGTGTACAAATACTTCTGTTGTCATGGAAATAAAACTGCGGCCAATTTTGCCAATTGAAATCTTGTGTCATGCCAATTCATGGGGGATAAAAACTGTGTGCATGCGCAAAGATAATTGGGAGTAAAGGCAAATGGACGGCTGCAGGGGTTATGGAGCTGACGACGGAAAACGTCCTCAAAAATGGAGGAGGCAGCAGGGTAACCCCTGCGGGGTCATGCCGCCGGGAGCGGGCAAAGGACAAAGGGGCGGAACGGCGCCAAAAGCCAAATGGCCCAAAAGCCTGCAAAGGGGAAACAAAAGGAAAGGGGCGGGGCTTGCAGGATATAAGCAGGCGGGACCAGGGTCCAGGCATCTCGCTCTTGCACTGGGACCCGGTCGCCGCCACCTGACAAGTGCAAGGAATTTCGTTTTCCTCCCACCCACCCACGAAATACAAGGAGGAGGACACCTGGGCATTGCTGTCGCAGGGCACCCAGGTCAGAGGATGACAAGTTGGCGGTGTTTGGGCAACCAAGCACAAATGATAGACTCCGGACGAGCCAGAAGGAAACGGAATGGGTCTTCGCTCTTCTGGACCAGCGCCTCTTGGGGGCCTAAACGGCGGGGGCGTCTGGTAGGAACAAATAAGGCTCAGCTTCCCCCCCAAAACAAACGACGCTCTCCCCACCCACGGACCCCTGCACGGGCAGGATAGGAACAGGTACAATGGGTCGGGGGAGTTGGGGGCCTACTATACCAAGTATAGGGGGAAGCAAAGGAAATCCGGCAAGCAAGCGCCACACGTACAGAATGAGGTCACTATTGTGTACAAATACTTCTGTTGTCATGGAAATAAAACTGCGGCCAATTTTGCCAATTGAAATCTTGTGTCATGCCAATTCATGGGGGATAAAAACTGTGTGCATGCGCAAAGATAATTGGGAGTAAAGGCAAATGGACGGCTGCACGGGTTATATGCCAGCATCTTGCAGCAACCTTTTGAAAGTGAATGGCTCGCGGACATCGGCCTAATGAATGAGCTCTGGGGGAAAGTGCCTGCGATACCGGCGCAATAATGTTCTCTTCCTGAAAGACAGCCATGGGTGGGGGTCTCCGGATTTACCGTCTTTAAAGCCCTGAATTGGTCCAGTCCGTGTGAAATGGGGGGTGCATTAGGTGAAGCCTCTCCTAAAGGGCACGCCTTGATGGGCGCAGCAGGTAACAGGGGAGTTCCAGTGCAGGGGGGGCCCTGTGTGGCCGTGCCAGAGTGGAACATAGAGCATCGCATGGTCCACCAGTGAATGAGCAATACTGGCAGTCTGTATAAGTCCAGGTCGTGTAGATCATAGGGTCCCCCGGGAATGCGGTCTCCTTGCCAGCCCGTGATAGAGACCTTCGCGAGGCGTCGGCAGGGCACAGCAAATATGCATGCACTGGCAAAGAGGGGAATTGCCCGCATTTAGAATCTGGTAGCCAGCCGTAATATCGCATCCTGCAAACCTTTAAAGGCGCGTCCAGCGGTTTTGGACGTGAAGGGCAGTCCAAAGGTTAATAACTGTCTGAACAGAAAGGAGCTGCCAGGATAAAGGTGAACGTGTTACCACTCACGCAGACGCTGCAGGAGGTTGTAGAATTGAAAAGGTGGTAACAATACAACAACTAGAGAATTATAGAGCCCGGCTTCAGGCATCCCCACTGTTGGGGACTACAAAGACCAGAATGCCATTGCTGTGCAACACATACCGACCAGGCATGCAGCATAACGGGAGGTGAAGCAGCCAATAGAGAACACGCAGGGTGATGGGGCAGCGTTGGCACATTAATTATTTAATGCCAGAGCATTAAAGAGGGCAAGACGCCTCGTCACTTTATTAATACATCGTATTTCTGCATCTTTCATTCGCTTTTGGTTTAATTTTCTGTGTATGGTCCCATCGGTTCGCCTGCGTGAGCATATTGTGTGTTGCTAATGTGTTGGTGGCTTACATATCAAGCTTGAAGTTCATATTGCAGCTCATCTTTTGAAAGGAGTTGTGGCTTCTGTTGCCCCTTATAGACGGGATGGGTTGAAGAAACGGAGACCCCTGAGGGCAATTGGGGGTTAACTCGGGCAGCTCATTAAGGGCATGGTGCAGGCTTACCTATATGGTGCGCCACATTTAGGGAGTAAGGTTGGGACTCGACTAGTTGTGTCAGGCAAGGTTGTGATTTCGCTACTTGCGTCCCATGGAATGCATGGCCTGGCTATACTCAGGTGCATGCGGTCCACTGGCCGCGCCGTTGCGGGGCTGTGGGCACAGGCAAGTTGGGGAGTTGGTTTGGTATGCAGGGTTTGGTTGGTTGTCAGCGGTGCTGCGCCGCGCTGGTGCAGAACTTTGGTTTGTCACAAGCTGGGGCCTGTACGCAATCAAGGAAGTGCAGGGGAAAATAGAAGTTTTTGCGAGACAACTTACTATAGGACAGCAGGGATACATGCTTTACCAAGGCCGGAAGACGTATGTGGGGTGGCATTAAAATATCAAGGCCGGAGCTTTTAAAATTCACTGAATGCTAGTTGTTGATCAGTGTAACTCAGCATGGCATATACAAAGGGTATTCAGTTGATCGGGGCGGTGCGTTAGCTTTCAGGGACCCTGATTTGGGCAAGGGGTGAAAGTTCATGAGGTTCCCAGGTCAGTTACGGATCCGCCGAGGTGGATGCACAAGAGGGTATTCTCCACAAGGCAGGTTGGCCAGGTTTGGGACATGGTGGGGTCCCATATCACTGCAAGGTCTGGTAGTTGTAATGGCTCTGAAGCGGGGGAGAGGGCCCGGGTTACCCATTGAGCTGCAGAGGAGAACAGCTCAACTTATTAGTGATTAGGGGCAAATCAGGTTACAATGGGGTACTTCTCAAATAACACCCCAGGGCCGCCAGGCGTCAAAGCATAGCCCATGGGTATACGTAATAGGGAAGATACGATTAGAGCTTCATTGGGGCTAGGTCTGGAGCAGCTTAACAGGAAAGGAAGTAAAGACTGAGCGAAGGGGCGCTGGAGCACGGAATACTCTGGGAAAAAGTTGACTCATTCGAGTGGGGATAACTCAGCGGACTAGTGAGGGGGGACTGGGGGTAAATTGGTTAAGCTAATCTGGTTAAGTGGGGAGCAAAGGAGCATGAGCAGAAAAGAAGTCATCAGGCGGATGAGACAGGGGTTAACGAGATTGCTAATGTCATGTCATGTGTCCAGCATTGCCAAAGCTTCAAGCTAAAGGGGGGAAAGGCATCATTCTCTAAAAAGGGGTTTAGGCGATGCAGTAGGGACAACGTTAGGAGTGGATCTGGGGGGTTCTATGGGAGAACAGGTCGGCAAGGCCAACTCAGCCATTCATTCCTTCCCAGGTCAATAAACAAGTAGCATGGGCTGGGGGATGTCTGGTAGGTAGTAGCGTGGGTTTTGGTAAGACACTACTATGGCTGGGAAGCTTTGGCCGACATAATGGATAGAAGAGAGGAAAGGGGTCTTTTTAAAGGTAAGAAGTTGGCCCGGCAGCTCTCGGTCATGAATGGCATTCCCCCATGCCGTTAATACTCCCGCACGGGCTGGCAAGCCACAGAGGATCAGGGTAGAGGAGAGTGGGCCTACATGACAGGTGCGTATGGAATTTGTGAGCCCCCTCCCTTTGAAAGTCGGGCGGAGAAGGGGGCTTTTACTAAAGGAATTAAAAGGTCAGCTTCTACCGTTGGAAACGGCACAAGACCAGGGATTCTTGTGGGGGCGAGTTTAGCCGGATAAAAAAAAAAAAAAAAAGGGGGAGATGACTGGGGCAAAAGGGCAGTAAGGAAAAGGTGGTGTCTGAAAGTCTAACTAAGGAATAGAAGCTCCACTTCACCCGTCAAGAACGGCGCTCCCCCAGCATGGTAACTCCTGCAAGGGCAGGCAGAGCAAGGATAAGTTGGTTGGGGAGTTTAGCCTGATAAAATATGATGAACGGGTTGACCGGACAGCCGGGTTAAAAGCAGGAGCCGGTGGATGAGCCATTGCAAAGCCGGAAGGGTCTTCACTTTTTCGGACCAGCGCCTCTTGGGAGCCTAAGCGATGGGGGTGCCTGGTGGTATCAATGAGGGCTCAGCTTCCCCCGAACAAACAGTGCTCTCCCAGCCCAGGAACACCTGCAGGGGCAGGTGGGTCTCGGACAGGAAGGGCTGGGTGAGTTGTGCCTATTATGGACTTTACAGACATTGTGCACAAAGTGCACTGAGCTCCTGGAACTAAGAACACATCAGACATGGCCTGATCAACTTGAAATCCCCCGAATAATTTCTAAAAGATGTTGTTTATCTGTCAGCATCTGGAATGGAGCTCTTCTACTGGAATATATGTACAAAGCTACTGGAGCTATGAAAGGAAGCAGAAGGAAGGGGGAGCCACAGTGGACGGTAACCCACCAAGTGGCGTGGCAGTGTTTGGGTGACCAAGCACAAAAGACAGACTCCGAATGAGCCAGGAGAAAGCCAAAAGGGTCTTCGCTCTTCTCGCACCAGCGCCTCTTGGGAGCCTAACGGCAGGGGCGTCTGGTGGTAACAACAAGGGCTCAGCTTCCCCCGAAAGAAACGGCACTCTCCCCGCCCACGGACACCTGCAGGGGCCAGGGTAGGCTCAGGCACAAAGGGTTGGGAGAGTTGGGCCTACTATGGACTTTATGCAAAGGAATATGGGGAAGCAGGTGGATTGACATGGAGCAAGCGCCACACTTCCAGACTGGATTTTCACTAAATGTGTGCAGTGATTCTGTTGTGAAAATAAAACCCGGCCAAGTTTGGCATTTTGAAAAACTACTGTCTCATTCCAGCTAATTTTCTTAAAGGGGAAAATAAAGGGAAACGGAGGAATGAGCTAATTTTGGCTTATTGGCTAGGGGTACAAATGGACAAATGCAGGGGTTATGGCGCTTGCAGCTGATTGTGCGCCCCCTACCTAGTATTGGAGACTTACGATCCACTACAGGAAGGCGGGTGTGCCTTCAAATATGCCGCTAAAAACTAAAACCCCCAAAACTAAAAAGCTATCCGCTCAGAAGCGATAATGCAGCGCTTGTGAATAGTTCGGGGCATCATCTCTGCCACAATTGAAAACACAGCAGAAGCAGCTCCTGAGAAGGGGAACATGTCAGAGTTCTTTCCCAAAAAACCCTAAGGGAACATACACGCAGATGCTGCAAAATAAGAAGTTTGAAGGTGAAAGATTGTGGGTCCCAGGCATCAACAGGCCTTCAAACGACTGTGATCTTTCGGGGTCAGTTCTGTCGCAGGTGGAGCAAGAAGCCTGCGTCAGTCTGGGACCCGAACTCCATGCTATTGAAGCCTCTACGGTTAGACTGAGCGTTTCACCTGCAACACACACTCCACCAATAAAAGAGTCATCCAGGAATATGAAGGCTACTGCCAACACCAGAGGGAGAGGCTCGCAGAAATTCAAGTAGAAAATCATGGCCCGGGCAAGCAGGATGGCTCATACTGGAGCCCTGTCCCAGCCAGCTAAGGTAAAGCGGGGAAGGAGGGGCCCTCTAGCCTCCAAGGATACTTCTGAAACCGGTCCCCTGAGTAATGAGTCTCACAATATCAAGAGGCAGGTTCAGGGACACTCCGGCAAGCAGAACAAGCGTCAAGAGCGCCAGAAGGTTTGAAATCCCGCTCCAAACAAGGAGAAGAAGCAGCCCAAACCCAACACCCAACTGCATCAAAGGTTGCAATGCTGACATCTGGGGTGTTGAAGACATCTGGTTTCCTTGGAAATTCAGGAGAACCGAGCCGTGCAAAGATGCTGAGAGGGAATAACGCCACTCATGGCGCCCATCCATTAGCAACGTAGCCTTTGCCGCCATCCTTGTCGAGCATATATCCTTCCTCACTGCCGTCCGCTCCCTCTTCGGTATTCTGCAGGGCTTCCGCATTGGGTGACTGTATTAGCACTCCTTTGCTGCTTCCCACACCCGCGTGAGCCACCAGCCTTCTCTGATCCCTTTTTCTCGTGGCTGGGCTGCTCTTCGTGCCGGGCTTCCAATGCCACAATGTATCTGACTTGATACAATGTCCATGCACTGTCTTCTCTGCCCTTGCAGTCCTGTGCCTCGCCTTAGGCACACAGCGCGCTCTCCATCAGCAACTATCAGCTTCGGGTCCATCTGCCTACACTTCTTTCGGTGCCCTCTGTTCTATCGCGCCAGCCATTTTGTTCCGAGTGCTGATCCTTGGATACAAACTTGCCATCAGCTTATTACATAAATTCCTTTGTCTTGAGGCCTCAACTCTTCCTCGAAAGTGCACCGCTTCTTCACATGTCCAACGGTATGTTTCTGAGCTCAATCATGCTCTGCTGACATATTTTCTTGCAGGATCGTTCAGGATCAGCAGGAGCAGCTTAGAAGACATGTCCTACTCCATGGCCCTTAAGCCACGCCACCCTATAAAAAGGAAGTTATGTGCTTATTGTTTAGGCTCAATAAATGGATTCTATAAAACCAAAATGTCCTCAATCATACTTTATAGGAGTGAACTATGGAATATTCTGGATAGGAAATGTTTTGGCACTATGAGGGAAGGATCCTCAAGCGGGCCCTGGACCTCCCAATTTCAGTATGATATGATATGATATGGCATTTATAATACGCCTATACACAAGTGTTTCAAGGCACGACAAGGAAAGGGAGGGGAAACAAGGGGCAGGTGTCAAGAGATCAGAACATCCAGAGTGTGCCCCGCAGTGTGAGTCGGACCAGAGGGGAGAATAGAGAGAGAGTCGCAGAGGTCACAAAAGAGTCCAGTGGAAGGACAGTAAGCATCCAGGTGGATGTTGAAGTCTCCAAGAAGGAGGAGTTGAGTGGTTGAGAACAGGAGGGAAGAGTAGAAGTCCGCCCATTCAGAGCGCAAGGAGGAGATCGGACCAGGTGGCCGATATATGGTAGCCACAGTAAGGGAATGATCAGGAGAGAGAGAGAGCCGGCAGATGAGGCATTTGAAAGAGGAGTAGGCCTGTGTAGGAATGATGGAGGCAGAAATCCACTCACGGAAGATCAGGTCTACACCCCCTCCTGAACGGTTGGTCTGGGCACAGAGAGGATCTTGTAACCATCAGGGAGGAGAGTGTCAAAGCTTGTGACAGAGCTGGCCTTGAACCATGTCTCAGTGAGACCGAGGACATCAAGGTCAAGTTCCTCCAGGAGAAGGCAGATGTCAGAGGAGTGTTTGACAGCTGAGCAAGAGTTTAGAGTGGCAATGTGGAGAAGGTTTCCATCCTTGAAAGACTTCCGGGGAGGGGTACCAATCAGAGGTTTGTCCTGCAGAGGTGTAGAAGCAGCCCGAGGCAGAGTAGAAGAGGAAGGAGGCGAAAGCAAGGTAGCCAAGGAGGAGACAGCAGGGGGAAGCAAGGACATTTTGGAGGTAAGAGAGGGGATAGCATGAGAAGAAAGGAAATTGATGAGGCGCGGGAACCATCTATCAAAAAGGAGAAGGTTGGCTTGAGGGCCTTGGACCAAAATGGTACCATTCAAGTAAACATTAATGATGACCTTAGAGGAGTGGAAGGACGCAGGAGGGCCTCCCACCGGGTGTCACCATTAATGGGAAAGGAAGAGAAGGGAGAGAGCATAGAGACCATATGAAGGGTCCATAGGTCTGGCGAAGGAACGACAAAGAGGATGTTGGTGAGGGTGTGCCTGGAGGAGGCACTGGAATAGGTGTCAGCCATAGTGAGGCCTGGGCTGGAGACCAGGATGTCCTTTATAAACTTCATCCTACCAGATTTAGTGAGGAGAGCAGGATAGTCAATAGAGAAGCAGTTTGAAAAGTTAGGAGAGACAGAGAGCACCATAGAGTAGGTGGGGAGAGGAGAGAAGAGGAGGGGAGTGGGAAGGGGTAGGAAAGAACACTAGGGGAGGACACAGGGAGGGGTGTAAGCAGACGAGACAGAGTGAGACGAGAGAAGTAGATACTTGGACAAGACGACAGGCACTTAGATAGTGGTAGAAAGGTTTGCTAGATGAGTGCTTTGCTAGGAGACAAAGCCACAGATGGCACAGCTTCCACAATGCAATTTTAAAACGGGAAAAAACACACCTAAGTTTCAGAGTCCTGAATAGTGGGGAAAAGACCTAGGTTTCACAGTGCAATTTTAATAACAGGAGAAAACACACCTAAGTTGGAGAGTCCACTGTATGTACAGGTTTGCCGGGTAGAGTGAGGTTCTAAACCTAACCCGGGCCACTCCTACCTTCCTCAGTCGATGCTGGTAGATGGCTGGCAACTGGCTTCCACCTGCAGACACTAGCTGGAGCCGCCGCTAAGGAGCAGCCCTTTGCCTTGGGGCCCTTAGCTGAAGGGGCTGCCGGGCAGAGGGCTGCCCTGGGAGGTTCAGTAATGGCCAGCAAGGCCTGCCAATCAGGGGAGACGGGAGGGAAGGGATCAAGGAAGTGGAAGATGTGGGGGGAGGGAGGAGGGGAAAAACAACGGCGCTGGGAACTGCAAGAGTACTGACACAAAACTTAAACAAAAAGAACCCAGGAGAGCCTCAGGCAATTCTGCAGAAAGTTAAACAAATAGAACCCAGGAGGGGCTGTGGCAACTCTGCGCTCACCTGAATGCAGCACAAGAAAGAAACGAGTCGAGGAATCGGCAGGCCAGGAGGCCTGAGGCACTGCACAAGGCCGCCAATCAGGGGAGGTAGGTGGGCAGGTAGACGGGAGGGAAGAGATCAAGGAAGTGGGTGAAGGGGAGGGAGAGAGCAGGGTGGAAGGGAAAAACAACGGTGCTGGGAAACACAAGAGTACTGGCACAAAAATTAAACAAAAAGAACCCAGGAGAGGCTCAGGCAATGCTGCAGAAAGTTAAACAAATAGAACCTAGGAGGGGCTCTGGCAACACTGTGCTCACCTGAATGATGCACAAGAAAGAGTTAAACTGATCAACGTTATCAGACTGGAACTGAGGTTGACCTCCTGGTGGGATCAATACACCAGGAGAAGTCTCTTCCTATTGGGTAATCTGGAGCGATCCAGCAAAATCTTTACTTGGATTCTATGTAATGGCTCATCTCTCACTGGACAAAAATCCCTACCTAAAGAAATGTAAAAGGCAGTGTGAAAGGATGAGGAGCGAACTAGAGTCATGGATAACCCAGATCTTCGCATTATTTGGGTGAGGAAAAATGTTTCCTTCCAATTACGAAACTTAGAGGTTATCTAGCGAAATTCCCTTTCCAAAAAATAAGACACTGCTATCTAAGGTTCCGATTACAGTGCCTTCCACGAGGATACATCGGCCCTAAGCTGGGTATTCCAAAGGGTATGAGGAATTGAAGAATGTGTAAAGAGAGGTTGAGGGAAATATTTACCATCTCGTGATGAACTGCCCCGCCTTTGGGGATCTAAGAATAAAATGCTTTGAGAGATTTTGTCACTCAACGTCATACGTTCTAGCTCAGAATTGATGGGATAGGCTGATGACTACCCCACAAATGTCACTTATTGTGGGGCTGGTTAGGATGATCACAGGGATCTTTGTGGACTTGGATAAAATATCAGATAGACTTGATGCGAATGGAAGATTTTTGTTGACCATTGTTAGGGAACAATCAACGCTAGGTTTATACGCTCGAGGCACCTTGTGCTGTATCATGGGGGCTCCACTGACAATAAGAGCTCTGGTTAATGTTATGTGTATTATTTTAGTTGGAACTGAATCAATTTGTTTTAAGAAATGTATTACAGTGGGAGTGTGAACAATGGTTAAAGGCTCATTTTGTTATAGTCCTACTTATTTCGCACTATTTTAATTGGAATGTAATTGTTTACACCTTTGTTTTCTTTTGTGTTAAGGCACTTTGTGCTGAAAAAACACAAATAAAAAAATAACGAGTGCCCATCTTGTAGAAAAGAAGATAGTGGGGTGGGTATTGAAGGCATCTGGTGGGAAGAATGAATGCCTTCACTTTGCTATGTTTTTAGATCGGTTATGCAGCACAACACAATGTGCTGAGCGACAAACTCCGGTTTCCAGCCTTCCTGCGCACGGTCCCGCCTACACGCCCTCAGTCGTCAGCGCTTTCCCAGTTAGTGAAGCACTTTGGTTGGACCTGGATAGGGCTCCTGTCTTCAGATAATGATGTCTGCTACACAATGGCTAAGGACCTGAAGGAAGACGCAGAGAGGATGGGCATATGCGTGTCATTCTGGGAAACAGTAAAAGAACAATACACCAAGGAAAAGATGAGGAGCATCGCTGAGAAGATAAGGAGCTCGTCTGCCAAAGTAATTGTTGCTTTTACTTTTGAGATGGACCTTAAACCCCTACTACAGGCCCTGAATAACATGAATGTGTCTAATACAATCTGGATTTTAACTTCTGCTATATCTATAACTCCACATTATTTTCCCAGATCATCCTGGAATTTACTGAATGGGTCCCTGGCATTGGTCCACAATGCCCCATACATGCCAGAACTCAAGACATTCATGGAGAGCCTTCATCCTTCCAGGTACTCTGAGGACATATTCATCCATTCCTTCTGGGAGGCGGCCTTCAACTGCAAGTGGCCGACCAATGGCAGCTCTCCAATAAGAGTACAACAGGAAGCTGGGGATAAAACACCTCAGTGCACAGGCACAGAGACTATGGAAGACCTGGAGACAATGTTTGACTTGTATGACATGAGTTATACTTACCACACCTACCTGGGAGTTCACGTCATGGCACACGCTCTGCATGACTTGATGTCATGCACACCTGGGGAAGGACCGTTCCTGAATGGCAGCTGTGCTGATGTGCAACACCTGAAGCCATGGCAGGTAAAACCACACAGTATAATGTTATAGTAAGACCAGCAACATATATAGCCTGTATCATCCTGTTGATAACAACCACACATGACAAGAAAACATACATCAAATGCTAGTGTTTTATCGGTTTTTACTGCTATCCACAGCAGCTCAGTATTCTTGGATTTTTCTAGGTTTTTTACTGATAAATGGAATGCAGGTTACACCCTATGGAGCTACTGGATTGTAATATCTGGGCTTTTACTCATTAGCAATTCTATGGGTGTATTTATATAATTCATGTTAGGTAAATTCTTTCCTTTCACATTTTTCGTCTGGCTGGAGACTTTACCACTGATCTCAACTATCTCCATGGTAACAGATGGCTGTAGGCAAGGAGCAGAGAGGTAGAAATGTGCCATATTTGGTTGTTGACCTACTTTACCAGTCAACATTGTTTCAAATCTCTGCCGATAGCATTGGGCCAGTATTTCTCTGTCCGCATGGCTTTTTTATTTGTCTATCGTCAATACGCCTAAAGGAAACATCCACATCTTGCCCGCTTTTTCGCCACGTTGTTGTGCTGGCCGTGAGTCACTGGTAACTCTGCTCATGTGTGGACCAATCCCACTGCCCCCGCACTCTGGTGCTAGCTATTAAAATTCAGCTCTTTGACACTTAGGGCCAGATTTATAGAAAACGTGCATAAATCCTGCAAAGCTCCCTGTGCCGAAAAGCATTTGGGCGTCCCGACCCGCAAAGAAAACAGAGCTGTGCAAGGAACGCCCACAACACGACCCCACACCAACCAAAGGCATTCCTAAAGACAAACCGTTGTGTACACCTCTGACGCACGATCCAGCACCCCTGCAAAACTGAACGTAGTCCCCCGCAATTCAAAGCTGCACCACTGCGAAACCGCATGAGGTCCACCGTCAGTAGCGACTGCATCCCTGCAAAACTGCAGAGCACCGCCCTACTCCCAAGGCATCCTAACTGCTGCCAGATCCCCAAAGTCATAGCAGCCCCGTCTAGCCCCAAAACCACCCACCAATCCTCTCACTTCCAAGACTACACCCATGTGGCCCCTTCAAGCCCTGACACCACCCACCAGCCCCCCTCACCTCTGACACTAACCCCAAGCAGCCGTGATATCACCCAGCAGCCCCCCTCACCTCCGACCACTATCCAAGGCAACTCTGACTCCTCCCACCAGCCTCCTTCACCTCCAACACTACCCAGGTGATCCTAAAACCATCCACCAGCCACCATCCCCTCTGACACTACTCCAGGCAGGACTGACACCACCCACCAGCCCCCCTCACCTCCGACACTAACCCCAAGCAGCCGTGATATCACCCAGCAGCCCCCCTCACCTCCGACCACTATCCAAGGCAACTCTGACTCCTCCCACCAGCCTCCTTCACCTCCAACACTACCCAGGTGATCCTAAAACCATGCACCAGCCACCCTCCCCTCAGACACTACCCCAGGCAAGACTGACACCACCCACCAGCCCCCCATACCTCTGACACTACTCTCAGGCAGCCCTGACACCACCCGCCAGCCCCTTCTCCTCCAAAACCATCACAGGCAGCCCTGACAAAACCCACCAGCCCCCCACCTCTAACAATACCCCAGGCAGCCCTGACACCACCCACCAGCACCCCCACCTCTGACACTGCCCCCAGGCAGCCCCCTCAAGTCCCAGCACCACCCACCAGCCCCCCCCCCACCTCTGGGACTACCTCCAGGCAGTCCTGACACCACCCACCAGCCCCCTCACCTACGACCCTACCCCAGGCAGCCCTGACACCACCTACCAGCCACCCACACCTCAGACACTCCACTAACCTGGCCCTGTCACATTACACCCCTACCAGTCCAATGTTGAAAAACAACTTGCCTCACCTCCACTGGGCTGCCTCCAACATGAAGTACACCGGACACATATCCTCCTCTAGCCTGAACAACTTGGGGCACTTCTGCAGAACCCATGTCCGTAGCTCATCACAGGACTCTCTGGTACATCACACTCAGTTACTCAGTTGCACCTCAACGGCACAGCAGAAGGTAGCACGAGCTACACTGTGAACGCACCATGTGCATGCAACATAGTAAAGGAATGCAATGCAATGCGACCTATCATTGTGCCCATATGCCATCGCAATGACCTCAAAGTGCTGTAGCTGAATGTCCTTGGAGAACACAAGTCCAAGACATCACTGCTAGGACTGAGTCACATGCAATGTGTGTGTACATAGTAGCCTGTAACAAGTAATGAATGAAGGGAGTCAAGTAGGAAGGCAGAGCTGGCAAAGTCCCTGCAAGTAACACAGGTATAATAGACATGTGTTTGGGTGATGTGAAGGCTCTCTGAGAGTGTGCGAGTCAAGGAGATGGAAAATGTGTGCTGCTAGACTTTAAAAATCTATCATGTGAAAATGTAGCATTTAAGTGGTAGGTGTTCAGCATGAAATGAAAGCATGTTCCGGGCGATAGCTGAGGTGTGCAGTTTGGTGTCTATGCATGGAGAGTGATAGAGCTATAAAATAACGAGTGCAGCAGTGATGAGTGTATCCCACACATCCACAGTGGGGCCCCCAAGCCACGTGACAGTCACAGAACAAATGCATTCCAAAACCAAAGCACATGAACAAAGAGACAGCAACAAGTGTGTGATCAAGATGTGCACTACAATAAACATTGGGGGAAATGTCCAAGGAGTAAAAATAAAGAACTGCACATGAATAGCTATTTACACAGGCCATATGCTCAATGCGTCCTCCCGATCAGAGTCACATTCTTCATCCTCCATCTGGAGGCGGGCCTCCGTTCTTGCCTGGTTAGCTTGCAGGCCCTCTACCATCCTCCTCTCCTCCTCCAGGATGGTAGACCGCCTCAAAGTATGCCTCTACCCCACCTCTACCCTGGTCCTTGCAATTCTTGCCTCCCTTGCCCGCTGCCTCTTTGTCATCAGCTGCCTCCGAAATTCCATCCTCATGCAACACTATATCCCAGAGCCATCTATGTTGCTTCTGCCAGATGTCACACCTGCCCTGCCTGACTTGCCTCCTCTGTGTTGATTGGCCCTGCATGGAGTACCTCTGTACACTTCTCATCTGCTGCTGCCTGGCTGACTGCAAGCTGTGCAGGTACCCCACCGTATGGATGTCACACGTCAGGGGGGGCACATTGCTAGCACGGCCCTCAAGTGCCAGCTGTCGCACTGCTGCCTGTACCTGTGTCAGTGCCTGGCAGACAGTGGCCACCTCTTCTGTTGCACGTGGGACTTCCACCAGAGGCAGGGACGTGCTCACCACTAGACCAGGGAGGGTGGGTGGGATTGGTGTAGAGGGGCCTGTGATGGTATCTGGCAAGGAAGGGTCCTTGGAGGACGACTGAGGCACAGAAGAGGGAGTGGAGGAGGGGACAAGTGAATGTGCCAGCGCAGAGACCACCCAAGAGCAGTGCACGTGGCAGATGGCCCAGGTAGAGGCATATCGACTGGTGATGCTGAGCCAGCTCCTCACGAGTAGCTGTCACAGCATCAAAAATCATGCCTTGCCGCCTCGCCAGACCAGCCACCAGGACCCGCACCATTTTTGGGGTGGTCTCCTCTGGCACAAGGGGGGGTTCGGTCTGGGTGGAGGCATCCATTAAGGTTGTCACTGCAGCAGCAGATGGAGCAGGGACCGGAGGTTGGCCAGCTCCCTCCACGGTGCACTGCACATCCTTGTGTCCCTGGCCCAGGGGTGCAGCCTGAACACCCTCATGGATGCCCCCACCAACCCCTGTGTGCTGGCCTTCATTTGCCTCATCCTCCACCACCACCTCCATCTCCCTGGATGACTCCTAAGAGTCTTCCTTCCTCGATTGACCCTCTGTCCTGCACAGTGGCCCAGAGCCCCTGAGGAGTCCTCCACCACAACCACCTCCTGGGATTTACATCAGCAGCTCTGCCTGATGGAAATTGCGCTCCCCCAGCCAACTCTTCCTCAGAGGCGGTAGTGTCAATGTCGGCTGGCCGTGGTGCGCACTTGGGTCTGTTGGCCTGGACCCTGTCCTTCCGCTCCACAGCCATGCCTCCACCCTCTTCACGAGCTACAGCAACTGTGGAAAATGAAACAAAAGACATTGACATCAGTTATCTGTGTCAATGCATGTGTGGCATACACAACATTAACATCACCGATCATGCAGTATGTTGCAACCAGAAACAGACACAAACACAATGCACACACACTGGTAGGCTCATGCAATCTGCATGGCTACAGCCGCTTGAGTGTAGTGTCAAAGATGAATCACAGTCATGACACACGCACATGTCAACACCGCACATTATCGTGTGGCCACAAACACATTACCAAAAACATGCAATGCCACCATACCATTGCCAACCCAACAGAAGTATGACATGCAGCCACGGGCAGTGGAACAGCACCAGGCAGCTACCCACCCAATCACAGTCACCAACTTGCATCTGTGACAGCCTGATGTTGTGTGGCCAAGCATACACATGCTGCATGTACTCATGTACGATTGTGCTTCAAATGCAGTGGGATGGCACCTCACATCTCTGTCCCTGAGATGTCAATGCACCAGCTTGACATTCACTGACATCCAGGCACATGTGTCACTCTCAGCAGATTTGTGTGCATGTACGCACTTCCAGGTGTGCCACACATGGAGGTGTTCATCATGCACGTCCCTCGTATGGCCACAACATAGCATCTGTACTGTCGCTGCACTTGGCCCATGATCTCACACAGCATGTGCCTGAGTCCAACAAGTCACCGAGGACAAATTCTGCCAATATCCATGCATATGCCAGAAAACAATGTCTGCCGCCACATACACCCAGCATTGGCATGAGGCAACATGCTGCTGCGTCTCACACCTACACATTCTGCATAAAGAATGGGGCATCTGCAATCATGCATGCCACACATACACTGTAGAGCATAACTCCACATGGGTACTCGCCAGCAGCTTCAAGACGAATTCTCCACGCACAGAACTGGGTGTGAAGGTCTGGGTAAAACCTCTCGAGTACCCTCAGCTGGTGGTTCTGAGACAATAGGTGGCAGTCTGCACGGTACACTTTCACGGTGGGCTCTGTGGCAAGGACCGCCTCCACCTTTGAATGGCTCCAGTCCTATCTCTTTCAGATGGTCTTCATCAGACGGTCTGCCATCCCCTCCACATTGATGGCATCTGTGATGTTGTCTCAGATATTTTGACGTGCATCATGACCCAGCTGTGTTGCTGGGTTGAAGAGGGCATCATGGGCTCCCAGGACCCGATCCACCAGGATGGCAACTTCGGTGGTGGTGAAGTTGGCAGCCTTCTGCCACGCTGACGGGGGGTGTCACTCTCTCCCGAAGAGGTAGATGTCCCGCCATAGCACCCCATGAGGCAGGTATGGCTCTGCTGGGTCCTGGATATGTGCTGTGGAGCTGTGGTGTTTTTGGCAGGGAGAAGTGGAAGTTCCAAACACAGAAGTGGTAGTCACAGACCCAACACAGGAGTGCAGGCAATTGCAGAACAGCTGGCACTATGAGACAGTGCTAGATGCAAGCAGGCACTCACTTTCAATCAGGCAGCAGCAGATTTGGAGTGTGTGAGGCAATACAGGGTGGAAAGAGGCAAAGCAATGGTTGGTGGGCAGGAAGAACGCGTATCTTTTCTGAAGCATAAAAAAACAGAGTAAAGGCCCTTACCGCGTAATTTACATGCCACGCACTGGACGCAGTCCGCTTACATGGCTCACAACAATGACAGTGGGCCTCATTACAACCCTGGCGTTAAGGGGTTAACAGCTCCGTAAAAGGCTGCGGCGCTGTTAAACCCTCAATGCCCGATTCACACTTTAACGCCTGCTTTTTGCAGGCGTTAAATTCCAACCCTCTAAGGGACCTTGGTGCTAATTTCGGCACCGTAATTTACGCACCTTCCCCATTCCCATTGAGCCCTATGGGCCAAAAATGGGAATGGGGAAGGGGCCATGGTGAATGGGGATTTACCACCCCGCCAACCTTGGAATGGGGCGGTAAATCCGCCATCCACCATGGCGGAATCCGGCATGGACCATGGTGCTCGTAGCACCATGGTCCAACGCCAGGGTTGTAATGAGGCCCAGTGATTTTTAAGGATCACGACGCGTGTCACTGGTTGTGCACAAAGATGCGAGATGGGCGAATATCGCGTACAGGTATTTGGGGGTGTTGCTCAAGCCGTTTTCTTCAGGTAACACATACTGCATTCCGTTAATGACGGGCCCATTGTTAGCTTGCTGAACCGCTCGTGGGACCCGCTATGGACGCCTGGTTTAACCAGGCATCCTTAGCGAATCCCGCGAGCGGACTTCGTAATGAGGTGGTAGGGGGTTAACGGGGCCGACAGCTCTACCGGCCCCGTTAACCCCCTACCGCCAGGGTAGTAATGACCCCCATAGACAGGGACTGATGCCCAAACAAAATCACCTATCACGGAGGAATGAATGTAGGGAGTAATTGTTGCACTTACGTACCACTCCCGGGCCATGAATGACCTTTAGCAGTATGTATGACAAAGGTGGCTCAAGATATGTCATTTGGGGTCCACATTTGCACAGACACAGCCTCCCCACCATCAGGCATGTGTCATAGGTGAATCATGCACAAACAAGCAGGGCCATGCGTCTACTGACAGTGCTGGCATTTGCGTCTCTACTCAGTGCTGGCCTGCAGCCACTGAATACCATGTTCTGGCAGTCTCACAAGGGTTCTTGGTACAGTGGAGTATTGCATTTGTGGAGAATTCCGTGCTATTGCGAGTGGATACAATATGGCACACTCGTGGTAGATGCATAAGTCAACATTCCCAGTGCACTATTGAATGCACAAGTGGCGTAGCGCTGGTGCAAGGAGATACCAAGTTGTGTAGTCACACGGGGCAATGATGAATATAGTGCACAGCAAACACGCATAATGTGCAGTGGCACTTCACATTGTATGAGATGAGAGTGGCCGTTGCATGACTGTGTGATATAAAGAGACAGTCAATGACTGTCAGTCACTCACTCATGGCTGGTCATCGACTGACACTTCATATGACAATGTCATGTGAATGGCACTTTCATCACGCACAATCTGAAATGGCAATGCATAATCATGACTAGTGCTAGGCATACAGCAGGGGACTCACACCCATCGGAATCCACACACAGGGTGCAGGGTGACCTGGTATTGTCATTGGCGTGACACACCAGATGGTAAGTCGTATGTGAAGTCACATTTTGGTCAAGCGCAGGGTGGCCTTCACTGAGAGGGTTGTGAATTTGGCAGTGCACACATCATTGCTGCACACATATCACATCTTTGATTGTACATGGACTACACTCTGCACAATGACTCAATGGACTGTGCTTTCGTGGTCAAGGTGCAGGATCACATTAAGGCAGTGGTTGGAATGTTGGGTGGATGGAGAGGATTCTGATGGTGAAGGAATTCATGTAGGCCATGTACCAATGCATCCACGGGAGCACTTGTCCAAGTATATCACTATTTGGAATCTCAGGCATGTGGCATATGTAGCAACGGTGCAACATGGTTGACCAGTCTACATGATTGAATCGGCAGGACATGGTTATCAAGTTCAAGTTAGGAATCATGGATTGGTTCTATCATGTTTCGATCTTGGTAGTATGTGTGGTTTTGGCCGGCGGATTGATGCCATGTGATGGCCTTCAGCATTACCCTGCCCCATGTGCAGTACTTGTCTTGGGTTGTGTGATGACATGCTGTTTGCATGGCCCATCAGTCATTGTGTAGTACATCTATGGGTCCACTAATGGCATGGACTGGTCCAGGGGCGGCGGGTTGCTGCATGTCAGCAAATGTCATTCATCCATGGCATACATCTCACAGTGTGCCGAGTCACGATGTCAGATGCGTGAGTCTCCTGCCATGCTGGGTCTGTATGCACTTTGATGCACATGTTCATGTTTGTCAGGTAACACATGACTTAAAATGTCAATCTATGTGCAGGTGATAATGCAGCAGATACAGAGGAGGAGGAGGAGGAAGAAGATGAGCTGGTAAGTCAGTCCACCAGTGGAAGCTGAGGTGTCATTCACCATGAACATCCACAGGCGGTACAGGCGATTATCAGCGGCGCTCCAGCCTCTTCTGACTCTACTGGGTCTGCTGATTCGGATGCAGAACCAGAAGTGGATGCCTCACTGAGGGAGAAGGTGAGTGCCCCATCGGGCAGATAAGATGGCGCCAATGAGTCTCTGGCAGTGCAGCTGGCTTCACAAGGTGGTCAGTGTTGAGCCCCTCGTCTGCAGTAGTTACGACTGCAAGGCCTCCCTCCCATGAGTTGGTGTCAGGTTCTGGGGCTGATGTCCAACAGGGGGTTTCAGACTTGCAGCCAATGACAGCGGCCCCACAGCAACGGGCCTGGTCCCTTGCATCATGCCACAGTGGGCCCAGCACACGTGGTTGATGTGTGCATGCTGGAGAGATAGTGTGGGAGCAGCAAATGGTGCATGCTGCCATCTGGCATGGCGATGTGTTGGATCGTATTGCAGAGGGCATGGATCACACCAGCGGCCCTGGAAGCTCAAAGATGCAGATAATGCAGTCTTCAAGCCGCTCTGATAGACTAGGCGTGGAGGCCAACATCAAGGGCCCACTGGCTGATCTGAAGTGTCTCCAGCAGTCCCTGCATGCAGATGCTAAGGCATAGTGGGCCTCATTACGAAGTGGAGTGGAATTCCGGTGCAATTTCCACCAAACGGAGATGTGCAGCGGTATTAGCGCTGAATCACAACCTGTCGTGAACGCACGCCCCACTCCGGCGGTAACATACTTGCCAACCCTACAGATTTAGGCTGTAGGCTACTGCTTTTTAAGCAGTCCTACTGCTTACAGATTTCAGTGACAGATCCTACTGCTTTTTACAGTGGCAAGTGATTAATGTGACTCTAAGGCAGGCTCCACGACAAAGCATGCAACACATTAATATGTCTGTCTATACAGACGACTGGTGGGTGATTACTTTGATTGGGCTCAGACCAATCCACTGTCCTGACAGCTACTTGACTCTGCAATCTTGCTGGGACAACCCTTAGGTGAACCACCAGTTAAAGCAAGTGGCAGAGTGTAACACCACCACACAGCATCTGCCTATCAGACTGAGGGGGTATCAGTCGACATGTCATTCAGTGTTCATCTTGCAATACATATGTACTGCCTGGGCTGCTGCTACAGAGCAGTGGCCAACGTTGCCCACCAGCTCTGTGTGATTACCTTCTGTGAAGTTAGGTAATTGAATTTGGTGTTGCTACCATTCAGAATTATAAATTTTTAACATTTTAACATCTTTCCATGTTGTGCTGTTTCATTGGTTGTGTATTTTAGAATGCTTTAATGGTGCCAACAATGCATGTTTTGTATTTTCCTGTGATGTCATTGTTATGGGAATTATTATTTTTGAAACTTGAAAAATCCTATATCTTTTTGTTCAGAGAATAATACCACCTGGCAGAAACTACGCTGAAATAATATCCCTGGCGCTATTAGCCCCAGCGCAGAACGGGGAACATGGCGACGGACATCTTTAAAAACTCAATCCATCAAGAATCACCCACTTCCTGCAGCCATTCGGTCCTGAAAGACAGTGCAAACATGTCTCAGGAGAGGACCCGAGGGAAGGTGCCTGAGAACCGGCAGAGAAAGCCCAAATTCAGTAAAGGACTACTGGTGGTCCTCAATGGTGAGGTAGCTGCCCACTGCGATTAACTCTTTGGCAGCAGGCAAAGGGCCTGATCACGACCTCGGCGGTAACCCTTAAATCCAGCGGTAGCGCTATTACCGCCGGATTTAAGGGTCCGCCGAATCAGGGCTTCGGCAGATTTTGCCCTAGCTCTTGGCTGGGGGGAAATCCGCTGAAAATTTGCGCTGTTACCGCCGGCGGGAAATCCGCCGGCGGTAAGAGCGCAAATTTTCCCCATTGAGCCCAATGGGGAATGGGGCATTCCCGAATGGGCTCAATGGGGAATGGGGACTTCCAAGTCCGCCCAACTCGTGATCCTGCGCTATTAGGGCCGGGGGCTATGGCGGTCGCGCTAATAGCCCCCGCGCTAATAGCGTTAGCGTTACCGCCGAGGTCGTGATCAGGCCCAAAGAAAGACAAGCGGCCAGCGCAAGACCGCCATCTGGCTTTCCATCAGCCAGAAGGTCACTGCGATGGGCAGCATCCCCTGTGATGCAGAGGACTGCCCTAAGAGGTGGAACGACCTCAGGGTCTGGGTACGTGACTCTTCTCCCAACAGCACCTGGAGTCCATGGCTACTGGAGGTAGAACAATCAAGCCACTGATCCTGACGGCATGGGAGGAAAAATGCAGCACAATCCTCGATAGGAAGGACATCGAGGGAGCCTTAGATAGCAGAAGCAGGTGCCAGCAGCCAGGAGGCAGAAGGTGAGTCACCCCCCATCCACAACACAGCAAATGTCCATGTATAAATGACAGCCCAGTACAAGATGCCATAGTGGAAAGCGACACATGCCAGCAGACCCAGCAGCTGGGACGGCCAATCAGGGTGAAGTGAATTGTAGCCACATCAGCCACCCCTCGCAGCAGCCAGGGGGTGGGGCACCAAGTGCACCCCTGAGCTGTACTGCAGTGTGAAGAGTTGGCAAGCGACCAATCCAATTGCAATGCACACCACACCCCTGTAGGTGCATCTCAGAAACGTCACTTTCTGACTCACCTGATGAGTCTGATGAGGTTAGAAGGGCTGATTGTCCAGGAGAAGGTGCCGACATTCTTGCCCATGCGGAATGCTTCTTTTCGAAGAGGAAGGGTTTGTTCCGGGAGGTCGCAACTATACCCGGTGAATGCGTTAAACATATAGGGAAAAATTGCGCTCCTCCTGGAAACAGCCGGTTTATAGGTAAAAAGCCGGCTAGCAGAAATAAAACAACTTCAGACACACCGTGATGAGAAGAAACTGCTTTCGGTTCATCAGCTGCAAAGCAGGAAGTAAACAGAGGTTGGTCGGAACTACAGCACAAACATATGGCAGCATAACAGAGTGACAGGCAAGTAGGAGGCAAAGCGAGGTAAGAAGAGAAGTAACAGACTGAGAGATGCGATGGGCGAAGAAAACCAGGAAAGCAGAGAAGGAGGAAAGGAGATAACATACATTGTCTACCCACAGAGAAGACGAAGGATGCAACGCAAAAAGGTGGCAAAGCCAACCACATTAAGAGAGTGAGGACGTCAGTTGGAGTCAAAAACTGGACCATTGAAGCACGTTGGGGGAGAAACACGTGGGGCGGTTGAATGGTGGATCCTCAATGATGCCATAACTTCAAGGAGGGAGCGTTCATGACAGTATGCCCCCTTCTATGGGTGATGGTTCCAGGCTTTCCTGGGTGTAATCTGTGAAAGCATCAGATGAGTACCGGATACTTAATATGAGACAAAGGCTCCCATGAGTTTTTGGAAGATGAATAACCCTTCCACTGGATTAAATATTCCAACCTACCCTTCCAATATCTGGAGTCGCATATTCTTGCTCTTGCTCGTACTCTTGCTTATATGGATCACTAGCTTGACTCTTTGAGATCCTTCTTCTAGTGTATTTGTCTGGATTGTATGTACGTAGCAAAGAAGAGTGGAACACTGGATGGATGCATTGAATATTCTTGGGTAGCTTTCATTTAAAGGCCACCGTATTTATTCACACAACAATGGGAAATGGTCTGATGTGCCATGGAGACAACTTAGATGGACTGACCCATCTCGATCGGTATCTGGTTGATAGGCAAACTTGTGAACACACCTTCCACCTGGGAACCATACTCCTATGTTGGTCCTCTTGTCCCTTATAACGTTGTTTGCTTTCTTCCAGACTTTTATATGCTTCCTTTTGTGTCGATGAGATCTTGGGCCTCATTACCACCCTAGAGCTAATGGGTTAATGGCGCCGTAAAAGGCTTCGGCGCGGTTAACCCTTTAGCGCCTAATTACTAGGTCCCTTTGCGGGACCTGACCTTAACGGCTGGTGTAGACCAGCCGTTAAAGTAGGGACCCGCAAAGGGACCTTCACGGTAAGTATGTTACCGCAATTTGCGGTACCGTACTCAGCGCCTTCCCCATTCCCATTATGCCCTATGGGGCAAAAATGGGAATGGGGAAAGGCCATGGGGAAATGGGGAAATACCGCCTGCCAACCTTGGAATGGGGCAGTATTTCCCCATTTCCCCATGGTGGACTCGTTACAACACCAGCACCAACCATGGTGCTGATAGCACCATGGTTTAGCGCCAGTGTTGTAATGAGGGCCTTTGTCTGGTAAGGAGTCAATGGATGATTAGTTAGAAGAAGGAAAGGGATGTGACGGAAAAGAGCGTGGATGTCTATCATAAAGGCAGACAAATTGGCTCGTCTTGATGGCTGAATGGTTTGCATTATTATAAGCAAATTCTGCTGTGGGTAGAGGCTAGCCCAGTTATACGGTTCAGTGTTGGAGAAGCATCTGAGATATTGTTCCATTGTGTAGTTGAGATGTTCGGTTTGCCCATCGGATTGAGGATGATACCGTGAACTAAGGGCTCTTTCTATCCCAAACGATTTACAAAAAGGAAACAGCTTAGATCTCTGGAGAAGAAATGGAGGAAGAGGCAAACTCTAAATACTTTAGAGCTGATTAAGACTACTCAAAAGACCTACAGAAAGGTCATCTTCAAAGCTAAATCAAAATTCCTAATTGATAAGATTGGGCAAGCGACAAATAGACTGAGAGAACTATATTCTACTATTGCTATTTGTGTGGAAACTAGCTGTGCTATAGCAGCTTTGGAAGCTTCCCAAATACAGGCTGATGTATTCAACTCCTTGAATTAATTAGGGAAAATATTGTACAATCACCACCCATTGAATCCGAGAAGCAAGTGAATGAAAGCGGTGTTAATAAGTCAGCTGGTTTACTAGTTTGAAAACACTTTACATTCACAATGATTTCGGAAGAGACTGTATATTCCTTGCTCTCCAAATTGAAACCTACCAATGAAACCCTATTTGTAATTCCATCATGTGAAGCAAAATGGCTGGCATTGGACATCTCACCCTTCATAACGGATTTCGTAAACAAATCCTTACCTACAGGTATTGTACCGGAACACCTGAAAAGGACACTAGTTATCCCACTCCTGAAGAAATCAAATCTAGATCCTACAAACCTGCAGAATTACCGGCCAGTTGCAGGACTACCCTGGCCTGGAAAAATCTTGAGAAAAAGGTAACCTTACCACTACAGGAGTATGTGGAAAAGGAGGAATTACTGGATTCCTTACAATCAGGTTTTCAACCTGAATTTGTTACAGAGGCAGCGTTACTGACAGTCTAGGATGTTCTTCTTAAGACAGTAGATCAGGGGGACATATCGCTCCTGATTATGTTGAATTTATCTGCCGCATTCGATAGAGTGGATCATTATATTCTCCTGAGTAGTCTCGGGAAAGGTGGAAAATGTCTCTGTACAAGCTCTACAGTGGTTTGAGTCATTTTTGACCAGCTGAGAACAAAGGGTACATTTTGGAGGATTCCTTTCGGATTCCCTTATGCACACTTGTGGTGCTCCACAAGGTTCTTCACTCACCCCTCTCATTTTTAACTTATACATAAAACCCCTTATGGACATCTTGAAGAGACATCAAGTTAAATTTCGCTCGTATGCTGAAGACAAGTGTTCGTGAGAGTGGTGAGATCGGAAAGATGTTTGAACTAGTGGAACACTGCTTAAAGGAAGTGCAAGCATGGATAATGCTAATAAGATGGAGGTAAAATGGTTTGGTTCCAAACATAAACTGCAACTTAATAGGTGTTTGCCCTCACCATGTTTTTTAGGGTCACAATTGGATTTTGTCCCCAAGATATAGCATTTGGGTTGTATCTGGGAAGAGGATATGGGGAGTAAAGCACAGGTCAGTGCAAAATTACAATCTGTGTTTTAAACCCTGCAGATGTTAAGACAGATCCTGCCATTTATAGCAGATAAAGATTGTGTACCAGTCCTGGGGACCCTCATAAACTCATGACTGGGTTAAGAAAATGCCTTGCTGACAGGAATCCCATCCACCCAAATCCGGAGACTGCAAGTAGCTCAAAATCCAGCAGTGAAACTCGTTTTTGGGATAGCAAAATCATCCCCCATTTCTAACTTAAGGCGGTCACTACATTGGCTGGCCATGAAGGAACACATAGATTTCAAAACTCTTTGCATTATCTTTAAGTGTGTGAACCAGCTAGCACCTAGTTATCTGATGGAAAAAATCAAGATTTACATCCCAGGCTGTCAGTTACGCTCCTGCGATAAGATGCTGCTGCAAGTTCCGCGATCAAGATACCTAACTAAAGGGGATTGAAGGTTTGGAGTCTATGGTCCAAAGCTTTGGAATGGTCTCCCGAGGGATATTCATGAACAGAAATCTCTTACCGCTTTTCGGAAAGGTCCTGAAGACCTATCTTTTCTGTTATTGGAAGACTGGTGTTTTGGTTATTTTGATTGCAATACTTCTGAACTGATATTACTTTCATAGCCAGTAGACTTGGTCATTGATTGATACATCAGTGCCTAGATACGATTGCTTTCGTTTGGAGTGCGTTTATAAATAAATTCAAATTCAAACATTCAAAGCAATTAACATAAAGCCTTCCAGAACAGAAAGGTGTACTGTGACCCCCGGTCCGACAATAATGAAACAGGAAGTCCATGTAAGCGGAAGATCGCTTTCAAGAAGACTTGAGCCCTCTCTGGCGCGGAAGGGACTCCCTTTAAGGGAGTAAAATTGGCCATCTTACTAAAGCATGATGGTGGCACAGCCCTGGTAAGGGGGAAGGACTAGCACAAAATCAAAGGAGATGTGGCTCCAAGGCTATACAGGAAGGCTGCCTTGTTCAAGATACCCAATGGGTCTGGCTCTGGAATATTTGCTCTGTTCACATATAGGGCACACAAAAACATATTGTTTGATATCCTGTTTGATAGTTGGCCACCAAAAGGAACAGGTAATGAGATTCATGGTGGCAGCTATGGCCTTATGTCTGACTGTCTTGGAATCGTGTCCCCAAGAAATTATCTGTAATTGAAGGGAACAGCTGGGCACAAATAGACAATCCCCTAGAAAGAACATATCATCTCTTTTGGAAAATCCAGTGTAATATTGAGGGGAAAGAGGGGCGGCCTTCCTTGAGTGGCTTCATTCGCCTCTCGTAAAAAAGGAGGAAACTGCTAGATGAACTTGTCTTCAGAAATGATGCATTCCCTGGTGATAATAGCCTCATGATATACTGAAAGACATAGGGAAAGACTGTCTGCCACAATGTTTTCCTTTCCTGGAAGATAGAAAAAACAAACTGGGCAAAAAAAAGGCCCATCTGTCTTGACAAGCGTTATAGCATTCCATCTGTTAAAGGACCTGGGCGTTTATGATGATCTGTCTGGATCTCAAAGTGATTTCTAACACCCTGAAGCCAATACCCCAATTCAGAACAAGGCTGTTTCATGGCAAGAGGCTCCTTTTTTTTACAGAATAATTTGCTTCACTAGGGCTTAAGGTCTTGGAAGAGTAATCTATGGGATACTAGACACCCTTCTCTGATGTTTTAAGAAGAGCCCGAGAGGCTCCAGCTGAGGCGTCAGTCTCGACTTTGAAGGGTTGATCTTGATCCGGCTGTCTTAAAATGGGAGCTGAACAGAATCTTGTCTTCAGTTCCTGTAATGCTTGTTCAGCCTTGCTGTCCCAGAGGAAAGGCACATCTTACTTAAGGAGAGCCCATTATAGGAAGGACGGGATTGGAACATTTTTAAATGAATATGGAGTAAAAATGTGCTAATCCCAGGAATCTTTGAATCTCCTTGACCAAAGTTGGAACAGGCCAGTTAAGTATAGAGGAGACCATTCTTGGATCCATCTCGACTCCTTTATTGGAGAATATGTAGCATAGGTAGGGTACTGAGGCCACTTCAAAGAGAGATTTTTCCAGTTTAGCTGTTAGGCAGTAACCTGTGCAGTTCCCTCTGGGACCACTGCAAAAGATTTAAGACTAGTGTTTGGCAGTAAACCCACTTGGTAGCAGTCTGTACCACACAGATTCACTTGGTAGCTGTGGCTGAGCAGTCAGACTTCCCTCAAGAAGAGTTAGGCAGTATACAGAGTATTCACAATAGTTCAAAAGAACATAGTAGAACAAGTAAACACTGACCAGGGCTTGATCTAAAAGAGATATAATTATTTATTTAAAACCACATCTAGTAAAACACACAGGCACTAATGTTAAGCAGTTCAAAAACACGGTCACTAAAATATATACACTCCCTTAAAAGAATATTAGACAATTCTTAAGTAAAGCCCCACTTATTTTCAGACGGCGGTGAGCGCTTAACGCAGATGGCACTCTAGTAATTCGTTTTAAAAAGGGAGAGAAAAGCCGAGTGTAATTTGAAACAGATCCCAACACTTTCACAAGAACACAACAAGAGAGGAAGGCAAAGTAAAACCGTGAAATTAGAGTTCAGAAGGCCGGATCCACTTTAAGAGGATCAGAACGAAATGTGTCCAAGGTCACATGGTTGAAGTGCACAAAAGTCTTGAAAAGGTTCAGAAAGAGTTGGACCAAAGAAAGGGACCAATTAGATGGTCAAGGCGGCCAGACAGTCCAGAAGGTTAAGGGATTATTATTACCTTGTAGCAATCTTTAGAAAGGGAGGCCTGGTGGACATGGTACCTTAAAGTGGTGGGAATACTCCAGCGGGGGCAGTTGTTCCTGGCAGCGGATGAAAGTTGGTGCTTCGTCCGGGGGAAGAGAGGATCTCGTCGGGGAGGAAGACAGGAGTCCGTTGCACTGCCAGGGAAGAAACCAGCCGCGGAGTTCTCAGGTAAAATTCGACAACAAGACGTCCTGGGATGCGAGGAAAAGAAGGTAAACTGGTTGTGCCCACCAGTCGGGGTAAGAAGCCTCTCCAACCGGGAGATCTTCTCTGTCGTCGGGAAGTGGTGAGTCGGTTCCGCAGGGCTCCACCGGTGGTGTCATCGTGGTAGGTCGGCTCAGCTTCTCCCTCGTCGGATTCTCAGGTACTGTGGCGACTTCTGAAGTTCCAGTCCCCAAAGCCCTGCTTTTATGCAGCACACCCCCATTCACTCAGCCTAGCTGTCAATCAAACCTGCTAAGTGGTGAGCCTACTGGCTCACCACTTGGGCCAATCACACAAGAGTGCGACTTGAGTTACCAAGGTAACTCAGTCCAGGGTGCCTAAACCCCCTCCCACACCCCCTGTGGTACCCAGACAGAGTGCCACCACTTTTGGAGTCTTCTGTGGAGAAGCCCGCCAGAAAGTGGAACAAAGGGCTCGACTTGGGTTGGAGTCACAGAAGAGAACACAAACGCCATTTTAAAATCGAGTCCTGTCAAAAAATGCCAACCGGCGAATTAATATTAAATAAATAAATCGGCGGTATGTTCGAGGCTATGAGAATTAAATAATTAAAGTTGGTAGCCTCGAACAATGGGAAAATCCCATAGGGATATATTCGCGGTCGAATATAAAAAGTAGTATCCCCTGCCACCAGCCAAAACTCGATCAGGGGGGACGGAGACGTGCCCCCTCGACTAACAGAGCCCGGAGCAATCAAATTGCCCCGACCAGTACATCCACAATATGATGGTTTGTACCGGTTTCTGTTAATAATTTGGGACTAGTAAAGCCAATGGTGACTTTACATGCCCTGGGAGACAGTAGTCAGTCCCAGGGTATGGAGTATGGTGGGGTGTCACTATGACACCCCTGTGTCACTGCACGGACACACATAGTAAAAACACATGAGGCCCTATGGAGTAAAGGACCCCATATCCCATAAAACACATAAACAGTCAAAGGAACACCATAAATCATGTCCAAGAGTGGGAGAAAAAGAGTCTCACTCTTGGCAGGAGAAAAAAAACAAACTCCAGAAATCCAGCAAAGCTGCTGGGGGACTCACTAGATTAGGAAATTCAGCCTAAAGAGAGAATTCTCCCTAACACTCGCCCCCCCAGACTAAGGGACAGGAGGATTTAATCCACTCCTGGATGAATCTCATACCTCTAGTCGATGACATACATCCTAGAGAGACCATCAGCATTTTGGTGGTGACTCCCTGACCTGTGCTCAATGGTGAAATCAAACCCTTGCAGGCAGATTGACCATCTCAATAGTTTTGGGTTTTCCCTTTTCATTTGCATTAACCATCTCAAGGGTTGGTGGTCAGTCTGAATGACAAAAGTAGAACCATACAAGTATGGCCTAAACCTCTTCAGAGCCCACACAATAGCAAAACACTCTCGTTCAATGGTTGCCCATCTTGGTTCAGGATCCTTCAGTTTTCTACTGATGAAGCAAATGGGGTGCTTCCTACCTTTCCCATCCGGTTGACTGAGGACTGCACCTATTCCTACATTTGACGCATCTGTTTACACAATGAAAGTTTGGTGGTAGTCACAAGCTCTGAGTACTGGGGCTTGGCAAAGAGCCTTTTTCAGGGTTTCAAAGGCCTGATTGTATTCCTCATTCCACCTAACCGTTTTACGGAATTTAGGAGAGGAGATGACATTCAGTGGAAAAGCTATGGACCCATAGTTCTCAATGAAATTCCTGTAATACCAAGTTAGGCCTAAGAAGGCTCTCACCTGAGTCTGAGTAGTAGGTGTTGTCCAATTTTGCACAGCTTCAATCTTACTGGGCCCTTATTTCTCCAATTCCTACCTCATGTCCAACGTAGACCACTTTACTCTGTCCAATCTGGCATTTACTCGCCTTTATGGTCAGATTGGCCTTTCCAAGAGCCTGCAAAACATATTTTAGGCAGTCCACATGTTCTTCCCAGGAATTGCTGAACACTGCTATGTCATCCAAGTATGCCATGCAGAAGTCCTTCATCCCATTCAGAACCTGGTTTACCATCCTTTGAAATGTAGCAGGTGCATTTTTCAATCCAAAAGGCATAACCTTAAACTGGTATAAGCCAACTGGGGTAGAAAATGCAGTTTTCTCCTTGGCATGGTCTGTCAGGGCTATTTGCCAATAGCCTGACGTCAAGTCAAATGTGCTGAGGAACTTGGCTGCACCAAGTCTATCCACCAACTCATCTGTCCTTGGCAAAGGGTGGGCATCAGTCTTAGTGACTGCATTAAGAGCTCTGTAATCTACACAGAATCTAAGTTCTTTAGATCCTGCCTTTGGTACTAACACAACTGGGCTAGACCATGGACTAGTAGAGGGCTCTATTACCCCTAGATCAAGCATCTTGCTGACCTCACCTTTGATGTGGGTTCTTACATTTTCTGACATTCAATATCCTCTGCTTTTGACTGGCAGACTGTCACCAGTGAGTATGTCATGCTGTCCCCAAGTGAGAACAGGGAGGCAAACTGATTCAACATGGATTTGCACTCTTCCTGTTGCTCAAGTGTCAGATTTGAAGAGAGATTTACACCTTCAATCTTTTCGTCTAAAGGTAAGCCTCTGAGGAGATCAGGAAGAGCTTCACTCTCTTCTTCTTCCTCTGATGATGCTAGAAGCAAAGCTCCTACATCAGATCTGGAGACATACGCTTTTAGTCTGTTGGTGTGGAAGACTGTTGGAGCCTCCTTGGGATTGCCCGAGTCCACCAGATAGTTGACCTCTCCAAGTTTACCCACAACTTTGAAGGGTCCCATCCATTTGTCTTGCAAGGCCCTCTGCCTTGTTGGAATCATAACGAGAACTAGCTGGTCCTGAGTAAACTCAACCATGTTAGCCTTTTGGTCATGCCAGTGCTTGACCAATGTTTGTCCAGCTTTCAAGTTATCACTTGCTTCTGCCATCATTTGTGACATTCTCCTTCGGGGACCTATCACATAGTCAGTCACTCTGACTGGCTTGGGGGAAGGAGCACTCTCCAACCCTTCCTTGATCAGGGCCAATGGACCTCTGACCGGATGACCATAAAGAAGTTCAAAGGGAGAATAACCTACTCCCTCCTGAGGGACTTCTCTATAAGAAAAGAGAAGGCATGGCAGTAGAAGGTCCCACTTTCTTTTAAGGTGGTCCTCTAAAGCACCTATCATGCTCTTCATGGTTCTGTTGAACCTTTCAACCAGTCCATTTGTCTGAGGGTGGTATGCGGTTGAGAACTTGTAAGTAACTCTGCAGCTTTTCCACATGGCTTTCATGTAGTGGGACATAAAGTTCGACCCCCTGTCAGAGATTACTTCCTTAGGAAACCCAACCCTGGTAAAAATACCAAGGAGGGCCTTAGCCACAGCCGGAGCTGTAACATTCCTCACAGGAATGGCCTCAGGGTACCTAGTAGCATGGTCTACTACAACAAGTATAAACCTGTTGCCTGAGGAGGTTGGAGGATCAAGGGGACCAACAATGTTAATCCCTACTCTCTCAAATGGGACTCCCACTACAGGGAGAGGCACTAAAGGTGCCACATTCTTGGAGCAAACCTTACCAGAAGTCTGGCAGGTGTGGCAGCTCCTGCAGTACTTATCTACTTCAGCCCCCATCTTTGGCCAATAAAAGTAGAGTGAGAGCCTTTCCTTAGTCTTCTTGAAACTCAAGTGACCAGCCAAAGGAATCTCATGGGCTAACTGCAAGAACTGTGGTCTGCTCTCTTGGGGTACTACAAGTCGTTTGTTGTCCCCAGGTGCAGACTCCGTTGGTTCACTGTAGAAGAGGCCATCTTCCCAGTGTAACCTATATTTCCCAGGCTCTTGCCCTTCAGCCTGAGCATCTGCCTGGTGGCGAAGACCTTCCAGAGTTGGACATTCTGTCTGTCCCTTACTGAAGTCTGCCCTGTTGGGTCCACCTTCTGCCAGTAAAGACTGCAGCTCAGGATGGTCAACAGGATCCAGATCTCCAATCAGTTCCTGGCCTTCCACTAGCTCTTCTTTAGAGTCTAGTTCAACCACACAGGGTTGTACCTCCCTCTCAGCCTCAGCTGGAGGGTGAGTTACTGGTGTAACTTTGGACAACCTAGGGGAAGTCCTTGTTGGCTGCACTGGAGTGCTGGCTGTGAGGTTCTTTTTAGAAGTTTTAGGTTTCCCTTTTCCTTCTAATTTCTTAGAGACAGCAGCTGACATCTCCAGTGGAGCAGGAGTGATCTCTTTCTTCATCATCTCCTTGGGAGTACCTCTCATGGTTCACTCCCTTGCAGGTCTGGTGAGCTCCTGTAACCTTTTACTAGGAGGTCTGGGGGTATGTGACACTGCTCCAAGAGTTTTTAAGTCATTACCCAGCAGAACCCTTCCTGGCACCTCACTTTGTATGCTGACAGGTATGTTCACAGTCATGTCATTACACTGGATGAGAACAGGTAATTGGGGGAGCATCTGCACAGGCCCTCCAGCTAACTTGGTGAGGCGTTTGGGTGCCTTAGCAACATCCTCAGCCTGAAAAAATGATTTGTCCACCACAGTTATGCTGGCCCCAGTGTCCCTAATGGCAGGAGTCTCCTGACCATTCACCTGGACACTGTCCATATAATACTCTTTAGTATTATCTGGGATAGAATTATAGACATCTAAGTTCTGTTGTTCCCACAAACCCAGAGACACTAAAGAAACACTAGCTGAGACTCCAATGGGTTCATCAGCCAGCAATAGAAAGTTTCCACTTGCCATTTGTACTTCCTCCTCTGGAGCGAAGGCTAAGGAGACAAGCTGGACCCGTGAAGGTTTACCCTTACATCTGGGATCTCCTTTCACATGGTCAGTAGAGCCAAAAACAAAGCATTTACCAAATGCTTTCTGGAATGGTGGCTTGTTCTGACGTCCTTCTGGTTTGGCACCAGGAGGTACACTAGCCTGATTTGGTTTCCCTCGTGGCTTACCCTTTTGGTTTTGTTTGGGGCCCTCTTTGGAATTGGAATTATTAGAATTCTCTTTGGAGTCCTTTTTTGGCTGTTTTCCCTCATCCTTTTTCTGAGTAGCCCCAGAATCCTTGTGAGTGGCCCTGTTGGCAACCCACAAGTCAGCAGCCTTAGCTAACTTCCTGGAATCTAATTCCTTTGAATCAGCCAAGTGCTGTCTGAGCTCCGTAGAGCAGGCATCATAAATTGACTCCAGCATTACAAGATTCTTCATTCCTTCATAAGTGTTAACTCTGTAACCCTTAATCCATCCCTCTAAGTTTTTCAAACTTTCACTCACCCAGGTAGCCCAAGGGGTACCAGCATGCTTTTTGAGGGTCCTAAACCTCTTAAGGTACTGGGAAGGGGTCTTCCCAAATCTAGCTATCAAGGCTAGTTTCACACATTCATAATCCTTCTTATACACCTCCCCCAACTCCATTACCACATCAGTTGCAACAGGGGGAAGCCTAGAGAACAACGAGGGAAGTAACTCATTCCCTGTGATGTCCTGGAGCCCATGATTATACTCAAACATTTTTAACCAATCCAACACATCCAACTTAGGTTCATACATACCCACTAATTCCTTAGGCATCGGGGTCTTTTGGGACTGGAACTCCTAGAGGAACCAGACATGAGAGAAGCATTTTCCACAGACAACTTCTTCATTTCAAGTTCATGATTAACCTCTATTTCTCTGAGTCTTAACTCAGCTTGCTTCTGCTGAGCCTCGGCATTCATTCTTCTGAACTCTAGTTCTTGGTTTCTTTCAGATTGAGCAATAAAACGTTTGTACTCTAATTCAAGCTTCATTTTTTCAAGTTCAAAATAAGCAGGGTACATGTAGGACCTGGTATAGGCCCAGTAGGTACAGTAGGTAAGGCAGACAGAGGCTCAGAGTGGCTAACTTCATTAGGTTCACTTTCCTCTTCTGACTCATTATAAAGACTTTGATTCAGATCAATACCATCACTGTTTTCTACATTTGCTGGGGGGGGAGGTAGATTCATCTGTACCTCCCAGGCTTTGGTTTTCTAACAATCTTTCTATAAGTTCCATTTTCTTGCCCTTCTCAGAGAGATTCTTATGTCTACACAATACCTTTAAGCAATCAGTAGTTTTGGCAGACAATGAGTCTAGGGTATAACTCTCCATAGCAGACATAGTTAGAAAATCAGCTTTTTAGTGCTAAACTCTGTGGTTAGTTGTCCTAAAGTGTTCAAAAAGCACACTAACGTGTATACTCAATATAAATGCCACCGCTGTACACCAGTGTTAGGCAGAAACCTGTGCAGTTCCCTCTGGGACCACTGCAAAAGATTTAGAACTACAGGTGTTTGGCAGTAAACCCACTTGGTAGCAGTCTGCACCACACAGATTCACTTGGTAGCTGTGGCTGAGCAGTCAGACTTCCCTCAAGAAGAGTTAGGCAGTGTACAGAGTATTCACAATAGGTCAAAAGAACATAGTAGAACAAGTAAACACTGACCAGGGCTTGGTGTAAAAGAGATATAATTATTTATTTAAAACCACATCTGGTAAAACACACAGGCACTAATGTTAAGCAGTTCAAAAACATGGTCACTAAAAGATATACACTCCCTTAAAAGAATATTAGACAATTCTTAAGTAAAGCCCCACTTATTTTCAGACAGTGGTGAGCGCTTAACGCAGATGGCACTCTAATAATTCGTTTTAAAAAGGGAGAGAAAAGCAGAGTATAATTTGAAACAGATTCCAACTCTTTCACAAGAACACAACAAGAGAGGAAGGCAAAGTAAAACCGTGAAATTAGAGTTCAGAAGGCCGGATCCACTTTAAGAGGATCAGAACGAAATGTGTCCAAGGTCACACGGTTGAAGTGCACAAAAGTCTTGAAAAGGTTCAGAAAGAGTTGGACCAAAGAAAGGGACCAATTAGATGGTCAAGGCGGCCAGACAGTCCAGAAGGTTAAGGGATTATTATTACCTTGTAGGGAGGCCTGGCGGACATGGTACCTTAAAGTGGTGAGAATACTCCAGCGGGGGCTGTTGTTCCTGGCAGCGGATGAAAGTTGGTGCTTCGTCCGGGGGAAGAGAGGATCTCGTCGGGGAGGAAGACAGGAGTCTGTTGCACTGCCAGGGAAGAAACCAGCCGCGGAGTTCTCAGGTAAAAGGAGCGGTCCTTTTATTCACGGTCCAGTGGTAAGTGGCTATCCGGTTGCCGGGGTGCTTGGCATGGGCAATTCGACCACAAGACGTCCTGGGATGCGAGGAAAAGAAGGTAAACTGGTTGTGCCCACCAGTCAGGGGAAGAAGCCTCTCCACCCGGGAGATGTTCTCTGTCATCGGGAAGTGGTGAGTCGGTTCCGCAGGGCTCCACCGGTGGTGTCGTCGTGGTAGGTCAGCTCAGCTTCTCCCTCGTCGGATTCTCAGGTCCTGTGGCGACTTCTGAAGTTCCAGTCTCCAAAGCCCTGCTTTTATGCAGCACACCCCCATTCACTCAGCCTAGCTGTCAATCAAACATGCTAAGTGGTGAGCCGGCCGGCTCACCACTTGGGCCAATCACACAAGAGTGCGACTTCAGTTACCAAGGTAACTCAGTCCAGGGTGCCTAAACCCCCTCCAACACCCCCTGTGGTACCCAGACAGAATGCCACCACTTTTGGAGGCTTCTGTGGAGAAGCCCGTCAAAAAGTGGAACAAAGGGCTCGACTTGGGTTGGAGTCACAGAAGCGAACGCAAACGCCATTTTAGTATCGAGTCCTGGCAAAAAATATCAACCGGCGAATTAATATTAAATAAATGAACCAGCGGTATGTTTGAGGCTATGAGAATTAAATAATTAAATTTGGTAGCCTCGAACAATGGGAAAATCCCATAGGGATATATTTGCGGTCGAATATAAAAAGTAGTAACCACTGCCACCAGCCAAAACTCGATCAGGGGGGACGGAGACGTTCCCCCTCGACTAACAGACCCCGGGGCAATCGAATTGCCCAGACCAGTATGTCCACAATATGATGGTTTGTATCGGTTTCTGTTAATAATTTGGGACTAGTAAAGCCAATGGTGACTTTACATGCCCTGGGAGACAGTAGTCAGTCCCAGGGTATGGAGTGTATGGTGGGGTGTCACTATGACACCCCTGTGTCACTGCACGGAGGGTGCTGTGTAACACACATAGGGGGTCATTACGACCCAGGCGGTAAGTACACCAACTTTACCACCATAGTGTAAACTACGTTTACACCATGGTGGATGGTGGATTTACCGCCCCATTCCAAGGTGAGTGGGGCGGTAAATCCCCATTTCCCATTTACCCTTCCCCATTCCCATTTTTGCCCCATAGGGCATAATGGGAGTGGGGAAGGCGCTAATTACGGCATCGTAAATTACGGAGCCGTAATTAGGACCAAGGCGGTTTAGCGCCATGGATTTTAACGGCTGCCAAAAGCAGCCGTTAAAATTGGAATCAGGCGTTAAGGGTTAACGACGGCGTTAACCCTTAACGCCTGAGTTGTAATGAGGGCCATAGTAGAAACACATGAGGCCCTATGGAGTAAAGGACCCCATAGCCCATAAAACACATAAACAGTCAAAGGAACACCATAAAGCATGTCCAAGAGTGTGAGGAAAAGAGACTCACTCTTGGCAGGCGATTCAAGACTTCTGTGAGATGGAGACAATGTTGTTCCAGGTTATGCAAGAAGACCAGAATATCATCTAGATAGACTATCACCGACAGGTATAATAGATCTGCAAACAACCTGTCCACAATTAGTCGGAAGACTGGGGGGGGCATTGACCAGCCGACATGGCATTACTTGATATTTGTAGTGTACATATGGGATGCGACAAGCTATCTTCCATTCATCCCCAGAGGTATCCTTAGGAGGTGGTAGGCTCCCTGCAGATCATGTTTGCTAAAGGCAACCGCCCCTTCTACGGCCTCCAAAATATCCTTAATCAAAGGCATGGAGTAGCGGTCACGGATGGTAACCCTGTTAAGGCCCCTGTAATCGATGCAAGGTCTAAGTTTGAGGGTGTTCTTTTTAGGAATGAAAAACAATGACGCTCCAGCTGGAGATTTGGAGGGTCGGATGAAACCGTTTTGTAGATTGTTGTGCAGGTATTCTCTAAGGGCCTTCTTTTCCGGTAAAGTCAGGGAATACATCCGTCCAAAGGGTACCATAGCATTGGTCAGCAGATCGATGGCAAAGTCTTACGGTCTGTGAAGAGGTAGCTCCTTAGGGGTCTTATCCTCGAACACATATTCATAAACCTTATAGTTCATAGGGATGTAATTGACTTCTGTTGCTTCCAGAGAGGAAAATGTCAGAGGAGTACAAACCTTGTGTGGAGTCTCGCGCAAATTGCTCGACTGCATGCAAAGCCGTGATGGACCAGCGCAAAGTCTCAGCAAGGTCCCAAAAAAGGTCTGAAAAGTTGATTCCATTAATCGACAAAGGGAATTTTGCGTGCAGAATGAAAACTTGATATTCTGCACGCAAAATATTCCATAAATAGGGCGCAAAGTCTATAGGCATTAGGGTGTGTTGTAATTTTCAGGAAGCCAGAGGTTTGAAGCATATTGTATAAGCATTAGGGTATGCTGGCGTTTTTCAGGAAGCCAGAGGTTTGACGCATATTGTATAAGCATTAGGGTATGCTGGCGTTTTTCAGGAAGCCAGAGGTTTGAAGCATAATCTGCATGGATTAGAGAAGCGCGGTGTGAATCTCGTTTGTAACTGCACGATTGGAATTGAATGCCTCTTACTTTGCAGAACCTGAACATTGTGCTTTAAATCTTAGTACTATTAACATTTGACTCCATTCTTCTTGCGCCTTGCTCTTTTGTAAATAGCCTGTTAGGAAAGCCCTGCAAGTCATGTTGATCGTGTTAGCCTTTAAGTTCTAGTAGATCCGTTCCTCCATTAGCGAGTCTACTATTGCTGACCTCGAGATCTGAAACTGCACAGGCAGTAGTCTTTTGTGTTACTCTGTAGACTGTGTGCCTTGTGTACGCCGCACGCACTGCAGGCAAAAGTCACGAACTGCAGTAGTACAGCTTTGCTCTGTTCAAACTACATTTCCCAGCGCCAGCCGAACCTTAAAAGGATGCTGGAATCGCGTTTGTCAGGGCGGTTAGTGGCAGTCGGTGCAAGGTGGTGATCCACTGCTCTCCTCATCTCGCATTTACCGACCAAAAATGTGTTTGCTGAGCCCTCTGCCTACTGGATGGTAAGTACTTCCCACTTGTGCTGCTAGATTTTGGACACGATTTGCACAAACTCTTAACCCAGGACCCGCTACCAATGCAGAGTGGCGAATATCATGGCCAAACACAAACCTCTTGCTTTGCTCCCTACCCCTGAAACATCAAACGCAGCAGGTACACATTATTCTAACAACAACAATAACGCTATGGCCAGCAAAGAAAACCTGCTGACGAAAGACTTATTTATACAGCCATGCAGCGACACCAGGAACACAGAACAGCCTCCCACATTGCATGGGGCCAGGAGAATTAGGGATAAAACACCGCCTACCCTACTTTCAAATAACAATGTAATTGTAATTGGATATTTATAACACGCTTAATACCCAGAGATTTCTAAGCGCGGAGCCAGGGATCGGACCTGTGGTGCTCCGCTTAGTCTTATTTCCAAGGGGAACATGTTGCTCCTGAGCTATCCTCCCGGTCCAAATCTCACCTTGACAACTCCAACCTGATAGAAATGGAGAGTGAGGTAAAACATGGTATCAAATCCCCCTTGAGGACACTTATCAAGTTACTCCCAGTAACAATGCCTAGAATCCGCAACATAATAAAATGCTTACCATTGCACTATTGAATACAGGGTCCCTGGTACAACATGGGACAGAGGTCACAGACCCAATTACCATTCACAAACCAGACCTGTTTGCAGTTATGGAAACCTGGTTACACGACACCGCCCAACAAGCAGCAGATGAATCAGTCCCTACAGGTTACAAAATATATATAGGACGGATCGAACTGAACAACAAAGTGAGTCGGGGGGGGGGTGGTAGCACTAATCACAAAAGACTCACTTGATTGCAACACTATAAATCTACCTAACAAGGAGGGATGTGAGAACCTATTTGTGAAAATAAATATTAACACAAACATTTCACTATCCATACTGACACTCTACACACCTCCACAGAATGTACCACTTTTTGAGGAACAGCTTACTACCTTACTGAATAACATCACAAATCCCAACTCCTTTGTGATCGTTTTAGGTGACTTCAACGTATGGGCAGAAGACTCTTCTGACAACAAAGTGAATTCACTATTATCTGCCATGAGAACTATTGGCTTTACCCAAATTATAAATAACCCAACCCACCAATGCGGTCATACCCTGGATTAGATAATGACACACAAACTTGAATGTAAGGTGGTTGACATCTGACTCTGCCCATGGTCAGACCAGTTTCTGAATAACATAACCTTAGTATTACCAGCAGCCCTGCACAGACTGGATACCAACCAGAGGACAACAAAGACATTTAGACATTTCAAAAATATGTCACCCCTTACCTTCTCCACTCTATAGGCCAGTAGTGACACACCTTTCCTCAGCCATCAACATTACATCAGACATACTTGCACCTGAAAAAACAAGATAATCAAATCTGAAGTAATAAAGAAATAATGGTTCAATGACAATGTCATTGAAGCTAGAAAGACAAAAAGAGCATGTGAGCTAGAGTGGAGAAAGAACCCCAGCCCTCTCTCACTAGGCATATACAAGAAAGCAGCTCACGCCTTTAAGAAAAGCATTGCAAGGCAAAATCTGAAAATTACAACGCCCGTATTAATAGTACAAAGTCTAACTGCAATTAACTATTCAAAATTTTAAAAGAATTTGAGAATCAAACATCCCCTTTCACCTACAAAAAGAGACTCAGCTTGGTGTCAATTCATTCAGAATGAATTCTCGTCCAAAACATCCGGCCATAAAATGACCATTGATATAGATATTTTATTTGTATCACGCTCATACACACGTGTTTCAGAGCGCGACGAGGCAAGTGGGGGGAACAAGGGAGGATAAAACAACGATCATACTAGGCCCAGTGACATTGAGAAGGTGCAAGTGCAGGGGAGAAGGAAGGGGGAAAGTGGAGGGGAGAGGTGGAAAGTGCTGATCAGGGATAAAAACAACATATGGTAGTGCAGCCAGCAGAGTGGCAAGTGCGAGGTTTAAAGCGAAGACAAAGGGTGTCTGATAAGTGGGGGCGTGGCTACGAGAGCCATGTAGGAGGACGCGTTCTGGAGGAGCTCCCGAGATCCTACAACGATCCGGGCAAATATGTGCGGAACGACGGACCACTGACCACCGACGATGCACATGCTGGTGTGTGAAGGTGTTGGCCACGCACTGTGAACCTCTGGAGAGTACAGGATTAACGGCTACGGAGATCGGTGACTACGAGTTAAAAGACGCCGCGAACAAAGAGCGACTCAAAATGGCCGACCAGGGCCCGGGACAGGAATAGAAGCGATCTGCACGGTGGCCCAGCTGTGATGGTGCACTGTACACACACTTGCTACTTGAGCAGCCGGTTGATTCCCTGAGCCATGTCGAGCAGGCCAGTGCGACCGAAGGTGAAACAGCCTACCTTAGATGATTTCACTAGAACGTCCCCGAGCCAGGACACTACCAAAAGTAAGGATGCGCTGGCTGTGAGTAGCGCGATGTCTTCGTGCACCAACCAAGAAATCCTGGCGGCGATTGCGGATCTGAGGGCGGCCTGGGAATCAAAGCTGGAACTGGCCGTCACTGAACTAAAAACTGCGCTGGACCGCAAGGTTGGAGAGGTCCAAGAGGACGTTAATCTGCTACGACAGGATGTCAGGGCCCTGGCGGAGCGCACGGAGTCCCTCGAAAAAGAAGTTGTCCCGAATACAGCAGATTGCGCCACCCATAAGGCCGATTTGCACGCCCTGACACAAAGGGTGGGCAACCTGGAGAGCAGAGCGGAGGAGGCAGAGGGACGAGCCCGTCGCAACAACATCCGCATCGTGGGCCTACCGGAGGGGATGGAGGGCCGTGACCCTACGGATTTCATCGAATCCATGTTCTTACAAGAGATACCTGGAGGGGCCCTATCTCAAGGATTTGCAGTAGAAAGAGCACACAGAGCCCTAACGAGGAGGCCGCCTCCGGGGAACCCGCCTAGGCCTATGATCGCCAAAATCCTCAACTACCGCGACCGGGAGAGGATACTGGAATACTTCCGTAAAGGAGGGACGATCACGAGAGGAGCGGCAAACATCACGGCTTATCCAGATTATACTTTGACTGTACAGCGTAGTCGCATGAATTTTGGGTCTGTAAAGCGGAGGCTGAGAGAAGCGGGCCACAAATAAATGTTACTTTATCCTGCGAAATTGAAGGTCATTCATGCACATAAAACTTTGTTTTTTGAGACCCCGGAGGATGCTATGGGATGGCTCGATGCGCAAGGATGCCCCCAGGAATCAGAAGTTCGGCCCAGAAAGGGCTCGGAAGAGATACGGGAAGCGTAAAATGGCGTCGCAAGATGGCGTGGTTCGTGGGACTTGAATATAGTCGGTGTGACACCTTCGGTAAAGAAGGTCAGATGATTGCACTATTTGTCAAGACACTGTGATTAATGTTTATTTCACCGGGAGCTTTACAGGGCGATACTCTTTACCCCACAATAGTTTTAGTTGGGTGGCCATTAGGGTGACCTCACCCTACTGGGCTCCGTGCACCGACCGGTGCTTGCGGAGCTAGATGTGGGGGTGCCTGAGCTCTGAGGCTGGAGCTGGGCAGCAGTTGGGGTGTGTGATGTTGGGGAAGGTACGGGTGGGGGGAGGGGAGGGAAGTTGGGGTTTTGTTGTGTGTATAGTTAAAGGGAGTTTGAGCTTATATGAGGAGTTACTGGACCGAGACGCTATCTGTGTCGCGTGGGCGGTTGGGAATCGCTACTTGGGAGGCAGGGAGAAACGCACTTGCCATGGGAGACCTTAAGATTGTCACCTGGAATGTCAGGGGACTTAATAGTTATTTAAAAAGGAACAGTCATGTTGTACCTCAAAAGACAGAGGATTGACATTGCACTACTGCAAGAAACACACCTGACCCGGCACAAGCTGGAACTGGTTGGGAAAAAGTGGAGTGGCACAGTGGTGGGCTCCCCGTACTCTGCCTATGCCAGGGGAGTGCTAATCTGGGTAGCACCGCACGTTCCGCTCAGAGTCACGTGGCAGGAGGTGGACACGGAGGGCAGGCTGGTTATGCTCAGAGCCCTGGTAGAGGACAGAGAGGTTTGCATTATTAACACATACGCTCCCAACCAGAATGCTGCTGCATACTTCAGGACCCTATGCACCCGTCTGGGCACATGTGTGGGGGGAGCGATCATTTGGGGAGGGGACTTTAACTGTGTTCTCGACCCAAGGGCGGATAGGTCCGACGATAGGATTGATCGGCCCAACCCGGCGGCCAGAGTATTACAGACATTGCTGGGCGACTTTGGGCTGGTGGATGTTTGGAGACTGAAATACCCTGATACCTCGCAGTATTCTCACTACTCTGCCCAACAGCAACTACACACGAGATTGGATTACTTCTTTGCCACGTCAGAGGTGGTGATGGCGACCACTCAAATTGAATATAGAGCGAGGGTCCTGTCGGACCACTCGCCCTTGGTGTTGACCTGGCAGTATGGCCGCCCTCGTGCGCGGATACCTACATGGCGCCTCCGTGCGGAGGCGCTTAGGGACTCGGTCTTCAGGGAGGACATCAGGGAAGCGATCCAGCGGTACTTTGAGGTTAACACGGGCAGTGTGGATTCGGCTGGTACACTTTGGGAGGCATTCAAGGTTGTGTTGCGAGGGGACGCCATTTCCAAGTCAAGGGGCCTGCAGGGTGGGGTTCTGATAGAGCTAGAGAAGGCAGAGAGACAACAGGAGCGCGAATGCAGCAAGGCAGGAGGGGACGAAGATTTAGTACTTGAGCTGCAGCAGCGGTGTTCGGAGCTTTGGGAGAGGCTCTGTAACCTTAACTATAGAAAATATGTTGAGAGGCAGCATGCGGGTGGAGACAAAACTGGCCGCCTACTGGCATGGCTATATAAGAGAGAAACCCCTAGGCCCCCGATCAGGATGATAGTTAGAGAGGACGGGGAGGAGGTAGACACCCAAGAAGGAGTTAATGCAGCTTTCCTTGATTATTATAGAGCACTGTATGAGGACAAAGGGGGAGAAAATCAGGCAGAGATCAGAAACACATTGGAAGACATAGAGCTGCCCAGGATTAGTGATGAAGAAAGGGAGGAGCTGGACACACCTATTACACTGGAGGAACTGGAGGAACTGGAGGAGGTAGTGAAGAGATTGCCCACCTGTAAGACCCCGGGCACAGACGGACTCCCGAGTGAGTTCTATAAAGTGTATAGGGCAGAGATACTCCCCCCGATGCTAGAGATGTTCAATGACTCTTTCGAGAAGGGTCGGTTACCGGAAACGCTCAGAGAAGCGCTGATAGTGCCGCTCCCCAAGCCTAATAAACCGAGACAAAGCTGTGGATCGTATAGGCCGCTGTCGATGTTGAACCAGGACAGCAAGATCCTGACGGCGGTCCTGGCCAATAGGCTACGAAGGGTCATCAGTAAACTGATACACCCGGATCAGACAGGCTATGTCCCCAATAGAAACATAACTCATAATCACAGGCGACTCCACCGGGTGATTGAAGAGGGGAACAGAAGTGATGAAGAGATGGTGGTAGTGTCCCTAGATGCAGTTAAGGCATTTGATTCAGTGAGGTGGCCGGGGCTGCTGGCGGCCTTGGAGGGGTACGGGTTTGGGCCTGGCTACGTGGGGTGGGTGAAATTGCTGTACAGCGAGCCACTGGCCAGGGTGCGTACGGGATCAGTGATATCCGAAAGGTGGCGAATTAGTAGAGGCACCAGACAGGGATGCCCCTGGTCTCCGATGTTGTACATATTGGCCCTAGAGCCCCTAGCGGTGTACCTCAGACGACAGTATGACTTGGTTGGCATCGAGGTGGGAGGAGAGAACCATTTGATATCCCTATATGCTGATTTGTTATTGTACCTGAAGTATCCGGAGGAAAAGCTCCAGTACATTTTAGAGGTCATGGAAAAATATGCGGAGCTGTCCGGCATAGCGGTTAATCCCGGTAAATCGAGCATGTTCCCGCTGGGGAGTTTCGCTGGAGTCCCTCTGGAACGATTGCCGGTGTTGCCCGTGCCCTGGGCAACTGAGTCTTTCCGCTACCTCGGAATTGATGTATATCATACTGTGAAGGAAGAACACTTGCACAATACCGAGGCGGCTGTGAAGAAAATCCGCGAGAGTATGCGGTTTTGGGAGAAGCTGCCGCTGGCAATGGTGGGCCGGGGGGCGATGCTTAAAATGGTGGTGCTGCCCAGGCTTTTGCACTTTTTCAGTAACATACCATACCTGATACCCAGGAAGTTCTTTGTTAAACTTGATAGTGTATGCAGGGACTTCCTGTGGCACGGCATCCGCAACAGGGTGGCCCTGTGGAAACTGCAGAATTTCCACGATAGGGGAGGCATCAAGCTGCCGAACTTTGAGGCCTATTATGTGGCCAGCCAGTTGCAATATGTGACTAAATGGCTCTCTGATGAGGAAACTCCTGAGTCTAGGCTGGTTGGGCGGGACTGCGCCCCGTTTTATCTAAAAGAGTTCGTCTGGGTCCCTAGATCGGACTTGCATGGACGCCCAAGTATGTTGCTACTTGGGTGGAGAATTTGGCGCAGAGCGTGCCAGTTGATTGAGAGCCCGTGCCCGTGTTCCCCACAGGTGCCACTGGTCGCCTTAACTATGGGGGACAGCCAACTTAGGAAAATTATCAGGACATACTGGGAATCGGTTGGGCTGGCCATATTGGGAGACATATGGCAGGATGGGGCCATTAGGGAATTCGTAGACCTGAGAGAAGAAACAGGGCTGCACGGGGGCCAATATGTTACGTACCTAAGGTTGGTACAGATCATCCGTAAGACTTGGCTGGAGACGGTGCTAGCGGAAGATCCGGACGCACTGATCGGAACGATATATGATATATCAGAGGGCGGGCATGAGATCTCTAGATTATATGAGGTGGTGATGACCCGGGTGGGGAAGGATTTGATGGATCTGAGGCTTGACTGGGAAGCGGAAGTGGGGGTACAGATGACTGATGGGATGTGGGAACGGGCCATGGGATACCATAAGAAAGTGTCCAGGAATGCTAGATTGCAGCAAATACAGCTATACATCACGCACAGAGCATATATGACCCCGAAGAGAGTAGCTAAGTTTGCGAATGCAGGCAGACAAGCATGCCCGAAATGCGATGAAGAAGACGCAGACATGACACATATGTTCTGGTCCTGCCCAGTGATTGAAGGCTTTTGGGGGGAAGTGGCACAGAAATTAGCTGATAAGGGGGTCCTGCTACGCATTGACACGGCCTGGGCCTGCCTCCTGGGAGGGTTCCCCAGACCACGGAACACCAAACATCTCGGGAAACTGAGAGACCTGGCGTATGTACTTGCTAAGAGAAGGATAGCCATGAGTTGGAAGCAACGCCATGGGCCAAGAATAGAGATATGGTGGCGGGACCTGCAGAAGTGGGCGGAGGCTGAAACAGTGGTATGGCAGGAAGCGTGTGGCAATTGTGGGGAAGAAGATGTGGGCAACCTAGCGGCTTGGAGGATGTTAATCACGGGACTGTTTGGCACGGAAATGGACCCTGCTGCTTCTGAGGGGGCGACGCCCGGCCACACCAAGTGTACACAGAACTGTAAGGTTGATAAGCTCTTGGGGGGGGGGGGCGGGTTTGAAGTGCAGTAACATGGGATTAATTGATGTTTACGGTTGTATTGTATAATGCTGCAAGTTTGGTTTGTATTGTTTTATTTTGAAAATAAAAAATATAAAAAAAAAAAAAAAGGGTGTCTGATAAGTGCAGGTAAGGGGGCTGTAGGGTTACAGATACAGACCCAAGTGCAAGGGGTGGAAGGAGGCAGTGCAGGCGTGTGTCTGGGTGGGGAGGGGCCTGGGCCGAAATCAGAGGATAGCCAGGTGCACAGAGCCAAAGCAGAATAGATCAGCAGGGGCGAGGAAGAGCGTAGGCAGAAGCAAAGAGGAAAGTCTTCAGGTGCTTGAGGACCCAGAGATGGTTCTCAAGTTTCAGAGTGGCAGGGAGGCTCTTCCAGAGAGAGAGGCACCGGTCGAGGAAAGAGATCTACCACCAACTTGTTGCTTTGAGAAGTGACTGACCCAAAGGGAGTTGGAGGTGGAGTAGCGAAGAGCTTGACTGGGAAGGTATTTGCGGTTGACTGGGAAGGTATTTACGGAGAGAGAGTTAAAGGTATTTTGGACCTAGGCCCCAGAAATCCTTGTGGACAATGCAGAGGGTCTTGAGTTTAACCCTTGCACCCACAGGGAGCAAACGAAGAGATTTCAGGGCTGGAGAGATACAATCCCTGGGCTGGAGGCCAAGGACAAGTCTCACAGTCCTGTTCTGGATGAGTTGCAGAGGGTAGAAGCAGGCAGATTTAGAAAGAGGCTGTTGCAGTAATCAAGCCTAGAGAGAACCAGAGCTCTAGAGACAGCAAGCTTCTGGATCAAGCAGAGGAAAGGAAGATTACCTCTGACAAGGTGAAGTTGATAGTTTGACTTCTTAGAGACATCAGAGATGTGAGGAGAAAAGGAGAGTGTGTAGTCGAAGATGACCCCCGAGGTTCTTAGCCGTGCAGGTGGGAGCAGGAAGAGGGCCAAGGGAAGCTGGCCAAAGAGTGGCAAGAAAGGAAAGTGCAGGTGTGCCATGAGGAGAATCACTGTCTTACTGGCATTAAGGCAGAGATCATTGGCGGCACACCATTCCTGGGTGGCAGACAGACAGTCAGAGATGAGAGAGGGAGAGGAGGTGGTGGAGGGTAGTCTGAAAACCAGCTGAGTGTCATTTGCATAGCACTGACAGTTAGAGCAGAGAGCGGCAATGTGGTGGGCAAGGGGTGACAGTTATTGGTTGAAAAACCAGGGAGAGAGGTTAGACCCCTGGGGGACACCACAAGTAGAGAGTGAAAATGGAGCAAAGGCAGGACCCAAACAGCAGGCCAGTCTACCATCCAAAATTAACCAAGTTTCTGTGAACACCATAGCCGAGTATAATAAAGACACCACCATCCTAAATTGGAATTTCAAAGTTGCTAAGAATCAGAAATCTTGGACATAGTAAAAAAAAACTCAAATCCACCTTCTCCTTTGGGGATGTCTGTCCTACTGACATCCTAAAGGGATTGTGGATGTCCTTGTTCCTTGGGTCACCAGAATGGTCAACATGTTCTTTAGGGACGGGTTTGTTCCAGCATCATTGAAGGACGCCTGAATTACCCCCCTCTTAAAGAAAACCACGTTTGATCCAGCCAATGCCAAGAACTACAGACCAATCACTAATGTTCTCTAATCATTGAAGTTCATAGATCGAATAGCATATTTACAACTGGAAAAATTCATAGAGGATAACAAAATACTGAATGTCCACCAATCAGGTTTCAGAGCCCAGCATGGAACTGAGACGGCCCAAAGCTGCTGGACCGGGATCAGAAGGTGTTCGGGCGTCCCTGTAGAAGTGATGAGAGACTCCTCCGCAGATCTGTACACAGCCAATCCCTGATCACCAAACAGCGCCCAGACAGCATCAAGGCGAGGGTCCTGGAAATGAGGCAAATTGAGCCAGACACACGGTCGCAACTATTTTGGTTGCGTCTGTATACGGGCGAATTGCGTCCTGAGTGACAAATTGATTGATCAGGTGAGTCGTGCCCCGATTCTTAAACGTCCTGATATTGGTCAGTGTTGCACTTGCAAGTTCAAACACCCAGGGTAAGAAAAGGGTAAGATTTAATCATGCCTGGGAAATTGTCTTGCTGTTAAGTGAGATATTTTCACTGCGGTAGAAAATCTTTCGAAACGGGCCATGTCGCGCCACCCAAATGGTCGCCGGCTTATGAGATTTACATAAAATATGGAATAGGGGCAATAGTGTTCAATGCGGTTTTGTATATGCAGACCAGACGTGTATCAGACCTTCAGTGCATAATAATGGGAGCTTTGAATTAGCGCATATAGAACACTTAGAATCAGTATTGATACAAAAAAAGGCCAGACCTTACAGCGTTCAACGTTGTAAGAGACTGGAGGAAGGAAGCTAATCTCCATTTGAAAAGTAGGGAGAAACACGCACATAGACATAAAACAAATGCAGAGAAAGCGCTAGAGCATGATCAGCATCAGCAGACAGAAGCCATTAGGAACATGGATAGGGCCTCCCAATTAGAAATACTGAAAATATATCCTTCAAAAGATTTGCATACATCAAATGAACTAATAAACAAATTATTAAATGAGCGAAGAAGTGAACATCAAAGTACTGACCCAGTTGCACCTCCTCCTTATGTACTTCCTATTCCGGTGATTCCATCTGCACCTGCAGTAAGCATTTCCTCTCCCACTGTGCCTGTGACATCATTTCCTCCACCGCCGCTAGAGCATGAGTTAGCCGCTTTACCAGGCAGTTCTACAGCAATGTGGCCTGAACGAGGAAGTATTAGACAGACTCGTAATATGATTAGCAAGAAAAGGAAAGAAGAACTGAAAGAGTGGTCCGAAACGTATATTGATGATGACAATGAAGCGGTTGTGCAAAGTTCCATATCTGATCATAGAGGCCTTGGTGAACAACAGGTATTGTTAGAATGTATGGGGGATTATCTTGTTAAAATATGGAGTGATTTGACTGATACAGTGGTACCGCAAGAGTTGCGTGATTTTGTTGTTCTTTCGAATTTGTAAGATAATGTGGCAAAAGTACGAGAACACGTAGGGCAAATATTTGTGTTTAAGCAAGAACTTTGCATTTGCATTAAGAAATAATGAAAAAAGATGAACCACATATGTCGTATGCTCAGAAACGGTTTTTACCGCCGTTGAAACCTGTTAGTGAAGAATGCAAATTTGTACGCGAGATGCGCTTAGATGGATTACGGATGCCGCCATTGCCCCGATTGAAGTGCATGATACGTTTAGTCAGTATACACCAGAAATGCAGAGAAAGATGTTACAAATTATGGTGGAGTATGTACAGATGAATGTATGAAGAATAAGATATGTTGTCCCGCTGATTTAATGACAATTTATAAAAGAGCATCTTCGCCTGAAACTGGAATGACTGCTTTTTCTCTTGATCTATCTTTGTCGCTTAATAGACAAATGAATGTAGAATCCCCTACTTTGCAATTACCCATGAGGGAGGTGCCTCCCAGGTTTGTCCCGAAAGTAGAGTTTGCTGTTGATGGAGCGATTCCAGCGCAAACGATAGAAGCTCATTATATTGCATAGTTTGTACATGTCCCTTTTTCTAGGCAAGAAGTAAATACTATAAAGCAGACGGTCCCTGACATTAGGAAAAATTCGGCAGGATTGTATAAGGAAATTGAATCTGTTTTAAATTCATCTGTTTTTACATTGAGTGACATTGATTTGTTGTTTCCTGTGATTCTTCCTGTAGACATATGGAAACAGATCAGAAATATAAATGACGCGCCGATGTTAGGCGATACATGGGAGAATTTGATTAAAATTGATAGTGAGAGAAAGGCTGGAGAGAAGCCACAGCAAGTAATGTTGGCTTTACCATCGCAAATAGTCGAAATTGAAAACTTTAGTACCTGAAAAAAGAATAGTTTGGGATAAATTGACTGCTTGCTTAAAGGAAAATTGGAAGGAGCGATGGATTATTTTAATCGGTTTGAAGAGGTATTTGCAGATTTTAGTGGTCAAGATCTAAGTACCGAACCTGGGAAGAGATTGTTTGTTGATAAGTTTGTGTGAGGGTTGTTACCGAAAATTTAGACTTTAATAATGACATCTGAAAGTGCATGGCAAGCGAAATCACAAAGTGAAGTATTACATATGGCCCAATATTATGAGAACAGAGTAAATTCAGAAAAGGATAAGGAAATAAGGGATAAAGGAGATTTGAAAACAAGAGTGTTGTTACAGCAAGTAGCGAACAATAATAGAGGTGGTGGGAACGCACCGTCTAGAGTCCAATTTGCATTAACATCCAACATGCAAGGGGGACCAATAGGTATTAATCAATGTGCCTATTGTCAACAAGAAGGCCATTGGTGAGCACAGTGCCTGCATACACAGAATAGAAATTGGACTATTCTGAGAAGACAGAATAGAGGTCATCCAGCAATACTAGGGCAGTATAGAAATCAAACAAAGCCACAATTTCAGGATAATCAGGGTAATCAGAATCAACAATGAAACAACACGAATGGTGGAAATGTTTTTGTACGCAAGTAATTATTCCAGTTTCACAACGAGTACCAATCACACTAGGTCCATTTACAGAGTCTTACCCAGTTCTTTTGACGAAAAATTGCGGTGAAAATGTGTTGGGATTAAATTTGTTGAAAAATTGAATGCGGTCATTTATTGTTCTCCTGATGGAGTGTATTTGACAATCTCGCCACAAAAGACTCCTGTATCGCAATTCGTATCCATGCCATTACCAACTGAATTGAGTAAAGTACCGGCTTGTATATGGGTGGTGAACGGCAATGATGTTGCTTGTTTTAAAGTAGAACCAGTAAAAATTGTTTTGAAAGAAGGAATTACATTACTGCGTATTCCGCTATACACAATTTCGGCTGAGGGAGAAAGAGCGTTGAAGTGCATTGTATGAGATTTGATTGCTAGAAATGTAATTGAAGACTTTTCTGGTAGTATTTGCAAGAGTCTGATTCTTCCGGTTTACAAGAAAGGGGGTAATGATATACCTTATCGTTTTATAATTGATTTACGTGGAGTGAATAAAGTGGTTGATCCACAATTTCCATTAGTCCCGGATGTGAAGACAATTTTGACTATGATTCCAGCCTCTGCAACATATTTTAGTGTTATTGATTTGAAAAACGCATTTTTTAGTATTCCAGTTCATCCAGATAGTAGATATTTGTTTGCTTTTACACTAGGAGGACGTCATTTACATTCACACGTATTTCACAAGGCTACACTGAAAGTCCAAGTATTTATAGTAGAGCATTGAAAAAACAACTAGATATAGCAGCAGACACAGAAGACATTTGTAAAGAAAGCACTCTTGCATTGTTGACACATTTAGCGGCACATGGTCACAAGGCTGCGTTAAAAAAATTCCAGTATTGTCGTAAGGACGTGGCCTATTTAGGCTACCGCCTTTCGAAGGAGGGAAGAAGATTGACACCAGAAAGAATAGAAAGCATCTCTGATATGCCTATTCCAAACACGCAGAAAGAATTTAGGTTTTTAATTGGCATGGATTCATATTGTAGGCAGTGGATCGCTAACTTTTCAATGATTGTGAAACCAATAGTGGCATTGACAAGGAAGGATGTTACCTTACTTTTGCCATGGAACATGGAATATCAAGAAGCATTTGACCAGCTCAAAGCTGCATTATGTTCAGCTCCAGTTTTGGGCACGCCAAATTATGACAAGAGTTTTAAGTTATTTGTGCATGACAATAATGGATGTGCTTTGGCTGTTTTGACTCAGGAGCACGGGGGGAGAAATGGACCATGCAGTTACTTCTCTTCTATGTTGGATACTGTTGCATGTGCTTTGCCGCATTGCTTGCGAGCTGTTGCTGCAGCCGCCGCGTCAGTAAAACAGAGGGAATGGTTTTAGGCCACTCTTTAACCATGATGGTACCTCATTCTGTAGACGGTCTTTTAAATAGAAAGCAGGCGCAACATTTCCCATCAGCCAGACTAACAAGGTATGAAATTGTCATATTTGCACCGCATATTCAAATTAAGAGATGTTGCGCTTTAACTCCGGCCTAGTTAATGCCTTCTCCCAGTGAAAAAAGAGGAGAAAAACAATTCTCACATGATTGCTTAATGGTTACTGAAGAAGAGACAAAAGGAAGAATTGATTTAACTGATACTCCACAGAAAGAGCCAGATGGAGAACTGTTTTGTGACGGTTCTTGTTTTAAATTACCGGGTGGCACATCAACAGCTGCTTATGCCATCACGACACTGAAAACTATTATAGAGAGCAAATTAATTGTCATACCGCCGAGTTCCTGGCGTCTATGGAGCCGCTGGCGACGCGGAACCTAGCTTCGTTCGCTTCGGCCACGCCCCCTGTTTCCTGGTTCCCTTTTTCTGATTCTGATTGGCTAGACGCTCCGCGGCCCGGTGTTTTAACCAGCCACTTCCGGGTCACGGACACGTTGCAACGCTTCCGGTTTCGTCCGTAGGCTGAGTTGCTTGCTACCTGTGGCTTTCGTGCTGCTCTCTCGCTTGCTGCTGGTCGGGTCCTCGTACCCTGTCTATACCTTTCTGTTATTCTTTCCGCTGGACCTGTCTACCTTTCCCTTTCTCTTTTGGTTCGCAGTAATTCTCCCTTGCCCTCCTTCCATCTTGCTTCCCCTCCCACCTTCCCATCTTCACTTACCGCTTTTTTCCTTTTCCTGTCTGTTACTCTCTCCGCTCTTCCTTCGCCTACCTTCAGTATTGCTTCTGTGACCTCCCGTGTACCAGACTCCGGCCTGTTCCCCTGGACTGCCTTTGCTTGCTGCATTAGTACTTCCTCACTTAGCCTGTGTACCAGTTCCTCGGACCTCTTAATGGACTGCCTGTGTTTCTGAGTCTTCACTCCACGTGTTGTCTCCAGCCACTTCTACCAGATCATACCTTATAAGTACTCCTGGTTCCACGTCTACAAGACACCCAACGATACTACAGGGGTTTTTTGTGCCTAAGGCTTTTTCCCCTCTTGGTCGATCCCGGGGGTGGGCCCCCTGGTCTCCCTTCTTGGGGAGCACGGTGGCTTCCTTCCGGGGTCGTCCCTATCTTCATAAAAAAAAGGTGTCTACTCGAAGAAAAGAAAAGAAGGGTTCTTGGAAGGAAGAAGAAGGTGAGGAGTCGGGGGAGGGGGAGATTTCAGAAGCTACACTTTCGGACGAAGATATCACCGACCCCGGTGACAGTTTGCAACGCCAAAAAGAGATGGCCACCCCACAGCAGGTACAAGAACTCGTAGCCGCTGTACAAAGTCTAAGTCTAGAGATGCAGAACCTTAAGACTGCTAACGCCACACTTCAACAGCGTATGACGGACAGAGAAAGACCTTTAGCCGATTTACCTCCACTTCCCCTAGTATCAGGGAAGTTCGATGGATCCCCAAAGAAGGTTAAAGAATTTCTGGACGCATGCAATCTTCATTTTACCTTTCGCCCTCAGACCTTCGCCTCAGATCACGCCAAGGTGGGGTTTATGATCACCCACATGATCGGAAATGCCCTGGCTTGGGCTACCCCTCTAGTAAACCAGTCAGACCCGGTTTTGCAGGACTACGATGCCTTTAAAGCCCTGATTCAACAAACCTTTTTGCGAACAGAGAGTACATACTTGGCCTCGGAGGACCTCCTTGACATCCGTCAAGGGAATTCTGATTTACTGACATACATCACCACTTTCAAACAGGTGGCTGCAGAGGCAGGTTGGCAGGAACAGGCTCAGTATGCCATATTTCGGCGAGGTTTAAGGGAGGAATTGAAGGACGAACTTGCCCGAATAGAAAGACCGGTGTCTTTCGCCGAACTTCTGACAGCTACCCTCCGAATTGACTTCAGGATGACTGAAAGACGTCAAGAAAAGAGGAAGATCAGGCTAAGCGTACCCCCTCCCGTGGAGACTCCTTCACCAGCATCTATAACCTTCCAACGGACAACTAAAGAAGAACCCATGCAGATTGGAACCACCAGAGCCCCACTGACACCGGAAGAAAGGAAACGGCGCAGGGAGGGTTCCTTGTGCATGTACTGTGGATCTTCATTACATTTATTAAGAGATTGTCCGGAAGTACCACCCAGAAGATCGGGAAACGCTCGCCCTCGGTAAACATTGGGACGCATTACCGAGGGGCTGCTTTTAGTCCCTACGCACCACTTTCTGTATCCTCTACAGAAACATCTGAGGACTCCCGGTTGATGGTGCTCACAGTTTCTCTCAGAGTAGGCCCCAAAGAAGTAACCGCTTTAGCACTACTCGACTGTGGAGCAGCAGGAAACTTCATGGATACCCATTGGGCAGAACGACATGGAGTCAAGAGGATAGCCAAAAACGAAGATCAAAAGGTGGAAGGAGTTGATGGCGAACCTTTGAGCTCGGGTTTGATCACTCATACCACTAAAGCACTTACTTTATCCATCCAACAACACACCGAAAGTATCACATTCGATATCATCAGAGCTGCTCACTTCCCTCTTATCCTGGGTATCTGTTGGTTACGCAGACACAACCCCTGTATTGACTGGTCTAGAAACCTACTTAGCTTTCAGTCCTCACTATGCAAATCGGAATGTTTGCCAGAACCAAGATTCGAGACCGTCAAGACCACTAATAGCTGCGAAGTCAAAACGGTGCACTGTCTTCCCCACTACCTGAAGGAGTTCAATGAAGTGGCAACTGAAAAGATACCCGTAGAGCTCCCTCCTCACCGGCCTGAAGACTGTTGCATCGATCTCACCCCAGGTGCATTGGTACCCTTCGGTAGGATGTTTCCACTATCATTAGAAGAAAAACAATACCTCCGAAAGTACCTGGACAGCAACATGGAGAACGGGCTAATTAGGCCTTCCAAGTCCCCTGCAGGGGCATCACTGTTCTTCATCTCAAAAAAGGATTCTAAGGAGTTGAGGCCGTGTATAGACTATCGCGGCCTAAACAAGGTTACCATAAAGGACCGGTATCCTATGCCATTGATAACCGATATCCTACAAGCTGTACAGGGTGCTACCATCTTTACCAAACTCGACCTGAGGAATGCGTATCACTTACTCCGGGTGCAGAAAGGAGATGAATGGAAGACAGCATTCCGGACTCCTTTCGGACTTTTTGAATACCAGGTAATGCCGTTCGGATTGGTAAATGCCCCGTCGGTATTCCAACGGTTTATGGACAGACTATTCTCAGATCTCCTGTGCCAAACCACATTGGTTTATTTAGATGACATACTGATATACTCTCGTACACCTGAAGACCATGTGGAACATGTTAGGGAAGTATTCAGAAGACTACAGAGAAACCAGTTGTCGGTTAAACTCACCAAATGTGTGTTTTCAGCCTCCTCCATTCCTTATTTAGGATACATTCTGTCAGACCACGGAATCTCCATGGATCCTAATAAGGTGTCTTCCATCCTTGAATGGCCCTCACCCACCTCAGTCAAAGAGATACAAAAATTCCTGGGGTTAGCAAACTTCTACCGGGGATTCATCCCAAATTTCTCTCAAAAGATATTACCCATCACCTCGCTCTTAAAGAAATCTGAAACTCCATTTAAATGGACAACGGAGGCAGAAGACAGCTTTGGTACTCTTAAAGAAGCCTTCTGTTCAGCACCCATTTTACAACAACCAAACCAACATCTACCCTTCATTCTAGAGACGGACGCTTCTTCAGCCGCAATAGGGGCTGTGCTTCTTCAAGAAATCCAGGGTACAGAACATCCGGTGGCTTATTTCTCGAAGACCCTAAACTCCAGCCAAAGGAACTACTCGGTTATTGAGCGAGAACTTCTAGCCATGAAAGCGGCCTGTGTAGAATGGCGTCATCTACTTCAAGGAGGAAGGTTCCCGTTCACCATAAGGACTGATCATAAGAACTTACAGGTTCTCAAACAGTTCGAGTGTTACAATACTCGACAGGCCCGATGGGCTCACTTCTTCGCCCAATTCGAATTCAGCATAACTTACATCCCGGGAAAAAATAATGTTGTAGCCGACTCTCTTTCCCGCCGGTGTGATTACCTGTCAGAGTCAGAGACGAATCTTGAACGGATGTTTCCCCAGTCCAGGACTATCGGAATAATTTCTAAATTCCTTCAACAGGTACAGGAGGATTCTGGAGGTCGTTTTGAAATTGAAAAACACTCTAAAGATCTGGCCTATGAAATTAGGAACGGTCTTTACCTAGTAGGAGGAAAACTTTATCTACCCACTCCGGCTTTTCGTAAAACCGCACTTGTCTGGTGTCATGACTCTAAACTAGGAGGACACAGGGGTGTGGCTGGTACTCATGACTATCTTCAAAGACATTTCTATTGGCCTACAATGAGAAAGGATGTAGAGCAGTACGTTCAGTCATGCATCATCTGTCTGAGGAGTAAATCATCCCGAAAAAGACCAATTGGTCTACTGGAATCTAATGCTGTACCCAAGGGTCCCTGGAGCACAATTTCAACTGATTTCATAGTGGATTTACCTCCGTCTGAAGGATGCACCTGTGTCATGGTAGTAGTGGATTCATTTACCAAATTGGCTCACTTCTCCCCATTACCTGGCGTCCCTACGGCAGCCAAGATGGCGGAAGTGTTTCTCCAAGACATATTCCGGTTACACGGTCTACCTAACAAAATTATTTCAGACCGGGGTAGTCAGTACACCTCCCAGTTCTGGAAGGCCCTGTGTAGCAGACTAGGTATTGAAAGAGCTCTCACCTCTGGATTCCATCCACAATCCAATGGGCAAACTGAACGCTTGAACGGAACCCTGGAGCAGTACTTAAGATGCTTTATCAACAACCAACAAGACAACTGGTGCACACTACTCCCTCTAGCTGAATTCTCTTATAATAACTCCACACATGCAGCTCTGGGGTTCAGCCCTTTTTTTGGTACTTATGGTTTTCACCCTCGCTCCATTCTTCCTGTCTCGGGCCTTTCTACTAACGTACCTTCAGTAGATTCTTCACTCTCCCTCCTTAGAGAGACACACAAGAAGGTAGAAGAAGGCCTTAAGTCAGCCCAAGCCCGATATTGCATTCAAGCCAATAAACATCGTAGACCTGTACCAGGATGGGATGTGGGTACCCAAGTTATGCTCTCCACTAGATATTTACCTCGTTGGGTACATCCCTCCAAGTTATCTCCAAAATATCTAGGGCCATATGAGATCATACAGAAAATCAATCCTGTGGCTTTTCGCCTAAGACTACCCAATAACCTAAAAAGGGTACACCCTGTTTTCCATGCTTCCCAACTTAAGTCATTTCATGCTGATACATGGGCACGACAGGTTAGACAGACTCCTATTCCCCAGGGTTCCACTCGAGCTGAATATGAGGTCGCCCAACTCTGTGACTCCAGGTATCATAAGGGCAGGCTGGAATATTTGGTTAAGTGGAAGGGCTACCCTTCTTCGGAAAACTCTTGGGAACCCATCACACACATTAATGCTCCTGTCCTACTTCGCAAATACCACTTTTTCCATCCAGGGAAACCCGGAGGAGGAGCGTATAGGAGGGGGCATACTGTCATACCGCCGAGTTCCTGGCGTCTATGGAGCCGCTGGCGACGCGGAACCTAGCTTCGTTCGCTTCGGCCACGCCCCCTGTTTCCTGGTTCCCTTTTTCTGATTCTGATTGGCTAGACGCTCCGCGGCCCAGTGTTTTAACCAGCCACTTCCGGGTCACGGACGCGTTGCAACGCTTCCGGTTTCGTCCGTAGGCTGAGTTGCTTGCTACCTGTGGCTTTCGTGCTGCTCTCTCGCTTGCTGCTGGTCGGGTCCTCGTACCCTGTCTATACCTTTCTGTTATTCTTTCCGCTGGACCTGTCTACCTTTCCCTTTCTCTTTTGGTTCGCAGTAATTCTCCCTTGCCCTCCTTCCATCTTGCTTCCCCTCCCACCTTCCCATCTTCACTTACCGCTTTTTTCCTTTTCCTGTCTGTTACTCTCTCCGCTCTTCCTTCGCCTACCTTCAGTATTGCTTCTGTGACCTCCCGTGTACCAGACTCCGGCCTGTTCCCCTGGACTGCCTTTGCTTGCTGCATTAGTACTTCCTCACTTAGCCTGTGTACCAGTTCCTCGGACCTCTTAATGGACTGCCTGTGTTTCTGAGTCTTCACTCCACGTGTTGTCTCCAGCCACTTCTACCAGATCATACCTTATAAGTACTCCTGGTTCCACGTCTACAAGACACCCAACGATACTACAGGGGTTTTTTGTGCCTAAGGCTTTTTCCCCTCTTGGTCGATCCCGGGGGTGGGCCCCCTGGTCTCCCTTCTTGGGGAGCACGGTGGCTTCCTTCCGGGGTCGTCCCTATCTTCATAAAAAAAAGGTGTCTACTCGAAGAAAAGAAAAGAAGGGTTCTTGGAAGGAAGAAGAAGGTGAGGAGTCGGGGGAGGGGGAGATTTCAGAAGCTACACTTTCGGACGAAGATATCACCGACCCCGGTGACATTAATCCCATATAATACAGCACAAGCTGCTGAAATAATAGCGTTAACCAGAGCATGTGAAATTTCTGCAAACCTCAATGTAAACAAATATACTGACAGTCAGTATGCCTTTGGGGTGGTACACAATTTTGGTCAAATATGGGCGGAAAGGGGTTTCCTGACATCATATGGAACCAAAATCCAAATTGGCACTTTGATAGTGAGACTGTTGTCAGCACTTGCGCTTCCCAAGCGATTAGCACTAATGAAATGTGAAACACATAAAAAGGCAACGTGTAATGTAGGAAAGGGAAACGCATTTGCAGAAGGAATTGCGAAACAAACTGCCACTGATTTGCACACAAAAATGTATGTCGAAACAACAGAAGGAGTGTCTTGTATGATAGAGAATGGAATTGAAACAGTTAAAGAGATAAACGCATAAGCTACTCTATATGAAATAAAAAAATGGTCTGTGGGTCCAGCAGAATTAGATTCTGCGGGTTGTTGGGTGGACAAAAATAATAACCGATGGATGTTGCCAAATGCCTCTGTAATGGCAATGGTTACTATGGCTCACAGTCCAACACACATATGTGCGAAAAAAATGACTCAGCACCTGGATTCTGTATGGCAAAATATGAACATCAGAAAAGCTGCTGAAAGATTGGCTCTGAATTGCATGACTTGTTTGCAGCATAACATTGGAAAGGGAACAGTGACACCAGTAGGTGGTTTTGGTCCACTGTCTATGCCATTTGAAGTCATCCATTTTGATTTCATAGGAATGGAGAGGTGCCAAAACTATAAATATGTCCTCGTAGTGGTCTGTGCATTTAGCAAATGGGTGGAGGCCTATCCCCTGAAAGATTGTACAGCTATGTCCACAGCCAAATCCATGCTAGAAGAGTATTTTCCCCGCTTCGGGATACCCTGTGTCATATGGTCAGATAATGGACCGCATTTTATTGCGGCCGTGATATTGCAATTTTTCGCAGGTCTCCAAATTGATAAGCGATCCATTCGGCCAGACACCCGATGAGTGCCGTTTTGGTAGAACGCCAAAACGGTATCTTTGTGCAGGGAGCAATTTGAAATGGCCCGATGCATTGCCACTAGCTTTACTGTCCATGCAAACAGCTGTGCAGGCAAGGACTGGCCTCTCCCCATATGAAATTGTTATGGGGAAACGAGCCAATGTCTGGAATGTGCCATGTCCAAAATGACTAAGGGATGTTGAGCATCCTTTGCTTATTGACTACTGTAAACAGTTGACTCAAAACTTGCATTTGATTCATCAGCAGGTGCAGGAGGCTCTTCCTGTCAGATATACAGGCCCAGGACAATGTCTGCAGCCAGGCGATTGGACTCTGGTAAAGAATTTTGAAAGAAAATCTTCACTTGCACCGCGCTGGGCGGGATCTTTCCAGGTGCTTCTGGCTATGCAGACTGCAGTCCGAATGAATGGCCGAAAGCTTTGGATCCACGCAAAGCACACGAAAAGAGTTCTGTTTTCTTTACCACATGAGAAAGAGATCGATGATCCTGATGTCGAAAGCAAGACAGCTGTACTTGATCACAAAGATATCACCGCCAAATCACTGTCAGAAGTCCTTCCTGAGCCTGAGAAAGGGCCTGGGGAGATTGCAACGAGAATCGAAAGACCAGTGTTGCCTCAACATTGTTCGACTGCTGCCTCAACATCACTTATTGCATCACAAATTGGCACTGATCCTGCATCTGGAGATGAAAGTGCATTGTTCATTGATCATAGTGTACCTGGAGGTGTAAGGTACAATCTACGTTCGGAAGTGATCAGCTTTTGTATCGCCTTTGTTTCTAGCTCACGGATGGAGCTGGGAACGGAGGCCTAAGGGAAAGGAGCGTTTGAGCTTTATCAGTTGAGAGCTCTGACACGCGGTCTCCCGGTGCTATCATTGAAAGTGAAGGCCTTTGCAACCTGATGTGAACAAGCGGGGGCAAATGGTACTGACACTATAAAATTGATATTTGCTCCTGCCTTTTGGAGCTCTGTGAAGTTAAGCATCAGCTTGCTGTCATCTTAAGCAGGCTAACCTGAATTGGCCTGAACTTTTGTTGCTAACGTGTGTTGCCGTGGAGAACATTTCCGACAGACGCTGAAAAACGTTTCCTGAAATAAGCATTATAGACGATGCCTGTATTCGCTCCTCCTCCCACCTGCACCAATGCTGTTGATGATATAAAGATTGACATTAAGTCTGCCCCAAGAAAGACTTTGTTTAGAAATAATAATATGCTTTTGATTATGATACCGCTTTGCATTGTTATTACACTGGTCCCAATGTTTTGGTATCTGGAGACTATGCATCCCTTAAACTCTCTATTGTCAGCTACCAATGCTCCTACTATGAGTACCCCAGCACATGTGATCTCTTATACTTTCCTTCACAAGAAGTGAAACATAGAAAAGGTTACGATAATAACACTTTATTGCTGATTATGAATATGACCCATTCTACCTTGAATAGGTCCAATTGTTGGGATTGTTCCCCTTTGCCCCAGCCTTGGCAAAGAGGAATGGGTTGGTATGTACATCCTTTGCCGCTTAATATTGCCGGTTATGCATCACTAAGAGCGCTATTTTTCGGAAAATGGAATGATAGTGTCACTGGACAATTTGATGGAACAAATATAAATGAATATGAAAGATTGGTATTGGAACTGTTGGGTTGTTCCGTGTCTGCAAGCAGAAGCAAAATAAAAACTGTAAAAACAAGTCCGGTAGATAGGCTCTCAAGGCCTTACCAGTCCCTAATCACTTTTAAAATGGATCCTTTTGGAAACAAAGATGCTGTGCCTCCCTCCTATACTATTGATCATAGTCCACATTCTGTCCGATTTTTCTTACGGAAAAGGGGTTCCCACCCACTGGGAACATTTACTAGATGTATGAATATTGCTGTACTTGAGCAAGAAGAGAAGCCATTATATATAGGAGGTTCTGTCTATTTTGTGTGTGGAGACCAAGGTTATCCATGGTTACCTAGGAGCTGGGAAGGAACCTGTTACTTAGGGATACTTTTACATGGTGGATTTCATGCCAAAACTTCTGAAATAGCAAACATATCTAGATCTCAGCCACGACGAGATGATACTGCTGGGCAGATTACTGGGTACATAGCGAAATCATTTATACCATTTCGGGGACAGGCAATAAACTCATGGCATATAAGAAAACTGTCCAGGGTGTTAGAGAAAATGATAAATGGAACAACTGATATACTTTACAACATGACACTGGAACAAAAAGCAATTAGACTAGTTGCACTTCAAAATAGAATGGTGATTGATATTATTTTGGCTGATCATGGAGGTGTATGCAAATTACTGGGATCAGCGTGCTGTGTTTTTGTAATCCCTACTATATTTGAAGCAATTAAGAAATTACATGTCCTAAGCTCCGAAATTCATGTCCCCATAGGTGGTTGGAATCTAAATATAAGTTAATGGTTCTAAGGCAGTTAAACATGAATTATATTCTTCATGGGGTGCTCCTTCATGGAGGATGGTATTTTCTGCTTTAGAACTATCTGACCCTTAGCTCATGAGCCGTAACAAACGGATAACATAGTATGGAATGTTTCTCTGCTAAGAACAAAATATCCTTACCAAGCCAGAGCTCTATGTTCCTCATAACAGAAAGCTGTCTCTGCTGCCTTTGCTAGAATAACTATATTTATACTAAATGAAGACTTGTCATAACGTGTCATAATTGTCAATCACTGAACTCTAGCCTGTATGACATGTATGAGGGCGGGTCGAATTGCTTTAACAAAAGATAATGTATGATGTATATATATTGCTGCTTGAGCGCTGTTCGCTCTCTCACATCTCACAGGGTCTGGGAACACACGTCGTTGAGACCCAGTTGGCCAACCGAGAAACTATGAATAAAACCAGACTTGTTTGGAAGACGAACCTCACTACTGACGTGTCATTTGTGGTATATGGTTATTGTGTCTTAGTTTCCATATGCAGTCTTTATGGCCTAGCAATTGGATCTTAAATCCAATATTGTAGGGTTTGTGAGCAAGGTCATCCGGCCCTACTGATGCTGTTGGACCTCTCTGCGGCTTTCGATCTCATTGATCATGACATGCTGCTTACAACCATTGCCATCTGCTCAGATAGGGCATGCCACTGGATTACATCATTCTTGTGTCCATCTAGAGTGGCAGCAGAGAATGCCCAGGCACTACCAATTTTGTCCACCTGCGGAGTCCTCCAGGGCTCCTGCCTGTCTCCTATCCTGTTTAATATCTACACTAGGCCAAAACAGGGCTTCTCATCATTGCCTCTGGACTCCGCCTAAAAAAGCATGATGGCCTTCATGCTCATTTCTTCATCACTGGGATTCAAATCTCAGTCAGTAAATCTGTAAAAACATTGGGTGTTGTCCTTGATCACGAGCTGTCCATGAAGCAACATGTCTCACAAGATTGCTACTCTTGTGACCATGTGATTAAATTCATCTATCACATTTGCTCCTCCCTCTCCATCGAAAATAGATCACTGTTGGCAACAGCACTAGTCAATTCCCGTCTAGACTACTGCAACAGCCTGCTTGCCGGCACCTCTGAGACCAAGCTGCAGAGCATACAGACCTCTCAAAATGGCGGCGTCAGGGCCATTCAAGGATTTACCAAACGTGAAAATGTCTCCTCATTCAGGAAATCTCCACATTGGCTGCCTGTAAAACAAAGAATTAGGCACAAGATGTTATCCTTGACCTACAAATGCCAACACAGAGCTGCCCCTCATTATCTCTTGGACAGAATATCCACTAAACAAACCGTTCGGACATTACGATCCCACAGAATGATACTCTCACAGTGAACCAAACACGCTACCGCTTGGAAACATTTGGTGGTAGAGATTTTGAAATTCACGCATCCAGGGAATGGAACGCACTCCCGACGAATATTATAGCCTCTTCTTCTCTGATGGTCTTTAAAAAATCAGTGAAGACCCTCTTCAACTTGGCTTAACCAATCATCACTAAGTCTTTCTCTTACCTCTCCTTCTTATGCGCTCTGAGGCCCATGGACATGTAGCGCTTACCAAAATTAAAATAAATAAATAAATAAGCCTTAGGGTGTTGACATTTTATAGGTGAATGGCTTAAGTCATGAACCTCTGGTCATGAACATTGATTTATATCTCGCTAACCCGTGACACTTTTTAATTATTCAACTATAGAATGAAAAATAAAACATGCGCCCTTCCTAATATTTTTTGTTTTAGATTTTTACAAAATACACATAAGTACGAGGATGAGTTGTCACCTTTTCAAATGTATTTACTTTAACTTACGGTCACAGCAACCCCCCCCCGTTACTTACCTCCGGCATTTCACTTTTGCATATTGTGTTTGTGTCCCTTTATTGCAACATTTGCTGCAGTAGGGACCTGTTTTTTATTTTATTTCTTACCTCTGAATTTGGGGTTTTGTTGGCTATGGGCTGAGGGTGTCCCACAGATACTTCTGCAGAGTTGCCAATGCACACGGTGCCAATGAGGGTTTGTCAAAGCTCGTGTGTGCTTCTGTGGCCTTCAAGCATACAACATGGCGTGTGAAGTTGATAGGACACTGCCCTGTCAGTTAGGAGACGTCAGGAGAGCTCGGTCCCAACACAACCTGTGCCATGGCTGTGTTTTGCCTTCTCCCGATTACCATTTTTAATCACACCATCTTTTATTAGCTTGTGTTGCTTTTTTTGGCATCCGCAAAAAAGAAACAACTAGCGAATATGCAGCTGCAGTGCAGTGTGATTGGATAGTCAATTGGCTTTTGGGGTCGGTTGCCTGGTAGTCTTGTCCCCTGACTTTCAAACTGGAGAAGGTCTTTCTATCTATCAAGTTGCCCAGGGTGGGTGATGTGACCAGGGATCAGATTGGGTTCTGACCGCCATGACTTCTAATATGACGTTTTCTTGCATGAAGCAGAATAGAAGCCCAGGGGCTGCAACAATATTTCTCCAGAAACCCGGTGGGATGCATGTTTGAATTTCTTGTCTGATAACAGCTTTGCACATTACATGATGCATTATTTTTGTGTGACAGAATTGTGGGTTGTTTTTTAGCTGAATTGAAGCCAAGGGACTGTGCCAAGCCCACCCCCCAGCAGTTCATAGCTCACTGTTGGGCACTATGCAGGCATCATGCAGTGCGTCACGAGTCAGTGGGTGCACGTTGTTTGGTAACACAAGCATGGGGCCCTTGGCTAATAGTGTAGGGGCACTTGTGTTGCTACCTGCAAAGGTCTACTCAACTATGGCTGACACGGCTGCACGGTTCCACTGCGCAGGAGTAGCACAAACCAATTACCCTCTCCACAGTTTTGGGACCTGTGAGTAGAATACAGGCCTCGACAACCCCGGGGGAGAAAAGGGGTCAGGGTCACGTTGGTTGGACAGGTAGGGGGCTAGTGGGGTAACTGGGAAGAGAGTTCATGAGAGGTTGTGGATGGGTATGACAGACTCATGGCTCTTGCACATGCTCCTGGTGTTTATTTATTTATTTATTTATTTATTTATTTATATAGCGTTAAAGCCCACGGGCATCAGAACGCTTACATATAGACAGGACAACAGAGAATGAAGACGGAACTGGGCGGAAGAGACCTGAATTAATTCAGCATGGTACAGTGTGTTTCCAGGATTTACTTAAAAAGTAAAGTTTTCAGTTTTTTCCTGAAGATGAGATAGTTAGGTTCAAGTTTTAGTGAAGTGGGTTCCACTGTTAGCACTGACCTACTGTGGCCCCTGCAACCTAGAGAATTCACTCAATAACTGGCCCAAGCAGAGCCTGTACTCCTAACCCGAATACACACGTTATGGCAGTAACAACAGTAGTCCTGACTCAGTGGCATGAGGCAGTGCAGGTCACTGTGGAGGTGCCTGTGCCAAATCCTGTCCCCGGGCCAGCACCTCCACCAGTATGCATCAGTCGGCATGCCTCAGGCCAGACCCAGCCGCAGGTGTCGGATGGTTCTACTCAAACCATACCCCATTTCCTACAGCTGTTGTTATTCGAGACAGAGTGGAACTCTTGCTGGCCGGTGTTCCGTACCAGTGCCATCCATGATGAGGTGCAGGCTTGCACTCGCGTGCTTGCACATCATCATGTGACGTCTGGCATCTCCTCAACTGGCTGGCCGGAGTCATTGTCTTGTTTGTGCTGCGTGGCCTGGACCCTAATGCGACCCCCTCCTCCTCTTCCTCCTCTGTGCGCCAGTCGTCCCCCGTGGTGCCTTCCAGCCCATCTACCACCAGGGCCCCCTGTGCAACTGTCTCACACATGGCGGCCCGTGTGGTCGAGCTACCCTCCCCGCCTTAGTTGGGAGTCGACGGTGGAACAGCTGAGGTGGTCACCATGCCAATACAGGCACGACAGGTGCAGTGGCAATGGAGGGAGAGCAGGCACCCAGGAGCAGGGCATGTGCCCGACGCCCCCGGGTGATGTCATCAGCCCGGCGGCTGTCCTTATGAAGCAGGCATCAGGCAATTTGGCAGCAGCAGGCTCGAAGTAGGAGGCTACAATACACAGGGCATCCCATCTCACAGAGGCAGGTATCCGGCGTCAGGCAGGACGCAAATGTGGACCTTCACACAAAGATGTCTTCTGTGTTTGTGTGGTATGGGCAGCAAATCTTTGGGGCAGAGAGACAGCGGGCTCAGGAGGTGAGACTCACCATGACCAGGGCGGAGATTGCACTGCGTCGGGCAGAGAGGCAGGTGGAGGTCCTCGAGGATACTTGCAGGGAGTGGGAGGGGATGGGGAGAACCATGCTGGATATCCCTGCAAGCCCTCGAGGTGAGAGTGGAGACCCACCTAGGGGAATTGGACTAAGTGTTCAATTATGCCCTGGCCGACACTTTGGGGGAGATTGGTGTTTGGGGCTTCCAGATGAACATGTTTTCTTTTTTTTCTATTTTAAGTGTATGTTTCTAATTACACATGGAGAATTTTTATTTTTATTGTACATTGACTACTTTTCTGTTAATCTCAAAGTCAGTGTCTGTGTCTGTCACAGTTATTTTTGCATTGTGCCTGTTTGGTAGTCCATTTATAAGCAATTATCCTGCCCATTGCTAGTTCTGTGTGGGGTTGCATGCTTGCATGTTTTATGTTCGTTGTTCATGGTTTATTTGCGTGGTCAGTATACTCATGGTCCGGACCGGATGGTGGTGTATGAAGTGGGATTTTGTCTGTGCACAGGCAAATGGCATTTCATTTCACATGTGCAGCATCACTGTGTATTTCCCCACACTGTCTTTGTGAGTGAGGTGGGTGGGGTGACTGCGAGAGTGTTGCATGTTCTGGACATTTGCACATGATTTGCTTGATGCTCTGTGACGTGGGGTCAAGGGTGATGGGGGCTGGGGTGGGGGTGTCCCATGTGGAAGGCCATTTGGCTGGTGGTGGCCAAGGCCTAGCATGGGAGGGCACGCATTTTCTATGGGGTGCGGCTGGGGATCGCGGGATGTTTTCACGCGATTATGCTGGGGTGCGGTCGGGTATCGCGGGGTGTTTTCATGCGTTTACACTGGAGTGCATCCGATGATCGTGGGGTGTTATCACACAATTTTGCTAGGGAGGCTGTATGCATGACGCCGAGTTGTTAGGGAGAATTTTCATTCTATGGCTGATTTCCCTTACCTATAGAGTCCCACAGCAGCTTTGCTGGATTTGAAGGGTTTGTTTCTTTCTCCTGCTAAGAGTGAGACTCTTTTTTCCACTCTTAGACATTTTTGCTATGTGTGTTCTAGGCTATTTTTGTGTTTAATGTCTATGGGGTTTATCTCACCCCATAGGAACCATCTTTATCCATATGTATTACACAGCACCCTCTGTGCAGTGACAAAGGGGTGTCGTAGCGACCCCCAAACATAGACTCCATACCCTGGGACTGACTACTGTCTCCCAGGGCATGTAAAGTCCCAATTGACTTTACTAGTCAATCTTTATGAGCAAAACCAGTACAAGCCATCTTACTATGGAGGTACTGGCAAGGGTTAATAATGTTTCCCTTATGTTCATTTTTGAGAGGGTACCGTACAGTCCCTCTCCCAAAGGTTTCTGGCTGGTGGCAGTGGTTACTACCAAAAATATTCGACCGCTAATATTTCGCTATGGGATTTTCCCATTGTTCGTGGCTACCACATTTACTGACAGCATCTGACATACCGCTGGTTTATTTTATATTAACTTTACTCTGGTAGGTTTTATTTGCCAGAACTGTTATATAAATTCTTTCTCGTGTCTTTCTCTAAACTCCTAACCCAGGTCGGGGATCCTTTGTTAGTCCTTTTAGCGGGCTTCTGCCACAAAGCCCTCCTTTCCGTGCTACTGAGTCTGGGGTCGATCCATTGTGAGGGAGGGGGAATAGGACCCCTGGACAGGGTTTCCTCCTCAGCAACACAGGTCACACTCTGCCCTGATAGGCTGGAGGGCCTCCCGCCAGGATGACCACTCCACTGTGTGAGTGACATCTAGGCTGTATGAATGGGGATCTTTTTGCATAAAAGCAGGGTCCTGAGGACTGGAAGAGCAAGCGGTTGCCACTGGAACTAAGAAGCCAAAGAGGAGAGAAGCCAAAGACATCTGCAATGACTGAACCACCGGTGAAGCCCTGTTGCAGCGTCTCACCACTTTTCTCGACACGAGGAGAGAAGATCTTCATCTGCAAGACCCTTCTTCCCTGGAGCTGGTGGGGCCAACCAGTTTGCCAAGCGCCTTCCTGGACCTGCCTTGGTCAAATCGCCAGTGCCCTGCACTCGGAGACCGGATAGCCAGGCACCCGTCCACCTGGACCGCGATTTAAAGGAGTGTACCTTTTATTCGTTAGGCAGCACAGCGGCTGGTTTCATCCCTGGGCAGGGCAGTATCTCGAACCTTCCTCCACGACGAGAGTCTCTCTTCCTCTGCTGGATCTCCCGATCTGCAGGAACTGCCAGGAACAACCGCCACCGCAGGAGCCTCTTCTACATTTTAAGGTACTTTGTTCCGCCGGGCCTCCCTTTTCGCGTGATAGTGCTAAAGGTGTTTTAAATCTTTTACCTACCTGTTGGGTTGGCCACCCCTATCCTCTAACATTGTCTTTCACCTTCTGCATCCACCTTTTCGAATCGTTTAACAAAGACTTGACTGGCGCTACAAGAACATTTTGCTCCTGGGCTCTTTGCCCTGTACCACTGACTCTGGCACAGGCCTATTGACTCTGGCTAAATCTGTTAGAACTGCTTTCTCTAGATTGCTTCTCAACTAGAACTGTGTTGGTACACCTACTTCTTATAACCACCTTTTTCTTTTAAAACTTGTGAAGTGACATTTTGCTCGGTTTTCATTTAAGTATTAAACATGCTAAAGTATTGCCTTGCCTAAACTTTTTCCCAAACTTATGGGAAGTGTTGATATGGTGCCTAAGAATATATTCCTGCATAACTTGTGCTTTCCCTCTCTAGTGAGAAATTGCTAGAGTGCCATTTGTGTTTGGTTTTCACTGTGCCGTTTTGCTCAGTTTTCACTCTTGCTCAAACTTGTCTACAATTTAACTAGGGAGTTTTGTATACTTTTCTTGACTGATTTTAACTTGCTTTAATAACTGTGATTGATGTGTTAACTTAGAAGTGTGTAAAATAAATATATATATTCTTTTTAATACAAAGCTTTGGTCAGTGTTTCCTTGTGCCATAGTATTATAGTCCTATTGTGTAAACCCTGAATACTGCTCATCTCCCTCTTGAGATAAGTCTGACTGGTTAGCCACAGATACCAACTAAATCTTGTGGTACAGACTGATACCAAAGGGGATTTATTGTTCATACCTGTAGTCTTAATCTTCTGTAGTGCTCCCTAAGGGAACTGCACAAGATTCTACCTAACACGAGTCTTGCGTCGTTTTAGGCATTTCATTTGTTTTTTACTGCACGTGGGAGCGTGTTGTGGGCATTATGCACACAGCTTGCTGTTCCTTGCCCCACGGCTACTGATACCTCAATGAATCGGGCCCACTGTGGATGTACACGGGAGCTGGTGCCGCGAAAAAGGTCACACAGGGAAATGGATAGGAGGGTGTATAACTTGTTTAGTAATAAGGAAGCTGGTGCAGTGCAGGCATAGGGATAGGGGAGTGGTGCGTCTTATGGAGTATTGGGGTAGAGGGCTTTTTGAGCAGTAAATGAACAACAGAATGGCCATGTTTTATATGCCCACGTTAGGAAAGCATTTTGTAAGCAGCCGAGAATGAAGAGCTGCACGCTATTGTTGATAATAAGGTTTCCACCAATCAGCTCCTGTGAGCTGCCCCGAAAGTGTAACTAAAATGGTGTATGTTCATTTTGTAATTTGTGTATAAAAAGTATAGCCGCAGTGGGCGCCGTCAAGAGCTCATTTCATTAAGTTCAGTTTCATGGGGCTGTCTGAACCATGTCTCCCAGCTGTCTGGGTCCAATAAACATGCATTACTTCTTGCCTGGTGTACACTCCTTTTGTGGATTACTTTTCTTTATTGGGATTACTTTTGATGGCGGGTCCCTGATACAGTATGTCTCACAGCACTTTCTCTTCTATTGGCAGTGGAATGTGGATCGAACCTGTGTTGCTCTGCGTGGTCTTGCTTCCAAAGCGAGCACGTTGCCTCTGAGCTATCACAACGAGACATGAGAAAAATGTGCTGAAGGGAAACTGAACAGTAATTCATTCAAGTTGCAAAGATCTCAAATGGCCTGAGATGGCAATGACTAATGAGGTTGTGCGACCAGCTAAGCAAAGTTGCCAGAGCACTTTGCTGAAATCTACAGTACAATATACGATAAAACGATTGAAATGGAATTCTCGTTTCTTAGAGAGAGCGGGGGTTGTAGCGAGAGAGAATTTCCCTAGTTGAAATTAAGTTCCAGCAAAAGCGGATAAATGTTTGTCGGATTGAACGATGAGGATAGATAGGTAAGAAGGGTGTAATCATTTTAGTAGCTTTATAATCTGTTATTAAATGCTTTAGTGAAACATAGGAATGCATAGTATTGATTGTGGATGCCCCATCATGTCTGTAAAGAATTGTTTTGACATTGTCTGGATTTGTTAATAAATCTCTAAGTGAAAGACCTAAATTTGAGAGCTTGGACAAACATCCTTCTGAAAAAAGGCCTACCTGACTTAGATGGCTAGCACCTTTGTTTGTTATGATGTCTTTGAGATCTGTATAAAGGAAAGAACTAATTCCAGAGGATATCATTTTAAAGACACAAATGTGTCCATTGCGCTCTACAAGATCATATTGCATGATGGGAACATGAACTATTCATCTCCACAGGTTAGCCTCAATCTGAGGGAGTAAGTCAAGAAACCAGATGGGCAATATTTCTATGCCATATAAAAGTTTGGGAATTATTTTCCCCTCATAAAATATTATGATTTGGATCATAGAATATCTCCCATAGTTAGAATCAACACTCAATGGCTGGTTGCCTATATCCGCTTTGCGGGAAAACAACCATTCTTTTAGTGCTGACTTGGATTCTCATGCATAAATCGGGAATCCTAAGTATTTGAAGTTTATCACTCGGTCTTGGACTTTGTTATCAACATGCCAGCGGAATGTTTTGATGTCTTTGTTGGGTGCAATTATGCAGGGCACAACTTTGGTTTCCGATCGAGTTTACTTGAAAACCATGAGCTACTGCGAATTCAACAAAAACTTTAAGTAAACGCTGTAATCCTATTGGAGTGGTGTCAAAAATAATAAAATCATCTACGTAGGCTAATAACCAGCTAAGTTTAAGATTGCCGATTTTCGGGGTAGAACGAGAGGCTTTATTTTAAAAAGTTCCTATGTCACCTAAGTCTAGATTGAATAAGCATGCTGAAAGTACGCAACCTTGCCTTACTCCTTTGGTAGTTTTCATTTTTTGGGATAAGTTGCAGGCATGATCTAATTGGATTTTTACATGTATGTTAGTGTGAAGGTCTATTATTAGACGGAGAAGACCGGAAGGAATTCCCCATCTGGTCAGTTTGGTCCAAATTGTGTTTTCATTACCTGCATCAAAGGCACCTGAAAGATCTATCATAGCCACAAATAAGGGCTCTTTTTCCTCACTCCATAATTGAGATAGAAGTTTGTTTGTTTGTTTGTTTGTTTGTTTATTTATTACTATTGCGCGCCAAAGCCGAGGGTGGGCTTGAAAGTAAATTACAAGTGTTACATTTTCACAGTGAGATAAAAGCAATCAAGTAGAATACGGTGTCGACATACAAAATGAGAAAACAATGCAATGGTACAAGGCAAAATCAGTGCTCAATAAGGAGTCACCAGCAAATGAGGACTTAGGGAAGGCAGATAGCCAATCTGTGATGTTTTTCCTAAAGTGTTGGAAGGTCTGGTCCATTCGCAAGTGAGCAGGGAGAGAGTTCCAGCATTGGGCAGCCTGAACAGGAAAACTAATACTCCCAGCCCTTTTCATTTTTTTTAATGATTCTGTGTCTTAGATACTGCAGTGTAGCATTATTTAGACATTTACACGTAATGGAAACAATTTTAAACTGGACGTTTTTTTTACAATCAAACCATTTAATGCAGTATTATGATTTTTCCTAAATCCCGTTTGCCACTTTGAGATCAGGCCAGCAGCAGATTGCCTTGCTTTGAGATGTTCAAGCAGTATAGGTGAGAAGATTGTACTGTCAGTGTCGAAGATAGATATTGGATGATAATTAGCGGGATTAGAGCGTGACCTTGTCTTGTAAATTGGAAAAATGTGGGCAGTGGACCAATACAGAGGAAGTGATTGTGTTGTCACTATATTAGTGAAGAGTACAGTTAGAATGGTGGCCCATGGTGCCGGATCTCCTTTGAAAAGGATATTGGTAGATTGTTGGGACCAAGAGCATGTGATGGACTAACGTGTTTGATAATTCAGAGCACATAGTGTTGGGGAGAATACTCCAGAATGGCTAATTTCTCTTACTTACTGAGTCCCTCAGCAGCTTTGCTGGATTTCTGGGATTTATTTTCTTCACCTGCTAAGAGTGTGAGCCTTTTTTTCTCACTCTTACATGTGTTTTGCTGCGTGTGTTTAACATTTTTTTCTGTTCATAGACTGTGGAGCTTCACCCACTCCACAGGCATCATCTTGTTACTGTGTGTCACACGGCACCTTCAGTGCAGTGACACAGGGTTGTCTTTTAGACTTCCCGACTCAGACTCCATTTTCTGAGACTGACTACTGTCTCCCAGAACATGTAAAGAGGCCATTGATTTTATTAGTCTTTTTAAACTCACAGACCCAGTACAAACTATCTTACATAGAGTTCTGGAAAGGGTTAATAATTATCCCTTTTTGTCTTTTTCTCATGGAATATTGTTTCGTTCCCTTTTCATTAAGATTTGGCTGGTGGCAGTGGTATCTACCATATTTCTCCTACCATAGTTATTCTAAATAGCCTTGGTATTGTTTTAGGCTATCTTAGTAGCCTCGAACTTCAACCTGCTGAACCATATACATTTTTATACAGTTCCGGCTGTGTTTTTTTGCCATTTCTTTTTGTAAAAGTCTTTCTCGTGTTTTACTATGCGTGCCAAACCAGGGTTGGTTCCTTTGTTCGCCAACCTTTCGCAGGCTTCTGCACAGAAGCCCTTCTTGGTGCCTGAATGTCTGAGGGGACAGGATGTGAGGGAGGGGTTTGAGACTCCCTGCACAGGATCTCCTTGGAGACCCATGTCGCACTCTGGTATGATTGGCTGTGGTGACTGTCCCGGCGGGACAGCCACCCTGCTGTGTGATTGACAGCCAGGCTGTGTGAATGGGGGAAAACTGCTTAAAAGGCAGGTCTCTGGGACTGAGAAGGCAGAGTCGCCACTTGATCGAGAGAACCGATGAGAAGCTGACAGAAAAGGACCTCTACCATGACTGAACCTCCCAGTGAAGCCCTGCTGCGGGTCTGAATCTGCAAACTTCGACGACAGGGAATATCTGCAAGGAATCTTTTCCCCTTGAGCTGGTGGGTACAACCAGTTCACCAAGCTGCAAGCCAGGCCTTCCTCCTCTGGTCGAATTTGCTGTGCACAGCTATAGTGAACCTGATAGCCAGGAGGAACAGACCCTGCTTGGGTTTTAAGGAGCGCACCTTTTATTCGTCGCTTTGCTCCGCTGCTGGTTTCTGCGCTGAGAAGTGCAGGACCCTCCAGTCTTCTTACTTCTTGTCAGTCCGCAGTCACTTCAGGAACCATGAGCCTGCAGGACCTGCCAGGAACGTCTGCCTCAGCTACAGCATTCTTCTGCTCTAAAGGTACTTTGCTAACCCAGTTGTTCATTTCATCTGACCGAGGTGAAAGTGTGTGAAATCTTTCGCCAATCGGAGGGATTGTCCTTCTCTATTCTGTAAAGTAACTTTTCGTCCGACTAACTTAGTTCTGAACTCTTGGCAACGACTTATCCGCAAATCACCCTGTACTGTGTAATCCTCTGCAAAGACATTGGTCCATTGACTTTGGCCGTGGCCTCTTGATTTGATTTCCTCACTGTAGTTCCTTTACTTACTTACTTGTTGGTACTGCTCAACTTCAGTCTAACTATGTCTTTCCCTCCCTTTTTATTACTGGAGTGCCATTTTGCTCACACTTCATTTGGAGCCTAACTTGTCCAGAATCTATTGGGTGCGGTGTAGTGTATTAGAATCGTGATTTTTCAACTGCTTGATAATAGTGAAATGTTTAAAACTGATGTGTAAATAAATGTATATTCTTTTACTTAGAAACCTTGAGTCAGTGTTTGTTTGAATCATAGTAATTGCTATCCTTTGTGTAACTATCTGATACTGCTCACTTGCTCTTGTGATAAGTCTGGCTGCTCAGCCATCGCTACCACTTTACTGTGGCAATAAGACCCGAGGCGGTGGGCCAATACTGCCCCAGGTAATGCCCCTGGGCCATAGTTACAGGCCCGAGCGTAGCGGTATTGGCCTGCTGCCGAGGGTCTTATTGCCATTATCACCCCAGCCCGTTAGACCGGGGTGCTAATGGCATTTTATTTTCTGTTTCGCTTGTTTCGAAACAGAAAAAAAAAAAAAAATGAACAAAAATGGCCGCTGGGAAAGAGAAAACGGAGTCCATTTTCCCTTTCCATGGCGGCCATCGGAGCAGACACGCTGGGAACACAAGTGTTCCCAGAGCGTTGGCTCCCAAGACCAGAAGAAAAAAGAAGGTAAGTGGGGTTGGGAGGGCGGAAGGGAGGGGGACGGAGAAGAAAAAAAAAAAGTAAAAAGTACTGCGGTCTCCGGCGGAGGACGATGGAAGCCTCCAGCTGTGTGGCCCCGCTCCGAGTCTCCACACGGCTGGAGGTTTCCATCGTCCCCCGCCGGAGATCGCAGGATAGAAGGTAAGTCGGGTGGGGTGGGAGGTGAGAGGAGGGAGGAAAGAAAAAAAAAATTCTTACCTGAGTCCCCGGCGGGGGACGAAGGAAGCCTCCAGCCATGGGGAGGCTCGGAGTGGGGATTGCCCCGTTTCGAGCCTCCTCATAGGTTGAGGGGCTGCCACACCCCTCGCTGGGAACAGAGTAGCTGGCACGCACGGCGTAAAAAGGGAATACTGTGTGGTATGGCTCACAAATGAGCCAATCACCACGCAGTATTCCCGTTGTGCCGCGCATGCCGGGTGCTAATGTGTAGTACAGGCTTGTACCAAAGGTGAATTTGTACTGTCACTTGTAGTCCTAATTGTGTGTGGTGTTTCCAAAGGGTACTGCATATAATTCTGCCTAACACTGATTCATAATCAAAGGTTAAAATCCAATTTTCATTTTGGTTGTATTGGATTGCTAGTGGAGATTTCCTGATGGTTGTTGTTCCAGCAAGAAGTTTGTCAAAATGTGCGATCAACCGAAGCTCCGAAATTGAAGCAGTCGTAAATTCAGATTGGGTGCGATTCAGATTGCTCATTGAGGACCAAAAAGCATGTGTATCTTTGTTATGTACGGCAGATAACATAGATTCTGCATCGCGTTGCATAGGTATTCCCTTTCACCCACAGTATGTATCTATATTTTGCATGTTTTCATTTTTATGTGAAGTGCTTCTGATTTCATTGTTCCACATTTTATTAGAGCTCTGATTTTAGAGCTTGGAGAGACCAATTGTGCTGCTCTATTTCGGAGTCATGAGAGTGATTATATTTGTCATTCAATTTTAGATTTTGTGAAGTAGGTTTATTGCGAAGGCTTAGAATTTTCCCTACATACTCTTCAAAATTAGATGGGGAAATTGAGTAAAATTGGCAATTTAATGATGTATGATTAATTTAGTAATGGGCTTTCAGCTTGACATTCCGCACTTGGGTTGGATTCCATCGTAGACGATTGCCCGCTTCATTAATCGTCAGTGAGGGAGAAGAAGTTTGGGTTGAATTACTACGAAAAGATGAAAATTAAAAAATGAAAGATAGATAACTATGATCGCTAAAATCATTTTTGCATACCGCCAGCTTTATGCAGCGATCAGAAATTGGGAGAGGGGTAAACATGTAGTCTAAAGTTGAACGTGTCTTACCATTGGTCCAGCAGGGTTTTGTGGTATATCGTCTATAATCGAGCCATTAAACATCACCAACCCTACATTTTCATGTGTCTTGAACCAAATGTTGCTGAGATCATGGTTCATGAAGTGGAAATGAGATGATCCAGTCGGAGGTGAAAGGGGCAGACATCGGGCATTTCAGTCGCCCATTATGATTATTTGACCCAAAGCGTTATGATCGTGCCAAGTAATCATATGGAGACTGATTATATCTGTAAAGATACTCAAGGGACTCATGCCTAAGTGCCAATAGATATTGAGTATCACATTGTCCCATGTAAGGGTGAGTTTTTACTTGACATGGGTTATCAGGATTCCAAATAATGGAGAGTGAAAGGAGATTAGCGATATCGGGCTAAATGTTTTGATCATCGTTAATAAGCCACCAAATGGCCTTGCTGAGATACCCTTTCATGCAGGTTGGCATGCAACTGCATATCTGTCAAGGGCAGGAATTTGGAGCAGCCACGTTTCCTGCAGAACTATAAGAGTATGTTTTTAAAATAAATTACCTACTTCTAACCTGGATAAGAAGGTGTTATGACCCCTGGTGTTCCAACACAGGACGGGATATATAGATCAGGGTAGGAACATCAGGAAAGAGAAAAAGCTTGCTTGGATATGTTCGTAAAAAGGTAATCTAATCATTTTTGAGCAGTATTGTGAGTTAGGACTGCTATTGCACAGAGAATGTTTCTGCCTTAATTGCTCATTTTCCTTACAAAGTGCTTCAATCATGTCTTTTAGAGATTTTACTTCAACAGCATTTGTCTCGTGCAGTAAGGGAGCTCAGTATGGATAGAAAGGTCAAAGCCATTGTTCCAATAGCATCTATTACTTTAAAAAGAAGATCAAGCACAATGTAGGATTTTAGAAACAGAATAACTTGATTGGTCCTATGTCTGTCTGCAAATAATACACAATCAATATCATTTGTGGCAGTAGAAGTCACAGAAGGTAAAGAGCAAATCACTTCCAACACTGTTGATCGATTAAAGATAACAGATTTGGTATTATATAATACGCTTTCAAGCAAAACTGACAACGTATGAGGAACAGTCATATACAAATTGTTCAAGTGACTTGTCCTCACATCACTGTTGTTTCCATTAGTCAGTTGGTTAACGCACTAAGACCCAAGGGTGCTCTTGCTTGGCTATGACCTATGTTCTATTTGCAGCTGAAAGACTTGAAGAGGATGATGCATCGGAGGATTTCTGTCCTGACTGCAAGGTCGTCAAATCAGATATATGGGTTAATGGCTGAGGTGGTGGAGCAGCATACGGCTTAAATTTCAAAGTAGTGTCAAGGTTTCTGGGATGTTGATTTAGGTAAAAGGCAGATCATGCTGTTAAAATGTCAGAGATAGAAGCGGTTTTGGTATTTTGATTCTAATGCTTATCCCTAGTGTTCGAACGCTCATTAGCTTCAGGCGTAAAGTTTTTTTGCAATTTCGAGGGAAGTGAGATTGGATCGAAAATGAGCGAAATTTGATGAAGATTTGATTTGGTTGGCATGGACTGTCAACTGGCAGATAAGTGTGTGCCCGCCCATGGGAGATCAATGACACTAGTTGGAAGGAGAGCAGCTTTTGGAGAGATATGAGGTCTGTTAGGATGAGCCGCCTCCTTGTTGGTGCAAGAGTTGTGATTAGACTGGTGGTCAAATAGATCAAAGGAGAGATGGAGTTTTTATTGAGAGAATTATGGACCGCTTTCGGTGAAAAAGAGGGAAGATATCTTTTTTAAATGTATTTGCTATTTCCAGTTTGTTTAACAACATGCACATAACAATCCTAGAAGCCTGTCCAGTTTTATTTAGTGTAATGATATTTTTAGTTTTCTGTTTGGTGTTTTCCTGTTGTTTTACTGTCAGGCATCTTGAGGGCTTTTTCAGCAGCACTCCTTGGGATATTCCAATGGTTCTGTGTAATTGGACCACCCTAATTGAGATCTGTGCAACCATTTTCATCGCGGATGAGATCGTCGTTGTTGGTACTTTTAGATGAAGCAGCTGAATCAGCAATCGGTTTTTGCGGGATCATTGAGCGATCAGATGATAACATGCAAGGTGACCCCAGCTCAGGACCATCAGAAGAAGTCAAAACAGGGAGCGCAGGAATAGGTAAGGAAACAGCAGATTACATAGGGCCTCATCACGAGTTAGGCTGCAGCCCTTAAATCCGGTGGTAACGGTATTAACGCCTCATTTAAGGGCTGGCCCTATCACGAGTTGGGCGCAAAATCGGCTGTTTTACCTCCAGCTTTATTCTGGAGATGAAAATACCTGTATTAGCACCGTAAATTCCCCATTGAATCCAATGGACCCAATCAGGAATGGGGATTTACCGTTTAGGCCCAATCCGTGATCCGGTGGTAATACCACCGGACCGGTCGGTGCTAGGGCTATTACAGTCAGCGGTATTACACCCGGGAATACAGCCGAACTCATGATGAGGCCCATAGTTTTAGATTTCTGGGGTCCAAAGTGTCCAATAATTGTTCGCAGTCGTGTACAGTTTCACGTTCTAAAATTTAAATAGCAATGATTCTAAAACAGAGTGAGTCTTTGTTTCAGATTTTAAAGATTTGTAGAGTGAAACAAGGATTGCAAGTACCTGATAGATTTCTCCTTGGGCTTCAGGTAGGGAAAAATCACCTGGTCCAGAAGACAGTTTGAAAGCAGCAGATAGACGCCTGGAAGGAGATATAGGGGATGCAACGAAAAGGAAGGAAAATGAAGAATTCATAACAACTTCAGGTTCATTGTAAGGTTCCACGAGATGTGAGTGGATTGATGCAGATGTAAGCACGGGAACAGCATGAACATTTAATTTCCATATAATAGGAAAAAGGTATTGATTGCTGCTTGCCTCACACATTTGTCTCCCATTCCAGAGTGAGTCACATTGTGTTTTTGGGTGCTGCTTCAATCGTTATGAGAGGCATTCAGAGCGATATCCAGTAGCATACTCTCGGAGGTAGAGATAGGAGATTGCAGTATTGGGAGCGCCACCACACGTAGCATATCTTGATCAGAGATAGGCAATTGACCCCACGGAAGGGCAAATGGTAAATCTGCGCCAGGCAGAATCCTGCTCCTTAAAAGCATTTTGAAATTGTGATTAAAAAGCTGATTATCTATGTAAATAAAAATGGGAATAATTGGGATAAGGGCTGTGGGACGGGTAGCACACGCTTGAACCTGCAACCACACTCCCTTAAATCCCAAATTTGAACCAATGTTTATTTTAGTCTGTTTGCTTTCAGATATTGTAAGGAAATGTAAGAAAATTGCAGGGTCACTGATTCAACAAAAAAAAAGCAGTTGACTGACCTCCTAGTAGTGGAGAGTGTTAATATGCGGGCTGATTTCTTCCAGGATTCGTTATGCGATGCAAACACTACTTCCAATAAAAGGTCATAGAACAACAGTGATAAGTTTATGGTTCTCTGGTTTCCTCCAGAACACAACTGAAAACTTTGCTGAAACACTTTGTGAACGCTTTGCGTTCTCGCAATATTTAAAAGGATTTAGTCTGTGAACGTAAAACTACGACTGAACACTTCTGAAATACTTTGTTGTGGTAATACAAAATCGATCCTCCAGTCCGCCTCCCCTTCTGTCTGGCCCCAACCTCAGCCCCTCCTTCGTCCTGGTAGAAATGCAGCAAGAAAGTGAAATGCTGCAGCAGGGGCTGGGCAAATTGTTACTACACCATCATAACCATGAGGAGGAGGATGTGTTATAAAAGTAAGGTGGAAAGTTAGATGGTATACCTGCACAAACAAAAAGCAGACATGCACCATAGTTAGGTGTAGATTAGAACATAATTCCCTGTGCAAACAAAAAACAGGTGAATTAGGGATGTAGTGCAGGGATATAGACATATCAGCTACATTATTTGCAAAGTAAGCACAGAAGTGATGAACCCCAGGGGAGGAAGGAGAAGATTCATTTTGTAAAATCGTATAGCCCGAATGGTATGAATAGTATGTTGGCCAGAAGCGAATTGCATCATTTGACAAACATTGCAAACCATGAATCCTGAATGTGACCATTGGGAGTCCATTTTGTAATCACTGCCATTTCTTTTCTGTAACGCTTTTGCAAATATATTCTGTGCTTCAGATCTACACACGGTGCTAGGCCACAGCTTGAACTTTGAATGCTAACGTAGACAGGAATGTGAAACCCTGCAGAAATACATTGTTTTTCTTGTTCTATAAAGACTTGAAGCTGCCCATAAGCAGCGACTAATCAGCAACCCAGGTGCCAGCCTGTCTTGCAAACACTGTTGTAGAAGGCAGTTAAATAAGAATTATATGCGACTAACGGTGCTCCTCCACGAAAGATGGTATTTTCTCTGCTTCAGAACTGTCTGACCCTTAGCCCATGAGCGCTACGAATAGATAACATTAGTTGGAATGTCTCCCTGCTAGAACATGATATCCTTCCCCGTGCCAGTGCCCCGTGTTCCCCAAAACAGTAAGTTGTCTCTGCAGCCTCGGCTAGAAATACCAAATATTTAGGCTGAATGAAGTTACATGCACAACTATCAATTACTGAACCCTAGCTTGTATGTCATGTATATGGGCGGGCCGAATATTGCTGTACAATAATGATGTATTATGTATATATATTACTGCCTTACCGATGCTCGCTCTCTCTCCTCTCACGGTTTGTGTGAACACACGTCGTGAGGCGTTGGGACCCGGCCAGCCAACTGAGATACTCTGAAAATAAACCAGACTTGTTTGAGAAACAAACCTCATGACTGGCAATAAGATGACTCTAATCATACTTGTAGTATTATTTTAAATAAAATATGTGCCCAAGAAACTGTTATTTGTCTTTTTATTATAGTGAACATTGAATAGGGCAATCACCACGCATTGGCTTTAGGGAATACTTGCACTGAGAGATCCCCAAAAACAGACATGCGCTATACGACTGATGAAGCAGCGATTTCGAAGGGCTCTCGGTTGCACTGCGTGAAGTCCATTGGGACTCCATATTGGATTATGCCGGTTTAGACCATCTGCGACAATGGGGTCATAGTCTTGGCCGGATGTGTGTCAGGGGCCGGTGGCCACACACCCCTCACTGGGGAGAATTTAGCCGGATATTGTCAGAATAGAGTGACTGACCCCGAAGTGAAGGATCACATGATGACGCGCAACGAGAGGGATACAGAAGACGAACTGGGAATGTACAAAAATAACCTTATTTTTTTACCTTGGGGGCGGGGGAGGTAAATCATATGTGATGTATATTATGAGGGTCCAGACCATGAGTGAATATAAGTGGAAGGCGACTTGGAGACGGGTTGGGATAGTGTGGGTGGTGGCTGATAGGGTGTTATTTGTTTATAATGTTTGCAAACCAGCAATAAAGGATGTCGTGCTTTTTCCAATTCCAATACGTCTCCTGAGTTCTTTTGTCTGATTTTAAGTCCATAACCCCATACTACCTTCACAACAAATTGAAACCCATCATTCACAGAAACACTAGACAAGCTATCTAAAATCTTCGAAGCATTCCAGTCTGAAAATTTGCAGATTGGATTATTTCAGACTTGGCTGTGGTGTCTACCTGTGTAACTATAATTTCCCACATTGACTTTGATTTCCTTTTAAGGACTGGAGCCCTCTGCACTCCTGGTGTGTGACTCGACGCTGGTTTGTGTAACTTTATTTGTCACCCACTTTTATAATTTGAATACTTTTTCTGTTGTATTATTTATTTTCCTTGTAGCCGTATTTTTGGCACAGGATACCTGGCCTCATCCGCTCGCCGGTGAGGGAGACTCCTGGGGCTCATCCCTCTCTGACTCGCACATACGTGTGTGGAATCTTCCTTTGCGGGAGACAACTCAGCTGGCAGCTGATTGGTCTTTGGTGATATCATGGGTCAAATTCCACAGTCTGCGCCTAGAAAGAGTTGTGGACTTGCGCAGCGGCCGTGCGCTTCTCGTGCCAAAGTCATGCTCAAGTCTTGCCGATATGTGCCCATATGGGTACCAGTTGGACCCTGGACCTGTCCCTCTGGTCAAAATGACTACATTATAAGATATGATTGCAATAAGCTTCTGCATTGTGCCCCTGCTAATCTAAACATGCCAAGTGGTTTTACGTTGATTTTGCCGCCGTCCAGGGAATCCTGTAATACGTCTGCATTGGATCACGTAAATGCTCTTTAGTGACACGTTCCTTAGATTCCTGCTCTTTGCTGTGCGAAGATGCCCCTGATCTCTGCTTTGTCACAGGGACATGGTTTCAGGAATCTTCCGGTTCGTCTGGGTCGTGGGACAGAGTCAGTGCTTGTCTCGGTAGTTGATAACCTCACCAGGCTTTCTGACAGTGATGGTGTGGGTGCTCTGATCCTACTAGATCTGCCAGCAGCATTCAATACCATCGACTGCACCATCCTGTTGGGCCATCTGGAGGAGGCCGGTATCTCTGGTCAGGTCCTGGACTGGTTTTGCTCTTTTCTAACGGACCACTCTCAGTCTCTTTCTCTCTCTCCTTTTCAGTTTGCTCCTGTCCTAGTCAAGGGTCAGCTCTCTCCCCAATCTTATTCTATGTCTATGTTGAACCTCTCATCAAACTGATTTAATCACTTGGCTCTCGGTGCTACACGAATGCCAATGACACACAAATTGTGGTCCGTCTCGATTGTGGGAAACCGGAGGCCACCTCCAGTGTTCGTGCATGTGTTGAGTCAGTGGGAAATTCGATGTACCTTAATTGGCCCAAGCTCAATGGTGATAAGACCAAGGTTCTGGTGGTGGTTCCCCATGGCTTCTTCTCTCTGGACCCCTGCATTCTGGACTCCATCCTAGGGCCCCGTTCCCCTTCCGGTAACCACGGTTAAAGATCTAGGCGTATAGATCACTGCCTCGCTATCTATGGAGGCTCAAGTCAGCTCTGCCTGTCAAACTGGCCACTTTAAGCTGAAAATCGTACGTAGGGTCCTTCCTTTTCCTCCTCAACATCTCCGTTTACCAGTTGTGTCATCTGTTGTCTTTGTTCATCTGGACTACTATAAGTCACTCTACTTGGCCCAACCTATGTATTTACTTCACTGTCTTAAAATCCTTCAAAATTTAGCTGCAAGAGCTGTGTCCGTCTCATCTTACTGAGCACAGATGTCCTCCATCTTACACACTCTGCATTGGCTCCATGTTACTAGCAGAATTAAGTTTAAAACACTATGCATTGTCCATCATGACATTTATGGTTGAGATGCTGAATTTCTGCCCCATATCCCACCTAGATATCTTCGCTCAGCTACTGCCCTATCCATTCAGGTCCCTCGGTTGTGTTGCTCCAGAGAAGGCGGTTGTGCTACTTCCATTACTGGAGCCATTATATAGAACATACTACCAATGTACTTTCGTTGCTAGGTGAAAACTTTCCTTTTCTAAATCTCACTTACCCGTTCAGCTGATATTTTTCGTCCTTACCGCCATGATGTCTTCAGCGACCGCCATGCTTTACACTTTTATATAACATGACATAACAAACTGACACGACCACACAATTAGGCATTCACCCAGTGTGCCCCGAGAGCCGGGAACACTTTACCACTACACGTATGGACCACACTCTCCAGCATCACTTTCTGAGAAAGCATAAAAACGAACTGCTTTCTGCAGACCTAATGCAGCCACACCACCTCCACTGCCAGCACTTGCCCACCCTGTCTGCCTATTCTGTCCTAAGAAATGTGTGCAACTTCTATTTCAGCTCCCACCATATGAAAGTTTGAACCTTCATGGGACTCTTAGACCCCTAGGGTAGGGGCAACACTGGACAGAAATTCAAATAAAATACAATCATAACATGTAATTATGGAATTTATAAAGTTGCAACGTAGCTAAGAAGTGCTGTACTAAGGATCAAAGAGGAACCCAATGGCAACAGAAAATAAAGAGATAGGAGCTTGCTAGAAATCTGCACAAACATTTGTGACTCATGATTCCCTGACTGCCTTGTCTTTCTAATGTCCTTGCATGTTTCCCTGAGTGCCTTGTATTTCTAATGCCCTTGAATGTTTCCTGAGAGTCTTGTGATTTCTGGTTCCAGGTGCTGCCCTACGTGCAGAATGTGCGCTTTAACACCAGCTCTGGGCAGAAATTCTATTTTGATAAGAATGGAGATGTGCCGCCTGCTTTTGATTTTATAAACATACAAATATTCTCAGATGGCACCGACAGGCTGGTGAAAGTGGGGGTGCATGACTCCAGCGCCCCTGAAGGAGAGAAGATCAAGATGGAAGCGGGTGTGATGATGTGGAACACTGGAAGCACCCAGGTAGGAATCAGGGTCAGGTGCAGTGTGACTGAGCATTGGGCAAGAGGATCGAACCCAACCCCTTCATTCATAATCACGTAATCACACTGTGCACACTCACACCGTATGTGCCTGGTTTGGCAATAATCACAACACAATACCTGAGGCAGACACAATAATAGCGCAGCAAACATAACCAGACCCCCAGACAGACTGCACATTCAATGACAGTCTCCCACCTCACTACCCCGCGGAATAGCAGAGCAGCATTATCTCATGGGATGGTGCTTCTGATGGGATGATGGGGAGGTGGGAAGGTCTTGCACTGCTGTTTCAGAGGCTGTTCTTTTTTTCCAGCAGATGTGTTTGCACCATGGACTTAAAGCCCATCAGTGTATTCCCACATGCAGTGAAAAGAAATACATGTACCCGCTGCTATGCCATGTATTGTGTATGTTTCTAGCAGTTGCTGCCCTTATTCTAGTCCTCACCTTGGGCAAGTCCCCATTCCAACAACAAAGGCCCAGATCAGTACAACATGGCATATCACCCATGTATGTATCCAACAACTTCTTATTTAAACCAAAGTTACTAGAACTAAAACCCTGTATCCCTTCCTTAGGCATAACTGCAGATTAGCCATGGCACAGCACACTGAGTTTGCAGAAAGCAGAAGGGAACTGGGCCTAGAGTTCTGTGTCCTAGCACCTTGAAGATCTAAGACCAAATAATCGGACACGCTCAAAGAGTATGGCAATGTAGTACTTTATTCTCAGTTGAATGGATCCGGGTCAACTGGCAGACATCGGACTGATGCTTGCACACTTACACAGCAGCTTCATTATATGGAGGTCTTATGCCCCAATATGCATCATCTATGACATTATTAAAAGTGGAAAAAATACAAAACCTATCGAGGGATTGGTGAAGCGAACATATCGACTTATAGAATATATAAAGATCAGTGCTTCATTGGCTAACCCTTGTCTGTAGGGCACGCCTTGAACTACCTCTAAACACATATAGTACTGATTATAGCGAACAAAACATCAGTGGATTGGCTCCTGCAACTTTGGATGTTGGGTTGTCCGCCAACTCCACATATTCGTTGCCATTCTATCCCAACCTTGCACTTTTAGCTCATTAGCAGCACGTATGTCAAACAAAACCTAGGTGTTTGAATCCCATCAGACTACACCCCTTTTCCCAGTCTATCATCTGTCATCGGTAGGCCACCAGCCAAAGTCTTCCGTTATTAGTTGACCTTGTTACTGCTCACTCTTCTGGAACATTCAAGGGAGTGTGAGCACACCACTATCTTAAGTTAAGAGCTAATAAATAGTCTTTGTTTTTAACTTCTGAGTCACGTGTGAGTGGACCACAAATGTGTCAATTTCCGGCTTCCATTTACTGCTATTTCATTTAATTATGCACAGTGCTGTTGGTCCTTCTGGCCCCTAGAGACTTGCTCACTCTATCTCATATTAACTTTGAATGCTTTTAATTGAGCAGCAGTTTGGCTCTCACAGATTCTTTCATCTTCCTTCATCTAAGAAGAATGTTCCACATTCAGAGATTATCCTCGTACTCCCTTTGTGCTCTGTACTTGTCCTTTAGAAATAGCATCTTTGCTCTGGGCTAAACTTGACTCATCACGGGTCTGCTCATAGGACTGTCTTTCCACGTCTACTGATTCTTACAGCTTTGGCCTGTTTCTGAGGTAGCTTGGTTACATTCAACATGAACCGTCGTCCATTTTCCTGATATGGCCGTCCTTGCCACATTATATATTTCTGTACAGCAAGCTTCTATACATTGTCTTTATACCTCAGAAAGTTGCTTGATTTTCTTTAGCTCCATGATTACTTTAGTTTCAAGTTCCTGTTACTCTTAGTGCTTCAGTTACATTGTTGCTTAATATTTTCGTATCATTTCGACATAGGTTAATTTATCTTCTTCATGACAACACTAGGTCCTCGTCAGATTTCACTTTAACGTCCGTCCATGATGTTAAGAGATGCATTCTGAGATCTTGGCAGGCGACATCCTTTCATGTAGTTTTCTTCCATGCGACATCCTTCCACACTATTTGTGCGACGGGACATCCTGTATGGCTGTCTGACTGCATGACGCCTCTCATACACTCAATGCAGTATAGGAACGATACAGGGGGTCCCATTTATGGCTTTCCTTCAACTTTTCCAATATGATGGTGGCAAGGGGGCGGGGACTGGCAGGATAGCACCTACCTGCTCCTCTACATTCTCCCTCTAGTCGATTCTTTGACTAAATTCTTTTCTTCCATGGTCCTTATCTTCTCTTCATCTCTTAGAAGCATTTTTTCTTCATCCTGCTTCTTTTTTGGGATCCAAATCTTTGTCAGCCCTTCAGGCGCCCTGCATTCTTTAGGTGTTCGTACACAGTTCAGGTCATGTGGCAACACTTTTCAATGGCGACAGAATATCCAACGTCCCACATATCTTTTGTGATCCTTAGGAGAATAGAACTTGGTTCCTGGAGGTGCAAGAGTACTTTTCTTTATATTGTCACAGCATTGGCTTCATTTTGCATCTGCTCACCGGTTCCAGCATCAGTGTCAATAATTATCTTCATCCCAATAGCTTTCTTTGCTGTGTCGTACATTGTCCCAAGGTGATCCTCATGAGACAGAATCCTAGCAACACGAACACTAGTATTGCTCCAAACATTTTGAAAGCATTTGGTAGCCAGGTCGGAATCCATGAGCACAGAGATGTAAACCAATCATAATTTTCAATTTCATCTACTTCCTCCACCATCTTTGTTTGCAAAGTTGACAATATAGCAATTGCTTCTGTCAGGTTTCCATTCTCGTCATCATGGGCAAGTATAAAATGTACAGCAAGAAGGCCGATCTTGTTGCACACGCTTTCTTCTATTTCTGTAATTAAGTCCAGAACGGACCTGTTCTGAAGGTCCACAACAACTTTTGTCTGGTGCTCTCCTTCCCACCTTTTTCATGTGCTGGTACCATAAGTTATTTTTTAAATGAGTTGAATTATCAAGATATGTATTTATATCTTCCTGGTTCTCAACAACCCAGGTCCCTGCTAGACAGGGCACACTTGTCCCCCTTCCCCTGCCTCTAACGTCCTGTTTTGTGCACTTTCACGTTCCTTGACCTTAAATGTCCTAGGCTGTGCAAGCGTGTCTGTCCAGTCCTCCTCTTTCTCCCCTCCCTAGCTCGGCCGTGCTTGAATTACTCATGACCAACTATCAAGCAATCCCAAAATGTTGGCCAGGTCAGTACTATTATACTGACCTGTATGCACTCCTGCCCCACTCCTGCCTCCCTCACTCCCTCACTCTTTGTCAAGCACTTCACTAGTATATATGCCCCTGGCCTAGCATGCTATCTAACGTTTAAATCATTTGGAATCTTCAAACCCTAAGAATGATAACTGTACTGCCATGTTCTGTTATCGCCTTGAAACGCTTAGGAGCACTTCACCGGCATGTAAGCGCTCTAAAAATAAATAATTACAATTACAATCAACATCACTTTTAAATAAAAATAAAATCCTAGTTATATTGTAAAACAGGCTGTCTGTGTCTTTATAGGGGACAATAATAAGTGTTTCATTAATAGCTTTCATATCAGTGCCATTAATACCCTCCATGTTAGTGCCATTTTCTGCAACACTTCTCAATGCCATAGCAATACGGAGAAAAACACAAATCACAATACCAGCTGATATTACCATCAATATCACATGAAACCCTATCGATATTTAGATGGTAATGAATCTATAAAATGTTGAAGCCTCTCCATCTTGTGTTTTCTTTAATATGTAAATGTGGTATCTCCTTTTTAATCACATCTATTTCAACAACTTGAGTATTATTGCAATTATCACTCTCCAGACAATAGAGTTGTCCTTTGGCTCCTCCAAAAATGTAATAATGTTTATTCCTCTTCGAACTAAAGCTGGATACGTTTGCAGTATGTAGAAAAAAATGAAAGATAAGAATGTAATCACTAGTGTGATGATGGGTATAATAAACGATAGTCAATATTATTTTTTTCTTCAAGGTCCAGACTCTTCTCTCATTGTCTCTTAATTCCTGTCGAAAAGGAATGTTCCAAGGTCGCTGCAAGTCTATTTTCTCCTTGTCAAATCTGAAAACCAATGATCTTTAGTTGACTTTGAAAAACATTAAACCCTAATCTATAGTGCTTGTGTGCACTTCTTTCTCCTTGTTTTCGTTCCTAGCCATTTGGTGAGTCAGCACATACAGAACTACTTCTCTACTTCTCTTGGGATGTCTTCGGGCTGGCCCGAGGTTTCGCCTTTATACGGTTTGACATCGTGTAGATGAAGCCATGCTCTTTGCCCCTTCAATTTTACTGCAGTGCAGCTAGCTTCCTCAACCTCATGGGGACCCTTAAAACGGGGTGTGCTCCAGGTGCGTATGAATTTCCGCACTAACACCTGGTCTCTTGGATACAGTTTTGGAGGTTTGCGTAGACCTTCAGTTTCATGGGATTGATTGCCTTTATTGCTTCCTTTCAACCCCTCTCTTCAGTTTTTGATCTGTGAGACATGAAAGAAACACTTGCAATCATTGTTGTTAAATAATTATTCATCTCATCACTAATGCCCTCGCTACACTGTCGGCATCAGTTCTTACCCTAGTTGGAGGAATCAATGGGGTTCTCATAAAATTGTCCAGTCACCAACTCATGAGGCATTAGGAGGTGAACCAGGTTGGTTTCTTAGTGCAAACAAAGCAAGGGGCAGACAATGCAACAACCCCTTTTTTTAAAGTGATCTTAATTTTGACTATTCTCTCTTTAAGAAGTCTGTTTATTCTCTAACAGTTGGCTAAACCCAAAAGTGAAATACAGATGGTATATCTAACACCACTTTTCATACATAAAACATGTACATTTTATTAAACATATAGAATTTAAACACTCATAAAATGATCACATTACATAAAACTAGATTAAAAAAACATATAAAACATATCTCTCGCATAACAGAAGAGGTACAAAAATGTGGGTTGATTTTTCTAATGTCTAAATCGAAACTCTGTGTGATACTTCACACTGGTATTATTTTTCTTATTTTGAAATGCTGTTGTTATTCTCTAAACCCAACTTGCACAAGTTGCTGTCCCTGGAACACAGACAGATGTAGGACATTCATCAGGGGTATAATGTTGCTTGTGTTTTTACTGGTGATAAGTCTTCTCTCCTATCACTTCTTGTCTGCCATATGTATTCAGTAATAGGAACCCTGTGGGTTAAAGACAAACTATTAAAGTTTACCTATTGTCATTTTGATCTTATCATTAGACCTTAACAAAGAGCCCCAATCCGCCCAGGGAATGTTCTACTCTTTCATAGCTTCTGGATTGTGGGAAAAATGTCCACAGTCTGAAAAACACCAACAAATGGTGATTGTAGAGGAGATTTCCTTTTCGTGGGGAATATCACTCCAAACCTTTCTTCTATTCTGCAACAAACAGAGACAAAAGGAACTATGTTGAGGCTGTTGTAGACCATCAGGACTACTCTATCCCCATTGGGGATCCTCTTACCTGTAGGAATATTAGTAATGTTTATCCACACTTCTGATATGTCGTCACATGGCTGGCAAAGAGATTGAATAGGTATACTACACCATTGAGAAACTAAGAGAGAGAAAAAAACAGGAGGCGGGAAACCAGACTGAAATGTAGGTTTAAAACCACCAGTTCTTAGCTGCCATATGGACTGTTCTTTTTAAAAAGATGAAAAAAGGGGGTTGGGTGCACTTACTTCAAGAATGTTCACTGCGCTCAATATGTATATATAATATACGTACATGTCGGCAGGATTTGTTTGTTATGTGCTGCATTCACACACGCAATCCTGCCGCTGGAACTCGAGCATTCCTCATTGCATAGCAACCCAGCCAGACACGCCAGCTATCCTGGAACCAATGAAACAGGCTCCACCACACACGAGCCAATCTTGTCCTACTACGCCCGCGCGAGGCAGAGATAGCGCGATCCTGACCAAGCATCCACAGAGGCAACCAAGTATGTTTAGTCGCCATATTGCTCCTCATTCTAGATCATGCACAAGCCTTGAGATCCGACTACTAAAGCATTAGGGCCCTTTGCTGCAACCGACAACACAGCGCCAACATGGCAGTTTAGCCATGGTGTCTTTGTTTCCTAGCGACGACTGACTGGCATGAGCACAGATTGCAACACGCCAGCCGGTCCGCGCATCAGCCAGCCAGTAATACCACCAGAAACAGTGATTACAAGTAGGTCAGCAAAGATGCCATGCAGGCACGACGAGCTACACATGCCAGACTCGCTGCACCCGACTACACAGCTCTCCTAGGGAACTACTGCCATGGTACCTGTGTAGCCAAGCAATGACTAAGGGACGCAAGCTTTGCTTGAAGAGCTTCTACATAGCTTCGACAGACCCGTTTACCAGGCCTGGTTCACCACGTAATCAGGTAAACTTGAGTTCTCCACATGACACATGACAAATGAATCACCATAATTCACATTATTGAGACTGAACAACTGAATAACGAGGAACTTGCTGTCCTCTCTTGCTCGTCTATGTAGCATTTATCAGTATCACAAGCAACATCGAGCACTGTATGGAAGACAGCCCCGTAATGCAGCCCAATACCCACAGAAGGAATATAAGGTAGATTGCATTCAACAGCCATATACGTACTTGTACTTTTGATCTTTTAGTTTTTATTCAGAAACAACTCCCTCGACCCTAACAGGGAGTGCATATTGAGACCACATCGCTTTCAGCAACACAGCCCTTAGGAAGGCACAGAGGATACTATACACATTCTAACTGAAATCTTGTCAGATATCCCTGTGCTGGAAACACACAATGGAGGTCATTACAACCCCCTTAACGCCGGATTCCCACTTTAACGCCTTAAAGTCCATGGCGCTAACCCGACATGGTGCTAATTACGCCGCCGTAATTTACGGCGGCGTAATTAGCGCCTTCCCCACTCCCATTATGCCCTATGGGGCAAAAATGGGAATGGGGAAGGGAAAATGGGAAATGGGGATTTACCGCCCCACTCACCTTGGAATGGGGCGGTAAATCCGCCACCCACCATGGTGTAAACATAGTTTACACCATGGTGGTAAAGTTGGTGCACTTAGCACCAAGGTTGTAATGACCTCCAAGGCCCTCATTAGGACCTTGGCGGAGGACCATGGCGCTATTAGCACCATGGTCCATGGCGCTAAGCTGCCAACTCCGCCATGGGGGTTGGCGGACTTACCGCCCCATTCCGACCTTGGCGGGGCGGTAAGTCCCCAATCCCCATTTACCCTTCCCCATTCCCATTTTTGCCCCATAGGGCATAATGGGAGTGGGGAAGGCGTTAATTACGCCACCGTAAATTACGGTGGCGTAATTAACAACAAGTCCCGTAGCGCCATGGATTTTTCCGCCTGCAAAAAGCAGGCGTAAAAATCACCATGGCGCTACGGGAACTCGTACTCGGGCGGTAAGGGGCGCCATGGTTTACGCCGGCGTAAACCCCTTTCCGCCAGGGTCGTAATGAGGCCCATTTTGTTTTATCAGATTATACTACTACCTGCTTTTTAACGACAGAGTGATCCTCACTTCTGCCCCACTAGTAGTTTCTACTTGTACCAAATTGTGTTAAAGGGTGGGGAAGCCTGTACTCACTTGTATTTTGTTCTAACTGAATAGTCCCTCATGAATCAGGTCCCCCCGATATCAAAAAAGAGGGTTTTCATTCGTATCACTACCTACGTCCCTTGTCCCTTTCATTGGCAGACATTAAAACAAATGTTAAAAAAAATAAGCAAAAAAAATGCCCTTCATGGAAGGGGCGAAAGGACTACACATAGTCCCTTATCGCTTTCTATGGCGGCCACTCACGGAGAGAACTCCCAGATGTGACAGGGCTCAGAGCCTTGTCAGGCAGGTACGGTCCGTTCAAGTGCCAATGAGCTTGCTTTTTACACGCTGATTGACCCTGCTGGGTACTAATGAAGGAAAATGGGGGATTGGCCACATAATGAAATATGTCTTGCTATTGCAATGGGCACCAAGGTCACGGGTGGTGCCAGCCAAGGGGGTGTAGCTTGGGTCCCAGACAGGGGGTCCGGGATTTGAGACAATGGTGCTATTAATACAACTGCGTTAATAATATGAAATGTGTTAAATACAGAAATACCTCTCAGGGGGAGTGGTAACAAATTCCTGGGAGGCATAAATATAGATACTAATGAGGAAGAAGTTCACATAATGGAAGTCAACTGTTGACCATAAATGAAAGTTAGTCCATATGGTATCATGTTGTGCCGATATAGTCACAAAAGACTGGAATGCAACATGGATCAAAACAGTAAACATGAGAGTACAACAATCAAAACTTTACATTTCAAATGAAACAATGGTAATTAATCTCCTCATTAAGACCGTTTGGAGTAAGGTGCCGAGTTTATCGATCCAAAAGGTTTCTCACCTGTTGAGCCGTAAGCCCAAGTCTTCGTGTGGATTGTTTTTAGACAAAACTTCTAGGATCAGAAACATGATTTGTGTTAAGTTGTGGCCCTTTTCGGCCCACTGGCGCGCACTGCAGAGTTAGCGTTTGCATTGCGAATGCAGGAGCGATGTTCGTTCCAAAGTGTTTTGCCCATTCTAGTGGATTGCCCCACATAGTATTTACCACATGGGCACTTGATGCCATAGATAATGTTAGCACTATCACAAGTGCCAAAAGTTTTGAGGAAAATCTTCTTGCATGTGTGTGGATGATATATGACGTTGCCTTTAATTACCAGATTACAGTTAGCACAGTGAAGACAAAGGAATGTCCCGGTTCGCTGCGTGATAGGTTCCTTTGTCGGTGGTCTTGTGCACACTAATTCATCTAATATGTTCTGACTCCTCTGGTAAGCGAAAACTGGTAATTCTTCAAACACATTTTGTACCCTTATATCATTCTTGAATGTGCTCCAATGTTTTTTGATGGTGTTTTTGATTTTGTTACTTTGGACCGAGAATTTGGAAACATGTTCAGGCGTTTTGAGTTCTCTCTTTGCTTTTTTGGTACTAGACAACAGAGTGTCTCGGTCCAGAATATTCACTCATTGGGTTGCTGAATCCAATACTTCTGTCTTATAGCCTTGTGCCAGAAAATGTTCTTTCATTTCTAATTGTTGTGCTAGACAGTCTTCCGGGTCACTGACAATCTTCTTGACACGTAGTAACTGGCTGTATGGGCGATTCTTAAGTAAGCTTGTTTGGTGAAAGCTTAAATGATGCAACAGATTGTTGTGGTCACTGGTTTTGTGGGAAAGGGTGGTACTGTAACCAGTTTCTTTGTTTTCTATCTTAACATCGAGGAAAGTGATCATATTATGTGATATTTATTTGGTAAATTGAATGCACCTGTCGATGTTGTTCAGGTACTCGAAGAAGATATCAAATTCTGCATCAGTGCCTGTCCAGACTCCAAAAATGTCATCTATATATCGGGTCCAAAGGTGGATATTCTTGCTCCATTCCTGTCTGTTAAGTATGTGATCCATCTCGAATTTGTACATGAAACAGTTCGCATATGTGGGTGCCATGGTGGCATCCATCGATGTTTCGGATATCTGAAGGAAAAACTGGTTATGATACTGGAAGTATGAATTCTCAAAAATGAATTGAAGAAGGGTCAGTATGAATTCTTTTTGTGCTCGAATTTCAGGTGCTTGTAAAGTAACCTTTCAACGGATTCTATACCCAGGTTGTGAGGTATAGATGTATATAAACTCTTGACGTCAATGGTAAACATCAGATGATCTTGTTGAAAAGCTGCAGTGTTAAGCTTCTGCAGACAATGAGCAGTATCATGGATGTAGGTAGCAGTGTTCTGTATTAGTGGTTGTAGAAAGAAATCGATGTAGACTCCTAGTGGTTGATTGATACTATCCATGCCTGCAACAATAGGTGTACCAGGAGGTTTGATCAAATCTTTGTGAATTTTGGGTAATGTGTAAAAGTTCAGAATTCTAGGATAATTGTTGGTCAAATATTTGTGAGTGTGTTCATTAATCCAATCAAGCTCCGAGGCTTTATCTAATAGTATCTCCAGATTCCGTTTGATGGACATGGTGGGGTCACGATCCAAGGGAGCATAGATAGTTCGGTCTTGTAGTTGTCGCATACATTCTGCATCATAGTCAACAGTGTTCATAACAACCAAAGCACCCCCTTTGTCTGCTGGGCGTATCGGTATGCTCTTGTTGCTGTAGAGATCCTTAATCAGTTTCATCTCGTGAGGTTTGAGATTCTTATGAGGAGGGGTTTTATAACTAATCTGTTCAAGGTCTCTAGTAACAAGCTTCTGAAAGATGTCAATTGATGGTACCGTGATGGGCGGTATGAATCCACATTTGTCCCTGAATTCTTGGAAATTGGGGATTTTTTCTGGTCTCTCTTGAGTTTCTAATTCTTCGAAAAAGACCTTAAATTTAAGTTTCCTAACAAACTTGTACAGTTTGATCTTGGTATCAAATAATGTTGTACCGTACGTAGGTAGGAAACCTAATCCCTTCTGGAGTGTGTCTTCTTCTGGTTTGGTCAATATTATATGAGAGATATTGATCACTAGGTTTTCCTTAGTTGCAGTCTCGTTTGGGGTTTGTTTCTTTGATTTTCTCCTCCGCCTACGGGTTCTTTTGGGCGGGCGCCTAAAAAAGCCAAAGTTGAGGGTGTTTGTGGCGATGGACTAGCTGTACGTTTGGAGTTACCTGTTGTTTGTTCTGTGGAAATCTCAGAATCTCTCTGTGGCTCTGAGTCAGAACTGGATGTATTGTCAGATGGATATTTATAGAGCTTTTTGGGTGCTATTGGTCCATCCACGTGTATACTTCTTTGTTGATATAGTCGTAAGTGTCACGTTTAAATTTGTTGACTTTCTTCTGTTCCAATTCGGTTTTGTAATCTTCAAGTTTTGTGTTGATGTCTGCCAGAATGATATCGTATTCTTCCTTACCCAGTGAACCGACTAGGTATTTTTCAATGTCTTGTATTTCAGTATTGAGGGAAAACAAATTTTTCAAAAGCTCTTGAATAGCCAATAAAATGAGTTCCAAGGAGCTTTATTCAAAATGGCCTCCCATTTACGAACAAACTCTTTGCTCTCCTTGCATAAGGTGGGATGTAGTTGTATACGTAAACCTCTAGGGATTCGTTGGTTCTTGAAATAGCGACCTAATGTGATCGCATGTAGTTTCCTGTTGATCCCTTTACGTATTAAATATTCTAACTGTTTGATCCGTTTCGCTGGATCTTTAGTTGTCGTCCCATGTGCGCCAATTGACGTTTCGCTAATCAGTTCGGGAATGGCAGTCGCCTCCTCTGTTGAAAACCCTAGGGATTCAGCGCATTTTGATGAAAGTCCTTCAATGTCTTCAAATGAGGTGTTAGTTGAAAAATAATATTTTTATCAAGAAATGTGTGCCTCCACTATCATGTGTCTCACAGGGGAGAGAGAGAAGGAGCAAAGCAAAATTAAGTGGGCACCACTGTGCAGAATCGCTCAAAATTCAATAGCACGAGTAAAGAAAAAATTCTCTGGTTTTAAATTAATTAGAATAGTTTTTAGGATCTGGCTGTGACGAGTCTGGAGACACCCTGACTCTGAAAAATACATGTGAAGCAGAAGACTGGGTAAAAAACCTAGCCACACAGCCGCTCTCTGTTGATCCCAACCTGGGTTATAGAATTACAAAAAAACTTAAGAAAGCTTCATGTCTGCGGTTGCTCAATGCATAAATGAAGTATCCAAAAAAGTACAAATCTTCAAAAGAAATGAGTCTTTGTTGTGTTTCAAAATCAATGGTTTATAAAAGAAATAATCTCAATGAGAAGTCACTAATAGTTTCTTAGTGAGGAAGCGGCGAACACGTCTCTCATATGAAACAGACTCAGTATGCCAATGCATCCCGCAGATACCTCTCCTTCGTCAGGGTCAGTCTATTACATTGCCAATCAATTGAATACACGAAAACGAAAAAACAGCACATCAATATAATGAATGGTAAAAGAAATGGTAACACTAGTCCCTGATTCTTGAAACTGATTTCATTTCTGATTTCATATTCATTCACAGAACGGCAGGATTTCTCGGAGCATTCACCCGGTGCCGCTACATCTCCATTTGAACCCACAGACACACTGTTAGTGATTCAGTAGTTGCACATTTTGGCAACTAAATGTTTCTTTGGTGGAGCCCTTGCTAGTTACATATCCCAAGTGTAAATGCCAACCCCAAAGACATGAAAGCAGCTCATGCCCGGTGACCAATGTTTGATCTTCAGCGCCCCTGTTAAGCCATTTTTCGTCAACTGAGCTTTGAGCTGTGACCCTGTCCCCTGTGTCTTCACCAGGTCCCCAGGTCCTTCTGCAGTGAGAGCTGCCTCCCCGGGTACCGACAGTCTCCAAGGAAAGGGGACCCCAACTGCTGCTTCGACTGTGTCCCCTGCCCAGTGGGCGAGATTTCAAATAAGACGGGTGAGCAAACCTCCTATTTATTTCTTTGTCACTTAAAATGACAACAGCTTGGCCAGCTTGCCTCAGTCCCAAGAACTGAAAATTAAATATATTGGATAGTATCTAGTTGATTCAAAGCAATATTTTGTTTTCTGATAGCTCGTTTGAGAAAGAAAATGGACAGACAAATATTCCCAGTGAAGTTGTCTCATTTTTGTTAGCTGCCTCTAATGCATGCTTTCTTTGCTCACTGACACTTCCGTAATTTGCCTCCTACTGATCCCACCCTTAACACTTGCTCCCCAGTCAAGGGTTGGGCTTCACTCTGGTCAATGCCACTTCTGTTATTTGCCTCCTGCCGGTCCCACCGTTAGCTCTTGCTCCCCAAGTGATGGGCCCTTCTCTGCTCATTACAGAATATTCAATCGTTTAATGTCACAGGCTTTGGAACCCACAATATTGGTACCAGCGTTTTTTTTTACATCCTTGAATTAATGAACTGGGGAAAGATTTTCACAGCTTCAAACATGACAAATATTGAGGGGTTTATTTCCCCCAAAATGGCAGTATGATGGTTTCTTGTATATTTCCTGATAGGGAGTCATAAGAGTGTTTCCTAGCTCGGGTGCTGTATTAGATGGCTCACAGTCCATAAGGGGCATAGTCTAGGATATGCGGTCTGTTAAAGGGAAGGGCTTGTACCAGAAGGAGCATGGCCACTGGACTATACCAGTTGGAGCATGGCACTGGTCTATACCAGTAGGAGCATGGCCACTTGTCTATACCAGAATGAGCATGGCCACTGGATTATGCCAGTAAGAGCATGCCCACTGCACTATGCCAGTAGAAGCATGGCCACTGGTCTATACCAGAAGGAGCGTGGTCACTGGTCTATACCAGAAGGAGCATGGCCACTGGTCTATACCAGAATGAGCATGCCACTGGACTATGCCAGTAGGAGCATGGCCACTGCATCATGCCAGTAGGAGCATGACCACTGAACTATACCAGTAGGAGCATGGCCACTGGTCTATACCAGAATGAGCATGGCCACTGGACTATGCCAGTAGGAGCATGGTCACTGCACTATGCCAGTAGGAGCATGGCCACTGGTCTATACCAGAAGGAGCGTGGTCACTGCATTCCGGCATCTGAAAGACAAAGGCTTACCTACTCTTCGTGCGCTCCGGAGGTCTTCGCACTGCATTCCCGCATCTGAAAGACAAAAGCTTACCAACTCTTTGCACGCTCCGGAGGCCTTCGGCGCTGCATCCCGCATCTGAAAGACAAAACAAGGTGCGTTTAAAGACATTGGGGAACTTTAATACTCACGTGCCATTACTCCTTTCCACATCTAACCCAGTGGGTATTCCGGCACCCTGCAGCCGCTCCGAACTTGTACCTGCAAAATAAAAAGACAGTTAGAGCGCATCGTGAAGCAGGCAACAAGCGCTTACTTACGTGCTTCCAGGCGCTTCTATTAATCACACGGGCTCCATCTTCAACTCATTTCAACCCGTCATCCGCCATCGCCGGAACCCTGCAAAACAAGAGACATCATTACTAAAGACTTTTAAAGACATTAGAATTACCGTTCGTGCAGTAAACGATGGACAGCAGTCCTCTGAAGTCAAGAGGCCTGCTCCCCTTATCCAGTGAAGAAACTGGTTACAGCACCCTGCCCCGAGGCAGATGGAGAGCACGGCGTTCACTTACCTAAGGTGAGAGCGTTAACCTTTGGGGTTCTACAGGAGAAGAGAAAGGGAAGAAGAAAGAGACATTCAATAACCCAGTTCATTAATCCCATATTTTCTATCTGCAGACATCTTACCCTTCGAGTCAGACATACAGTGCACAGAGGTCCAGCCCAAAGAGCCAGCCGTGTGTTACACATCACCTTTGAAGATACGGTATACGCCCAGTCAAGACCGGCGCCTCTATGGGAAACAGGTGAGCGTTACAGAACGCAAAGCCTACCGCAAAACTTCCGTCCAGGCGCTATGGAAACCTCGGATACCGACCAGCTAGCCCAGTTACTTGGGGAACTAAGGGCAGAAGTGCATGCAGCCCATCAGGAAACGAACGCTCTAAGAAGGGAACTGATTATTTCCAAGGAGCGAACCGATGATCTCGCTAGACAATTGCTACAGTCTCAAGCCGGACAGACCCCGTTACCCGCATCTGGGGGAAATCTTCCTTCTACATCCTCTATGAATCCAGTGCAGATCAACCTACCTGGGAATGTACCTCTGGCTCCGCCCGAACGATTTTCTGGTGACCCAAAGAGGTTTGCAGTATTTATCAATCAGTGCCGGTTGCATTTCTTATGCCGGCCAGCAGCCTTTCCAACTGATCAAGCTAAAGTAGCTTTCGTGCTTTCGTACCTTAGTGGCAATGCGGCAGACTGGTCAATCCCTCTAGTAAATCAAGATGATCCGGTCCTCCATGATTTTCAAGCTTTTCAGCTCAGTATGGAAAAACTGTTCGCAAGACATTCACAGGGGCAGGCCTTGGACAATGAGCTTCTTTCGTTGCGACAAGGTAATCAAGACCTTTTGGCTTATATTGCGTCTTTCAACAGACTGATAGTGGAAACTCACTGGCCTGAGGATAAAAGGATTACGCTGTTTTATAGAGGTCTACATGGAGAGCTCAAAGATGTGTTAGCCCAAGTAGTGAATCCCCCACAAGATTGTTCGGACTATATAGACTTAGTCGTTCAAATAGATCACAGACTGCAGAACAGGAAGGCCGATCGTTCCAAGTTTGATGCTCGAGTATTTTCCAAACCGCCAACTCCTTCCAAAGGAGTAGACTCCGGGGAACCCATGCAAATAGGGGGCCTGAAAGGTCCTCTAACACAAAAGGAGCGGGAAAGGAGAAAACAGTTGCAATTATGCCTCTATTGCGGAAACTCAGGGCACTTTCTTCGAGACTGTCCGGTGAAACCTGCCAAGAAGGCAGTAGGAGCTGCAGTTACCAAAGTTACAAACTCTGAGCAGGGAAACGACCTCGCCCGACAAGAATAGAGGTCCTCTTGCCGAGCGTGAAAACCAGTTCTGTGACCTCGCATTTCGTGATACCTATGGTCCTCATTAGCCCTGATAATCCGGATCGATTACATGCAATTGAAGCTTACGTCGACAGCGGTGCCATCGGCAATTATGTGGATCATGAAATGGTTTTGAGGATGAATCTAACTCTTTGTCCCAAGGCTGTAAAGGACGTCATTACTACGGTGGATGGAACGGAGATAGCCTCCGGACCAGTAACGCATACCACTCAAGAAGTGACGCTAGTAAGTCAAGATGGACACCATGAGAAGATTGTGTTCGATGTGATCAAGGCTCCTCAGTTTCAGATTATTCTAGGAATACCGTGGTTAGAGAAACACAATCCTCAGATCGATTGGCGAGCAAGAACGGTCCAGTTTCCAGAATGTGTCTCTACTTGTCACCCTCCACCTGGTGTTGCACTGGCAGCAATTTCTTCAGAAACTCCCCAGTTACCTCCCGAATACCTAGAATACCAAGATGTTTTCCGGAAGGATCAGGCTAACTCTCTACCTCCTCATAGGTCTTATGACTGCCAGATAGACCTGATACCTGGATCTACTCCTCCTTGTAGTAGAATTTATGCCCTCACCGAGCCTGAGAACCTTCACCTTCGACAATACCTGGATCAATACCTGGCAAATGGGTTTATTCGTCCTTCCAAGTCCCCTGCTTCTTCAGCTTTGTTCTTCGTTCCAAAAAAGGAAGGAGACCTTAGAACTTGTATAGATTATCGCTCCCTGAACCAGATCACTGTCAAGAATAGATATCCGTTACCTTTGATCCCTGAACTCCTGGACCAGGTCAGAAAAGCATGCATATACACAAAGCTGGATCTTAGAGGAGCCTACCACTTGGTACGAGTAAAAGAGGGCGATGAATGGAAGACGGCCTTCCGCACCAAATATGGGCTATTTGCATATCAGGTCATGCCCTTCGGACTTTGCAATGCCCCGGCCGCCTTTCAATATTTTATGAACGATGTCCTCAGAGAGCTCATAGACGTGTGTGTTGTTGTTTACATTGACGACATCCTCGTTTATTCTTCATCGGAATCTGAACATCGGAAACATGTGAAAATGGTCCTCGAAAGATTGCGTCAACACAAACTTTTCGCTAAGTTGGAAAAATGTGTTTTCAACGTGACTGAAGTTGAATTCTTGGGATTCATATTATCACCTAGCGGAGTGCGTATGGATTCAAAGAAGGTCGATGCAGTTCTCAAATGGCCATCACCATCCTCCGTAAAAGGTGTGCAAAGCATGTTAGGCTTCGCTAACTTTTACCGCAGGTTTATCCCCGAATTTTCTCGAATAGTCCAGCCCATCACTGCCTTGTTAAAGAAAAACAAACGTTTTGAATGGTCTACCGAGGCGGAACAAGCTTTCCAGGATTTGAAGACTAAATTTATCTCTGCACCAATCTTAAAACACCCTCGCCCCGAACTCCCCTACATCGTGGAAACTGATGCTTCAAGCCTTGCCATGGGGGCAGTTCTATCACAAAAGGACCCGGTAACCAATCAGTTGTATCCCGTGGCATTTTGGTCCCGCAAATTCTCGCCTCCTGAAATCAATTACACGATTACTGACAAGGAACTTCTGGCTATCAAGTCTGCCTTTAAGGCTTGGCGGCATTATCTGCTGGGGGCCTGACACACCGTTACTGTGATTACGGATCACCGAAACCTGCAATATTTGAAAACCGCAAAAGCCCAATCCTCTAGACAACTCCGTTGGGCATTATTCTTTGCCGAGTTTGACTTCATAATTACCAATCGACCTGGTACAAAAAACGGTAAAGCTGATGCCCTTTCTCGGATGGGAGTGGAAGAACACTTGATCAACCCTAAACCTGTACCAATCATTCCCGAACAAAGAATTCTGGGTGTAATCGCCACACAATCCATAGAGGAAGTTAAGGATGAAGCCAGGCAACTTGTAACTCCAGCAGACATACAGAATTGGCATCTGCAGGGAAAGGACTTTACAGTAAAGGACAACTTATTGTATTTCCAAGAACGATTATACCTGCCCAGCACAGATTTACAGAAAAAAGTAATCTCTTGTTATCACGATTCTTTAATGGAAGGACATCCCGGTATGGCCAAGACCTCAGAAAAGATCAAGCGCTACTTCTGGTGGCCGTCTTGGAAAAAAGATATCAGAGACTTTATAATGTCCTGTGGAGCATGCGTCCAAAACAAGAGTCAAAAGGAAAGACCAGCAGGCCTCTTACGCCCTATTGACATCCCACCTCGCCCTTGGCATACGCTTTCTATGGACTTCATCACCGATCTACCTCCATGCTCCGGATACAATACGATTCTGGTAATCGTGGACTTATTCTCCAAGATGGCGCATTTCATTCCGCTCAAAGGCTTGCCAACAGCAGCAACTCTGGCCCGAGAATTTCTCGAAAACATCGTCCGACTGCACGGTTTTCCTTCGGTTCTAATTTCGGATCGAGGTAGTTAATTTATTTCTCATTTTTGGCGAAGTTGCTGTCGGTCGGCTCAAATTGATGTGAGACTATCGACCAGTCACCACCCTCAGACCGACGGACAAACCGAGAGGACCAATCAAACTCTGGAACAGTATTTACGCTGCATGCTGCAACAAACTGAAAAAACTTGGAAAGACATCCTTTGGATAGCCGAATATGCCTACAATAACTCTGTCCATTCGGGAACTGGGAAAACCCCGTTTTTTCTTTTATACGGCAGTCACCCTCGAACCTCAGAGTTGGATCCCCTCCAAGATCTTGAAACACCAGCAGTAGACTACCTGCATTCTACAATCACCCAAGCCTTTAAGGAAGCTGTTTCTCACCTTCAAAGGGCTAAAGAACAATACAAGAAAGGAGCAGATCAACATCGGAAGGAAGCCCCTCAATATCAAGTAGGGGATCAAGTCTGGTTATCCACCAAATATCTACCTCTAAAAGGGCCACGCACATTCAACCCAAGATACCTTGGTCCCTATTCCATCACTACCATAGTAAACCCAGTAGCGGTCAAGTTGGACTTGCCCCCGCACATGAAGATACATCCGGTCTTCCACGTCTCTCTATTAAAACCCGTGCAACCTCAAACCCGACTAACTAAATCTCCAAAACCCATCCTAGTTGATGGAGAACTCGAGTTTGAAGTCAAAAGCATTCTGGACTCCAAGATCTCCAAATCTAAACTATTTTACCTAATTGACTGGAAAAGCTACGGCCCCCAAGAGAGATCCTGGGAACCTGCTGAATATGTCCACGCTCCTCGCCTAATCAAAAGATTTCACCGAACATTTCCTGACAAGCCAAAACCCCCGGAGAAGCCCGGTTTGGGAGGGGCCTTGAGGGGGGGTACTGTCATGATCTCTGCTTCCAAAAGGTCAGGGTTTTCCCAACTCCCTTGGAAGCAGATCCATAACCCAGGTTCCGAGTGCCAACCAGTCCCAATTGGGACCTTTTGGACCCAGTCCTGGCGCCAGTGGCACCAGGCTCATAAATATGCCCAGTCCCAGCGCTGGAAGCGCCGGGCTCATAATGCTTGGGTGGACTTACCTGCAGCAGACCATGCTGCTTACTTGCCTGCCAGTTGAGCCTCTGATCCTCTTCTGTTTGGAACTACTTTTCCTGTTGGGTGGGGCAGGAGCCACTCCCTAGGTTCAGAACACTGGAACTCTTCTGGAAAGCAGGAACTCTTTTCTTACCTAGGCGTGGCTATGGAAGGAGACACCTAAGCACTACAGGAGGCTATTTAAACCACACCCGATGGATGAATCTTGCTTTGCGTTATTCTGCATCCTCTGCAGCAGAACGCTCATCGTGTCTTCTGCATCTGATCCTGGGCCTAAGGAAAAAGGCTTACCATCCTGAATCCAGTCTTCAGCAACACCTATAAAGACAAGAAAGAACAGGTTAGCATTACGGTCTTCAGTGACAGCGCTTCACTTACCTGGTCCATCGGCTGTCACCAACGCCTCGCGCTGCATTCCGGCCTCTGAAAGACAAAGGCTTACCTACTCTTCGTGCGCTCCGGAGGTCTTCGCACTGCATTCCGGCATCTGAAAGACAAAAGCTTACCAACTCTTTGCACGCTCCGGAGGCCTTCGGCGCTGCATCCCGCATCTGAAAGACAAAACAAGGTGCGTTTAAAGACATTGGGGAACTTTAATACTCACGTGCCATTACTCCTTTCCACATCTAACCCAGTGGGTATTCCGGCACCCTGCAGCCGCTCCGAACTTGTACCTGCAAAATAAAAAGACAGTTAGAGCGCATCGTGAAGCAGGCAACAAGCGCTTACTTACGTGCTTCCAGGCGCTTCTATTCATCACACGGGCTCCATCTTCAACTCATTTCAACCCGTCATCCGCCATCGCCGGAACCCTGCAAAACAAGAGACATCATTACTAAAGACTTTTAAAGACATTAGAATTACTCGAAACTTACCGTTCGTGCAGTAAACGACAGACAGCAGTCCTCTGAAGTCAAGAGGCCTGCTCCCCTTATCCAGTGAAGAAACTGGTTACAGCACCCTGCCCAGAGGCAGATGGAGAGCACGGCGTTCACTTACCTAAGGTGAGAGCGTTAACCTTTGGGGTTCTACAGGAGAAGAGAAAGGGAAGAAGAGAGAGACATTCAATAACCCAGTTCATTAATCCCATATTTTCTATCTGCAGACATCTTACCCTTCGAGTCAGACATACAGTGCACAGAGGTCCAGCCCAAAGAGCCAGCCGTGTGTTACACATCACCTTTGAAGATACGGTATACGCCCAGTCAAGACTGGCGCCTCTACGGGAATCAGGTGAGCGTTACACATGGCCACTGGTCTATACCAGAATGAGCTTGGCCACTGGACTATGCCAGTAGGAGCATGGCCACTGCACTATGCCAGTAGGAGCATGGCCACTGGTCTATACCTGTAGGAACATGGCCACTGGTCTATACCAGAAGGAGCATGGCCACTGGACTATACCAGAAGAAGCATGGCTACTGGTCTATACCAGAAGGAGCATGGCATTGGTCTACACCAGAAGGAGCATGGCTACTGGTCTATACCAGAAGGAGCATGACCATTGGTCTATACCCGAAAGAGCATGACCACTGGCCAGTTTTGAATGAAAGAAAATGTTTTCACTATCCTGCAGTGCAAAGCAACAGACACCTTACCCAGCAACTACTGGGAGACAACTGAAGACCATATGTCTTCATTGTTGTGTCATATTAGTCTGCTCAGGTAAAACTCGCCACATCCCTGGACTGTTTCTTTCTTCCACTGTGCTGGGCATGGCTTCTCTGAAAGTAAGCTGATGTAGAAGTCAACACACTATGGTCAGGCCACGTCTCCCAGGACTATGCACAGAACGGTAAATAGAGCTGTGATTGGCCTACCTCCTCCTTGGGGCGATCCTTGCCATCACTCTGCACAGAGACCCCATATTGCTAACTCCTATTACCCCCAGAGGCCCGAGCCTCCCTCCTCTGTTTCTAATGGAGAGATCCATCCAGCCAGGCCTACTCAACCAAAGCACCCAATGTCCAGTTTACTGTGAGTTTGATGAACTTTTCAACGGTTTAGGTTTTAGGCTTGTGTAAATACATGACAGGCTGATGACATTTTCTCTAGACTTTGGATTTAAGCAATTCAGAACTTTTTATGTAAATCGACGTTCAAAGGAATTCATGTTTTGCTCTGCAGTTCTGGTAGTTCACAGGTTTCCGACTGTCAGAACCGAAAACTGTTTTAATATTAATCAAGAGTTTGTTCGTCAGGTGAGTTCAGTCTGCCTCAGATTCTGCGGGATTTACTGCTGGAAGCATTGGCGAAACGTTGCCTTTGCTGTGGAAGTGCTCGCACTATTGCGGTGCTACTACCAGAAGCCCTGGAGGCAGGCAGCAGTGGCGTGCAGATTTCCAGCTATCCACACCTGAAGGCGTCTGGAAAAAGGTCAGACACATGCATGCACCGCAGCAAAAATCACACAACTCGGTGGTACCCCCTCCGAGAGTGGTGCACAACTCGATATGGAGATTGCAGGAAACGGGAGGCACGAAGATCACAAACTCAACCCTGAATGCTGTAAATTAAGTGGCTGAGGTCGATCCAACAGCACATAATTGTACCCCAAACAAGACTTCTATCTCAGCAACCGACAACTTAAATACGAGAATAAAGAGTGTTCTGTCATCGGTCGAACCTTTCATGATGCCGAATAAAGTGATTTAATATCAACGGGTCCTGAGATGGGTGAGACTGCCGATTCCCAAGTGAAGGCACCATTAGCAACAGTAAATGCAGCCATCTCAGATGCAGAACATTTAGAAGCAAATTCAGTAAACGAAAAAAAAATCGCCTTGCAATTAACAATGACGCCTGGTTCGACAGTCAACAAAGACACGCTAGTTGACCTCAATAAACTTGTCATTTTGATAAACAATGATAATATGGCAAACCCCAAACAGCAAATGGATATAAATATGGGTCAGCAAGCGTTAGCACTTGGAATGGACTGTGATGAGCGGCAAAATGTTTCAGATGAAATAACCAGATGTACTAAACACCTAAAAGGACGGTCTACATTATCGTGGAGGCCATCGGGCAATTATCTGCAGCAAAAACTTAACATGTCAGGCCCAAGTCGTTTGGTCAATATTAGAGGCTCTAAACAAAACTTAACCTACAACGACATAGCAAACCTTTGTTTTTTTTCCAACACAAACAATCACTTGCCCATTAGGCCTTCATCAAGTAGGAACAATCCCAACATCAATGAAATCATGGATCCCTTGGAGTAAATATACGAGTTGGCTCTAATAGAAGCCCGGCTGGCCCGGTGTCTCAAGGCAGACTTCGCACAGCTGAGAGCCAAGTTGGACGCCAGTTTCGACATGAATGGGGTGAATAAAGTCACTAGAGAACTCCGGGCAAGTGTAGCATTGACAAGAAATGCTGATGGAAACTTAATGCTGCCTAATGACGATTCGAACCTAAGCCAGCCCATTGACTCGAGAAAAATGCACAACACGTCAATACCGTCAAAAAATGATAAATCTTTCTGACACTGCCCATTCTGGAAAATGAAAAACTTCTTTCGAGCTTTTGAAGTCCCCACCAGTTACTAATCTCATAAATAAGACAACATCAGACCATTCTCACCTTAAAACGATTTGAGAAGCAGATGTCAAACGAAGTACAGAAAGAAACTGCACAAACAGCTCAAGAAGCGGACAGTCTTCACAGTGTTCCTCAGGATCAAATCGCAAGTGATACAAATCTGCAATTATTCAACAACGTGATGGCCACGACGACGATAGCAATGCTGCCATTTGTTAAACTATACGAAAGCCTTCACGCGTCATTACAAGACCAACTGTCGCTGCTTGGAACAATTCATTCTAAAATGTCAGTTCTGGAAACAGTTGTAACTCAGATACAAAAAAGGTTGGACTTCGAAGCCAAATCATCTCTAAAATGGCAGAATAGACTTAGTGACCTTACAAGACACAAGATTGAAGGAAAAGCTGAGTTAATAGAGGCAGTCCTGGATTACGCCAACTGGATATGGCACAATCCGTGTCATCCTCCGCCTGACAACTTTAGAGGCTGTGGTCCGGCTTTGAAGAGCAGTCCCCACGAAACCAAAGTTGCTCCGACAATTGACATTAAAGCTGCTAAGATTCTCGGAACAAAACCGAGAAATGAGACACACTCAAGACCCAAAGGGCCAGTCAGCGGAACGATCCTCTGTTGGCGGCTCCAGCACCGGACTATTATCAAACACAAAAAGCCGACAAGATTGGCTGTCTTGGGTCAGTAGATGACACAGATTTAAAACCACAAACGACAAGCAAAGATCTACCAACAAAACAGCCAAACGAAAGAGCTATACTTGACAAACAAAGTAAAGAAAATACAGAAGCCCATAATTTCAAGGAACAAGATAGGAAAATCAAAAGGTCCCAAAACCTTTATATGAAATCTTACTACTCCTCCTGTGACTGCAGTATTCGATCAAAAGCATTTCGTGATAAAGCATACATCAGCTTCCAACTCCAACAAAACTGCTCCTCAACAAATTGAAATGCTGCAATGCAACGGTCACGCCAAAAAAAGGCAGCGGTTAGATGACCGCGAGTTTAGCAGGTCATATTCATTAACCTCAGAGGATTTGGCGAATTTGTCAACCTACTCAATAGAAGATGAAACGCCAGAAAAGACAGTGGATGACACATTGTATGATGACAGCCTAAAAGTAATGCCACAAATGAGCCAACTGAATGCAAACAAACGACCAGAGCTAAAGTTGCCATCGTCAAACATGCTCAATCAAGGGAGTGTCATGCTGCGGGCACAGAGTTGCCATCACCGAAGCTCAGCAGATAAACAGAAATAAATAGATCAAATAAAAGACGATAAAAAAGTAGAGGTGAACTCACTGAGTTGTAATCCTAAATATACTGCAGCTCAGGTACAGGCAAAATGAGATAGAAAAGGAAGTAGTCTTGCTGGTAAGCAATACATTTACTAGATCTAAGTGGAAATTGCAAGTTGAAAATGTTGCTTGACAAGGAATGAAGTAAATTTGAGTCGATAATATCTTGAAACTGCTCCACTCAGTCCCGTCTCTTCGAACAATTCTGTTGGATGACATTGACATAGTCGAATACCTATCTGAGCAACGATCAGACTAGGTGATTCTGCATCTTCACTCCTCAGCGATCGAAAGTGCCCTCTTATCAGCAAGCACTGAATTACTTTCATTTGGATATGAGCTGACAAAATATCGAGAAGATAAAGCCAGTCAGGAGTTGCAAAAAACCTCTCTGAGTAGATGGATGACCAAAAACGAGCTGAGAAGAGTGTTTCTGCAAAAAATAGGCAACAGAAGCTATCATCATCAAGCCCAGAATTAATACGAAATAATGACAAAAAATAAAACTATGCCTGTGAAGTCACTTTGGTTATCCCATCATTAGCGCCGGGAGGAAGCAGACATTGAGGACTGCTCAGTAACTTTGTGGAACACAAGAGGTTTTCAACACTCGTTCTGCAAAGGTGGCTTAGCCAAAAGAGGCAGTCCAGGAATCCTGGCTACGAGAACCACCAATGTGTGACGGATATACAACCTTATTAAATCCAGCAGGAAAGAGAAACTGACGGCGTCCGTTCTCTGGTTTACTGACGTTAATCAAGCACAATTCAATTGATAAAATCTTTAAACTCTAATTTTTTCATCCAATGCACAGTAATTGAATCAATAAGAGGGTAATGTAGTAAATCAAATACCTCTCTATTGTCAACTTAAATTGATATCCGGCAATGATATCGACCAAAAGGTTTGTTTCCTCTGTTGCATCGACACTCAACAAATGTATTTGAAGTTTTGCCGAGTTGACAACAATCAACTGTGGGGATCTAAACCTCTGTTGGTTTTACCAAAACGGAGTGAGGAAAACAGCACACTCTAGTTCTCCGGAGAAACTGACCAAACGACGGAGTCGTTGGGATGAAGAAATGGCATCCAGAAATTACGTGATGCTGAATGGGACAATGCCAGGCAACATTCCGGCCCACCCGGCATGGCAGAGACACACTAGTCATAAGATCATTGAGTACTTTTGGGATTCAAAAAATCTGATTCCAATAGTAAAAACACTTGAAATAACCAAGATGTCAACCAGCGACCACAACGCTCTCAAATTGACTTCATCAACTGAAATACGTCAATCGGTAAGCAGACACAAGTGCAATGTACAAGTAAATCAGGGTCTAAGTCGGCTGCGGCTCAATAGAGGAGCTACTGAATTATTGTGCAAGAATCGAGCAATGCTCAATGATGAAGCAGATGACGCAGTTAATTATGTACCACTTCTATCACAGTTTCAGACAAAAAAAAGTGGCTTCAGAGTGGAACATCAAGTTGCTAAATTCTGCTTCAGCCGGCGGATAGCTGCAGAGAAAAAAAAACTGCGAAAGGACATACATCAGCTAAAATCAATCGAAGACCAGATTCCAGGTTCAGCAATTAAATAAACGCCACCACAAATACCGAAACTGGTTAATCGCCTTTAATATGCTGCTAGACCAAGAGCAAGGTGAGAATATGCTGAAACTATTTCTGCAAACAACTCTAGAGACACCTGGACTCTTTTGAATGAAGGTTCCTTTTCACAGAAGGCATATCTGACTATCAGCATTAGTGCAGACAAGTGGGAACAACATTATTTAGAGGTCATTAAAGCCCCCATTTTGAATTGCGAAACAAGATTGCCCTGGTTACTATTAAGAAGTCGAGCCAACATACTAGAAGCAATAAACAAACTAAAGAATCCAGTTGCTGCCGGACCTGAGGGGTTGAGTAATATCACCCTTAAAAAGAACAAGGAAGAGTGGGCAACATTCATTCAAATCCTGTTTAAATGGTTCAACACCTCGGCGAGCATTCCATCACTGTGGCGATCGGCAATAGTGGTCCCTATCTATAAAAAGGGAGACTGATGTGATCCTAACAACTTTTGGGCGATCGCCTTGGTTGACGTGATTCGAAAGATGTTCGCCTCCTTTCTTCAGAAACAATTGCCAAAATGGGCAGAGGATACAGGCCTTAGAGATCCCAGGCAAACTGGATTCACTAAAGGCGTAGGAGTCAAACTCAATCTATCGTTGATTAACCTATTGACACATAAAGCTATGAAGGATGGGACAAATCTGTTCCTGTCCTTCATAGATTTACGCCAAGCATTTGATAACGTAAATCGAGACAGGTTATGGGCAAGAATAGAACATCGGAACTGCCCACAGGAATTGCTACAGGCAATAAAGGCACTTCACACAAACACCTCTATAAAAGTGAGACTTAACAAAGAAGGAGACCTCTCTGCTAAGATCAACACAGAGAAGGGAGTAAACCAAGGCTGCCCACTTGCTGCACTATTATTTAAACACTACATTGTTGATTTGCCAATGGCCTTCAAGAACACCATCTCATTTCCACCAAGAATAAACAATCAACAAATCCAATGGGTCACATATGCCGATGATGTTGTGCGAATGGACTCCACAGGCGAATAAAGGACCTGGCAATTTATTTTCAAGGAGAACAACTTTCAAGTAAATATGGCCAAATCCAAAATTATGGCATTCGGAACAAAGCCGGGTAAAAAAGGCTTAGATTTCAAGTGGAACGTAGAGGGAAAACAACGGGAAAAGGTTGAATCAATCAGATACTTTGGCATCATGTTAAGTAAATCAGTACGGGAATGGCCATGGATCCAGGACCTTAAAGGAAGAATGAAAAGTCTAGCCCTACAAGGAATGAAACTATATGCAACGTATGGCAAATTCACTGCAAAACCAATAATTATGTTTTATCGCCAAAAGGTGACGGCGACAATAACATTTGGCAATGGAGCTGGATTTAACATCGAACGTGTGATTTGGGAATCCTTGGAAGGACAATTCTGGTGGTAAGTTTTGCGTCTCCCACCGAGCGTACTCATTACATTAACAAGATATGAACTTGGCCTTCAATCCTTATATTCGATAGTTCTCTGGAAATCGATCACTATGTGGTGAACATTATGCAGAAGCCTGCCTGCCTACCAAATACTGTCTACCAAATCCACTCAGCCCCACAAAAGGATAGGCCTGAAAAGGATTACTCCATAGCTGGTCCGCAAAACTACAAGCCCCACTAGTGGCGGACAATATCGACATGGAATGCCTTCAAAAAATGATTAGCCAGTTACTGGATAAGCACACAAAATAAAAGGCAGGAATATGCGACAGCCCATAATCTAGAAGGGGAAGCAAAGCACTTAATATTATTCCGAAGCATTTAGTAAAATTCCCATCCAGATACCACAAGGATCCATTGAGACTAAGACTAAACCTGTATGCCTCAAATGAATTGCTGGTCCAAAAACATCTATCAGAAACAGGAGATGCACACTGCTGCTATTGTAAAAAAAAAAGGTGGAGTCACTCAAACATATGGGCGCAGAATGCATACTTTTGGAAACTTTAAGAACTCACTTTCTTGGGTAATTCGCGCCACACAATGGCAACATGGACGAATGGTGGAAGCGAGTGCTATCAGGGAGAAACTGTATGCTAGCATGTGCACTAATTGACTTTGTTGACTGCACACTGGGGCAATAGTGATGTACAGAAACAGTGAGGCATGAGACCTAAATCCTATCAAACTCAAATAGCTAGACATAATCGGCGGTCTGTGCCCACGATGGCGACGCCTAGTCTTTTGGGACTTCGCTGTTAGTACATATGTTTGTGGTTGTGCTGATTAAGATGAATGGACATTTCTTTTCCTTTCCTTTCCATTTTTTGTGGAGTGATGAAATGTAAAATTGAAGTTTGTAATAAACTAATATATTTTTACAATACAAAATATAGATATATATTAATATTACCAGTGTAATGCCTTCATTCTGGAGTTTGAGGACGCGGTAAATAATGCCGGCAAAAGATCTTCGCTTTAATATTGTCCTTATTCACACATTTTGGCTGTTGCCGTTTTTCCTGAGACAGATTGCACCACAAAGCTCCATTCCCATCATGTTTAGAGTTTGCAAAACTGGCAGAAATTATCACATTGTGAGTGGGTTTGCAATGGTGACTGTCATTACACAAACACCACTGCAGATTCCGACATGACATACTCTGTGCCTAAGATCTCATGGGAATCTCCATGTGTGGTGAAAGGCCCAGTAAAGTGGGAGCTCCTGCGGGCACACTCCCAGACCTGTCCCCCCCAGTGCAGTCGTGAATCAGACCGTCCAAGGCTTCATTACGAGTCTGCCGGTCTGGAAATAAGGGTACTGGTAGCAACGTACCAGCACCCTTTCTGGACCGGCGGACTACAACTCTGCTTTCCTGGGCCTGCGCAACAGCTCTGGAAAGCAGAGATGTCATGGAACACTGGCACTGTTACCAAGAGTGCCAGTGTTTCTGTGTCCCCACTCCCCATGGAGTCCTATGGGGCTCCACGGGAATGGGGACTAACGTTTTCCGCCGCCTGATATCCGGGCCACTGGCGGGTTACCACCCAACTTGCAATGAGGCATTGTTCAGGCTGTTCAAAGTATCTGTTCCTCATGAATTCAAATTAGCTTGTAAGTGGCAGGCTGAATTTTGCAAGTGAATTACTCTGCATGTGTAGAGGCCTAGAATAAACTCATATTGTTTGACATTTCATCCTCATTGGCCCCCATTTAAGCAACCTCCGAAGGATGGTGAGATAAGGTAAGGTTAACTGGTCTTGTATACTGTCCTTCTGCCAATGCTGGCTACTCCGCACTTGTTTCTGCAAAGACATTGGGTGTTTAGTGTTAGTAGGGATAGTTGGGTGGGCAAGAGACAGAAAACTGGGGTGTTGATGAGTGCAGTTCAGAAACACCTGTTTCCTGTGTGCTGACTGTGTTCTGCTGTGTTCGGGCAGGGAGACGACACCTGGGCCATGTTAAATGCAAGGTCGGTCCAGGGGTCAAGCGGATACTTAATGGGGGCACTGGAGAGCAGTTCAGCGAGGTGTTGGTAAGGAAAAGGAAGGGTAGGAATCTGCAAATAGTTTCCTAGATCTTGGGGGTCGTCTGTTGACATGTAAGGTGTGGCGTGAAAAGTTAGTATTCAGAATTGAGTGCAGGAGGAGAGAATGGGAAGGAGGAATCGGGATCATGTTTAGTGTTTGCCTTTAGTTGTCTTCGTGGCAGATTTGCTTAGACTCCGATGATCAGCCTCCTTTGTCGAAGGATCAGTAGAAATGCCAGGTGATGCGTCTAACAGCTTCATGAATTGGCATGTATGAAGCAGAAAGCTCCAGGTGAGTTGGTCCAGGTGCGCTGTTCTATATTCGGTATTGCTTACCGGCAGAGCCATTTCTTGAGTGGTTGCCTGAATGTCTGGTGGATCACTTCCATGAAATGGTGTTTGGTTGTTATTGTTATTTGCAGTTGTAATGCTTCGGAGTCCGCAGGCATCTGGGCACAAAAGACTGAACAGATGTAGAACGTTCAAGACTGAGAGCCGGAGAACAGAGGGGATTAATAAAAAACAATGGTTTTTATTATTTTTCCGAAACTTCAAAAGATTTGTTTCAGCGTGTATGAGTTTTGGAAGCTTGTTCCACAAGGGAGCAACTGAGAAATGAAGGACCTACCCAGCCCTGTAACCCGTTTGCGCCTCGGAGCTAAGAGGCAATTTCCATCACTTGATCTAGTGAGCCTAATCAGGTTATAGATTTTGACATATTTTGTAAGGTAGCTTGGGGCTTGACCATTTATGCACTATTGTCAAAGCCTTGAAGCGGATACGGGCTTCCACTTGGAGCCAGGGAAGATTCCTCCTGTGAGAGGATATTGGCTCGTGTCTGGGTATGTTCTTCTCAATGCGTACTGCCCCGTTTTGTAAGACCTGAAGTTGTCTAAGATAATTTTTGCTGGCCTCCAACATGAGGGCATTACAATAGTCCAGCCGAGGTATCACGAGGGCACGTACCAAGGTGGCACAGTTTCCCTCTGAAACATATGGCTTCACTAGCCTGGGAAGTCGTAGTATGTACTGTGTCTTATTTGCCAGGAACTCAGTGTTAGTGTTGATGTTCAAGGAAGCTTCAGAAATGACTCCCAATGTCCTAACCCCATCCACAGTTTCAATAGCACGGCCTTCCACACAGAAAGCGGCGTATTGTGGGTCCAGCTTAGATCTTGCCTGGTGTGAGACAAAGAGCATCATCTTGGTTTTCTTGGCATTTAAACACATTCCATTATTAGCCATCCATTGTTGGATTAAGAGGTAAACTCTGTTTATTATGTCAGAGGCCTCTGTGCACTTGCTGCTTATTTCGGAAACAGAGCTGGGGGTCCTCAGCTCCACCAGTTGTGGAGCGCCAGTGTTTGGTATCAAATACAGAGAAAGAGGCTCCTCCTTGTCTTTTTCCTTGGAAGGAGGACAGAAGGCCTAGGCAGGGATTACTTGATATAAGCTTCTTGGGGGGAGGGGGGTGTAATGCTGAAGAATAATTGGGAAGGCACCTGGGCCCTTCCCATGGTGATGTATCTTTCATGTATGTTTGACATGTGACTAACTGTGCCCCAGCCAGACATTCCTCCCTGAGGTCAGTGTCTACCAATGATTCTACTTGATGTCCTTGATAAACAGCAATGTTCCTCCTCTGGAATGAATGGCTGCATCTAGCAACCGTGAGGTTTAATTCTCTCTGCAACAGACCTACAGAGAATTGCCAACTCCAGCTGTGCTCTTCCCATCAAATTCAGATGTGTGGAAGGCACTCCATTGTTTGCCAGACTTGAACCAGTGACCTGTGTGCTGTGTCCTCATCATTGCGGCGTGTGCTTTGGCATACTGAGATAGCCGACTGCACACTTTAACATGCTCTCTTTTGTGGATATCAATGACTAATGCACAGAACTCTATTTCCTCTCGCCAAACACTTTATCCAATTTCATTTCCAAACAACCCTTCCCCCTACAGCTTCTCTTCTTGCAGTATTTCCACCCTGTGACAATATCTTTGTAATGTCTTTTGTATGAAACTCAATCATCTCCAAACCATACCAAGCACAATCTGTTTATTCATACCAAATACCATCTGGGGATGCATAGTCAACACCTCTAGGGATTCATACCAAACGCCCTCTGGGGATTCATACCAAACACCCTCTCGGGATTCATACCAAACGCCCTCTGGGGATTCATACCAAACACCCTCTGGTGATTCATACCAAACACCCTCTGGGGATTCATACCAAACGTCCTCTGGGGATTCACACCAAGCGCCCTCTGGGGATTCATACCAAACACCCTCTGGGGATTCATACCAAACGTCCTCTGGGGATTCACACCAAGCGCCCTCTGGGGATTCATACCAAACACCCTCTGGGGATTCATACCAAGCGCCCTCTGGGGATTCATACCAAACGTCCTCTGGGGATTCACACCAAACACCCTCTGGGGATTCATACCAAACACCCTCTGGGGATTCATACCAAACACCCTCTGGTGATTCATACCAAACACCCTCTGGGGATTCATACCAAACGTCCTCTGGGGATTCACACCAAGCGCCCTCTGGGGATTCATACCAAACACCCTCTGGGGATTCATACCAAACGCCCTCTGGGGATTCATACCAAACACCCTCTGGGGATTCATACCAAACACCCTCTGGTGATTCATATCAAACACCCTCTGGGGATTCATACCAAACGTCCTCTGGGGATTCACACCAAGCGCCCTCTGGGGATTCATACCAAACACCCTCTGGGGATTCATACCAAACGCCCTCTGGGGATTCATACCAAACGCCCTCTGGGAATTCATACCAAGCGCCCTCTGGGGATTCATACCAAGCGCCCTCTGGGGATTCATACCAAGCGCCCTCTGGGGATTCATACCAAGCACCATCTGGGGATTCATACCAAACGCCCTCTGGGGATTCATACCAAACGCCCTCTGGGGATTCATACCAAGCACCATCTGGGGATTCATACCAAGCACCATCTGGGGATTCATACCAAACGCCCTCTGGGGATTCATACCAAGCACCATCTGGGGATTCATACCAAGCACCATCTGGGGATTCATACCAAGCGCCCTCTGGGGATTCATACCAAACGCCCTCTGGGGATTCATACCAAGCGCCCTCTGGGGATTCATACCAAACGTCCTCTGGGGATTCACACCAAACGCCCTCTGGGGATTCATACCAAGCGCCCTCTGGGGATTCATACCAAACGTCCTCTGGGGATTCACACCAAACACCCTCTGGGGATTCATACCAAACACCCTCTGGGGATTCATACCAAACACCCTCTGGTGATTCATACCAAACACCCTCTGGGGATTCATACCAAACACCCTCTGGTGATTCATACCAAACACCCTCTGGGGATTCATACCAAACACCCTCTGGTGATTCATACCAAACACCCTCTGGGGATTCATACCAAACGTCCTCTGGGGATTCACACCAAGCGCCCTCTGGGGATTCATACCAAACACCCTCTGGGGATTCATACCAAACGCCCTCTGGGGATTCATACCAAACGCCCTCTGGGAATTCATACCAAGCGCCCTCTGGGGATTCATACCAAGCGCCCTCTGGGGATTCATACCAAGCGCCCTCTGGGGATTCATACCAAGCGCCCTCTGGGGATTCATACCAAGCACCATCTGGGGATTCATACCAAACGCCCTCTGGGGATTCATACCAAACGCCCTCTGGGGATTCATACCAAGCACCATCTGGGGATTCATACCAAGCACCATCTGGGGATTCATACCAAACGCCCTCTGGGGATTCATACCAAGCACTATCTGGGGATTCATACCAAGCACCATCTGGGGATTCATACCAAGCGCCCTCTGGGGATTCATACCAAACGCCCTCTGGGGATTCATACCAAGTGCCCTCTGGGGATTCATACCAAACGTCCTCTGGGGATTCACACCAAACGCCCTCTGGGGATTCATACCAAGCGCCCTCTGGGGATTCACACCAAACGTCCTCTGGGGATTCATACCAAGCACCATCTGGGGATAAATACCAAACATCCTCTGGGGATTCATACCAAACACCATCTGGGGATTCATACCAAACATCCTCTGGGGATTCATACCAAGCACCATCTGGGGATTCATACCAAACATCCTCTGGGGATTCATACCAAGCACCATCTGGGGATTCATACCAAACATCCTCTGGGGATTCATACCAAGCACCATCTGGGGATTCATACCAAACATCCTCTGGGGATTCATACCAAGCACCATCTGGGGATTCATACCAAGCACCATCTGGGGATTCATACCAAGCACCATCTGGGGATTCATACCAAACACCCTCTGGGGATTCATACCAAACACCCTCTGGGGATTCATACCAAACGCCCTCTGGGGATTCATACCAAACGCCCTCTGGGGATTCATACCTAACACCCTCTGGGGATGCATACCAAACACCCTCTGGGGATTCATACCAAACACCCTCTGGGGATTCATACCAAACGCCCTCTGGGGATTCATACCAAACACCATCTGGGGATTCATACCAAACGCCCTCTTGGGATTCATACCAAATGCCTTCTGGAGATTAATACCAAACGCCCTCTGGAGATTCATACCAAACGCCCGCTGGGGATTCATACCAAACATCCTCTGGGGATTCATACCAAGCACCATCTGGGGATTCATACCAAACATCCTCTGGGGATTCATACCAAGCACCATCTGGGGATTCATACCAAACATCCTCTGGGGATTCATACCAAGCACCATCTGGGGATTCATACCAAACATCCTCTGGGGATTCATACCAAGCACCATCTGGGGATTCATACCAAACATCCTCTGGGGATTCATACCAAGCACCATCTGGGGATTCATACCAAACATCCTCTGGGGATTCATACCAAGCACCATCTGGGGATTCATACCAAACATCCTCTGGGGATTCATACCAAGCACCATCTGGGGATTTATACCAAACATCCTCTGGGGATTCATACCAAGCACCATCTGGGGATTCATACCAAGCACCATCTGGGGATTCATACCAAGCACCATCTGGGGATTCATACCAAACACCCTCTGGGGATTCATACCAAACACCCTCTGGGGATTCATACCAAACGCCCTCTGGGGATTCATACCAAACGCCCTCTGGGGATTCATACCTAACACCCTCTAGGGATGCATACCAAACACCCTCTGGGGATTCATACCAAACGCCCTCTGGGGATTCATACCAAACACCCTCTGGGGATTCATACCAAACGCCCTCTGGGGATTCATACCAAACACCCTCTGGGGATTCATACCAAACACCCTCTGGGGATTCATACCAAACACCCTCTGGTGATTCATACCAAACACCCTCTGGGGATTCATACCAAACACCCTCTGGGGATTCATGCCAGACATCCTCTGGGGATTCATAGCAAACGCCCTCTGGGAATTCATACCAAGCGCCCTCTGGGGATTCATACCAAACACCCTCTAGGGATTCATGCCAAACACCCTCTGGAGATTCATACCAAACGCCCTCTGGGGATTCATACCAAACACCCTCTGGGGATTCATGCCAGACATCCTCTGGGGATTCATAGCAAACGCCCTCTGGGAATTCATACCAAGCGCCCTCTGGGGATTCATACCAAACACCCTCTGGGGATTCAAACCAAACACCCTCTGGGGATTCATGCCAGACACCCTCTGGGGATTCATGCCAGACACCCTCTGTGGATTCATGCCAGACACCCTCTGGGGATTCGTACCAAACACCCTCTGGGGATGCATACCAAGCGCCCTCTGGGGATTCATACCAAAAGGCTTCTGGGGATTCATAGCAAACACCCTCTGGGGATGCATACCAGACACCCTCTGGGGATTCATACCAAAAGGCTTCTGGGCATTCATAGCAAATGCCCTCTGGGGATTCATACCAGACACCCTCTGGGGATTCATATCAAACAACCTCTGGGGATTCATACCAAACACCCTCTGGGGATGCATACCAAACACCTTTTGGGGATTCATACCAAGCCCCCTCTGAGGATTCATACCAACACCCTCTGGGGATTCATACCAAAAGGCTTCTGGGGATTCATAGCAAACGCCCTATGTGGATGCATACCAAACACCCTCTGGGGATGCATACCAAGCGCCCTCTGGGGATTCATACCAAAAGGCTTCTGGGGATTCATAGCAAACGCCCTCTGGGAATTCATACCAAGCGCCCTCTGGGGATTCATGCCAAACACCCTCTAGGGATTCATGCCAAACACCCTCTGGAGATTCATGCCAGATCCCCTCTGGGGAGTCATACCAAACACCCTCTGGGGATTCATACCAAACGCCCTCTGGGGATTCATACCAAACACCCTCTTGGGAGGCATACCAAGCGCCCTCTGGGGATTCATACCAAACACCCTCTGGGGATTCATGCCAGACATCCTCTGGGGATTCATAGCAAACGCCCTCTGGGAATTCATACCAAGCGCCCTCTGGGGATTCATACCAAACACCCTCTGGGGATTTAAACCAAACACCCTCTGGGGATTCATGCCAGACACCCTCTGGGGATTCATGCCAGACACCCTCTGGGGATTCATGCCAGACACCCTCTGGGGATTCATACCAAACACCCTCTGGGGATGCATACCAAGCGCCCTCTGGGGATTCATACCAAAAGGCTTCTGGGGATTCATAGCAAACACCCTCTGGGGATGCATACCAGACACCCTCTGGGGATTCATACCAAAAGGCTTCTGGGCATTCATAGCAAATGCCCTCTGGGGATTCATACCAGACACCCTCTGGGGATTCATACCAAACAACCTCTGGGGATTCATATCAAACACCCTCTGGGGATGCATACCAAACACCTTTTGGGGATTCATACCAAGCCCCCTCTGAGGATTCATACCAACACCCTCTGGGGATTCATACCAAAAGGCTTCTGGGGATTCATAGCAAACGCCCTCTGTGGATGCATACCAAACACCCTCTGGGGATGCATACCAAGCGCCCTCTGGGGATTCATACCAAAAGGCTTCTGGGGATTCATAGCAAACGCCCTCTGGGGATGCATACCAGACACCCTCTGGGGATTCATACCAAAAGGCTTCTGGGGATTCATAGCAAATGCCCTCTGGGGATTCATACCAAGCCCCCTCTGGGGATTCATACCAGACACCCTCTGGGGATTCATACCAAAGGCCCTCTGGGGATTCATAGCAAACGCCCTCTGGGGATTCATACCAAACGCCCTCTGGGGATTCATACCAAACACACTCTGGGGATTCATACCAAATGCCCTCTGGGATTCATACCAAAGACCCTCTGGGCATTCATACCAAATGCCCTCTGGGATTCATACCAAACACCCTCTGGGGAATCATACCAAATGCCCTCTGGGGATTCATAACAGACACCCTCTGGGGATTCATGCCAGTCACCCCCTGGGGATTCAAACCAACCACCCTCTGGGGATTCATACCAAGTGCCCTCTGGTTATTCATACCAAACACCCTCTGGGGATTCATACCAAATGCCCTCTGGGGATTCATACCAAGCGCGCTCTGGGGATTCATACCAAGCGTGCTCTGGGGATTCATACCAAACACCCTCTGGGTATTCATACCAACCACCCTCTGGGATTCATACGAAACACCCTCTGGGGATTCATACCAAACACCCTCTGGGGATTCATACCAAACACCCTCTGGGGATTCATGCCAAACACCCTCTGCGGATTCCTACCAAACACCCTCTGGGGATTCATACCAAACACCCTCTGGGGATTCATGCCAGACACCCTCTGGGGATTCAAACCAAACACCCTCTGGGGATTAATACCAAATGCCCTCTGGGGGTTCATACCAAACACCCTCTGGGGATTCCTACCAAACACCCTCTGGGGATTCATGCCAGACACCCTCTGTGGATATACCAAACACCTTCTGGGGATTCATACCAAATTCCCTCTGGGGGTTCATACCAAACACCCTCTGGGGATTCATACCAAACACCCTCTGGGGATTCATACCAAGCACCCTCTGGGGATTCATACCAAACGCCCTCTGGGGATTCATACCAAACACCCTCTGGGGATTCATACCAAACACCCTCTGGGGATTCATGCCAGACACCCTCTGGGGATTCAAACCAAACACCCTCTGGGGATTCATACCAAACACCCTCTGGGGATTCATACCAAGCACCCTCTGGGGATTCATACCAAATGCCCTCTGGGGATTCATACCAAACGCCCTCTGGGGATTCATACCAAACACCCTTTGGGGATTCATACCGGCTCCCATTTGGAGGAACCACAGAATCCTGGAAACTGCTTTATAAAAGGTTTGCCAGGCATAAACGGCAGCTTCCCCTTCCCAAGTCGCTGCACTGTTCGAAGGGAAAGGCTTGCACTAGGTCTCCGGTGGTTATTGGGCAGCCCTCAAGACATTTTGGCCTACAATGCCCGTCAGCCCTGTCTAGTGCAGTCAATGGTAATGGATCATGTGAATCGTAGGATGTAACATCTGGCGAGCCACAGGTTTCCCACCACTGCTGAAGATTCTATATCACACTATCCCGGAGATAAACATCCTCAGTAGCCAGATTTTGTTAAAAGCTGAGTGGCATGGTGTTTGGTTGGAGGGTGGGAGCCATGGGCCACAGTGTCACACTCAAGAGTGAACCCAATCATAAAGCTAAATTAGGCACTGTTAAGAGATGTACCTCCTTTGCCTTTTGTGGAAACCTGACTTAACGAAGGCCATACTCCCAAGAGTATGACCAACTCAAACAGCAAAGTATAGCAGTCCAAATAGCAGTCCAAAATAACAAGCTTGTGTCTTGCAAATCTAAAGCGGTATAATGCGTGAAATGTTTGAGCGCAGTGTTTTTTCCCCTGAAATATTTGTCTACTTTGTCCACTATTGCCAATATATCCTTATGAAAGAAATGAATTATAAAAATGGAAAATCTGTAGTACAAAATGTACGTTTGAAATACAAATAAAGACCGGCACACCTAAACATGTATTCTTTTTCCATGTGTTTAATGAAAATGGGGGATTAAAAACACTCCTACTACTCCCCCGCCTACCGCTCCTCCTGCATTTACTTTTCGGCTCACTATAGGCAGCATGTGGGATACATTCGGCCCTCTGGCAAAATCAGTTGTGCACCCCTGGGTTAAATGATCAGCATTTAGCTAATGCTCTGGAATAATAACCAGATAGTCCCAGTAGATGAGAAGCTTTGACTCACATGTTTCCTTCATCATGTTTTGGTTTTCTTAGACAGTTAATTATGGACATGTTTGCAGCTTTAAAAAAATGTCCCATTTTATTTTGAAATGTCTATGAGCAACGCCAGCTTCAGTGATTAACACCCACTGTGTTCCAGTTATGCAAGATTTAGAAGGATTTTAGAAGGTGTCGTCTCCAAAGCTCATCATGTGGCCTTTCGAACATGTTGACAGCTCAGCAAATGTTATGATTGATTATTTCCAGTTAAAGCCTGCATTCACGAAATCCTGATTGATTGTCAGTAAATAAAGAAGCAATCAATGACATGTTCTAATGAATAATAAAGATATTTCTGTTCTTCAGATTCTGTCGACTGCAGCAGTTGTCCTGAAGATTACTGGCCAAATAAAGGGCGCACTCAATGTGACCTGACAACCCTCCAGTTCCTCTCCTTTGAAGAGCCTTTGGGGCTCACCCTATCATGCGTGGCCGGCCTCCTCTTCCTTGTCACCCTGTTTGTGCTGTGGGTCTTCAGGAGATACCAGGACACACCAATCGTCAAAGCCAACAACCGAGGACTGAGCTACCTGCTCCTCATCGCCCTCATGCTCTGCTTCCTCTCATCCTTCAACTTCATTGGCCATCCTCTGAGGGTCACCTGCATGCTACGTCAAAATTCCTTTGGTATCGCCTTTTCCATCAGCATCTCCACCATTCTGGCAAAGACCATAACTGTGATTATAGCCTTTGATGCTTGTGATCCGAGCCATCGCTCTTCAAGATGGCTGGGACCCAGAGTGGCCTATGGAGTGGTCCTTGTATGCTCATTGGTTCCAATTGTCATATGCACAGCCTGGCTGCTTCTTGACACCCCATTTCCAGTGAAGATACAAAATGGGGACACCACCATCCTCCAGTGCGACGAGGGCTCTGTTCTTTTCTTCTACTTGTTGTTGGGATATCTGGGCTTGTTGGCCAGCGTCAGTTTTGTGGTTGCATTTCATGCCCGTAATTTGCCCCAGAGCTTTAACGAGGCCAAGTTCCTGACCTTCAGTATGCTTGTGTTTCTGGCTGTCTGGGTATCCTTCATCCCGGCTTACCTGAGCACGCAGGGGAAGTACATGGTGGCCGTGGAGATTTTTGCCATCTTGTCTTCAGGTGCTGGACTTTTGGGCTGTATCTTCATTCCTAAGTGTTATATTATCCTGTGGAGGCCGGATTTGAATACCAGGCAATTCTTAATGCAGAGGGCAGCATTAAAATTAAAAATAAAATGATTCCAAATTGCTTGGGCTTAACAACGCTTCCTTCATCCAGAATTATTACTTTTCTTATTATTTATTAATTTTTTTGAATGTTTTTAAATTTGTTATAACTGGTTGAAACCAACTTCTCAATTCTTAACATTTACACATTTCACAAGATATTACAAACTAATATTCAATTCAGATAATCAAGATATATCCAACTCAAACATTACAACTAATATACATAATGGAATCAACACTTAAATGTTCAACAAAAGGTTCGGACACAAACATCATGGATTAATATTTAAGGAAAATAATGAATGATAAGGAAGGTCATTATTAGTGTTGCACTAGTGTCGTATGAATATTTAAATATAATAGATGTACACATTCATTATCATATTGGGGCACAATGTCAGTAAGTTCTCGAATTTGCTAATGCATACTTTATACTAAGATTTTTTTTATCAGATTCCGTCAGGTTCAAAGGTGACAAAAATTGAATCACTGCTATATTGGTCCTATGACTTTGAGAATTGAAAATAGCTGCCCATAATGTTTCAGATGTTATATTGCAATAACTTGAATATATACCAATTTCATCCTCAAATTCAAGAGAGCTGGACACTCGGTAACCAAGTGCTTGATGGTTTCACCTTCTTTCGGATCAAGGCAGAATCTACATATGTTCTGTTGTATGTTGATCAATTGCTGTTTGGCCAACAGATCTCTGGTGTGCCGCAGATCAAGACGGAATCTCAAATATTGGCTCCTGGATTGAGCACTCAGAAATGTACTCAAGTATGATTCCAAATATTTGAGATTTTTACGAAGGAATCTGTGTTCTTTGAATAAAGATAGTTTCATACATTTTGCTCTAGTATTTAACCAATCATAAAACAGCAGCTTGGTTTTAGCTGCGTTGGAATTGATAAGAAGCAACATTTTTGAGATGTCTGAACAGTTCATGAAGTCTTGTATCTTATTGCGCCAGATTTGCATTTTTACATTTTTAGCGTTTTTCACATAGGTTGATATGGTGCCCATCAAGCTCAAGCACTTGGTTTTGTTGTGTAACAAATACTTCCTATAGGTTGACAACAAGTTCCACATATTTCTGATGACGAATGGCAGATAATTAATATAGATTTACAAAATTGACCTTCGACACGTGACCAGAAGTTTTCCAGGTACCATGACCTGGTTTCAGCAGCATATATTAAGATTGGGACCACTTTTTGACTATAAAAGATTATTGCTGGCTTTATTGAGAATTTGCCAGACTTAACTTGCAATATGCGTGTTTTTTTGCTGATTATGATTGTTATCACTGCATGGCCAGTTAACAGGACTTGGGGTTATTCAGGTCCGAAGCATAAAATAAGCAGTGTTGCATAGGAATTTGCTATGCAATTCTGTGGGTTTGCTAATCAAATGTAAACTTGTGTAGCAAAGTTATCTATTTAAGTTGCCTTCTTCAATGAAAGTACATCTTGCCCTGCATTCCTCTCTTGCCCTTTATGCTCTCCTCAGCCTCTTTTCGCTGTTCACTTCAACTACTAATAGTGATAAAGTGCAGCAGTAATCATCTCCTCCAATCTTAAGTGCCAAAGGCATGTATGCGAATGCTAGGCAAGACTAACTTTTTCTTTTTCAAATAATTTCAAACCAGAGGTAATCAGGATGATTCTTTTATTTAGCGTTCTATATCCTGTCTTGCAAAGACCAATATGGTCAACTTTATTTTTGTTTTTTAATACAGTCATGCAATTCCATCCCTGAAGTGTAAGTTGTTCATAATGCATAATTAAAGTATTGATACTGTAAAACACTGCATCATCTCAATGTTTTACAGTTTAGGTTGCGTAAGATGCATTATATTGATGAGTTAACACTTTTGAAAATGTACATGATCACATGCTTTTGATGGCAAACCTAGTTCTGTAACCTGCAGGTTGCATACATCTTGCAACTGGTGCTCAATCCATGAGCGACCCCATATTGTTTGAAATTCTATATTATCCTGTTACTCTATACAAGGTAACCTGAAAATGAGATGACCACAAACTACAATATTCTACCTAGTCTGCCCAGTTCTCTGCCTGCTTCACAATCCACTCTGCTTAGTCTCTTTCCCTCCTCTTACATAATGAATACACACAGCAAACTAAATGCTTATGCAAAGTAGTGATCAATAGTTCCATCCAATCTGTACATCTACAGATCTATTCAACACCAAAAACTGTAGTTAGCCCCCGGCGCTCACTTTGCTTTATGATTATGATTGCATTATATATTACCACCTGCAGGAGGCAGCTGGCCAAACTGTTTTCAGAGCCTTTTTATCTTATCTATTTGTGTCCATGCAGCTGACTGTTTACATTTTACATACACTCATCTACGGCTTGCAAAGTGTTTTTACCCACTTCCATAGTCGAGGTAGATGTTATGAAGGGCAAGTAGCATTTAAAAGAGATGTTTTAAACTTGTATTTAAGATTTACTTGGTTTGCAATAAATGTCAAATACATATTTCACTCTGGGTGGCAGCAGTGTGCAAAATAAAGTGGGTTGGGAGTGACATGCACCATTTTACAGAAATGGCATTTTTAATTTTTTGTCCTCCGTTGCTATGGGTCAGGTGCATTTCTCTTAGGTTGAATAGGTAAACTAGGTTACCTGACCTGCTGGTCTAGCTGAAGTTTAAAGAATCTGTAAGGCCTGACCCCTCTCACTAATGTCTTATTTCAGCGACACGCAAAACTGCTGGATTGTTTTCAATTTCATGTCATGGGTACAAATAACTTCTGGTGATATGAACACTATTAGTACGAAATTGCTAATCGAATGGGTCTAATTGCTAATCAAAAACATTTTCATTAGAAAACTCTGCTAATCAATTTTTAAAACTAATTTATGCCTTGTCAGTCTAAAGACTTAGATCCCCACAAGACGTGCCTTGATCTTGTGCCATTGATCATGTGCTATTGATCTTGTTCCATTGATCATGTGCCTTTGACCATGTGTCATTGATTGTGTGCCATTGGTCATTGTAGAGTGGAATTTCTGTTCAATTCAAAACTCTTTAGTTAATCATCCATCAAAGCACAAAAAGAAGAACACAGTCACATAATCAGCTAATGATATAAACAGTAAAAATAAAAACTGACATAAAAAGAGGTCAAAAGACATTAGACCTCAATTAATAGCTTACAATCAAGTTATTGTAACTATATTTGCTTATTAGCCCGACTGTACCTCGGATGACGTCATGAACAATGGGATACATAATACATAAAATAAAATGCACATATGATCCAATTCTATGAATCCACAGCAGCAGCATGCACAATGACAGAAAAACTATAGCAATCTATACACTTCAAAATAAACAGATTAATATTGCCACCTAGTTATAAGTGGGCAAGTTAACATCTTCAAACAAATATACAACAAAACCTTCATGACCTTCAATCACAAATTATACAGTAGACAATTAATAATATGTGTGGAGCACCCAAGGAAGAAAATGTGAAGCTTCACAAGCATACACACATATTCAGGCCTAGGTGCCCAAGACATACATAGGGGCCGATTCATGGACCAAATGTGTGCCGAAAATCCCAGCGCAAGCAGGCGCAAGGAGGCGCAAGCGTGAGAAAGCAAGCGCAGGCGTGCGATTCAAGGAAGGCGCTGCGCTACTTTCCCACTGGTTGTGCGCCAAATCCGTGCATGGTGCACGCTGGCGCACATGTCTCCAAACAGCGTGCGCTAAGCGCACAGCGAAAGCGCACATAGCGCAGCGCACACAACAAAAGTAGGCGGAACAGGGGGCGTAACACGCGGAATGGGGAATAACACGTGAAAACGAAGGCGGAACGGGGGAAGTACTGCTGGGAAGAACACGGAACGCCCGCATGCACGCGAACCACACGTATTCATGGATTCGAATAGGGCAAACCCGCGCACGGGCAAAGACACGCACAGGCCTAATCACGGATTCGTGACACGAAGGCAGGTTGTAGCATCCCTGCGCATTACAAAAGTGTGCACAAATAAAAAGCATGCATATACTGAGTGGGGTACGTGTATTTCAGGGGTGCGTGGGAAGATTTACATGCGATTGGCCTGGGTACGTGTATTTCAGGGGTGTGCGTGAAGTTTCACACGCGATTGGCCTGGGTACGTGTATTTCAGGGGTGCGCGTGAAGTTTCACACGCGATTTCAGCAGGGTACGTGTATTTCAGGGGTGCGCGTGAAGTTTCACACATGATTTTAGCAGGGTACGTGTATTTCAGGGGTGCGCGTGAAGTTTCACACGTGATTGGCCTGGGTAAGTGTATTTCAGGGGTGCGCGTGAAGTTTCACACGCGATTGGCCTGGGTACGTGTATTTCAGGGGTGCGCGTGAAGTTTCACAAGCGATTTCAGCAGGGTACGTGTATTTCAGGGGTGCGTGTGAAGTTTCACACACGATTGGCCTGGGTACGTGTATTTCAGGGGTGTGCGTGAAGTTTCACACGCGATTTCAGCAGGCTACGTGTATTTCAGGGGTGCGCGGGAAGTTTCACACGCAATTTCAGCAGGGTATGTGTATTTCAGGGGTGCGCGTGAAGTTTCACACGCGATTTCAGCAGGGTACGTGTATTTCAGGAGTACGCGGGAAGTTTCACACGCAATTGGCCTGGGTACGTGTATTTCAGGGGTGCGCGTGAAGTTTCACACGCGATTTCAGCAGGGTACATGTATTTCAGAGGTGTGCGGGAAGTTTCACACGCGATTGGCCTGGGTACGTGTATTCCTGGGGTGCGCAGGAAGTTTTACACGCGAAAGGGCAATGCCCGTGCGTGATACGTCACAGACGCGCTTACGCGCTAAGGGCCTTTGGTCCAATGAAATCGCGTATGTGTGCTGACGCGCTTACGCGCTATGGGCCTTTCCTCGAATTACACACTGACGTGCAATTTTTTCATGTGCCAAATCACTCCATATCAAGCTGGCCACGCGAAAACATACAGAAGACCACGCTCCTGCCCTGAAGGCCGAATTACTGCCCCCCAGAGCCCCGAGCACGCTCCCACCTGCCATCTGCTGCTGCCTGATTGCCTGCTACCCACGTGCCCTGCCATTTGCTGCCTGCACGTCAGCCAGGGGTGCTGTTGCTGTGACCACCCCTGCTGGAACCGAAGACTCCTGACTGGGATTCCATCGCTCCACAGCCCAGCCCTAGGACCCAGTTGCCCACCCACTCCTGCCTCTGGGGTTGCCATGTCCAGCACCACACCATCTGACGGCACTGGCAACCCCCAGCCAGAGAGGCAGAGGGCCACCAGCTTCACTGACACCGAAGTTGGTGTCCTGGTGGAGCAAGTCCTGGGGCAGTATGATGCCCTCTTCGGAAAGTCGCGCGCCGACAAGGAAGGACGGACCAGGATCTGGACGGACATCGTGTCTGCCATCAACGCGGAGGGGGTGGCAGTCTGCGAATTCCATCATGTCAAGAAGCGCTGGGAGGACTTCAGGTCCAGGACCCTCAACAAGGCCCGGCGCCTCTTGAAGGCAGCGGATGCTAAGGGGCGCCAGGGCCACCTGTCGGAAGACAAAATGAGGGTCCTGGAGTCGAGCGGTAAGTGTACATGCATACTGATTGGAAGCTGTGCGTGTGGTGGTGTGCCAGTAGTGTGCAGGTTGCACATGTGGTTTTGTAGGGCCATGTATGGATGTGTATGTACAGGGCCATGAGGCTGACACATGCAAGTCCTTTCATGTGTGAGACACATGGATGGTGTATTTGTGGGTAAGCATGCAGGCCAAATGCAGATGTGTGAGCACACATGTTTGAATGACTGTGTATGTCAGTTGTCAAGGTTGTGGTGTCACACATGGATGTTGGTTCCAGCTGCATGTATCTGCACTGTGTACATGTGCATGTATGTGTATCTGACAAGTGTGCAACTGTCATGCAACATGGATGCATGTGAGACTGATATGTAGAAGACTGATTGCCAGATGTGACATGGATGCCGATCTCATCACTGCGACACTTGGTGGAGGTGTACACATGAATGTAAGTGTGGTGGCGTGTGTGCATGTCTAGTGCACTCCCTGTGTCTCATATGATGTCTGGCTTACCTTTGCCTGCTCATGCTGTTGTATGTGTATGGATGGTGCTGGCTGTTGCGATATGGCTGTGGAATAGCTCATGTCTGTGATTTGAAATGACAAGTGTGTTGGGGATTGTGATGCCATGTCTGAAGTTTGACAATGACACTCGTGTGCATCTGTCTTGTGTGTATGCGTCCATTGTACAGTGCCCTGATGCCTGTGTCCTATCTCTCCCTGTCTGCAGCGTCGACTGATGAAGAGGGCGGAGAGGGTGCTGTGGAGCACAGCGGCAGGGATCGCACTGCCAGCCGGAGACGCAAGGCCCAGCTCCCCTCCCAGGTTGTCATCTAGTCGGGGAATGAGGAGTCCGGTGCCGCGTCCCAGGTCGCAGCTGCCGAGGGGAGGTTCAAGAGGTGGAGGTCGGAGTTGGACTCCTCGGCAGCAGAAGCGGCAGCTGAGACCCCACAGGGCCCGACGGAGGAAGATGGCACGGAGTCATCCAGGTTGGTGGGGGGTTTGGTGGAGGAGGAGGCCGTGCAAGGGACAGAGACGGGGTCTAGAGGTGGGGATTCCACTGGTGCTAGTGGTGCAGTGCAGGGGCAGGGACAGGAGGCAGCATTGGCCGCCGCAGAGGTGCCTGTGTGTAATCCTGTCCCCGATCCTGTGACTGCATCATCTCGCACCAGCAGGGATACTTACGTCCAGACCCATTTTCAGGCAGGGGATGAGTTTACGACAACTGGCCTTCCTCTGCCTGCGGACGTGGCTATCCGGGACCGGGTTGAGCCTGTCCTGGGTGGTGTGGCGTTGCATCAATGGGCCATGCGAGGCGAAAAGCAGTCTTTTCATGGGGAGACTGCGTGTCGTCTCGAATGGCTCGCTGACCACGTCGACCTACTGGGACAGGTCACCAGGGTCGGATTCCTCCGTTTGGTGGGCCTTGTTCCGACCCCCTCAACTGAACCCCCTATGCGCCAGTCGTACTCTGTGCCATCTTTCCACCCATGTGTCACCTGGGTGCCCTGTGGAGCTGCCTCTGACCCTGCAGCCAGGCTGGTGGAGGACACATCCCTGCCACAGTCGGGAGTTGGACGTCCAGCAGGGGTGGCCACCTCAGCAACTGCACCCCAGCCGGAGGAGGATGTGCAGGCAGCAAGAGTCAGGGCACAGGCAGAGGCACAGCAGCAGCAGCAACAAGGTGGGAGCCATGATGGCTCGGGGCCTTTGTCATCGGAGGGGCAGGCATCGGCCAGAGGGCAGGAGGACCCAGGATGGGAAGTGTCTTCCGTGCGGCAGCGGTTGGACCAGGCCATAGATGTGGAGCGGCAGCGGGCAGAAGAGGCACGGCTCACGATGGTCAGGGCGGAGAACTCCATGCGGAGGGCCCTGAGGTGGGCCGAGTGCCTCGAGGCAATTCGCAGGGAGTTGGAGGAGAACATGTCGTCGTCCCTGCGAACCCTCGGCCCATGGAAGAGGACCGCCTCCGGGACATTGAGCAGGAGTTCGATGATGCCCTGGCCCGGGACATCTAAAAGTGAGCCGTCGGACTAGCCCGCTGCCCTTGTAAATAGTTAGATAGTGTTAGGTTTCCTTTGTTTTTTTCTTTATTTTGGTTGCGCTTGGACAATGCACCACGTTTCTGTATATAATTTTCATTAGGTAGTATTTTTGATAGGTTTCATTTCTTCAGTTGGGATCATGGACCCTGGATTGTTCTTCTGTATATAGTTCACTATTGGATTCATCTCTTTTTTTGGATTTCCTCATGGATCAATGGTTTTCACTTTTGTTTTTCTTGGATTTGCTTTGTTGGACTGTGACTTTGGACACCTTTCCTTTGGATTATGATTTCTTGTTTTTCATTATTTTACGGACATGCAGCTTTTCTTTTTTTATTCCCGTTGTTGTTTGTTTGATTTTAATTCCATTCATGTTGCTTTTAATACATTTTTTTCTTCATACTTCAATGTGTGGTATTATCTCATTGGTTTCATGCATGTCATGATATGGGTTTTCACATTCACTTGCAACCATAGTGTGTGTGTGTGACAGACATGTGTTCATTTACATACTTGCCATTGGGGTTGTATCATGTAATTGCCTTTTCTATATGGGTGGATGCAATACTTGGTTGGGTCTTTGGGCTGGGGAGGCTGGCCATAAGGGCCATGATTGAGGATCGTCATGACCTGAGGGCAGGGGGACATGAGTGGGGGCCTGCTGGCAGGTGCCCTGCACTGCTGGGGGGTGGGGGTGCAAGGGGACATGAGTGGGACATGAGTGGGGCCCTGCTGGCAGGTGCCCTGCACTTCTGGGGTGTGGGGTGCAAGGGGACATGAGTGGGACATGAGTGGGGGCCTGCTGGCAGGTGCCCTGCACTGCTGGGGAGTGGGGGTGCAAGGGGACATGTGTGGGACATGAGTGGGGGCCTGCTGGCAAATGCCCTGCACTGCTGGGGGGTGGGGGTGCAAGGGGACATGAGTGGGGGCCTGCTGGCAGGTGCCCTGCACTGCTGGGGGGTGGGGGTGCAAGGGGACATGAGTGGAACATGAGTGGGGGCCTGCTGACAGGTGCCCCTGACTGCTGGGGGGTGGGGGTGCAGGGGGACATGTGTGGGACATGTGTGGGGGCCTGCTGGCAGATGCCCCTGACTGCTGGGGGGGTGGGGGTACTGGGGGCCATGTGTGGGACATGTGTGGGGGCCTGCTGGCAGATGCCCCTGACTGCTGGGGGGGTGGGGGTACTGGGGGCCATGTGTGGGGGCCTGCTGGCAGGTGCCCCTGACTGCTGAGGGGTGGGGGTGCTGGGGGACATGTGTGGGTGCCTGCTGGCAGGTGCCCCTGACTGCTGGGGGGTGAGGGTGCAGGGGGACATGTGTGGGACAAGTGTGGGGGCCTGCTGGCAGGTGCCCCTGACTGCTGGGGGGTGGGGGTGCTGGGGGACATGTGTGGGTGCCTGCTGGCAGGTGCCCCTGACTGCTGGGGGTGAGGGTGCAGGGGGACATGTGTGGGACATGTGTGGGGGCCTGCTGGCAGGTGCCCCTGACTGCTGGGGGGTGGGGGTGCTGGGGGACATGTGTGGGGGCCTGCTGGCAGGTGCCCCTGACTGCTGGGGGGTGGGGGTGCAGGGGGACATGTGTGGGGGCCTGCTGGCAGGTGCCCCTGACTGCTGGGGGGTGGGGTGCAGGGGTACATGTGTGGGGGCCTGCTGGCAGGTGCCCCTGACTGCTGGGCGGTGGGGGTGCTGGGGGACATGTGTGGGGGCCTGCTGGCAGGTGCCCCTGACTGTTGGAGGGTGGGGGTGCTGGGGGACATGTGTGGGGGTCTGCTGGCAGGTGCCCTGCACTGCTGGGGGGTGGGGGTGCTGGGAGACATGAGTTGGTGATCATATTGCAACGTGACATGTGGCTTGGCTGGGGGGCATGCCCATGGTGGATGTGCTGCCTGCGGGACATGACCAGGGGTGCGGGGTAGTCCCCTGTGGTGTGGGCTGCCTGCAGGGGCCATGGAGGGGGTAGAGGGGACACCTGGGAGGACCCACACTGTCAATTCACGTGTAGGACTCCCCACGCACCCCGCGAAATATGCGTTCCCCGCTCTAACAGCAAAATCGCGTGTGAAACTTCATGCGCAGCCCGGTAATACAAGTACCCTACTCCAATCGCGTGTGAAACTTCCCGGGCAACCCTGAAATACACGTACCCAGGCTAATCGCGTGTGAAACTTCCCACGCACCCCTGAAATACACGTACCCAGGCCAATTGCATGTGAAACTTCCCGCACACCCCTGAACTACACGTACCCAGCCCAATCACGTGTGAAACTTCACACGCACCCCTGAAATATACGCACCAAACCCAATCACGTGTGAAACTTCCCGCGCACCCCTGAAATACACGTACCCAGGCCAATCGTGTGTGAAACTTCCCGTGCACCCCTGAAATACACGTACCCAGGCCAATCGTGTGTGAAACTTCCCGCGCACCCCTGAAATACACGTACCAAGCCCAATTGCGTGTGAAACTTCCCGCGCACCCCTGAAATACACATACCCAGGCCCAATCGTGTGTGAAACGTCCCGCGCACCCCCGAAATACACATACCCAGGCCAATTGCGTGTGAAACTTCCCGCGCACCCCTGAAATACATGTACACAGGCCAATCGCGTGTGAAACTTCCCGCGCATCCCTGAAATACACGTACCCAGCCCAATCGCGTGTGAAACTTCCCGCGCAACCCCGTAATACACGTACCCCACTCGCACAGGCCCTTTCGTGTGTGAAACTACATGTGCACCACAGTATTACACGTTCCGCGTTTGTCGTTTGCTGTGTGGCAGCCCTGTAAACTGGTCCAGGGTTAGCGCAGCCCTTTGTGCTGAATTAGGAATTCTGATGGCTTTTCCTTGCGCGAGGGCGTTCTTGGGGGCGTAATTGGCGTTGCTGCAGGGTCGCTGCGCCACTCTGCGCCACGGCTGGTTTTGGAGGCTAAAATCCATGAATACGCTGTGCGTGGAAATCGATTTTAGCACACGCGGCTCGCGCAGACATTCGCACGCGCACACTGTGCGCCAGCCGTGTGCACCACTTTTGTGCGAAATTCTATGAATTAGCACCATAATGACCTAGAGTTCAGTTTTTGACCCTCCTGATTTACCAACTCCCACTAAACATATCAGAGCCTCTGTTCACCTAAACCAAGCTCTAGTAAAGTAGGCTGCAAGTGCATAAGAAAGGCAGATATTCGGGGCAGACAGAGATGACAATAGGGTAGGCTTAAAGTGACACGGACCACTTTACTGTCATACTGGCCGGTGGAAGGTCCTCCTGATATCATAGTCTAAAAGGCAAAATAGAATAAATCGACAAGGAGCCTCTCTTGCACCACAGAAGCAATCAGTGGGCTTCTCTTGCATATGTTAGTTACTCCAAGTGACAGACACAGCTTAAAGCACACAATGAAATATTGCCCATGTTTTGAACATCATTTGCCTCCTGTTTGTGATTCTAAGCAAGTAATCTGCATATCCTGCAATCCTAAACTTGAGGTTAACAGGAGGTAGAGTCACACCAAGTCTTCAGCCGCATTTCTTTATCACCTTTGAGCCCCCAAAATAACCGTTAAGCGTGATCTTAATATCACCTTTCGATGAATTTGAGCAGGTTTCTAGGTGGTGATAATTGGTCTTTCACCCCAAAAGGAACAGGCTATCACTTATGCAACAGATTGAATAATCTTATACCAATGTGAGTGACTTTACCTCTAACCATCCATTTCACAATTTATACATCACGCATGCGACATTCAATGTTCCATTCAACATTTAATTCCGCCAAAAGAATTTTTTATTCTCTCTCAACCCGTTCACTTTCTAATATCTGTAAGATTCAATGATTATTATTCAACTGTGTTACACAAATGCCCCAGCCGATGCGTGTTTTGACCTTTGGTCTTTATCAAGGCTTTAATATGGCTCAAAACTAATTAACAAAGTTCTATCCCATTGTTCATGGTAAAGAAAATCACAAAACCCAAAAACATGTAAACAATATTTTCAAAATTAAAATTATATTATACCATAATACCATCATTAGGTAGAAAAGGAGAATTCGGGAGGGTTTAGAATGACAAATAAATAATTCAAATAATAAAAGAGAGCGAAAATATTGTGAAAATCTGTTGCTCCTACAACAATCAATCACATTCTAATTATTCTCTCTATGTCTCATGCTCTTAAGTGACACAAACAATCCTGTGTCACAAGCAATTCGCCTTCATCGGGGTCTTGTGGCCAAAAGAAAAGTGTGCAATCTTTTGCGGCATTAGGAACATTTAGAGGAGCTGTGCATCGGCACTACACAGTGAATAGATTATTGAGTGCCCTTTCCCTGGGATTGGGGACCCCCCAATCATCAAGGTGTTGCATGTGGAATGCAATCCTGGATTCACTGCTTATACAGTTTCCAGAATAGGTGTTTATTGCATGCATTAGAGGGACCACCCTCATTCCTTACTATGCATGTCTGTGCTGTTGCATGACTACACCATTTATGTAATTATGATCTACTCACTGTATAAACCTCTTTCATGTATTGAGTATGTTGTTCAAAATGCAACCATTGCAGCTATATATCTGTAAAGACCATTTATAATCATATCTTAATGTTATGGTTAGGTTATTACAGTAATTGACTTGCATAGACTTGAAACACTTAATATTGTAACATGTTATATCTTGTATCCAGTGTATAATCAGTGTAATGTTGATTGCTCACCAATTGTAATCCACAGTATGTCCTCTCATGTCAATCTTCCAGTTTCAATATCAAACTTCATAAGTAGTCCTCTAGTGTGCCTAAAATAACACATGAACTCATCAGCCCCTGACTCAGTCGAGCCAAAACCATATATAATCCAATTACTGAAGATGTATGTTTACCATGGTTTTACCTGGTACAAATACCTCTGCCTTTCATTATTTTCTGGACCGGGTGTCCTGTCAGTATTCACCCGCAATTCTGAACGTTGGCCCGCATGCAAAGGCGGGCGCCATTTTGTTTATCATTTTGCTGACATCTTGATATATATTATGTGATACTACATATCCTATATTAGTAATACGACATCCAATTATCATATATATACAGTTCACAATTGAATGTCGAAACATTATTGTTTGACAATTTCTATAAAAAGACATTCATCTCATGTTCCCTGTTCAAACCAACGTTGGTACACCACAATCTGCAAATCATTTGTGGTTCCATTTGCCTGAGGAGCAGCTTCTGATCGCCCGCCATCAGCCACTACATTTCACTTTTGTAATCCAATAAATCTAATATCTAATATTGGTTTTATCTCCAAGTTGATTTGACTCTTGACAATGGCTAGCTAATGGTAATTTATTGTCTTGATTACCCAGGCTTTACATGTGTTCACTAATTCGAATACATAATTTGTGTGGGGTGCTGCCCATGTAAATCTTGTGGCAGATGCAAATAATCTCATACACCACATATTTCGTGCAGCAATTATGAAATCATGTATTCTGATTTCCATTCCCTCATTATAGTCAAATTTGTCACAATCCGGATTTACAAATCTGCACATTCTACAATTGCCACATTAAAACAAAAAAAACCTGCTTCCGCGATCTCAACCAATCGCATCCAATTCTAGCACCTTGATTTGGTCGCAAAAATAATGGGATCACCATGTTTTTAATAGTAGGTGCCCTCATGTAGATAAACCATAGTTTCTCATCTTTATAATCCATCTTTAAGATATGCCAATGTTTGTGTACCATTTTGAATAGATCTTGACTGTCCTTGGAATATTTAGTGAGAATATTGACACTTTCTTTGTTCAAAGTTATATCTTTTTGAATGGGATTCAACATATTCTTTCTTTCAATTAGATAGATTTTGTTCTGTGCTCTCATGACACAATCTCTAGAATATCCTCTTTCCCAAATCTGTTAGAAAGCAAATCACATCCTTGCTTGTAAATATTATCATCACAACAATTTCTACATGCCCTGTGAAATTCTCCAACAAGTATATTGGTTACAGTAGATTTATTGTGGCTACTGGTAGCGTACAGAGTTTAATTTACTTCTGTAGACTCCCTGTAAGTTCAAGTCTCTATGTTGTCCTTGTCTACATAGATATGAAGATCTAAAAAATCTATTGCCTCAGTGTCAGTCAGTACTATGCAAAATGTGCTTTTGGATCCAAAAGAATCCATAAATGTGTCCTTGGTGCCATTCCAGATGACAAGAATGTCATCTATATATAATGTTCATGAAATAATTCTTTGGGCACAGCCTATATTGCACAGTGCGTGTGTTTGTTCAAAATGGCCCATGAAAAAGTTGGGTATCAGTGAGGCATACTTCGCTCCCATCACCACACCTTTCATTTGTAAATAGTAGTTTTTATTAAAAACAAAAATGTTATTTATGAGAGTAAACTTAAGAAATTCTTTGATTATCTCTATGTGCTGTCTGTTGGAAGCAGAAAAATAAGCATATGTATAGTTGCTTGTATTGTCAATTGGTGATCTATCGATGTGTATAATGATTTCACATCTAATATAGCCAATATTAGAGGAGGAGACGCTACTCGTCGGCACGTAATACATTGTGCCTACGTCCACGCATCCAAAGCGTTAAGAACTGAGGATCGGACCCTCTGTGACAAAGCCCTCGCAGGACAAGGCTGCAGTGTTGTGCGATTCAGGTGCGCAGGAGACGCTGCTCGTCTGCATGTAATACATTGCGCCTACGTTCACGCATCCAAAGCTTTAAGAACTGAGGATCAGACCCTCTGTGACACAGCCCTCGCAGGACAAGGCTGCAGTGCTGTGAGACGCAGGTGCGCAGGAGTCTCTGCTCGTCTGCACGTAATACGTTGTGCCTATGTCCACGCATCCAATCCTTCAAGAACCGAGGATCGGACCCTCTGTCACAAAGCCCTCGCAAGACAAGTGCGCAGTGTTGTGCAATGCATGTGCTCAGGAGATGCTTCTCTTCAGTACGTAATACGTTGCGCCTATGCCCACACATCCGAACCTTTGAGAACAAGGATCGGACCCTCTGCGGGCAAAGCCCTGGCAGGACAAGGCTGTGGCGTAAGGCGATGCAGGTGCACAGGAGATGCTGCTGTTCGGCATGTAATATGTTACGCCTACTTCCACACATCCAAACCTTTAAGAATCGAGGATCAGACCCTCTGTGGCAAAGCCCTGGCAGGACAAGGCCACAGTGTTGTGTGATGTAGGTGTTTGGCAGCGAAGGGGTTGCAGCGCAGATTGTGAGCACACAGCGCAGCCATCGACCAGCAGCAACCGACAGGTAAGAAAGGTGTGGGATGGGGGAGCAGCCACTACTGCTCTCTACTAAACTACCCAGCCTTTGCGTGTACGTCCACCTAACTGTCTGACTTAACGTACTCTGTCTTTATGCAACCTGTAGACTCTCCCTACTAGCGTTAAACCGCATACTGTGTTTCTGTCTTTCTCCATTTCCCCTCAATTTGTGGTTACTGCAACACTGTTATTGTGTTCCATTAGGTTCATCCCATGCTCTAGCTCCTCATCCACTGTTGTTTGTTGTACTATACTGCATCCGATTAGGCTTTCTCCCACACTCTAGGTCCCCTTCCACTGTAGTTGTTGTTGTTTTGTGTACTGTGTTCCATTAGGTTTTCTCCCATGCTCTAGGTCCCCATCCACTTGGTTACTGTTGTACTGTGTTCTACTAGGCCTCTACCACTTCCTAGATCCACACCACACTGGGGGCACCATTGTATGGTGTGGGTCACCTGCCAGCTCCCCCTGTTGTATTCCCTTGTGTAACCTCACCTCTGTGCTCCCTGCTCTGCGAGGCACTGGGCGTCTCTCCTTCTTCCTCTCTCTCCCTCAACCCCCTACTTCCTCCTCTCACACCCTATTGTGTTTTCTGTTTCTCCCATCTTCTCTAACTGCTACTCTCTCTCCTATCCTATCCCTCTTACTAAGTCCGGAAGGAAGAAGTTCAAGAAAGGCATCCTGGTCTCCAACCTAGGCCTCCCTATCGCTGACACCAACAGCAGTGCCTCCTCCAGACAGACTCTCACTCTCATATGGTCTCGGCTCCCTCTCCTATCTCTTTCTCTCCCATTAATGGTCGCTACTGGTGGGAGGTCGTCTTTGCCTCCTTCTACTTCTCCAAGACCATCATTAATGCCTATCTGAATGGCACCGTCTTGGTTCAGGGCCCATAGCCCAATCTCCTCCTTTTCGATAGGTGTCTCCTGGGTCCTAACAACTTCCTTCCTTCCTTCTCCTGCTACTCCTACTAGCACCTCCCTGGCTCCTCTGCCACCCTCTTCCTCTGCTGCCTCTCAGGTACCTTCCACCTCCTCTCTGGCTTCTCTGCCATCTCCTGCACCCACCTATGCTCAAACTCGGCCCCCTCTACCACTTCTGCTGAGTGTACCTCATGCCTGTAGCCCACCCGGGAAGTCTTTCAAATGTGGCAGCCGGCCCCACGCTGCTGCTATAAACTCTCACTCTGCTGTCAAACACTCCTCTGACATCTGCCACCTCCTCGAGGAGCTTGACCTGGATGTCCTTGCTCTCACCAAGACATGGTTCACGGCCAGCTCTGTCACAAGTTTTGACACTCTCCTCCCTGACGTTTACAAGATCCTCTCTGAGCCCAGAACCAACCGAACCTGGAGGTGGAGTTGCTCTGATCTTTCCGGAGTGGGTCCCTGTTCGGTCATTCCTATGCAGGCCTACTCCTCCTTTGAACACCTGGTCTGCAGGTTCTTTGTCTCTCCTGGCCTCGCTCTAACTGTGGCCACCATCTGCAGGCTACCTGGTCAGGTTGTCCTCTTCCTCTCTGAGTGGGCTGACCTCTCCTCTTTTCTCCTTGCCTCTACTTCTCAACTTCTCCTCCTCAGAGACCTCAATATCCACCTGGATGCTTCTAATCCCTCCTTTGGGCTCTTCTGCAACCTCTGCAACACTCTTTCTCTCTCAATTCTACACTCTGGTCTGGCACACTCTGCCGGGAACACCTTGGATGTTCTCATCTCCTCAGGCATCCCCCTCTTTAACCCTCTCACCACTCCCCTCTCTTGGACTGACCACGTTCTGCTTTCCTCTCAGCTGAAACTCTCTGTCCCTCAGGCAAAGCCCAAACCAGCACTGCCACCTACCGTCTTGGTTATTCGTGCCATGAAGTGTTTGTCAGTGGATGCCTTTGACGCTACTTTCTCTGCTCCCCCTACCCCTGACTCACATGCTGACACACTCCTCTCTAACCTGCATCTTTCTATCTCCATCACTCTGGACATCTTTAAAATATGCAAGGAGTTGGCCAATCCTGCTACAGTCTCCACCTCTCCTGTTCACTCCCAGCCCCTCTGTATGGCTCTGGCTTCTCACTTCACCAGTAAAACTCAGGACATCCTGTCCTCCCTCTCCTCTTCCTGTCCGTCTTCCTCTCTGGCCCCCTTCTGGCCACCTTTCCTTCTCCTCCTCCTTTTTCTTCTTTCTCCCTGAGAATACCTGAGGTTGTTTCTATGAAAGTCCAATCTATGAAAGTGTCATCCAAACAAGTGCTCCCCTGCTCCTACAGAACCATCAAGTACCATATTGACACCCTCGCACCAGCCTTAGCCGATTTCTGCAATCACTCTTTCGCAAATGGATCTTTCCCCTTTCTCCTCAAGCACTCCCTTGTGCACCCCCACCTTAAAAACCCTTCTGCTGATTCTACCTGTCTGGCAAACTAATGCCCGAACTCTATTACTCCTTTCCTCTGCAAACTGGCCATCTCCCAGCTTATTCTCCACACTGAATCTGTTAGTCATCTCCATGACCATCATTCTGCTTAGAGCAGCCAGAGGCACGGAAACTCTTGAATGCCCGTGAAGTTCTGCTCTCTAATCTTGACTCCAGCCTCCATGTACCTCTTGGTCCTCCCGATATGGCCGGGGTATGCGGCAGCTTTACCATTCATTGCGCTTACCTCAGTGGTGAAAGCGGGTTCATTCCGTGGCTCCTTGGCTGCGTGGCTTCCCCGGCTCCAGTGTCACTGCAACGGCGCTCCCTGGCCCTATGCGGGCACAGGGGAAGGTGTGGTCCCGGTGGCTCAGTGCGGCAGGGCGACACCATGTTCCGTCTGGCAATGGCAATGTCAGCCACGCTCTGGGGGTTCCCATGCAGGTGCTCGACTGCACGCGCAGGGTTACCTGACAACTGGGGGCTAACGGCTTCGTTCTCGCACATGAGTACAAAAGCAGGACGCTTTAGTCACTCGTGTGTCTCAACTTCCTTGTTGCCTCACTTCACTCCATTCTCTCCTTTTCCCCTTGCACCCACTAAGGGTGTTTCCCTGAAGCTCCCGGTCTCTGCCTTGTTATTTGTTTTCTTGTTCCTCTCCTCCTTGCCTGAGCCCCTCTTGCTTCTTGTTGCCTAACCTGCCGATACTTTACCTCATCTTCTTATTCTTGTGCCTTCCGGAGTGCTACCCCACCTCAGTGCCTGCCACTGTCTCTGAAACCACATAAAATCTAGGGGTACCCCTATCATAGTGTAAAGAGAACCATCCTACCCCTTACCTCCAAGGGATTGCTTGCTTGGTTGGTGATTGTAGGGTGGTACTCTAGCCTCACATTGACACAAACCCGCTTCTGAGTTCGTCGTGGCGTTCCTTGCTCCCCAGAAACCCAAATCAGTTACACGCCATCGCTCAGTCTTGCTTGATACCTTCCTTCTGTCCTCATACTCCTTGACCTTTCCTCTGCCTTTGGCACGGTCAATCACGCCATCCTGAACAGTTGACTCAGTGAGAACCTGGGTATAACGGATAAGACTTTGGAGTGGTTGACTTAATTCCTCTCAGACCGGCCTACCCAGGGCCAGTTTGGGTCCCTTCTCTCCACCACCCGTATCTCCACATGTGGTGTTCCCCAGGGCTTCAACCTCTCACCTTGGCTCTTTAATGTCTACTCGGCCTCTTTGGCACATCTGTTCTCCTCTTTCTCCTCTAACTCTCAGTGTTATGCAGATGACACCCAGCTCTCCTTCAGGCTCCCCTCAGCCTCCTCTTCTCTTTCGATCATTCCTGATTGTCTATCCACGATTCAGGATTGGTGCGCCTCCAACGATCTCTGCCTTCGGTTGGGGTAAGGCAGTTCCTATAAAGGTTGAACAGGAAGGGGTCTGTATACACCCTTGCTGTACTCCCCTCCCACCACAATATCCACTCTATGCCGCCTCCCCCTAAAAATAATATCTCATACACACCCAGGGCAATAGACCTGAATCATTGATGATGTGTGCGCAAAACGTGGAAGTGTGCTCCACAGGAGGGAAGAGAAAAAAATATTCAAATGAACTGTTGAATATAGATAAATGCATTACAATGCCGAAGCTGCAGAACCAAAATAATGAGCTTTTTAAATTAAGTGACAAACATTCTGCTGTCCCTTCTGATAACTAGAGTCACATTGTGGTATCCAATCTATCACCCCTTTTTTGGGCAAACTCATGGAGAAGCTGGTCATCCCCCAACTGACCCTCCACACCAAAATGGTCAGCTATTCCATGACCACCAGTCCAGTTTCAGGACAGCCAGAGGCAAGGAAACTGCTCTCCTGAACACCAGTGAAAACCTACTCTCTAACCTGGACTCAAACCCTTCCTCTGTACTCATCCTCCTCGATCTCACTTCTGCTTTTGACACAGTCAAACACTCCAGCCTCATAAATCGTCTCCATGATACAATAGGAATCATGGACAGGGCAATGGTGTGGCTGACCTCCTTCCTTTCAAACAGACCTTCCCAAGTGGAAATGGGTCCTTTTCTCTCCTCCACCTCACTCTCTATCCTATCGCCATGGCTCCTCAACATCTACCTGGCCCCTTTGGCCCACCTAATCTCCACTTTCTCCTCCCATTTTCCAGTGTTACGCAGACAACACACAGCTCTCCCTCATACCTGACTGTCTGACTGCTTTTCAGGCATGGTGCTTTGCCAAGGATCCCTGCCTTAATTCCAGTAAAACAGAGATCCTTCTCATTGGGACGCCTGCCCCTTGTCCCCCCGCCCCACTCTCTGGCCATACGCCCTGGGTCTTCCCCCCTCACCCAATTATGAGGCAAAAAACCTTTTGATCATCTTTGAATCCTCTCGCTCTTTCTCTCCACCCATCCTGGACCTTGCCAAGAAGTCCAATCTTGAGCTGCACCTACTCAGGGGCATTCTTCCTTTCCTCACCTTCCCCGAGAAGCTCAATGGCTCCAGAGCCCTGGTTCTCTCTAGGCTAGACTACTGCAACAGTCTCTTCCTCAACCTGCCTCTTACCTCCCTTCGCCCTTCAACTAATCCAGAATAGGACTTTGAGACTTATCATTGGACTCAAGCAGAGGGACTGCATATCGCCAGCCCTAAAATCTCTCCACTGGTTCCACTGACCACAAGGATCAAATTCAAGACCCTTTGCATCATCCACAAGGCTGCCTGGGGCCTCTTTACATCCAGCTTCCCCTCCATAAATACCTCCCAGCCACAGTCCTTCCGTCTACTGGCTCAAACTTTCTGCAGATGAAATGTTTCTAGAAGCAGAGAGCGGGAGGTAGATCCCTTTCCTCCGCTGGCTCCTCCCTCTGGAACGTCCTACCCCTACCACCTCAGACTTGAGCCGGATCATTCTGGAAACATCTGAAGATTTTCCTTTTATCCTCTTCCTTCCCTCTTCCCCTCCTGTGCTATCTCTCCATCTGCCACTGTGACTGGGGCCTGGTCCCTTCAGAGTCATACAGGGGCCAGACCACCAACTACCAGTCCACCCAGCATCCTTTCCCAGCACTTTCCCCTTTCCCGGACTAGCCCTCCCTGTTCACCGCACTCATCCTCCCTACCCACCTCTTCCCCTTGGACTTGGCCTGCCTAGCACTTGCCCGCCCCCACTCTTAGGAATACTCCACTCCTGCACTTCTCCCTCCACCTCCTCCCGCTTGCACTTACCACATTGGCATGCACTTGCATGGTAGGATTGTGACAGGGGAAATATAACCGTTATTGTTCTTTTTTTAATCCTATTCCACCCCCCACATCTTGTCTTGTGGCATCAGGAAACACCCGTCTATAGTTACCATACAAATGTCCAATAAATAAAATAAATACATTGAGGCAGATGGATAAAAACTCTCCGAAAAGGATACACAAACCCTAGCTAACGTTGATTACTCCTTTAGCGATGATATTAGGAAACAATGCAAGCACCTACGGCCTATTAAACAAACCATGAATAAATGTCTGTAAGGGGAGTTTAGAAATGGAGTCTGGAAGAAGGTTTACAAAACCACAAGGCGCCCACGAACATCTTATATTGCAAACACAACATTCATTACTACAACAAGGCTTAAACTATGTAGAATTATGCAAAGCAAAAAATAGCAAAGCAATCCAAAGAAATCTAAAAAATACTCAGCTTTGCAGGATATGAGACGTCATATGTCAAACATGGTTAAATATTGGGGGAAGAAGAACAAGTTACTTACCCGTTGTAATGGTCTTTCAATCAGATGTTCCTTCTCACGTATTCCTCATTGTATTATATCTTAGTTTCCAGTTTCAGCTGCTTTGGAAAAAAATGTCTTCTTCGCAGAGGGCGCTGTGCCTCGACCCGGTTGACCCGATGTCCCTCGAGGGCTTCCATTGCGATATCTACCATCATGCAGTGCCCGTTGGCTTCAGTTCTGTTTTTACGCCACCCACATGCAGAATTACCAACATTAATAAGTGCCTTTAATTTATCAGACTTTAAAAGATGGTAAAGTTTAATGCCTGGAAATTCTACAGCGGGGTATGTCGGGAGGCTCGATTAGGGATACGTCGGAGGAACATCCAATCGAAAGAACGTTACCGGGGTTAAGTAACTTGTTTTTCGAATGGATTGTGTCCTCCCACGTATACCTCATCTTATGATAGACTCCCAAAGCAGTATTCAATTTTTGGAGGAGGGTGTATGAATTTTGAATGGTATTGCTATTCAAGAATGGAGCATATATCTGCTTTCCCAAATCTTCCCTAACTGTTAGAAGTAGCTAGACAATAATGTCTTGTAGAAGTATGGATAGTAGGCCAAGTAGCTGGCTCACAGACATCCTTTATCAGAACCCCCCTCTGAAGGGCAGAGGAAGTTTATTTATTTTTACATTTATAGAGCGCGCCTAAGCCTTGGGCATCTGGGTGCTTATGCTTAAGAAGACGGTTGCGTTTCATACTTAGTCATTTACATTACATTCTTGGATAGGGTCCAGATGGTTACATTGTAAAATTAATCAGTTGTGGTGCATATTTGGGCAGGATACAGGAAATACATAAATAAGTCACAACATTTTGAGTGTACAATTCTTTGCACACTTAAGTTGAGCATCTTGTTACCGGGGGTTCTTATGCTCGGTAATAGGTTGGGGTTCAGTTCTCAATGTCTTGGCTGAATAGCCACGTGTTGAGCCTTTTACGGAAGGACCAAAGTGATGCGTCTATTCTTAACTCCAAGGGCATAGCATTCCAATACATAGCTGCAACCACTGGAAAGCTGGAGCCTCCTTCTATTTGTCGTTTGAATCTCTGGGTGGACAGGTGGTTGACATATGTCGAGCGTGTTGGTCTGGAAGATTGTGTTTTGGAGATTTGTTTTGTCAGGTAGAACGGGGCAGTGTTGGACAGACATTTATGTGTTAGGCATAGTGTTTTGAATTTAATGCGATCTCTCACTGGTAGCCAGTGGATGTTCCTTCTGATTGTGGTGATGTGGTCATTTTTGGGGATATTGAGAGCAGCTCTGATTGCGTTGTTTTTCTGTCTGGAGATTTTTATTTTTTTCGCGGTGGATCCTGCAAAGATAGCATTGCAGTAATCGATCCTGGAGATGATAAGTCCTCTAGCAAGCGCGATGCAGTTGTCCGTAGTTAGGAAGGGTCTGCATGCGGTGATGAGTTTGGCAGTGTAGGCTGAGGCTGAGGTGATGGCATTGACTTGTCTAGTTAGGGAGAGTGACGAATCCAAATGCACCCCTAGTATTTTCACTTCTTTGGCTACCGTGATACTGTTGCCGTCAATGTCAAAGGATTTGTAGGCTGGTGATACGTTTTTTAGCCTTGGTGAGGTACCCACAATGAGGATCTGAATTTTATCGTCGTTAAGACAGAGTTCGTGTTGTGCCATCCAGGCTTGGATAGTGTGGTACATGGTATTTAGGGACTTGGAATCTGTGTTATGGTTTCCAGAGATAGGCAGCAGTATTTGGGTGTCATCAGCGTAGTTAGTATATGTGACACCCAGTTTTGTCAAGGAGGTCGAAGAGAGGTTTTGTGAATACATTGTACAATGTTAGGGAGACACAGGACCCTTGTGGGACTCCGCACAAGATGGGGGTTGGAGGTGCTGGGGCAGACAAAGAAAAGTCTCTCATGGTACAGCTGGAAAGGAAGGATTCTATCCGGTTTATAGCATTATTTGAGAAGTGGGCTGCCTGGGCTAAGTATTGGCCCAAGATGTTGTGGTTAACTAAGTCGAACGCTGCCCACATATCGAGGGGGAGGAGGATGGCTAGATCCCCCCCTGTCTTTGATTTGATCTATTTGGATTTTAAGGTCCAGAAGGGCTGTTTCTCTTCCGTGGCCTGGGCGGAACCTTGATTGGCTAAGGCCAAGAGGGTTATGTGTTTCAAGGTAGTTTTGAATCTGTACATAGGCTAGTCTGTCTATTATTTTTAGTAGAAAGGGAACAGCGGTAATGGGTCGATATTTGGTAGGCACACTAGGGTTCTAGTGTGGGTTTCGTCAGCAGTGGGAGTACCCAAGCTTCCTTCATGCTTTCAGGTACTTTATTGGCGGCAAAGAAGTTATTGATCAGGGTTGTGATGAATGGGGCCAGTTTGTCTGTGTACTCTTTCATAAGTGAGGACGGGCATATATCACCTTGACACCTGGAAGGTTTTAAGCCCTTTATGATTTTGATGGTTTCCACTTGTGATGTCCCCGCAGTGGTCAACGCATGCGTGAGCCTCGTTCCCGGCCGCGCATGCGCAGAGGAATAAACGGCGCCCGTGCGGCAGTTCCCGCCGGGACGCGGACCAGGCAACAACGCGTCCTGCGTCGTCCTTGCATGTGTTTCAGGTGTGCGTGTTTGCATGCAGGAGTGAGTGCGGGTCCCTCACCCGACCCTCCGGGGTGAGGACACACCACCGCTGTGGTTTTGGGTGTGACTTCAGACCTAGGGTGTGAAGTTAGCGTCTTAGATTCTTCAAATATAGGCTGAACAGTCGGGGCAAGCTTGAGATGTATGTTTTGATTTTGAGTTGGAGTGAGGCGATCTTCTCCGTAAGGGCCTTTTGAATGTTTCCGCACCATGCGTGGTCCTGAGGGCAGTGGTCTGGGGCCAGGGAAGGTGATTCCAGTTCCTGCGGATGGAAAAGAGCTCTTTGGTGCCTGAAGTAGCATTCTCAATTCTCATATTGTATGCGTCACTCTTAGCTTGGAAAGTGGCTTCTTTGTATTCAGGGGCTAGAGTGGTGAAGTACTGTTTGTTGTTGCAGATCTTTAAGGCCCGAGGTGAACCAGGGGTTGATGTGGGCTTCCGGTTTAGCATTGCAGATGCCCTTGGATGCCACTTCATTAATAGTTGCCTCCAGAGTTTGGCTGAAGAGAGCTACTAAAGATGTGGGGTTAGCAGCATGATCTGCTTGGGAAGTGAGAGGCAGTAGCAGTGTACGCATGTTGTCAGGAGTGATGTTGTGAGAGTTTTGTGTGGGAGCCGCTGGGGTGAGGATGGAGGGAGTGCTGAGTTGTGAGTGTGTGCTGATGGAGAAAAGTATAATATTGTGGTCAGACTAGGGACATGGGTCATTGTTTGAAATATTGGTGATGCAGATAAGGTTGGTAAGCCAGTTCAGGGTACAGCCTTTAGCATGAGTTGGGTTTGAGAGGCGCAAGGTGAAGCCTTGTTCTTTGATGGTGGTGGCTACAGCAAGAGCTTGGGTTTCAGTGCTGTCATTAATCCCAGGTTAAAGTCTCCTGATAACTTTGGAGATTGGCTTTGTCTCTGTTGCCTATGTCTTCTTCAAATGAGGATGTGGGGCCTGGTGGCCTATGGATGAGATGTAAGGAGAGAGACGATGTGGCCGAGAGGGCTAATTTGGTGGACAACAGTTCTCCTGCCGGGAAGGCTTGGATGGTAGTTTCTCTTAGACCAAGGTTTGTTTTGGTGATGAAAGCAACTCCACCTCGTTTGGATATCATTCGCTCTTTTCAGATGATGGAATAAACATCAGGAATGGCTAGCGCTAGGGCTGGGCTGGCCGCGGGGTGTAGCCAGGTTTCGGTGATGGCGATAATTTCTAAGTCCTTCGTGGTAATGAGGTCGACAATGTCGAGGGCATGTGCAGGGAGGGATCTGGCGTTTATGTGGGCTCCCTAGCCCTACTAGTCAACGTGGTCGCTTTGTTGAAATTGGGTTTTCTCAAGGCGTCTGCAGTTTATTTTTAATGGGAGAGTTCAATCGAGTGGTTTCACAAGGGACAGTAAGGCCAGTCTTAGTGGTTTTAGAAGAGAGGTGTTTTTTAAGTGGGGGGCTGGATCCTCTGGGCTGATGTTGATTACCGGCGGAAAGTGGGGCTTCCGTCCTGTTGCTAAGTCTTTCGTTTCTCAGCGTGGTGGCCTGGAAGGTGGTTGTTGCTATTTCAGGGTGACATGCACAGTGGCGGTGTATGGCTTGTTCCAGTCTATAGTCTGCAGGGCAAGATTTAATTGCCGTTACCGTGTCTTTGAGTTCCCAACTCAGTCGTGTGGGTTCGGCAGAGGGCATGGGTTGGGTGAACAGTGAGGCTGGTGAAACTAGTACTTTCTGTGAGGTGCCGGGTGTGGCAACTTCCGGTTGTTAGTAGGTCAGGTAGTCGTAAGGGTAAGGTATTTGGTAGGTGATTGAAAGGGTGCGTCTGAGGAAGGAAGAATGATGGTGGGATGGTAAGAGAGTTAGTGAGTACTTTGGCCATGCACAATATGCGATGGAAATCCCTCAGGGAGGGGAGGTGATGGGGGTTTCTTTGATTGCTGGTGTTACTGCAGTTGGGATAGGTTGATTTTGGATCTGGATACCTGTGGTAGTTGTACCTCTGTTAATAGTGGTTGGATGCACTTTGGGTGCTTGTCGGGGAGGTACCATGATGCCTTAGTGGGGAGGCAGGTCTGCGTGGGAGGGGAGCTGCTCACGTGACTGTAGTTTGTACAGCCAGTTACCATGGCCCAAGTAGGCGAGGCAGTGGATAGCTGTGGCCTTAGGTTCTAAAGGTCCGGGTGGCTGGGCGACAGAGATACTCAAGATGATGAAATATTGTGTTGTACTGGTAGCTGCTGTGTGCTCTAATGGGGCTAGCAGACATGCAGTAAACTGTGATACAGTTGCCATGCCCCATGAGCCGTTAAGCCTACTGGGGGATTTTTTCCAGCTAGCCTGTAACACTCTGAAATAGCCAGAATTATCTATATAAATAACCTTGTGTCCCGGATATCCAATGAAGAGTTGGTCAGAATTTAGCTATTCTTGAAATATAAAAGCTTAGAGCTCTCCTTGGGTCGAGTCTATGAAATCTTTCCTCTTCCTTGCCAGGATGAGGTGGAGGTGAGAAGGTTGGAAGCACAATTCTCTATGCTAAATGGTAATCCACACAATTTTAGGTAGGAATGAGGGTTTGACTTTAAGGACAACCTTATCCTTGTAAAAGGTAGAAAACTGAGGAATACAGGATAAGGCCTGCAACTCAATCACCCTGCAGGCTGATGTAAATGCAACCAACAAAATAGTTTTGAAAGTTAGCAACCTTAATGGACAGGAATGGAGTTTCTCAAAAAAGAGCACACATCAAAAACTTTAAAACCAAATGAAGGTCCCTAGTTGGGATTTAGAAAGGTTTTAGTAACAGTATTTTGAAGTATGATGTCTCCTCCAAGGTGTGCCTGAATAGGGAAAGCGCTGCCAGATAACCCTTAATTGTTTCAATCTGGAGCTCCAGTTTTGCTAAATGTATCGAAAAAGACAACACCTTAGGTGTATTGCATTGAAAAGGGTCCAAATCCTTTTCCCTACACCAGCTGTTGAATTTATTCCAACAGCAGCGGTATAAGGATTTTGTTGCTGGCCTTCTGGCTGAAAGCAAAATCTCCATTCTGTCATCTGGGAGGTCCCAATCTTTGAATCTCAGCCTCTCAGAAAACATGCATGAAGGCTGAGTATCTTGACCTCTGGATGGAGAACCAGAACCTCCTCTCGCGAGTGAAGGTCCTCTCTTTGTGGAAAACGCATTGGAGGGCAGATGGTCATGTCCAGAATGTCCGGGTACCACGTCCTCCTGGTCCAATCTGGAGCAATTAGGATCATGGATTTCCCAAACTTTATCAACCTGCTGATCACGTGAGGAATGGCAGGGACTGGAGGAAACGCATAAAGAAGTGGAAACTCCCAGTCCACCACAAATGTGTCTCCTACAGCTCCTCTTGGGCGGAATGCCCTGGAGAAAAACAGTTTGCACCTCCGGTTAACACTGGTCGCGAACAGATCCGCTTGAGGGATTTCCCAAAGGGTGAAGTTCTCTTGTAGGACTTCCTGAGCTAGTTCCCACTTGTGATTGACTGTGCTCAGCCTGCTTAGAGCGTCCGCCGTCATGTGCTCTCCTCACCGGCTAGGTCAACTGCTGATGGGGATATTTCTTCTTGAATTGCCCAGAACCAGAGCTGTATTGCCTCTTTGCACAGTGGCAGTTCTCTTGTCTACATGGCCACTATGTTGTCCGTCATTATCAGGACATTCCTTCCCCACACAGAGGGCTGAAAGGCCTTGAGCGCTAGTCTGATTGCCCTCAGCTTCGAAAGGTTGATGTGTAGTTTGGACTCTGATGGACACCAACGATCACTCACGGTCAGATTGTTGCGTGGGCTCCCCACCCTGTGTGTGAGGCATCCGTAACTACTGTTCTCTCCGGCCATGGTTGCCAAAAGGTTCTGGACTCCCTGGAATTTGATGACCATCTGCAGAATGTGTTGAGCCCTCACCTCAGATGGTGAGGATGTTCCTGAGGATGCATCCCAGACCGCTCTGATGAATTGGAGCTTTTGAGATGGTATCATGTGGGTCTTCTTGTAATTGAGGGAGAAGCCCAGTTTGTGGAGAGAGTGGCAGGTTATGCTGAGATGTTCCAGGGTTTGTTCGGGTGAAAGTGCCCTGATCAACCAGTCATCCAGGTAGGGGTAGACATGAATCCTGCCTCTCTTGAGACTCACTGCCACCACTGCCATTACCTTGGTGACCCTTGGGCAGAAGTCAGCCCGAATGGCAGAACTTGAAACTGATAATGAGAACCGCCAATGGTGAACCTCAGGTACTTTCTGTGCTTGTAATGGATCGGCACATGAAAGTAAGCATCCTGGATGTCCAATGACACCATCCAATCCCGGAGCTGGAGGGCCTGAAGTGTGGCCATCCTGAACGTGTCCTTCCTGATGAACTTCTTCAAGTATCTCAAGTCCAAGATGGGTCTCAGTCCTCCGTCCTTCTTGGGGATCAGGAAACAGGGAGAGTACCATCCTTTGTTCTTCTCCATTATAGGTACTGGCTCTCTAACACCTTTCTCTAGCAGGTTCAAAACTTCCTGAAACAGGTATGGATCTAGAACATTTAGCAAATGTTTTTCCCAGTGTATAATCCTGAGGTTTCTGTATATGTTTCCAGTGCCCATGCATCCGAAGTAATACCTCACCAATCGTTCAGATGCTGTGACAGTCTGCTTCCCACCGGGGTGTCATGAGTCAAGACCTCAGAGAGCTTTTGAGGCAGCTAAAGCAGCTGCTGATGGTAAACAACACCTAACTATGATAATGCCTCTTTTGACTGACCAAGACCATTGCTTTGTACTTAATGTATCTTGTACCTGGATTCTGTTCCTATTGCAATTACTGTTCTATGTATTGCTACCTTTGCACTGTAACTAAGTTTTATGATTTCTTGTTTCTGTTGCACCCATCTACCTAAGGGCTTGGTGCGCATTACCAAACAAATAAATAAACAAACAAACAAAGACGCTGAGACTTGGGCAGGCTTTGCACCTCTCACTAGCACACCACGCAGGCGTCTTCTTTGTCCTCTTTGACCAGCCTGTCCTCTCGCTCTTCCAACTGAGGAATAGGAACGATCGGACCTACCCCTCCAAGGGTGAAATGGCTGTGGCTGCCTGATGGAGGCACTTAGGGACTTGGCAGCTGCTTTTGAGGTCTGCAGCTTTTCAAGGCTTTTGGCAGCCTTATTACCAAATAAATGCGAGCCATCAAATGGCAGTCTAGATTGTACATCAGGTGCAAATTCTGACTTCCTCAACCATGCAAATCTGTGTATTACAGTACCTTCCGTCAGGGATCTGCTGATGCTGTTAGCAGAATCCAGACCTGACTGAAGAGACTCACACATAGCCTCTTTGCCATCTCTAATCAAGTTCACAAAGCCGTCTCTTTCCCCCCCTTCAGTGATGTGACTAGCCGCCATAGCTACACAGTCCCACAGGGTGAATGTACATTTTGCCATGCACATTAAGAGTTAGCACTTTAAAGCCGTGCTTCCAGCAGAAAAGGACATTTTGAACAGAATTCAATACGTTTATCATCCCTGTCTGGTGGGATAGTAGGGTACGCAGCTTGCTTAGAGGTGGACGTAGCTGCCTGTACCACTAAACCTTCCAGTGTCGGATGTTTTGACAAGTAGCTTGGGTAGCTATGTTTCCTGGTGAGGTTTCTATTAACTGCAGGAGTAGATTCCTGGAACCTCCCAGTTTGCCATTGTCTGGCTTCCCAAAGACTAATTTGGAGAAGTGTCAACACCATTAGTAGTTTGTAGGGAATCATGTAGCTCCCTGAGTGAGAACACTAGGAGTATCCCTATGTATATTAGGAATATCCAATTGAAGGTCAAAGGATGGGGTGTCATCTGATGTCTCATAACCCTCATATATTGAGATTAAAGACTTGAAAAAGTCCTTTTTAGTTAAGGTTTAAATGTTTTTTCCTTTGGTTTCAGTGGTAAAGGCGTTGATGACTCCATTGTCAGCGTCGATATCTTGTTCTTAGACTCTATCGACGATTTCAGCGTCAATGGCGTCAACAGTGTCAACGTCCGTGGCGTCAATGGTATTGACAACTTATTCTTCGAGGGACTCGACCCGGCAGAGTCTTGGACGATTTCTCATCCTGTTGAGTACTCAAAGAATCTCGAGAAGTTAAGGCCTTGGCCTTATACTTGTCATCGACTGGAGCATGGCCTTCTTTGTGTTTAGAGGACGATGGGGCTTCCTTCTGGAGGATTTTAACCATCTGTTTCTTGAAATATTCCTACTCATCTTTTGTAGAGGATTTAGTGGGGCAGACTTCTTTCCTGAGAAGTATCTGAGGAAGAAGAAGAAGAAGAGGGTGATCTACGATGCTTTCTCTTCTACCTTTTTAAGAGGAGTGTCTGCTCCTGGAGTGAGATTGTTTCTTGATCATTTTTTTGATGAGGTTATGAATCTCTCGACTCATGGGATGATTTCAATGGAGTTGTTAGGGTAATTTCTGGAGGTCGGCAGGGCCGCACCCAGAGTCGGCAGACCTCCAGCTATCGGAAGGCCCTAACTTCTTCTGTGTCCCAAAGTAAGTAGGAGTCCCACACAAGAGCAAAGGTTTACTGGAGTTTATTACACGAAACATACAGGGACAAGTTCATGAAGCGTAGGTTCCAAAAAACTTCTCATTGTAATTGGGCTTGCCGACCCCTTTTGTAGCTGAGTGACGTAACAATGTGTGTCATTTGCTAAAGCTCGTCCCCAAACCTACCGCCACTCCGGATTGGTTCCCTGAGTGGTAGGGTCAGTATAGAACGGTATAGTGAAAGGGTTTATTGGTAGAGAAGAGGTCAGGTGGTACGCTTGGGTTGTCCCTAAAAATCGCTGCTTGAAAATGGTTACATGAAGAGAGTTAGTGATTGGTTGTGTTTTGGTGCCGTCAGTGGTTAGCCCCCCGTACCCTGATTGGTCCATCCGTGAGCCCCCAAGCCTGGGATCATCGTTCACAGCTCGTGAAGTGCCTGGTATTGGCAACAATGTGTGACTATGTGTCAGTGAAGGACAATGGACAGGTCCTGTTACTTGCCTTTAGAGCGCTCCTTTCCCATTGCTGCCGGGGTCTGAGTTGTTACGCTTTTGTTGCAAGCTGGGTCCCAGACGTGGGACCCCAGTGCTCCTTCAGCACCTTGAGGCTTGGCATCAAATCAGGTCGGCTTGGTTTCGTGTTGAGAGATTGCGTTAGAGGCAGAATTACGAGGATTTGATTTGTATTTCGGCTTCTGGTAGCGGCAGCAGTGGCAGGTGGAAACTTGGCTGGGGGGAGCTCGGAATGTGGATTGCAACGTTGTGACCTTGGCTGCGGTGGCTCCAGTTTAGGGACTGTTTTGTGTGCTCAGCACTTCGTGGCTCTGTGCGAGCTGATCCGGGACTGCCGACTCTGGTTTTGAGGCCTACTTTGGCTTTGTTATATGTGGCGGTATAAGATCCATAAGGCAAGGGGTGTGAGGGTTTGATGCAGTTCTTTGTGCATTGGTCCATTTATAGGTTCTTGTCTTCGGGGTTAGTAGCATGAAGCGTCTGCAAGCATGTACACAAACTCTTCTGGCGTGTTGCGTTTCTGCAATGCGGTTGCTGACCTATATGAAAAATAATAGCGATGCATGTCTGTGAATGTGTCTGGTCCTCTACGTTGTAGCATTGAGCGTGTTCTTCGTGTGGTTTTGGTGTGTGTCTGATCCAGGTGCACAGCTGCACATGTGTTTCGGTCCGTTGTGGCTATGTCGTCATGTCATCTCTAATGATGGCAGGCGTAGGTTTGTGATGTTTAGTCGAGCTGGTCCATGTGATCATTTCAGCTCCATTGTGGTTCCCGTCTCGCGTTCTGGGTGGGAATCAGCCAGGATTTGCAGGTGGAGCAGGGTCACGGTGGATGTTGACATCCGGGGAGGTGGACAGATGTGCAAACTCTTCCCACGAGGGTGCTTGGGTCGTGACGTCATCGGCCATAGTTTGTATGTTGGTCGGGGGAAGGGACAGTCTCATTTTCCCTTTAAGGTCCCCCCTCTGGTCGACTTGCCGACCACAAAATTATCCACCCTTTTATCTCCTCCCACTCGCCACACCTTTATAATACCTGCCAGGTGTCCATACCGGTCCACATGATCTTCAAATGACCAGTACATATGCACACATCCACCACCGGGCTTACAATAAACCCATTTCCCAACATAGCTCTTCAGATTTCATGGATTTTCAACCTTTATTGTTGGTGGGTACAAGTCTGCTTCCACTATCTGTTGGCGTAGCTGTTCGCATTCCTTGATGATAACGTCTGTGTGTATTTCATCTTCCGCTGGCATTAGTATGTGCATGCCGATCATTTCTTCTGCTGTACGTTTTGACCTTTTCATCCATAACTTTATTCCCATTTCCATTCCCAGTATTATGCATCCTGCTAATACCTTGAGACCATCCACCAGCCATGACGACATCCATGACCAGATTTATAAAAACCAGCTAGAATCCTTTTTTGTCCCCTTTGCTTCTTTTTCCAACTTCTCAAGCATCTTGGCCAATTGCGATACTGCTTCTCATAGAGTGCCATTATCTTCGTCATTCGCAGGATGAACGTGCAGCAGGAACCTCCAATTTTTGCGCAAACACCTCCTTCCATTGCAGTTAGGAGGTCCAGCACGTATCTGTTCTGCAAGGCCACCATTCTTATTGCTCTTAGTTCTTCTTTTATTGCGTTAAATCCATTCACTGTGGAGTTGATCATCATCATCAGCTCCCACCTGGTTATCTGCAGCCATTTTGCATTCGCATATGATGTACTCCTGGATGTATTACGGAGGAAAAGAACATGGCTGCTCTACTGAACAACCTGTGAGCTAGCGGGATGTCGCTGGGTGCTGTTTCTGATTTACTGATTTACTCCTTGTCTTTTTATTCTCGTCAATGTCTTTTCTGGGGTGGGGGTGGTGACACTGTGGTATGTGCTGCCAATTTGTTTCAGAGACCTTCTTCTTCTTCTGTTTCCTTCGTCCATCTTGGGGAAGTTTTCCATTTTGATATGTTTCTGCGGTACTACCAGGGAGGGTACGTTGATGTGTATCACTACTCCACTCCATGATTGTGGTAAGCTGTGATATGCTTTCGCTCCGCAGGCCCAGTAGTGGTCCAGTAGTACTGCTGTCCATGCACTCCCCTCAGGAAGCTTTACTATTCTTTTACATCCTTCATTTACTCCTACATCAATTTCTCCATCATGCTAGTAACATAGCGTGGGGGATGTAATGGGAATTATTGTTATTGGCTCCTCCTCTTTGTCCCAGTGCCGCACTCTATGCCCATGTAGCATTTGTAGTTTTCTTCTTGTACCATCATTAATGGGGATTTTGCCAATGTCAATATCTTGCTTCCCACTACTCCATCGGCCCATCCGTTCTTCGTGTACACCTTGCCATAGATCAGTATCAGCGGCCTCTTCCAGCACCCCAGTTCACCTCATATATCTCTTGTGCTCCATTTACATGGCAGATAGTTCAGTGTCACTTCTTTTGTTTCTCCTTTGTCTGGTCCGTCTGTTACATACTGCATCTGTTACGCTCAACTGGTATCCACGGTTGGATGATTTGCACTCTCAAACCCTCTCCCGGTCCCTTAGTAAGGCCTCTGGTTAAAGATGGGTCTGCAATATAGGAGAGCTGGATTCAATACCAGATTGTCTTTATGTTTTCCTACCCCCCTTGGCCTCAACTCCTTCCTCCCACTTGGGCCTTCTCTCACCTTAATATTGTAAAAGGTGGATTCTCGGTCCTGCTCCTTGTGGCAGGGGTGCGTAGATGTGGGATGCGAGCAGCGACCAAGTTAATTCACTGGTGCAAGCCCCCCTGTGGGAATCCAGGCCTGCTGCAACTCCGTAGGTTTGCTGCTTTACAGTCTTTATATGCAGTTCTTATGTTCCTCTTAGTTCGAATAATAATGTCTTGCTTCTTTCCTTTTGGGTATGGAAAGGTATGTGGTGTTGTCATGCAGTTTGAAGATGAGCATGGGCCGGTAGGCGAAAGCGCGGTGTGCGCGATGCTGTCCGGTGAGTAATGCGCGATGCGCGGTTCTGTTTCGCCTTTTATATTACTAACCTGTCTTTTTTCTCCTTGCAGGTTGCAATGTTGTTGCTGTAGCTGAAGTGATGGCCCTGTCGCTGTAGTGGTGGGACGCGGTCTGTGCTTTGTAGGGCTTGATGTCGTGAATATGTGTCCAAATGCCATTATTGGTCAATTTGACCGCTCTGGGTGCCACTTTCTCGATAGTGTGTGGCCCCGTAAATCTAGGGGCGTTCCACTTTCTTCGGTAGTTCCTGAGGAGGACTCTGTCTCCTTCAGTCACTGCCCACTGTCCGGTTTGTTCCTCGTTGTTGGTTGCTTCCTGTTGGTTGTTCTCTGACCCACCCTGCATCCGCTGAATTTGTTGAGAGATAAAGGAGACACTAGTAACCATGGAAGTAACATAGTCATACATTTCTTGACCAAAGACAGTATCTGTTCCTTCACAGTCATACATCGCTCTTGTGGGAGGGTGAGAGGAAGGTGCATTTGGCGTCCAGTCACCACCTCGTGGGGTGTGAGGTGGTGGTCCGAACCAGGTTTGTTTCTTAACGTAAACAGAGCAAGAGAAATACAATAAAGCCAACTCTTCTTGGTGCTCTGCTGCGTCTTTGCAATTGCTTCTTTTAAGAGGCCGTTGAGGCGTTCACAGACACCATTGGCTTGTGGGTGGTACGCACAGGCAAACTTATGTTTAACCCCAAGCAGGGTCATATAACAAAGCTATACCAAATGTTTGGGCATGAAGTATGACTACTGTATGTATTTTAGGCTCCATCTAGTTTATAGCTATTTTATACACTTAGACTGAGGACCAAAATGGATACCTTACACAATTAGGCTTGATAACAGGTAATAAGAGTAGTGGGGGTTTTCTGGAGTAGAGTAATGGCTGTACGCATCACCCAGACCACACTTACCTTACTCATCACTGTAGGTTGTCTGCGTTAGGCATCACAGGTGAACATCGGGAAACACAGAGTGGAGCTTTTTCTTCAGGAGCTGCCCTTTGCCTCTGGCCCTTAGTCGAGGGCTACCTGGGCAAGGCTGCCCTGGAAGGGCTGGTGAATAATGGTGTATCCTGGTGACCAAGAACACAGGTCAATCGGAGGTATTCAAGGCAGGCTGCGGCCTATGAATTACTAACTGCAATCAGGGGAAACTACAGAGAATGGTCAAGCAACCTTCCCTACCTCAGCCAATTGCTATCAACAGGGGAGGGGAGAGGAAAAAGGAACAGAAACCAACTAAGGACTAAAACCTTAAAGGACCACATTGACACCCTCGCTCCTGCCCTGACCAATTCCTGGGCTATTTTGGCAACCTCTCCTTTGCCTCTGGAACCTTCCCCTCTGCTCTGAAGCACTCTCTTGTGCATCCTCTTCTAAAGAAACCAGCAGCTGATCCTTCTTGCCCTGCTAACTATCACCCAATTTCCTTTACTCCTTTTCTGAGCAAACTCTTGGAAAAGCTGGCCATCCCTCTCAGCTTAACGTCCACTCCGATTCTGTTGGCTGTCTCCACGACCATCATTCTGGCTGTAGAGCTGCCAGAAGCACAGAACCTGCTCTCCTAAATATCTGTGAAGATCTGCTCTCCAACCTTGATTCTAACATTCCCTCTGTCCTCATCGTACTTGATCTCTCTTCTGCCTTCAACACAGTCAACCATACTATCCTGCTCAACCATCACCATAACAACCTGGGCATCACCGATCAGGCTTTGGCCTGGCTGACCTCTTTCCTGTCTGATCAACCCTGCCAGTTCAAACTTGGGTCCTTCCTTTCCTCTATCTCCCTCTCTACCTGCAGTGTTCCTGAGGATCTAACCACTCGCTCTGGCTCTTTAACCATTCAGGATTGTTGCGCCGCCAATAATCTCTGCCTGAATTCCAGCAAGACTGCGATCCTCCTCATCCACACATCTTCACCCTCTTTTCCTGTCACTCTCTGGCCGGCCTCCCTTAACCCTCCTCCTACCCCCACCTGCGAGGCCAAGAACCTTGTGGTAATTTTTGACTTCACACTTTCCTTCTCTGCCCACATCTCTGATATCTCAAAAAAGTCAAACTTCCTACTGCACCTCCTCAGAGGTATTCTGCCTTTCCTCTCCTTCCACCAGAAGCTCACTGTTTCTTGAGCTCTGGTTCTCTCAAAGTTGGAGTATTGCAACAGCCAATTTCTAAATCTACCTGCCTCTATTCTCCTCCCTTTGCAACTTATCTAGAACAGGACTGCAAGACTTTTTTTTGGCCTCAAGCTCTGGGATCGTATCTCTCCAGCCCTGAAATCTCTTCACTGGCTCCCAGTGGCAGCAAGGATTACATTCAAGACCCTCTGCATTGTCCACAAGGATTTCTGGGGGCCAGTTCCAAAATACCTTCAGCTGTCCCTCTGTAAACACCTTCCCTTTCGAGCCCTTCACTCCTCTATCTCTAACTCCCTCAGGGTCAGTCGTTTTTCTAAGCAACGATCTGGGTGTAGATCTCTGTCTTCGGCTGGGGCCTCCTTCTGGAACAGCCTCCCTGCCTTTCTGAAACTTGAGAAGAAACACCTCTGATTCCGGAACCACATCAAGCCCTTCCTCTTTGCTTCTGCTTTTTCTCCTCCTCTCCCATTGATCTGTTCTGTATCAGCATCGTTCACTTGGTCTCACTCTGTCTTTAGGGCCTAGATACTTGCTCACCCTGCTACCCACCTACACTGCCTCCGGGCAATCCCTTGGACTGGGGTCTGTATCTGTAAACCTACAGTCTCCCCCCCTTCTTTATTTTCTGCACTTATTCAGACACATCCTGTCTGATTCCTTATTCTTACCACTTGCCACTTGCTGGCTGCACTACCACTGTTTGTTTCTTTTGTTGATTTTTTATCTATTCATGCTTTATTTATTTACTTATTTTTATGTTTTGCTCAGAACTATCCACCTCTCCCCACCTCCCTTGCACTTACCCCTTTCCCTCTGGCATGCACTTGCGCGTTCTCAATGTAAGATCGTTGTTTTTTGTTCTCCCTTGTTCCCCTCTCTTGCCTTGTCGCACTCTGAAACACATGTGTACGAGCGCAATATAAATAAAATATCATTATCAATACAACCCCCAAGGCACACCTCTCTAGGAGTTCAACCAGCAACATGAAACGATTTGTAAAATCCACTTGAAACACAGATAAAACACTCCAAAAAGAGCTCAAACAGGCTGGCACCTTACTAAAGGTACTAGCTGTGCAGGATGCCTATGGATTACTAACCGCAAGCCAGGGACACTACTGACAATAGACAGGCACACCAGCAGAAAACATGATTTGTAAAATCCACTTGAAACATAGATAAAACCTCCCCAAAAGACCCCAAACAGGCAGGAAAAATCCTAATAGGTGCTTGCTGTGCAGGATGCCTTTGAATTGAATCAGGATTGGACAGGAAGTAATTAAATGTGTCTTCCTTAGTAACATTGCATAAACTTAGAACATTCAACCTATTCATGGATATCACGAAGCCAGATATTCAATTTCTTTGGGAAGTGTTCCCAAATCTTCTGGCTGAAAGTTATTGTAGTGAATTAAACTCCTTCACACAGTCACATGAGAATGGGCTGTTGAAATGGGAGTGGACTGGACTAGTCCTGTCAGTGTGATTCTGTAGTAGTCTAAAGGTAGGGTAGGCTATACGAAAGGCAGGGAAAAGCTCGCTAAGGGATAAAAGCACTGACATTTTATTATGCATTAATATGTATTCTGTTTTCCTGATCGAACAAGTACGAGAACTTTGATGATGTTTATGTATTGTGCCTTTACTGACTGGAAATAAGCCAAGTTATGGGCATAAGGAAGAAATTGCAAGTTATTTAAAACATCTGGGAAATTGAAAACCTTGAGCATCTGATCTTTTGTTCTAAAATTGACTCAGCTCATTGTAGCGTTCTAAGTAAGTTTGTCAGGAACCTGAGATTTTTAAAACTGAGAATTTGTGGTAGAGAATTTTAAATGGCAACCAAATATCTTTTATTCTAGATGTACTAGTCTTCTGGTCTAAGATTATGAGGTGCTCCATGGATGTCATATGTAGGATCTATGAATTGGTAATGTATTGCCATTTAAATGAGTGGCTGATTAGATCATCATTTCACATTTGTACTGGATTTGATCATTGTGTGTTGTTTGCAAATAAAGTGTGTAAGGCTTACTCTCTACTCAAATGCACACTTTAAAATTAAACATAAAAAAATAAAATGCTCCCTAGTATGCATTTATGTAGATGCCTCCGTGCAAGCAGATATTCCAGTCATCAAGGCCAGACCCCTAATACACTGGTCATTTGCAGATGGCACACTCATCTTCAAAACCCCTTTTTTCAACCATCTGTGAAGCAAAGGTGGTTGAAAACAAATAAATGGCATGTGTAGGCCACAAAAAGGAAAACAACCATGTTACAAGTGAAACAGAAGGATGGATGCATGAGTAAGATAGCCAGACTTGATTCTCAGTTTTCGATTTTTCCAATTGGATCTTCATCTCAACAAATAATGGAGTAGTCATTTGATTATCAAAAACCTCTGGTAAGATGGCTATATCTTCCTTGATCTGAATTTACATCATGAAAGCCCGGCAGACGAGAGTATATGTGGCTACGGTGATGTCAATGCTTTATCTAGAAGTGAAAATAAACTCCTAAAACAAATGTTGGATATTCCAGCTTTATCTTCAAGCCCGGTGACTTATTTCATTCTGGGGTGGTTCCCCATAGAAGAACTTTTCAAACTGTGTCTTGTCCTATGTTATTTGATATTTGTATAGTGCCTATTGCCATGGCCTCGAAGCACTGCGGTGGATGAACACCCTTCGAAAGAACGTAGTATGTGCAAACATGTAAATAAAAGGAGCAGCACAATGCAGCTGATCAGAAATTGACATTCAATGATAAGCAGAGATGACTAGATTGAAGTATTTTAAACCATGCTGCGCATATTGCAAAGGCATAAGGAAGATTGCTATGTCAGAGGCTATGTGACAGCTGGATCACATTTTTCATGGGACTCAGCTGTATTCTATCTGTTGCTGCACGAGAGAGTGTAAGGGGGTTGTGAATAATCTATCAATCACTGGGGCAACTGTCTACAGTTAAGGGCTTTGCTATAGTTTACATGCAGGACACAGGCGTCAATGGCTAACCTGCAGTCAACAAGTAAATTACATGCACAATTGTCAGCTAAGACATTACCACCAGTGCAGGTCCTATTGTCTATACTGTCTCAATATTGCATTACAAATGTGGTACAATGGAAAGTCACAGTGACAAAATTCAGAGTGGTGAAACTTCACAGCTGAAACAAATCAAGATGGGAAACCTCACAGACACCGAAGGGCGTCAGCAAATGGCCTGTTCTGCGTCTGTTCCCCCCATTCACTGACCACACACGGAGAGGCAGGAGCCCATCTCCCCACTGCCGGAGGATTGAAGCTGCAGGAGCAGCTGATCAGCGGATCGTCAAATGCTCCGCGCATAGCAGATTGGAGAACCCAACCCTGTTAGTCACTTAACATCACTCAACCCGTCACTGCGTTCCCACTAAATGCAGCCTCCACGGCAGCTGAGACTATTACTCTGAAATGGCCGCCAGCTCCGCCTCTTCAGCTGCGACCGAGGTTGCCCAGCAACATTGGTGAATATCTTTGTTTCCGCCGGCAGGCGGAAGGAGCCGGTTAAGGACGTCGGCAAAGGGCCTGTTCTGTGCCTGTTGGCGCGCTGTTAAGCACCACATATCTGAACGCCCACAGGACAAAATAGCCAGAACTTCGGCCTCTACAGGTACCCACTCTTATCTGCAGAGTTCATTAACTAACTTTTCAGCCCCCCCACTATGTCCCCGCAGACCTAATAGTATACAGGCCTCTAACTTAATTTGTTTATAACATGGCTTGCCTTGGCCTGCATATTGTTGTGCTGACTCAATTGTGGTGCTGACTCGATGTACCAATTGAATTATTGTGCACAGCTTCCACTGATATTGCTTTAGTCTCGCTACCCCAGACATGCTGCATTGACCGCTACATTACTCGCATTGTAAATTAGCATCTAACATACCTGCTTCCTGATCAAGTCTGCGATATTGTCTTATTTAACGTACTGCTAACTTCATTCTGTCAACTTTGTACCTAAACTACGTTGCCTCACCCCTACTCAAAGAGATGTCACCCGTATTTGGGTAAAATAACTACTTGTGCCCCTGCACCCACCTCCGCTAGCCTAAGTACCTCTAGGAGTTCAATATCTGTCATGCCAGCTAGGTTCTGTTGCTACCTTACTAAGCCTACTACATCAGCCACTATTTGCAAACCACCACACTTAGCCATGTTATTTCTTGCATACTATATTGTGTCACTCCTACATTATACATCCTCTAACAAGCCAGAATCACTCCCCTTAAAAGGAGCCCTACTTAATGTCAGGTCCCTTGCTGCCCATCCTACAGAACTTGCTAACACCATCCTAACTAACGATCTTGATTTCCTCGCCATAACAGAAACTTGGCTACACGAGGCATCAGGACCATACTTAACCTTAGCTATTCACGACAAATACTCCATCCTTAAAGCTGACAGACCTAATGCTCAGGGAGGAGGCATAGCCATCATCTTTAAATCATCCCTAGATCTCAGATCACTCACCTCCACTCTACTAAATCATGTGAGCATCTCACAATCAAGATGCAGACCTCTCCTAAGAACACGATCTCCATTCACTTAATATACAGACCCCCTGGTCACCCTGGAGCCTTTGAGGAGGACATCACCTCCTTAATAGCTTAGAACTGTAAGCCATCAGCACAAACCATCATCCTCTGAGATTTCAACCTTGGGTACAATGACCCTAATGACTCTCCAGTCTCCTCCTTAGCTAAACGCTCTAGCTGAGCATGACTTTATACAACTTAGCTCTCAACCTACTCATCAAAAAGGTAGAATCATCGACTGGGTTGCAGCTCTTAACTATAATATCACTTGCAAAGCCCCCCAACCTCTCGCATGGATGGACCACCACCTCATCCCATTTGATATCAATATCAATAACTTAAACCCTAAAAAGTGCCCCACTGTGCCATCCTGTCTGACCATTAATAAGTATAACATCACTGCTGAAGCCATAATACCTCTGGTCCTTCCCACCCTCAACGCACTGCCAGCCACTGCTAACCTTAACCTGCTGGTCAACACCTACAACAACTCCATGGACAATGCTATCAATACCATCGCCCCACTGAAACTGCGCAAATAAAAATTTGAACTCCTGGTACACCCCTGAACTCAAAACATTGAGAAAAAAGAAAGCGAAACTAGAAATACGCTGGAAAACGGCACCTTCTGCCAAAAACAAAACCAATCTTCCGAATATCTCCTCACTATATAAAAAAAGAGATAATCCGCACTAAGAAAGAAGCCTCTAACATTAGGATTAATCAGGCAGGATCCTGCACCAAAGAACTATTCAACAAACTAAAGGAATTAGAAAACCCCAATCCACCCACAGACACTTGCACGAAAGACAAACCCTGGTGCACTAGTATCCAGAACGCCCTGGTCAACAAAATCACAGGGCTCCAAACCAAAATAGAGGATAAGCGACAACAACTTACCAGTAGTAAATCTACCAGCCCGAGTACACCTCCGCCTACTGACACTAACATAGGCTTCGCATTCAAAAAGGTAACCATACCGGAAGTACAAAAAATGATGGCCTCTCTAAAACCTTCCAACTGCAAAGGGGACAGCTGTCGCGCCCAGATCATAAAAGACGCAGCCAGAGATCTATCCCCTTTCATCACCAAACTCATTAACCTGTCTTTCTCCACTAACTCAATCTCTTGCAACCTGAAACAATCATGGGTTCTCCCACTTCTAAAAAACAAACATTAGATCCGGCTATACCTACTAATTACAGACCTATCACGACGGTCCCTTTCCTGCTAAAAATCCTTGACAGAGTTGCCTACCTGCAAATTCAGGACTACCTGGAGACAAACCAACTGCTAGGAATACGTCGGTCTGGCTTTATACCTCAACATGGAACAGAAACTGCCCTTGTTGACCTGAAAATTCAGATTGATGAAATCAAGGATAAAGGTAAGGATAAAGATAACGCCGCCATCCTTCTCCTCTTAGACCTTTTAGCGGCTTTCCACTTGGTTGATCATAAAATCCTCTGCAACCACCTTTCTTCTGCAGCTCCTTTCTCCTCCTCTGCTGTCATGTGAATACAATCCTTCTTGGCTAATAGAACCATGAGGGTTTTCTCACCTGTAGCGGCAGCAGACCCCATCCCTATCACCTGTGGTGTCCCGCAAGGCTCTTGTGTTTCGCCCACTTTGTACAATATATTTACAAAGCCACTCTTTGACAAACTGGACCATCTGGGTGTCACCTACACCAATTATGCAGATGACACACAGATACTCCTTACCCTCTCATGTAACTACACTACTGACGTCATCTGGATCAATGAAATCTTCTCCATCAGTCAGGCATGGATGGCCATACTCGGCCTCTGCCTGAATGGCTTCTCCTTGTCAGCTCTCCCAATAACCTTCTGAAACTCAGCCCTAACTACAACATCATCATCGATGGCAACACTATTCCCATTGTTAAAAGTGTGAAAACCCTTGGCTTTTATCTTGATGCCAACACTAACCTTTCCAAACAAATTAACATGACTGCATCTGCCACTGCCTACACTGGTAAACTGATTAGGGCCTGTAGACCTTTCTTGTCCTCTAATAGCTGCCTTACAATGGCCAGGGCTCTCATACAGTCCAAACTGGACTACTGTAACAGCTTATAAATAGGCGCAAAACAATCTATAATTAAAAAACTTCAGGTACTCCAAAATAATGTGCTACAAGCAGCATTAAACATCCCCAGGCGAGAGCACATCTCTACCACCAGAAGATCGTGTAAATGGCTCTCTATACAACAGAAAATAAACTTCAAAACCATCTGTCTCACTTACAAAGCCTTGAACCATTTAGCCCCACCTTATCTTACCAACAAATTCACCTTGAAATCTGCTACCAGAAGCACCAGATCCTCCAACACCTTATGCCTAACAGTGCCTAGATACACCTTAAAAAGAGCAGAGGATCCAGCTTCACGGTCCTGGCCTCCCAACTCTGGAACACCCTCCCATTTAACATAAAATCTATCGATTACTTTCAGTCTTTTAGGAAACAGGTTATTAGATGGTTACTGGACAAAAATTTGCATTTACCATCCTCTTTCCTATATCTGACGATACTACCTAAACTGTTATTGTGATTTTTGCCTGCAAACTGTATAAATGTATAACTGTAAATTGTATATAATGTACTATGTAACCGAAGCACCCTTTTACTTCTGGGTCTGGAGCGCTATATAAATAAATAAAACAAACAAACTCCTAATGTGGCGAAAGCTACCGTTGCAGCTTTCAGAGCAGCACAATCAGACGCAGCAGAACTCAAAATGGTGCAAACCTGAGAGCAGAAAATACAAAGTGGCAAAGTTCACAATCTGCAGAACTTGAAATTATACAAACATCACAGCAGCAGGATCCAAATATCAACATTCAAAGGCACCAGAGCTTAATATTGTACAAACCTCAACAGTAGCAAAATTCAAGCCTCACAGTAGCAGCATTTAGAGTGGCATATTAAACATTAAAAAGCAGCAGAATTTAAATCAATACAGACATTGCAGTAGCAAAGGTCAAAATGCCAACATGCATCAGAGATGAAAATGATGCAAACATAACCGTAATAGAATTCAGACCTGGTGAAGCCTCACAATAGCAGCACCTCAGAGTGGCAGAATTCATAGGTAGCAGACATTAAAGTGATACAAGCATCATGGTAGAAAACTTGAAATGGAGAAACTCATAAGCAGGAGAACTCAGAGTGATTCAAATATCACAGTAGCAGAATTCAGATGTGGCAAAGCCTCACAAAAGTACAGTCCCAAGTGGCAAAACCGTGCAGAAGCAAAATGTAAATGCACGAAAACTCACGGTAGCAAAGCTCGCAATGGCAACATTAATAAGCAGCAGAGCTTAGAATTGCGCAAACATTATGGTAATAGAATTCAAAAAAGTTGAAACCTCACAGTAGCAAAGTTAAAACGGAAAAATTCACAAGCAGCAGATCCTCCCAATAGGAAAACGTCAGAGTGGCAACATTTAGGCTGCAAAGGTTTTGAGTGGAGGCACCTCACCCCATGAGGATTCAAAGCAAATGATGGGCTCACACCCTTGTGAGTATGTTGCATCATCCCTTACCTGGTCTTCAGTGGCGCGCTGGGTCACGGGGATCGCAGCTTTGTGCGGGGCACCAGATGAACAGGCAAACATGAAATGCAGGAAATGTTATGCTTTACTTGGGATAGTTCGGCAAGTTGTGAAGCAGGGTCAGCAAAGCCTAGGAGCCTGAATCACCATGAAGGTCATTGCACAGTTGTGGTCCTGCTCTCCCTCCTTCCCAACTGGTTGTAACCAGACTACAAGACCAAGCAAATGCAACGGGTGGAGGAGGCGATATTATTGGTGGGGATAATATTACCTGATACCGCATATACAAGACTAAATGTGAAGCACCTCTTTGCCAGAAGTAGAATCCGTTCACAATGAAGAGCCAACCATTTTTGCAAAACGCAAGATACGTCACCCAAGTAGCAGCTCCACATATTCCAGGGAGAGGAGCAGGTCTTCTAAAGGCCACTGAGGCTGCCTTGGCCACGGCAGAAGGAGCACCAATTCTCTGCGGAACCTCAATCCCTCACAAGTGGTAAGCCTTTGAGATGCGGTAGGATGCAAGTTGAGAACCTACTGATCTAGCCGCAATATTGCCAGAGGACAAGGCCACCATAAATTAGAAGCAAGTGGTGTCAAGGTCTAATGGTCTTGAACGGTTATGGACTAGGATGAAATCCTGGAAGAAAAAGCTCCCATAAAGATGAACAACTGATACTATTTTTGTAAGAAAGGATGTAAACATAAGAATTAACTTGCCTCTATGAAACATGTGGAGGAGGTCCTTACAGGAAAGGGTTGGAAGATTCTTACTGATGTAATGGCTCCAGAAAAGTCACGCCTCAAAGGTTTTGTGCATTAAAGCAGCTAACTCCACGTTTAGATCCCGTTGAGGTGTGGGCCCTCTAATGGGAGGGAACACACAAAGAAGACCCTTAAATTGGCACCCAATGTATCATTTGAGCAAGACAAATATGCACTGTCCTTGTTCAAGTAGGAACCTATTGCCAAAAGGTAGTGTATGCGTTAATGTGTTTATGCCTGCAGAGACAAGATACACAATGAATGACAGGACATTGTCCACTGAAGCCAGACAAGCCCAATAACAAACCAGTTTACTGTCATGCTGTTTTTTCGTGGACTAGAAAGCCATAAAATGGGTATATGCTAAATTCCCCAGGAGCCAAACCTTCAAGCTGAGCAATTGCAAGGAGGGAAGAAATACCAGCTCATCTGTCTGGGGGAAGATCCATTTGCAGGACCAACATTTCCTGAGTCTCTGAGAACAAGATCTGACGTGGCGAAAAATGGAACCACAACAATCATTAACAGTCCTGTGCTAGATCCAATCACAGTCCTGTGGATTAACGGAAGAGGATGAAGGCACACTGTCCTGTTCACCACTATTATTGGAGTGCTGGGGGGATACAATGTATCCCCTTTCTTACTTACCTGGTAAAATGTGTTACAATTGCAAGTTTCCTTGAATGGTTGGTGGCAGTGAAACTACTTTTATTACTTTTTAGTCTTTATTATTTGCAGGCTGTTAATTCAGCCTCAGTAATGCACAGAAGGGCCCCCATTTTTTTCTAAAATTGTGGGCTCCTTCTTTTTTCAGCATTTTTTGTATGCTGGCTGTTTCTGATGTCTTCTCCTGCCATTCAAGGTGGTAACGACCTCAGTCGCTGTTTTGTCTTTGGCGCAAATCCTGTGGATTCCCGGCCCAGGCTCCAAAGTGTCTGAGAAGGCAGGAAGCGAGGGAGGAGTGTAAGAATCTGTAGCCCTTTGTCTCCCACCTTGCCTGAAAGGAACAAACTCCCAGCGGGGGGTGAGGAGGGTGGATGTCCTGATTGGACAGCCAGACTGCCCCTTGCTGTAAAATGCCTGGAGAGAATGCAGAGGTTGTGCTGTAGTACCTGATAAAAACTCTGAACCTGGAAGCTGCTGACAAGTGAACCACTGGAGCTGAAACCAGAGAGGAAGATGAAGAAACGACGGCTGTATTGATTTCCAGTGACCGGAGAGCCTGCTGTGTACCTGGAGCCACAACAACAGAGCACCTAAGGAGAGGTAAGAGGAATATGAGCCTTCTTCTTGGCACAACCTCTATATTTTTAGGAAAAACCTAAATCCGTAAACAAAACAGTGCCAATGGGCTTAAGTTGGTCCCTTTTCAATTTGTGTCCCAATACCTGCGGCGTTAGTTGCTCATTATTAATTGGATTCCAAACATGTTTATGAAAAAATATATCTCATATATTAATTGTCATCATTCTTAAAAACTTTGAATTACTTCATAGTCATCATTAAAAACAACAATAACCAGAAAACTGGTATAAAGTGCAAGTGCTAATAGCATGTACCTCTTCACAGAATGGAGGTAAAACAGCAGAACAGATAGAAAAAATATACATAGAGTAATCACCAAAGATACCAGAAATTAATAGTAATAAACCGAGTGAAAACCAGGAGTAAATAAAGAGTGGGGTCACTCCGGGGTAGTGTTGTGTAAATGTCGCTCAAATCAACCTAATCGCTCACTACATTCATTCTAATTCAAATTCAGACATTCTCATTCATACATTCATCATTTTCCCAACATGTTTCTTTCTGAACGTGTGTGTAAACAAAAAATAAACAGAAATTCTTCAGGGGTAGTCTGCCGTCTACCAGAACCAAAAACACCAATTACTGATGTTGGTGAGGATACATAACATGAGTTAATCCTAAAACTCAGAACAATACGACTACCAGCATGTAAAAAACACAGTAACAAATGCAGTAGTTATAAGCACATGTACAAGTGTATTGGTAATCCAAAAAACTCTTCTTGTCCGATAAATGATACAAAAAGGAGTTTGGGACTCAGCAGCAGGGAAGGGACTCCATATCTGAAAAGGGAACAAATCAGGGTAGAGGGTAAGTAATGCCCTGTTTATTCATTCTCTATTTAATAAAAAGAAATCAACATTAGAGTTTGACCCAATTGCTACATAGTGGTCAACAAATGATAAACTGTCTAAACGGGCAATTTTATCACTAGACGTGGTCTAAAAAGGAACAAGAAGACGGTAACACTAGATAGGTGTCAGCTCATACAGTCTGAGAGCATTGCAGAGGATGGATAGGAAACACTATTCAAAGTGCTACATACAATAAGATTAGGTAGATGGAATCCTCTTTACGCGACACTTGTATGCAGTATGGTATTCAATCTGCTACATTACTCCAAAGAAAAACACCCCAAAGCGGGAGTAGGTACAAAGACACAGCTGTTAACGGTGCAAATTTACACTATAATGCTGAGTTCTCGCATCAAAATCATCACTTACATCAAGAAATGGAGTTTCACAACGGTGTGTAGAACAAATCATCCAAGTTGGTTGTTATTGGACTCTGTGTAACCACAGTCACAAGTTGCGAGGGACACCCTTGGTTATTCTGCAGTAGAGGGGCAAAGGGGAGACAGAATGTGTCAAAAAAAAAAAAAAAAAAAAAAAAAGAGGGGCAAAGGGGAGACAGAATGTGTCTCTGTCAATAAATTCTGCAGCCGTAGGAAACATTTGTAATCATGATGGAGTAGACTGCTTACCATTCTTTTTTTGCAACTATAGTCATGCGGGGAAGAGAGTCATATCCTGTCAATTCCCATCATATTGAGAGCATTGGGGCTTACATCGGGCGGGCCCAGGACAGCTGGTCAATAGCTTTTCCTGTATTCGCAAGTTGCCAAAATGCTGCCAATGCCGTTTGTTGGTCTGTGAATAATATCAGCACGAGGTGCAATTAATGCCCGCAAATGGTAAAAAGAAAACCACTCTCCTAAACATCTCTGCTGATAGAAACTTTAACGTGGCTTCAGCTGCCATAAGTGGGAGTTTAAAACCCCTGGCACTATACAAGCATGAGAGGGAAACTGACAGCGGTAATGGCTTCTTAACTACGGCACTCCATCAGACTAGGTGAACGTCCGTGTTTGGCTCGCTTAAGAGTTGCAGGCTTTGCATTAGGCTAACTAATATAGCCGTGTTCTAGGTCTTATCGTTTCATATACTGCCACCGGTGATGCTCCGTCTGTGCTCACGGTGCCATTGCCAAAGTATGTAATGAATCACGTGATAAATATACCTAGAAAGACGTGTCTTTGAACGTGTCTCGTGTCACGTGATTTGAGCGGCCGCGTGACGTATGAAGATGACGTATCACGCTAGTACCAATAGTTGGATAGGTAGTCATTAAGATAGGAAATGCTCCTCCTTTCTCACGGCAAACCACACTCGCCTGTGCCATCTCCGTACTTGTGGGACGATCCTCATTAAGAAATGGAAATCTGTCAGCCATTTGCACACTAGCGATCAGTCACGGTATGATTTAGACTCTAATGGTTATAATTCGTCTGATGCAGTAGTTTACAGATTCCAATCTGTTTTCTCATTGAGCCCAGTCCTCGAACTATTAGTTAAAAAAATGAGTTACTGTTCTTTTTTTAACTGGAGCCTACTGTTACTCTTCTTTCCAATTCACCTGGGGATCCCGAAAAGGTCGACCCCGACCCAGAGCCTGATGAGATTCACTAGACTCAAGAAGACATGCATTTTGAGCCATCCGTTATTATTCTGCGACCTTACGGGCTGCAATACCCCAATACCCTTGGACCACAAGCCATAGTGCTGAGAGAACTCATGGCATAGACTAGCGAAGGATTGGATAAGAAAAGGATTCTGCCTGGAAAAATATAACAAGTGTTTTAACGTGTACTTACTTGTGAAAGAGTTAGTTGGTAACTATAACTCTGAGAGTGAGCAGTTACAAAAGTTCTTACTTACCTTGAATGTGGGTTGTGCCATTCTAAATCGTGTATATAAGGTTATTTTACTCACCTGGGAATTGGTTGTGCCTCTTCCCCAAAAGTAATGTTGTTGGCTTCACTTAACTATTTCTTCCAGAATACTACTGTGTAAGTTCACCAACTGTGTCTTGCTTCCCCTACACCTGCTGTATAGCCTGTCTAAACTTAGTCTGCCTTGGGTTTTACCTACCTGGAATAACACTGAGTCATTCTTAATGTGTAACATTTTGTTTTGCTTTCCATGGTCTTTTTTATACAGATTCTTAAACGGTCTTAGGTTTAGACCTACCTTTAAGTTGCTGACAGCTCCTTTAAAAAGTATATGGATTTTACTTACCTTTGTCCGCCTTGGGCCATCCTAAAATAAGTTTGAAAGTTCTTGCTTATATTAGTATGTGTTCCACTGAGCTGAAAAACAACTGTAATTGTAAATTACACCAAACAGTCTTACTCACCTAGAATAACTGTGTGTCATCCTGAATATGGTTATAGGTTTCTACTGTTCCTTGAATGAGTGTTCCACTATTTAGCAAAGCATACTTGCAGGTTGGTTTACTATGTGATTCCTTAAGAGTGTGTGACTGCACAACTGCTAGGGTCTGATACCCTTGTATTACTGAAAGTAAGCATAATGTAACTTATGGTTTTACTCCCCATGAATAGGCGTGTCCTGTACTAAATATGTTTGATAAGGTCCGACTTGCCACAACATACTGTTAGTTTTCTGAACAAGGTTTATGCTTTGGTCTGCGTACCTACAAGCATTTTGTTGTGTTTTTATTATGTGTGTATTACTTTATGACAAAGTACTTACCTCAAGACTTAACTTAGCCTAGCTGTATTCATAATAAACCTTTATTTTGTATAATACTTCTGTTGAACCCTTGGTATAATACAAGTTATTTGTACCTTCCTACAGCCCTCTCTCCCTCCTAAAATAAGCCTGGCTGCTCTGTCTATAGTCCCATTTACTCAGGTAGTACAGCCTTATACTAAGAGTGGAGCCCTGTACTGTCTCAGTTGAATGGTTTTACTAAGCCCTTAGTTGGACTTCAGAAGAACTGTCCTAACAGGCGACACATGCAAATGAGACCGCTTTCGATTTGCACATGTGTCTTCTTTTCAGAAATGCATGGGGTTCGCTGTTTTCCTTGGTGGCTTCGACACCCCAGGCTCAAATCTGTGTGTTGTCCAGAAGGCCAACAACACTATACGTTTCGTCTTCCTAGGGCGTATTGTCCAAGTAGTGGTTTAGTCTTTTCCCTTTGTGCCCAGGTCAGTGCAATGTGAGGTAATGTTTTCATCGGGACACCTATGGGAACGTGGGAAAGCAGGACATGTGTTGTTTTCTGGTACATTTCCAACTGTAGTTTGTTACGCAACCCTTGCATTTCCCAAATGTGCCCTACATTTAGTCACTGCTTTAGACACTTTACGCTTTTGTGACCTACGCAAGTCACATATCCTTCAAAAGGAAGCCTGTGCACTTCAAAAACATGTATCCTTAGCATTCTTCACCACATTGGTTTTTGTTATGTTCAAATGCTAAGTATGTCAGTTTAGGCCAGCGGCATAAAAGTATTGTGTACAATGGCTTGGTTTTTGGCTCGTGGTATTGCTTCTTTGTGAAACATTATCACAAATGTCTGGTTTTCTAACTAGAAGAGTCAGGGGAATGTAGCGGTGCATTGCGTTTCTGAATATTCATGGAAGTCATTACCTTACACATGCAAACATGTCCAACACATACTTTTGTCTCTGTCACTTTTCCAATTGTTTGCCAAACTATTGGAATTATAGATACGTAGTTGTTGCCTGACCTGCGCAAATAGCCCCTTACTGCACTTGGAATGTTATCAATTTTTCTGAAATGTATTCCATTCTGTGTTCCCATTGACCTTTCCTAAACCCTCTTCCATTCCGTGCAAGAATGTCCTATTAAAAAAAAAAAAAGGGAAACATCGCCTGTCTCCAACAAAACTGAAGGTACACTTATGAAAAATAAGTATTTTTCTTTCCACTCATCCTGTTCCTGTAAGCTTGGAAAATGGCAAATTCAGACCTGCAAACCTTTTGCTCCTACCTCTTACAAGAGAAAAGCCACAGGCTTCTTTGTACATCAATATATAGATATTTTCTGAAAAAACACAACATTTGGGCACTTGCAACCCTCCTACCCCGACAGCAAACCACATATTCCTGGTGGTTTTATGACAAACTACCTCTGGGAAGAAAAGGGTGTATATTTGGCCAGGCTATCACTTGTAACTAAAAAGGTACAAGGGATTGAATGCAGACATACTGAAATGTCCAAAAAAGGGCTCAGCGCTGGGAAACGCCCAAGCAGTTAAGGGTTTAGGAGTTAGACTGAGTCTGTTCACCCCTTTGGTGTTGTTTTTCCTAAAAATCATTGTCTTGGTTGTTTTCACATTCATGGTAAGTCCGGTTGTATCACAAAACTCATCAAATGCTAACAATTGTTTTCGCAAGCCTTGCAGTGTCAAAGATAGAGTGCCGCGTTATCCTCTAACATTAAAATTGGACAATTTCCCCCACCAGGATTGGTGCATTCCATGGTAAATTCATCAACACATCAATTATACTGGTAATAAAAACACAAAACAGCTTGGGGGCCAAAGCACATCCTTGGTGAACGCCAATTTGAAATGGTATTTTCTTGGTAACTCCCCCATCAGCACTCCATTGCACTATAGCTTTGGTCCCTGTATATGACTTTGTATTCCCTTAAGGAGGGCTGTGGGGATCCCCGTATCACACAAGGTGCTCCATAACACCCCGGCCGCCTTGTCGAAAGCTGTCTTTACCATGATAAATGTAACATGTCATCTTATTTTTCTTAAAGTTACATATTTATCACATAATTAGTCCAACTTTAGGCATTGATCGATTGTGCTGATATTTGCCAAAAAGCCATCTTGTAAATTATGTAAAATATTCCTTCCCTCTATCCAAGACTCTAGGTGAACCAGTAATGTTTTAGCAAATATATCCCACCCCGCGCCCCGCGTCAGGCAATGAAATTGGTTGGTAAATTCCCGAGGTCCTCTCTACTGCCTTTTTTATATAATGGTACAATTTGGGTGAGTCCACGTCTGGGGACAAGATTTGCTGCCAGGGCTGCATTGAAAAGCTTAGTTAGGTACAGGGCCCATGCCAGGGGTTCTGATAAATAAAAGTGACCCAGCAACTTGTCTGGGCCTGTAGCCTTATTTTCTTTTTGGCTATTCAAAGCAAACGTGACCTCTTCCATTGTTAAACTGAGCACGTCCAAATCTTCCTCGCTAACATCTGCCATGGGGTGACTTATATGCGTGAACTCTTACTTCTGTATACAACGCTGTGAAATGCGAACACTAAACTGATTCTGGATGTTGCACTGGATATACTCACTGCTTACTGTCCCTATACGACTCCAGAATCGTTCAGAAGAGCATTCCACGTAAGTATACAGTATTCCTCTTTTTTTCTCTTTCAGCAGGGTCTTCTAAGCAGAACGAGCTGCTATTACTGTCTCCTTGCCCCCCACAACAGCATTTTTCACACTTTGGATTAAAATCTCCTTGGCCTTCCTACAGTCTGAATCATCCCAAGGGCTGGTTGTTATTGGCTGCCTACGGTTCATTGTGGCATTAGCCGTAAATGCTGGCCTTATATGGTCCACAAGCATGGCATGAGATTCCAATACATGGTGGGGAGCCCCACCCGTGTCCAATAATGCCTGTTCTAGCATTGGGAGAATAGACTCATCTGCAGCCACTTTCTCTGTTGTTTTACTTTTTGCCCACTTTCCTGGCCTTTCCTGCCAGCCTCACTACTACATTGACAGCGGTTGCATCACTTTCATCAGATCAAAAAGAGGAACTATCTTCATGGTCAGCAGCCGATGGTCACTCTCCACCCATTCATGTGCTACAAACTCCATTATCTGCGACCACATGTCCTTGTTAAACACAATATAATCCATGAGCGATAGGCAGAGGCCATTCACAGGTGTATCCTTAGCTGGCGAGTCACCAGGAAACCTCCCATTACATGCGCGCATATTTAGGGACATGAAAATGCTAGCTATCTCAACGGCATTCTGTTAAGGCCATCTGGGGGTTCAGAATTTAGACTCTACGTGCTCCAGATGCTACCTTCGTCGTTGCAGATACCCTCAATTAGTGCCATAGGCCTGCATTGCAGGTTGAAATCCCCAGTGACAATTACCTCGAGGTTAATTTAGCGTTTCCTCTTCCAGTAATTAACACTATCCTTAAGGAGGCCAAACAATTCTAACTCTTTTCCTTGCCCGGGTTTATTATGCACATATAATAATCCGCTTTCTGAGCCACCCCTCACCTGCAGATAAATCTCTAAAGGCTTGTTACCTATATTGTCATTCTGGTGTACTTTGGCATCTAGGGAAGCTTGTATCCATATTAAGAGTCCCCAACGGGGTCTCTGCTGTCTTCCCTTAAACGTGGGTATTGCAAAGGTTGTATGGCCCTAAAGGTGAATTGCCTTTGTTGCCCAGGTCTCCAGGAGACGGATAATTGTGTACCCTCTCACAAAGTCCAGCCACTGGCCATCCACCATGTTCCTAGCCAACCCAGCAAATGTCATCGATAGAATGTGAACCACCGACTCCCCCTGGCCAGCCTGATGATCCCCCTGAGACACAGGGGAGTCAAAGCACTCATAATCTTATGCCCCTGGCCCTCTTGCCCCATTATCCAACTGGGGGGACCCTCTCACATTTACCATATTTCCCATTAGTGACATTAACCTTGTTGCAGCAGTCGTCGGAGCTTGGCCTCAGTGAGCAATACTTCGCTACAGCCCCACTGGGCGTCTTAGAGCTTTCTTCCATGGCTCATTGTATGAGTATTCGTCCTCTATGTGTGGAACTTTATCCCTTAAAACAATTGGGTACCCTACTGGTGGGTGTGCCTGCAACTCTATTGATAACAGCCCCTGTACACACTCTTCCCCTGTCAGAAACACCTGCATATAATCCTGGAAACCATTAGGCATTTCTTCCAGAGATATTTAGCAAGGTCATCCCTATGTAATTTCTTATTAATTAGGGCCTCCTGGTTATCAGATATGCCCTCAGCAAGTCTTGGTACGTTGCACAGCACTGCATAACAACTTGCGGGCCAGAATTCTGCGGGCCTCACCACTGGGGCTGGGCCACCAGGGTGTCTAGACTGTTTACCATCTGGGTATGAAGAACCCTCTCTTTGAACTCTTGACAAGGGGCGACATCAGGCATTCTACCAACCAGAGGTAGTCTGTTCTGGCCAGCCCTAGATCCAACCTCCTCGTAAATTGTAATGACATCCACAATTAGGTCCGCCCATCTGCCTCATCTTTCATTTTTACATTCGCTCCCTCGTGGTCCCTTTTTTCCTGCCCACTGTGCTCAGCTCTGGCTTGGCCCGTATTATCACTATTGCCTACCCCTCGACCCCTTTCAGTTACTTTCACTCCATTCTTAGCCAGTGGGTTCATTCCTGGGAAATGCTCATGTAGGGTCCCCACCTCGTTCTTCAGCTCACAGACACTAACCATTAGCTGATGCACTCATTTAGTGAGGGTTCTTAATTCCCCTGCGAGATCAATACGACGCCATCATCTCTAAGACATCTTCTCACCTTTTTAGTTTTTGCTGTGCCTGTCTTAGCTAGAGTACACGTTCTTCTGCTTTCCCGAATTGATTTCTTAGCGCATAGTACTGGTGCTGACCCTGGTGTTTATATTATGGACTCAATCCCACTGCTGGCTTAAGTACCTTCAGGGTCCTGACAGAGCTGTATGTCCTCTAGTAAGGTTTGTTGTTGAGGGAGAGATTTTTGTTTGATCATTGTTAGGGCGAATTCTCCAGAATGGCCAATTTCCTTTACCTACTGAGTCCCTCAGCAGCTTTGCTGGATTTCTAGGATTTCAACTTTTCACCTGTGTGATACTTTTTCCCCACTCTTACATGTGTTTTTGGCTATGTGTTGTACATGTTGTGCTCATGGGGCCTCATTACGACCCTTGCGCTCCCGTAATGAAGGGGGCCGGTACGGGATGGGCCCCTTCATTACGGAAGCGCCAATTACGAGTTTCCCTTTGCGGGACCCGGATCAGACGTCTGGTGAAAACCAGACCTCTTTTCCGGGTCGCACGAGGGGCAGAGGGAGGTAACTTGTAATGTGCCCGTTGTTACCTCCCTCCCCATTCCCATTGAGCCCTTTGAGGGCTAAAATGGGAATGGGGAATGGTTCCTGCAAGGAGGACTTACCGAGTCCTCCTATGTTGGAATGACCCATTAAGTCCCCATTGCAGTAACCCGGTAATGGAGCTAATAGCACCGTGGCTACCTCCAAACTCGTAATGAGGCTGGAGTCTCGCCTACTCCATAGGCAACATCTTTTTACTGCGTGTCACACAGCACCTTTAGTGCAGTGACACAGGGTTGTCTTTTTAGACTTCCCACTTTAAACTCCATTTTCTGGGACTGACTACTGTCTCCCAGAACATGTAAAGTTGCCATTGACTTTACTAGTTTTTTAAATTTACAGACTCAGTACAAACTATCTTCCATAGAGTACTGGAAGGGTTAATAGTTATCTCTTTTTGTCTGTTTCTCATGGAACATTATTTTGTTCCCTTTTCTCTAAGATTTGGCTGGTGGCAGCGGTATCTACCATTTTTATTTTACAGCGAGATATGAAAATAGCCTCGGTACTGTTAGAGGCTATGGTGGTAGCCTCAAACTTTAACCCGCTGGACCCCTTTTAATTTTATTTGGTTCCAGTTGGATTTATTCGTCATTTCTTTTTGTAAAGGTCTTTCTCGTGTTTTACTCTGTGCGCCAAACCAGGTTTGGTTCCTTTGTTTGCCGTCCTTTGGGGGGTTTCTCCTTAGGCACCTGAGAGTCTAGGTAGACAGGATGTGAGGGAGGGGTTTTAGGCCCCCTGCACAGGGTCTCCTTGGAGACCCAAGTAACACTCTAGTTTGATTGGCTAGGTGGCTGTCCTGCCAGGACAGCCACCCTGCTGTGTGATTGACAGCCAGGCTGTGTGAATGGGGGAAAACTGCTTAAAAGCAGGTCTCTGGGACTTGGAAGGCAGAGTCGCCACTGGATTGAGAGAACCGAAGAGAAGCTGAAGGAAAAGGACTACTGCAACTACTGAACCTACCGGTGAAGCCCTGCTGCGGGTACGAATCTCCTACACTTTGACGACAGAGAAGATCTGCAAGGAATCTTCTTCCCCTGAGCTGGTGGGACCAACCAGTTTGCCAAACACCAAGCAAGGCCTCGCTCCCCTTGTCAAATTTGCTGTGCATCGCTGCAGTGAACCGGATAGCCAGGAGGACCAGACCCTGTTTGGGTTTTAAGGAGCGCACCTTTTATTAGTCACTTTGCTCTGCTGCTGGTTTCTTCCCTGGGCATTGCAGGACCCTCCAGTCTTCCTCCTTCGTGTCAGTTCAACAGTCGCTTCAGGAACTGTGAGCCTGCAGGATCTGCCAGGAACTTCTGCCTCAGCTACAGCATTCTTCTTCTACTAAGGTACTGTTCAAATCCGGTCGTTCGTTCCATCCGACCACGGTGAAAATGTCTGAAATCTTTCGCTAATCCGAGTGCATGTCCTTCTCTACTTTTTAAATAAACTTTCTTCCGATCAACTTCGTTTTGAACTCTTGGCAAAGACTTAACCGCAAACTACTGTGAACTGTGTGATTCTCTGCAAAGACTCTGAACCATTAACTTTGGCCCAGGCCTATTGATTTGAATCCTCATTGTAGAAGATTGCCCTGCCTATTTACTTGCTGGTGCTGCTTGATTGTGAATAACCTTGTCTTTGCCTCCCTTTTTAAATTGCTGGAGTGCCATTTGGCTCACACTTCAATTTGAGCTTAACTTGTCCAGAATTTATTGGGTGTGGTGTAGTATATTAAGATTATGATTTTCTGCTGCTTTACTTAGTGATCTGTTTTACAAATGATTGTGTAAATAAATGTATATTCTTTTACTCAGAAACCTTGAGTCAGTGTTTGTTTGAATCATAGTAATTGCTGTCCTTTGTGTAACTATTGATACTGCTCACTTGCTCTTGAGATAAGTCTGGCTGCTCAGCCATCGCTACCACTTTACTGTGTAGTGCAGTCTTGTACCAAAGGTGAATTTATACTGTCACTTGTAGTCTTAATTGTGTGTGGTGTTCCCAAAGGGTACTGCATATGATTCTGCCTAACAATCATACACGGATTTTTCCAAATCAATCAAAAGATTACTGTCTGGAGGAGCTATCACGGGGCACCCCCACTTGCTGTTCCCATGCGATGCTCTGTCACGCGTGGCATACTACTAGACTCCACAGTCATGCTCTCCACTGGTAGAAGATAATCCCCCCCTCTGGTTCTGGCTTTTTATGAGTCTCATACCACACCGCCTTCCCTTGGGCTTGAGTCCCACCCACCCTAACTGCTTGGTGCTACCTGGAGTGACCTCGATGGAGTTCACTGAATTAATTGCTCAATCTACATTAGCAACACCACATTTAGATTTTGTGACTCTTTTTGTGGTGGTGTTTGCAACACCCTCAATATCAAACAAGAGGTAATCTATTTAGGTAATTAAAACATTTACCTCATTAATGAATGTATTTGTTTCTAATGCACCGGTAGCCTGCAGGCGTCGGGGCGCCCATAGGTACAAAGAACATTAAAGAGCGAGACAATCAAGCATCAGGTACAAGGCTGATTTTTTCTTTTTTCATCGGCCCTTCTCTCGGAAAAACTTCAACTGATGTCTTCCTCTTAGACATAATTTAGTTACTTCAAAAATGTTCACCAACCTAGAACTCAAAGGGAGGGCTTTGTAAGCAACTCATGGTGGCAACAGGAAAGACAGACACAAGTGATCACAGTTCAAGGGTGCTTAGTAAACTGTATAATGGGTGAGAAAAATGGCTAATCTAAACCTAAATCTAAGATGGGAGCAAGCTACGACCATCAAATAGTAATAATATAATCCTAGTGGAGTCTAGTCAAATAAAAAGAGCCTATACTAAAAAAAAAAAAAAAAGAAAATCCTTACTACTAAATTAAAAAAAGAGTATGGGATAATGTTCACCAGAAAAGAAAGAAGTGTTCACAAAATGATGTCGGGACAAGGCGGGCTCCCCAGCACAGCACACTCCTTGGCCTTGTGAGCATGAGTTTCACAGTTCAGTTCAACAATATCAAAAACCTTCAGAGACTAAATCTCCTTCTTGCAAAAGTCTGTTGCATTAGAAGGCCTGTGGTGTTTCACTAAAGACAAACAAACAAAGGTTATCTCTGTGATCTTGTACCTCAGGCGATTGTTCTTGGCACCCAGGGACTCTCTCCGCCGGGCTTGGATTCTCCTCACGGTTTGGTCCTCCCTCCGTCGGGTTCACTTACGGTCTTTCTATAACACAGTTGATGTATTTCTAATTCTGATCAGAAAGCAGGTTTGTCTTTCTCCTAGCTTTCTTTCAGCATCCCTCTGTCGAGTTCACTCTTGCCTGTATTCAAAAAGATTACTCTGTTGCATTCACATGGTGGTGGGGTAATGGCTTTTCACCCCTTAGTCCCCCTCTTCTGGGTTCAGACCCTTCTCGAATATTTGCCTCACTCCGTCGGGTTCACTACAGCTTTTGTCAAATCAATTTCACTTTTGGCATTCACAAAACCTATTGCCTTTTTAAACAGTTCTCTGTGGACATCCCTCTTTCGGGTTCACTTTTGTCAACACACTGGTCATTGGGACTTTTAAGCTTTGCCCCTTTTCATCGGCATCCCTCCATCGGGTTCACTCTTGCCAACTTTTGCCAATCATACAATTCCTTCTAATTTTCATACAATGTAGGATTCACTTCCCTTAGCTTTACAATTATCTGCCGGTCAAAGACTTTCAACTGTACAGAGGATTTTGCTAGACCCCTGTATGACCATGTTGATCCCTTTCTCGTGCCTTTCCCAAGGCCTTATGGTAATGGTAGTTTCAAAACAGGTCCCGGTCAGAGCCTTTTGAATGAAAATCCGCGTGGCACCGCACCCCTCTGCACCCAGACCAAAACTGGGCTTTCTTTAAAGTTCAGACAAACACACAAGTTCTTCCTCTTGTAAATTCCTTGCGTTCAAAAGTAATACTACTTGCAACCTTGGGCTCAATACAGTTCGGTTTGCTATCGGCTTCCTCCGACTCACTGACTGTGCTGAATCCGTTGGCTTCTTTGTTCTTTTGGAGTCAAGGATAGTACCACGGTATCCAGCTTGCCTCTCCACCTGCTTTATTAATGGAAGAGGCCCCCATGTACCTTTGAACTCTGCGGCTCTGCACACCAGCTGTAACTCCCAGTCTTATGATTTCTCTTTCGGAGGTTTCACGGATCTGAGTTGAAAAGGGCAAGGGTAATTCCCCCTTCGTCGTCCTTCCAGGTCTCACTGCCTTTCTTCTCCGTTTGAACTGCCGGTTTGGTATAGCTGTCTCCTCATGCGTGCAGCCTTGCTCAAAGTGTGCTTTCGTGCTCTGCCTTTTATCCTTGTGGTGTGAGTAAAGGGTTGTCAGGTGTGTGCGTGATTACTGTCAATTGCCTGACTCTTGGGTTAGGACATGTGATGTAAACATTTTTGATATTAGTCTGTTGTTTGTCACTGTGTAAGAGAGTGTTCGTGTTGGAAAAGGGGGAGGTAGATTTTCTAAGTGTCTTACGTGGTAGGATGGGGAAAAAGTGTCAAGGAAGGGGGTCGTTGGTTGATTCGGAAAAGTGAACGTTGCAGGATTTGTGACTTAAATAGGGGGAATTACGGGAACAGTGGTGTTTTGTCAATTCTGATTGGGAGTTTGTAAAATAATAATCAGAGGGACAGGGAGAAGAATGACTGGGTGTATCCGGGTATGTAACAGAACTACAGGGATCCTGGGAGATGTAGTTTCCCATGGCACTGTGGTTTGGGTTCCTAAAGGGCTTACCATAGGCGGAGGGTTTGCTGGCTTTGGACAAGGGAATGTCATTGGGAGGAAGGGGGGTAGATCTTCTTCCTCTGTATAATACCGCTTCGCTTGGGGCATTCCCCTGAGCATAACCCTGGGTTCCCCTACACAGGTAATCCTCCCTCACTCGTCTGCCCCTAGGGTTGAGATCTGAGAGGGCCAGTACGTCCCTGGCCACCTGAATAAGGGATTTCTGGGATCTATTTGGGAGAATACCCTCAGGTTTCTCACAGCTTATATGTAGTATTTAATAGGGTTCTATGTGATTTTACCAAATACTTGTATTGGGGGGGGGGATTCAGCCCCCAACTCACCTCATTTCCCAGTGTTTCAAACCCCTACCAACCTCCTCCCACCTATTTTAACCCCGTATACCCATATATATATATATACATTTTTTTAAAACATCACAGATTTTTTAGTGAATTAGCTTCGGTAAAAAATGCCTTGGATAAAACATTTTCGCTAAAATAACTGGATACCATTTAATAGGGCTCGATTTTAACGAGCGGGGCTCCACCCTTAAAAATCCTATATTCTATATCTCTAATACTGTTTTAGAAAAATGTAATCAGCAATAATTATTAGATAATTAGAGCTAACAGTGGTGCTGACAGAATGAACAGTAAAGCAGATGAATCCGGAAATCCCACAGTTTACCCTCCAAATTATAGCAGCAATAATTCAAAATAGGCAACACGTTTACAGCCTTATAAAATACGTAATACCACTCAGATACCAAATGCCATTGTTAGGCGGAAACCTGTGCAGTTCCCTCTGGGACCACTGCAAAAGGTTTAGGACTACAGGTGTTTGGCAGTAAACCCACTTGGAAGCAGTCTGTACCACACAGATTCACTGTGGTAGCTGTGGCTGAGCAGTCAGACTTCCCTCAAGAAGAGTTAGGCAGTATGTGGAGTATACAAAATAGGGCAATTTACACAGTAGAACAAGCAAACACGGAACAAGGCTTCGGTGTAAAGATATATAGTTATTTATTTATAAAAACACATCTATGGAAAACACTCTGGCACTAATACGGCAAACAACTTCAATCACAATTACTATAAGTAAATCAATCCCCCTAACAATAGTTTGACAAGTCAAGGTTCAACGGCACCACTTATTTGCAGACAGTGGTGAATGCTTTAACCTAGATGGCACTCTAGTATTCGTTAGGACGTGAGAGAAAAAGGCAGGGTATGAAATCAACTCAGTACCAACACTTTTACGAACAAATGCAAGGCAAGTAAGGCAGGGTCTACTGTGGATCGCAAAGTTCAGAGGCCGGGCCCACTCGGAGAGAGGCAAGGCGAAATGTCCCAAAAAGTATCACAGTGGAAATGCACTTCGAGTCTTTGTCGCAAATTGTTATAGAAATGTTGGACCAGTTCAGAACGGAAAGTTAAGAATGCTTGGAGGCGACCCAATGGAGAGGCGAGGATTCAGACACCTCACGCTAACCGACACAAGGGAAGCCAGACGGACACGGTACCTTGTTTGTGGAGAGCCAAGAGAAGAGATGATCTCGTCGTCGAAGGAAAGTTGAAGATCGTTGCACCACCAGGGAAGAGACCAGCCGCGGAGTGCTCCGTCACAAGGCACCACCTTTTGGTCACGGTACAGGGGCAGTGGTTATCCGGTTGCCGGGGTGCTCTGCACGGGCAATTCGACCACTGCGTCCTGGAACGAAGAAAAAGCAAAGAGGACTGGTTGTTCCCACCAGTCAGGGGAAGAGACTCTCCAGCGGGCAGATCTCCTCTGTCGTCGGGAAGTGGTGAGTCGGTTCAGCAGGGCTCCACCGGAGGTGTCATCGTTGCAGGTCGGCTCAGCTTTACCCTTGCCGGATTCTTAGGTCCTGTGGCGACTTCTGAAGATCCAGTCCCAAAAGCCCTGCGTTTATGCAGAAAAACCCCCATTCATTCAGCCTAGCTGTCAATCAAAACATGCTAAGTGGTGAGCGGGGTGGCTCACCACTTGGGCCAATCACACCAGAGTGTGACTTGAGTTGGCAAGGCAACTCAGTCCAGGGTGCCTAAACCCCCTCCCACACCCCCTGTGGTACCCAGACAGAATGGCACCACTTTGGAGGACTTCTGTGTAGAAGCCCGCCAAAAGTGGAACAAAGGGCTCAACCTTTGGTTTAGGAGTCACAGAGACGAGCACAGATGCTATTTTAAAAACCAAGTTCTGGCAGAAAATACCAACCGATAGATTTGTTAAAGACAACTAAACCGGTGGTATGTTAGAGACTAACGAGAAAAAAGAATTAACCTCCAACAATGGGAAGAATCCTATAGGGTTATATTCGGGGTCGAATATAACAATTAGTTTCCACTGCCACCAGCCAAAACTCGACGAGGGAGGACGGGACAGTGCCCCCTCGAATAACAGACCCAGGAGTAATCGAATTACCCCTACTAGTTCATCCAAAATAGGATGGTTTGTACTAGCTCTGTTAGTAAATTTGGGTCTAGTAAAGCCAATGGTGACTTTACATGCCCGGGGAGACAGTAGTCAGTCCCCGGGTATGGAGTCTATGGTGGGGATCCTCTAGGACGCCCCAGTGTTACGACACGGAGGATGCGGGGTAACACACATAGCAAAACATATGAGACCCTATGGAGTAAAAGACCCCATAGCCCATAGAACACATTGACATTCAAAGGAATTAACCACATTCATGTCCAAGAGTGGGAGAAAAAAGAGTCTCACTCTTGGCAGGATGGAAAAAAACAACCTCCAGAAATCCAGAAAAGCTGCTGGGGGGCTCACTAGGTTAGGAAATTCAGCCTAAACAGAGAATTCTCCCTAACAGCCATGAAGTGCAAAAATGTAAGTTAAAATACAGAATATAACAAGTGCAAAGATGCAAAGTGAATGTGAGGTGAAAGCAGTACATTAAAAATGGGGGGCAGTGTCACTAATGAACTAGCCTGCGGGGCTGCTGGACACTTAAAAACTAGAGCAGTGAGAGTGAGAAGTCTGTGGCAGTCCCTCTCAGTCTTTCTACTGTGGTTATCGTTTGCCGCCATTTCCTACAAAGTCTACAGTCAGCAGCGAAGCGGAGCGGAGTAGTGTGAGAGTGAGCAGTCTGTGGCAGTCTCTCTCAGTCTTTCTACTGTGGTTATCGTTTGGTGCCATTTCCTACAAAGTCTATAGTCAGCAGCGAAGCGGAGCGGAGTGGTGTGAGAGTGGGCAGTCTGTGGCAGTCCCTCTCAGTCTTTCTACTGAGGTTATCGTTTGGCGCCATTTCCTACAAAGTCTACAGTTAGCAGCGAAGCGGAACGAGTGGAGTGGTGTGAGAGTGGGCAGTCTGTGGCAGTCTAATGGCGGCTGGGTCGGATGGTGGTGAACCCATGGACTCTCGACTCCAACCATCTTCCCTGGATGAGGAGCAAAGCAGGCTGCGCAGATCTCGATCTGCTCGATCTGACAATGTCCCCCTAAATGCTACCGCAGCGCCAACTACCACAAACATGCTTATAGCACCCCAACTTGGACCTTCTGTCGCTTCAGGCTCCTTAAAGCGGCCGGGGGGCACGCTGCAAAATCTTCCCATTAAAAGGTTGCTGTTTGCCAAACATACAATGCATATGCACAAACAAAAACAACTGCCAACTAGCTCGTCTCAGTCATCGCTTGGACTCACCACATCAGCGGATGTCGCCCGCACCACGGACTCGTCAGTGGACTTGCTGGACTCTCCGGTGGGGACCTCCGGAGAGACGTCGGAGAGTGCGAGGAATCCAGGGATCCTGGGTGAGAGCGGGCCCATGGCGTCCTTGCCCCTGCCCCACCTCGTTGAAGGCACGGAGGAGCCATCCCTCGGAGGAAGGGCGGCCACCCATGCGGTTGGATGGAGGGGGCCGTGGGCAGGCAACGCGGGCACCACGGTCACATTTTGGAGGGGCGAGAAAGCTCCCTGCGCCCAGATCACCACGGAGCAAACCAGCGAGTGTGGGAATTCTACGTACATAAACTTGCTGGAAGCGGCCGTTGCTGCCCCACAGTGCCATCTGGTGGCGAATTAAGATAGCGCATAAGTGCCCTGATCCACGGTCCACCGGCACTACCACCAGACTTTGTCGGCAAATACTGGCTCGGGAAGCCAAGGTCTGGCTTTTGAGGATGGTACTTCAACACAAGGCCATAATTCTGGCACGTATGTGCCCCGGTCTGACTCAGAGGACCTAGAAGTTCCCCATACATTGAATGAAGAAGTGAAAGAGGGTCCCAAGCGAGGCCCCCCAACTCGACAACTGCATGGCACCCCTTTTCGCCTCATTACTAAAAAGTTTGATCTGCCAACAGCAAACAAAAGATCATCCACAAAAAAGCCTCTGAAAAAGGCCCACTTGTCAAATCCCTCTACAAGCATGATTTTAGAGAACTCTCTGAAACATCTTTTTCAAAGGCAAGCTAAAAGAAAACAAAATGGGCTAGACAAGATTTCAGACACCGATCTACTGGAGGCACTTCTTGAACCCTTGGCCACCACAACAATACCTTACTCAACTAGGGAACCCAGTATTGCTGACCAAGCTCCACTAACAACTACAGACGGTCAAGGATGTGTGGCTCATAATTTCATGCCATTGTCTCAACAATCTATCTCCAGGAAACAGGGGGGTAGGGTCCAGCTAACCTCTCCAATCTCTAAACTAGCCCCACAAACAGAGCTCTCTCTCTCAGCCCCATTGTCCAAACTATTGGCCAAGCCAGCTGTCACCTTTTTGGAAGTCCTGCATCAGAAGTACAGGCTGTCCATGTAGGAGCGTCTGCAACATCTACAGGTTCAGCGCACAATAACAACTCTAGGCTCCAGGACAACTCAACTCTACTGACCCAAATTCAGTTTCACAGGAAGATTGATAACGTACCTATTGTCAGTCCTGTGCCCGCTTCTTGCTCCATCCAAGTGCCACCTAAAAGAAAGGAGCAACACCGAGAAGTTCATGGGGATACATGGGGATACAGCTCCCTTGTTTGTTGTACCTCAACACAATTCCCAACAACCCCAGTGGCCGGGGCAGCCAACCTCTCCACCAAGACTTTCCACTAACAGAAGACTAAGCGAGCTATCTTACAACAACCCGAAAGACAATCCTTCCAAGAGAATTGACATTCTATCCATCATGTCCTCTGTGACCATAGCATTATCACCATTCTGCAAGCTATATGAGACGATTAACGACTCTCTCAAAGACCATACATCCATCTTTGCAATGATGAACTCTAAACTCATTTACTTGGAAGGCTATATTAATGCCTTGGAGAGACGGAGAAACGATCCATGCACCGTGCCCCACATGAGCGATTGTAACAGCACCAACACAAGCGTCCAGGTTCGGCTGAAATCGAGGCGGTTGCTTTCTGCCATAATACCTGACTTCCAACTACCCGAGGAGTTAAACAGGGTTGCCCCCTCGCTCCGGACCTATTTTTTGCATACTTTGGGGATTACAAAGAAGCAAATGCTGTGACAAGATCTTTTCCTTCAGTAATGGGCAGTACAAAATTTCCTAGAATCCTTTATGCTGACGATCTTATACAACTAGACCAGACCCCAATTGGCTTACAACGTCCGCTGGCCTCCATAAAGAAATACACTGAAGACAATGACCTGGAAGTCAATAAAGAAAAAACAAAGATAATGGTCTTTGAAAAAAGGATTGGAGGAGGAGGTAATCCCTCATGGTTCTTGGCAGGAAAAAAAGTGGAACAATTCTCAGAATTTAAATATCTCGGGGTCTGGATTTATTCCTCACCTAAAGACTTAGCAATGCAACTACATCTACATGGAAAAATTAGAAATCTCATCTCACAGGCCAAAATCTTAGATAAGAAATACGGCCGCTTCTCATTGATGCCTCTACTCAAGTTTTATCAGGGGAAAGTGATTCCTACAATCACTTACGGGACTGACGCCATGCCATCTCTGCCTGATCTCTTATGGCCTAGACTGGATTTTCTCTTCTGGCGATCATTCCTCAACCTTCCGACTTCCACACCGATAGCACTGATTAGACGCAAACTTTCACTCTCGTCCTTGGCGTCAATTGTAACCAGAGAATCTATCATGCTATATCGGAAGATTAAGGTTCCATCCTCCCCTATGATTTTTTCCATGGTCCAAGAAGAGATGAACGCAGGTAAATTCAAAATGCTGGCCACCTGGGAGATCAGATGCAAATCAATTCTAGATGTCTGCGGCAGTACCATTGAAGAACTGGTCTCTAATCCGACCAAAACTAAAAAACGCCTAGATGAAACAGACTGGATTAACACGTTAGAGAAAGCATCTGCTTACAAATTCACCCAGCACCTGCCTGCAATTACCAGAAAATTGAATGAAGTCCAACTATTTCTCATAAAGCACCCAAACAGAAAAACATGATCGACACTTCTTCGTGCCAGGCTGAATTTACTGCCCACAAACGAGATCCTGCAAATTAGAGGAGTCTCTGCGACTAACACTTGCCGCTTTTGTAACCTAAATATTGAAACGTTGCGGCACTTTCTGCTATCATACCTGGGCACAACTCTTTATAGAACCCCATATTTGCTTCATCATTTGGAGAAAGCCTACTTGAGAGAAGAAGCCCTTTGGTGGGAACGATTAATAGGGGCCTCAGACCTTCATGGACGATAGCAGCTACCAAAATTCTGGACCTACTTTTTAAAGACAAATTAATGTGCCAGAAATTTAGAGCCCTCATAATTTTGAAGGGTGCTGACTCGTCTGTTAATTTTCGATTTACTGTGTTGAAATTGCTGCATTTTCTATACATGTTTCTTCTTCTTCTACTTGCTCTTCTTCTTTCTGTCTTCTTCTTTCTTTTTCCTTTTTCTTCTTTTTTTTCTCATCTCTTTGGTTTGATTTTACGACTAACTTGTAAAAATCACTTCAGCGATTAAAACTCGTAAAAAAAAAAAAGAAAAAAAAAAAACTAGAGCCTGGGAACACAGCGAGCGCAGCGGGAGTACTGCGCTTAATGCTGCTGAAACGGGGTGCCTGACGGAATCAGGAGGGGGTGGGGTGGAAAGGCAAAGGAGTGGGTCAAGTGGGAACAGGTGGGGAAATCAGGGGTGGCAGACTGTTGGCAGGCCGGTATTAATGAGGTTTGCTTTCTCTCTCTGGTGTTCAGCAGCGGGGGGGAGTGTTGGCCCTCACTCAGACCATATGACATGCTCTAAATAATCACACGGGAGCCAGGTCTCCTACATCATTTCTTTATTAATTTTCCCTCATAATTAACTCCCCTCTTCCCTTGTCCCTCCTCTTCCTCCAGCTTCCCGCTCCCTCCCACTGTCCCTTGTCCTCTTCTCCTTAAAGGGACTTTGCCCTTATTCCCTCGCTCCTCCACCCCAGTTAACATGAGACTTCCCCGACTACATCTGCTCAATCAGCTTTTGGGGTCTCCTTATGGTTCGATGAGGCCTGCTCGGTGATTCGCGGGTCTCGCCCACATTTTCTCGTTGCAGTGCTTTGTATGTCTCTCCATTCTCTGCTCATTCCATCTCAGTCATTGCCTCTTTCGTTGGTTCTGGTTCCTCCAGGTATAACTCGTGGAGGAGGGAGGCCCTCAGCGTCATCTCGCTGTGGTTCTTTGTCATGGTTATCACTGGTCCTTTGTACTGTGTCACCCGGAGGAGGCCTGCGTGGTCTGTCCTGTCCTTGGCTCTCCTTATCTCCTCCATGCCTTGCTCAGGCGTATGGTCTTTCACATGAGTGACTTCGAATGATCTGTAGTGGATGTTGATGAGGGCACCCTGTAGTGCCGTCCAATGGCTGAGACGGCTGTGCCCTATGGCAGGATTCAGTATCATGTGGATGGTGGTAGGTACTCTACGGTGTCCCTGGGTTGGTCGCAGTGTGACTGTCCTTTTGGCTGTATCGGCTGTGCTGTTCCCCGCTGGAATACGTGGGCTCGGAGCTTGTCCAGGTGGTCTGCTTCTTCTCTGGTTTCATAATGTTGCATGTTTCTGACATTGATTGTGGCCTCGGCGTCCCAACCCCCTGTTTTGGCATCTCGTAAGCCCCCTGGGTGTCCATGGCACTCGCGATCATCTTGTGGAATGGGTGGAGGGTGTGCTCTGTACTCCTGCTCTGGTCCGTACCTCCTTGGGCGACTTAGCGCTGGGTTGGGTGGGTGCTGATACCTGTGTGGTCTGGTTGAGTTACTCTACATGGCCTTGGTGGTCCTCATGATGTCTGGCCATACCACCAGTGGTGTCAGGTATCTCTCTTGGGGTGGTGGTACCTGGATCCTTCCATGTGTTGGCCAGTCGTTGGGCCCACTTAATTGCTCAGGCCATCTGGGCGGGTTTGGTGGTGGTGCAGGTTGGCCTGCAGGGTTTGTAGGCAGTCTCACTCTGCACATTGCCTTGAAGTGATTGTCTTGACCACATCGCCGGCATCTCTGTCCTATGGCCGGGCATGATTGTCTGTGTGGGATCTCAAATCTGCATTTGTGGCATTGCGTGTTGCTCTGGGTTAGGTGCCGGCGTCTTCGAGTCTTCATCTCCTCCAGGGTCCTGTAGACCTAGAGTATGCCGGCTGTTCTACCGTGAGGGCAGCGATGGATTCAAGATTGTTTTTGTTTTCGATGGCGGCTGCTTGTCCGTCTGTCTGCTTGTATGTTCTTGCCAGGTTGAGTATTTCTTGTAGGGGCAGGGGCTTTCTGAGGAGGTGTTTCCTGAGCGTTGACGAGGTGTACCCTTCAATGATCCTCAGCGGAATTGCCTCCTCATCATTGAAATTGGCGAAGTCGCAGCACATTATGTTCTTCTGGAGGCAAATGACAAACTCTGCCACGGATTCATGTGGGAGTTGCACGCATTGACCAAATACGTAGCGTTCATAATCCTTGTTGGGGCTTATTATCAGCTTGTCGTTGACAGCAGTGAGAAGGTGTTGGTACGTGGTCCTTTCATGTGCTGGAATAGTTTGTATTATTCCCTTTATTTCCTTTCCTGCCAGGTTGGTGAAAATGTTCATTTTGTTGGGTGAGTCTTCTCCAATTGTACCTAGGAAGTCCGCAAACTCCTCAACCCACTCTTCCCATCTTTGTTCTTGGTCGTGCTGTGGGTTCAGTGTAAATGGATCGGGTCATCGCATGAGGCTGGCATGCGATGTGGGACCATGGTCCGCCAGGGCACCCACCTGTGCCTGGTCAGCCATTGTGATGGGTTTGTGTGTTGGCTTGCACCTGAGGTTCTGTGCTACATTTAGTTTCTGTGCTTCCGGACCTGGACTTTATTTGTGTGGCATGCTGTTGTACATTTCATCAGCAGTCATTTAATCAAGCACAGCGTTACTTCCTTATTTCCTCATTGCTTGATACATTAGTTTGCTTGTATATTTTCCCAATTATCCAGTTTGATTTTGTTAAGTCTGTGCTGGGATAATTGTAACGGAAACATTTCCACTTTGCAAACGGTGTAACATTACAAGATGGCTACATTCGCGCTATGTTGCCATGACAATGTTCATGTTGTTACTGATCAGTGCGGACATGACATGGCCGTACGTCCTTTGCGTCGTTGAGTCTTTTCATTTGCACCCACACGATGCGTGTGGTACATTCTAATTCTAATGCCAATTCAATAATGCACGATGTCTGACGCGGTTTCTACCATTACCAATGTTATCTAATGATTGTTTGGCGGCAGAGCATTACTATTTGTGAGACAATTTAGCGTGTAATTCAACTTCATACAGGCAGGCTAATTTGTTCTGCTCTGTAACTTTAATGCTGTGGCATTGGCAACGTTTTAGTTCCCACTCGTTGCGTCGTTATAATACCATTCACAGTGTTTTTGTCGAACAAATATGGGTGCGCATCCTTACGTTCCTAGGTCCCTTCCTCTGAAGCTGACACTACGTGCCACGTCTTTGGCATTAGTATGTGCCTGCTTGGGATTTTGGTCCTCGTGCTCTTGTGAGCAGGACGTCTTTGAAATGTTTTCAAATATATCCATTAGCAATAACTCCCACAGCAGCTTATTGTTGTTGTTTTGATCACTGTGATAGTCAATAAAGTCTTCTAGGGTGTTATAATTTTTGTTCCTTTAGGAGCTGGGTGCTCTAGTAAGCTGGCTCCGCAGCGCCTTACCGTTCACAGTCATGCTGCTTTTCTCGTTTCCCCGGCAGCACACACAGTTTTCTGTGTCCCCCTTTTCTTGCTGTAATTGTAGTTGCCCACTTGGGAATCGCCTTTCCGGGCAGTTCCATCCTTTCCCTTTACTTGCTTCTTCTCCACTTTGGGCTACGACACCTTCTCCATATGCCGCCAATATTTCCTTGATGTCGTGTCAGCCAGTCAGCCACTTTTAACAGCTGCGCTTCCCTCGGCCTCTTTACTACTGTTTCAGCAGTCTCTTTCTTTCAGCAGCAGCGCAGGTTGTCATCTCCTCGTCTGCTGGGCAGCCGCTCATGGTGACTGTTCATGCCAGCTCTTCCGGCGCTCCTGGCACCTCCACACTCCATCGCGGAGCTGCTGGGCTCGCCTCCTCTGTCCTGCTGCACACGCATTGCAGCTTTTTCATGGCATGTCCCGCTGGGTGCCATATTGCTGGGCTCACCACCTCTGTTCAGCTGCTGTGCTCTTCAGCCGAAGGCACTTCTCGTCGACTGGTCTGGCTCCACCGCACTGCTGGGTAATCTTGCCCATCTGCTCCCTACTGGGTACACTGGTCCTCCTCCGGTGCGGATACATTTCCCTTCACTGCTAGGCCCGTCAGCCGCTTTTCGCCCTCCTCCTCGGCTCCCTTTCACGCTGCACCGCCTATGCAGCGTCTCTCTGTGCACTGGAGCCACCAGTCCTCTGCTGGGCTCCTCCTGCTGTCCTACTGCAGGACTCCTCTGTCATGGTACTGCTGGTGCTCGTTTCCCTCCGTTGGCAGTTGTTGTCCCTCTCTCAGACGTATTACATGCTATAAATAATCACACGGGAGCCAGGGGTCCAACGTTTCATCTTTATTCTCTTTTCCTCATAACTAACTCCCCTCTTCCCTTGCCCCTCCTCTTCATCCCGCTTCCCACTCCCTCCCACTGACTCATGTCCTCGTCTCCTTAAAGGGACTCTGCCCTTATTCCCTTGCAACAGGGAGCAGAGCGAGGAAGAACGAGGGGGGGTGGGGAGACTGCAATGAACACTGGCAAGGAGGTGTTCATATGGGCATTCTGAGCAGACTACTAGACCTTAGGAGCTGCAGCGGCTAGAAAGAGGGGAGCCAGCCTGAGCCGCATGAGAAATGCACTTACCTGAGAGGAATGGACATTATGCTGGAGAAACGATAGAGAGCCTGAAAGCTGGTGAGAAACACGGAACGCCACCAGCCGGGACATGTGTGCACTTTCCGAGGCGTCAGCGGCCCAGATAAGAAGAGCAGGGGCCAGTCGGTGCTGCTGAGACCTCAGACTTGCTGGCCATGCAGATCTCTGCCCCCGGGGGACTCCACTGAATAGCTGGATCTTGTGACAGACGCTCCCAGGCTACACGTTGTTCAGATGAACTTTTGATGGGAAGTTTGGATTGGCATTAAGAGAACACACCCTCTTAATGCCTCGAAAGCGGCAGCCCCAGGACAAAAGTAGAGTAAACTCTGAACTACAGAGGCAGGTGATTGAGAGAGAGGGAGGGGAGTTAACACAGAGGTGATTGCGCTGTGACATCGCCCAGAACAGGACCCGGTACACAGGGTTGTCTGAGGTGGCTCAGTTGCTGAAAAACTGCACGTAAAACTGCACTACCGCATCCATGTCATTTGTCAGATTCCCAGCTTATGACACGTGGTGGCAGCGGTGAGATTGGAAGAGCAACACCATGGAGGCGATCCTGAAAGCAATGAAGGAAGGCCAACAACAACTTCAGCAGGCACTACAGATACAGAGCCAAAAGGCTCAGGCGGATAGACAGGCTTTACAGCAGGCCTTGCAGGAGCAACAGGCACAACTGTTGGAGCCGATGGGGAAGACATATGCACCCAAGGGAGTATGGCAGGATTTAGCGATGGATGTTTTGGGCCCGGTTGATATGGGTATGGGGAGAGGAAGATTTGTTCTTGCCCTAGTTGACACATTTTCGAGGTGGACAGAGTTCAAAGTCCTGAGAGAAATAACATGTCAACACATCGTAGGATTCTTGGAAGGTATATTTGAGAGGGAAGGGCTACCCAGGAGTATTCTTACGGACAACGGTCCACAGTTTACCGGGAAATTATTTCAAGAATATCTTAACAAGTGTGGGATTAAGCACAAAAGAACTGCACTATACTATCCACAAGGAAATGAGATGATTGAGGGAGTAAATTGGTGCATCATAGAAGCGAATGCATGTGGCATGGACAGAAAAGTGGCTGTGAAAGAGTGTTTATATGCGCTGCAAATGGCACCCTGTGTTGAAATGGGTGTAAGTCCTTTTGAACTTATGAGAGGTCGAAAGGGGAACACCTTAGTGTCACCAGCTTGGCTAGGTAGGGCAAGAGAGACTGATATTGTCGTGGATGAGGTGAGAAAAAGGATGGATGCTCGCAAAGACAAATGGGTAAAGAAAATAAATGAGAGGTATCCAAGAAAAAGAACCATTGTTGAGGTAGGGGATCTCATTAGGATAAGGAGAGCGGTGATTCCAAAGAAAGGAGAGCCTCTTTATTCTGACCCTGTTATGGTTGCCCAAGTGTTTGGAAATGCGGTGAGATTAGAAAGTGGCCAAGTGTGGAATATGTCTAGTGTTGCGCAAGTAAAGAAGTAAAGAAGTAAAACCAACCTTCGGCTGACCCACCCTGACACAGCCCTCTCCACTCTCCACTCTGCTATATCTGAGACTCTTGATATCCTTGCCCCTGTCATGAGTATCCGCCTGAAGCCCAAAGCCAAATGTAACTCCTGGTATGACTCGGATCTCGTCACCCTCAAACGCAAGTGCAGGGTGGCAGAGAGGAAATGGCGTGCTTCATGTCCATCCTCTGATAAACTGGCCTGTCGCCTGCTCCAAAGGCAATACCGGCTCTCCGTTCTCACCAAGAAGAGAGCCCTTATCCAAGCCCGCATCTCTGCGGCATCTAACAACTCGGCTGAACTCTTCAAAATCTGCAAGGAGCTTGTCAACCAAGCTGCAGTTACTACCTCTCCTGTCCCCTCCCAGGCGCTCTTCACGGCACTGGCCTCTCACTTCATTTAAAAAACTCAGGACATCCTGTCCTCACTCTCCTCCTATCACCTCCCCCCCTCTATTCTCTGCCCTTCCTCTGGCCCTTCTGCAGCCACCCCTCCTCTCTCCTTCTCTGCCTTTCCACTTTTTTTCTGCTGACGAGGTTTCAAGACAAGTCCGATCTATGAAAGTCTCCTCCAAACAGGTCCACCCCTGTTCCTCCAAGACTATCAAGGACCTTATAGACTCCCTGGCTCCTGCCCTTGCTGACTTCTGCAATCACTCCTTTGCCTCTGGAGTCTTCCCATCCCCTCTCAAGCACTCCCTTATGCACCCCCTTCTTAAGAAACCCTCTTCCTACCCTTCCTGCCCGGCTAACTATCACCCAATCTCTATCACCCCCTTCCTGGGCAAGCTCCTGGAGAAACTGGCCATCTCCCAGCTCAATCTCCATGCTGAATCTGTTGGTAGTCTTCATGACCATCAGTCTGGCTTCAGAGCTGCCAGAAGCATGGAAACTGCTCTCCTGAACATCCGTGAGGACCTGCTCTCGAACCTTGGCTCTAACATTCCATGTGTTCTCATTTTGCTTGATCTCTCTTCTGCCTTTGATACTGTCAACCATACCATCCTGCTCAATAACCTGGGTATCACTGGTCAGGCTCTGGCGTGGCTGACCTCTTTCCTCTCCAATCGACCCTCCCAGGTCCAACTCGGGTCTTTCCTCTATGACATCTTTTTCTCTACCTGTGGTGTCCCCCAGGGATCTAACCTCTGTCCCTGGCTGTTCAACCAGTATCTGGCCCTTCTCGCCCACCGCATCGTTGCTCTCTGCCCCAACTTTCAGTGCTATGCGGATGATACCCAGCTCATTTTCAGGCTGCCCTCGACCTCATCTTCTCCTTCCCTCATCTCTGACTGTCTTTCTGCTATCCAGGAATGGTGTGCTGCCAACGACCTCTGCCTTAATGCAAGTAAGACCGAGATTCTACTTCACCCACTCCCTCCTTCCCTGCAGCTCTCTGGCCGGCCTCTCTTGGCGCTCTTCCTGCTCCTACCTGCAAGGCAAAAAACCTTGGGGTCATCTTCGACTCCACACTCTCCTTCTCTCCTCACATATCCGACGTCTCTAAGAAGTCACACTACCAGCTACACATCCTCAGAGGTATCCTTCCTTTCCTCTCCTTCCCCCAGAAGCTCACTGTCTCTAGAGCACTGGTTCTCTCGAAGCTGGACTACTGTAACAGCCTCTATCTAAATATGCCCGCCTCCACTCTCCGCCCTTTGCAACTCATCCAGAACAGGACTGCGAGACTTGTCCTTGGCCTCAAGCCCACGGACCGTATCTCTCCAGGACTGAAATCACTGCACTGGCTCCCAGTGACTGCGAGGATCAAGTTTAAAACCCTCTGCATTGTCCACAAGGCCGTCTTGGGCCTTGGGCCAAAATACCTTCAACTCTCTCTTCCTAAATATCTTCCTTCTCCAGCTCTTCGCTCATCCACCTCCAACTCTCTCAGGGTCAGCCGCTTCTCCAAACAACGAGTTGGGGGCAGATCTCTCTCCGCTGCAGGGGCCTCCCTCTGGAACAGCCTTCCTGCCTCCCTGAAACTTGAGGAGAACCATCTCCGGTTCCGGAAGCACCTCAAAACCTTCCTCTTTGCCTCGGCTTTCTCTCCCCCTCTCCCCTGCTAATACTACTGAAACTGCACTGAATCTGCAACTGGGCCACTCACCGTTCTCGGTCCTTGGCCCAGCCACTCTACCCTGCACTGCCTCCATGGCAACCCCTGCACTACGGGACTGTGTCTGTATCCCTACAGCCCCCCTTCCCAGCACTTGTCTGCACTTACTTCGCACTTGCCCTTATTATTTATCCTGTTTGCTGTATGATATTAACCCTGTACTGCACTTTCCCCTCTCACTTTCCCCCTTGCACTTTTCCCTTTCCCTCTACCCTTTGCACTTGCGCGATCTGAATGACACCTGGCCTAGTAGGATCATTGTCTGTCTCCCCTTGTTCCCCTCCTGCCTCGTCGCACCTTGAAACACTTGTGTATGGGCGTGTTACAAATGCCATATCATATCATATCATATCATATCATATCATATCATATTGAAAATAGTATAATATCTCTTTTTGTGGGATAACAGATATGTGTATAGCTTTTTGGTACGATCCTTCACCCTTGTTTGAGGTAACCTTTTAACAAATAAATGTTTTTGTACACTGCTTTTAGGAATTGTATACCGATTGTATTTTTATGATAAGGCAATTTTATGAATTTGTAAATAGGATCTGTGTATTAATGTGTTTGATCTGTTGTTTAATGGTTGTTTTTATACATCCGAATAAACTTGATTGATTGATTGATTGATTGATTGATTGATATTGTAATTGTTGTATATAGTTCAAATGTCATTCCATGAAAATATTTTTTTTAATAAGGGAGGGGGGGGGGGGGTGTTATGTAAGTGACAAGTTATGTTATGCATATGACATAGAGTAAGTACATTATCTAGTAGTTTGTTCTGACTATAATTCTATGCCTGTCTCTGCATGCCTATGCGTAAACATATGAGCTAGGTACATTCTAGAGTGTAGAATCCCTGTGTTTGTTGTTGCTCAAGTGTTGGCAGTTATGCCTGGGTTTCTGTATTGGTTGGGGGTCTTTGATACATGTTCTTGTGCTGTGCAAGTCAATAAACCACTTGATAAACATACCTGGTGTGGTTAATGACTCAACACAGACTTTAACTGCAATATTACCCTAAAAGAATCCTCACCTCTTGTGTGGATTGACCATTATCTTCTATCCCTAGAAAGGAATGCCATCAATCTAGATCCTAAGAAACCCCCTATGGCACCTCTGTGCCTGACTTGGAATAAACGTAACATTACTGCTGAGGCCATAATACCTCTGGTAACCCCCATACGCAATAATGTATCCCCCACTAACAACCTAAATCTGCTGGTCAACACCTACAACGAGGCCATGACTAAAGCCATAGATACCATCGCCCCACTAAAATTGCGCAAAGGCAAACCGAGAGCACATCTGAACTCCTGGTTCACCCCTGAACTTAAACCTCTACGTACAGAAAAAAGAAAACTTGAGGCACTCTGGAAAACTACCCCCTCCACAGAAAATAAAGTCAACCTAACCAACATTACGGCTACCTACAAAAATGAGATAACCCACACCAAAAAAGAATCCTTCAATGTCAGAATAAATCAGGCTAGTTCCAGCACGAAAGAACTATTTAATATCCTAAAGGAATTAGAAAACCCCAATCCACCTACAGATACCTGCACCAAGGACAAACCTTGGTGTACCAGCATTCAAAATCCCCTCTCCAATAAAATGTCAGGACTCCAGTCCAAAATAGCCAACAAACGGCACCAACCTGCCCCTGGCAATCCCACCAGTCAAATCAGACCACCATCTGCACTCTTTAACTCAGGTTTTTCTTTCAATCAGGTATCCATACCTGAGGTACAAAGAATTATAGCATCACTGAGACCTTCCAATTGCAAAGGTGACAGCTGCCCAGCTCAGATCATAAAAGATGCAGCCAGATATCTAGCTCCTTTTATCACCAAACTTATAAACTCCTCATTCGCCAACAATTCTGTCCCAAGTAATTTGAAACAATCCTGGGCTATCCCATTACTCAAAAAACAAACACTAGATCTGTCTATACCCACGAATTATAGACCAATCAACACTGTCCCCTTCTTATTGAAAATCCTAGATAGAGTTGCTTACTTGCAAATTCAAGACAACCTAGAGACAAACCAACTATTGGGAATTCGTCAATCCGGCTTTAGACCCCAACATGGAACGGAAACAGCCCTTGTTGACCTCAAGAGTCAAATCGAGGACCTAAAAGACAAAGGCAAAGTGGCCATCCCACTTCTTTTAGACTTATCAGCAGCCTTTGATCTGGTGGACCATAAAATCCTTTGTGACCACCTGTCATCGGCAGCACACTTTTCCAACTCTGCTGTCATGTGGATTGAATCCTTTTTCGTAAATAGAACCATGCGCGTCTTCACACCCACAGCTGCCGCCGACCCAATCCCTATCACATGCGGAGTCCCTCAGGGATCCTGTGTATCACCTACTTTGTACAATATTTTTACAAAGCCCTTGTTCGACAAACTGGTCCACGTAGGTGTCACCTACACTAACTATACAGATGACACCCAGATACTCCTAACACTTTCAGGCATATACAACTCTGATGTTCGCCTGATTAATGAAGTCTACATTATCATTCAGGTATGGATGGCCACACACAGCCTCTGCCTGAATGAGGATAAGACCGAACTACTCCTAGTCGGCTCACCTAACAACTTACTCAAACTCAGTCCCAACTACAGCAGCATCGTCATTGATGGCAACAACATCCCGATTGCCAATAACGTAAAAACCCTTGGCTTCTATTCAAAACCCTCTGCCTCTCATACAAAGACCTCAACCACCTAGCCCCGCCATATCTCACGGATACATTTATGATGCACACATCTGCCAGAATTACTTGATCCAACAATACGTCCTGTCTGGTGGTGCCTAGGTACTGCCTCAAAAGATCTGGCAGAATGAGTTTCCCAGTTGTAGCCTCCCAATTATGGAACACTCTTCCAAAAGACTATAAAACTAGCCCAACTTTCCAAATATTCAGAAGCCATGTCATCACCTGGTTACTGAACAAAAAATAACTCAAACTCACACTGCATTCACACTCACAACCATATTTATCCCTCCTGTATATACCTTCCTCAATTTTCTACTTCAACATACCTGACTTTCCCCGCCATACTTATGCTCCTTCTGTAAGGTGTATGCACAAATTGCACAGATTGCATAAACCGCATAACTGACACTCCCTGCCATTCGAATGATCCATCTGTAATGTGTATGTAAAAACTGTATAAATAATGTATTGTGTATTTATAAACTGCATAAACTATATAAACTGTATAATCTCTTCTTGTAACCATTACCTTAACCTTGCGCTCAGACACCCCTGGGTCAGGCGCGCTATACAAATAAAATAAACAAACAAACAAACTACTTCCATTATAGAGATAGGGCCAGATAGGAAGTCTCCAACCGCGGTTAAAGTTAAATAAAGGATTTCAAAACTGTTCATGTGTGTCTCTGTCTCCCTTCTGAAACCCTGCATACCTCACAGGTGGATGAGTTAGCTTTGTCAATTCGGGAATTAAATGTGGAGCTTTCGCTTCGAGTATTGCTAGTTTGTAGTCTTTCGCTAAAGTAGTGAATCGTGCTTTATTAGAGGTTGTTGGATCATTCATCGATTACGTGTGATAAATGGGATTTATCCAAGAGCGCAGCACGAGGATGACACGGCAAGGAGCCCTTTTTATCCTCCTCACAACATGGAGGAACCTCAGTTTGATCGCAGCAGTCTAGTGTTCCCCACGTCCATAGACGTGCTGGGAGCCCCGCCCCTGACGCGCACAACGCTTATCTGGATACACGGAACACTCTTCGATGCGTTGCTACTCTCCAGCCATGCTCCGTGAGTTTGTCTCTAATCTTCCTGAAACTTACTTTACAAACTTACTTGGGGATTAGGTAGGGATTCCGAAATTCCTATTCTCATCTTGTGTGAATTCTATTCTTTCTGTAGTTCGAGCCCGGGGACACGAAGGATCAGGTACGACTGTTTTCCCTTTCCTTTTCTCTGCATCATGGAGACGCCGCACATGACAAGCAGCGCAACGAGTGTGGGTAGGTGTCTCTGAGTATTCTGGAGTGTAGCCCACTCTCTTAGAATTCAGGATAGGTGGGCTGAGTAGTTTTGATTTTCATTTCCTTCTTGCCTCTAGCGTCCAGTCTCTGAGAATAGTGCCGACCTCTTTTCCAGTCCCGACTGACTTCGGGAACAACATTACTTTCTCCCCTTCTCTCTCCCAGGGCAATTGGTATTTCATATTTATCCCGTTAGACTTTCACCTTTGTGTTCTTGAGTCTGTGTCTAATACCCTTTTGATGCCTTATTCCCTATTTTCAGTCTGTTGTCAGGTTTCTCTTTTCCACCTCCTCCGTCGGTCGGAGCATTTTGAGTAGCTTTATAGGGTAAGCCACGAATCCTATTTCCAACTATCACTGCTCGTTGTCAACCGGGTGGTTGTTCTCTTTAGGGATTTTCACTACTCACAAAGAATATTGTTCTTTTACTCTTACGTAGCACTAACCAACCAGCTCACCTGGAGAGCAGAACATTTCAGACCAGAAGAAGAGGGAGACTGACTGGATTCCTCGAACTCTAGCAGCCCTTCCCAGGACAGGGTTTTTCCCCTTTCGGAGGGTTTTCCCTGGAGGTCTCACCGCAGGCTGAATCTTTTGGTTCTGGTCAGTGGAGGGATTTTCAGGTATTTCCCCATTGTTTTCTGGCTGAGAGGAGTTCTGCGCCAGAGAAGAATACAGGTGGGTGAATCAGGATCGTTGTTTGAGCCTTGTTAAGGCGAAGATTGTACTAATTATTACAGTTAGCAACGCCCAAAAAAGAGATATTCGTTTTTTCTAGGTTCAAACAAACGGTTTTAAGATTCACCTGTAGGTTAGGATGGATCAACAAATTCAGCAGCTTATAGCTGCAGTCCAATCTTTAACGTCTGAAGTGCAAACTCTTAAACAAGAGAATGCAACACTCTTACAGAATCAGCAACAGGCTGCACAACAGCAAGTCGCCCAACAACAAAATTCTCAACAGCAAGCCGCTCAACTACAAGCAGCTCAACAGCAGGCTGCTGCACAACAAGTAGCAGGGGGCAGGATTCCATGATGCTCGGAAGTTCCTCCCGGAGGATTACCCGGAGGACAGTTTGATGGAAACCCTCATTGAGTAAAGGAATTTCTAGACGCCTGCACTGTGCAGTTTGCTTTCAAGCAGGCTTATTTTCATACGGATAGAGACCGGTTTGGATACATGATATCTCAAATGTCAGGACCTGCGTTAGCTTGGGCCACACCGTTGGTTACATCTAATAACCCTATCCTTGATTCATATATAGCCTTCAGTAATAGTATTCACACAATGTTTGCTAGACAAGAGATAAGGGTAGCCTCTCAAGAACATTTGCTCGATCTAAGACAGGGGAATCAAGATATTCTTACCTACATAACCAGATTCCAACAAATGGCAAGTGAGACCACTTGGTCGGATGATGCCCAGGTTACCTTATTTCGTAGAGGACTTTCTGAAGAATTAAAGGATGAGGTCTCTAGAGTACCTCGCCCGGCATCTTTAGCAGAATTAGTTACACTGGTTATGCAGTTGGATTATCGTATCAGAGAACGCAATAATGAAAGAAGAAAGGGAAGAGTTACATGCTCTTTTCCTCCTCCTTCCTTACCTTCTACATTTAAACCCAGTACGGAGGAACCCATGCAACTGGGGACTACGACCCCTCGAGGTCCTCTGTCTACTGAATAGCGTACCGAAGAAGAACCCATAATCTATGCATGTATTGTGGGGCACATACACATGCTGTGCAAGAATGTCCCATCGCCCCTCTCAGAAAGTCGGGAAACGCCAGCGCCCGACCGTAGGAGGAACCACGGCTCGGAAACCCTCAGTTGTTTCAGGTTCCTCACATAAATTGCAAAATTCTCTGTGTCTTAATTCCCCTCAGACATTTATGTGGGTTTTGAGGGTAACCTTAAGATTTGGAGAACAGCTGGTTTCCGAGGTTTCGGCACTGATTTACAGTGGGGCAGCTGGTATTTTCATAGACGATCTTTGGGCCCGACAAAAGAATATTCCCCGCTCAGCAAAGACAGTAGCCATACCAGTCAAAAGTGTGGACGGTAGTCCATTGATATCTGGTCCAATTATGAGCCAAACAGACCTGCTAACCATGTCAATAGGTTCACACCATGAGGTTATCTCGTTGGACATAATCAGGGCAGCCCATTATCCTATCATACTGGGGCTGCCATGGCTACGAAGACACAATCCCTTTATTAATTGGAAAGCCGATTCTCTGTTTTTAGGATCAGAATACTGTGTAGATCATTGTATTGGAGGCCCAGAACTGAAGATTGATGCTCTGGAAGGTTCCATCCAGGAAACCCGAGTCCCAAGAATGGTGAATTTTGATTTTGTCTCAGAGCTTCCAAAAGAATATCATGATTATGAAGAGGTATTCTCTACTTCGGAATATCTACAACTCCCGCCACATCATCGGGATGACCGTGCCATTGATCTAATTCCAGCACAGCCTCTACCTTTTGGTAGAATGTACATTCTCTCCAAATCCGAGAGAGAGGTTCTCCAGGAGTATTTGGATACTCATCTAAAGAACGGCCTGATTACGGAGTCAACCTCCCCGGCAGCTGCTTTGTTGTTCTTCATTCCCAAAAAGAATTCCTCTGAGCTTCGACCTTGTATAGATTACAGGGGCTTAAATAAGATCACAGTTCCAGATAAATATCCAATGCCACTAATCCCTGATATTTTGGAAGCTGTCCAAGGGGCTAACCTGTATACCAAATTGGATCTTAAGGGGGCGTATCATCTGATTCGTATACGACAAGGAGATGAATGGAAGACGGCATTTAGAACTCCTTTCGGCCACTTTCAATATCAAGTAATGCCGTTTGGTTTATCTAATGCTCCTTCCGTATTTCAGAGGTTCATGGGCCATCTTTTCTCGGACCTCCTCCTTCATTCAGTGATTGTCTATTTAGATGACATTCTAGTATTTTCCAACAATCTCTCTGAACACAAAATCCATGTCCGAGAAGTTTTGAGCCGATTACATCAGAACCATTTATTTTGTAATATGGAGAAATGTGCTTTTCACCAGCCCCAAGTAACTTATTTGGGGTACATTTTATCGGCTCAAGGGATTTCAATGGATCCAGAGAAGGTTTCCGCAGTCAAGGATTGGCCAACACCTACAAACTGTAAAGAGATCCAGAGATTTGTCGGATTCTCCAATTTTTACAGGTGCTTTATTCCCAATTTCTCTTCTCTTACATTGCCTTTAACCAACCTGTTAAAGAAAGGGGTCCCGTTCATCTGGACTTCCATTACTCAAGAGTCCTTTGAAGAATTGAAGACCCAATTTACTACAGCCCCTATATTGAAGACTCCTGATCAAAATGTGGGATTTATTCTGGAGACTGATGCCTCACAACATGCTTTAGGGGCAGTCCTATTACAAAAGGATCCTCAGTGTCAGGAATGAACCATTGCTTATCTATCCAAAACCTTATCTCCTTCAGAATGGAACTACACGGTTTTGGAGAAAGAGTTGTTGGCCATCAAAAGAGCATTTGAGGAGTGGAGACACTTGTTGCTAGGAGCTGCTATTCTGGTTGAAGCCAGAACAGATCATCATAACTTACGTATTCTACAATATGCTCAAACCTGCAATAGCAGACAGGCTCGTTGGGCCCATTTCTTCTCTCCTTTTCGTATTATTTTCTCCTTTATTCCCGGCAAGAATAATCTCCAAGCAGATGCCCTATCCAGAAAGGACCCCACACCTTTAAGTCCTTTCAGAGCAGAACCTATGTTTTCCTGCTCAACTCTAAAGATGGCTAAACCGCTCCAGTTCTGGAAGCACCTGGAATATCAATCCGGGCCATCGGTATTGATCAAACTTTCCCTTACTCAACAAAAAGTTATGACTCTAAAGGATGGTTGTTATTTTCATGACCGACAGGTTTTTGTACCAATGAAGATTCTTCAAAAGGAAGTTCTGAAATGGTGTCATGACTCGAAATCTTCAGGACATCGAGGACGGTACACCACCTGTGAGCTGGTCTCTCGCTACTTCTGGTGGCCATCCCTAAGAAGTGACGTTCGACAATATATCGAGTCCTGTCCTTCGTGTTTGCAGACTAAGAGTCCCCGCCAACATCCTTTAGGGAAGTTAGTAAAAATGACATTACCCTCTCGACCTTGGCAGATTATTTCTACTGATTTTATAGTGGACCTGCCTCTATCTAAAGGGCATTCTGCCATCATGATGACAATTGATACTTTTACCAAAATGGCTCATTTTGAGCCTCTCAAGGGACTACCATCCGCTGCACTGATGGCACGAACATTCATTGACAAAATATTTACCAGACATGGATAACCGTAAGTCATCATTTCTGATAGAGGTTCACAATACACCTCCAGGTATTGGAAGCAAATCTGTAAAAGGTTGGGAATCTCCCAAGCCTTAGGTTCGGGCTATCATCCCCAAACCAATGGGCAAACGGAAAGGCTTAACCAGACCCTGGAAGGGTACTTAAGGAATTACATTTCAGCAGCACACGATAATTGGTCCGAATTGTTACCTCTGGCAGAATTTGCTTACAACATTTCTTACCATTCTTCACTCAAAACATCTCCATTTTTTTGCTCCTACGGATTTCATCCTACCATCTTTCCCACTAGCAAGCACTCTGAGGTCAAATTTCCGGACGTGGAGCAGCTGATGGGACAGTTACATCTAGGGCATGTAGCAGCCACAAAAGCTCTGACTGAATCCCAGGAAAGAGTGAAGAGATTCGCGGATCATCGGCATACCACTGCTCCATCCCTTAATCCGGGGGATTGGGTATGGCTGTCTTCTCGATTTCTCCCTAGACATCTTCGACCTTCTAAACTATCCCCGAGATATCTGGGTCCCTTTCGAATAATTGTGCCCATTGGTCCAGCAGCCTTCAAGATCAAACTCCCGAGGACATGGTCCCGAATTCATCCCGTATTCCACGTCTCTCAATTAAAACCAGATGTGCGGAACATATTTCATCCTAATGTTTCAAGACGTCCTCCTCCAATACAAGGTCTTTCAGGATCGGAATGCGAGGTATCTGGTAACTGTGATTCCAGACTCCACCATGGGAAGATTCAATATCTGGTGGACTGGAAGGGATACTCCCCTTCCGATCGTACTTGGGAATCACACAATGCCGTCCATGCCCCATGGTTAGTTCGAAAATTTCATTTGAAGCATCCAACCAAACCAGGGGGGGAAGCTCTTGGAAGGGGGCATACTGTGATAAATGGGATTTATCCAAGAGCGCAGCACGAGGATGACACGGCAACAAGCCCTTTTTATCCTCCTCACAACATGGAGGAACCTCAGTTTGATCGCAGCAGTCTAGTGTTCTCGACGTCCATAGACGTGCCAGGAGCCCTGCCCCCCGATGCGCACAACGCTTATCTGGATACACGGAACACTCTTCGATGCGTTGCTTACTCTCCAGCCACGCTCCGTGAGTTTGTCTCTAATCTCCCTGAAACTTACTATACAAACTTACTTGGGGATTAGGGAGGGATTCCGAAATTCCAATTCTCATCTTGTGTGAATTCTATTCTTTCTGTAGTTCGAGGCCGGGGAAACGAAGGATCAGGTACGACTGTTTTCCCTTTCCTTTTCTCTGCGTCATGGAGACGCCGCGCATGACAAGCAGGGCAACGAGTTTGGGTAGGTGTCTCTGAGTATTCTGGAGTCGAGCCCCCTCTCTTAGAATTCAGGGTAGTTTTGATTTTCATTTCCTTCTTGCCTCTAGCGTCCAGTCTCTGAGAATATTGCCGACCTCTTTTCCAGTCCCGACTGACTTCAGGAACAACATTACTTTCTCCCCTTCTCTCTCCCAGGGAAATTGGTATTTCATGTTTATCCCGTTAGACTTTCACCTTTGTGTTCTTGAGTCTGTGTCTAATACCCTTTTGATTCCTTATTCCATATTTTCAGTCTGTGGTCAGGTTTCTCTTTTCCACCCCCTCCGTCGTTCGGAGCATTTTGAGTAGCTTTATAGGGTAAGCCACGAATCCTATTTCCAACTATCACTGCTCGTTGTCAACCGGGTGGTTGTTCTCTTTAGGGATTTTCACTACTCACACAGAATATTGTTCTTTTACTCTTACGTAGCACTAACCAACCAGCTCACCTGGAGAGCAGAACATTTCAGACCAGAAGAAGAGGGAGACTGACTGGATTCCTCGAACTCTAGCAGCCCTTCCCAGCACAGGGTTTTTCCCCTTTCGGGGGGTTTTCCCTGGAGGTCTCACCGCGGGCTGAATCTTTTGATTCTGGTCAGCGGAGGGATTTTCAGGTATTTCCCCATTGTCTTCTGGCTGAGAGGAGTTCTGCGCCAGAGAAGAATAAAGGTGGGTGAATCAGGATCGTTGTTTGAGCCTTGTTAAGACGAAGATTGTACTAATTATTACATTACATTACTTTTGTACAGAGTACTTAGTGAACCACATATTGAGATGGCTTTTCATATCACCATAGGTGCTATGATATGGAAAGCGCGCATTAGGGTAAGATTGTAGGTATCCACCATCATGGACGGGTCGTTAGGAGTGACTTGGTGGTAGATTAGGACTGGTAGTATGTATTGAGGTGGTAGCCAATGAGGGTGGGGGTTTAACACTTTATATTGCGCACGTCACGAGTGATGCTGCATCGTCTTAAAAACTTGTGTCTGCTTTGAACTAAGAGAGCTCCATGACAGTTGGGTTCATACGGGCCCCTCGGTCGCCTTTTTCCTTTTGGTATGCAAAATAAATCTTGTTTTCCTTGTAAAGAGGTTATCAAGCTTTATTCCTTGGAGGAGTGTTTTTTACTTTCTGGTTGTCTGGAGGTCCACCTTACAAAATTGGTGACCCTGACGTGATCCCAGACCCTGCGTAGTGATGCAGGATTCCTGGCCACACATCCGGAGGGGCTACGCCCACCTGCAGCGACCAGTCCCTTGTGCACAACCTGGAGAGGTTTACAGGAACTGTGCTGCCAGAATTCCTGTTTTGTCTTTGGAGCCATGCGCTGCTCCCAGATTGTGCAGGCCGTTGATGGGATCCATGATGGAGGAACTCGGGAGAGCATGTAGATGTAAGGAGCACCCTTTTCAAGAGAAAACATGGGAGCAGGGTGTGTGAATCATCTCCCCTGCCCTGTGGAATGTCTTCTTTTGCAGCAATTCCCAAATCACTTTGCTCCTGGTGAAGTTGCTGGGTGTTCAACTCCAAGCTTGTACAGAGTTCCAGAATGATAGAAGGAAGCTTCTGTGTTCATGAGCTCCTATACTGTTCCAGCCCCCGACCATGTCCTGCCATCTCAAGAACAAAGGATTCTGCCTACAATTAGTTTTCTCCTATGGTGTGTTTTGTGCCTGCCTACCCCCCACAAAGTTCAAAGGATATATTTGGCACACTTGGTCCATCTAGAGTTGGACTGCTTGCCTGATGCTCGGGTCCCCAGACCGCCTGAGGGTGCTAAGGTAATTCCAGCTCCAATAGCATATATTAAAGTGGATGCAGTTAAAAAGCTTTTCGTCGGATCTTGGGGATCGAGATGGCAGTCCACCACAAGGTGAGCTCCTGCCTGTCCCAGACGCTGCCTCTCTAGCCCCATTAATGCTCTTGGCTAGTGCCCTGGGGTCCAAAGCATTTACGTTGAAAAATGGGGGTACTGAAAGCAGGCTGGCTACCTGAATACTTCAGCTAGTCATATGGAATAGGTCTTCAATTTTGTTGGTTTTCTTAACTAGGCCTATGATTAAGTGGGATGCTGCAGGCATTAATATTTTGTCGCTAGAGGAGAAATTCTTGGACCAGTGAAAAATGAAACAAAGCAAATGCATTTTCCAAGAATATATTCATTAATCAAGAATGAAAGTCAGAGGTTCAGTGACAATCAGATACCGCCGTAGTTCCGATCATAAACGATGCCAACTAGTGTTCCGGCGGCATTATTCCCATGACCTGCTGAGCAGCTTCGTTGTAAAGCTGAAACTTAAAGGAATTGATGGAAGGGCACCACCACCTGTGGTTTAATTTCACTGCACCCCGACCGGACATGGACAGGATTGACAGATTGATAGCTCTATTTAGATTCTGTGGGTGGTGGTGCATGGCCATTCTTAGTTGGTGGAGTGATTTGCCTTGTCAATTCCTATAATGAATGAGACGCCTCCATGCTATCTAGTTACGTGAGCCCCTGTGGTCGGTATTCAACTTCTTAAGTGGACAAGTGGTGTTTAGTCACACGAGATCAAGCAATAACAGGTCTGTTATACACTTAGCACAATAACAGGGACTGCACATGCTCTAAACTGAATGGACCAGCGTGTGTATACCCTTGGCCAATAGGTACGGCTAATCTGCCGAATGCCATTCAGGATAGGGATTGGGTATTGCAAGCATTTCCCATGAACAAGGAATTCCAATAAGTGCAGGTCATAAGTTCACATTGATTAGGTCCCTACCCTTTGTACAAACCAGCCGTTGCTACTAGAGATTGGATGGTTTAGTGAGGTACTCGGATCATCCTGCCGGGGTCTGATAAGGCCCTGACACAGGAGTGAGAAGACAATCAGGAAATAAAAATCATAAGAAAGTTTCCGTAAGTGAAAGTGTGGAAGAATCATTAATGGACCATTAGGGAGAGTCGCAGAGCACAGGGTAACCTTTGTGGTATGGTCTGGCCGCAGAGCACAGGGTAACCTTTGTGATATGGTCTGGCCGCAGAGCACAGGGTAACCTGTGTGATATGGTCTGGCCGCAGAGCACAGGGTAACCTTTGTGATATGGTCTGGCCGCAGAGCACAGGGTAACCTGTGTGGTATGGTCTGGCCGCAGAGCACAGGGCAACCTTTGTGGTATGGTCTGGCCGCAGAGCACAGGGTAACCTTTGTGGTATGGTCTGGCCGCAGAGCATTGGGCAACCTGTGTGGTATGGTCTGGCCGCAGAGCACAGGGCAACCTGTGTGGTATGGTCTGGCCGCAGAGCACAGGGTAACCTGTGTGGTATGGTCTGGCCGCAGAGCACAGGGTAACCTTTGTGGTATGGTCTGGCCGCAGAGCACAGGGCAACCTGTGTGGTATGGTCTGGCCGCAGAGCACAGGGTAACCTTTGTGGTATGGTCTGGACGCAGAGCACAGGGCAACCTGTGTGGTATGGTCTGGCCGCAGAGCACAGGGCAACCTTTGTGGTATGGTCTGGCCACAGAGCACAGGGTAACCTGTGTGGTATGGTCTGGCCGCAGAGCACAGGGCAACCTTTGTGGTATGGTCTGGCCGCAGAGCACAGGGCAACCTGTGTGGTATGGTCTGGCCGCAGAGCACAGGGTAACCTTTGTGGTATGGTCTGGCCGCAGAGCACAGGGCAACCTGTGTGGTATGGTCTGGCCGCAGAGCACAGGGCAACCTTTGTGGTATGGTCTGGCCGCAGAGCACAGGGTAACCTTTGTGGTATGGTCTGGCCGCAGAGCACAGGGTAACCTGTGTGGTATGGTCTGGCCGCAGAGCACAGGGTAACCTGTGTGGTATGGTCTGGCCGCAGAGCACAGGGTAACCTTTGTGGTATGGTCTGGCCGCAGAGCACAGGGCAACCTGTGTGGTATGGTCTGGCCGCAGAGCACAGGGCAACCTTTGTGGTATGGTCTGGCCGCAGAGCACAGGGTAACCTGTGTGGTATGGTCTGGCCGCAGAGCACAGGGCAACCTTTGTGGTATGGTCTGGCCGTAGAGCACAGGGCAACCTGTGTGGTATGGTCTGGCCGCAGAGCACAGGGTAAACTTTGTGGTTTGGTCTGGCCGCAGAGCACAGGGTAACCTGTGTGATATGGTCTGGCCGCAGAGCACAGGGCAACCTTTGTGGTATGGTCTGGCCGCAGAGCACAGGGTAACCTGTGTGGTATGGTCTGGCCGCAGAGCACAGGGTAACCTTTGTGGTATGGTTTGGCCGCAGAGCACAGGGTAACCTTTGTGGTATGGTCTGGCCGCAGAGCACAGGGTAACCTTTGTGGTATGGTCTGGCCGCAGAGCACAGGGTAACCTGTGTGATATGGTCTGGCCGCAGAGCACAGGGTAAACTTTGTGGTATGGTCTGGCCGCAGAGCACAGGGTAACCTGTGTGATATGGTCTGGCCGCAGAGCACAGGGCAACCTTTGTGGTATGGTCTGGCCGCAGAGCACAGGGCAACCTGTGTGATATGGTCTGGCCGCAGAGCACAGGGCAACCTTTGTGGTATGGTCTGGCCGCAGAGCACAGGGTAAACTTTGTGGTATGGTCTGGCCGCAGAGCACAGGGTAACCTGTGTGATATGGTCTGGCCGCAGAGCACAGGGCAACCTTTGTGGTATGGTCTGGCCGCAGAGCACAGGGCAACCTGTGTGATATGGTCTGGCCGCAGAGCACAGGGCAACCTTTGTGGTATGGTCTGGCCGCAGAGGACAGGGCAACCTGTGTGATATGGTCTGGCCGCAGAGCACAGGGCAACCTGTGTGATATGGTCTGGCCGCAGAGGACAGGGCAACCTTTGTGGTATGGTCTGGCCGCAGAGTACAGGGCATGTGGGGACCGGGTGCTGTGGCCAGGATCCCTCCCTGTAGGTGTCCTGACAGAGCAGATGGACAGGGACACCCGGCAGGGTTGGGTTAACCTGATGGGCGATGATCCCCCAAACCCTACATACAGGAGGAGGAGATCCAGCCCTCCCTCTGAGTTAAGGCACCCGATACTGATGCTCATCAGAACCCAGAAAAGGTGTTGGTTGATATAGACAAGAGGACAGTGGCTAAGGAAGATGTAATCTGCAAAAGAGTGTGTAACAACTCACCTGCCAAATCAACTAGCCCTGACAAATGGATGGCGCAGGAGTGTCGAGCAGAGACCCGGCCATCGCCAGTGGTGAGAGCAGTGGGGGCAAAGCTGAAATGATTCGGAGGACCACTGTGGTGCGCACGGAAGCTGGGGCGAGGGCCCGGGTGGAGCCGCTGCAAGTGCAGGTCTTGGTGGTAGTAGTAATTATTCAAACGAGTACATTGAAGGCCAGAGTTGAGAAGGGTTCCATGTGAACAGCAGTTGAACATGGCTTGGTCGGTCCTAGGAGATGGGCAAATGCTGTTTTGGAAGGGACGGGCAATAGCCTACAATGCCCTTAGCTGATCAAAAAGGGAGCTGGGTTCAGATCACTGAAACCAGATGGCCGGAGATAGGCACCATTGTGGCGTCCAGTGCAACACAGTATAACCAAAATAATCCCTGAGAAGCCCCGAAGAGAGTTATCTTTACTTGGTGAAGCAGGGCACACTTCAGTGGGTTATGCCCCAATAGAGCGTCCTGAGCCTTGGAAAGCTTCAAGATTCTGGCGGCGTCTGGTGAACTCTCAGCATCCTTGAAAATCCGGGGGTGATGGTGTACATCTGTGGATCACCCTAGCTGCAGTGGTCGCCTCTCTCCGTTTCCCTCCAAGGGTTTGGGGCAGCGTTCTGCCTCAGCCAATGCCTAGCAGCGGATTTAGATCTGGTTCTGACCACAGGAATTCAACTGTTTAATTAAAGCAAAGCATTGTGAAGCCCCCGGCTGGTGTTGACTCAATGTGTTTTCTGCCTAGTTCTCTGAATGAGAAAGTGAAGAAATTCAATATAGTGCAGGTAGAGGACCCGGAACGGGCCACATCAGTGTTAAAAAAAAGTGCCAAATGCCTCCTAGTGTTTTTTCACTTAGCTGGTGAGGCAGGAGAGGGGGTGAGGACTGGACGGGTACATCTGTCAAACTATAACGCAGTTGTCCTAAGGCGAGCTCATGGGGGGACAGAAACCTCCCGAAGATCAGAAGGGCAAAGGCTTGCTTGATCTTGATTTTCAAAATGAATAGAGACATGAAAGCATGGCTTCACGATCCTTCTGATTTTTGGGGTTTTAAGCAGGAGGTGTCATAAAAGTTACCAGAAGGATAACTGCCATGTGGTGGTCAACCGTTCATAGCAAAGTCACTTTTTGATCCTTCGAAGTCGGCTCATCCTATCATAGTGAAGCAGAGTTTACCAAAGGTTTTATTGTTTGCCAACTAATCAGGAACGTGAGCTGGGTTTCGACTGTCGTGAGACAGTTTAGGTTTACCCTACTGATGGTGTGTTGTTGCAACAGTAATCCTGCTCAGTACGAGAGGAACTGCAGGTTCAGACATTTAGTGTATGTGCTTAGCTGAGGAGCCAATGGTACGAAGCTACAATCTGTGGGATTATGACTGAATGCCTCTAAGTCAAAATCCCCCCTAAACTATGAACAGCAGCGCTGTGGAGCCTCGTTTGGTGTAGGATAGCCAGCCACTGGGCATGTGCATAGAGCCGCGCGCCCCGGGAGTCGAGTGCAGAGAGAAGGAGGTCACCTCTCTTGCCCGTAGTTCACTGCATGTTTGTAGTGAACCTGGTGCTCAATCATTTCTAGACAATGTGATTCTGGGTCAGGGTATCGTAAGTAGCACGGCATCTACGTTGCTGCGATCTATTGAAAGGCATCCTCGGAGCCAAGCTTTTGTCAAAAACACTCTCTGCGGTGGTGGCGCAAAATTATCTCTGTCCTTCCTGCAGTGCTGCATGGGAGACAGGAAACTCCCACCAACCCTGGATGCACTTGTATGGATGCTGTCATGACCCCAACGGGGCAAAGCAGATGTCAGGACCAGGTCATGGGTAATAGACCTTATGTTTCAGTTTCAGTTTATTATATACTTTTAGCCGATTGGCTTTGTATATACAACATAAGATTACATACATACATAAACATAATACTACCAATTAAAACCCTTCTTCATATTATTACACTATAAGAAATTCTAACCATTCTAAGACCTTGCACAGTTTATGAACATATATTTAGATCAGTTTTACTTTAAAACTTTAAAAATCATCAATATTTTAAGATACAATTTCACCATATAATACTTTGGCCCTCATTCCGAGGTTGGTGGTAGTCATGGCGCTATTAGCCATGACTAGCACCAATACCGGTACCTCCACCGAATTGGTGGTATGGGGACTTACCGGTCCAGTCCGACCTTGGTGGGACCGGTAAGTCCCCATTTGAAAAGCCATTCCCCATTCCCATTTGAGCCCCCATAGGGCTCAATGGGAAGGGGGGAGGCGTCAATAACTGTACCGCATATTGCAGTACCGTTATTGACCCTGGTAGCCCTTTGCGGGTCCTGTCCATAACGCCTGGTAAAACCACGTGGTAAAGAAGGACCCGCAAAGGAACCTCACAGTAGGGCGCAAAGGGATTACCGGCACTGGTGTCATTACCAGTGCCCGGTATCCCTTTGCGCCCGGGTCGTAATGACCCCCATTAAGTTTATATCGTTCCCTTTCATAACTTTGAGCCAAATGCTATTTCTTTGGCTCCTTTCTACAGTGTTGTCATATGCTTGATAAAATGATTCACAAATCTTAGTTAGGCTTTCACAATCTACAAGCAAATGTTTCAGAGTTTCATTCTCGTTACATCCACAGAACCGGCAGAAGCCTGTAATACTCAATCCCCCAGGCCTATTGCCTCCTATTTCTAGAGTTGCACGGACATTGAATTTCATTAGCAAGTAGCTACGAAAAATATAAGAGTTAGGGTACGCACTAATGTAGCCAGGCATGTTTTTTCGAGACAGCCAGTACTGATAGTAGCACCCACTGTTTTTCTTTGTGGCTAGTTCGATTAGGTGGTTTTCTTGGCAGTATACTAACATTTTTGTTTTAGCCAAAATTTGAACCTTGTGGGTGATCGAGTCAATGTGACTTTTTCATGCCCATCCGAACATTTCTTATTGTATTTTACAATTTTACAAAAGATCCCAAACTCATCTCTATTTGTAGATGCGCTTGGATATAGGTAACTATTATTGTGTGATTATGTAACCGCAAGTTTTCATAACACATTACCATCTTTATGAGCTTATATGCGACCTCATGGCGATGTCAGGACATTGCACACCTATTAAGTCTGGTTTGGCCCTGATGCGAAACAGGCGAGGGGGCCATCATGCAAGCCCATCTGGCTCTGTACGCCAAGAAAACAACATGAGCCCAACTGTCTCCATTCACCGGAAACATAAAACAAGCGTGAGAGCTACCAGGTATCAGCAAGGCAAACTAGGACTTCCTGGGTTGGCAGCCAAGAGCACCGAGAGTCAGGCAGTGTCCTGGATCCTGGCAAAGGCTCCACCGGAGAGCCTGGGGCATTCTGGATCTCCAGCCAGCATGAACCGATCCCAAGCACACACCCATCCCACCTGGCAATGGCGTTCGTCCCTGCATGCCCCAGTGGGGCAGTAGCCCAATAATGCAGCAGCAGTCCTCTGGAGGGCCAATCTCTAAGGCGTCCCAGAAAGAGTACTGGACAGCCAGAGGTTCCACCCGCGCCCTTGGGCACCGACCTTCCACGTAGGGCAGCAGCCTCCTAACCCACAGAGGGCAACACTCCAAGGCGTCGAGACCAGAGACCCCTGTCCTTGATCACCAGTCTGACACAGTGCAGCAGCCCGCTAACTCATCGCCCATCCTTGTGCGGCTTGGCAGTGGCCCATCACTCTCAATAGGGCAAAGCTATAACATGGCCCAGCCAGGGCCTGCAATGAAGGGGTGCCATCGCCCTGTCCAGTGGTGGCCATGGTGCACCCATGAGGGGCCCCAGACTTCTCCCAAGGGCTAAGCTTTAATGCCATAAGGCCACGTCACCAGGTGCCCCCATCTACTGCAACCCACTTATCAATGCCATGTGTACCCAGCACATAGCTGCCAAGTTTCCCAGTTCCATGCATGTGTTAAAATGGCCTGGAAAATACCAACATTACACTACGGTTCTGGAGCCAACTTAAACTGGACCCAATGACATAAATAGATATTATTCAAGCAAAACCCATCTTTATTAACATCGAAATAAAGCAGTGACACTATACAAGCATAAACGTCTTGCCACTCTCGACATGCTTATCAAAAACAACAGTTTTCATATTCAATATTCATCATATCTGACACCATACTGTCATCTTAGTTACCAAAATCTTTGGTATCAGCGTTCTAGCTGACATTAGCAGCACTCACTTTTGAAGTCATGTGTGTGACACAAAACAGTGCTTTTGTAGTAATGCGGGTGACAGGAAATGGTGCATAAGAGTGTCCGCAATGACGTTGTCTAATTACACGGAGGTTGATGAATGTATGCCGTCTCAACAGTACAAAGCTTATATGCTTCAGCCGTACACGTACATGTATGGCACTTCAACCTTATACGCTTCAGCCCTACATGTACGGCACTTATGTTGAGGTCGCTGCTGTCTAGGCTGCAGATCGGCTTACCAAGACTATTCCTGTCTCCATTTTGACCACTAGAGTCTCCTGATACATTGTCTCAAGGTACGAAGAACTCATTTACTTTCTTGTTACCTTGGCATTTTACTTGACATGTTATACATGAGGCTATTTATTTGGAACAATACTCAATTTCAGTTTTTGTGACTATTTAGATCAGCCACATCACCTCAAAACCTTAAGCTACGTAGAAAGGATGGCATAGCCTTATACCTACTAGGTTTAGGGAAGATTCCTACCCTTTTTTTAAATCTAGAGTTAACTCTACAGGACCAGTTTGCATTTTGCTTAGCATTCCTCCTAGCCAAATTGTGTATAGCTTTTCAACAGATTACACAAGATTATGTTTTGAAGCAGTTGAAGAGGAGTAAATCGCACTCTAGTTCACTTTTACTACCCACTACTGGAATCCAGGTGAATAGGGATCCTTTTTCATGGAAGTTTGACCTCTCAAAGATTGTAGAAATGTGGTTTCTGAGTACACAATTGGCTAAAATATTGGGTGTTCCTTATAGTAATGGAAGCGCATAGAGCTCTGTATATAATTATCTATTTGTTTGACTAAGTTTTAAATGAACTTTGTTTGTTTAAAGTAAAAATGTGTTACTGTTCTATTGAGACACATGATTGATCATTAGTTTTTAACTAAATCCTGAATAATGTGTACTGTTCTCAGTCCACGGGTTGTGCAGGGGACGCAAGGGCCCCTACTCAGGGCTCTTATCAGGCTGTAGGACGGGAAACCAATGATGCTGATGTGCAATTTCAACGCTCCATTGCAAAGTAGCTGGAATCCATTTACCGGATTCATGCTTTCTAGGACTGCAGTGGGAATTACTGTGCAAAGCACGGGTACACCTGCTAGTCTCTACAATAAGCTATTGGTTGGCATAATACGTAATGGGCAGCCTAACATCAGGGGTTTGATTGGTTGTCTTTCTACTGACCAACCTTGGACAACTGAAAAGTTCATCAAGACATGAGCCAGACAAGAGAGGGGGAGTGAGGTCCAATGACTGCTTTCCTTTCAATTGAAGGAGATACCATTCCTCATTCCTAGGCCATGCCTTTGCATTTGGCCTTGTGTGGCGTCTCATGTCTGGGATACATGTAAGGAGTAAGGCAGTTGTCTTATCTGTGTTCATTGCTAATGAACAGACAGTGTTCTTCACTTACAGCTCACATGTGATAGGACGGTGTATGGAATTATTTCACCCTACATTTATTAATATTTTAGCTAATATTGATGCAAGTGTTATGGCTTCTCTTCAGCTATTCTTCATGCAGTCTTTTGCCTTAAAATCATCCTGCATCTGGCTTACAACAGCTAGTTGTGCTCTCAATTAATCTAAGAATATATGACTTGCGTCTTGGGAATCATTTTCAAGTGCTTTCACTGCAGCATTCTGACCCTCTCTTCATTTGTTGTATCCTTGACTTGAGCTGCTAGCTACTGTCTGAGATCTGCATTTACTTAGAAGCATGTTGTGGCTTAAATTTTGGAAAAGATGGCTGCCCATTACTGTTGCGTTTCTACATTAGTGAGCTATATGTGCGTGTCATTCATGTTGCATTCAGCGTATACATTACTTATGTTAGTATTCTTCATGTCTTAGGGATGCTATCTTAATATTGTTCATGTTGAGTCCACATTTGCTTTATGTCTACTGAATGCACATGTATTGTTGCAATGTTAGTTGAAAAGGGAAAAGTGTATTTGTCTTTAGTAAGCTGGTTGTACGGTGACTCCTGTTTATTGGCCTGTTATGTTAAGTTGGTGATATTAAGTTAGACTGATGAATTTGTGTACTCTGCAAGCTGTTGCGTTTTGTTCATTTTATCATGACCTCACACGTTCTGTCGCTAAAACACTATGGGCCTCATTACGACTTTGGAGGCAGCCATGGTGCTATTGGCACCATAGCGGCCTTCAAAATCGGGTCCGGGTTCCCTGAATGGGGAATTAATGGGCCATTCTCAGTTCGGAGGGCCCGGTAATTCCTCCTTCATGGTACCCGGGCCCGGACCTTCCCTATTCCCATTTGAGCCCTCCGAGGGCTCAATGGCAATGGGTGAGGGAGCTAACAACGGGCCGATTACGACCGGCCCGTTGTTAGCTCCCTGGGCCCCTTGCGGGACCTGCTCTGGACGTCTGGTGAAAAGTTTCTAAAATCCAATGTGATTGCCATTAGTGCCACCTAGTATCTTGCTCCATATAGCAAATTGCGAATAAAAAAGTTTTAAAATAAATTAGATTCCATATAATTACCTCTGATCTCTTTGTCCGATGTACACTGAAAATCATACATATATAATTGAACACTTGCTGAAAAACAACGTTACTGGAAAAGTGTGATGGCACAGTTAATACATTTAGACAACATAATGATTCAATATACGAGATCACCACACATCCCCAATATTTAAATGAATGTTTAAAGAAATGAGATCATCTCATTATCTGAATTTAACCCATTTACAGTAGATTTCAAAAAGCAGATCATTTTTGCCTCTGCTTGTCTCAGTTTTAAAAGTCTATCGCCCCCTCTTCTTGCTAGTGGAATTTGTTGTAATCCTATGAAATTTATTTCACTTTTGTCTTCCACGTGGTGGTATGTCTGCCAATGATGGGCTAAGGGGAACCTTTGGTCTTGGCTCCCAATCGTTGCCATATATTCTCTTATTCTGGTGCGAAGTTCTCGCTTCGTACTGCCAATATGTATTTTATTGCAGATACAGATTATCCCGTATACAACAAATTTAGTCCTGCAGTTGATTTCTTGTTTGATCCTAAGTGTAAGTCCATTCTGATCCTTAAATTCTTGAGTCTGTGGATGTGCACATTTGCACATTGTGCATATAACACACTTTCTTAATCCAATGTGATTTGAATCCAACCATGTACTTTTTCTTCTTTCTGTCAAGACAGGAAAAAGTGATGGGCTCATGATCTTCTTCAAAGTGTCTGCTTTCTTGAATGTAATGATAGGTTTGGGGTCTATATAATTCTTTATATGTTCATCCAGTTCCAAAAGGTACCAATGTTTTTGTAAAGCTTTCCGTAGTACATGGTGGCTGTGACTATATTTGGTAATGAACCTGATTGTCATTAGATTAGTACCACTGTCCTGTTTCTTTAAAGCATGTCCACTTGCCTCTTGGTCCTGGCAGCATTGTACGCTTTCTCTATGTTTTTGTTGGTGTATCCTCGTTCTTTAAATCTGTCTCTAAGCAGGTTACATTCTCCCTCAAATGTATCATCATCCTGACAATTGCTTCTCGCTCGTGTGTCCTCTCCAATCGGTATGTTGTCTATTGTTGGTTGCAAGGGACAACTTTTGTCATGCAGGGTGGAGTTAACTTCTGTTTCTTTTCTATACGTCCAAGTTTCCGAGCCACAGCCTCGAACTTGTATGGTAAGGTCCAAAAAGTTGATATTTTTATTGTTACATTGGTCTGTAAACTCAATACCAAAACTGTTGATGTTAAGTCTTTCCATGAATTTTAGGAATTCTTCTGTACTTCCCTCCCAAATCAGGAGGACATCGTCAATATAACGCATCCAGAGTTTGACTTTGTTTTCGTATTCCAGGTCCTGATATACAACGTGGTCCTCAAACATACCCATGAATAAGTTGGCCAGGGCTGCGGCATATCTGGTGCCCATGGCCACTCCCTTGGTTTGTTGGTATGGATGGTCGTTGAATGTGAACTTGCTGATAATATGATGCCGAGTCTTTCTTGAAAGCATAGTCAATGGTGGTGATTTCCCATTTGTATTGTATGACCATGTAGAGGGCCTCAACGTCCAAAGTGCTGAGTTGATATGTTTCTTGCCATCTGATTGTTCTAAGAATATTGATAACACTTTTTGTATCTTTTAGATATGATGTGACCTGACTTGCTCTAGGTCTAAGTATATTATCTAGGTATTGTGCAATGTTCTCGGTTGCCCATCTGATTCTGCTAAGTATTGGCTGTCCTTCAGGTATTGTTTCATAGCCCTTATGTTTTTTGGGCAAAAAATACATAGTCGTTGTTGTAGGTTCCTTGATCATTAAAAAGGATCTTTCCTCATCGGTTAGTAGGCCCCTCTTGTGCCAGGTAGTTATATATTGTTCCAATTCTGAAATGATTTTAGTTCTTGGGTTCAGTGGTAAAGTACTGTAACATCCTGGTAGTGCTAAATGTGTGTCTTTTATTTTTATAAGAGCATATCAATTGCAACTTCAGACACTCTCAGGCTAAATTAGCGAGTTCTAAGCATACTTTGATTTACAATGTACCATCTACGTGTATCTTTAAAGTCTATTCCAAGATGGCTTCCATTTTTTGCTTGACTTTAGTGGAGTCCAAGAGGGACTCCCATGAACGCGCCACGTCACCTTGGAAACATGCAAACCCTGTCTCGAGTTCCCAATGGAAACAGAAAGCTTTTATCTGTTACTATGGCACCTCAAGCACCTTGGAAACAGACCAGCGCGTATCTGAACGCATCCGAATCCTATCTCAGGTAAGCCGCTGCGCAGGCAGCACTTGATTTTCTTACTCCATACTCGATATCGGCGACGTAATATACTGAACTGTAGTTTAACACGTACAAAGTGGATCTCCAAAGTAGTAAATAAAGCATACAGCTAGGCACCTTTCGGGCACGTTTGTAGAAGAAAGAAATTGTCATTACTCCCACGTGCATGAAACGTCTACCATTACCATCATCTCTTGAAATAACCAGTATACATACAGGAACGGTTTGCAAGTCGTTCGGGATTTTTTAAAGAAGAATAATGATTAGAGTAAGATACATTATTTACTCACCTGGAATTAGAAAAACAGGCTTTCCTAAGCGCAGACTCCAAACTATGGACTCTCATTTTACTACCTAGCTTCTTAATTTTGTCCATGTCACCACAATTTCTAAACCCAGGCGCCGCAACCTATCTGCTTGAAATATTTGTTGATAAATCATATATACCTGTCTTATGCCATATTAACGGGTAGTTGATCTATCAATTAATCCCCACTGGACACAGGAGATTTAACCCGCTTTAACACGAGATTGGCATGAATTAGGTAAGCGCCATTACCTCCTTGATCAAAAAATGGAATCTGTAACCTAGATTAATTGGAGAGCTACAAACAGCATTTATGACTCAAAATTAGTGTAAACAATGCATTTAGAGATTTCTTTTACCATTTGATGAATGCTGGTCGTTCTTCCCTCTCTCCACTACTCCTTATCCTACCTACATCAACCCCAATTCTCTGTCTGGATATGGCATTCAAAATATGATGTGTGTTGTAATATTACATGCATTGAAATGTTTTATGTTAATTTTATCATGACCTCACACTTTCTGTCGCTAAAACACTATGGGCCTCATTACGAGTCCGGCGGTAACCGCAGTGGTAAAACCGCCTGGTTACCGCCGGACTCGTATTACCATTCCGCCTCTGTGACTCCCGGAATTACCAGGGCATTACAGCCCCGGTGTCCCGGGAGTCACGGAGGCGGAATTCGGTAAATCCCCATTCCCATTGAGTCCCATAGGACTCAATGGGAATGAGGAAGTGGAAACACCGGCACCATCTTGTGATGGTGCTGGTGTTTCCACGTCCGCCTGCAGGCGGGACGATGTTGAACCCGCCAGGTCAGACCTGGCGGGAACATCACCTCCCACCTGCATAAGTCGGGATCGGGCGGTCCGGAATTAACAGTGGTGGCGGGTTTACCGCCACTGTTAATTCCGGACCGCCCAACCCGTAATGAGGCCCAATGACTTTTACTTTTTGATATACTCTATTGATTTAGCTGAATAACTACTGGTACCTGTATGTGTTGCTTTTGTAGTTTTTGCCCAGCTTTGAGAAAGGCTTTCATTAACTGAAACACGTGTCACATAAGGGCACTACAAACTAAATAAAAAGGAAATTATGAGTACTGAATAAGTGCTATGATTGGTATCTGGCGCAGTATAGTTGTTGCAATGTTAGTTTGGTTACTCGTGCAATCTTTAGCTTTAGACTGTGTCCATCTCCTGCTGTACCTGCTTGGGATAAGGGTGGTAGGGGTGTCCTAGTGACTAATGCTTCTCACCTGTGCAATATTTCACTGGGGAAGGGGCAGAAGCTATGGATGAAGTATTCATCTTCCCCTAAACATTCCCTTCTCTGGTCGAGTCCTCGACCACACTCTCCCTTCTGCCCTTGCACGCATATGCTCTTTGTGTGTCCATATTGTAGTCACCCCCCTCAAGCTGCCTGTATTTCTGATATGTTCGGCCACATACCTGGTCATATAGCAGCATTCCCCATTGGAATCACAATATGCCCAGTACTCAGTGTAATTATGAGGGTCCTGAGGACAAATACATGTTGACGTCATCTGTGTGGATATGCTTGTGTATTTGAGCATTCAAGCTTATTATTATTTCATTCCTGCTGCCCTTTTGGAATTCTATTTTGCATTGTCTTATCGCAGTTCTTAGAACACAGAAGTCGAATAGTACAACTACCAATGTGTCCACTAGTATTTTAAATGCATTATCCAACCAGGCAGGTATCCATGAGAACAGGTAACTAAGCCAGTCATTATCTGCAATACTTTCCACCTCTTCCACCATTCTTGTATGTAATTATTTTATGGTGGCTATCACCGCTGTGAGGGTTACATTTTCCTCATTGTGGGCGGGTTTATATATATGCAGCAAGAACATCTCCAGGACACAACCTGACTCACATGGCCCTGTTCAACCTAACCTGCTATCATACATACACATGGGACTCCCTGCCTAGCACATGAAACTATAGACTGAGCACATTGACTACATGGTGAGCCTGATAAACACCAAGCAACATACACATAACTCCTGGTAAGCATAATGGAAACCAGAACAACAAACATGATTTGAAACTCATGGAGGATAAGCGTGGCTGGCAGCAAGAAATGAACACAAGACCCATGAACACAAGAAGAAATTGATATTGGTATTGATATTTTATTTGTATCGTTCTCGTACACAAGAGTTTCAGAGCACGAAGAGGCAAGGAAGGGGAACAAGGGAGAACAGAAACAACGATCTCACTAGGCCCAGTGACATTAAGAAAGTGCAAGTGCAGGGGAGAGGGGGAAGTACAAGGGAGGGGGGAGAGGTGGAAAGTGCTCAGCAAAGAATAAAAATAAGTAAATAAAAACATGAATAAATACATAAATAACAAAAGGCAACAAACAGTGGTAGTGCAGCCAGCAAGTGGCAAGTGCTAGGTATAAAGCAACAGACAGGGAGTGTCTGAATAAATGCTGAAAAAATAAAAATGATGCAAACTGCCTCTTGTGAATGGTTCTGCCACTGAACACAGCTAGTTAGTACAAGTTGGACATACTTATTATCACAGCCATGTGTTGTAGCCTCACATGTGGTAATCATGCACAAACATTCATATGCGATTCTTATGTATTTAACTGAAGCCCAAGAGCCGTATGGTGTGCTCCGGGCACATCCTACTCCAGTGTGGTCTCAAACCGGTGTGGCCACGCCTGCGACTGGCATCCACAACAGCGTCATTCACTGCTTGCACCGTTCACCAACGTGCCCGGGCCCATGAGCAGCCTGTGGCTGCCTCACAATTCACCACCTGCCTGGGCCCAAGACTGCCAGCCAGCATACAGTTAATGTCTGGATTCCAACCTCTTCTCTCGCTGTCTCGCCTCCGCCCATGCTGCCAAACTACAATTACCAGCAAGTAGCACGGGTGGGGAGGTCCTTAAGGCCCAATCAACCATGACAATGCCGGGTAATGCACGCCGGCCCGAGACTCCTTGCCAATGTATTCCAGGGGCCAAGCAAGCAGCAGCAGTACAGGAGTTTCAGCCCTCCCCTGATGGCTACGGCGACAGCACACAACTCTGCATGCACCTAACGTCCTGACATTCTAACTCAATTGTAGTTTTCTGCCCTTCATCCATGTCCATCGGTACTTCTGGACGGATCAGAAATGCTGTGGTTAACCGCAATAGTCTGTCTTGTATTTTTGTAAGCCATGCTAACAAATAGTGTAACCCATAAAGGAATAGGTCGGGGTTTAATGCTACACCTCTTTGTGCTTCCTGACCATAAAATGCTGTTGTGAATTCTTGTGAATTCACACACTGAACCCCCGGGATTGAACATATTATCCCCTGGTGAGTAAATGATATTGTCATTTTCAATTTGCTCATCAAATCTCTTCCCAATATGTTAACTGGTCTTTTGCTGGAATATAATAATGGCATGAACATGTTGTGTTCTCCGACTGTGATGGGTAAAGCGTTTGTAAAATGAACTGTAGTTGTCACCCCAGAAAATCCTAGTGCATTCATGGCAAAGCTTGAGATTGGAAACATTCCATCTTTAACAGGATTGAGTCGCCCCTGTATCTACCAAGAAGGAACATGTTTTGTCACCTATGGTCACTCAGACTTTTAATTCCTCTTGTGGGGATGGTGTAATTGATAGAATGGAAGACATAAAGTCTGTCTGTGGGCTTTCCTGTTGTGGATATAGGTCCAGTCCTGTGCCAGTGAAAGGGTTCCCTCCCACTACTGTCACACCCCTACCCTAGGTGTCGATGCTTGTACAATATGTTAACATTTCATGGTGTAACTGCATTCTGTTCTACTAGTGCCTGTGTCTGCATTGGGGTTTCATGTATCTGCATTGGAGCTTGCTGTGTTTGCATCAGTGCGTGCTGTTTTTGGGGTGACATCCCTTGTTGTGTCTCTTGTATTGCTGGCACTTGGGCCTGATACTGCGTGTGATCTTGGGTATAATATTCAGGTGGTTCTGAGTTATATGGTGGGGTGTATGTTGTCCCCCCTCTTGGATCTGCTGCCTGCCAGTTCTGTTGCATCTCTCCCTGCTTCTGCATTGGTGTGAAATGTGTCCCATCTACCCACATGTCCATCATTGCAGTTAGTGTCCCCCAAATCTTTGTTGCCCCCCAGTAAAACCCTCCTCCTTGCGGAGCTTGGAATCCGAACCCTCTGCCTCTGAGTGCAAACCCTTGCCCTTGTGGAAAATAATTATAGTCTCCCCTTCCCGCAAAAAAAGCCTATTTGCAGTGGAGTGTTCCTGATGTTCCCCTTGTGCAATAGAACCTTTCCATCCACTTGTCAATACTGCTCCTTCCACTGACAATTTTGAGAATTTCTTGTGAACTAACCGTACTTCATCAGTCTTACTGTCCTCAACTTTCTTTCTGTCTTTCTTTTGTTTTAATCGACAATGTGAACAATCGTCAGTTATATCTCTGCCTGTGGCTTTGCTTCCATTCCTACAATCTTTCTCAAGTGTCTTTGCACTTCCTCAGGAAGTTCCTGGCATAAATGTGATAAAAAATTGTTATGTTTTTGTCCCAGGGTTCTCTAGTTTCTAACTAAGCCGTCAGATCTTCGTCCGCTCGCATTTTACGAGTCATGATGGCGCTCATGGCTGACGAATCTGGGTGCTGAACCCTAAGTGCTTTCCATACGTCAGCTTAACAAAAGTGATCTGTCATTGTTAGTATTCTGTGCCATCACCCCTGGATATCCAGCCCTCTTCCAAATTTTATCTCATTGCTCCCTTAATATTTATGCAAACAGGATTTTTATGTCATCTACTGCTAAAATCAATCCAGCTGTCATTCTCTCTAGTTCATAAATCCATTTCCCCACCCTGGATGTAAGCGATGACAATTTACAAAACAAATTATTTTTGTCCATTTGTGGCCATGGACTACATTGCAGCAGTCCTCCCCCTTTCTCTAATAAGGGGAACTGTGTAAACCCAGCACCTTGTCTGCGTGCAGTTGCACCCTTTGTCTGTGTTACCACATCTGTCATACTAATCCTCTTCCGTCCTGGTAAATTCCTCAATCTGTTCAAATATGGTGTTCTCTCTTCTAAACTGTTTGATCGCATCGTTGGGCATCTGGGATATTCTACTGGCTCTGGCCTTCTATATCTAGCCACGCTATTTCTTTCCCTACCCCCATGTTTTTTGAATGGGCTTGTGCTCTCCTACTCTCCACTTGCCTCTCTCTCTTCATCTTCAAACATATTGGGCCTCATTACGACCCGGGCAGTAAGGGATTACCAGTACCGGTAAGGGCACCGGTACCGGTAATCCCTTACCACCCTACTACGAGTTCCCTTTGCAGGCCCTCCCTTAATGCCTGGTTTTACCAGGCGTTAAGGACAGGACCCACAAAGGGACCTTAGAGCTAATAACGGTACCGCTACTTGCGGTACGGTTATTAGCGCCTTCCCCATTCCCAATGTAAAAGATTCCCAACGTCATCACCCAACGTAAAAGATTACGGATAGAAACTTTTTGTTTTGTTATTGTTGACACATCGGACCCTCAGAGGCAAGAGACTGTATGAAAGAGACTTGTCCAGACAAGGTCCTGATATTGCTCAACAGAACAATAACCTTGTGTTGGAGAAGCCGAGTTGTGTGTTGTGCTCAGGAGACCCTCAGATATAGCATCCTGACTTATCATTTTGTGAACACTTCTTTCTTTTCTGTTGAACATTATCCCACACTATTTTCTAAATTAGAGGTAAGGATTGGCAATATATTCTTTTAGTATAGGCCATTTCTATTTGACAAGACACCATTAGGACTGCCTTATTATTCTTTGATCATTGTAGCTTGCTCACATCTTAGATTTAAATTTAGATTAGGAATTTTTCTCACCCATTTATATAGTTTGATAAACACCCTTGAACTGTGATCACTTGTGTCTGTCTTTACTGTTGTCACCATGTGTTCCTTACACCAGTGGTTAGAGAAGCCATCACACAAATATTAGCTCAAATACTAATACATTCAGGGTGAAATAATTCCAAACACGGTCCTGTTTGGCAGAATCACATGCAGTGCCCTTTGGGAACACCACATACAATTAACACTACAAGTGCAAGTACAAATTCACCTTTGGTACAAGCCCATACTACACAGTAAAGTGGTAGCGATGGCTGAGCAGCCAGACTTATCTCAAGAGTAATGTGAGCAGTATCAGAAGTTACACAAAGGAATGCAATGACTATGGTTCAAACAAACACTGACTCAAGGTTTCTGTGTATAAGAATATACATTTATTTACACATCAGTTGTAAAACAGTTCACTAAGTAAAGCAGCAGAAAAATCACACTCTCAATATACTACACACCACCCAACAATTCTGGACAAGTTAAGCTCAAAATGAAGTGTGCGCAAAATGGCATTCCAGCAATTTAAAAAGGGAGGGAAAGGCAAAGTTATACAAAATTAAGCAGCACCAACAAGTATGTATGCGGGTCTATCTAGAAAAGGCTTTCTACAATGAAGATTCAAATCAGTAGGCCTGGGCCAATGTTAATGGGTCACAGTCTTTGCTCAGGATAACACAGTTCTGAGTAGTTTGCGGTTAAGTCTTTGCCAAGAGTTTGAAATGAAGATGGTCGGAAGAAAAGTTACTTAAAAGAGTAGAGAAGGACAAGCCCTAGGTTTGGCAAAAGATTTCAAACACTTTTACTGCGGTCAGACGGAACGAACGACCGGATTTGAACAGTACCTTAAATGAAGGAGAAGGCTGTAGCTGAGGCAGAAGTTCCTGGCACATCCTGCAGGCTCACGGTTCCTGAAGCGACTGTCAGACTGACACGAAGGAGGAAGACTGTAGGGTCCTGCACTGCCCAGGGAAGAAACAAGCAGCAGAGCAAAGCAACAAATAAAAGGTGCGCTCCTTCAAACACAAACAGGGTCAGAGCCTCCTGGCTATCCGGGTTCACTTTAGCTGTGCACAGCAAATTCGACCAGGAGAGGGAGGTCTTGCTTCGTGTTTGGTGAACTGGTTGGTCCCACCAGCTCAAGGGAAGAAGATTCCTTGTAGATCTTCTCTGTTGTTGAAGTTTGGAGATTCGGACCCGCAGCAGGGCTTCACCGGGAGGTTGAGTCGTGGTAGTGGTCCTCTTCTTTCAGCTTCTCTTCGGTTCTCTCGATCCAGTGGCGACTCTGCCTTCCTAGCCCCAGAGACCTGCATTTTATCCCGTTTTCCCCCATTCACACAGCATGGCTGTCAATCACACAGCAGGGTGACAGTCACCCAGCCAATCAAACAGGAGTGCGACTCGGGTTTCCAAGGAAACCCGTGGCAGGTGTCCTAAACCCCCCCCCTCACATCCTGCCTACACAGACATTCAGGTGCCTAAGGAGGGCTCCAAAGGAAGCCTGCCAAAGGTTGGTGAACAAAGGAACCAAACCTGGTTTGGCACGCAGAGTAAAACACAAGAAAGACTTTTACAAAAAGAAATGGTGAATAAACCCAGCCGGAACCAAATAAAAGTAAATGGGGTCCAGCAGGTTTAAGTTCGAGGTTACCAAGATAGCCTAAAACAGTAGCAAGGCTCATACATAGACTGCGGTAGGAAAAATATGGTAGATACCACTGCCACCAGCCCTACTCTTGCCTGGTGCATGTCTTGATGACCTTTATATTTTCCAAGGTTAGTCCCTAGAAAGCCCACCAATCAAAACGCCTGATGTTAGGCCGCCCATAATTATTATGCCAACCAATAGCTTATTGTAGAGAGGATGTATTTTTGTTTTTTATCAACTTAGATGTGGTCTCAGGAGGAGCCATCAGACAAGCATTACCCAATTAGAAATGTAACGCCTATAGAATGTATATGTAGTCACCACTATTAACCAATCCCTGTATCCCGAAGGTCTTGGTAATTAAGATTACACTATGATGTCATTTATGATGAATATTTAACATAAAAGTTGTTGTTTTTGAAAAGCATGTCGAGTGTGGCAAGACCTTTATGCTTGTATGGTGTATTTGGATGTTAATAAAGCCGGGTTTTGCGTCTCTGTTATTGAGTCCGGTTTGAGTTGGTTCCAGAACCTCTGTGTAATTTGGGCACTTTACAGACTGTAGCATAGGTGATGGTTTGCTAGCGTCATCGGATTGTCGGTGGATCGCTGCCACGCCCCTGAAGGCTGTGAAGGTGACCTGTGTAGAACGGGATTGCACACAGTGCAGAGAGGTTGACAGGAGCCTCTTTTGGATGAAGTCCTGTCTGGCCACTGCAGGCCACCCCATGGGGTCTGAAGGGTCATGAGGCTGATAGGGAGACCCGGCGCTGAAGACCCCTTAGTGGATCCACAGATGTAAGTATGACATTGGCTTTGCAGAACGGGGGGAGGCAATTGTTTGTATATTAGGGGATTGTGTGGTTATTGGTGGATTGTGATAAAAGAGATATCTTCTGACAAGGGTCAGAAAAGATCACGTTTTACAGCTCGTTACAGGGTAATAATAAGAGAAGGATACCTCACCTGGAGTTGTAAAGATGGCCGTAGTGCTTTTATTTGTGTAGTAATTGCTGGCAGCAGTCTCATGTTGTAAAACAGCTTAGGTCTTGTGAAAAGTGGATTTTTTGTGATCATTGGCATATATTGTGGAGGACATGAAGTTGTGGTGTGGAGGGAGGAATGTGGACTGGTGCGGGAGTAGCGAGGTGGGGCTGTTCGGAGTGTGAGTGGCGCTTGTGGTGCCACTTGGAAGCTTTGGGTGATGCAGGAGGCATGGTCTCACAGAGAGACGTAAAAGTATTGAGTGCAGGAGAAGTATTGTTGGGAAAGGGTGTGAAAAGGGAGGTAAAATAGGGTGAACGAGAGTTGAAATAAAATTTGGTGAGTAAGTATTGGTAAGTTAAAATGGTGACATATTATCATGGGAGACACGCCAATTATCCACATGTGTAAAGTATTACCCCAGTATAAGGACAAAATCATTAAGAACTGGCAGCAGGAAGGCACTCACTCGAAGTCAGTACTGCAACACATGTGTACCTATGTATATTCCGCATGTAAGGGACAACAGTTACAAAATAGACTAGTCATTCTGGAAGTGTGGAACATGTATGGGGAAGAGATGGGGGAGCCACCTATGAAAGAATGGATGCTTAATCAGCATCACGAAGGGGGCACATCACCCACTGCTCATCCTCCTCCTCCCCTGAGCAGTGATCTGTCATCAGAAACACAGGGATTAGATCCATTACGCTCATTAAAGGCTTCAGCGGGTATACCAACACCGCATATGCAACCCCGCATACAGTAGTGAAGACATTTTAAATGGAGAATAAATAGGTAAACAAAGATCGTGTACACATATGTAGAATATGACAAGCGCTGCATTCTACTGGCAAAATTAACAGAAGCCGACGAGGAAGAACAGAGAGAGGAAGGCAGGGTAACAAGGTTGCTACAACAATTGTACCAAATGAATGGGTAGTAGGACAAATAATGCTCAAATTAGACAGAAAGGGTGTGGACGATTTTAAATAAAGGGAAAGGAAGTTAGAGAAAGGCAGGAGAAAGAAGAAGAGAATAAGGAACAGGAGAAGAGAGAACAAGAGGGAAAACAAGAGGAGAGGGAGAAAGAAAAAAGGAATGAAGAAGAATGAAAGAGAAAGAAAGGGAGGCAAATAGAGAAAGGGAGAAGAGATGAGACGAAGTGAGAGAAAGGGAGAGACAACAATGCAGAAAGGGAAAGAGAAAGCCAGAGAGAGGGGCAGAAAGAGACAATGAGATATAGAAAGAAGTAGTGAAAGGCAATGAAAAGAGGCTGACGATATCATTAGTGGACTTACATTCCCAGACAGAGGGAGAGAGACAGGACAAAAGAGAAAAAGAGAGGAGCTTAGATAGTCGCTGCAAGGAAGTGAATGACATACTTAGAAATGCATACACTTCCAGATGAATGGGATTAAGGGGCTATATGAAGGAGGATTGGCAATCTGCATAGGAGCAGGAGGGAGGCGTCAGTTGCACCAAGGGGAATAGAGGAGAGCCTCGGCAAGGTGAGGGAAGGAATGTATTGGAGGAGGTGATGAGTGGAACATATAGGAGAGTCCCCTTGAGAAACTAGACTTTGAAGACAGAGAAGATGATGAAGGTGATGACAGTGATGACAATGGGGGTCATTACGAGGTTGGATGTAACCATGGCGCTATTAGCGCCATGGCTGCCTCCAAAACCTCACCGACTCACCCTGGTGAATAGAGATATTACCGACCCATTCCAAGGTTGGCAGGGGCGGTAATTCCCCATTCACTAGGGCCCTTCCCCATTCACCCCAGAATCTCCCTCAACCAGGCTCTGATCCTTTTCGAATGTTAGCCTCACTCTGTCGGGTTCACTACAGCCTATCACTCAAAATATTTTCACCTGTAGTGCTCATGTGTCTCAATGTCTTTTTAAACAATTATTTACTGTGGACATCCCTCAGCTGAGTTCACTCTTGTCAACACAATGTTCACAGGGTTATTATGCTTCACCCCGACTTGCAGGAATCCCTCAGTCGGGTTCACATTTTCCAGATACACAATTCACTTTTCTTTATCACAATGTGGGATTCACTTCCCTTAGCTTTCCTCTTGACAACATGTCAAAGACATTCGATTGTACAAGTGGTTTTACTGGACCCTTGTATGACCACTTTGTCCTCTTACACCGGGCTCTCCTAGGGCCTCCTAGTATTTGTAGTTTCAACAAAAGCGGACCAGCCAGAGTCTTTTAAATGAGCGTCAATGTGGCGCCGGACCACTCTGCAGCTGGTCTTTGCCTGGGCTTTCTTAAAAACTCAGTAACACACACGTTCTTTCTTCACACGTTCTTTCAATTCATATCATGTTGCTGTTTGCAACCTTCGCTCAACACAGTCCGGTTTACTATCGGGTTCTTCCTATGACTCACCGGCTGTGCTGCACTCCTTGGCGTTTCACGTCTCTGGAGTCAAGGACGGTCCCACGGTAGCAAGAGCATCTCCCCTGCTTGGTTATCGGTGCAGGAGAGCCCTGTGCACTGTTGACATCTGTTACATCACATGCCAGCTGTAGTTCCCGGTTTTATGATTCCTTTCACAGAAGCTTTGCAGGTCTGGGTCAAAAAGGGCAAGGGCACTTCCCTCCTTGTTGTCCTTTCAGGTCTCTGCGCCTTTCCCCTCCATTTGAATTGCCATCCTGGAATAGCTGCTTTCCCGTGCGGTTTGCCTTGCTCAAAGTGAGCTCTCATACTCCACCGTTTAATCCTGTGGGGAAGGGAAAGGGCTGAAAGGTGTGTGTAGTAATTGTCAATTGCCTGACTCTGCCTGACCCTTTTGTTGAGACTTGTCAGGTAAACAGCTCTCGTGTTCGTCTGTTGTCTTTCACGGTGTAAGAAAGTGTTTGTGTCAGAAAAGGGGGGGTAGAGATTCTAAATATCCTACGGGATAGGATGGGGAAAAGGTGTTATAGGAAGGGGGTACCACGTCTCACCCATTGGTGTCCCACTTCTACTCCCCTAAGACCCCCGATCCAGGTGATCCTCCCCCACTGGTCCACCCTCAGGAGCTGGATCCAATAGCAATGGCTGTGTCCTGGCCACCTGGATGACAGATCTCCGGTGACTTGCGGGTGAGACACCTTCAGGTTTCTGACATACTCTTCCCCAATGCGAGGTGGATATGCCTGTTCTTTGTCAAGGTTCCAAGTTGTCATGATATGGAACAGAACAGGGACAAGAGATATCCAAGAACTCTCTCATATCCCATTAATTGGCACTGGTTGTTATTGGGTTCATTCCTTAGATTCTTTGGACAGTGTCGAGCCACATGTCCTGTTTCTCAACAGGAGAAACCGACAGGAGGTGGAGGAGGTCTTCTTCCTTATATTTCCTCCTTTTGCTTTCCTCTTTGGCTTTAGGATCAGTTCCTTTGACTTCTATTCTTTCTCCTGGCATCCCTTCTTTACCTCTATACGATCTGGCTTGTTTTTCTGTTTCCAGAGGTATAGCTCGGTGGGTCGGCTTATGATCCTTCCGTTCCTTCCGACGATGGGCTGCGTGGAATTGTCTAGCTGCATCTGAGTGGTTTTGTGCAGTCTCACTGGCTGTAGTTAGGGTAGGTTGATTTAACTGTAGAACGGCTTTCTGAAAAAAGGGGGTAAGGAATGAGAGAATTGTTCCAGGGTGATCATTTCCATTAGCTCTTCTAAGGTTTTACCATGGATCCTCAGAGCCACAGTGTTTTGAACATGTTCAACGGGGATTTCTCCCAAATTTAATGTAATATTCCTCAACTTATGCCAATAAAAATTGCAGGTTTGCCCCACTCTTTTTAACAGCCCCTCTTTGATGGATTGAAAGGTGGCGCCCTGTGTAAGATTAATTCGTTGATATAAGGTGTATAGTTTGCCTTTCACCAAAGGGCCCAAATAACATCTTTTAAAGTTCTCTTCCCACCTCAATTGCTCAGCTAGACATTCAAAGTTTAAGAAAATATTACCTAAATCTTCACTCTCAAGATATCGTTAAAGTACCCCCTGTGGTAGTAGGGGTCTTGCTTGCAATTCAATTAGCTTAGCCAAATTTTCTTGGAGTCTAACTTCGGCCTGGGGGGCGTGGCTAGAGAGCCATGTAAGTGGACGTGTCCTTGCCGAGGCTCCTGCTGATCCGTACATCATCCTGGCTAAAACCGTGTGTTGACTGATGTTTTGGTCCCACACTTGAAGGATCATGCAGTGGATACTTCAGGGCACATGAAGAATCATTACCGCGGTGAAACTCAAGATAGTTCCAACACTAGAAGCTTGGAAAGTTTTGGGGAATCGACCACTGCAGGCAGAAAGATGGCCGCCGGCTGACAAACAAAGGAAAGTGACGAGCGAGGGCAGTTCGGGTGCCCGACTATAGAACTTCATCATATCTCACGGCAGTGCTTCCCAGAATAAGGTGCGGCGTCGGCCCGCAGACACATTGCTGGCCTGATATATTCACGGAGGGAATGAGGATTATAGGGTAAGCTGAGGCAGAGACACAGTGAGCGAGGAACTGAGACGGGACCCGAACGATGAATGGAGTGGCAACGTGAGTGGTGAGGAAACGGAGCTCCGAGGCCTGAAACTGACATAGGATTCGAGTCGGCGGGCTACAATGTATCAAGTGCTTATTGCATAGAGCGCGACCGCGGACACATTGTAAATCCAATGCTGGTGCCCCTTATGACGAAGGGGTACGGTGTTTAGGAAGACGCTCAACGAGGGCTAAGGTGAAAGGCCTGGAGCCGACGTGGGACGGAGGTGAAGGAAACAGCTAGCGAAATAGCTGAAGCGGCCGCCCACTGTGCGGCATGGAACGGCAAGTTGCAATTAGGGAGATGAATGGCTGGGGGAGAGCGGCATAGACGGGCATATGTGTGGTATTGCCCTCACGACACTGCTGGTGCGGCGAGTTCGGGACGTTCCCCTCTTCCCCCACCTGCATACAGAAGGGGGAGATTGGCAGGATAACAATACGGGACGCCTGACCAGGATAGAAAGGAGCAGCTGGAAGGAGGCATTGAGCAGCCCTGAATCGGGGAATAGGGGAGCAAGCACACACCTGCAGACACAGCAAAGGGAGGAAATGCGGATTGGGTGCAATCCACTGCCATAGCAGTGACGGCTCAAGCGGGAAGGAAGCACTGGAAGCGCCTACGCACACAACACAAAGTAGCATCACTGAGAACCTATGCTACAGCAGTGAAATTACATGGGGATACTGCATGTCGCATGGGATACAACAAGCAGTACATTCGTATGGGACATCCCACAGAGCAGTGTTGGTAGGCAGCCCTGACAGAGTGCAAGAGAGGGCACACACCCTCCGGATATTACGCCGGAACGCACTGCCGATTGCAGAGCAATCCACAATCATACAGAGACAACCCAGTGTAGGATGATAGTACTGGAGGAGTCGGAGCACACAGAAATTTGCAACAAGGTTGATTGCCTCAACCAAATAAGTGACAATATGTAATGATAATGTACCCCTCGAGGTGCTTGGCGGGCAGTAAATCACCTGAAAAGGGTGCCTACCGTGGGACACAACAAACTAAGGCACAGCTCACTGCAGTGAAATCCACCCCTATATAGACATGGCCTTGAAGCAGAAGTGTATGGATCATTGCTTCAAATTAAAGAACCTGCGCCAACCAAGCGACAAGAACATACAAGACAGGTGGAATTGGGACCTCCCACAGGGTGCAGTGAACACAGACACAAAGCACACAAATGCGGCCCGCCCGGAGGAGGCTGACCGCGAGTTACAGTGGTGCCGCATAGGTGGGAGAGAGTGCGGCAACTGTGACACAGAAAAGTAACTAGGTAGCGAGTGATACTGGAACTAAGGGGGTGCCACTCACCCGGAGGTGGAGCTTAAGTGGGAATTTATGCCGGTATGTGGGAGGCCACAGTTCATTGAGGCTAACAAAGGCCATCTTGGAACATCCTGAGGTGGAATCGTTGAGCGTGAGACGCCAAACGACCTGGAAAACGGTAATCCGGATGCTTAGCATGGAACCCTGATGACATTCTGCACCGCAGCGTAGCACCTCTGAGCGCAATCACTAGCGCGCTCATAATACAAAGGTGTTGACCATTGCGAGTGTCCCGGCGCTGCCCAATTAGCAGAGAAGGAGGGTGTAAGTGGACGCATAAGAGGTGGGCTGCCCCACAGCATACGGCTGCTGCGTCATGTCTAACAAGCCTCCAATACTAAAAGGGAAGCAACCTACACTGGACGAATTCGCCAGGACACCGCCGGGCCCGGAAAGCGCTAGAAGCAAAGACAAGCCCCCCGCGGGTGGCATGGCCACCGGGGGTACAAATCAGGAGGTCCTGGCTGCGATTGCTGACTTGAAAGCGGATTTGAAAGCGGCCTGGGAGGCCAAGCTTGAAATAGTTGTGTCTGAACTGAAAACAGCGTTGGACCTTAAGGTTGGTGAAGTGCGGGAAGAGGTGAATCTACTCCGACAGGACGTAAGGTCCCTGTCGGAGCGCACAGAGAGCCTTGAGAAGGAAGTGAGCTCGAATACAGCGGACTGTGCCTCACACAAATCGGAACTGCATGCCTTGGTGCAAAGAGTAGGCAACCTGGAGAATAGGGCGGAGGAAGCGGAAGGGCGCGCCCGAAGGAACAACATCCGCATTGTGGGCTTGCCGGAGGGAACTGAGGGCCAAGACCCCACGGAGTTTGTCGAAAACATGTTGCTGCAGGAGATATCTGGAGGAGTTCTGTCTCAGGGATTCGCTGTGGAACGAGCGCATAGGGCTCTAACGAGGAGGCCACCGCCAGGCAACCCACCCAGGCCAGTTATCGCTAAGATCCATAACTACCGAGTCCGGGAGAGGATACTGGAACACTTCCGCAAAGGTGGAACAATCAAGCGAGGGGAGGCAAACATAACGGCCTACCCGGACTATACCCTGATGGTGCAGCGGAGCCGTATGAACTTTGGGGCAGTTAAAAGGAGAATGAGGGAAGCGGGCCATAAGTACATGCTACTTTACCTGGCGAAATTGAAAGTTTTTCATAGAAACAGAACTTTGTTTTTTGACACTCCGGAGGATGCCATGGGATGGCTTGACCCGCAGGGTTGCCCCCAGGAGCCCGACATCCAGACGAGAGAAGGAGACGGACGAGATAAGTAATAAGTAATGGGAGTACTGGAAGATGGTGCGGTTTAAGACAATGGGACTTGACTATAGTCATTGATGTGGTCTGTTAGTAGATGAGACCAGATTAGAATAGATAATGTATTGTGAGCACTGTGACTGGTGCTTTACTAAGGAGCCTTGCAGAGCTAGCCTACACACCCCCGTGTAGTATTAATAGTTAAGTAGCCATTAGGGCGACTTCACCCTACTGAGCTCTGAGCACATTGGACAGGGCTAGATGTGGGGGTGCCTGAGATCCAGGGATGGAGCTGGGCAACAGTTGGGGAGGGAGTTGTTGGGGAAGGGACGGGTGTGGGGAGGGGAGGGAGGTGGGGAGTTTGATGTGTATATAGTTTTGGGGAGTTTGAGTTTAAACACGAACCTACATGGAATAGTCCAGGAATTGTGTCTGTATTGCCCGGGCGGGAGGGAGTGGCTGGGAGGAAGGGAGATGGGTACTAACGAGCTATGGGGGATCTTAAGATAGTGACGTGGAATGTTAGGGGACTTAATAGTTATTTAAAAAGGAATAAGGTCATGCTGTATTTGAAAAGACAAAAGATAGATATTGCATTGTTACAAGAGACGCATTTGACACGAGAAAAGTTGGAGCTGGTGGGGAGAAAATGGAAGGGTACTGTAGTGGGGTCCTCGTACTCGGACTATGCTAGGGGAGTGCTGGTCTGGGTGGCGCCGCACGTCCCGTTCCAGCTAAAATAAGAAATAGTGGAAACTGAGGGGCGTTTGGTCATAGTGAGAGGGTTGGTGGAAAATAAAGAGGTGTTCATTGTTAACACGTACGCCCCCAATCAAAACACGGCGGCGTACTTCAGGACCATGTGCACCAACCTGGGTTTGTGTGTGGGTAGCGCTGTGATCTGGGGAGGGGATTTTAATTGTGTGCTACACCCCGAGGTAGACAGATCGGATAACAAGATTGACAGGCCCGCCCCAGCAGCCAGGGCATTGCAGACGTTGCTAGATGACTTCGAATTGGTAGATGTGTGGAGAACAAAGCATCCTAACGAGAGGCAATATTCGCATTATTCAGCCCCGCAGCAGCTGCACACAAGACTTGATTATATTTTTGCCACGCCAGATGTAATGATAGAGATCGTTCACATAGAATATAAAGCGAGGGTCCTGTCAGATAACTCGCCCCTGTTCTTGGGGTGGCAATACTGCTGCCCTAGGGCGCGGATTCCGACATGGCGCCTCCGTGCGGAGGCGCTCAAAGATCCAGTATTTAGAGAGGATATAAGAGATGAGATTATTAACTACTTTGAGGTGAACACAGGCAGTGTTGACTCGGCGGGTACGCTATGGGAGGCCTTCAAGGTGGTGATGCGGGGCGTGACCATCGCTAAATCGAAAGGCCTGCAGGGTGGGGTCCTGGCTGATTTACAAAGAGTGGAAGATGAATTAGAAAGAGAACTAAAAAGTGGAAGTGTAGACACTGCGTTAGTACTAAAACTACAGCAGCAGTGTGCGGAACACTGGGCAAGGCTCTGCAACCTTAATTATAAAAAGTACGTTGAGAGACAACATGCGGGTGGGGATAAAACGGGCTGCCTCTTGGCGTGGCTATACAAGAGTGAAACCCCTAGGCCCCCGATTCGGACAATAACCAGAGAAGATGGTGAGGTAGTGGACACCCAAGAGGAAGTCAACAGGGAATTTGCGGATTATTATAGGGAACTATATGAGGACAGAGGAGGAGGCAGCCAGGATGAGATACTTGAAACTTTGAAGGATATAGGATTGCCCAAGATCAGTGCAGAAGAAAGAGAAGAACTAGACGCACCAATTACTTTGGAGGAGTTGGAGGAGGTTGTTAGGCAGCTGCCTACCAGTAAGACCCCAGGAGCAGATGGGTTCCCTAGTGAATTTTATAAAGCATATAGTGCAGAAGTACTCCCCCCAATGCTAGAAATGCTCAACGAGGCATTTGAAGTGGGACTATTGCCGGAGTCGCTCAGAGAAGCGATCATAATACCGCTCCCCAAACCTAATAAACCTGGGCACAGCTGTGGATCATACAGGCCGTTGTCGATGCTGAACCAGGATGGCAAGATATTGACGGCTGTCCTGGCGAATAGACTGCGGAAAGTAATTAGCAAATTGATACATCCAGACCAAACGGGCTATGTTCCAAACAGGAATATAACTCATAACCACAGGCGACTCCATCGAGTGATCGAATGGGGTTGCGACAATGAAGGAGAAATGGCAATCGTGTCTTTAGACGCAGTAAAAGCTTTCGACTCGGTTAGATGGCCGTGGCTGCTGGCGGCTTTGGGAGAGTATGGGATGGGGCCGGGGTACATCAGGTGGGCGGAGATGCTGTATAGTGCGCCGCTAGCCAGGGTCCGTACTGGAACAGTGATATCTGAGAGATGGCAATTTAGCAGGGGCACTAGACAGGGGTGCCCCTGGTCCCCGATGTTGTACATTCTGGCCCTGGAGCCCCTGGCACTATACCTACGGCAACAATATGACACGATAGGTATTGAGGTAGGAGGGGAACGACACCTGATATCCCTATATGCGGACGATTTGTTATTATATTTGAGATACGCGGAAGAAAATCTTCAGTATATTCTGGAGGTGATGGACAGGTATGCGGGGCTGTCCGGCATAGCGGTGAATCCCCAAAAATCTAGCATTTTCCCGTTGGGCAGTTACAAGGGAACCTCTGTAGAAAGGTTGCCGGTGTTGCCGGTGCCATGGACTGTTGGTTCCTTCCGCTACCTTGGAATAGATGTGTATCATACGGCGGAAGAGGAACATAGGCATAATACCGAGATAGCCATTGGAAAAATATGCAAATGTATGAGGTTTTGGGAGAAGTTGCCCTTAGCAATGATGGGACGAGGGGCGATGCTTAAGATGGTGGTTCTGCCTAGGCTCCTACATTATTTTAGTAACATTCCATATATGATTCCCAAGAGGTTTTTTGCTCAACTGAATGGTATGTGTAGAGATTTCCTGTGGCATGGTACCCGGAATAGAGTAGCGCTATGGAAGTTGCAGAATTTTCATGAGAAAGGGGGTATTAAACTACCTAATTTTGAGGTTTATTATGTAGCGGGTCAACTACAATATGTGGCCAAATGGCTCTCTGATGAAGCGACCCCTGAATTTAGATTGTTTGGGCGGGACTGTACCCCGTTTTACCTGAAGGAAATTATCTGGTTGCCTGAGTCAGAAATGAAGGAGCGGCCGGGGATGATGATGCTGGGATGGAAAATGTGGCGTCGAGCATGTATGATGATGGGCAACCCGCTCCCGTGTTCCCCGCAGGTACCGCTGGTTGCTTTGGCAGAAGGAGATAAGCAACTGAGGGCCATTATCAGAACCTACTGGGAGTCGTAGGGCTGGTAACGCTGGGGGATATTTGGCAGGAGGGGACCATCAAGGATTTTAAAGGACTTGGGGAGGAGGCGGGATTACATGGGGGCAATATGTTACGCATCACAGGTTGGTGCAGAAAATTCGAAAAACGTGGCCTGAGACAGTATTGGCGGAGGAACCAGACGCCACTATGGAGATGATGTATGACATAGCTGAAGGGGGGCATGAGATCTCTAGATTGTATGAGATGGTAATGACTAAGGTTGGGAAGGAATTGACACACTTGAGATTGGATTGGGAAGCAGAGTTGGGAGCCCAAATGGAGGATGGGATATGGGAGCACGCCCTGGGATACCACAAGAAGGTATCTAGGAATGCCAGACTGAAGCAAATACAGCTGTATGTAACGCATAGAGCATATATGACCCCTCTGAGGATATCTAAGTTTAGAAGTGCTGGGAGACAGGCGTGCCCTAAGTGCGATGAGGAGAACGCTGATATGACACACATGTTTTGGTCATGCCCAGTAATCGAGTGTTTCTGGAGAGAAGTGGCACAAAAGCTAGCAGAGAAAGGGGTCACGCTCATCATAGACACACCCTGGCCCTGCCTGTTGGGAGGGTTTCCCAGGCCACGAAAACTGAAGCATTTTGGGAAACTGAAAGACTTGGCATACGTGCTTGCAAAGCGGAGGATAGCTATGGGATGGAAAAAGTGTCACAAGCCACGGGTGGAGGTATGGTGGAAGGAATCACAGAAATGAGGCTGAAACAGTGGTAAGGCAGGAGGCAAGTAGCATGACTTGGTCAGAAGAAGCGGGTATCCTGATGGCATGGAAATCATTAATATCTGGACTATTTGGAACAATATTAGGTCCAGAGAAATCCGATGAAAGTGACGCCCTGCCGCGTGTAGCAGATACTGAGTATGATGGACAAATAGGCTCGTAAAGTGGGATTAGGGGGGCAGTGGGCAAAGACTAATTGATGTTACTGTAATGGTTGGGAATTGCACTGCGTGTTTGGTTTGTATTGTTGGTTGTGTTGAAAAATTAATAAAATTCTTTAAAAATAAATAAATAAATAAATAAATAAATAAATAAATAAATAAACTTCGGCCTGCATCTGATGGGCCGCTAACTGGGAAATGACATTGGCTAGCTCAGCCATTTATTTTGGGGGTGTGAGAGTCCCTTCTGTGGATGTTCCGAATCAGAAAAGAAACACCTCTCTACCCCTTTGGATAAGGTCTCAAAATCCTCAGATTCTTCTGATTCTGAATCTGCCTAATGAATGGACTTCGGTAAGTTAATCTCTAACCTGGATGACCCCTCAACAGATGGCAATTGGGTACCAAAAATAAAGGTTCAACTTGGGGGTTGTGGGGGTTCAGTGCACTCGGTCTAATAAATGTAAAGACGGGTCGAACTTTCAATATTATCCGATCCCACTGTTGTATATTATAATGTGAGAGAGGAAGGGTGTCTAGTAACACTTGAATTTCAAAGAACAGATTCTACTGACCAGTCGGGATACACAGTTGTGAAACCAACACCTCTTTTAGTGTGGATACGGAGTCAGAGTCAAGGAGTTAATTGATCTTGTTTTCCCCTTCTGATAGTACAAGGAGTATCAGCATGGGTTTCAATTTTTATCAGTTGAATCGTATCCCACTTTGACACCATATGTAAGGAACTCATGGTGGCAACAGTAAAGACAGATACAAGTCATCACATTTCAAGGGTATTTATTAAACTGTATAAATGGGTGAGAAAAACACCTAATCTAAACCTAAATCTAGAATGGGAGCAAGCTAAGACCATCAAATAATAATAAGGCAGTACTAGTGGCGTCTTGTCAAATAAAAAGGGCCTATACTAAAAAATAAATATTGCCAATCCTTACAGCTAAGTTACAAAATAGTGTGGGATAATGTTCACCCAAAAAGAAAGAAGTGTTCACAAAATGATAAGTTAGGATGGTATAGCTGGGGTCTCCCTTCCCAGCGTTTTTAGCTCAGGACAAGGAAGGACTCCTGAGCACAACAAAAATGTCGACTTCTCCAGCACGAGGTTACAGTTCTGTTGAGCAATATCATGACCTTCTGTGGCCAAAACACTTTTATACAAAGTCTCTTGCCTCCGAGGGCCTAATGTGTCAACAATAACAAAACAAAAAGTTCTGTTCCGTAATCTTTTACGTTGGGTGATGACTCTTCACCCCTGGATCCCCCTCAACCGGACTCCAATCCTTTTTAAATGTTAGCCGCCCTCTATCGGGTACTAACAAAAATATATTGCCAATCCTTACGGCTAAGTTACAAAATAGTGTGGGATAATGTTCAACAGAAAAGAAAGAAGTGTTCACAAAATGATAAGTCAGGATGCTATAGCTGGGGGTCTCCTGAGCACAACACACACCTTGGCTTCTCAGGCACGAGGTTACAGTTCTGTTGAGCGATATCAGGACCTTCTCTGGCCAAGTCTCTTCATACAAAGTCTCTTGCCTCTGAATGTTAGCCTCCCTCTGTCGGGTTCACTACAGCCTTTCACTCAAAATATTTTCACCTGTAGTGCTCATAAATCTCAATGGATCTCATTACAACACCAGCGGTAACCAATGGTGCTATTAGCATCATGGTTGCTGCCGGTATTGTAACGAGTCCGCCAATGGTAAATGGGGAAATACCGCTCCATTCCAAGGTTGGCGGGGCGGTAATTCCCCATTTACCATTGGCCCTTCCCCATTCCCATTTTTGCCCCATAGGGCTCAATGGGACTGGGGAAGGCGGTAATTACGGTACCGCAAATTGCAGTACCGTAATTACCTCGGAAGTCCCTTTGCGGGTCCCTACTTTAACGGCTGGTCCAGACCAGCCGTTTAAGGTCGGGAGCCGCAAAGGGACCTCGTAATCAGGTGTTAAGGGTTTAACGGCGCTGACACCTTTTACAGCACCGTTAAACCCTTAACTCCAGGGTCGTAATGACCCCCAATGTCTTTTTGAACAATCATTCACTGTGGTCATCCCTCAGCCGAGTTCACTCTTGTCAACACAATGTTCACAGGGTTATTATGCTTCACCCCGACTTGCAGGAATCCCTCAGTCGGATTCACATTTTCCAGATACACAATTCACTTTTCTTTATCACAATGTGGGATTCACTTGCCTTAGCTTTCCTCTTGACAACGTGTCAAAGATTTTCAATTGCACAAAGGGTTTTACTAGATCCTTGTATGACCACTATGACCTTTTATGCCGGGCTCTCCCAGGACCTCTTGGTATTTGTAGTTTCAACAAAAGGGGACAAGCCAGAGTCTTTTGAATGAGTGCCCACGTGGCACCGGACCACTCTGCAGCTGGTATTTCCCTGGGCTTTCTTAAAAGTTCAGTAACACACAAGTTCTTTGTTCACAAGTTCTTTCAATTAATATCATGTTGCTGTGTGCAACCTTCACTCAACACAGACCAGTTTACTATTGGGTTCTCCCTCCGACTCACTGTCTGTGCTGAACCCCTTGGCGTTTCTTGTCTCTGGAGTCATGGACAGTGTCATGGTAGCAAATGCGTCTCCCTGCCTTGGTTATCAGTGCGGGAGGGCCCTGTGCACCGCTAACATCTGTTACACCACACGCCATCTGTATTTCCCGGTTTTATGATTCCTTTCTTGGAGGATTAGAGGGTCTAGATCAAAAAGAGCAAGGGCATTTCCCTCCTAGTCATCCGTTTGAACTGCTGTCCCAGAATAGATGCTTCTTTGTGCGGTTTGCTTTGCTCAAAGTTATCTCTCGTGCTCTGCCTTTTATCCTAGTGGGGAAGGGAAAGGGCTGTCAGGTGCGTTTAATTATTGTCAATTTCCTAACTTTGCCTGACCTTTGTCTTGGGACATGTCAGGTAAACGGCTCTGGTGTTAGTCTGTTGTCTTTCACGGTGTAAGAAAGTGTTTGTTTCGGAAAAGGGGCAGGGGTAGATCTTCGAAATATCCTACGGGGTAGGATGGGGAAAAGGTGTTATAAGGAAGGGGGTACAGTGTCTCACCAATCGGTGTCCCACTTCCACTCCCCGAAGAACTCCCATCCAGGTGATCCTCCCCCACTGGTCCACCCCAGGTACTGGACCCAATAGCGATGGTTGCATCCTGGCCACCTGAATGACAGATATGTGAGGACTAGCGGGTGAGACACCTTTAGGTTTCTCACACTGGGGACACCCTTGAGCTGTTCTTCATGGAGTTCTTTGGCTTGTAGTCATCCTGCACTTGGCTTGCAAAGAATAGTTGTGCTCTTAATTAATCTAAGAATATATGGCTTGCATTTTAGGAATCATTATCTTGTGCCTTCTCTTAAATTTACTGACACTGCCTTAATTCGTGGTAACCTTGGCTTTGCAGTGCTAGATATAGGGCCTCATCACGACTTGGGCGGTAAATGTGGCGGATTATCCGCCGGACCTAAACAGCGCTAACGCCAAGGCACCCGGCGGATAATCGCCAGATCACGACTAATCGTGCACGCGCCCCGGTCCAAGGCGTAAGCACGATTAGCGCGAACCCTTAAATCCGGCGCACCGTGCGCTACCGCCAGGTCGCGCTCATAGCGCACGGGAAACGCGTCACCGCCGAAACGGGATATAAAGCGGCGGCCATTTTGGAAATCACAATCCGTCGGATATCTCAGGCACTGGAAGCCATCCACTCCATCCGAAGGCAGTAATGAGTCAGGAGCGCACCAGGGGCAAGTCTGCCATGGATAGGGTCAGAAAACCTAAGTTTAGCGACCGAGAACTTGAGGTCCTTGTGGATTTTGTATTTATTTATTTATTTGGATTTGTATAGCGCACATCTGCCCAAGGGCATCGTGGCGCTGAAAGCATTCTTACTTGTTACAGGCAAACATGGAATAGATATAGATACAGTGTAGAACATATATGCATGTTTATATACAGTTGTGCTTATTTACATACAGTTGTGAAAAAACAGTTAGGAAGGTGTGTGGAGTTAGTTAAACAGCGTGGTTTTGAGTAGTCTGCGGAAGACATGGTAAGAGTTTTCGTTCCTAAGCACTATGGGGAGTGCGTTCCAATTTTTGGGTGCTAGGTGTTGGAAGCTAGACCCCCCGGCTTTGCTTCTTTTGAATGTGGGTACGTAGGTCTGGTTAGTCATGTGTGAGGCACTGACTCACCACCACGAACTGCAGCAGCGCAAAACAAGCGCAATGCGCAGAGGGAAAATCTGGAAAAGTGTGGCACAAAGGGTCAGTGCAGTTGGCCGCATGCCCTGGGATGGTGAAAACTGCCGCAAGCTGCTCAATGACCTGCGGGTTCGGGTGAGAGGCATCCTGTCCCAGCACAGGAGTGCAAGCAGGGCCACAGGAGGAGGCCCACCACCCCCCCCCCGACCTCACACCATGGGAGGAGAAACTGACGGGCCTCATTGGTGTTGGGATCATTGAGGGCATCGGTGGAGCGGTGGCAGGGACTGGCATTGATCCAACGGCAGGTGAGTCCCATCCCCGAATAGATGCATCTGAATGAGAGTGAAGACATGTGTCTGAGGCACTGCATACACCCGTAAGTGAGGGCCACATCCCTAGAACGTCAGTGCTGCCTAGACGACCCTGTACTTGTAGTGCATGAATGACACGGGCAGGGGATAGACTCCCATAGCCATAGGACAGCTACGTAGAATGGTACTGTGCATCAACACAACCACAAAAGCCTGAGCGCAGTCCACCCCAACCACGCTTTCCCATGCAGTGTCCCTCCATGCACATCCACAACAAGCACCACATGTTGACTGAACAGAATGCAAGTTGAATGCGTCATTGTCACTGTCTTCATTCACACTTGTTGGCATGACCTGCATCACACAAATGTATGTAGCATTGTACTCAAACCACCCCCTATGTACCCCACAGGCACTCGTCGATCCCAAGAGGGCATTGATGATGATGATGAGGCCACACCAGCAATGCGCCCACGACACTGAGCCTCCACCAGCACCCCCCCAAGCCGCACCCACGGGAGAGAACACCGTGGAACACCCTCCTCACCCCAACTCAGCCCCGCCAGACAGCAGCGGCAGCCACATGGCCCCAGGGAGGCTACCGGCAGCTCACCAGAACCCTACATCCATAGCCCCGACGCCGAGGGAGAGAGGCCGGATTTGCAGCCGGATGTGGGAGTGACACCTTCACGTGGGCATCATGCCACCGCAGCACACACCCACAGCAGCAGTGATGGGGAAGGGGCATCCACAGTCCATGGAAGGCCAAGCACTGGCAGACAGCAGGCAGGGAGTCGGCATGTGGCTGTGCCCCGCTGCAGCACACCCCAGCCCGATGTCGACACCCCGTCATATGGGAGCCCTGAGGGTCATCGTTGCGAGCCAAGCAGTCCGGTCTGGTGACATGTCACCATGCAGCCCCCCCCCCCGACAGCTCACAATTCTCGGTCCACCACCTGACGCGCCAGGAGAGGGCCTTGTCACTGGGGCAGCAGTAATGGGCCGCCTGGACATAATTGAAGCCAAACAGGCCCGTGTTGAAGCAATGGCCAAAGTCCAGAGCCGCCATATCAAGGCTGTGAGCAACTCAATCTGGCATGGTTGCAAGTACATTGCCCGGGACAATGCACGCACGCGCCATGTCGTGCAACAATGCACTGCTGCCCTCACAGGCTTTGGCCAGAGGGTCCGTGAATTAACGGAGGCTGTGTCTGCCCTAGCAGAGCAACAACGTGAGGCCAATGCCCTCATGCGCCAACACATGATGGGCAGTGCTTCCGTGCCCTCGACCTCAACAACACAAACAGAGGGTTCACTGGAGCCATCTCCAAGGCACCGGTCCTTGCGCCACCTGAGCGCACACACTCCGGAGGGTCCTGGGAGAGGGAAGCGCCCGCGCCCATCATAGGGGTGCATGGCATCATTGGTGTGGGCCTGATCAGGCAACAGCACAGTTTTGGGTGTTCACTGGGGGGAGGGGGGGTTGTTGTGTGTTCACTGGGGGGAGGGGGGATTGTTGTGTGTTCACTGGGGGGAGGAGGGATTATTGGGTGTTCACTGGGGGGAGGGGGGATTGTTTGAGGGAAAAATAAATCACGTTAAAAAAATCACAATGCATGGACAGTAGTGATTGTCACAAATGCAATTCAATGTAGAAGTGACATATTCTGTATTTACCTATTACCCATTTCGAAAAGAATCCATCAATCAATCCCTGTCTGGCCAACCTCCCTTCCCTCAGGACCACCCTTTGTGCATGTGCTACACCTTCTGGACCTTCACCGTCCTCACTGCCATCCTCAGGTGGCTGCACATGAGCATCAGGGGGCAGTGGCACACATCTGCAACAGCAGATGTTGTGCAGCATGGCACATGTCAGTGGAATTTCACAACTTCTTCTGGAGCATACATCATAGCACCTCCTGTGCAGTCGAAGCACCGGGAGCGTGCCTTCAAAAGTCCAAATGCCCTCTCCACGCAGATCCGTGTACGGGCATGGCCAAGGTTGTATGCCCGCTATGCAGCCGTGTGTGGGTGACGCACAGGGGTAATGAACCACGCGTACTGGGGATATCCAGATTCATCTGTAGGGGAGAGAAATCCGGTATGGGGACAAGGTAAGTCCAGTGGGTGTACAGAGCCCTGTCATCAGTGTGATTATGCCATATTTCTCATTTGGCCTATGACATTGTGGAGTGCGCTGTCCTTTGGGCACGATTGAATCAATGGGGTAGTCTCCACTTGGTACGGCTATGTTTCGATATGTAACAGTACTCATTCACATGTCGCAGGATGAGGGGGCCCTTCTATCTACTTCTGCTTGACAGAAGTGGCTGCCTCATGTGTCATTGCTAATCCATTTGGCTGCAGTTGCATTTGCTGCTCTTCACTATTCTGTACTGTTCTCCATGCATTCCCATGGCCATTTTGGGGACAGTGTTTGTGGGATGTGCATTGTCATCACTCGGCCTACTTATGTGTGGAGCATTCGTGGATGTGCCAGCTGATGTTTTGGTATTTCTTTGCTGTCGGGTGGCCAGGGTGGGATGTCTGGAGTGTGTCAGTTTTGGGAAACATGGTGCTACTCACACTGGAGGCTTTGTTGTGGTGGGTATTCCATATGTCACGGTGCCGCTACATGACTTACATCCTGATGGGTGTGTTCTGCTGTGTTGGACATGTCCAAGGTTCATCGTGCTTTCTGCTTGTATGTGTATGCTGCTGTGATGCTACTGACTTTTGGGAATGATGGATTCGGTGTCAGGCAACATCAGTTGTGGATTGACATGCTTTGTGGTATTCATTTGTACTCACCCAGTAGCCATGTGTTTTGCCCTTGGTGCCTTTCCATGTACGCCGGCAGGGTACTGTTGCGTAGGAGCATGGAGTCGTGGGTGGATCCTGGGTAGCGGGCACAGCAGTGGCTGAAGGTGAGGTCAGGGCCACATGTCACCTGCACATTGAGGGAATGGTACTGTTTCCGGTTTCTGTAGGCAGCCTCATGTGCCTGGGGTGGTACAAGTGCCACATGTATGCAGTCCAGGGCTTCTATTACATTCGGTACTTGGGCAATGGCATGGGATTGACCCTTCAGCTGGTGCACCTGTGCCTGTGTGGCTGGCAATGCAATGTGTTTGTTCACATGATTCAACAGTGCATCAAGCACCGGTACCAGCATGGCACTGAATGTGGACTGGACCATTCCATGCATCATGGCAACGGTATGGTGGTCGCTGCCAGTCCCAAGTGATAGTAGCACAAACACGAGATTCACTAGGGGAGGTACTGCCGTGCTGCTGGATATGCGGCTGCATATGTCCCCCGGATTGTGTCCAGCAACTGGGTGATGGTTGTCCTGTCCAGCGGATATTCTGTCACCAACTGACCATCAGTTAGGGCCCAGGGTGTTGGCCTGACCCTGGGGATGGCTGGGTGCCTTGCTGCTGCTGCTCTCCTCCTCCTTCTCCTCATCCCCACTGCCCCCTGCACTCCGAGGGCCCTGGCCTGGTTGACTGGCCACTGTAGCTCCAGGCGCAGAGGTAGTAGTCGACATCAAGGCTCACGGTTCCAAATGGCAGCATGGTGTTGGGGAGGGTGTGTTGTGCATGGGTGGGTCCTTTGTAGGCCTCTGATTTGCAGTGGGTCCACCTGGGTCCTTATTGCTGTCTCCTCCCTGCTCCTGCTGGTTTAATGGTGTTGGGGAGGGTGTGTTGTGCATGGGCGGATCCTTTGTAGGCCTCTGATTTGCAGTGGGTCCACCTGGGTCCTTATTGCTGTCTCCTCCCTGCTCCTGCTGGTTTAATGGTGTTGGGGAGGGTGTGTTGTGCATGGGTGGGTCCTTTGTAGGCCTCTGATTTGCAGTGGGTCCACCTGGGCCCTGATTGCTGTCTCCTCCCTGCTCCTGCTGGTGTAATGGTGTTGGGGAGGGTATGTTGTGCATGGGTGGGTCCTTTGTAGGCCTCTGATTTGCAGTGGGTCCACCTGGGCCCTGATTGCTGTCTCCTCCCTGCTCCTGCTGGTGTAATAGTGTTGGGGAGGGGGTGTTGTGCATGGGTGGGTCCTTTGTAGGCCTCTGATTTGCATTGCTTCCACCTGGGCCCTTATTGCTGTGGCCTGTGTTCTGTTACTTCCAGCTTTTTGCTGGAGGTATTTTTGGCGGATTATCCGCCGCTTTCATGGCGCTAATAGCGCTTACGCCGGACTCCTGATCGATGATGTTTTAGCGCTAAGGGTTCCTGGCGCTGTTATGGCTGGCGCTTGTACAGCCGGCTGTCCTTGTGCCGGCTGTTAATCCGCCGCGGTATTAGGAGTCGTGAACCGACGGACCTTTAAAATCGGCGCTATGAGCGCTACCGCCGATTTTAAGGGTTACCGCCCAAGTCCTGATGAGGCCCAGTCTGAGCTCTGCTTGGATCTGTATTTTGTTATTTCAACATTGCAAGTTGTATGCAATTCTTGCAGCCTTTCATTTACTTAAAAGCGTGTTGTGGCTTCCATTTTGGAAAAGATGGCTGCCCATTACTCTTGTGTTTCTATATTAGTGAGCTATATTTGCGTGTCGTTTATGTTGCATTCAGTTTATACATGGCTTTTGTTAGTTTTCTTCATATCTTATGGATGCTATGTTAATATTCTTAATGTCTAAATACATGTGTTACCTTATGTTCAGTTTCTTCATGTTGAGTACATATTTTCTTCCTTTCTAATGCATGCACATGTATTGTTGCAATGTTAGTTCGGTTACTCGTGCCATCTTCAGCATTAGATTGCTCCTGCTGTATGTGCATGGGATAGGGGCGGTACGTATGTCTTAGTGAGTAAGGGTTATCACCTGTGTAATATTGAAGTGAGGGAGGGGCACAAGCTATGGATGACGCATTCATCTGCCTCCCAACACAGGTCCCATTTCAGCCAGTCCTGGTTTCTGCTTCCAATTGCATGCTGAAACGTGTAGTTTAATTTTTCCCATTGTAATGGTGGGCCTGCAAGTCCCAGTAAGCAGTGTTAAAAAACAAAACAGGAATGACACGAAGATATCTGCATGGAACTGGGAAAATTGGCAGCTATTCCAAAAGCCTTACAGGATTTCCTATGTTTCCTATGCCTATTGCTCGTGCATCATTGGAATGCAAAATGTTATTCAGCTGTATCCTTTATGCATGTTAGGGAGAATCCTCATTCTATGGCTAATTTTCCTCACCCAGTGAGTCCCCCAGCAACTTTGCTGGATTTTCTGGAGTTTATTTTTTCCACTTCGTAAGAGTGTGAGCCTTTTTCCCACTCTTACATGTGTTTTGCCATGTGTATTTTTACTATTTGTGTGATCTTGGGCTCTGGAGCACACCACTCCATGAGACCCACCTTTTTGTGTGTGTTACACAACCTTCAGTGCAGTGACACAGGGTTGTCTTTGAGACTTCCCACTGACTCCATTTTTCTGGGACTGACTACTGTCCCCCAGAAACAGGTAAAGTGTCATTTACTTTATGTAATCATTTAAAACCACAGAACCAGTACACCCCATCTTACATGGAGTACTGGAAAGGGTTAAACCCTATCCCTTTTTGTCTGTGCCTCTCTGAGCTTTGTTTTGCTCTTTTAACATTAAGACTTGGCTGGTGGCAGTGGTATCTACCCTAACTTTTCTACCGCGATTATATCATATAAACGTGGTATTGTTCCAGGCTATTATATTAGCCTCAACAAAGACCCGCTTGACCAAATACTCTTTCTTTTGGATCCGGTCGGGTTTATTTGCCATTTCTTTGAGTTAAAGTCCTTCTTGTGTTTTACTTTGCGTGGCAAACCAGGTCTGCCTTCTTTCTTCACCGTCTTTTGGCCAGCTTCTGCAGAGAAGCCCTCCTCTAGGCACCTGGGTGTCTAGGTGGGCTGTATGTGAGGGAGGGGTGTAGTCACCCCCCTGCACAGGGTATCCTATGAAACCTAAGTCGCACTTTGCCATGATTGGCTGAGGTGGTTGTCTGGGCCGGACAACCCCCCTGCTGCGTGATTGACAGCCAGGCTGAGTGAATGGGGGATTTTCGCATTAAAAGGCAGGACTCTTGGGATGGAAGTCAGAGTCGCCACTGGAACTACAAGGAACTGAAGAGAAGTGGAGAAGAAGACGGCTGCTGCAACCACCGAGTCCCGGTGAAGCCCTGCTGCAGTCCTGAGCTATCTAACCTTCAATGACCAGAGCAGATCCAGTCCGGAATCTTCTTCCCTTCAACCTGGTCGGGTCAACCAGCTTGTCTTCCACAGCCAGGGGATCCTCTTCGAGGTCGAAATTGCTGCACACTGCTGTAGTGGTCCGGATAGCCATCTGAAGTGCCTCTTCTGTTTTAAAGGAGCGCCCCTTTTATTCACTGTCACTGCTGCTGGCCTCATCCCTGGGTAGTGCAGCTCACTCCAGACATCCTCCTTCTTGTCCCCACGACTGAAGCTCCGGGAACTGTGAGTCTGCGGGAAACTACCAGGAACAACTGCCGTGGCACCAGCTTCTCCAAAGAATAAAGGTACTGTGTCCAGCTTCGGGGACCTAGGGTGAACCCTTTTCTCCTCACCCAAGGCTTGTCCTTGTCTTCCTTCCCTCTTATAACTTTTGCTTCCTCTGTTGACAATATCCAAGTACTCCTGGCAACGTTGAATCGTGAACTGTCTGACTGTGTGATCCTCGACAACCGGAACCCGCTTCCACTTGACATTGGCGCAGACCTATTGACTTTTATCTTACTATCAGCAAGTATTCTCTGATTCTGTCTGCCTTGACAAAAGTGTTGCAGATGATTTTTGCCCTCAACTCTCTTTTGCTAACTCAGGTGCTATGTGTGTTTTTACCCCGGTAACATTTCTGTCCGGGGATATGCGTATCTTCAGTAAGACCGAACTGTCATTACTGTCAAAAAGTGATCGCATATGTATTCCCTGTAACGTCTTTTGTTTCACAACACCGGTCCATCAAATCATAAGGCACTTACCTTGAGTTGTTCTGCATAAAGTGAATTGGTTGTGTGTAGTTTATTTTACGTGTGGTTTTAATTTAATAGAAGTGAAGTGTTTTGTGAACTGATGGTTTAAAAATAAATGTACTTTTATTTTTTTAACCAAAAACCTTGAGTCAGTGTTTGCTTGAGTCACAGTAATTGTAGTCCTTGATGTAATCTCTGCTACTGCTCATTTGCTCTTGAGATAAGTCTGGCTGCTCCGCTACTGCTACCACTTTAACAGTGTAGTACAGGCTTGTACCAAAGGTGAACTTGTATTAGCACTTGTAGTCTTCATTGTGTGTAGTGGTCCCTAAGGGCACTGCACAGGATTCTGCCTAACAATGCATCGTTGTGGCTTTAATTTAAATATGTTTTTTTTGTTTTTCCTCAGAGGATGAGCTCAATGCCCCTTCAGTCACACCTCCTCCTTCTGCATGGTAAGGTGGCCATTAATGTTCCCCTGTGATCTTAGTTACACCCCCTTAATTGCAGTGTAAGGCTCTCAGGGAATGAAGGGCATCAGCTGGTGAATGCTGTGACCTGAAGGGTGAATGGTGTGACCTGAAGGGAGTCAGCAAGTTTCTCTTTATAAGGCAGTGTTTTGAGGCAGGATTGTGCTCTGCTGCAGAGCGAGGACAGGCGTCCATAGAAGGGCCACTCTTGGGTTTGTGCAGAGCACAGCCATCTTCACAAAGCCACAGTGTGGGTCACACACACGCTGGTCTGTGAGTAGATGAGTTATCATCCTCAGGTACTTGAGAGCCTGTGTTACTCATCACTCGTCCCTGAATACTCCACTCCAGTGAGGTCTTGTCATCTTTTGCTTCTCATTGAGGACTGTGGGACCGTGTGCCTTTACAGCCTGTTTCTCTTTCAATGGATCTTCACAGATATGTGATAATTAGCCTTGTCCTGGTTGCCATGAGGCAGACAGTGAAAGCGTCCTGCGATTTGCCATCATGGGAGCTGGAAGCTCTTGCCAAGCCAGGACAGCTTCTCCTGGGAGGGGTCATGTCTGTTTACTCCGGGGTGGCACTCACAGAGACCAACTTCACGGAAAGACCTGTGCCACCCTCCTGCCAAAGGTAAGAACAGACAGACATCTAAGAACTGTGGTGGGGCAGGTTTGGTTTGTAAACCACTGTTACCTGGACCTTCTGCCAGGAAATCATGGAACTGTGTCCTTGAGAAGCAGCATCTACAGATTCAGTCTCCTGTGAACATAATATTCTTCTAAAGGTGGTCCCTAGTGCTGCACACATCACCATAACACTCTGAGAGCCTCCTGTGTGCGGGTGTTTAGGTACTTGCAGAACCTGTAGACTAGTAATGCCTCATTGGCGCATAGGGGTCCAGGTGATATGCTATGATTTGGCAGTTATAACGCGCCTATACACAAGTGTTTCACGGTGTAGACAGTGAAACTATGGTGTTAGGGCCGGGTGGGGTGAGCGATGACTCTATCCATCACATGGAAGGTTGCATGTGGAGGGTCTGGAAGCTACGCCGCGCTGGAGAGCGCTGGAATACTAAAGCTTCTTGAGTTCTCTTGTGGGTGCTGGAGGAGGTGCCCATGAGGTCCTTCTCACCATGTGGCACCCGGGAGCTAAGCACACGTAGATTGTGAGGGTACACACTGGCATTGGTTTCAGGGGTGGTGTTGGGTCTGTGAATGCAAGTGGTAGATGAGGCGGTAGTGCATATTTGCCCCGCCCTGCTTCCCCCGTCCACCCCATATCCTTTGCTACACCTGCCCTCTTCCTGTAAACCCATAGATGCGCCCCTATGGACCTCGCCAGGTCTGTGCCCTATAAGTCCCACGCATGCATACATGTCCTTCATATGAGAATAAGGGCATTGTTGAGGCCCCGTGAGCCCCAGCAATGCTTGAGGGCAGTGGAGGTGCATTGAAGGGTTGGACAGGAAGAGGCTGTCTGCTGCCCTGTTCTGCCTCTTTTCACCTGTGATATTTTAGTGGATTCCATGTGGATGTTGTTCCCAGAGGGGGTGGAGAACTGTCAAGTGCAAAAGAAAAAAGAAATGTTGTTTAACTCTCCGTTTTGTGAATAACTTTAATGTCGCCTTCAAATGACGCTTTGCAGAGTACATTTAAAATGGATTCCTATGAAATCCGCCGGCTCAAATGCAGCTGAAGCCGCCATTTTATGTTTGCATGGATATTTCACGCAGGAGTAAAAACAAGGGCATTTACAACAGTTTGGGAATGAGGAGGAGGAAACCTATTTCCCTGATCGGTAAAACACGTGTACAGACTGGTGAATGCCGTTAACGCCTCCTTTTAATTTGATTGAGCATGGCTTTTGAATAAGCTCCTAAGTCTAGGGAAATAGAATGGGCCTTATCGCGAGTTGGGCTGCATCCCGGCTGTAATACCGTCTGACTGTAATAGTGTTAGCACCCACTGGTCCGGCGGTATTACCACCGGATCACGGGTTGGGCGTTAACGTTAAATCCCTGTTCCCCATTGGGTCCATTGGATCCAATGGGGCATTTTCGGCGCTAATACTGTGGGCTAACACAGCGAGCGGTAATACTACCAAAAAACAGGGCACTAAATGGGATGTTCACCTCCAGAAAAAAGCTGGAGGTAAAGCAGCCCATTTACCGGCCAACTCGTGATAGGGCCAGCCCTTAAATGCGGCAGTAATACTGTTACTGACACATTTAAGGGCTTCACCCCAACTCCTGTCTGGGCTCATTTCGCAAAACCTGGGAGCGTGAATGAAGGCACAGAAGACGGGAGTAAAGGGTTTACGCCTGTCTTTACGTTTCATTCACACTCCTGGAAATTTTCATTTTTTCTGAAGTCGGGGTGGAAGAGAGTTATGTTTCTACCTCCCTTTTCCCTCCTCCTTCAAAAACAACTGGGTTTGATTCCAGCGTGAGATGTTCATGTTGCCGGAAAACTATTAATTTCCTATGCAATCCCCTTGCTTCTTACCCCAGCAGATTACATAGGAAATAATTGTAAACGCGGCCTGCCCTGAGCACCTGGCAGGGCACGTTTACTCACAGAAGAGGGGCATAAGGAGACTTCCACTTGTGATCGAAGTGAGCGGGAACGGACGGGAGCGGTGTTCCACTACTTTCATTTCATCTGTTTACCATTCCTCTACTTTTTCCGACCATATTCACCATTCTATACAGAGGATTTCTCCATTCATCTGTCTGTGCCTCTGTAAAGTTGTAATAGGAGCCTAGTTACTAGTCACTTAGACTATTGCAATACCCTGGCAGCAACACCTGTCACATGTTGCACTATGTTTCCGCCTAACCTCTCCCCTGCCGAGACCACAGTTCCACGACTTTTTTCGGGACACTTCTACCACTGCTTTACACTTCTCTTGTGCACTCAGCAGTGCAAATGACGAAAACTGCCGGGAGTTGACCTGTTTCCTTTTTTATTTTTTATTTTTTTATTGTATTTGGTTTACAATCTAATTACAACAGAAATAAACCTTTACAATTTGGTACAAAATTATCAAACATCACACTTAATTTTTCAATAAAACGCCAGAGAATCAATCCACTCACCCCCCCCCCCCAACCCCCCCCCCGGAGACTATGGGAGATCCGGGATGGCAGGAAGGTCAGGCAGCTCCCCTTACAGGAATAGCACCCTTCCCCCTTTCCATGCTTGAGGTTCTCCCCCCAAACCCATATTATTGTTTGGCTCTTTAAAAAAAATTCAGCTTTTCCCCAAGGATTTATTTTTCTGAAGCTGGGGTAACATCTAGCATTACTGTCCGATGTTCTCCTACTCTCCCTACCTCAATAGTGGATAACCTTATTCCACAGGATGTGGGGACTGCAATAAGGTTACCCCTGCTGCTGTAAGTTGTATTTCATGCCCTGATATCATTCTATGCCACATATTCTCTGATGTTAACCAATTAATCCTTTCCACAAATCTTCCTAGTTGTTTTACCCTTATGTCCCATGTTCCTCCACATTCCATTAGTAAGTGTTTTAGGGACTGATTTGTTGGAACCACACAACCCTCGCAGTGTTTCACAGCCTTGTCTGTCTGATTTCGGATATCTAGTATTTACCCAATGGGCAGGATGTTAAGCCTAGCCCTGAGGAAGTTGTTCCTAACCTTCTCATCTGGTAATTTCTCTAGCTATCGTGGGAGAGATCCTCGTTTTTTATCAATGACCAGAAATGAGTTCTGGGGGAATGATGATCTTACTTTTCCTGTAGTTTCACTAGACCTGTTTCCACTTAAGTGCAAAGGTAAGCGTCGCAATGCTCCCCCTCCTTCAAAGGGCACATGTTTTTACCCCTCCATTAGAATTCCATTCAGGTGTAAAAGGAAAGAATTCCCATGAAATCTCCTTGTTTCGACCATGGAGGATTCCATGGGAATGACTTTTTCTGTGAATTATTGACAGGCTCTGCTTACATTTTCTTTGTAAAAGCAAAAGGTGTGAAGGGGATTTTGCTTATCTTTTTATCTTGCTTTTTGCACTCCCATTTGGAAACGTGGTTAGTTGTAAGTGGTCCCCACCGCGCAATTACTCACACCACCAATGATGACCTTATATTTTGTACATATCCCCCTCATCATTAAACAGGAGCAAGAGAGAAACACCTTTCAAACATCGATATACATCAATCCATATTCCTTAAATATATACACGTTTCTAAGTGACTCTGTTCTGCTGAGATGTAGAACCAGAAGGATTCCTAGTGTCAGGAACTGGTCTCACGATTGACAACCATGACATTCTCATACAAAGGTTTCATGAGACGCTTGGTATCTCGGAACAGGCACTGGACTGGCTGACCTCTTTCTTAACTGACCGCACAGCCCAGGTCATCCTGGGCTCCTTCTCCTTTCCTACTTCCTTCTCCACCTCTGGTATTGCCCAGGGTTCCATCCTCTCCCCTTGGCTCTTCAACATCAACCTTGCTCAGCTGGCACTCCTCATCTCCTCCTTCTCCCCAAGCTTCCAGTGTTATACAGACGATACTTAACTCTTTTTCAAACTTCCCGCTGACCCTCTTGCTCCCTCCATCATCCCAGACTGCCTAACTTCCATCCTGATGCACTTCTAATGATCTCTGCCTCGATGCCAGCAGAACTGATATTCTTTCCATTGGGACCTCTGCTCCCTCCTTCTTCCCTTCACTTTGTCCCTCCTCTATGGGCTCTTCCCACTCCCTCCTCTGAAGCCCTAAACTTGGAGTCATTTTCGACTCCTCTCTCTCCATCCTCCCTCACACTCAGGACGTTGCCAAGAAGTCCCACTTTCAGCTCTTTCTTCTCAAAGGAATTCTCCCTTTTCTCACTTTCCCCCAGAGGCTCAATGTTACCCGAGCCCTGGTCCTCTCTAGGATTGACTATTGCAACAGCCTCCTCCTTAATCTACCCTCTTCCACTCTGCGACCCCTCCAGCTAATCCAGAATAGGGCAGCAAGATTCATCCTTGGTCTTAAGCCCAGGGACCAAATCTCTCCTGCCCTAAAAAGCCTTCACTGGCTCCCCGTTGCTGCACAGATTAAATTCAAATCCCTCTGCATCATCCACAAGGCTGTCTGGGCTCAGGGACTACTCTATCTGCAACTCTCTGTAACTAAATACTTTCCCTCTAGACCTCTTCGCTCATCTGGCACCAACTCTCTACGTGTGCAGCGTTTTGCTAAACAGAAGGCCGGAGGTTGATCACTTTCCTCATCTGGGTCCCTCCTGTGGAACACCCTTCGCCTCCCTCTGCGTCTTGGGCAGGACTTTACTAAATTCCGGAAACTCCTCAAGTCTTTCATCTTTTCCTCCTGCTTCCCTTCTTCTCTCCTCTGCTAAATCTTAGTCGCTGTGATTGGTGTACAGGGCCCTTATAAATCTTTTTATGCAATCCAGTCTTTTTAAATGTATTATGGCAGCCCTCTTGGGTCGCTCCAGGAAGGTTGTGCATAAGCTCCGGGCTAGAGAGACGTGCTTTGTGTTGCAACTCTTCAGGCTCACCTGTAGTGAGAAGTGTGCTTGTTCCTTGTTTACCTTGTATTCCTCCAGTGCGTCCATGTTGTTTGTTTTCCTTCGTCTGCTTCGGCTTCTGTCATCTTCCTCTACCTCTACTCTCTCCAGTGCTCCTGCCATTCTATGCCCACACAAACCAAGAACAGGCCAGAACTATTGGCTTTGCCAATGCTTCATTTACAATGTGTCATTGCAGGCTGTTCAGCGTGATAACCTTTACTATATATTAGTTTTCAGATCCGCTATTACCGGGACGTGCTGGGGATGCTGTTTGCAACATCTGAGATAAACGAGGACCCACATCTGCTGCCAAATATGACCCTGGGGCTGAAGATTTCTGATTCTTGCTTGTCGGAGGGACGGGCCTTGGAGGGGGTCCTTTCCATGCTTACAGGAACAGAGGAAGCAGTGCCTAACTTCATATGCCAGCCTCACCCCATTCGGATTGGTTTTGTTGGTGGGATAATGTCTTCAATTTCCATAGCAATGGCTCATGTATTAGACCGCTTCAAGATTCCCCAGGTAGGATATTTAATAAAAGTATTGTGAATTAATAGATTTGGCCTTCTTTTCTCTCGCATTGAATTTCATTTTTGATCTTGTCTTGAAACTATAGCAAAAAGTCAAAGAAAGTGAACAATGTTTCGACCCAGATTTGAACCTTGCAAATGTTCTCGCCTCGATAGTCCTTAAAACTCGAAAAGGGTGTGTGTGACCAAGAGGGCGGAGAGGTGAGACATGTACCCTCCACCCTCTCTACCCTGACTACCGGCCTGATGCATACAGATAGCAGTGGCAAAAAAGTCCTTATAATACATCGAAACCTCACACATACCAAGAGGCAGTGGAGGCAATCCTCTGACTGCTTGATTAGGCAACACGGGGAACGGAGAGCTACAGGGGCGCCGTCTTGGCTAGGAAGACCCCCCCGCAACATATATGTCAGCTACCTCTAAGCTCCCCATGGCCAGCCCATCGGAGTGCCAGCATTGGGGCGACCAACTCTCAGGTGGACACGGACCTTATGTGTAAGGGGCAGTGATGAGGCCGTAAGCGACATCGCAGCAGAAGCTGGCTGTGCAGGGCCATGTCGGATGGTGTAGAGAGCAAGTCAGCACCCGATGTAAAGGGTTCCACCACAGAAGGAAGCTTCCTTGGCTGACAGCGTGGCACGCTAGGGGCAGGGCGGTGGGTCAGAGTACCACAGAAGAGAGTGGAGCTGGCCCGGAGATCTTGTCAGAGCCCTTTTACTCTGACAAGGAGAGGGTGTTCACTTTGCTGGGCCCACTACCTAAGCCCCTCAGCATATCCATTGGACTGGAGGAGTGCCACAGAATACACAGGGCGACACAGGCCATGGCCGCAACCACCAGGAACAAGATAGTACCAATGTGATGCTGGAAATGCCTTATGGATGGACAGGTTCTCCAGTCCTTGTCCTATCACTTATCTGTGTGTGTTTTCCTTATGTTTCCTGCCACTAAGGTCCAGCCTGGACCTGTGGCAGTGCAGTTCTTCATGTTTATCCTTTAGTGAACAACACCCATGGGATGCCCTTATGGCACCCATGGGTGGGAGTACACCCTTGTACCCCTTATGTGTGCTGCCCACAGAGAAGGGTATGGGACGGTGGCAGCAAAATGCTGACTTGGTAGTGGCTCTGAGTGTCCTTCATTTCTGGGACACCCAAGCCCTGCCATAGGAACACCCAGGCCCTGCCATAGGAATCAATGGGTTTATGAAAGAAGGCAAGATGGCCATCAAAAACCATTCAAGGTTGACCAGAGGCGTTGGGATATATAGCCGAGGAGCCTGCAAGGTATGTAAGTTATAACATGCCTTAACCCCTTTTGGGATGGGGGATTTGTAATGATCTAAGCAAAAAGATCAAGATTATAATACGTAATACTAAAGTAGTACTTCTAATTAACAGGGTACCACACTAATTGTTCTTGAAGAAGAGATATGCAAGAAGTGAAGATTTTATACACAACAGACACAAGACAACGTTTGCCCCTGAAGAATGTCCAACATTGATTTGTATATTACGGACATAAAGTTGTACAAGTCGGGTTGTTATATAGTATAAGAGGAATAATCCAATAAACCGAATTGGAAAGGAAAATAGGTCCCAGTGTGGAGAGTCACAAGGAGGAGTTTGGTTGTACCATATGATTCAGACCCACATATATTGGTCAAATTGTCTTGTTGTTTTGAGGTGTTGTATTTTACATCTATGTTGTATGTAATGCGCTCATTTTATGATTGTTTAAGTGAATGTTTGATTGAATTGATTAATAAAATGTGTATTATTATGTATGAGAATTAAAAGACTTGTCATATAATTATCCTGTTCTTGGATACCCACCCGATAGGCACTGTGATACATATCTTCTTTTTGTAGAATTAACTGAATTCTGACCAAGCATCTTCGCTGATTTATGTGCATCTGATACTGTCCGTGCAAGCGAAAGTGGTGTGTGTAACTGTGTCCTGTCACTATCTCATGACGACTGAGATGGTGATCCTTCTTGGCTGATTTCTTAAATAAAATAAGGGTAGTGATACAGTACAGCAAACACTTCCTTAAATCACTGTATATTTTTGACAATCGACTTTTAAGAATTCCATTTATATGCTCCATGATTCCTTTGGCCTCAGGGTGGTATACGGAACACAACCTGTGCTTGATTCCCAAGACTGAAGTGATTTCTGAAAGCAATTATTAAAGAAGTGGTTTCCATTATCAGACTTCAGGAACTCACAAATTCCACACATTGGAAATACCTCCCTCACAAAATATTTTGCTATCTGTAAAATGGCCAAACCACCACAATTAGATGTCAAAAATTATGACATCTTTGTATCATATCCACAAAGACTATTTGGAGTTCCAGAAATTGGCCACCGAAGGTTGGGCAAAATTCCTCTTAACGTTTTCATGGTTATCAGGATTTATTTCTCTACAAACTATACCCTTCCCTACAAATGTACTCACCTGTTCTCCTGGAACTGTGCTATGATTTGTCACTGAGAATTGTAATTGTAACGTGAATTGAACTGAATTCTGGTGAATCGCGCTCTGCCTTCCGAAAGTTTATAAGCTATGTAATGATAAATAGTTATTTCAAAGTCCTCCAAATAGGTCTTCCAAAAGATTGGTTTATTCTTAATGTGGTCAGCCGACACGTGTTTCGACCTTAGTCGTCCTCAAGGCTGACAGAAAAATAATAATGTAATACATAAAATCAAGATATTGTATAGGTGCATTTGCAAAAGCTAATACGGTAGTTTGTGCCATGCAGGTCAAAAGTAAATAGTATAGTTTCATGGTACATGTTTACGTATACACATATTTGATACATTTCATATGTAGAAATTGATCATATTTTCAAAAAATGAAATATTCATTGAGTACATTTGTTACGTACCAATCATCAGTTCACTGATGGGGGGTGATGCAGAAGCGAAAAAACAGTACACAAACACATATTTACCATCATGATTGCATAAGTTGAATATGGTTAATGTGTATTTGCTAAAGTACATGGATACTCACTTGCACCCAGCCATTAAGTAGATATTTGTCAGGAATGTTTGTATTTGCCTGAGTGCTCACTAAATTGGCCATATCAACCCTCGAATGGTGTTTATTGAATGTGTTAGTTATCTGTTAGCAAGTGAATGGAGCTAGGCCCTTGATCTGATCTGTGATCTGTTGGAGGAAAGTGGTGACTCACTCTTGCTCCTCCTAGGTCTGTGGATAATCCTGATGGATTAAGATAAAATATCCATCGCATTAGACTGTCATGTCTCCTCTGTCATTACACATAAGGTGATATGATTGGCATTGTTATCATAAGACCAGATAATAAGAATTAAGTAATATTCCATACACTGAATTACTTGTAGCCACTGTATCCGGACTTATATTTGTGTTTAATAAACACGAATAATGGTTTGCTAGAAACCTATTTCTGGTACATCTGTAAAAAGCCATAGAGTAACAGTGAGCCATATGCTCCCCATATTTTCTAAAAGAAAAGGGAAGCTTTTCTTTAATGACTCTTACCTTAAGTGGGCGCATTGCTATGCTCCGTAGTGTCAGATTTACCAGATCTTCTCCTAGGAGAAAGTGGTGACATGAACATGTATGAGAAGGCAATCCACAAGTTGAACAAGTATTATGAAAGGAAGAGTAGTACGATCTTAGAGAGGTATGCATTTGGAAAAAGAGTTCAAGAAGAAGGTGAAACCGTTGAGCAGTATGCCACGGCTTTGAGGAAATTAGCAAGAGCCTGTACATTTGATCAGCAATAGGAGGAGAGAATAAGGGATCAGTTTATGCTGGAATGTACCAGTAGCAAGGTTAGGGAGAAACTATGGACTGAAGATGATCCATCATTGGATGTAGTGTTGAGAATGGCTAAAGAAGTGGAGCACACTGAAAAATGTCTGAGAGCATTGGAGAACAGAGTAAAGGATATATCGATCAAGGCATCAGTCAGAGTTGTAAAGCCAGATCCGGAGAAAACCATAGCAGTGGTTGGCAGTCAAGGTAGGAGAACAAACACAAGCAACCAACTGGATGGGAGAACAATGAATGATGGAAGGTTCCATTCTGAAAGGAGAGAGACCCGAGAAGTGCAGACAAGAATAGGAGACAAGAGCGGGAGCACCAGAACCGAGGTGGGAGTGGTCAGAGAGGAAGAGGGCGAACCAGGCTGAGAACATGTTACAGATGTGGGAGTCCATCACATTGGGCAAGCAGCACATGTCCTGCTTTAAAGATTATATGAAGAAATTGCAATGGAAGAGGACACCTTGCCAGGTGCTGTTGAAGCAGACGTGAAGGATCACATATGAATGGAGACAGTGATGAATGAGAAGAATGTGTATTCATGGTATCAGATGAGGGCGAGGAGATTGATAGCCCAAGAACAACAATTGAGGTTAATGGACATCCCATTGTCATGATGGTGGATTCAGGGGCTAGATATACACTCATCCCGGAGAGAGTATGGAAGAGCTGTGGACCAGAGTTCCTACATGAAGTAGATGTTAGACCGAAAGTATATGGTGAAGCCAAGATTGAATTAATAGGTTGCTTTAGTGCTATTTTGATGTTCAAATAAAGGCAAGCGGAAGGTCGCATTTATGTTTTAAAAAATGGGGGATCCTCACTTCTCAGTTGGACTCCCCAGAAGTTATCAAAAGGCCGGCTAGATCCCAATGCAAGTGATGCAGTACTACTAGTAGAAGGAATGGAAGCAAACATGGAAAAAATATGTGCAGAAATATTTAAAGAGAATGCCATAGTGTGCATGAAAGGGTTCACTCACCACATATTACTCAAATCTGGAGCAAAACCAGTTGCACAAAAACTACGCAATATACCATTAGCGCATAGAGAAGAAGTCAAACTAGAGCTCAAAAAGCTAGAAGATGAAGGGATCATCGAAAGTATTGATGTGTCTGAATGTGTATCACCAATGGTTGTGGTCAGGAAGAGTTCTGGAAAAGTTAGACTGTGCATTGATATGAGAGACTTAACAAGTGTATCATTCCCGAGAGGCACCCATTACCAAATATTCAGGAGTTGATATCTATGATGGGTTAGACAAAAATATTTTCAACTTTGGACCTAGCTGCTGCTTATCATCAAGTGAAATTTCATAAGGAATCCAGGCATTTAACTGCATTCATTACCCCGGAGGGACTATGTCAGTATCGAAGGATGCCATTTGGGCTAATTTCTGCAGCCTTGGTATTCCGGAAGATCATGTACCATATCCTGGATGGAGAAATTGGAATTATTTTCTTCCATGATGAAATACTGGTATACTTAGAAAATGAGGAGGAACATAACAAAATGTTTGAAAGGGTATTTAGAAAACTGCATGAGGTAGGAATGGTGCTCATTAAAGAGAAATCAAAAATCAATAGTAGAGAGATTATTTGGGACATGTGATTTATGGAGTAGGAATTTCGCCAAAAAAGGAACTGGCAGACTCACTCAGACTCATGATACCACTCAATAACAAGAGCAACTCAGGACTTTTCTTGGTATGGTTGAATACTATGCCAAATTCATCAAGGGATTTTCAGATCACACGGTCAGCCTGAGAAGTCTGTTGAAGATCAACAAGAAATTCATATGGGATGGAATTACGTGAGAGGAAGGCGGACGATTATCACCACAGATGGCAGTAACGTGGGGCTGGGAGCCACTTTGGTACAATTTCATGAAAGAAGAGAATATGTCATAGCTTTTGCCTCACGTTTGCTCTAGGGAAGCAGAAAAGGCCTATGCAACTTTAGAGAAAGAGGCTTTAGCCATCAGGCGGGCCACTGAGAAATTCAGGAGTTTCGTTTGGGTGTTGAGTTTGAAATTCACACAGATCACAAGCCTCTGGTGGAAATGTTTGCCAAAATAGGCTTGGATAAAGTTTCATGCAGAATTCGGAGATGGGTGTCCAGGTTGCTGTTAGGGAGAATTCTCATTGATGGCTAATTTCCCTCACCTAGTGAGTCCGCCAGCAGCTTTGCTGGACTCTGGAGTTTATTTTTTTCACTTGGTAAGAGTGTGAACTTTTCCCCACAATTACATGTGTTTTTCCATGTGCATTTCTCTGTTTTTGTGATTGTGGACTCTGGAGTACACCACTTCAGTAGCCCCCTTCTTCTGTGTGTCACACAGCACCTTCAGTGCAGTGGCACAGGGTTGTCTTTGAGACTTCCCACTGACTCCATTTCTGAGGCTGACTACAGTCCCCCAAAAAAGGGTAAAGTTGCCATTAACTTTACTTAGTCAATCTACCACAGATCCAGTACACCCCATCTTCCATGGAGTACTTGAAAGGGTTACTTCGTATCCCTTTTTATCTGTACCTCCTAGAGCACTGTTTTGCTCTTTTAACATTTAGACTTGGCTGGTGGCAATGGTATCTACCCTAACTTTTCTACCGCGATTATATTAGATAAAAGTGGTATTGTTTTAGGCTATTATAGTAGCCTTGAACATAAACCCGCTTGCCCAAATTGTCTTTCTTTTGGCTACAGTTGGGTTTATTCGCCATTTCTTTTTGTTAAAGTCCTTCTTGTGTTTTACTTTGCGCAGCAAACTAGGTTCGCCTTCTTTGTTCACCGTCTTTTGGCGGGCTTCTTCACCCCCTGCACAGGGTATCATAGGAAACCAAAGTCACACTTTGCCATGATTGGCTGAGGTGGTTTTCCAGGCTGGACAACCCCCATGCTTGGTGATTGACAGCCAGGCTGTGTGAATGGGGGTTTTGCGCATAAAAGGCAAGTCTCTTGGGTTAGAAGTCAGAGTCGGAACTACAAGGAACCGAAGAGGAGCAGAGAGAACGACGACAGCTGCAACTACCCCGTCCCGGTGAAGCCCTGCTGCAGTCCTGAGCTATCTACCCTTCGACGACTAGAGAAGATCTAGTCCGGAGTCTTCTTCCCTTGAGCCTGTTGGGGATAACCAGCTCATCTTCCACAGCCAGAAGATCCTCTTCCTTGGTCAAAATCGCTGCACACTGCTGTAGTGGTCCGTATAGCCATCTAAAGAGCCTCTCCTGTTTTTAAGGAGTGTACCTTTTATTCACGTTGCTGCTGCCGGGTTCATCACTGTGTGGTGCAGATCCCCTTCAGACGTCCTCCTTCCCAACGAAGCTGCACAAATCGTGGGTCTGCGGGAAAACAACAGGAACAACTGCCAGGGCACCAGATGCACCATGGGAACAAGGTACTGTGTTCTTTTAGGAAATAGGGTGAACCCCTTTTCTTCATCTTCAAGGCTTGCCCTCGTCTTCCCTCCTTTTTATAACTTTTGCTTCCGAACATTGACAATATCGAAGTACTCTTGGCTACGTTGAATCGTGAACTATCTGACTGTGTGATCTTCGGCAACAGGCCCCCGGTGTCACTTGACCCTGGCTCCGGCCCTTTGACTTTTGAACTCCTGTCTCTGAGTGTTTCTCGATTGTCTGCCTAACCAAAATATTGCCTGTGATTTTTGCCTCCAACTCCCTCTGGGTATCTCAGGTGCTAAGTGTTTTTGCCCCGGTAGCATTTCATGTCACGGATACGTGTTTAATTAGTAGACCGAACTGTCAAAAAGTGATCGCAATCGTATTCGCGGTAACATGTTTTGTTCGTAACACCGGTCCATTCAAACACAGGGTACTTACCTTGAGACTTACTGTACAAAGTGAATTGGTTAGTTGTAGTATATTTTTCGTTTGGTTTTTAATCTAATAGAAGTGTTGTGTTTACAACAAATGGTTTAAAAATAAATGTACTTATATTTTTCTACCTGAAACCTTGAGCCAGTGTTTGCTTGAGTCACAGTAATTGTGGTCCCTTTGTGTAATCTCAGCTACTGCTCATATACTCTTGAGATAGGCCTGGCTGCTCCACCACTGCTACCACTCTGACATAGTAGTACAGGCTTGTACGAAAGGTAAAACTTGTATTGCCACTTGTAGTCTTAATTGTGTGTAGTGGTCCCTAAGGGCACTGCACTAAATTCTGCCTAACAGTTGCAAGAATTCAATTTCACTATAGTTTATATTCCGGGAGCAAAGAACCACACGACGGACTGCCTGTCAAGACCGGTTGTAGTGACATGGCTGAAGAGCTCGATGAACATGAAATTATCTGTGAACTGTCAGATGCGGCAATATAAAGACAAGAATGGGATGGAGAAATGATGAAAGACACTGGGCCTCAATACGACCCTGTCGGTACGAAAAGAACGGTGGTGGTAAATCCGCCACCACCGTTCTTTCCGGACTGGCTGATTAAGATTCCTGCAGGTGGGAGGTGTCACTCCCACCAGGTCTGACCTGGCGGGTTCAACACCACTCACCTGCAGGCGGACATGGAAACACCGGCTCTGTCAAAGACAGAGCCGGTGTTTCCATGGTCCCCATCCCCATGGAGTCCTATGGGGCTCCATGGAAATGGGGATTCACACAATTCCACCTCCGGAATTCCCGGGTCACTGGTGTTGTAATGCCCCAGTGATTCTGGGAATCACGGAGATGGAATGGTAATACGAGTCCGGCGGTAACCTGCTGGTTTTTCCGGCTCAGTTACTGCCGGACTCGTAATGAGGCCCACTGTGTTATCGGGAGTCATGAAAAATGTAGAGGAAGCAAGGTGGAACAAAAATGAAATGCTAGAAGTTGGAGCTAGTGCTTTCTGGAATGTCAGAAATGAACTATATATTCACAGTGGATGTCTTATGAGAAGTGACAAGTTGGTACCTCCAGAGGGGCTCAGTGAGAAAATCATTCATCATGGTCATGAGGGCCATCAATGCATGGTGAAAATGAAACACAGGATAAGGAACACGTATTGGTGGCCTGGATGTGACCTGTAGGTGGAGAGAAGAATCAGGAACTGTATCCTTTGCTTGAAGAGTGACAAAGTTTGTATGGGGCAAAGTATCTGATGGTGTTGAGAAACATACCAGAGGTTCCCTGGAAGAAAATTGCGATTGATCTTTTGGGTCCGATATGGAGTGAGGGGTGTTCTACGTAATGTATTGTTGTGATTGATATGTTGACGAGATGGGTAGAGCTGGCATTCACCTTTCAGGTCACAACTCAGAAAGTTATTGAATTTGTGGAAGAGTTGTGTGAGCGTGAGGGGTATCCGGAAGAGGTGCTGACAGACAATGGGCCACAGTTAAAATCTAGAGTAATGGAGAAATATCTGCAACAGAGATCCATTATTCATAGGGTTTGAGCCATTTATCACCCACAATCCAATGGTGTGGTAGAGAGATACAACAGGGTGATCAAGGATGCTATTAGATGTGATTGTTCGAATGGAAAAGACTGGACAGCAGTGGTGAGAGAGATGGTGTTAGCTCATAGATTCACACCGCACAGTACCACATGAGTTTCTCCCTTTGAACTAAGCAGAGGGAGGAAGGCCAACACCAAATTATTTCTGGGGTGGATGAGTGCGGTGGCTGGCAAGAAAGTGGAGTTGGATGATTTGGAGAACAGCAATCCGCAGAAGCAGCTGACCAATAAAATGCAATATGATAACAAGAGGTTTAGGAGAGGTAGAGTACCATGTGTGGGGTGTTTGGTCAGAATTAAGGTTCCGGTTGTGTTGTGAGAGAATGGTTGTCAGTGGTCAAAGCCAGTTGAAGTCATAGAAGTTTTTCGGCATGCGGTGAAAACCAGTGATGGAAGAGTGTGGAACAATGAGAGGGTAATGGTGTTGGCAGAAGAGGAAATGCTGGTGATGAATGGGTGAAGGAGAGAAGTTTGGTGCAGAGCGGAGCGACTAGCAGTGGTGGTTCGGCAGGGAGTAGTTCTAGTTCTAGTACTATTTATAATGTTAGTCCTGTGAGGATGTTTTCCTTGGCAGAGAATGCCGATATGCCACAAGGGACATCAAGAAGAACATCACAAGTTGGCAGGAGCTACAAGAGTCCTAGACCCTTGACCCACTATGTGGAATCCTAATCTGGACCTTGTTCTTTATGAAAAAGAGGGGATGTGTAGTGTCGTGTATTGAAGTCATCAGTAGCCGGACGAGGGGAGGGCTCGTGGGATTGAACGTGCAGTGCGAGGAGGGAGGGTGGAGAAGAGGGACTGGTGAAGCGTGGCAGCTGATGGCGTTCATGTCCTCAATGCCATCATAACTTATTGTTATAGCGTGAACTGTAATGATGTACTGTTATTATCATTTCACTTATTAAACCCTCATCATACCGTTCATACTTCATGCGCGAGCATTGGGTTAGTGTTGATACACCTTTGGGTATAATCCCGGAACAATAAGAACAGCAGTAGCGCCGCCTGTATATAACAATACAGTTTGCTCGTGTAAGTAAAATCATTCCTTGGACGGCCCTGTAGCCAGTTATGCATGCTTAACAATCGACTTAACATGCACAATGCCTGTAGACTGTTTATTATAATAGTGAACCGAGATTGCATTCGACAGAATGTCAAACTTGCTGTTATATCGTGGGGTGCACGTTAGCCTTGAAGTGTTTGAGAACATGCCCCCGTGATATTAACTGTATGTATTCTGGTGCGCATAATTGTACGGTATGGGTAGATTAAAGTGGGTGATACTCGAAACAAAATGACACACCATTCGGCTGTGTATTATGCGCGTTATAGATAGTGTTTTCTATCGAGTCAGGTAGTGCTGCTAGCAATGGCTTTAGAGATTCGACCTTGAACAGCACGTATTGCTTAGCTTCCCTCGGGTTAAATCCCTCTGTCACTGTCACTAGGCCTGGATGCTGGCTGTGATGACGCACTCGCTGCTTGGGTGAGGCTGTTGTATGTGTGATGTCCCACGCACAAAGAAGTCACAAGCTGAAAACGCACGACGTCGCTTGTAAATTCTAACAAGTAGTACTCACATCACCCTGCGTTTTATGACTAATTCAAAACGTATAGTGCGGTCAGAATGTTGTATAATTCATTCGAGATCTAATGTGTTTCAATGAGTTATGAGCATAAAAGCTCCAATGTAATCTAATCAAGAGATCCAGATCTGTATATGCCCACATACAGTAGCTTATGTTACATAGGTGTAAAAACGGCCTGTCCTTGGCCTTCAACACCATGTTCATTTGAGTGTGATGCTTGCTATATGCATATAATAAAAACATGTCTTACAGTGCAGTCTTATTTGAGACTCAAACTGAATACCTAGACCATACGAAGATCTCCCATGTCATAACTAGATTTGAATTGCTTGTGGTGACCGTCTCTCTTATATTCTGGAAAGCACATATGCCAAATCGCAACATAAATAGTGACATCCATATCTACTGGATAAGTAAGCCAAAAGCTTTGGTTGAATGTAACAGTAGTGTCAAGTGAGGGGAATATGTGTTACATCTCTCATAGCATTTCCACCGATTCACGTAGTTCGGCTGCCTCGGAACCCCTCCAGTCTGGCGATGAGCGGAACTAATAGCAGCGGTCTAGCATTGCTACCCACTCGAAATGAGTCGGTAGCCACGCCGCCAGCTTCCTGGACCACATATTCAGATACTCGGCAGTCGAATCGTCGCGTTGCTACTCTCACTAGATATACGCTACGCTCCGTAAGTACGCTTCGCTGGTCTACCCAATTATCCTTTGACTTTCTGATTTCCTAACTACTAAGACTTTATTAGAGCTCAACTCCTTGAACACCCTCTTTTGTTTTCTTACAGCGATTAGATTCGCGGTTTCCAGTCTGTTGTTTTCAAGGCTTCATTGAGCATTTCACTGCAACAAGTCTTTCCCTGAAAACCGTTCGGTACGTAGCAGTATTTAGCAGCTTCCGCTCGTTATTCGGCGCGCTCTGCTCTATCTTCTTGTTTCCACGTTTAACAGCCTTATCACTTAACGTTAGGCATCATCCACCAGATAGCGCAAGGATCTTTCTCCCTGTTTGGTCCCAAGACTCAGTCCTTCCAAAAACCACAGTGTAACGAGTCGTTCGGTAAGAATCAGCTACACACATTACCACTCATCTTTGCTTCCACATCCTGCTTCCTCCAATCCAGCTTATGTATCATTCCCTTTCTGTCTCTTCTGATCAGGTTTTTGCTCTCGTATCACTTCCGAGCACTTTGCTGGCAGGATTTAGAAACAGCACGTCTAGATCCAGGGTAAGCCTGTGTTCTTCAAACAGCTTTCTGGTAGTTTCTTTCTATTTTCTGTACTGTTTCTCTCAAAACCTTGCTGATCTATTATCGCCAGATCTCTTCACATGAGGACATCAGCCCTTAGCGGAGACACGAACCTACATCATAACATCATCACTGCTGCCTTCAGGAGTCCGCACACACTAGCAGCACACCACAGGGTTTTCCCACTCAAGGGTTTTCCCTGGAGACTCCACTGCGATCTAACTCTTTTCAGCGGGATCGTGGAGGGGTTTCTAGGTAGAGCCTCACTACCTTCAGAACTCCAAACAAGTTGAACCCCTTAAGACCGATGACTGGAGGTGGGTGTCATTTTTTAATGCTAAATCCTAATTGCAATAGTTTGTCTTTGAAGTTATAACAATATGTTGTACAGGTGTCATAAATAGATTTCAGCATCTGTGTGACACACACACCTTTACATGTGTATCCTGACCACACATACACACCGCTGTGAGCCCCCTCCTGGTAACACACTCACACAGAGAGATGTTTTCCAGTTCGGGCTCCCCGGTCGCTCTGACGCGGCCGGGAACGCCATGTTTATTTATAGGCATGCGGCGGAGTGCAATGTCACTCCACCGCGTGATGAACCCTTAAAGGGACAGCACCACACTCCTCCTTTTTCATGAGGACAACAGAACAAAATAACACTGTTCTTAACTAACACACAACAATCACTACAAAACACAAACCCCAAGACAAAACCCATTTAATATAACCACCTGAACCCCAGTGTTACTGAAGCCTCCTGGCCTGCTCCTCCAAGCTCACGACTCCAGTACATAGTCCTCGAGGTGGACAGGTTTGCCTCGCCCTGTCCTCAGGGGGTACCTCCTGCCCACCTCCCAGATCGGGGATTCCTCAGTGGTGGTCTCCTTGGCTGGAGAGCAGGGGAAAGGAACCATGCCCCGCCCTCATCTGGAACCTCCATCATGTCCCGACTCTGGGTCACCTCTGCCCGAGGCTCCCCCAGTCTTTTAATGAAGCTGACATTCCAGGTGACAGACGCCTTGCCATCCGAGGCCGTTACCATGGGCACTTTCACTGCCACCACGTCCATCGGCTCCGGCTCGTAAGGCAGTGACATCTTCCCGTGGGGGTGCTAGTTCCTTATGAGCACCTCATCCCCGGGAACCAACTGCTGAGGCCTGAGTCCCCTCCGAACGTTCTCCTGTTCCATCCTTAGCCTCGGGTCCCTCTCCACCTGTTGGTCATCGATCACAGCCGGCTCCTTCTCCCCCACCTCTGGCAGCATTCCTCTCGGGCACCGTCTGAACAGGGCTTCCGCCGGTGCCACCCCCGTAGATGTGTCCTTGTGCGATGCAGAACACCTTATTCAGAGTCCTCATCATTCTCTCAGCCTAACCATTTGCCCTGGGCCACAGTGGGGTGACTTTCCTGTGGTGGATCCCATAGCCCTCCATCAGCCTGGCAAAGCTCTCGCCTTGGAAAGGCGTTTCGTTGTCCGAACTTATTACCCTGGGGAGCCTGTCAGCGGCAAAGATCTTCTCCATCGCCACCACCACATTTTCAAAAGCGACAGACTCAACAAACTCAACAAACTCCACCTCAGGTAACCTGGACCACTGGAAAATCTGGATGGACCACCTCCTACGGTGTCGTGCTGCAAGTCATGGTTTCAATTACAGGCTCTTTTTGGGCTGGGGACGCTGCCTGACACCACACACATGACACAACAAATTCCTCCACGCGCCCCTCCAGCTTGGGAAACCAGACCTTCTGGCACAACCAAGCCTTTGGTTTGGCCGCTCCTTGATGTCCCTGTTGGGCCAGCTCAATGACCAGATGTATTTTCACTTGAGGGACCAAAGATCCTGTCTCCCCGAATCAGAAGACCAGCCTCGGAGAACGTCAGCTCGTCTCTCACCTTCCACAACTGTTCGGGGGTGACTTTGGCCTCCTGTGTCCATAGGGCGAGAGTGTCCAGCACACCCATCTACGATCCTTGCTGAATCGCTGACTTCAGGATGAGAAAGCACTCATCCTGGCCCGCCACCAGTTCTAGCTCTTCCAGCTGCACTGAGTTGGGAGTTGCAGCCTCCACCACCAACTGAATGTGGGCATCTGCCTCCTCTGCACAGGAGTCCTCCCGATCGTCGGGGACCGCCCTGGGGTGGAGAGATAAGTAATCTGCCGCATTGTTGCTCCCAGGGCGGTAGACAAGCGAGACCCAATACTCCAGTAGCGCTAACATCCACCGCTCAAACCTTGCAGGGGGCTTTGAGGACGAGCCTGCCAAGATGGGCAGCAGGGGCTTATGGTCGGTAACCACCGTCACCGGCCACCCTAGGACGTATAGCCTGAAGTGGCAACATCCCCACAGGACAGCCAGGGCCTCCCGCTCGATCTGGGAGTATCATTGTTCAGTCTCCGAGAGGGCCTTGCTGGCGTACGCCACCGGCCGGACACCCGTGTTGGCATCTGCTTGGGTCAGGACCGCCCCCAGGCCAAACGGGCTGGCATCCACCACAATCTCAGACTGCAGGTTTGGGTCGAAGCAGGCTATGGTGTCTTCAGCCGTGAGGGCTCTTTTGATGTCTTCAAATGCCGCCTGTTCCAGCGGCCCATAGTGTCCTTCTTCGTGAGGGCTCGCAATGGCTCCGACCGAGAGGCCAAGTTCTTAATAAAGCGGCCACAGTACGTGACCATGCCTAAAAAGCACTGTACCTCTAAAACATTCTATGCCGGTAGTGCTTCAATTATGTCTTTACCCTTGCAGGGATCAGGTGACACATCCTCCTCTTTGAACATGAACCCAAAGAATTCAATAGTTTTCTTGAGAAACTCGCACTTGTCGCGGTGCAGGGTCAGGCCCAGTGACTCGAGTCGCTCAAACGTTTTGGCCAGCTTATGTAGATGTTCAGTTTCCGACTTGGTGAAGACTAGAATGCCATTGAGGACGCCATCCAGGTCCGCAAGGGTGCCCGTATGATGTTTTGAAATACTTCTGCTGCCGAGGACACCCCAAGACTCAGTCTTTTATAACGGTACTGCCCCTGATGAGTGGTAAATCTGGTGATGTATCTTGAATCGGGGTGCAGCACCACCTAGTGGTTCCGGCTCTTAAGTCCAGTTTGGAAAAGAAGTGGGCTCCCTGCAGCTCGGTGATGATATCATCGATGATAGGCATCAAATGCCGCTCCCGCTTGATGGCCTTGTTAGGGAGCCACATATCAACGCAAATTCTCACTGAGTCTGGCTGCTTTGGCTTCCTGGCAATGACGATGGGGGACACCCACAGGGTTGGGCCTTCAACCTTCTCGATGATGTCAAGGCTGACCAGATTGTCCAGCTCCCTATCAACCAATTCCAGCAAATGGAAGGTCACACTTCGATGTTTCAGAGGGATGGGTTGAACCGACTCATCAATGTGCAGTCTCACAGGGTCCCCTGCCATGCGCACAATTCCCTCAAACAAGCAGGAGTACTTGTCCAGTAACATTTGAATGTACTCCACGTACACTGAGTATGCAAAATGGCAATCCACAGGGCCTCTGCTGCCGCGCAACTCAGCAGGGTATTGCTGCTCACAGTTGTAACGTAGAAGCAAGCTCTTATCCGAGAGTCCCCATGTCCCACATTAGTCACAAAGGCTCCGTCCAGCGGAATGTGTTGCGACCCCCCAAACTGAACATTCGCGCCTTGGGGCGCGGGGGGGTTTCCATGGCATCATAATGTTCTCTCGTCATGACGTGCACTGAGGCCCAGGTGTCAACCGGCACCGGATCAGATAACTCATTCACGGTGACCAGACACCTCGGTTGCTGCCTATTCTTCGAGCGCAGTTGTCAGGGACACAGGTAGGCAGAGACATAGACAGGCTACTCGGAGGGGTGTTGTGGGAACTATTGTGGCAGAACAGGCTCTGCGTGGGAAGTTGCAACCATATAAAAGGCTGCTTTGCCCTATGTGCAGGAAAAAGGCACTAAAAACTACATTGCCCAGCAACCCGCGCCAACTGAATACAATTCCCAGCATGCTTTGGGCCGATTCGGGTCAATCAGGGACCAGGAAGGGCGCGGCAGCCTCAACGCACATGCGCAGAGCCCTAGGCACGGGGCTTGCGCTTGAGACTCCACGACGAGAGGACATGTGGACTCTAAAGACCAGAGCTAAGTCTGCATGCCATTTGTATTGTTAAAAACTGTGTACTGGTCTGATTGACATAGGGTTAGATAGTGTAAGGGTGTGCTTATTTGCTAATTGGTGGTCATGTAAAAGAATAGCTACTAAGGGCTGAGGACACCTGAACAAAGGTGCTCAGCAATCAATCTACCCTATATTTCCCCTACCCAGTCCATAACCTCTACCTTACCCTCAATCCGGTTTACCTAACTCCCCCCTACCTATCCAACCATCGAGACCCTAACCCTCCTTCCCTGCTCTGGTCAAAGAAACCCGTGTAAGCCTTGACTTGCGTGCTCCGCGACCATAGTGGGGATGGTTGGTATAATGTCGCTCCTGCACCTTGGATCTGGATATCGTGACAGCGGGTCCCTCACGCTAGACACAAAGAAAATGTTCTCCTCCTCCTCCTCTTCATCTTCTTCAAGTGGTGTGCCCTCTTCTTCCTGGTCCACCTGGGCAACATTGGGCGGGTGTGACTGATGAAAGTAGCGAGACCGGACTGGACCTCTTGGCACCATCACAGGTAGGGGGGCTCGACAAATGCGGGCATAGTGATCGGCCAGACAACACCAGCCACCCGCTTTTCCCGCAGCTGGGAACTTTGCAGGGTGGGGCAGGTCATACCCGAACTTTAGGCATGAGTCTCCGGACCATCCACCCCGGTCACGGAAGTTGCCCCCTGGCCTTCTGGTACCTCTGCCACCCATGCCACGGCCAATGGCACACATCTCTTCTGCTTTTCCAGACCGCACCCCGGCCTCCATTCTGGATGCCCTCACTTCAGAGACTTCCTGGCATCGTCCCAGCTCGAGGATGCATGGCAAAGTGATGCCTGGCTCCCGCATTTCCTGTCGGAATAGCTTGCTAGATGCACACCCCTGGATCAGCTGGTCTCTGACCATAGTGTCAGGGTTGTCCCAGGCGCATGTCACTGACAGCCAGCGCAGAAGTTTTCCAGAATTTCATTGTCCTTCTGACAGGTAGAACTCATCACAAAGCGCTCATAGTCCACATTTGCCAGTGGCAAGCAGTAATTGTGAAGAGCAGCCTTTGCTGCACCATATGAGGTGTCCGCCGGTTGAACGGATTCAAAGACTTTGTGTACCACAGGCCCAGCAGAGTATAACTGGGTTGCCAGTTTACTGTCATCATTTGTTTCCGTAGTGGCTCGAAAGTACATGTCCAGCCGATCTATCAATCTTTTTCATCGGGGCCCCAGCCTAGACGGCGCACTCGAGATGTCAAACTCAGGAATTGGTTGCAGCGCCCCTGGTGGTCTCATCAGGGCCATCACCCGGGGCACAGTGGCCGGAGGTCCAAGCACAGGCGCTCCTTGGTCAGTCTAATCATTTATGGCTATGAGCGCAGAGGCACCCCACTTAAATTACAGATTGGGCCGCAACTCCCACACCCTCCTTTGCGAAGTGGGCATCTCTCCCCCTCAAAACAGGACAGGACTGGGTCACGGGTCACTGGAGCCTCCACAGATGTTGAAATAGGGAAAAATGATGAAAGTCAGGGTCCCAGCAGGAAGCTGCAGTGGACACCGCGCAACATGGGTAGGCCACTCAACCAGGATAAGCAAATGTCCCAGCCAAAGGAATAGGCCCCAAAAATTGAGTTGGGTGGGCCCAGGGAAAACAACAATGGAACAGCAGGCCTCCCCTGGCTCCTCGCCTCAAACTCAACGAAAATGGATGAAAATTGATCAAATTCACTCCAAAAAGCACATCATGTGCAAGTAGCAGCTGTCCGCTGCTAAAGTGTCCAGAAATTGGGCTTGGATGGCTCACTGGGCCTCATTACGACCCAGGCGCTAAGTGTTTAACGGCGCCGTAAAAGGCTGCAGTGCTGTTAAACACTTAGCGCCTAATTATGAGGTCCCTTTGTGGGACCCGACCTTAATGGCTGCTTTTTCCAGCCGTTGAAGTAGGGACCCGCAAAGGGACTTTGGTGCTAATAACGGTACCGCAATTTGCGGTACCGTTATTAGCGCCTTCCCCATTCCCATTGAGACCTATGAGGCAAAAATGGGAACGGGGAAGGGCCATGGCGGCATGGGGAATTACCGCCCCGCCAACCTCGGAATGTGGTGTAATTCCCCATTCCGCCATGGCAGACTCCGGCATGGACCATGGTGCTAATAACAACATGGTCCTCCGCCTGGGTCGTAATGAGGCCCACTGTCTCCCTAAAATGAAGCTACGACCATCCTATGCCCGTTCTGTAAAATGGCTGCCAGCCGCATGGTCTGCACCCCTTCCGCAGCATTTCAAATGGTGAAATCCTCATCAAAGGAAAAATTCAATCACCGCCGCTTTCACCGATGTGACCGGGTTGCAGATCCCGACTCGTCGCCACTGTTGCATGTGTATCCTGATCACACATGCACACCGCTGTGAGCCCCGTCCTGGTAACACACTCACATGGAGAGATGTTTCCAGCTCTGACGCTGCCGGGAACGCCCTGTTTATTTATAGGCACGCGGCGGAGTGCAACGTCACTACGCCACGTGCTGAATCCTCAAAGGGGCAGCAGCACACTAACAAGCAGGTACCGTGTCAATTGAAATCAGCAGCCCAACATGCTACTCAAAACATTGCCAACCTTATATTTTCCATAAGATAGTTACAGAAAAACGTTCATCTCGTGGTCTGTGATGACAAGGTATCATACGAGAGACCAATTACACTAAATATCTGGCAAGATCAGAAGAGCAGCACTAAAGGTTTATCATAACCCACATAAGCATAGGATGCAGATGTTATTCAATTGCAGACATACGCTTTTGTGTTACCTTCCATATCCTGTGAAGGGACATAATTAGACCTAGATTGTTTGTATTGATATGATATGATATGATATGATATTGTATTTATATTGCGCTCGTACATAAGTGTTTCAGAGCGCGACAGAACAAGGGGGAACAAAAAATAAAAACAACAACCTTACTAGGCCCAGTGACATTACGAACGTGCAAGTGCATGGAGAAGGGAAAAGGGGGAAAGTGCGTGGAAGGGGTGAAGTGGAAAGTGCAGAACAGAGGAGAGAAAAGAATAAGTTACATAAATGAATAAATACAGGCAAGATAGGGTATATCTGATAAGTGCAGAGGAAGAGTGGGGACTGTATGGGTACAGGTACAGATCCCAGTACAAAGGGTGGCCCAGAGGCAGTGCAGGAGGGAGGCAGGGTGAGCAGGTACCTGGGCCCGAAGGACAGAGGGTGTCCAGGTGCACAATACCAAGAGAGAAAAACAGGTCAGCAGGGAAGAAGAGGGGCAAAGGCGGAAGCGAAGAGGAAGGTCTTGAGGTGCTTCCGGAACCAGAGATGGTTCTCCTCAAGTTTCAAGGTGGCTGGTAGGCTGTTCCAAAGGGAGGCCCCAGTCGAAGACAGAGTTCTGCCCCCAGCTTGTTTCTTTGAAAAACGACTGACCCTGGGGGAGTTAGAGGAGCAAAGGGCTCGAGAGTGAAGGTATTTGCGGAGGGATAGTTGAAGGTATTTTGGACCCAGGGCCCATAAAGCCTTGTGGACAATGCAGAGGGTTTTACATTTAATCCTTGCATCCACTGGGAGCCAATTAAGGGATTTCAGAGCTGGAGAGATATGATCCCAGGGCTTGAGGCCAAGGACAAGTCTTGCAGTCCTATTCTGGATTAGTTGTAGAGGGCTGAGAGAGAAGGCAGGTAGATCTAGAAAGAGGATGTTACAGTAGTCCAACCTGGAGAGAACCAGAGCTTAAGAGACTGTGAGCTTCTGGGGGAAGGAGAGGAAAGGCAGAGAACCTCTGAGGAGGTGGAGTAAGAAGTTTGACTTTTTAGAGACGTCAGAAATATGTGCGGAGAAGGAAAGTGTGGAGTCAAAGATGACCATGAGGTTCTTGTCCTCGCAGGTGGGGGTAGGAGGAGGGCCAAGGGAGGCCGGCCAGAGAGTAAGGAGAAAGGATGCTGAAGGTGTACCGATGAGGAGGATCTCAGTCTTGTTGGCATTTAGACAAAGATCGCTGGCAGTTACTATTAACTTTACTTAGTCAATCTACCACAGATCCAGTACACCCCATCTTCCATGGAGTACTGGAAAGGGTTAACTTGTATCCCTTTTTATCTGTACCCCCTAGAGCATTGTTTCGCTCTTTTAACATTTAGACTTGGCTGGTGGCAGTGGTATCTACCCTAACTTTTCTACCGCGATTATATTAGATAAACGTGGTACTTTTCTTGGCTATTATATTAGCCTTGAACATAAACCCGCTTGACCAAATTGCCCTCCTCAAAGTGCCTGGGTGTCTAGGTGGGCTGAATGTGAGGGAGGGGTGTAGTCACCCCCTGCACAGGGTATCCTAGGAAACCCAAGACGCACTTTGTCATGATTGGCCATGGTAGTTGTCCGGGCTGGACCACCCCCCTGCTGGGTGATTGACAGCCAGGCTGCGTGAATGGGGTTTTTTCGCATAAAAGGCAGGTCTCTTGGGCTAGAAGTCAGAGAGTCGCCACTGGAACTACAAGGAACCAAAGAGAAGCGGAGAGAACGACGGCTGCTGCAACTACCCCGTCCTGGTGAAGCCCTGCTGCAGTCCTGAGCCATCTACCCTTCAACGACTCAGAGAAGATCCAGTCCGGAGTCTTCTTCCCTTGAGCCTGGTGGGGATAACCAGCTCATCTTCTACAGACAGAGGATCCTCTTCCGCGGTCGAAATCGCTGCACACTGCTGTAGTGGTCCGGATAGCCACCTGAAGAGCCTCTCCCGTTTTTAAGTGCGCATCTTTTTATTCCGTGTCGCAGCTGCCAGCCTCATCTCTGTGTGGTGCAGACCCCCTTCAGACGTCCTCCTTCACAACGAAGCTCCAGGAATAGTGGGTCTGCGGGAAACCAACAGGAACAACTGCCAGGGCACCAGCTGCACCATTGGAACAAGGTACTGTGTTCTGTTGAGGAAACTGGGTGAATCCCTTTTTCTTCATTTCCAAGGCTTGACCTTGTCTTCCCTCCTTCTTATAACTTTTGCTTCCGAACATTGACATTATCGAAGTACTTTTGGCTCAGTTGAATCGTGAACTGTTAGACCGTGTGATCTTTGGCAATTGGCCCCGGTGTCCTTCGACCCTGGCTCCGGCCCTTTGACTTTTGAACTCCTGTCTCTGAGCGTTTCTTGATTCTGCGTGCCTAACCAAAATATTGCCTGTGATTTTTGCCTCCAACACCCTCTGGGTAGCTCAGGTGCTAAGTGTTTTTTTCCCCCGGACGCATTTCATGTCACGGATACACGTTAGTTTAGTAGACCGAACTGTCAAAAAGTGATCGCAATCGTATTTGCGGTAGCGTGTTTTGTGCCTAACACGGGTTCATTCAAGCACAGGGTACTTACCCTGAGACTTACTGTACAAAGTGAATTGGTTAGTTGTAGTATATGTAACGTGTGGTTTTTATTGAAGTTTAATGGAAGTGTTGTGTGCATTACGAATGGTTTAAAAATAAATGTACTTATATTTTTCTACCTGAAACCTTGAGTCAGTGTTTGCTTGTAACAGTAATTGTGGTCCCTTTGTGTAAAATCTGCTACTGCTCATATACTCTTGAGATAGGCCTGGCTGCTCTGCCACTGCTACCACTATGAGATTGTAGTAGTACAGGCTTGTACCAAAGGTAAAACTTGTATCGCCACCTGTAGTCTTAATTGTGTGTAGTGGTCCCTAAGGGCACTGCACAGGATTCTGCCTAACACAGCCTAATTAGTGGGAAGCCCCAGTACCGTCCTCCAGAATGTTCCCTCAACTAGTTGTAGCCATTTCATCTCAATCGGATTCCGGCCCATTTATCACTGCAGGAACCAGACATTGTGTGTACAGTTTTCTGGCACCCAACAGTGTGTACACTCCCCTTCTTTTATAGAATTGAAACATTAATGTGGTTAGCTGTGCCACCTTCCTATTACGCATCTGAATACAAGTATTATAGCCTCCACAAGAGTCAAATTCAACACCCAGATGTTTATAATGCGGGATATATGCAATCTCAACGGCCTGAATATAAAGACATGGTCTAGCGATCTTTTTACCAGCAAATACCATCAACAGGGTGTTATCCCTGTTGATGATCAAGTCATTGGTCTCTGCAAAAGCCCATAGTACCTCAGCCGATCTCTGCATGCCGCTAAACATAGGATCCAGGATCACTATGTTGTTGGCATAGGGTAGTAATGTGTAATGCGTTGAGCCAACTATTGGAGGGCAATTCTGGACTGATGCTAGGAAAGCATGGAGGTCTGTTACAAATAGGTTGTATAGTAAAGGCGCTGTAACACATCCCTGTTTTACGCCGCAGTTCTGACTGATAGATTCCGTCATGGTTCCCTGTGCATCTTATCTTAAACGTACTGTGGTGTTCTTATGCAACACTCGCAAATAATATTAGATACCAGCGGGACAGCCCATAAGTTCTAATTTATTCCAGAGGCACTTCCTGCACAATGTGTCAAAAGCTGCTTTAAAATGTACGAATAAAGCATACAGTTGACTGTTAGGACAACGTGCTCTGGTAACCAAAGGTTCCAGTAACAATAAATTGTGGGCTGTAGAGCAATCTGCCCGGAATCCACACTGGAATCTTATCCAAAGGGATCGAGAGTTGTTTTTCTGATTCAGACACCACAGGGGGAACCCTTACACCCCTGGAGGAAATGGCCAATATCATCACCCAATTGGCAACCCATCAAATACAGGCTGAAAACCGACGCTAGGAGAATCTAACTAGACCAACTGAATTAGAAGAAACGCTGTCAATACCACAAGGCATACTTCAACCATGTCTCGACTTGGGACATTTTTTTCTAAACTTCAAACGCCTCGCCCAACAACTTGGGTGGGGAGAAAACCTTAAGAAATGTTAAATGGGACCCTTGCTGAAAGGGGAACTCTGAACGTCTTGTAAACTACTCAACCTTGCACAGGCAGCCTCCTTCTTATCCATCAAGGAAGGCTTGTTGAAAATAGTTGGTCAAACCTGCAATTTTTATCGGCAGAAATTAGGAGCCATTAGGTTAAACCTGGGATAAACTCCTTTAGAAATGGGCAAAGAGATCAAAAACACAGTGACCCTCTGGACAAATAATAAAACTCTAGAAGAACTGACCGAGATGATTACTTTAGAGCAATTTTCAAATTCCTCACCCCTTTTTTTGCATATATCCATCCTTCAATGAAATCAACCTACCCTAGCCATAGCCATTGAGACTGCGCAAAACCACGCGGATGTGGCTAAATACTTCCATCAAGCCCACCGATGGGAGGATCGACAAGATCATACACCCATGCATCGCCCTCCACACCAGGGTATAGATAAACAAGGGGAGTCATATAGAGTCCAGGAAGGGATGCTTCAAGAACGTTTAGCGCTCAAGAAACCCCATCCAAGACCCAAAGCTGAAAGCAGAAGGGAGGAAGTGAAAAGTAGCAAACCACCTCCTCTGGCCTGTTTTTCCTGTAGAGAGATCGGACATCTAGCTAGACACTGTCCAAAGAATATAACAGACGAACCTATGGAAATAGGGTGCTTGAAGGGGAGAGTGGGAGGAAGCCGAGGAAGAGCTAGAGACCTTTAGCATCTGCTTATGTCAAACCCTCACCGAGTTCACCTATGAAAAGGCTTGGGTAAATAGAAACAGGTAAAAGCTCTCATCGACTCAAGTAGTAAACAGACCGCTACACGGCCCAATTTAGTTACAGCACAAGACCTGAACCATGCAACCCTATTCCGAGTAACATGTGTACATGGGGATAACAAAATCTATCCTAAGATAACTGTACACACAGAAGTCTGGGGCAAGACCTGTGAAATACCATCAGCCATAATTCCAGGGCCCCGTGAGGAAGTCATCCTGGGACAAGACTACTTCATTTTCTCTACTCTCCTGCGGGAATTTCGACCCCCGTTCAAAGATTTTCTGCCCCAGGGGTCCTGGCAGGAAAATCATAACACCCAAAACTCTCCAACATGGGATTGTGAAAACTCAAAACCCATGAAACCCAAGACAGCCTTTGAGACCCAATTCCTAGGTTACTGTAGAGAATCAGATAAAATCACGTCACCTCTACCTATTAAAACCAAGTAATGGACACTGCAGTCGATAGATCCCATAGGAGATCTGGAACCCGCCCCACCTCCACACCGCTCGCCGCGTTCGCCGAGGCCTTGGGACTGACGGACACTTGGCGATCGCTTCATAACGATGAGGCTGGTTTTTCCTTCTATTCGGGCGTCCACAAATCGTTCTCCAGAATCGATTATGCCTATATCCCCCGCAACATAAATCACAGGCTTCTCGACGCTGAATTCCTCGCAAGAGGAATTTCGGACCATTCTCCGCTCCTCCTAACCATGAAAAACTCCTCCCGCCGCCCGGACCGTAACTGGCGCCTAAACACATACCATCTTCGTCTCCCTGAAATCGCTGAGGAGCTTGAAAAAAAGACAACGGAATATTTCGAACTCAATGAAGGCTCCGTGGACTGCCCGATCTCGATCTGGGAGGCGTACAAGACAGTCCTCTGGGGGGAAGCTATCTCAGCGGTCTCCGCCTACCAACAACATCAAGTCCAGAAGGTCAGAGAAGCAGAAACACGAGTCCTGGAGTGTGAACGGCAAGTCCTAGTACATGGCACCCAAGAAGCAAAAGAGGCGATGCTCACAGCGCAAGACGCCCTTAGCAACCTGTCTCTAGATAATGCACGAACTGCCCACCAATTAGTCCGGAGCCAAATATATGAGCGGGGTGACAAAGACAACAAGACGGGCCATTAGATCTCCAGATGGAACACTGCTGACAGAAGACTCTGACATTGTCGAGGCATTCGCCGCCTACTACAAAAATCTCTATACCCCACCCACTGAGAACCTGCCAGTTGAACCCTCATGCTACTTCGACCGAATCGAGATTCCGATAATCCCACAACACCAATCAGATGTCCTGAATGCTGACATCACCGACACCGAAGTGCAAGAGGCGCTGGCACAGCTCCAACCCGGGAAAACTCCGGGCCCCAACGGGTTCCCAACAGAAACATGGAAATGCCTCGGTGGCACACTATCTACCCACATGCACCGCATGTTCCTACGCAGCAAAGAACTAGGAGCACTCCCCCCAGACCTCAGGAAGGCATGCATAGTAGTCATGCACAAGCCTCGGAAACCCCCGGAGGAATGTGCCTCCTATCGTCCGATATCCCTGATCAACGGCGAAGCCAAGGTCCTCGTCAGAACACTTGCCAACAGACTACTGCAGGTTATTGAGACCCTCGTCCACCCGGACCAATGTGGATTCATGCCCAATAAATCAACTCAAATGAACTTACGCAGAGTCCAATTGGCGCTGAGCAGAGCAAAAGAAATACCAGCCCCACTCGCCTTCCGGCGGGGGACTTCGAAAAGGCATTTGACTCTGTGGGGTGGGATGCTCTGTGGGCGATCATGGCTAGGATGAACCTGGGGCAGACATTTATATCATGGGTAAAACTTCTCTATGCATCCTCGGTGGCCACAGTGAGGGTGAATGGCAGGTCCTCCAAATCATTTCCCTTGGGTCAGGGCACGAGGCAGGGATGCCCGCTATCCCCACTCCTCTTCCTCCTGGGCATTGAACCGCTAGCAATTGAGCTTAGAGCTAATACCAACTCGACTGGTTTTGTTTGGCTGGAAGGGGGAGAGGACCGCCTTTCGCTCTATGCGGATGACCTTCTCATATACCTCAGTAACCCGTGCACCTCATTCTCAGGAAATATCAGAACTTTGCGGGCCTAAAGGTTAATGATGCGAAGACCATCTTCTTCCCGATTCAGGGTGGCGAGTCTGCGATCCTGGAGACCTGCCCATACCATGTCTCTATTAAGGAATTTAAATACCTGGGTATACGGCTTGACCCGACGCTCGATGAGTTCCTCCGACTTAATCTACAACCAGTAATTGAGCAGTTCAACAGAGACACCCCCCATTGGCAATCACTTCCCCTATCGCTAATGGGTAGAGCCGCGCTATTCAAAATGATGACCCTCCCCAGACTGCTGTATGTTCTCCAGAACGCCCCATTCCTCATCCCCCAAGAAACCTTCGCACTCATTGACAAGAACCTACGCACACTGCTATGGGGTGGGAAACAATCCAGGATCGCCCTTGACACGCTCCAGAGATCAGTATGGGAGGGAAGGATCGGTTTACCCTGCATACACACCTATTACCTGGCGACACAGATAGGAGTGGTAAATGACTGGATGCACGCAGATCCCACACTTCCACACACCCGTATCGAACTGGAGAGCATGGCCCGTTAACACTGCTGCAAATCCTGTACGCCACCCACGACCAACTCCCGGCGCTGCCCAAAATGACCCACTATATCCGTCGTGCCTGGCTAGACGCACACAAGCACACAAACTAATCGGCTGGAAAGGACAGCCAACACTATCACAACCCATATGGCACAATGCGCTCCTCCCGGAAATAGTGAAAATAGGCTCCTTTGGTCACTGGCATGCAAAAGGAATGCACACATTAGCCCATGTGATACAAGGGGGTTGCCTCCTGGACTTTGAGACCATCCGAGAACAATTCGAGCTGGCACCCATGGACCAGTTTCGGCATGCGCAGCTGACCCACGCCATCCGTACCCAATTCCCTGACATGACAATCATACCCCCCTGCTGCCCCATCGAGACCAATATCCTCCCGCAACGCATCTCCTCTAAGGTCACCTCCACTCTCTACCAGGCCCTCAACTCCTTCGGCGCTACACAACTAGACGGGCTCAAAGCAAAGTGGAAAAGGGACGTAGGTCACCTTGAACCTGAAGATTGGGTTGATGCATTAATGTCTCCCAGGGAAATTGATATAGAATCCAAGCTTAGGCTAATACAGTTGAGAATCCTTCATCGCTCATACCACTCACGTGCTGTAATGGCCAGATGGGGTGGACTAGAAGACGGGACATGCGTCCGATGCAAAAATGCACCTGCCACCTTCTACCATATGATATGGGACTGTCGGGTGTTACGGGCCTTCTGGGAGGACTGTATTAGTACGATCTCTGCCGCCCTGGCAACACCAATTCCCAGGGATCCCAAAATGGTACTCTTAGGCATCTGGGGTGAAGTAGACCTGTCAAAATATGAGAAAATGTGTCTGGCAATTGCATTGGGGAGAGGCAAAAGACTTATTGCAGCTAAGTGTGGATCTGCCGACCCACTGTGCCTGAACCGTTGGAGTAACGAGCTGGACAGGTGCGCAGCTTCAGAGCACCGGATTTATAATGCACGGGGCTGCCCCTGTAAATTCGAAAAAAATATGGGGTAAATGGCTAGATGCTCACTTAGATCCGCTGGTGGGGGTAGATCAATATCACTGTTCGCATTGGTTGCCTGCCTTGTCTTATTACTGTCTTACAGTCCTCGGCCCTGTGGGCCCCTTCTAGCTGTTATTAATGCTATGCTGCCTTCATCCTATGTATGCCGATGATCCATGTGTGTTTCTCTATGTTGTGTTGTTCAAACACAATAAACAGAGTTATAAAAAATAAAAAAAAACAACATGTGGAACATGCGAGAGTTCCTGGACATCTCTCAACCCTGTTCTTTGGCCAGTCTTACAGACAGGAGGTCTATCCAAAAATCAGGTATATACACCTTGGATAGGGAACAGATATGTGAGAAACCTGAAGGTGTCTCCCTGACTAGTCCCCAGGGATCTGTCACCCAGGTGGCCAGGACACGGCCATCGCTATTGGATCCAGTTCCTGGGGGTGGACCGGTGAGGGAGGATCACCCGGATGAGAGGTCCTTGGGAAGTGGAACACTGATGGGCGAGACGCGAAATCCCCCTTCTTCTGACAACCTTTCTCCATCCTACCACATAGTATATTCCAAAACACTCCCCCTCCCTTTTGTCACAGAATCTCTTCCCCACAGGGAGAAAAGGTGGAGCACGAGAGCACAGGATGAGCAAGGCAGACCGCACAATGTGAGAGCTAACTCAGCACGGCAGTTCAAGAGGAGGCAAAAGACGGAGAATACCAAGAGGGTGACAAGGAGAGAAGTGACCTTGCCCTTTCCGGTCAAGGCCTGTGAAACCTCGGCAGATGGAAGCATAATACCGTGAACAAAGGCCAGTGTGTGTTGAAGCAGATGTCTATGGCACACAAGACCTTCCTCTGCTGATAGCCAAGCCGGGAGGGACGCAGATTTCTGTGGTACCAACCTTGACTTGAAGGAGAAGAAAGCCAAGCAGTTCATCACAGCTGGTGAGTCGAGGCAGAGTCAATAAGAAACCAGTCTCTGTTGAAGGAATAGTAGCAGACCTATAATTTTAACTTTAGAAAGCTTAAAGGAACGTTTGAGAAAATGAGGGGAAAGCCTGCATCAGAAGCGACCACGTAGGTGTTCAGGCAGAAACCTCTGAGCGATTACGAGAAGGTAGAGACTACCATAACCAGAAGGCTTTGGGAAGAGGCTAAGATAGGTCAAAGAGGCCATACAGGGGTCTTGTAAATTCCTCTGTACCATCGAAAGTCTTTGACTGACAGATGATTGTGAAGAAGGGGAAGGGAATCCCACATGGTGAAGATTAGGAAGAGTGAACCCGGCAGAGGGATGCCAATGAAGAGGGGCGAAGTCTAAAAGTCACCCAAAGTGCATAATGCATCAGGCCCTCAAAGCAAGAGACTTTTATTGAAAGGTAATTTAACCATTGAAGAACCTGGTAGCCGAAACAGAACTGTTAGCTGGGCTGGGAAGGCTCTAGTGTGTGCTGTGCTCCAAGGTCCCACCTTGTCCCATGCTGAAAACGTGGGGAAGATTGACCCCTGGCAATCACATCAAGAATTCTTTCTTTATTGAACCCTTATCCCACACTCTTTTTGTAATTAGTTTTAAAGAATTGGCAATAGGTTTCTTATTATAGGCCCTTTTATTTTGACACAACTCCACAAGGACTGCCTTATTTTACATATGATGGTCGACGCTTGCTCCCATCTTAGATTTAGGTTTAGATTAGGCGTTTTTCCACCCTACATTTACAGTGCAATAAACACCCTTGAACTGTGATCACTTGTGTCTGTATTTACTGTTGCCACTATTGGTTCCTTAAAAATGGTGTCAGAATGGGATTTGATTCAACTGATAAAAATTGAAACCAATGCTAATAATTGTAGAACCACCGGAAGGGGAAACTAAAATAGTTGATCTTCTAGATTCTCACTGTGTATCCACTTTAAAAGAGGTTTTAAACAAAGAGGTGATGGAGGGTTGCCCAGAGCAACGCCAGAGGTTAAGATTAATTCTAAACCTTACAGGCATCACCTGTTTTGTTTTGCTTAGTCACCATGAGTGGGACAGGTATGCCCAGACGTGGGTCCCATGCCTACTGGGCCTAGAGACCCAAGCTACTCCGCACTGATGAGGCCCAACAAGGCTGAAACATGTCTGGGGATGCTTGTGGTCTTGTGCAGAAGGGGTGTGGCCAATCAGTTCGGGCTGGACTGCCTTTTTGGGGTGGGACCAAGCCTGTTATGTTATGTTATATCATTTATATTGTGACCACTGACCCAGAGGCTTAAGGGCGCATTACATATACAAAAAGAAAAGGAGCAAACACATACCAGGGAACAATGGGTACATTCTAGCCTCCTTATCTAAACAGGTAAGTCTTGAGTCTCTTTCTAAATACAGCTGTAGATTTTTCCTCCCTCATGTCTAGTGGGATAGTATTGCATACCACAGGGGCTGCTACAAAAAAGGCTCCTTTCTTTACCTGATCCAATCTGCATGCTGGAATTCTCGGTTGGTTGGTATCATTAGATCTGAGATTGGATGAGTTAACTTTCGTCTCTAGCACTTCACTCAGATACAAAGGTGAGGGACCTATCATTTCTGCACAGTGGTCGAAGTGAACGGGAGCAGTCGGGAGCGGCGCTCCTCTACTTTTTTAAATTACGATTTACAGCTCCTATGCTTTTATTTTAAAAAGAAACCGTTCTGGGATGGTTTAGTTTTAAAATAAATGTGTAGGAAGACATTGCAGCTTCCAATTTCAGTGCACTGCACTGAATGTTCCCTTAAACAGCAGGTGCAATTGTTTGGGGGATTGTATTGTGTGTGGGAGGGGGCCTGCCGACGGGGTTTGTGGGGAGTGGGTGCAGACCAGCAGGGAACAAAGTTCCACTAATTCTTTTTGTACACGTCGACCACTGTTTCTGCGTTATGACTAAAATGCGAAAAACAATTCTGGGCTCTATTGGAAGCCAGTGCACGCTCCTTCTTGCATCCAACACATGTTCTCTTTTTCTAATGTCCATGACAATCCTGACCGCATTGTTTTGAATGACCTGAAGGCAACCAATCTCAGTTTTAGCCAAAGTAAGCAGGTTGCCAGAATAATCTAGCCTTGAGCCAATTAAACCTCTGACAAGTATCCCACAGTTTTCTCTAAATATAAATGGGCGTGTTTGTGACAGGAATTTAATATAATATGAGGCTGGCGATACCATGCTCCCAACCTGAGCCTTCATATTAAGATTGCGGTCAAAATAGAACCTAATGTTTTAACTTTGTTCTTGGTGTCTATTACACAGCCATCAATACAGAACTGTGCACATTCAAAGCCCATTTTCCTAGTTTTGGCCAAAGTGCTCATCACCATAAGTTAGGTTTTACTGCTGTTCAGTGCCAGAACATTTTCACACATCCAGCGTTGGATCACGCCATAATCTGACTGATGAATTTTTGATCTTCTGCGTGATAACCTGAAAGCTTGATAACACATTGCGTATTTTCTTCAGGAAGGTCAATAAATTGAACAATAACAATATTATAGAAGGTGGGAGACAAACACGCCCCTTGTGGTACCCCATGTGCAAGTAGAGTTGGCGTTGCCCCCACCGCGGTTCAGGTTCTACTGACTCTACACCAGCGATTAGATAAGAATGATTGGACCCAATGTATTGCTGGGGCAGAACACCCCACCACCTTCGCTAGTCAATCAAGCAATAAGGTATGATCTACCAGGTCGAAGGCGGCGGAGAGATCAAGCAGCATCAGGAGGGCTGTTTGTCCTTTATCCATAATACGAAGAAGTCTGGACTTCAAGTCCAAAAGAGCAGTCTCCGTACCATGGTTTTCTCTAAATCCCGATTGCCACTTATTAAGAATTTTGTTGTTCTTTAAAAGTGTCAGAACTTGTGTGTAGGATACTCGATCGAGTATTTTCAGCAAAAAGGGAGAGTTTGAAATAGGCCTGTAGTTCAAGTGATTGGACAGGCAAAGGCTTGGTTTATTTATTAGAGGCAAAATCTATGTTTTCTTGATAGACACCCTTACCCTTACAGAAGGTTGGTTTTAAGTTTGAGTTTTTAATTAGTAGGGCCAGTTCCTCCTCAGATATTGGTTTAAAATGAAATTGTTCATTCTGGTCCCAGACTGTCTGTGTCAAACTAGAAGATTATTTCTCATTAGGTGTAATAGATTCTTTTGCATGATCAATATTGAGTTTAATTTTGTTGAGTTTGCCCTCCATAGCATCCTGAATAGAGGAACACCATTCATTATCTTTAGTGATACTTTCTACGGCATTTTGAACTGGATTTTCTAGTTCTTTCAGAATTCTGAATAGTTCTCTGGCATGCGATTGTGCTACATTGATTCTATTATCAAGTAAAAACCTTTTAGCCAGTATAACGGCCTTCTTATAATTCTTTGCTGTCTGTTTGTAGTTCTCCTTATCTGATTCCGTAAGAGAGGCCTTCCATAAGTAAAGGCTTTATTTGGGGGAAAATAGAATTTTTTTATTGAAGACCAACATGTGCAAGAAAACCAAAAAACGAATGCATCGCAGATGCCAAACAGTGAAAAAGATTGGTCTAATTTTTCAGTATTTTTCTCCCCCTTCCCCATTCCTCTCTCTCCTCACCCCCACCCCCACACATAACCAACATTTAAAATAACCAGCAAGCATCCGGCACATGGCAAGAGCACATTAGACAGCCAGTTCACAGCTTAGAACAGCATTACCACTGACTATACTGCTACTTTGGGTGGTGTATGGTTTGACGCACAGGATCGGGGTTGATGCTCCACATTTGCATCCTGAACCTTTAGGGCGCTAGCTTATACCTTTCCCAATACTCCAGAAAGGGAAGCCACATAATGTCTATGTGTGAGTGCGTTTCCATCAAAGTCGCTGTGAGGCTTTGCATTTCGTATATCTCTCTGGCCTTGCACAGCCATTCTTTTTTAGTTGGAAGCGGGTTGCACTTCCACCGTATGGTTAAACACACCCATGCTGCTAGGAGTAGGTTTCTGGGCAAGTTGGGCAAGTCTAAGTACTGGTCTTCAATCCACTCAACTCCAAAGCACATCAAGAGTGGGGTCACTGTCCTCCCAATTCCCTCTATGTAGTGGAGCCAGCCCAGGATTTCCTTCCAATAGGGTTGAGCTCTGGGGCAATCCCACCATTGGTGCCAATAATTGCTAATTTGTGAGCATCCCCGCCAACAGCGAGGGCTTACTCCCGGAAACATTTTCGCTAATCTCATGGGGGAGGGGTGAGGTGCCACTGCGTGAGCAGCCTGCAGATGTGCATCTTGTATTGGACCGAGATGGTGGATTTCCAAACTGCTCAGTGTACGGCAGCCCAACCCTCTGAGTTGTCATCCCATCCCAAGTCTTTTGCCATCAGGCTTGTGTGTGCAGAGCTGGTAAGTGACCCCTTTCTATTAAGGCGCTATAGAGTTTAGCAATCCACACTTTGGAGCCCATGTGTGTGTTGAGAACACTTTCAAAAGGAGTAAGTTGTCTCTGAAGCGGATTGTTCCACTGTGTGTCTGTGAGGGCGCCCTTTAGCTGCAAGTATAACAATGGTTGGATCTTCTGACCTTGATGAGCACCCTCCAGTTCCTCTTTGGTCAAGAAGACCCCTTCCCTCCACATTTCCCCCATCCTCACCAAACCCTGTTCATATTGCGGTTGGTTGAAAGCGACCTGGGCTAGGAGCTCTCTGACTGGAAGCACCCAAATGCAACTTAGGGGAGAGGGCCATGAGGTGACACCACTCATGTCGGGTTTCTTTCTCCAAAGGGCTCACAACACTGCAAGCATTGGGTGTTCACGCACTCTTCGCGGCTGTGATTTCTGGGGGACCCAAAGCCATTCTCCCAATGTGACTAGAGTGAAGTATCCGTTCTCTAAGCGTACCCATTGCTTGTCGTCCGCTTCCCTTAAATGATCGAATAGCACGCGGAATTGTGCTGCCCTATAGTACTCATAGAAATCAGGGTACGCCATGCCCCCTTTTTTTGGGGAAGAATCATAGTTTTGAAAGCAATTCGGGGCCTCTTCCCCTCCCACAAAAAGGTCAAAAGAGAGTGCTTAACTTCTGCGTGGAAGGAGTCTGGGAGTAATACCGGGAGACACTGGAACAAGAAGTGAAGCCAAAGTAGTACATTCATTTTAATTGATGTTAGCCTTCCCACTCATGAGAGTTTCAGTTTCAACCATTTTTGGATGCCCCTTTTGACTGCTGTCCAAAGGGGGGTGTAGTTCGTCTGATATAGATCACCTAGCTGTTTTGTGATGGTCACACCTAGATATCAGATGTGGTTGTGGCTTTGTTTCAGACCCCAGATTCTCATGGGCTCATCTAAGGGGGGGTCTGCCTGAGTCCAGTGGAAGGATCACTGTTTTATTTTGATTCATACGGAAACCTGAGTGGGTCCCATATGTCTCTACTGCAGTTAGAAGTGTGGGGATGGACCGGGACGGGTGCGTCAGGTAAACTAAAACATCATCAGCGAAGAGTTCTAGCTTATATTCCCTTCCGAATTTCGTGATCCCAGTGATTGATGTATCTTCCCGTATGATTTGGGCCAAAGGCTCCATCATGAGCACAAAAATCAGGGGAGATAAAGGACAGCTCTGGCTGGTCCCTCGACTCAGGGCCAAAAGGGAGGAAGCCACGCCATTGACCATGACCTTTTCTTTCATGTTGCAATATAGAGCCTGTTCTCTCTTAATCCAACACGCCCCCAGATTGGCCTCCCTCAGAACTTGCAGCATAAACAGCCACTCCACCCTGTCAAAAGCCTTTTCCACGTTTACTGAGACTAGAGTGGGGCCCGAGTCCTGAGGGTCAATTGACACCATCAGGTCTAATGTTTTACAGATGTTGTCTGACCCCTGTCACCCTTTAACACACCCAACTTGGTCATTATGTATGAGCAGCACTCCGCTCAACTTGTTAGCGAGTATGCTGATTTATATTTTGGCATCCATGTTTAACAGGGAGATTGGCCTACAGGAACCACACTGGATTGTATTCCTTCCTTCTTTGGGGAGTACGATAATTCTAGCTTCCGTAAAGGATGCCGGGAGCTGTCCCATTTCCATGATTTCATTGAAAAGTAGGGATAGGAAGGGTACTACAGCGCCGCTGAAAGTCTATAAAAAACTGGGGTGAAACCGTCTTGCCCTGGTGCTGATCCTGCCTTCAACCCTGCAATGGCTGCGCACACTTACTCTACTGCTGTTACTGTGTTTAATATGTCTGTATCTGGGCTTTGCAGTGATTTAACTGCCAATGCATCTAAAAAGTTATCTATGCCCTCTTGGGTGGATGCACAGTCAGAGGTGTATAATTGTTCGTAAAACTAGACAAAGCAGGCCATAATTTCCACAGGTTTGTTCAGCGTGGCCCCCTGTAGGTTTTTTATTTTATATACTGCTCTCTCAGCTCTCTGCCCTCTTAGTCTAGCTGCTAATAGAGTGTGAGCATTATCACCTTTTTCATAAAATCTTCGCTTGATGTATCAGATGTGCAATAGCGCTTTTCCGCTCCATATTTCTTTCAGCTCTTGTCTAAGCTCCTTTATGCCTGCCAGAATCTTACCAGAATCACCCCTCTCACCTGACAGGTCGGCTTCTTTATTTCTTATTTCCCCTTTTAGCTTTGTCTCCCGCAGGAGTTTAGTTCTTTTCGTGAACGTCCCCTGTGCTATCAGGAGCCTGCTCGTTATTGATTTAGCTGTTTTTCCACATTGTAGCTCGAGGAGGGTCATCTATATCTTTTTGCTTAAATAACTCCCATATTTCTACATCCAGTGATTGCCTAAAGCCCCTGTCTTTAAATAGTGTGTCATTACAAATCCATCTTTTACCGTCCCAGTGCTCAGGCAGATTCATAGTACACATGACTTGGTCTGACCATCCCAACAGTTCAGTGGCCGCCCTCTCTATGTTATGTCCAAGTGCTGCCTCCAGAAAAAAGTAGTGTATGCGAGTAAATGTTTGGTGTTCGGGAGAATAAAATGTGTAAGCCTTTGTCTGCAGGTGACAGGATCTCCACGTATCTACCAGGAAATGTTCCTGTGTAAGAATTTAGAAAGGCCCCTCTCCCGGGGGTGGCCCAGCCCTACCCTATATGAAACCCAGTCCAACACCAGGTCCATTATCATGTTAAAGTTCCCCCCCACAGATCAGACCCCCAGTTCTCCATTTTTCCAGTAAACCAAAGAGTTCTCTACTGAACGCGAGTTGTTGGCTGTTGGGCGCATACGCTGAGCATAATGTGACAGCGCTGGACCGAATGGTGCCGTTAATTGCGAGATACCTGTGGATTTGTGTGACTTCCAACCCCAATGATGCCCGATACAAAATGCCCACATCTCCCTTTTTGACGGGTCCTTATGCCCATATATCTCCTCCCAATTCTCTACCCTTTAGGGAACCCTCCTCCCCACTCCGGAACTTGGTTTCCTGCATAAAGAGGACATCCAAGTTGGATTGCTTTTATGCTCTCAGCAACATTGACCTCTTCTGGGGTGAGTTAAGGCCCTTCATATTTAGTGACCCACAGCACACTAAGCTATTCGCCATACCTCTTGTTCGTACATAATCTTAAAACAAGCTGTGTTATGTGCTCCGGTGTTTGCGTCCTCTTGCGCAAGATCGCTGTGTCTTGGTACACGTTGTGCCTATTACAGTGTACTGTCCATGTGCATATGCTGTGAGGAAACATGAGATGTCGTAAAACCTGTTGAAGCTCACAAGAGTTTGAACCTCCCCCCTGTAAGAATTCCCTCCCCTTGTACCTCCCTCTCCCCCAAACACCCAACAAGAAAGGGTAACAGTATCCCCTTGAGACTCTAGACGCCCCCTAGAAATAAATATAGGGCCACACTACGGGGGATTCCCTGAAATTCAAAACTTTTGACAGCAGTATACTTGCATTGAAACAGTGCTGATGTTCAATAAACAAAGCTTTGACAATTCAGCCCGATAACATAGAACAGGAGAATGGTCAAAAGACTGGTCTTCCTTGTCTGTCTGGAGACGCTGCACCTGCCATTCCAAATTGATTAATTATGCGTTACAAGGTCTTCATCCATTTCCTTGCGCAGCAAGGTGGACCTTTCATGAACGTTCATGTGCCCCCAATGTATCACGGGGTGTTGAACCTTTTAAACTTCCTCATACTCTTGGCTAGCCCTCTCCTAGGCCAAGGGCCTGTTGGTTTCCTGAGTGGTTCAGAGGACGATGGGAGCTCCATCTCGGCTCTGCCTGCGCCCTCAGTTAGGCCTTGTAGAACGCTGTTCGCTTCTTCTGCGGAAAAAATCCTGTATTCCTTGTTGCCATGTTCAAAGGAGAGCGCAACGGAAAAGCCCAACCTGTAGCAAACATTTTATTCTCATAGCTCACTGGTTAGCGGGCTACAATCTCTTCTTTTTGTAAAGGTGGATGTCGACAGATCCTGGAAAATGTATACTTGTGAGCCCTAGAAGTCAATGTGATCTTGTTCTCTTTGACCTTGGGTATGTAATGGTGGCATTTGGCTAGGACTGACCTTGGACCGTTTGGTGGGCCTCCTGCCCGATGCACTCTCTCAAACTCCAGATCTGACGTGAGGGGGGATGGAAAAAGAGAATTGACCAAGGCTTTTACTTGCCTCTCCAGGCTTGATGGGGTTTCGTTGGCATTTCCTTAAGGCCTTGTATACGTATAGTGGATCTCCTCTCCCTGTTCTCAAGATCATCCACCTTTGCCACCAGGTCTGCACTTCTCTGCTCCAGAGTCTAAAAGGGCCCCTCAGTTTTTATTTCCACTAGGTCAGACGACAGTTGGTAGTCCTCCAGGGCCTCTATTTTGTCCTCAATTTTGTCTACTTGTTTTACTTGTTCTTGCAGGGCGTTCACCACGGTCATATTGTTCTTTAAGGACCTAATCTCATCCAAAAGTAGTCGAATGTTTTCTTTAGTGGAGGCGTCGTGATCTTCTCCTGGAATACCTGGCGGGTCAGTTGGGGGGAGGGCCGCCATGCTGGAACCTATGTAGCAGTACTTCTGTAACTTGTGAGCTGTGCTCTTTCTGTCAGCTTGCACCTATTTGGGGCTGTTATCACTCTGGTAGACTGCAGTGGCAGTGACTTCCGGCCTCAGTGCCTGGTACCTGCTGGGAGGGTGGGGTGCTCAGCCACAATGGTATGGGGCACTAGAGTGTGTGCATTGGTCTGTGGACCATTCCTGGGTCAGTGGCTCCTGTCTCCTGTTCTGTACCGTACTATGAATCTGCAGCACCTCCAGCCACGTGGAGGCTCCAGTTCCGGTTCGCAGATGGCTCTGGGTTATGTGGGGGGGTGTGCAGCAACACTGAGTCCATTTCTGCACCGCTTAACTGCCCTCTTGTTGCTGCTCAGGTGGTGCGCCCAGGGCCTTTAAGTTTTTTCCCCCACTGGCTTGGGGTGCAGGGGTGGACAGCTGCCATGTCTCTGCTCCAGGTGATACAGAGGTGCTGTGCTCTTTTGTTCAGCCAGTGGAGAGGCTTTCCTTAGCACACAGGGATTAATGGTGCTGCCGCCTGCTTGGGAGGGCAGTGATCTCAAAGTTGCTGTCTGGATGGAAGCGAGCATGAGTTTATGGGGACAACCAGCTGACCTGAGCACACAAGGTAGTAGAGGTGGGCAGATGTGTGGATGGCCCCCAGGTCTCGTGAGCTGAGATCTCTTTGTGCTCAGGGGCCCCTCAGGCCAAATGCCCCCCTCTGCCTGCACAATGCACTGAGGGGTCTTACAATGATTTTCTCTTTTTCCAGACTGGCGGACGGGAGGCCAGCCCTCAGGGCTGCAGGACTGCGGACCCCCACTGCATTACTAGGTCTCCTGCAGGGACTGCACTCTCCTTCTTCTCCACCGCTCTTCACACAGGCACTGACCTTGCTCCTGAGGCTTCCCGCGAGGGGACTGCGTACGGAGCCAGTCTCTGCTCCAAGGACCAGGTCTCCGCTGACAGAGCAGACAGCTTGCCCCTTCTGTGCGATGTTCCGTTGGCACACAGCGGTGTCGCCTTTCGTGCTCTGCTTCCCCTTCTTGCCTGCTACTGTGCATGGAGGGTTGGGCAAGGCCGCCAGTGCATTCCGATGCACACACGCGTAACAGCCGGGTAGCAGGATGAGGCACTTATCTGTGCTCTGTTCTGAACTTTACCGATTTCCGCCTGGGAAGGACCTGCCTGGTGCCTGCTGTAGAGGAGGTCCCAAATATGGCTTGCACTCCAGCCACTCATGTCGAAATGCCAGAAGCATACTCGCCAAGATGTGTCACATATAAGGGGCAAATGAACCAACAGAGAGCCACGGTGGGGCTCTGTTAAGTACCCATCAGAAGGACATGTATACCTATTAAAGCGCCAATAACCAGCCAACCGTGGGCTGCAAGGTACCCACTGAGGCAACCATACCAGCAGCTGATACGAAATGAAGATTACTTGCAAACAGTCCCTGAAGAGTCCCAGAGAGCCCTAATGGAAGGCAAATGGTGATAACAAGTGAACACAAACGACGAACGAAAAACAGACACACGAGGACTAAAAACAAAGAGTAATGATGTAATGGACATATAAGAAGAAGCTATGTTAGTAAACAGAGACGTAGCCATGAAGTAAGATGAAAATATGCAACTAACTGAATACATGTAAATAGGCTTGGAACGCAAGAAGCTAGATAAACGACACTGCTTGCAATGCTTAGTAGAAGACTAGAGCGGCATGCGCCAACTGTATCTCTACCTCAAAGAAGCACGCTATACGAGTGCAACTCCATTTTGTAAAGCCGAACTAAGCCCAGGCTGCAATGGGGCCACCAAGGCGAGATTCATATTCCAGCTAAAGCCAGAAAGGAAGAGCGGAATCGAAAGTAAGAAGTAGCTCATGCTTGGGAATTCGAGGTCAACTCCAGGAAGGGAGGAGAGCCGCTACTCTGAAGGCTCAAAACGTCAGAGCATGACTGCCAGCCAGTGAAGGTCGAGATAAGAGGCCCCAGGCAGGTGGCTAGGCTGAACAAAGAATCAAATATACAAAAAGAAGGAAAATGAAGCAGATTCACGGTGAACAGACACGTGACCAGCCAAGGGCAAAGAGGTACCAACGTCTGATGTCACCCAGAACCCGAGGATGCCATAACTTTTCCTTATAAGAACTACAGTTTCAAGGCCATTCTCAGCCAACTAATTGACACATAGCCCTAAAGGTACTGATTGATGGAAGGGAGGCAGGGTAAATCTTGGGGCACTCTGCATCTGGTGTCCATTCTGCATGCTGCTAATTGAAGTGGAGATTTATGTCTAGGGGTGTAACCCACCCAATCACAATGGACCAAATAATCTAGGGTCCTATAGCTTGTAGAACCAATAAGACTTCGTAGTTGTAGTGACGTCTATCACGAGTGATGTAGTGGGATGGGTGTAGGCGCCCACCCGATAAGAGCTATCCAATCCGCATGCTCTGTTACCATATACAGATATAGCACCTATACTTAAGTTATCTTTCCGACCAATAGAAATTGCATGACAAACTTATGAGTTTTGCACGTCAACTGATGACGAATTTTGCCCATAAAGGTTGCTGTCTGAAAGAAAAAGTTGGGAGTTGAAGCGAGACAGGCGATCGCATCACTGATGATTACCATTTGTTTCCCCGTTTTTTGTACTTGTCATTAAACGGACTTCCCTTTGCCAAACCATTGAGTTGTCCTTATTGAAGTGTGTTGGAGTAAGTGAATCCTGCACCCTAACCTCCTCTTGGTGCAGCTATCTCGTTTTACAGGTACTAGAGGGTAAGTTCTGACCTATGGGCCCGTCAGAGGATGCTCTGCCCTCCTGTACACTGCCTCTCCCACTTCTTGTTTGTTAAATAAACAGTTTAGGGCTGAATTGCAGACTGCGTGCCGCCATTCCTTCTTTGGTGTCAGGGACGACAAAGGCTCATGCAGCCATTTTGCCTGCGTCCCCTGGTGGTCTCTACAGTAAAGGCTTTGAATCTTAGCATGCTTAAGCAGAACCATCAATTAGCCTGCCTCCCAATAGTTTTATTTTTATTTTTAAAGTGTGCTAGACAGTCAGTGGCATCCAGCAGGATGCTTTCATATCTTTCAACAATGTCATCTACTGCCTCCATATCGTTTGTCTCCTTCTCCAAGGCTAGGATCCAGGGACGCATTGTGTCAAGTGTAAGATTCCAGTAGTTTCTAACAGGAATCATAGTTGTTGATAGATCTTTGCTTATAGGCCCTTTTGCGCAACTGATTTTAAATTGAATAAAACAATGATCTGGCCATGGGCATGGACTAATTTCCTGACTGGATAAAAGCAACTTAGAGTAAGATATCCAGTCAAGACTATTGCATTTATTATGGGTGGGGACCTTGACAAGTTGTTCAAGGCACAAGTCCCGCAGGGCAGCCTCTAATAATGTGGCACCAGTCTCACCCCCTAGCCCCTAACCAGTAGTTAAAACCCCCTAGTACTAATGCTTTGGTGTTAACTTTGAGAAAAGAGAGCAAAGAATTACACAGTTGATTGCCAAATTCAGACATCGGTGGCCTGTAGATGAGAACCATATTAAAAGTAGATTCCTCATCCGTTCTAATCTTGACCTGCATCAATTCACAGCATTCAACGGCTGGGATTTCAACTCCGCAGATGTCCAGAGTATGTTTAAAAATAAAACCTACTCCCCCACCTGTACCCTCTTTTCTATCTTGGTGGTAGATCGTATTAGCCTCAGGCACAGCAATGGTCAGCAAAGGATCAGCCGCTGCATGGTTCCAGGTTTCAGTTAGTGCAGATATATCAATGTCATATTAAACGGCCACGGTAGTGGCCGTGTAGTTATGGTTAAGTTGCTGTTTCCATAGGAAGAGCACTTTTTGGGCGGCTTATAACTCCGCTCCCCCTGGACTAATCCTCACCAAACTTTGAAAAAAAAGTATATGGACCACTCTGAATTCTTGCAAAGTTTGGTGATGTTTGGTCCAGGGGGGGAAATGTTATAGGGGGGGTTCCAAAACGTCTTTTTTCCCATAGACTGAATGGGAGAAAACTTTGCGCATGGCTACAGGCCAAACCACTGGAAAGATTTGGACCAAATTTGCGGCAGTGGCAGGGGGTTGGGCGCGAAAGCGTGCTTTTGTAAATTTTGTGACAATCCATTCAGTAGTTTCCTGAAAAACGATCAAAAAGTATGTCTCAAAAAATGTGTGATATGATTGAAAAGGGGACCCAGAACAGTAATTTAGTCCTCCCACATCTATCTATGTGATATCTATGTCCGCTCCGATATTTGTGATGTCATCTTTGATGTGCTGGGGGTTAGTCTTAGCAATGCACGTAGATGGTGGGAGTTATGGTTGCTTAGCTTACCATAATGGGGGAATGTGCAGTGGTGTTTGGTTTCACTGTGAAGTATAACATTCCTTTAACAAAGTTTTTTTTTTTTACTGAATGTACATATATATATATATATATATATATATATATATATATATATATATATATATATATATATATATATATATACATATATATATATACATATATATATATATATTCAGTAAAAAAAATGTGTTAAAGGGACGTTATGGTTAAGTTGCGCTACTAAAAACCTATGAAATTCAGTGAAAAAATGTTGTTAAAGGGACGTTATGGTTCAAAGTAAAACTGAAAACCCCCTGAAATTCGACAGTTATGGTAAGATAAGCAACCATAACTCGCGCCGCCGTGCACTGCTAACACTAACACCCAGGACATCAAAGATGACATCACAAATGTCATTGATGACATCACTGATGACATCACATGTGCATTTACTTTTCATAAAAACTCTGTAAGTGGGATTCTTATAATGCTGACCAAAAACTGTCAAGGATCATTGGGATAAATATCATGAGCTAATTAGTGCATTAAGGAATGTGTTGATATAAATAGCATTCTATTATGAAGTTCTATACAGTATACTAAGCTACTCATGCAGGAACATAGGCAGTGTGTGCAGCATACATGATGAACGTGTAATATTCATCATCTTGCCATGTTGAATAGTGAAATGATAATGTCATGATGCCTACCTCCAAGGAGCCAGGTCCGACCCAGCAACCCCAGAGGCAGGCATCATTCCCCCCAGGGAAGTGCCAGCGGGCCCAAGCTGGGGCCCTTTGGACACAGTCCTGGAGCCTTAGGCGCCAGGCTCATGTTGGACCCCTGTCCTGGCGCCTTAGGCGCCAGGCTCATAAAGCTAAACATGTGTTCAAGTGTTTTAATGTGCACTTACCTGATGCAGACCATGCTGCTACATCCAGGCCCTCTTGAGGCCTGAATGGAACTACTTTACCTGTGGGACCACTTTCCACCTGGGTGTGGTCGGGGAAGGATACATACCTGATCGGTGGAAGGATACATGCCTGGAACTTCTTCCAAGGCTATTTAAACCACACCCGATCAGCAACTCACGCTTCGCGTTGTTCTGCTCCTCGCAGCTGGACGCTCACCGTGTCAGCTCCTGCATCTGGACTTCAGCCAGGCCTGTCAGCATCCTGGGTCGCCTGCAAAGGGAGATAAGAGAGAATTGGAGAGAAAGAAGACCTTACCTGCTAAAGCTGCATCACGGGGACATCACACCGACGATCCTGAAAGGGAAGACCTTATTTTAAAAGCATTTCGCTTCGATCGCTGCAGCGCTGCATTTCACTCACCTTTCCTGGGCGCCTCCATCTTCAGCAGCAATCATCCGGATCCGCAGCCACTTCCCAGAGCCTAGAGAGAAAAAGACAAGAACACAAGGTGAGGGAAGGAAGGGAATAGGAAAAGCTCAGTTTCCTTCTAAGACTTACCTGTTGGGTCATTCCCATTTCATTTCGGGTCCTGCCGCTTCCTGGCATTCCGGACCCCGGCCCCAATGGGGAAAAAAGACAAAGACATTGAATGAGCGAATGCAAAGACATTACCTCAACGCTCATCCAGAACTTACACTTCGGGTCGGCGCCATATCTCCGGCATTCGGAACCCCGACCCCTAAGGGGAAAAAGACATAAGCATTAGCACTTGCTACAATAAGACAATGAACATTATTATTAAGCTTGAACTTTTGAACTTGCAACAGAACTCTTACAGCGCCTCATCTGAATAGTCAAGCTTATTTTGAACTTCCATCAAACCTCAATCCAGTGAAGTAACTGGGTTTCAACGCGCCCCTGCATCAGAAGCTAGATGGAGAACTCATCCTTCCAGACCCTAAGGTGAGACTTCACGGGGAAGCGTGGAAGGGTATCGATGAGGGTTGGAAGGGAGTGGGAGGCTTGAGCATTATTCCGTCAGTAGGTAATACTCCCTTTTCACGCACAGGGGAATATTCCTGCGAGCCAGAAAAGCCAGAGTAGAGGGGCCCTTCCTGTCCATCATCAGAGTCCTGCGCTTCACCATTGAAGAAGCATCAGCACTCGAAGCCAGACCTGCGCCTCCGTGGGAATCAGGTGAGCGTGACAGAACGCGAAGCCTACTCACAATTTCCCACCAGGGCGCTATGGAGACTTCCGAGACAGATCAGCTGGCCCAGCTTTTGGGGGAATTACGGGCAGAAGTGCACTCAGCCCACCAGGAGACTAACGCTCTCAAAAGAGAACTGATCCTATCCAAGGAAAGAACAGATGACCTGGCCAAAAGGTTATTGCAGGCCCAGGCAGGGCACACTCCTTTACCTAATTGCAGTGGTACTTCCACATCAATAGGTTTGAATAACCCGGTACAAATCAATCTACCTGGACACATGCCTTTGGCCCCGCCTGAACGTTTTGCGGGGGATCCCAAGAAATATGCCGTCTTTATGAACCAATGTCGTTTACACTTTCTATGCAGACCCGGGGCCTTCCCTAACGACCAGACCAAGGTAGCCTTTATACTATCTTACCTCAGTGGCAGTGCTGCCGATTGGTCTATTCCATTGGTAAATCAGGATGATCCCATTCTCCAGAATTTTCAGGGTTTCCAGGCCAGCATGGAAAGATTGTTTGCTCGACACTCTCAAGGACAGGCCCTTGATAACGAACTGCTATCCTTACGACAAGGTAATCAGGATCTCCTGTCCTACGTTGCCACCTTTAATAGACTGGTTGTGGAAACTGGATGGCCAGAAAACAAAAGGATCACATTGTTTCATCGAGGCCTGCGTGGAGAGCTTAAGGATGTTCTAGCTCAGATTGTAAATCTACCCCAGGTCTGCGCAGACTACCTAGACTTGGTGGTTCAACTTGATCACAGACTTCAAAATAGAAAAGCAGATCAGTTCAAGTACGAAACCCGAGTACCGATCAAAACCCACGCTAACTCCAAGAGTACCGACGTGTCCGAACCTATGCTAATCGGCGGTGTTAAAGGACCATTAACACAGAAGGAACGAGAGAGAAGGCGGCAAATGCAACTTTGCCTGTATTGCGGGACTTCCGGTCACTTTCTTCGAAATTGTCCGGTTAAACCACCTAAGAAGGTGTTTGGAGCCACTGATAACGATTTATTGATACCTGATTCGGGAAATGACCTAGCCCGACAAGCATAGGGGTCCGCTTGCCGAGCTTGAAAACAAACTCTTTGACCTCGCACTTTGTCATGCCAATGGTGCTCGTGGACCCAAAACAGCCTCAGCCGTTGCATGCTGTAAAAGCATACATCGACAGTGGAGCTATTGGAAATTACATAGACCGTGAATTGGCTTCCAGGATTAAGCTCCCTCTCCGCCCGAAAGTAACCCAAGATGTCATTACTATGGTAGATGGAACCGAAATAGCCTCAGGGCCTGTAACGCATTCCACTGTTGAAATGACACTGGTGGGTCAGGATGGACATCGGGAAGCAATCGTGTTTGATGTAATCAAGGCCCCACAATTTCAAGTAATTCTTGGAATTCCTTGGTTAGAAACACATAATCCCAGAATCGACTGGCGAGCAAAGAAGATAAGTTTTCCTGATTGTGAACCAACTTGTTATCCAAGAAATCCAGTTATGGGTCTAGCCTCAGCAACTTCCACCCCTGTACAGCTACCGTCAGAATACCAAGAATTCCAAGACGTTTTTCAGAAGGAACAGGCTAACACGTTACCTCCCCATCCGTCTTATGATTGCCAAATCGATCTGGTACCCAATGCTCAACTACCTTGTAGTAGGATTTATGCTCTTACGGAACCTGAGAACCTGCATTTGCGTCAGTATTTAGATCAGTACCTAGCCAATGGTTTTATTCGCCCGTCCAAGTCTCCTGTCTCCTGAGATCTGTTCTTCGTGCCGAAAAAAGAGGGCGACCTTAGAACATGTATAGACTATAGCGCCCTAAATCAAATAACGATTAAGAATCGTTATCCTCTGCCCCTGATCCCTGAGCTTATCGACCAGGTTAAAGACGCTTGTGTGTACACCAAGTTAGATCTCCGAGGAGCTTATCACCTTGTGCGTATAAAAGAAGGCGATGAATGGAAGACTGCATTCCGCACCAAATTTGGGCTCCTCGAATATCAGGTGATGCCCTTCGGTTTGTGCAATGCACCTGCCGCCTTTCAGTACTTTATGAATGATGTTCTTCGGGAACTTATCGATGTCTGTGTCATTGTTTATATTGACGACATCCTGGTGTACTCTTCTTCAGAATCCGATCACAGAAAACATGTTAGGGCAGCTCTTGAGAAATTGCGCCAGCACAGACTATTTGCAAAGCTCGAAAAATGCGTTTTTCATACCACAGAAGTTGAGTTTCTCGGATTCATCCTGACACCTCAAGGAGTCCGAATGGACTCGCGAAAGGTGGACGCCATCCTCAAATGGCCATCTCCTAGGTCGGTGAAGGGAGTTCAGAGCATGCTCGGCTTCGCCAATTTCTATCGAAGATTCATTCCGGAATTTTCCCGAACAGTCCAACCCATCACAGCTCTCCTAAAGAAAAACAAACGCTTTGAATGGACTCTTGAGGCCGAACAAGCCTTTCAGGACCTGAAAACCAAATTCACCTCTGCACCTGTATTGAAGCACCCGCACCCAGATCTCCCTTACATTGTGGAAACCGACGCATCCAGTTCGGCCATGGGAGCTGTCCTGTCGCAAAGAGACCCAGAAGCTAACCAACTACACCCTGTGGCCTTTTGGTCCAGGACATTTTCTCCTCCTGAAATCAACTACGCAATTACCGACAAGGAGTTACTGGCTATTAAATCTGCTTTCAAGGCTTGGCGTCACTACCTTCTCGGGGCAAGACACACCATCACCGTAATTACGGACCACAGAAATTTACAATATTTAAAGACGGCCAAAGCTCAATCTTCACGACAACTCCGATGGGCTCTATTCTTTGCGGAATTTGATTTCGTAATTACCTATCGGCCTGGCTGCAAGAATGGTAAAGGGGACGCCTTATCCCGGTTTGGCATGGAAGAACCCAATTCGAGTTTAGAACCTGTGCCAGTCATACCTGAACAAAGAATCTTAGGCCTAACTTCATTGCAAACTATTGAGGACATCCAAACGCAAGTAAAACAACTACTAGATTCTTCAGCCTTACTGGAATGGAGTCAAAAGGGTCCTCATTACACCGTTAAGGATGATTTACCCTACTTCCAGGAGCGGTTGTTTCTGCCAAGTAAAGAATTGCAAGAACTTGTTATTGCCCATCATCATGAATCATTAATGGAAGGACACCCTGGTATCGCTAAAACGGAGGAAAAAATCAAACGCCACTTCTGTTGGCCTTCTTGGAGAAAAGACATAAAGTCTTTTGTATTGTCTTGCGGAATTTGCACCCAAAACAAGGGTCAAAAGAAAAGGCCAGCCGGCCTACTTCAACCCTTGGATACTCCACCGGCACCATGGCACACCTTGTCAATGGACTTTATAACTGACCTGCCTCCTTGTCCTGGTTACAACACTATCCTTGTAATTGTGGATCTATTCTCCAAAATGGCCCACTTTATCCCTTTAAAAGGTTTGCCTTCAGCTTCCACCTTGGCCAAGGGATTTCTGGAGAATATAGTTCGCATACATGGTTTTCCTTCCATATTAGTCTCGGATCGTGGAAGTCAATTTATCTCCCATTTTTGGAAGAAATGTTGCCAACTAGCACAAATAGATGTGCGGTTATCCACCAGTCACCACCCCCAGACCGACGGACGAACCGAGAGAACCAATCAGACTCTCGAGCAATATCTTCGGTGCATGTTACACCAATCCGAGTTAAATTGGAAAGACATCCTTCTGGATCGCAGAATATGCATACAACAATTCAGTGCATTCTGGAACCGGACAAACTCCTTTTTATACTTTGTATGGTCACCATCCTCGCACCTCTGACCTAGATCCACCTCTGACCCTGGAAATGACCGCAGTAAATCATCTGCATTCCACAATAACCCAAGCCTTCAAAGAAGCTGCAACTCATTTACAGCAAGCCAAGAAAAAGTATAAAGAAAATGCTGATTTGCACCGAAGTAAAACTCCTCCTTACCAAGTAGGAGACCAGGTATGGCTAGCAACAAAACATTTACCCCTCAAGGGCCTGCGAACCTTCAATCCCAGATTCATAGGATCTTATCCCATCAAGGCTATAATCAATCCCGTGGCCTTTTAACTGGATTTACCGTCTAACATGCATATTCATCCAGTTTTTCATGCATCACTTTTGAAGCCAGTACAACCAGGGACCCGACTGTCCAAGCCTCCAGACCCAGTTCAAATTGAAGGGGAATTAGAATTCGAAGTTAAAGACATTTTAGACTCCAAGGTGTTAAAGTCAAAACTCTTATATCTTGTTGACTGGAAGGGATATGGACCTCAGGAGAGATCGTGGGAGCCTAGTAACCATGTTCACGCACCTCGATTAATACAAAGGTTCCACCGGAGATTTCCGAACAAGCCAAAACCCCCAGAGGGAACAACCTTGGGAGGGGCCTTGAGGGGGGGTACTATCATGATGCCTACCTCCAAGGAGCCCGGTCCGACCCAGCAACCCCAGAGGCAGGCATCATTCTCCCCAGGGAAGTGCCAGCGGGCCCAAGCTGGGGCCCTTTGGACACAGTCCTGGCGCCTTAGGCGCCAGGCTCATGTTGGACCCCTGTCCTGGCGCCTTAGGCGCCAGGCTCATAAAGCTAGACATGTGTTCAAGTGTTTTAATGTGCACTTACCTGATGCAGACCATGCTGCTACATCCAGGCCCTCTTGAGGCCTGAATGGAACTACTTTACCTGTGGGACCACTTTCCACCTGGGTGTGGTCGGGGAAGGATACATACCTGATCGGTGGAAGGATAGATGCCTGGAACTTCTTCCAAGGCTATTTAAACCACGCCCGATCAGCAACTCACGCTTCGCGTTGTTCTGCTCCTCGCAGCTGGACGCTCACCGTGTCAGCTCCTGCATCTGGACTTCAGCCACGCCTGTCAGCATCCTGGGTCGAATGCAAAGGGAGATAAGAGAGAATTGGAGAGAAAGAAGACCTTACCTGCTAAAGCTGCATCACGGGGACATCACACCGACGATCCTGAAAGGGAAGACATCATTTTAAAAGCATTTCGCTTCGATCGCTGCAGCGCTGCATTTCACTCACCTTTCCTGGGCGCCTCCATCTTCAGCAGCGATCATCCGGATCCGCACCCACTTCCCAGAGCCTAGAGAGTAAAGACAAGAAAACAAGGTGAGCGAAGAAAGGTAAATAGGAAAATCTCAGTTTCCTTCTAAGACTTACCTGTTGGGTCATTCCCATTTCATTTCGGGTCCTGCCGCTTCCTGGCATTCCGGACCCCGGCCCCAATGGGGAAAAAAGACAAAGACATTGAATGAGCGAATGCAAAGTCATTACCTCAACGCTCATCCAGAACTTACACTTCGGGTCAGCGCCATATCTCCGGTATTCCGAACCCTGGCCCCTAAGGGGAAAAAGACATAAGCATTAGCACTTGCTACAATAAGACAATGAACATTATTATTAAGCTTGAACTTTTGAACTTGCAACAGAACTCTTACAGCGCCTCATCTGAATAGTCAAGCTTATTTTGAACTCCCATCAAACCTCAATCCAGTGAAGTAACTGGGTTTCAACGCGCCCCTGCATCAGAAGCAGGATGGAGAACTCATCCTTCCAGACCCTAAGGTGAGACTTCACAGGGAAGCGTGGAAGGGTATCGAGGAGGGTTGGAAGGGAGTGGGAGGCTTGAGCACTATTCCGTCAGTAGGTAATACTCCCTTTTGTCATGATCTCTGCTTCCAAAAGGTCAGGGTTTTCCCAAATCCCTTGAAGCAGATCCATAACCCAGGTTCCGAGTGCCAACCAGTCCCAATTGGGACCTTTTGGACCCAGTCCTGGCGCCAGTGGCATCAGGCTCATAAATATGCCCAATCCCAGCGCTGGAAGTGCCGGGCTCATAATGCTTGGGTGGACTTACCTGCAGCAGACCATGCTGCTTACTTGCCTGCCAGTTGAGCCTCTGATCCTCTTCTGTTTGGAACTACTTTTCCTGTTGGGTGGGGCAGGAGCCACTCCCTAGATTCAGAACACTGGAACTCTTCTGGAAAGCAGGAACTCTTTTCTTACCTAGGCGTGGCTGTGGAAGGAGACACCTAAGCACTACAGGAGGCTATTTAAACCACACCCGATGGATGAATCTTCCTTTGCGTTATTCTGCATCCTCTGCAGCAGAACGCTCATCGTGTCTTCTGCATCTGATCCTGGGCCTAAGGAAAAAGGCTTACCATCCTGAATCCAGTCTTCAGCAACACCTATAAAGACAAGAAAGAACAGGTTAGCATTACGGGCTTCAGTGACAGCTCTTCACTTACCTGGTCCATCGGCTGTCACCAACGCCTCGCGCTGCATTCCGGCATCTGAAAGACAAAGGCTTACCTACTCTTTGTGCGCTCCGGAGGTCTTCACACTGCATTCCGGCATCTGAAAGACAAAAGCTTACCAACTCTTCGCACGCTCCGGAGGCCTTCGGCGCTGCATCCCGCATCTGAAAGACAAAACAAGGTGCGTTTAAAGACATTGGGGAACTTTAATACTCACGTGCCATTACTCCTTTCCCCATCTAACCCAGTGGGTATTCCGGCACCCTGCAGCCGCTCCGAACTTGTACCTGCAAAATAAAAAGACAGTTAGAGCGCATCGTGAAGCAGGCAACAAGCGCTTACTTACGTGCTTCCATGCGCTTCTATTCATCACACGGGCTCCATCTTCAACTCATTTCAGCCCGTCATCCGCCATCGCCGGAACCCTGCAAAACAAGAAACATCATTACTAAAGACTTTAAAGACATTAGAATTACTCGAAACTTACCGTTCGTGCAGTAAACGATGGACAGCAGTCCTCTGAAGTCAAGAGGCCTGCTCCCCTTATCCAGTGAAGAAACTGGTTACAGCACCCTGCCCCGAGGCAGATGGAGAGCACGGCGTTCACTTACCTAAGGTGAGAGCGTTAACCTTTGGGGTTCTACAGGAGAAGAGAAAGGGAAGAAGAGAGAGACATTCAATAACCCAGTTCCTTAATCCCATATTTTCTATCTGCAGACATCTTGCCCTTCAAGTCAGACATACAGTGCACAGAGGTCCAGCCCAAAGAGCCAGCCGTGTGTTACACATCACCTTTGAAGATACGGTATACGCCCAGTCAAGACCGGCGCCTCTACGGGAATCAGGTGAGCGTAACAGAACGCAAAGCCTACCACAAAACTCCCGTCCAGGCGCTATGGAAACCTCGGATACCGACCAGCTAGCCCAGTTACTTGGGGAACTAAGGGCAGAAGTGCATGCAGCCCGTCAGGAAATGAACACTCTAAGAAGGGAACTGATTATTTCCAAGAAGCGAACAGATGATCTCGCTAGACAATTGCTACAGTCACAAGCCGGACAGACCCCGTTACCCGCATCTGGGGGAAATCTTCCGTCTACATCCTCTATGAATCCAGTGCAGATCAACCTACCTGGGAATGTACCTCTGGCTCCGCCCGAACGATTTTCTGGTGACCCAAAGAGGTTTGCAGTATTTATCAATCAGTGCCGGTTGCATTTCTTATGCCGGCCAGCAGCCTTTCCAACTGATCAAGCTAAAGTAGCTTTCGTGCTTTCGTACCTTAGTGGCAATGCGGCAGACTGGTCGATCCCTCTAGTAAATCAAGATGATCCGGTCCTCCATGATTTTCAAGCTTTTCAGCTCAGTATGGAAAAACTGTTCGCAAGACATTCACAGGGGCAGGCCTTGGACAATGAGCTTCTTTCGTTGCGACAAGGTAATCAAGACCTTTTGGCTTATATTGCGTCTTTCAACAGACTGATAGTGGAAACTCAATGGCCTGAGGACAAAAGGATTACGCTGTTTTATAGAGGTCTACGTGGAGAGCTCAAAGATGTGTTAGCCCAAGTAGTGAATCCCCCACAAGATTGTTCGAACTATATAGACTTAGTCGTTCAAATAGATCACAGACTGCAGAACAGGAAGGCCGATCGTTCCAAGTTTGATGCTCGAGTATTTTCCAAACCGCCAACTCCTTCCAAAGGAGTAGACTCCGGGGAACCCATGCAAATAGGGGGTCTGAAAGGTCTTCTAACACAAAAGGAGCGGGAGAGGAGAAAACAGTTGCAATTATGCCTCTATTGCGGAAACTCAGGGCACTTTCTTCGAGACTGTCCGGTGAAACCTGCCAAGAAGGCAGTAGGAGCTGCAGTTACCAAAGTTACAAACTCTGAGCAGGGAAACAACCTCGCCCGACAAGAATAGAGGTCCTCTTGCCGAGCGTGAAAACCAGTTCCGTGACCTCGCATTTCGTGATACCTATGGTCCTCATTAGTCCTGATAATCCGGATCGATTACATGCAATTGAAGCTTACGTCGACAGCGGTGCCATCGGCAATTATGTGGATCATGAAATGGTTTTGAGGATGAATCTAACTCTTTGTCCCAAGGCTGTAAAGGACGTCATTACTACGGTGGATGGTACGGAGATAGCCTCCGGGCCAGTAACGCATACCACTCAAGAGGTGACGCTAGTAAGTCAAGATGGACACCATGAGAAGATCGTGTTCGATGTGATCAAGGCCCCTCAGTTTCAGATTATTCTAGGAATACCTTGGTTAGAGAAACACAATCCTCTGATCGATTGGCGAGCAAGAACGGTCCAGTTTCCAGAATGTGTCTCTACTTGTCACCCTCCACCTGGTGTTGCACTGGCAGCAATTTCTTCAGAGACTCCCCAGTTACCTCCCGAATACCTAGAATACCAAGATGTTTTCCGGAAAGGATCAGGCTAACTCTCTACCTCCTCATAGGTCTTATGACTGCCAGATAGACCTGATACCTGGATCTACTCCTCCTTGTAGTAGAATTTATGCCCTCACCGAGCCTGAGAACCTTCACCTTCGATAATACCTGGATCAATACCTGGCAAATGGGTTTATTCGTCCTTCCAAGTCCCCTGCTTCTTCAGCTTTGTTCTTCGTTCCAAAAAAGGAAGGAGACCTTAGAACTTGTATAGATTATCGCTCCCTGAACCAGATCACCGTTAAGAATAGATATCCGTTACCTTTGATCCCTGAACTCCTGGACCAAGTCAGAAAAGCATGCATATATACAAAGCTGGATCTTAGAGGAGCTTACCACTTGGTACGAGTAAAAGAGGGCGATGAATGGAAGACGGCCTTCCGCACCAAGTATGGGCTATTTGAATATCAGGTCATGCCCTTCGGACTTTGCAATGCCCCGGCCGCCTTTCAATATTTTATGAACGATGTCCTCAGAGAGCTCATAGATGTGTGTGTTGTTGTTTACATTGACGACATCCTCGTTTATTCTTCATCGGAATCTGAACATCGGAAACACGTGAAAATGGCATTTCGAAAGATTGCGTCAACACAAACTTTTCGCTAAGTTGGAAAAATGTGTTTTCAACGTGACTGAAGTTGAATTCTTGGGATTCATATTATCACCTGGCGGAGTGCGTATGGATTCAAAGAAGGTCGATGCAGTTCTCAAATGGCCATCATCATCCTCCGTAAAAGGTGTGCAAAGCATGTTAGGCTTCGCTAACTTTTACCGCAGGTTTATCCCCGAATTCTCTCGAATAGTCCAGCCCATCACTGCCTTGTTAAAGAAAAACAAACGTTTTGAATGGTCTACCGAGGCGGAACAAGCTTTCCAGGATTTGAAGACTAAATTTATCTCTGCACCAATCTTAAAACACCCTCGCCCCAAACTCCCCTACATCTTGGAAACTGATGCTTCAAGCCTTGCCATCGGGGCAGTTCCATCACAAAAGGACCCGGTAACCAATCAGTTGCATCCCGTGGCATTTTGGTCCCGCAAATTCTCACCTCCTGAAATCAATTACACGATTACTGACAAGGAACTTCTGGCTATCAAGTCTGCCTTTAAGGCTTGGCGGCATTATCTGCTGGGGGCCCGACACACCGTTACTGTGATTACGGATCATCGAAACCTGCAATATTTGAAAACTGCAAAAGCCCAATCCTTTAGACAACTCCGCTGGGCATTATTCTTTGCCGAGTTTGACTTCATAATTACCTATCGACCTGGTACAAAGAACGGTAAAGCTGATGCCCTTTCTCGGATGGGAGTGGAAGAACACTTGATCAACCCTAAACCTGTACCAATCATTCCCGAAAAAAGAATTCTGGGTGTAATCGCCACAGAATCCATAGAGGAAGTTAAGGATAAAGCCAGGCAACTTGTAACTCCAGCAGACATACAGAATTGGCATCTGCAGGGAAAGGACTTTGCAGTAAAGGACAACTTATTGTATTTCCAAGAACGGTTATACCTACCCAGCACAGATTTACAGAAAAAAGTAATCTCTTGTTATCACGATTCTTTAATGGAAGGACATCCCGGTATGGCCAAGACCTCAGAAAAGATCAAGCGCTACTTCTGGTGGCCGTCTTGGAAAAAAGATATCAGAGACTTTATAATGTCCTGTGGAGTATGCGCCCAAAACAAGAGTCAAAAGGAAAGACCAGCAGGCCTCTTACGCCCTATTGACATCCCACCTCGCCCTTGGCATACGCTTTCTATGGACTTCATCACCGATCTACCTCCATGCTCCGCATACAATACGATTCTAGTAATCGTGGATTTATTCTCCAAGATGGCACATTTCATTCCGCTCAAAGGCTTGCCAACAGCAGCAACTCTGGCCCGAGAATTTCTCGAAAACATCGTCCGACTGCACGGTTTTCCTTCGGCTCTAATTTCGGATCGAGGTAGTCAATTTATTTCTCATTTTTGGCGAAGTTGCTGTCGGTCGGCTCAAATTGATGTGAGACTATCGACCAGTCACCACCCTCAGACCGACGGACAAACCGAGAGGACCAATCAAACTCTGGAACAGTATTTACGCTGCATGCTGCAACAAACTGAAAAAACTTGGAAAGACATCCTTTGGATAGCCGAATATGCCTACAATAACTCTGTCCATTCGGGAACTGGAAAAACCCCGTTTTTTCTTTTGTACGGCAGTCACCCTCGAACCTCGGAGTTGGATCCCCTCCAAGATCTTGAAACACCAGCAGTAGACTACCTGCATTCTACAATCACCCAAGCCTTTAAGGAAGCTGTTTCTCACCTTCAAAAGGCTAAAGAACAATACAAGAAAGGAGCAGATCAACATCGGAAGGAAGCCCCTCAATATCAAGTAGGGGATCAAGTCTGGTTATCCACCAAATATCTACCTCTAAAAGGGCCACGCACATTCAACCCAAGATACCTTGGTCCCTATTCCATCACTACCATAGTAAACCCAGTAGCGGTCAAGTTGGACTTGCCCCGGCACATGAAGATACATCCGGTCTTCCACGTCTCTCTATTAAAACCCGTGCAACCTCAAACCCGACTAACTAAATCTCCAAAACCTATCCTAGTTGATGGAGAACTCGAGTTTGAAGTCAAAAGCATTCTGGACTCCAAGATCTCCAAATCTAAACTATTTTACCTAATTGACTGGAAAGGCTACGGCCCCCAAGAGAGATCCTGTGAACCTGCTGAATATGTCCACGCTCCTCGCCTAATCAAAAGATTTCACCGAACATTTCCTGACAAGCCAAAACCCCCAGAGAAGCCCGGTTTGGGAGGGGCCTTGAGGGGGGTACTGTCATGATCTCTGCTTCCAAAAGGTCAGGGTTTTCCCAACTCCCTTGGAAGCAGATCCATAACCCAGGTTCCGAGTGCCAACCAGTCCCAATTGGGACCTTTTGGACCCAGTCCTGGCGCCAGTGGCACCAGGCTCATAAATATGCCCAGTCCCAGCGCTGGAAGCGCCGGGCTCATAATGCTTGGGTGGACTTACCTGCAGCAGACCATGCTGCTTACTTGCCTGCCAGTTGAGCCTCTGATCCTCTTCTGTTTGGAACTACTTTTCCTGTTGGGTGGGGCAGGAGCCACTCCCTAGATTCAGTACACTGGAACTCTTCTGGAAAGCAGGAACTCTTTTCTTACCTAGGCGTGGCTGTGGAAGGAGACACCTAAGCACTACAGGAGGCTATTTAAACCACACCCGATGGATGAATCTTGCTTTGCGTTATTCTGCATCCTCTGCAGCAGAACGCTCATCGTGTCTTCTGCATCTGATCCTGGGCCTAAGGAAAAAGGCTTACCATCCTGAATCCAGTCTTCAGCAACACCTATAAAGACAAGAAAGAACAGGTTAGCATTACGGGCTTCAGTGACAGCTCTTCACTTACCTGGTCCATCGGCTGTCACCAACACCTCGCGCTGCATTCCGGCATCTGAAAGACAAAAGCTTACCAACTCTTCGCCCGCTCCGGAGGCCTTCGGCGCTGCATCCCGCATCTGAAAGACAAAACAAGGTTCGTTTAAAGACATTGGGGAACTTTAATACTCACGTGCCATTACTCCTTTCCCCATCTAACCCAGTGGGTATTCCGGCACCCTGCAGCCGCTCCGAACTTGTACCTGCAAAATAAAAAGACAGAGCGCATCGTGAAGCAGGCAACAAGCGCTTACTTACGTGCTTCCAGGCGCTTCTATTCATCACACGGGCTCCATCTTCAACTCATTTCAGCCCGTCATCCGCCATCGCCGGAACCCTGCAAAACAAGAAACATCATACTAAAGACTTTGAAGACATTAGAATTACTCGAAACTTACCGTTCGTGCAGTAAACGACGGACAGCAGTCCTCTGAAGTCAAGAGGCCTGCTCCCCTTATCCAGTGAAGAAACTGGTTACAGCACCCTGCCCCGAGGCAGATGGAGAGCACGGCGTTCACTTACCTAAGGTGAGAGCGTTAACCTTTGGGGTTCTACAGGAGAAGAGAAAGGGAAGAAGAGAGAGACATTCAATAACCCAGTTCCTTAATCCCATATTTTCTATCTGCAGACATCTTGCCCTTCAAGTCAGACATACAGTGCACAGAGGTCCAGCCCAAAGAGCCAGCCGTGTGTTACACATCACCTTTGAAGATACGGTATACGCCCAGTCAAGACCGGCGCCTCTACGGGTATCAGGTGAGCGTTACACCTTTTCACGCACAGGGGAATATTCCTGCGAGCCAGAAAAGCCAGAGTAGAGGGGCCCTTTCTGTCCATCATCAGAGTCCTGCGCTTCACCATTGAAGAAGCATCAGCACTCGAAGCCAGACCTGCGCCTCCGTGGGAATCAGGTTAGCGTGACAGATAACTGCTTTCTTATTACAGTTTTGCGTACTGCGAAACATGTAATAAGTAGATAATAAAACCCACTTAATACATAATTATTACAGACAAAACACAAAGAGACAACAACACATACAAATATGAGTATATACATGGACAGTGAAGTAAACAAAAAATTAAAAGTAGTAGCAGAAAGAGTTCATAACCTAACTGATTGTCTTTATGCAGAGAAACTATTGCTCTGTTTCAAAGCTGCTACTTACCATATGTATGTGTATCACATGATGTGACTGCACCCAAAGGAAAGGAGAGTGAGTACAATGTATACAAATATGAGCATATACAGGGAAGGTAGAGTAATAAAAATAAAGCTATGAGAAAGTGCTGATAACCCTAATGATTATCTTCATGCACAGAAAGGATTGCTCTCTTTCAAGCCTGTGTCTTCTGCTATGTATATGTTTCATATGATGTGACTTGACCCTAAGTCTATAAATATAGTACCTTTTCAAGTTTTACTTCCTGACTGTTACTGAAGAAAACTATGTGGCCTAGATATGTCAGTAAAGGGAAAAAAGGGAGAGCCAGACATGTGATGTCATCATGATGTCATCAATGACATTTGTGATGTCATCTTTGATGTCCAGGGTGTTAGTGTTAGCAGTGGACGGTGGCGCGAGTTATGGTTGCTTATCTTACCATAACTGCCGAATTTCAGGGGTTTTTCGGTTTTACTTTGAACCATAACGTCCCTTTAACAAAGTTTTTTCACTGAATTTCCTAGGTTTTTAGTAGCGCAACTTAACCATAACGTCGCTTTAACAAAGTTTTTTTACTGAATTTCATAAGTTTTTAGTAGCGGAACTTAACCATAACGTCCCTTTAACAAAGTTTTTTTACTGACTTTCATAGGTTTTTAGTAGCACAACTTAACCATAATATCCCTGACTTTAAATACATGTAACATAGAACTTACTGAACCCCTAGCTAGTGATTTCGATGTTCGCGGACTACCGCCATGTCCGCGGACATATTGAAAATCTGAGCGTGGTGAATGTAAATTTAAATAGTGTACCCCATTTCCCCTTTGATGTTGGCTCTGAAAAGAGCCGTTTTTTTGGGGGTTTTTTGCAGATGCTTGACAGACACCTGTTATTTTGTATTTTTTTTCTTCTTTTTTTCTTACTTTACTCCTAAAATCTTCACATAACCTTCTCCAAATCAACCCTTACATTCCAAAACAGCATGGCATTTCCCATAGAAGATAAGGAAATGCCATCTTCTTTAAAATAAACAGCATTACTGGAATCAATATTCTCATTATTACAGAAGAACATGCTAGCTCTAAGCATCAAGGCACACATGCCTCGGTTGATTACACACATAGCATTGTTTTGCTGAGGACAAAAAACTGAACTATTGTCGTCCCATATTGCCCTAGGTAGTAATCCAGAAAAAATTACTTTGGCATTTGGAAGGATGTTCATTACTGCTTGAACCAAGTGTTCCAAATCTGCCAACAAAGTATGGGCACTGACATAGCCCAAACGGAATACACCATAGTGCAAAACTACCACATGGGGACTGTTGATCCTGCCCATATCTTCACAAACTTGTACAATTCCCTGTACATTGCAATCAGGCACAGTGCTCCACAAGACCTCCACTCCTTTAACATCAACATTCTTTGCAACATGCCTGCATTGAGCATACTGTTGTAAACCATGCACAAACATATCTCCGAGCTCCAACACCCTGACTTTCTCCACTTCTGCCATCTTCACTTCACACAGTCTCTTTCAACACAAATCCACAACCTCAGCATCTGATTGGCTGATCCCTACAGTCTTCTTTCCATGCTGGATTTGCTGGAAAACCACGGATGTAGCACGCCCTGTCCACGGACAGCTGCGGTGTCTGCGGACCGCGTAACTCTTGGACAGCCCTTCTACCATTTCCACTTCACTCTCTGTGCCATTCCCTCATTTCATACAGCTAAGCAGTCACACAATATGGAGAACGTCCTTAGAACACCCCCATTTTTTTTATTTTCGAACATTTCAGGACACCGCAAGTGTTCTTATAACACATGCAACTTGCCAGCGAACAATACGGACAACGTCCTCAGAACACCCCCATTTTCTTTATGTACGAACATTTCAGGACACCGTAAGTGTTCTTCTGGCTCACTCTTTTTTTCTTTTGCTGACATATCTAGTCCACATGGTTTTCTTCAGTAACAGTCAGAAACTAAAAATTGTATTTTATTTGTAGATGTATCCTACAAGTAGGTTCTTATAGTAATTCTCTTAGAGTCCAGTCACATCATATGAAACATATACATAGGGGAAGACACAAGCTTTAAAGACAGCATTATTTTCAAGCAAATAAATGATGATTTCTCTGTTTCAAAGCTGGTATTTACCCTATGTATATGTATATTGGTATGTGTTCTTGTCTCTTTCTGTTTTCTCTATAGTAATGCAATTATGTAATACATGGTTTTATTAGCTACTTATTAAATAGTTCACAGTACACACAAATCTATTAAGAAAACAATTATCATTTTATTATTCAACATATAAACATTACGAATATTATACCTTCATCTTGTACGATGCACACAATGCTATTTTTCTGCATTAGTAGCTTAGTATACTAGATAGAACCCCATAATAGAATGCTATTTATATCAATGCATCGTTCAAAGCACTAATTAGGGTATGATATTTATTGCAATGATCCTTGACACTTTTTTTGCAACATTATAATAAGAATCCCTTGTACACATATTTCATGAAAAGTACATACACATGTGATGTCATCAGTGATGTCATCAATGACATTTGTGATGTCATCTTTGATGTCCTGGGTGTTAGTCTTAGCAGTGCACGGTGGTGGCGCGAGTTATGTTTGCTTAGCTTACCATAACTGGTGAATTGCAGGGTTTTTTCGGTTTTACTTGGCACCATAACGTCCCTTTAACAAAGTTTTTTTTATTAGCACACAAACAATATACAAAGATGGAGTGTAAAAAACAATTTCTCAGAGATGGCTGTACACAGAATGTTGCAAACTAAGAATGTATGGTCGTTTACAGTGAAGGTCAGCTGCTTCCATTTTTTGCTCGCGTGGCGGAGAGGCCCACGACTCACACTATAAGGTTCTATTGTTTTTTGACCTTGACAGACAGGGATCGTGCTAAAAGACTTCTTTTGAAGGAGTGTTGCAAAAACGTAAGACACGATAAGGATGACATTTCTGAAACGAAACCACTTTTATATATTATATCACTATGAGAAAGATTGTTGGCACAGACGGAGTCGTATTTTGGGACTGCACTACGCTTAGACAATGGAAAATGCCAATATAATGTAAGTAACCCTTTAGATTATTTTATACCGGAATATAGTAACAATAGCGTGGCGTTAAAGCCCGGTTAAGTTGTACTTGTTCGTTCAATGTGGCATAGTGTTTTCTACCGCGCACTATCACCGCCGAATTGGTCCCCTGTCGCTTAGAGGGCTCTGAAAAAGGCAGAGGACAGAGGGTGGGTTAGTGGGAATAAGTTAACATACTCCGTTGCACTATCCTCGCTAGCAAATAGTTTCACACCCTAATAAATAAAATTAATATTTTTAATGAAGATCGGCTGGTGAGACTAATTTATGTTTTTTACAACAGGTATGTCCTTCAGTACTGTCAATGCCACGATTTTCACACCCCGGCCGACGGATTTTTTAACTGCCAGGTGCAGCTACTTCTAAACAACTTCATGACCCTCACCATTTTATGGGACAATCGCCAAGGACCAATATGCCCTTGCGCGGTACTAGCGGCTAGAAGCAACATACCAACCATTATGGTGGTCTAATGCCTCGTTGTTGGAACAGCCTTCCGATTATCAGTGTGACCATAGTGCTTCTTTTATCATAAACCAACACCCTGTGTACCGCAAAGGAACAGCGCGTGACTCAAGATGAACTTTTGCGGATCGACAGCAAAGACAAATGCAAATCGCTGAATATTCTCTAAACATTTGATGTCAAATAAAAGTACTTTACGAAATGTACAATCTTGTTGTTTGCTTTTAAATCACAGTTTCATATTCCGAATTGTTGCGCGTTGTGTTGTGAGATGATCTGTGTTGTTTTCCGGGTTCTGTGTAAAGTCGCGTAGGACTGGAGACGACTGGGCGCTTTTGGCTACGCACCCTGTACCGTCACGGAGAGAGACGGGGAATATGAATGCTTTGATAATGTCAGGCTTAGGGGCGGGAGATATGATTTAGTGTCGCAAAAGCAGGTCAGCCAGGTCGATGGGGCAAGTGATAGGATTATCACATAATGTCAACGCGCAGCAGCCTGATTTATCGTTTGTTTAGTGGACAAAAAGTCGGGTAAGAGCCATAGGAAATTGTAATGTCAACGGACATAAGGAGGGTTCTTAGAACACTTTCAACCTGACAACGAACAATACGAACAGCGTTCTCAGAACACCCCCATTTTGTTTAATTGCAAACATTACCTCCACGTCCACTCTTCCTCGTCCCAGTACTTACTTCATGGGGCCCCTGCCTCCAACACAGGACCTTCTTCTATTTCTTTAAATTCCTATAACTCCTCCCCCACATCCACATCAATCAGTTTCATATTACCAAGCCGGAGCATGGGACCTTCCCCGCAGGGAGGGTAAGGCGGGTCGTCAGTACTGTGACGAGGAAGAGTAGGAATAGGAGTAATGAAGATTACTGGTAATTTATCAGAGCATTTCAGGATACCGCGAGTGTTCTTAGAACACATTCAACTTGCCAGAGTACAATACGGACAGCGTCCTCAGGACACCCCCATTTTGTTTATGTACGAACATTTAAGGGCACCGCGAGTGTTCTTAGCTCAATTTTAGCTTGCTTGCAAACAAAACGGACACATATTCTGTCCTCAGAACACCCCACCATTTACTTTATATAGAACATTTCATAACAGCCGTGTTGTCTGCAGAAAAATCAAACACAACAAAAGTGTCTAGCATATAAAAAAAACAGAACATTGAACCTATCTCATACTCCCCCACCCTCCCAAACACTCTTACACATCAACACACTCCACTAAGTACAATTTTTAATCCAAGTTTCACTGCGCTGTCCGCGGTCGTCCGCGAATGCAAGATGGCGGGCGCCACCGAAAATCTGACGCGCTTCACGCACCACGCCATCCAATCAGCGAACACGTCGCATGACCGCAAGCCGCTCGGGCAATCAGGGCACTGTCTGCGGAGCGAACCTGGAAGTCCGTCCGCAGAGCGAACAGAGATATCACAAATTTTTTTGCCTTACATTTTGGTCATTTTTTAAAAAACTACCGGACGGATTTACACCAAATTTGCAAAAGCACGCTTTCGGGACCAAGCCCCCGCTCCTGCCGCAAATTTGGTGTAAATCCGTCCAGCGGTTTGGGCTGTAGGCGTGCGCAAAGTTTTTTTCCATTATGTCTATGGGAAAAAACAAAAGTTTTGGGAACCCCCTAATAACTTTGCCCCCCCTGGACCAAACCTCTCCAAAGTTTGCGAAAATAATTCAGAGTGGGCCATATACTTTGTTTGCAAAGTTTGGTGAGGATTCGTCCAGGGGGAGCGGAGTTATAAGCCGCCCAAAAAATTCTCTTCCTATGGAAACACCAACTTAACCATAACAGGGAACAAAAACAAAGGGGCTAAACATGTGATGTCGTCAGTGGGTGCCTGGGATACATTCCCACCATCGCCACTGTGTGGCTGTTTGGCCATCCATGAGGTGGTTCTGGGCTGACATTTGCGGGGACCAGTAGATTCACATTGCATGCTTTCATTGGTACACTTACCTCCATCCGAAGTGCCTGCCACGCCATGCTCCATCCTCCCGACTCCCTCGATGCATTCAACTCCTATGAGGTTGGCACATGTCTCCTCCCATTCTTTTAGTTTGATTGGCGACCCCGATCCACCGGCTGTGGCAATGTTGTGATTTTCTGCCAAGATCATTCTGACCCGGAGTCTAAGGTCATCCCATCTTTTCCGGCACTCACGTACAGTGCGGGTGCAGGTGCCCACAGCACTTACTTTCAGCGCCACCTCCTCCCAGATTGCTTTTTTTTGGAGGAGTGTCTCCCGCCGCATGTCGTTTGCGAAGACCACTGCAGCATTTTCAGATAGGGTCTGTGTCAGCATTAGTAGCTCCACAGTCGAAAACATTTCTTTCCGCTGGCGGTCAGTTGTTTTTTTGAGAGCCTTGGGCATGGTAAGGGTGTTCCAGATATTTTCCAACAGCAAAGTCCTACAAACAGGTCCAGGGGGCAGAGGATGGCAATGGATTGTGTTTTTAAAGATGGCCGCCGTGCTCTTTCCCGTTCCTGTGCGATGACGCTGTTTCCGGTTCCGCTATTTAACGGTCACCGCTATTAGTGGTGACCGCTATTTGCATGCTGCGTCAAAGCGGAGGTGCTAACTGCACTGTCGTCGAAGCCAGTAAGGGACTATTGGGGGAGTTTAGTGGCATGGCAGTTGGGGCATTACCGGCATGGCGCGATGCTCGTGTCCACGTACTCGTAATGGTACGCTATTAGCACCCTCATGCAAGGGCGGACACGTTAAGGGTGCCATGCCGGTGATTTGCAATTTTTAGCCGCAACGTGTAATGAGGCCCTGTTACTTAGTATCGCAGATTTCCCAGCTGTCCTTACTTCAAAGTTCATTCACAGGTCTGCCTTTCTTCACGTCTCATCCACATGCGTGCAGCCTTCATTTGCAATATAAGGTTGCTACTTCAAACTTTAACTCACACCGGTCTCTCAGGTTGCTTGCCAACTCACCGGCTGTGTGCGTTTCTTTCTTGGTTTTACCTTTTCCAATTCACAAGTCAAGGTTAGTACCACAGGATTGACCTTGCCTCCCCAACTCTTCCGTTCACCCAGGAGGGTCACTGGCATCTTTGAAACACAAGGCAGCCTTCTGGTGTGGGATTTGGCCTTCCCCACATGTCTTTGGCGGCCTGTAGGAGGCAAAGACCTCCTGTACGGAACTCTCTGGGTTTTCGACCCGCTACTCTCTGCCCTTGTTCTGTTGCTGTCCTCCAGTATGTTTGCCTTCACCCCAGATGTTCTCCTCATACTCGTGCTCTGCCTTGCTCAGAGTGTGTGTCTAGGTTCTGCCTTTTATTGGTGTGAGGAGAGCTAATTGATATCAGGTGTATGCTCTTGGAATTAAGCACCTGACTTTGTCTGACCCGATTAGCGGGACATATCCTGCATGATGTGTGAATTTTAGTGTTGTTACTCTAAGTCACCCTCTTCCTCGGCCCAGTGTTTGTGTAGAAAGGGGTGAGGGGTTGGAACTTTGGAGAATCCTAAAAAATAGGATGGGTTAGATAAACAAAATAGAGGGGAATATCGCATCTCACCATCGGCTTCCTCACCCTTACTTCCCGAAGACCCCTTACTCATGTGATCCTCCAACACTGGTCCACTCCCAGGGCCTGGATCCAAAGGCGATGACCATGCCCTGGCCACCTGAGAGAGAGATCCCCAGGGACGAGCGGGTGAGACACCCTCTGTTTTCTCACAATACCCATACATATTCTAATAGACTTATGTGTTACTGAGGAGGCAATACGGCTTTGCCATGAAGTGAGTTGGTGTAGTGTGCACATAGTCAAGCTTTTATCTCTGTAGGTTACATATCTCAGTTTCAGGATATTTAGAGGGACACTGACAGTGTCATTAATCACCATTTCTTTATGGAACATTGATACAGGCCACTCTCACAGCACTCCACATGACATCACTCAGACAAGTGCCCTATATAATTATCACTCCATTAATAGAGAAGACACACAACACAACACCTCTTTCCTTCACAGACTTTGATGATGGCCCCTGCCTGGCTCCTCGGACATCGAGTGGGTTGACCAAGGAGGCAGGGAGGCTCCATGAGTTGGTGGATTTATTCATTTAATTTAATTGTTTTTTATAACACACATTATACCATACCTGAGTTTGGTTTCTAAGCGCGGATCTGGGATGCAAGCCTCTGTTGCTCTGTGTGGTCTTGCTTCCAAGACCAGTATATTGCCCCTGTGCTATCCTCGATTCACTGCAAGGGAACACGGGTGGCATGGGGAGAATCACCTGGCCAACCACACCTAGTCTATGCCCTAAGGCAGGGGACTGACACATGTGCCCATTTAAGGTCACAGTCACTTTACCTGGAGAGCTGAAACAATATTGAGCTCAGTAAGACCATGCTCTCCCTGTGGCCCAAAAACAGTACTGTCTACAATCTAAAATAATGGGCCTCATTCCGAGAATGGTGGTAGTCATGGCACTATTTGCGCCATGACTGCCACCAATAACGGGTCTGGCACTGGTATGGTTCAATGGGGACTTACCGGTGTAGTCCGACCTTTGCGGAACCGTTAAGTCCCCATTGAAAAAGCCATTCCCCATTCCCATTTGAGCCCCCATAGGGCTCAATGGGAATGGAGAGGGTGCAAATAACGGGCTTGCGTATGTCAAGCCCGTTTTTTGCTCCCTTGTCCCTTAACGGGTCCCGTCCATAACGCCAGGTCAGACCAGGCGTTAAAGGAGGGACCCGCTAAGGGACCTTGTAGTAGGGCGGTAAGGGATTACCGCCCCCGGTCTCCTTATACCGGTGCCCGGTATCCCTTACCGGCCACCTTGTAATGACCCCAATGTCCCTTTAAGCGAACTGTACACTAAACATAAGAGAAACCATATAAGAAAGGATTTCAATGCTTGGACAACTGACGGCATATCATTTTCTTATGACTTCACGAGGTAAGCTAAATCCAACATCAAAGTGACAACTTGTGCTTCTATAACAAGCACCGCCAAACAAATGCAAGCTTACGGTCATGCCTCTGCAGTGAAATGGCTGCATATTCAAAGATATTTTTTTATTAATCATACGCTGTCGGTTCTTGGAGCATGAACACACAAGTAAGGAAGGGAAACACTCTGCAGATCACAGGGATGATGGATCCCTACTACTTGTAAGATTCCTTTTTTGATATCACTATTCCTAGATATTCCATTTATAATTGGTGAAAAACACGTAGTTCCAATTTGGCTAGCAGCTGGTGGTCCAAGAGCCTATGTAAGGTTTCTGAAACATGTCTGATATGAGTGGGAAGGTCAGAAGAATAAACCAGGATTTCACCCAAATAGACAACCACCAATTGTTGGAGTAAAGTATCAAAATCCCATCCATAAATCTGTGGTAGAACAGGGCAGTGCATAACCCAAAGGGCATGACTTGGTATTCAAAATGACTAAAAGGGTGGCTTAAAGCCATCATCCAATCATCTCCATTTGTAAAACACAGCATTGGGTACACTTCCCAGAACTCTAGCTTTGTGAACAGGTAGGACTAGCGATTCCAGGATGTTTTTGATGAGAGGCAAGGGATAATGGTTCTTTTTAGTTAGTGTATCGCTCACCTGGTTCCCCCGGAGGCGCGGGTCTTGATCTGGCGAGGATACTGTCTTCAGTGTAGGCGCAGGGTTTGTTTTGCTCCCGGACTGGGCCCCCTTCCCACCGACAGTTTAAGCTGAAGAGAGAGATGTCTGCAAGGGTAAACCAAGGTATTAGTGTTTGGAAGGTTCGGAAAGTTCCTAGCCCCTCTCGCCCTTTCTTTCCCCGTGGAACTGGGTTGATATTGCGCTTACCTTATATAGGTAAATGCCGGGCTCTCCATCCTGCGTCTTATGCAGGGGCGCTGGATCCAGTTGCTTCACTGGATGCGAGCTGTGCCTCTTGATAGCAGAGGATTTGCTGAGAGCGAAGACGCCGTTAATGCACGAGCGTGCCTTGTAAATATTTAAAGTTCCTTTTGCCTTGTTTTCTTCTCTTTCAAAAGTCTTAAGTCTGTAAAGTCTATGTCTTTCCCTTTTCAGATGCTGTGACGATGAAGATTATCCTTCTAATGGCACGTAAGTAGAAAGACTGCACTAGCGCTGGAGAATGCTCCGTAATGTCTCTTTTGTCTTTGCAGGTGCTGAGGTGCAGCGCGAACAGATTGAAAGCGAGCATAACACAGGTAAGAAGTCTTGTAACTAAGCGTTACTAACAGATGTATCTTGCCTTGCAGGTGCCAGAATGCAGCGCGAGCTGAGTTGGAACGGGCGTAACACAGGTAAGCAGAACTTGTAGTTGAATATTACTGACCGATGTTCTCTCTCTTTGCAGATGTCGGATGCCGGAAGAGAAAGGCAGAAAAAGGCGCCTTGGATGCTGCCGTTGGATTAGGTAAGTAGATTCACTGCCTTTACTTTAACCTAACCTGTGCCTTTGTTTTGCAGGAGCTGCAGAAGACTGAAGAAGACTGAAGATTGGATTCCAGCAGGTTATTTCGTGTTCACAGGATCTGGAGTTGGAGGTTTCCTGGAGCTGACACGGTGAGCGTCCTGCTGCAGATGCAGAATAACGCGAAGCACGTGAAACCAATCGGGTGTGGTTTAAATAGCCTTCTGTAGTGCTTAGGCGTCTCCTTCCACGGCCCCACCCAGGTAAGAAAAGAGTTCCAGATTTCTAAAAGAGTTCCTGTGTTCTGCTTCCAGGGAGTTTCTCCTGCTCCACCCAGACAGAAAAAGTAGTTCCAGGCAGAGAAGGATCTGGAGACCAGTTAGCTGGTAAGTAAGCAGCATGGTCTGCTACAGGTAGGTCCACCAAGCACTCTTATCCAATATGAGCCCGGCGCTTCCTGTGCCGGGACCAGTCACCATCATGAGCCTGGCGCCACTGGCGCCAGGACAAGGTCCAGAGGGTCCCTATAGGGACTGGCTGGTTCCTGGGATCAGAGTCATGGGCCTGCTTCCAAGGTCGTGGGGCAAGTCCTGACCCCTTGGAAGCAGGGATCATGACAGCACCCCCCCTCAAGGCCCCTCCCAAGGTTGACTTCTCCAGAGGTCTTGGTTTGTTAGGAAATGTCCGATGAAATTTCTTGATTAGTCGGGGAGCGTGTACATGTTCTGCAGGATCCCAAGATCTTTCTTGGGGGCCGTAGCCTTTCCAGTCAATCAGGTAGTGTAGTTTTGATTTGGAGATCTTGGAATCCAGGATATTTTTGATTTCAAACTCAAGTTCTCCGTCAACTAGGCTAGGTTCAGGAGATTTAGTCAATCGGGTTTCTGGTTGAACAGGTTTTAGTAGTGAAACATGGAAGACTGGGTGCATTTTCATGCGAGGGGGTAAATCCAACTTGACCGCTACTGGATTTATTATGGCAGTAACAGAGTAGGGTCCCAGGTATCTTGGGTTAAAGGTGCGTGGTCCCTTTAGGGGTAAATATTTGGTGGATAACCAGACTTGATCTCCTATTTGGTATTGAGGGGCTTCCTTTCGATGTTGATCTGCTCCTTTCTTGTATTGTTCCTTGGCCCTTTGAAGGTGGGTAGTAGCTTCCTTGAAGGCTTGGGTGATGGTTGAATGTAGGTGGTCAACTGCTGGTGTTCCAAGATCCTGAGGTGGATCCAGGTTAGAGGTTCGAGGATGATTACCATAAAAAAGAAAAAACGGGGTCTTTCCGGTTCCAGAGTGGACTGAGTTATTGTAAGCGTACTCGGCTATCCAAAGGATGTCCTTCAAAGTTCCTCCTGTCTGTTGCAGTATGCAGCGTAGGTACTGTTCTAAAGTCTGATTGGTCCTTTCGGTCTGACCATCGGTTTGTGGGTGGTGACTGGTGGAAAGCCTCACATCAATTTGAGCTAACCGACAGCAACTCCGCCAGAAGTGGGAGATGAATTGACTTCCTCTGTCTGAGATTAAAACTGAAGGAAAGCCGTGCAACCGAACGATGTTTTCAAGAAATTCTCGAGCCAGGATTGCTGCTGACGGTAACCCCTTTAGTGGGATGAAATGTGCCATTTTTGAAAATAAGTCTACGATTACCAGGATTGTATTGTATCCGGAACAGGGAGGTAAGTCGGTGATAAAGTCCATGGAAAGGGTATGCCAGGGATGAGGTGGAATTTCAAGTGGTTGTAAGAGGCCTGCTGGTTTTTCCTTAGGACTCTTGTTCTGGGCGCACACTCCACATGACATGACAAAGTTTCTGATGTCTTTTCTCCAAGATGGCCACCAAAAGTGACGCTTGACCTTTTCCGAGGTCTTGGCCATACCCGGGTGTCCTTCCATTAAGGAGTCGTGATAACAAGAGATGACTTGAGTTTGTAAGCTGGTACAGGGTAGATAAAGTCGTTCCTTGAAGTATAATAAGTCGTTCTTTACTGTGAAGTCTTCCCCCTGAAGTTGCCATTTTTGTATGTCCGTTGGAGTTACAAGTTGTTTAACCTGGGTTTCAATTTCTTCAATGGATTGCATGCTGATCAAACCCAGGATTCTTTGTTCAGGAATAATAGCTACGAGCTCGGGGTTAACCATGTGTTCCTCTACTCCGATTCGAGAGAGGGCATCCGCTTTACCATTCTTATTGCCTGGTCGGTAGGTGATTATAAAATCAAATTCGGCAAAAAATAATGCCCAGCGAAGTTGTCTGGAGGATTGAGCTTTGGCTGATTTAAGATACTGTAGATTACGATGGTCAGTAATGACAGTGACTGTGTGTCGGGCTCCTAAGAGATAATGCCGCCAGGCCTTAAAGGCGGACTTAATAGCCAACATTTCCTTATCGGTAATGGTGTAATTGATTTCTGGGGCTGATAATTTGCGAGACCAAAACGCCACGGGGTGCAACTGGTTGGTTTCTGGATCTCTTTGTGAAAGCACTGCTCCCATAGCAAGGCTGGAGGCATCGGTCTCTACAATGTAAGGTAGTTCTGGGCGGGGACGTTTTAAAATCGGGGCGGAGGTAAATTTAGTCTTTAGCTCCTGAAAGGCTTGTTCTGCCTCGGTAGACCATTCAAAACGTTTGTTTTTTCTGAGGAGAGCTGTAATGGGTTGGACTACCCGAGAAAAGTCTGGAATAAACCTGCGATAGAAGTTGGCGAAACCCAACATACTTTGAACCCCTTTTACAGATGATGGTGAGGGCCACTTGATTATTGCATCTACTTTCCTCGAGTCCATGTGAACTCCGTTAGGTGACAAAATAAATCCCAGAAATTCGACCTCAGTAACATGAAAGACGCACTTCTCTAATTTTGCAAAAAGTTTGTGTTTGCGGAGCCTCTCCAGTAATGCGGTTACATGTTTTCGGTGTTCTGCCTCAGAGGACAAATAAACCAGAATGTCGTCAATGTATACAACTACACACACATCAATGAGTTCACGGAGCACGTCATTCATAAAGAACTGGAATGCGGCCGGTGCGTTACACAACCCGAAGGGCATCACTTGATACTCGAACAGTCCATACTTGGTACGAAAGGCCGTCTTCCATTCATCGCCCTCCTTTATTCGCACCAAATGGTAGGCTCCTCTGAGGTCTAACTTAGTATATATGCAGGCGTTTTTGACTTGGTCAAGTAGTTCTGGGATCAATGGCAATGGATACCTGTTCTTAATTGTAATCTGGTTCAGGGCACGGTAGTCTATACACGTTCTTAAGTCTCCCTCCTTTTTTGGCACGAAGAACAGAGCTGAGGAGGCCGGGGACTTCGAAGGACGGATGAATCCGTTAGCCAGGTACTGGTCCAAATATTGCCTTAGGTGGAGATTTTCAGGTTCAGTAAGGGCATAAATCCGACTGCACGGAGGAGTGGATCCGGAAATCAGGTCTATCTGACAGTCGTATGATCTGTGGGGAGGCAAAGAATTAGCTTGGTCTTTCCGAAAGACATCTTGGAATTCCTGGTATTCAGGAGGCAGTTGCGGACTCTCAGAAACAGTTGCAGCTAGTTTAGTGGAGAGCTGAGGGTAGCAGGTAGAAGCGCATTCTGGAAACCGGATTGTCTTTGCTCGCCAATCAATTTGAGGATTGTGTTTCTCCAACCAAGGAACTCCCAAGATGACTTGAAACTGAGGGGCCTTGATCACATCAAACACAATCTTCTCTTGATGCCCATCTTGGCTTACTAACGTTACTTCCATGGTGGTGTGAGTTATGGGTCCGGAAGCTATTTCCGTCCCATCCACGGTGGTAATGACGTCTTTCACCGTCTTTGGACAAAGAGATAAATTCATCCTGGCGGCCAGCTCACAGTCCAAGTAATTCCCGATTGCGCCACTATCAATGTATGCTTTAATGGCATGCATACGATTAGGTTGTTCAGGACTCACGAGGACCATGGGCATGATGAAATGCGAGGTCAAAGAACTGGTTTTAACGCTCGGCAAGCGGACCTCTACACTTGCCGGGCGAGGTCGTTTCCCGGCTCAGGATTCTCGGTACCTTTATCAGACGCCCCTACTATCTTCTTCTTGGGCTTCACTGGACAATCTCGAAGAAAGTGCCCTGAGTTTCCGCAATAGAGGCATAGTTGCAGTTGTCTCCTCCTTTCCCTCTCCTTTTGGGTTAAAGGTCCTTTTACACCCCCTATTTGCATGGGTTCCACGGAATCAGTTCCTTTCGTAGAACTTTGCGGCCTTGAAAAAGGTCGGGTTTCAAATCTGGATCGATCGGCTTTCCGATTCTGTAGTCGATGATCCAATTGCACTACCAGATCGATATATTCGGAACAGTCTTGTGGAGGATTTACCACTTGAGCCAGAACGTCTTTTAATTCCCCACGCAGACCTCTGTAAAACAGTGTGATCCTCTTATCCTCCGGCCATCCGGTTTCCACCACTAGTCTGTTAAATGATGCAATATAAGTCAGAAGATCTTGATTGCCCTGTCGTAGTGAAAGAAGTTCATTGTCCAAGGCCTGTCCCTGATAGTGCCTTGCGAACAGTTTCTCCATACTGGCTTGGAAGTCCTGGAAGTTATGGAGAATGGGGTCATCTTGAGACACTAAAGGAACAGACCAATCTGCGGCACTGCCACTGAGATAAGAGAGCACGAAGGCCACTTTAGCCTGGTCCGTTGGAAAAGCGGCGGGTCTGCACAAAAAGTGCAAGCGACATTGATTGAAGAACACAGCAAACCTTTTTGAATCACCTGAAAAGCGTTCGGGCGGAGCCAAAGGTATATTTCCTGGTAGATTGATTTGTACCGGATTCGAGGAAGCTGGAGGAGCGTGGCCCCCACTTGGGGTTGGTAGAGGAGTTTGTCCAGCTTGGGCTTGCAGCAATTGTCTAGCCAAATCGTCTGTTCGCTCTTTGGAGACCACTAACTCCCTCCTTAGGGCATTTGTTTCCTGACGTGCAGCGTGTACTTCCGCCCTCAACTCCCCGAGTAATTGGGCCAACTGGTCTGTGTCTGAAGTTTCCATTGCGCCTGGGCGGGAATTTTGTGGTAAGGCTTCGCGTTCTGTAACGCTCACCTGGTTCCCCCGGAGGCGCGGGTCTTGATCTGGCGAGGATACTGTCTTCAGTGTAGGCGCAGGGTTCGTTTTGCTCCCGGACTGGGCCCCCTTCCCACCGACAGTTTAAGCTGAAGAGAGAGATGTCTGCAAGGGTAAACCAAGGTATTAGTGTTTGGAAGGTTCGGAAAGTTCCTAGCCCCTCTCGCCCTTTCTTTCCCCGTGGAACTGGGATGATATTGCGCTTACCTTATATAGGTAAATGCCGGGCTCTCCATCCTGCGTCTTATGCAGGGGCGCTGGATCCAGTTGCTTCACTGGATGCGAGCTGTGCCTCTTGATAGCAGAGGATTTGCTGAGAGCGAAGACGCCGTTAATGCACGAGCGTGCCTTGTAAATATTTAAAGTTCCTTTTGCCTTGTTTTCTTCTCTTTCAAAAGTCTTAAGTCTGTAAAGTCTATGTCTTTCCCTTTTCAGATGCTGTGACGATGAAGATTATCCTTCTAATGGCACGTAAGTAGAAAGACTGCACTAGCGCTGGAGAATGCTCCGTAATGTCTCTTTTGTCTTTGCAGGTGCTGAGTTGCAGCGCGAACAGATTGAAAGCGAGCATAACACAGGTAAGAAGTCTTGTAACTAAGCGTGACTAACCGATGTATCTTGCCTTGCAGGTGCCGGAATGCAGCGCGAGCTGAGTTGGAACGGGCGTAACACAGGTAAGCAGAACTTGTAGTTGAATATTACTGACCGATGTTCTCTCTCTTTGCAGATGTCGGATGCCGGAAGAGAAAGGCAGAAAAAGGCGCCTTGGATGCTGCCGTTGGATTAGGTAAGTAGATTCACTGCCTTTACTTTAACCTAACCTGTGCCTTTGTTTTGCAGGAGCTGCAGAAGACTGAAGAAGACTGAAGATTGGATTCCAGCAGGTTATTTCGTGTTCACAGGATCTGGAGCTGGAGGTTTCCTGGAGCTGACACGGTGAGCGTCCTGCTGCAGATGCAGAATAACGCGAAGCACGTGAAACCAATCGGGTGTGGTTTAAATAGCCTTCTGTAGTGCTTAGGCGTCTCCTTCCACGGCCCCACCCAGGTAAGAAAAGATTTCCAGATTTCTAAAAGAGTTCCTGTGTTCTGCTTCCAGGGAGTGGCTCCTGCTCCACCCAGACAGAAAAAGTAGTTCCAGGCAGAGAAGGATCTGGAGACCAGTTAGCTGGTAAGTAAGCAGCATGGTCTGCTACAGGTAGGTCCACCAAGCACTCTTATCCAATATGAGCCCGGCGCTTCCTGTGCCGGGACCAGTCACCATCATGAGCCTGGCGCCACTGGCGCCAGGACAAGGTCCAGAGGGTCCCTATAGGGACTGGCTGGTTCCTGGGATCAGAGTCATGGGCCTGCTTCCAAGGTCGTGGGGCAAGTCCTGACCCCTTGGAAGCAGGGATCATGACAGTTAGTTTATTCTCTGAAGTCAATGCAGGGACAGAGTTCTATAGTGTCTTGCTTTGGTACAGAAAAAGAGATCCTTCTGCTGATTTGTAGATTTGTACATGTTCTCATAAAGTTTCCATTTTGGGAGTGAGAGAGAATATATTCTGCCAGACGAAACTTCAGTACCAGATCAGTGTGGCGATTGTTATGACAAATGGGTAGAAGACATTGCACACCAGGATGTAAAAAGATGCCTTCAAATCTCACTACTCGGGAGATAATGAGAAGTGTCATGCAGTAGTTTGTTGATCACCCGTAGGGATCATTGTCTCCTTAGATGGAATAATGGAGGAGGGATTGTTAACACAATATTCAGAGCCTACTAACATAGTCCTTGCTTTCTAGTCGATGTAAGCATTCTGGTGAGACAAACACGGTATTCCACATATTATTGGGAAAGACGGAGCAGTGATTAAGTAAAACAAAACCATTTTTGGGGCTGAGCCACCTGGATATGTAAATCAATGTTTCCATGCGTTACAGGACCAGAGGATACCATGGTTCCATCAGCGGCCTCTACCATCATAGACTGCTCACTTCCACACTAGGTATGTAAATCAATGTTTCTATGGTTACAGGACCAGAGGCTACCATGGTTCCATCAGCGGCCTCTACCATCATAGACTGCTCACTTCCACACTGGATGTGTAAATCAATGCTTCTATGGTTATAGGACCAGAGGCTACTATGGTTCCATCAGCGACCTCTACCATCATTGACTGCTCACTTCCACACTGGATATGTAAATCAATGTTTCTATGGTTACAGGACCAGAGGCTACTATGGTTCCATCAGCGGCCTCTACCATCATTGAATGCTCACTTCCACACTAGATATGTAAATCAATGTTTCTATGGTTACAGGACCAGAGGCTACTATGTATCCATCAGCAGCCTCTACCATCATTGACTGTTCAAATCCACACGGGATATGTAAATCAATGTTTCTATGGGTTACAGGACCAGAGGCTACTGTGGTTCCATCTTCGGCCTCTACCATCATTGACTGTTCACTTCCACACTGGATATGTAAATCAATGTTTCTATGGTTACAGGACCAGAGGCTACTATGGTTCCATTAGTGGCCTCTACCATCATTGACTGCTCTCTTCCACACTGGATATGTAAATCAATGTTTCTATGGTTACAGGACCAGAGGCTACTGTGGTTCCATCAGTGCCCTCTACCATCATTGACTGTTCACTTCCACACGGGATATGTAAATCAATGTTTCTATGGTTACAGGACCAGAGGCTAATGTGGTTCCATCAGCGGCCTCTACCATCATTGACTGTTCACTTACAGACTGGATATGTAAATCAATGTTTCTATGGTTACAGGACTGGAGGCTACTGTGGTTCCATCAGCGGCCTCTACCATCATTGACTGCTCACTTCCACACTGGATATGTAAATCAATGTTTCCATGCGTTACAGGACCAAAGGATACCATGGTTCCATCAGCGGCCTCTACCATCATAGACTGCTCACTTCCACACTGAATATGCAAATCAATGTCTCTATGTGTCACAGGACCGGAGGCTACTGTGGTTCCATCAGTGGCCTCTACCATCATTGACTGTTCACTTCCACACGGGATATGTAAATCAATGTTTCCATGGTTACAGGACCGGAGGCTACTGTGGTTCCATCAGCGGCCTCTACCATCATTGACTGTTCACTTCCACACGGGATAGGTAAATCAATGTTTCTATGTGTTACAGGACCGGAGGCTACTGTGGTTCCATCAGTGGCCTCTACCATCATTGACTGTTCACTTCCACACGGGATATGTAAATCAATGTTTCTATGGTTACAGGACCGGAGGCTACTGTGGTTCCATCAGCGGCCTCTACCATCATTGACTGTTCACTTCCACACGGGATATGTAAATCAATGTTTCTATGGTTACAGGACCGGAGGCTACTGTGGTTCCATCAGTGGCCTCTACCATCATTGACTGTTCACTTCCACACGGGATATGTAAATCAATGTTTCTATGGTTACAGGACCGGAGGCTACTGTGGTTCCATCAGCGGCCTCTACCATCATTGACTGTTCACTTCCACAAGGGATATGTAAATTAATGTTTCTATGGTTACAGGACTGGAGGATACTATGGTTCCATCAGCGGTCTCTACCATCATTGACTGCTCACTTCCACACTGGATATGTAAATCAATGTTTCTATGGGTTACAGGACCAGAGGCTACTGTGGTTCCATCAGCGGCCTCTACAATCATTGACTGATCACTTCCACACTAGGTATGTAAATCAATGTTTCTATGGTTACAGGACCAGAGGCTACTATGGTTCCATCAGCGGCCTCTACCATCATAGACTGCTCACTTCCACACTGGATGTGTAAATCAATGCTTCTATGGTTACAGGACCAGAGGCTACTCTGGTTCCATCAGCGGCCTCTACCATCATTGAATGCTCACTTCCACACTGGATATGTAAATCAATGTTTCTATGGTTACAGGACCAGAGGCTAACATGGTTCCATCAGTGGCCTCTACCATCATTGACTGCTCACTTCCACACTGGATATGTAAATCAATTTTTCTATGGGTTACAGGACCAGAGGCTACTATGGTTCCATCAGCGGCCTCTACCATCATTGAATGCTCACTTCCACACTAGATATGTAAATCAATGTTTCTATGGTTACAGGACCAGAGGCTACTATGTATCCATCAGCGGCCTCTACCATCATTGACTGTTCAAATCCACACGGGATATGTAAATCAATGTTTCTATGGATTACAGGACCAGAGGCTACTGTGGTTCCATCTTCGGCCTCTACCATCATTGACTGTTCACTTCCACACTGGATATGTAAATCAATGTTTCTATGGTTACAGGACCAGAGGCTACTATGGTTCCATTAGTGGCCTCTACCATCATTGACTGCTCTCTTCCACACTGGATATGTAAATCAATGTTTCTATGGTTACAGGACCAGAGGATATTATGGTTCCATCTTCTGGCTCTACCATCATTGACTGTTCACTTCCACACTGGATATGTAAATCAATGTTTCTATGGTTACAGGACCAGAGGCTACTATGGTTCCATCAGCGGCCTCTACCATCATTGACTGCTCACTTCCACACTAGATATGTAAATCAATGTTTCTATGGTTACAGGACCAGAGGCTACTATGTATCCATCAGCGGCCTCTACCATCATTGACTGTTCACATCAACACAGGATATGTAAATCAATGTTTCTATGGTTACAGGACCAGAGGCTACTGTGGTTCCATCAGCGGCCTCTACCATCATTGACTGTTCACTTCCACAGGGGATATGTAAATCAATGTACTATGGTTACAGGACCAGAGGCTACTGTGGTTCCATCAGCGGCCTCTACCATCATTGACTGTTCACTTCCACACGGGATATGTAAATCAATGTTTCTATGGTTACAGGACCAGAGGCTAATGTGGTTCCATCAGCGGCCTCTACCATCATTGACTGTTCACTTACAGACTGGATATGTAAATCAATGTTTCTATGGTTACAGGACCGGAGGCTACTGTGGTTCCATCAGCGGCCTCTACCATCATTGACTGTTCACTTCCACACGGTATATGTAAATCAATGTTTCTATGGCTACAGGACCGGAGGATACTATGGTTCCATCAGCAGCCTCTACCATCATTGACTGCTCACTTCCACACTGGATATGTAAATCAATGTTTATATGGTTACAGGACCAGAGGATATTATGGTTCCATCTGCGGGCTCTACCATCATTGACTGTTCACTTCCACACTGGATATGTAAATCAATGTTTCCATGCGTTACAGGACCAAAGGATACCATGGTTCCATCAGCGGCCTCTACCATCATAGACTGCTCACTTCCACACTGAATATGCAAATCAATGTCTCTATGTGTCACAGGACCGGAGGCTACTGTGGTTCCATCAGTGGCCTCTACCATCATTGACTGTTCACTTCCACACGGGATATGTAAATCAATGTTTCCATGGTTACAGGACCGGAGGCTACTGTGGTTCCATCAGCGGCCTCTACCATCATTGACTGTTCACTTCCACACGGGATAGGTAAATCAATCTTTCCTTTCTGGTCGATCCTCCCAGGTCCAAATGGGCTCCTTCCTCTCTGACATCTTTTTCTCCACCGGTGGTGTCCCCCAGGGATCCAACCTCTCTCCCTGGCTTTTCAATCAGTATCTGGCACTCCTTGCCCACCGCATCGCCGCTCTCTGCCCCCACTTTCAGTGCTATGCGGACGATAAACAGCTCATTTTCAGGCTACCCTCGGCCTCCTCCTCTCCTTCCCTCATCTCCGACTGTCTGTCTGCTATCCAGGAATGGTGTGCCGCCAACGACCTCTGCCTTAACGCCAGTAAGACTGAGATTCTACTCATCGGCACACCCACTCCCTCCTTTCCTGCAGCTCTCTGGCCGGCCTCCCTTGGCCCTCTTCCTGCCCCTACCTGCAAAGCTAAAAACCTCGGGGTCATCTTCGACTCCACACTCTCCTTCTCTCCTCATATTTCTGACGTCTCTAAGAAGTCACACTACCAGCTGCACCTCCTCAGAGGTATTCTTCCCTTCCTCTCCTTCCCCCAGAAGCTCACTGTCTCCCGAGCCCTGGTTCTCTCAAGGCTGGACTACTGTAACAGCCTCTATCTCAATCTGCCTGCCTCCATTCTCCGCCCTCTGCAACTTATCCAGAACAGAACTGCGAGACTTGTCCTTGGCCTCAAGCCCAGGGACCGTATCTCTCCAGGACTGAAATCTCTTCACTGGCTCCCAGTGGCTGCGAGGATTAAGTTCAAAACCCTCTGCATTGTCCACAAGGCCTTCTGGGGCCTGGGGCCACAATACCTTCAACTCTCTCTTCCTAAATATCTGCCTTCACGAGCCCTTCGCTCATCCGTCTCCAACTCCCTCATGGTCAGCCGCTTCTCGAAGCTCTCTTCCTAAATATCTGCCTTCACGAGCCCTTCGCTCATCCGTCTCCAACTCCCTCATGGTCAGCCGCTTCTCAAAGCAACGAGCTGGGGGTAGATCTCTCTCCGCAGCAGGGGCCTCCCTCTGGAACAGCCTTCCTGCCTCCCTGAAACTTGAGGAGAACCATCTCCGGTTCCGGAAGCACCTCAAAACCTTCCTCTTCGCTTCTGCCTTCTCTCTCCCTCTCCCCTGCTAAACCTGCTAAACTCCCCACTGAAGTTTGCACTAAACCTGCATCTGGGCCACTCTGTGACCTCGGTCCAGGGCCCAGCCACTCTCCACTTGCACTGCCTCCCTGGCTCCCCCTGCACTGTGGGACTGTCACTGCATCCCTACAGCCCCCTTCCCAGCACTTTCTCTGCACTTACCTCGCACTTGCCACCAGCTGGCCCTTTTATTATTATTTATTATTTTATTACGCTACTTACCTTGTACTGCACTTTCCCCCCCACCTCCTCCCCCTGCACTTTCTCCTTTTCCCCTTACCTCTGCACTTGCGCGATCTGAATGACACCTGGCCTAGTAGGATCGTTTGTCTGTCTTCCCCTTGTTTGCCCCCCTCCCTGCCTCGTCGCGCCTTGAAACACTTGTGTATAGGCGCGTTACAAATACCATATCATATCATATCATATCAATGTTTCTATGTGTTACAGGACCGGAGGCTACTGTGGTTCCATCAGTGGCCTCTACCATCATTGACTGTTCACTTCCACACGGGATATGTAAATCAATGTTTCTATGGTTACAGGACCGGAGGCTACTGTGGTTCCATCAGCGGCCTCTACCATCATTGACTGTTCACTTCCACACGGGATATGTAAATCAATGTTTCTATGGTTACAGGACCGGAGGCTACTGTGGTTCCATCAGTGGCCTCTACCATCATTGACTGTTCACTTCCACACGGGATATGTAAATCAATGTTTCTATGGTTACAGGACCGGAGGCTACTGTGGTTCCATCAGCGGCCTCTACCATCATTGACTGTTCACTTCCACACGGGATATGTAAATCAATGTTTCTATGGTTACAGGACCGGAGGCTACTGTGGTTCCATCAGTGGCCTCTACCATCATTGACTGTTCACTTCCACACGGGATATGTAAATCAATGTTTCTATGGTTACAGGACCGGAGGCTACTGTGGTTCCATCAGTGGCCTCTACCATCATTGACTGATCACTTCCACACTGGAGATGTAAATCAATGTTTCTATGGTAACAGGAACAGAGGTTATTATGGTTCCATTAGCGGGCTCTACCATCATTGACTGTTCACTTCCACACTGGATATGTAAATCAATGTTTCTATGGTTACAGGACCAGAGGTAACATCGTTCCATCAGTGGCCTTTACCATCATTGACTGTTCACTTCGACACTGGATATGTAAATCATTGTTTCTATGGTTACAGGACCATAGGCTAACATGGTTCCATCAGTGGCCTCTACCATCATTGACTGCTCTCTTCCACACTGGATATGTAAATCAATGTTTCTATGGGTTACAGAACCAGAGGATACTATGGTTCCGTCAGCGGCCTCAACCATCATTGACTGCTCACTTCCACACTGGATATGTAAATCATTGTTTCTATGGTTACAGGACCAGAGGCTAACATGGTTCCATCAGCGGCCTCTACCATCATTGACTGCTCACTTCCACACTGGATATGTAAATCAATGTTTCAATGGGTTACAGAACCAGAGGATACTATGGTTCCATCAGCGGCCTCTACAATCATTGACTGCTCACTTCCACACTGAATATGTAAATCATTGTTTCTATGGTTACAGGACCAGAGGCTAACATGGTTCTATCAGCAGCCTCTACCATCATTGACTGCTCACTTCCACACTGGATATGTAAATCAATGTTTCTATGTGTTACGGGACCAGAGGCTACTATGTTTCCATCAGCAGCCTCTACCATCATTGGCTGCTCACTTCCACACTGAATATGTAAATCAATGTTTCTATGGTTACAGGACCAGAGGTAACATGGTTCCATCAGCGGCCTCTACCATCATTGATTGTTCACTTCCACACTGGATATTTAAAGGATAGTTCCGGGACTTTTTTTTTATTGTCCCTACAGTTCGGCCATGTGTTTTTAAGCATAACTCGGTAGATCGTAGAAAACTATCCTATGGACCTTACCCGACTTTTCGTCCATTAACGCACTCGAAAACATCTGCCATTTTCTGATAATCCTATCATTTCCCCCCATCGCCCTGGCTCACCTGCTTTTGCGGCACTAAATCAAATCCCCCGCCCCTGAGCCTGACATCAGCAGACGTGTACCGCCCATTTCCCAACGCCAAAGCACGTTTCGTGTCAACAATCGCTGCGCCTCAGCTAATGAAGTGTCGCCATGGAAATGGCAGGACGCCTCTTTCCTCAATAAGTATAAACACACCGTTTCACAACACACAGCAGCAGATTTTCGATTCCATTCCTCTCTCTGTGTTACTTTGAGTATTCTGTGACTCGTTTCTGTGCTCTGGTCAGCTACCTTCGCCGCTTCTAGCCCGTGTGAACACCTGTACCATCTCTGTAAATTATTTTACTTTCTTTACCACACAATGGCTACAATAATGCCGTATATGTACGAGCCCGAGTACACCGAGGAGGAACTACTAGAAAGGCAAGCACGCGAAAACGATGGGGATTCGGACGGCAGTTGGGAGGACCAGTCAACGGATGAAGAGCCTGGACCATGTGGCATGGACGGCGTCTCCACCTGGTGCACGTGCAATCGGTGCGAGCTAATGCCAACTGAGGAGGAGAACTGCTGCTGCCGTGAAAATTCCGGGTGCTTGGCCTACATTTCGGAAGGCGAGCCAAGTCCGCAATGCATCACCGAGCTGCCAGAGTTCAGGGAAGCCTGCCTCTCACGGACCGTATTAAGGATGATGATGGTGCTTATGCACGAACTTCGCGGCACTGTTCGTCCGCGTAATCCGAGTAACGAGTAAGTATACTCTGGTTTTGATGTCAGTGATGCCACTACTATGTCATGGTCGTCTCCCACATATAAAATGACATCTACATATCATTCGAATGCATGTAAATTGGTTCCATATTGTGCATTTTCTAGATAGAATTTTTTTCAAAGCAGAATGACATTTTTTACCTGAATCGACAGTGATAAGAAAGTTTTGTCATTTTAATACAGTTTGCATCTTTCGTTTTCACAGGTGGTACAGGCTGGTGGCCTATCGTTGCTTCACTTGGTGGCTTCACGGGAGGCTCGGACACCGCGTTCGGAGAGTAATACCTGCCTGTGCGGTACTTGCCATTAGACAACATTTCCCCAGCGACAGTGGACAATACCGCGGATTTTCCCTGGATGTGCTGCAACCGGAACTTTACAATGTGTAATGTTTATTATTTATGTTCAATTGAAATTAAGATCTAAAATAAAACCCAACATATATTTTAACAATGGTTGTTTTGATTTTTTAAATGAATATTGTGTGTCTCCATTGAATAGTCTTCCTGTGCCTTGTCTTGTCACACCACATGTCTCCGGCCAGCATCCTCCCTCACGCTGGCCGCCCACCTTCAATCCACATAACCGTTGAACCCATATGCAGCAGACATACATATGTTATTTTGCGGGTTGGCATCAAGCCTCCCGGCCTTGCCTCCTCCCCCAAAAATACTTACCACACCACTTTGTTCAAGCGTTGGCAATAAAAGGAAGGCCGTTGGATTTTATTGATACAAAACATGGTTATAGGTAAATAATCAATATGGTTGATCATAATAAATCATCCTTTTGGGCACCGGATACAGAGATGACCCCCTCTGGCCCGTGCCGCCTTGCCACCACAGGCCAGCCTGCTGCTGACTAACTGCCTAGGCATCCAGGGTCTCCAGGGTGAACTGCACCCATATATTCTCCTGGGAGGGTGAGGTATTTATAAACTCACCCCCCTGCCTTCCATGTACTAGATCCTGCAGCCTGCCTCTTACATGCAGTTAGATGGCCTCTCCTTGGTGAGGCCCTGCGGCAAACGAGTCTTGTCTGCACGACCACCGCCCTAATCCACACCCCCCCCGCCCTATCAAAGGCAGTTCGCACCGGGGTACTTTTGCTGCCAAGTGGAGCTGTCAGGGAGCGATAAAGGCCAAGAGGTGCCAAAGACCATGTACACTTCAAAGTGGTCTATAGAGCATGGGTTGTTGTTCCCATGTCTACCTCCAGACCCCGTGTCTCCTGCCAAGCATCCCCCCTCACGCTGGATGGCCCCCTGCAATCCACATAAGTGTGTCTCCATTCACGAGTCTTCCTGTGTCTTGTCTGCACGACCACCGCCCCAATCCACCCCCCCGCCCTATCAAAGGCAGTTCGCACCGGGGTACTTGTGCTGCCAAGTGGAGCTGTCAGGGAGCGATAAAGGCCAAGAGGTGCCTAAGACCATGTACACTTCAAAGTGGTCTATAGAGCATGGGTTGTTGTTCCCATGTCTACCTCCAGACCCCGTGTCTCCTGCCAAGCATCCCCCTTCACGCTGGACGGCCCCCTGCAAACCGCATAATGCCACGACATATACACGTCATTCATTCACAAACACACCCCTGTTTCGAATTCTTTATAACCCACTTCATATTTCTAATGAGAACTTCTTTGAGCTTTGCTAGTCAACCCGTGAAGGTGCTGGTTATCTGCTCTTCGTCTCTGTGAACTTCCGTGACCACTTTGAGGAAACTCGTCAGTTTGCAACCTGTGAACTGCTCCCTGTTCTACGACAAGAAACTACTCTGATCCCTGCATCTAACTGTTTGTTCGTCAAGGTAAGGCCATGTACCGTAATCATTTTGCGTCCAATTTCTTTTCGTTCAAGACAGTACATGCAAGGAACTAGTCACATGTTCTGAGTTTACATTGGTATTCATAGAGAATTGTTGATCTTTACTTTTCAGAACTTTCCACAATGCCTGCCTGTTCCATTGGCGGTTGCCTTTCGAAGACCCATAATAAATCTGAAGGTACTATAATGCATGTTTTCCCTAAGACAATAGATCAGATAAGAGAATGGGTCCGATATTGCGGATATCCACCGTCTGAGCTTGAAAGTAGAGTCCTAGAAGTCTTTGCGGACAAGAGGGGTGATCGATACCGCATCTGCAGCAGGCACTTTACCTCTGACATGTACTCCACATCATTGCTAATAAAGAAGAACACACCGCGAGCGAGGCGAAAATTGCTCTCAACCGCTATTCCCACTCTATTCGTCCACATCCCTCCACTGGTGAGTCAAGTTTACGTATTTATCTCTCGGCCTTGCGGTAGTGTGTAGCATTAGCTAACAATAATTTCCCCATTTATGTATCCACTCAATATGAAGGCGGAAGATTCTCCATCCGTGTCGTTATTGCAGTCATCAGCCACTTCAAGCGCCTATCGGGTAATCTTACTTGGCTATTCTGCCACTGACTTGTTTTAGGCATGTAAATCAATAGTTTTAATTTATCGTGTAATTATTTTACCTAATGGTACACCCTTGTACTCGTCCTCTAGTCTTTGTTTTCAGTTATAATTATTGTTATCCAAAATAATGCAAGTACTGTCTTTCAGGGAGATGCTGAGGAGTCCAACGTATTGACGACTACCGTTGATGTCACTCAGATGCTCGAGGTACGTTTCCGGACAGTTCCATCGATGGAGATCATCAGATCTTGCATTCTTGTAGCGTGATTGTTACACACAATGTTTCTTTCGTTTTTAGCCATTGATATGTCCTTCTGTCGTCGCCCTCCTATGTGTCTTCTTTTTTCAATATTGTGTTCATTACTAATGAAAGTCCTGTGTTTCAGAGAGTCGATGGAGCATTAGTCCAAGAAGAAGGGGGAGCATGCAGTTACGGGTCGGCGCAACAGCTTGCAGAAGTGTGCACCGCAGTTACATCGTCCCTTGATGTTCTTATGCATTTCGAGGTATGGATACTGACAGTTCGATCAAGCGAAATCATATGACGTGATTACATCCGCTATACTTCCTTCTTTATTAACGCAAGTACTATGTTTCAGGGAGATGACGGAGCTTCTTCTACAAGAACATCACCCCTAGTAGTTGATGCAGATCTCTGGGTGGTGACACCTCCAATGATCGAGCAAATCGAATCATATTTACATATCCATTATTTATTTTAGACAACTGATCATTTGTGCAGGTCTATTTAGATGAGCCGTTGACGCCTGCACAAAGTTTATGTTCTTTTTAACAAAATAGAAAACCATACTAATGCAATTACTGTGTTTCAGGGAGTTACTGAAGCATCATCTTCAATAATATCATCAATGGAAGTCTATGAGGAGCCCGAGGTATGGATCTTGACAGTTCCATCTAACTAGATCAACAATGCGTGAATAATTGTCGTTTGAATGTTCTACACAAAGCGTTCATTCGTGTTTTGCTACTGAGATGTACGTGTGTATTGGTCCCCAAGTACATTTTGTGTTTTCGATATTATTATACATACTAATGAAAGTTCTATGTTTCAGGGAGTCGATGGAGCGTCAGTGCGTGATGGATGTGCTTATCATGAAAATATAGTCGTTGCAGCGCAAAAGGAAGTGGAGATATGCACACACGAGTCGGAGCAACAGTGTCCTGATGTTGAAGTTCGAGGCAAGAAAGTTTCAAAGAAAAGAAAGCAAAAGAAGGTTAGTGTCCTGGTCACTATATTATGTTGTTTTTCACTGTTAATAGTTCAATACTGTAAGTTGTGTTTAAACTGAACATCCCTTTTCCAATCTGTCCTCTAGTTGCGAGTGGGTGTACGAACTAGATCTACACAGACAGTGAAGCGAACGAGAGATGTTGCTTGTCAAACCTTTTGGCAGGGACTTGAGACTGGAGATGCATCGTGCCAATGGGAAAAATATGAAGTGATTGACAACGGAGCTATACCACCACCAGCCATTGATAGTGAATGTCCTCCTGGTAGTTCGGATGCAGTCGGAGATCAATTCACAGAATCCACACCCGCAAAAACTAAGACCGCGAGAAAGTTGAAGAAATTGTTTTATTCACACATCGCCGGAGAAGGAACAGATGTTGCAATGGAAGAGAATGAAGTGGACGACAATGAAACACCATCAATATCACTGAACATAGCGGAAGACGATATCAGAGATTCTACCTTTCATGTGAGTGACATGTCCTCAACGTTACAGGCCGAACCAGCTGGGATGCAGAGTGACAGTATAAGAAAGAGGCCAAATTCATTGTATTCGATAGTTGTTTGATTGATATTATTATTCGGATGAAATGTGGGCATTCGGTTGGTGGGGAAGTATGTGGGGAGCCATTGATTAATGTGACTCGTGCAATTCGAGGCACTAACCTTAAAATACATGCCACCTGTACAAAATATCATCCTTTCTCATGGTCTGCACAACCCATGCTGGGGCAACTGCCAGCAGGCAATCTACTTTGCGCAGCGGCTGCACTTTTTTCAAGTTTTAAAAAGTTAGAGTCTTTCTTTCAGTTTGTGGGAATCCATTTCATTGCGAAAACTCAGTTCTACAAATACCAAACCGATTATCTATTTCCAGCCATTAGCGAAGCTTGGAGAATGGAAAAAATGTCTATTGATAGTACATTCGCGGGAAAACGGTTCAGGCTAGCCGGTGATGGACAGTGCGACAGCCCAGGATTTTCAGCCAAGTACTGCACCTACCACTTTCAGGACATGGAAAGTAAGAAAATTGTGAGTTCGGTGGTCGTGCAGGTGTCACAAAGTACATCCTCAGTGGCCATGGAGAAAGTTGGCTTTGTAGCATCATTGCAAGAACTACAATTGCGGGGAATGGTGATCGACCTGATAGCCACGGACAGACACGTTTCAATTGCCAAGACAATGAGAGAAGAGTACAAAAATATAAATCACCAATTTGACGTTTGGCATCTTGCAAAAACAATCAATAAAAAAATGTTGGCTGCAGGTAAAACAAAAGATATGCAAGGTATTTCACAGTGGTCCAAGTCAATCAGCAACCATCTTTGGTGGAGCTCAAAAACATGTGGAGGGTCGTTGGAAATTCTACTGGAAAAATGGCAGTCAGTAATGCTACACTGTACCAACGTTCACCGTTGGAACACAAACCAACATTTCCACAATTGTGAACATGGCCATTTGTCCACAGAGGAGGCACGGAAGAAGAAGTGGTTGATTCCTTCATCACCCACTCACAAAGCCATTGAAAAGATTGTATTTGATAAAACTATAACAAGAGATTTGAGGGGACTCACGGAATTCTGCCACACAGGAGATTTGGAGGTGTTCCAGAATATGTGCCTAAAGTACAGGCCAAAACGATTGCATTTTGGCATGGAGGGCATGATAAATCGGACTCTTCTAGCGGTCTTGGCACATAACCATAATGTTGGCCGTCAACAACGTAGGACGACCGGAACTTTAGGGACGCTTCGCTACAATAAGGCCTTCACTAAAAGAAGTAAACAATGGATTATCAAACCAGTGTTTGAGGATATGCAATATGACTTTATTGAGAGACTTATTGTTGATGTCCTAGATAGGCACATACATGGAGTTGTGAACGAACCTGTGCAGGGGACAACTGCATTGCCACCCAACATTGCCTCTGTTCCATGTCCACCTAAAGAAGAGCTCATTGAGAAATACACATCACGGTTTAAATGATTGTAATTTGATTCTCTGTTCTCTCGAGTCTCCTCAGGTGGCAGGCCCATTGAATATGTGTATCTATGTAATGTGTAAATAAAAGTGATTGCTCAGTGTACATTCAATGTGTCTATCCAACCTTGTTCATTTGCGCATTAAATTAAACCAAACAGTAATATAAATAATTTTTCTAAAAATAAAGAATGTCTCCGTATTTATGGTTCTCTGGGGCTGCAAAGCACGCAGACAAAATGCAAAGATGGAGTGTAAATTTCAAGTCCTGTGAGATGGCCTTACACTGAATGTAGCTAACTAGGAATGTGTGCTTGTTCAAAGTGAAGGTCAGCTGCTTTGATTTTTTGCTCGGGTGCCGGAATGGCCCACGACTCAGTATAAGGTTCTATTGTTTTTTGACCTTGACAGGCCGGGACCATCCCGAAAGACTTCTTTTTGGGGGTGTGGTGCAATAACGTAAGAAACGATAATGAATAAAATTTCAGAAACGAAAGCCATTTAATGTTCGTTCATTGGAAGAAATAACGTCGGCATAGAAGGAGTGGTATTTCGGGGCTGCCCTACGCACAGACACAATGGAAAATGCAAATATAATGTAAGTAACTCTTTAGATGAGTTTATACCGCAATTTAATTACTATACAGTAGCTTTAAAGACGGGTTAAGTTGTACTTGTTCGTTCTATGTGGCATATTGTTTTGTACCGTGCACTATCTTGTGGAGAACCATCTCCTTTTACGGAAGCACCTCAAAACCTTCCTCTTTGCTTCTGCATTCTCTCTCCCTCTCCCCTGCTACAACTGGTCCACTGTCTGCGACCTCGGTCCTGGGCCCTTCCACTCTCCACCTGCACTGCCTCCCTGTCAACCCCTGCACTGGGGGACTGTCTCAGTATCCTACAGCCCCCCCCTTGACGTATAATACCCAGTTGCACTGTCCTAGCTATGAAATAATTTCCTGACCTAATATATAAAATGAATAATTTTAATAAAGATCTGATGGTGAGACTAATTTCATTTTTTATGTTTTTCAAACAGGTACATCATTCATTATTGTATGTGTCACGAGTACCAGACACCGCGGATGGCTTTTTTAACCGCCAGTTGCTTCTCCGCGTGAACAACGTTACCACCCTGACCATTTTATGGGACGATCGCCAAGTACAAGTATGCCCTTACGCGGTACTAACGGCTAGATGCAACATACAGACCGTTGTGGTGGCCTAGTGCCTCGTTGTTGGAACAGCCATGCGATTATCAGTGCGACCGAAGAGCTTATTTTATCGTAAACCAACACCCTGTGTACTGCACACGAACATCGCTTGCCTCAAGACGAACTATTTTGGATCGAGAGCAAATAAAAATGCAAATCGCTGAATATTCTCAAAACATTTGATGTCAAATAAATGTACTTTACCAAATTTACAATCTTGCGGTTTAATTTAAAAGTACAGTTTCATATTCCCAATTGTGGCGCGCTGTGTTGTGTGAGCTCATTTGTGTTGATTTCCGGGTTCTGTGTGGAGTCGCGTAGAGGACGCCTGGGCACGTTTGCCTACGCAGCTCAGTCACGTCACGGATAGAGGCGGGGAATATGAATGTTTTGATAAAGTCTGTTTCAGGGGCGGGGGATTTGATTTAGTGCCGCAAAAGCAGGTGAGCCAGGGCGATGGGGGGAAATGATAGGATTATCAGAAAATGGTGGCTGATTTCGAGTGCGTTAATGGACGAAAAGTCGGGTAAGGTCCATAGGAAAGTTTTCTACGATCTACCGAGTTATGCTTAAAAACACATGGCCGAACGGTAGGGACAATAAAAAAAAAGTCCCGGAACTATTCTTTAAATCATTGTTTCTATGGTTACAGGACCAGAGGCTAACATGGTTCCATCAGTGGCCTCTACCATCATTGACTGCTCACTTCCACACTGGATATGTAAATCAATGTTTCTATGGGTTACAGAACCAGAGTACTATGGTTCCATCAGCGGCCTCTACCATCATTGACTGCTCACTTCCACTCGGGATATGTAAATCAATGCTTCTATGGGTTACGGGACCGGAGGATACTATGGTTCCATCAGCAGCCTCTACCATCTTTGACTGCTGACTTCCACACTGGATATGTAAATCAATGTTTCTATGGTTACAGGACCAGAGGCTACTATGGTTCCACCAGCGGACTCTACCATCATTGACTGATCACTTCCACACGGGATATGTAAATCAATGTTTCTATGGAGCCAGGACGAGAGGCTACTATGGTTCCACCAGCGGCCTCTACCATCATTGACTGATCACTTCCACACGGGATATGTAAATCAATGTTTCTATGGTTACAGGACCAGAGGCTACTATGGTTCCACCAGCGGCCTCTACCATCATTGACTGTTCACTTCCACACGGGATATGTAAATCAATGTTTCTATGGTTACAGGACCGGGGGATACTATGGTTCCACCAGCGACCTCTACCATCATTGACTCATCACTTCCACACTGGATATGTAAATCAATGTTTCTATGGTTACAGGACCTGAGGATACTATGGTTCCACCAGCGGCCTCTACCATCATTGACTGATCACTTCCACACCGGATATGTAAATCAATGTTTCTATGGATACAGGACCAGAGGATATTATGGTTCCATCTGCGGTCTGTACCATCATTGACTGCTCACTTCCACACTGGATATATAAATCAATGTTTCTATGTGTTACGGGACCAGAGGCTACTATGGTTCCATCAGCGGCCTCTACCATCATAGACTGCTCACTTCCACACTGAATATGTAAATCAATGTTTCTATGGTTACAGGACCAGAGGTAACATAGTTCCATCAGCGACCTCTACCATCATTGACTGTTCACTTCCACACTGGATATGTAAATATTGTTTCTATGGTTACAGGACCAGAGGCTAACATGGTTCCATCAGTGTCCTCTACCATCATTGACTGCTCACTTCCACACTGAATATGAAAATCAATGTTTCTATGGTTACAGGACCAGAGGGAACATAGTTCCATCAGCGGCCTCTACCATCATTGACTGTTCACTTCCACACTGGATATGTAAATATTGTTTCTATGGTTACAGGACCAGAGGCTACTGTGGTTCCATCAGCGGTCTCTACCATCATCGACTGTTCACTTCCACACTGGGTATGTAAATCAATGTTTTTATGGGTTACAGAACCAGAGGCTACTGTGGTTCCATCAGCGGCTTCTACCATCATCGACTGTTCACTTCCACACGGGATATGTAAATCAATATTTCAATGGGTAACAGGACCAGAGGCTACTATGGTTCCATCAGCGGCCTCTACCATCATTGACTGTTCACTTCCACACGGGATATGTAAATCAATGTTTCCTATGGTTACAGGACCGGGGGATACTATGGTTCCACCAACGACCTCTACCATCATTGACTGATCACTTCCACACTGGACATGTAAATCAATGTTTCTATGGATACAGGACCAGAGGATATTATGGTTCCATCAGCGGCCTCTACCATCATTGACTGTTCACTTCCACACTGGATATGTAAATCATTGTTTCTATGGTTACAGGACCAGAGGCTAACATGGTTCCATCAGTGGCCTCTACCATCATTGACTGCTCACTTCCACACTGGATATGTAAATCAATGTTTCTATGGTTACAGGACCAGAGGCTAACATGGTTCCATCAGTGGCCTCTACCATCATTGACTGCTCACTTCCACACTGGATATGTAAATCAATGTTTCTATGGGTTACAGAACCAGAGGATACTATGGTTCCATCAGCAGCCTCTACCATCATTGACTGCTCACTTCACTCGGGATATGTAAATCAATGCTTCTATGGGTTACGGGACTGGAGGATACTATGATTCCATCAGCAGCCTCTACCATCATTGACTACTCACTTCCACACTGGATATGTAAATCAATGTTTCTATGGTTACAGGACCAGAGGCTACTATGGTTCCACCAGCGGACTCTACCATCATTGACTGTTCACTTCCACACGGGATATGTAAATCAATGTTTCTATGGTTACAGGACCGGGGGATACTATGGTTCCACCAGCGACCTCTACCATCATTGACTGATCACTTTCACACTGGATATGTAAATCAATGTTTCTATGGTTACAGGACCAGAGGTAACATGTTTCCATCAGCGGCCTCTACCATCATTGACTGATCACTTTCACACTGGATATGTAAATCAATGTTTCTATGGATACAAGACCAGAGGATATTATGGTTCCATCTGCGGCCTCTACCATCTTTGACTGCTCACTTCCACACTGGATATGTAAATCAATGTTTCTATGGTTACAGGACCAGAGGCTACTATGGTTCCACCAGCGGACTCTACCATCATTGACTGTTCACTTTCACACTGGATATGTAAATCATTGTTTCTATGGTTACAGGACCAGAGGCTAACATGGTTCCATCAGTGGTCTCTACCATCATTGACTGCTCACTTCCACACTGGATATGTAAATCAATGCTTCTATGGGTTACGGGACCGGAGGATACTATGGTTCTATCAGCAGCCTCTACCATCATTGACTGCTCAATTCCACACTGGATATGTAAATCAATGTTTCTGTGGTTACAGGACCAGAGGCTACTATGGTTCCACCAGCGGCCTCTACCATCATTGACTGATCACTTCCACACGGGATATGTAAATTAATGTTTCTATGGTTACAGGACGAGATGCTACTATGGTTCCACCAGCGGCCTCTACCATCATTGACTGATCACTTCCACAAGGGATATGTAAATCAATGTTTCTATGGTTACAGGACCAGAGGATACTATGGTTCCTTCAGCGGCTTCTACCATCATTGACTGATCACTTCCGCACGAGATATGCAAATCAATGTTTCTATGGGTTAAAGGACCAGAGGATACTATGGTTCCATCAGCGGCCTCTACCATCATTGACTGATCACTTCCACAAGGGATATGTAAATCAATGTTTCTATGGTTACAGGACCAGAGGCTACTATGGTTCCACCAGCGGCCTCTACCATCATTGACTGATCACTTCCACACGGGATATGTAAATTAATGTTTCTATGGTTACAGGACGAGATGCTACTATGGTTCCACCAGCGGCCTCTACCATCATTGACTGATCACTTCCACAAGGGATATGTAAATCAATGTTTCTATGGTTACAGGACCAGAGGATACTATGGTTCCTTCAGCGGCTTCTACCATCATTGACTGATCACTTCCGCACGAGATATGCAAATCAATGTTTCTATGGGTTAAAGGACCAGAGGATACTATGGTTCCATCAGCGGCCTCTACCATCATTGACTGATCACTTCCACACGGGATATGCAAATCAATGTTTCTATGGGTTAAAGGACCAGAGGATACTATGGTTCCATCAGCGGCCTCTACCATCATTAACTGATCACTTCCACACGGAATATGTAAATCAATGTTTCTATGGATTACAGGACCAGAGGATACTATGGTTCTATCAGCGGCCTCTACTATCATTGACTGATCACGTCCATACGGGATATGCCAATCAATGTTTCTATGGGTTACAGGACCAGAGGATATTATGGTTCCATCTGCGGCCTCTACCATCATTGACTGCTCACTTCCACACTGGATATGTAAATCAATGTTTCTATGGTTACAGGACCAGAGGTAACATGTTTCCATCAGCGGCCTCTACCATCATTGACTGATCACTTTCACACTGGATATGTAAATCAATGTTTCTATGGATACAGGACCAGAGGATATTATGGTTCCATCTGCGGCCTCTACCATCATTGACTGCTCACTTCCACACTGGATATGTAAATCAATGTTTCTATGGTTACAGGACCAGAGGCTACTATGGTTCCACCAGCGGACTCTACCATCATTGACTGTTCACTTTCACACTGGATATGTAAATCATTGTTTCTATGGTTACAGGACCAGAGGCTAACATGGTTCCATCAGTGGTCTCTACCATCATTGACTGCTCAATTCCACACTGGATATGTAAATCAATGTTTCTGTGGTTACAGGACCAGAGGCTACTATGGTTCCACCAGCGGACTCTACCATCATTGACTGATCACTTCCACACAGGATATGTAAATCAATGTTTCTATGGTTACAGGACGAGATGCTACTATGGTTCTACCAGCGGCCTCTACAATCATTGACTGATCACTTCCACACGGGATATGTAAATCAATGTTTCTATGGTTACAGGACCAGAGGATACTATGGTTCTATCAGCGGCTTCTACCATCATTGACTGATCACTTCCACACAGGATATGTAAATCAATGTTTCTATGGTTACAGGACCAGAGGATACTATGGTTCTATCAGCGGCTTCTACCATCATTGACTGATCACTTCCGCACGTGATATGCAAATCAATGTTTCTATGGGTTACAGGACCAGAGGCTACTATGGTTCCATCAGCGGCCTCTACCATCATTAACTGATCACTTCCACACGGGATATGCAAATCAATGTTTCTATGGGTTACAGGACCGGAGGATACTATGGTTCCATCAGCGGCCTCTACCATCATTAACTGATCACTTCCACACGGGATATGTAAATCAATGTTTCTATGGATTACAGGACCAGAGGATACTATGGTTCTATCAGCGGCCTCTACTATCATTGACTGATCACTTCCACACGGGATATGCAAATCAATTTTTCTATGGGTTACAGGACTGGAGGATACTATGGTTCCATCTGCGGCCTCTACCATCATTGACTGCTCACTTCTACACTGGATATGTAAATCAATGTTTCTATGGTTACAGGACCAGAGGCTAACATGGTTCCATCAGCGACCTATACCATCATTGACTGTTCACTTCCACACTGGATATGTAAATCAATGTTTCTATGGTTACAGGACCAGAGGCTACTATGTATCCATCAGCGGCCTCTACCATCATTGACTGTTCAAATCCACACGGGATATGTAAATCAATGTTTCTATGGGTTACAGGACCAGAGGCTACTGTGGTTCCATCAGCGGCCTCTACCATCATTGACTGTTCACTTCCACACGGGATATGTAAATCAATGTTTCTATGGTTACAGGACCGGATGCTACTATGGTTCCATCAGCGGCCTCTACCATCATTGACTGCTCACTTCCACACTGGATATGTAAATCAATGTTTATATGGTTACAGGACCAGAGGATATTATGGTTCCATCTGCGGGCTCTACCATCATTGACTGTTCACTTCCACACGGGATATGTAAATCAATGTTTCTATGGTTACAGGACCGGAGGCTACTGTGGTTCCATTAGCGTCCTCTACCATCATTGACTGTTCACTTCCAAACGGGATATGTAAATCAATGTTTCTATGGTTACAGGACCGGAGGATAGTATGGTTCCATCAGTGGCCTCTACCATCATTGACTGCTCACTTCCACACTGGATATGTAAATCAATGTTTCTATGGTTACAGGACCAGAGGCTACTGTGGTTCCATCAGCGGCCTCTACCATCATTGACTGTTCATTTCCACACGGGATATGTAAATCAATGTTTCTATGGTTACAGGACCAGAGGCTACTGTGGTTCTATCAACAGCCTCTACCATCATTGACTATTCACTTCCACACTGGATATGTAAATCAATGTTTCTATGGTTACAGGACCGGAGGCTACTGTGGTTCCATCAGCGGCCTCTACCATCATTGACTGTTCACTTCTACACGGGATATGTAAATCAATGTTTCTATGGTTACAGGACCAAAGGATATTATGGTTCCATCTGCGGGCTCTACCATCATTGACTGTTCACTTCCACACGGGATATGTAAATCAATGTTTCTATGGTTACAGGACCAGAGGTTACTGTGGTTCCATCAGCGGCCTCTACCATCATCGACTGTTCACTTCCACACTGGATATGTAAATCAATGTTTCTATGGGTTACAGGACCAGAGGCTACTGTGGTTCCATCAGCGGCCTCTACCATCATTGACTGCTCACTTCCACACTGGATATGTAAATCAATGTTTCCTTGCGTTACAGGACCAGAGGATACCATGGTTCCATCAGCGGCCTCTACCATCATAGACTGCTCACTTCCACACTGGATATGTAAATCAATGTTTCCATGCGTTACAGGACCAGAGGATACCATGGTTCCATCAGCGGCCGCTACCATCATAAACTGCTCACTTCCACACTGGATATGTAAATCAATGTTTCTATGGTTACAGGACCAGAGGCTACTATGGTTCCATCAGCGGCCTCTACCATCATTGACTGTTCACTTCCACATGGGATATGTAAATCAATGTTTCTATGGTTACAGGACCAGAGGATACTATAGTTCCATCAGCGGCCTCTACCATCATTGACTGTTCACTTCCACACGGGATATGTAAATCAATGTTTCTATGTGTTACAGGACCAGAGGCTACTATGTATCCATCAGCAGCCTCTACCATCATTGACTGTTCACATCCACACGGGATATGTAAATCAATGTTTCTATGGTTACAGGACCGGAGGCTACTGTGGTTCCATCAGCGGCCTCTACCATCATTGACTGTTCACTTCCACACAGGATATGTAAATCAATGTTTCTATGGTTACAGGACCGGAGGCTACTGTGGTTCCATCAGCGGCCTCTACCATCATTGACTGTTCACTTCCACACGGGATATGTAAATTAATGTTTCTATGGTTACAGGACTGGAGGATACTATGGTTCCATCAGCGGCCTCTACCATCATTGACTGCTCACTTCCACACTGGATATGTAAATCAATGTTTCTATGCTTACAGGACAAGAGATTACTGTGGTTCCATCAGCGGCCTCTACCATCATTGACTGTTTACTTCCACACTGGATATGTAAATCAATGTTTCTATGGGTTACAGGACCAGAGGTTATTATGGCTCCATTAGCGGGCTCTACCATCATTGACTGTTCACTTCCACACTGGATATGTAAATCAATGTTTCTATGGTTACAGGACGAGAGGTAACATCGTTCCATCAGCGGCCTCTACCATCATTGACTGTTCACTTCCACACTGGATATGTAAATCATTGTTTCTATGGTTACAGGACCATAGGCTAACATGGTTCCATCAGTGGCCTCTACCATCATTGACTGCTCTCTTCCACACTGGATATGTAAATCAATGTTTCTATGTGTTACGGGACCAGAGGCTACTATGTTTCCATCAGCGGCCTCTACCATCATTGGCTGCTCACTTCCACACTGAATATGTAAATCAATGTTTCTTTGGTTACAGGACCAGAGGCTAACATGGTTCCATCAGTGGCCTCTACAATCATTGACTGCTCACTTCCACACTGGATATGTAAATCAATGTTTCTATGGGTTACAGAACCAGAGGATACTATGGTTCCATCAGCAGCCTCTACCATCATTGACTGCTCACTTCCACTCGGGATATGTAAATCAATGCTTCTATGGGTTACGGGACCGGAGGATACTATGGTTCCATCAGCGGCCTCTACAATCATTGACTGCTCACTTCCACACTGAATATGTAAATCATTGTTTCTATGGTTACAGGACCAGAGGCTAACATGGTTCCATCAGTGGCCTCTACCATCATTGACTGCTCACTTCCGCACTGGATATGTAAATCAATGTTTCTATGTGTTACGGGACCAGAGGCTACTATGTTTCCATCAGCGGCCTCTACCATCATTGGCTGCTCACTTCCACACTGAATATGTAAATCAATGTTTCTTTGGTTACAGGACCAGAGGCTAACATGGTTCCATCAGTGGCCTCTACAATCATTGACTGCTCACTTCCACACTGGATATGTAAATCAATGTTTCTATGGTTACAGGACCAGAGGCTACTATGGTTCCACCAGCGGACTCTACCATCATTGACTGTTCACTTCCACACGGGATATGTAAATCAATGTTTCTATGGTTACAGGACCGGGGGATACTATGGTTCCACCAGCGACCTCTACCATCATTGACTGATCACTTTCACACTGGATATGTAAATCAATGTTTCTATGGTTACAGGACCAGAGGTAACATGTTTCCATCAGCGGCCTCTACCATCATTGACTGATCACTTTCACACTGGATATGTAAATCAATGTTTCTATGGATACAAGACCAGAGGATATTATGGTTCCATCTGCGGCCTCTACCATCTTTGACTGCTCACTTCCACACTGGATATGTAAATCAATGTTTCTATGGTTACAGGACCAGAGGCTACTATGGTTCCACCAGCGGACTCTACCATCATTGACTGTTCACTTCCACACGGGATATGTAAATCAATGTTTCTATGGTTACAGGACCGCGGGATACTATGGTTCCACCAGCGACCTCTACCATCATTGACTGATCACTTTCACACTGGATATGTAAATCAATGTTTCTATGGTTACAGGACCAGAGGTAACATGTTTCCATCAGCGGCCTCTACCATCATTGACTGATCACTTTCACACTGGATATGTAAATCAATGTTTCTATGGATACAAGACCAGAGGATATTATGGTTCCATCTGCGGCCTCTACCATCTTTGACTGCTCACTTCCACACTGGATATGTAAATCAATGTTTCTATGGTTACAGGACCAGAGGCTACTATGGTTCCACCAGCGGACTCTACCATCATTGACTGTTCACTTTCACACTGGATATGTAAATCATTGTTTCTATGGTTACAGGACCAGAGGCTAACATGGTTCCATCAGTGGTCTCTACCATCATTGACTGCTCACTTCCACACTGGATATGTAAATCAATGCTTCTATGGGTTACGGGACCGGAGGATACTATGGTTCTATCAGCAGCCTCTACCATCATTGACTGCTCAATTCCACACTGGATATGTAAATCAATGTTTCTGTGGTTACAGGACCAGAGGCTACTATGGTTCCACCAGCGGCCTCTACCATCATTGACTGATCACTTCCACACGGGATATGTAAATTAATGTTTCTATGGTTACAGGACGAGATGCTACTATGGTTCCACCAGCGGCCTCTACCATCATTGACTGATCACTTCCTTCAAGGGATATGTAAATCAATGTTTCTATGGTTACAGGACCAGAGGATACTATGGTTCCTTCAGCGGCTTCTACCATCATTGACTGATCACTTCCGCACGAGATATGCAAATCAATGTTTCTATGGGTTACAGGACCGGAGGATACTATGGTTCCATCAGCGGCCTCTACCATCATTGACTGATCACTTCCACACGGGATATGCAAATCAATGTTTCTATGGGTTAAAGGACCAGAGGATACTATGGTTCCATCAGCGGCCTCTACCATCATTAACTGATCACTTCCACACGGAATATGTAAATCAATGTTTCTATGGATTACAGGACCAGAGGATACTATGGTTCTATCAGCGGCCTCTACTATCATTGACTGATCACGTCCATACGGGATATGCCAATCAATGTTTCTATGGGTTACAGGACCAGAGGATATTATGGTTCCATCTGCGGCCTCTACCATCATTGACTGCTCACTTCCACACTGGATATGTAAATCAATGTTTCTATGGTTACAGGACCAGAGGTAACATGTTTCCATCAGCGGCCTCTACCATCATTGACTGATCACTTTCACACTGGATATGTAAATCAATGTTTCTATGGATACAGGACCAGAGGATATTATGGTTCCATCTGCGGCCTCTACCATCATTGACTGCTCACTTCCACACTGGATATGTAAATCAATGTTTCTATGGTTACAGGACCAGAGGCTACTATGGTTCCACCAGCGGACTCTACCATCATTGACTGTTCACTTTCACACTGGATATGTAAATCATTGTTTCTATGGTTACAGGACCAGAGGCTAACATGGTTCCATCAGTGGTCTCTACCATCATTGACTGCTCACTTCCACACTGGATATGTAAATCAATGCTTCTATGGGTTATGGGACCGGAGGATACTATGGTTCTATCAGCAGCCTCTACCATCATTGACTGCTCAATTCCACACTGGATATGTAAATCAATGTTTCTGTGGTTACAGGACCAGAGGCTACTATGGTTCCACCAGCGGACTCTACCATCATTGACTGATCACTTCCACACAGGATATGTAAATCAATGTTTCTATGGTTACAGGACGAGATGCTACTATGGTTCTACCAGCGGCCTCTACAATCATTGACTGATCACTTCCACACGGGATATGTAAATCAATGTTTCTATGGTTACAGGACCAGAGGATACTATGGTTCTATCAGCGGCTTCTACCATCATTGACTGATCACTTCCACACAGGATATGTAAATCAATGTTTCTATGGTTACAGGACCAGAGGATACTATGGTTCTATCAGCGGCTTCTACCATCATTGACTGATCACTTCCGCACGTGATATGCAAATCAATGTTTCTATGGGTTACAGGACCAGAGGCTACTATGGTTCCATCAGCGGCCTCTACCATCATTGACTGATCACTTCCACACGGGATATGCAAATCAATGTTTCTATGGGTTACAGGACCGGAGGATACTATGGTTCCATCAGCGGCCTCTACCATCATTAACTGATCACTTCCACACGGGATATGCAAATCAATGTTTCTATGGGTTACAGGACCGGAGGATACTATGGTTCCATCAGCGGGCTCTACCATCATTAACTGATCACTTCCACACGGGATATGTAAATCAATGTTTATATGGATTACAGGACCAGAGGATACTATGGTTCTATCAGCGGCCTCTACTATCATTGACTGATCACTTCCACACGGGATATGCAAATCAATTTTTCTATGGGTTACAGGACTGGAGGATACTATGGTTCCATCTGCGGCCTCTACCATCATTGACTGCTCACTTCTACACTGGATATGTAAATCAATGTTTCTATGGTTACAGGACCAGAGGCTAACATGGTTCCATCAGCGACCTATACCATCATTGACTGTTCACTTCCACACTGGATATGTAAATCAATGTTTATATGGTTAGAGGACCAGAGGCTACTATGGTTCCATCAGCGGCCTCTACCATCATTGACTGCTCACTTCTACACTGGATATGTAAATCAATGTTTCTATGGTTACAGGACCAGAGGCTAACATGGTTCCATCAGCGACCTATACCATCATTGACTGTTCACTTCCACACTGGATATGTAAATCAATGTTTATATGGTTAGAGGACCAGAGGCTACTATGGTTCCATCAGCGGCCTCTACCATCATTGAATGCTCACTTCCACACTAGATATGTAAATCAATGTTTCTATGGTTACAGGACCAGAGGCTACTATGTATCCATCAGCGGCCTCTACCATCATTGACTGTTCAAATCCACACGGGATATGTAAATCAATGTTTCTATGGGTTACAGGACCAGAGGCTACTGTGGTTCCATCAGCGGCCTCTACCATCATTGACTGTTCACTTCCACACGGGATATGTAAATCAATGTTTCTATGGTTACAGGACCGGATGCTACTATGGTTCCATCAGCGGCCTCTACCATCATTGACTGCTCACTTCCACACTGGATATGTAAATCAATGTTTATATGGTTACAGGACCAGAGGATATTATGGTTCCATCTGCGGGCTCTACCATCATTGACTGTTCACTTCCACACGGGATATGTAAATCAATGTTTCTATGGTTACAGGACCGGAGGCTACTGTGGTTCCATTAGCGTCCTCTACCATCATTGACTGTTCACTTCCAAACGGGATATGTAAATCAATGTTTCTATGGTTACAGGACCGGAGGATAGTATGGTTCCATCAGTGGCCTCTACCATCATTGACTGCTCACTTCCACACTGGATATGTAAATCAATGTTTCTATGGTTACAGGACCAGAGGCTACTGTGGTTCCATCAGCGGCCTCTACCATCATTGACTGTTCATTTCCACACGGGATATGTAAATCAATGTTTCTATGGTTACAGGACCAGAGGCTACTGTGGTTCTATCAACAGCCTCTACCATCATTGACTATTCACTTCCACACTGGATATGTAAATCAATGTTTCTATGGTTACAGGACCGGAGGCTACTGTGGTTCCATCAGCGGCCTCTACCATCATTGACTGTTCACTTCTACACGGGATATGTAAATCAATGTTTCTATGGTTACAGGACCAAAGGATATTATGGTTCCATCTGCGGGCTCTACCATCATTGACTGTTCACTTCCACACGGGATATGTAAATCAATGTTTCTATGGTTACAGGACCAGAGGTTACTGTGGTTCCATCAGCGGCCTCTACCATCATCGACTGTTCACTTCCACACTGGATATGTAAATCAATGTTTCTATGGGTTACAGGACCAGAGGCTACTGTGGTTCCATCAGCGGCCTCTACCATCATTGACTGCTCACTTCCACACTGGATATGTAAATCAATGTTTCCTTGCGTTACAGGACCAGAGGATACCATGGTTCCATCAGCGGCCTCTACCATCATAGACTGCTCACTTCCACACTGGATATGTAAATCAATGTTTCCATGCGTTACAGGACCAGAGGATACCATGGTTCCATCAGCGGCCGCTACCATCATAAACTGCTCACTTCCACACTGGATATGTAAATCAATGTTTCTATGGTTACAGGACCAGAGGCTACTATGGTTCCATCAGCGGCCTCTACCATCATTGACTGTTCACTTCCACATGGGATATGTAAATCAATGTTTCTATGGTTACAGGACCAGAGGATACTATAGTTCCATCAGCGGCCTCTACCATCATTGACTGTTCACTTCCACACGGGATATGTAAATCAATGTTTCTATGTGTTACAGGACCAGAGGCTACTATGTATCCATCAGCAGCCTCTACCATCATTGACTGTTCACATCCACACGGGATATGTAAATCAATGTTTCTATGGTTACAGGACCGGAGGCTACTGTGGTTCCATCAGCGGCCTCTACCATCATTGACTGTTCACTTCCACACAGGATATGTAAATCAATGTTTCTATGGTTACAGGACCGGAGGCTACTGTGGTTCCATCAGCGGCCTCTACCATCATTGACTGTTCACTTCCACACGGGATATGTAAATTAATGTTTCTATGGTTACAGGACTGGAGGATACTATGGTTCCATCAGCGGCCTCTACCATCATTGACTGCTCACTTCCACACTGGATATGTAAATCAATGTTTCTATGGGTTACAGGACCAGAGGTTATTATGGCTCCATTAGCGGGCTCTACCATCATTGACTGTTCACTTCCACACTGGATATGTAAATCAATGTTTCTATGGTTACAGGACGAGAGGTAACATCGTTCCATCAGCGGCCTCTACCATCATTGACTGTTCACTTCCACACTGGATATGTAAATCATTGTTTCTATGGTTACAGGACCATAGGCTAACATGGTTCCATCAGTGGCCTCTACCATCATTGACTGCTCTCTTCCACACTGGATATGTAAATCAATGTTTCTATGGGTTACAGAACCAGAGGATACTATGGTTCCATTAGCGGCCTCTACAATCATTGACTGCTCACTTCCACACTGAATATGTAAATCATTGTTTCTATGGTTACAGGACCAGAGGCTAACATGGTTCCATCAGTGGCCTCTACAATCATTGACTGCTCACTTCCACACTGGATATGTAAATCAATGTTTCTATGGTTACAGGACCGGAGGATACTATGGTTCCATCAGCGGCCTCTACCATCATTGACTGCTCACTTCTACACTGGATATGTAAATCAATGCTTCTATGGGTTACGGGACCGGAGGATACTATGGTTCCATCAGCAGCCTCTACCATCATTGACTGCTCACTTCCACTCGGGATATGTAAATCAATGCTTCTATGGGTTACGGGACCGGAGGATACTATGGTTCCATCAGCAGCCTCTACCATCATTGACTGATCACTTCCACACTGGATATGTAAATCAATGTTTCTATGGTTACAGGACCGGAGGATACTATGGTTCCATCAGCAGCCTCTACCATCATTGACTGCTCACTTCTACACTGGATATGTAAATCAATGCTTCTATGGGTTACGGGACCGGAGGATACTATGGTTCCATCAGCAGCCTCTACCATCATTGACTGATCACTTCCACATGGGATATGTAAATCAATGTTTCTATGGTTACAGGACCAGAGGATACTATGGTTCCATCAGCAGCCTCTACCATCATTGACTGCTCACTTCCACTCGGGATATGTAAATCAATGCTTCTATGGGTTACGGGACCGGAGGATACTATGGTTCCATCAGCAGCCTCTACCATCATTGACTGATCACTTCCACACTGGATATGTAAATCAATGTTTCTATGGTGACAGGACCAGAGGCTACTATGGTTCCACCAGCGGCCTCTACCATCATTGACTGATCACTTCCACACTGGATATGTAAATCAATGTTTCTATGTGTTACGGGACCAGAGGCTACCATGGTTCCATCAGCGGCCTCTACCATCATTGACTGTTCACTTCCACACTGGATATTTAAATCATTGTTTCTATGGTTACAGGACCAGAGGCTAACATGGTTCCATCAGTGGCCTCTACCATCATTGACTACTCACTTCCACACTGGATATGTAAATCAATGTTTCTATGGGTTACAGAACCAGAGGATACTATGGTTCCATCAGCAGCCTCTACCATCATAGACTGCTCACTTCACTCGGGATATGTAAATCAATGCTTCTATGGGTTACGGGACCGGAGGATACTATGGTTCCATCAGCAGCCTCTACCATCATTGACTGCTCACTTCCACACTGGATATGTAAATCAATGTTTCTATGGTTACAGGACCAGAGGCTACTATGGTTCCACCAGCGGACTCTACCATCATTGACTGATCACTTCCACACGGGATATGTAAATTAATGTTTCTATGGTTACAGGACCAGAGGCTACTATGGTTCCACCAGCGGCCTCTGCCATCATTGACTGATCACTTCCACACTGGATATGTAAATCAATGTTTCTATGGTTACAGGACCAGAGGATACTATGGTTCCTTCATCGGCCTCTACCATTATTGACTGATCACTTCCACACTGGATATGTAAATCAATGTTTCTATGGTTACGGGACCGGAGGATACTATGGTTCCATCAGCAGCCTCTACCATCTTTGACTGCTGACTTCCACACTGGATATGTAAATCAATGTTTCTATGGTTACAGGACCAGAGGCTACTATGGTTCCACCAGCGGACTCTACCATCATTGACTGATCACTTCCACACGGGATATGTAAATCAATGCTTCTATGGTTACAGGACCAGAGGCTACTATGGTTCCACCAGCGGACTCTACCATCATTGACTGATCACTTCCACACGGGATATGTAAATTAATGTTTCTATGGTTACAGGACCAGAGGCTACTATGGTTCCACCAGCGGCCTCTGCCATCATTGACTGATCACTTCCACACTGGATATGTAAATCAATGTTTCTATGGTTACAGGACCAGAGGATACTATGGTTCCTTCATCGGCCTCTACCATTATTGACTGATCACTTCCACACTGGATATGTAAATCAATGTTTCTATGGTTACGGGACCGGAGGATACTATGGTTCCATCAGCAGCCTCTACCATCTTTGACTGCTCACATCCACTCGGGATATGTAAATCAATGCTTCTATGGGTTACGGGACCGGAGGATACTATGGTTCCATCAGCAGCCTCTACCATCATTGACTGCTCACTTCCACACTGGATATGTAAATCAATGTTTCTATGGTTACAGGACCAGAGGCTACTATGGTTCCACCAGCGGACTCTACCATCATTGACTGATCACTTCCACACGGGATATGTAAATTAATGTTTCTATGGTTACAGGACCAGAGGCTACTATGGTTCCACCAGCGGCCTCTGCCATCATTGACTGATCACTTCCACACTGGATATGTAAATCAATGTTTCTATGGTTACAGGACCAGAGGATACTATGGTTCCTTCATCGGCCTCTACCATTATTGACTGATCACTTCCACACTGGATATGTAAATCAATGTTTCTATGGTTACGGGACCAGAGGCTACTATGGTTCCACCAGCGGCCTCTGCCATCATTGACTGATCACTTCCACACTGGATATGTAAATCAATGTTTCTATGGTTACAGGACCAGAGGATACTATGGTTCCTTCATCGGCCTCTACCATTATTGACTGATCACTTCCACACTGGATATGTAAATCAATGTTTCTATGGTTACGGGACCGGAGGATACTATGGTTCCATCTGCGGCCTCTACCATCATTGACTGCTCACATCCACTCGGGATATGTAAATCAATGCTTCTATGGGTTACGGGACCGGAGGATACTATGGTTCCATCAGCAGCCTCTACCATCATTGACTGCTCACTTCCACACTGGATATGTAAATCAATGTTTCTATGGTTACAGGACCAGAGGCTACTATGGTTCCACCAGCGGACTCTACCATCATTGACTGATCACTTCCACACGGGATATGTAAATTAATGTTTCTATGGTTACAGGACCAGAGGCTACTATGGTTCCACCAGCGGCCTCTGCCATCATTGACTGATCACTTCCACACTGGATATGTAAATCAATGTTTCTATGGTTACAGGACCAGAGGATACTATGGTTCCTTCATCGGCCTCTACCATTATTGACTGATCACTTCCACACTGGATATGTAAATCAATGTTTCTATGGTTACGGGACCGGAGGATACTATGGTTCCATCAGCAGCCTCTACCATCTTTGACTGCTGACTTCCACACTGGATATGTAAATCAATGTTTCTATGGTTACAGGACCAGAGGCTACTATGGTTCCACCAGCGGACTCTACCATCATTGACTGATCACTTCCACACGGGATATGTAAATCAATGTTTCTATGGAGCCAGGACGAGAGGCTACTATGGTTCCACCAGCGGCCTCTACCATCATTGACTGATCACTTCCACACGGGATATGTAAATCAATGTTTCTATGGTTACAGGACCAGAGGCTACTATGGTTCCACCAGCGGCCTCTACCATCATTGACTGTTCACTTCCACACGGGATATGTAAATCAATGTTTCTATGGTTACAGGACCGGGGGATACTATGGTTCCACCAGCGACCTCTACCATCATTGACTCATCACTTCCACACTGGATATGTAAATCAATGTTTCTATGGTTACAGGACCTGAGGATACTATGGTTCCACCAGCGGCCTCTACCATCATTGACTGATCACTTCCACACCGGATATGTAAATCAATGTTTCTATGGATACAGGACCAGAGGATATTATGGTTCCATCTGCGGTCTGTACCATCATTGACTGCTCACTTCCACACTGGATATATAAATCAATGTTTCTATGTGTTACGGGACCAGAGGCTACTATGGTTCCATCAGCGGCCTCTACCATCATAGACTGCTCACTTCCACACTGAATATGTAAATCAATGTTTCTATGGTTACAGGACCAGAGGTAACATAGTTCCATCAGCGACCTCTACCATCATTGACTGTTCACTTCCACACTGGATATGTAAATATTGTTTCTATGGTTACAGGACCAGAGGCTAACATGGTTCCATCAGTGTCCTCTACCATCAATGACTGCTCACTTCCACACTGAATATGAAAATCAATGTTTCTATGGTTACAGGACCAGAGGGAACATAGTTCCATCAGCGGCCTCTACCATCATTGACTGTTCACTTCCACACTGGATATGTAAATATTGTTTCTATGGTTACAGGACCAGAGGCTACTGTGGTTCCATCAGCGGTCTCTACCATCATCGACTGTTCACTTCCACACTGGGTATGTAAATCAATGTTTTTATGGGTTACAGAACCAGAGGCTACTGTGGTTCCATCAGCGGCCTCTACCATCATCGACTGTTCACTTCCACACGGGATATGTAAATCAATATTTCAATGGGTAACAGGACCAGAGGCTACTATGGTTCCATCAGCGGCCTCTACCATCATTGACTGTTCACTTCCACACGGGATATGTAAATCAATGTTTCCTATGGTTACAGGACCGGGGGATACTATGGTTCCACCAACGACCTCTACCATCATTGACTGATCACTTCCACACTGGACATGTAAATCAATGTTTCTATGGATACAGGACCAGAGGATATTATGGTTCCATCAGCGGCCTCTACCATCATTGACTGTTCACTTCCACACTGGATATGTAAATCATTGTTTCTATGGTTACAGGACCAGAGGCTAACATGGTTCCATCAGTGGCCTCTACCATCATTGACTGCTCACTTCCACACTGGATATGTAAATCAATGTTTCTATGGGTTACAGAACCAGAGGATACTATGGTTCCATCAGCAGCCTCTACCATCATTGACTGCTCACTTCACTCGGGATATGTAAATCAATGCTTCTATGGGTTACGGGACTGGAGGATACTATGATTCCATCAGCAGCCTCTACCATCATTGACTACTCACTTCCACACTGGATATGTAACTCAATGTTTCTATGGTTACAGGACCAGAGGCTACTATGGTTCCACCAGCGGACTCTACCATCATTGACTGTTCACTTCCACACGGGATATGTAAATCAATGTTTCTATGGTTACAGGACCGGGGGATACTATGGTTCCACCAGCGACCTCTACCATCATTGACTGATCACTTTCACACTGGATATGTAAATCAATGTTTCTATGGTTACAGGACCAGAGGTAACATGTTTCCATCAGCGGCCTCTACCATCATTGACTGATCACTTTCACACTGGATATGTAAATCAATGTTTCTATGGATACAAGACCAGAGGATATTATGGTTCCATCTGCGGCCTCTACCATCTTTGACTGCTCACTTCCACACTGGATATGTAAATCAATGTTTCTATGGTTACAGGACCAGAGGCTACTATGGTTCCACCAGCGGACTCTACCATCATTGACTGTTCACTTTCACACTGGATATGTAAATCATTGCTTCTATGGTTACAGGACCAGAGGCTAACATGGTTCCATCAGTGGTCTCTACCATCATTGACTGCTCACTTCCACACTGGATATGTAAATCAATGCTTCTATGGGTTACGGGACCGGAGGATACTATGGTTCTATCAGCAGCCTCTACCATCATTGACTGCTCAATTCCACACTGGATATGTAAATCAATGTTTCTGTGGTTACAGGACCAGAGGCTACTATGGTTCCACCAGCGGCCTCTACCATCATTGACTGATCACTTCCACACGGGATATGTAAATTAATGTTTCTATGGTTACAGGACGAGATGCTACTATGGTTCCACCAGCGGCCTCTACCATCATTGACTGATCACTTCCACAAGGGATATGTAAATCAATGTTTCTATGGTTACAGGACCAGAGGATACTATGGTTCCTTCAGCGGCTTTTACCATCATTGACTGATCACTTCCGCACGAGATATGCAAATCAATGTTTCTATGGGTTACAGGACCGGAGGATACTATAGTTCCATCAGCAGCCTCTACCATCATTGACTGCTCACTTCCACTCGGGATATGTAAATCAATGCTTCTATGGGTTATGGGGCCGGAGGATACTATGGTTCCATCAGCGGCCTCTACCATCATTGACTGATCACTTCCACACGGGATATGCAAATCAATGTTTCTATGGGTTAAAGGACCAGAGGATACTATGGTTCCATCAGCGGCCTCTACCATCATTAACTGATCACTTCCACACGGAATATGTAAATCAATGTTTCTATGGATTACAGGACCAGAGGATACTATGGTTCTATCAGCGGCCTCTACTATCATTGACTGATCACGTCCATACGGGATATGCCAATCAATGTTTCTATGGGTTACAGGACCAGAGGATATTATGGTTCCATCTGCGGCCTCTACCATCATTGACTGCTCACTTCCACACTGGATATGTAAATCAATGTTTCTATGGTTACAGGACCAGAGGTAACATGTTTCCATCAGCGGCCTCTACCATCATTGACTGATCACTTTCACACTGGATATGTAAATCAATGTTTCTATGGATACAGGACCAGAGGATATTATGGTTCCATCTGCGGCCTCTACCATCATTGACTGCTCACTTCCACACTGGATATGTAAATCAATGTTTCTATGGTTACAGGACCAGAGGCTACTATGGTTCCACCAGCGGACTCTACCATCATTGACTGTTCACTTTCACACTGGATATGTAAATCATTGTTTCTATGGTTACAGGACCAGAGGCTAACATGGTTCCATCAGTGGTCTCTACCATCATTGACTGCTCACTTCCACACTGGATATGTAAATCAATGCTTCTATGGGTTATGGGACCGGAGGATACTATGGTTCTATCAGCAGCCTCTACCATCATTGACTGCTCAATTCCACACTGGATATGTAAATCAATGTTTCTGTGGTTACAGGACCAGAGGCTACTATGGTTCCACCAGCGGACTCTACCATCATTGACTGATCACTTCCACACAGGATATGTAAATCAATGTTTCTATGGTTACAGGACGAGATGCTACTATGGTTCTACCAGCGGCCTCTACAATCATTGACTGATCACTTCCACACGGGATATGTAAATCAATGTTTCTATGGTTACAGGACCAGAGGATACTATGGTTCTATCAGCGGCTTCTACCATCATTGACTGATCACTTCCACACAGGATATGTAAATCAATGTTTCTATGGTTACAGGACCAGAGGATACTATGGTTCTATCAGCGGCTTCTACCATCATTGACTGATCACTTCCACACGGGATATGTAAATCAATGTTTCTATGGTTACAGGACCAGAGGATACTATGGTTCTATCAGCGGCTTCTACCATCATTGACTGATCACTTCCACACAGGATATGTAAATCAATGTTTCTATGGTTACAGGACCAGAGGATACTATGGTTCTATCAGCGGCTTCTACCATCATTGACTGATCACTTCCACACGGGATATGCAAATCAATGTTTCTATGGATTACAGGACCAGAGGATACTATGGTTCTATCAGCGGCCTCTACTATCATTGACTGATCACGTCCACACGGGATATGCCAATCAATGTTTCTATGGGTCACAGGACCAGAGGATACTATGGTTCCATCAGCGGCCTCTACCATCATTGACTGCTCACTTCCACACGGGATATGCAAATCAATTTTTCTATGGGTTACAGGACTGGAGGATACTATGGTTCCATCAGCGGCCTCTACCATCATTGACTGCTCACTTCTACACTGGATATGTAAATCAATGTTTCTATGGTTACAGGACCAGAGGCTAACATGGTTCCATCAGCGACCTATACCATCATTGACTGTTCACTTCCACACTGGATATGTAAATCAATGTTTCTATGGTTACAGGACCAGAGGCTAACATGGTTCCATCAGCGGCCTCTACCATCATTGACTGCTCACTTCCACACTGGATATGTAAATCAATGTTTCTATGGTTACAGGACCAGATGCTACTATGGTTCCATCAGCGGCCTCTACCATCATTGAATGCTCACTTCCACACTAGATATGTAAATCAATGTTTCTATGGTTACAGGACCAGAGGCTACTATGTATCCATCAGCGGCCTCTACCATCATTGACTGTTCAAATCCACACGGGATATGTAAATCAATGTTTCTATGGGTTACAGGACCAGAGGCTACTGTGGTTCCATCAGCGGCCTCTACCATCATTGACTGTTCACTTCCACACGGGATATGTAAATCAATGTTTCTATGGTTACAGGACCGGAGGCTACTATGGTTCCATCAGCGGCCTCTACCATCATTGACTGCTCACTTCCACACTGGATATGTAAATCAATGTTTATATGGTTACAGGACCAGAGGATATTATGGTTCCATCTGCGGGCTCTACCATCATTGACTGTTCACTTCCACACGGGATATGTAAATCAATGTTTCTATGGTTACAGGACCGGAGGCTACTGTGGTTCCATTAGCGTCCTCTACCATCATTGACTGTTCACTTCCAAACGGGATATGTAAATCAATGTTTCTATGGTTACAGGACCGGAGGATAGTATGGTTCCATCAGTGGCCTCTACCATCATTGACTGCTCACTTCCACACTGGATATGTAAATCAATGTTTCTATGGTTACAGGACCAGAGGCTACTGTGGTTCCATCAGCGGCCTCTACCATCATTGACTGTTCATTTCCACACGGGATATGTAAATCAATGTTTCTATGGTTACAGGACCAGAGGCTACTGTGGTTCTATCAACAGCCTCTACCATCATTGACTATTCACTTCCACACTGGATATGTAAATCAATGTTTCTATGGTTACAGGACCGGAGGCTACTGTGGTTCCATCAGCGGCCTCTACCATCATTGACTGTTCACTTCTACACGGGATATGTAAATCAATGTTTCTATGGTTACAGGACCAAAGGATATTATGGTTCCATCTGCGGGCTCTACCATCATTGACTGTTCACTTCCACACGGGATATGTAAATCAATGTTTCTATGGTTACAGGACCAGAGGTTACTGTGGTTCCATCAGCGGCCTCTACCATCATCGACTGTTCACTTCCACACTGGATATGTAAATCAATGTTTCTATGGGTTACAGGACCAGAGGCTACTGTGGTTCCATCAGCGGCCTCTACCATCATTGACTGCTCACTTCCACACTGGATATGTAAATCAATGTTTCCTTGCGTTACAGGACCAGAGGATACCATGGTTCCATCAGCGGCCTCTACCATCATAGACTGCTCACTTCCACACTGGATATGTAAATCAATGTTTCCATGCGTTACAGGACCAGAGGATACCATGGTTCCATCAGCGGCCGCTACCATCATAAACTGCTCACTTCCACACTGGATATGTAAATCAATGTTTCTATGGTTACAGGACCAGAGGCTACTATGGTTCCATCAGCGGCCTCTACCATCATTGACTGTTCACTTCCACATGGGATATGTAAATCAATGTTTCTATGGTTACAGGACCAGAGGATACTATAGTTCCATCAGCGGCCTCTACCATCATTGACTGTTCACTTCCACACGGGATATGTAAATCAATGTTTCTATGTGTTACAGGACCAGAGGCTACTATGTATCCATCAGCAGCCTCTACCATCATTGACTGTTCACATCCACACGGGATATGTTAATCAATGTTTCTATGGTTACAGGACCGGAGGCTACTGTGGTTCCATCAGCGGCCTCTACCATCATTGACTGTTCACTTCCACACAGGATATGTAAATCAATGTTTCTATGGTTACAGGACCGGAGGCTACTGTGGTTCCATCAGCGGCCTCTACCATCATTGACTGTTCACTTCCACACGGGATATGTAAATTAATGTTTCTATGGTTACAGGACTGGAGGAGACTGTGGTTCCATCAGCGGCCTCTACCATCATTGACTGCTCACTTCCACACTGGATATGTAAATCAATGTTTCTATGGGTTACAGGACCAGAGGTTATTATGGCTCCATTAGCGGGCTCTACCATCATTGACTGTTCACTTCCACACTGGATATGTAAATCAATGTTTCTATGGTTACAGGACGAGAGGTAACATCGTTCCATCAGCGGCCTCTACCATCATTGACTGTTCACTTCCACACTGGATATGTAAATCATTGTTTCTATGGTTACAGGACCATAGGCTAACATGGTTCCATCAGTGGCCTCTACCATCATTGACTGCTCTCTTCCACACTGGATATGTAAATCAATGTTTCTATGTGTTACGGGACCAGAGGCTACTATGGTTCCATCTGCGGCCTCTACCATCATTGACTGCTCACTTCCACACTGGATATGTAAATCATTGTTTCTATGGTTACAGGACCAGAGGCTAACATGGTTCCATCAGCGGCCTCTACCATCATTGACTGCTCACTTCCGCACTGGATATGTAAATCAATGTTTCTATGTGTTACGGGACCAGAGGCTACTATGTTTCCATCAGCGGCCTCTACCATCATTGGCTGCTCACTTCCACACTGAATATGTAAATCAATGTTTCTTTGGTTACAGGACCAGAGGCTAACATGGTTCCATCAGTGGCCTCTACAATCATTGACTGCTCACTTCCACACTGGATATGTAAATCAATGTTTCTATGGGTTACAGAACCAGAGGATACTATGGTTCCATCAGCAGCCTCTACCATCATTGACTGCTCACTTCCACTCGGGATATGTAAATCAATGCTTCTATGGGTTACGGGACCGGAGGATACTATGGTTCCATCAGCAGCCTCTACCATCATTGACTGCTCACTTCCACACTGGATATGTAAATCAATGTTTCTATGGTTACAGGACCAGAGGCTACTATGGTTCCACCAGCGGACTCTACCATCATTGACTGATCACTTCCAGACGGGATATGTAAATCAATGTTTCTATGGTGACAGGACCAGAGGCTACTATGGTTCCACCAGCGGCCTCTACCATCATTGACTGATCACTTCCACACTGGATATGTAAATCAATGTTTCTATGTGTTACGGGACCAGAGGCTACCATGGTTCCATCAGCGGCCTCTACCATCATTGACTGTTCACTTCCACACTGGATATTTAAATCATTGTTTCTATGGTTACAGGACCAGAGGCTAACATGGTTCAATCAGTGGCCTCTACCATCATTGACTGCTCACTTCCACACTGAATATGAAAATCAATGTTTCTATGGTTACAGGACCGGAGGCTACTGTGGTTCCATCAGCGGCCTCTACCATCATTGACTGATCACTTCCACACTGGATATGTAAATCAATGTTTCTATGGGTTACAGAACCAGAGGATACTATGGTTCCATCAGCAGCCTCTACCATCATTGACTGCTCACATCCACTCGGGATATGTAAATCAATGCTTCTATGGGTTACGGGACCGGAGGATACTATGGTTCCATCAGCAGCCTCTACCATCATTGACTGCTCACTTCCACACTGGATATGTAAATCAATGTTTCTATGGTTACAGGACCAGAGGCTACTATGGTTCCACCAGCGGACTCTACCATCATTGACTGATCACTTCCACACGGGATATGTAAATTAATGTTTCTATGGTTACAGGACCAGAGGCTACTATGGTTCCACCAGCGGCCTCTGCCATCATTGACTGATCACTTCCACACTGGATATGTAAATCAATGTTTCTATGGTTACAGGACCAGAGGATACTATGGTTCCTTCATCGGCCTCTACCATTATTGACTGATCACTTCCACACTGGATATGTAAATCAATGTTTCTATGGTTACAGGACCAGAGGATACTATGGTTCCACCAGCGGCCTCTACCATCATTGACTGATCACTTCCACACGGGATATGTAAATCAATGTTTCTATGGTTACAGGACCAGAGGATACTATGGTTCCTTCAGCAGCCTCTACCAATATTGACTGATCACTTCCACACTGGATATGTAAATCAATGTTTCTATGGTTACAGGAACGGAGGATAATATGGTTCCATCAGCGACCTCTACCATCATTGACTGCTCACTTCCACACTGGATATGTAAATCAATGTTTCTATGATTACAGGACCGGAGGATACTATGGTTCCATCAGCGGCCTATACCATCATTGACTGATCACTTCCACACTGGATATTTAAATCAAAGTTTCTATGGTTACAGGACCGGAGGCTACTATGGTTCCATCAGCGGCCTCTACCATCATTGACTGCTCACTTCCACACTGGATATGTAAATCAATGTTTCTATGGTTACAGGACCGGAGGATACTATGGTTCCATCAGCGGCCTCTACCATCATTGACTGAACACTTCCACACTGGATATGTAAATCAATGTTTCTATGGGTTACAGGACCAGAGGCTACTGTGGTTCCATCAGCGGCCTCTACAATCATTGACTGATCACTTCCACACTGGATATGTAAATCAATGTTTCTATGGGTTACAGGACCAGAGGATACTGTGGTTCCATCAGCGGCCTCTACCATCATTGACTGCTCACTTCCACACTGGATATGTAAATCATTTTTTCTATGGTTACAGGGCCTGAGGCTAACATGGTTCCATCAGCCACCTCTACCATCATTGACTGCTCACTTCCACACTGGATATGTAAATCAATGTTTCTATGGCTTACAGGACGAGAGGCTACTACGGTTCCATCAGCGGCCTCTACCATCATTGACTGCTCACTTCCAAACTGGATATGTAAATAAATGTTTCTATCAGTTACATGAGCAGAGGATACTATGGTTCCATCCGCGGCCTTTGCCATCATTGACTGATCACTTCCACACGGGATATGCAAATCAATGTTTCTATCGGTTACAGAACCAGAAGATACTATGGTTCCATCAGCAGCCTCTACCATCATTGACTTCTCACTTCCACACTGGATATGTAAATCAATGCTTCTATGGGTTACGGGACCGGAGGATACTATGGTTCCATCAGCAGCCTCTACCATCATTGACTGCTCACTTCCACTCGGGATATGTAAATCAATGCTTCTATGGGTTACGGGACCGGAGGATATTATGGTTCCATCAGCAGCCTCTACCATCATTGACTGCGCACTTCCACACTGGATATGTAAATCAATGTTTCTATGGTTACAGGACCAGAGGCTACTATGGTTCCACCAGCGGCCTCTACCATCATTGACTGATCACTTCCACACGGGATATGTAAATCAATGTTTCTATGGTTACAGGACCAGAGGCTACTATGGTTCCACCAGCGGACTCTACCATCATTGACTGATCACTTCCACACGGGATATGTAAATTAATGTTTCTATGGTTACAGGACCAGAGGCTACTATGGTTCCACCAGCGGCCTCTGCCATCATTGACTGATCACTTCCACACTGGATATGTAAATCAATGTTTCTATGGTTACAGGACCAGAGGATACTATGGTTCCTTCATCGGCCTCTACCATTATTGACTGATCACTTCCACACTGGATATGTAAATCAATGTTTCTATGGTTACAGGACCGGAGGATAATATGGTTCCATCAGTGGCCTCTACCATCATTGACTGCTCACTTCCACACTGGATATGTAAATCAATGTTTCTATGGTTACAGGACCGGAGGATACTATGGTTCCATCAGCGGCCTCTACAATAATTGACTGATCACTTGCACACGGGATATGTAAATCAATGTTTCTATGGTTACAGGACCAGAGGATACTATGGTTCCTTCAGCAGCCTCTACCAATATTGACTGATCACTTCCACACTGGATATGTAAATCAATGTTTCTATGGTTACAGGAACGGAGGATAATATGGTTCCATCAGCGACCTCTACCATCATTGACTGCTCACTTCCACACTGGATATGTAAATCAATGTTTCTATGATTACAGGACCGGAGGATACTATGGTTCCATCAGCGGCCTATACCATCATTGACTGATCACTTCCACACTGGATATGTAAATCAAAGTTTCTATGGTTACAGGACCGGAGGCTACTATGGTTCCATCTGCGGCCTCTACCATCATTGACTGCTCACTTCCACACTGGATATGTAAATCAATGTTTCTATGGTTACAGGACCGGAGGATACTATGGTTCCATCAGCGGCCTCTACCATCATTGACTGCTCACTTCCACACTGGATATGTAAATCAATGTTTCTATGGTTACAGGACCGGAGGATACTATGGTTCCATCAGCGGCCTCTACCATCATTGACTGAACACTTCCACACTGGATATGTAAATCAATGTTTCTATGGGTTACAGGACCAGAGGCTACTGTGGTTCCATCAGCGGCCTCTACAATCATTGACTGATCACTTCCACACTGGATATGTAAATCAATGTTTCTATGGGTTACAGGACCAGAGGATACTGTGGTTCCATCAGCGGCCTCTACCATCATTGACTGCTCACTTCCACACTGGATATGTAAATCATTTTTTCTATGGTTACAGGGCCTGAGGCTAACATGGTTCCATCAGCCACCTCTACCATCATTGACTTCTCACTTCCACACTGGATATGTAAATCAATGCTTCTATGGGTTACGGGACCGGAGGATACTATTGTTCCATCAGCAGCCTCTACCATCATTGACTGCTCACTTCCACTCGGGATATGTAAATCAATGCTTCTATGGGTTACGGGACCGGAGGATATTATGGTTCCATCAGCAGCCTCTACCATCATTGACTGCGCACTTCCACACTGGATATGTAAATCAATGTTTCTATGGTTACAGGACCAGAGGCTACTATGGTTCCACCAGCGGCCTCTACCATCATTGACTGATCACTTCCACACGGGATATGTAAATCAATGTTTCTATGGTTACAGGACCAGAGAATACTATGGTTCCATCAGCGGCTTCTACAATCATTGACTGATCACTTCCACATGGGACATGCAAATCAATGTTTCTATGGGTTACAGGACTGGAGGATACTATGGTTCCATCAGCGGCCTATACCATCATTGACTGATCACTTCCACACGGGATATGCAAATCAATGTTTCTATGGGTTACAGGACCGGAGGATACTATGGTTCCATCCGCGGCCTCTGCCATCATTGACTGATCACTTCCACACGGGATATGCAAATCAATATTTCTATCGGTTACAGAACCAGAGGATACTATGGTTCCATCAGCAGCCTCTACCATCATTGACTGCTCACTTCCACTCGGGATATGTAAATCAATGCTTCTATGGGTTACGGGACCGGAGGATACCATGGTTCCATCAGCGGCCTCTACCATCATTGACTGCGCACTTCCACACTGGATATGTAAATCAATGTTTCTATGGTTACAGGACCAGAGGCTACTATGGTTCCACCAGCGGCCTCTACATCATTGACTGATCACTTCCACACAGGATATGTAAATCAATGTTTCTATGGTTACACGACTAGAGGCTACTATGGTTCCACCAGCGGCCTCTACCATCATTGACTGATCACTTCCACACGGGATATGTAAATCAATGTTTCTATGGTTACAGGAGCAGAGGATACTATGGTTCCATCAGCGGCTTCTATCATCATTGTCTGATCACTTCTACACGGGATATGCAAATCAATGTTTCTATGGGTTACAGGACCAGAGGATACTATGGTTCTATTAGTGGCCTCTACCATCATTGACTGATCACTTCCACACGGGATATGCAAATCAATGTTTCTATGGGTTACAGGACCAGAGGATACTATAGTTCCATCAGCGGCCTCTACCATCATTGACTGATCACTTCCACACGGGATATGCAAATCAATGTTTCTATGGGTTACAGGACTGGAGGATACTATGGTTCCATCAGCGGCCTCTACCATCATTGACTGATCACTTCTACACGGGATATGCAAATCAATGTTTCTATGTGTTACAGCACCACAGGATACTATGGTTCCCTCAGCGGCCTCTACCATCATTGACTGATCACTTCCACACTGGATATGTAAATCAATGTTTCTATGGGTTACAGGACCGGAGGCTACTATGGTTCCATCAGCGGCCTCTACCATCATTGACTGATCACTTCCACACTGGATATGTAAATCAATGTTTCTATGGGTTACAGGACCAGAGGCTACTGTGGTTCCATCAGCGGCCTCTACCATCATCGAATGTTCACTTCCACACTGGATATGTAAATCAATGTTTCTATGGGTTACAGGACCAGAGGCTACTGTGGTTCCATCAGTGCCCTCTACCATCATCGACTGTTCACTTCCACACTGGATATGTAAATCAATGTTTCTATGTATTACGGGACCAGAGGCTACTATGGTTCGATCGGCGGCCTCTACCATCATCGACTATTCACTTCCACACTGGATATGTAAATCAATGTTTCTATGTGTTACGGGACCAGAGGCTACTATGGTTCCATCTGCGGCCTCTACCATCATTGACTGATCACTTCCACACTGGATATGTAAATCAATGTTTCTATGGTTACAGGACCAGAGGCTACTATGGTTCCATCTGCGGCCTCTACCATCATTGACTGATCACTTCCACACTGGATATGTAAATCAATGTTTCTATGGGTTACAGGACCAGAGGCTACTATGGTTCCATCAGCGGCCTCTACCATCATTGACTGTTCACTTCCACACTGGATATGTAAATCAATGTTTCTATGGTTACAGGACCAGAGGCTACTATGGTTCCATCTGCGGCCTCTACCATCATTGACTGATCACTTCCACACGGGATATGTAAATCAATGTTTGTATGGGTTACAGGACCAGAGGCTACTATGGTTCCATCTGCGGCCTCTACCATCATTGACTGCTCACTTCCACACTGGATATGTAAATCAATGTTTCTATGGGTTACAGGACCAGAGGATACTATGGTTCTATTAGTGGCCTCTACCATCATTGACTGATCACTTCCACACTGGATATGCAAATCAATGTTTCTATGGTTACGGGACCGGAGGATACTATGGTTCCATCAGCAGCCTCTACCATCATTGACTGATCACTTCTACACGGGATATGCAAATCAATGTTTCTATGTGTTACAGCACCACAGGATACTATGGTTCCCTCAGCGGCCTCTACCATCATTGACTGATCACTTCCACACTGGATATGTAAATCAATGTTTCTATGGGTTACAGGACCGGAGGCTACTATGGTTCCATCAGCGGCCTCTACCATCATTGACTGATCACTTCCACACTGGATATGTAAATCAATGTTTCTATGGGTTACAGGACCAGAGGCTACTGTGGTTCCATCAGCGGCCTCTACCATCATCGAATGTTCACTTCCACACTGGATATGTAAATCAATGTTTCTATGGGTTACAGGACCAGAGGCTACTGTGGTTCCATCAGTGCCCTCTACCATCATCGACTGTTCACTTCCACACTGGATATGTAAATCAATGTTTCTATGTATTACGGGACCAGAGGCTACTATGGTTCGATCGGCGGCCTCTACCATCATCGACTATTCACTTCCACACTGGATATGTAAATCAATGTTTCTATGTGTTACGGGACCAGAGGCTACTATGGTTCCATCTGCGGCCTCTACCATCATTGACTGATCACTTCCACACTGGATATGTAAATCAATGTTTCTATGGTTACAGGACCAGAGGCTACTATGGTTCCATCTGCGGCCTCTACCATCATTGACTGATCACTTCCACACTGGATATGTAAATCAATGTTTCTATGGGTTACAGGACCAGAGGCTACTATGGTTCCATCAGCGGCCTCTACCATCATTGACTGTTCACTTCCACACTGGATATGTAAATCAATGTTTCTATGGTTACAGGACCAGAGGCTACTATGGTTCCATCTGCGGCCTCTACCATCATTGACTGATCACTTCCACACGGGATATGTAAATCAATGTTTGTATGGGTTACAGGACCAGAGGCTACTATGGTTCCATCTGCGGCCTCTACCATCATTGACTGCTCACTTCCACACGGGATATGTAAATCAATGTTTCTATGGCTTACAGGATGAGAGGCTACTACGGTTCCATCAGCGGCCTCTACCATCATTGACTGCTCACTTCCAAACTGGATATGTAAATAAATGTTTCTATCAGTTACATGAGCAGAGGATACTATGGTTCCATCCGCGGCCTTTGCCATCATTGACTGATCACTTCCACACGGGATATGCAAATCAATGTTTCTATCGGTTACAGAACCAGAAGATACTATGGTTCCATCAGCAGCCTCTACCATCATTGACTTCTCACTTCCACACTGGATATGTAAATCAATGCTTCTATGGGTTACGGGACCGGAGGATACTATGGTTCCATCAGCAGCCTCTACCATCATTGACTGCTCACTTCCACTCGGGATATGTAAATCAATGCTTCTATGGGTTACGGGACCGGAGGATATTATGGTTCCATCAGCAGCCTCTACCATCATTGACTGCGCACTTCCACACTGGATATGTAAATCAATGTTTCTATGGTTACAGGACCAGAGGCTACTATGGTTCCACCAGCGGCCTCTACCATCATTGACTGATCACTTCCACACGGGATATGTAAATCAATGTTTCTATGGTTACAGGACCAGAGGCTACTATGGTTCCACCAGCGGACTCTACCATCATTGACTGATCACTTCCACACGGGATATGTAAATTAATGTTTCTATGGTTACAGGACCAGAGGCTACTATGGTTCCACCAGCGGCCTCTGCCATCATTGACTGATCACTTCCACACTGGATATGTAAATCAATGTTTCTATGGTTACAGGACCAGAGGATACTATGGTTCCTTCATCGGCCTCTACCATTATTGACTGATCACTTCCACACTGGATATGTAAATCAATGTTTCTATGGTTACAGGACCGGAGGATAATATGGTTCCATCAGTGGCCTCTACCATCATTGACTGCTCACTTCCACACTGGATATGTAAATCAATGTTTCTATGGTTACAGGACCGGAGGATACTATGGTTCCATCAGCGGCCTCTACAATAATTGACTGATCACTTGCACACGGGATATGTAAATCAATGTTTCTATGGTTACAGGACCAGAGGATACTATGGTTCCTTCAGCAGCCTCTACCAATATTGACTGATCACTTCCACACTGGATATGTAAATCAATGTTTCTATGGTTACAGGAACGGAGGATAATATGGTTCCATCAGCGACCTCTACCATCATTGACTGCTCACTTCCACACTGGATATGTAAATCAATGTTTCTATGATTACAGGACCGGAGGATACTATGGTTCCATCAGCGGCCTATACCATCATTGACTGATCACTTCCACACTGGATATGTAAATCAAAGTTTCTATGGTTACAGGACCGGAGGCTACTATGGTTCCATCTGCGGCCTCTACCATCATTGACTGCTCACTTCCACACTGGATATGTAAATCAATGTTTCTATGGTTACAGGACCGGAGGATACTATGGTTCCATCAGCGGCCTCTACCATCATTGACTGCTCACTTCCACACTGGATATGTAAATCAATGTTTCTATGGTTACAGGACCGGAGGATACTATGGTTCCATCAGCGGCCTCTACCATCATTGACTGAACACTTCCACACTGGATATGTAAATCAATGTTTCTATGGGTTACAGGACCAGAGGCTACTGTGGTTCCATCAGCGGCCTCTACAATCATTGACTGATCACTTCCACACTGGATATGTAAATCAATGTTTCTATGGGTTACAGGACCAGAGGATACTGTGGTTCCATCAGCGGCCTCTACCATCATTGACTGCTCACTTCCACACTGGATATGTAAATCATTTTTTCTATGGTTACAGGGCCTGAGGCTAACATGGTTCCATCAGCCACCTCTACCATCATTGACTTCTCACTTCCACACTGGATATGTAAATCAATGCTTCTATGGGTTACGGGACCGGAGGATACTATTGTTCCATCAGCAGCCTCTACCATCATTGACTGCTCACTTCCACTCGGGATATGTAAATCAATGCTTCTATGGGTTACGGGACCGGAGGATATTATGGTTCCATCAGCAGCCTCTACCATCATTGACTGCGCACTTCCACACTGGATATGTAAATCAATGTTTCTATGGTTACAGGACCAGAGGCTACTATGGTTCCACCAGCGGCCTCTACCATCATTGACTGATCACTTCCACACGGGATATGTAAATCAATGTTTCTATGGTTACAGGACCAGAGAATACTATGGTTCCATCAGCGGCTTCTACAATCATTGACTGATCACTTCCACACGGGACATGCAAATCAATGTTTCTATGGGTTACAGGACTGGAGGATACTATGGTTCCATCAGCGGCCTATACCATCATTGACTGATCACTTCCACACGGGATATGCAAATCAATGTTTCTATGGGTTACAGGACCGGAGGATACTATGGTTCCATCCGCGGCCTCTGCCATCATTGACTGATCACTTCCACACGGGATATGCAAATCAATATTTCTATCGGTTACAGAACCAGAGGATACTATGGTTCCATCAGCAGCCTCTACCATCATTGACTGCTCACTTCCACTCGGGATATGTAAATCAATGCTTCTATGGGTTATGGGGCCGGAGGATACTATGGTTCCATCAGCAGCCTCTACCATCATTGACTGCGCACTTCCACACTGGATATGTAAATCAATGTTTCTATGGTTACAGGACCAGAGGCTACTATGGTTCCACCAGCGGCCTCTACATCATTGACTGATCACTTCCACACAGGATATGTAAATCAATGTTTCTATGGTTACACGACTAGAGGCTACTATGGTTCCACCAGCGGCCTCTACCATCATTGACTGATCACTTCCACACGGGATATGTAAATCAATGTTTCTATGGTTACAGGAGCAGAGGATACTATGGTTCCATCAGCGGCTTCTATCATCATTGTCTGATCACTTCTACACGGGATATGCAAATCAATGTTTCTACGGGTTACAGGACCAGAGGATACTATAGTTCCATCAGCGGCCTCTACCATCATTGACTGATCACTTCCACACGGGATATGCAAATCAATGTTTCTATGGGTTACAGGACTGGAGGATACTATGGTTCCATCAGCGGCCTCTACCATCATTGACTGATCACTTCTACACGGGATATGCAAATCAATGTTTCTATGTGTTACAGCACCACAGGATACTATGGTTCCCTCAGCGGCCTCTACCATCATTGACTGATCACTTCCACACTGGATATGTAAATCAATGTTTCTATGGGTTACAGGACCGGAGGCTACTATGGTTCCATCAGCGGCCTCTACCATCATTGACTGATCACTTCCACACTGGATATGTAAATCAATGTTTCTATGGGTTACAGGACCAGAGGCTACTGTGGTTCCATCAGCGGCCTCTACCATCATCGAATGTTCACTTCCACACTGGATATGTAAATCAATGTTTCTATGGGTTACAGGACCAGAGGCTACTGTGGTTCCATCAGTGCCCTCTACCATCATCGACTGTTCACTTCCACACTGGATATGTAAATCAATGTTTCTATGTATTACGGGACCAGAGGCTACTATGGTTCGATCGGCGGCCTCTACCATCATCGACTATTCACTTCCACACTGGATATGTAAATCAATGTTTCTATGTGTTACGGGACCAGAGGCTACTATGGTTCCATCTGCGGCCTCTACCATCATTGACTGATCACTTCCACACTGGATATGTAAATCAATGTTTCTATGGTTACAGGACCAGAGGCTACTATGGTTCCATCTGCGGCCTCTACCATCATTGACTGATCACTTCCACACTGGATATGTAAATCAATGTTTCTATGGGTTACAGTACCAGAGGCTACTATGGTTCCATCGGCGGCCTCTACCATCATTGACTGTTCACTTCCACACTGGATATGTAAATCAATGTTTCTATGGTTACAGGACCAGAGGCTACTATGGTTCCATCTGCGGCCTCTACCATCATTTACTGATCACTTCCACACGGGATATGTAAATCAATGTTTGTATGGGTTACAGGACCAGAGGCTACTATGGTTCCATCTGCGGCGTCTACCATCATTGACTGTTCACTTCCACACTGGATATGTAAATCAATGTTTCTATGGGTTACAGGACCAGAGGCTACTGTGGTTCCATCAGCGGCCTCTAAAATCATTGACTGATCACTTCCACACTGGATATGTAAATCAATGTTTCTATGGTTACAGGACCAGAGGCTACTATGGTTCCATCAGCGGCCTCTACCATCATTGACTGTTCACTTCCACACTGGAGATGTAAATCAATGTTTCTATGGTTACAGGACCAGAGGATATTATGGTTCCATCTTCTGGCTCTACCATCATTGACTGTTCACTTCCACACTGGATATGTAAATCAATGTTTCTATGGTTACAGGACCAGAGGCTAACATGGTTCCATCAGCGACCTCTACCATCATTGACTGTTCACTTCCACACTGGATATGTAAATCAATGTTTCTATGGTTACAGGACCGGAGGATACTATGGTTCCATCAGCGGCCTCTACCATCATTGACTGATCACTTCCACACTGGATATGTAAATCAATGTTTCTATGGGTTACAGGACCAGAGGCTACTGTGGTTCCATCAGCGGCCTCTACCATCATCGAATGTTCACTTCCACACTGGATATGTAAATCAATGTTTCTATGGTTACAGGACCAGAGGCTAACATGGTTCCATCAGCGACCTCTACCATCATTGACTGTTCACTTCCACACTGGATATCTAAATCAATGTTTCTATGGTTACAGGACCAGAGGCTACTATGGTTCCATCTGCGGCCTCTACCATCATTGACTGTTCACTTCCACACTGGATATGTAAATCAATGTTTCTATGGTTACAGGACCAGAGGCTACTATGGTTCCACCAACGGCCTCTACCATCATTGACTGATCACTTCCACACGGGATATGTAAATCAATGTTTGTATGGGTTACAGGACCAGAGGCTACTATGGTTCCATCTGCGGCCTCTACCATCATTGACTGTTCACTTCCACACTGGATATGTAAATCAATGTTTCTATGGTTTATAGGACCAGAGGCTACTATGGTTCCATCAGCGGCCTCTACCATCATTTACTGTTCACTTCCACACTGGAGATGTAAATCAATGTTTCTATGGTTACAGGACCAGAGGATATTATGGTTCCATCAGCTGGCTCTACCATCATTGACTGTTCACTTCCACACTGGATATGTAAATCAATGTTTCTATGGTTACAGGACCAGAGGCTAACATGGTTCCATCAGCGACCTCTACCATCATTGACTGTTCACTTCCACACTGGATATGTAAATCAATGTTTCTATGTTTACAGGATCGGAGGATACTATGGTTCCATCAGCGGCCTCTACCATCATTGACTGATCACTTCCACACGGGATATGCAAATCAATGTTTCTATGGGTTACAGGACCAGAGGATACTATGGTTCCATCAGCGGCCTCTACCATCATTGACTGATCACTTCCACACTGGATATGTAAATCAATGTTTCTATGGGTTACAGGACCAGAGGCTACTGTGGTTCCATCAGCGGCCTCTACCATCATCGAATGTTCACTTCCACACTGGATATGTAAATCAATGTTTCTATGGTTACAGGACCAGAGGCTAACATGGTTCCATCAGCGACCTCTACCATCATTGACTGTTCACTTCCACACTGGATATCTAAATCAATGTTTCTATGGTTACAGGACCAGAGGCTACTATGGTTCCATCTGCGGCCTCTACCATCATTGACTGTTCACTTCCACACTGGATATGTAAATCAATGTTTCTATGGTTACAGGACCAGAGGCTACTATGGTTCCACCAACGGCCTCTACCATCATTGACTGATCACTTCCACACGGATATGTAAATCAATGTTTGTATGGGTTACAGGACCAGAGGCTACTATGGTTCCATCTGCGGCCTCTACCATCATTGACTGTTCACTTCCACACTGGATATGTAAATCAATGTTTCTATGGTTTATAGGACCAGAGGCTACTATGGTTCCATCAGCGGCCTCTACCATCATTGACTGTTCACTTCCACACTGGATATGTAAATCAATGTTTCTATGTTTACAGGATCGGAGGATACTATGGTTCCATCAGCGGCCTCTACCATCATTGACTGATCACTTCCACACGGGATATGCAAATCAATGTTTCTATGGGTTACAGGACCAGAGGATACTATAGTTCCACCAGCGGCCTCTACCATCATTGTCTGATCACTTCCACACGGGATATGCAAATCAATGTTTCTATGTGTTACAGGACCAGAGGATACTGTGGTTCCATCAGTGCCCTCTACCATCATCGACTGTTCACTTCCACACTGGATATGTAAATCAATGTTTCTATGTATTACGGGACCAAAGGCTACTATGGTTCGATCGGCGGCCTCTACCATCATCGACTATTCACTTCCACACTGGATATGTAAATCAATGTTTCTATGTGTTACGGGACCAGAGGCTACTATGGTTCCATCTGCGGCCTCTACCATCATTGACTGATCACTTCCACACTGGATATGTAAATCAATGTTTCTATGGTTACAGGACCAGAGGCTACTATGGTTCCATCTGCGGCCTCTACCATCATTGACTGATCACTTCCACACTGGATATGTAAATCAATGTTTCTATGGGTTACAGGACCAGAGGCTACTATGGTTCCATCAGCGGCCTCTACCATCATTGACTGATCACTTCCACACGGGATATGCAAATCAATGTTTCTATGGGTTACAGGACCAGAGGCTACTGTGGTTCCATCAGTGCCCTCTACCATCATCGACTGTTCACTTCCACACTGGATATGTAAATCAATGTTTCTATGTATTACGGGACCAGAGGCTACTATGGTTCGATCGGCGGCCTCTACCATCATCGACTATTCACTTCCACACTGGATATGTAAATCAATGTTTCTATGTGTTACGGGACCAGAGGCTACTATGGTTCCATCTGCGGCCTCTACCATCATTGACTGATCACTTCCACACTGGATATGTAAATCAATGTTTCTATGGTTACAGGACCAGAGGCTACTATGGTTCCATCTGCGGCCTCTACCATCATTGACTGATCACTTCCACACTGGATATGTAAATCAATGTTTCTATGGGTTACAGGACCAGAGGCTACTATGGTTCCATCAGCGGCCTCTACCATCATTGACTGATCACTTCCGCACGAGATATGCAAATCAATGTTTCTATGGGTTACAGGACCAGAGGATACTATAGTTCCATCAGCTTACTCTACCATCATTGACTGATCACTTCCAGACGGGATATGTAAATCAATGTTTCTATGGTGACAGGACCAGAGGCTACTATGGTTCCATCAGCGGCCTCTACCATCATTGACTGATCACTTCCACACTGGAGATGTAAATCAATGTTTCTATGGTTACAGGACCAGAGGATATTATGGTTCCATCTTCTGGCTCTACCATCATTGACTGTTCACTTCCACACTGGATATGTAAATCAATGTTTCTATGGTTACAGGACCAGAGGCTAACATGGTTCCATCAGCGACCTCTACCATCATTGACTGTTCACTTCCACACTGGATATGTAAATCAATGTTTCTATGGTTACAGGACCGGAGGATACTATGGTTCCATCAGCGGCCTCTACCATCATTGACTGATCACTTCCACACTGGATATGTAAATCAATGTTTCTATGGTTACAGGACCAGAGGCTACTATGGTTCCATCTGCGGCCTCTACCATCATTGACTGATCACTTCCACACGGGATATGTAAATCAATGTTTGTATGGGTTACAGGACCAGAGGCTACTATGGTTCCATCTGCGGCCTCTACCATCATTGACTGTTCACTTCCACACTGGATATGTAAATCAATGTTTCTATGGTTACAGGACCAGAGGCTACTGTGGTTCCATCAGCGGCCTCTACCATCATTGACTGTTCACTTCCACACTGGATATGTAAATCAATGTTTCTATGGTTACAGGACCAGAGGCTACTGTGGTTCCATCAGCGGCCTCTACCATCATTGACTGTTCACTTCCACACTGGAGATGTAAATCAATGTTTCTATGGTTACAGGACCAGAGGATATTATGGTTCCATCTTCTGGCTCTACCATCATTGACTGTTCACTTCCACACTGGATATGTAAATCAATGTTTCTATGGTTACAGGACCAGAGGCTAACATGGTTCCATCAGCGACCTCTACCATCATTGACTGTTCACTTCCACACTGGATATGTAAATCAATGTTTCTATGGTTACAGGACCGGAGGATACTATGGTTCCATCAGCGGCCTCTACCATCATTGACTGATCACTTCCACACTGGATATGTAAATCAATGTTTCTATGGGTTACAGGACCAGAGGCTACTGTGGTTCCATCAGCGGCCTCTACCATCATCGAATGTTCACTTCCACACTGGATATGTAAATCAATGTTTCTATGGTTACAGGACCAGAGGCTAACATGGTTCCATCAGCGACCTCTACCATCATTGACTGTTCACTTCCACACTGGATATGTAAATCAATGTTTCTATGGTTTATAGGACCAGAGGCTACTATGGTTCCATCAGCTGGCTCTACCATCATTGACTGTTCACTTCCACACAGGATATGTAAATCAATGTTTCTATGGTTACAGGACCAGAGGATATTATGGTTCCATCAGCTGGCTCTACCATCATTGACTGTTCACTTCCACACTGGATATGTAAATCAATGTTTCTATGGTTACAGGACCAGAGGCTAACATGGTTCCATCAGCGACCTCTACCATCATTGACTGTTCACTTCCACACTGGATATGTAAATCAATGTTTCTATGGTTACAGGATCGGAGGATACTATGGTTCCATCTGCGGCCTCTACCATCATTGACTGTTCACTTCCACACTGGATATGTAAATCAATGTTTCTATGGGTTACAGGACCGGAGGCTACTATGGTTCCATCTGCGGCCTCTACCATCATTGACTGATCACTTCCACACGGGATATGTAAATCAATGTTTCTATGGTTACAGAACCAGAGGCTAACATGGTTCCATCAGCGGCCTCTACCATCATTGACTGATCACTTCCGCACTGGATATGTAAATCAATGTTTCTATGGGTTACAGAACCAGAGGCTAACATGGTTCCTTCATCGGCCTCAACCATCATTGACTGATCACTTCCACTCGGGATATGTAAATCAATGCTTCTATGGGTTACGGGACCGGAGGATACTATGGTTCCACCAGCGGCCTCTACCATCATTTACCAATCACTTCCACACAGGATATGCAAATCAATGTTTCTATGGGTTGCAGAACCAGAGGATTCTATGGTTCTATCAGCAACCTCTACCATCATTGACTGATCACTTCCACACGGGATATGCAAATCAATGTTTCTATGGATTACAGGACCAGAGGCTACTGTGGTTCCATCAGCGGCCTCTACCATCATTGACTGATCACTTCCACACTGGATATGTTGTTAGGCAGAAACCTGTGCAGTTCCCTTAGGGAACACTGCAAAAGATTTAAGACTACAGGTATAGCAGTAAACCCACTTGGTAGCAGTCTGTACCACCCAGATTTACCTGGTAGCTGTGGCTGAGCAGTCAGACTTCCCTCAAGAAGAGTTAGGCAGTATGCGAAGTATACACAATAGGTACTCAAACACAATAGTACAAGCAAACACTGACCAGAGCTTGGTTTCAAAAGTATATAGTTATTTATTTTAAGAACACATTAGTTGAAAACACTTTAGCAATATATAGTAAAACACTTCAAACACAGTTATATGGAAAGCAGTCCCAACCCTTATTCCTATCTAGACAACTCTAGGTTAACATCACATAATTCAAACAGAGGTGAGTGCTTAACTTTAGATGACACTCTAGTAGGTTCAAAGACGGGAGAGAAAAAGCAGGAATAGGCTAAACACACCACTCTAAGGTCAAGAACACTTTCAATAGGCTCAAAGAAGCATAAAGTCACAGGTGAGCAAAAGTCACTAGGCAGAGCCCACTCTTAGAGCAGACAGAGCGAAAATGTGCCCAAGATCACACTGTTATTAGGGATTCAGAGTCTTGCAAAGAGTTCCGACGGAGTTTAGAGAGGCTTAGAAAGTTTAGCCAGGGTGTCCCAGGCACTCCCAGGTTCGAAAGCCGGGGGCTAAAACTACCCCGTACAGTCGGTGGCAAGGGAAGCCAGGCGGAACACGGTACCTTAGACGGGAAGGATCCTCCAGCGGTGGCAGTTGTTCCAGGCAGTGGCAGCAAGGCTCGACGTCGGTCAGGGGAGAAGAAGTTCTCGCTGAAGAGCAGAAGAAGAAGGTCGTTGCACTGCCCGGGAAGAAACCAGCCGCGGAGTCCTCCGGTTAAAGGGTTGTACCGACTTTCACGGTTGTGGTAAAAATGTGGTATTCCGGTTGCCGGGGTGCTTGGCACGGGCAAGGCGGCCACGAGATACCTCGAACAAGCGAAAAGAAGGTGAAAACTGGTTGTCCCCACCAGTCAAGGGAAGGAGCCACTCCGTTAAGAGTTCTCCTCGGTCGTTGGGAAAAGTGGTGAGACGGTTCAGCAGGGCTCCACCGGGTGGTGTCGTCGCAGGAGGTCGGCTCAGCTCTTCCCTCGTCGGATTCTTGGTCCTGTGGCGACTTCTGAAGTTCCAGTCCCCAAAGCCCTGCTTTTATGCAGCAAACCCCCATTCACCCAGCCTAGCTGTCACTCAAACATGCTAAGTGGTGAGCCGGCCGGCTCACCACTTGGGCCAATCAGGACGGAGTGCGACTTGAGTTACCAAGGTAACTCAGTCCAGGGTGCCTAAATCCCCCTCCTCCCCTCCTAAGTACCCCAGACAGAGTGGCACCACTTTGGAGGGCTTCTGTGGAGAAGCCCGCCAAAAGTGGGACAAAGGGCTCCACTTTGGGTCAGAGTTACAGAGGCGAACGCCAACGCCATTTTAGAATCAAGTTTTGGCAAAAAATCCCAACCGGAGTTATAATAATAAATATATAAACCGGCGGTATGTTTGAGGCTACCGTAAATAAATAATTAAATGTGTTAGCCTAAAACAATGGGAAATCCCATAGGAAAATATTTGCGGTCGAATATAAAAAGTAGTTTCCACTGCCACCAGCCAAAACTCGATCAGGGGGGACGGAGACGTGCCCCCTTGACTAACAGACCCTGGGGCAATCGAATTGCCCCAGCCAGTACGTCCACAATATGATGGTTTGTACTGGTTCTGTTCAGGATTTAAGACTAGTAAAGTCTTTGGTGACTTTACATGCCCTGGGAGACAGTAGTCAGTCCCAGGGTATGGAGTCTATGTTGGGGAGTCCCTAGGACACCCCTGGGTTACGGCACAGAGGGTGCTGTGTAACCCACATCACAAAAATACATGAGGCCCTATGGAGTAAAAGACCCCATAGCCCATTCAACACAAGGTTTAACCAAGCAAACACACTTTAACCTGCCCAAGAGTGAGGGTAAAAGAGTCTCACTCTTGGCAGGAGAAAAAAAAAGAAACCCTAGAAATCCAGCAAAGCTGCTGGGGGACTCACTAGGTAGGGAAATTCAGCCTAAACAGAGAATTCTCCCTAACATATGTAAATCAATGTTTCTATGGTTACAGGACCAGAGGCTAACATGGTTCCATCAGCAGCCTCTACCATCATTGACTGCTCACTTCCACACTGGATATGTGGTTTTGTTTGGCTCCCGGGTATCCATATAAGACTGGATGCCCCTGAATCCACTAAGTTGGGAACTTCTAGAGCACGGTCCTGTCCATGTAGAAACAGTGGACTGTCAAACAGTGGATGCCCTTGATGAGTCGGTAGACCAATCACCTTTTTCCAGAAATAGGGGAACGACACTGAAAGTACCCAGCCTCGTCCTCACCTTCAGGGCTGGGGCTAGTCATTTTATCGAAAAACTTTGAGGTGTGCATATGGGAGTGTCCCATAGGTTATGACAGCTCTCTCCATAACACAATACATACAAAGACCAGAGTGTCTTCTCATCACACTATTCCTTGCATGGAGGTGTTCTGGCTGTTACAATCTGCATGGGTTCATCGACCATTTCTGGAGGCTTGACAGAGGTAGGACTACAGTCATGTTTCAAGGTTTGTGTCGCAGGTCCTATCTGTGGTTCTTTCAGGTGGCAGTATAACATTGAACCATGGCGATGAGATCCCGGAAAGAGTTGGGTCAAGCCATTATGTGTTTCTTGTTTCTTTTCCCAGTCCCGCGCTCTCATGCCTAAGTGCTCTGTTTCAGCGCATTACCAATAAAATAAATAAATAAATATGCACGCCAATTCATCTTTTAGTATCTCTTCCAGACCACGGTAAAGGAGCTTGAAATGGGTAGCGATGGGCCAATGTTTGCACTGCGTTACGGCCAGGAATTGGGTGATGTAAGTCAATAAATCTGTGAAGCATTGTTGAAAAAAAATAACTTTTCTTTTGTGGCATACATCTGATTTTGTCAGTAAAACATGGATTTGAACTCCCTTGAAATCTGCACATATTTATCTAGCAGAGGAATTGCTTGTGTGATGAACAGACTGTCCCCAGCCAAGGTGCCGCCAGTCAGATTTCCAATAAGGAAGCCATCTTTGGCTCGGTCTGTGGCAAACTGGTGGCGTCTGAAGGTGAACTGAAGGAAGCACATGTCTAGAAATTCCTTCAAGATCAATGAGTCCCCACTTTACTTATCACAATAAAGGCGAGGTATTGTTGGATCCAAAGTCGTAGGTAGGGGTGCAGTTATCGCGGGCAGCATTTTATTCCTTGAAGACTGCCCCCTTAGCAACTGCTGTGGTCATTTCTTGTATCTGCTCCAGGTAGCAAGGGCGTACATGATAACTGCTTGAAACAGAAGTAGAGGGAAACCTTCTGACAAGACCAGCTTTCAGTTGATAAACAACCTCTGTAGAACTAAAGAAAGAAGAAAGAATAGTTAGCACCCAGGAGAGGGATGCTGATTGAACAGAGCTATTCAGAGATGCAGTCATTATGTAGTGTGGGAACAGGCAGAGGCCTAGATGTTATCCCCCCCCCCCCTGTGGAGGACAGACTGAATAATAAAGGGCTATGGGGAACAGGGGTGTAACGGTATACCCTTATACCATTATGGATACAGTGTACAACTTAATTGAACTATAATAACCGTCACGTTTTTCATAACGGCATACCGTTTTAGGGCCGGCAGCTATTAAGTGACCTTTTCAATCTGATTTGGAAAGGCTGCAGTAAGCAAGTGCTGAGCAGTCGTGATCTTGCACTGTGGGATGTGCTGTCTGCCAATGGGGCTTGTTTGGCAGACAAGAGCATAGGGAAAGTGAGGCTACATTAGTAAACGCAGCTTTGATGCTGTGACCGCTCTTTCTCTGTGATCAGTAGAGTCGGTTTAAAGATCAGCCGATTTGTAGTTTTACCACCAATTTGAAAGATGGGGATCTATACATCCCAGAATTCAAAGTGGGGAATAAACTGCATGTAGACTGTATGAACACTGGGCCCATCTGGGCTTTGTGCTAGTAAATAAAATGTCCTCCTTGTAGATTTGCACATTGGCACTAGAGTTGTTGCTTCGCTTGATCCTTCACCTGCCTTCTGCATATGGCACTGGACTCAAGCAGGCAGGACTGAATCTACATTCAATTTGAAGTATCCAGAGCAATGGGGGTGAGATATTTCACAGGTCTATCCTCGATTTGTGACACCACCAATGAAAGCATTCCTCCATTCCAACTCACATGACAAGGGTCCAAATGCGCTCAGACCTGTGGAAAATGGTAATGATGGGGCTGTGGTCAGGTGGTGGTCCAGGCCATATTTGTGCTGATATGTATTTTAACTTTGTCATTTTCAAAAAGTTTTTGTGCCACTATCTTTGAGAAGGTACATTAACTTGTATTGCAAGAATCAAGAAAGAAATCAACAGCGCCCACTGAATGCTGTCCGGTTAGGATTACATGGTCAGTGCTGACTCCAACGTCAGACCTTTATAATACACCAGGCAGATGGTAAATAAGCTATAGTTTTTAGATCACTATGCAACCTTTTGGTGTGTCTGTGTTGGCTATGACATTTTGACAAAGGAAACACTATGACATTGTCTTTCAGACCTCACATGAGTGACTTTTCTCCCTTTAATGGGATAAAGCTTTATCAAAACAAACTTTTATGACTGATGGCAGCGAGGGGTCATGATGCCCATGCCATGTGGTTCCAAAATAAAGCAGGTCGAGGCCAATTATCAAAGCGATGACCTGTGACTGAGCACTAATCTCATTGCTCAAAATGTGCATTTTAACACTTCCACTAGTCACTCTTTCATTCAAGGCGATCAACGAGTGAGCACCACAAAAGATCAACAGGCCGATTCATGGAATAAATGTGCGCCGAAAATCCCGGCGCAGAGGGGCCAATACGTGCGCTGCGCCGAAAATCAGCGCAAAGCGCAGGGAAACCAGCGCACGTCGATTCATGGAAGTCCGTGCGCAAGAAAAGCAGAGGACGTGCGCCGAAAAAGCGCGCGGCGCAGGCCGGCGCACAGGTCAACCAACGTCGTGCGCCACGGCCACTGCGCCATCACTCCGAGCGCAGCGCACAGCTCTAAAGTAGGCGGAACACAGGGCGGGACACTCGGAATGGGGAATAAAATGGGGCACAACACTCGGAATGGGGAAGAATGTGGGCGGCACGGGGAAAGTTCAGGAGGCAAGTGCGCGGAACGCCCACACGCTCGCATACAACACGTATTCATGGAATAGAATAGGGCAAAAAAGCGCACGCTCAAAGCAGCGCACAGGCACAAACAGGCACAAACACGACCGCCACAAGAAAGCAGGCGGTAGCGTGTCTGCGCCTGCAAGAAATGTGCGCTAAAAGGCGCGCCAACAAATAGCACCTATATACAGACATAACCAATGTACAATACTGTTGCCCTCCTGGACAAATGACGTACAAAGGGGTACCCACAAACACAGACACGCGCAGAGAGAAAAAATAAACGTGTGCGTGCATACCGGGGTGCGCGATAAGTCCCACACGCGATATGGCAGGGAACGTGGAATCGAGGGGTGCGCGGGAAGTTGCACACGCGAAATGGCCGGGTACGTGGATTTCAGGGGCGCAGGGAACGTGGAATCGAGGGGTGCGCGGGAAGTTGCACACGCGAAATGGCCGGGTACGTGGATTTCAGGGGCGCGCGGGAAGTCCCACACGCGATATGGCAGGGAACGTGGAATCGAGGGGTGCGCGGGAAGTTGCACACGCGAAATGGCCGGGTACGTGGATTTCAGGGCCGCGCGGGAAGTCCCACACGCGATATGGCAGGGAACGTGGAATCGAGGGGTGCGCGGGAAGTCCCACACGCGATATGGCAGGGAACGTGGAATCGAGGGGTGCGCGGGAAGTTGCACACGCGATATGGCAGGGAACGTGGAATCGAGGGGTGCGCGGGAAGTTGCACACGCGATATGGCAGGGAACGTGGAATCGAGGGGTGCGCGGGAAGTTGCACACGCGAAATGGCCGGGTACGTGGATTTCAGGGGCGCGCGGGAAGTCCCACACGCGATATGGCAGGGAACGTGGAATCGAGGGGTGCGCGGGAAGTTGCACACGCGATATGGCAGGGAACGTGGAATCGAGGGGTGCGCGGGAAGTTGCACACGCGAAATGGCCGGGTACGTGGATTTCAGGGGCGCGCGGGAAGTCCCACACGCGATATGGCAGGGAACGTGGAATCGAGGGGTGCGCGGGAAGTTGCACACGCGAAATGGCCGGGTACGTGGATTTCAGGGGCGCGCGGGAAGTCCCACACGCGATATGGCAGGGAACGTGGAATCGAGGGGCGCGCGGGAAGTTGCACACGCGAAATGGCCGGGTACGTGGATTTCAGGGGCGCGCGGGAAGTCCCACACGCGATATGGCAGGGAACGTGGAATCGAGGGGTGCGCGGGAAGTTGCACACGCGATATGGCAGGGAACGTGGAATCGAGGGGTGCGCGGGAAGTTGCACACGCGAAATGGCCGGGTACGTGGATTTCAGGGGCGCGCGGGAAGTCCCACACGCGATATGGCAGGGAACGTGGAATCGAGGGGTGCGCGGGAAGTTGCACACGCGATATGGCAGGGAACGTGGATTCGAGGGGTGCGCGGGAAGTTGCACACGCGAAATGGCCGGGTACGTGGATTTCAGGGGCGCGCGGGAAGTTGCACACGCGATATGGCCGGGTACGTGGATTTCAGGGGCGCGCGGGAAGTCCCACACGCGATATGGCAGGGAACGTGGAATCGAGGGGTGCGCGGGAAGTTGCACACGCGATTTGGCTGTGTGCTCCCAGGCATTACCTGTACACCCTCCACGGCCCCTGCAGGCAGCACACACCACAGGGAACTACCCTGCACACCTGCTCATGTCTCCCACCACCCCCACCCCCAGCACTGTGGGCAACCTGCCAGCAGGCCCCCACCCATGGGCAACCCATGTCTCCCACCACCCCCACCCCCAGCACTGTGGGCAACCTGCCAGCAGGCCCCCACCCATGGGCAACCCATGTCTCCCACCACCCCCACCCCCAGCACTGTGGGCAACCTGCCAGCAGGCCCCCACCCATGGGCAACCCATGTCTCCCACCACCCCCACCCCCAGCACTGTGGGCAACCTGCCAGCAGGCCCCCACCCATGGGCAACCCATGTCTCCCACCACCCCCACCCCCAGCACTGTGGGCAACCTGCCAGCAGGCCCCCACCCATGGGCAACCCATGTCTCCCACCACCCCCACCCCCAGCACTGTGGGCAACCTGCCAGCAGGACCCCACCCATGGGCAACCCATGTCTCCCACCACCCCCACCCCCAGCACTGTGGGCAACCTGCCAGCAGGACCCCACCCATGGGCAAGCCATGTCTCCCACCACCCCAACCCCCCATCCACCTGGGGCACCCTCCACCAGGCCCCCACCCATGTCCCCCTGGCCCCTGGTCCTGACGATACACAATAATGGCAGTAATGACCAGCATACCCAGCACAAACACCCAGGCAAGGATTGCATGCACCCACATAGTGAATGCAATCACATGACACAACCCCAAAGGCAACTAAGCAAAAGAACACATGTCCGCCACACACACATACACAATGGGTGCAAGTCAATGTCAAAACCCATATCATGGCATGTAAGAAATCAAAGAAAAAATGACACAAGTGTAAGATAAAATAAAAATGTATTAAAAAATAAAAATAAAGTTAACTCTGACAACTATCTGGGAAAGCAAATAAAAGGTCCATGTCCGGGAACAAAAATGAGAAACCAAAAAACAAAGGATAGAAAAAAGAATCGATTTTGTCCAAAGTAAACACAAGTAGAATGAAATGAAACATAAACCATTACGTCATGGTGTGACCAATATGAATGTAAAAATAAATTATCTCACAAAAAAATATAACTATATTTACAGGATTTTTCAAGGGTCCATGAGCCCAACAGCACTAATTAAACCTAATACTAACTATCTAAAAAAATATGTACAAAGAAGTGGCCATTGTCCAAGCGGTCCAAAAAAAAATTTAAAATAAAGGAAACCTAGCACTAACTAACTAAAAAACTATATACAGAGGCAGCGGGCTAGTCCTGCGGCTCACTTGGTGATGTTGGCCAGGGCATCCTCGAACTCCATGTCTATGTCCTGGAGGCGGGACTCAGTCCTGGCCCCGAGGTCTCGCAGGGACAACCCCATGTGCTCTCCAAATTCCCTGCGAGCCTCCTCGAGGCACGCAGCCCGCCTCAATGCCTGATGCATGGAGATCTCCGCCCTGGCCATGGCGAGCCGCTCCTCTTCCGCCCGCTGCCGCTCCGCATCTATCCGCTGGCCAAACTCCTCCCACACGGAACACACCGCCATGCCAGGGTTGCCCTGCCCTCCGGCCGATGCCTGCCCCTCCGATCTTGATGGCCCTGAGCCATGATGCCTCCCACGTCGAGCCCGCTGCTGCCTGCGACGCCACTGCCTCTGCCAGCACGACGGCATCCAGGCTGATGGTAACCACCGACGCCGTCGTGCACGTGCCCTGCCCGATGATGCCGGCACATCTTCCATCTGCTGGGGTCCACTTGCTGTGTCGTCCACCCCTGCTGGACCTCCGACTCCCAACTGCGGCAGGGATGGGATCCCCACCGAGCTGGCTGCATTGGTTGGGGCAGGTCCACAGGGGGCCATGGTGGCATCTGGGCCGGAAGACGGCAAGGAGAACGACTGGTGGATAGCCTGCACAGAGGAGGAGAGGGCCGTCAGATTGGCCAACACATGCAGGAACCCCCCGAACATGGCCGATCCCAATTGGGCCACGTCGGCACGGTGCACTTCGTGATGACGTGCGTGCTCCTCCCGGGAAGCACGCACGGCATCACGAATCACAGCCGTGCGCATCGCGACCCCAATCAGGACCTGCTCCACGCGGCCAGGGGTTCCCACGGCCGCAGGTGGAGGGGAGTCAGTTGACATGGACATCCCCTCTACCTGCGGACGGGCCTGGGACGGGGCATCCCTGCTGGTGCATGGTGGTGCACTCACAGGGTCAGGGACAGCGACATGCACAGGCCCCTCCACGGTGACCTGTGCTGCCTCCAGCCCCTGGCCCTGGACTGCACCACTTGCACCAGCAGGGATGCTCCCACCAGGCCCCATGTGTGCACCAGTGTCGGCCTCCTCCTCCTCTGTGCAAACCACCAACCTGGATGGCTCCTCACCGTCTCCCGCCGTAGCAGGCCCCTGTGGGGGCTCACCCACCCCTTCCGCTGCAGCCGTGGGGGCATCCCCGCCGCCTTGCTCCACAGCGCCGTCTCCGCCCTCTTCTTCACTAGCCGCTGTGTAGAGGGAGACAAAGAACACAAGCATCAGGCTACTGTACAATGGTCCCCTAGACAGGAAGCAATAGCAGATGAGCACCCCTGTCAAAGTACACTTCCATCATGTCCCTCCACAACACATGGGTCAGTGCAGGCGAAACACACACAGTAACAGGCATGGTGCATGCCATGCACATTTCCATGCATGTCCAAATGACTATTGAAACATTCAATGAAATGTAACTCACATGCATCATGGCTCATGCATATCACATGCACACACTACACCTCAGTCACATCCATCTGGCCACAATCACACCAAACACAGGCAAAACAAGGGTAAGGTGGGTGCGTCACTGAATCTGTGCATTGTCACACACATGAGTCATGCATCCATGGCATGCACAAGTCACAGACATGCAGGTCAGGCACACAGACATGGCTACCATATATGTACCTGGCATCAGCACCCATCCTCACCCCCATCCATGTCCAGGTACAGAGACTGCCATGCTCTCATGTCCCAAATCTGCATAGTGCTCCCCATGCCGCATTTCTACACATGCAACAACCATGTGGGTCACACATCACTGGTCGCACAGGCAGTACCATGATGTCCCAGCACACATACATGCATATATGGCACATGGCACACATACAGGCAAGTATCATAGAACCAGCTCACCGCAACATGCCCTGTCTCACACAGTGATGCTTGGACACTTACCGCTCAACTCCAGACGGGTCTCCCTCTCAAGGATCTGGGCGTGGAGCGCTGGGCGTACGCGTTCCAGGACCCTCTTCTGGATGGTACTCATGTGGCCCCGGCCCCCCTCCACGAGGCGCCGGGCCTTCACAAGGGTCCTGGACCTCAAGTCCTCCCAGCGCTTCTTGATCTTCAAGACGTTGCGGGTTGCCACCCCCTCCGCGTTGATGGCAACCACACAGTCGGCCCAGATCCTCTCCCGTCCTTCCTTGCTGGCGCGGGACGATCCAAAGAGGGCATCATACTGCCCCAGGACATGCTCCACCAGGACACCAACTTCGGTGGCAGTGAAGCTGGTGCCCCTCTGCCCCTCTGGCCTGGGGTTGCCACTGGTGCCAGATGTAGAAGTGCCCGACATGGCAACCCCAGAGGCAGGTGTGGGTGGGCAACTGGGTCCTGGGGCTGGGCTGTGGAGCGATGTAATCCCAGTTGGGAGTCTTCAGTTCCAGCAGGGGTGGACACAGCAACTGGACCCCTGCAGATGGCTGATGTGCAGGCACCAAATGGCAGGGCACGGTGGCAGCAGGCAGGCAGGCAGGCAGGCAGCAGCAGATAGCACGTGGGAGGCTGCTCAGGGCACTTGGGGGGCAGTAACTCGGCCTTCGGGGCAGGAGCGTGGTGTTCCGTGTGTTTTCGGGTGGCCAGCTTGATACGGAGTGATTTGGCACGTGAAATTCCTGCACGTCAGCGTGAAATCCGAGGAAAGGCCCTTAGCGCGTAAGTGCGTCAGCACGCATACGCGATTCTATTGGACCAGAGTCCCTCATCGCGTGAGCGCGTCTGACGTGATCCGCACGGGCGTTCCCCACTCAGCACGTGAAGACGGAGCACACGTGGAAATCCTGCACGTCTGAGTGTAATCGCGTGTAATTGGCCAAAAGTGCGCGTACACGCCATTGGCCTATGTACGTGTATTTCATCGCGTGTAATTGGCCAAAAGTGCGCGTACACGCCATTGGCCTATGTACGTGTATTTCAGGGCCGCGCGGCCCCTTACACAGGCAAGTACGTCAGCGCACCTGTATGCCTGCAGCGTGGGAATATATACACGCGATTGGAGTGGGAACTCGATTCCAGGGGTGCGAGGCTCACACGCTGCCTACTACACGCGCAAGGCATTAATTTGCGCACTTTTCAATAAACAAGCCAGATGCCAGGATGAACATACCGTTCCTAGCAGCAGTGGCAGTGGGCTACCAAAGGAGGATGAGGAGGAGAGTCAGGGCCAGAATATTCACACCCAGAACCAGCCTATTCGGGATGCCTGATGACCAGGTGTATGGGAGGTACAGGTTTCCAGCACACATCATACTGGACCTGGTCAGTGAGTGGGAGGATGACCTCACATCACCCACCCTGTGCTCCCAAGCACTCAGCCCCCTGCAGAAGGTCCTGAATGTACTGCACTTCTTGGCCACTGGATCCTTTCAGCGGACAAGTGCCATAGTGGGTGGTGTGTCACAGGCCACGCAGTCACGCTGCCTACACCAGGTCTTGAACATCATCACTGCACGGCCCTCAGTCCGCAGGCACATATATCTCCCCAGGACTCATGCAGAAAGGCGGACGTGCACCCAGGAATTCTATGGTGTGGCTCAAATCCCCAAAGTGCTTGGTGCTATTGACTGCACACATGTGGCTCTACGTCCTCCCAGGGCAACAGAGCACATCTATAGAAACCGCAAGCACTGGCATTCCATCAACGTCCAAGTTGTATGCAATGGCAAGGGAATCATCACATCAGTATATGCCAACTATCCAGGGTCCACCCACGACAGCTTCATCTACAGAATGTCTACCCTATGCCGGGACCTAGAGGCTGGCCAGCATGGAGATACATGGCTGCTTGGTGAGCATGAATGCCACTCCACATGCATGCATGTCAGATACTGGGTCATGACACAACACCACTAATGATACCCATCACCACCTCCGCAGGGGACAGTGCCTACCCTATCAGCCCCCACATGATGACCCCAATCCGGAACCCCACCACGCCACCCCAGGTAAGGTACAACACAGCCCACATTGCTACACGGGGCATAGTGGAGCGCACATTCGGAGTGCTGAAGTCACGCTTTCGCTCCCTTGACCGTTCTGGCGGGCAGCTGTTATATGCTCCCCGAATAGTGTGCAGGATCATAGTGGCAGCATGTGTCCTGCACAACGTTGCAACACGCCGGGGCCTGCCCGTGGACATGGTGGTGCCCCCACATCCACAACCACATGCACGCCCGCTGCGCATGGGAGGGGAAAGGGCACGGGGGGAGGCAGCCCGTACGCAACTGGTGGCCAACTTCTTCACCTAGGAATCACAGTGCTGGCTAGTGCACACTGCTCTGGCACATGCCATCTGACAATCAATGATGACTCTACCTGACAATGTCTGCAAATTACTTGACAATGAACTGTCAGATACACATCAGCCTGAGATTGTTAACATGGAAGTGTCAATATGTGTGCACCCCTAGCTACACATACACCAGCTATGCATCACAATGCAAAGACACAACTCCATCAATCTAAAATGCATTGCCACAGGCGATTCACTACATGACAACATTGCCATGTCACCCACTCCCTTCACAGTCCCGCCACTGAGGACACCATGTCATGGTATGTGACAGCAAACAAACTGGCCATCACAACATGACACCAGTGTCACAAATAGCAGTGCCCAAAATGGAACATAGCCGCACTTGAGCAGCTAACCGCCCTGGGCCCACTACTACACACCTGTGTAAGAGTAATTTCTATCAAATTACACACCAACCCACCCTGAAGCCCACCCAAACAAGACACATTGCTTGTAATCAATGGTAGTCTCATTACCTGAATCTGCTGGTATGTCCTGACCGTCCAGGTGTACAGTGATGGCGCCATGCAAAAGTGTCAGTGCACATCTACCGACATGTAGTGTGACTCCAGAGAGTATGCCCTTGTGAAGATCTGTGTGAAATACCTGCAAAACATGAGCAACATATGTAAGTAGAGGCACATATCATACCATCATGCATAGTTAGGTGCAACAACAATGAACACTATGAATGTCTACACAGTATTGACTATGGACTGGCCAACAGCTCATGGGAGTCCAATGTCACCGTGTATTTTGCTGTCACTTGGGCACACCCTTTGCAAGCCCATGGAAAGGGAAGCAGGAGGGGTGTGGATGTCTGCTACCCAAGCATCGAAACCAAACTCAGGACAAGCCTGCATGTGCCCAGCCACAATACAGTGTATGCCCAGGTACCCACACAAGGCAACACTCTTGCAAAATAAAAATGAAAAAGAGAAAAAATGGCCATGAAAGGGCCGGCGGGGGGGGGGGGGCCACCTATGAGGTCCGAGGACAGGATGCACGCCACAATCCACCTGTGTGGATCATGGGAAAGGAAAACACCCCATAGGCTCGTGGCCCACACGGCTACTCTGTTGTGGGAGATGAGTCGCTATGGCTCTGCCCAGACCCTGCAGCTGACTCTGGAGGTGGGGGAGCTGCCTCAGATGATGGTGTGACAATGGGAGGCAGCCCACGCAAAGCACGAGTTTGCTCCTCCATGGCTGCAAGCAGGCGGGTCTGGTAGTTCTGGTTCTGGGTTATAATCATGCGGAGGTCCCCATGCAGTAACTCCCGGGATGACCTGACCTCCGCACGAGTTGCCTGCATCTCGGCCGAGAGCGTCCGTGTCAGACGCTCCAGCTGCTCCTCTGTCCTTCTATGGGATGAAGCCTCAAGCTCTAACAGGGTCGACCTGAGGTGACGGAGTTCTTCCCTCAGGGCTTCCCTGTGGCGCTGGGACTCCATGGAAAGTGATTCCCCCAGAGTCGCCAGTGCCGCCCGCCTGTCCATGTTGGACGCCAACATATCCTCCCTGTGTGCCTGGCAGATGGACTCTGTAGCCTGCTCCAGTCGCTCCATCAGCCTTTCTGGGGGGACAATGGAAGTGGCCACCCTATCCATGGCCTGTGCAATCATCTCGGATGATGCTGCCTGTTGGGTGGCCATACCGTAGATGGATTGCTCCCATACGGTATTGCCAGGTGGCATACGGCCACCACGTTGACGGGCACCACACCTGCCTGGGGCAAGGCGGACTGCGCCTTGCTGTGCCGGCAAGGCCTCAGGCTGCAGGACTGCATTCCCTCTCTGATCTGCAGCCCCAGGAACAGGATCAGAGATTGGGTGGTGTGGCCCTGCATCCGTAACCACCCGAGGCTGATCTGCCGACACTGACATCCCCATTGAGGCCAATGGCCTGGCTGCAGGTGGGTCGGACAGAGGAGATTCTCTCCCAAGAACACTCACCTGCGACTGCACATAGGTGTCATCCTCCGAGTCTACACCTGAATACTGCTCGGGGGAGGAACCCCCAGAGACACCCCTCGACAGCACGGCCTGCAGCACTTGGGGGTTTTCACCCACAAACACACCACGTCCCTCACTTGTGGTAGGTCGGCCCGGGTTGCCCTCCTGGGACGGCTCCACCACCACATCCCCAGCATCAACAAGTGCTTCGTCCCCTGCAAAGACATGAAAGAGAAAAATGGAAACAGGCATTAGCACCATGGCATGCAACAAGGGCTGATGAACAACATAGGCAGTAGTCCTACGACACATGTCCTACATGACTGGGAGTCCTCCTATGCATTCACCATCACTGGGTCTGTAGGGGAGGCTCAGGGCATACTATGTACTGATTGGACAGCAACGCCTGCTCACCTTGATGCCTAGCACTGCCATCACACATTGGGCGGTGATTGCCATGTCAAAGGCACATGCCATCACACACATGGCATGTGACATAGCCACCAAGTGAGGAGGGAGAGGAGGGCTACTTTTTTGGATTTCAACCACTCTGGTCCTGACATTGCATCGTCACATCAATTAGTATACATGTTGTACATGGATCTGCTAGTCCAAATTGGCAACGATGCACAGTGCCTTGTCTAGATCAACATGATGCAGTAAACATTGTGATTCCACCTCCCCAACACCTGTAACGGAATAATTTTGCATTCGTGAAGCACCGGTCAAGTAATGTTTGTAGGTGCAGCGGAGCACTGAGGGGTGGTGGGGCAGAAGGGGATGCCAGTCAACAATACTACTGGTGCTGGTGTCATTCATGTCACGCAAGTGCAGGGGTGGGTGGCACAATGAAGTGCAAGGGGGAGTGGCGGCTGGAAGTGCTGTACAAGGTAAGTAGGACTTGACGTCAAGGGCAGATGGTGTTAGGCGCAGACAAGTGCTGGGGGGGTGGCCTATAGGGGTACAGAGACAATCATGCTGTGCTGTGGGCTCGGAGGGGACAGGGGAGGTACACACTGCCTCTGGCTCGGCAAGGTCCTTTCAGATTTCTATGTGTCCTGCAGAGTTGTCACATGCCGCAGATATGTGCCCTTGGATTGGGGATCTCATCTTGGTGAGAAGGGTGAGGCGCTATTGCCTTTGGAGCATGTGGCAGGCCAGTTTGCCAGAGGATGGCCATGATGCAGGACATTCCCTCTCTGCCACCCGGCACCTGTGGTTTGGGTTCCCAAGATCCGAGTCATGCCAGGACTCTGCATTGGCATGGGGCTTCAGACAGGTGGTCATGACCGTGGCTAAGACATCCAGTGTACCTGACATGGAGTGGAGCATGGAGTGGGCCCTGTCAGGATGGGAGTGAGCCTAAGGGGGAGCTGGATGGGGGGGGCATTTTGGCAGCATGAGCCTCGACTGACACACACTTCATGGGTCGGAATACAAAGAAGGTGTGTGACAGTGGTGAGGGTGGCTTTGCCTGTGGGGTGTTGAGGGTGAGCTGGGAGGAGAGGAGAATGTGATCACTCCAGGAGAGAGGAGTGCAGAGATGGACGGAGAGGGGAAAGTCAGATGAGATCAGAGCATCAAGAGTGTGCCCTGCAGAATGAGTAGGGACAGACGGGAGTCTAGAGGGTGAGAGGGAGTTGCTGAGGTCACAGAAAGGTCACGTGGGGGCGTCAACAGGCATGCAGGTGGATGCGTACCGCACCAAGGATGAGGAATTCTGTGTCTGGGGACATGAGTGAGGAGGAGAGGTGAGGACACTCAGAAAGGTAGTAGTACATTTGACCAGTTTTCCCAGACACAGTACGCACTGTTTGGAATGTCAAGGTGTGGTGGACAGTAACCTCACACAAGCCATTCCAGAGTGGAGTAGGTCTAAGTAGGTGTGACAGTGGCAGGAATACCCTCAGGGAAGCCAAGGGCACACACCCCCTGCACAGTGGTGGCGGGCCAAGGAGAGGGTCAAGGATGCAGACAGAGCTGGCCGTCTGACATGTTTCCATGAGACCAAGGATGTCAAGGTGCATAACCTCATGTAAGTGACAGTTATCGGAGGAATGCCTGATGCAGCCGCAGTGAAAGGAGTGTAATTGTGGAGGAGGTTGACAGCCTTGTAGGACTTACGGGGAGTGCTAGAGATCAGAGGTGCCGCATGTGTAGGAGTTGGAGTGGGAGGCGGAGAAGGTTCATGGGAGGGTGCAGGGAGGCAGTGCAGGATTGATGAGGAGAGAGGAGGGGGGACAGCAGGAGAGGTAAGGAAGTTGATGAGATGTGGGTAGCATTTCTCAAGGAGATTGAGGTTGGCCTAAGGGCCTTGGACTGAGACGCTCCCATTACCATGCACATCATTAGTGGTATCTGAGGATTGGAAGGAGGCCAGGAGTACACCCCAACGGGTCCCACCTATGATGGTGGAAGAGGAGCAAGGAGAGAGGACAGGGACCATGTGAAGGGTCTATGGGACAGGCAAATGCATGTATGAGCAGATGTCAGTGAGAGTTAGCTTAGAGTAGGCTCAGATGCACTGGTCAGCAATAGGGTGGGTCGCATTGGAGGGCAGGCTGCCCTCATTTGACTTTTGGCAAGCAGGTGTCGTGCGTAGGGCACGATGGTCTGAACTGTAGAAGTCATGGAAGATAGACCATGAAGAGCAGCATGGAGTGTGAGGGAATGGGGCTCGAAACCAGACGGTACCAAAGGACCCAGGAAGGAGGTGGATCTCAAGGCTACATCCACATTATGACTGCATGTTGGTAGGCATTTATATACAGAGGACGCATTAGCATGTGGTATCATTGCATGTCAGGCATGTGAAGATGATACTTGAATGGCTGGGGGAAAGGAGAGGAATGGTATGTAAGACATCAGATGAATAGACAGGGGAGTATGAGCAACAATGTAGTGACAAAATTACTAATCAAGGGCAACTTCCATGGTGTTGGCCCATATGTGCACTGTTGCCAGTAGGGATAGTGCTGTGGCCAGATGGTGTTGCACTGAACATACTGGATGAGGCACATGGGTGCCACTATCAACTCTGCCACACACCCCCTTGACAGGCACCCAACATGAATGCTTCACACACACAACATGCACAGGGATGATACACACATGCATGTGCACTCACCGGATGATGCCTCGTAATCAGGGAGGTCTCCCACACCTTGGAGTTGTCCCTCGGTGACGTAGGATCCAGCTACAGACTCGTGTGGTGTGAGTTCTATATCCTGTGCTGGGGACCCACCTCCAGTCACCAAGGTTGCGGCATGACTTGAGGCCAGCTTATCCTTTGCCCTGCGCTTAAGGTCATTCCAGCGCTTCTGGCAATCACTAGCTGTGCGCCTCACTACTCCAAGGGCACTTATTCTGTCAGCAATGGTCTGCCAGTGTGCCTGGCGTCTGGCATGTGTGGTCTTGGACCCTGCAACGATGACCATTTCCCTATCATGATCTGACACATACTGAACAAGTGCATTAAGTTCGGCGTCTGTGAAGCTTGGCTTCCTTGATGGGCCGGACTGTGCAGCCGTGTCTGGGGCATCAGCCTGTGCCGGACGTGCACTCTTCCTCTTGCGCTTGGAAGGGGGTGGGGATCCAGAGTGTCCTACGCCGCTGTGGACACTAGGGGCAGGAGCCGTGGTGGACTCTGTACTGGGTGTGTGTGATTGCCCACTCAGCATGGGAGTAGGTGCAGGCATTGGGGGTAGTGGGATGGGGTCAGGCCTGATCTGAGGTGCATGAACTAGGACCGACACAGTCTTGGCAGGGTGTATGAGAGGTGGGGTGGATTGAGCCACACCCTGGCTACGGGGGCCAGCAGATGACCTATCTGGCATAGATGCGCGTGCCCTGATGACACCAATGTGCACCGGTGCACGTACAGTGGACCTGCTGACCTGGATGTCAGCGATGGAATCACCCTCGGACAGGTCTGGTGCCACAATGGCCTGGTCCGACATGGGCTGATCAGGGTTGGTATCAGCCACATGACTCTCAACGGGGGGGGGGGGGGGGGGGGGGGGCATGGGTGTCCCTGACTGTTCCTCCAGACTGGGGGGAACAGGGGCGCCCTGCAAGTCACAACCACGTCCCCTGTTGGATCCTCCACGGCCACCACGTGTGGCTCGGCCACCTTTGCCACCCTTACGGCTTGCACGCCTCCCAACCATGGCACTGATGGTATTGTGCGTATGGGAGTGGGTGTGCACAATTGTCCTGGGCAATTGGGTGTCAAAGGGGTTGGGTACCAGATGGTATTCGTACCCTAGTGCAGTGGCAAGGCTATATGACACCCCTGGGGAAAGATGACGGGTCACGCAACGCACAGGCACCCCAGAAAAGTAAAGGAAAGTGCACAATACCCCTCCTAGACCACGTGTGCTGATGGAAAACCCTGCACTACGCTGTGGCATCCAGTAACACAATGAACGTATGCGTGTCACACGCGGCCTAGATTGACCTCTGAAGGGGTAGGCTACACACGGGGCAAGCACAGATGTTAGATACGTGCGTGACTCACCGTCTGCCAGGTAAAAGAGCGTGAAAAAATAGCACTTTTGGTTGGCAACACCCCCGCCAAAAGAAGAGGTGTACGCTGTCTGAGGAGACAGGTCAACTGTAGAAGGGGACACTGTTTGAGGGAACAGGCCCAGGAAAACCAGTACAAGAGGAAAAAGAGAAAAGAGCTGTCAGAGGTAACAGGGAGTACGAACTGGAAACGCCGTGAAGTAAATCGCGTGTGAAACGACAAGAAGTACCGAATTCACCCACTCGCTCTCCACGAAAAGCACGTACAAGGAAATGGTGTTCAACACTACCTTTTATACAGGCCCACACGTACATCGTCACTTACGGCGTGTACGTGCTTGGCCCATTTTCACCAATCACACGCTTTGGCACTCCTGCGTGTAGGTATCTTTTCACCAATCACACGCTTTGTCACTCCTGCATGTGGATCCTTTTTCACCAATCACGCGCTTCGACACTCCAGCGTGTAGCTCACTTTTCACCAATCACACGCTTTGTCAATCCTGCATGTGGATCCTTTTTCACCAATCACGCGCTTCGACACTCCTGCGTGTCCCTCACTTTTCACCAATCACACGCTTTGACACTGCACGTGCAGGTAACTATTGACGCACATATGCTGGTGACGGGTTTTCGCGCGATGAGTGGGGGGTTTTCAGGTGCACATTCACTCCCTATCAGGCTGTCCACGCGTTCTAACACGAAAGACCACGCTCCTGGCCAGGAGGCCAAATTTAAGTCCCCAAGAACCCTGAGCACGCTCCCACCTGCCATCGGCTGCTGCCTGACTGCCTGCTGGCCACGTGCCCCACAGTGCTGGTGGGTGGGGGTGGTGGGGGCCTGGTGGAGGGTGCCCCTGGTGGATGGGGGTTGGGGGTGGTGGGAGACATGGATGGGGGCCTGATGGCAGGTGCCCCTGCACTGCTGGGGGGTGGGGGGGGTGGGAGACATGGGTGGGGGCCTGGTGGAGGGTGCCCCTGGTGGATGGGGGTGCAGGGGGACATGATCGGGTGTGCAGGGTAGTCCACTGTTTTGTGGGCTGCCTGCAGGGGCCGGGGAGGGTGTACAGGGTACACCTGTGGGGGCCCACCCAGCCTATTCGCATGTGATGATTCCCACGCACCCCTGTGATACACGTACCCTGGCCAATCGCGTGTTGAACTTCCCGCTACCCCTGTAATACACGCACCCTGCCTGTTCGCGTGTGATGATTCCCGCGGACCCCTGTGATGTACGTTCCCTGGCCCATCGCGTGTTGAACTTCCCGCTACCCCTGTAATACACGCACCCTGCCTGTTCGCGTGTGATGATTCCTGCGTACCCCTGTGATGCACGTTCCCTGGCCTATCGCGTGTTCTACTTCACGCGTCCCCCTGTAATACACGTTCCCTGGCCCATCGCGTGTTGAACTTCCCGCTACCCCTGTAATACACGCACCCTGCCTGTTCGCGTGTGATGATTCCCGCGTACCCCTGTGATTCACGTTCCCTGGCCTATCGCGTGTTCTACTTCACGCGTCCTCCTGTAATACACGTTCCCTGGCCCATCGCGTGTTGAACTTCCCGCTACCCCTGTAATACACGCACCCTGGCTGTTCGCGTGTGATAATTCCCGCGTACCCCTGTGATGCACGTTCCCTGGCCTATCGCGTGTTCTACTTCACGCGTCCCCCTGTAATACACGTTCCCTGGCCAATCGCGTGTTGAACTTCCCGCTACCCCTGTAATACACGCACCCTGGCTGTTCGCGTGTGATAATTCCCGCGTACCCCTGTGATGCACGTTCCCTGGCCTATCGCGTGTTCTACTTCACGCGTCCCCCTGTAATACACGTTCCCTGGCCCATCGCGTGTTGAACTTCCCGCTACCCCTGTAATACACGCACCCTGCCTGTTCGCGTGTGATAATTCCCGCGTACCCCTGTGATGCACGTTCCCTGGCCTATCGCGTGTTCTACTTCACGCGTCCCCCTGTAATACACGTTCCCTGGCCCATCGCGTGTTGAACTTCCCGCTACCCCTGTAATACACGCACCCTGCCTGTTCGCGTGTGATGATTCCCGCGTACCCCTGTGATTCACGTTCCCTGCCTAGTCGCGTGTAGTACTTCCCGCGTACTCCTGATTTGGAGATTGCCCGCTTTGCTTTCCTTGTTTGCCTGCCCTGTGAAGTGGTCCGGGGTTAGCGCAGCCCTTAGCGATGATTTAGCGCTTTTGATGGCTTTTCCGTGCGCGAGGGCGTTCTTGGGGGCGTTACTGGCGCTGCTGCAGGCTCGCTGCGATTCTCTGCGCCACGGCTGTTTTGGGAGCTTGAAATCCATGAATACGCTGTGCGCGGAAATCTGTTTTGGCGCACGTGCCTGGCGCAGACTATCGCAGGCGCACGCTGTGCGCCAGCCGCGTGCGCTACTTGTGCGCTGGATTCTATGAATTAGCCTGCAAATCTGCAGCCACCTTAGATTCCTGGAGGATCAGCAAAAAATGTGCAGAAACAAGTTTCAAAATGCTGACAATTTATGACATTTAAGAAAATATTTGTTAAGATCAGTTAACTCCACCTGCTATACCGCGATAACCATGATATACCGACATTTGGCAATAAGGTTATCAATACAGTGAACGAGGGCCATCTTGGAATAAGGAAGGAGTTCAGGTTTTTCATGTTTTGTAGAGCAGGAAGTCTAAGTGGTTGTTTCTTGTTGCTGGGAATATATATGGGACCCATTAAGAGAGTCTATTACAATGGGGAGCACCTGTTTTCCTTGCTCAGACTGGCGGAGGGAAGGTTTCGTCTTCCACAGTTACATGGTAGGGCCTGGTTGCAGAAGGAACCATGGGACGTGTACTTAGTGTGGCAGGTGACCTGGAAATCGCAATATGTAACGCACTTCACTAGGCAGCGTGCGCTCCAGGCTCCACCTTTATAAACTTATGCGGGTGCTTTTGTTTCATGGCACAGCTCGGTTAGGGAAGTGAGCTCATCACTGGAAAGCCATTCGGGGCTCCTGCCTGCCTTGCCACAAGATGCACACTCCTCACCTGCCTACATATCAAGCAGATAACACCTGCCCCTGTACAGTGCACATGAAAGATCGTGAGTTCAGGTAAGGAGCTAGCTGCCTGGAGCAGGTGACCCCACTTTGCAACACTAATCCACATTTGAGTGACATCTATGAAAACCACTGGTAAGGTTTGAATTTAGTTGTGCCAAAGGTTAGAATGGATGCAGCCATTTGATTAGCAGTTGAGTCAGCACCATTAGTCCAAGAATACCGTATACCTGAAGCGTCTTCACCCATACCATGTGGAACGTCACCAGTCATGGCTGTGAACGAGTACCCACAGAAGGAAGAAGAAACCAACATGAGACAATTTGCGAGGAAGCCCTTCCAGACTCCAAAGCTTCCAAGATTAAGTGAGCAACAAGTTCTCTAGAACCTTTGCCCTGGGACACCTAGCTATGCCTCCGGTGCAGAGCATGACTCAAGAAGACAAGGACACGTGACTTCTGAAAACAACAGCAGCACCTGGGACCAGGATCTTCTATGGATCGACTCCTGACATGTCCCTTTCACTGTATCTATAAGTCAAATCCCTAGCACCTGGACACCTCTATGCTGCAAATGAGTCCAAATAAATATTTAAAATGATTCACCAATATGGATTTGTTACCAGGGTAGAAATGAATGCTCAATGGACTGTCTAAGGACCTGATCTTTAAAAAGAACCCCAGCATGAGGTTCAGAAATGTGCCTTTGAGGAATTCGACCATCTGCACGGGGAGCGTACACTCGCCTGGCTTTTTGATTTTTTAATAACGAGAATGAATGATGTAGGTCAACCTCCGAGGACTGTGTGAGGCCATTCCGCACACAGTCCAACTGCGTCCCACACAAAATGCATAGTCACATGTACTCTGGGAAGATACAGCCTACAGGCGCCGTCTTCCCCTTTCATATTCAGCTGGAATGTGACAGACCCGGGTACATCAAAGCAGCTCCAGAAGGGGGAAGGTACACCTTCCTCAAGCCATGAACAGCTTAATTTAAATATCAAAAGCTCCACGGATCTGCATTTATTTTGACTATTCCGGTTGGTGGCAGTGCATACTCATGAGATAATTGAATCAAGACTAGAGGAGAGGCTTGATTGCCGGAAGAGACAACAGAAAGGTAGTACTAACACTACTTTGGTATGCGATGTGTCAACCTGAAGCTAGTTCCCACCTCTCTGCATGAACTTCATTGAATGGCCTGCCTGGTCCAGCAGTTAGCACAGGTGTCCCTGCAGAGCAGACCCCTTTCAGAGGGACAAAGGATGTGATTTGGGAGAGACAGGAAGTCTGCTCCCAGCACACACTTCAATGGAAATCTGTGTTTTAATCAAGAGTCACAGAGGGCTCAGTTAACCAAGGAGACACTTTGATCTACAACAGACAGGAAGATGGGTGGGACTTAGATATATGTTGTCACCCCTTGTCTGCCTCTTGCAGAGCACCCTGGTCCTGACCTCATGTATAACAGAAGATTGTTGTTGAGGACCCAGGATTGGTTCATTAAGGTAGGCTTAGCCTACATCAATCACTGGGGGCCCATTTGGGAGTAAGAATAAGGACTCTTTTGGACCCTAGCTGAAGGCACAGTCTACCTTACATCTTCCACTAGTGAAGGAAGGCCAGGAGTTCCAAGAGGGAAGCAAGATCCCTCCCCTAAACATCTCACAGGGAACAGAGGGAGATACCGGACTGAGAGGACCCGTCCAGCAGCTCCAGTACCAGTGCCCATCCAGCACACACAGTGCCCTGCTAGGTCTGCCAGCAAGCTTTCTAGGTGACAAGTGCCAGTGAGTATCTGAAGTAAGGACAAGGCCATTGCCTGCAAACACTCTCCTGAGCTTTGGGCAGTCTGCCTTGAAAGGACACAAGCCCTGCGAAGAAGCTAGGAGGAGTGCCACACAAGTATCATATAGCATCCATCTTTTAAGGACATTTTTGAGACAGTCGAGGCCCTGAACCGCATCCAGCTCCACCGCTGACTGTTGTCATGCTGAAGTCACCAGAGCGTCTGAGATGCCTTGACCAGCATTCCAGATCCGCCAACCAGCACAGAGACAGCGATGCTTGGCCCCGAGCCGCCATGCTGGACAGCCTGCAGACATCCGTCCAGCATTGTTTTGTGAACTGCCTGCAGCCTGGTGCCCGAAGCAGTCTCCCGCCACTAACTCTGTCTCAATGGCTGCGAAGTGCTCTGGAACCACCTTGATGCTGTAGAGCACCAACAACTTCTTCAGCACCAGGTACATTGTGGTTCTGCCCCCTGGTCCTTCTCTGAAGGCCACTAGAGACAGTTACGATCCTTTACCCCCTGGGTGCTGGAACTGAATAACCTTGAACAGAAAGACTGATTACTTTATTAACAACCCTTGTGTCAATATCCAGAGTGCATCCCTTTCCTTTGTGAAACGGTCTGTCCTCTGTGTTCCTTCACAGGGGGGGGGTCGTATTTGCAATGTGCTAGGACTGTCTGTTGTAGAAAAAATGAAGTAGATATTTGTATACAACCTTGACTGGACAGTCCCTTTTATCATTGGGTAATAATTGTATTTTCGCTGTGTTGCAACTAATCAACAATCCCGACCCTTTCAGAAATATTTTGCTGTTCCGTCCACGTTATCAAATTGGACAAGGAGGTCTTATAATTCACTTGTATTCCAATCCTATTGGATCCCTTCTGGTGTACTAGAGGTGTGGAGCTGATTGATGGTTTAGAAAACGATATTCATCCCTGGACCACTGGTGCCCCAGAAGTTGAATTGTCACAGTGCCATTAGGACAATACAGACAAACCGGCCCTTCTCCCCAAATGTAACATCCTACATGATTCAGTGGAGCCAGGTATCCCCTGAAATGTTACACCAGGTATGAGTCGGGGAACCAATTCACCTGCTGAGATCTAACACTGGACTTAATTCATGGAACTGGGCACCTCTCAAAATGTTACATCGGAAATGATTCAAGGGAGGCAACCACCTCCTGAAATGTATGACAGGACTTGATTCAGGGAGACTGGGGCACCTCTAGAAATGTAGCACTCGATTTCATTCAGGGGAGCCACCTCCTGCTGAAATGTTAGACTGGACTTGATTCAGGGGAGCCGCCACCTGCTGAAATGTTAGACTGGACTTGATTCAGGGGAGCCTCCACCTGCTGAAATGTTAGACTGGACTTGATTCAGGCGAGCCGCCTCCTGCTGAAATGTTAGACTGGACTTGATTCAGGGGAGCCGCCACCTGCTGAAATGTTAGACTGGACTTGATTCAGGGGAGCCTCCACCTGCTGAAATGTTAGACTGGACTTGATTCAGACGAGCCGCCTCCTGCTGAAATGTTAGACTGGACTTGATTCAGGGGAGCCGCCACCTGCTGAAATGTTAGACTGGACTTGATTCAGGGGAGCCTCCACCTGCTGAAATGTTAGACTGGACTTGATTCAGGGGAGCTGACACCTGCTGACATGTTATACTGGACTTGATTCAGGTGAGGCGCCACCTGCTGAAATGTTAGACTGGACTTAATTCAGGGGATCAGGCCTCCTAATAAAATGTTAGACTGGACTTGATTCAGGGGAGCTGCACCTGCTGAAATGTTAGATTGAACTTCATTCAGGGGAGCTACCACCTGCTGAAATGTTAGACTGGACTTAATTCAGGGGATCAGGCCTTCTAATGAAATGTTAGACTGGACTTGATTCAAGGGAGCCTCCACCTGCTGAAATGTTAGACTGGACTTGATTCAGGGGAGCTGACACCTGCTGACATGTTACACTGGACTTGATTCAGGGGAGCCGCCACCTGCTGAAATGTTAGACTGGACTTAATTCAGGGGATCAGGCCTCCTAATGAAATGTTAGACTGGACTTGATTCAGGGAGCTGCACCTGCTGAAATATTAGACTGGACTTGATTCAGGAGTGCCGCCACCTGCTGAAATGTTAGACTGGACTTGATTCAGGGGAGCCGCCATCTGCTGAAATGTTAGACTGGACTTGATTCAGGGGAGCCGCCACCTGCTGAAATGTTAGACTGGACTTGATTCAGGGGAGCCGTCAACTGCTGAAATGTTAGACTGGACTTGATTCAGGGGTGCCGTCACCTGCTGAAATGTTAGACTGGACTTGATTCAGGTGAGCCGCCACCTGCTGAAATGTTAGACTGGGATTGATTCCGGGAATCTGCCACATGTTGACATGTTAGATTGGACTTGATTCAGGGGAGCCACTGCCTGCTGAAATGTTAGACTGGACTTGATTCAAGGGAGGTGCCAGCTGTTGAAATGTTAGACTGAACTTAATTCAGGGGAGCCGCCACCTGCTGAAATGTTAGACTGGATTTGATTCAGAGAGCCACCACCTGCAGTCATTTTAGACTGGACTTGATTGAGAGAGCTGCCACCTGCTGACATGTTGGACTGGACTTGATACCAGGGAACCAGGCCACCTCATGAAATGTAGCACTCGATTTAATTCAGGGGAACCAGCCACCTACTGGAATTTTAGACTGGACTTGATTCAGGGGAGCCTCCACCTGCTGAAATGCTAGAGTGGACTTGATTCAGGGGAGCTGCCCCCTGCTGAAATGCTAGAGTGGACTTGATTCAGGGGAGCTGCCCCCTGCTGAAATGTTAGAGTGGACTTGATTCAGGGGAGCTGCCTCCTGCTGAAATGTTAGAGTGGACTTGATTGAGGGGAGCTACCACCTGCTGAAATGTTAAACTGGATTTGATTCAGGGGAGCCGCCACATGCTGAAATGTTAGACGGACTTGATTCAGGGGAGCCGCCACCTGCTGAAATGTTAGACTGGACTTGATTGAGGAGGCTGCCACCTGTTGAAATGTTAAACTGGACTTGATTCAGGGGAGTCACCACCTGCTGAAATGTTAGACTGGACTTGATTGAGGGGAGCTACCACCTGCTGAAATGTTAGAGTGGACTTGATTCACGGGAACCGGCCACCTGCTGAAATGATAGACTGGACTTGATTCAGGGAGCTGCTCCCTGCTGAAATGTTAGACTGGACTTCATTCAGGGGAGCCTCCACCTTCTGAAATGCTAGAGTGGACTTGATTCAGGGGAGCTGCCCCCTGCTGAAATGTTAGAATGGACTTGATTCAGGGGAGCTGCCTCCTGCTGAAATGTTAGAGTGGACTTGATTGAGGGGAGCTACCACCTGCTGAAATGTTAGAGTGGACTTGATTCACGGGAACCGGCCACCTGTTGAAATGATAGACTGGACTTGATTCAGGGGGCTGCTCCCTGCTGAAATGTTAGACTGGACTTCATTCAGGGGAGCCGCCACCTGCTGAAATGCTAGAGTGGACTTGATTGAGGGGAGCCTCCACCTGCTGAAATGATAGACTGGACTTGATTCAGGGGAGCCGCCACCTGCTGAAATGTTAGACTGAGCTTGATTTAGGGGGGTCGCCACCTGCTGAAATGTCAGACTGGACTTGATTCAGGGGAGCCGCCACCTGCTAAAATGTTAGACTGGACTTGTTTCAGGGGAGCCGCCATCTGCTGAAATGTTAGAATGGACTTCAATTAGTGGGCTTCCAGCTGCTGAAATGATAGACTGGTCTTGATTCAGGAGAGCCCTTACCTCCTGAAATGTTAGACTGGACTTGATTCAGGAGAGCCCTTACCTCCTGAAATGTTAGACTGGACTTGATTCAGGAGAGTCGCCATCTGCTGAAATGTTAGACTGGTCTTGATTCAGGGGGCTACCACCACCTGCTGAAATGTGAACATCTAACAGTTTCAGAAAAGGTGGACCACCTGACCAGCTGAAATGTAGCATCAGGGATTTATCAGGAAACGGATGCAGCACTTTTGGACTTGCTTCAAAAGCCTGAATTGAAAGCAGGAAACAGGTGGTACTACAAGTTCATGCAGACAAAATTGGACGTTTCTGCATAAAAAGTGAACGCACCAATTTGTAGAACCACGAGAAGTCAAACAAAGGACATGCTTTGACATTTGGATCCCACAGTCCGCACATCAAGAAAAACATGATCTCATAATCCTGCACTGGAGCATAAGAGAAGATCTTGTAAGACATGCTGGAACAAAGTATAACTCGAACATACTCTGGAAGCTAATTGGAAGTTAGTTTTGACAGAGAGATTATTACAGACTCATTCAGACTATTCTGGACAATCTGACAGAATGACCCTGATCGCATATGTGGTCTCGGTCGATGTCACTGGATTTTCATTATAATCCACATAGATTAGTAATAGTCAAGGTAATGCAGCTGGAACCAGGTGCCCATTCCTGTTTTGACACCATGCTGATAATTATATGCACGATACAGAGGTCAGCAATAGAGGCCACCATTAACAAAGCTTAGCACAACCATGGACATGGATTCCTAAGGACTGTGCATGCTTTTTGCAGGTGCAATCCTGGATTTCTTCAGGCCTCAGCATACAGATGCAGCAGAGACACATGTGTAGTCCTGGCATGGGGAGGGGAAATCTACAGAGCACATGTGTCACCAGGGCTCCCGCTCCATGCAGAGAATGCATTTGAGAATGGTGCAAGGGTCCCCTGCATCCTCACCCCTCTGCATGGCCAGGTGAACAGGCCCCTTAACCATTCATCTGCCGAGGGCCCCTATGACACATGCATTGTATGTACTCCAGTGAGCCCTGTGTTTCAAGTTAACCCTCTGCTGCCTGCACTGACTCTACATTATGCTCCTTTCGGTGCCTCTGCAGAGAAGATTCCTATTAGTGTGCATATGTTCAAAGAAGTACTTACCTGAAGCAATGAAGACAGACTATAGGCCTCATTATGAGTGTTGCGGTAAGGCAACAACGGCGCCGGTAGTGCTACTGGTGCCGTTGTTACCTCACCACAACATTCCGAGTTTGCTTGCGGGTGCCGCTCTGGACGCCTGGTCAGACCAGACATCCACAGCGGCACCCGCTAGCATAACAGGATGCTAACAACGGGCCCGTCATTAATGGAACCGTTGTTAGCATCCTCCCCATTCCCATTGAGCCCTGTGGGGGCTCAAGTGGGAATGGGGACGTATCGGGTCCGGGTCCCGCGAATGGGAATTACCGGGCTCGCAAAGGTCGGAATGGCTGGTAATTCCCATTTTGTGGGACCAGGACCCGGACCCGAGTTTGGGGGTAGCCATGCCGGTAAAAACAGCATGGCTACCTCCAAACTATTAATGAGGCCCTATGTTTCCTAAAACCCTGTGCAGACATCATTCTTATTCAATCTAATAGGGTATTACACTCTATCACTGACCCCCCACATAGACTCCCAGAGATGTGCATTGGGTGCTTGAAGCAGATTCCGTAGGCGAGGGTGGGACACTTGCTTAGCTTAGTGATAACCCAGCTCAAACGATGAAAAATACTCTCTACAGAGATTCCTCCCAACACTCTGTGATGAGGGTGATGAGAGGAGGGACTTCATTAGCTTAGTGAGGAACCTGCTCAAAGGCTGAATGCACTCTCTACAGAGATTCCTCCCAACACTCTGTGATGAGGGTGATGAGAGGAGGGACTTCATTATCTTAGCGAGGAACCTGCTCAAAGGCTGAATGCACTCTCTACAGAGATTCCTCCCAACACTCTGTGATAAGGGTGATAAGGGGAGGGATGTGATTAGCTTAGTGAGGAACCAGCTTAAAGGCTGAATGCACTCTCTACAGAGATTCCTCCCAACACTGTGTGATAAGGGTGATAAGGGGAGGCACGTGATTAGCTTAGCGAGGATCCTGCTCAAAGGCTGAATGCACTCTCTACAGAGATTCCTCACAACACTCTGTGATAAGGGTGATAAGGGGAGGGACGTGGATAGCTTAGTGAGGCACCTGCTCAAAGGCTGAATGCATTCTCTACAGAGTTTCCTCCCAACACTCTGTGATAAGGTGATAAGGGGAGGGACGTGATTAGCTTAGTGAGGAACCAGCTCAAAGGCTGAATGCACTCTCTACAGAGATTCCTCCCAACACTCTGTGATAAGGGTGATAAGGGGAGGGACGTGGATAGCTTAGTGAGGCACCTGCTCAAAGGCTGAATGCACTCTCTACAGAGTTTCCTCCCAACACTCTGTGATAAGGTGATAAGGGGAGGGACGTGATTAGCTTAGTGAGGAACCAGCTCAAAGGCTGAATGCACTCTCTACAGAGATTCCTCACAACACTCTGTGATAAGGGTAATAAGGGGAGGGACTTCATTAGCTGAGTGAGGAACCTGCTCAAAGGCTGAACGCACTCTCTACAGAGATTCCTCCCAACACTCTGTGATAAGGTGATAAGGGGAGGGACATGATTAGCTTAGTGAGGAACCAGCTCAAAGGCTGAATGCACTCTCTACAGAGATTCCTCCCAACACTCTGTGATGAGGGTGATAGGGGGGGGACTTCATTAGCTGAGTGAGGAACCTGCTCAAAGGCTGAATGCACTCTCTACAGAGATTCCTCCCAACACTCTGTGATAAGGTGATAAGGGGAGGGACGTGATTAGCTTAGTGAGGAACCAGCTCAAAGGCTGAATGCACTCTCTATAGAGTTTCCTCCCAACACTCTGTGATAAGGGTGATAAGGGTCGGGAATTGCTTAGTTTAGTGAGGAATCAGCTCAAAGGCTGAATGCACTCTCTAAAGAGATTCCTCACAACACTCTGTAATAAGGGTAATAAGGGGAGGGACTTCATTAGCTTAGCGAGGAACCTGTTCAAAGGCTGAATGCACTCTTTGAGCTGATGGGGAACCTGTGCAAAGGCTGAATGTTCTCTTTGAGCTGGTGATAAGGGTCATTGGGCCTCATTACGACCCAGGCGGACTTCGCGGTGCTAAATGCACCGCGAAGCATGGCGGAAAGCCGCCGATAGCGCCATGGGGGTTGGCGGATTTACCGCCCCATTCCGACCTCGGCGGAGCGGTAAATCCCCAATCCCCATTCTGCCCTTCCCCATTCCCATTTTTGCCCCATAGGGTATAATGGGAGTGGGGAAGGAGTTAATTACGCCACCGTAAAATACGGTGGCGTAATTAACAACGAGGTCCCGTAGCGCCATGGTTTTCTCCGGCTGGTAAAACCAGGCGGAGAAAACCTCCATGGCGCTACGGGAACTCGTAGTATGGCGGAGAGGTACGCCATGCACTACGCTGGCGTAATACCCTCTCCGCCAGGGTCCTAATGATTGTCATTGACCCTGAACCTGTTCAGAGGCTGAATGTACTATTTGAGGAGGCTCCTCCCAAAACTCTGCGACAATGACAATGATGGGGGGGTCTTGCTTAGCTGAGTGTGAAACATGTTCAAAGGCTGAATTCACTCTTTGAGCAGGTGATACACCTGTTCAAAGGCTGAACGCACTCTTTTAGCTGGTGAGGAACCTGTGCAAAGACTGAATGCACTCTTTGAGGAGACACCTCCCAAAACTCTGAGACAATGACAATGTGGTGGGTACTTGCTTAGCTGAGTGAGGAACCTGTTCAAAGGCTAAATGCACTCTTTCAGCTGGTGAGGAACATGTTCAAATGCTGAATGCACTCTTTGAGCTGGCGAGGAACCTATTCAAAGGCTAAATGCACTCTCTGAGGAGACTCTGAGACAATGACAATGTGGGGGGGGCTTGCTTAGCTGAGTGAGGAACCTGTTCAAAGTCTGAATGCACTCTTTGGGCTGGTGAGGAACCTGTTGAAAGACTAAATGCACTTGAGCCTATGGCCCTTTGGAACAGGCACATGGTAATGGATGGGATTACACCAGAATAATTCTGAATCCAAATAACTGGACAAACTCAAGAATATGGCAAGTTCTGTTTTATTAAGGTATCTAAAACAGGGAGGTTACAATAAACATCAACGGACATACGCTCAGTCTCTTAATGATCTCTACACAAAATATGGTCCTTATACTAAATAATGCATCAGAGTGACATCATTCTACAAGGCAATAGCGAAAAACCTATCGAAGGTCGGGATTGGTAATGGAAAACATCTCAGTATACATTTCAATAGGAGCTATGATTGTTATTGGCTGCCCATTATCAGGTGGACAACTTATGCCTTCCTCTAAAAACACGTAATTTCAGAAATATTAGATACAAAGTTTCTCATTGGTCTTCAAACTATAAGGTACTTCGTTATAAGTACTAATAACATTGGTTGGCATGCTTGTGCCATGTCTGGAACATTCAGTTCATTTAGCAGCATGTAAACCCTGACCCAGGTGCAGGGAGATAGGACATGAAGCTACCTCACCACTGAATTAGCCCATCATCTCTCAGCACCCATGCCTTCTGCAATGACATTATCTTTGTACTTTGCCGTGTAGAGTATTCTCATCTTTGGGAATACACAGGAGGGATGGCACTCGCTATTGTATCAAGAACTTCAAGTTCACATTCTATTTCCATTCTTGGCTCACGTGACAAGAGACCATGGCCTGGTCCGTTTAGCAGGTTTTAAATGCTCTATATGAATCAAAACTTGTCATCCTTCGTATTTTCTTTGCACCTTAACGTGAGAAGTTCCATCCTCCACACACTCGTTCTTCTTCCGAGTAGAGAGCTGAACTCGATTTCTAGGTTCTTGACTTCAGGCCAGACAGCCTCGCCACGCAGCTCCACGAGCCTGCTAGTCTTGTTGTGGCACAGTTTTCCACTCTCCCTTCATGGTTTCTGTCTTACTTGATTCATGAAACCAATGTCCAGTTTCTGTACAATGGCAGCTTCGCCTGCATTCTAGTATAGGCAGAATGACTCTGGTCCCTGTCCTTAAGAAAACAGAGATCCGCTCATAGAGGGTTGCACTTGTGTTCCTTTTGAGTGCCGAGACAGTCTTTACATCCTGGGCTCTGCTGACCTTTTTAAAAAGAGCGATGTATTTCGGAAAGACCTTACTAAAACTGCAAGGCGGTGGAAGCTAGTGCCACGAATTATACAAAACTCTGTATAATGGGTTAATTGGTTGAGTTCTGTCCTCTGCTTGATTTTATTTCTCAATTTTAATATGGCCACCTTACTTGTAATCAAGTGATAGTTAATTTTTAATGATTGCACTTTGTCCAATGTAATATCCACTGATTCTTTTTCTTTCTGTTTTTTGTATAATTGCAAATTTTAGATATGTGAATAATTGTATTTTTGTTGTTTAATGGAACTTTTTATATTTCCGAATAAACCTGTTTGACTGACTGTCTATTCACTACTCGTAGCTAGCTTCTATGATGACTTGATCTACCTTGCATTTCAGTTTCTGTACATTCATTGAACTTTTGTTTTCTGCAACATTTTATTAACGTCTAATCCTCTTCTTTTACATTTGAGAGTTTACTCGATTCTTTACTTCTTCAATAGTTTCATCAAGATCTATACATTATCTCCAGTCAATATCTTGGGACGTCGTTTACACTTTCTTACAACGTCATTAGTTCACGTGCTCAACTCTTTCTCATATTCCTTCGGGGAGTTCCTCCTGCAGGTTGTCATCACTTCGAGGGTACATTCGATAGGGTTGTCTCAATGGGTATCTTCTTTCAAATACTCACTGCGGTATTGGTACAATAGCTGGTGTTAGGCACAGCACAATCTCATGTCTCCAATACAGAGGAGGTAGGGGGACGGGGTCTCCTGCAGACGTACACAGCTGCTCCTCGACACACTCTCAGAGGAGATTTCTTCCAACACTCTGTGACAATGTGGGGGAGGGGGACTTGCTTACCTGAGTGAGGAACCTGCTCAGAAGCTGAATGCTCTCTTCTCTGGAGAGATTCCTGCATACACTCTGTGACAAAGGTGTTGTCAAAGTGTGCATAGTTTAATCTACAATTGTAAAATTGTGCAATACTGGTATCTGGTTCTGGCAGTGGCCATGTACTCTACTTTTCTGTAACTGTGAAAGAGCAATGGGCAATACTGTACTCGGGCCCTAGCACAGACAATCTGCAGAGGGGAAAATGCAATTAGCACTTTGGAAAACATTGACCTAGTGAACAAAATAAATTGTTTGATGTAGTATTATATCAGGGTATCCACAATAATCAGGGTGAGAGATCACACACAAATTCTCTGATGTACTCTTACACAGAGATAACATACAAATGTGGATTTCTTCAAGGTCAACACAGTCTTTGACCCTGAGTTATTTAAAAAAATACAACATTTTTTATGCAAATGAGACAAAAAACACCCAAGGACACTTTGCTATTTACAATGTTATATACAGTACAGGTGAGTACAACCCAGTCAAATAAAATGGATTTTGACAAGCAAAGAACAAGTTTATCTTTTGTTGATCAACATAATTGGTTTTACAAATGATGTGTGAAACACAGAACAATACATATTCTGGTGAACGGAAAACAGTGTGACGGGTGGACACTGAATTATATCGAGAAGTCGTCGACACTATTGTGTTTCAGTCAAGTAAGGCTACTTATTGGAGCTTGTATGCAGTTGGCCTTCATCAGGACGTGGAATAGATGGTGTAACCATGTCCGAAGGGTCTCTGTCAGAAAATAATGACAGGGGATGTGTGGATTAGAAAATTATGTGATCTTGAGTGGTTAAGTACATAATTGTCAATAAGCTCGCTAGATGCTTTGAATAGAAATGAAAATACGACAATGTATATAATTGCATCTCGTGGATTTTACCATAAGCAATTCTCTGCTACAGTAAATTCTCATGTGGGGACCTCTCTCGGGTAGTAGGAGGACACATATAACCTATAATCACCAGTGACTTGATGATCACGAAGAATCCTGACTGCCTATAAAAGATCAAAAGATAGGAGTGGACCCAGTTAGACTGACTGGGAAAAATGCTAAAATTACTATGCAAACAACTGCATACAAGCTCCAATAAGTAGCCTTACTTGGCCAAAACACGACAGTGTTGACGACTTCTCCATAAAAGGTCACCATAGTATATGCTTTTTCATCAATTATCACAGTGGCTAAATACAGAACGGTTTAATTATTAAGCATGTATAACATTCTCCGTTTTATAACGTGTGTCCATCTTGTATAAACTAAGAAAGTAAGGTGTCTATGAAAGTGATCTGGTGGGAAGAATGAATGTGTTTACTTTGTTACATTTTTAGATCAGTTATGCAGCACAAAACAAAATTCTGAGTGACAAAATCCGGTTTCCAGTATTCCTGCGCACGGTCCCCCCTATGACCCCTCAGCAGTCATCAGCGCTTGCCCAGTTAGTGAAGCACTTTGGTTGGACCTGGATAGGGCTCCTGTCTTCAGATAATGATGCCTGCTACACACTGGTCAAGGGCCTAAAGGAAGTCGCAGAGAGGATGGGCATATGTGTGTCATTCTGGGAAACAGTAAAAGAACAATACACCAAGGAAAAGATGAAGAGTATCGCTGAGAAGATAAGGAGCTCGTCTGCCAAAGTAATTGTTGCTGCTATTATAGAGATGGAACTTAAACCCCTACTACAGGCACTGAATAACGTGAATGTGTCTGATAAAATTTGGATTTTGACTTCTGCTATTTCTATAACTCCACATTATTTTCCAAGGTCCTCCTGGAATTTACTGAATGGGTCCCTGGTGTTGGTCCTTCATGCTCCAGACATGCCTGAACTCAAGACATTCCTGGACAGCCTTCATCCCTTCAGGTACCCTGAAGACATATTCATCCATTCCTTCTGGGAGACGGCCTTCCGCTGCAAGTGGCCGACCAATGGCAGCACTTCAATAGGAGTACAACAGGAAGCTGGGGATAAAACAAGTCAGTGCACAGGCACAGAGACTATGGAAGACCTGGAGACAATGTTTGATTTGTATGACATGAGCTATACTTACCACACCTACCTGGGAGTTCACGCCATGGCACATGCTCTGCATGACCTGATGTCATGCAAACCTGGGGAAGGACCGTTCCTGAATGGCAGCTGTGCTGATGTGCAACACCTGAAGCCATGGCAGGTAAAACCACACAGTATAATGTTATAGTAAGACCAGCAACATATATTGCCTGTATCACCCTGTTGATAACATCCACACAAGAAAACATACATCCCTGTTGATAACATCCACACAAGAAAACATACATCAAATGATGGTGTCCAGAAACAAGTATCACCCAGAATGCTACTGTTTTATCATTTTTTTCTGCTATCCAGAGCAGCTGAGTATTCTTGGATTTTTCTAGGGTATTTGCTGATAAATGGAACGCAGTGTACACCTTATGGAGTGCCAGCTACTGATTGTAATTTCTGGGCTTTTACTCATTAACAATTCTATGGGTGTATTTATGTAATTCATGTTAGGAAAATTCTTTCATTTCACATTTTTTGATCTGGTAGGAGATTTTACCACTGATTGTAACTATCCCTATGGTAACAGATGACCATGGGCAAGGAGCTATGCAGGGACGTAGAAGCATTGAGGTAGAGATGAGTGTCGTATTTGGTTGTTGACCTACTCTAACAGTCAGCATCATTTCAAATCTCTGCAGACCGCAATGGCCGTTCCTGAGTGCAGGGAAGGTATGGTACCACAAGTATGACACTGACACAAAAGTTATAGTTTACTTGTCCTGTTGCACCCAGCTTCCTAAGGGTTCAGTACACATTACCAAATAATGAAACAAACAAACTGCACTGAGATTCTTAAGGTGGTAATGTGTAGTTTGTTTGTTTGTTTCATTATTTGGTAATGTGTACTGAACCCTTAGGAAGCTGGGTGCAACAGGACAAGTAAACTTAAAGCTTAGTTACAAAACATGTTGGGTACATATACATACATACAAAAAAATATACAATTACTGCCACTTCCAGGATGCAATAGAGTGGTGGAAGCTGAGGCTCACATATTACATATTGCAGTCGACTAGTGTAGTGGGTAGCAAATACAGTGAATGTGGTAGAGCGTAACAAGTATCGGGTAGCAGGTGCAGTCTAGGTACGGGGCCGAGCAAGTTAGGAGTCGTTTTTTCGTAGCCATTTTAGTACATTGCGTCTAAATTTAGGGTAGGGTTGTTCCATTCTGAGATCTGAGGGGAGTGCATTCCAGGATTGCGCTGCTTTGACCGGGAAACTGGAGCCACCAGCTGTGGTTCGTTTGAATCTGGGGATCTCTAGAGTGCGGGCGTTGGCAGATCTCATGGGGCGTGTAGTGATTCTCCTATTTATTCTTTCTGAGAGATAAGGTGGTGCTAAGTTTCTTCAGGCACTTAGACGTGAGTGAAACTGTTTTAAGGAGAATCCTGTCGATTTTTAACCAGTGGACATCTCTTCTAAATTTGGAAATGTGCTCTCTGTTAGGAATATTCAGAGCTGCTCTTAGGGCATTATTTTGCAATCTTTGAATTTTATCAGTTATGTATATATTGGCGCCAGAGTACAAGGCATTATAATAATCCAATCTGGACATTATAAGAGCATTGGCCAAGGCAATGCAACTAGTTTTGGAGAGAAATAGTCTGCAGGCTTGGATGAGTATGCAGGTGTAGGCTGTTGTGGAAGCTATTGAGTTAACTTGTTTCTTAAGGGTAAGTGTGGAGTCAAGGTAGAAGCCTAAAGTTTTAATTACGGGCATCACCTTGATGGAGTTATTGTCAATATTGAAGGAGGAATAACTAGGGCTACGTTTTTTGAGGTTCGTCTCTGAGCCTAGGATCAGAATCTCGGTTTTGTCATCGTTCAGGCAGAGGCCATGGGATGCCATCCATGCCTGAATGAGGCGGTATATCTTATTTACTAAGGCGGTGTCCTCAAGAAAGTTGCCTGAAAGGGAGATGAGGATCTGGGTGTCATCTGCATAATTTGTGTAGGTGACACCCAGTTTGTCCAACTTGTCAAACAAAGGCTTAGTAAAGATGTTATACATAGTAGGTGAGACACAAGATCCCTGTGGTACTCCGCAGGACATTTAAATGGGGGCCGCGGAGGCTGAAGGGGAAAAGACTCTCTTTGTATAGTCAGCTAGAAAGGACTGGACCCAGGTTATTGCATCCCTTGAGAAATGGGCAGCCGACCTAAGGTGGTTGCATAAGACTGCATGATCCACCAGGTCGAAGGCTGCGATAGGTCAAGGAGCAGTAGCATAGCTGTTTTCCCATTATCCTTCAACTCGTAAATTTTGGTCTTAAGGTCTATTAAGGCTGTTTCCGTGCCATGAAGAGGGTGGAAGCCAGATTGCTGTCATCCTAATAGTTAATTAGCTTCCAAGCATCCCTGAATTTGGAGGTAAGATACTCTATCGATAATTTTAAGATAAGAAGCGGACTGTAGTGATTGGTCTACAGTTGGTCGGGATGGTGGGGTCTAATGTTTATTTTTTAAGCAGTAGGAGGACCCAAGATGCTTTAAAGTTATTGGGCACTGTGTTGGTCTTGAAGGAAGCATTAACAAGGTTAGAGATGAAAGGGGCTAGGTCTCTAGCTGCATCCTTTATAATTTGGGCTGGGCAACTGTCTCCCTTATAATTCAAGGGTTTTAGGGAGAGTATGATTTTCTCCATAGCGAGGATAGACATTTTCTTAAAGCTGAAAGGTATAGTACTTCTGTCCAAATTGGATTGGTGGGGAGGGGGGTTGCTGCTCGGGTAGGAGAAGTGAGACCTTCTTATTAGCTATTTTGAGTTGGAGGGAAGCAATTTTATTCGACAAAGCATTTTGTATCTCAGTACACCAAGGCTTATCTTCCGGCACATGGCCAGTCGGAGGGATCAGTGATTCCATTTCACAAAGGATAGTGAATAGTTCCTTGGTGTCAGACTTAGCCTTTGAGATTCTATTGTTAAATGTGTTCTTTTTTGTGCTAATTATTTCTTTTTTTAGAATTTGGAATGGTCAGTTAGCTTGACTTTATTCTCATCAGTGGGAAAGTGACGCCAAGTGGATTGGAGCTTTCTTTTTTGTAGTCTTAGTTCTTTGAGTTGGGGCGTGTACCAGGCATTAAGATGAGATTTCTGTCTTCCTTTACAAAGTTTGACAGGTGCAATAATGGCCAGTGCCTTAGTCATGGCAATATTGAAGACCTCCACTAGTAGGTTGGGGTCTGTGTTACTGTCAGAGTTGTTGATGGAAGGAAGGAGATGAGGGAGTAATTTTTTTTCCGCTGTGATATCCTTTTTACTTCTAGTTGGGAGTGGAGTTGCCATAGCAATAGTTTTAGGTCTAAGGAGATCTAGTGTGGCAGAAAAGGTAATTAGATGGTGGTCAGTCCAGGATTGTGGGGCAATGTTGGTAATGGCAATGTTACAATTCAGATCGGCCACCCAGTCAAGGGTCCTTACTTGGATATGGGTAGGGGAAAGGACTTTTTGTATGAGCCCATGGTCCTTTAGTAGAGCTGCTATTGATTGGGCATGTTTGTTATCAATGTCGGTAAAGCCAAGATTAAAGTCCCCCAGCAACAGGATTTGTGAGTGGTCTTTTGTATTATTGGCTAGAAGGTTAGTTAAGTCCTCCTCGAAGGTTCCCAATGGTCCTGGGGGTCTATATACCAGATGGATCGTTAACGCGCGGTTATTGGATGGAGGAAGTTTAGCTGTAAGTAATTTGCACGATAGGCAAGATGGTGATGTGGCATGTCTGATAGGTAGATTGATTTTAGATATGATAGCTAGGCTACCGCCTCTGGCGTTAGGTCTGTTGGCTCTAAGTATCTGGTAGCTATCTGGTACGGCTACCATAAGGGTCGGTCCTGCTGCCTCACAAAGCCAAGTCTCAGTTATGGCAAGCAGGTCCAGATTCTCATTAGTTAGAGTGTCAGCGATTTCAGTAGCATGGGCCCCCAGTGATCTGGCATTAATGAGCGATCCAGATAGAGTAAAGGTACTATTAGGTTTGGTGGTGGGGGGAAGTGTGGGTATATTGAAGCTCGTGGGAGTTTTCGTAATAGTAGAGGCATGTGCAGAGTTCGGATTGTTAAGTCTGTTCTCCTGCGCTTGCCTAGTCCAGAGTTCATAGGCTTGGGTGGCATTTTGTGTGGGACGGTTGTTTTTGGTATTTATTTTTGGTTCATAGAGACGGGGCAGTCTTGATCTGAGTCTCATGTTTCTGTCCTTAGGTGGGCATGTTGAGACAGTAGCAAGGGCCATTATAGCGAAGAGGCCAAGTATGAGTAGGAATTAATGCTTCCTCTGGGTTTTACTCATATTCAGGGAGTTGACTAGGTCAGGTTATCGCAAAGTAGGCTACTCAAATTGACACAGAATAGGCTATTTTCAGTTCTCACAAAATAGGCTAAACACAGACTAGGGTAATTTTATGTCTCGCAGAGTAAGCTAGAAACAGTTCTCACAGAGTAGGCTATTTTCAGTGGACACAGAATAGGCTATTTCAGTACTCACAGACTAGGCTAATTTCACTTTCATAGAATAGGCTAATTACACTTTTCACAGAGTAGGCTAATTTCACTCTTCACAAAGTGGCTAATTTCACTTTTCACAGAATAGGCTAATTTCACATTTCACAGAATAGGCAAATTTGACTTTTCACAGAATAGGCTAATTTCACTTTCAAAGGAATTGGCTGACTTCCACTTGTCATAGGGTGGACCCGTTTCAATTATTCATAGAGTAAACTGCCTCTGAACGGATAGAGTAGGCTAGTTTCAATTATCCATTTTCGTATCTGTTTGATAGTATACAGACTAGGAGGGCCGTAAATTAAAAGCGTCAAATGGTAGTGCAAGCGGTAGGCTAGTGCACATCTAATAAGAAATGTGTACTGTGCAGTTACATTAGAGATGTGGGGGACCAGCACAGATATTTTATGTTATGTTATGTTACTTTGCATTTATATAGCGCCTTATATACCATTGGTATGGTCTGAAGGTGCTGGTAGGTTGAACGCCCTTGGGAACTGAAGTTCAGGTCAGTAGAGAGAGTAGAGAGGGTCAAAGGTGCGTGTGAGCACCGGGTATGTGTGCAGCTGGTGCAGTATTCGTGTAATAGCTGCTTCTTAGCGGTAGGTGTGGTGGTTGAGAGATCAGGGGTATGTGTTCATTCTGGCAGGATTGCGGCTGTGTTAGGCCTGAGGAGAACGCCTGACTGGGGGGTGAGTAACCAGCAGTGTTTAGTTAGAGTGATGGGGAGTATGAGGCAGATGTTGGTATGAGAACAGTTATACCGAATGGTGTCATAGTATCTCTGTGTTCTAGTAGGATGGTGGTGTAAAGAAGAGAGTAAGCGTGGTGTTGTGATATGGTGGGTTACATGCTCATCAAACGTTCCATGCATTCCAGACCATTCCATGTAAGTCGCGCAATTCTATGCACTCCAGTCCGCTCCACGCCCTCCAGTCATCTGCACGCACTCCAGTCCGCTCCACGCACTCCAGTCCGCTCCACTCCAGTTGTTTTATGCACTCGATCCACATATTTCACCTGTACCATTCATATACTTCCCGGTACCTTTCACATATTACACCAGTACCTTCCACATACTTAATTTCTTCTAACCACATATGGTCAGGTAGTCTATGTTTGCAGTGATAGGGGAACATTCATGACCGAAATTACAAGTGTATTAGCATAAGACATATTATCATACCAATTGAGCGTTATTCATTCAGAATATGGTGGGGACATTATAACAGCAGCCTGAACATGTCTCCCAGAGTATGTGATAGCTAGTGTGCTCTGTCGCGGCAGAGGTTCCAGAGGTTGAGCTTAGTGTGGCAGATTAAAGGGCGGTGTCTCAATGTTTTGTGGCGTTAGTTGTGTTGGGAGCACACTACTGGTATCGGTGGAGGGGGCGAGCCTCTGCTGGAATCTGTTGTTGATGTGCAGTGTGTAGCGGTGCTTCCGTTTTACTTCTACTACTGCTGTACTCATGTAAAAGCGTACATGTCCATATACAGTTGATGAGATGGATAAGGCTCTCCTTGTATCTCCTTGACTTCACCCATAAGCTTACTCATGATATTGGCGGAAAAAAGGGAGTGTCACCTCTGTTTCGTTGCGCAACCCAAACATAAGTTAATGTGTACATAAAAATTCCAAATCAATGTCAATACTAAGGACCACTAGTCCAAATCAAGCTGAACAATAAAGTCATCAGCCTAGGTGCTTTGTGTAAAAGTTTATGATGAAATATGAAACAGAATTGCCGACACGTGTTTCAACTCTGAACAACGGGTCCTTCTCAAGATGTGGAACAAAAATCTCATGGTATAGTGAACACATAATACATGCAAACCAAAAAGTAGAAATCAAAAGTAAGAATGATTTGGCCAAAGCATGGTTAAAAAAGGAATAGGACCAGAACCCATCAGAAAAACACACAAAGGTGCATATAAATGATACACATTAAACACACATAACGTGATTCCATATTGTCAAAATGAAATGTTACCATTGGACAACAGACATTCGACACCCAAGGCCCAGAGATGTGGCATCCAATATTGCATACATGGAGAAGGAACAAAGAATATAGAGCAGACAATGAGCTATGCATCCTAGTACCACTCATCAGACAAACTTGCAACATGGCATTGGTCACTAATAAATGAATTGGGCCTCATTACGACCCAGGCCCTAGACCATGGTGCTATTAGCACCATGGTCAATGCCGGATTCCGCCATGGTGAATGGCAGAATTACCGCCCCATTCCAAGGTTGGCGGGGCGGTAATTCCCCATTCACCATTGCCCCTTCCCCATTCCCATTTTTGGCCCATAGGGCTCAATGGGAATGGGGAAGGCGGTAATTACGGCCGGCACCGTAAATTACGGTGCCGTAATTACCTCCAAAGTCTCTTTGCGGGTTCGTTTTTTAACGCCTGCTAAAAAGCAGGCGTTAAAGTACAACCCACAAAGGGACCTCGTAAATTAGGCGTGAAGGGTTTAATGGCGCCGACACCTTTTACGGCGCCGTTGACCCCTTAACGCCTGGGTCGTAATGAGGCCCATTGTCATTTAAGATCACCAGTGCCAACATCAGAGACTAATATTACCCAAGTGCAATATGTCAACTGAATGTCATTCTAATTTGATGACGGAAAGTGAGTGCCAGAATAAGAGGGAACAAAGTGCAGTGTCAAATTCTGACTGTCCATCCCCTATTCACCACGATAGTCTCATGCGGTGGTCTCAACTTAGTTGAGTTGCCATTTATCCCAAGGTGCAATAGAGAGAGTCCAAAAATTAGGGAATCACCGTGATGTTGCAGCGAAGCAGATTGCAGAAAGAACAAATTGCGCAGCCAGTTAGGCAATGCAGTTGGACGCAAATTAATAGATGGCCTGATCGGCGGTGGTATTAATGACAACACGGTACTGTTGTAGCAAAACACAGTCTGTGGAGAAAAGCCCAAAACAAGTATATCACAGCTAGTGTGTACTCCAACAGATTAAGTAAGATGCTGTTTCTAAAAGATTTACCTGAACGAATATGTGTGGTGTGAATAAGGAAAATTGGGTCAATCCCAGGCGCTGTCTCAAAGCGAACCCTGCAAATTTTCACAAAAGTAAACTGTAATGGCGCTTTAGGCGAATGGATGAAGAACCTAACCTGATAGAATTCCTGATGTTCTGCGCACCAATCAATGGTGAACCTGTACCTTCAAGTGCTGGGCTTAGATCCCCTGTGAGACGCAGTATCCCGGCGTGAGCTGCTTGTTAAACCGTGGTTCGCCTCTTCCGGTTATTGAGAGGAAAGGACCTAGAGACGTGTCACGTGACAAAATCACATGCGCGTGTGTAGTCCTATGATACTACGGTGCAATATTTAGATATTAAGGGTAACTCCTTTTGATCTGATGTACAACATATTCCAGATATGGTGCACTAATATCTGTAAAGGTTCATATGTGAGACTGAAATATGGGTGCAACATGAGAGTTACATGACAGTTTCTATGGTGCTGTAATATATGGTAGACACGCTAAAGTATTAAGGACGTGATAGTGCCATTAGATATATTATGAACCTGCACAAGAAGAGCCCAAATAAGTACATGCAGGGGCTAGTTGATGGAACGGAAGAGTAGTGCAAAGTCTCAACAATCAAACAACCAAATCCATTCTCCGAACTTAGTCTGCAACCTATCAAGTAAAGTTTTGCCTACTGTTGAGTTGTTCCTGTTGAATAAAGGCCTTTCATTTGCATCCAATTGTCATACCAACCTCATTGAGTTTCAGATTGATTTATTTAAGTTTATTCGTAAACTCAGATTAAATAAATTCTTCCATAATCAGGTTACAACATACACTCCCAAAGTGGTACCACCACTGGTAAGCCGGCTAACAATAGCAGACATTGAAGACACAAGACTACTAATTTCACTTACTGATGACACACAACTTACTTTGACCTCTCTGCAACAGGAACCTGGTATTCACCAACAAAATTTGAAATTGGTAGAACACAAATTTAGATCTAAATGTGTACCAGCAATTTCAAATGAAAGTGTTATTGATACCTTCTATCAGGCAGTAATGCAGGACATTTATAAACATATACATCATCCCCAGTTGTTGTCTTCCACATCTAACCTTACACTGTCTGAAAAAGCAGCTCTTAAAAACCTTGCCCAAGCCGCAAGTATAATCATCAAGGAGGCCGATAAAGGCAGCAATATTGTGATTCTAAATACTGCAGACTATATTATTAGGGCCAATGATCATATCAGCACTCCATGGTATTACCAACTCTTACCGGGTAATCCCACTCAAGAAACAGTATCTCAAAAAAAACTCTCATTCACGACGGGCCTTCACGCCGGACACTCACAGATGATGAAAAACTTTTTCTTTTTCGTCCTAATCCAGTTATTCCCACAATGTATTTTCTTCCCACGTTCCACAAGCATTACACCACATTTCCCCAGGTTCGACCAATAATGAGTGACTTAGGATGGGCCACTGAGGGTCTCTCCCAATACATTGGCACTGCAATAAAGGACATTGTACCAACACTACCTGCTTACCTACACAATTCCACTCAAACATTGCAGATCTTACAAAACATAGAGTGGTGTTCTAATTTTCTTCTGGCCAGCTTTGATGTGAAAGCATTATACACCTCATTTAACACCATCTAGCTTTGAAAACCATTGACTTTACTTTCCGTAAGCATTCAGTATCACATACTCAACATGTCCAAATGATTAAAGATGTTTTACAATTCACTTTAGCCCACAATCAGTTTCTATTCAACCAACAACATTACTTGCAAATGAAAGGAGAGGCCATGGGTGCGAGATATGCCCCATCTCTGGCTAACCTGTTTATGGGTTTTTTTGAGGACAAATATATCTTTAGCAATCATGAATTTAAGCACAATCTTGTTGTATGGAAAAGATACATCGACAACGTCCTCGTCATTTGGAATTTTCAAATTATTTGAATCTTAACGATATTGGTATCGAATTTTCTGGACATGTGAGTCCCGACTCATTAGAATTTCTTGATCTTCGGATATACATCACCAATGGTATGTTACAGACTCAAACCTTCCGCAAAACAACAGCTGTTAATGCCATTCTCCATGCCTCCAGTTGCCATAGAAGATCTGTTATCACTAAAATCCCTTTCAGGGAGTTCCATCATGCACGATGCAATTGCAGTACTCAAGCAGCTTTTGAACGAGAGTGTGCGATGATTAAGCAGAGGTTTTTGGAACGAGGTGACACGGAACATTCCATTAACAAAGGGTTAGATCGCATCAACCAAATGACCAGAGATTCGATCCTGGTTACTTATAAAGCTAGAAAAAACTAACCAATCTGACAATGTGCAGATCATTACAAAGTATTCACAACACAACAACATGGTTTACCAACTTTTGAACAAACATTGGCATTCATTGTGCGTTGATCCTGATCTGCAATCATATATCTCTAAGACACCCAAACTTATTTTCACTCGTAACAAAACTTTACTAAATCAACTTTGCCCCTCGTTCCTTCAACCAAAGCCTGCTCACAACCAGTCTCTTACAAGGCTCCAGCCCAAACCTTTGGGTTTTTTCAAGTGTGATTCATGCAACTTTTGTAAATTCTCTCTGAATCAGAATGTGTTTAGTTGTCATGAAAGTCTCAAAATTCTGATTTCTGATTTCATCAACTGCAAGTCCAAATATATAGTGTATGCCATCCAGCGTGTATGCCGTAAGGTATATGTTGGTTCTACTATCAGAGATCTACGAGTATGCATCCGGGAGCATTTTGAACCACCTGAAAAGCCAAGATCCGAAATTACCACTTGCCATGCACTGTCAACAACATAATCAATTGGACTCAGTAAACAACTTCAAGTTCATTGGACTAGTACAAGCCCATGCTCATCCAAGAGGCGGTGACCACCAACTATTACTACGACAACTTGAGGCACGGACCATTGCCAAACTCTGTTGCACCAGTCTGGGATTGAACACAGACACAGAACTGAATGTATTCCTTTAATGTGCTCTCTCAGCGTTGGTACATTTTTCCTCCATTTGCACCCCGCTCTACCCCTTGCCTTTACATACGGTACTTATTTGACTACTTAGTATCAAGTATCTTTTTCGCTCTTACTTTCACATTGCATATGCGAAGAAAAATTCGGTTTAAATGTATCCTTTTGGTTTCACATATCTGCCTAATTTACTCTCTAACCTCCTTCTTGCATTTTACACCCTCAGACATGCCTACAATATATATTGTGTGTTTTCACAAAAACATTTCACACTCATGCAATACTTTCTCTTCATGCATGTGCCACATTTTGGATCTGTCCATTCGTTCGACTCCCACTTTGCACTACTCTTCCATTCCATCAACTAGCCCCCGCATGTACTTGTTTGGGCTCTTCTTGTTCAGGTTCATAACATATCTAATGGCGCTATCACGTCCATAATACTTTTACGTGTCTACCATATATTGCAGCACCATAGAAATTCTCATGTAACTCTCATGTTGCACCCATATTTCAGACTCACATATGAACCTTTACAGATATTAGTGCACCATATCTGGAATGCGTTGTACATCAGATCAAAAGGAGTTACCCTTAATATCCAGACAATACATGTTTACATTGCACCGTAGTGTCATATGACTACACACGCACACGTGACTTTGTCACGTGACGCGTCTGTAGGTCCTTCCCTCTCAATAAGCAGAAGAGGCGAACCGCGGTTTAACAAGCAGCTCACGCAGGGATACTGCGTCTCACAGGGGATCTAACCCAGCACTTGCAGGTACGGGTTCACCATTGATTTGAGTGCGGACCGCCAGGAATTCTATCAGGTTGGGATCTTCATCCATTCGCCTAAAGCGCCATTACAGTTTACTTTTGTGCAAATTTGCATGGTTCGCTTTGAGACAGCGCCTGGGATTGACCCAATCTTCCTTATTCACACCACACATATTCGTTCAGGCAAATCTTTTAGAAACAGCATCTTAAATACCTTTTATCTGTTGGAATACACACTAGCTGTGATATACTTGTTTTGGGCTTTTTTCCACAGACTGTGTTTTGCTACAACAGTACCGTGTTGTCCATAATACCACCGCCGATCAGGCCATCTATTAATTTGTGCCCAACTGCATTGCCTAACTGGCTGCGCAATTTGTTCTTTCTGCAATCTGCTTCGCTGCAACATCACGGTAATTCCCTAATTTTTGGACTCTCTCTATTGCACCTTGGGATAAATTGCAACTGAACTAATTTGAGACCACTTCATGAGACTATCGTGGTGAATAGGGGATGGACAGTCAGAATTTGGACACTGCATTTTGTTCCCTCTTATTCTGGCACTCACTTTCCATCATCAAATTAGAACGACATTCAGTTGACATATTGCACTTGGGAAATATTAGTCTCTGATGTTGGCACCAGTGATCTTAAATGACAATTCATTTATTAGTGACCAATGCCATGTGACAAGTTTGTCTGAAGAGTGGTACCAGGATGCATAGCTCATTGTCTGCTCTATATTCTTTGTTCCTTCTCCATGTATGCAATATTGGATGCCACATCTCTGGGCCTTGGCTATCGAATGTCTGTTGTCCAATGGTAACATTTCATTTTGACAATATGGAATCACAATATGTGTGTTTAATGTGTATCATTTATATGCACCTTTGTGTGTTTTTCTGATGGGTTCTGGTCCTATTCCTTTTTTAACCATGCTTTGGCCAAATCATTCTTACTTTTGATTTCTACTTTTTGGTTTGCATGTATTATGTGTTCACTATACCATGAGATTTTTGTTCCACAGTTTTGCCTTGAGAAGGACCCGTTGTTCAGGGTTGAAACACGTGTCGACAGTTCTGTTTCATATTTCATCTTAAACTTTTGCACAAAGCACCTAGGCTGATGACTTTATTGTTCAACTTGATTTGGACTAGTGTTCCTTAGTATTGACATTGATTTGGTATTTTTATGGGTGTCCAGTCAATTGGTCGACAGCAAACTGGTCGACTGCAATTTGGTCGACACCATTTGGTCGAATGCCAAATGGTCGATTTTTTTTTTTTTTATATATATATATGTGTTTTGTGGGTTTTCGTGTGGGAAAAAAAAAAAAAAGAAAATAAAAGGGGGTTGGGGGGGACTCCCCCAAAAAAAACCAAAAAAGGGGTAAAAAAAAAAAATAAATAAAATTCGACCATTTGGCATTCGACCAAATGGTGTCGACCAGTTGTCCTGTCGACCAAATGTTTTCGACCAATTGACTGGGAACCATTTTTATGTACACATTAACTCATGTTTGGGTTGCGCAACGAAACAGAGGTGTGTTAGGAAAGATTTCTTAATTGTGGGTAATTTTCCTTCCATGTGGCAACCCCTAAACTTTTTGCTGTTGTTTTCACCATGATCTAGACTTTGCCAGAGAAGTGCAGCCTTCTGCCGCACTCCTCTGGGCTTTTGCTCCATTCTTACGGAGAACCTGACATGCCCTTAAGACAGTCAGTACCGGGAAACGCTGTTTTCCGTAGTTTCTTTATCATGTTGCGGCTTTCGTGCAACATGACACAAGAGGGCACTGTAAGCTAAGTTACTGCTCTCTTGGGTCTCTAGTCTTCTACAGGCCCTAGATACTCTTTTTGGATTGTAACTGATCGGTGCAAGTGAATCACGGACGGGAATGGTGGCAGCAATCGTTTCTTGTGTTTTGAGCTCCTTTTGGCGTTTTAAGCGCGTTTCTCGCGCTTAGCCCAAAATGGTGGCCTGGCTCCCAAAATGGCCAGACCACGAGACTCCTTTGTCCTGTCCGCTGACCGTCTTGCCCCATTCACCTTCCCCAGGTCGAGCCGACCCGGGGCCTTCCTTATTTGGGCATGTACTTTCCCGCGAAACACAGATGCTTTCGCGGGCTTCTACAGGCCTTGTGTGTGCCTCCAGGATGTGGGCTAGGATGTCTGGTCCCAATACACATCATGGGTGCCAGAGAGTGGTGTGAATGCCTGGGACCACCGTGGTCCATGAAAGGTCCACATATGGTGTGAGTGTTGATAAGCGGATCTCCCATTGGGTCCCCTCCGTTTTGGCGCGAAGGGAACCGTGGATAAAAGGGGGCTGGAAACGCCACTACCATGTCGATCTCCTGAGTTCTCACGAACAAAGGAATACAGGAGCCAAGTATCCTGCAACCACGAGGCTGAACCGAGGAATCCCTGGTGACCCGCTGAAGGACTGCTCCTCTGCACTGCTGTCGCCTTGTGAAACCCTTTCTCCCTCTGATCGAACCACAAGGCCTGTACTGGTACTTCGACCCTTGGAATAGCGGGGACAGCTATTCTCGGCATCTTCACCATCTCCTGCACGTAAGCCTTCAGAAGTGTCTCTGGGCCATCCAGCAGACTGACCAGCCTACCCAGGAGTCTTGCTCTGTAACCGCCGTCAGGTTGTGTGGTATTTCGAGTCCTTGTCACTCTCACATGATTCGTACACTTGGCATTCCCAGGTCTGAAGTGAGTAGTGTACATTTGGCTGAGATACACACGGCCGCTCCGTTGCCCTGCTGTGGTAAAAATCTGTGCGGGTTCACTTCGTTTGGGACATCTTTAACTCAACTCTGCTGCTGCAGAATCTACACAACGACAAGACGTCCCCTGCTCTCCTGAACCTGCCAGCACTGAAACTGACGCGGAGAAGCTTGGGTCTGCTTGCATCGGGGACCGGTGAGTAGCGTAGCTAGGAACTGGTCGCCCTCCTGCAGGAGCCCATAGCTTTTCCCCGCTGTGTCAAACAGCACGCCTTTCCGTACTCGCGCTATGCTTCTGCCCACAGTGGAGGCTGCGCTTGAGTCGCGGAACTCTGTTCTTCTTCATTTGTGCACTAAACTGAACTGCCTGATTCCCTCGAAGAGACTCCACTTTTTGCCCGTTGGCACCAGCGTGTGCAGGTACTTTTGAGCACAAGGCTCCACTCTTCGTAGGGCTTGGACTTCCTTTTAGTTAGGTGCCTCTGAAGGCGGACTGGGTCTAATCATTATTTCGCAATGCCTGTTTTCCGTCCCCTTCTAGGTGGACTACACATTTCGTGCATTTAACGCTTTAGACTCGTTTGTATTTGTATGTATATTGTATTGGTTTGGTATGTGTTGGTTTACTAGAGTTTTATTGTGATTTCTCGCTACAGTCATTGTTGCAAAGGCCTTGGAATAAATGTGTATATATTTTTAATATAACACCTGTTTGGAGTAGTTTGTAAGTGTTCTTGCTTTGTGTGCTCATTGCGGGCTTTCAGTCACCCTCACCCCTCTTGAGACCTAGTCTTGACCGCCGCGATCGCTACCCTGATTGGTCTGGCTTGTCCAGAGGTTACCCTGTTCCAAGTAATTAGGTTGGCCTTCTGAACTTCTGCGCCACCAGGACAGAGTTCAGAAATCCGTCTTAACAAGGTGACACTCCCTTTTTTTCGCTATTGTTTAAATTTAGTAGTTTTGAGGTAACTACTAGTCCCTCAAATGTGCAGCAACCCGAGGTTCTCTTTGATTATCTTACTAATTGATTGTAAATTGCATTTCCTCTATGACTTCTTTTACAGTCCCAGCACCTCCTGCATACGGCATACCTCAATCCAGTACTCATGACATCGGATCCCTGATCCATTAGAATTTCCTTGGGGAAACAAACCCTAGAAAATAATGTCAGCAGGTGTTTTAAAATGTGCTTGGTAGTGTTGTTCTGCATGGGGAAGGCTTCTGGGTACTGGGTAACGTAATCAACGATTATGAGAACATATTTATTACCCAGTCTAGAAGTTTCCAATGGTCCGATGATATCCATCCCAATCAAAGAGAAAGGGAGTTCTATTATCTGTAATAGGTTTCGAGGGGCAGATAGAGGAATGTGTGAGCTGGGTTTTGGCATATCTCACATGTCTGAATGAAGTTCTTTATGTCAGCCTGGATACCTGGCTGATAGAATTTCCCACTGATGTGAGCTTCAGTTTTAGATTGTCCCAAGTGTCCCCCTGTGAAATGAGAGTGTGCAATCTCTAGCATGATATTACGTGTGTCTTGGGTATTACTAACTGAGTTTTACTTCGGCCTTTCCTGGAGGTCTCCCTTCTATATAGTAATCCCTGTTTCGGGAAGAAAAAGGGGGTCCCCTTTTCTTCCTTCTCCCTCAGGAATCATGTGTAAGAAAGCATCTGCGAGTACTGGATAATTTTGCTGGGCGAAGGCTAGATCGAAAAAGATTGTAGGTTCCACTTCCATTTTTGCCTCGATGATAGGTGTCTCGTCGGCTTCTCCAAAGCCTAAGTTACCTCTCGCAGTTTCCTCTGTTTAATTTTCTTCCTCAAACAGAGAAATAGAGCCTTTTCGAGAATTCCAAGTGCAATTTTGTCCCCATGGTGTATTTAAAATGGAGTTTCATCGTGGTTCTGCAGGATTACCTTTATGTCTCCCCAAAACACAGGATCTATAACGCCTGTTAGGTCATCTAGAGCAAACTTCCAGGTCAGGCCAGATTTTGGGGCCAATCTTATATAACAACCCGCAGGGGGCATTAGAACTAAGTTCATATAAATCATCCCTCGTTTTTCAGGAGGGATAGTAGTGTCCCTGCTGCTACAAATGTCAAAGTCTATGGGTTCTTTTGTGGTGGCAGAGCGATCTGAGCCTCTGTGACTAAGTTTCTGGAATTGTAGGGTCCTCCAAATTGTCTCAATTGAGCTGTAGCCCACTTCTGATACAATATGTTGCAGAGACATGGTATCACAAGTATGACAGACACTGACACAAAAGGCACCATTTGTGAAACCTTTATTCAAGTTTTGTGGTTTTGAAAAACTCCTATTCTGCCCTATAACTAAGATGGAAGTAGTATTGAGCATAAAATAATGAATAAAACAGTCCGAGTGAAGCCCTCCAAATCAAAATGGACTATGCTGACAAAACCTAATGCCTGCCCTGTCTCTTGTACAAAAAGTGTATAAAGGACATATGTATGTAAGGGAAAACAGTATTCTAAAGAATAAATATGGCTTAATTAGCTCTCCTCCCCACGTTAGATAGCACTGAGTAAGGCAGTCCCATTTGGCAGTCTGGCTCGGGTCTTTAACACAAAACAGTTCAATACGTGGATTGAGGCCTGCCTGGCCTTCCACGTCAAAGTCTCTCTTCCCAGACTTTCAAATAATGTTTCAACAAAAGGTTCACGCCCAGCCCCCCCCTGTTGGGTTCAGACCTCTTACAAAATACATTTCACGGTGGTCCCCCTCTGTCAGGCTCAGACCTTTCACAATAAAATGTTACGTTGGTGTCACCCCGCTGGAGTATCACAAAACTCCTTCCCAGCCACAGGAGCCAAATGCAGTGACCCCTTCTACCTTGGTTGGCACAGGCTCCTGATTTTATAATATACAGGCAGCACGAGGCAGCCAATGGGGAAAGAGGGTTAGGGAGAGGGTGTGTATACGGTCACCGGGAAAAGATGTTGGGATAAACAACCTGAACAAGACTCACACATACCCTGCCTAGCACTCCTAATCCTGTCAATCAGCATCTCGTCTTAATTAGAGTACTGAATTCACCACCTCACATAGAGCAACAAACATAAGCACATATAGCATGAGTGAAATGGAAACATGTTACTTTAACAATACATAGAAAACAGACATACATGTGCAGTACAACTAGTAAATACTGCCTCAATCTTGTGCCTTGCTGCTTACTCTGAGGCACCTGCACCTGATAGCCCAAAATTGGCCTAGACACATAACATTGAGTACAAAACGTGAAGAATGGACAATGAGCCACCACACACAACATAGCGTTACTTCGCGTATGCTTGATTCACAGTTCCCCACACGCTCTGAACCCTTTGAACGTTCGGAGGACTGAGCGGTCCACCCAACATCAGTTTGTAATGCATGCAACAATTACCCCATGCGGTCTAAATAACCAGGACTGCGACTGCCAGTGAAAGTTCTTTTAACGCTCTCACAAATGAAGGCAGCCCATGCTTAGCCAGAGAAATTACACACTCGTATCATGATTCACACTGTGACGTACTTAACTGATGCCAGGGGAAAGCACGACGGCTCCTCCCCAGGCAGTGAACAATCCAGTGTTGAGTCGGTCTTCTGCCGTGCCTTCACTCCTTCCCCGCGTGAGAGGGAAACTGCACGAAAAGGCAGCGTTTCACCGCCAGGCCTGGGTTGAAAGTAACTCCTCGTGTGACCTGGGTCCTGCGTGGTAAGAATTCCCCCAGCTCTCCGCCATGCGTTTACTGCCTCCGGTTCATGCCTGCCACACCAACAATCACCAAAAGGTAGCACAGACAGAGTACTTCCTTAAATAGCAAGTGGCTGCACCTGCCTCATTCAGACCAACTGTCACATCAAGCAACATGGGAATTGTAGTCTCTTCCCTGTTTTTGCCCAAAACACCTTCTGAGCACGTTTTTTCCATGCCTTCAGTCCCCTTTTCCTTACAGTTGGTCCCCCTCTTCCATGCTCAGACCTTTCACAACAAAAGTTACACAATACTTGCAGGGGCTCCCTTCCCCAAGGTTATTAAACTTCGGGTCTGCCTCATTCGGGCTCAGACCGTTTACGAATGTCGAAGACTTTCAAATGTGCGTGGCTTTCTTTACAGACCTCTGCAGGACGACTTCGACTCATAGTTGAATGTTCAGCTTTCCCCATCTCTCGAGGGTTAACTTTGATCACTTGCGCTTTTACAGTTCATTCACTTCATCGCTATAAATAGTGCACCTTTCATCGCCAGACCACACTGTTACTCAGTATCGCTGACTTTACAGCTGTCCTTACTTCAAAGTTCATTCACAGGTCTGCCATTCTTTGCATCTCATCCAGAGGTGTGCAGCCTTCACTTGCGATATAATGTTGGCACTTCAATCTTTCTGTAAAATACATAGGTCTCTCAGGTTGCTTGCCAACTCACTGGCTGTGTGCGTTTCTTTCTTGGTTTTACGATTTCTAATTCACGAGTCAAGGTTAGCACCACAGGCTTGGCCTTGCGTCCCCAACCCTGCTGTTCACCCGGGAGGGTCGCTGGCATCCTTGATGCAGAATGCAGTCTTCTACTTTGGGATCTGGTCTTCTCTACGTATCTTTCACTGCCTTTAGGAAGCAACGACCTCCGGTAGGGAACTCCTGGGGTTTTCGACCTGATGCTCTCATTCCTTGCTCTGTCGCTCAGCTCCAGTAGGTTCACGTTTGCCACAGAAGTTCTGCTCATACTGGTGTCCCACCTTGTTCAGAGTGTGTCTCTAGGCTCTGCCTTTTATGTGTGTGAGGAAAACTAATTGGTATCAAGTGTAGGCACTTAAAGTTAAGTGCCTGACTTTGCCTGACCCGATTAGCGGGACAGGTCCAGTATGGTGTATAAGAGGTAGTCTTGTTACTCTCAGTCGCCCTCTTCCTCAGTCCATTGTTTGTGTAGAAAGGGGGGGGTTGGGACATTGGAGAGTCCTAAAAAATAGAATGGGTTGAAAGTACAAAAAAGGGGGAAATACAGCAACTCACCATCAGATGCCTCACCCCCACTCCCAGAAGACCCCTCACCCAGGTGATCCACCTGCACTCGTCCACCCCCAGGGTCTGAATCCAAAGGCGATGGCCATGCCCTGGCCACTTGAGAGAGAGATCTCTGATGACTAGTGGGTGAGACTCCCTTTGGTTTCTCACACTGAGTCACGCAGTACTTTTCAACCCACATGGCGTTTCATTTTCCTATCGTTGATAGGCCTAAAGGAAAAGCCACGTCTTATCTGCCTTTTCGCCACATTGTGGTGCAGGACTTGAGATGCTGATAACTCCGCTCATGTGCAGACCACACCCATTCCGAACAATCCCAATGTCCCTGCACTCTGGCGCTACCTATGGAAATGCAGAGGTTTGTGACACGCAGGCTCATTCTAACTTTGCCGGTATCCTGGCGGCTCGGCACCCAGTGCGGCAGCATTGCTGCCGAATTATGGGTGCCAGATTGATGGTGTAAATCCCCATTCATGGAGTCCCATAGAACTGCATGAGGGGATTTGTGGTCATTACCAGCACCAGTAATCCGCCCACATAGACAGCAGTCTGCTGCACGGGGTGTAGCAGGGCAGGCCACCCGACATAAAGGAAAAGAAATGGTTTCCACCCACACTTACGGCCATCCACGGCATGAGGACTATAAGGGCAACCTGCCCACAGAAGATGAGGCAACCCAACCATTAGTATTGCCGATCCCAGCACCTGAAAGCAAGTGAAATGGGTCATCTGCCCACTGATTACAGGAATCCACTGGTCCCACCTTAGGGAGTAGCGACTGTCCACCCCTGACGCATAGCAGCAGAGGCAGGGGCTATATAACCTCCACCAATCCACCTTCTGTGAGAGGGGTGCCTGCCCAGGCAACAGAAATAAAGGCTCTCTGCCCACCCACCACTCCGCCCAACTAGCCCCTGGGGATAATTGATTACAGACGGGCAATCCGTCTGCGCTGCCGATCCCAGCACCAGAGCAAGAGCGGAATGGAGGGCAATCCACCCAATCGGGCTGCCGATCCAGGATCCGGGAGGAAAACAGAAAGGAAAGGGCACTCTGCCCAAATTACAAGTCAAGAAGTAATACACTGCTGCGCGGCTACCCCATGGGTGTCGCAACGCGGTACTGCCTCCTACCATATGAGCTCCGCTTCCTGACTCTGCAACCTACCGCCAAGCCACAAGAACTTAGGAGGGAGGAGTCCATATGGTGCACCAGCGCCTCAAGGTAATGGGAACACAATGGGAAGCTGTGACACCACAGTGGATGGATTAACAGCAAAACTAGAAATTACAATACAAACAAGAAAGTCCGATGATGTAGCATGTGACCTGCAAAGGGCAGTTCCTGCAGTGGAAACGAAGAGGAACCTCTGCCCACCGACAGAAAAGGGGTTCTGCCCTCGTGATCACGCGGACACTTCCGCCAACCAGGTCAAACGGCAACTACACCCTCGAGCCACAGGGGGACGGACTCACAAGACTGTAGGGGAACAAGAAAGGAGGGGACATAGGAAGTAAGGCGGGTGTGCAAAGGACACAGCAAGAAACCTAAAATACAGAAGAGATGTGAGTATGCATCCAGATGACCTCAAAAGAGCAACCACATCCAACTGAAACCCAAAGGAGAGCACAGGGAGGAGACACCAACAAAGGTGAACAAAGATACGACAACGGTATGCAGGCTGTGCAACCTGAGCAAACCATGAAGACATAAAAAGGTAACCATCCCGGGAGTGGATACTGACCACACCAGCCCTCAAATGCCCAGGTGGAGCCCCAAGGAGGTAAGGAAAGGACACATGTGCTGTCCAGCAAAGGCGGCAGTCTGCTGGGCTGCCACAGAAAGGGAGACAGGCAGAGCATGCTGAGGGGGAAGGAGCCTGCCTGACACACATTGGACCATGCAACACCTGACGCAGACTGGGGTGCACTCAGGGAGATGGCAATGGATGATGGAAACAGAGAAGTCTCACTGCCAGTGGGACACAGATGAAGGGAGGAAGGCGAGCGAAAAGCAGAGAGCACGAAATAAGGGAAGAGGGGAGAGGAAAAGGAATGGCATATGGGCAGTGATGGCTTTGGGGAAATGGCTGCGGGAGGACGTGATCAAAGCTGCCAACGTAGAAGAGGAATACAGCGAAGTGTTTTGCTGTGTGCTGTGTGCTGTGTGCTACATGCTGCAATACCTCCTGGGTGCTGTTTTTCATGTTCCCAGCTGCAACTTACACCTTTAAGAAGGCGGACCACGGACAAAGCCAAACGTAGTTAAACCAACCTCCTACGCAAGTGTTTGCCTGTGTTCGACGGCAGAGGTTGGACCAACACAAGGCATTCCTTAAGAAATAGAAGAACTAACTTGCCTTGTCTCCCACTGTGTTACTCCACTGAATCCGACATGAACGTGAAGTGACTGGACTTTTCTGGCACTATACAACCATTGCCAGTCGCCTTTACAGCTGAATCCTTGTTATACACCTGCTGTTGCTAAACAAAACAGTGCAGGCAACTGTGGGACTAATAAGCCTTTGGACCTTGACTGTCTCCACCGCGGAGAACATAACGCAGCACTCGCGTGATTCATAGTTGAGATAAGTTAGTCTTCGCGGTGAGTGTGGGCTCATTTAGCCTTTGAGCCTCTGCTTCCATTCGAGAAAGGTTCATAATTGTACTCTCATTTTATAAAGCGAGCGCTACTCTTTTTTCTTTTTTCTCCATTCCAGCAATACAGTGGAGTGACCAGATGGTGGTGGGCAGGATGACCGGTGAAGAACAGCTGGACCATCACAGTGGGGAGTGCAAGCAGTTCCCTATCGCCAGAACCGGTATATGGCAGCAGCCGGAAGGGAAGCCGAGGAACCCGGAGCGCAAGAAACTACTGAGTGAAGAGAATTGCCTGAGCAAGTGCCAAGCCCCACAACCTTCCTCTGGATATACAGAAATACTGGGGAGGACGGGAAAAGAGCGAGGCCAGTGGGGCAAGATTATAGAAATAGAGAAACTCTTCCTAGTCATAGGGAGTAGATAATCAGTAGCAAACTGTGTAACTGGAAATGTGGAAAACAGATACAGAGAATAACAAGCAACCACGCATGGGAAATTGTTAAAGACTGGCAACGAATGCCAGGGACGGAAGTGAAATTACTCTGAGTTGAAAGGTGAATAGTGGAGAAAGCCTGGGAGTAAAAGGATGTGAAAGAGTGTGGGAAAGTATCTCAAGGAAAATTATCACAAGTACATCAGCAAAGAGACATAAGACCCAAGACCATTGTCGAAGAACTACAAGAGATTATCAGGACATTTCCAGAGACTGTTCCAGAAGATTGTATTAGGACACAAATGGAGTGAAAGAGAGACTTTAAAAACACTAGGAAATAAAAGAAGACCCGGGGAAGGAAGACATTCTCATGGCCTCGTTTTAAGTTTTAAGTTTGTCATATTAGTAGTAGGCTCAGGTAGAGTTAGGTTTGGACTGAAAAACATTTACTTTGGGGAGTCCTGACAACCACCAAGCACCTTAGTTCCTTTAGATATTCAAGGAAATCCCTCTAGCGGTAGGGAAACATAAACCATATTAATTTAATTTCATTAAAAACTAGTCAGAATGTCATTAACGTGTCCGACTCCTTCTTCTGACCCGCCACTGCACTTAACTCTAAAGATCTCTTTACAGTACACGTTAAGTATTATAATTAATGAGTGGAAAGACAGAGTTGCACAAAATCAACGGAAAAGAGTGTTGGTTGTTTTGGGGACATAACTTTGAAAGTCAGTGTGAAGAATTGAAAAGGGTCTGATTTTGACGGTTACTGATACCTTAACAAAAATCCTCAAAATAGTCAAAGAAATCAGTGTAACCCTTTTTTCATCTTTGACATCCTCTGCACACTGTCTCATCCACCACAGAGATAGCCCACATGAAACAGCTTGTGGCATTGCATCAATTCCAAAGACTCAATCACACATGGCAACCTCATCATACATGCACATTACTCAAAGCTCCCTCTCTAAGTTGCTCCTCTCCATCTCACCCTAATTCATCTACTTCATTTACCAACCCCAACATACAACCACATCTACCACAATGAGTGGTCCGTCTTCACTACTAACAACCACAGATCCCCCTGCACCAACAGGGGGATCTGTTGGAAGTTTAACCCAGGAAGTTCCCATCCAGACTTCAACCCCTTACTGAACAGAATCCTCACTCCACTCACCCTTTACACCCTCACCAAAAAAGTCAACTACCCTGCCCACATATCTGTCAACAGCCTTGACCTTGAGTTCATCGAATATGTATATCATGGTGTCCCCTGTGCAAGGATTGATTTCTAGATGTCTGGTGTGCAGGGGTCCATTTGGGAGCCTGTCTTGTTGTTTTTTCCACCAAGCTGAGTAATTATTCTCTTGATATTCGGGTGAAGCTTTTCCGCCTGTTTTGTGGTCCCAGCATAGGTAAGGGATGGTGCATGGTCTGGTTGATTGTTCTGTGGTCCCGGCATAGGTAGGGGATGGCGCATGGTCTGGTTGATTGTTCTGTGGTCCCGGCATAGGTAGGGGATGGCGCATGGTCTGGTTGAGTGTTCTGTGGTCCCTGCATAGGTAGGGGATGGCTCATGGTCTGGTTGATTGTTCTGTGGTCCCGGCATAGGTAGGGGATGGCGCATGGTCTGGTTGATTGTTCTGTGGTCCCGGCATAGGTAAGGGATGGTGCATGGTCTGGTTGATTGTTCTGTGGTCCCGGCATAGGTAGGGGATGGCGCATGGTCTGGTTGATTGTTCTGTGGTCCCGGCATAGGTAGGGGATGGCGCATGGTCTGGTTGATTGTTCTGTGGTCCCGGCATAGGTAGGGGGTGGCGCATGGTCTGGTTGATTGTTCTGTGGTCCCTGCATAGGTAGAGGATGGCGCATGGTCTGTTGATTGTTCTGTGGTCCCTGCATAGGTAGGGGATGGCGCATGGTCTGGTTGAGTGTTCTGTGGTCCCTGCATAGGTAGGGGATGGCGCATGGTCTGGTTGATTGTTCTGTGGTCCCGGCATAGGTAGGGGATGGCGCATGGTCTGGTTGATTGTTCTGTGGTCCCGGCATAGGTAGGGGATGGCGCATGGTCTGGTTGAGTGTTCTGTGGTCCCTGCATAGGTAGGGGATGGCGCATGGTCTGGTTGATTGTTCTGTGGTCCCGGCATAGGTAGAGGATGGCGCATGGTCTGGTTGATTGTTCTGTGGTCCCGGCATAGGTAGGGGATGGCTCATGGTCTGGTTGATTGTTCTGTGGTCCCGGCATAGGTAAGGGATGGCTCATGGTCTGGTTGATTGTTCTGTGGTCCCGGCATAGGTAGGGGATGGCGCAAAATCTGGTTGATTGTTCTGTGGTCCCGGCATAGGTAAGGGATGGCTCATGGTCTGGTTGATTGTTCTGTGGTCCCGGCATAGGTAAGGGATGGCTCATGGTCTGGTTGATTGTTCTGTGGTCCCGGCATAGGTAGGGGATGGCGCATGGTCTGGTTGATTGTTCTGTGGTCCCGGCATAGGTAGGGGATGGCGCATGGTCTGGTTGAGTGTTCTGTGGTCCCTGCATAGGTAGGGGATGGCGCATGGTCTGGTTGATTGTTCTGTGGTCCCGGCATAGGTAGGGGATGGCGCATGGTCTGGTTGATTGTTCTGTGGTCCCGGCATAGGTAGGGGATGGCGCATGGTCTGGTTGATTGTTCTGTGGTCCCTGCATAGGTAAGGGATGGCTCATGGTCTGGTTGATTGTTCTGTGGTCCCGGCATAGGTAAGGGATGGCTCATGGTCTGGTTGATTGTTCTGTGGTCCCGGCATAGGTAGGGGATGGCGCATGGTCTGGTTGATTGGTCTACTTTGTATGATCCAATGTATGTCAGGGATTTTATTCTTTAAATGATCTGCGGAATTGTCACATAATGTTTGCAAAGGCACTGGTGCATCCTGGGGGATTGATCATCTGGTTTAGGATGTTGAATAGTTCTTTCTGAGTGTTGGTGGCTTTTGTGATCCGGTTATCTTAGTATTTCTTTTTTTTTTTTCAGAATTTCCATTTTGCCTGGTCGGATTTGTTTTTCATATGTTATTCTTTTGGCTTGGTCGTAGGCTTTTCTCCATTCTTGTTCTAGTTTCCAGTTTGATTTTTTCATTGCTTTGAGGTGGGTTATGAAGCATCTCACCACTGCTTTCAATTTTTTCCGCTGCAATAAAGGTGCTGATACAGTGCCGTCCAGGGGGGCGCACTTACCAGTTGCAAGAATTGTGGGGATGGGAGGAGGCAACCCAGGGTGTGGAACAAGGTATAATTGACTGATGTATTACAAGTGCCAAGAGCCCATACACGGCCCGAGAGGCCAGGGGGGAAGGTGCTCAAGGAGGGACATGTAGTAAATATGGCACAAACACATAGGGTGCTGCTTCACAGCTTGAGGAAGGTGAAAACCACAGGTGAGTGGAATACATGGGGATGTTTAAGACATGCTCTTTACAACTGGCCATTTACAAAACTGCAGCGACACTCGGCAGTGGTGTAGGGGAAGATTCATTCAGGCTGACCGTCCCTAGGAGACAGCAGTCACTGGGAACAGAACCATGAGATACATACAAAGTCGGCAAGCCAGTCTTACGGGTAATCGTAGAGACCAGGGGAATTAAAATTCACTAAGAAGCGTTCAGAGTGGCACAAACAAGGCACAACTGGGGATTTCAAATCGCCCATTGGCAGGTGGGAGGAGCCAATCTGACGTTACGTTTTGGTGTCCCTGAAAAGCAACAAGTATACTGTGTCCTCAATGATGTCTACGAGGCCCCTGATTGGTCGGATGCTGTGTGAATGTCTCCCTTCCCAGGTGTCTCATGTTTTTTCTAGGTGTGCTAACCAATGGCAGGTTAATAAAGATCCAGAGGTCAGCAGTAAATACCGTGGTGCCACGAGGGAAGGGGACGAGTCAGGGGAGGGCAGGTCTGGTTGCTCCAATAATTTCTAACTAAAATATGTCTAGCTATAGGGGATTGGCGCGACCCAACCAATTAGCTTTATGGGACACACAATAACTGGATACAGTAAGGGTAACTGTTTCTAACCGTGCACACATTGTATTCTCTGCATGAAAGATTTGTCCACTGTGGGCGGTTTTGGCAGCTCTCAGCAACCAGTTCTGTTCCACTGTGCTCTTTGATTTGTGTTTGCTCAGCTGTAATAAACACTGCTACTTCTTGCCTGGTGTACGATCCTTTTTGGATCACTACTGGTAACCTATTGATTAGGTGCTCATAGAGGACCCCTAATACACTGCAATGCATTTAAGGATTAGGTCTGTTTTTTTTGTCTATGGTGGTTGCATCCAAGGTTGCAATCGCTGGTTTTGAGGGTTCTAGTTTTTATTCTAAGATGCGGCCCTTGAAGGTTTGCTAGTTTCATTTCCAGATCGGGGAGTTCTTTTGGGGCTTTTTGAATGCTTTTGTGGTATTTGGATCACAAAGGGTATAATGGGGTGGTCCCTCCTTAGTATTTGAATTGGTGGTGCTGTTGTGATCAGGTTTCTATTGGCGAAGATTTCATCCACAGTGTATCCTGCCGTGTGGGTCGCTCCTTTCACCATCTGTCCTAGTCTCATTGTCTCAAGCTGCTTAGTTAGTGATTTCTGCGAGTTTGCGTTCTCTTCTTCGAACCATATGTTGAAGTCCCTGAGGATGACCAAATGATCATGCTTGATGGCCAGGTTTGTGACTGCTTCCACTAAGGTGTCTATGAAGAATGCGTCATAGCTCAGTGGTTTATAGATGAATATAAATATGAGGTTTGTTTGTGGGTCCGAGGTCAGGTGAAGGTCGAGGGATTTGCAGGTCGGGATGTTCAGTGGGTCTTCTATTTTAATTCTTATGTGTTCTTTGTAAGATACTGCAAGTCCTACTCATCCTTTGCCTTTTCTGTTTGTCTGTATGCATTTGAAGTTGTCAGGTAGGCAGCTGTGTAATGTGACTTTGTCGTTTTTAGCTAGCCAGGTTTCTGTGCCGGATAGGATGTCAATTCCCCCGTCACAGAGTAGATTGTAGATCTCTGTTGAATGTTTGGACATCGATCTGGCATTGATTGCATTGCAGTTTATTTTTTTCTAGTGGCATATTTTCTTCTTGCTTGTGTCTTTGGGTGGTCTTGTTGGTGATTCTCCTTATTTCCTTATGATTTGGCTCGTGTTCAGTTAGATCTGTTTCATCATTAAGATTTTTGTCTTGTGTTCGAGGTGGTTCTATTTATTGTTGTGGTCGTGGGTGTGTACTCTGTTACTGTGTTGGCGTTTGGGGGCTTGGTGGCCTGGTGTGGTTCCATTTTGCGTATCCTTTCCTCTTGTTTTCTATCGCGTCATCCTATTATCAGGCGTGGCATATTCAGTTCTCCTTGGTTTTCTAGTGGTTTTCTTTTAGGGTACTTGTAGGCTCAGCATATCTCACAGTAACAAATGACTTCCTGTGATTCTTTTTGGTTTTTCTTTTGTTTTCCTTCTTTCGGTCCTTTGGTTGCGTGTTCAGAGTTTGTTATTGTTATTGAGTCACAGGGGTGCTATCCCTCCAGCGACGTGGGTCGCTTGAGTTTTTGTTGGTCTTTTTTCTTTCGTGTTTGTTTAGTATGTGGGTCATTTATTTATTAATTTATTTGTTTTGCCGTTTCCTTAGTGGCTTCTGCTGTCTGTCTTTATTGTTGGCGGAGTAGTGAGTGTGACTCAGTTTGGACGGTGTCTTGCAGTGGAGGTGTCTCTGGCTATATGGGGCGGGGGTGGGGAGGAGTACTAAAATATCAGACCTGGATGGTGAGTCCTAAATGCACGCTTACGGTGACCTTACAGACAGAGCTAGAAACGAGAACTGCCCTCCTCAGACTACTAGTCCGCTTCCAGATTTGCCTACCTTTCCCCCTTTTTGCTAGTTTGTAAGCTTTGCTTACCTTAGACCAGTTGATGTCTTCCGGCTGTGGGTACTAATGTCAGTTTGCCAGGGGCGAGTTTCGGCTGCCTTAGACACTTAGATCAAGTGCAAAATTAGCACCCCGGCAGTAGTGGGGAACACCTGGAATTGGAATACAGGAATTGTGGGCAAGCCCCTAGATTGGAGAACCAGCAGTGGTGGGTAAAAACCTAGATTCGAAACAAAGCAGTAGTTGAGCACCTAGAATTTGGAGCATTGCACTAGTGGAAAAGACTTACTTTTGAAATACTGCTGTAGCGGTGGAACACCTAGACCTGGAGCACAGCGGTAATAGGTCAGAATCGCTAGATTTGGAACACAGCAGCAATGGGGAAAACCTTGCACTTGGAACACAGCAGCAATGGAGTTGCACACCTAGAATTGGAGCCCATCAGGAGGGAAGAATTCAAAGAATAGGAACAGGGTGCTAGAGGGGGAACACCTAGAATTAGAACATAGCAGTATTGGGGAGACACCTAGAACTGGAACACAGGTTTAATGGAAACAACACCTAGACTAGAAACAGAGTACCAGAGGGGAAACATCTAGAACTGGAAGACAGTGGTAATGGGAAAAAAACACCTAGAGTTGGAACACAAAAGCCATGGGAAAACACCTAGATTAGAAACACAGCGCTATAGGGGAAACACCTAGAACTGGAAGACAACAGTGTTAGGGAGAATTCTCCAAAGGTGCTAATTTCCATGACCTTTTGAGACACACAGCAACTTTTCTGGATTTCTATGATTTGATTTTTCTACCTGGGAAGAGTGTGAGCCTTTTTTCCCCACTCTTCCATGTATTGTGTGTACATTTTACTTTTGTGTTCTTTGGTTATGGCGTTTTAAAACAACTCCAATGGTATCATCTTTGTATATGTGTCACACAGCACCTTCAGTGCAGTGGCACAGGGATGTCTTTTAGAATTCCCAAGTTTTAAATACCTTCTCTGGGACTGACTACTGTCTCCCAGAGCATGTAAATTTAAATTGACTTTACTAGTCTCTTTAAATATACAGACCCAGCACACACTATCTCCCTATATAGTTCTGGAGGGGTTGCCTAGCTTCCCCTGAGTCAAAACACTCATGTAACAGTCAAAGGTTACCCTTTCCTACTTTAAGTGGCTGGTGGCAGTGGTTTAGATCATACTTTCATGATTTTTCCCAACCGCGAACAATGGTAGCTAATAATCGGGTCAGCCATGTTTTTCAATGTGGCCCAAGACCTATCTGTAAAAACAGACTCTGGTCATCTTTTTTTGCCATTTCTTTTAGGAAAGGTCCTTCTTGAGTTTGTCTCTGCACGCCAAGCCAGGTTTGGTCCCTTTGTTTGTTGGCTTTTGGCCGGCTTCAGTGCTGAAGCTCTCCTCTGGCGCCTGAGTGTCTGGGCTGGACAGGATGTGAGGGAGGTGTCCGAAGCTCCCTGTGATTAGTCTCCTAGGAGACCTGAATGCACTCTGGCGTGATTGGCTGGCTGGCTGTCCAGCAAGGACAGCCACCCTGCTGGGTGAGTGACAGCCAGGCTGGAATGAATGTGGGAAAACTGTTTAAAAGCAGGTCTCTGGGACTTGGAAAGCAGAGTCGACCACTGGAACGAAAGAACTGAAGATGAGTTGAAGGAAGAGGACTGCTGCAACTCCTGGACGACTGGTAAAGCCCTGCTGCAGGTCCGAATTGCCTGAAACTCCATCGACAGAGAAGCCCTTCAAGGTTAACTTCTTCCCTTTAGTTTGGTGGGAACAACCAACTCGCAAGCCACCTGGACACCATGCCCATCTGGTTGAATTTTCATCAGAATGCTGTTGAAAACCGGATAGCCAGAGGGAAGGAAACCAGCTCATGGACTTTAAGGGGCTCACACCTTAAAACAACGTCTTGCTAAGCTTTTGGCCTCATGCCTGGGCAGTGCAGGAACCTCCAGACGTCCTCCATCTTGTCCCCACCACTGAAGCTCAGGAACAGCAAGATCTGCTCGAACTGCAGGAACAACTGCCTCAGCTACAGCTTTCTTCACTGACAAGGTACTGTGCAAACACGGTCCGGAATTCTTTTTGGCGATCGAGAAAGTGTGTGAAACTTTCCTCAACTATGAAGGCTTGTCCTTCCCTTAACATTCATCAAACTTTTTGCATAGCCAAATTCTTCTAATCTCCGAGGCAAAGACTTAACCGTTATAAACCAGAACTGTGCTATCCTATACAAAAGACTCTGAACCATTGACTTTGGCCCAGGCCTATTAAGAAGAATTGCTGGTTGCATCTAACTGAAACCCTTTGCCCTGGCTATGAATGTATTTGGGCTGTCTAACCTTATAACCTTGTCTTTTTATTCCTTTAATAAGTATCTCAAGTGTATATTTGAATCACTGTATTGGTTGGTCCTTTGTGTAACTTGTTCTACTGCTCACTTAAACTCTTGAGATAAGTCTGGCTGCTCAGCCATCGCTACCACTTTACTGTGTAGTACAGGCTTGTACCAAAGGTGAAATTGTGCTTACACGTGTAGTTCTAATTACCTGTAGTTTTCCCAAAGGGTACTGCAAGTGATTCTGCCTAACAAGCAGTAGTGTGAATGAGTACCCAGACCTGGAACACAACAGCAATGGGGGGAAAAACCTAGATCTGAAACACAGTGCCAAAGGAGTTGAACCTAGAATTGGATCACAGCAATAATGGGAAGAAACACCTAGAGGTGGAACACAGCAGTAATGGGGAGAACCCTAGATTTGAAACACAGCCCTAGATGGGAAACACCCAGAATTGGAACACAGCAGCAATGGGAAAAAAAACAGCTAGATTAGAAACACAGCGCTAGAGGGGATGCACCTGGAATTGGAACACAGTATCAATGGGAAAACACCTAGAGTTGGAACACAGCAGTAATGGGGAGACACCTAGATTTGAAACACAGCCTTAGAGGGGAAAAACCCAGAATTGGAACACAGCAGTAATGGGAAAAGACACAGAGGCTAGAAACGTAGCATTAGAGGGAACCACCTGGAACTGGAACACACCAATATGTGAAAAAACTTGATCTGAAGCACAGCACTAATGGGAAAAACACCTAGATTTCAAACACAGCGCTAGAGGGGAAACACCCAGAACTGGAACACAGTGGTAGAGGGGAAGCACCTGGAATAAGAACACAGCAGTAATGTGAAAAAAACACCTAGATTTGAAATACATAAGTAGAGTGGAAACACTTAGAATTGGAACACAAAAGCTGTTGGGAAAAACATCCAGACACGGAGCACAGCACTAATGGGAAAACATGCCCAGGCTTGAAACACAGTGCTAGAGGGGAAGCACCTGGAATAAGAACACAGCAGTAATGTGAAAAAAAAACACCTAGATATGAAACTGTCATGATGCCCGCTCCCGGGGAGCCGGTTCAAGCCCTGCGTCCCCGAAAGCGGACATCCAGTCCCCAAGGAAGGACCCAGCAACCCCATATAGGGGCCCTTTGGACAGTGTCCTGGCGCCTATGGCGCCAGGCTCATAAAAGACATCAGTCCTGGCGCCATAGGCGCCAGGCTCATTATGGAAGTGCTAGGGAGCACTTACCTGATGCAGACCATGCTGCAGGATCCCCGCCTCCTTGAGGCCTGAAAGGAACTACTTTACCTGTGGGACTAATTTACCATTCGGTCATGGTCGGGGAAGGATACATACCTGATTGGAGGAAGGATACATACCTGGAACTTCTTCCAAGGCTATTTAAACCCCACCCGAACAGCCACACGTGCTTCGCGTTGTTCTGCATCTAGCAGCTGGACGCTCACCGTGTCTGCTCCTGCATCCTGACTTCTGCCACGCCTGCCAGCATCCTGGATCACCTGCAAAGGAAGAGAAGAAGAGAATAGAAGAAGGAAAAGTCCTTACCTGCTAAATCCGCATCCCGGAGACATCTCGCCGACAATCCTGAAAAGGAAGACTTTTATTTAAAAGCTCATCGCGTCGATCGCTGCAGCGCCGCATTCCACTCACCTTTACAGAGCGCCTCCATGTTCAGCAGCGATCATCCGGATTCGCAGTCACGCCCCAGCGCCTAGGGAGAAAAAGACCAGAACAAAAGGTGAGAGAGAGAAGGGAATAAGGAAAGCTAAATCTCCATGTTAAGACTTACCTGTTGATTCATTCCCTCTTCATTTCGGGTCCGCGCCGCATACTGGCATTTCCGGACCCCGGGCCCTAAGGGGAAAAAGAGACATCAGCGTTAATGAGCGAATGAAAAGACATTACCAAAAAACGCTCATTAAAGACTTACCTGATTTCTACAAGGATTTTACCTCTCATCTCGGGTCGGTGCCTGTTCCCCGGCATTCCGTACCCCGGCCCCTATGGGGAAAAAGACACTAGCATTAGTACATTAATGCATGGACACAAGGGGAGCCTCTTATCAAAAAACTTACCTGGAAGCCAAGCAAGTTTGGTTCTCGCCAATCCGAAAATCCAGTGAAGTAACTGGATACCAACGCGCCCTTGCATCAGAAGCAGGATGGAGAGCTCGTCCTTCCAGACCCTAAGAAGGATACTTCTGCGAGCCAGACAAGCCAGATTTGGGGGCCCGGCCAGTCCGTCTTCCGAACCCTGCGCATCACCTTAGAAGAGGTCACAGCAGCGCGAACCAGGCCAGCGCCTCCGTGGGAGTCAGGTGAGCGTTACAGAACGCGAAGCCTTCCTACAAATTCCCACCCAGGCGCTATGGAAAGTTCTGAGACTGATCAGTTGGCCCAATTACTGGGGGAATTACGGGCCGAAGTACATGCCGCTCGTCAAGAGACTAATGCCCTCAGGAGGGAATTAATAATATCAAATGAAAGAACTGATGACCTGGCCAGACAGCTTTTGCAAGGTCAAGCTGGGCAAACTCCTCTACCCGGTTCCGGAGGGAACCCCACTCCTGTGGTTTCCAGTAACCCTGTGCAGATTAATCTACCTGGAAACATGCTGCTGGCCCCACCCGAACGCTTTGCTGGGGACCCCAAACGATTTGCCGTATTCATGAATCAGTGTCGTTTGCACTTCCTATGCAGACCTGGGGCCTTCCCTAATGATCAGACCCAGGTAGCCTTTGTATTGTCATATCTCAGCGGCTGCGCTGCCGATTGGTCAGCTCCACTGGTTACTCAAGATGACCCGATTCTCTGTGATTTTCAAAGGTTTCAAGCAAGCATGGAAAGGTTATTTGCTCGACACTCTCAGGGGCAGGCTCTGGATGACGAACTTCTATCCCTGCGACAGGGCAATCAGGACCTCCTATCCTATATTGCAACCTTTAATAGACTAATTGTGGAAACAGGATGGCCAGAGGATAAAAGAGTCACATTGTTTTATCGAGGCCTACGCAGAGAACTTAAAGATGTCTTGGCCCAAGTTGTAAATCCGCCCCAAGAATGCACAGAGTATATAGACTTAGTGGTCCAATTGGATCACAGACTTCAAAACAGAAAAGCAGATCGGTCCAGGTTTGAGACCCGGGTGTTGGTCAAGACCCATGCTAATCCCAAGGGAGTTGATGTCTTTGAGCCTATGCAAATTGGAAGGGTTAACGGACCCTTAACTCAAAAGGAACGTGAAAGGAGGCGGCAGTTAAAATTATGTCTTTATTGTGGGAATTCTGGACACTTTCTACAAGATTGCCCGGCAAAACCGCCCCGAAAGGCGGTAGGAGCCGCTGATAAAAACCATGAAGACTCTGTTTCCGGAAACGACTCTGCCCGACAAGTGTAGTGGTCCGCTTGCCGAGCTTGAAAACTAACTCTCAGACCTCGCATTTCATTGTGCCAATGGTTCTCGTAGATCCAGAACAGCCTAAGCGGTTGCATGCAATAAAGGCATACATCGATAGTGGGGCTATTGGAAACTATGTGGATCGTGAATTGGTCTCTAGGATTAACCTCGCTCTCCGTCCTAAAACCAGCAAAGATGTCATCACCACAGTCGATGGAACTGAAATTGCCTCTGGACCGGTAACACATTCCACTACTGAGGTGACACTTATTGGTCCCGATGGCCATCGGGAGGGCGTTGTGTTTGATGTAATCAAGGCTCCACAGTTTCAGGTTATTCTTGGAATCCCTTGGTTAGAGACACATAATCCTTGAATTGATTGGCGAGCTAAGAGAATAACCTTCCCGGATTGTACACAAACCTGCTACCCAGAAAACCTGAAGATTAATCTAGCATCTGTAACCTCTGCCTCCATGCAACTACCTCCGGAATACCAAGACTTTCAGGAAGTCTTCCAAACGGAACAGGCCAACACGTTACCTCCTCACAGATCATATGATTGCCAAATCGATCTGGTGCCCGGTGCACAACCCCCTTGTAGCAGGATTTATGCCCTTACCGAACCTGAGAATCTGCATTTGAGACAATATTTGGATCAATACCTAGCTAATGGTTTTATTCGCCCGTCAAAGTCCCCGGCATCCTCGGCTTTGTTCTTCGTGCCCAAAAAAGAAGGCGACCTTAGAACTTGTATCAATTACCGCGCATTGAACCAGATAACGGTTAAAAGCCGTTATCCTCTGCCTCTGATCCCTGAACTCCTTGACCAGGTGAAGGACGCTTGCATATACACCAAGTTAGATCTCCGGGGGGCTTATCATCTGGTATAAGTTAAAGAAGGCGACGAATGGAAAACTGCCTTCCGTACTAAAAACTGATTATTCGAGTACCAGGTGATGCCTTTCGGATTGTGTAACGCGCCGGCTGCCTTCCAATACTTCATGAATGATGTCCTTCAGGAACTCATCAATGTTTGTGTTGTCGTATATATCGATGACATTCTGGTGTACTCCTCTTTGGAATCTGATCACAGAAAACACGTCAGGGCAGTACTTGAAAAACTGCGCCAACACAAACTATTTGCTAAATTGGAGAAATGTGTTTTCCATACCACAGAATTCGAGTTTCTAGGTTTCATCCTGACACCCAAAGGAGTCCGAATGGACTCAAGAAAAGTGGATGCCATCCTCAAATGGCCATCACCTAGCTCTGTAAAAGGGGTTCAAAGCATGCTCGGCTTTGCCAATTTCTATCGCAGGTTTATCCCGGAATTTTCACGCATGGTATAACCCATTACTGCACTCTTGAGGAAAAATAAACGTTTTGAATGGTCTGAAGAAGCCGAGCAGGCCTTTCAGGATTTAAAAGCTAAGTTTACCTCCGCACCTATATTGAAACACCCGCGTCCAGATCTCCCTTATGTCGTCGAGACTGACGCATCCAGCCTAGCCATGGGAGCTGTCCTGTCCCAAAGAGATCCCGAAACCAACCAACTGCATCCCGTAGCATGTTGGTCCAGAAAATTCTCGGCACCCGAGGTTAATTATGCAATCACGGACAAAGAGCTGTTAGCCATTAAGTCCGCTTTTAAAGCCTGGCGGCATTATCTGCTTGGCGCTCGACATACCATCACAGTGATCACTGATCACCGGAATTTACAGTATTTGAAAACCGCCAAGGCTCAGTCATCACGGCAGCTCCGACGGGCTTTGTTTTTCGCTGAATTTGATTTCGTGATTACCTATCGATCTGGCTGCAAGAATGGCAAAGCAGACGCCTTATCCCGAATTGGAATGGGAGAATCTGATACAAACTCAGAACCAGTACCAATAATTCCCGAACAGAGGATTCTAGGCATGACTTTGTTACAGACGCTTGAAGACATTCAAGCCAGAGGGAAACAACTCCTGGACACTGCAACCTTACAGGATTGGATACAAAAGGGATCAGACTTTACCATAGATAATGGTTTACCTTATTTCCAAGGACGCTTATTCCTGCCACATAAGGAATTACACGAATTAGTTATTTCCGGTTATCATGATGCATTAATAGCGGGACACCCTGGTATTGCTAAGACAGAGGAAAAGGTGAAACGAGAATTTTGGTGGCCCTCTTGGCGAAAAGATGTTAAATCTTTTGTGATGTCCTGTGGTGTTTGCGCCCAAAATAAAAGTCAAAAGAAAAGACCAGCCGGTCTCCTTCAACCTCTAGACATACCGCCAGCACCCTGGCACACCCTATCAATGGATTTTATTACGGACCTGCCTCCTTGTTCGGGGTACAATACTATTCTGGTAATTGTGGATTTGTTTTCCAAAATGGCCCACTTTATTCCTTTGAAAGCTTCAGCTTCTGTCCTAGCCAAAGAATTCCTCGAAAATATTGTTCGGCTACATGGATTCCCATCTATACTAATCTCTGACCGGGGAAGCCAATTCATTTCCCACTTCTGGCGCAAATGTTGTCAAATGGCGCAGATCGACGTAAGATTATCGACCAGTCACCACCCTCAGACCGATGGTCAGACCGAGAGGACAAATCAGACCCTTGAGCAATACTTCCGGTGTATGTTACAGCAATCTGAAAGCAACTGGAAAGACATTCTTTGGATAGCCGAATACGCATATAATAATTCGGTACACTCTGGAACTGGCCACAGTCATGTTTATACTTTGTTTGGGCATCACCCTCGAACCTCAAACCTTGACTCACCTCAGAACCTCGGAATGCCTGCAGTAGAACATCTGCATTCTACAATTACCCAAGCCTTCAAAGAGGCACTACGCATTTACAACAAGCCAAGAGAAAATACAAGGAGAATGCTGATCTACATCGGAGTGAAACACCTCCGTATCAGATTGGGGATCAAGTGTGGTTAGCTACCAGACATTTACCACTCAAAGGGCCTCGAACTTTTAACCCAAAATATCTGGGATCTTATTCTATTACGGCAATAATTAACCCAGTGGCTGTTAAACTTGATTTACCAGCTAGTATGCAAATTCACCCTGTTTTTCATGTGTCACTTCCGAAACCAGTGGTACCCGGAACCCGACTACTCAAACCTCCACAACCTATTCTAATAGATGGGGAGCCCGAATTCGAAGTGAAGAACATTTTAGACTCAAAAATGTTTAGGTCAAAACTGTTCTACCTAATTGATTGGAAGGGGTACGGACCTCAGGAGAGGTTGTGGGAACCCAGCGACCATGTGCATGCACCTCGATTAGTCAGGAAATTCCACCGACTCTTCCCAGACAAACCAAAACCCCCGGAGGGAACAACCTTGGGAGGGGCCTTGGGGGGGAGTGCTGTCATGAGGCCCGCTCCTGGGGAGCCGGTTCATGCCCTGCGTCCCCGAAAGCGGACATCCAGTCCCCAAGGAAGGACCCAGCAACCCCATATAGGAGTCCTTTGGACAGTGTCCTGGCGCCTATGGCGCCAGGCTCATAAAAGACATCAGTCCTGGCGCCATAGGTGCCAGGCTCATTATGGAAGTGCTTGGGTGCACTTACCTGATGCAGACCATGCTGCAGGATCCCGGCCTCCTTGAGGCCTGAAAGGAACTACTTTACCTGTGGGACTAATTTACCATCCGGGCGTGGTCGGGGAAGGATACATACCTGATTGGAGGAAGGATACATACCTGGAACTTCTTCCAAGGCTATTTAAACCCCAACCGAACAGCCACACGTGCTTCGTGTTGTTCTGCATCTAGCAGCTGGACGCTCACCGTGTCTGCTCCTGCATCCTGACTTCTGCCACGCCTGCCAGCATCCTGGATCACCTGCAAAGGAAGAGAAGAAGAGAACAGAAGAAGGAAAAGTCCTTACCTGCTAAATCCGCATCCCAGAGACATCTCGCCAACAATCCTGAAAAGGAAGACTTTTATTTAAAAGCTCATCGCGTCGATCGCTGCAGCGCCGCATTCCACTCACCTTTACAGGGCGCCTCCATGTTCAGCAGCGATCATCCGGATTCGCAGTCACGCCCCAGCGCCTAGGGAGAAAAACACCAGAACAAAAGGTGAGAGAGAGAGAAGGGAATAAGGAAAGCTAAATCTCCATGTTAAGACTTACCTGTTGATTCATTCCCTCTTTATTTCGGGTCCGCGCCGCATCCTGGCATTTCCGGACCCCGGGCCCTAAGGGGAAAAAGAGACATCAGCGTTAATGAGCGAATGAAAAGACATTACCAAAAAATGCTCATTAAAGACTTACCTGATTTCTACAAGGATTTCACCTCTCATCTCGGGTCGGTGCCTGTTCCCCGGCATTCCGTACCCCGGCCCCTATGGGGAAAGAGACACTAGCATTAGTACATTAATGCATGGACACAAGGGGAACCTCTTATCAAAAAACTTACCTGGAAGCCAAGCAAGTTTGGTTCTCACAAATCCGAAAATCCAGTGAAGTAACTGGATACCAACACGCCCCTGCATCAGAAGCAGGATGGAGAGCTCGTCCTTCCAGACCCTAAGAAGGATACTTCTGCGAGCTAGACAAGCCAGATTTGGGGGCCCGGTCCAGTCCGTCTTCCGAACCCTGCGCATCACCTTAGAAGAGGTCACAGCAGCGCGAACCAGGCCAGCGCCTCCGTGGGAGTCAGGTGAGCGTTACAGAAACACAGAGCCAAATGGGAAACACCTAGAATTGGAACAAAGCAGCAAACAGAAAACTCCCAGACCTGAAACTGTAATGCTCACCTGGTATCCACGGGGATGTCACTCAGCCTGTTCTGACCTCTTACGACCTCAAACCCTTCCCTGGAGTCTACTTGACTGGAGACTGGGCCTGAAACACAGGATTGGTAGAGTTTAACTCCCTATTGTATCTGTGCTTGAACCCCTTCTTCCCTGGGGTCCAACCCTTCCCTTTGATCCAAAGCTCACCGTGTTTTCTTGGAAAGTGTGCTCTCCTTCCTGCTTTCAGTGCAGGGGCGCGTTGATTGATACGGGCTCGTTGCTGCCTAGTTATTTCACTGGCAAGAGTCCGAAAGGTAAGTATAATGAGTCTTTTGAACAGTTCTCTAACTTTGTTCCTTTCCTTCCTTAGATGATGGCTGACGTCCGGGGATGGCGACGTGCTGCTGAGATGAGTAGCGCTGAAGGTGGGTGAGAGCGCGATGCGGCCCTTTCGTATTTGTATTGAACTGAGTTCTTCTTCTGTCTTTTAGGTGCCGCGATGTTTTCAGCGTGGATGCCGGTTATGAAGAAGAAATGCGGTGAGTAAGCGCAGTATTCGCCGCCTCTAGATGTTTCCACGCTAACCTGGAGTGTCTTTTCCCTCTTGCAGATGGATGAGAAGTTCCAGAGACAGAGTTCCCCCAGAGCGGCTGGGATTTAGGTAAGCGTTTGAAGCTCGTACAGTCTTTAAAAATAAGCAAAGATTTGCTGAATGCTTACTAATGCCTTTTTTCTGTTCTTTTCCCTTTTCCTTAGGAAGCGGCGTGCCGGGATGGGAATGACACCACCGAAGATGCCTGCAGAACAGAAGGAGCGATGAATGATGGGCAGAAGCGCCGCAAGGTAAGGCTGTTCCCAGCGGTGTTCTTGTTCTTGCAGGAGCTGAGCGCAGAAGAAAGATGCAGGCCTACTGGAGACCGATCCGAACACGGTGAGTGTCACGCTGCAGGTGCAGAAAACACAAAGCATGTTTCTCAGCCTGGGCGTGGCTTAAATAGTCTCTGGGTATCCCAGGTGTCTCTGGGCTGAACCACACCCAAAAGACTAGACTGCACATGCAGTTCTGGGAACCAAAACATGTGGGGGCATCCATCTTGTCCCCATCAATGCACTACAAGTCCAATCCCCAATGTTGTCCTATGGGAGTGAGTGAGTCTGGTGCCACAAGCGCCAAGTCTGACTCCAAGTGGGTCTTTGGAGGGATGGAGAGGCCCTTGAGGGCCATGTAGGTGATCATGGACTGGCTCCAGCCTGACATCTTGGAGGGCTGGGGACATGAGGGGCAGGAATCATGACAGCAACACAGCGCCAGAGGGGAAAGAACCAGAATTAGAACACATCAGTAATGGGAAAAACTACTAGATTTGAAACACAGTGCTAGAGGGGAAACACCTAGAATTGGAATCCAGCAGTAATGGAGCGGAGCAGAATTTTCACAAAATAAGTGCACAATGGCAGATGGACAGAGGTTGGCTATGTTCTAGTAGGTAATAAGAGTGGTGGAGCTTTACTGGAGTACAGTAATAGTTGTACTCTCCACCCCAGCGGCACTTACCTTCTCAGTCGCTGCTGGTTGACTGTGGCAGGCTTCCCTGGCGAACAAAGGCAAACACTGAGCTGATTTTTCACGAGGTGCCCTTTGCCTTGGGGCCTTTAGCCGACAGCTTCCCAGACAGAGGCTCCCCTGGGAGACTGTCTTAAAGGAGCAACCGGGACAATCACGGGTCAGAGGGCAGGGTGGGAGGCGCAAGATGGTCAGGGCTGATAGGCAGCTCGACAGTGGCAACGGAAATAGAACCAGGAGTGCAGCGCGTACTGGGCACCAGAATTAAGGACCAAAATTGAAAATTAAATTGCCAAAAGACACAGACTAGTGTGCTTTTACTTACCCAAGGCAGGCAGTTGGAAATAAGCCTTGGCAGCTATACACAAACTCTAGACCGCACGTTGGTGGATAAGAAGTGGAGTCCTGCGGTCATTGGTGAGATTGTCAACAAGAGTCAAGACCCCAAAAAAGAGGAGCCCGTGCTGAAGACCTGAAAAACTGCCACTATATACAACTAGAATTTCCAAAGCCATCTCTTAATGAAGCCCTGCTGCTTTTTCAGTGATCCAATAGGTCTCCTGCTAGTGCTACGAAACTTGGGCTAATGGAACCAACCAATCCTGACTTCTGCACAAGAAATCCACCAGCAGAAGCTATTGGAAGAGTTCGGGGACCACACTGAAGACTGACCTGCTTCTCAAAGGGCGTCTCCATTTCTCTGGTCATGATACCGAGCTGGACCGCATGACTCTGCAGTTTTTCGACTTGTGGCATAAGGCCATCACTCCACTTATGCTGTTGCTGCTCTTATGCCTGAGGAGGGCCCGTCCTGGACAGGTTCTTGCACCTCACTGCTTACCACACCGGCCCTCTTCTGACTGGAGTGTTGATTACTGCTACTCTGCTCTGCCTTATCCTGCAGGTCTCTCTGCATCACTGCTACTATGCTCTGCCTTGTCCTGCATGTCTCTCTGCATCACTGCTACTCTGCTCTGCCTTGTCCTGCATGTCTCTCTGCATCACTGCTACTCTGCCTTGTCCCGCAGGTCTCTCTGAATCACTGCTACTCTACTCTGCCTTGTCCTGGAGGTCTCTCAGCATCACTGCTGCTCTGCCTTGCCCTACAGGTCTCTCTGCATCATGGCACTCTACTCTGCCTTGTCCTGCAAGTCTCTATGCATCACTGCTACTCAGCTCTGCCTTGTTCTGCAGGTCTCTCTGCATCAGTGCTACTCTGCTCTGCCTTGTCCTGCAGGTCTCTTAGCATCACTGCTGCTCTGCTCTGCCTTGTCCTGCAGGTCTCTCCACATCACTGCTACTCTGCTCTGCCTTGTTCTGCTGGTCTCTCTGCATCACTGCTACTCTGTTCCACCTTGTCCTGCAGGTCTCTCTGCATCACCGCTACTTTTGCATCACTGCTACTCTACTCTGCCTTGACCTGCAGGTCTCTCTGCATCTCACTGCTACTCTGCTCTGCCTTGTCCTGCTGGTCTCTCTGCATCACTGCTACTCTGCTCCACCTTATCCTGCAGGTCTCTCTGCATCACTGCTGCTCTGCTCTGTCTTGTCCTGCAGTTCTCCCTGCATCACTGCTACTCTGTTCTGCCTTGTGCTGCAGGTCTCTCTGCATCACTGCTACTCTGCTCTGCCTTGTCCTGCAGTTCTCTCTTCATCACTGCTACTCTGCTCTGCCTTGTCCTGCAGGTCTCTTAGTATCACTGCTGTTCTGCTCTGCCTTGTCCTGAAGGTCTCTCCACATCACTGCTACTGTGCTCTGCCTTGTCCTGCCTTGTACTTTTAATGTCCTTGAATGTTTCCCTGAGTGCCTTGTATTTCTAATGTCCTTGACTATTTCCCTGAGTGCCTTGTATTTCTAATGTCCTTGAATGTTTCCCTGACTGCCTTGTATTTCTAATGCCCTTGAATGTTTCCTGAGCGTCTTGTCATTTCTAATGTCCTTGAATGTTTCCCTGAGTGCCTTGCATTTCTAATCTCCTTGAATGTTTCCCTGAGTGCCTTGTATTTCTAATGTCCTTGAATATTTCCATGAGTGCCTTGTATTTCTAATGTCCTTGAATGTTTCCCTGAGTGCCCTGTATTTCTAATGTCCTTGCATGTTTCCCTGTGTGCCTTGTATTTCTAATCTCCTTGAATGTTTCCCTGCCTGCCTTGTATCTCTAATGTCCTTGAATGTTTCCCTGAGTGCCTTGTATTTCTAATCTCCTTGAATGTTTCCCTGAGTGCCTTGTATTTCTAATGTCCTTGAATATTTCCCTGAGTGCCCTGTATTTCTAATGTCCTTGCATGTTTCCCTGAGTGCCTTGTATTTCTAATCTCCTTGAATGTTTCCCTGCCTGCCTTGTATTTCTAATGTCCTTGAATGTTTCCCTGAGTGCCTTGTATTTCTAATCTCCTTGAATGTTTCCCTGAGTGCCTTGTATTTCTAATGTCCTTGAATATTTCCCTGAGTGCCTTGTATTTCTAATGTCCTTGAATGTTTCCCTGAGTGCCTTGAATGTCTAATGTCCTTGCATGTTTCCCTGAGTGCCTTGTATTTCTAATGTCCTTGCATGTTTCCCTGAGTGCCTTGTATTTCTAATGTCCTTGAATGTTTCCCTGACTGCCTTGTATTCCTAATGCCCTTGAATGTTTCCTGAGCGTCTTGTATTTCTAATGTCCTTGAATGTTTCCTGAGAGTCTTGTATTTCTAATGTCCTTGAATGTTTCCTGAGAGTCTTGTATTTCTAATGCCCTTGAATGTTTCCCTGAGAGTCTAGTCATTTCTACGATCCTTGAATGTTTCCTGAGAGTCTTGTATTTCTAATGTCCTTGAATGTTTCCTGAGAGTCTTGTATTTCTAATGCCCTTGAATGTTTCCTGAGAGTCTTGTATTTCTAATGTCCTTGAATGTTTCCCTGAGTGCCTTGTATTTCTAATGACTGCCTTGTATTTCTAATGTCCTTGAATGTTTCCCTGAGTGCCTTGTATTTCTAATGTCCTTGCATGTTTCCCTGAGTGCCTTGTATTTCTAATGTCCTTGAATGTTTCCCTGACTGCCTTGTATTTCTAATGCCCTTGAATGTTTCCTGAGCGTCTTGTATTTGTAATGTCCTTGAATGTTTCCTGAGAGTCTTGTATTTCTAATGTCCTTGAATGTTTCCTGAGAGTCTTGTATTTCTAATGCCCTTGAATGTTTCCCTGAGAGTCTAGTCATTTCTACGATCCTTGAATGTTTCCTGAGAGTCTTGTATTTCTAATGTCCTTGAATGTTTCCTGAGAGTCTTGTATTTCTAATGCCCTTGAATGTTTCCCGAGAGTCTTGTATTTCTAATGTCCTTAAATGTTTCCCTGAGTGCCTTGTATTTCTAATGTCCTTGAATGTTTCCCTGAGTGCCTTGTATTTCTAATATCCTTGAATGTTTCCCTGACTGCCTTGTATTTCTAATGCCCTTGAATGTTTCCTGAGCGTCTTGTCATTTCTAATGTCCTTGAATGTTTCCCTGAGTGTCTTGTATTTCTAATGTCCTTGCATGTTTCCCTGAGTGCCTTGTATTTCTAATGTCCTTGCTTGTTTCACTGAGTGCCTTGTATTTCTAATCTCCTTGAATGTTTCCCTGACTGCCTTGTATTTCTAATGTCCTTGAATGTTTCCCTGACTGCCTTGTATTTCTAATGCCCTTGAATGTTTCCTGAGCGTCTTGTATTTCTAATGTCCTTGAATGTTTCCTGAGAGTCTTGTATTTCTAATGTCCTTGAATGTTTCCTGAGAGTCTTGTATTTCTAATGCCCTTGAATGTTTCCCTGAGAGTCTAATCATTTCTACGATCCTTGCATGTTTCCTGAGAGTCTTGTATTTCTAATGTCCTTGAATGTTTCCTGAGAGTCTTGTATTTCTAATGCCCTTGAATGTTTCCTGAGAGTCTTGTATTTCTAATGTCCTTGAATGTTTCCCTGAGTGCCTTGTATTTCTAATGTCCTTGAATGTTTCCCTGAGTGCCTTGTATTTCTAATGCCCTTGAATGTTTCCTGAGCGTCTTGTCATTTCTAATGTCCTTGAATGTTTCCCTGAGTGTCCTGTATTTCTAATGTCCTTGCATGTTTCCCTGAGTGCCTTGTATTTCTAATGTCCTTGCATGTTTCACTGAGTGCCTTGTATTTCTAATCTCCTTGAATGTTTCCCTGACTGCCTTGTATTTCTAATGTCCTTGAATGTTCCCTGAGAGTCTTGTATTTCTAATGTCCTTGAATGTTCACTGAGAGTCTTGTATTTCTAATGTCCTTGAATATTTCCCTGAGTGCCTTGTATTTCTAATGTCCTTGAATGTTTCCCTGACTGCCTTGTATTTCTAATGCCCTTGAATGTTTCCTGATTGTCTTGTCATTTCTAATGTCCTTGAATGTTTCCCTGAGTGCCTTGTATTTCTAATGTCCTTGCATGTTTCCCTGAGTGCCTTGTATTTCTAATGCCCTTGAATGTTTCCTGAGCGTCTTGTATTTCTAATGTCCTTGAATGTTTCCTGAGAGTCTTGTATTTCTAATGTCGTTGAATGTTTCCTGAGAGTCTTGTATTTCTAATGCCCTTGAATGTTTCCCTGAGAGTCTTGTATTTCTAATGTCCTTGAATGTTCCCTGAGAGTCTTGTATTTCTAATGTCCTTGAATGTTCACTGAGAGTCTTGTATTTCTAAATTCCTTGAATGTTTCCCTGAGTGCCTTGTATTTCTAATGTCCTTGTATGTTTCCCTGAGTGCCTTGTATTTCTAATGTCCTTGAATGTTTCCCTGACTGCCTTGTATTTATAATGCCCTTGAATGTTTCCTGAGCGTCTTGTCATTTCTAATGTCCTTGAATGTTTCACTGAGTGCCTTGTATTTCTAATGTCCTTGCATGTTTCCCTGAGTGCCTTGTATTTCTAATGTCCTTGCATGTTTCCCTGAGTGCCTTGTATTTCTAATCTCCTTGAATGTTTCCCTGAGTGCCTTGTATTTCTAATGTCCTTGAATATTTCCCTGAGGGCCTTGTATTTCTAATGTCCTTGAATGTTTCCCTGAGTGCCTTGAATTTCTAATGTCCTTGCATGTTTCCCTGAGTGCCTTGTATTTCTAATGTCCTTGAATGTTTCCGTGACTGCCTTGTATTTCTAATGCCCTTGAATGTTTCCTGATTGTCTTGTCATTTCTAATGTCCTTGAATGTTTCCCTGAGTGCCTTGTATTTCTAATGTCCTTGCATGTTTCCCGGAGTGCCTTGTATTTCTAATGTCCTTGAATGTTTCCCTGACTGCCTTGTATATCTAATGCCCTTGAATGTTTCCTGAGAGTCTTGTATTTCTAATGTCCTTGAATGTTTCCTGAGAGTCTTGTATTTCTAATGCCCTTGAATGTTTCCCTGAGAGTCTTTTCATTTCTACGATCCTTGAATGTTTCCTGAGAGTCTTGTATTTCTAATGTCCTTGAATGTTCCCCGAGAGTCTTGTATTTCTAATGTCCTTGAATGTTCACTGAGAGTCTTGTATTTCTAATGTCCTTGAATGTTTCCTGAGAGTCTTGTATTTCTAATGTCCTTGAATGTTCACTGAGAGTCTTGTATTTCTAATGTCCTTGAATGTTTCCCTGACTGCCTTGTATTTCTAATGTCCTTGAATGTTCCCTGAGAGTCTTGTATTTCTAATGCCCTTGAATCTTTCCCTGAGAGTCTTGTCATTTCTACGATCCTTGAATGTTTCCTGAGAGTCGTGTATTTCTAATGTCCTTGAATGTTCACTGAGAGTCTTGTATTTCTAATGTCCTTGAATGTTCACTGAGAGTCTTGTATTTCTAATGTCCTTGAATGTTCCCTGAGAGTCTTGTATTTCTAATGTCCTTGAATGTTCACTGAGAGTCTTGTATTTCTAATGTCCTTGAATGTTTCCTGAGAGTCTTGTATTTCTAATGTCCTTGAATGTTCACTGAGAGTCTTGTATTTCTAATGTCCTTGAATGTTCACTGAGAGTCTTGTATTTCTAATGTCCTTGAATGTTTCCTGAGAGTCTTGTATTTCTAATGCCCTTGAATGTTTCCCTGAGAGTCTTGTCATTTCTACGATCCTTGAATGTTTCCTGAGAGTCTTGTATTTCTAATGTCCTTGAATGTTCCCCGAGAGTCTTGTATTTCTAATGTCCTTGAATGTTCACTGAGAGTCTTGTATTTATAATGCCCTTGAATGTTTCCTGAGCGTCTTGTCATTTCTAATGTCCTTGAATGTTTCACTGAGTGCCTTGTATTTCTAATGTCCTTGCATGTTTCCCTGAGTGCCTTGTGTTTCTAATGTCCTCGCATGTTTCCCTGAGTGCCTTGTATTTCTAATCTCCTTGAATGTTTCCCTGAGTGCCTTGTATTTCTAATGTCCTTGAATATTTCCCTGAGGGCCTTGTATTTCTAATGTCCTTGAATGTTTCCCTGAGTGCCTTGTATTTCTAATGTCCTTGCATGTTTCCCTGAGTGCCTTGTATTTCTAATGTCCTTGAATGTTTCCCTGACTGCCTTGTATTTCTAATGCCCTTGAATGTTTCCTGAGAGTCTTGTATTTCTAATGTCCTTGAATGTTTCCTGAGAGTCTTGTATTTCTAATGCCCTTGAATGCTTCCCTGAGAGTCTTGTCATTTCTACGATCCTTGAATGTTTCCTGAGAGTCTTGTATTTCTAATGTCCTTGAATGTTCCCCGAGAGTCTTGTATTTCTAATGTCCTTGAATGTTCACTGAGAGACTTGTATTTCTAATGTCCTTGAATATTTCCTGAGAGTCTTGTATTTCTAATGCCCTTGAATGTTTCCTGAGAGTCTTGTATTTCTAATGTCCTTAAATGTTTCCCTGAGTGCCTTGTATTTCTAATGTCCTTGAATGTTTCCCTGAGTGCCTTGTATTTCTAATATCCTTGAATGTTTCCCTGACTGCCTTGTATTTCTAATGCCCTTGAATGTTTCCTGAGCGTCTTGTCATTTCTAATGTCCTTGAATATTTCCCTGAGTGTCTTGTATTTCTAATGTCCTTGCATGTTTCCCTGAGTGCCTTGTATTTCTAATGTCCTTGCATGTTTCACTGAGTGCCTTGTATTCCTAATCTCCTTGAATGTTTCCCTGACTGCCTTGTATTTCTAATGTCCTTGAATGTTTCCCTGACTGCCTTGTATTTCTAATGCCCTTGAATGTTTCCTGAGCGTCTTGTATTTCTAATGTCCTTGAATGTTTCCTGAGAGTCTTGTATTTCTAATGTCCTTGAATGTTTCCTGAGAGTCTTGTATTTCTAATGCCCTTGAATGTTTCCCTGAGAGTCTAGTCATTTCTACGATCCTTGAATGTTTCCTGAGAGTCTTGTATTTCTAATGTCCTTGAATGTTTCCTGAGAGTCTTGTATTTCTAATGCCCTTGAATGTTTCCTGAGAGTCTTGTATTTCTAATGTCCTTGAATGTTTCCCTGAGTGCCTTGTATTTCTAATGTCCTTGAATGTTTCCCTGAGTGCCTTGTATTTCTAATGTCCTTGAATGGTTCCCTGACTGCCTTGTATTTCTAATGCCCTTGAATGTTTCCTGAGCGTCTTGTCATTTCTAATGTCCTTGAATGTTTCCCTGAGTGTCTTGTATTTCTAATGTCCTTGCATGTTTCCCTGAGTGCCTTGTATTTCTAATGTCCTTGCATGTTTCACTGAGTGCCTTGTATTTCTAATCTCCTTGAATGTTTCCCTGACTGCCTTGTATTTCTAATGTCCTTGAATGTTCACTGAGAGTCTTGTATTTCTAATGTCCTTGAATGTTCCCTGAGAGTCTTGTATTTCTAATGTCCTTGAATGTTCACTGAGAGTCTTGTATTTCTAATGTCCTTGAATATTTCCCTGAGTGCCTTGTATTTCTAATGTCCTTGAATGTTTCCCTGACTGCCTTGTATTTCTAATGCCCTTGAATGTTTCCTGATTGTCTTGTCATTACTAATGTCCTTGAATGTTTCCCTGAGTGCCTTGTATTTCTAATGTCCTTGCATGTTTCCCTGAGTGCCTTGTATTTCTAATGCCCTTGAATGTTTCCTAAGCGTCTTGTATTTCTAATGTCCTTGAATGCTTCCTGAGAGTCTTGTCATTTCTAATGTCCTTGAATGTTTCCCTGAGTGCCTTGTATTTCTAATGTCCTTGCATGTTTCCCTGAGTGCCTTGTATTTCTAATGCCCTTGAATGTTTCCTAAGCTTCTTGTATTTCTAATGTCCTTGAATGTTTCCTGAGAGTCTTGTATTTCTAATGTCCTTGAATGTTTCCTGAGAGTCTTGTATTTCTAATGCCCTTGAATGTTTCCCTGAGAGTCTTGTCATTTCTACGATCCTTGAATGTTTCCTGAGAGTCTTGTATTTCTAATGTCCTTGAATGTTCACTGAGAGTCTTGTATTTCTAAATTCCTGAATGTTTCCCTGAGTGCCTTGTATTTCTAATGTCCTTGAATGTTTCCCTGAGTGCCTTGTATTTCTAATGTCCTTGAATGTTTCCCTGACTGCCTTGTATTTATAATGCCCTTGAATGTTTCCTGAGCGTCTTGTCATTTCTAATGTCCTTGAATGTTTCACTGAGTGCCTTGTATTTCTAATGTCCTTGCATGTTTCCCTGAGTGCCTTGTATTTCTAATGTCCTTGCATGTTTCCCTGAGTGCCTTGTATTTCTAATCTCCTTGATTGTTTCCCTGAGTGCCTTGTATTTCTAATGTCCTTGAATATTTCCCGGAGGGCCTTGTATTTCTAATATCCTTGAATGTTTCCCTGAGTGCCTTTAATTTCTAATGTCCTTGCATGTTTCCCTGAGTACCTTGTATTTCTAATGTCCTTGAATGTTTCCGTGACTGCCTTGTATTTCTAATGCCCTTGAATGTTTCCTGATTGTCTTGTCATTTCTAATGTCCTCGAATGTTTCCCTGAGTGCCTTGTATTTCTAATGTCCTTGCATGTTTCCCGGAGTGCCTTGTATTTCTAATGTCCTTGAATGTTTCCCTGACTGCCTTGTATTTCTAATGCCCTTGAATGTTTCCTGAGAGTCTTGTATTTCTAATGTCCTTGAATGTTTCCTGAGAGTCTTGTATTTCTAATGCCCTTGAATGTTTCCCTGAGAGTCTTGTCATTTCTACGATCCTTGAATGTTTCCTGAGAGTCTTGTATTTCTAATGTCCTTGAATGTTCCCCGAGAGTCTTGTATTTCTAATGTCCTTGAATGTTCACTGAGAGTCTTGTATTTCTAATGTCCTTGAATGTTTCCTGAGAGTCTTGTATTTCTAATGTCCTTGAATGTTCACTGAGAGTCTTGTATTTCTAATGTCCTTGAATGTTTCCCTGACTGCCTTGTATTTCTAATGTCCTTGAATGTTCCCTGAGAGTCTTGTATTTCTAATGCCCTTGAATCTTTCCCTGAGAGTCTTGTCATTTCTACGATCCTTGAATGTTTCCTGAGAGTCCTGTATTTCTAATGTCCTTGAATGTTCACTGAGAGTCTTGTATTTCTAATGTCCTTGAATGTTCACTGAGAGTCTTGTATTTCTAATGTCCTTGAATGTTCCCTGAGAGTCTTGTATTTCTAATGTCCTTGAATGTTCACTGAGAGTCTAGTATTTCTAATGTCCTTGAATGTTTCCTGAGAGTCTTGTATTTCTAATGTCCTTGAATGTTCACTGAGAGTCTTGTATTTCTAATGTCCTTGAATGTTCACTGAGAGTCTTGTATTTCTAATGTCCTTGAATGTTTCCTGAGAGTCTTGTATTTCTAATGCCCTTGAATGTTTCCCTGAGAGTCTTGTCATTTCTACGATCCTTGAATGTTTCCTGAGAGTCTTGTATTTCTAATGTCCTTGAATGTTCCCCGAGAGTCTTGTATTTCTAATGTCCTTGAATGTTCACTGAGAGTTTTGTATTTATAATGCCCTTGAATGTTTCCTGAGCGTCTTGTCATTTCAAATGTCCTTGAATGTTTCACTGAGTGCCTTGTATTTCTAATGTCCTTGCATGTTTCCCTGAGTGCCTTGTATTTCTAATGTCCTTGCATGTTTCCCTGAGTGCCTTGTATTTCTAATCTCCTTGAATATTTCCATGAGGACCTTGTATTTCTAATGCCCTTGAATGTTTCCCTGAGTGCCTTGAATTTCTAATGTCCTTGCATGTTTCCCTGAGTGCCTTGTATTTCTAATGTCCTTGAATGTTTCCGTGACTGCCTTGTATTTCTAATGCCCTTGAATGTTTCCTGATTGTCTTGTCATTTCTAATGTCCTTGAATATTTCCCTGAGTGCCTTGTATTTCTAATGTCCTTGCATGTTTCCCTGAGTGCCTTGTATTTCTAATGTCCTTGAATGTTTCCCTGACTGCCTTGTATTTCTAATGCCCTTGAATGTTTCCTGAGAGTCTTGTATTTCTAATGTCCTTGAATGTTTCCTGAGAGTCTTGTATTTCTAATGCCCTTGAATGTTTCCTGAGAGTCTTGTATTTCTAATGTCCTTGAATGTTTCCCTGAGTGCCTTGTATTTCTAATGTCCTTGAATGTTTGCCTGAGTGCCTTGTATTTCTAATGTCCTTGAATGGTTCCCTGACTGCCTTGTATTTCTAATGCCCTTGAATGTTTCCTGAGCGTCTTGTCATTTCTAATGTCCTTGAATGTTTCCCTGAGTGTCTTGTATTTCTAATGTCCTTGCATGTTTCCCTGAGTGCCTTGTAATTCTAATGTCCTTGCATGTTTCACTGAGTGCCTTGTATTTCTAATCTCCTTGAATGTTTCCCTGACTGCCTTGTATTTCTAATGTCCTTGAATGTTCACTGAGAGTCTTGTATTTCTAATGTCCTTGAATGTTCCCTGAGAGTCTTGTATTTCTAATGTCCTTGAATGTTCACTGAGAGTCTTGTATTTCTAATGTCCTTGAATATTTCCCTGAGTGCCTTGTATTTCTAATGTCCTTGAATGTTTCCCTGACTGCCTTGTATTTCTAATGCCCTTGAATGTTTCCTGATTGTCTTGTCATTTCTAATGTCCTTGAATGTTTCCCTGAGTGCCTTGTATTTCTAATGTCCTTGCATGTTTCCCTGAGTGCCTTGTATTTCTAATGCCCTTGAATGTTTCCTGAGCGTCTTGTATTTCTAATGTCCTTGAATGTTCCCCGAGAGTCTTGTATTTCTAATGTCCTTGAATGTTCACTGAGAGTCTTGTATTTCTAATGTCCTTGAATGTTTCCTGAGAGTCTTGTATTTCTAATGTCCTTGAATGTTCACTGAGAGTCTTGTATTTCTAATGTCCTTGAATGTTTCCCCGACTGCCTTGTATTTCTAATGTCCTTGAATGTTCCCTGAGAGTCTTGTATTTCTAATGCCCTTGAATCTTTCCCTGAGAGTCTTGTCATTTCTACGATCCTTGAATGTTTCCTGAGAGTCCTGTATTTCTAATGTCCTTGAATGTTCACTGAGAGTCTTGTATTTCTAATGTCCTTGAATGTTCACTGAGAGTCTTGTATTTCTAATGTCCTTGAATGTTTCCTGAGAGTCTTGTATTTCTAATGTCCTTGAATGTTCACTGAGAGTCTTGTATTTCTAATGTCCTTGAATGTTCACTGAGAGTCTTGTTTTTCTAATGTCCTTGAGTGTTTCCTGAGAGTCTTGTATTTCTAATGTCCTTGAATGTTTCCGTGACTGCCTTGTATTTCTAATGCCCTTGAATGTTTCCTGATTGTCTTGTCATTTCTAATGTCCTTGAATATTTCCCTGAGTGCCTTGTATTTCTAATGTCCTTGCATGTTTCCCTGAGTGCCTTGTATTTCTAATGTCCTTGAATGTTTCCCTGACTGCCTTGTATTTCTAATGCCCTTGAATGTTTCCTGAGAGTCTTGTATTTCTAATGTCCTTGAATGTTTCCTGAGAGTCTTGTATTTCTAATGCCCTTGAATGTTTCCTGAGAGTCTTGTATTTCTAATGTCCTTGAATGTTTCCCTGAGTGCCTTGTATTTCTAATGTCCTTGAATGTTTCCCTGAGTGCCTTGTATTTCTAATGTCCTTGAATGGTTCCCTGACTGCCTTGTATTTCTAATGCCCTTGAATGTTTCCTGAGCGTCTTGTCATTTCTAATGTCCTTGAATGTTTCCCTGAGTGTCTTGTATTTCTAATGTCCTTGCATGTTTCCCTGAGTGCCTTGTATTTCTAATGTCCTTGCATGTTTCACTGAGTGCCTTGTATTTCTAATCTCCTTGAATGTTTCCCTGACTGCCTTGTATTTCTAATGTCCTTGAATGTTCACTGAGAGTCTTGTATTTCTAATGTCCTTGAATGTTCCCTGAGAGTCTTGTATTTCTAATGTCCTTGAATGTTCACTGAGAGTCTTGTATTTCTAATGTCCTTGAATATTTCCCTGAGTGCCTTGTATTTCTAATGTCCTTGAATGTTTCCCTGACTGCCTTGTATTTCTAATGCCCTTGAATGTTTCCTGATTGTCTTGTCATTTCTAATGTCCTTGAATGTTTCCCTGAGTGCCTTGTATTTCTAATGTCCTTGCATGTTTCCCTGAGTGCCTTGTATTTCTAATGCCCTTGAATGTTTCCTGAGCGTCTTGTATTTCTAATGTCCTTGAATGTTCCCCGAGAGTCTTGTATTTCTTATGTCCTTGAATGTTCACTGAGAGTCTTGTATTTCTAATGTCCTTGAATGTTTCCTGAGAGTCTTGTATTTCTAATGTCCTTGAATGTTCACTGAGAGTCTTGTATTTCTAATGTCCTTGAATGTTTCCCCGACTGCCTTGTATTTCTAATGTCCTTGAATGTTCCCTGAGAGTCTTGTATTTCTAATGCCCTTGAATCTTTCCCTGAGAGTCTTGTCATTTCTACGATCCTTGAATGTTTCCTGAGAGTCCTGTATTTCTAATGTCCTTGAATGTTCACTGAGAGTCTTGTATTTCTAATGTCCTTGAATGTTTCCTGAGAGTCTTGTATTTCTAATGCCCTTGAATGTTTCCCTGAGAGTCTTGTCATTTCTACGATCCTTGAATGTTTCCTGAGAGTCTTGTATTTCTAATGTCCTTGAATGTTCCCCGAGAGTCTTGTATTTCTAATGTCCTTGAATGTTCACTGAGAGTTTTGTATTTATAATGCCCTTGAATGTTTCCTGAGCGTCTTGTCATTTCAAATGTCCTTGAATGTTTCACTGAGTGCCTTGTATTTCTAATGTCCTTGCATGTTTCCCTGAGTGCCTTGTATTTCTAATGTCCTTGCATGTTTCCCTGAGTGCCTTGTATTTCTAATCTCCTTGAATATTTCCATGAGGACCTTGTATTTCTAATGCCCTTGAATGTTTCCCTGAGTGCCTTGAATTTCTAATGTCCTTGCATGTTTCCCTGAGTGCCTTGTATTTCTAATGTCCTTGAATGTTTCCGTGACTGCCTTGTATTTCTAATGCCCTTGAATGTTTCCTGATTGTCTTGTCATTTCTAATGTCCTTGAATATTTCCCTGAGTGCCTTGTATTTCTAATGTCCTTGCATGTTTCCCTGAGTGCCTTGCATTTCTAATGTCCTTGAATGTTTCCCTGACTGCCTTGTATTTCTAATGCCCTTGAATGTTTCCTGAGAGTCTTGTATTTCTAATGTCCTTGAATGTTTCCTGAGAGTCTTGTATTTCTAATGCCCTTGAATGTTTCCTGAGAGTCTTGTATTTCTAATGTCCTTGAATGTTTCCCTGAGTGCCTTGTATTTCTAATGTCCTTGAATGTTTCCCTGAGTGCCTTGTATTTCTAATGTCCTTGAATGGTTCCCTGACTGCCTTGTATTTCTAATGCCCTTGAATGTTTCCTGAGCGTCTTGTCATTTCTAATGTCCTTGAATGTTTCCCTGAGTGTCTTGTATTTCTAATGTCCTTGCATGTTTCCCTGAGTGCCTTGTATTTCTAATGTCCTTGCATGTTTCACTGAGTGCCTTGTATTTCTAATCTCCTTGAATGTTTCCCTGACTGCCTTGTATTTCTAATGTCCTTGAATGTTCACTGAGAGTCTTGTATTTCTAATGTCCTTGAATGTTCCCTGAGAGTCTTGTATTTCTAATGTCCTTGAATGTTCACTGAGAGTCTTGTATTTCTAATGTCCTTGAATATTTCCCTGAGTGCCTTGTATTTCTAATGTCCTTGAATGTTTCCCTGACTGCCTTGTATTTCTAATGCCCTTGAATGTTTCCTGATTGTCTTGTCATTTCTAATGTCCTTGAATGTTTCCCTGAGTGCCTTGTATTTCTAATGTCCTTGCATGTTTCCCTGAGTGCCTTGTATTTCTAATGCCCTTGAATGTTTCCTGAGCGTCTTGTATTTCTAATGTCCTTGAATGTTCCCCGAGAGTCTTGTATTTCTAATGTCCTTGAATGTTCACTGAGAGTCTTGTATTTCTAATGTCCTTGAATGTTTCCTGAGAGTCTTGTATTTCTAATGTCCTTGAATGTTCACTGAGAGTCTTGTATTTCTAATGTCCTTGAATGTTTCCCCGACTGCCTTGTATTTCTAATGTCCTTGAATGTTCCCTGAGAGTCTTGTATTTCTAATGCCCTTGAATCTTTCCCTGAGAGTCTTGTCATTTCTACGATCCTTGAATGTTTCCTGAGAGTCCTGTATTTCTAATGTCCTCGAATGTTCACTGAGAGTCTTGTATTTCTAATGTCCTTGAATGTTCACTGAGAGTCTTGTATTTCTAATGTCCTTGAATGTTTCCTGAGAGTCTTGTATTTCTAATGTCCTTGAATGTTCACTGAGAGTCTTGTATTTCTAATGTCCTTGAATGTTCACTGAGAGTCTTGTTTTTCTAATGTCCTTGAGTGTTTCCTGAGAGTCTTGTATTTCTAATGTCCTTGAATGTTTCCGTGACTGCCTTGTATTTCTAATGCCCTTGAATGTTTCCTGATTGTCTTGTCATTTCTAATGTCCTTGAATATTTCCCTGAGTGCCTTGTATTTCTAATGTCCTTGCATGTTTCCCTGAGTGCCTTGTATTTCTAATGTCCTTGAATGTTTCCCTGACTGCCTTGTATTTCTAATGCCCTTGAATGTTTCCTGAGAGTCTTGTATTTCTAATGTCCTTGAATGTTTCCTGAGAGTCTTGTATTTCTAATGCCCTTGAATGTTTCCTGAGAGTCTTGTATTTCTAATGTCCTTGAATGTTTCCCTGAGTGCCTTGTATTTCTAATGTCCTTGAATGTTTCCCTGAGTGCCTTGTATTTCTAATGTCCTTGAATGGTTCCCTGACTGCCTTGTATTTCTAATGCCCTTGAATGTTTCCTGAGCGTCTTGTCATTTCTAATGTCCTTGAATGTTTCCCTGAGTGTCTTGTATTTCTAATGTCCTTGCATGTTTCCCTGAGTGCCTTGTATTTCTAATGTCCTTGCATGTTTCACTGAGTGCCTTGTATTTCTAATCTCCTTGAATGTTTCCCTGACTGCCTTGTATTTCTAATGTCCTTGAATGTTCACTGAGAGTCTTGTATTTCTAATGTCCTTGAATGTTCCCTGAGAGTCTTGTATTTCTAATGTCCTTGAATGTTCACTGAGAGTCTTGTATTTCTAATGTCCTTGAATATTTCCCTGAGTGCCTTGTATTTCTAATGTCCTTGAATGTTTCCCTGACTGCCTTGTATTTCTAATGCCCTTGAATGTTTCCTGATTGTCTTGTCATTTCTAATGTCCTTGAATGTTTCCCTGAGTGCCTTGTATTTCTAATGTCCTTGCATGTTTCCCTGAGTGCCTTGTATTTCTAATGCCCTTGAATGTTTCCTGAGCGTCTTGTATTTCTAATGTCCTTGAATGTTCCCCGAGAGTCTTGTATTTCTTATGTCCTTGAATGTTCACTGAGAGTCTTGTATTTCTAATGTCCTTGAATGTTTCCTGAGAGTCTTGTATTTCTAATGTCCTTGAATGTTCACTGAGAGTCTTGTATTTCTAATGTCCTTGAATGTTTCCCCGACTGCCTTGTATTTCTAATGTCCTTGAATGTTCCCTGAGAGTCTTGTATTTCTAATGCCCTTGAATCTTTCCCTGAGAGTCTTGTCATTTCTACGATCCTTGAATGTTTCCTGAGAGTCCTGTATTTCTAATGTCCTTGAATGTTCACTGAGAGTCTTGTATTTCTAATGTCCTTGAATGTTCACTGAGAGTCTTGTATTTCTAATGTCCTTGAATGTTTCCTGAGAGTCTTGTATTTCTAATGTCCTTGAATGTTCACTGAGAGTCTTGTATTTCTAATGTCCTTGAATGTTCACTGAGAGTCTTGTTTTTCTAATGTCCTTGAGTGTTTCCTGAGAGTCTTGTATTTCTAATGTCCTTGAATGTTTCCGTGACTGCCTTGTATTTCTAATGCCCTTGAATGTTTCCTGATTGTCTTGTCATTTCTAATGTCCTTGAATGTTTCCCTGAGTGCCTTGTATTTCTAATGTCCTTGCATGTTTCCCTGAGTGCCTTGTATTTCTAATGTCCTTGAATGTTTCCCTGACTGCCTTGTATTTCTAATGCCCTTGAATGTTTCCTGAGAGTCTTGTATTTCTAATGTCCTTGAATGTTTCCTGAGCGTCTTGTATTTGTAATGTCCTTGAATGTTTCCTGAGAGTCTTGTATTTCTAATGTCCTTGAATGTTTCCTGAGAGTCTTGTATTTCTAATGCCCTTGAATGTTTCCCTGAGAGTCTAGTCATTTCTACGATCCTTGAATGTTTCCTGAGAGTCTTGTATTTCTAATGTCCTTGAATGTTTCCTGAGAGTCTTGTATTTCTAATGCCCTTGAATGTTTCCCGAGAGTCTTGTATTTCTAATGTCCTTAAATGTTTTCCTGAGTGCCTTGTATTTCTAATGTCCTTGAATGTTTCCCTGAGTGCCTTGTATTTCTAATATCCTTGAATGTTTCCCTGACTGCCTTGTATTTCTAATGCCCTTGAATGTTTCCTGAGCGTCTTGTCATTTCTAATGTCCTTGAATGTTTCCCTGAGTGTCTTGTATTTCTAATGTCCTTGCATGTTTCCCTGAGTGCCTTGTATTTCTAATGTCCTTGCATGTTTCACTGAGTGCCTTGTATTTCTAATCTCCTTGAATGTTTCCCTGACTGCCTTGTATTTCTAATGTCCTTGAATGTTTCCCTGACTGCCTTGTATTTCTAATGCCCTTGAATGTTTCCTGAGCGTCTTGTATTTCTAATGTCCTTGAATGTTTCCTGAGAGTCTTGTATTTCTAATGTCCTTGAATGTTTCCTGAGAGTCTTGTATTTCTAATGCCCTTGAATGTTTCCCTGAGAGTCTAATCATTTCTACGATCCTTGCATGTTTCCTGAGAGTCTTGTATTTCTAATGTCCTTGAATGTTTCCTGAGAGTCTTGTATTTCTAATGCCCTTGAATGTTTCCTGAGAGTCTTGTATTTCTAATGTCCTTGAATGTTTCCCTGAGTGCCTTGTATTTCTAATGTCCTTGAATGTTTCCCTGAGTGCCTTGTATTTCTAATGCCCTTGAATGTTTCCTGAGCGTCTTGTCATTTCTAATGTCCTTGAATGTTTCCCTGAGTGTCCTGTATTTCTAATGTCCTTGCATGTTTCCCTGAGTGCCTTGTATTTCTAATGTCCTTGCATGTTTCACTGAGTGCCTTGTATTTCTAATCTCCTTGAATGTTTCCCTGACTGCCTTGTATTTCTAATGCCCTTGAATGTTTCCTGATTGTCTTGTCATTTCTAATGTCCTTGAATGTTTCCCTGAGTGCCTTGTATTTCTAATGTCCTTGCATGTTTCCCTGAGTGCCTTGTATTTCTAATGCCCTTGAATGTTTCCTGAGCGTCTTGTATTTCTAATGTCCTTGAATGTTTCCTGAGAGTCTTGTATTTCTAATGTCGTTGAATGTTTCCTGAGAGTCTTGTATTTCTAATGCCCTTGAATGTTTCCCTGAGAGTCTTGTATTTCTAATGTCCTTGAATGTTCCCTGAGAGTCTTGTATTTCTAATGTCCTTGAATGTTCACTGAGAGTCTTGTATTTCTAAATTCCTTGAATGTTTCCCTGAGTGCCTTGTATTTCTAATGTCCTTGTATGTTTCCCTGAGTGCCTTGTATTTATAATGCCCTTGAATGTTTCCTGAGCGTCTTGTCATTTCTAATGTCCTTGAATGTTTCATTGAGTGCCTTGTATTTCTAATGTCCTTGCATGTTTCCCTGAGTGCCTTGTATTTCTAATGTCCTTGCATGTTTCCCTGAGTGCCTTGTATTTCTAATCTCCTTGAATGTTTCCCTGAGTGCCTTGTATTTCTAATGTCCTTGAATATTTCCCTGAGGGCCTTGTATTTCTAATGTCCTTGAATGTTTCCCTGAGTGCCTTGAATTTCTAATGTCCTTGCATGTTTCCCTGAGTGCCTTGTATTTCTAATGTCCTTGAATGTTTCCGTGACTGCCTTGTATTTCTAATGCCCTTGAATGTTTCCTGATTGTCTTGTCATTTCTAATGTCCTTGAATGTTTCCCTGAGTGCCTTGTATTTCTAATGTCCTTGCATGTTTCCCGGAGTGCCTTGTATTTCTAATGTCCTTGAATGTTTCCCTGACTGCCTTGTATATCTAATGCCCTTGAATGTTTCCTGAGAGTCTTGTATTTCTAATGTCCTTGAATGTTTCCTGAGAGTCTTGTATTTCTAATGCCCTTGAATGTTTCCCTGAGAGTCTTTTCATTTCTACGATCCTTGAATGTTTCCTGAGAGTCTTGTATTTCTAATGTCCTTGAATGTTCCCCGAGAGTCTTGTATTTCTAATGTCCTTGAATGTTCACTGAGAGTCTTGTATTTCTAATGTCCTTGAATGTTTCCTGAGAGTCTTGTATTTCTAATGTCCTTGAATGTTCACTGAGAGTCTTGTATTTCTAATGTCCTTGAATGTTTCCCTGACTGCCTTGTATTTCTAATGTCCTTGAATGTTCCCTGAGAGTCTTGTATTTCTAATGCCCTTGAATCTTTCCCTGAGAGTCTTGTCATTTCTACGATCCTTGAATGTTTCCTGAGAGTCGTGTATTTCTAATGTCCTTGAATGTTCACTGAGAGTCTTGTATTTCTAATGTCCTTGAATGTTCGCTGAGAGTCTTGTATTTCTAATGTCCTTGAATGTTCCCTGAGAGTCTTGTATTTCTAATGTCCTTGAATGTTCACTGAGAGTCTTGTATTTCTAATGTCCTTGAATGTTTCCTGAGAGTCTTGTATTTCTAATGTCCTTGAATGTTCACTGAGAGTCTTGTATTTCTAATGTCCTTGAATGTTCACTGAGAGTCTTGTATTTCTAATGTCCTTGAATGTTTCCTGAGAGTCTTGTATTTCTAATGCCCTTGAATGTTTCCCTGAGAGTCTTGTCATTTCTACGATCCTTGAATGTTTCCTGAGAGTCTTGTATTTCTAATGTCCTTGAATGTTCCCCGAGAGTCTTGTATTTCTAATGTCCTTGAATGTTCACTGAGAGTCTTGTATTTATAATGCCCTTGAATGTTTCCTGAGCGTCTTGTCATTTCTAATGTCCTTGAATGTTTCACTGAGTGCCTTGTATTTCTAATGTCCTTGCATGTTTCCCTGAGTGCCTTGTGTTTCTAATGTCCTCGCATGTTTCCCTGAGTGCCTTGTATTTCTAATCTCCTTGAATGTTTCCCTGAGTGCCTTGTATTTCTAATGTCCTTGAATATTTCCCTGAGGGCCTTGTATTTCTAATGTCCTTGAATGTTTCCCTGAGTGCCTTGTATTTCTAATGTCCTTGCATGTTTCCCTGAGTGCCTTGTATTTCTAATGTCCTTGAATGTTTCCCTGACTGCCTTGTATTTCTAATGCCCTTGAATGTTTCCTGAGAGTCTTGTATTTCTAATGTCCTTGAATGTTTCCTGAGAGTCTTGTATTTCTAATGCCCTTGAATGCTTCCCTGAGAGTCTTGTCATTTCTACGATCCTTGAATGTTTCCTGAGAGTCTTGTATTTCTAATGTCCTTGAATGTTCCCCGAGAGTCTTGTATTTCTAATGTCCTTGAATGTTCACTGAGAGACTTGTATTTCTAATGTCCTTGAATATTTCCTGAGAGTCTTGTATTTCTAATGCCCTTGAATGTTTCCTGAGAGTCTTGTATTTCTAATGTCCTTAAATGTTTCCCTGAGTGCCTTGTATTTCTAATGTCCTTGAATGTTTCCCTGAGTGCCTTGTATTTCTAATATCCTTGAATGTTTCCCTGACTGCCTTGTATTTCTAATGCCCTTGAATGTTTCCTGAGCGTCTTGTCATTTCTAATGTCCTTGAATATTTCCCTGAGTGTCTTGTATTTCTAATGTCCTTGCATGTTTCCCTGAGTGCCTTGTATTTCTAATGTCCTTGCATGTTTCACTGAGTGCCTTGTATTCCTAATCTCCTTGAATGTTTCCCTGACTGCCTTGTATTTCTAATGTCCTTAAATGTTTCCCTGACTGCCTTGTATTTCTAATGCCCTTGAATGTTTCCTGAGCGTCTTGTATTTCTAATGTCCTTGAATGTTTCCTGAGAGTCTTGTATTTCTAATGTCCTTGAATGTTTCCTGAGAGTCTTGTATTTCTAATGCCCTTGAATGTTTCCCTGAGAGTCTAGTCATTTCTACGATCCTTGAATGTTTCCTAAGAGTCTTGTATTTCTAATGTCCTTGAATGTTCCCCGAGAGTCTTGTATTTCTAATGTCCTTGAATGTTCACTGAGAGTCTTGTATTTCTAATGTCCTTGAATGTTTCCTGAGAGTCTTGTATTTCTAATGTCCTTGAATGTTCACTGAGAGTCTTGTATTTCTAATGTCCTTGAATGTTTCCCCGACTGCCTTGTATTTCTAATGTCCTTGAATGTTCCCTGAGAGTCTTGTATTTCTAATGCCCTTGAATCTTTCCCTGAGAGTCTTGTCATTTCTACGATCCTTGAATGTTTCCTGAGAGTCCTGTATTTCTAATGTCCTTGAATGTTCACTGAGAGTCTTGTATTTCTAATGTCCTTGAATGTTCACTGAGAGTCTTGTATTTCTAATGTCCTTGAATGTTTCCTGAGAGTCTTGTATTTCTAATGTCCTTGAATGTTCACTGAGAGTCTTGTATTTCTAATGTCCTTGAATGTTCACTGAGAGTCTTGTTTTTCTAATGTCCTTGAGTGTTTCCTGAGAGTCTTGTATTTCTAATGTCCTTGAATGTTTCCGTGACTGCCTTGTATTTCTAATGCCCTTGAATGTTTCCTGATTGTCTTGTCATTTCTAATGTCCTTGAATATTTCCCTGAGTGCCTTGTATTTCTAATGTCCTTGCATGTTTCCCTGAGTGCCTTGTATTTCTAATGTCCTTGAATGTTTCCCTGACTGCCTTGTATTTCTAATGCCCTTGAATGTTTCCTGAGAGTCTTGTATTTCTAATGTCCTTGAATGTTTCCTGAGAGTCTTGTATTTCTAATGCCATTGAATGTTTCCTGAGAGTCTTGTATTTCTAATGTCCTTGAATGTTTCCCTGAGTGCCTTGTATTTCTAATGTCCTTGAATGTTTCCCTGAGTGCCTTGTATTTCTAATGTCCTTGAATGGTTCCCTGACTGCCTTGTATTTCTAATGCCCTTGAATGTTTCCTGAGCGTCTTGTCATTTCTAATGTCCTTGAATGTTTCCCTGAGTGTCTTGTATTTCTAATGTCCTTGCATGTTTCCCTGAGTGCCTTGTATTTCTAATGTCCTTGCATGTTTCACTGAGTGCCTTGTATTTCTAATCTCCTTGAATGTTTCCCTGACTGCCTTGTATTTCTAATGTCCTTGAATGTTCACTGAGAGTCTTGTATTTCTAATGTCCTTGAATATTTCCCTGAGTGCCTTGTATTTCTAATGTCCTTGAATGTTTCCCTGACTGCCTTGTATTTCTAATGCCCTTGAATGTTTCCTGATTGTCTTGTCATTTCTAATGTCCTTGAATGTTTCCCTGAGTGCCTTGTATTTCTAATGTCCTTGCATGTTTCCCTGAGTGCCTTGTATTTCTAATGCCCTTGAATGTTTCCTGAGCGTCTTGTATTTCTAATGTCCTTGAATGTTCCCCGAGAGTCTTGTATTTCTTATGTCCTTGAATGTTCACTGAGAGTCTTGTATTTCTAATGTCCTTGAATGTTTCCTGAGAGTCTTGTATTTCTAATGTCCTTGAATGTTCACTGAGAGTCTTGTATTTCTAATGTCCTTGAATGTTTCCCCGACTGCCTTGTATTTCTAATGTCCTTGAATGTTCCCTGAGAGTCTTGTATTTCTAATGCCCTTGAATCTTTCCCTGAGAGTCTTGTCATTTCTACGATCCTTGAATGTTTCCTGAGAGTCCTGTATTTCTAATGTCCTTGAATGTTCACTGAGAGTCTTGTATTTCTAATGTCCTTGAATGTTTCCTGAGAGTCTTGTATTTCTAATGCCCTTGAATGTTTCCCTGAGAGTCTTGTCATTTCTACGATCCTTGAATGTTTCCTGAGAGTCTTGTATTTCTAATGTCCTTGAATGTTCCCCGAGAGTCTTGTATTTCTAATGTCCTTGAATGTTCACTGAGAGTTTTGTATTTATAATGCCCTTGAATGTTTCCTGAGCGTCTTGTCATTTCAAATGTCCTTGAATGTTTCACTGAGTGCCTTGTATTTCTAATGTCCTTGCATGTTTCCCTGAGTGCCTTGTATTTCTAATGTCCTTGCATGTTTCCCTGAGTGCCTTGTATTTCTAATCTCCTTGAATATTTCCATGAGGACCTTGTATTTCTAATGCCCTTGAATGTTTCCCTGAGTGCCTTGAATTTCTAATGTCCTTGCATGTTTCCCTGAGTGCCTTGTATTTCTAATGTCCTTGAATGTTTCCGTGACTGCCTTGTATTTCTAATGCCCTTGAATGTTTCCTGATTGTCTTGTCATTTCTAATGTCCTTGAATATTTCCCTGAGTGCCTTGTATTTCTAATGTCCTTGCATGTTTCCCTGAGTGCCTTGTATTTCTAATGTCCTTGAATGTTTCCCTGACTGCCTTGTATTTCTAATGCCCTTGAATGTTTCCTGAGAGTCTTGTATTTCTAATGTCCTTGAATGTTTCCTGAGAGTCTTGTATTTCTAATGCCCTTGAATGTTTCCTGAGAGTCTTGTATTTCTAATGTCCTTGAATGTTTCCCTGAGTGCCTTGTATTTCTAATGTCCTTGAATGTTTCCCTGAGTGCCTTGTATTTCTAATGTCCTTGAATGGTTCCCTGACTGCCTTGTATTTCTAATGCCCTTGAATGTTTCCTGAGCGTCTTGTCATTTCTAATGTCCTTGAATGTTTCCCTGAGTGTCTTGTATTTCTAATGTCCTTGCATGTTTCCCTGAGTGCCTTGTATTTCTAATGTCCTTGCATGTTTCACTGAGTGCCTTGTATTTCTAATCTCCTTGAATGTTTCCCTGACTGCCTTGTATTTCTAATGTCCTTGAATGTTCACTGAGAGTCTTGTATTTCTAATGTCCTTGAATGTTCCCTGAGAGTCTTGTATTTCTAATGTCCTTGAATGTTCACTGAGAGTCTTGTATTTCTAATGTCCTTGAATATTTCCCTGAGTGCCTTGTATTTCTAATGTCCTTGAATGTTTCCCTGACTGCCTTGTATTTCTAATGCCCTTGAATGTTTCCTGATTGTCTTGTCATTTCTAATGTCCTTGAATGTTTCCCTGAGTGCCTTGTATTTCTAATGTCCTTGCATGTTTCCCTGAGTGCCTTGTATTTCTAATGCCCTTGAATGTTTCCTGAGCGTCTTGTATTTCTAATGTCCTTGAATGTTCCCCGAGAGTCTTGTATTTCTAATGTCCTTGAATGTTCACTGAGAGTCTTGTATTTCTAATGTCCTTGAATGTTTCCTGAGAGTCTTGTATTTCTAATGTCCTTGAATGTTCACTGAGAGTCTTGTATTTCTAATGTCCTTGAATGTTTCCCCGACTGCCTTGTATTTCTAATGTCCTTGAATGTTCCCTGAGAGTCTTGTATTTCTAATGCCCTTGAATCTTTCCCTGAGAGTCTTGTCATTTCTACGATCCTTGAATGTTTCCTGAGAGTCCTGTATTTCTAATGTCCTCGAATGTTCACTGAGAGTCTTGTATTTCTAATGTCCTTGAATGTTCACTGAGAGTCTTGTATTTCTAATGTCCTTGAATGTTTCCTGAGAGTCTTGTATTTCTAATGTCCTTGAATGTTCACTGAGAGTCTTGTATTTCTAATGTCCTTGAATGTTCACTGAGAGTCTTGTTTTTCTAATGTCCTTGAGTGTTTCCTGAGAGTCTTGTATTTCTAATGTCCTTGAATGTTTCCGTGACTGCCTTGTATTTCTAATGCCCTTGAATGTTTCCTGATTGTCTTGTCATTTCTAATGTCCTTGAATATTTCCCTGAGTGCCTTGTATTTCTAATGTCCTTGCATGTTTCCCTGAGTGCCTTGTATTTCTAATGTCCTTGAATGTTTCCCTGACTGCCTTGTATTTCTAATGCCCTTGAATGTTTCCTGAGAGTCTTGTATTTCTAATGTCCTTGAATGTTTCCTGAGAGTCTTGTATTTCTAATGCCCTTGAATGTTTCCTGAGAGTCTTGTATTTCTAATGTCCTTGAATGTTTCCCTGAGTGCCTTGTATTTCTAATGTCCTTGAATGTTTCCCTGAGTGCCTTGTATTTCTAATGTCCTTGAATGGTTCCCTGACTGCCTTGTATTTCTAATGCCCTTGAATGTTTCCTGAGCGTCTTGTCATTTCTAATGTCCTTGAATGTTTCCCTGAGTGTCTTGTATTTCTAATGTCCTTGCATGTTTCCCTGAGTGCCTTGTATTTCTAATGTCCTTGCATGTTTCACTGAGTGCCTTGTATTTCTAATCTCCTTGAATGTTTCCCTGACTGCCTTGTATTTCTAATGTCCTTGAATGTTCACTGAGAGTCTTGTATTTCTAATGTCCTTGAATGTTCCCTGAGAGTCTTGTATTTCTAATGTCCTTGAATGTTCACTGAGAGTCTTGTATTTCTAATGTCCTTGAATATTTCCCTGAGTGCCTTGTATTTCTAATGTCCTTGAATGTTTCCCTGACTGCCTTGTATTTCTAATGCCCTTGAATGTTTCCTGATTGTCTTGTCATTTCTAATGTCCTTGAATGTTTCCCTGAGTGCCTTGTATTTCTAATGTCCTTGCATGTTTCCCTGAGTGCCTTGTATTTCTAATGCCCTTGAATGTTTCCTGAGCGTCTTGTATTTCTAATGTCCTTGAATGTTCCCCGAGAGTCTTGTATTTCTTATGTCCTTGAATGTTCACTGAGAGTCTTGTATTTCTAATGTCCTTGAATGTTTCCTGAGAGTCTTGTATTTCTAATGTCCTTGAATGTTCACTGAGAGTCTTGTATTTCTAATGTCCTTGAATGTTTCCCCGACTGCCTTGTATTTCTAATGTCCTTGAATGTTCCCTGAGAGTCTTGTATTTCTAATGCCCTTGAATCTTTCCCTGAGAGTCTTGTCATTTCTACGATCCTTGAATGTTTCCTGAGAGTCCTGTATTTCTAATGTCCTTGAATGTTCACTGAGAGTCTTGTATTTCTAATGTCCTTGAATGTTCACTGAGAGTCTTGTATTTCTAATGTCCTTGAATGTTTCCTGAGAGTCTTGTATTTCTAATGTCCTTGAATGTTCACTGAGAGTCTTGTATTTCTAATGTCCTTGAATGTTCACTGAGAGTCTTGTTTTTCTAATGTCCTTGAGTGTTTCCTGAGAGTCTTGTATTTCTAATGTCCTTGAATGTTTCCGTGACTGCCTTGTATTTCTAATGCCCTTGAATGTTTCCTGATTGTCTTGTCATTTCTAATGTCCTTGAATGTTTCCCTGAGTGCCTTGTATTTCTAATGTCCTTGCATGTTTCCCTGAGTGCCTTGTATTTCTAATGTCCTTGAATGTTTCCCTGACTGCCTTGTATTTCTAATGCCCTTGAATGTTTCCTGAGAGTCTTGTATTTCTAATGTCCTTGAATGTTTCCTGAGCGTCTTGTATTTGTAATGTCCTTGAATGTTTCCTGAGAGTCTTGTATTTCTAATGTCCTTGAATGTTTCCTGAGAGTCTTGTATTTCTAATGCCCTTGAATGTTTCCCTGAGAGTCTAGTCATTTCTACGATCCTTGAATGTTTCCTGAGAGTCTTGTATTTCTAATGTCCTTGAATGTTTCCTGAGAGTCTTGTATTTCTAATGCCCTTGAATGTTTCCCGAGAGTCTTGTATTTCTAATTTCCTTAAATGTTTTCCTGAGTGCCTTGTATTTCTAATGTCCTTGAATGTTTCCCTGAGTGCCTTGTATTTCTAATATCCTTGAATGTTTCCCTGACTGCCTTGTATTTCTAATGCCCTTGAATGTTTCCTGAGCGTCTTGTCATTTCTAATGTCCTTGAATGTTTCCCTGAGTGTCTTGTATTTCTAATGTCCTTGCATGTTTCCCTGAGTGCCTTGTATTTCTAATGTCCTTGCATGTTTCACTGAGTGCCTTGTATTTCTAATCTCCTTGAATGTTTCCCTGACTGCCTTGTATTTCTAATGTCCTTGAATGTTTCCCTGACTGCCTTGTATTTCTAATGCCCTTGAATGTTTCCTGAGCGTCTTGTATTTCTAATGTCCTTGAATGTTTCCTGAGAGTCTTGTATTTCTAATGTCCTTGAATGTTTCCTGAGAGTCTTGTATTTCTAATGCCCTTGAATGTTTCCCTGAGAGTCTAATCATTTCTACGATCCTTGCATGTTTCCTGAGAGTCTTGTATTTCTAATGTCCTTGAATGTTTCCTGAGAGTCTTGTATTTCTAATGCCCTTGAATGTTTCCTGAGAGTCTTGTATTTCTAATGTCCTTGAATGTTTCCCTGAGTGCCTTGTATTTCTAATGTCCTTGAATGTTTCCCTGAGTGCCTTGTATTTCTAATGCCCTTGAATGTTTCCTGAGCGTCTTGTCATTTCTAATGTCCTTGAATGTTTCCCTGAGTGTCCTGTATTTCTAATGTCCTTGCATGTTTCCCTGAGTGCCTTGTATTTCTAATGTCCTTGCATGTTTCACTGAGTGCCTTGTATTTCTAATCTCCTTGAATGTTTCCCTGACTGCCTTGTATTTCTAATGTCCTTGAATGTTCCCTGAGAGTCTTGTATTTCTAATGTCCTTGAATGTTCACTGAGAGTCTTGTATTTCTAATGTCCTTGAATATTTCCCTGAGTGCCTTGTATTTCTAATGTCCTTGAATGTTTCCCTGACTGCCTTGTATTTCTAATGCCCTTGAATGTTTCCTGATTGTCTTGTCATTTCTAATGTCCTTGAATGTTTCCCTGAGTGCCTTGTATTTCTAATGTCCTTGCATGTTTCCCTGAGTGCCTTGTATTTCTAATGCCCTTGAATGTTTCCTGAGCGTCTTGTATTTCTAATGTCCTTGAATGTTTCCTGAGAGTCTTGTATTTCTAATGTCGTTGAATGTTTCCTGAGAGTCTTGTATTTCGAATGCCCTTGAATGTTTCCCTGAGAGTCTTGTATTTCTAATGTCCTTGAATGTTCCCTGAGAGTCTTGTATTTCTAATGTCCTTGAATGTTCACTGAGAGTCTTGTATTTCTAAATTCCTTGAATGTTTCCCTGAGTGCCTTGTATTTCTAATGTCCTTGTATGTTTCCCTGAGTGCCTTGTATTTCTAATGTCCTTGAATGTTTCCCTGACTGCCTTGTATTTATAATGCCCTTGAATGTTTCCTGAGCGTCTTGTCATTTCTAATGTCCTTGAATGTTTCATTGAGTGCCTTGTATTTCTAATGTCCTTGCATGTTTCCCTGAGTGCCTTGTATTTCTAATGTCCTTGCATGTTTCCCTGAGTGCCTTGTATTTCTAATCTCCTTGAATGTTTCCCTGAGTGCCTTGTATTTCTAATGTCCTTGAATATTTCCCTGAGGGCCTTGTATTTCTAATGTCCTTGAATGTTTCCCTGAGTGCCTTGAATTTCTAATGTCCTTGCATGTTTCCCTGAGTGCCTTGTATTTCTAATGTCCTTGAATGTTTCCGTGACTGCCTTGTATTTCTAATGCCCTTGAATGTTTCCTGATTGTCTTGTCATTTCTAATGTCCTTGAATGTTTCCCTGAGTGCCTTGTATTTCTAATGTCCTTGCATGTTTCCCGGAGTGCCTTGTATTTCTAATGTCCTTGAATGTTTCCCTGACTGCCTTGTATATCTAATGCCCTTGAATGTTTCCTGAGAGTCTTGTATTTCTAATGTCCTTGAATGTTTCCTGAGAGTCTTGTATTTCTAATGCCCTTGAATGTTTCCCTGAGAGTCTTTTCATTTCTACGATCCTTGAATGTTTCCTGAGAGTCTTGTATTTCTAATGTCCTTGAATGTTCCCCGAGAGTCTTGTATTTCTAATGTCCTTGAATGTTCACTGAGAGTCTTGTATTTCTAATGTCCTTGAATGTTTCCTGAGAGTCTTGTATTTCTAATGTCCTTGAATGTTCACTGAGAGTCTTGTATTTCTAATGTCCTTGAATGTTTCCCTGACTGCCTTGTATTTCTAATGTCCTTGAATGTTCCCTGAGAGTCTTGTATTTCTAATGCCCTTGAATCTTTCCCTGAGAGTCTTGTCATTTCTACGATCCTTGAATGTTTCCTGAGAGTCGTGTATTTCTAATGTCCTTGAATGTTCACTGAGAGTCTTGTATTTCTAATGTCCTTGAATGTTCACTGAGAGTCTTGTATTTCTAATGTCCTTGAATGTTCCCTGAGAGTCTTGTATTTCTAATGTCCTTGAATGTTCACTGAGAGTCTTGTATTTCTAATGTCCTTGAATGTTTCCTGAGAGTCTTGTATTTCTAATGTCCTTGAATGTTCACTGAGAGTCTTGTATTTCTAATGTCCTTGAATGTTCACTGAGAGTCTTGTATTTCTAATGTCCTTGAATGTTTCCCTGAGAGTCTTGTCATTTCTACGATCCTTGAATGTTTCCTGAGAGTCTTGTATTTCTAATGTCCATGAATGTTCCCCGAGAGTCTTGTATTTCTAATGTCCTTGAATGTTCACTGAGAGTCTTGTATTTATAATGCCCTTGAATGTTTCCTGAGCGTCTTGTCATTTCTAATGTCCTTGAATGTTTCACTGAGTGCCTTGTATTTCTAATGTCCTTGCATGTTTCCCTGAGTGCCTTGTGTTTCTAATGTCCTCGCATGTTTCCCTGAGTGCCTTGTATTTCTAATCTCCTTGAATGTTTCCCTGAGTGCCTTGTATTTCTAATGTCCTTGAATATTTCCCTGAGGGCCTTGTATTTCTAATGTCCTTGAATGTTTCCCTGAGTGCCTTGTATTTCTAATGTCCTTGCATGTTTCCCTGAGTGCCTTGTATTTCTAATGTCCTTGAATGTTTCCCTGACTGCCTTGTATTTCTAATGCCCTTGAATGTTTCCTGAGAGTCTTGTATTTCTAATGTCCTTGAATGTTTCCTGAGAGTCTTGTATTTCTAATGCCCTTGAATGCTTCCCTGAGAGTCTTGTCATTTCTACGATCCTTGAATGTTTCCTGAGAGTCTTGTATTTCTAATGTCCTTGAATGTTCCCCGAGAGTCTTGTATTTCTAATGTCCTTGAATGTTCACTGAGAGACTTGTATTTCTAATGTCCTTGAATATTTCCTGAGAGTCTTGTATTTCTAATGCCCTTGAATGTTTCCTGAGAGTCTTGTATTTCTAATGTCCTTAAATGTTTCCCTGAGTGCCTTGTATTTCTAATGTCCTTGAATGTTTCCCTGAGTGCCTTGTATTTCTAATATCCTTGAATGTTTCCCTGACTGCCTTGTATTTCTAATGCCCTTGAATGTTTCCTGAGCGTCTTGTCATTTCTAATGTCCTTGAATATTTCCCTGAGTGTCTTGTATTTCTAATGTCCTTGCATGTTTCCCTGAGTGCCTTGTATTTCTAATGTCCTTGCATGTTTCACTGAGTGCCTTGTATTCCTAATCTCCTTGAATGTTTCCCTGACTGCCTTGTATTTCTAATGTCCTTAAATGTTTCACTGACTGCCTTGTATTTCTAATGCCCTTGAATGTTTCCTGAGCGTCTTGTATTTCTAATGTCCTTGAATGTTTCCTGAGAGTCTTGTATTTCTAATGTCCTTGAATGTTTCCTGAGAGTCTTGTATTTCTAATGCCCTTGAATGTTTCCCTGAGAGTCTAGTCATTTCTACGATCCTTGAATGTTTCCTGAGAGTCTTGTATTTCTAATGTCCTTGAATGTTTCCTGAGAGTCTTGTATTTCTAATGCCCTTGAATGTTTCCTGAGAGTCTTGTATTTCTAATGTCCTTGAATGTTTCCCTGAGTGCCTTGTATTTCTAATGTCCTTGAATGTTTCCCTGAGTGCCTTGTATTTCTAATGTCCTTGAATGGTTCCCTGACTGCCTTGTATTTCTAATGCCCTTGAATGTTTCCTGAGCGTCTTGTCATTTCTAATGTCCTTGAATGTTTCCCTGAGTGTCTTGTATTTCTAATGTCCTTGCATGTTTCCCTGAGTGCCTTGTATTTCTAATGTCCTTGCATGTTTCACTGAGTGCCTTGTATTTCTAATCTCCTTGAATGTTTCCCTGACTGCCTTGTATTTCTAATGTCCTTGAATGTTCACTGAGAGTCTTGTATTTCTAATGTCCTTGAATGTTCCCTGAGAGTCTTGTATTTCTAATGTCCTTGAATGTTCACTGAGAGTCTTGTATTTCTAATGTCCTTGAATATTTCCCTGAGTGCCTTGTATTTCTAATGTCCTTGAATGTTTCCCTGACTGCCTTGTATTTCTAATGCCCTTGAATGTTTCCTGATTGTCTTGTCATTTCTAATGTCCTTGAATGTTTCCCTGAGTGCCTTGTATTTCTAATGTCCTTGCATGTTTCCCTGAGTGCCTTGTATTTCTAATGCCCTTGAATGTTTCCTAAGCGTCTTGTATTTCTAATGTCCTTGAATGTTTCCTGAGAGTCTTGTATTTCTAATGTCCTTGAATGTTTCCTGAGAGTCTTGTATTTCTAATGCCCTTGAATGTTTCCCTGAGAGTCTTGTCATTTCTACGATCCTTGAATGTTTCCTGAGAGTCTTGTATTTCTAATGTCCTTGAATGTTCACTGAGAGTCTTGTATTTCTAAATTCCTGAATGTTTCCCTGAGTGCCTTGTATTTCTAATGTCTTTGAATGTTTCCCTGAGTGCCTTGTATTTCTAATGTCCTTGAATGTTTCCCTGACTGCCTTGTATTTATAATGCCCTTGAATGTTTCCTGAGCGTCTTGTCATTTCTAATGTCCTTGAATGTTTCACTGAGTGCCTTGTATTTCTAATGTCCTTGCATGTTTCCCTGAGTGCCTTGTATTTCTAATGTCCTTGCATGTTTCCCTGAGTGCCTTGTATTTCTAATCTCCTTGATTGTTTCCCTGAGTGCCTTGTATTTCTAATGTCCTTGAATATTTCCCGGAGGGCCTTGTATTTCTAATATCCTTGAATGTTTCCCTGAGTGCCTTGAATTTCTAATGTCCTTGCATGTTTCCCTGAGTACTTTGTATTTCTAATGTCCTTGAATGTTTCCGTGACTGCCTTGTATTTCTAATGCCCTTGAATGTTTCCTGATTGTCTTGTCATTTCTAATGTCCTCGAATGTTTCCCTGAGTGCCTTGTATTTCTAATGTCCTTGCATGTTTCCCGGAGTGCCTTGTATTTCTAATGTCCTTGAATGTTTCCCTGACTGCCTTGTATTTCTAATGCCCTTGAATGTTTCCTGAGAGTCTTGTATTTCTAATGTCCTTGAATGTTTCCTGAGAGTCTTGTATTTCTAATGCCCTTGAATGTTTCCCTGAGAGTCTTGTCATTTCTACGATCCTTGAATGTTTCCTGAGAGTCTTGTATTTCTAATGTCCTTGAATGTTCCCCGAGAGTCTTGTATTTCTAATGTCCTTGAATGTTCACTGAGAGTCTTGTATTTCTAATGTCCTTGAATGTTTCCTGAGAGTCTTGTATTTCTAATGTCCTTGAATGTTCACTGAGAGTCTTGTATTTCTAATGTCCTTGAATGTTTCCCTGACTGCCTTGTATTTCTAATGTCCTTGAATGTTCCCTGAGAGTCTTGTATTTCTAATGCCCTTGAATCTTTCCCTGAGAGTCTTGTCATTTCTACGATCCTTGAATGTTTCCTGAGAGTCCTGTATTTCTAATGTCCTTGAATGTTCACTGAGAGTCTTGTATTTCTAATGTCCTTGAATGTTCACTGAGAGTCTTGTATTTCTAATGTCCTTGAATGTTCCCTGAGAGTCTTGTATTTCTAATGTCCTTGAATGTTCACTGAGAGTCTAGTATTTCTAATGTCCTTGAATGTTTCCTGAGAGTCTTGTATTTCTAATGTCCTTGAATGTTCACTGAGAGTCTTGTATTTCTAATGTCCTTGAATGTTCACTGAGAGTCTTGTATTTCTAATGTCCTTGAATGTTTCCTGAGAGTCTTGTATTTCTAATGCCCTTGAATGTTTCCCTGAGAGTCTTGTCATTTCTACGATCCTTGAATGTTTCCTGAGAGTCTTGTATTTCTAATGTCCTTGAATGTTCCCCGAGAGTCTTGTATTTCTAATGTCCTTGAATGTTCACTGAGAGTTTTGTATTTATAATGCCCTTGAATGTTTCCTGAGCGTCTTGTCATTTCAAATGTCCTTGAATGTTTCACTGAGTGCCTTGTATTTCTAATGTCCTTGCATGTTTCCCTGAGTGCCTTGTATTTCTAATGTCCTTGCATGTTTCCCTGAGTGCCTTGTATTTCTAATCTCCTTGAATATTTCCATGAGGACCTTGTATTTCTAATGCCCTTGAATGTTTCCCTGAGTGCCTTGAATTTCTAATGTCCTTGCATGTTTCCCTGAGTGCCTTGTATTTCTAATGTCCTTGAATGTTTCCGTGACTGCCTTGTATTTCTAATGCCCTTGAATGTTTCCTGATTGTCTTGTCATTTCTAATGTCCTTGAATATTTCCCTGAGTGCCTTGTATTTCTAATGTCCTTGCATGTTTCCCTGAGTGCCTTGTATTTCTAATGTCCTTGAATGTTTCCCTGACTGCCTTGTATTTCTAATGCCCTTGAATGTTTCCTGAGAGTCTTGTATTTCTAATGTCCTTGAATGTTTCCTGAGAGTCTTGTATTTCTAATGCCCTTGAATGTTTCCTGAGAGTCTTGTATTTCTAATGTCCTTGAATGTTTCCCTGAGTGCCTTGTATTTCTAATGTCCTTGAATGTTTGCCTGAGTGCCTTGTATTTCTAATGTCCTTGAATGGTTCCCTGACTGCCTTGTATTTCTAATGCCCTTGAATGTTTCCTGAGCGTCTTGTCATTTCTAATGTCCTTGAATGTTTCCCTGAGTGTCTTGTATTTCTAATGTCCTTGCATGTTTCCCTGAGTGCCTTGTATTTCTAATGTCCTTGCATGTTTCACTGAGTGCCTTGTATTTCTAATCTCCTTGAATGTTTCCCTGACTGCCTTGTATTTCTAATGTCCTTGAATGTTCACTGAGAGTCTTGTATTTCTAATGTCCTTGAATGTTCCCTGAGAGTCTTGTATTTCTAATGTCCTTGAATGTTCACTGAGAGTCTTGTATTTCTAATGTCCTTGAATATTTCCCTGAGTGCCTTGTATTTCTAATGTCCTTGAATGTTTCCCTGACTGCCTTGTATTTCTAATGCCCTTGAATGTTTCCTGATTGTCTTGTCATTTCTAATGTCCTTGAATGTTTCCCTGAGTGCCTTGTATTTCTAATGTCCTTGCATGTTTCCCTGAGTGCCTTGTATTTCTAATGCCCTTGAATGTTTCCTGAGCGTCTTGTATTTCTAATGTCCTTGAATGTTCCCCGAGAGTCTTGTATTTCTAATGTCCTTGAATGTTCACTGAGAGTCTTGTATTTCTAATGTCCTTGAATGTTTCCTGAGAGTCTTGTATTTCTAATGTCCTTGAATGTTCACTGAGAGTCTTGTATTTCTAATGTCCTTGAATGTTTCCCCGACTGCCTTGTATTTCTAATGTCCTTGAATGTTCCCTGAGAGTCTTGTATTTCTAATGCCCTTGAATCTTTCCCTGAGAGTCTTGTCATTTCTACGATCCTTGAATGTTTCCTGAGAGTCCTGTATTTCTAATGTCCTTGAATGTTCACTGAGAGTCTTGTATTTCTAATGTCCTTGAATGTTCACTGAGAGTCTTGTATTTCTAATGTCCTTGAATGTTTCCTGAGAGTCTTGTATTTCTAATGTCCTTGAATGTTCACTGAGAGTCTTGTATTTCTAATGTCCTTGAATGTTCACTGAGAGTCTTGTTTTTCTAATGTCCTTGAGTGTTTCCTGAGAGTCTTGTATTTCTAATGTCCTTGAATGTTTCCGTGACTGCCTTGTATTTCTAATGCCCTTGAATGTTTCCTGATTGTCTTGTCATTTCTAATGTCCTTGAATATTTCCCTGAGTGCCTTGTATTTCTAATGTCCTTGCATGTTTCCCTGAGTGCCTTGTATTTCTAATGTCCTTGAATGTTTCCCTGACTGCCTTGTATTTCTAATGCCCTTGAATGTTTCCTGAGAGTCTTGTATTTCTAATGTCCTTGAATGTTTCCTGAGAGTCTTGTATTTCTAATGCCCTTGAATGTTTCCTGAGAGTCTTGTATTTCTAATGTCCTTGAATGTTTCCCTGAGTGCCTTGTATTTCTAATGTCCTTGAATGTTTCCCTGAGTGCCTTGTATTTCTAATGTCCTTGAATGGTTCCCTGACTGCCTTGTATTTCTAATGCCCTTGAATGTTTCCTGAGCGTCTTGTCATTTCTAATGTCCTTGAATGTTTCCCTGAGTGTCTTGTATTTCTAATGTCCTTGCATGTTTCCCTGAGTGCCTTGTATTTCTAATGTCCTTGCATGTTTCACTGAGTGCCTTGTATTTCTAATCTCCTTGAATGTTTCCCTGACTGCCTTGTATTTCTAATGTCCTTGAATGTTCACTGAGAGTCTTGTATTTCTAATGTCCTTGAATGTTCCCTGAGAGTCTTGTATTTCTAATGTCCTTGAATGTTCACTGAGAGTCTTGTATTTCTAATGTCCTTGAATATTTCCCTGAGTGCCTTGTATTTCTAATGTCCTTGAATGTTTCCCTGACTGCCTTGTATTTCTAATGCCCTTGAATGTTTCCTGATTGTCTTGTCATTTCTAATGTCCTTGAATGTTTCCCTGAGTGCCTTGTATTTCTAATGTCCTTGCATGTTTCCCTGAGTGCCTTGTATTTCTAATGCCCTTGAATGTTTCCTGAGCGTCTTGTATTTCTAATGTCCTTGAATGTTCCCCGAGAGTCTTGTATTTCTTATGTCCTTGAATGTTCACTGAGAGTCTTGTATTTCTAATGTCCTTGAATGTTTCCTGAGAGTCTTGTATTTCTAATGTCCTTGAATGTTCACTGAGAGTCTTGTATTTCTAATGTCCTTGAATGTTTCCCCGACTGCCTTGTATTTCTAATGTCCTTGAATGTTCCCTGAGAGTCTTGTATTTCTAATGCCCTTGAATCTTTCCCTGAGAGTCTTGTCATTTCTACGATCCTTGAATGTTTCCTGAGAGTCCTGTATTTCTAATGTCCTTGAATGTTCACTGAGAGTCTTGTATTTCTAATGTCCTTGAATGTTTCCTGAGAGTCTTGTATTTCTAATGCCCTTGAATGTTTCCCTGAGAGTCTTGTCATTTCTACGATCCTTGAATGTTTCCTGAGAGTCTTGTATTTCTAATGTCCTTGAATGTTCCCCGAGAGTCTTGTATTTCTAATGTCCTTGAATGTTCACTGAGAGTTTTGTATTTATAATGCCCTTGAATGTTTCCTGAGCGTCTTGTCATTTCAAATGTCCTTGAATGTTTCACTGAGTGCCTTGTATTTCTAATGTCCTTGCATGTTTCCCTGAGTGCCTTGTATTTCTAATGTCCTTGCATGTTTCCCTGAGTGCCTTGTATTTCTAATCTCCTTGAATATTTCCATGAGGACCTTGTATTTCTAATGCCCTTGAATGTTTCCCTGAGTGCCTTGAATTTCTAATGTCCTTGCATGTTTCCCTGAGTGCCTTGTATTTCTAATGTCCTTGAATGTTTCCGTGACTGCCTTGTATTTCTAATGCCCTTGAATGTTTCCTGATTGTCTTGTCATTTCTAATGTCCTTGAATATTTCCCTGAGTGCCTTGTATTTCTAATGTCCTTGCATGTTTCCCTGAGTGCCTTGTATTTCTAATGTCCTTGAATGTTTCCCTGACTGCCTTGTATTTCTAATGCCCTTGAATGTTTCCTGAGAGTCTTGTATTTCTAATGTCCTTGAATGTTTCCTGAGAGTCTTGTATTTCTAATGCCCTTGAATGTTTCCTGAGAGTCTTGTATTTCTAATGTCCTTGAATGTTTCCCTGAGTGCCTTGTATTGCTAATGTCCTTGAATGTTTCCCTGAGTGCCTTGTATTTCTAATGTCCTTGAATGGTTCCCTGACTGCCTTGTATTTCTAATGCCCTTGAATGTTTCCTGAGCGTCTTGTCATTTCTAATGTCCTTGAATGTTTCCCTGAGTGTCTTGTATTTCTAATGTCCTTGCATGTTTCCCTGAGTGCCTTGTATTTCTAATGTCCTTGCATGTTTCACTGAGTGCCTTGTATTTCTAATCTCCTTGAATGTTTCCCTGACTGCCTTGTATTTCTAATGTCCTTGAATGTTCACTGAGAGTCTTGTATTTCTAATGTCCTTGAATGTTCCCTGAGAGTCTTGTATTTCTAATGTCCTTGAATGTTCACTGAGAGTCTTGTATTTCTAATGTCCTTGAATATTTCCCTGAGTGCCTTGTATTTCTAATGTCCTTGAATGTTTCCCTGACTGCCTTGTATTTCTAATGCCCTTGAATGTTTCCTGATTGTCTTGTCATTTCTAATGTCCTTGAATGTTTCCCTGAGTGACATTGTATTTCTAATGTCCTTGCATGTTTCCCTGAGTGCCTTGTATTTCTAATGCCCTTGAATGTTTCCTGAGCGTCTTGTATTTCTAATGTCCTTGAATGTTCCCCGAGAGTCTTGTATTTCTAATGTCCTTGAATGTTCACTGAGAGTCTTGTATTTCTAATGTCCTTGAATGTTTCCTGAGAGTCTTGTATTTCTAATGTCCTTGAATGTTCACTGAGAGTCTTGTATTTCTAATGTCCTTGAATGTTTCCCCGACTGCCTTGTATTTCTAATGTCCTTGAATGTTCCCTGAGAGTCTTGTATTTCTAATGCCCTTGAATCTTTCCCTGAGAGTCTTGTCATTTCTACGATCCTTGAATGTTTCCTGAGAGTCCTGTATTTCTAATGTCCTTGAATGTTCACTGAGAGTCTTGTATTTCTAATGTCCTTGAATGTTCACTGAGAGTCTTGTATTTCTAATGTCCTTGAATGTTTCCTGAGAGTCTTGTATGTCTAATGTCCTTGAATGTTCACTGAGAGTCTTGTATTTCTAATGTCCTTGAATGTTCACTGAGAGTCTTGTTTTTCTAATGTCCTTGAGTGTTTCCTGAGAGTCTTGTATTTCTAATGTCCTTGAATGTTTCCGTGACTGCCTTGTATTTCTAATGCCCTTGAATGTTTCCTGATTGTCTTGTCATTTCTAATGTCCTTGAATATTTCCCTGAGTGCCTTGTATTTCTAATGTCCTTGCATGTTTCCCTGAGTGCCTTGTATTTCTAATGTCCTTGAATGTTTCCCTGACTGCCTTGTATTTCTAATGCCCTTGAATGTTTCCTGAGAGTCTTGTATTTCTAATGTCCTTGAATGTTTCCTGAGAGTCTTGTATTTCTAATGCCCTTGAATGTTTCCTGAGAGTCTTGTATTTCTAATGTCCTTGAATGTTTCCCTGAGTGCCTTGTATTTCTAATGTCCTTGAATGTTTCCCTGAGTGCCTTGTATTTCTAATGTCCTTGAATGGTTCCATGACTGCCTTGTATTTCTAATGCCCTTGAATGTTTCCTGAGCGTCTTGTCATTTCTAATGTCCTTGAATGTTTCCCTGAGTGTCTTGTATTTCTAATGTCCTTGCATGTTTCCCTGAGTGCCTTGTATTTCTAATGTCCTTGCATGTTTCACTGAGTGCCTTGTATTTCTAATCTCCTTGAATGTTTCCCTGACTGCCTTGTATTTCTAATGTCCTTGAATGTTCACTGAGAGTCTTGTATTTCTAATGTCCTTGAATGTTCCCTGAGAGTCTTGTATTTCTAATGTCCTTGAATGTTCACTGAGAGTCTTGTATTTCTAATGTCCTTGAATATTTCCCTGAGTGCCTTGTATTTCTAATGTCCTTGAATGTTTCCCTGACTGCCTTGTATTTCTAATGCCCTTGAATGTTTCCTGATTGTCTTGTCATTTCTAATGTCCTTGAATGTTTCCCTGAGTGCCTTGTATTTCTAATGTCCTTGCATGTTTCCCTGAGTGCCTTGTATTTCTAATGCCCTTGAATGTTTCCTGAGCGTCTTGTATTTCTAATGTCCTTGAATGTTCCCCGAGAGTCTTGTATTTCTTATGTCCTTGAATGTTCACTGAGAGTCTTGTATTTCTAATGTCCTTGAATGTTTCCTGAGAGTCTTGTATTTCTAATGTCCTTGAATGTTCACTGAGAGTCTTGTATTTCTAATGTCCTTGAATGTTTCCCCGACTGCCTTGTATTTCTAATGTCCTTGAATGTTCCCTGAGAGTCTTGTATTTCTAATGCCCTTGAATCTTTCCCTGAGAGTCTTGTCATTTCTACGATCCTTGAATGTTTCCTGAGAGTCCTGTATTTCTAATGTCCTTGAATGTTCACTGAGAGTCTTGTATTTCTAATGTCCTTGAATGTTCACTGAGAGTCTTGTATTTCTAATGTCCTTGAATGTTTCCTGAGAGTCTTGTATTTCTAATGTCCTTGAATGTTCACTGAGAGTCTTGTATTTCTAATGTCCTTGAATGTTCACTGAGAGTCTTGTTTTTCTAATGTCCTTGAGTGTTTCCTGAGAGTCTTGTATTTCTAATGTCCTTGAATGTTTCCGTGACTGCCTTGTATTTCTAATGCCCTTGAATGTTTCCTGATTGTCTTGTCATTTCTAATGTCCTTGAATGTTTCCCTGAGTGCCTTGTATTTCTAATGTCCTTGCATGTTTCCCTGAGTGCCTTGTATTTCTAATGTCCTTGAATGTTTCCCTGACTGCCTTGTATTTCTAATGCCCTTGAATGTTTCCTGAGAGTCTTGTATTTCTAATGTCCTTGAATGTTTCCTGAGAGTCTTGTATTTCTAATGCCCTTGAATGTTTCCTGAGCGTCTTGTATTTCTAATGTCCTTGAATGTTCCCCGAGAGTCTTGTATTTCTAATGTCCTTGAATGTTCACTGAGAGTCTTGTATTTCTAATGTCCTTGAATGTTTCCTGAGAGTCTTGTATTTCTAATGTCCTTGAATGTTCACTGAGAGTCTTGTATTTCTAATGTCCTTGAATGTTTCCCCGACTGCCTTGTATTTCTAATGTCCTTGAATGTTCCCTGAGAGTCTTGTATTTCTAATGCCCTTGAATCTTTCCCTGAGAGTCTTGTCATTTCTACGATCCTTGAATGTTTCCTGAGAGTCCTGTATTTCTAATGTCCTTGAATGTTCACTGAGAGTCTTGTATTTCTAATGTCCTTGAATGTTCACTGAGAGTCTTGTATTTCTAATGTCCTTGAATGTTTCCTGAGAGTCTTGTATGTCTAATGTCCTTGAATGTTCACTGAGAGTCTTGTATTTCTAATGTCCTTGAATGTTCACTGAGAGTCTTGTTTTTCTAATGTCCTTGAGTGTTTCCTGAGAGTCTTGTATTTCTAATGTCCTTGAATGTTTCCGTGACTGCCTTGTATTTCTAATGCCCTTGAATGTTTCCTGATTGTCTTGTCATTTCTAATGTCCTTGAATATTTCCCTGAGTGCCTTGTATTTCTAATGTCCTTGCATGTTTCCCTGAGTGCCTTGTATTTCTAATGTCCTTGAATGTTTCCCTGACTGCCTTGTATTTCTAATGCCCTTGAATGTTTCCTGAGAGTCTTGTATTTCTAATGTCCTTGAATGTTTCCTGAGAGTCTTGTATTTCTAATGCCCTTGAATGTTTCCTGAGAGTCTTGTATTTCTAATGTCCTTGAATGTTTCCCTGAGTGCCTTGTATTTCTAATGTCCTTGAATGTTTCCCTGAGTGCCTTGTATTTCTAATGTCCTTGAATGGTTCCATGACTGCCTTGTATTTCTAATGCCCTTGAATGTTTCCTGAGCGTCTTGTCATTTCTAATGTCCTTGAATGTTTCCCTGAGTGTCTTGTATTTCTAATGTCCTTGCATGTTTCCCTGAGTGCCTTGTATTTCTAATGTCCTTGCATGTTTCACTGAGTGCCTTGTATTTCTAATCTCCTTGAATGTTTCCCTGACTGCCTTGTATTTCTAATGTCCTTGAATGTTCACTGAGAGTCTTGTATTTCTAATGTCCTTGAATGTTCCCTGAGAGTCTTGTATTTCTAATGTCCTTGAATGTTCACTGAGAGTCTTGTATTTCTAATGTCCTTGAATATTTCCCTGAGTGCCTTGTATTTCTAATGTCCTTGAATGTTTCCCTGACTGCCTTGTATTTCTAATGCCCTTGAATGTTTCCTGATTGTCTTGTCATTTCTAATGTCCTTGAATGTTTCCCTGAGTGCCTTGTATTTCTAATGTCCTTGCATGTTTCCCTGAGTGCCTTGTATTTCTAATGCCCTTGAATGTTTCCTGAGCGTCTTGTATTTCTAATGTCCTTGAATGTTCCCCGAGAGTCTTGTATTTCTTATGTCCTTGAATGTTCACTGAGAGTCTTGTATTTCTAATGTCCTTGAATGTTTCCTGAGAGTCTTGTATTTCTAATGTCCTTGAATGTTCACTGAGAGTCTTGTATTTCTAATGTCCTTGAATGTTTCCCCGACTGCCTTGTATTTCTAATGTCCTTGAATGTTCCCTGAGAGTCTTGTATTTCTAATGCCCTTGAATCTTTCCCTGAGAGTCTTGTCATTTCTACGATCCTTGAATGTTTCCTGAGAGTCCTGTATTTCTAATGTCCTTGAATGTTCACTGAGAGTCTTGTATTTCTAATGTCCTTGAATGTTCACTGAGAGTCTTGTATTTCTAATGTCCTTGAATGTTTCCTGAGAGTCTTGTATTTCTAATGTCCTTGAATGTTCACTGAGAGTCTTGTATTTCTAATGTCCTTGAATGTTCACTGAGAGTCTTGTTTTTCTAATGTCCTTGAGTGTTTCCTGAGAGTCTTGTATTTCTAATGTCCTTGAATGTTTCCGTGACTGCCTTGTATTTCTAATGCCCTTGAATGTTTCCTGATTGTCTTGTCATTTCTAATGTCCTTGAATGTTTCCCTGAGTGCCTTGTATTTCTAATGTCCTTGCATGTTTCCCTGAGTGCCTTGTATTTCTAATGTCCTTGAATGTTTCCCTGACTGCCTTGTATTTCTAATGCCCTTGAATGTTTCCTGAGAGTCTTGTATTTCTAATGTCCTTGAATGTTTCCTGAGAGTCTTGTATTTCTAATGCCCTTGAATGTTTCCTGAGAGTCTTGTATTTCTAATGTCCTTGAATGTTTCCCTGAGTGCCTTGTATTTCTAATGTCCTTGAATGTTTCCCTGAGTGCCTTGTATTTCTAATGTCCTTGAATGGTTCCCTGACTGCCTTGTATTTCTAATGCCCTTGAATGTTTCCTGAGCGTCTTGTCATTTCTAATGTCCTTGAATGTTTCCCTGAGTGTCTTGTATTTCTAATGTCCTTGCATGTTTCCCTGAGTGCCTTGTATTTCTAATGTCCTTGCATGTTTCACTGAGTGCCTTGTATTTCTAATCTCCTTGAATGTTTCCCTGACTGCCTTGTATTTCTAATGTCCTTGAATGTTCACTGAGAGTCTTGTATTTCTAATGTCCTTGAATGTTCCCTGAGAGTCTTGTATTTCTAATGTCCTTGAATGTTCACTGAGAGTCTTGTATTTCTAATGTCCTTGAATATTTCCCTGAGTGCCTTGTATTTCTAATGTCCTTGAATGTTTCCCTGACTGCCGTGTATTTCTAATGCCCTTGAATGTTTCCTGATTGTCTTGTCATTTCTAATGTCCTTGAATGTTTCCCTGAGTGCCTTGTATTTCTAATGTCCTTGCATGTTTCCCTGAGTGCCTTGTATTTCTAATGCCCTTGAATGTTTCCTGAGCGTCTTGTATTTCTAATGTCCTTGAATGTTCCCCGAGAGTCTTGTATTTCTAATGTCCTTGAATGTTCACTGAGAGTCTTGTATTTCTAATGTCCTTGAATGTTTCCTGAGAGCCTTGTATTTCTAATGTCCTTGAATGTTCACTGAGAGTCTTGTATTTCTAATGTCCTTGAATGTTTCCCCGACTGCCTTGTATTTCTAATGTCCTTGAATGTTCCCTGAGAGTCTTGTATTTCTAATGCCCTTGAATCTTTCCCTGAGAGTCTTGTCATTTCTACGATCCTTGAATGTTTCCTGAGAGTCCTGTATTTCTAATGTCCTTGAATGTTCACTGAGAGTCTTGTATTTCTAATGTCCTTGAATGTTCACTGAGAGTCTTGTATTTCTAATGTCCTTGAATGTTTCCTGAGAGTCTTGTATTTCTAATGTCCTTGAATGTTCACTGAGAGTCTTGTATTTCTAATGTCCTTGAATGTTCACTGAGAGTCTTGTATTTCTAATGTCCTTGAATGTTTCCTGAGAGTCTTGTATGTCTAATGTCCTTGAATGTTCACTGAGAGTCTTGTATTTCTAATGTCCTTGAATGTTCACTGAGAGTCTTGTTTTTCTAATGTCCTTGAGTGTTTCCTGAGAGTCTTGTATTTCTAATGTCCTTGAATGTTTCCGTGACTGCCTTGTATTTCTAATGCCCTTGAATGTTTCCTGATTGTCTTGTCATTTCTAATGTCCTTGAATATTTCCCTGAGTGCCTTGTATTTCTAATGTCCTTGCATGTTTCCCTGAGTGCCTTGTATTTCTAATGTCCTTGAATGTTTCCCTGACTGCCTTGTATTTCTAATGCCCTTGAATGTTTCCTGAGAGTCTTGTATTTCTAATGTCCTTGAATGTTTCCTGAGAGTCTTGTATTTCTAATGCCCTTGAATGTTTCCTGAGAGTCTTGTATTTCTAATGTCCTTGAATGTTTCCCTGAGTGCCTTGTATTTCTAATGTCCTTGAATGTTTCCCTGAGTGCCTTGTATTTCTAATGTCCTTGAATGGTTCCATGACTGCCTTGTATTTCTAATGCCCTTGAATGTTTCCTGAGCGTTTTGTCATTTCTAATGTCCTTGAATGTTTCCCTGAGTGTCTTGTATTTCTAATGTCCTTGCATGTTTCCCTGAGTGCCTTGTATTTCTAATGTCCTTGCATGTTTCACTGAGTGCCTTGTATTTCTAATCTCCTTGAATGTTTCCCTGACTGCCTTGTATTTCTAATGTCCTTGAATGTTCACTGAGAGTCTTGTATTTCTAATGTCCTTGAATGTTCCCTGAGAGTCTTGTATTTCTAATGTCCTTGAATGTTCACTGAGAGTCTTGTATTTCTAATGTCCTTGAATATTTCCCTGAGTGCCTTGTATTTCTAATGTCCTTGAATGTTTCCCTGACTGCCTTGTATTTCTAATGCCCTTGAATGTTTCCTGATTGTCTTGTCATTTCTAATGTCCTTGAATGTTTCCCTGAGTGCCTTGTATTTCTAATGTCCTTGCATGTTTCCCTGAGTGCCTTGTATTTCTAATGCCCTTGAATGTTTCCTGAGCGTCTTGTATTTCTAATGTCCTTGAATGTTCCCCGAGAGTCTTGTATTTCTTATGTCCTTGAATGTTCACTGAGAGTCTTGTATTTCTAATGTCCTTGAATGTTTCCTGAGAGTCTTGTATTTCTAATGTCCTTGAATGTTCACTGAGAGTCTTGTATTTCTAATGTCCTTGAATGTTTCCCCGACTGCCTTGTATTTCTAATGTCCTTGAATGTTCCCTGAGAGTCTTGTATTTCTAATGCCCTTGAATCTTTCCCTGAGAGTCTTGTCATTTCTACGATCCTTGAATGTTTCCTGAGAGTCCTGTATTTCTAATGTCCTTGAATGTTCACTGAGAGTCTTGTATTTCTAATGTCCTTGAATGTTCACTGAGAGTCTTGTATTTCTAATGTCCTTGAATGTTTCCTGAGAGTCTTGTATTTCTAATGTCCTTGAATGTTCACTGAGAGTCTTGTATTTCTAATGTCCTTGAATGTTCACTGAGAGTCTTGTTTTTCTAATGTCCTTGAGTGTTTCCTGAGAGTCTTGTATTTCTAATGTCCTTGAATGTTTCCGTGACTGCCTTGTATTTCTAATGCCCTTGAATGTTTCCTGATTGTCTTGTCATTTCTAATGTCCTTGAATGTTTCCCTGAGTGCCTTGTATTTCTAATGTCCTTGCATGTTTCCCTGAGTGCCTTGTATTTCTAATGTCCTTGAATGTTTCCCTGACTGCCTTGTATTTCTAATGCCCTTGAATGTTTCCTGAGAGTCTTGTATTTCTAATGTCCTTGAATGTTTCCTGAGAGTCTTGTATTTCTAATGCCCTTGAATGTTTCCTGAGCGTCTTGTATTTCTAATGTCCTTGAATGTTCCCCGAGAGTCTTGTATTTCTAATGTCCTTGAATGTTCACTGAGAGTCTTGTATTTCTAATGTCCTTGAATGTTTCCTGAGAGTCTTGTATTTCTAATGTCCTTGAATGTTCACTGAGAGTCTTGTATTTCTAATGTCCTTGAATGTTTCCCCGACTGCCTTGTATTTCTAATGTCCTTGAATGTTCCCTGAGAGTCTTGTATTTCTAATGCCCTTGAATCTTTCCCTGAGAGTCTTGTCATTTCTACGATCCTTGAATGTTTCCTGAGAGTCCTGTATTTCTAATGTCCTTGAATGTTCACTGAGAGTCTTGTATTTCTAATGTCCTTGAATGTTCACTGAGAGTCTTGTATTTCTAATGTCCTTGAATGTTTCCTGAGAGTCTTGTATGTCTAATGTCCTTGAATGTTCACTGAGAGTCTTGTATTTCTAATGTCCTTGAATGTTCACTGAGAGTCTTGTTTTTCTAATGTCCTTGAGTGTTTCCTGAGAGTCTTGTATTTCTAATGTCCTTGAATGTTTCCGTGACTGCCTTGTATTTCTAATGCCCTTGAATGTTTCCTGATTGTCTTGTCATTTCTAATGTCCTTGAATATTTCCCTGAGTGCCTTGTATTTCTAATGTCCTTGCATGTTTCCCTGAGTGCCTTGTATTTCTAATGTCCTTGAATGTTTCCCTGACTGCCTTGTATTTCTAATGCCCTTGAATGTTTCCTGAGAGTCTTGTATTTCTAATGTCCTTGAATGTTTCCTGAGAGTCTTGTATTTCTAATGCCCTTGAATGTTTCCTGAGAGTCTTGTATTTCTAATGTCCTTGAATGTTTCCCTGAGTGCCTTGTATTTCTAATGTCCTTGAATGTTTCCCTGAGTGCCTTGTATTTCTAATGTCCTTGAATGGTTCCATGACTGCCTTGTATTTCTAATGCCCTTGAATGTTTCCTGAGCGTCTTGTCATTTCTAATGTCCTTGAATGTTTCCCTGAGTGTCTTGTATTTCTAATGTCCTTGCATGTTTCCCTGAGTGCCTTGTATTTCTAATGTCCTTGCATGTTTCACTGAGTGCCTTGTATTTCTAATCTCCTTGAATGTTTCCCTGACTGCCTTGTATTTCTAATGTCCTTGAATGTTCACTGAGAGTCTTGTATTTCTAATGTCCTTGAATGTTCCCTGAGAGTCTTGTATTTCTAATGTCCTTGAATGTTCACTGAGAGTCTTGTATTTCTAATGTCCTTGAATATTTCCCTGAGTGCCTTGTATTTCTAATGTCCTTGAATGTTTCCCTGACTGCCTTGTATTTCTAATGCCCTTGAATGTTTCCTGATTGTCTTGTCATTTCTAATGTCCTTGAATGTTTCCCTGAGTGCCTTGTATTTCTAATGTCCTTGCATGTTTCCCTGAGTGCCTTGTATTTCTAATGCCCTTGAATGTTTCCTGAGCGTCTTGTATTTCTAATGTCCTTGAATGTTCCCCGAGAGTCTTGTATTTCTTATGTCCTTGAATGTTCACTGAGAGTCTTGTATTTCTAATGTCCTTGAATGTTTCCTGAGAGTCTTGTATTTCTAATGTCCTTGAATGTTCACTGAGAGTCTTGTATTTCTAATGTCCTTGAATGTTTCCCCGACTGCCTTGTATTTCTAATGTCCTTGAATGTTCCCTGAGAGTCTTGTATTTCTAATGCCCTTGAATCTTTCCCTGAGAGTCTTGTCATTTCTACGATCCTTGAATGTTTCCTGAGAGTCCTGTATTTCTAATGTCCTTGAATGTTCACTGAGAGTCTTGTATTTCTAATGTCCTTGAATGTTCACTGAGAGTCTTGTATTTCTAATGTCCTTGAATGTTTCCTGAGAGTCTTGTATTTCTAATGTCCTTGAATGTTCACTGAGAGTCTTGTATTTCTAATGTCCTTGAATGTTCACTGAGAGTCTTGTTTTTCTAATGTCCTTGAGTGTTTCCTGAGAGTCTTGTATTTCTAATGTCCTTGAATGTTTCCGTGACTGCCTTGTATTTCTAATGCCCTTGAATGTTTCCTGATTGTCTTGTCATTTCTAATGTCCTTGAATGTTTCCCTGAGTGCCTTGTATTTCTAATGTCCTTGCATGTTTCCCTGAGTGCCTTGTATTTCTAATGTCCTTGAATGTTTCCCTGACTGCCTTGTATTTCTAATGCCCTTGAATGTTTCCTGAGAGTCTTGTATTTCTAATGTCCTTGAATGTTTCCTGAGAGTCTTGTATTTCTAATGCCCTTGAATGTTTCCTGAGAGTCTTGTATTTCTAATGTCCTTGAATGTTTCCCTGAGTGCCTTGTATTTCTAATGTCCTTGAATGTTTCCCTGAGTGCCTTGTATTTCTAATGTCCTTGAATGGTTCCCTGACTGCCTTGTATTTCTAATGCCCTTGAATGTTTCCTGAGCGTCTTGTCATTTCTAATGTCCTTGAATGTTTCCCTGAGTGTCTTGTATTTCTAATGTCCTTGCATGTTTCCCTGAGTGCCTTGTATTTCTAATGTCCTTGCATGTTTCACTGAGTGCCTTGTATTTCTAATCTCCTTGAATGTTTCCCTGACTGCCTTGTATTTCTAATGTCCTTGAATGTTCACTGAGAGTCTTGTATTTCTAATGTCCTTGAATGTTCCCTGAGAGTCTTGTATTTCTAATGTCCTTGAATGTTCACTGAGAGTCTTGTATTTCTAATGTCCTTGAATATTTCCCTGAGTGCCTTGTATTTCTAATGTCCTTGAATGTTTCCCTGACTGCCGTGTATTTCTAATGCCCTTGAATGTTTCCTGATTGTCTTGTCATTTCTAATGTCCTTGAATGTTTCCCTGAGTGCCTTGTATTTCTAATGTCCTTGCTTGTTTCCCTGAGTGCCTTGTATTTCTAATGCCCTTGAATGTTTCCTGAGCGTCTTGTATTTCTAATGTCCTTGAATGTTCCCCGAGAGTCTTGTATTTCTAATGTCCTTGAATGTTCACTGAGAGTCTTGTATTTCTAATGTCCTTGAATGTTTCCTGAGAGCCTTGTATTTCTAATGTCCTTGAATGTTCACTGAGAGTCTTGTATTTCTAATGTCCTTGAATGTTTCCCCGACTGCCTTGTATTTCTAATGTCCTTGAATGTTCCCTGAGAGTCTTGTATTTCTAATGCCCTTGAATCTTTCCCTGAGAGTCTTGTCATTTCTACGATCCTTGAATGTTTCCTGAGAGTCCTGTATTTCTAATGTCCTTGAATGTTCACTGAGAGTCTTGTATTTCTAATGTCCTTGAATGTTCACTGAGAGTCTTGTATTTCTAATGTCCTTGAATGTTTCCTGAGAGTCTTGTATTTCTAATGTCCTTGAATGTTCACTGAGAGTCTTGTATTTCTAATGTCCTTGAATGTTCACTGAGAGTCTTGTTTTTCTAATGTCCTTGAGTGTTTCCTGAGAGTCTTGTATTTCTAATGCCCTTGAATGTTTCCCTGAGAGTCTTGTCATTTCTACGATCCTTGAATGTTTCCTGAGAGTCTTGTATTTCTAATGTCCTTGAATGTTCCCCGAGAGTCTTGTATTTCTAATGTCCTTGAATGTTCACTGAGAGTCTTGTATTTCTAATGTCCTTGAATGTTTCCTAAGAGTCTTGTATTTCTAATGTCCTTGAATGTTCACTGAGAGTCTTGTATTTCTAATGTCCTTGAATGTTTCCCTGACTGCCTTGTATTTCTAATGCCCTTGAATCTTTCCCTGAGAGTCTTGTCATTTCTACGATCCTTGAATGTTTCCTGAGAGTCCTGTATTTCTAATGTCCTTGAATGTTCACTGAGAGTCTTGTATTTCTAATGTCCTTGAATGTTCACTGAGATGTTTGTATTTCTAATGTCCTTGAATGTTCCCTGAGAGTCTTGTATTTCTAATGTCCTTGAATGTTTCCTGAGAGTCTTGTATTTCTAATGCCCTTGAATGTTTCCCTGACAGTCTTGTCATTTCTACGATCCTTGAATGTTTCCTGAGAGTCTTGTATTTCTAATGTCCTTGAATGTTCCCTGAGAGTCTTGTATTTCTAATGTCCTTGAATGTTCACTGAGAGTCTTGTATTTCAAATGTCCTTGAATGTTTCCTGAGGGTCTTGTATTTCTAAAGTCCTTGAATGTTCCCTGAGAGTCTTGTATTTCTAATGTCCTTGAATGTTCACTGAGAGTCTTGTATTTCTAATGTCCTTGAATGTTTCCTGAGATTCTTGTATTTCTAATGTCCTTGAATGTTTCCCTGACTGCCTTGTATTTCTAATGACTGCCTTGTATTTCTAATGTCCTTGAATGTTTCCCTGACTGCCTTGTATTTCTAATGTCCTTGAATGTTCCCTGAGAGTCTTGTATTTCTAATGTCCTTGAATGTTTCCTGAGAATCTTGTATTTCTAATGCCCTTGAATGTTTCCCTGAGAGTCTTGTCCTTTCTACGATCCTTGAATGTTTCCTGAGAGTCTTGTATTTCTAATGTCCTTGAATGTTCCCTGAGAGTCTTGTATTTCTAATGTCCTTGAATGTTCACTGAGAGTCTTGTATTTCTAATGTCCTTGAATGTTCCCTGAGAGTCTTGTATTTCTAATGTCCTTGAATGTTTCCTAAGAGTCTTGTATTTCTAATGCCCTTGAATGTTTCCCTGAGAGTATTGTCATTTCTACGATCCTTGAATGTTTCCTGAGAGTCTTGTATTTCTAATGTCCTTGAATGTTCACTGAGAGTCTTGTATTTCTAATGTCCTTGAATGTTCCCTGAGAGTCTTGTATTTCTAATGTCCTTGAATGTTTCCTGAGAGTCTTGTATTTCTAATGCCCTTGAATGTTTCCCTGAGAGTCTTGTCATTTCTACGATCCTTGAATGTTTCCTGAGAGTCTTGTATTTCTAATGTCCTTGAATGTTCCCCGAGAGTCTTGTATTTCTAATGTCCTTGAATGTTCACTGAGAGTCTTGTATTTCTAATGTCCTTGAATGTTTCCTGAGAGTCTTGTATTTCTAATGCCCTTGAATGTTTCCCTGAGAGTCTTGTCATTTCTACGATCCTTGAATGTTTCCTGAGAGTCTTGTATTTCTAATGTCCTTGAATGTTCCCCGAGAGTCTTGTATTTCTAATGTCCTTGAATGTTCACTGAGAGTCTTGTATTTCTAATGTCCTTGAATGTTTCCTGAGAGTCTTGTATTTCTAATGTCCTTGAATGTTCACTGAGAGTCTTGTATTTCTAATGTCCTTGAATGTTTCCCTGACTGCCTTGTATTTCTAATGTCCTTGAATATTTCCCTGAGTGACTTGTATTTCTAATGTCCTTGAATGTTTCCCTGAGTGCCTTGAATGTCTAATGTCCTTGCATGTTTCCCTGAGTGCCTTGTATTTCTAATGTCCTTGCATGTTTCCCTGAGTGCCTTGTATTTCTAATGTCCTTGAATGTTTCCCTGACTGCCTTGTATTTCTAATGCCCTTGAATGTTTCCTGAGCGTCTTGTATTTCTAATGTCCTTGAATGTTTCCTGAGAGTCTTGTATTTCTAATGTCCTTGAATGTTTCCTGAGAGTCTTGTATTTCTAATGCCCTTGAATGTTTCCCTGAGAGTCTAGTCATTTCTACGATCCTTGAATTTTTCCTGAGAGTCTTGTATTTCTAATGTCCTTGAATGTTTCCTGAGAGTCTTGTATTTCTAATGCCCTTGAATGTTTCCTGAGAGTCTTGTATTTCTAATGTCCTTGAATGTTTCCCTGAGTGCCTTGTATTTCTAATGACTGCCTTGTATTTCTAATGTCCTTGAATGTTTCCCTGAGTGCCTTGTATTTCTAATGTCCTTGCATGTTTCCCTGAGTGCCTTGTATTTCTAATGTCCTTGAATGTTTCCCTGACTGCCTTGTATTTCTAATGCCCTTGAATGTTTCCTGAGCGTCTTGTATTTCTAATGTCCTTGAATGTTTCCTGAGAGTCTTGTATTTCTAATGCCCTTGAATGTTTCCCTGAGAGTCTAGTCATTTCTACGATCCTTGAATGTTTCCTGAGAGTCTTGTATTTCTAATGTCCTTGAATGTTTCCTGAGAGTCTTGTATTTCTAATGCCCTTGAATGTTTCCTGAGAGTCTTGTATTTCTAATGTCCTTAAATGTTTCCCTGAGTGCCTTGTATTTCTAATGTCCTTGAATGTTTCCCTGAGTGCCTTGTATTTCTAATATCCTTGAATGTTTCCCTGACTGCCTTGTATTTCTAATGCCCTTGAATGTTTCCTGAGCGTCTTGTCATTTCTAATGTCCTTAAATGTTTCCCTGAGTGTCTTGTATTTCTAATGTCCTTGCATGTTTCCCTGAGTGCCTTGTATTTCTAATGTCCTTGCATGTTTCACTGAGTGCCTTGTATTTCTAATCTCCTTGAATGTTTCCCTGACTGCCTTGTATTTCTAATGTCCTTGAATGTTTCCCTGACTGCCTTGTATTTCTAATGCCCTTGAATGTTTCCTGAGCGTCTTGTATTTCTAATGTCCTTGAATGTTTCCTGAGAGTCTTGTATTTCTAATGTCCTTGAATGTTTCCTGAGAGTCTTGTATTTCTAATGCCCTTGAATGTTTCCCTGAGAGTCTAGTCATTTCTACGATCCTTGCATGTTTCCTGAGAGTCTTGTATTTCTAATGTCCTTGAATGTTTCCTGAGAGTCTTGTATTTCTAATGCCCTTGAATGTTTCCTGAGAGTCTTGTATTTCTAATGTCCTTGAATGTTTCCCTGAGTGCCTTGTATTTCTAATGTCCTTGAATGTTTCCCTGAGTGCCTTGTATTTCTAATGTCCTTGAATGGTTCCCTGACTGCCTTGTATTTCTAATGCCCTTGAATGTTTCCTGAGCGTCTTGTCATTTCTAATGTCCTTGAATGTTTCCCTGAGTGTCCTGTATTTCTAATGTCCTTGCATGTTTCCCTGAGTGCCTTGTATTTCTAATGTCCTTGCATGTTTCCCTGAGTGCCTTGTATTTCTAATGTCCTTGCATGTTTCACTGAGTGCCTTGTATTTCTAATCTCCTTGAATGTTTCCCTGACTGCCTTGTATTTCTAATGTCCTTGAATGTTCCCTGAGAGTCTTGTATTTCTAATGTCCTTGAATGTTCACTGAGAGTCTTGTATTTCTAATGTCCTTGAATATTTCCCTGAGTGCCTTGTATTTCTAATGTCCTTGAATGTTTCCCTGACTGCCTTGTATTTCTAATGCCCTTGAATGTTTCCTGATTGTCTTGTTATTTCTAATGTCCTTGAATGTTTCCCTGAGTGCCTTGTATTTCTAATGTCCTTGCATGTTTCCCTGAGTGCCTTGTATTTCTAATGCCCTTGAATGTTTCCAGAGCGTCTTGTATTTCTAATGTCCTTGAATGTTTCCTGAGAGTCTTGTATTTCTAATGTCGTTGAATGTTTCCCGAGAGTCTTGTATTTCTAATGCCCTTGAATGTTTCCCTGAGAGTCTTGTCATTTCTACGATCCTTGAATGTTTCCTGAGAGTCTTGTATTTCTAATGTCCTTGAATGTTCCCTGAGAGTCTTGTATTTCTAATGTCCTTGAATGTTCACTGAGAGTCTTGTATTTCTAAATTCCTTGAATGTTTCCCTGAGTGCCTTGTATTTCTAATGTCCTTGTATGTTTCCATGAGTGCCTTGTATTTCTAATGTCCTTGAATGTTTCCCTGACTGCCTTGTATTTATAATGCCCTTGAATGTTTCCTGAGCGTCTTGTCATTTCTAATGTCCTTGAATGTTTCACTGAGTGCCTTGTATTTCTAATGTCCTTGCATGTTTCCCTGAGTGCCTTGTATTTCTAATGTCCTTGCATGTTTCCCTGAGTGCCTTGTATTTCTAATCTCCTTGAATGTTTCCCTGAGTGCCTTGTATTTCTAATGTCCTTGAATATTTCCCTGAGGGCCTTCTATTTCTAATGTCCTTGAATGTTTCCCTGAGTGCCTTGAATTTCTAATGTCCTTGCATGTTTCCCTGAGTGCCTTGTATTTCTAATGTCCTTGAATGTTTCCGTGACTGCCTTGTATTTCTAATGCCCTTGAATGTTTCCTGAGTGTCTTGTCATTTCTAATGTCCTTGAATGTTTCCCTGAGTGTCTTGTATTTCTAATGTCCTTGCATGTTTCCCTGAGTGCCTTGTATTTCTAATGTCCTTGCATGTTTCACTGAGTGCCTTGTATTTCTAATCTCCTTGAATGTTTCCCTGACTGCCTTGTATTTCTAATGTCCTTGAATGTTCACTGAGAGTCTTGTATTTCTAATGTCCTTGAATGTTCCCTGAGAGTCTTGTATTTCTAATGTCCTTGAATGTTCACTGAGAGTCTTGTATTTCTAATGTCCTTGAATATTTCCCTGAGTGCCTTGTATTTCTAATGTCCTTGAATGTTTCCCTGACTGCCTTGTATTTCTAATGCCCTTGAATGTTTCCTGATTGTCTTGTCATTTCTAATGTCCTTGAATGTTTCCCTGAGTGCCTTGTATTTCTAATGTCCTTGCATGTTTCCCTGAGTGCCTTGTATTTCTAATGCCCTTGAATGTTTCCTGAGCGTCTTGTATTTCTAATGTCCTTGAATGTTCCCCGAGAGTCTTGTATTTCTAATGTCCTTGAATGTTCACTGAGAGTCTTGTATTTCTAATGTCCTTGAATGTTTCCTGAGAGTCTTGTATTTCTAATGTCCTTGAATGTTCACTGAGAGTCTTGTATTTCTAATGTCCTTGAATGTTTCCCCGACTGCCTTGTATTTCTAATGTCCTTGAATGTTCCCTGAGAGTCTTGTATTTCTAATGCCCTTGAATCTTTCCCTGAGAGTCTTGTCATTTCTACGATCCTTGAATGTTTCCTGAGAGTCCTGTATTTCTAATGTCCTTGAATGTTCACTGAGAGTCTTGTATTTCTAATGTCCTTGAATGTTCACTGAGAGTCTTGTATTTCTAATGTCCTTGAATGTTTCCTGAGAGTCTTGTATTTCTAATGTCCTTGAATGTTCACTGAGAGTCTTGTATTTCTAATGTCCTTGAATGTTCACTGAGAGTCTTGTTTTTCTAATGTCCTTGAGTGTTTCCTGAGAGTCTTGTATTTCTAATGCCCTTGAATGTTTCCCTGAGAGTCTTGTCATTTCTACGATCCTTGAATGTTTCCTGAGAGTCTTGTATTTCTAATGTCCTTGAATGTTCCCCGAGAGTCTTGTATTTCTAATGTCCTTGAATGTTCACTGAGAGTCTTGTATTTCTAATGTCCTTGAATGTTTCCTGAGAGTCTTGTATTTCTAATGTCCTTGAATGTTCACTGAGAGTCTTGTATTTCTAATGTCCTTGGATGTTTCCCTGACTGCCTTGTATTTCTAATGCCCTTGAATCTTTCCCTGAGAGTCTTGTCATTTCTACGATCCTTGAATGTTTCCTGAGAGTCCTGTATTTCTAATGTCCTTGAATGTTCACTGAGAGTCTTGTATTTCTAATGTCCTTGAATGTTCACTGAGATGTTTGTATTTCTAATGTCCTTGAATGTTCCCTGAGAGTCTTGTATTTCTAATGTCCTTGAATGTTTCCTGAGAGTCTTGTATTTCTAATGCCCTTGAATGTTTCCCTGACAGTCTTGTCATTTCTACGATCCTTGAATGTTTCCTGAGAGGCTTGTATTTCTAATGTCCTTGAATGTTCCCTGAGAGTCTTGTATTTCTAATGTCCTTGAATGTTCACTGAGAGTCTTGTATTTCAAATGTCCTTGAATGTTTCCTGAGGGTCTTGTATTTCTAATGTCCTTGAATGTTCCCTGAGAGTCTTGTATTTCTAATGTCCTTGAATGTTCACTGAGAGTCTTGTATTTCTAATGTCCTTGAATGTTTCCTGAGATTCTTGTATTTCTAATGTCCTTGAATGTTTCCCTGACTGCCTTGTATTTCTAATGACTGCCTTGTATTTCTAATGTCCTTGAATGTTTCACTGAGTGCCTTGTATTTCTAATCTCCTTGAATGTTTCCCTGACTGCCTTGTATTTCTAATGTCCTTGAATGTTCACTGAGAGTCTTGTATTTCTAATGTCCTTGAATGTTCCCTGAGAGTCTTGTATTTCTAATGTCCTTGAATGTTCACTGAGAGTCTTGTATTTCTAATGTCCTTGAATATTTCCCTGAGTGCCTTGTATTTCTAATGTCCTTGAATGTTTCCCTGAGTGCCTTGTATTTCTAATCTCCTTGAATGTTTCCCTGACTGCCTTGTATTTCTAATGTCCTTGAATGTTCACTGAGAGTCTTGTATTTCTAATGTCCTTGAATGTTCCCTGAGAGTCTTGTATTTCTAATGTCCTTGAATGTTCACTGAGAGTCTTGTATTTCTAATGTCCTTGAATATTTCCCTGAGTGCCTTGTATTTCTAATGTCCTTGAATGTTTCCCTGACTGCCTTGTATTTCTAATGCCCTTGAATGTTTCCTGATTGTCTTGTCATTTCTAATGTCCTTGAATGTTTCCCTGAGTGCCTTGTATTTCTAATGTCCTTGCATGTTTCCCTGAGTGCCTTGTATTTCTAATGCCCTTGAATGTTTCCTGAGCGTCTTGTATTTCTAATGTCCTTGAATGTTCCCCGAGAGTCTTGTATTTCTAATGTCCTTGAATGTTCACTGAGAGTCTTGTATTTCTAATGTCCTTGAATGTTTCCTGAGAGTCTTGTATTTCTAATGTCCTTGAATGTTCACTGAGAGTCTTGTATTTCTAATGTCCTTGAATGTTTCCCCGACTGCCTTGTATTTCTAATGTCCTTGAATGTTCCCTGAGAGTCTTGTATTTCTAATGCCCTTGAATCTTTCCCTGAGAGTCTTGTCATTTCTACGATCCTTGAATGTTTCCTGAGAGTCCTGTATTTCTAATGTCCTTGAATGTTCACTGAGAGTCTTGTATTTCTAATGTCCTTGAATGTTCACTGAGAGTCTTGTATTTCTAATGTCCTTGAATGTTTCCTGAGAGTCTTGTATTTCTAATGTCCTTGAATGTTCACTGAGAGTCTTGTATTTCTAATGTCCTTGAATGTTCACTGAGAGTCTTGTATTTCTAATGTCCTTGAATGTTTCCTGAGAGTCTTGTATTTCTAATGTCCTTGAATGTTCACTGAGAGTCTTGTATTTCTAATGTCCTTGAATGTTCACTGAGAGTCTTGTCATTTCTACGATCCTTGAATGTTTCCTGAGAGTCTTGTATTTCTAATGTCCTTGAATGTTCCCCGAGAGTCTTGTATTTCTAATGTCCTTGAATGTTCACTGAGAGTCTTGTATTTCTAATGTCCTTGAATGTTTCCTGAGAGTCTTGTATTTCTAATGTCCTTGAATGTTCACTGAGAGTCTTGTATTTCTAATGTCCTTGGATGTTTCCCTGACTGCCTTGTATTTCTAATGCCCTTGAATCTTTCCCTGAGAGTCTTGTCATTTCTACGATCCTTGAATGTTTCCTGAGAGTCCTGTATTTCTAATGTCCTTGAATGTTCACTGAGAGTCTTGTATTTCTAATGTCCTTGAATGTTCACTGAGATGTTTGTATTTCTAATGTCCTTGAATGTTCCCTGAGAGTCTTGTATTTCTAATGTCCTTGAATGTTTCCTGAGAGTCTTGTATTTCTAATGCCCTTGAATGTTTCCCTGACAGTCTTGTCATTTCTACGATCCTTGAATGTTTCCTGAGAGTCTTGTATTTCTAATGTCCTTGAATGTTCCCTGAGAGTCTTGTATTTCTAATGTCCTTGAATGTTCACTGAGAGTCTTGTATTTCAAATGTCCTTGAATGTTTCCTGAGGGTCTTGTATTTCTAATGTCCTTGAATGTTCCCTGAGAGTCTTGTATTTCTAATGTCCTTGAATGTTCACTGAGAGTCTTGTATTTCTAATGTCCTTGAATGTTTCCTGAGATTCTTGTATTTCTAATGTCCTTGAATGTTTCCCTGACTGCCTTGTATTTCTAATGACTGCCTTGTATTTCTAATGTCCTTGAATGTTTCCCTGACTGCCTTGTATTTCTAATGTCCTTGAATGTTCCCTGAGAGTCTTGTATTTCTAATGTCCTTGAATGTTTCCTGAGAATCTTGTATTTCTAATGCCCTTGAATGTTTCCCTGAGAGTCTTGTCCTTTCTACGATCCTTGAATGTTTCCTGAGAGTCTTGTATTTCTAATGTCCTTGAATGTTCCCTGAGAGTCTTGTATTTCTAATGTCCTTGAATGTTCACTGAGAGTCTTGTATTTCTAATGTCCTTGAATGTTCCCTGAGAGTCTTGTATTTCTAATGTCCTTGAATGTTTCCTAAGAGTCTTGTATTTCTAATGCCCTTGAATGTTTCCCTGAGAGTATTGTCATTTCTACGATCCTTGAATGTTTCCTGAGAGTCTTGTATTTCTAATGTCCTTGAATGTTGACTGAGAGTCTTGTATTTCTAATGTCCTTGAATGTTCCCTGAGAGTCTTGTATTTCTAATGTCCTTGAATGTTTCCTGAGAGTCTTGTATTTCTAATGCCCTTGAATGTTTCCCTGAGAGTCTTGTCATTTCTACGATCCTTGAATGTTTCCTGAGAGTCTTGTATTTCTAATGTCCTTGAATGTTCCCCGAGAGTCTTGTATTTCTAATGTCCTTGAATGTTCACTGAGAGTCTTGTATTTCTAATGTCCTTGAATGTTTCCTGAGAGTCTTGTATTTCTAATGCCCTTGAATGTTTCCCTGAGAGTCTTGTCATTTCTACGATCCTTGAATGTTTCCTGAGAGTCTTGTATTTCTAATGTCCTTGAATGTTCCCCGAGAGTCTTGTATTTCTAATGTCCTTGAATGTTCACTGAGAGTCTTGTATTTCTAATGTCCTTGAATGTTTCCTGAGAGTCTTGTATTTCTAATGTCCTTGAATGTTCACTGAGAGTCTTGTATTTCTAATGTCCTTGAATGTTTCCCTGACTGCCTTGTATTTCTAATGTCCTTGAATATTTCCCTGAGTGCCTTGTATTTCTAATGTCCTTGAATGTTTCCCTGAGTGCCTTGAATGTCTAATGTCCTTGCATGTTTCGCTGAGTGCCTTGTATTTCTAATGTCCTTGCATGTTTCCCTGAGTGCCTTGTATTTCTAATGTCCTTGAATGTTTCCCTGACTGCCTTGTATTTCTAATGCCCTTGAATGTTTCCTGATTGTCTTGTCATTTCTAATGTCCTTGAATGTTTCCCTGAGTGCCTTGTATTTCTAATGTCCTTGCATGTTTCCCTGAGTGCCTTGTATTTCTAATGCCCTTGAATGTTTCCTGAGCGTCTTGTATTTCTAACGTCCTTGAATGTTTCCTTAGAGTCTTGTATTTCTAATGTCCTTGAATGTTTCCTGAGAGTCTTGTATTTCTAATGCCCTTGAATGTTTCCCTGAGAGTCTTGTCATTTCTACGATCCTTGAATGTTTCCTGAGAGTCTTGTATTTCTAATGTCCTTGAATGTTCCCTGAGAGTCTTGTATTTCTAATGTCCTTGAATGTTCACTGAGAGTCTTGTATTTCTAAATTCCTTGAATGTTTCCCTGAGTGCCTTGTATTTCTAATGTCCTTGAATGTTTCCCTGAGTGCCTTGTATTTCTAATGTCCTTGAATGTTTCCCTGACTGCCTTGTATTTATAATGCCCTTGAATGTTTCCTGAGCGTCTTGTCATTTCTAATGTCCTTGAATGTTTCACTGAGTGCCGTGTATTTCTAATGTCCTTGCATGTTTCCCTGAGTGCCTTGTATTTCTAATGTCCTTGCATGTTTCCCTGAGTGCCTTGTATTTCTAATCTCCTTGAATGTTTCCCTGAGTGCCTTGTATTTCTAATGTCCTTGAATATTTCCCTGAGGGCCTTGTATTTCTAATGTCCTTGAATGTTTCCCTGAGTGCCTTGAATTTCTAATGTCCTTGCATGTTTCCCTGAGTGCCTTGTATTTCTAATGTCCTTGAATGTTTCCGTGACTGCCTTGTATTTCTAATGCCCTTGAATGTTTCCTGATTGTCTTGTCATTTCTAATGTCCTTGAATGTTTCCCTGAGTGCCTTGTATTTCTAATGTCCTTGCATGTTTCCCGGAGTGCCTTGTATTTCTAATGTCCTTGAATGTTTCCCTGACTGCCTTGTATATCTAATGCCCTTGAATGTTTCCTGAGAGTCTTGTATTTCTAATGTCCTTGAATGTTTCCTGAGAGTCTTGTATTTCTAATGCCCTTGAATGTTTCCCTGAGAGTCTTGTCATTTCTACGATCCTTGAATGTTTCCTGAGAGTCTTGTATTTCTAATGTCCTTGAATGTTCCCCGAGAGTCTTGTATTTCTAATGTCCTTGAATGTTCACTGAGAGTCTTGTATTTCTAATGTCCTTGAATGTTTCCTGAGAGTCTTGTATTTCTAATGTCCTTGAATGTTCACTGAGAGTCTTGTATTTCTAATGTCCTTGAATGTTTCCCTGACTGCCTTGTATTTCTAATGTCCTTGAATGTTCCCTGAGAGTCTTGTATTTCTAATGCCCTTGAATCTTTCCCTGAGAGTCTTGTCATTTCTACGATCCTTGAATGTTTCCTGAGAGTCCTGTATTTCTAATGTCCTTGAATGTTCACTGAGAGTCTTGTATTTCTAATGTCCTTGAATGTTCACTGAGAGTCTTGTATTTCTAATGTCCTTGAATGTTCCCTGAGAGTCTTGTATTTCTAATGTCCTTGAATGTTCACTGAGAGTCTAGTATTTCTAATGTCCTTGAATGTTTCCTGAGAGTCTTGTATTTCTAATGTCCTTGAATGTTCACTGAGAGTCTTGTATTTCTAATGTCCTTGAATGTTCACTGAGAGTCTTGTATTTCTAATGTCCTTGAATGTTTCCTGAGAGTCTTGTATTTCTAATGCCCTTGAATGTTTCCCTGAGAGTCTTGTCATTTCTACGATCCTTGAATGTTTCCTGAGAGTCTTGTATTTCTAATGTCCTTGAATGTTCCCCGAGAGTCTTGTATTTCTAATGTCCTTGAATGTTCACTGAGAGTTTTGTATTTATAATGCCCTTGAATGTTTCCTGAGCGTCTTGTCATTTCAAATGTCCTTGAATGTTTCACTGAGTGCCTTGTATTTCTAATGTCCTTGCATGTTTCCCTGAGTGCCTTGTATTTCTAATGTCCTTGCATGTTTCCCTGAGTGCCTTGTATTTCTAATCTCCTTGAATATTTCCATGAGGACCTTGTATTTCTAATGCCCTTGAATGTTTCCCTGAGTGCCTTGAATTTCTAATGTCCTTGCATGTTTCCCTGAGTGCCTTGTATTTCTAATGTCCTTGAATGTTTCCGTGACTGCCTTGTATTTCTAATGCCCTTGAATGTTTCCTGATTGTCTTGTCATTTCTAATGTCCTTGAATATTTCCCTGAGTGCCTTGTATTTCTAATGTCCTTGCATGTTTCCCTGAGTGCCTTGTATTTCTAATGTCCTTGAATGTTTCCCTGACTGCCTTGTATTTCTAATGCCCTTGAATGTTTCCTGAGAGTCTTGTATTTCTAATGTCCTTGAATGTTTCCTGAGAGTCTTGTATTTCTAATGCCCTTGAATGTTTCCTGAGAGTCTTGTATTTCTAATGTCCTTGAATGTTTCCCTGAGTGCCTTGTATTTCTAATGTCCTTGAATGTTTGCCTGAGTGCCTTGTATTTCTAATGTCCTTGAATGGTTCCCTGACTGCCTTGTATTTCTAATGCCCTTGAATGTTTCCTGAGCGTCTTGTCATTTCTAATGTCCTTGAATGTTCACTGAGAGTCTTGTATTTCTAATGTCCTTGAATGTTTCCTGAGAGTCTTGTATTTCTAATGTCCTTGAATGTTCACTGAGAGTCTTGTATTTCTAATGTCCTTGAATGTTCACTGAGAGTCTTGTTTTTCTAATGTCCTTGAGTGTTTCCTGAGAGTCTTGTATTTCTAATGCCCTTGAATGTTTCCCTGAGAGTCTTGTCATTTCTACGATCCTTGAATGTTTCCTGAGAGTCTTGTATTTCTAATGTCCTTGAATGTTCCCCGAGAGTCTTGTATTTCTAATGTCCTTGAATGTTCACTGAGAGTCTTGTATTTCTAATGTCCTTGAATGTTTCCTGAGAGTCTTGTATTTCTAATGTCCTTGAATGTTCACTGAGAGTCTTGTATTTCTAATGTCCTTGGATGTTTCCCTGACTGCCTTGTATTTCTAATGCCCTTGAATCTTTCCCTGAGAGTCTTGTCATTTCTACGATCCTTGAATGTTTCCTGAGAGTCCTGTATTTCTAATGTCCTTGAATGTTCACTGAGAGTCTTGTATTTCTAATGTCCTTGAATGTTCACTGAGATGTTTGTATTTCTAATGTCCTTGAATGTTCCCTGAGAGTCTTGTATTTCTAATGTCCTTGAATGTTTCCTGAGAGTCTTGTATTTCTAATGCCCTTGAATGTTTCCCTGACAGTCTTGTCATTTCTACGATCCTTGAATGTTTCCTGAGAGTCTTGTATTTCTAATGTCCTTGAATGTTCCCTGAGAGTCTTGTATTTCTAATGTCCTTGAATGTTCACTGAGAGTCTTGTATTTCAAATGTCCTTGAATGTTTCCTGAGGGTCTTGTATTTCTAATGTCCTTGAATGTTCCCTGAGAGTCTTGTATTTCTAATGTCCTTGAATGTTCACTGAGAGTCTTGTATTTCTAATGTCCTTGAATGTTTCCTGAGATTCTTGTATTTCTAATGTCCTTGAATGTTTCCCTGACTGCCTTGTATTTCTAATGACTGCCTTGTATTTCTAATGTCCTTGAATGTTTCCCTGACTGCCTTGTATTTCTAATGTCCTTGAATGTTCCCTGAGAGTCTTGTATTTCTAATGTCCTTGAATGTTTCCTGAGAATCTTGTATTTCTAATGCCCTTGAATGTTTCCCTGAGAGTCTTGTCCTTTCTACGATCCTTGAATGTTTCCTGAGAGTCTTGTATTTCTAATGTCCTTGAATGTTCCCTGAGAGTCTTGTATTTCTAATGTCCTTGAATGTTCACTGAGAGTCTTGTATTTCTAATGTCCTTGAATGTTCCCTGAGAGTCTTGTATTTCTAATGTCCTTGAATGTTTCCTAAGAGTCTTGTATTTCTAATGCCCTTGAATGTTTCCCTGAGAGTATTGTCATTTCTACGATCCTTGAATGTTTCCTGAGAGTCTTGTATTTCTAATGTCCTTGAATGTTGACTGAGAGTCTTGTATTTCTAATGTCCTTGAATGTTCCCTGAGAGTCTTGTATTTCTAATGTCCTTGAATGTTTCCTGAGAGTCTTGTATTTCTAATGCCCTTGAATGTTTCCCTGAGAGTCTTGTCATTTCTACGATCCTTGAATGTTTCCTGAGAGTCTTGTATTTCTAATGTCCTTGAATGTTCCCCGAGAGTCTTGTATTTCTAATGTCCTTGAATGTTCACTGAGAGTCTTGTATTTCTAATGTCCTTGAATGTTTCCTGAGAGTCTTGTATTTCTAATGCCCTTGAATGTTTCCCTGAGAGTCTTGTCATTTCTACGATCCTTGAATGTTTCCTGAGAGTCTTGTATTTCTAATGTCCTTGAATGTTCCCCGAGAGTCTTGTATTTCTAATGTCCTTGAATGTTCACTGAGAGTCTTGTATTTCTAATGTCCTTGAATGTTTCCTGAGAGTCTTGTATTTCTAATGTCCTTGAATGTTCACTGAGAGTCTTGTATTTCTAATGTCCTTGAATGTTTCCCTGACTGCCTTGTATTTCTAATGTCCTTGAATATTTCCCTGAGTGCCTTGTATTTCTAATGTCCTTGAATGTTTCCCTGAGTGCCTTGAATGTCTAATGTCCTTGCATGTTTCCCTGAGTGCCTTGTATTTCTAATGTCCTTGCATGTTTCCCTGAGTGCCTTGTATTTCTAATGTCCTTGAATGTTTCCCTGACTGCCTTGTATTTCTAATGCCCTTGAATGTTTCCTGATTGTCTTGTCATTTCTAATGTCCTTGAATGTTTCCCTGAGTGCCTTGTATTTCTAATGTCCTTGCATGTTTCCCTGAGTGCCTTGTATTTCTAATGCCCTTGAATGTTTCCTGAGCGTCTTGTATTTCTAATGTCCTTGCATGTTTCCCTGAGTGCCTTGTATTTCTAATGTCCTTGAATGTTTCCCTGACTGCCTTGTATTTCTAATGCCCTTGAATGTTTCCTGATTGTCTTGTCATTTCTAATGTCCTTGAATGTTTCCCTGAGTGCCTTGTATTTCTAATGTCCTTGAATGTTTCCTTAGAGTCTTGTATTTCTAATGTCCTTGAATGTTTCCTGAGAGTCTTGTATTTCTAATGCCCTTGAATGTTTCCCTGAGAGTCTTGTCATTTCTACGATCCTTGAATGTTTCCTGAGAGTCTTGTATTTCTAATGTCCTTGAATGTTCCCTGAGAGTCTTGTATTTCTAATGTCCTTGAATGTTCACTGAGAGTCTTGTATTTCTAAATTCCTTGAATGTTTCCCTGAGTGCCTTGTATTTCTAATGTCCTTGAATGTTTCCCTGAGTGCCTTGTATTTCTAATGTCCTTGAATGTTTCCCTGACTGCCTTGTATTTATAATGCCCTTGAATGTTTCCTGAGCGTCTTGTCATTTCTAATGTCCTTGAATGTTTCACTGAGTGCCTTGTATTTCTAATGTCCTTGCATGTTTCCCTGAGTGCCTTGTATTTCTAATGTCCTTGCATGTTTCCCTGAGTGCCTTGTATTTCTAATCTCCTTGAATGTTTCCCTGAGTGCCTTGTATTTCTAATGTCCTTGAATATTTCCCTGAGGGCCTTGTATTTCTAATGTCCTTGAATGTTTCCCTGAGTGCCTTGAATTTCTAATGTCCTTGCATGTTTCCCTGAGTGCCTTGTATTTCTAATGTCCTTGAATGTTTCCGTGACTGCCTTGTATTTCTAATGCCCTTGAATGTTTCCTGATTGTCTTGTCATTTCTAATGTCCTTGAATGTTTCCCTGAGTGCCTTGTATTTCTAATGTCCTTGCATGTTTCCCGGAGTGCCTTGTATTTCTAATGTCCTTGAAGGTTTCCCTGACTGCCTTGTATATCTAATGCCCTTGAATGTTTCCTGAGAGTCTTGTATTTCTAATGTCCTTGAATGTTTCCTGAGAGTCTTGTATTTCTAATGCCCTTGAATGTTTCCCTGAGAGTCTTGTCATTTCTACGATCCTTGAATGTTTCCTGAGAGTCTTGTATTTCTAATGTCCTTGAATGTTCCCCGAGAGTCTTGTATTTCTAATGTCCTTGAATGTTCACTGAGAGTCTTGTATTTCTAATGTCCTTGAATGTTTCCTGAGAGTCTTGTATTTCTAATGTCCTTGAATGTTCACTGAGAGTCTTGTATTTCTAATGTCCTTGAATGTTTCCCTGACTGCCTTGTATTTCTAATGTCCTTGAATGTTCCCTGAGAGTCTTGTATTTCTAATGCCCTTGAATCTTTCCCTGAGAGTCTTGTCATTTCTACGATCCTTGAATGTTTCCTGAGAGTCCTGTATTTCTAATGTCCTTGAATGTTCACTGAGAGTCTTGTATTTCTAATGTCCTTGAATGTTCACTGAGAGTCTTGTATTTCTAATGTCCTTGAATGTTCCCTGAGAGTCTTGTATTTCTAATGTCCTTGAATGTTCACTGAGAGTCTAGTATTTCTAATGTCCTTGAATGTTTCCTGAGAGTCTTGTATTTCTAATGTCCTTGAATGTTCACTGAGAGTCTTGTATTTCTAATGTCCTTGAATGTTCACTGAGAGTCTTGTATTTCTAATGTCCTTGAATGTTTCCTGAGAGTCTTGTATTTCTAATGCCCTTGAATGTTTCCCTGAGAGTCTTGTCATTTCTACGATCCTTGAATGTTTCCTGAGAGTCTTGTATTTCTAATGTCCTTGAATGTTCCCCGAGAGTCTTGTATTTCTAATGTCCTTGAATGTTCACTGAGAGTTTTGTATTTATAATGCCCTTGAATGTTTCCTGAGCGTCTTGTCATTTCAAATGTCCTTGAATGTTTCACTGAGTGCCTTGTATTTCTAATGTCCTTGCATGTTTCCCTGAGTGCCTTGTATTTCTAATGTCCTTGCATGTTTCCCTGAGTGCCTTGTATTTCTAATCTCCTTGAATATTTCCATGAGGACCTTGTATTTCTAATGCCCTTGAATGTTTCCCTGAGTGCCTTGAATTTCTAATGTCCTTGCATGTTTCCCTGAGTGCCTTGTATTTCTAATGTCCTTGAATGTTTCCGTGACTGCCTTGTATTTCTAATGCCCTTGAATGTTTCCTGATTGTCTTGTCATTTCTAATGTCCTTGAATATTTCCCTGAGTGCCTTGTATTTCTAATGTCCTTGCATGTTTCCCTGAGTGCCTTGTATTTCTAATGTCCTTGAATGTTTCCCTGACTGCCTTGTATTTCTAATGCCCTTGAATGTTTCCTGAGAGTCTTGTATTTCTAATGTCCTTGAATGTTTCCTGAGAGTCTTGTATTTCTAATGCCCTTGAATGTTTCCTGAGAGTCTTGTATTTCTAATGTCCTTGAATGTTTCCCTGAGTGCCTTGTATTTCTAATGTCCTTGAATGTTTGCCTGAGTGCCTTGTATTTCTAATGTCCTTGAATGGTTCCCTGACTGCCTTGTATTTCTAATGCCCTTGAATGTTTCCTGAGCGTCTTGTCATTTCTAATGTCCTTGAATGTTTCCCTGAGTGTCTTGTATTTCTAATGTCCTTGCATGTTTCCCTGAGTGCCTTGTATTTCTAATGTCCTTGCATGTTTCACTGAGTGCCTTGTATTTCTAATCTCCTTGAATGTTTCCCTGACTGCCTTGTATTTCTAATGTCCTTGAATGTTCACTGAGAGTCTTGTATTTCTAATGTCCTTGAATGTTCCCTGAGAGTCTTGTATTTCTAATGTCCTTGAATGTTCACTGAGAGTCTTGTATTTCTAATGTCCTTGAATATTTCCCTGAGTGCCTTGTATTTCTAATGTCCTTGAATGTTTCCCTGACTGCCTTGTATTTCTAATGCCCTTGAATGTTTCCTGATTGTCTTGTCATTTCTAATGTCCTTGAATGTTTCCCTGAGTGCCTTGTATTTCTAATGTCCTTGCATGTTTCCCTGAGTGCCTTGTATTTCTAATGCCCTTGAATGTTTCCTGAGCGTCTTGTATTTCTAATGTCCTTGAATGTTCCCCGAGAGTCTTGTATTTCTAATGTCCTTGAATGTTCACTGAGAGTCTTGTATTTCTAATGTCCTTGAATGTTTCCTGAGAGTCTTGTATTTCTAATGTCCTTGAATGTTCACTGAGAGTCTTGTATTTCTAATGTCCTTGAATGTTTCCCCGACTGCCTTGTATTTCTAATGTCCTTGAATGTTCCCTGAGAGTCTTGTATTTCTAATGCCCTTGAATCTTTCCCTGAGAGTCTTGTCATTTCTACGATCCTTGAATGTTTCCTGAGAGTCCTGTATTTCTAATGTCCTTGAATGTTCACTGAGAGTCTTGTATTTCTAATGTCCTTGAATGTTCACTGAGAGTCTTGTATTTCTAATGTCCTTGAATGTTTCCTGAGAGTCTTGTATTTCTAATGTCCTTGAATGTTCACTGAGAGTCTTGTATTTCTAATGTCCTTGAATGTTCACTGAGAGTCTTGTTTTTCTAATGTCCTTGAGTGTTTCCTGAGAGTCTTGTATTTCTAATGTCCTTGAATGTTTCCGTGACTGCCTTGTATTTCTAATGCCCTTGAATGTTTCCTGATTGTCTTGTCATTTCTAATGTCCTTGAATATTTCCCTGAGTGCCTTGTATTTCTAATGTCCTTGCATGTTTCCCTGAGTGCCTTGTATTTCTAATGTCCTTGAATGTTTCCCTGACTGCCTTGTATTTCTAATGCCCTTGAATGTTTCCTGAGAGTCTTGTATTTCTAATGTCCTTGAATGTTTCCTGAGAGTCTTGTATTTCTAATGCCCTTGAATGTTTCCTGAGAGTCTTGGATTTCTAATGTCCTTGAATGTTTCCCTGAGTGCCTTGTATTTCTAATGTCCTTGAATGTTTCCCTGAGTGCCTTGTATTTCTAATGTCCTTGAATGGTTCCCTGACTGCCTTGTATTTCTAATGCCCTTGAATGTTTCCTGAGCGTCTTGTCATTTCTAATGTCCTTGAATGTTTCCCTGAGTGTCTTGTATTTCTAATGTCCTTGCATGTTTCCCTGAGTGCCTTGTATTTCTAATGTCCTTGCATGTTTCACTGAGTGCCTTGTATTTCTAATCTCCTTGAATGTTTCCCTGACTGCCTTGTATTTCTAATGTCCTTGAATGTTCACTGAGAGTCTTGTATTTCTAATGTCCTTGAATGTTCCCTGAGAGTCTTGTATTTCTAATGTCCTTGAATGTTCACTGAGAGTCTTGTATTTCTAATGTCCTTGAATATTTCCCTGAGTGCCTTGTATTTCTAATGTCCTTGAATGTTTCCCTGACTGCCTTGTATTTCTAATGCCCTTGAATGTTTCCTGATTGTCTTGTCATTTCTAATGTCCTTGAATGTTTCCCTGAGTGCCTTGTATTTCTAATGTCCTTGCATGTTTCCCTGAGTGCCTTGTATTTCTAATGCCCTTGAATGTTTCCTGAGCGTCTTGTATTTCTAATGTCCTTGAATGTTCCCCGAGAGTCTTGTATTTCTTATGTCCTTGAATGTTCACTGAGAGTCTTGTATTTCTAATGTCCTTGAATGTTTCCTGAGAGTCTTGTATTTCTAATGTCCTTGAATGTTCACTGAGAGTCTTGTATTTCTAATGTCCTTGAATGTTTCCCCGACTGCCTTGTATTTCTAATGTCCTTGAATGTTCCCTGAGAGTCTTGTATTTCTAATGCCCTTGAATCTTTCCCTGAGAGTCTTGTCATTTCTACGATCCTTGAATGTTTCCTGAGAGTCCTGTATTTCTAATGTCCTTGAATGTTCACTGAGAGTCTTGTATTTCTAATGTCCTTGAATGTTTCCTGAGAGTCTTGTATTTCTAATGCCCTTGAATGTTTCCCTGAGAGTCTTGTCATTTCTACGATCCTTGAATGTTTCCTGAGAGTCTTGTATTTCTAATGTCCTTGAATGTTCCCCGAGAGTCTTGTATTTCTAATGTCCTTGAATGTTCACTGAGAGTTTTGTATTTATAATGCCCTTGAATGTTTCCTGAGCGTCTTGTCATTTCAAATGTCCTTGAATGTTTCACTGAGTGCCTTGTATTTCTAATGTCCTTGCATGTTTCCCTGAGTGCCTTGTATTTCTAATGTCCTTGCATGTTTCCCTGAGTGCCTTGTATTTCTAATCTCCTTGAATATTTCCATGAGGACCTTGTATTTCTAATGCCCTTGAATGTTTCCCTGAGTGCCTTGAATTTCTAATGTCCTTGCATGTTTCCCTGAGTGCCTTGTATTTCTAATGTCCTTGAATGTTTCCGTGACTGCCTTGTATTTCTAATGCCCTTGAATGTTTCCTGATTGTCTTGTCATTTCTAATGTCCTTGAATATTTCCCTGAGTGCCTTGTATTTCTAATGTCCTTGCATGTTTCCCTGAGTGCCTTGTATTTCTAATGTCCTTGAATGTTTCCCTGACTGCCTTGTATTTCTAATGCCCTTGAATGTTTCCTGAGAGTCTTGTATTTCTAATGTCCTTGAATGTTTCCTGAGATTCTTGTATTTCTAATGCCCTTGAATGTTTCCTGAGAGTCTTGTATTTCTAATGTCCTTGAATGTTTCCCTGAGTGCCTTGTATTTCTAATGTCCTTGAATGTTTCCCTGAGTGCCTTGTATTTCTAATGTCCTTGAATGGTTCCCTGACTGCCTTGTATTTCTAATGCCCTTGAATGTTTCCTGAGCGTCTTGTCATTTCTAATGTCCTTGAATGTTTCCCTGAGTGTCTTGTATTTCTAATGTCCTTGCATGTTTCCCTGAGTGCCTTGTATTTCTAATGTCCTTGCATGTTTCACTGAGTGCCTTGTATTTCTAATCTCCTTGAATGTTTCCCTTACTGCCTTGTATTTCTAATGTCCTTGAATGTTCACTGAGAGTCTTGTATTTCTAATGTCCTTGAATGTTCCCTGAGAGTCTTATATTTCTAATGTCCTTGAATGTTCACTGAGAGTCTTGTATTTCTAATGTCCTTGAATATTTCCCTGAGTGCCTTGTATTTCTAATGTCCTTGAATGTTTCCCTGACTGCCTTGTATTTCTAATGCCCTTGAATGTTTCCTGATTGTCTTGTCATTTCTAATGTCCTTGAATGTTTCCCTGAGTGCCTTGTATTTCTAATGTCCTTGCATGTTTCCCTGAGTGCCTTGTATTTCTAATGCCCTTGAATGTTTCCTGAGCGTCTTGTATTTCTAATGTCCTTGAATGTTCTCCGAGAGTCTTGTATTTCTAATGTCCTTGAATGTTCACTGAGAGTCTTGTATTTCTAATGTCCTTGAATGTTTCCTGAGAGTCTTGTATTTCTAATGTCCTTGAATGTTCACTGAGAGTCTTGTATTTCTAATGTCCTTGAATGTTTCCCCGACTGCCTTGTATTTCTAATGTCCTTGAATGTTCCCTGAGAGTCTTGTATTTCTAATGCCCTTGAATCTTTCCCTGAGAGTCCTGTCATTTCTACGATCCTTGAATGTTTCCTGAGAGTCCTGTATTTCTAATGTCCTTGAATGTTCACTGAGAGTCTTGTATTTCTAATGTCCTTGAATGTTCACTGAGAGTCTTGTATTTCTAATGTCCTTGAATGTTTCCTGAGAGTCTTGTATTTCTAATGTCCTTGAATGTTCACTGAGAGTCTTGTATTTCTAATGTCCTTGAATGTTCACTGAGAGTCTTGTTTTTCTAATGTCCTTGAGTGTTTCCTGAGAGTCTTGTATTTCTAATGTCCTTGAATGTTTCCGTGACTGCCTTGTATTTCTAATGCCCTTGAATGTTTCCTGATTGTCTTGTCATTTCTAATGTCCTTGAATATTTCCCTGAGTGCCTTGTATTTCTAATGTCCTTGCATGTTTCCCTGAGTGCCTTGTATTTCTAATGTCCTTGAATGTTTCCCTGACTGCCTTGTATTTCTAATGCCCTTGAATGTTTCCTGAGAGTCTTGTATTTCTAATGTCCTTGAATGTTTCCTGAGAGTCTTGTATTTCTAATGCCCTTGAATGTTTCCTGAGAGTCTTGTATTTCTAATGTCCTTGAATGTTTCCCTGAGTGCCTTGTATTTCTAATGTCCTTGAATGTTTCCCTGAGTGCCTTGTATTTCTAATGTCCTTGAATGGTTCCCTGACTGCCTTGTATTTCTAATGCCCTTGAATGTTTCCTGAGCGTCTTGTCATTTCTAATGTCCTTGAATGTTTCCCTGAGTGTCTTGTATTTCTAATGTCCTTGCATGTTTCCCTGAGTGCCTTGTATTTCTAATGTCCTTGCATGTTTCACTGAGTGCCTTGTATTTCTAATCTCCTTGAATGTTTCCCTGACTGCCTTGTATTTCTAATGTCCTTGAATGTTCACTGAGAGTCTTGTATTTCTAATGTCCTTGAATGTTCCCTGAGAGTCTTGTATTTCTAATGTCCTTGAATGTTCACTGAGAGTCTTGTATTTCTAATGTCCTTGAATATTTCCCTGAGTGCCTTGTATTTCTAATGTCCTTGAATGTTTCCCTGACTGCCTTGTATTTCTAATGCCCTTGAATGTTTCCTGATTGTCTTGTCATTTCTAATGTCCTTGAATGTTTCCCTGAGTGCCTTGTATTTCTAATGTCCTTGCATGTTTCCCTGAGTGCCTTGTATTTCTAATGCCCTTGAATGTTTCCTGAGCGTCTTGTATTTCTAATGTCCTTGAATGTTCCCCGAGAGTCTTGTATTTCTTATGTCCTTGAATGTTCACTGAGAGTCTTGTATTTCTAATGTCCTTGAATGTTTCCTGAGAGTCTTGTATTTCTAATGTCCTTGAATGTTCACTGAGAGTCTTGTATTTCTAATGTCCTTGAATGTTTCCCCGACTGCCTTGTATTTCTAATGTCCTTGAATGTTCCCTGAGAGTCTTGTATTTCTAATGCCCTTGAATCTTTCCCTGAGAGTCTTGTCATTTCTACGATCCTTGAATGTTTCCTGAGAGTCCTGTATTTCTAATGTCCTTGAATGTTCACTGAGAGTCTTGTATTTCTAATGTCCTTGAATGTTCACTGAGAGTCTTGTATTTCTAATGTCCTTGAATGTTTCCTGAGAGTCTTGTATTTCTAATGTCCTTGAATGTTCACTGAGAGTCTTGTATTTCTAATGTCCTTGAATGTTCACTGAGAGTCTTGTTTTTCTAATGTCCTTGAGTGTTTCCTGAGAGTCTTGTATTTCTAATGTCCTTGAATGTTTCCGTGACTGCCTTGTATTTCTAATGCCCTTGAATGTTTCCTGATTGTCTTGTCATTTCTAATGTCCTTGAATGTTTCCCTGAGTGCCTTGTATTTCTAATGTCCTTGCATGTTTCCCTGAGTGCCTTGTATTTCTAATGTCCTTGAATGTTTCCCTGACTGCCTTGTATTTCTAATGCCCTTGAATGTTTCCTGAGAGTCTTGTATTTCTAATGTCCTTGAATGTTTCCTGAGAGTCTTGTATTTCTAATGCCCTTGAATGTTTCCTGAGAGTCTTGTATTTCTAATGTCCTTGAATGTTTCCCTGAGTGCCTTGTATTTCTAATGTCCTTGAATGTTTCCCTGAGTGCCTTGTATTTCTAATGTCCTTGAATGGTTCCCTGACTGCCTTGTATTTCTAATGCCCTTGAATGTTTCCTGAGCGTCTTGTCATTTCTAATGTCCTTGAATGTTTCCCTGAGTGTCTTGTATTTCTAATGTCCTTGCATGTTTCCCTGAGTGCCTTGTATTTCTAATGTCCTTGCATGTTTCACTGAGTGCCTTGTATTTCTAATCTCCTTGAATGTTTCCCTGACTGCCTTGTATTTCTAATGTCCTTGAATGTTCACTGAGAGTCTTGTATTTCTAATGTCCTTGAATGTTCCCTGAGAGTCTTGTATTTCTAATGTCCTTGAATGTTCACTGAGAGTCTTGTATTTCTAATGTCCTTGAATATTTCCCTGAGTGCCTTGTATTTCTAATGTCCTTGAATGTTTCCCTGACTGCCGTGTATTTCTAATGCCCTTGAATGTTTCCTGATTGTCTTGTCATTTCTAATGTCCTTGAATGTTTCCCTGAGTGCCTTGTATTTCTAATGTCCTTGCATGTTTCCCTGAGTGCCTTGTATTTCTAATGCCCTTGAATGTTTCCTGAGCGTCTTGTATTTCTAATGTCCTTGAATGTTCCCCGAGAGTCTTGTATTTCTAATGTCCTTGAATGTTCACTGAGAGTCTTGTATTTCTAATGTCCTTGAATGTTTCCTGAGAGCCTTGTATTTCTAATGTCCTTGAATGTTCACTGAGAGTCTTGTATTTCTAATGTCCTTGAATGTTTCCCCGACTGCCTTGTATTTCTAATGTCCTTGAATGTTCCCTGAGAGTCTTGTATTTCTAATGCCCTTGAATCTTTCCCTGAGAGTCTTGTCATTTCTACGATCCTTGAATGTTTCCTGAGAGTCCTGTATTTCTAATGTCCTTGAATGTTCACTGAGAGTCTTGTATTTCTAATGTCCTTGAATGTTCACTGAGAGTCTTGTATTTCTAATGTCCTTGAATGTTTCCTGAGAGTCTTGTATTTCTAATGTCCTTGAATGTTCACTGAGAGTCTTGTATTTCTAATGTCCTTGAATGTTCACTGAGAGTCTTGTTTTTCTAATGTCCTTGAGTGTTTCCTGAGAGTCTTGTATTTCTAATGCCCTTGAATGTTTCCCTGAGAGTCTTGTCATTTCTACGATCCTTGAATGTTTCCTGAGAGTCTTGTATTTCTAATGTCCTTGAATGTTCCCCGAGAGTCTTGTATTTCTAATGTCCTTGAATGTTCACTGAGAGTCTTGTATTTCTAATGTCCTTGAATGTTTCCTAAGAGTCTTGTATTTCTAATGTCCTTGAATGTTCACTGAGAGTCTTGTATTTCTAATGTCCTTGAATGTTTCCCTGACTGCCTTGTATTTCTAATGCCCTTGAATCTTTCCCTGAGAGTCTTGTCATTTCTACGATCCTTGAATGTTTCCTGAGAGTCCTGTATTTCTAATGTCCTTGAATGTTCACTGAGAGTCTTGTATTTCTAATGTCCTTGAATGTTCACTGAGATGTTTGTATTTCTAATGTCCTTGAATGTTCCCTGAGAGTCTTGTATTTCTAATGTCCTTGAATGTTTCCTGAGAGTCTTGTATTTCTAATGCCCTTGAATGTTTCCCTGACAGTCTTGTCATTTCTACGATCCTTGAATGTTTCCTGAGAGTCTTGTATTTCTAATGTCCTTGAATGTTCCCTGAGAGTCTTGTATTTCTAATGTCCTTGAATGTTCACTGAGAGTCTTGTATTTCAAATGTCCTTGAATGTTTCCTGAGGGTCTTGTATTTCTAAAGTCCTTGAATGTTCCCTGAGAGTCTTGTATTTCTAATGTCCTTGAATGTTCACTGAGAGTCTTGTATTTCTAATGTCCTTGAATGTTTCCTGAGATTCTTGTATTTCTAATGTCCTTGAATGTTTCCCTGACTGCCTTGTATTTATAATGACTGCCTTGTATTTCTAATGCCCTTGAATGTTTCCCTGAGAGTCTTGTCCTTTCTACGATCCTTGAATGTTTCCTGAGAGTCTTGTATTTCTAATGTCCTTGAATGTTCCCTGAGAGTCTTGTATTTCTAATGTCCTTGAATGTTCACTGAGAGTCTTGTATTTCTAATGTCCTTGAATGTTCCCTGAGAGTCTTGTATTTCTAATGTCCTTGAATGTTTCCTAAGAGTCTTGTATTTCTAATGCCCTTGAATGTTTCCCTGAGAGTATTGTCATTTCTACGATCCTTGAATGTTTCCTGAGAGTCTTGTATTTCTAATGTCCTTGAATGTTCACTGAGAGTCTTGTATTTCTAATGTCCTTGAATGTTCCCTGAGAGTCTTGTATTTCTAATGTCCTTGAATGTTTCCTGAGAGTCTTGTATTTCTAATGCCCTTGAATGTTTCCCTGAGAGTCTTGTCATTTCTACGATCCTTGAATGTTTCCTGAGAGTCTTGTATTTCTAATGTCCTTGAATGTTCCCCGAGAGTCTTGTATTTCTAATGTCCTTGAATGTTCACTGAGAGTCTTGTATTTCTAATGTCCTTGAATGTTTCCTGAGAGTCTTGTATTTCTAATGCCCTTGAATGTTTCCCTGAGAGTCTTGTCATTTCTACGATCCTTGAATGTTTCCTGAGAGTCTTGTATTTCTAATGTCCTTGAATGTTCCCCGAGAGTCTTGTATTTCTAATGTCCTTGAATGTTCACTGAGAGTCTTGTATTTCTAATGTCCTTGAATGTTTCCTGAGAGTCTTGTATTTCTAATGTCCTTGAATGTTCACTGAGTCTTGTATTTCTAATGTCCTTGAATGTTTCCCTGACTGCCTTGTATTTCTAATGTCCTTGAATATTTCCCTGAGTGACTTGTATTTCTAATGTCCTTGAATGTTTCCCTGAGTGCCTTGAATGTCTAATGTCCTTGCATGTTTCCCTGAGTGCCTTGTATTTCTAATGTCCTTGCATGTTTCCCTGAGTGCCTTGTATTTCTAATGTCCTTGAATGTTTCCCTGACTGCCTTGTATTTCTAATGCCCTTGAATGTTTCCTGAGCGTCTTGTATTTCTAATGTCCTTGAATGTTTCCTGAGAGTCTTGTATTTCTAATGTCCTTGAATGTTTCCTGAGAGTCTTGTATTTCTAATGCCCTTGAATGTTTCCCTGAGAGTCTAGTCATTTCTACGATCCTTGAATTTTTCCTGAGAGTCTTGTATTTCTAATGTCCTTGAATGTTTCCTGAGAGTCTTGTATTTCTAATGCCCTTGAATGTTTCCTGAGAGTCTTGTATTTCTAATGTCCTTGAATGTTTCCCTGAGTGCCTTGTATTTCTAATGACTGCCTTGTATTTCTAATGTCCTTGAATGTTTCCCTGAGTGCCTTGTATTTCTAATGTCCTTGCATGTTTCCCTGAGTGCCTTGTATTTCTAATGTCCTTGAATGTTTCCCTGACTGCCTTGTATTTCTAATGCCCTTGAATGTTTCCTGAGCGTCTTGTATTTCTAATGTCCTTGAATGTTTCCTGAGAGTCTTGTATTTCTAATGCCCTTGAATGTTTCCCTGAGAGTCTAGTCATTTCTACGATCCTTGAATGTTTCCTGAGAGTCTTGTATTTCTAATGTCCTTGAATGTTTCCTGAGAGTCTTGTATTTCTAATGCCCTTGAATGTTTCCTGAGAGTCTTGTATTTCTAATGTCCTTAAATGTTTCCCTGAGTGCCTTGTATTTCTAATGTCCTTGAATGTTTCCCTGAGTGCCTTGTATTTCTAATATCCTTGAATGTTTCCCTGACTGCCTTGTATTTCTAATGCCCTTGAATGTTTCCTGAGCGTCTTGTCATTTCTAATGTCCTTAAATGTTTCCCTGAGTGTCTTGTATTTCTAATGTCCTTGCATGTTTCCCTGAGTGCCTTGTATTTCTAATGTCCTTGCATGTTTCACTGAGTGCCTTGTATTTCTAATCTCCTTGAATGTTTCCCTGACTGCCTTGTATTTCTAATGTCCTTGAATGTTTCCCTGACTGCCTTGTATTTCTAATGCCCTTGAATGTTTCCTGAGCGTCTTGTATTTCTAATGTCCTTGAATGTTTCCTGAGAGTCTTGTATTTCTAATGTCCTTGAATGTTTCCTGAGAGTCTTGTATTTCTAATGCCCTTGAATGTTTCCCTGAGAGTCTAGTCATTTCTACGATCCTTGCATGTTTCCTGAGAGTCTTGTATTTCTAATGTCCTTGAATGTTTCCTGAGAGTCTTGTATTTCTAATGCCCTTGAATGTTTCCTGAGAGTCTTGTATTTCTAATGTCCTTGAATGTTTCCCTGAGTGCCTTGTATTTCTAATGTCCTTGAATGTTTCCCTGAGTGCCTTGTATTTCTAATGTCCTTGAATGGTTCCCTGACTGCCTTGTATTTCTAATGCCCTTGAATGTTTCCTGAGCGTCTTGTCATTTCTAATGTCCTTGAATGTTTCCCTGAGTGTCCTGTATTTCTAATGTCCTTGCATGTTTCCCTGAGTGCCTTGTATTTCTAATGTCCTTGCATGTTTCCCTGAGTGCCTTGTATTTCTAATGTCCTTGCATGTTTCACTGAGTGCCTTGTATTTCTAATCTCCTTGAATGTTTCCCTGACTGCCTTGTATTTCTAATGTCCTTGAATGTTCCCTGAGAGTCTTGTATTTCTAATGTCCTTGAATGTTCACTGAGAGTCTTGTATTTCTAATGTCCTTGAATATTTCCCTGAGTGCCTTGTATTTCTAATGTCCTTGAATGTTTCCCTGACTGCCTTGTATTTCTAATGCCCTTGAATGTTTCCTGATTGTCTTGTTATTTCTAATGTCCTTGAATGTTTCCCTGAGTGCCTTGTATTTCTAATGTCCTTGCATGTTTCCCTGAGTGCCTTGTATTTCTAATGCCCTTGAATGTTTCCAGAGCGTCTTGTATTTCTAATGTCCTTGAATGTTTCCTGAGAGTCTTGTATTTCTAATGTCGTTGAATGTTTCCTGAGAGTCTTGTATTTCTAATGCCCTTGAATGTTTCCCTGAGAGTCTTGTCATTTCTACGATCCTTGAATGTTTCCTGAGAGTCTTGTATTTCTAATGTCCTTGAATGTTCCCTGAGAGTCTTGTATTTCTAATGTCCTTGAATGTTCACTGAGAGTCTTGTATTTCTAAATTCCTTGAATGTTTCCCTGAGTGCCTTGTATTTCTAATGTCCTTGTATGTTTCCCTGAGTGCCTTGTATTTCTAATGTCCTTGAATGTTTCCCTGACTGCCTTGTATTTATAATGCCCTTGAATGTTTCCTGAGCGTCTTGTCATTTCTAATGTCCTTGAATGTTTCACTGAGTGCCTTGTATTTCTAATGTCCTTGCATGTTTCCCTGAGTGCCTTGTATTTCTAATGTCCTTGCATGTTTCCCTGAGTGCCTTGTATTTCTAATCTCCTTGAATGTTTCCCTGAGTGCCTTGTATTTCTAATGTCCTTGAATATTTCCCTGAGGGCCTTCTATTTCTAATGTCCTTGAATGTTTCCCTGAGTGCCTTGAATTTCTAATGTCCTTGCATGTTTCCCTGAGTGCCTTGTATTTCTAATGTCCTTGAATGTTTCAATGACTGCCTTGTATTTCTAATGCCCTTGAATGTTTCCTGAGTGTCTTGTCATTTCTAATGTCCTTGAATGTTTCCCTGAGTGTCTTGTATTTCTAATGTCCTTGCATGTTTCCCTGAGTGCCTTGTATTTCTAATGTCCTTGCATGTTTCACTGAGTGCCTTGTATTTCTAATCTCCTTGAATGTTTCCCTGACTGCCTTGTATTTCTAATGTCCTTGAATGTTCACTGAGAGTCTTGTATTTCTAATGTCCTTGAATGTTCCCTGAGAGTCTTGTATTTCTAATGTCCTTGAATGTTCACTGAGAGTCTTGTATTTCTAATGTCCTTGAATATTTCCCTGAGTGCCTTGTATTTCTAATGTCCTTGAATGTTTCCCTGACTGCCTTGTATTTCTAATGCCCTTGAATGTTTCCTGATTGTCTTGTCATTTCTAATGTCCTTGAATGTTTCCCTGAGTGCCTTGTATTTCTAATGTCCTTGCATGTTTCCCTGAGTGCCTTGTATTTCTAATGCCCTTGAATGTTTCCTGAGCGTCTTGTATTTCTAATGTCCTTGAATGTTCCCCGAGAGTCTTGTATTTCTAATGTCCTTGAATGTTCACTGAGAGTCTTGTATTTCTAATGTCCTTGAATGTTTCCTGAGAGTCTTGTATTTCTAATGTCCTTGAATGTTCACTGAGAGTCTTGTATTTCTAATGCCCTTGAATGTTTCCTGATTGTCTTGTCATTTCTAATGTCCTTGAATGTTTCCCTGAGTGCCTTGTATTTCTAATGTCCTTGCATGTTTCCCTGAGTGCCTTGTATTTCTAATGCCCTTGAATGTTTCCTGAGCGTCTTGTATTTCTAATGTCCTTGAATGTTCCCCGAGAGTCTTGTATTTCTAATGTCCTTGAATGTTCACTGAGAGTCTTGTATTTCTAATGTCCTTGAATGTTTCCTGAGAGTCTTGTATTTCTAATGTCCTTGAATGTTCACTGAGATGTTTGTATTTCTAATGTCCTTGAATGTTCCCTGAGAGTCTTGTATTTCTAATGTCCTTGAATGTTTCCTGAGAGTCTTGTATTTCTAATGCCCTTGAATGTTTCCCTGACAGTCTTGTCATTTCTACGATCCTTGAATGTTTCCTGAGAGTCTTGTATTTCTAATGTCCTTGAATGTTCCCTGAGAGTCTTGTATTTCTAATGTCCTTGAATGTTCACTGAGAGTCTTGTATTTCAAATGTCCTTGAATGTTTCCTGAGGGTCTTGTATTTCTAATGTCCTTGAATGTTCCCTGAGAGTCTTGTATTTCTAATGTCCTTGAATGTTCACTGAGAGTCTTGTATTTCTAATGTCCTTGAATGTTTCCTGAGATTCTTGTATTTCTAATGTCCTTGAATGTTTCCCTGACTGCCTTGTATTTCTAATGACTGCCTTGTATTTCTAATGTCCTTGAATGTTTCCCTGACTGCCTTGTATTTCTAATGTCCTTGAATGTTCCCTGAGAGTCTTGTATTTCTAATGTCCTTGAATGTTTCCTGAGAATCTTGTATTTCTAATGCCCTTGAATGTTTCCCTGAGAGTCTTGTCCTTTCTACGATCCTTGAATGTTTCCTGAGAGTCTTGTATTTCTAATGTCCTTGAATGTTCCCTGAGAGTCTTGTATTTCTAATGTCCTTGAATGTTCACTGAGAGTCTTGTATTTCTAATGTCCTTGAATGTTCCCTGAGAGTCTTGTATTTCTAATGTCCTTGAATGTTTCCTAAGAGTCTTGTATTTCTAATGCCCTTGAATGTTTCCCTGAGAGTATTGTCATTTCTACGATCCTTGAATGTTTCCTGAGAGTCTTGTATTTCTAATGTCCTTGAATGTTGACTGAGAGTCTTGTATTTCTAATGTCCTTGAATGTTCCCTGAGAGTCTTGTATTTCTAATGTCCTTGAATGTTTCCTGAGAGTCTTGTATTTCTAATGCCCTTGAATGTTTCCCTGAGAGTCTTGTCATTTCTACGATCCTTGAATGTTTCCTGAGAGTCTTGTATTTCTAATGTCCTTGAATGTTCCCCGAGAGTCTTGTATTTCTAATGTCCTTGAATGTTCACTGAGAGTCTTGTATTTCTAATGTCCTTGAATGTTTCCTGAGAGTCTTGTATTTCTAATGCCCTTGAATGTTTCCCTGAGAGTCTTGTCATTTCTACGATCCTTGAATGTTTCCTGAGAGTCTTGTATTTCTAATGTCCTTGAATGTTCCCCGAGAGTCTTGTATTTCTAATGTCCTTGAATGTTCACTGAGAGTCTTGTATTTCTAATGTCCTTGAATGTTTCCTGAGAGTCTTGTATTTCTAATGTCCTTGAATGTTCACTGAGAGTCTTGTATTTCTAATGTCCTTGAATGTTTCCCTGACTGCCTTGTATTTCTAATGTCCTTGAATATTTCCCTGAGTGCCTTGTATTTCTAATGTCCTTGAATGTTTCCCTGAGTGCCTTGAATGTCTAATGTCCTTGCATGTTTCCCTGAGTGCCTTGTATTTCTAATGTCCTTGCATGTTTCCCTGAGTGCCTTGTATTTCTAATGTCCTTGAATGTTTCCCTGACTGCCTTGTATTTCTAATGCCCTTGAATGTTTCCTGATTGTCTTGTCATTTCTAATGTCCTTGAATGTTTCCCTGAGTGCCTTGTATTTCTAATGTCCTTGCATGTTTCCCTGAGTGCCTTGTATTTCTAATGCCCTTGAATGTTTCCTGAGCGTCTTGTATTTCTAATGTCCTTGCATGTTTCCCTGAGTGCCTTGTATTTCTAATGTCCTTGAATGTTTCCCTGACTGCCTTGTATTTCTAATGCCCTTGAATGTTTCCTGATTGTCTTGTCATTTCTAATGTCCTTGAATGTTTCCCTGAGTGCCTTGTATTTCTAATGTCCTTGAATGTTTCCTTAGAGTCTTGTATTTCTAATGTCCTTGAATGTTTCCTGAGAGTCTTGTATTTCTAATGCCCTTGAATGTTTCCCTGAGAGTCTTGTCATTTCTACGATCCTTGAATGTTTCCTGAGAGTCTTGTATTTCTAATGTCCTTGAATGTTCCCTGAGAGTCTTGTATTTCTAATGTCCTTGAATGTTCACTGAGAGTCTTGTATTTCTAAATTCCTTGAATGTTTCCCTGAGTGCCTTGTATTTCTAATGTCCTTGAATGTTTCCCTGAGTGCCTTGTATTTCTAATGTCCTTGAATGTTTCCCTGACTGCCTTGTATTTATAATGCCCTTGAATGTTTCCTGAGCGTCTTGTCATTTCTAATGTCCTTGAATGTTTCACTGAGTGCCTTGTATTTCTAATGTCCTTGCATGTTTCCCTGAGTGCCTTGTATTTCTAATGTCCTTGCATGTTTCCCTGAGTGCCTTGTATTTCTAATCTCCTTGAATGTTTCCCTGAGTGCCTTGTATTTCTAATGTCCTTGAATATTTCCCTGAGGGCCTTGTATTTCTAATGTCCTTGAATGTTTCCCTGAGTGCCTTGAATTTCTAATGTCCTTGCATGTTTCCCTGAGTGCCTTGTATTTCTAATGTCCTTGAATGTTTCCGTGACTGCCTTGTATTTCTAATGCCCTTGAATGTTTCCTGATTGTCTTGTCATTTCTAATGTCCTTGAATGTTTCCCTGAGTGCCTTGTATTTCTAATGTCCTTGCATGTTTCCCGGAGTGCCTTGTATTTCTAATGTCCTTGAAGGTTTCCCTGACTGCCTTGTATATCTAATGCCCTTGAATGTTTCCTGAGAGTCTTGTATTTCTAATGTCCTTGAATGTTTCCTGAGAGTCTTGTATTTCTAATGCCCTTGAATGTTTCCCTGAGAGTCTTGTCATTTCTACGATCCTTGAATGTTTCCTGAGAGTCTTGTATTTCTAATGTCCTTGAATGTTCCCCGAGAGTCTTGTATTTCTAATGTCCTTGAATGTTCACTGAGAGTCTTGTATTTCTAATGTCCTTGAATGTTTCCTGAGAGTCTTGTATTTCTAATGTCCTTGAATGTTCACTGAGAGTCTTGTATTTCTAATGTCCTTGAATGTTTCCCTGACTGCCTTGTATTTCTAATGTCCTTGAATGTTCCCTGAGAGTCTTGTATTTCTAATGCCCTTGAATCTTTCCCTGAGAGTCTTGTCATTTCTACGATCCTTGAATGTTTCCTGAGAGTCCTGTATTTCTAATGTCCTTGAATGTTCACTGAGAGTCTTGTATTTCTAATGTCCTTGAATGTTCACTGAGAGTCTTGTATTTCTAATGTCCTTGAATGTTCCCTGAGAGTCTTGTATTTCTAATGTCCTTGAATGTTCACTGAGAGTCTAGTATTTCTAATGTCCTTGAATGTTTCCTGAGAGTCTTGTATTTCTAATGTCCTTGAATGTTCACTGAGAGTCTTGTATTTCTAATGTCCTTGAATGTTCACTGAGAGTCTTGTATTTCTAATGTCCTTGAATGTTTCCTGAGAGTCTTGTATTTCTAATGCCCTTGAATGTTTCCCTGAGAGTCTTGTCATTTCTACGATCCTTGAATGTTTCCTGAGAGTCTTGTATTTCTAATGTCCTTGAATGTTCCCCGAGAGTCTTGTATTTCTAATGTCCTTGAATGTTCACTGAGAGTTTTGTATTTATAATGCCCTTGAATGTTTCCTGAGCGTCTTGTCATTTCAAATGTCCTTGAATGTTTCACTGAGTGCCTTGTATTTCTAATGTCCTTGCATGTTTCCCTGAGTGCCTTGTATTTCTAATGTCCTTGCATGTTTCCCTGAGTGCCTTGTATTTCTAATCTCCTTGAATATTTCCATGAGGACCTTGTATTTCTAATGCCCTTGAATGTTTCCCTGAGTGCCTTGAATTTCTAATGTCCTTGCATGTTTCCCTGAGTGCCTTGTATTTCTAATGTCCTTGAATGTTTCCGTGACTGCCTTGTATTTCTAATGCCCTTGAATGTTTCCTGATTGTCTTGTCATTTCTAATGTCCTTGAATATTTCCCTGAGTGCCTTGTATTTCTAATGTCCTTGCATGTTTCCCTGAGTGCCTTGTATTTCTAATGTCCTTGAATGTTTCCCTGACTGCCTTGTATTTCTAATGCCCTTGAATGTTTCCTGAGAGTCTTGTATTTCTAATGTCCTTGAATGTTTCCTGAGAGTCTTGTATTTCTAATGCCCTTGAATGTTTCCTGAGAGTCTTGTATTTCTAATGTCCTTGAATGTTTCCCTGAGTGCCTTGTATTTCTAATGTCCTTGAATGTTTGCCTGAGTGCCTTGTATTTCTAATGTCCTTGAATGGTTCCCTGACTGCCTTGTATTTCTAATGCCCTTGAATGTTTCCTGAGCGTCTTGTCATTTCTAATGTCCTTGAATGTTTCCCTGAGTGTCTTGTATTTCTAATGTCCTTGCATGTTTCCCTGAGTGCCTTGTATTTCTAATGTCCTTGCATGTTTCACTGAGTGCCTTGTATTTCTAATCTCCTTGAATGTTTCCCTGACTGCCTTGTATTTCTAATGTCCTTGAATGTTCACTGAGAGTCTTGTATTTCTAATGTCCTTGAATGTTCCCTGAGAGTCTTGTATTTCTAATGTCCTTGAATGTTCACTGAGAGTCTTGTATTTCTAATGTCCTTGAATATTTCCCTGAGTGCCTTGTATTTCTAATGTCCTTGAATGTTTCCCTGACTGCCTTGTATTTCTAATGCCCTTGAATGTTTCCTGATTGTCTTGTCATTTCTAATGTCCTTGAATGTTTCCCTGAGTGCCTTGTATTTCTAATGTCCTTGCATGTTTCCCTGAGTGCCTTGTATTTCTAATGCCCTTGAATGTTTCCTGAGCGTCTTGTATTTCTAATGTCCTTGAATGTTCCCCGAGAGTCTTGTATTTCTAATGTCCTTGAATGTTCACTGAGAGTCTTGTATTTCTAATGTCCTTGAATGTTTCCTGAGAGTCTTGTATTTCTAATGTCCTTGAATGTTCACTGAGAGTCTTGTATTTCTAATGTCCTTGAATGTTTCCCCGACTGCCTTGTATTTCTAATGTCCTTGAATGTTCCCTGAGAGTCTTGTATTTCTAATGCCCTTGAATCTTTCCCTGAGAGTCTTGTCATTTCTACGATCCTTGAATGTTTCCTGAGAGTCCTGTATTTCTAATGTCCTTGAATGTTCACTGAGAGTCTTGTATTTCTAATGTCCTTGAATGTTCACTGAGAGTCTTGTATTTCTAATGTCCTTGAATGTTTCCTGAGAGTCTTGTATTTCTAATGTCCTTGAATGTTCACTGAGAGTCTTGTATTTCTAATGTCCTTGAATGTTCACTGAGAGTCTTGTTTTTCTAATGTCCTTGAGTGTTTCCTGAGAGTCTTGTATTTCTAATGTCCTTGAATGTTTCCGTGACTGCCTTGTATTTCTAATGCCCTTGAATGTTTCCTGATTGTCTTGTCATTTCTAATGTCCTTGAATATTTCCCTGAGTGCCTTGTATTTCTAATGTCCTTGCATGTTTCCCTGAGTGCCTTGTATTTCTAATGTCCTTGAATGTTTCCCTGACTGCCTTGTATTTCTAATGCCCTTGAATGTTTCCTGAGAGTCTTGTATTTCTAATGTCCTTGAATGTTTCCTGAGAGTCTTGTATTTCTAATGCCCTTGAATGTTTCCTGAGAGTCTTGGATTTCTAATGTCCTTGAATGTTTCCCTGAGTGCCTTGTATTTCTAATGTCCTTGAATGTTTCCCTGAGTGCCTTGTATTTCTAATGTCCTTGAATGGTTCCCTGACTGCCTTGTATTTCTAATGCCCTTGAATGTTTCCTGAGCGTCTTGTCATTTCTAATGTCCTTGAATGTTTCCCTGAGTGTCTTGTATTTCTAATGTCCTTGCATGTTTCCCTGAGTGCCTTGTATTTCTAATGTCCTTGCATGTTTCACTGAGTGCCTTGTATTTCTAATCTCCTTGAATGTTTCCCTGACTGCCTTGTATTTCTAATGTCCTTGAATGTTCACTGAGAGTCTTGTATTTCTAATGTCCTTGAATGTTCCCTGAGAGTCTTGTATTTCTAATGTCCTTGAATGTTCACTGAGAGTCTTGTATTTCTAATGTCCTTGAATATTTCCCTGAGTGCCTTGTATTTCTAATGTCCTTGAATGTTTCCCTGACTGCCTTGTATTTCTAATGCCCTTGAATGTTTCCTGATTGTCTTGTCATTTCTAATGTCCTTGAATGTTTCCCTGAGTGCCTTGTATTTCTAATGTCCTTGCATGTTTCCCTGAGTGCCTTGTATTTCTAATGCCCTTGAATGTTTCCTGAGCGTCTTGTATTTCTAATGTCCTTGAATGTTCCCCGAGAGTCTTGTATTTCTTATGTCCTTGAATGTTCACTGAGAGTCTTGTATTTCTAATGTCCTTGAATGTTTCCTGAGAGTCTTGTATTTCTAATGTCCTTGAATGTTCACTGAGAGTCTTGTATTTCTAATGTCCTTGAATGTTTCCCCGACTGCCTTGTATTTCTAATGTCCTTGAATGTTCCCTGAGAGTCTTGTATTTCTAATGCCCTTGAATCTTTCCCTGAGAGTCTTGTCATTTCTACGATCCTTGAATGTTTCCTGAGAGTCCTGTATTTCTAATGTCCTTGAATGTTCACTGAGAGTCTTGTATTTCTAATGTCCTTGAATGTTTCCTGAGAGTCTTGTATTTCTAATGCCCTTGAATGTTTCCCTGAGAGTCTTGTCATTTCTACGATCCTTGAATGTTTCCTGAGAGTCTTGTATTTCTAATGTCCTTGAATGTTCCCCGAGAGTCTTGTATTTCTAATGTCCTTGAATGTTCACTGAGAGTTTTGTATTTATAATGCCCTTGAATGTTTCCTGAGCGTCTTGTCATTTCAAATGTCCTTGAATGTTTCACTGAGTGCCTTGTATTTCTAATGTCCTTGCATGTTTCCCTGAGTGCCTTGTATTTCTAATGTCCTTGCATGTTTCCCTGAGTGCCTTGTATTTCTAATCTCCTTGAATATTTCCATGAGGACCTTGTATTTCTAATGCCCTTGAATGTTTCCCTGAGTGCCTTGAATTTCTAATGTCCTTGCATGTTTCCCTGAGTGCCTTGTATTTCTAATGTCCTTGAATGTTTCCGTGACTGCCTTGTATTTCTAATGCCCTTGAATGTTTCCTGATTGTCTTGTCATTTCTAATGTCCTTGAATATTTCCCTGAGTGCCTTGTATTTCTAATGTCCTTGCATGTTTCCCTGAGTGCCTTGTATTTCTAATGTCCTTGAATGTTTCCCTGACTGCCTTGTATTTCTAATGCCCTTGAATGTTTCCTGAGAGTCTTGTATTTCTAATGTCCTTGAATGTTTCCTGAGATTCTTGTATTTCTAATGCCCTTGAATGTTTCCTGAGAGTCTTGTATTTCTAATGTCCTTGAATGTTTCCCTGAGTGCCTTGTATTTCTAATGTCCTTGAATGTTTCCCTGAGTGCCTTGTATTTCTAATGTCCTTGAATGGTTCCCTGACTGCCTTGTATTTCTAATGCCCTTGAATGTTTCCTGAGCGTCTTGTCATTTCTAATGTCCTTGAATGTTTCCCTGAGTGTCTTGTATTTCTAATGTCCTTGCATGTTTCCCTGAGTGCCTTGTATTTCTAATGTCCTTGCATGTTTCACTGAGTGCCTTGTATTTCTAATCTCCTTGAATGTTTCCCTTACTGCCTTGTATTTCTAATGTCCTTGAATGTTCACTGAGAGTCTTGTATTTCTAATGTCCTTGAATGTTCCCTGAGAGTCTTATATTTCTAATGTCCTTGAATGTTCACTGAGAGTCTTGTATTTCTAATGTCCTTGAATATTTCCCTGAGTGCCTTGTATTTCTAATGTCCTTGAATGTTTCCCTGACTGCCTTGTATTTCTAATGCCCTTGAATGTTTCCTGATTGTCTTGTCATTTCTAATGTCCTTGAATGTTTCCCTGAGTGCCTTGTATTTCTAATGTCCTTGCATGTTTCCCTGAGTGCCTTGTATTTCTAATGCCCTTGAATGTTTCCTGAGCGTCTTGTATTTCTAATGTCCTTGAATGTTCTCCGAGAGTCTTGTATTTCTAATGTCCTTGAATGTTCACTGAGAGTCTTGTATTTCTAATGTCCTTGAATGTTTCCTGAGAGTCTTGTATTTCTAATGTCCTTGAATGTTCACTGAGAGTCTTGTATTTCTAATGTCCTTGAATGTTTCCCCGACTGCCTTGTATTTCTAATGTCCTTGAATGTTCCCTGAGAGTCTTGTATTTCTAATGCCCTTGAATCTTTCCCTGAGAGTCCTGTCATTTCTACGATCCTTGAATGTTTCCTGAGAGTCCTGTATTTCTAATGTCCTTGAATGTTCACTGAGAGTCTTGTATTTCTAATGTCCTTGAATGTTCACTGAGAGTCTTGTATTTCTAATGTCCTTGAATGTTTCCTGAGAGTCTTGTATTTCTAATGTCCTTGAATGTTCACTGAGAGTCTTGTATTTCTAATGTCCTTGAATGTTCACTGAGAGTCTTGTTTTTCTAATGTCCTTGAGTGTTTCCTGAGAGTCTTGTATTTCTAATGTCCTTGAATGTTTCCGTGACTGCCTTGTATTTCTAATGCCCTTGAATGTTTCCTGATTGTCTTGTCATTTCTAATGTCCTTGAATATTTCCCTGAGTGCCTTGTATTTCTAATGTCCTTGCATGTTTCCCTGAGTGCCTTGTATTTCTAATGTCCTTGAATGTTTCCCTGACTGCCTTGTATTTCTAATGCCCTTGAATGTTTCCTGAGAGTCTTGTATTTCTAATGTCCTTGAATGTTTCCTGAGAGTCTTGTATTTCTAATGCCCTTGAATGTTTCCTGAGAGTCTTGTATTTCTAATGTCCTTGAATGTTTCCCTGAGTGCCTTGTATTTCTAATGTCCTTGAATGTTTCCCTGAGTGCCTTGTATTTCTAATGTCCTTGAATGGTTCCCTGACTGCCTTGTATTTCTAATGCCCTTGAATGTTTCCTGAGCGTCTTGTCATTTCTAATGTCCTTGAATGTTTCCCTGAGTGTCTTGTATTTCTAATGTCCTTGCATGTTTCCCTGAGTGCCTTGTATTTCTAATGTCCTTGCATGTTTCACTGAGTGCCTTGTATTTCTAATCTCCTTGAATGTTTCCCTGACTGCCTTGTATTTCTAATGTCCTTGAATGTTCACTGAGAGTCTTGTATTTCTAATGTCCTTGAATGTTCCCTGAGAGTCTTGTATTTCTAATGTCCTTGAATGTTCACTGAGAGTCTTGTATTTCTAATGTCCTTGAATATTTCCCTGAGTGCCTTGTATTTCTAATGTCCTTGAATGTTTCCCTGACTGCCTTGTATTTCTAATGCCCTTGAATGTTTCCTGATTGTCTTGTCATTTCTAATGTCCTTGAATGTTTCCCTGAGTGCCTTGTATTTCTAATGTCCTTGCATGTTTCCCTGAGTGCCTTGTATTTCTAATGCCCTTGAATGTTTCCTGAGCGTCTTGTATTTCTAATGTCCTTGAATGTTCCCCGAGAGTCTTGTATTTCTTATGTCCTTGAATGTTCACTGAGAGTCTTGTATTTCTAATGTCCTTGAATGTTTCCTGAGAGTCTTGTATTTCTAATGTCCTTGAATGTTCACTGAGAGTCTTGTATTTCTAATGTCCTTGAATGTTTCCCCGACTGCCTTGTATTTCTAATGTCCTTGAATGTTCCCTGAGAGTCTTGTATTTCTAATGCCCTTGAATCTTTCCCTGAGAGTCTTGTCATTTCTACGATCCTTGAATGTTTCCTGAGAGTCCTGTATTTCTAATGTCCTTGAATGTTCACTGAGAGTCTTGTATTTCTAATGTCCTTGAATGTTCACTGAGAGTCTTGTATTTCTAATGTCCTTGAATGTTTCCTGAGAGTCTTGTATTTCTAATGTCCTTGAATGTTCACTGAGAGTCTTGTATTTCTAATGTCCTTGAATGTTCACTGAGAGTCTTGTTTTTCTAATGTCCTTGAGTGTTTCCTGAGAGTCTTGTATTTCTAATGTCCTTGAATGTTTCCGTGACTGCCTTGTATTTCTAATGCCCTTGAATGTTTCCTGATTGTCTTGTCATTTCTAATGTCCTTGAATGTTTCCCTGAGTGCCTTGTATTTCTAATGTCCTTGCATGTTTCCCTGAGTGCCTTGTATTTCTAATGTCCTTGAATGTTTCCCTGACTGCCTTGTATTTCTAATGCCCTTGAATGTTTCCTGAGAGTCTTGTATTTCTAATGTCCTTGAATGTTTCCTGAGAGTCTTGTATTTCTAATGCCCTTGAATGTTTCCTGAGAGTCTTGTATTTCTAATGTCCTTGAATGTTTCCCTGAGTGCCTTGTATTTCTAATGTCCTTGAATGTTTCCCTGAGTGCCTTGTATTTCTAATGTCCTTGAATGGTTCCCTGACTGCCTTGTATTTCTAATGCCCTTGAATGTTTCCTGAGCGTCTTGTCATTTCTAATGTCCTTGAATGTTTCCCTGAGTGTCTTGTATTTCTAATGTCCTTGCATGTTTCCCTGAGTGCCTTGTATTTCTAATGTCCTTGCATGTTTCACTGAGTGCCTTGTATTTCTAATCTCCTTGAATGTTTCCCTGACTGCCTTGTATTTCTAATGTCCTTGAATGTTCACTGAGAGTCTTGTATTTCTAATGTCCTTGAATGTTCCCTGAGAGTCTTGTATTTCTAATGTCCTTGAATGTTCACTGAGAGTCTTGTATTTCTAATGTCCTTGAATATTTCCCTGAGTGCCTTGTATTTCTAATGTCCTTGAATGTTTCCCTGACTGCCGTGTATTTCTAATGCCCTTGAATGTTTCCTGATTGTCTTGTCATTTCTAATGTCCTTGAATGTTTCCCTGAGTGCCTTGTATTTCTAATGTCCTTGCATGTTTCCCTGAGTGCCTTGTATTTCTAATGCCCTTGAATGTTTCCTGAGCGTCTTGTATTTCTAATGTCCTTGAATGTTCCCCGAGAGTCTTGTATTTCTAATGTCCTTGAATGTTCACTGAGAGTCTTGTATTTCTAATGTCCTTGAATGTTTCCTGAGAGCCTTGTATTTCTAATGTCCTTGAATGTTCACTGAGAGTCTTGTATTTCTAATGTCCTTGAATGTTTCCCCGACTGCCTTGTATTTCTAATGTCCTTGAATGTTCCCTGAGAGTCTTGTATTTCTAATGCCCTTGAATCTTTCCCTGAGAGTCTTGTCATTTCTACGATCCTTGAATGTTTCCTGAGAGTCCTGTATTTCTAATGTCCTTGAATGTTCACTGAGAGTCTTGTATTTCTAATGTCCTTGAATGTTCACTGAGAGTCTTGTATTTCTAATGTCCTTGAATGTTTCCTGAGAGTCTTGTATTTCTAATGTCCTTGAATGTTCACTGAGAGTCTTGTATTTCTAATGTCCTTGAATGTTCACTGAGAGTCTTGTTTTTCTAATGTCCTTGAGTGTTTCCTGAGAGTCTTGTATTTCTAATGCCCTTGAATGTTTCCCTGAGAGTCTTGTCATTTCTACGATCCTTGAATGTTTCCTGAGAGTCTTGTATTTCTAATGTCCTTGAATGTTCCCCGAGAGTCTTGTATTTCTAATGTCCTTGAATGTTCACTGAGAGTCTTGTATTTCTAATGTCCTTGAATGTTTCCTAAGAGTCTTGTATTTCTAATGTCCTTGAATGTTCACTGAGAGTCTTGTATTTCTAATGTCCTTGAATGTTTCCCTGACTGCCTTGTATTTCTAATGCCCTTGAATCTTTCCCTGAGAGTCTTGTCATTTCTACGATCCTTGAATGTTTCCTGAGAGTCCTGTATTTCTAATGTCCTTGAATGTTCACTGAGAGTCTTGTATTTCTAATGTCCTTGAATGTTCACTGAGATGTTTGTATTTCTAATGTCCTTGAATGTTCCCTGAGAGTCTTGTATTTCTAATGTCCTTGAATGTTTCCTGAGAGTCTTGTATTTCTAATGCCCTTGAATGTTTCCCTGACAGTCTTGTCATTTCTACGATCCTTGAATGTTTCCTGAGAGTCTTGTATTTCTAATGTCCTTGAATGTTCCCTGAGAGTCTTGTATTTCTAATGTCCTTGAATGTTCACTGAGAGTCTTGTATTTCAAATGTCCTTGAATGTTTCCTGAGGGTCTTGTATTTCTAAAGTCCTTGAATGTTCCCTGAGAGTCTTGTATTTCTAATGTCCTTGAATGTTCACTGAGAGTCTTGTATTTCTAATGTCCTTGAATGTTTCCTGAGATTCTTGTATTTCTAATGTCCTTGAATGTTTCCCTGACTGCCTTGTATTTATAATGACTGCCTTGTATTTCTAATGCCCTTGAATGTTTCCCTGAGAGTCTTGTCCTTTCTACGATCCTTGAATGTTTCCTGAGAGTCTTGTATTTCTAATGTCCTTGAATGTTCCCTGAGAGTCTTGTATTTCTAATGTCCTTGAATGTTCACTGAGAGTCTTGTATTTCTAATGTCCTTGAATGTTCCCTGAGAGTCTTGTATTTCTAATGTCCTTGAATGTTTCCTAAGAGTCTTGTATTTCTAATGCCCTTGAATGTTTCCCTGAGAGTATTGTCATTTCTACGATCCTTGAATGTTTCCTGAGAGTCTTGTATTTCTAATGTCCTTGAATGTTCACTGAGAGTCTTGTATTTCTAATGTCCTTGAATGTTCCCTGAGAGTCTTGTATTTCTAATGTCCTTGAATGTTTCCTGAGAGTCTTGTATTTCTAATGCCCTTGAATGTTTCCCTGAGAGTCTTGTCATTTCTACGATCCTTGAATGTTTCCTGAGAGTCTTGTATTTCTAATGTCCTTGAATGTTCCCCGAGAGTCTTGTATTTCTAATGTCCTTGAATGTTCACTGAGAGTCTTGTATTTCTAATGTCCTTGAATGTTTCCTGAGAGTCTTGTATTTCTAATGCCCTTGAATGTTTCCCTGAGAGTCTTGTCATTTCTACGATCCTTGAATGTTTCCTGAGAGTCTTGTATTTCTAATGTCCTTGAATGTTCCCCGAGAGTCTTGTATTTCTAATGTCCTTGAATGTTCACTGAGAGTCTTGTATTTCTAATGTCCTTGAATGTTTCCTGAGAGTCTTGTATTTCTAATGTCCTTGAATGTTCACTGAGTCTTGTATTTCTAATGTCCTTGAATGTTTCCCTGACTGCCTTGTATTTCTAATGTCCTTGAATATTTCCCTGAGTGACTTGTATTTCTAATGTCCTTGAATGTTTCCCTGAGTGCCTTGAATGTCTAATGTCCTTGCATGTTTCCCTGAGTGCCTTGTATTTCTAATGTCCTTGCATGTTTCCCTGAGTGCCTTGTATTTCTAATGTCCTTGAATGTTTCCCTGACTGCCTTGTATTTCTAATGCCCTTGAATGTTTCCTGAGCGTCTTGTATTTCTAATGTCCTTGAATGTTTCCTGAGAGTCTTGTATTTCTAATGTCCTTGAATGTTTCCTGAGAGTCTTGTATTTCTAATGCCCTTGAATGTTTCCCTGAGAGTCTAGTCATTTCTACGATCCTTGAATTTTTCCTGAGAGTCTTGTATTTCTAATGTCCTTGAATGTTTCCTGAGAGTCTTGTATTTCTAATGCCCTTGAATGTTTCCTGAGAGTCTTGTATTTCTAATGTCCTTGAATGTTTCCCTGAGTGCCTTGTATTTCTAATGACTGCCTTGTATTTCTAATGTCCTTGAATGTTTCCCTGAGTGCCTTGTATTTCTAATGTCCTTGCATGTTTCCCTGAGTGCCTTGTATTTCTAATGTCCTTGAATGTTTCCCTGACTGCCTTGTATTTCTAATGCCCTTGAATGTTTCCTGAGCGTCTTGTATTTCTAATGTCCTTGAATGTTTCCTGAGAGTCTTGTATTTCTAATGCCCTTGAATGTTTCCCTGAGAGTCTAGTCATTTCTACGATCCTTGAATGTTTCCTGAGAGTCTTGTATTTCTAATGTCCTTGAATGTTTCCTGAGAGTCTTGTATTTCTAATGCCCTTGAATGTTTCCTGAGAGTCTTGTATTTCTAATGTCCTTAAATGTTTCCCTGAGTGCCTTGTATTTCTAATGTCCTTGAATGTTTCCCTGAGTGCCTTGTATTTCTAATATCCTTGAATGTTTCCCTGACTGCCTTGTATTTCTAATGCCCTTGAATGTTTCCTGAGCGTCTTGTCATTTCTAATGTCCTTAAATGTTTCCCTGAGTGTCTTGTATTTCTAATGTCCTTGCATGTTTCCCTGAGTGCCTTGTATTTCTAATGTCCTTGCATGTTTCACTGAGTGCCTTGTATTTCTAATCTCCTTGAATGTTTCCCTGACTGCCTTGTATTTCTAATGTCCTTGAATGTTTCCCTGACTGCCTTGTATTTCTAATGCCCTTGAATGTTTCCTGAGCGTCTTGTATTTCTAATGTCCTTGAATGTTTCCTGAGAGTCTTGTATTTCTAATGTCCTTGAATGTTTCCTGAGAGTCTTGTATTTCTAATGCCCTTGAATGTTTCCCTGAGAGTCTAGTCATTTCTACGATCCTTGCATGTTTCCTGAGAGTCTTGTATTTCTAATGTCCTTGAATGTTTCCTGAGAGTCTTGTATTTCTAATGCCCTTGAATGTTTCCTGAGAGTCTTGTATTTCTAATGTCCTTGAATGTTTCCCTGAGTGCCTTGTATTTCTAATGTCCTTGAATGTTTCCCTGAGTGCCTTGTATTTCTAATGTCCTTGAATGGTTCCCTGACTGCCTTGTATTTCTAATGCCCTTGAATGTTTCCTGAGCGTCTTGTCATTTCTAATGTCCTTGAATGTTTCCCTGAGTGTCCTGTATTTCTAATGTCCTTGCATGTTTCCCTGAGTGCCTTGTATTTCTAATGTCCTTGCATGTTTCCCTGAGTGCCTTGTATTTCTAATGTCCTTGCATGTTTCACTGAGTGCCTTGTATTTCTAATCTCCTTGAATGTTTCCCTGACTGCCTTGTATTTCTAATGTCCTTGAATGTTCCCTGAGAGTCTTGTATTTCTAATGTCCTTGAATGTTCACTGAGAGTCTTGTATTTCTAATGTCCTTGAATATTTCCCTGAGTGCCTTGTATTTCTAATGTCCTTGAATGTTTCCCTGACTGCCTTGTATTTCTAATGCCCTTGAATGTTTCCTGATTGTCTTGTTATTTCTAATGTCCTTGAATGTTTCCCTGAGTGCCTTGTATTTCTAATGTCCTTGCATGTTTCCCTGAGTGCCTTGTATTTCTAATGCCCTTGAATGTTTCCAGAGCGTCTTGTATTTCTAATGTCCTTGAATGTTTCCTGAGAGTCTTGTATTTCTAATGTCGTTGAATGTTTCCTGAGAGTCTTGTATTTCTAATGCCCTTGAATGTTTCCCTGAGAGTCTTGTCATTTCTACGATCCTTGAATGTTTCCTGAGAGTCTTGTATTTCTAATGTCCTTGAATGTTCCCTGAGAGTCTTGTATTTCTAATGTCCTTGAATGTTCACTGAGAGTCTTGTATTTCTAAATTCCTTGAATGTTTCCCTGAGTGCCTTGTATTTCTAATGTCCTTGTATGTTTCCCTGAGTGCCTTGTATTTCTAATGTCCTTGAATGTTTCCCTGACTGCCTTGTATTTATAATGCCCTTGAATGTTTCCTGAGCGTCTTGTCATTTCTAATGTCCTTGAATGTTTCACTGAGTGCCTTGTATTTCTAATGTCCTTGCATGTTTCCCTGAGTGCCTTGTATTTCTAATGTCCTTGCATGTTTCCCTGAGTGCCTTGTATTTCTAATCTCCTTGAATGTTTCCCTGAGTGCCTTGTATTTCTAATGTCCTTGAATATTTCCCTGAGGGCCTTCTATTTCTAATGTCCTTGAATGTTTCCCTGAGTGCCTTGAATTTCTAATGTCCTTGCATGTTTCCCTGAGTGCCTTGTATTTCTAATGTCCTTGAATGTTTCCGTGACTGCCTTGTATTTCTAATGCCCTTGAATGTTTCCTGAGTGTCTTGTCATTTCTAATGTCCTTGAATGTTTCCCTGAGTGTCTTGTATTTCTAATGTCCTTGCATGTTTCCCTGAGTGCCTTGTATTTCTAATGTCCTTGCATGTTTCACTGAGTGCCTTGTATTTCTAATCTCCTTGAATGTTTCCCTGACTGCCTTGTATTTCTAATGTCCTTGAATGTTCACTGAGAGTCTTGTATTTCTAATGTCCTTGAATGTTCCCTGAGAGTCTTGTATTTCTAATGTCCTTGAATGTTCACTGAGAGTCTTGTATTTCTAATGTCCTTGAATATTTCCCTGAGTGCCTTGTATTTCTAATGTCCTTGAATGTTTCCCTGACTGCCTTGTATTTCTAATGCCCTTGAATGTTTCCTGATTGTCTTGTCATTTCTAATGTCCTTGAATGTTTCCCTGAGTGCCTTGTATTTCTAATGTCCTTGCATGTTTCCCTGAGTGCCTTGTATTTCTAATGCCCTTGAATGTTTCCTGAGCGTCTTGTATTTCTAATGTCCTTGAATGTTCCCCGAGAGTCTTGTATTTCTAATGTCCTTGAATGTTCACTGAGAGTCTTGTATTTCTAATGTCCTTGAATGTTTCCTGAGAGTCTTGTATTTCTAATGTCCTTGAATGTTCACTGAGAGTCTTGTATTTCTAATGTCCTTGAATGTTTCCCCGACTGCCTTGTATTTCTAATGTCCTTGAATGTTCCCTGAGAGTCTTGTATTTCTAATGCCCTTGAATCTTTCCCTGAGAGTCTTGTCATTTCTACGATCCTTGAATGTTTCCTGAGAGTCCTGTATTTCTAATGTCCTTGAATGTTCACTGAGAGTCTTGTATTTCTAATGTCCTTGAATGTTCACTGAGAGTCTTGTATTTCTAATGTCCTTGAATGTTTCCTGAGAGTCTTGTATTTCTAATGTCCTTGAATGTTCACTGAGAGTCTTGTATTTCTAATGTCCTTGAATGTTCACTGAGAGTCTTGTTTTTCTAATGTCCTTGAGTGTTTCCTGAGAGTCTTGTATTTCTAATGCCCTTGAATGTTTCCCTGAGAGTCTTGTCATTTCTACGATCCTTGAATGTTTCCTGAGAGTCTTGTATTTCTAATGTCCTTGAATGTTCCCCGAGAGTCTTGTATTTCTAATGTCCTTGAATGTTCACTGAGAGTCTTGTATTTCTAATGTCCTTGAATGTTTCCTGAGAGTCTTGTATTTCTAATGTCCTTGAATGTTCACTGAGAGTCTTGTATTTCTAATGTCCTTGGATGTTTCCCTGACTGCCTTGTATTTCTAATGCCCTTGAATCTTTCCCTGAGAGTCTTGTCATTTCTACGATCCTTGAATGTTTCCTGAGAGTCCTGTATTTCTAATGTCCTTGAATGTTCACTGAGAGTCTTGTATTTCTAATGTCCTTGAATGTTCACTGAGATGTTTGTATTTCTAATGTCCTTGAATGTTCCCTGAGAGTCTTGTATTTCTAATGTCCTTGAATGTTTCCTGAGAGTCTTGTATTTCTAATGCCCTTGAATGTTTCCCTGACAGTCTTGTCATTTCTACGATCCTTGAATGTTTCCTGAGAGTCTTGTATTTCTAATGTCCTTGAATGTTCCCTGAGAGTCTTGTATTTCTAATGTCCTTGAATGTTCACTGAGAGTCTTGTATTTCAAATGTCCTTGAATGTTTCCTGAGGGTCTTGTATTTCTAATGTCCTTGAATGTTCCCTGAGAGTCTTGTATTTCTAATGTCCTTGAATGTTCACTGAGAGTCTTGTATTTCTAATGTCCTTGAATGTTTCCTGAGATTCTTGTATTTCTAATGTCCTTGAATGTTTCCCTGACTGCCTTGTATTTCTAATGACTGCCTTGTATTTCTAATGTCCTTGAATGTTTCACTGAGTGCCTTGTATTTCTAATCTCCTTGAATGTTTCCCTGACTGCCTTGTATTTCTAATGTCCTTGAATGTTCACTGAGAGTCTTGTATTTCTAATGTCCTTGAATGTTCCCTGAGAGTCTTGTATTTCTAATGTCCTTGAATGTTCACTGAGAGTCTTGTATTTCTAATGTCCTTGAATATTTCCCTGAGTGCCTTGTATTTCTAATGTCCTTGAATGTTTCCCTGAGTGCCTTGTATTTCTAATCTCCTTGAATGTTTCCCTGACTGCCTTGTATTTCTAATGTCCTTGAATGTTCACTGAGAGTCTTGTATTTCTAATGTCCTTGAATGTTCCCTGAGAGTCTTGTATTTCTAATGTCCTTGAATGTTCACTGAGAGTCTTGTATTTCTAATGTCCTTGAATATTTCCCTGAGTGCCTTGTATTTCTAATGTCCTTGAATGTTTCCCTGACTGCCTTGTATTTCTAATGCCCTTGAATGTTTCCTGATTGTCTTGTCATTTCTAATGTCCTTGAATGTTTCCCTGAGTGCCTTGTATTTCTAATGTCCTTGCATGTTTCCCTGAGTGCCTTGTATTTCTAATGCCCTTGAATGTTTCCTGAGCGTCTTGTATTTCTAATGTCCTTGAATGTTCCCCGAGAGTCTTGTATTTCTAATGTCCTTGAATGTTCACTGAGAGTCTTGTATTTCTAATGTCCTTGAATGTTTCCTGAGAGTCTTGTATTTCTAATGTCCTTGAATGTTCACTGAGAGTCTTGTATTTCTAATGTCCTTGAATGTTTCCCCGACTGCCTTGTATTTCTAATGTCCTTGAATGTTCCCTGAGAGTCTTGTATTTCTAATGCCCTTGAATCTTTCCCTGAGAGTCTTGTCATTTCTACGATCCTTGAATGTTTCCTGAGAGTCCTGTATTTCTAATGTCCTTGAATGTTCACTGAGAGTCTTGTATTTCTAATGTCCTTGAATGTTCACTGAGAGTCTTGTATTTCTAATGTCCTTGAATGTTTCCTGAGAGTCTTGTATTTCTAATGTCCTTGAATGTTCACTGAGAGTCTTGTATTTCTAATGTCCTTGAATGTTCACTGAGAGTCTTGTTTTTCTAATGTCCTTGAGTGTTTCCTGAGAGTCTTGTATTTCTAATGCCCTTGAATGTTTCCCTGAGAGTCTTGTCATTTCTACGATCCTTGAATGTTTCCTGAGAGTCTTGTATTTCTAATGTCCTTGAATGTTCCCCGAGAGTCTTGTATTTCTAATGTCCTTGAATGTTCACTGAGAGTCTTGTATTTCTAATGTCCTTGAATGTTTCCTGAGAGTCTTGTATTTCTAATGTCCTTGAATGTTCACTGAGAGTCTTGTATTTCTAATGTCCTTGGATGTTTCCCTGACTGCCTTGTATTTCTAATGCCCTTGAATCTTTCCCTGAGAGTCTTGTCATTTCTACGATCCTTGAATGTTTCCTGAGAGTCCTGTATTTCTAATGTCCTTGAATGTTCACTGAGAGTCTTGTATTTCTAATGTCCTTGAATGTTCACTGAGATGTTTGTATTTCTAATGTCCTTGAATGTTCCCTGAGAGTCTTGTATTTCTAATGTCCTTGAATGTTTCCTGAGAGTCTTGTATTTCTAATGCCCTTGAATGTTTCCCTGACAGTCTTGTCATTTCTACGATCCTTGAATGTTTCCTGAGAGTCTTGTATTTCTAATGTCCTTGAATGTTCCCTGAGAGTCTTGTATTTCTAATGTCCTTGAATGTTCACTGAGAGTCTTGTATTTCAAATGTCCTTGAATGTTTCCTGAGGGTCTTGTATTTCTAATGTCCTTGAATGTTCCCTGAGAGTCTTGTATTTCTAATGTCCTTGAATGTTCACTGATAGTCTTGTATTTCTAATGTCCTTGAATGTTTCCTGAGATTCTTGTATTTCTAATGTCCTTGAATGTTTCCCTGACTGCCTTGTATTTCTAATGACTGCCTTGTATTTCTAATGTCCTTGAATGTTTCCCTGACTGCCTTGTATTTCTAATGTCCTTGAATGTTCCCTGAGAGTCTTGTATTTCTAATGTCCTTGAATGTTTCCTGAGAATCTTGTATTTCTAATGCCCTTGAATGTTTCCCTGAGAGTCTTGTCCTTTCTACGATCCTTGAATGTTTCCTGAGAGTCTTGTATTTCTAATGTCCTTGAATGTTCCCTGAGAGTCTTGTATTTCTAATGTCCTTGAATGTTCACTGAGAGTCTTGTATTTCTAATGTCCTTGAATGTTCCCTGAGAGTCTTGTATTTCTAATGTCCTTGAATGTTTCCTAAGAGTCTTGTATTTCTAATGCCCTTGAATGTTTCCCTGAGAGTATTGTCATTTCTACGATCCTTGAATGTTTCCTGAGAGTCTTGTATTTCTAATGTCCTTGAATGTTGACTGAGAGTCTTGTATTTCTAATGTCCTTGAATGTTCCCTGAGAGTCTTGTATTTCTAATGTCCTTGAATGTTTCCTGAGAGTCTTGTATTTCTAATGCCCTTGAATGTTTCCCTGAGAGTCTTGTCATTTCTACGATCCTTGAATGTTTCCTGAGAGTCTTGTATTTCTAATGTCCTTGAATGTTCCCCGAGAGTCTTGTATTTCTAATGTCCTTGAATGTTCACTGAGAGTCTTGTATTTCTAATGTCCTTGAATGTTTCCTGAGAGTCTTGTATTTCTAATGCCCTTGAATGTTTCCCTGAGAGTCTTGTCATTTCTACGATCCTTGAATGTTTCCTGAGAGTCTTGTATTTCTAATGTCCTTGAATGTTCCCCGAGAGTCTTGTATTTCTAATGTCCTTGAATGTTCACTGAGAGTCTTGTATTTCTAATGTCCTTGAATGTTTCCTGAGAGTCTTGTATTTCTAATGTCCTTGAATGTTCACTGAGAGTCTTGTATTTCTAATGTCCTTGAATGTTTCCCTGACTGCCTTGTATTTCTAATGTCCTTGAATATTTCCCTGAGTGCCTTGTATTTCTAATGTCCTTGAATGTTTCCCTGAGTGCCTTGAATGTCTAATGTCCTTGCATGTTTCCCTGAGTGCCTTGTATTTCTAATGTCCTTGCATGTTTCCCTGAGTGCCTTGTATTTCTAATGTCCTTGAATGTTTCCCTGACTGCCTTGTATTTCTAATGCCCTTGAATGTTTCCTGATTGTCTTGTCATTTCTAATGTCCTTGAATGTTTCCCTGAGTGCCTTGTATTTCTAATGTCCTTGCATGTTTCCCTGAGTGCCTTGTATTTCTAATGCCCTTGAATGTTTCCTGAGCGTCTTGTATTTCTAACGTCCTTGAATGTTTCCTTAGAGTCTTGTATTTCTAATGTCCTTGAATGTTTCCTGAGAGTCTTGTATTTCTAATGCCCTTGAATGTTTCCCTGAGAGTCTTGTCATTTCTACGATCCTTGAATGTTTCCTGAGAGTCTTGTATTTCTAATGTCCTTGAATGTTCCCTGAGAGTCTTGTATTTCTAATGTCCTTGAATGTTCACTGAGAGTCTTGTATTTCTAAATTCCTTGAATGTTTCCCTGAGTGCCTTGTATTTCTAATGTCCTTGAATGTTTCCCTGAGTGCCTTGTATTTCTAATGTCCTTGAATGTTTCCCTGACTGCCTTGTATTTATAATGCCCTTGAATGTTTCCTGAGCGTCTTGTCATTTCTAATGTCCTTGAATGTTTCACTGAGTGCCTTGTATTTCTAATGTCCTTGCATGTTTCCCTGAGTGCCTTGTATTTCTAATGTCCTTGCATGTTTCCCTGAGTGCCTTGTATTTCTAATCTCCTTGAATGTTTCCCTGAGTGCCTTGTATTTCTAATGTCCTTGAATATTTCCCTGAGGGCCTTGTATTTCTAATGTCCTTGAATGTTTCCCTGAGTGCCTTGAATTTCTAATGTCCTTGCATGTTTCCCTGAGTGCCTTGTATTTCTAATGTCCTTGAATGTTTCCGTGACTGCCTTGTATTTCTAATGCCCTTGAATGTTTCCTGATTGTCTTGTCATTTCTAATGTCCTTGAATGTTTCCCTGAGTGCCTTGTATTTCTAATGTCCTTGCATGTTTCCCGGAGTGCCTTGTATTTCTAATGTCCTTGAATGTTTCCCTGACTGCCTTGTATATCTAATGCCCTTGAATGTTTCCTGAGAGTCTTGTATTTCTAATGTCCTTGAATGTTTCCTGAGAGTCTTGTATTTCTAATGCCCTTGAATGTTTCCCTGAGAGTCTTGTCATTTCTACGATCCTTGAATGTTTCCTGAGAGTCTTGTATTTCTAATGTCCTTGAATGTTCCCCGAGAGTCTTGTATTTCTAATGTCCTTGAATGTTCACTGAGAGTCTTGTATTTCTAATGTCCTTGAATGTTTCCTGAGAGTCTTGTATTTCTAATGTCCTTGAATGTTCACTGAGAGTCTTGTATTTCTAATGTCCTTGAATGTTTCCCTGACTGCCTTGTATTTCTAATGTCCTTGAATGTTCCCTGAGAGTCTTGTATTTCTAATGCCCTTGAATCTTTCCCTGAGAGTCTTGTCATTTCTACGATCCTTGAATGTTTCCTGAGAGTCCTGTATTTCTAATGTCCTTGAATGTTCACTGAGAGTCTTGTATTTCTAATGTCCTTGAATGTTCACTGAGAGTCTTGTATTTCTAATGTACTTGAATGTTCCCTGAGAGTCTTGTATTTCTAATGTCCTTGAATGTTCACTGAGAGTCTTGTATTTCTAATGTCCTTGAATGTTCACTGAGAGTCTTGTATTTCTAATGTCCTTGAATGTTCACTGAGAGTCTTGTATTTCTAATGTCCTTGAATGTTTCCTGAGAGTCTTGTATTTCTAATGCCCTTGAATGTTTCCCTGAGAGTCTTGTCATTTCTACGATCCTTGAATGTTTCCTGAGAGTCTTGTATTTCTAATGTCCTTGAATGTTCCCCGAGAGTCTTGTATTTCTAATGTCCTTGAATGTTCACTGAGAGTCTTGTATTTATAATGCCCTTGAATGTTTCCTGAGCGTCTTGTCATTTCTAATGTCCTTGAATGTTTCACTGAGTGCCTTGTATTTCTAATGTCCTTGCATGTTTCCCTGAGTGCCTTGTGTTTCTAATGTCCTTGCATGTTTCCCTGAGTGCCTTGTATTTCTAATCTCCTTGAATGTTTCCCTGAGTGCCTTGTATTTCTAATGTCCTTGAATATTTCCCTGAGGGCCTTGTATTTCTAATGTCCTTGAATGTTTCCCTGAGTGCCTTGAATTTCTAATGTCCTTGAATGTTTCCCTGAGTGCCTTGTATTTCTAATGTCCTTGAATGTTTCCCTGACTGCCTTGTATTTCTAATGCCCTTGAATGTTTCCTGAGAGTCTTGTATTTCTAATGCCCTTGAATGTTTCCCTGACAGTCTTGTCATTTCTACGATCCTTGAATGTTTCCTGAGAGTCTTGTATTTCTAATGTCCTTGAATGTTCCCTGAGAGTCTTGTATTTCTAATGTCCTTGAATGTTCACTGAGAGTCTTGTATTTCAAATGTCCTTGAATGTTTCCTGAGGGTCTTGTATTTCTAATGTCCTTGAATGTTCCCTGAGAGTCTTGTATTTCTAATGTCCTTGAATGTTCACTGAGAGTCTTGTATTTCTAATGTCCTTGAATGTTTCCTGAGATTCTTGTATTTCTAATGTCCTTGAATGTTTCCCTGACTGCCTTGTATTTCTAATGACTGCCTTGTATTTCTAATGTCCTTGAATGTTTCCCTGACTGCCTTGTATTTCTAATGTCCTTGAATGTTCCCTGAGAGTCTTGTATTTCTAATGTCCTTGAATGTTTCCTGAGAATCTTGTATTTCTAATGCCCTTGAATGTTTCCCTGAGAGTCTTGTTCTTTCTACGATCCTTGAATGTTTCCTGAGAGTCTTGTATTTCTAATGTCCTTGAATGTTCCCTGAGAGTCTTGTATTTCTAATGTCCTTGAATGTTCACTGAGAGTCTTGTATTTCTAATGTCCTTGAATGTTCCCTGAGAGTCTTGTATTTCTAATGTCCTTGAATGTTTCCTAAGAGTCTTGTATTTCTAATGCCCTTGAATGTTTCCCTGAGAGTATTGTCATTTCTACGATCCTTGAATGTTTCCTGAGAGTCTTGTATTTCTAATGTCCTTGAGTGTTTCCTGAGAGTCTTGTATTTCTAATGCCCTTGAATGTTTCCCTGAGAGTCTTGTCATTTCTACGATCCTTGAATGTTTCCTGAGAGTCTTGTATTTCTAATGTCCTTGAATGTTCCCCGAGAGTCTTGTATTTCTAATGTCCTTGAATGTTCACTGAGAGTCTTGTATTTCTAATGTCCTTGAATGTTTCCTGAGAGTCTTGTATTTCTAATGTCCTTGAATGTTCACTGAGAGTCTTGTATTTCTAATGTCCTTGGATGTTTCCCTGACTGCCTTGTATTTCTAATGCCCTTGAATCTTTCCCTGAGAGTCTTGTCATTTCTACGATCCTTGAATGTTTCCTGAGAGTCCTGTATTTCTAATGTCCTTGAATGTTCACTGAGAGTCTTGTATTTCTAATGTCCTTGAATGTTCACTGAGATGTTTGTATTTCTAATGTCCTTGAATGTTCCCTGAGAGTCTTGTATTTCTAATGTCCTTGAATGTTTCCTGAGAGTCTTGTATTTCTAATGCCCTTGAATGTTTCCCTGACAGTCTTGTCATTTCTACGATCCTTGAATGTTTCCTGAGAGTCTTGTATTTCTAATGTCCTTGAATGTTCCCTGAGAGTCTTGTATTTCTAATGTCCTTGAATGTTCACTGAGAGTCTTGTATTTCAAATGTCCTTGAATGTTTCCTGAGGGTCTTGTATTTCTAATGTCCTTGAATGTTCCCTGAGAGTCTTGTATTTCTAATGTCCTTGAATGTTCACTGAGAGTCTTGTATTTCTAATGTCCTTGAATGTTTCCTGAGATTCTTGTATTTCTAATGTCCTTGAATGTTTCCCTGACTGCCTTGTATTTCTAATGACTGCCTTGTATTTCTAATGTCCTTGAATGTTTCACTGAGTGCCTTGTATTTCTAATCTCCTTGAATGTTTCCCTGACTGCCTTGTATTTCTAATGTCCTTGAATGTTCACTGAGAGTCTTGTATTTCTAATGTCCTTGAATGTTCCCTGAGAGTCTTGTATTTCTAATGTCCTTGAATGTTCACTGAGAGTCTTGTATTTCTAATGTCCTTGAATATTTCCCTGAGTGCCTTGTATTTCTAATGTCCTTGAATGTTTCCCTGAGTGCCTTGTATTTCTAATCTCCTTGAATGTTTCCCTGACTGCCTTGTATTTCTAATGTCCTTGAATGTTCACTGAGAGTCTTGTATTTCTAATGTCCTTGAATGTTCCCTGAGAGTCTTGTATTTCTAATGTCCTTGAATGTTCACTGAGAGTCTTGTATTTCTAATGTCCTTGAATATTTCCCTGAGTGCCTTGTATTTCTAATGTCCTTGAATGTTTCCCTGACTGCCTTGTATTTCTAATGCCCTTGAATGTTTCCTGATTGTCTTGTCATTTCTAATGTCCTTGAATGTTTCCCTGAGTGCCTTGTATTTCTAATGTCCTTGCATGTTTCCCTGAGTGCCTTGTATTTCTAATGCCCTTGAATGTTTCCTGAGCGTCTTGTATTTCTAATGTCCTTGAATGTTCCCCGAGAGTCTTGTATTTCTAATGTCCTTGAATGTTCACTGAGAGTCTTGTATTTCTAATGTCCTTGAATGTTTCCTGAGAGTCTTGTATTTCTAATGTCCTTGAATGTTCACTGAGAGTCTTGTATTTCTAATGTCCTTGAATGTTTCCCCGACTGCCTTGTATTTCTAATGTCCTTGAATGTTCCCTGAGAGTCTTGTATTTCTAATGCCCTTGAATCTTTCCCTGAGAGTCTTGTCATTTCTACGATCCTTGAATGTTTCCTGAGAGTCCTGTATTTCTAATGTCCTTGAATGTTCACTGAGAGTCTTGTATTTCTAATGTCCTTGAATGTTCACTGAGAGTCTTGTATTTCTAATGTCCTTGAATGTTTCCTGAGAGTCTTGTATTTCTAATGTCCTTGAATGTTCACTGAGAGTCTTGTATTTCTAATGTCCTTGAATGTTCACTGAGAGTCTTGTTTTTCTAATGTCCTTGAGTGTTTCCTGAGAGTCTTGTATTTCTAATGCCCTTGAATGTTTCCCTGAGAGTCTTGTCATTTCTACGATCCTTGAATGTTTCCTGAGAGTCTTGTATTTCTAATGTCCTTGAATGTTCCCCGAGAGTCTTGTATTTCTAATGTCCTTGAATGTTCACTGAGAGTCTTGTATTTCTAATGTCCTTGAATGTTTCCTGAGAGTCTTGTATTTCTAATGTCCTTGAATGTTCACTGAGAGTCTTGTATTTCTAATGTCCTTGGATGTTTCCCTGACTGCCTTGTATTTCTAATGCCCTTGAATCTTTCCCTGAGAGTCTTGTCATTTCTACGATCCTTGAATGTTTCCTGAGAGTCCTGTATTTCTAATGTCCTTGAATGTTCACTGAGAGTCTTGTATTTCTAATGTCCTTGAATGTTCACTGAGATGTTTGTATTTCTAATGTCCTTGAATGTTCCCTGAGAGTCTTGTATTTCTAATGTCCTTGAATGTTTCCTGAGAGTCTTGTATTTCTAATGCCCTTGAATGTTTCCCTGACAGTCTTGTCATTTCTACGATCCTTGAATGTTTCCTGAGAGTCTTGTATTTCTAATGTCCTTGAATGTTCCCTGAGAGTCTTGTATTTCTAATGTCCTTGAATGTTCACTGAGAGTCTTGTATTTCAAATGTCCTTGAATGTTTCCTGAGGGTCTTGTATTTCTAATGTCCTTGAATGTTCCCTGAGAGTCTTGTATTTCTAATGTCCTTGAATGTTCACTGAGAGTCTTGTATTTCTAATGTCCTTGAATGTTTCCTGAGATTCTTGTATTTCTAATGTCCTTGAATGTTTCCCTGACTGCCTTGTATTTCTAATGACTGCCTTGTATTTCTAATGTCCTTGAATGTTTCCCTGACTGCCTTGTATTTCTAATGTCCTTGAATGTTCCCTGAGAGTCTTGTATTTCTAATGTCCTTGAATGTTTCCTGAGAATCTTGTATTTCTAATGCCCTTGAATGTTTCCCTGAGAGTCTTGTCCTTTCTACGATCCTTGAATGTTTCCTGAGAGTCTTGTATTTCTAATGTCCTTGAATGTTCCCTGAGAGTCTTGTATTTCTAATGTCCTTGAATGTTCCCTGAGAGTCTTGTATTTCTAATGTCCTTGAATGTTTCCTAAGAGTCTTGTATTTCTAATGCCCTTGAATGTTTCCCTGAGAGTATTGTCATTTCTACGATCCTTGAATGTTTCCTGAGAGTCTTGTATTTCTAATGTCCTTGAATGTTGACTGAGAGTCTTGTATTTCTAATGTCCTTGAATGTTCCCTGAGAGTCTTGTATTTCTAATGTCCTTGAATGTTTCCTGAGAGTCTTGTATTTCTAATGCCCTTGAATGTTTCCCTGAGAGTCTTGTCATTTCTACGATCCTTGAATGTTTCCTGAGAGTCTTGTATTTCTAATGTCCTTGAATGTTCCCCGAGAGTCTTGTATTTCTAATGTCCTTGAATGTTCACTGAGAGTCTTGTATTTCTAATGTCCTTGAATGTTTCCTGAGAGTCTTGTATTTCTAATGCCCTTGAATGTTTCCCTGAGAGTCTTGTCATTTCTACGATCCTTGAATGTTTCCTGAGAGTCTTGTATTTCTAATGTCCTTGAATGTTCCCCGAGAGTCTTGTATTTCTAATGTCCTTGAATGTTCACTGAGAGTCTTGTATTTCTAATGTCCTTGAATGTTTCCTGAGAGTCTTGTATTTCTAATGTCCTTGAATGTTCACTGAGAGTCTTGTATTTCTAATGTCCTTGAATGTTTCCCTGACTGCCTTGTATTTCTAATGTCCTTGAATATTTCCCTGAGTGCCTTGTATTTCTAATGTCCTTGAATGTTTCCCTGAGTGCCTTGAATGTCTAATGTCCTTGCATGTTTCCCTGAGTGCCTTGTATTTCTAATGTCCTTGCATGTTTCCCTGAGTGCCTTGTATTTCTAATGTCCTTGAATGTTTCCCTGACTGCCTTGTATTTCTAATGCCCTTGAATGTTTCCTGATTGTCTTGTCATTTCTAATGTCCTTGAATGTTTCCCTGAGTGCCTTGTATTTCTAATGTCCTTGCATGTTTCCCTGAGTGCCTTGTATTTCTAATGCCCTTGAATGTTTCCTGAGCGTCTTGTATTTCTAACGTCCTTGAATGTTTCCTTAGAGTCTTGTATTTCTAATGTCCTTGAATGTTTCCTGAGAGTCTTGTATTTCTAATGCCCTTGAATGTTTCCCTGAGAGTCTTGTCATTTCTACGATCCTTGAATGTTTCCTGAGAGTCTTGTATTTCTAATGTCCTTGAATGTTCCCTGAGAGTCTTGTATTTCTAATGTCCTTGAATGTTCACTGAGAGTCTTGTATTTCTAAATTCCTTGAATGTTTCCCTGAGTGCCTTGTATTTCTAATGTCCTTGAATGTTTCCCTGAGTGCCTTGTATTTCTAATGTCCTTGAATGTTTCCCTGACTGCCTTGTATTTATAATGCCCTTGAATGTTTCCTGAGCGTCTTGTCATTTCTAATGTCCTTGAATGTTTCACTGAGTGCCTTGTATTTCTAATGTCCTTGCATGTTTCCCTGAGTGCCTTGTATTTCTAATGTCCTTGCATGTTTCCCTGAGTGCCTTGTATTTCTAATCTCCTTGAATGTTTCCCTGAGTGCCTTGTATTTCTAATGTCCTTGAATATTTCCCTGAGGGCCTTGTATTTCTAATGTCCTTGAATGTTTCCCTGAGTGCCTTGAATTTCTAATGTCCTTGCATGTTTCCCTGAGTGCCTTGTATTTCTAATGTCCTTGAATGTTTCCGTGACTGCCTTGTATTTCTAATGCCCTTGAATGTTTCCTGATTGTCTTGTCATTTCTAATGTCCTTGAATGTTTCCCTGAGTGCCTTGTATTTCTAATGTCCTTGCATGTTTCCCGGAGTGCCTTGTATTTCTAATGTCCTTGAATGTTTCCCTGACTGCCTTGTATATCTAATGCCCTTGAATGTTTCCTGAGAGTCTTGTATTTCTAATGTCCTTGAATGTTTCCTGAGAGTCTTGTATTTCTAATGCCCTTGAATGTTTCCCTGAGAGTCTTGTCATTTCTACGATCCTTGAATGTTTCCTGAGAGTCTTGTATTTCTAATGTCCTTGAATGTTCCCCGAGAGTCTTGTATTTCTAATGTCCTTGAATGTTCACTGAGAGTCTTGTATTTCTAATGTCCTTGAATGTTTCCTGAGAGTCTTGTATTTCTAATGTCCTTGAATGTTCACTGAGAGTCTTGTATTTCTAATGTCCTTGAATGTTTCCCTGACTGCCTTGTATTTCTAATGTCCTTGAATGTTCCCTGAGAGTCTTGTATTTCTAATGCCCTTGAATCTTTCCCTGAGAGTCTTGTCATTTCTACGATCCTTGAATGTTTCCTGAGAGTCCTGTATTTCTAATGTCCTTGAATGTTCACTGAGAGTCTTGTATTTCTAATGTCCTTGAATGTTCACTGAGAGTCTTGTATTTCTAATGTACTTGAATGTTCCCTGAGAGTCTTGTATTTCTAATGTCCTTGAATGTTCACTGAGAGTCTTGTATTTCTAATGTCCTTGAATGTTCACTGAGAGTCTTGTATTTCTAATGTCCTTGAATGTTCACTGAGTGTCTTGTATTTCTAATGTCCTTGAATGTTTCCTGAGAGTCTTGTATTTCTAATGCCCTTGAATGTTTCCCTGAGAGTCTTGTCATTTCTACGATCCTTGAATGTTTCCTGAGAGTCTTGTATTTCTAATGTCCTTGAATGTTCCCCGAGAGTCTTGTATTTCTAATGTCCTTGAATGTTCACTGAGAGTCTTGTATTTATAATGCCCTTGAATGTTTCCTGAGCGTCTTGTCATTTCTAATGTCCTTGAATGTTTCACTGAGTGCCTTGTATTTCTAATGTCCTTGCATGTTTCCCTGAGTGCCTTGTGTTTCTAATGTCCTTGCATGTTTCCCTGAGTGCCTTGTATTTCTAATCTCCTTGAATGTTTCCCTGAGTGCCTTGTATTTCTAATGTCCTTGAATATTTCCCTGAGGGCCTTGTATTTCTAATGTCCTTGAATGTTTCCCTGAGTGCCTTGAATTTCTAATGTCCTTGAATGTTTCCCTGAGTGCCTTGTATTTCTAATGTCCTTGAATGTTTCCCTGACTGCCTTGTATTTCTAATGCCCTTGAATGTTTCCTGAGAGTCTTGTATTTCTAATGCCCTTGAATGTTTCCCTGACAGTCTTGTCATTTCTACGATCCTTGAATGTTTCCTGAGAGTCTTGTATTTCTAATGTCCTTGAATGTTCCCTGAGAGTCTTGTATTTCTAATGTCCTTGAATGTTCACTGAGAGTCTTGTATTTCAAATGTCCTTGAATGTTTCCTGAGGGTCTTGTATTTCTAATGTCCTTGAATGTTCCCTGAGAGTCTTGTATTTCTAATGTCCTTGAATGTTCACTGAGAGTCTTGTATTTCTAATGTCCTTGAATGTTTCCTGAGATTCTTGTATTTCTAATGTCCTTGAATGTTTCCCTGACTGCCTTGTATTTCTAATGACTGCCTTGTATTTCTAATGTCCTTGAATGTTTCCCTGACTGCCTTGTATTTCTAATGTCCTTGAATGTTCCCTGAGAGTCTTGTATTTCTAATGTCCTTGAATGTTTCCTGAGAATCTTGTATTTCTAATGCCCTTGAATGTTTCCCTGAGAGTCTTGTTCTTTCTACGATCCTTGAATGTTTCCTGAGAGTCTTGTATTTCTAATGTCCTTGAATGTTCCCTGAGAGTCTTGTATTTCTAATGTCCTTGAATGTTCACTGAGAGTCTTGTATTTCTAATGTCCTTGAATGTTCCCTGAGAGTCTTGTATTTCTAATGTCCTTGAATGTTTCCTAAGAGTCTTGTATTTCTAATGCCCTTGAATGTTTCCCTGAGAGTATTGTCATTTCTACGATCCTTGAATGTTTCCTGAGAGTCTTGTATTTCTAATGTCCTTGAATGTTGACTGAGAGTCTTGTATTTCTAATGTCCTTGAATGTTCCCTGAGAGTCTTGTATTTCTAATGTCCTTGAATGTTTCCTGAGAGTCTTGTATTTCTAATGCCCTTGAATGTTTCCCTGAGAGTCTTGTCATTTCTACGATCCTTGAATGTTTCCTGAGAGTCTTGTATTTCTAATGTCCTTGAATGTTCCCCGAGAGTCTTGTATTTCTAATGTCCTTGAATGTTCACTGAGAGTCTTGTATTTCTAATGTCCTTGAATGTTTCCTGAGAGTCTTGTATTTCTAATGCCCTTGAATGTTTCCCTGAGAGTCTTGTCATTTCTACGATCCTTGAATGTTTCCTGAGAGTCTTGTATTTCTAATGTCCTTGAATGTTCCCCGAGAGTCTTGTATTTCTAATGTCCTTGAATGTTCACTGAGAGTCTTGTATTTCTAATGTCCTTGAATGTTTCCTGAGAGTCTTGTATTTCTAATGTCCTTGAATGTTCACTGAGAGTCTTGTATTTCTAATGTCCTTGAATGTTTCCCTGACTGCCTTGTATTTCTAATGTCCTTGAATATTTCCCTGAGTGCCTTGTATTTCTAATGTCCTTGAATGTTTCCCTGAGTGCCTTGAATGTCTAATGTCCTTGCATGTTTCCATGAGTGCCTTGTATTTCTAATGTCCTTGCATGTTTCCCTGAGTGCCTTGTATTTCTAATGTCCTTGAATGTTTCCCTGACTGCCTTGTATTTCTAATGCCCTTGAATGTTTCCTGATTGTCTTGTCATTTCTAATGTCCTTGAATGTTTCCCTGAGTGCCTTGTATTTCTAATGTCCTTGCATGTTTCCCTGAGTGCCTTGTATTTCTAATGCCCTTGAATGTTTCCTGAGCGTCTTGTATTTCTAATGTCCTTGAATGTTTCCTTAGAGTCTTGTATTTCTAATGTCCTTGAATGTTTCCTGAGAGTCTTGTATTTCTAATGCCCTTGAATGTTTCCCTGAGAGTCTTGTCATTTCTACGATCCTTGAATGTTTCCTGAGAGTCTTGTATTTCTAATGTCCTTGAATATTCCCTGAGAGTCTTGTATTTCTAATGTCCTTGAATGTTCACTGAGAGTCTTGTATTTCTAAATTCCTTGAATGTTTCCCTGAGTGCCTTGTATTTCTAATGTCCTTGAATGTTTCCCTGAGTGCCTTGTATTTCTAATGTCCTTGAATGTTTCCCTGACTGCCTTGTATTTATAATGCCCTTGAATGTTTCCTGAGCGTCTTGTCATTTCTAATGTCCTTGAATGTTTCACTGAGTGCCTTGTATTTCTAATGTCCTTGCATGTTTCCCTGAGTGCCTTGTATTTCTAATGTCCTTGCATGTTTCCCTGAGTGCCTTGTATTTCTAATCTCCTTGAATGTTTCCCTGAGTGCCTTGTATTTCTAATGTCCTTGAATATTTCCCTGAGGGCCTTGTATTTCTAATGTCCTTGAATGTTTCCCTGAGTGCCTTGAATTTCTAATGTCCTTGCATGTTTCCCCGAGTGCCTTGTATTTCTAATGTCCTTGAATGTTTCCGTGACTGCCTTGTATTTCTAATGCCCTTGAATGTTTCCTGATTGTCTTGTCATTTCTAATGTCCTTGAATGTTTCCCTGAGTGCCTTGTATTTCTAATGTCCTTGCATGTTTCCCGGAGTGCCTTGTATTTCTAATGTCCTTGAATGTTTCCCTGACTGCCTTGTATATCTAATGCCCTTGAATGTTTCCTGAGAGTCTTGTATTTCTAATGTCCTTGAATGTTTCCTGAGAGTCTTGTATTTCTAATGCCCTTGAATGTTTCCCTGAGAGTCTTGTCATTTCTACGATCCTTGAATGTTTCCTGAGAGTCTTGTATTTCTAATGTCCTTGAATGTTCCCCGAGAGTCTTGTATTTCTAATGTCCTTGAATGTTCACTGAGAGTCTTGTATTTCTAATGTCCTTGAATGTTTCCTGAGAGTCTTGTATTTCTAATGTCCTTGAATGTTCACTGAGAGTCTTGTATTTCTAATGTCCTTGAATGTTTCCCTGACTGCCTTGTATTTCTAATGTCCTTGAATGTTCCCTGAGAGTCTTGGATTTCTAATGCCCTTGAATCTTTCCCTGAGAGTCTTGTCATTTCTACGATCCTTGAATGTTTCCTGAGAGTCCTGTATTTCTAATGTCCTTGAATGTTCACTGAGAGTCTTGTATTTCTAATGTCCTTGAATGTTCACTGAGAGTCTTGTATTTCTAATGTACTTGAATGTTCCCTGAGAGTCTTGTATTTCTAATGTCCTTGAATGTTCACTGAGAGTCTTGTATTTCTAATGTCCTTGAATGTTTCCTGAGAGTCTTGTATTTCTAATGTCCTTGAATGTTCACTGAGAGTCTTGTATTTCTAATGTCCTTGAATGTTCACTGAGAGTCTTGTATTTCTAATGTCCTTGAATGTTTCCTGAGAGTCTTGTATTTCTAATGCCCTTGAATGTTTCCCTGAGAGTCTTGTCATTTCTACGATCCTTGAATGTTTCCTGAGAGTCTTGTATTTCTAATGTCCTTGAATGTTCCCCGAGAGTCTTGTATTTCTAATGTCCTTGAATGTTCACTGAGAGTCTTGTATTTATAATGCCCTTGAATGTTTCCTGAGCGTCTTGTCATTTCTAATGTCCTTGAATGTTTCACTGAGTGCCTTGTATTTCTAATGTCCTTGCATGTTTCCCTGAGTGCCTTGTGTTTCTAATGTCCTTGCATGTTTCCCTGAGTGCCTTGTATTTCTAATCTCCTTGAATGTTTCCCTGAGTGCCTTGTATTTCTAATGTCCTTGAATATTTCCCTGAGAGTCTTGTATTTCTAATGTCCTTGAATGTTTCCTGAGAGTCTTGTATTTCTAATGTCCTTGAATGTTTCCTGAGAGTCTTGTATTTCTAATGCCCTTGAATGTTTCCCTGAGAGTCTAGTCATTTCTACGATCCTTGAATGTTTCCTGAGAGTCTTGTATTTCTAATGTCCTTGAATGTTTCCTGAGAGTCTTGTATTTCTAATGCCCTTGAATGTTTCCTGAGAGTCTTGTATTTCTAATGTCCTTAAATGTTTCCCTGAGTGCCTTGTATTTCTAATGTCCTTGAATGTTTCCCTGAGTGCCTTGTATTTCTAATATCCTTGAATGTTTCCCTGACTGCCTTGTATTTCTAATGCCCTTGAATGTTTCCTGAGCGTCTTGTCATTTCTAATGTCCTTAAATGTTTCCCTGAGTGTCTTGTATTTCTAATGTCCTTGCATGTTTCCCTGAGTGCCTTGTATTTCTAATGTCCTTGCATGTTTCACTGAGTGCCTTGTATTTCTAATCTCCTTGAATGTTTCCCTGACTGCCTTGTATTTCTAATGTCCTTGAATGTTTCCCTGACTGCCTTGTATTTCTAATTCCCTTGAATGTTTCCTGAGCGTCTTGTATTTCTAATGTCCTTGAATGTTTCCTGAGAGTCTTGTATTTCTAATGTCCTTGAATGTTTCCTGAGAGTCTTGTATTTCTAATGCCCTTGAATGTTTCCCTGAGAGTCTAGTCATTTCTACGATCCTTGCATGTTTCCTGAGAGTCTTGTATTTCTAATGTCCTTGAATGTTTCCTGAGAGTCTTGTATTTCTAATGCCCTTGAATGTTTCCTGAGAGTCTTGTATTTCTAATGTCCTTGAATGTTTCCCTGAGTGCCTTGTATTTCTAATGTCCTTGAATGTTTCCCTGAGTGCCTTGTATTTCTAATGTCCTTGAATGGTTCCCTGACTGCCTTGTATTTCTAATGCCCTTGAATGTTTCCTGAGCGTCTTGTCATTTCTAATGTCCTTGAATGTTTCCCTGAGTGTCCTGTATTTCTAATGTCCTTGCATGTTTCCCTGAGTGCCTTGTATTTCTAATGTCCTTGCATGTTTCACTGAGTGCCTTGTATTTCTAATCTCCTTGAATGTTTCCCTGACTGCCTTGTATTTCTAATGTCCTTGAATGTTCCCTGAGAGTCTTGTATTTCTAATGTCCTTGAATGTTCACTGAGATTCTTGTATTTCTAATGTCCTTGAATATTTCCCTGAGTGCCTTGTATTTCTAATGTCCTTGAATGTTTCCCTGACTGCCTTGTATTTCTAATGCCCTTGAATGTTTCCTGATTGTCTTGTTATGTTTAATGTCCTTGAATGTTTCCCTGAGTGCCTTGTATTTCTAATGTCCTTGCATGTTTCCCTGAGTGCCTTGTATTTCTAATGCCCTTGAATGTTTCCTGAGCGTCTTGTATTTCTAATGTCCTTGAATGTTTCCTGAGAGTCTTGTATTTCTAATGTCGTTGAATGTTTCCTGAGAGTCTTGTATTTCTAATGCCCTTGAATGTTTCCCTGAGAGTCTTGTCATTTCTACGATCCTTGAATGTTTCCTGAGAGTCTTGTATTTCTAATGTCCTTGAATGTTCCCTGAGAGTCTTGTATTTCTAATGTCCTTGAATGTTCACTGAGAGTCTTGTATTTCTAAATTCCTTGAATGTTTCCCTGAGTGCCTTGTATTTCTAATGTCCTTGTATGTTTCCCTGAGTGCCTTGTATTTCTAATGTCCTTAAATGTTTCCCTGACTGCCTTGTATTTATAATGCCCTTGAATGTTTCCTGAGCGTCTTGTCATTTCTAATGTCCTTGAATGTTTCACTGAGTGCCTTGTATTTCTAATGTCCTTGCATGTTTCCCTGAGTGCCTTGTATTTCTAATGTCCTTGCATGTTTCCCTGAGTGCCTTGTATTTCTAATCTCCTTGAATGTTTCCCTGAGTGCCTTGTATTTCTAATGTCCTTGAATATTTCCCTGAGGGCCTTGTATTTCTAATGTCCTTGAATGTTTCCCTGAGTGTCTTGAATTTCTAATGTCCTTGCATGTTTCCCTGAGTGCCTTGTATTTCTAATGTCCTTGAATGTTTCCGTGACTGCCTTGTATTTCTAATGCCCTTGAATGTTTCCTGAGCGTCTTGTCATTTCTAATGTCCTTGAATGTTTCCCTGAGTGTCTTGTATTTCTAATGTCCTTGCATGTTTCCCTGAGTGCCTTGTATTTCTAATGTCCTTGCATGTTTCACTGAGTGCCTTGTATTTCTAATCTCCTTGAATGTTTCCCTGACTGCCTTGTATTTCTAATGTCCTTGAATGTTCACTGAGAGTCTTGTATTTCTAATGTCCTTGAATGTTCCCTGAGAGTCTTGTATTTCTAATGTCCTTGAATGTTCACTGAGAGTCTTGTATTTCTAATGTCCTTGAATATTTCCCTGAGTGCCTTGTATTTCTAATGTCCTTGAATGTTTCCCTGACGGCCTTGTATTTCTAATGCCCTTGAATGTTTCCTGATTGTCTTGTCATTTCTAATGTCCTTGAATGTTTCCCTGAGTGCCTTGTATTTCTAATGTCCTTGCATGTTTCCCTGAGTGCCTTGTATTTCTAATGCCCTTGAATGTTTCCTGAGCGTCTTGTATTTCTAATGTCCTTGAATGTTCCCCGAGAGTCTTGTATTTCTAATGTCCTTGAATGTTCACTGAGAGTCTTGTATTTCTAATGTCCTTGAATGTTTCCTGAGAGTCTTGTATTTCTAATGTCCTTGAATGTTCACTGAGAGTCTTGTATTTCTAATGTCCTTGAATGTTTCCCCGACTGCCTTGTATTTCTAATGTCCTTGAATGTTCCCTGAGAGTCTTGTATTTCTAATGCCCTTGAATCTTTCCCTGAGAGTCTTGTCATTTCTACGATCCTTGAATGTTTCCTGAGAGTCCTGTATTTCTAATGTCCTTGAATGTTCACTGAGAGTCTTGTATTTCTAATGTCCTTGAATGTTCACTGAGAGTCTTGTATTTCTAATGTCCTTGAATGTTTCCTGAGAGTCTTGTATTTCTAATGTCCTTGAATGTTCACTGAGAGTCTTGTATTTCTAATGTCCTTGAATGTTCACTGAGAGTCTTGTTTTTCTAATGTCCTTGAGTGTTTCCTGAGAGTCTTGTATTTCTAATGCCCTTGAATGTTTCCCTGAGAGTCTTGTCATTTCTACGATCCTTGAATGTTTCCTGAGAGTCTTGTATTTCTAATGTCCTTGAATGTTCCCCGAGAGTCTTGTATTTCTAATGTCCTTGAATGTTCACTGAGAGTCTTGTATTTCTAATGTCCTTGAATGTTTCCTGAGAGTCTTGTATTTCTAATGTCCTTGAATGTTCACTGAGAGTCTTGTATTTCTAATGTCCTTGGATGTTTCCCTGACTGCCTTGTATTTCTAATGCCCTTGAATCTTTCCCTGAGAGTCTTGTCATTTCTACGATCCTTGAATGTTTCCTGAGAGTCCTGTATTTCTAATGTCCTTGAATGTTCACTGAGAGTCTTGTATTTCTAATGTCCTTGAATGTTCACTGAGATGTTTGTATTTCTAATGTCCTTGAATGTTCCCTGAGAGTCTTGTATTTCTAATGTCCTTGAATGTTTCCTGAGGGTCTTGTATTTCTAATGCCCTTGAATGTTTCCCTGACAGTCTTGTCATTTCTACGATCCTTGAATGTTTCCTGAGAGTCTTGTATTTCTAATGTCCTTGAATGTTCCCTGAGAGTCTTGTATTTCTAATGTCCTTGAATGTTCACTGAGAGTCTTGTATTTCAAATGTCCTTGAATGTTTCCTGAGGGTCTTGTATTTCTAATGTCCTTGAATGTTCCCTGAGAGTCTTGTATTTCTAATGTCCTTGAATGTTCACTGAACGTCTTGTATTTCTAATGTCCTTGAATGTTTCCTGAGATTCTTGTATTTCTAATGTCCTTGAATGTTTCCCTGACTGCCTTGTATTTCTAATGACTGCCTTGTATTTCTAATGTCCTTGAATGTTTCCCTGACTGCCTTGTATTTCTAATGTCCTTGAATGTTCCCTGAGAGTCTTGTATTTCTAATGTCCTTGAATGTTTCCTGAGAATCTTGTATTTCTAATGCCCTTGAATGTTTCCCTGAGAGTCTTGTCCTTTCTACGATCCTTGAATGTTTCCTGAGAGTCTTGTATTTCTAATGTCCTTGAATGTTCCCTGAGAGTCTTGTATTTCTAATGTCCTTGAATGTTCACTGAGAGTCTTGTATTTCTAATGTCCTTGAATGTTCCCTGAGAGTCTTGTATTTCTAATGTCCTTGAATGTTTCCTAAGAGTCTTGTATTTCTAATGCCCTTGAATGTTTCCCTGAGAGTATTGTCATTTCTACGATCCTTGAATGTTTCCTGAGAGTCTTGTATTTCTAATGTCCTTGAATGTTCACTGAGAGTCTTGTATTTCTAATGTCCTTGAATGTTCCCTGAGAGTCTTGTATTTCTAATGTCCTTGAATTTTCCTGAGAGTCTTGTATTTCTAATGCCCTTGAATGTTTCCCTGAGAGTCTTGTCATTTCTACGATCCTTGAATGTTTCCTGAGAGTCTTGTATTTCTAATGTCCTTGAATGTTCCCCGAGAGTCTTGTATTTCTAATGTCCTTGAATGTTCACTGAGAGTCTTGTATTTCTAATGTCCTTGAATGTTTCCTGAGAGTCTTGTATTTCTAATGCCCTTGAATGTTTCCCTGAGAGTCTTGTCATTTCTACGATCCTTGAATGTTTCCTGAGAGTCTTGTATTTCTAATGTCCTTGAATGTTCCCCGAGAGTCTTGTATTTCTAATGTCCTTGAATGTTCACTGAGAGTCTTGTATTTCTAATGTCCTTGAATGTTTCCTGAGAGTCTTGTATTTCTAATGTCCTTGAATCTTCACTGAGAGTCTTGTATTTCTAATGTCCTTGAATGTTTCCCTGACTGCCTTGTATTTCTAATGTCCTTGAATATTTCCCTGAGTGCCTTGTATTTCTAATGTCCTTGAATGTTTCCCTGAGTGCCTTGAATGTCTAATGTCCTTGCATGTTTACCTGAGTGCCTTGTATTTCTAATGTCCTTGCATGTTTCCCTGAGTGCCTTGTATTTCTAATGTCCTTGAATGTTTCCCTGACTGCCTTGTATTTCTAATACCCTTGAATGTTTCCTGAGCGTCTTGTATTTCTAATGTCCTTGAATGTTTCCTGAGAGTCTTGTATTTCTAATGTCCTTGAATGTTTCCTGAGAGTCTTGTATTTCTAATGCCCTTGAATGTTTCCCTGAGAGTCTAGTCATTTCTACGATCCTTGAATTTTTCCTGAGAGTCTTCTATTTCTAATGTCCTTGAATGTTTCCTGAGAGTCTTGTATTTCTAATGCCCTTGAATGTTTCCTGAGAGTCTTGTATTTCTAATGTCCTTGAATGTTTCCCTGAGTGCCTTGTATTTCTAATGACTGCCTTGTATTTCTAATGTCCTTGAATGTTTCCCTGAGTGCCTTGTATTTCTAATGTCCTTGCATGTTTCCCTGAGTGCCTTGTATTTCTAATGTCCTTGAATGTTTCCCTGACTGCCTTGTATTTCTAATGCCCTTGAATGTTTCCTGAGCGTCTTGTATTTCTAATGTCCTTGAATGTTTCCTGAGAGTCTTGTATTTCTAATGTCCTTGAATGTTTCCTGAGAGTCTTGTATTTCTAATGCCCTTGAATGTTTCCCTGAGAGTCTAGTCATTTCTACGATCCTTGAATGTTTCCTGAGAGTCTTGTATTTCTAATGTCCTTGAATGTTTCCTGAGAGTCTTGTATTTCTAATGCCCTTGAATGTTTCCTGAGAGTCTTGTATTTCTAATGTCCTTAAATGTTTCCCTGAGTGCCTTGTATTTCTAATGTCCTTGAATGTTTCCCTGAGTGCCTTGTATTTCTAATATCCTTGAATGTTTCCCTGACTGCCTTGTATTTCTAATGCCCTTGAATGTTTCCTGAGCGTCTTGTCATTTCTAATGTCCTTAAATGTTTCCCTGAGTGTCTTGTATTTCTAATGTCCTTGCATGTTTCCCTGAGTGCCTTGTATTTCTAATGTCCTTGCATGTTTCACTGAGTGCCTTGTATTTCTAATCTCCTTGAATGTTTCCCTGACTGCCTTGTATTTCTAATGTCCTTGAATGTTTCCCTGACTGCCTTGTATTTCTAATGCCCTTGAATGTTTCCTGAGCGTCTTGTATTTCTAATGTCCTTGAATGTTTCCTGAGAGTCTTGTATTTCTAATGTCCTTGAATGTTTCCTGAGAGTCTTGTATTTCTAATGCCCTTGAATGTTTCCCTGAGAGTCTAGTCATTTCTACGATCCTTGCATGTTTTCTGAGAGTCTTGTATTTCTAATGTCCTTGAATGTTTCCTGAGAGTCTTGTATTTCTAATGCCCTTGAATGTTTCCTGAGAGTCTTGTATTTCTAATGTCCTTGAATGTTTCCCTGAGTGCCTTGTATTTCTAATGTCCTTGAATGTTTCCCTGAGTGCCTTGTATTTCTAATGTCCTTGAATGGTTCCCTGACTGCCTTGTATTTCTAATGCCCTTGAATGTTTCCTGAGCGTCTTGTCATTTCTAATGTCCTTGAATGTTTCCCTGAGTGTCCTGTATTTCTAATGTCCTTGCATGTTTCCCTGAGTGTCTTGTATTTCTAATGTCCTTGCATGTTTCACTGAGTGCCTTGTATTTCTAATCTCCTTGAATGTTTCCCTGACTGCCTTGTATTTCTAATGTCCTTGAATGTTCCCTGAGAGTCTTGTATTTCTAATGTCCTTGAATGTTCACTGAGAGTCTTGTATTTCTAATGTCCTTGAATATTTCCCTGAGTGCCTTGTATTTCTAATGTCCTTGAATGTTTCCCTGACTGCCTTGTATTTCTAATGCCCTTGAATGTTTCCTGATTGTCTTGTCATTTCTAATGTCCTTGAATGTTTCCCTGAGTGCCTTGTATTTCTAATGTCCTTGCATGCTTCCCTGAGTGCCTTGTATTTCTAATGCCCTTGAATGTTTCCTGAGCGTCTTGTATTTCTAATGTCCTTGAATGTTTCCTTAGAGTCTTGTATTTCTAATGTCCTTGAATGTTTCCTGAGAGTCTTGTATTTCTAATGCCCTTGAATGTTTCCCTGAGAGTCTTGTCATTTCTACGATCCTTGAATGTTTCCTGAGAGTCTTGTATTTCTAATGTCCTTGAATGTTCCCTGAGAGTCTTGTATTTCTAATGTCCTTGAATGTTCACTGAGAGTCTTGTATTTCTAAATTCCTTGAATGTTTCCCTGAGTGCCTTGTATTTCTAATGTCCTTGAATGTTTCCCTGAGTGCCTTGTATTTCTAATGTCCTTGAATGTTTCCCTGACTGCCTTGTATTTCTAATGCCCTTGAATGTTTCCTGAGAGTCTTGTATTTCTAATGTCCTTGAATGTTTCCCTGAGTGCCTTGTATTTCTAATGTCCTTGCATGTTTCCCTGAGTGCCTTGTATTTCTAATGTCCTTGAATGTTTCCCTGACTGCCTTGTATTTCTAATGCCCTTGAATGTTTCCTGAGCGTCTTGTATTTCTAATGTCCTTGAATGTTTCCTGAGAGTCTTGTATTTCTAATGTCCTTGAATGTTTCCTGAGAGTCTTGTATTTCTAATGCCCTTGAATGTTTCCCTGAGAGTCTAGTCATTTCTACGATCCTTGAATGTTTCCTGAGAGTCTTGTATTTCTAATGTCCTTGAATGTTTCCTGAGAGTCTTGTATTTCTAATGCCCTTGAATGTTTCCTGAGAGTCTTGTATTTCTAATGTCCTTAAATGTTTCCCTGAGTGCCTTGTATTTCTAATGTCCTTGAATGTTTCCCTGAGTGCCTTGTATTTCTAATATCCTTGAATGTTTCCCTGACTGCCTTGTATTTCTAATGCCCTTGAATGTTTCCTGAGCGTCTTGTCATTTCTAATGTCCTTAAATGTTTCCCTGAGTGTCTTGTATTTCTAATGTCCTTGCATGTTTCCCTGAGTGCCTTGTATTTCTAATGTCCTTGCATGTTTCACTGAGTGCCTTGTATTTCTAATCTCCTTGAATGTTTCCCTGACTGCCTTGTATTTCTAATGTCCTTGAATGTTTCCCTGACTGCCTTGTATTTCTAATGCCCTTGAATGTTTCCTGAGCGTCTTGTATTTCTAATGTCCTTGAATGTTTCCTGAGAGTCTTGTATTTCTAATGTCCTTGAATGTTTCCTGAGAGTCTTGTATTTCTAATGCCCTTGAATGTTTCCCTGAGAGTCTAGTCATTTCTACGATCCTTGCATGTTTTCTGAGAGTCTTGTATTTCTAATGTCCTTGAATGTTTCCTGAGAGTCTTGTATTTCTAATGCCCTTGAATGTTTCCTGAGAGTCTTGTATTTCTAATGTCCTTGAATGTTTCCCTGAGTGCCTTGTGTTTCTAATGTCCTTGAATGTTTCCCTGAGTGCCTTGTATTTCTAATGTCCTTGAATGGTTCCCTGACTGCCTTGTATTTCTAATGCCCTTGAATGTTTCCTGAGCGTCTTGTCATTTCTAATGTCCTTGAATGTTTCCCTGAGTGTCCTGTATTTCTAATGTCCTTGCATGTTTCCCTGAGTGCCTTGTATTTCTAATGTCCTTGCATGTTTCACTGAGTGCCTTGTATTTCTAATCTCCTTGAATGTTTCCCTGACTGCCTTGTATTTCTAATGTCCTTGAATGTTCCCTGAGAGTCTTGTATTTCTAATGTCCTTGAATGTTCACTGAGAGTCTTGTATTTCTAATGTCCTTGAATATTTCCCTGAGTGCCTTGTATTTCTAATGTCCTTGAATGTTTCCCTGACTGCCTTGTATTTCTAATGCCCTTGAATGTTTCCTGATTGTCTTGTCATTTCTAATGTCCTTGAATGTTTCCCTGAGTGCCTTGTATTTCTAATGTCCTTGCATGCTTCCCTGAGTGCCTTGTATTTCTAATGCCCTTGAATGTTTCCTGAGCGTCTTGTATTTCTAATGTCCTTGAATGTTTCCTTAGAGTCTTGTATTTCTAATGTCCTTGAATGTTTCCTGAGAGTCTTGTATTTCTAATGCCCTTGAATGTTTCCCTGAGAGTCTTGTCATTTCTACGATCCTTGAATGTTTCCTGAGAGTCTTGTATTTCTAATGTCCTTGAATGTTCCCTGAGAGTCTTGTATTTCTAATGTCCTTGAATGTTCACTGAGAGTCTTGTATTTCTAAATTCCTTGAATGTTTCCCTGAGTGCCTTGTATTTCTAATGTCCTTGAATGTTTCCCTGAGTGCCTTGTATTTCTAATGTCCTTGAATGTTTCCCTGACTGCCTTGTATTTATAATGCCCTTGAATGTTTCCTGAGCGTCTTGTCATTTCTAATGTCCTTGAATGTTTCACTGAGTGCCTTGTATTTCTAATGTCCTTGCATGTTTCCCTGAGTGCCTTGTATTTCTAATGTCCTTGCATGTTTCCCTGAGTGCCTTGTATTTCTAATCTCCTTGAATGTTTCCCTGAGTGCCTTGTATTTCTAATGTCCTTGAATATTTCCCTGAGGGCCTTGTATTTCTAATGTCCTTGAATGTTTCCCTGAGTGCCTTGAATTTCTAATGTCCTTGCATGTTTCCCTGAGTGCCTTGTATTTCTAATGTCCTTGAATGTTTCCGTGACTGCCTTGTATTTCTAATGCCCTTGAATGTTTCCTGATTGTCTTGTCATTTCTAATGTCCTTGAATGTTTCCCTGAGTGCCTTGTATTTCTAATGTCCTTGCATGTTTCCCGGAGTGCCTTGTATTTCTAATGTCCTTGAATGTTTCCCTGACTGCCTTGTATATCTAATGCCCTTGAATGTTTCCTGAGAGTCTTGTATTTCTAATGTCCTTGAATGTTTCCTGAGAGTCTTGTATTTCTAATGCCCTTGAATGTTTCCCTGAGAGTCTTGTCATTTCTACGATCCTTGAATGTTTCCTGAGAGTCTTGTATTTCTAATGTCCTTGAATGTTCCCCGAGAGTCTTGTATTTCTAATGTCCTTGAATGTTCACTGAGAGTCTTGTATTTCTAATGTCCTTGAATGTTTCCTGAGAGTCTTGTATTTCTAATGTCCTTGAATGTTCACTGAGAGTCTTGTATTTCTAATGTCCTTGAATGTTTCCCTGACTGCCTTGTATTTCTAATGTCCTTGAATGTTCCCTGAGAGTCTTGTATTTCTAATGCCCTTGAATCTTTCCCTGAGAGTCTTGTCATTTCTACGATCCTTGAATGTTTCCTGAGAGTCCTGTATTTCTAATGTCCTTGAATGTTCACTGAGAGTCTTGTATTTCTAATGTCCTTGAATGTTCACTGAGAGTCTTGTATTTCTAATGTACTTGAATGTTCCCTGAGAGTCTTGTATTTCTAATGTCCTTGAATGTTCACTGAGAGTCTTGTATTTCTAATGTCCTTGAATGTTTCCTGAGAGTCTTGTATTTCTAATGTCCTTGAATGTTCACTGAGAGTATTGTATTTCTAATGTCCTTGAATGTTCACTGAGAGTCTTGTATTTCTAATGTCCTTGAATGTTTCCTGAGAGTCTTGTATTTCTAATGCCCTTGAATGTTTCCCTGAGAGTCTTGTCATTTCTACGATCCTTGAATGTTTCCTGAGAGTCTTGTATTTCTAATGTCCTTGAATGTTCCCCGAGAGTCTTGTATTTCTAATGTCCTTGAATGTTCACTGAGAGTCTTGTATTTATAATGCCCTTGAATGTTTCCTGAGCGTCTTGTCATTTCTAATGTCCTTGAATGTTTCACTGAGTGCCTTGTATTTCTAATGTCCTTGCATGTTTCCCTGAGTGCCTTGTGTTTCTAATGTCCTTGCATGTTTCCCTGAGTGCCTTGTATTTCTAATCTCCTTGAATGTTTCCCTGAGTGCCTTGTATTTCTAATGTCCTTGAATATTTCCCTGAGGGCCTTGTATTTCTAATGTCCTTGAATGTTTCCCTGAGTGCCTTGAATTTCTAATGTCCTTGCATGTTTCCCTGAGTGCCTTGTATTTCTAATGTCCTTGAATGTTTCCGTGACTGCCTTGTATTTCTAATGCCCTTGAATGTTTCCTGATTATCTTGTCATTTCTAATGTCCTTGAATGTTTCCCTGAGTGCCTTGTATTTCTAATGTCCTTGAATGTTTCCCTGACTGCCTTGTATTTCTAATGCCCTTGAATGTTTCCTGAGCGTCTTGTATTTCTAATGTCCTTGAATGTTTCCTGAGAGTCTTGTATTTCTAATGTCCTTGAATGTTTCCTGAGAGTCTTGTATTTCTAATGCCCTTGAATGTTTCCCTGAGAGTCTAGTCATTTCTACGATCCTTGCATGTTTCCTGAGAGTCTTGTATTTCTAATGTCCTTGAATGTTTCCTGAGAGTCTTGTATTTCTAATGCCCTTGAATGTTTCCTGAGAGTCTTGTATTTCTAATGTCCTTGAATGTTTCCCTGAGTGCCTTGTATTTCTAATGTCCTTGAATGTTTCCCTGAGTGCCTTGTATTTCTAATGTCCTTGAATGGTTCCCTGACTGCCTTGTATTTCTAATGCCCTTGAATGTTTCCTGAGCGTCTTGTCATTTCTAATGTCCTTGAATGTTTCCCTGAGTGTCCTGTATTTCTAATGTCCTTGCATGTTTCCCTGAGTGCCTTGTATTTCTAATGTCCTTGCATGTTTCACTGAGTGCCTTGTATTTCTAATCTCCTTGAATGTTTCCCTGACTGCCTTGTATTTCTAATGTCCTTGAATGTTCCCTGAGAGTCTTGTATTTCTAATGTCCTTGAATGTTCACTGAGAGTCTTGTATTTCTAATGTCCTTGAATATTTCCCTGAGTGCCTTGTATTTCTAATGTCCTTGAATGTTTCCCTGACTGCCTTGTATTTCTAATGCCCTTGAATGTTTCCTGATTGTCTTGTCATTTCTAATGTCCTTGAATGTTTCCCTGAGTGCCTTGTATTTCTAATGTCCTTGCATGTTTCCCTGAGTGCCTTGTATTTCTAATGCCCTTGAATGTTTCCTGAGCGTCTTGTATTTCTAATGTCCTTGAATGTTTCCTGAGAGTCTTGTATTTCTAATGTCGTTGAATGTTTCCTGAGAGTCTTGTATTTCTAATGCCCTTGAATGTTTCCCTGAGAGTCTTGTCATTTCTACGATCCTTGAATGTTTCCTGAGAGTCTTGTATTTCTAATGTCCTTGAATGTTCCCTGAGAGTCTTGTATTTCTAATGTCCTTGAATGTTCACTGAGAGTCTTGTATTTCTAAATTCCTTGAATGTTTCCCTGAGTGCCTTGTATTTCTAATGTCCTTGTATGTTTCCCTGAGTGCCTTGTATTTCTAATGTCCTTGAATGTTTCCCTGACTGCCTTGTATTTATAATGCCCTTGAATGTTTCCTGAGCGTCTTGTCATTTCTAATGTTCTTGAATGTTTCACTGAGTGCCTTGTATTTCTAATGTCCTTGCATGTTTCCCTGAGTGCCTTGTATTTCTAATGTCCTTGCATGTTTCCCTGAGTGCCTTGTATTTCTAATCTCCTTGAATGTTTCCCTGAGTGCCTTGTATTTCTAATGTCCTTGAATATTTCCCTGAGGGCCTTGTATTTCTAATGTCCTTGAATGTTTCCCTGAGTGCCTTGAATTTCTAATGTCCTTGCATGTTTCCCTGAGTGCCTTGTATTTCTAATGTCCTTGAATGGTTCCGTGACTGCCTTGTATTTCTAATGCCCTTGAATGTTTCCTGATTGTCTTGTCATTTCTAATGTCCTTGAATGTTTCCCTGAGGGCCTTGTATTTCTAATGTCCTTGCATGTTTCCCGGAGTGCCTTGTATTTCTAATGTCCTTGAATGTTTCCCTGACTGCCTTGTATATCTAATGCCCTTGAATGTTTCCTGAGAGTCTTGTATTTCTAATGTCCTTGAATGTTTCCTGAGAGTCTTGTATTTCTAATGCCCTTGAATGTTTCCCTGAGAGTCTTGTCATTTCTACGATCCTTGAATGTTTCCTGAGAGTCTTGTATTTCTAATGTCCTTGAATGTTCCCCGAGAGTCTTGTATTTCTAATGTCCTTGAATGTTCACTGAGAGTCTTGTATTTCTAATGTCCTTGAATATTTCCTGAGAGTCTTGTATTTCTAATGTCCTTGAATGTTCACTGAGAGTCTTGTATTTCTAATGTCCTTGAATGTTTCCCTGGCTGCCTTGTATTTCTAATGTCCTTGAATGTTCCCTGAGAGTCTTGTATTTCTAATGCCCTTGTATCTTTCCCTGAGAGTCTTGTCATTTCTACGATCCTTGAATGTTTCCTGAGAGTCCTGTATTTCTAATGTCCTTGAATGTTCACTGAGAGTCTTGTATTTCTAATGTCCTTGAATGTTCACTGAGAGTCTTGTATTTCTAATGTCCTTGAATGTTCCCTGAGAGTCTTGTATTTCTAATGTCCTTGAATGTTCACTGAGAGTCTTGTATTTCTAATGTCCTTGAATGTTTCCTGAGAGTCTTGTATTTCTAATGTCCTTGAATGTTCACTGAGAGTCTTGTATTTCTAATGTCCTTGAATGTTCACTGAGAGTCTTGTATTTCTAATGTCCTTGAATGTTTCCTGAGAGTCTTGTATTTCTAATGCCCTTGAATGTTTCCCTGAGAGTCTTGTCATTTCTACGATCCTTGAATGTTTCCTGAGAGTCTTGTATTTCTAATGTCCTTGAATGTTCCCCGAGAGTCTTGTATTTCTAATGTCCTTGAATGTTCACTGAGAGTCTTGTATTTATAATGCCCTTGAATGTTTCCTGAGCGTCTTGTCATTTCTAATGTCCTTGAATGTTTCACTGAGTGCCTTGTATTTCTAATGTCCTTGCATGTTTCCCTGAGTGCCTTGTGTTTCTAATGTCCTCGCATGTTTCCCTGAGTGCCTTGTATTTCTAATCTCCTTGAATGTTTCCCTGAGTGCCTTGTATTTCTAATGTCCTTGAATATTTCCCTGAGGGCCTTGTATTTCTAATGTCCTTGAATGTTTCCCTGAGTGCCTTGTATTTCTAATGTCCTTGCATGTTTCCCTGAGTGCCTTGTATTTCTAATGTCCTTGAATGTTTCCCTGACTGCCTTGTATTTCTAATGCCCTTGAATGTTTCCTGAGAGTCTTGTATTTCTAATGTCCTTGAATGTTTCCTGAGAGTCTTGTATTTCTAATGCCCTTGAATGCTTCCCTGAGAGTCTTGTCATTTCTACGATCCTTGAATGTTTCCTGAGAGTCTTGTATTTCTAATGTCCTTGAATGTTCCCCGAGAGTCTTGTATTTCTAATGTCCTTGAATGTTCACTGAGAGTCTTGTATTTCTAATGTCCTTGAATATTTCCTGAGAGTCTTGTATTTCTAATGCCCTTGAATGTTTCCTGAGAGTCTTGTATTTCTAATGTCCTTAAATGTTTCCCTGAGTGCCTTGTATTTCTAATGTCCTTGAATGTTTCCCTGAGTGCCTTGTATTTCTAATATCCTTGAATGTTTCCCTGACTGCCTTGTATTTCTAATGCCCTTGAATGTTTCCTGAGCGTCTTGTCATTTCTAATGTCCTTGAATATTTCCCTGAGTGTCTTGTATTTCTAATGTCCTTGCATGTTTCCCTGAGTGCCTTGTATTTCTAATGTCCTTGCATGTTTCACTGAGTGCCTTGTATTCCTAATCTCCTTGAATGTTTCCCTGACTGCCTTGTATTTCTAATGTCCTTGAATGTTTCCCTGACTGCCTTGTATTTCTAATGCCCTTGAATGTTTCCTGAGCGTCTTGTATTTCTAATGTCCTTGAATGTTTCCTGAGAGTCTTGTATTTCTAATGTCCTTGAATGTTTCCTGAGAGTCTTGTATTTCTAATGTCCTTGAATGTTTCCTGAGAGTCTTGTATTTCTAATGTCCTTGAATGTTCACTGAGAGTCTTGTATTTCTAATGTCCTTGAATGTTCACTGAGAGTCTTGTATTTCTAATGTCCTTGAATGTTTCCTGAGAGTCTTGTATTTCTAATGCCCTTGAATGTTTCCCTGAGAGTCTTGTCATTTCTACGATCCTTGAATGTTTCCTGAGAGTCTTGTATTTCTAATGTCCTTGAATGTTCCCCGAGAGTCTTGTATTTCTAATGTCCTTGAATGTTCACTGAGAGTCTTGTATTTATAATGCCCTTGAATGTTTCCTGAGCGTCTTGTCATTTCTAATGTCCTTGAATGTTTCACTGAGTGCCTTGTATTTCTAATGTCCTTGCATGTTTCCCTGAGTGCCTTGTGTTTCTAATGTCCTCGCATGTTTCCCTGAGTGCCTTGTATTTCTAATCTCCTTGAATGTTTCCCTGAGTGCCTTGTATTTCTAATGTCCTTGAATATTTCCCTGAGGGCCTTGTATTTCTAATGTCCTTGAATGTTTCCCTGAGTGCCTTGTATTTCTAATGTCCTTGCATGTTTCCCTGAGTGCCTTGTATTTCTAATGTCCTTGAATGTTTCCCTGACTGCCTTGTATTTCTAATGCCCTTGAATGTTTCCTGAGAGTCTTGTATTTCTAATGTCCTTGAATGTTTCCTGAGAGTCTTGTATTTCTAATGCCCTTGAATGCTTCCCTGAGAGTCTTGTCATTTCTACGATCCTTGAATGTTTCCTGAGAGTCTTGTATTTCTAATGTCCTTGAATGTTCCCTGAGAGTCTTGTATTTCTAATGTCCTTGAATGTTCACTGAGAGTCTTGTATTTCTAATGTCCTTGAATATTTCCTGAGAGTCTTGTATTTCTAATGTCCTTGAATGTTTCCTGAGAGTCTTGTATTTCTAATGTCCTTAAATGTTTCCCTGAGTGCCTTGTATTTCTAATGTCCTTGAATGTTTCCCTGAGTGCCTTGTATTTCTAATATCCTTGAATGTTTCCCTAACTGCCTTGTATTTCTAATGCCCTTGAATGTTTCCTGAGCGTCTTGTCATTTCTAATGTCCTTGAATATTTCCCTGAGTGTCTTGTATTTCTAATGTCCTTGCATGTTTCCCTGAGTGCCTTGTATTTCTAATGTCCTTGCATGTTTCACTGAGTGCCTTGTATTCCTAATCTCCTTGAATGTTTCCCTGACTGCCTTGTATTTCTAATGTCCTTGAATGTTTCCCTGACTGCCTTGTATTTCTAATGCCCTTGAATGTTTCCTGAGCTTCTTGTATTTCTAATGTCCTTGAATGTTTCCTGAGAGTCTTGTATTTCTAATGTCCTTGAATGTTTCCTGAGAGTCTTGTATTTCTAATGCCCTTGAATGTTTCCCTGAGAGTCTAGTCATTTCTACGATCCTTGAATGTTTCCTGAGAGTCTTGTATTTCTAATGTCCTTGAATGTGTCCTGAGAGTCTTGTATTTCTAATGCCCTTGAATGTTTCCTGAGAGTCTTGTATTTCTAATGTCCTTGAATGTTTCCCTGAGTGCCTTGTATTTCTAATGTCCTTGAATGTTTCCCTGAGTGCCTTGTATTTCTAATGTCCTTGAATGGTTCCCTGACTGCCTTGTATTTCTAATGCCCTTGAATGTTTCCTGAGCGTCTTGTCATTTCTAATGTCCTTGAATGTTTCCCTGAGTGTCTTGTATTTCTAATGTCCTTGCATGTTTCCCTGAGTGCCTTGTATTTCTAATGTCCTTGCATGTTTCACTGAGTGCCTTGTATTTCTAATCTCCTTGAATGTTTCCCTGACTGCCTTGTATTTCTAATGTCCTTGAATGTTCACTGAGAGTCTTGTATTTCTAATGTCCTTGAATGTTCCCTGAGAGCCTTGTATTTCTAATGTCCTTGAATGTTCACTGAGAGTCTTGTATTTCTAATGTCCTTGAATATTTCCCTGAGTGCCTTGTATTTCTAATGTCCTTGAATGTTTCCCTGACTGCCTTGTATTTCTAATGCCCTTGAATGTTTCCTGATTGTCTTGTCATTTCTAATGTCCTTGAATGTTTCCCTGAGTGCCTTGTATTTCTAATGTCCTTGCATGTTTCCCTGAGTGCCTTGTATTTCTAATGCCCTTGAATGTTTCCTGAGCGTCTTGTATTTCTAATGTCCTTGAATGTTTCCTGAGAGTCTTGTATTTCTAATGTCCTTGAATGTTTCCTGAGAGTCTTGTATTTCTAATGCCCTTGAATGTTTCCCTGAGAGTCTTGTCATTTCTACGATCCTTGAATGTTTCCTGAGAGTCTTGTATTTCTAATGTCCTTGAATGTTCACTGAGAGTCTTGTATTTCTAAATTCCTTGAATGTTTCCCTGAGTGCCTTGTATTTATAATGTCCTTGAATGTTTCCCTGAGTGCCTTGTATTTCTAATGTCCTTGAATGTTTCCCTGACTGCCTTGTATTTATAATGCCCTTGAATGTTTCCTGAGCGTCTTGTCATTTCTAATGTCCTTGAATGTTTCACTGAGTGCCTTGTATTTCTAATGTCCTTGCATGTTTCCCTGAGTGCCTTGTATTTCTAATGTCCTTGCATGTTTCCCTGAGTGCCTTGTATTTCTAATATCCTTGATTGTTTCCCTGAGTGCCTTGTATTTCTAATGTCCTTGAATATTTCCCTGAGGGCCTTGTATTTCTAATGTCCTTGAATGTTTCCCTGAGTGCCTTGAATTTCTAATGTCCTTGCATGTTTCCCTGAGTACCTTGTATTTCTAATGTCCTTGAATGTTTCCGTGACTGCCTTGTATTTCTAATGCCCTTGAATGTTTCCTGATTGTCTTGTCATTTCTAATGTCCTTGAATGTTTCCCTGAGTGCCTTGTATTTCTAATGTCCTTGCATGTTTCCCGGAGTGCCTTGTATTTCTAATGTCCTTGAATGTTTCCCTGACTGCCTTGTATTTCTAATGCCCTTGAATGTTTCCTGAGAGTCTTGTATTTCTAATGTCCTTGAATGTTTCCTGAGAGTCTTGTATTTCTAATGCCCTTGAATGTTTCCCTGAGAGTCTTGTCATTTCTACGATCCTTGAATGTTTCCTGAGAGTCTTGTATTTCTAATGTCCTTGAATGTTCCCCGAGAGTCTTGTATTTCTAATGTCCTTGAATGTTCACTGAGAGTCTTGTATTTCTAATGTCCTTGAATGTTTTCTGAGAGTCTTGTATTTCTAATGTCCTTGAATGTTCACTGAGAGTCTTGTATTTCTAATGTCCTTGAATGTTTCCCTGACTGCCTTGTATTTCTAATGTCCTTGAATGTTCCCTGAGAGTCTTGTATTTCTAATGCCCTTGAATCTTTCCCTGAGAGTCTTGTCATTTCTACGATCCTTGAATATTTCCTGAGAGTCCTGTATTTCTAATGTCCTTGAATGTTCACTGAGAGTCTTGTATTTCTAATGTCCTTGAATGTTCACTGAGAGTCTTGTATTTCTAATGTCCTTGAATGTTCCCTGAGAGTCTTGTATTTCTAATGTCCTTGAATGTTCACTGAGAGTCTTGTATTTCTAATGTCCTTGAATGTTTCCTGAGAGTCTTGTATTTCTAATGTCCTTGAATGTTCACTGAGAGTCTTGTATTTCTAATGTCCTTGAATGTTCACTGAGAGTCTTGTATTTCTAATGTCCTTGAATGTTTCCTGAGAGTCTTGTATTTCTAATGCCCTTGAATGTTTCCCTGAGAGTCTTGTCATTTCTACGATCCTTGAATGTTTCCTGAGAGTCTTGTATTTCTAATGTCCTTGAATGTTCCCCGAGAGTCTTGTATTTCTAATGTCCTTGAATGTTCACTGAGAGTTTTGTATTTATAATGCCCTTGAATGTTTCCTGAGCGTCTTGTCATTTCAAATGTCCTTGAATGTTTCACTGAGTGCCTTGTATTTCTAATGTCCTTGCATGTTTCCCTGAGTGCCTTGTATTTCTAATGTCCTTGCATGTTTCCCTGAGTGCCTTGTATTTCTAATCTCCTTGAATATTTCCATGAGGACCTTGTATTTCTAATGCCCTTGAATGTTTCCCTGAGTGCCTTGAATTTCTAATGTCCTTGCATGTTTCCCTGAGTGCCTTGTATTTCTAATGTCCTTGAATGTTTCCGTGACTGCCTTGTATTTCTAATGCCCTTGAATGTTTCCTGATTGTCTTGTCATTTCTAATGTCCTTGAATATTTCCCTGAGTGCCTTGTATTTCTAATGTCCTTGCATGTTTCCCTGAGTGCCTTGTATTTCTAATGTCCTTGAATGTTTCCCTGACTGCCTTGTATTTCTAATGCCCTTGAATGTTTCCTGAGAGTCTTGTATTTCTAATGTCCTTGAATGTTTCCTGAGAGTCTTGTATTTCTAATGTCCTTGAATGTTTCCCTGAGTGCCTTGTATTTCTAATGTCCTTGAATGTTTCCCTGAGTGCCTTGTATTTCTAATGTCCTTGAATGGTTCCCTGACTGCCTTGTATTTCTAATGCCCTTGAATGTTTCCTGAGCGTCTTGTCATTTCTAATGTCCTTGAATGTTTCCCTGAGTGTCTTGTATTTCTAATGTCCTTGCATGTTTCCCTGAGTGCCTTGTATTTCTAATGTCCTTGCATGTTTCACTGAGTGCCTTGTATTTCTAATCTCCTTGAATGTTTCCCTGACTGCCTTGTATTTCTAATGTCCTTGAATGTTCACTGAGAGTCTTGTATTTCTAATGTCCTTGAATGTTCCCTGAGAGTCTTGTATTTCTAATGTCCTTGAATGTTCACTGAGAGTCTTGTATTTCTAATGTCCTTGAATATTTCCCTGAGTGCCTTGTATTTCTAATGTCCTTGAATGTTTCCCTGACTGCCTTGTATTTCTAATGCCCTTGAATGTTTCCTGATTGTCTTGTCATTTCTAATGTCCTTGAATGTTTCCCTGAGTGCCTTGTATTTCTAATGTCCTTGCATGTTTCCCTGAGTGCCTTGTATTTCTAATGCCCTTGAATGTTTCCTGAGCGTCTTGTATTTCTAATGTCCTTGAATGTTCCCCGAGAGTCTTGTATTTCTAATGTCCTTGAATGTTCACTGAGAGTCTTGTATTTCTAATGTCCTTGAATGTTTCCTGAGAGTCTTGTATTTCTAATGTCCTTGAATGTTCACTGAGAGTCTTGTATTTCTAATGTCCTTGAATGTTTCCCCGACTGCCTTGTATTTCTAATGTCCTTGAATGTTCCCTGAGAGTCTTGTATTTCTAATGCCCTTGAATCTTTCCCTGAGAGTCTTGTCATTTCTACGATCCTTGAATGTTTCCTGAGAGTCCTGTATTTCTAATGTCCTTGAATGTTCACTGAGAGTCTTGTATTTCTAATGTCCTTGAATGTTCACTGAGAGTCTTGTATTTCTAATGTCCTTGAATGTTTCCTGAGAGTCTTGTATTTCTAATGTCCTTGAATGTTCACTGAGAGTCTTGTATTTCTAATGTCCTTGAATGTTCACTGAGAGTCTTGTTTTTCTAATGTCCTTGAGTGTTTCCTGAGAGTCTTGTATTTCTAATGTCCTTGAATGTTTCCGTGACTGCCTTGTATTTCTAATGCCCTTGAATGTTTCCCTGACTGCCTTGTATTTCTAATGCCCTTGAATGTTTCCTGAGAGTCTTGTATTTCTAATGTCCTTGAATGTTTCCTGAGAGTCTTGTATTTCTAATGCCCTTGAATGTTTCCTGAGAGTCTTGTATTTCTAATGTCCTTGAATGTTTCCCTGAGTGCCTTGTATTTCTAATGTCCTTGAATGTTTCCCTGAGTGCCTTGTATTTCTAATGTCCTTGAATGGTTCCCTGACTGCCTTGTATTTCTAATGCCCTTGAATGTTTCCTGAGCGTCTTGTCATTTCTAATGTCCTTGAATGTTTCCCTGAGTGTCTTGTATTTCTAATGTCCTTGCATGTTTCCCTGAGTGCCTTGTATTTCTAATGTCCTTGCATGTTTCACTGAGTGCCTTGTATTTCTAATCTCCTTGAATGTTTCCCTGACTGCCTTGTATTTCTAATGTCCTTGAATGTTCACTGAGAGTCTTGTATTTCTAATGTCCTTGAATGTTCCCTGAGAGTCTTGTATTTCTAATGTCCTTGAATGTTCACTGAGAGTCTTGTATTTCTAATGTCCTTGAATATTTCCCTGAGTGCCTTGTATTTCTAATGTCCTTGCATGTTTCCCTGAGTGCCTTGTATTTCTAATGTCCTTGCATGTTTCCCTGAGTGCCTTGTATTTCTAATGCCCTTGAATGTTTCCTGAGCGTCTTGTATTTCTAATGTCCTTGAATGTTTCCTGAGAGTCTTGTATTTCTAATGTCGTTGAATGTTTCCTGAGAGTCTTGTATTTCTAATGCCCTTGAATGTTTCCCTGAGAGTCTTGTCATTTCTACGATCCTTGAATGTTTCCTGAGAGTCTTGTATTTCTAATGTCCTTGAATGTTCCCTGAGAGTCTTGTATTTCTAATGTCCTTGAATGGTCACTGAGAGTCTTGTATTTCTAAATTCCTTGAATGTTTCCCTGAGTGCCTTGTATTTCTAATGTCCTTGTATGTTTCCCTGAGTGCCTTGTATTTCTAATGTCCTTGAATGTTTCCCTGACTGCCTTGTATTTATAATGCCCTTGAATGTTTCCTGAGCGTCTTGTCATTTCTAATGTCCTTGAATGTTTCACTGAGTGCCTTGTATTTCTAATGTCCTTGCATGTTTCCCTGAGTGCCTTGTATTTCTAATGTCCTTGCATGTTTCCCTGAGTGCCTTGTATTTCTAATCTCCTTGAATGTTTCCCTGAGTGCCTTGTATTTCTAATGTCCTTGAATATTTCCCTGAGGGCCTTGTATTTCTAATGTCCTTGAATGTTTCCAGGAGTGCCTTGAATTTCTAATGTCCTTGCATGTTTCCCTGAGTGCCTTGTATTTCTAATGTCCTTGAATGTTTCCGTGACTGCCTTGTATTTCTAATGCCCTTGAATGTTTCCTGATTGTCTTGTCATTTCTAATGTCCTTGAATGTTTCCCTGAGTGCCTTGTATTTCTAATGTCCTTGCATGTTTCCCGGAGTGCCTTGTATTTCTAATGTCCTTGAATGTTTCCCTGACTGCCTTGTATATCTAATGCCCTTGAATGTTTCCTGAGAGTCTTGTATTTCTAATGTCCTTGAATGTTTCCTGAGAGTCTTGTATTTCTAATGCCCTTGAATGTTTCCCTGAGAGTCTTGTCATTTCTACGATCCTTGAATGTTTCCTGAGAGTCTTGTATTTCTAATGTCCTTGAATGTTCCCCGAGAGTCTTGTATTTCTAATGTCCTTGAATGTTCACTGAGAGTCTTGTATTTCTAATGTCCTTGAATGTTTCCTGAGAGTCTTGTATTTCTAATGTCCTTGAATGTTCACTGAGAGTCTTGTATTTCTAATGTCCTTGAATGTTTCCCTGGCTGCCTTGTATTTCTAATGTCCTTGAATGTTCCCTGAGAGTCTTGTATTTCTAATGCCCTTGTATCTTTCCCTGAGAGTCTTGTCATTTCTACGATCCTTGAATGTTTCCTGAGAGTCCTGTATTTCTAATGTCCTTGAATGTTCACTGAGAGTCTTGTATTTCTAATGTCCTTGAATGTTCACTGAGAGTCTTGTATTTCTAATGTCCTTGAATGTTCCCTGAGAGTCTTGTATTTCTAATGTCCTTGAATGTTCACTGAGAGTCTTGTATTTCTAATGTCCTTGAATGTTTCCTGAGAGTCTTGTATTTCTAATGTCCTTGAATGTTCACTGAGAGTCTTGTATTTCTAATGTCCTTGAATGTTCACTGAGAGTCTTGTATTTCTAATGTCCTTGAATGTTCACTGAGAGTCTTGTATTTCTAATGTCCTTGAATGTTCACTGAGAGTCTTGTATTTCTAATCTCCTTGAATGTTTCCCTGAGTGCCTTGTATTTCTAATGTCCTTGAATATTTCCCTGAGGGCCTTGTATTTCTAATGTCCTTGAATGTTTCCCTGAGTGCCTTGTATTTCTAATGTCCTTGCATGTTTCCCTGAGTGCCTTGTATTTCTAATGTCCTTGAATGTTTCCCTGACTGCCTTGTATTTCTAATGCCCTTGAATGTTTCCTGAGAGTCTTGTATTTCTAATGTCCTTGAATGTTTCCTGAGAGTCTTGTATTTCTAATGCCCTTGAATGCTTCCCTGAGAGTCTTGTCATTTCTACGATCCTTGAATGTTTCCTGAGAGTCTTGTATTTCTAATGTCCTTGAATGTTCCCCGAGAGTCTTGTATTTCTAATGTCCTTGAATGTTCACTGAGAGTCTTGTATTTCTAATGTCCTTGAATATTTCCTGAGAGTCTTGTATTTCTAATGCCCTTGAATGTTTCCTGAGAGTCTTGTATTTCTAATGTCCTTAAATGTTTCCCTGAGTGCCTTGTATTTCTAATGTCCTTGAATGTTTCCCTGAGTGCCTTGTATTTCTAATATCCTTGAATGTTTCCCTGACTGCCTTGTATTTCTAATGCCCTTGAATGTTTCCTGAGCGTCTTGTCATTTCTAATGTCCTTGAATATTTCCCTGAGTGTCTTGTATTTCTAATGTCCTTGCATGTTTCCCTGAGTGCCTTGTATTTCTAATGTCCTTGCATGTTTCACTGAGTGCCTTGTATTCCTAATCTCCTTGAATGTTTCCCTGACCGCCTTGTATTTCTAATGTCCTTGAATGTTTCCCTGACTGCCTTGTATTTCTAATGCCCTTGAATGTTTCCTGAGAGTCTTGTATTTCTAATGTCCTTGAATGTTTCCTGAGAGTCTTGTATTTCTAATGTCCTTGAATGTTTCCTGAGAGTCTTGTATTTCTAATGCCCTTGAATGTTTCCCTGAGAGTCTAGTCATTTCTACGATCCTTGAATGTTTCCTGAGAGTCTTGTATTTCTAATGTCCTTGAATGTTTCCTGAGAGTCTTGTATTTCTAATGCCCTTGAATGTTTCCTGAGAGTCTTGTATTTCTAATGTCCTTGAATGTTTCCCTGAGTGCCTTGTATTTCTAATGTCCTTGAATGTTTCCCTGAGTGCCTTGTATTTCTAATGTCCTTGAATGGTTCCCTGACTGCCTTGTATTTCTAATGCCCTTGAATGTTTCCTGAGCGTCTTGTCATTTCTAATGTCCTTGAATGTTTCCCTGAGTGTTTTGTATTTCTAATGTCCTTGCATGTTTCCCTGAGTGCCTTGTATTTCTAATGTCCTTGCATGTTTCACTGAGTGCCTTGTATTTCTAATCTCCTTGAATGTTTCCCTGACTGCCTTGTATTTCTAATGTCCTTGAATGTTCACTGAGAGTCTTGTATTTCTAATGTCCTTGAATGTTCCCTGAGAGTCTTGTATTTCTAATGTCCTTGAATGTTCACTGAGAGTCTTGTATTTCTAATGTCCTTGAATATTTCCCTGAGTGCCTTGTATTTCTAATGTCCTTGAATGTTTCCCTGACTGCCTTGTATTTCTAATGCCCTTGAATGTTTCCTGATTGTCTTGTCATTTCTAATGTCCTTGAATGTTTCCCTGAGTGCCTTGTATTTCTAATGTCCTTGCATGTTTCCCTGAGTGCCTTGTATTTCTAATGCCCTTGAATGTTTCCTGAGCGTCTTGTATTTCTAATGTCCTTGAATGTTTCCTGAGAGTCTTGTATTTCTAATGTCCTTGAATGTTTCCTGAGAGTCTTGTATTTCTAATGCCCTTGAATGTTTCCCTGAGAGTCTTGTCATTTCTACGATCCTTGAATGTTTCCTGAGAGTCATGTATTTCTAATGTCCTTGAATGTTCACTGAGAGTCTTGTATTTCTAAATTCCTTGAATGTTTCCCTGAGTGCCTTGTATTTCTAATGTCCTTGAATGTTTCCCTGAGTGCCTTGTATTTCTAATGTCCTTGAATGTTTCCCTGACTGCCTTGTATTTATAATGCCCTTGAATGTTTCCTGAGCGTCTTGTCATTTCTAATGTCCTTGAATGTTTCACTGAGTGCCTTGTATTTCTAATGTCCTTGCATGTTTCCCTGAGTGCCTTGTATTTCTAATGTCCTTGCATGTTTCCCTGAGTGCCTTGTATTTCTAATCTCCTTGATTGTTTCCCTGAGTGCCTTGTATTTCTAATGTCCTTGAATATTTCCCTGAGGGCCTTGTATTTCTAATGTCCTTGAATGTTTCCCTGAGTGCCTTGAATTTCTAATGTCCTTGCATGTTTCCCTGAGTACCTTGTATTTCTAATGTCCTTGAATGTTTCCGTGACTGCCTTGTATTTCTAATGCCCTTGAATGTTTCCTGATTGTCTTGTCATTTCTAATGTCCTTGAATGTTTCCCTGAGTGCCTTGTATTTCTAATGTCCTTGCATGTTTCCCGGAGTGCCTTGTATTTCTAATGTCCTTGAATGTTTCCCTGACTGCCTTGTATTTCTAATGCCCTTGAATGTTTCCTGAGAGTCTTGTATTTCTAATGTCCTTGAATGTTTCCTGAGAGTCTTGTATTTCTAATGCCCTTGAATGTTTCCCTGAGAGTCTTGTCATTTCTACGATCCTTGAATGTTTCCTGAGAGTCTTGTATTTCTAATGTCCTTGAATGTTCCCCGAGAGTCTTGTATTTCTAATGTCCTTGAATGTTCACTGAGAGTCTTGTATTTCTAATGTCCTTGAATGTTTCCTGAGAGTCTTGTATTTCTAATGTCCTTGAATGTTCACTGAGAGTCTTGTATTTCTAATGTCCTTGAATGTTTCCCTGACTGCCTTGTATTTCTAATGTCCTTGAATGTTCCCTGAGAGTCTTGTATTTCTAATGCCCTTGAATCTTTCCCTGAGAGTCTTGTCATTTCTACGATCCTTGAATGTTTCCTGAGAGTCCTGTATTTCTAATGTCCTTGAATGTTCACTGAGAGTCTTGTATTTCTAATGTCCTTGAATGTTCACTGAGAGTCTTGTATTTCTAATGTCCTTGTATGTTCCCTGAGAGTCTTGTATTTCTAATGTCCTTGAATGTTCACTGAGAGTCTTGTATTTCTAATGTCCTTGAATGTTTCCTGAGAGTCTTGTATTTCTAATGTCCTTGAATGTTCACTGAGAGTCTTGTATTTCTAATGTCCTTGAATGTTCACTGAGAGTCTTGTATTTCTAATGTCCTTGAATGTTTCCTGAGAGTCTTGTATTTCTAATGCCCTTGAATGTTTCCCTGAGAGTCTTGTCATTTCTACGATCCTTGAATGTTTCCTGAGAGTCTTGTATTTCTAATGTCCTTGAATGTTCCCCGAGAGTCTTGTATTTCTAATGTCCTTGAATGTTCACTGAGAGTTTTGTATTTATAACGCCCTTGAATGTTTCCTGAGCGTCTTGTCATTTCAAATGTCCTTGAATGTTTCACTGAGTGCCTTGTATTTCTAATGTCCTTGCATGTTTCCCTGAGTGCCTTGTATTTCTAATGTCCTTGCATGTTTCCCTGAGTGCCTTGTATTTCTAATCTCCTTGAATATTTCCATGAGGACCTTGTATTTCTAATGCCCTTGAATGTTTCCCTGAGTGCCTTGAATTTCTAATGTCCTTGCATGTTTCCCTGAGTGCCTTGTATTTCTAATGTCCTTGAATGTTTCCGTGACTGCCTTGTATTTCTAATGCCCTTGAATGTTTCCTGATTGTCTTGTCATTTCTAATGTCCTTGAATATTTCCCTGAGTGCCTTGTATTTCTAATGTCCTTGCATGTTTCCCTGAGTGCCTTGTATTTCTAATGTCCTTGAATGTTTCCCTGACTGCCTTGTATTTCTAATGCCCTTGAATGTTTCCTGAGAGTCTTGTATTTCTAATGTCCTTGAATGTTTCCTGAGAGTCTTGTATTTCTAATGCCCTTGAATGTTTCCTGAGAGTCTTGTATTTCTAATGTCCTTGAATGTTTCCCTGAGTGCCTTGTATTTCTAATGTCCTTGAATGTTTCCCTGAGTGCCTTGTATTTCTAATGTCCTTGAATGGTTCCCTGACTGCCTTGTATTTCTAATGTCCTTGAATGTTTCCCTGAGTGTCTTGTATTTCTAATGTCCTTGCATGTTTCCCTGAGTGCCTTGTATTTCTAATGTCCTTGCATGTTTCACTGAGTGCCTTGTATTTCTAATCTCCTTGAATGTTTCCCTGACTGCCTTGTATTTCTAATGTCCTTGAATGTTCACTGAGAGTCTTGTATTTCTAATGTCCTTGAATGTTCCCTGAGAGTCTTGTATTTCTAATGTCCTTGAATGTTCACTGAGAGTCTTGTATTTCTAATGTCCTTGAATATTTCCCTGAGTGCCTTGTATTTCTAATGTCCTTGAATGTTTCCCTGACTGCCTTGTATTTCTAATGCCCTTGAATGTTTCCTGATTGTCTTGTCATTTCTAATGTCCTTGAATGTTTCCCTGAGTGCCTTGTATTTCTAATGTCCTTGCATGTTTCCCTGAGTGCCTTGTATTTCTAATGCCCTTTAATGTTTCCTGAGCGTCTTGTATTTCTAATGTCCTTGAATGTTCCCCGAGAGTCTTGTATTTCTAATGTCCTTGAATGTTCACTGAGAGTCTTGTATTTCTAATGTCCTTGAATGTTTCCTGAGAGTCTTGTATTTCTAATGTCCTTGAATGTTCACTGAGAGTCTTGTATTTCTAATGTCCTTGAATGTTTCCCCGACTGCCTTGTATTTCTAATGTCCTTGAATGTTCCCTGAGAGTCTTGTATTTCTAATGCCCTTGAATCTTTCCCTGAGAGTCTTGTCATTTCTACGATCCTTGAATGTTTCCTGAGAGTCCTGTATTTCTAATGTCCTTGAATGTTCACTGAGAGTCTTGTATTTCTAATGTCCTTGAATGTTCACTGAGAGTCTTGTATTTCTAATGTCCTTGAATGTTTCCTGAGAGTCTTGTATTTCTAATGTCCTTGAATGTTCACTGAGAGTCTTGTATTTCTAATGTCCTTGAATGTTCACTGAGAGTCTTGTTTTTCTAATGTCCTTGAGTGTTTCCTGAGAGTCTTGTATTTCTAATGTCCTTGAATGTTTCCGTGACTGCCTTGTATTTCTAATGCCCTTGAATGTTTCCTGATTGTCTTGTCATTTCTAATGTCCTTGAATGTTTCCCTGAGTGCCTTGTATTTCTAATGTTCTTGCATGTTTCCCTGAGTGCCTTGTATTTCTAATGTCCTTGAATGTTTCCCTGACTGCCTTGTATTTCTAATGCCCTTGAATGTTTCCTGAGAGTCTTGTATTTCTAATGTCCTTGAATGTTTCCTGAGAGTCTTGTATTTCTAATGCCCTTGAATGTTTCCTGAGAGTCTTGTATTTCTAATGTCCTTGAATGTTTCCCTGAGTGCCTTGTATTTCTAATGTCCTTGAATGTTTCCCTGAGTGCCTTGTATTTCTAATGTCCTTGAATGGTTCCCTGACTGCCTTGTATTTCTAATGCCCTTGAATGTTTCCTGAGCGTCTTGTCATTTCTAATGTCCTTGAATGTTTCCCTGAGTGTCTTGTATTTCTAATGTCCTTGCATGTTTCCCTGAGTGCCTTGTATTTCTAATGTCCTTGCATGTTTCACTGAGTGCCTTGTATTTCTAATCTCCTTGAATGTTTCCCTGACTGCCTTGTATTTCTAATGTCCTTGAATGTTCACTGAGAGTCTTGTATTTCTAATGTCCTTGAATGTTCCCTGAGAGTCTTGTATTTCTAATGTCCTTGAATGTTCACTGAGAGTCTTGTATTTCTAATGTCCTTGAATATTTCCCTGAGTGCCTTGTATTTCTAATGTCCTTGAATGTTTCCCTGACTGCCTTGTATTTCTAATGCCCTTGAATGTTTCCTGATTGTCTTGTCATTTCTAATGTCCTTGAATGTTTCCCTGAGTGCCTTGTATTTCTAATGTCCTTGCATGTTTCCCTGAGTGCCTTGTATTTCTAATGCCCTTGAATGTTTCCTGAGCGTCTTGTATTTCTAATGTCCTTGAATGTTCCCCGAGAGTCTTGTATTTCTAATGTCCTTGAATGTTCACTGAGAGTCTTGTATTTCTAATGTCCTTGAATGTTTCCTGAGAGTCTTGTATTTCTAATGTCCTTGAATGTTCACTGAGAGTCTTGTATTTCTAATGTCCTTGAATGTTTCCCCGACTGCCTTGTATTTCTAATGTCCTTGAATGTTCCCTGAGAGTCTTGTATTTCTAATGCCCTTGAATCTTTCCCTGAGAGTCTTGTCATTTCTACGATCCTTGAATGTTTCCTGAGAGTCCTGTATTTCTAATGTCCTTGAATGTTCACTGAGAGTCTTGTATTTCTAATGTCCTTGAATGTTCACTGAGAGTCTTGTATTTCTAATGTCCTTGAATGTTTCCTGAGAGTCTTGTATTTCTAATGTCCTTGAATGTTCACTGAGAGTCTTGTATTTCTAATGTCCTTGAATGTTCACTGAGAGTCTTGTTTTTCTAATGTCCTTGAGTGTTTCCTGAGAGTCTTGTATTTCTAATGCCCTTGAATGTTTCCCTGAGAGTCTTGTCATTTCTACGATCCTTGAATGTTTCCTGAGAGTCTTGTATTTCTAATGTCCTTGAATGTTCCCCGAGAGTCTTGTATTTCTAATGTCCTTGAATGTTCACTGAGAGTCTTGTATTTCTAATGTCCTTGAATGTTTCCTGAGAGTCTTGTATTTCTAATGTCCTTGAATGTTCACTGAGAGTCTTGTATTTCTAATGTCCTTGAATGTTTCCCTGACTGCCTTGTATTTCTAATGCCCTTGAATCTTTCCCTGAGAGTCTTGTCATTTCTACGATCCTTGAATGTTTCCTGAGAGTCCTGTATTTCTAATGTCCTTGAATGTTCACTGAGAGTCTTGTATTTCTAATGTCCTTGAATGTTCACTGAGATGTTTGTATTTCTAATGTCCTTGAATGTTCCCTGAGAGTCTTGTATTTCTAATGTCCTTGAATGTTTCCTGAGAGTCTTGTATTTCTAATGCCCTTGAATGTTTCCCTGACAGTCTTGTCATTTCTACGATCCTTGAATGTTTCCTGAGAGTCTTGTATTTCTAATGTCCTTGAATGTTCCCTGAGAGTCTTGTATTTCTAATGTCCTTGAATGTTCACTTAGAGTCTTGTATTTCAAATGTCATTGAATGTTTCCTGAGGGTCTTGTATTTCTAATGTCCTTGAATGTTCCCTGAGAGTCTTGTATTTCTAATGTCCTTGAATGTTCACTGAGAGTCTTGTATTTCTAATGTCCTTGAATGTTTCCTGAGATTCTTGTATTTCTAATGTCCTTAAATGTTTCCCTGAGTGCCTTGTATTTCTAATGTCCTTGAATGTTCACTGAGAGTCTTGTATTTCTAATGTCCTTGAATATTTCCCTGAGTGCCTTGTATTTCTAATGTCCTTGAATGTTCACTGAGAGTCTTGTATTTCTAATGTCCTTGAATATTTCCTGAGAGTCTTGTATTTCTAATGCCCTTGAATGTTTCCTGAGAGTCTTGTATTTCTAATGTCCTTAAATGTTTCCCTGAGTGCCTTGTATTTCTAATGTCCTTGAATGTTTCCCTGAGTGCCTTGTATTTCTAATATCCTTGAATGTTTCCCTGACTGCCTTGTATTTCTAATGCCCTTGAATGTTTCCTGAGCGTCTTGTCATTTCTAATGTCCTTGAATATTTCCCTGAGTGTCTTGTATTTCTAATGTCCTTGCATGTTTCCCTGAGTGCCTTGTATTTCTAATGTCCTTGCATGTTTCACTGAGTGCCTTGTATTCCTAATCTCCTTGAATGTTTCCCTGACCGCCTTGTATTTCTAATGTCCTTGAATGTTTCCCTGACTGCCTTGTATTTCTAATGCCCTTGAATGTTTCCTGAGCGTCTTGTATTTCTAATGTCCTTGAATGTTTCCTGAGAGTCTTGTATTTCTAATGTCCTTGAATGTTTCCTGAGAGTCTTGTATTTCTAATGCCCTTGAATGTTTCCCTGAGAGTCTAGTCATTTCTACGATCCTTGAATGTTTCCTGAGAGTCTTGTATTTCTAATGTCCTTGAATGTTTCCTGAGAGTCTTGTATTTCTAATGCCCTTGAATGTTTCCTGAGAGTCTTGTATTTCTAATGTCCTTGAATGTTTCCCTGAGTGCCTTGTATTTCTAATGTCCTTGAATGTTTCCCTGAGTGCCTTGTATTTCTAATGTCCTTGAATGGTTCCCTGACTGCCTTGTATTTCTAATGCCCTTGAATGTTTCCTGAGCGTCTTGTCATTTCTAATGTCCTTGAATGTTTCCCTGAGTGTTTTGTATTTCTAATGTCCTTGCATGTTTCCCTGAGTGCCTTGTATTTCTAATGTCCTTGCATGTTTCACTGAGTGCCTTGTATTTCTAATCTCCTTGAATGTTTCCCTGACTGCCTTGTATTTCTAATGTCCTTGAATGTTCACTGAGAGTCTTGTATTTCTAATGTCCTTGAATGTTCCCTGAGAGTCTTGTATTTCTAATGTCCTTGAATGTTCACTGAGAGTCTTGTATTTCTAATGTCCTTGAATATTTCCCTGACTGCCTTGTATTTCTAATGTCCTTGAATGTTTCCTGATTGTCTTGTCATTTCTAATGTCCTTGAATGTTTCCCTGAGTGCCTTGTATTTCTAATGTCCTTGCATGTTTCCCTGAGTGCCTTGTATTTCTAATGCCCTTGAATGTTTCCTGAGCGTCTTGTATTTCTAATGTCCTTGAATGTTTCCTGAGAGTCTTGTATTTCTAATGTCCTTGAATGTTTCCTGAGAGTCTTGTATTTCTAATGCCCTTGAATGTTTCCCTGAGAGTCTTGTCATTTCTACGATCCTTGAATGTTTCCTGAGAGTCATGTATTTCTAATGTCCTTGAATGTTCACTGAGAGTCTTGTATTTCTAAATTCCTTGAATGTTTCCCTGAGTGCCTTGTATTTCTAATGTCCTTGAATGTTTCCCTGAGTGCCTTGTATTTCTAATGTCCTTGAATGTTTCCCTGACTGCCTTGTATTTATAATGCCCTTGAATGTTTCCTGAGCGTCTTGTCATTTCTAATGTCCTTGAATGTTTCACTGAGTGCCTTGTATTTCTAATGTCCTTGCATGTTTCCCTGAGTGCCTTGTATTTCTAATGTCCTTGCATGTTTCCCTGAGTGCCTTGTATTTCTAATCTCCTTGATTGTTTCCCTGAGTGCCTTGTATTTCTAATGTCCTTGAATATTTCCCTGAGGGCCTTGTATTTCTAATGTCCTTGAATGTTTCCCTGAGTGCCTTGAATTTCTAATGTCCTTGCATGTTTCCCTGAGTACCTTGTATTTCTAATGTCCTTGAATGTTTCCGTGACTGCCTTGTATTTCTAATGCCCTTGAATGTTTCCTGATTGTCTTGTCATTTCTAATGTCCTTGAATGTTTCCCTGAGTGCCTTGTATTTCTAATGTCCTTGCATGTTTCCCGGAGTGCCTTTTATTTCTAATGTCCTTGAATGTTTCCCTGACTGCCTTGTATTTCTAATGCCCTTGAATGTTTCCTGAGAGTCTTGTATTTCTAATGTCCTTGAATGTTTCCTGAGAGTCTTGTATTTCTAATGCCCTTGAATGTTTCCCTGAGAGTCTTGTCATTTCTACGATCCTTGAATGTTTCCTGAGAGTCTTGTATTTCTAATGTCCTTGAATGTTCCCCGAGAGTCTTGTATTTCTAATGTCCTTGAATGTTCACTGAGAGTCTTGTATTTCTAATGTCCTTGAATGTTTCCTGAGAGTCTTGTATTTCTAATGTCCTTGAATGTTCACTGAGAGTCTTGTATTTCTAATGTCCTTGAATGTTTCCCTGACTGCCTTGTATTTCTAATGTCCTTGAATGTTCCCTGAGAGTCTTGTATTTCTAATGCCCTTGAATCTTTCCCTGAGAGTCTTGTCATTTCTACGATCCTTGAATGTTTCCTGAGAGTCCTGTATTTCTAATGTCCTTGAATGTTCACTGAGAGTCTTGTATTTCTAATGTCCTTGAATGTTCACTGAGAGTCTTGTATTTCTAATGTCCTTGTATGTTCCCTGAGAGTCTTGTATTTCTAATGTCCTTGAATGTTCACTGAGAGTCTTGTATTTCTAATGTCCTTGAATGTTTCCTGAGAGTCTTGTATTTCTAATGTCCTTGAATGTTCACTGAGAGTCTTGTATTTCTAATGTCCTTGAATGTTCACTGAGAGTCTTGTATTTCTAATGTCCTTGAATGTTTCCTGAGAGTCTTGTATTTCTAATGCCCTTGAATGTTTCCCTGAGAGTCTTGTCATTTCTACGATCCTTGAATGTTTCCTGAGAGTCTTGTATTTCTAATGTCCTTGAATGTTCCCCGAGAGTCTTGTATTTCTAATGTCCTTGAATGTTCACTGAGAGTTTTGTATTTATAATGCCCTTGAATGTTTCCTGAGCGTCTTGTCATTTCAAATGTCCTTGAATGTTTCACTGAGTGCCTTGTATTTCTAATGTCCTTGCATGTTTCCCTGAGTGCCTTGTATTTCTAATGTCCTTGCATGTTTCCCTGAGTGCCTTGTATTTCTAATCTCCTTGAATATTTCCATGAGGACCTTGTATTTCTAATGCCCTTGAATGTTTCCCTGAGTGCCTTGAATTTCTAATGTCCTTGCATGTTTCCCTGAGTGCCTTGTATTTCTAATGTCCTTGAATGTTTCCGTGACTGCCTTGTATTTCTAATGCCCTTGAATGTTTCCTGATTGTCTTGTCATTTCTAATGTCCTTGAATATTTCCCTGAGTGCCTTGTATTTCTAATGTCCTTGCATGTTTCCCTGAGTGCCTTGTATTTCTAATGTCCTTGAATGTTTCCCTGACTGCCTTGTATTTCTAATGCCCTTGAATGTTTCCTGAGAGTCTTGTATTTCTAATGTCCTTGAATGTTTCCTGAGAGTCTTGTATTTCTAATGCCCTTGAATGTTTCCTGAGAGTCTTGTATTTCTAATGTCCTTGAATGTTTCCCTGAGTGCCTTGTATTTCTAATGTCCTTGAATGTTTCCCTGAGTGCCTTGTATTTCTAATGTCCTTGAATGGTTCCCTGACTGCCTTGTATTTCTAATGTCCTTGAATGTTTCCCTGAGTGTCTTGTATTTCTAATGTCCTTGCATGTTTCCCTGAGTGCCTTGTATTTCTAATGTCCTTGCATGTTTCACTGAGTGCCTTGTATTTCTAATCTCCTTGAATGTTTCCCTGACTGCCTTGTATTTCTAATGTCCTTGAATGTTCACTGAGAGTCTTGTATTTCTAATGTCCTTGAATGTTCCCTGAGAGTCTTGTATTTCTAATGTCCTTGAATGTTCACTGAGAGTCTTGTATTTCTAATGTCCTTGAATATTTCCCTGAGTGCCTTGTATTTCTAATGTCCTTGAATGTTTCCCTGACTGCCTTGTATTTCTAATGCCCTTGAATGTTTCCTGATTGTCTTGTCATTTCTAATGTCCTTGAATGTTTCCCTGAGTGCCTTGTATTTCTAATGTCCTTGCATGTTTCCCTGAGTGCCTTGTATTTCTAATGCCCTTTAATGTTTCCTGAGCGTCTTGTATTTCTAATGTCCTTGAATGTTCCCCGAGAGTCTTGTATTTCTAATGTCCTTGAATGTTCACTGAGAGTCTTGTATTTCTAATGTCCTTGAATGTTTCCTGAGAGTCTTGTATTTCTAATGTCCTTGAATGTTCACTGAGAGTCTTGTATTTCTAATGTCCTTGAATGTTTCCCCGACTGCCTTGTATTTCTAATGTCCTTGAATGTTCCCTGAGAGTCTTGTATTTCTAATGCCCTTGAATCTTTCCCTGAGAGTCTTGTCATTTCTACGATCCTTGAATGTTTCCTGAGAGTCCTGTATTTCTAATGTCCTTGAATGTTCACTGAGAGTCTTGTATTTCTAATGTCCTTGAATGTTCACTGAGAGTCTTGTATTTCTAATGTCCTTGAATGTTTCCTGAGAGTCTTGTATTTCTAATGTCCTTGAATGTTCACTGAGAGTCTTGTATTTCTAATGTCCTTGAATGTTCACTGAGAGTCTTGTTTTTCTAATGTCCTTGAGTGTTTCCTGAGAGTCTTGTATTTCTAATGTCCTTGAATGTTTCCGTGACTGCCTTGTATTTCTAATGCCCTTGAATGTTTCCTGATTGTCTTGTCATTTCTAATGTCCTTGAATGTTTCCCTGAGTGCCTTGTATTTCTAATGTTCTTGCATGTTTCCCTGAGTGCCTTGTATTTCTAATGTCCTTGAATGTTTCCCTGACTGCCTTGTATTTCTAATGCCCTTGAATGTTTCCTGAGAGTCTTGTATTTCTAATGTCCTTGAATGTTTCCTGAGAGTCTTGTATTTCTAATGCCCTTGAATGTTTCCTGAGAGTCTTGTATTTCTAATGTCCTTGAATGTTTCCCTGAGTGCCTTGTATTTCTAATGTCCTTGAATGTTTCCCTGAGTGCCTTGTATTTCTAATGTCCTTGAATGGTTCCCTGACTGCCTTGTATTTCTAATGCCCTTGAATGTTTCCTGAGCGTCTTGTCATTTCTAATGTCCTTGAATGTTTCCCTGAGTGTCTTGTATTTCTAATGTCCTTGCATGTTTCCCTGAGTGCCTTGTATTTCTAATGTCCTTGCATGTTTCACTGAGTGCCTTGTATTTCTAATCTCCTTGAATGTTTCCCTGACTGCCTTGTATTTCTAATGTCCTTGAATGTTCACTGAGAGTCTTGTATTTCTAATGTCCTTGAATGTTCCCTGAGAGTCTTGTATTTCTAATGTCCTTGAATGTTCACTGAGAGTCTTGTATTTCTAATGTCCTTGAATATTTCCCTGAGTGCCTTGTATTTCTAATGTCCTTGAATGTTTCCCTGACTGCCTTGTATTTCTAATGCCCTTGAATGTTTCCTGATTGTCTTGTCATTTCTAATGTCCTTGAATGTTTCCCTGAGTGCCTTGTATTTCTAATGTCCTTGCATGTTTCCCTGAGTGCCTTGTATTTCTAATGCCCTTGAATGTTTCCTGAGCGTCTTGTATTTCTAATGTCCTTGAATGTTCCCCGAGAGTCTTGTATTTCTAATGTCCTTGAATGTTCACTGAGAGTCTTGTATTTCTAATGTCCTTGAATGTTTCCTGAGAGTCTTGTATTTCTAATGTCCTTGAATGTTCACTGAGAGTCTTGTATTTCTAATGTCCTTGAATGTTTCCCCGACTGCCTTGTATTTCTAATGTCCTTGAATGTTCCCTGAGAGTCTTGTATTTCTAATGCCCTTGAATCTTTCCCTGAGAGTCTTGTCATTTCTACGATCCTTGAATGTTTCCTGAGAGTCCTGTATTTCTAATGTCCTTGAATGTTCACTGAGAGTCTTGTATTTCTAATGTCCTTGAATGTTCACTGAGAGTCTTGTATTTCTAATGTCCTTGAATGTTTCCTGAGAGTCTTGTATTTCTAATGTCCTTGAATGTTCACTGAGAGTCTTGTATTTCTAATGTCCTTGAATGTTCACTGAGAGTCTTGTTTTTCTAATGTCCTTGAGTGTTTCCTGAGAGTCTTGTATTTCTAATGCCCTTGAATGTTTCCCTGAGAGTCTTGTCATTTCTACGATCCTTGAATGTTTCCTGAGAGTCTTGTATTTCTAATGTCCTTGAATGTTCCCCGAGAGTCTTGTATTTCTAATGTCCTTGAATGTTCACTGAGAGTCTTGTATTTCTAATGTCCTTGAATGTTTCCTGAGAGTCTTGTATTTCTAATGTCCTTGAATGTTCACTGAGAGTCTTGTATTTCTAATGTCCTTGAATGTTTCCCTGACTGCCTTGTATTTCTAATGCCCTTGAATCTTTCCCTGAGAGTCTTGTCATTTCTACGATCCTTGAATGTTTCCTGAGAGTCCTGTATTTCTAATGTCCTTGAATGTTCACTGAGAGTCTTGTATTTCTAATGTCCTTGAATGTTCACTGAGATGTTTGTATTTCTAATGTCCTTGAATGTTCCCTGAGAGTCTTGTATTTCTAATGTCCTTGAATGTTTCCTGAGAGTCTTGTATTTCTAATGCCCTTGAATGTTTCCCTGACAGTCTTGTCATTTCTACGATCCTTGAATGTTTCCTGAGAGTCTTGTATTTCTAATGTCCTTGAATGTTCCCTGAGAGTCTTGTATTTCTAATGTCCTTGAATGTTCACTTAGAGTCTTGTATTTCAAATGTCATTGAATGTTTCCTGAGGGTCTTGTATTTCTATTGTCCTTGAATGTTCCCTGAGAGTCTTGTATTTCTAATGTCCTTGAATGTTCACTGAGAGTCTTGTATTTCTAATGTCCTTGAATGTTTCCTGAGATTCTTGTATTTCTAATGTCCTTAAATGTTTCCCTGAGTGCCTTGTATTTCTAATGTCCTTGAATGTTCACTGAGAGTCTTGTATTTCTAATGTCCTTGAATATTTCCCTGAGTGCCTTGTATTTCTAATGTCCTTGAATGTTTCCCTGACTGCCTTGTATTTCTAATGCCCTTGAATGTTTCCTGATTGTCTTGTCATTTCTAATGTCCTTGAATGTTTCCCTGAGTGCCTTGTATTTCTAATGTCCTTGCATGTTTCCCTGAGTGCCTTGTATTTCTAATGCCCTTGAATGTTTCCTGAGCGTCTTGTATTTCTAATGTCCTTGAATGTTCCCCGAGAGTCTTGTATTTCTAATGTCCTTGAATGTTCACTGAGAGTCTTGTATTTCTAATGTCCTTGAATGTTTCCTGAGAGTCTTGTATTTCTAATGTACTTGAATGTTCACTGAGAGTCTTGTATTTCTAATGTCCTTGAATGTTTCCCCGACTGCCTTGTATTTCTAATGTCCTTGAATGTTCCCTGAGAGTCTTGTATTTCTAATGCCCTTGAATCTTTCCCTGAGAGTCTTGTCATTTCTACGATCCTTGAATGTTTCCTGAGAGTCCTGTATTTCTAATGTCCTTGAATGTTCACTGAGAGTCTTGTATTTCTAATGTCCTTGAATGTTCACTGAGAGTCTTGTATTTCTAATGTCCTTGAATGTTTCCTGAGAGTCTTGTATTTCTAATGTCCTTGAATGTTCACTGAGAGTCTTGTATTTCTAATGTCCTTGGATGTTCACTGAGAGTCTTGTTTTTCTAATGTCCTTGAGTGTTTCCTGAGAGTCTTGTATTTCTAATGTCCTTGAATGTTTCCGTGACTGCCTTGTATTTCTAATGCCCTTGAATGTTTCCTGATTGTCTTGTCATTTCTAATGTCCTTGAATGTTTCCCTGAGTGCCTTGTATTTCTAATGTCCTTGCATGTTTCCCTGAGTGCCTTGTATTTCTAATGTCCTTGAATGTTTCCCTGACTGCCTTGTATTTCTAATGCCCTTGAATGTTTCCTGAGAGTCTTGTATTTCTAATGTCCTTGAATGTTTCCTGAGAGTCTTGTATTTCTAATGCCCTTGAATGTTTCCTGAGAGTCTTGTATTTCTAATGTCCTTGAATGTTTCCCTGAGTGCCTTGTATTTCTAATGTCCTTGAATGTTTCCCTGAGTGCCTTGTATTTCTAATGTCCTTGAATGGTTCCCTGACTGCCTTGTATTTCTAATGCCCTTGAATGTTTCCTGAGTGTCTTGTCATTTCTAATGTCCTTGAATGTTTCCCTGAGTGTCTTGTATTTCTAATGTCCTTGCATGTTTCCCTGAGTGCCTTGTATTTCTAATGTCCTTGCATGTTTCACTGAGTGCCTTGTATTTCTAATCTCCTTGAATGTTTCCCTGACTGCCTTGTATTTCTAATGCCCTTGAATGTTTCCTGATTGTCTTGTCATTTCTAATGTCCTTGAATGTTTCCCTGAGTGCCTTGTATTTCTAATGTCCTTGCATGTTTCCCTGAGTGCCTTGTATTTCTAATGCCCTTGAATGTTTCCTGAGCGTCTTGTATTTCTAATGTCCTTGAATGTTCCCCGAGAGTCTTGTATTTCTAATGTCCTTGAATGTTCACTGAGAGTCTTGTATTTCTAATGTCCTTGAATGTTTCCTGAGAGTCTTGTATTTCTAATGTCCTTGAATGTTCACTGAGAGTCTTGTATTTCTAATGTCCTTGAATGTTTCCCCGACTGCCTTGTATTTCTAATGTCCTTGAATGTTCCCTGAGAGTCTTGTATTTCTAATGCCCTTGAATCTTTCCCTGAGAGTCTTGTCATTTCTACGATCCTTGAATGTTTCCTGAGAGTCCTGTATTTCTAATGTCCTTGAATGTTCACTGAGAGTCTTGTATTTCTAATGTCCTTGAATGTTCACTGAGAGTCTTGTATTTCTAATGTCCTTGAATGTTTCCTGAGAGTCTTGTATTTCTAATGTCCTTGAATGTTCACTGAGAGTCTTGTATTTCTAATGTCCTTGAATGTTCACTGAGAGTCTTGTTTTTCTAATGTCCTTGAGTGTTTCCTGAGAGTCTTGTATTTCTAATGTCCTTGAATGTTTCCGTGACTACCTTGTATTTCTAATGCCCTTGAATGTTTCCTGATTGTCTTGTCATTTCTAATGTCCTTGAATGTTTCCCTGAGTGCCTTGTATTTCTAATGTCCTTGCATGTTTCCCTGAGTGCCTTGTATTTCTAATGTCCTTGAATGTTTCCCTGACTGCCTTGTATTTCTAATGCCCTTGAATGTTTCCTGAGAGTCTTGTATTTCTAATGTCCTTGAATGTTTCCTGAGAGTCTTGTATTTCTAATGCCCTTGAATGTTTCCTGAGAGTCTTGTATTTCTAATGTCCTTGAAGGTTTCCCTGAGTGCCTTGTATTTCTAATGTCCTTGAATGTTTCCCTGAGTGCCTTGTATTTCTAATGTCCTTGAATGGTTCCCTGACTGCCTTGTATTTCTAATGCCCTTGAATGTTTCCTGAGCGTCTTGTCATTTCTAATGTCCTTGAATGTTTCCCTGAGTGTCTTGTATTTCTAATGTCCTTGCATGTTTCCCTGAGTGCCTTGTATTTCTAATGTCCTTGCATGTTTCACTGAGTGCCTTGTATTTCTAATCTCCTTGAATGTTTCCCTGACTGCCTTGTATTTCTAATGTCCTTGAATGTTCACTGAGAGTCTTGTATTTCTAATGTCCTTGAATGTTCCCTGAGAGTCTTGTATTTCTAATGTCCTTGAATGTTCACTGAGAGTCTTGTATTTCTAATGTCCTTGAATATTTCCCTGAGTGCCTTGTATTTCTAATGTCCTTGAATGTTTCCCTGACTGCCTTGTATTTCTAATGCCCTTGAATGTTTCCTGATTGTCTTGTCATTTCTAATGTCCTTGAATGTTTCCCTGAGTGCCTTGTATTTCTAATGTCCTTGCATGTTTCCCTGAGTGCCTTGTATTTCTAATGCCCTTGAATGTTTCCTGAGCGTCTTGTATTTCTAATGTCCTTGAATGTTCCCCGAGAGTCTTGTATTTCTAATGTCCTTGAATGTTCACTGAGAGTCTTGTATTTCTAATGTCCTTGAATGTTTCCTGAGAGTCTTGTATTTCTAATGTCCTTGAATGTTCACTGAGAGTCTTGTATTTCTAATGTCCTTGAATGTTTCCCCGACTGCCTTGTATTTCTAATGTCCTTGAATGTTCCCTGAGAGTCTTGTATTTCTAATGCCCTTGAATCTTTCCCTGAGAGTCTTGTCATTTCTACGATCCTTGAATGTTTCCTGAGAGTCCTGTATTTCTAATGTCCTTGAATGTTCACTGAGAGTCTTGTATTTCTAATGTCCTTGAATGTTCACTGAGAGTCTTGTATTTCTAATGTCCTTGAATGTTTCCTGAGAGTCTTGTATTTCTAATGTCCTTGAATGTTCACTGAGAGTCTTGTATTTCTAATGTCCTTGAATGTTCACTGAGAGTCTTGTTTTTCTAATGTCCTTGAGTGTTTCCTGAGAGTCTTGTATTTCTAATGCCCTTGAATGTTTCCCTGAGAGTCTTGTCATTTCTACGATCCTTGAATGTTTCCTGAGAGTCTTGTATTTCTAATGTCCTTGAATGTTCCCCGAGAGTCTTGTATTTCTAATGTCCTTGAATGTTCACTGAGAGTCTTGTATTTCTAATGTCCTTGAATGTTTCCTGAGAGTCTTGTATTTCTAATGTCCTTGAATGTTCACTGAGAGTCTTGTATTTCTAATGTCCTTGAATGTTTCCCTGACTGCCTTGTATTTCTAATGCCCTTGAATCTTTCCCTGAGAGTCTTGTCATTTCTACGATCCTTGAATGTTTCCTGAGAGTCCTGTATTTCTAATGTCCTTGAATGTTCACTGAGAGTCTTGTATTTCTAATGTCCTTGAATGTTCACTGAGATGTTTGTATTTCTAATGTCCTTGAATGTTCCCTGAGAGTCTTGTATTTCTAATGTCCTTGAATGTTTCCTGAGAGTCTTGTATTTCTAATGCCCTTGAATGTTTCCCTGACAGTCTTGTCATTTCTACGATCCTTGAATGTTTCCTGAGAGTCTTGTATTTCTAATGTCCTTGAATGTTCCCTGAGAGTCTTGTATTTCTAATGTCCTTGAATGTTCACTTAGAGTCTTGTATTTCAAATGTCATTGAATGTTTCCTGAGGGTCTTGTATTTCTAATGTCCTTGAATGTTCCCTGAGAGTCTTGTATTTCTAATGTCCTTGAATGTTCACTGAGAGTCTTGTATTTCTAATGTCCTTGAATGTTTCCTGAGATTCTTGTATTTCTAATGTCCTTAAATGTTTCCCTGAGTGCCTTGTATTTCTAATGTCCTTGAATGTTCACTGAGAGTCTTGTATTTCTAATGTCCTTGAATATTTCCCTGAGTGCCTTGTATTTCTAATGTCCTTGAATGTTTCCCTGACTGCCTTGTATTTCTAATGCCCTTGAATGTTTCCTGATTGTCTTGTCATTTCTAATGTCCTTGAATGTTTCCCTGAGTGCCTTGTATTTCTAATGTCCTTGCATGTTTCCCTGAGTGCCTTGTATTTCTAATGCCCTTGAATGTTTCCTGAGCGTCTTGTATTTCTAATGTCCTTGAATGTTCCCCGAGAGTCTTGTATTTCTAATGTCCTTGAATGTTCACTGAGAGTCTTGTATTTCTAATGTCCTTGAATGTTTCCTGAGAGTCTTGTATTTCTAATGTACTTGAATGTTCACTGAGAGTCTTGTATTTCTAATGTCCTTGAATGTTTCCCCGACTGCCTTGTATTTCTAATGTCCTTGAATGTTCCCTGAGAGTCTTGTATTTCTAATGCCCTTGAATCTTTCCCTGAGAGTCTTGTCATTTCTACGATCCTTGAATGTTTCCTGAGAGTCCTGTATTTCTAATGTCCTTGAATGTTCACTGAGAGTCTTGTATTTCTAATGTCCTTGAATGTTCACTGAGAGTCTTGTATTTCTAATGTCCTTGAATGTTTCCTGAGAGTCTTGTATTTCTAATGTCCTTGAATGTTCACTGAGAGTCTTGTATTTCTAATGTCCTTGAATGTTCACTGAGAGTCTTGTTTTTCTAATGTCCTTGAGTGTTTCCTGAGAGTCTTGTATTTCTAATGTCCTTGAATGTTTCCGTGACTGCCTTGTATTTCTAATGCCCTTGAATGTTTCCTGATTGTCTTGTCATTTCTAATGTCCTTGAATGTTTCCCTGAGTGCCTTGTATTTCTAATGTCCTTGCATGTTTCCCTGAGTGCCTTGTATTTCTAATGTCCTTGAATGTTTCCCTGACTGCCTTGTATTTCTAATGCCCTTGAATGTTTCCTGAGAGTCTTGTATTTCTAATGTCCTTGAATGTTTCCTGAGAGTCTTGTATTTCTAATGCCCTTGAATGTTTCCTGAGAGTCTTGTATTTCTAATGTCCTTGAATGTTTCCCTGAGTGCCTTGTATTTCTAATGTCCTTGAATGTTTCCCTGAGTGCCTTGTATTTCTAATGTCCTTGAATGGTTCCCTGACTGCCTTGTATTTCTAATGCCCTTGAATGTTTCCTGAGCGTCTTGTCATTTCTAATGTCCTTGAATGTTTCCCTGAGTGTCTTGTATTTCTAATGTCCTTGCATGTTTCCCTGAGTGCCTTGTATTTCTAATGTCCTTGCATGTTTCACTGAGTGCCTTGTATTTCTAATCTCCTTGAATGTTTCCCTGACTGCCTTGTATTTCTAATGCCCTTGAATGTTTCCTGATTGTCTTGTCATTTCTAATGTCCTTGAATGTTTCCCTGAGTGCCTTGTATTTCTAATGTCCTTGCATGTTTCCCTGAGTGCCTTGTATTTCTAATGCCCTTGAATGTTTCCTGAGCGTCTTGTATTTCTAATGTCCTTGAATGTTCCCCGAGAGTCTTGTATTTCTAATGTCCTTGAATGTTCACTGAGAGTCTTGTATTTCTAATGTCCTTGAATGTTTCCTGAGAGTCTTGTATTTCTAATGTCCTTGAATGTTCACTGAGAGTCTTGTATTTCTAATGTCCTTGAATGTTTCCCCGACTGCCTTGTATTTCTAATGTCCTTGAATGTTCCCTGAGAGTCTTGTATTTCTAATGCCCTTGAATCTTTCCCTGAGAGTCTTGTCATTTCTACGATCCTTGAATGTTTCCTGAGAGTCCTGTATTTCTAATGTCCTTGAATGTTCACTGAGAGTCTTGTATTTCTAATGTCCTTGAATGTTCACTGAGAGTCTTGTATTTCTAATGTCCTTGAATGTTTCCTGAGAGTCTTGTATTTCTAATGTCCTTGAATGTTCACTGAGAGTCTTGTATTTCTAATGTCCTTGAATGTTCACTGAGAGTCTTGTTTTTCTAATGTCCTTGAGTGTTTCCTGAGAGTCTTGTATTTCTAATGTCCTTGAATGTTTCCGTGACTACCTTGTATTTCTAATGCCCTTGAATGTTTCCTGATTGTCTTGTCATTTCTAATGTCCTTGAATGTTTCCCTGAGTGCCTTGTATTTCTAATGTCCTTGCATGTTTCCCTGAGTGCCTTGTATTTCTAATGTCCTTGAATGTTTCCCTGACTGCCTTGTATTTCTAATGCCCTTGAATGTTTCCTGAGAGTCTTGTATTTCTAATGTCCTTGAATGTTTCCTGAGAGTCTTGTATTTCTAATGCCCTTGAATGTTTCCTGAGAGTCTTGTATTTCTAATGTCCTTGAAGGTTTCCCTGAGTGCCTTGTATTTCTAATGTCCTTGAATGTTTCCCTGAGTGCCTTGTATTTCTAATGTCCTTGAATGGTTCCCTGACTGCCTTGTATTTCTAATGCCCTTGAATGTTTCCTGAGCGTCTTGTCATTTCTAATGTCCTTGAATGTTTCCCTGAGTGTCTTGTATTTCTAATGTCCTTGCATGTTTCCCTGAGTGCCTTGTATTTCTAATGTCCTTGCATGTTTCACTGAGTGCCTTGTATTTCTAATCTCCTTGAATGTTTCCCTGACTGCCTTGTATTTCTAATGTCCTTGAATGTTCACTGAGAGTCTTGTATTTCTAATGTCCTTGAATGTTCCCTGAGAGTCTTGTATTTCTAATGTCCTTGAATGTTCACTGAGAGTCTTGTATTTCTAATGTCCTTGAATATTTCCCTGAGTGCCTTGTATTTCTAATGTCCTTGAATGTTTCCCTGACTGCCTTGTATTTCTAATGCCCTTGAATGTTTCCTGATTGTCTTGTCATTTCTAATGTCCTTGAATGTTTCCCTGAGTGCCTTGTATTTCTAATGTCCTTGCATGTTTCCCTGAGTGCCTTATATTTCTAATGCCCTTGAATGTTTCCTGAGCGTCTTGTATTTCTAATGTCCTTGAATGTTCCCCGAGAGTCTTGTATTTCTAATGTCCTTGAATGTTCACTGAGAGTCTTGTATTTCTAATGTCCTTGAATGTTTCCTGAGAGTCTTGTATTTCTAATGTCCTTGAATGTTCACTGAGAGTCTTGTATTTCTAATGTCCTTGAATGTTTCCCCGACTGCCTTGTATTTCTAATGTCCTTGAATGTTCCCTGAGAGTCTTGTATTTCTAATGCCCTTGAATCTTTCCCTGAGAGTCTTGTCATTTCTACGATCCTTGAATGTTTCCTGAGAGTCCTGTATTTCTAATGTCCTTGAATGTTCACTGAGAGTCTTGTATTTCTAATGTCCTTGAATGTTCACTGAGAGTCTTGTATTTCTAATGTCCTTGAATGTTTCCTGAGAGTCTTGTATTTCTAATGTCCTTGAATGTTCACTGAGAGTCTTGTATTTCTAATGTCCTTGAATGTTCACTGAGAGTCTTGTTTTTCTAATGTCCTTGAGTGTTTCCTGAGAGTCTTGTATTTCTAATGCCCTTGAATGTTTCCCTGAGAGTCTTGTCATTTCTACGATCCTTGAATGTTTCCTGAGAGTCTTGTATTTCTAATGTCCTTGAATGTTCCCCGAGAGTCTTGTATTTCTAATGTCCTTGAATGTTCACTGAGAGTCTTGTATTTCTAATGTCCTTGAATGTTTCCTGAGAGTCTTGTATTTCTAATGTCCTTGAATGTTCACTGAGAGTCTTGTATTTCTAATGTCCTTGAATGTTTCCCTGACTGCCTTGTATTTCTAATGCCCTTGAATCTTTCCCTGAGAGTCTTGTCATTTCTACGATCCTTGAATGTTTCCTGAGAGTCCTGTATTTCTAATGTCCTTGAATGTTCACTGAGAGTCTTGTATTTCTAATGTCCTTGAATGTTCACTGAGATGTTTGTATTTCTAATGTCCTTGAATGTTCCCTGAGAGTCTTGTATTTCTAATGTCCTTGAATGTTTCCTGAGAGTCTTGTATTTCTAATGCCCTTGAATGTTTCCCTGACAGTCTTGTCATTTCTACGATCCTTGAATGTTTCCTGAGAGTCTTGTATTTCTAATGTCCTTGAATGTTCCCTGAGAGTCTTGTATTTCTAATGTCCTTGAATGTTCACTGAGAGTCTTGTATTTCAAATGTCCTTGAATGTTTCCTGAGGGTCTTGTATTTCTAATGTCCTTGAATGTTCCCTGAGAGTCTTGTATTTCTAATGTCCTTGAATGTTCACTGAGAGTCTTGTATTTCTAATGTCCTTGAATGTTTCCTGAGATTCTTGTATTTCTAATGTCCTTGAATGTTTCCCTGACTGCCTTGTATTTCTAATGACTGCCTTGTATTTCTAATGTCCTTGAATGTTTCCCTGACTGCCTTGTATTTCTAATGTCCTTGAATGTTCCCTGAGAGTCTTGTATTTCTAATGTCCTTGAATGTTTCCTGAGAATCTTGTATTTCTAATGCCCTTGAATGTTTCCCTGAGAGTCTTGTCCTTTCTACGATCCTTGAATGTTTCCTGAGAGTCTTGTATTTCTAATGTCCTTGAATGTTCCCTGAGAGTCTTGTATTTCTAATGTCCTTGAATGTTCACTGAGAGTCTTGTATTTCTAATGTCCTTGAATGTTCCCTGAGAGTCTTGTATTTCTAATGTCCTTGAATGTTTCCTAAGAGTCTTGTATTTCTAATGCCCTTGAATGTTTCCCTGAGAGTATTGTCATTTCTACGATCCTTGAATGTTTCCTGAGAGTCTTGTATTTCTAATGTCCTTGAATGTTCACTGAGAGTCTTGTATTTCTAATGTCCTTGAATGTTCCCTGAGAGTCTTGTATTTCTAATGTCCTTGAATGTTTCCTGAGAGTCTTGTATTTCTAATGCCCTTGAATGTTTCCCTGAGAGTCTTGTCATTTCTACGATCCTTGAATGTTTCCTGAGAGTCTTGTATTTCTAATGTCCTTGAATGTTCCCCGAGAGTCTTGTATTTCTAATGTCCTTGAATGTTCACTGAGAGTCTTGTATTTCCAATGTCCTTGAATGTTTCCTGAGAGTCTTGTATTTCTAATGCCCTTGAATGTTTCCCTGAGAGTCTTGTCATTTCTACGATCCTTGAATGTTTCCTGAGAGTCTTGTATTTCTAATGTCCTTGAATGTTCCCCGAGAGTCTTGTATTTCTAATGTCCTTGAATGTTCACTGAGAGTCTTGTATTTCTAATGTCCTTGAATGTTTCCTGAGAGTCTTGTATTTCTAATGTCCTTGAATGTTCACTGAGAGTCTTGTATTTCTAATGTCCTTGAATGTTTCCCTGACTGCCTTGTATTTCTAATGTCCTTGAATATTTCCCTGAGTGCCTTGTATTTCTAATGTCCTTGAATGTTTCCCTGAGTGCCTTGAATGTCTAATGTCCTTGCATGTTTCCCTGCGTGCCTTGTATTTCTAATGTCCTTGCATGTTTCCCTGAGTGCCTTGTATTTCTAATGTCCTTGAATGTTTCCCTGACTGCCTTGTATTTCTAATGCCCTTGAATGTTTCCTGAGCGTCTTGTATTTCTAATGTCCTTGAATGTTTCCTGAGAGTCTTGTATTTCTAATGTCCTTGAATGTTTCCTGAGAGTCTTGTATTTCTAATGCCCTTGAATGTTTCCCTGAGAGTCTAGTCATTTCTACGATCCTTGAATTTTTCCTGAGAGTCTTGTATTTCTAATGTCCTTGAATGTTTCCTGAGAGTCTTGTATTTCTAATGCCCTTGAATGTTTCCTGAGAGTCTTGTATTTCTAATGTCCTTGAATGTTTCCCTGAGTGCCTTGTATTTCTAATGACTGCCTTGTATTTCTAATGTCCTTGAATGTTTCCCTGAGTGCCTTGTATTTCTAATGTCCTTGCATGTTTCCCTGAGTGCCTTGTATTTCTAATGTCCTTGAATGTTTCCCTGACTGCCTTGTATTTCTAATGCCCTTGAATGTTTCCTGAGTGTCTTGTATTTCTAATGTCCTTGAATGTTTCCTGAGAGTCTTGTATTTCTAATGTCCTTGAATGTTTCCTGAGAGTCTTGTATTTCTAATGCCCTTGAATGTTTCCCTGAGAGTCTAGTCATTTCTACGATCCTTGAATGTTTCCTGAGAGTCTTGTATTTCTAATGTCCTTGAATGTTTCCTGAGAGTCTTGTATTTCTAATGCCCTTGAATGTTTCCTGAGAGTCTTGTATTTCTAATGTCCTTAAATGTTTCCCTGAGTGCCTTGTATTTCTAATGTCCTTGAATGTTTCCCTGAGTGCCTTGTATTTCTAATATCCTTGAATGTTTCCCTGACTGCCTTGTATTTCTAATGCCCTTGAATGTTTCCTGAGCGTCTTGTCATTTCTAATGTCCTTAAATGTTTCCCTGAGTGTCTTGTATTTCTAATGTCCTTGCATGTTTCCCTGAGTGCCTTGTATTTCTAATGTCCTTGCATGTTTCACTGAGTGCCTTGTATTTCTAACCTCCTTGAATGTTTCCCTGACTGCCTTGTATTTCTAATGTCCTTGAATGTTTCCCTGACTGCCTTGTATTTCTAATGCCCTTGAATGTTTCCTGAGCGTCTTGTATTTCTAATGTCCTTCAATGTTTCCTGAGAGTCTTGTATTTCTAATGCCCTTGAATGTTTCCCTGAGAGTCTAGTCATTTCTACGATCCTTGCATGTTTCCTGAGAGTCTTGTATTTCTAATGTCCTTGAATGTTTCCTGAGAGTCTTGTATTTCTAATGCCCTTGAATGTTTCCTGAGAGTCTTGTATTTCTAATGTCCTTGAATGTTTCCCTGAGTGCCTTGTATTTCTAATGTCCTTGAATGTTTCCCTGAGTGCCTTGTATTTCTAATGTCCTTGAATGGTTCCCTGACTACCTTGTATTTATAATGCCCTTGAATGTTTCCTGAGCGTCTTGTCATTTCTAATGTCCTTGAATGTTTCACTGAGTGCCTTGTATTTCTAATGTCCTTGAATGTTCCCTGAGAGTCTTGTATTTCTAATGTCCTTGAATGTTCACTGAGAGTCTTGTATTTCTAATGTCCTTGAATATTTCCCTGAGTGCCTTGTATTTCTAATGTCCTTGAATGTTTCCCTGACTGCCTTGTATTTCTAATGCCCTTGAATGTTTCCTGATTGTCTTGTCATTTCTAATGTCCTTGAATGTTTCCCTGAGTGCCTTGTATTTCTAATGTCCTTGCATGTTTCCCTGAGTGCCTTGTATTTCTAATGCCCTTGAATGTTTCCTGAGCGTCTTGTATTTCTAATGTCCTTGAATGTTTCCTTAGAGTCTTGTATTTCTAATGTCCTTGAATGTTTCCTGAGAGTCTTGTATTTCTAATGCCCTTGAATGTTCCCTGAGAGTCTTGTATTTCTAATGTCCTTGAATGTTCACTGAGAGTCTTGTATTTCTAAATTCCTTGAATGTTTCCCTGAGTGCCTTGTATTTCTAATGTCCTTGAATGTTTCCCTGAGTGCCTTGTATTTCTAATGTCCTTGAATGTTTCCCTGACTGCCTTGTATTTATAATGCCCTTGAATGTTTCCTGAGCGTCTTGTCATTTCTAATGTCCTTGAATGTTTCACTGAGTGCCTTGTATTTCTAATGTCCTTGCATGTTTCCCTGAGTGCCTTGTATTTCTAATGTCCTTGCATGTTTCCCTGAGTGCCTTGTATTTCTAATCTCCTTGAATGTTTCCCTGAGTGCCTTGTATTTCTAATGTCCTTGAATATTTCCCTGAGGGCCTTGTATTTCTAATGTCCTTGAATGTTTCCCTGAGTGCCTTGAATTTCTAATGTCCTTGCATGTTTCCCTGAGTGCCTTGTATTTCTAATGTCCTTGAATGTTTCCGTGACTGCCTTGTATTTCTAATGCCCTTGAATGTTTCCTGATTGTCTTGTCATTTCTAATGTCCTTGAATGTTTCCCTGAGTGCCTTGTATTTCTAATGTCCTTGCATGTTTCCCGGAGTGCCTTGTATTTCTAATGTCCTTGAATGTTTCCCTGACTGCCTTGTATATCTAATGCCCTTGAATGTTTCCTGAGAGTCTTGTATTTCTAATGTCCTTGAATGTTTCCTGAGAGTCTTGTGTTTCTAATGCCCTTGAATGTTTCCCTGAGAGTCTTGTCATTTCTACGATCCTTGAATGTTTCCTGAGAGTCTTGTATTTCTAATGTCCTTGAATGTTCCGCGAGAGTCTTGTATTTCTAATGTCCTTGAATGTTCACTGAGAGTCTTGTATTTCTAATGTCCTTGAATGTTTCCTGAGAGTCTTGTATTTCTAATGTCCTTGAATGTTCACTGAGAGTCTTGTATTTCTAATGTCCTTGAATGTTTCCCTGACTGCCTTGTATTTCTAATGTCCTTGAATGTTCCCTGAGAGTCTTGTATTTCTAATGCCCTTGAATCTTTCCCTGAGAGTCTTGTCATTTCTACGATCCTTGAATGTTTCCTGAGAGTCCTGTATTTCTAATGTCCTTGAATGTTCACTGAGAGTCTTGTATTTCTAATGTCCTTGAATGTTCACTGAGAGTCTTGTATTTCTAATGTCCTTGAATGTTCCCTGAGAGTCTTGTATTTCTAATGTCCTTGAATGTTCACTGAGAGTCTTGTATTTCTAATGTCCTTGAATGTTTCCTGAGAGTCTTGTATTTCTAATGTCCTTGAATGTTCACTGAGAGTCTTGTATTTCTAATGTCCTTGAATGTTCACTGAGAGTCTTGTATTTCTAATGTCCTTGAATGTTTCCTGAGAGTCTTGTATTTCTAATGCCCTTGAATGTTTCCCTGAGAGTCTTGTCATTTCTACGATCCTTGAATGTTTCCTGAGAGTCTTGTATTTCTAATGTCCTTGAATGTTCCCCGAGAGTCTTGTATTTCTAATGTCCTTGAATGTTCACTGAGAGTCTTGTATTTATAATGCCCTTGAATGTTTCCTGAGCGTCTTGTCATTTCTAATGTCCTTGAATGTTTCACTGAGTGCCTTGTATTTCTAATGTCCTTGCATGTTTCCCTGAGTGCCTTGTGTTTTTAATGTCCTTGCATGTTTCCCTGAGTGCCTTGTATTTCTAATCTCCTTGAATGTTTCCCTGAGTGCCTTGTATTTCTAATGTCCTTGAATATTTCCCTGAGGGCCTTGTATTTCTAATGTCCTTGAATGTTTCCCTGAGTGCCTTGAATTTCTAATGTCCTTGCATGTTTCCCTGAGTGCCTTGTATTTCTAATGTCCTTGAATGTTTCCGTGACTGCCTTGTATTTCTAATGCCCTTGAATGTTTCCTGATTGTCTTGTCATTTCTAATGTCCTTGAATGTTTCCCTGAGTGCCTTGTATTTCTAATGTCCTTGCATGTTTCCCTGAGTGCCTTGTATTTCTAATGTCCTTGAATGTTTCCCTGACTGCCTTGTATTTCTAATGCCCTTGAATGTTTCCTGAGAGTCTTGTATTTCTAATGTCCTTGAATGTTTCCTGAGAGTCTTGTATTTCTAATGCCCTTGAATGCTTCCCTGAGAGTCTTGTCATTTCTACGATCCTTGAATGTTTCCTGAGAGTCTTGTATTTCTAATGTCCTTGAATGTTCCCCGAGAGTCTTGTATTTCTAATGTCCTTGAATGTTCACTGAGAGTCTTGTATTTCTAATGTCCTTGAATGTTCCCTGAGAGTCTTGTATTTCTAATGTCCTTGAATGTTCACTGAGAGTCTTGTATTTCTAATGTCCTTGAATGTTTCCTGAGAGTCTTGTATTTCTAATGTCCTTGAATGTTCACTGAGAGTCTTGTATTTCTAATGTCCTTGAATGTTCACTGAGAGTCTTGTATTTCTAATGTCCTTGAATGTTTCCTGAGAGTCTTGTATTTCTAATGCCCTTGAATGTTTCCCTGAGAGTCTTGTCATTTCTACGATCCTTGAATGTTTCCTGAGAGTCTTGTATTTCTAATGTCCTTGAATGTTCCCCGAGAGTCTTGTATTTCTAATGTCCTTGAATGTTCACTGAGAGTCTTGTATTTATAATGCCCTTGAATGTTTCCTGAGCGTCTTGTCATTTCTAATGTCCTTGAATGTTTCACTGAGTGCCTTGTATTTCTAATGTCCTTGCATGTTTCCCTGAGTGCCTTGTGTTTTTAATGTCCTTGCATGTTTCCCTGAGTGCCTTGTATTTCTAATCTCCTTGAATGTTTCCCTGAGTGCCTTGTATTTCTAATGTCCTTGAATATTTCCCTGAGGGCCTTGTATTTCTAATGTCCTTGAATGTTTCCCTGAGTGCCTTGAATTTCTAATGTCCTTGCATGTTTCCCTGAGTGCCTTGTATTTCTAATGTCCTTGAATGTTTCCGTGACTGCCTTGTATTTCTAATGCCCTTGAATGTTTCCTGATTGTCTTGTCATTTCTAATGTCCTTGAATGTTTCCCTGAGTGCCTTGTATTTCTAATGTCCTTGCATGTTTCCCTGAGTGCCTTGTATTTCTAATGTCCTTGAATGTTTCCCTGACTGCCTTGTATTTCTAATGCCCTTGAATGTTTCCTGAGAGTCTTGTATTTCTAATGTCCTTGAATGTTTCCTGAGAGTCTTGTATTTCTAATGCCCTTGAATGCTTCCCTGAGAGTCTTGTCATTTCTACGATCCTTGAATGTTTCCTGAGAGTCTTGTATTTCTAATGTCCTTGAATGTTCCCCGAGAGTCTTGTATTTCTAATGTCCTTGAATGTTCACTGAGAGTCTTGTATTTCTAATGTCATTGAATATTTCCTGAGAGTCTTGTATTTCTAATGCCCTTGAATGTTTCCTGAGAGTCTTGTATTTCTAATGTCCTTAAATGTTTCCCTGAGTGCCTTGTATTTCTAATGTCCTTGAATGTTTCCCTGAGTGCCTTGTATTTCTAATATCCTTGAATGTTTCCCTGACTGCCTTGTATTTCTAATGCCCTTGAATGTTTCCTGAGCGTCTTGTCATTTCTAATGTCCTTGAATATTTCCCTGAGTGTCTTGTATTTCTAATGTCCTTGCATGTTTCCCTCAGTGACTTGTATTTCTAATGTCCTTGCATGTTTCACTGAGTGCCTTGTATTTCTAATCTCCTTGAATGTTTCCCTGACTGCCTTGTATTTCTAATGTCCTTGAATGTTTCCCTGACTGCCTTGTATTTCTAATGCCCTTGAATGTTTCCTGAGCGTCTTGTATTTCTAATGTCCTTGAATGTTTCCTGAGAGTCTTGTATTTCTAATGTCCTTGAATGTTTCCTGAGAGTCTTGTATTTCTAATGCCCTTGAATGTTTCCCTGAGAGTCTAGTCATTTCTACGATCCTTGAATGTTTCCTGAGAGTCTTGTATTTCTAATGTCCTTGAATGTTTCCTGAGAGTCTTGTATTTCTAATGCCCTTGAATGTTTCCTGAGAGTCTTGTATTTCTAATGTCCTTGAATGTTTCCCTGAGTGCCTTGTATTTCTAATGTCCTTGAATGGTTGCCTGACTGCCTTGTATTTCTAATGCCCTTGAATGTTTCCTGAGCGTCTTGTCATTTCTAATGTCCTTGAATGTTTCCCTGAGTGTCTTGTATTTCTAATGTCCTTGCATGTTTCCCTGAGTGCCTTGTATTTCTAATGTCCTTGCATGTTTCACTGAGTGCCTTGTATTTCTAATCTCCTTGAATGTTTCCCTGACTGCCTTGTATTTCTAATGTCCTTGAATGTTCACTGAGAGTCTTGTATTTCTAATGTCCTTGAATGTTCCCTGAGAGTCTTGTATTTCTAATGTCCTTGAATGTTCACTGAGAGTCTTGTATTTCTAATGTCCTTGAATATTTCCCTGAGTGCCTTGTATTTCTAATTTCCTTGAATGTTTCCCTGACTGCCTTGTATTTCTAATGCCCTTGAATGTTTCCTGATTGTCTTGTCATTTCTAATGTCCTTGAATGTTTCCCTGAGTGCCTTGTATTTCTAATGTCCTTGCATGTTTCCCTGAGTGCCTTGTATTTCTAATGCCCTTGAATGTTTCCTGAGCGTCTTGTATTTCTAATGTCCTTGAATGTTTCCTGAGAGTCTTGTATTTCTAATGTCCTTGAATGTTTCCTGAGAGTCTTGTATTTCTAATGCCCTTGAATGTTTCCCTGAGAGTCTTGTCATTTCTACGATCCTTGAATGTTTCCTGAGAGTCTTGTATTTCTAATGTCCTTGAATGTTCCCTGAGAGTCTTGTATTTCTAATGTCCTTGAATGTTCACTGAGAGTCTTGTATTTCTAAATTCCTTGAATGTTTCCCTGAGTGCCTTGTATTTCTAATGTCCTTGAATGTTTCCCTGAGTGCCTTGTATTTCTAATGTCCTTGAATGTTTCCCTGACTGCCTTGTATTTATAATGCCCTTGAATGTTTCCTGAGCGTCTTGTCATTTCTAATGTCCTTGAATGTTCCACTGAGTGCCTTGTATTTCTAATGTCCTTGCATGTTTCCCTGAGTGCCTTGTATTTCTAATGTCCTTGCATGTTTCCCTGAGTGCCTTGTATTTCTAATCTCCTTGAATGTTTCCCTGAGTGCCTTGTATTTCTAATGTCCTTGAATATTTCCCTGAGGGCCTTGTATTTCTAATGTCCTTGAATGTTTCCCTGAGTGCCTTGAATTTCTAATGTCCTTGCATGTTTCCCTGAGTACCTTGTATTTCTAATGTCCTTGAATGTTTCCGTGACTGCCTTGTATTTCTAATGCCCTTGAATGTTTCCTGATTGTCTTGTCATTTCTAATGTCCTTGAATGTTTCCCTGAGTGCCTTGTATTTCTAATGTCCTTGCATGTTTCCCGGAGTGCCTTGTATTTCTAATGTCCTTGAATGTTTCCCTGACTGCCTTGTATTTCTAATGCCCTTGAATGTTTCCTGAGAGTTTTGTATTTCTAATGTCCTTGAATGTTTCCCTGAGAGTCTTGTCATTTCTACGATCCTTGAATGTTTCCTGAGAGTCTTGTATTTCTAATGTCCTTGAATGTTCCCCGAGAGTCTTGTATTTCTAATGTCCTTGAATGTTCACTGAGAGTCTTGTATTTCTAATGTCCTTGAATGTTTCCCTGACTGCCTTGTATTTCTAATGCCCTTGAATGTTTCCTGAGCGTCTTGTATTTCTGATTTCCTTGAATGTTTCCTGAGAGTCTTGTATTTCTAATGTTCTTGAATGTTTCCTGAGAGTCTTGTATTTCTAATGCCCTTGAATGTTTCCCTGAGAGTCTAGTCATTTCTACGATCCTTGAATGTTTCCTGAGAGTCTTGTATTTCTAATGTCCTTGAATGTTTCCTGAGAGTCTTGTATTTCTAATGCCCTTGAATGTTTCCTGAGAGTCTTGTATTTCTAATGTCCTTGAATGTTTCCCTGAGTGCCTTGTATTTCTAATGTCCTTGAATGTTTCCCTGAGTGCCTTGTATTTCTAATGTCCTTGAATGGTTCCCTGACTGCCTTGTATTTCTAATGCCCTTGAATGTTTCCTGAGCGTCTTGTCATTTCTAATGTCCTTGAATGTTTCCCTGAGTGTCTTGTATTTCTAATGTCCTTGCATGTTTCCCTGAGTGCCTTGTATTTCTAATGTCCTTGCATGTTTCACTGAGTGCCTTGTATTTCTAATCTCCTTGAATGTTTCCCTGACTGCCTTGTATTTCTAATGTCCTTGAATGTTCACTGAGAGTCTTGTATTTCTAATTTCCTTGAATGTTTCCTGAGAGTCTTGTGTTTCTAATGCCCTTGAATGTTTCCCTGAGAGTCTTGTCATTTCTACGATCCTTGAATGTTTCCTGAGAGTCTTGTATTTCTAATGTCCTTGAATGTTCCCCGAGAGTCTTGTATTTCTAATGTCCTTGAATGTTCACTGAGAGTCTTGTATTTCTAATGTCCTTGAATGTTTCCTGAGAGTCTTGTATTTCTAATGTCCTTGAATGTTCACTGAGAGTCTTGTATTTCTAATGTCCTTGAATGTTTCCCTGACTGCCTTGTATTTCTAATGTCCTTGAATGTTCCCTGAGAGTCTTGTATTTCTAATGCCCTTGAATCTTTCCCTGAGAGTCTTGTCATTTCTACGATCCTTGAATGTTTCCTGAGAGTCCTGTATTTCTAATGTCCTTGAATGTTCACTGAGAGTCTTGTATTTCTAATGTCCTTGAATGTTCACTGAGAGTCTTGTATTTCTAATGTCCTTGAATGTTCCCTGAGAGTCTTGTATTTCTAATGTCCTTGAATGTTCACTGAGAGTCTTGTATTTCTAATGTCCTTGAATGTTTCCTGAGAGTCTTGTATTTCTAATGTCCTTGAATGTTCACTGAGAGTCTTGTATTTCTAATGTCCTTGAATGTTCACTGAGAGTCTTGTATTTCTAATGTCCTTGAATGTTTCCTGAGAGTCTTGTATTTCTAATGCCCTTGAATGTTTCCCTGAGAGTCTTGTCATTTCTACGATCCTTGAATGTTTCCTGAGAGTCTTGTATTTCTAATGTCCTTGAATGTTCCCCGAGAGTCTTGTATTTCTAATGTCCTTGAATGTTCACTGAGAGTCTTGTATTTATAATGCCCTTGAATGTTTCCTGAGCGTCTTGTCATTTCTAATGTCCTTGAATGTTTCACTGAGTGCCTTGTATTTCTAATGTCCTTGCATGTTTCCCTGAGTGCCTTGTGTTTTTAATGTCCTTGCATGTTTCCCTGAGTGCCTTGTATTTCTAATCTCCTTGAATGTTTCCCTGAGTGCCTTGTATTTCTAATGTCCTTGAATATTTCCCTGAGGGCCTTGTATTTCTAATGTCCTTGAATGTTTCCCTGAGTGCCTTGAATTTCTAATGTCCTTGCATGTTTCCCTGAGTGCCTTGTATTTCTAATGTCCTTGAATGTTTCCGTGACTGCCTTGTATTTCTAATGCCCTTGAATGTTTCCTGATTGTCTTGTCATTTCTAATGTCCTTGAATGTTTCCCTGAGTGCCTTGTATTTCTAATGTCCTTGCATGTTTCCCTGAGTGCCTTGTATTTCTAATGTCCTTGAATGTTTCCCTGACTGCCTTGTATTTCTAATGCCCTTGAATGTTTCCTGAGAGTCTTGTATTTCTAATGTCCTTGAATGTTTCCTGAGAGTCTTGTATTTCTAATGCCCTTGAATGCTTCCCTGAGAGTCTTGTCATTTCTACGATCCTTGAATGTTTCCTGAGAGTCTTGTATTTCTAATGTCCTTGAATGTTCCCCGAGAGTCTTGTATTTCTAATGTCCTTGAATGTTCACTGAGAGTCTTGTATTTCTAATGTCCTTGAATGTTCCCTGAGAGTCTTGTATTTCTAATGTCCTTGAATGTTCACTGAGAGTCTTGTATTTCTAATGTCCTTGAATGTTTCCTGAGAGTCTTGTATTTCTAATGTCCTTGAATGTTCACTGAGAGTCTTGTATTTCTAATGTCCTTGAATGTTCACTGAGAGTCTTGTATTTCTAATGTCCTTGAATGTTTCCTGAGAGTCTTGTATTTCTAATGCCCTTGAATGTTTCCCTGAGAGTCTTGTCATTTCTACGATCCTTGAATGTTTCCTGAGAGTCTTGTATTTCTAATGTCCTTGAATGTTCCCCGAGAGTCTTGTATTTCTAATGTCCTTGAATGTTCACTGAGAGTCTTGTATTTATAATGCCCTTGAATGTTTCCTGAGCGTCTTGTCATTTCTAATGTCCTTGAATGTTTCACTGAGTGCCTTGTATTTCTAATGTCCTTGCATGTTTCCCTGAGTGCCTTGTGTTTTTAATGTCCTTGCATGTTTCCCTGAGTGCCTTGTATTTCTAATCTCCTTGAATGTTTCCCTGAGTGCCTTGTATTTCTAATGTCCTTGAATATTTCCCTGAGGGCCTTGTATTTCTAATGTCCTTGAATGTTTCCCTGAGTGCCTTGAATTTCTAATGTCCTTGCATGTTTCCCTGAGTGCCTTGTATTTCTAATGTCCTTGAATGTTTCCGTGACTGCCTTGTATTTCTAATGCCCTTGAATGTTTCCTGATTGTCTTGTCATTTCTAATGTCCTTGAATGTTTCCCTGAGTGCCTTGTATTTCTAATGTCCTTGCATGTTTCCCTGAGTGCCTTGTATTTCTAATGTCCTTGAATGTTTCCCTGACTGCCTTGTATTTCTAATGCCCTTGAATGTTTCCTGAGAGTCTTGTATTTCTAATGTCCTTGAATGTTTCCTGAGAGTCTTGTATTTCTAATGCCCTTGAATGCTTCCCTGAGAGTCTTGTCATTTCTACGATCCTTGAATGTTTCCTGAGAGTCTTGTATTTCTAATGTCCTTGAATGTTCCCCGAGAGTCTTGTATTTCTAATGTCCTTGAATGTTCACTGAGAGTCTTGTATTTCTAATGTCATTGAATATTTCCTGAGAGTCTTGTATTTCTAATGCCCTTGAATGTTTCCTGAGAGTCTTGTATTTCTAATGTCCTTAAATGTTTCCCTGAGTGCCTTGTATTTCTAATGTCCTTGAATGTTTCCCTGAGTGCCTTGTATTTCTAATATCCTTGAATGTTTCCCTGACTGCCTTGTATTTCTAATGCCCTTGAATGTTTCCTGAGCGTCTTGTCATTTCTAATGTCCTTGAATATTTCCCTGAGTGTCTTGTATTTCTAATGTCCTTGCATGTTTCCCTCAGTGACTTGTATTTCTAATGTCCTTGCATGTTTCACTGAGTGCCTTGTATTTCTAATCTCCTTGAATGTTTCCCTGACTGCCTTGTATTTCTAATGTCCTTGAATGTTTCCCTGACTGCCTTGTATTTCTAATGCCCTTGAATGTTTCCTGAGCGTCTTGTATTTCTAATGTCCTTGAATGTTTCCTGAGAGTCTTGTATTTCTAATGTCCTTGAATGTTTCCTGAGAGTCTTGTATTTCTAATGCCCTTGAATGTTTCCCTGAGAGTCTAGTCATTTCTACGATCCTTGAATGTTTCCTGAGAGTCTTGTATTTCTAATGTCCTTGAATGTTTCCTGAGAGTCTTGTATTTCTAATGCCCTTGAATGTTTCCTGAGAGTCTTGTATTTCTAATGTCCTTGAATGTTTCCCTGAGTGCCTTGTATTTCTAATGTCCTTGAATGGTTGCCTGACTGCCTTGTATTTCTAATGCCCTTGAATGTTTCCTGAGCGTCTTGTCATTTCTAATGTCCTTGAATGTTTCCCTGAGTGTCTTGTATTTCTAATGTCCTTGCATGTTTCCCTGAGTGCCTTGTATTTCTAATGTCCTTGCATGTTTCACTGAGTGCCTTGTATTTCTAATCTCCTTGAATGTTTCCCTGACTGCCTTGTATTTCTAATGTCCTTGAATGTTCACTGAGAGTCTTGTATTTCTAATGTCCTTGAATGTTCCCTGAGAGTCTTGTATTTCTAATGTCCTTGAATGTTCACTGAGAGTCTTGTATTTCTAATGTCCTTGAATATTTCCCTGAGTGCCTTGTATTTCTAATTTCCTTGAATGTTTCCCTGACTGCCTTGTATTTCTAATGCCCTTGAATGTTTCCTGATTGTCTTGTCATTTCTAATGTCCTTGAATGTTTCCCTGAGTGCCTTGTATTTCTAATGTCCTTGCATGTTTCCCTGAGTGCCTTGTATTTCTAATGCCCTTGAATGTTTCCTGAGCGTCTTGTATTTCTAATGTCCTTGAATGTTTCCTGAGAGTCTTGTATTTCTAATGTCCTTGAATGTTTCCTGAGAGTCTTGTATTTCTAATGCCCTTGAATGTTTCCCTGAGAGTCTTGTCATTTCTACGATCCTTGAATGTTTCCTGAGAGTCTTGTATTTCTAATGTCCTTGAATGTTCCCTGAGAGTCTTGTATTTCTAATGTCCTTGAATGTTCACTGAGAGTCTTGTATTTCTAAATTCCTTGAATGTTTCCCTGAGTGCCTTGTATTTCTAATGTCCTTGAATGTTTCCCTGAGTGCCTTGTATTTCTAATGTCCTTGAATGTTTCCCTGACTGCCTTGTATTTATAATGCCCTTGAATGTTTCCTGAGCGTCTTGTCATTTCTAATGTCCTTGAATGTTCCACTGAGTGCCTTGTATTTCTAATGTCCTTGCATGTTTCCCTGAGTGCCTTGTATTTCTAATGTCCTTGCATGTTTCCCTGAGTGCCTTGTATTTCTAATCTCCTTGAATGTTTCCCTGAGTGCCTTGTATTTCTAATGTCCTTGAATATTTCCCTGAGGGCCTTGTATTTCTAATGTCCTTGAATGTTTCCCTGAGTGCCTTGAATTTCTAATGTCCTTGCATGTTTCCCTGAGTACCTTGTATTTCTAATGTCCTTGAATGTTTCCGTGACTGCCTTGTATTTCTAATGCCCTTGAATGTTTCCTGATTGTCTTGTCATTTCTAATGTCCTTGAATGTTTCCCTGAGTGCCTTGTATTTCTAATGTCCTTGCATGTTTCCCGGAGTGCCTTGTATTTCTAATGTCCTTGAATGTTTCCCTGACTGCCTTGTATTTCTAATGCCCTTGAATGTTTCCTGAGAGTTTTGTATTTCTAATGTCCTTGAATGTTTCCCTGAGAGTCTTGTCATTTCTACGATCCTTGAATGTTTCCTGAGAGTCTTGTATTTCTAATGTCCTTGAATGTTCCCCGAGAGTCTTGTATTTCTAATGTCCTTGAATGTTCACTGAGAGTCTTGTATTTCTAATGTCCTTGAATGTTTCCCTGACTGCCTTGTATTTCTAATGCCCTTGAATGTTTCCTGAGCGTCTTGTATTTCTGATTTCCTTGAATGTTTCCTGAGAGTCTTGTATTTCTAATGTTCTTGAATGTTTCCTGAGAGTCTTGTATTTCTAATGCCCTTGAATGTTTCCCTGAGAGTCTAGTCATTTCTACGATCCTTGAATGTTTCCTGAGAGTCTTGTATTTCTAATGTCCTTGAATGTTTCCTGAGAGTCTTGTATTTCTAATGCCCTTGAATGTTTCCTGAGAGTCTTGTATTTCTAATGTCCTTGAATGTTTCCCTGAGTGCCTTGTATTTCTAATGTCCTTGAATGTTTCCCTGAGTGCCTTGTATTTCTAATGTCCTTGAATGGTTCCCTGACTGCCTTGTATTTCTAATGCCCTTGAATGTTTCCTGAGCGTCTTGTCATTTCTAATGTCCTTGAATGTTTCCCTGAGTGTCTTGTATTTCTAATGTCCTTGCATGTTTCCCTGAGTGCCTTGTATTTCTAATGTCCTTGCATGTTTCACTGAGTGCCTTGTATTTCTAATCTCCTTGAATGTTTCCCTGACTGCCTTGTATTTCTAATGTCCTTGAATGTTCACTGAGAGTCTTGTATTTCTAATTTCCTTGAATGTTCCCTGAGAGTCTTGTATTTCTAATGTCCTTGAATGTTCACTGAGAGTCTTGTATTTCTAATGTCCTTGAATATTTCCCTGAGTGCCTTGTATTTCTAATGTCCTTGAATGTTTCCCTGACTGCCTTGTATTTCTAATGCCCTTGAATGTTTCCTGATTGTCTTGTCATTTCTAATGTCCTTGAATGTTTCCCTGAGTGCCTTGTATTTCTAATGTCCTTGCATGTTTCCCTGAGTGCCTTGTATTTCTAATGCCCTTGAATGTTTCCTGAGCGTCTTGTATTTCTAATGTCCTTGAATGTTTCCTGAGAGTCTTGTATTTCTAATGTCCTTGAATGTTTCCTGAGAGTCTTGTATTTCTAATGCCCTTGAATGTTTCCCTGAGAGTCTTGTCATTTCTACGATCCTTGAATGTTTCCTGAGAGTCTATAATATTTCTAATGTCCTTGAATGTTCCCTGAGAGTCTTGTATTTCTAATGTCCTTGAATGTTCACTGAGAGTCTTGTATTTCTAAATTCCTTGAATGTTTCCCTGAGTGCCTTGTATTTCTAATGTCCTTGAATGTTTCCCTGAGTGCCTTGTATTTCTAATGTCCTTGAATGTTTCCCTGACTGCCTTGTATTTATAATGCCCTTGAATGTTTCCTGAGCGTCTTGTCATTTCTAATGTCCTTGAATGTTTCACTGAGTGCCTTGTATTTCTAATGTCCTTGCATGTTTCCCTGAGTGCCTTGTATTTCTAATGTCCTTGCATGTTTCCCTGAGTGCCTTGTATTTCTAATCTCCTTGAATGTTTCCCTGAGTGCCTTGTATTTCTAATGTCCTTGAATATTTCCCTGAGGGCCTTGTATTTCTAATGTCCTTGAATGTTTCCCTGAGTGCCTTGAATTTCTAATGTCCTTGCATGTTTCCCTGAGTACCTTGTATTTCTAATGTCCTTGAATGTTTCCGTGACTGCCTTGTATTTCTAATGCCCTTGAATGTTTCCTGATTGTCTTGTCATTTCTAATGTCCTTGAATGTTTCCCTGAGTGCCTTGTATTTCTAATGTCCTTGCATGTTTCCCAGAGTGCCTTGTATTTCTAATGTCCTTGAATGTTTCCCTGACTGCCTTGTATTTCTAATGCCCTTGAATGTTTCCTGAGAGTCTTGTATTTCTAATGTCCTTGAATGTTTCCTGAGAGTCTTGTATTTCTAATGCCCTTGAATGTTTCCCTGAGAGTCTTGTCATTTCTACGATCCTTGAATGTTTCCTGAGAGTCTTGTATTTCTAATGTCCTTGAATGTTCCCCGAGAGTCTTGTATTTCTAATGTCCTTGAATGTTCACTGAGAGTCTTGTATTTCTAATGTCCTTGAATGTTTCCTGAGAGTCTTGTATTTCTAATGTCCTTGAATGTTCACTGAGAGTCTTGTATTTCTAATGTCCTTGAATGTTTCCCTGACTGCTTTGTATTTCTAATGTCCTTGAATGTTCCCTGAGAGTCTTGTATTTCTAGTGCCCTTGAATCTTTCCCTGAGAGTCTTGTCATTTCTACGTTCCTTGAATGTTTCCTGAGAGGCCTGTATTTCTAATGTCCTTGAATGTTCACTGAGAGTCTTGTATTTCTAATGTCCTTGAATGTTCATTGAGAGTCTTGTATTTCTAATGTCCTTGAATGTTCCCTGAGAGTCTTGTATTTCTAATGTCCTTGAATGTTCACTGAGAGTCTTGTATTTCTAATGTCCTTGAATGTTTCCTGAGAGTCTTGTATTTCTAATGTCCTTGAATGTTCACTGAGAGTCTTGTATTTCTAATGTCCTTGAATGTTCACTGAGAGTCTTGTATTTCTAATGTCCTTGAATGTTTCCTGAGAGTCTTGTATTTCTAATGCCCTTGAATGTTTCCCTGAGAGTCTTGTCATTTCTACGATCCTTGAATGTTTCCTGAGAGTCTTGTATTTCTAATGTCCTTGAATGTTCCCCGAGAGTCTTGTATTTCTAATGTCCTTGAATGTTCACTGAGAGTCTTGTATTTATAATGCCCTTGAATGTTTCCTGAGCGTCTTGTCATTTCAAATGTCCTTGAATGTTTCACTGAGTGCCTTGTATTTCTAATGTCCTTGCATGTTTCCCTGAGTGCCTTGTATTTCTAATGTCCTTGCATGTTTCCCTGAGTGCCTTGTATTTCTAATCTCCTTGAATATTTCCATGAGGGCCTTGTATTTCTAATGCCCTTGAATGTTTCCCTGAGTGCCTTGAATTTCTAATGTCCTTGCATGTTTCCCTGAGTGCCTTGTATTTCTAATGTCCTTGAATGTTTCCGTGACTGCCTTGTATTTCTAATGCCCTTGAATGTTTCCTGATTGTCTTGTCATTTCTAATGTCCTTGAATGTTTCCCTGAGTGCCTTGTATTTCTAATGTCCTTGCATGTTTCCCTGAGTGCCTTGTATTTCTAATGTCCTTGAATGTTTCCCTGACTGCCTTGTATTTCTAATGCCCTTGAATGTTTCCTGAGAGTCTTGTATTTCTAATGTCCTTGAATGTTTCCTGAGAGTCTTGTATTTCTAATGCCCTTGAATGTTTCCTGAGAGTCTTGTATTTCTAATGTCCTTGAATGTTTCCCTGAGTGCCTTGTATTTCTAATGTCCTTGAATGTTTCCCTGAGTGCCTTGTATTTCTAATGTCCTTGAATGGTTCCCTGACTGCCTTGTATTTCTAATGCCCTTGAATGTTTCCTGAGCGTCTTGTCATTTCTAATGTCCTTGAATGTTTCCCTGAGTGTCTTGTATTTCTAATGTCCTTGCATGTTTCCCTGAGTGCCTTGTATTTCTAATGTCCTTGCATGTTTCACTGAGTGCCTTGTATTTCTAATCTCCTTGAATGTTTCCCTGACTGCCTTGTATTTCTAATGTCCTTGAATGTTCACTGAGAGTCTTGTATTTCTAATGTCCTTGAATGTTCCCTGAGAGTCTTGTATTTCTAATTTCCTTGAATGTTCACTGAGAGTCTTGTATTTCTAATGTCCTTGAATATTTCCCTGAGTGCCTTGTATTTCTAATGTCCTTGAATGTTTCCCTGACTGCCTTGTATTTCTAATGCCCTTGAATGTTTCCTGATTGTCTTGTCATTTCTAATGTCCTTGAATGTTTCCCTGAGTGCCTTGTATTTCTAATGTCCTTGCATGTTTCCTTGAGTGCTTTGTATTTCTAATGCCCTTGAATGTTTCCTGAGCGTCTTGTATTTCTAATGTCCTTGAATGTTCCCCGAGAGTCTTGTATTTCTAATGTCCTTGAATGTTCACTGAGAGTCTTGTATTTCTAATGTCCTTGAATGTTTCCTGAGAGTCTTGTATTTCTAATGTCCTTGAATGTTCACTGAGAGTCTTGTATTTCTAATGTCCTTGAATGTTTCCCCGACTGCCTTGTATTTCTAATGTCCTTGAATGTTCCCTGAGAGTCTTGTATTTCTAATGCCCTTGAATCTTTCCCTGAGAGTCTTGTCATTTCTACGATCCTTGAATGTTTCCTGAGAGTCCTGTATTTCTAATGTCCTTGAATGTTCACTGAGAGTCTTGTATTTCTAATGTCCTTGAATGTTCACTGAGAGTCTTGTATTTCTAATGTCCTTGAATGTTTCCTGAGAGTCTTGTATTTCTAATGTCCTTGAATGTTCACTGAGAGTCTTGTATTTCTAATGTCCTTGAATGTTCACTGAGAGTCTTGTATTTCTAATGTTTACTGAGAGTCTTGTATTTCTAATGCCCTTGAATGTTTCCTGAGAGTCTTGTATTTCTAATGCCCTTGAATGTTTCCCTGAGAGTCTTGTCATTTCTAATGTCCTTGAATGTTCACTGAGAGTCTTGTATTTCTAATGTCCTTGAATGTTTCCTGAGAGTCTTGTATTTCTAATGCCCTTGAATGTTTCCCTGAGAGTCTTGTCATTTCTACGATCCTTGAATGTTTCCTGAGAGTCTTGTATTTCTAATGTCCTTGAATGTTCCCCGAGAGTCTTGTATTTCTAATGTCCTTGAATGTTCACTGAGAGTCTTGTATTTATAATGCCCTTGAATGTTTCCTGAGCGTCTTGTCATTTCAAATGTCCTTGAATGTTTCACTGAGTGCCTTGTATTTCTAATGTCCTTGCATGTTTCCCTGAGTGCCTTGTATTTCTAATGTCCTTGCATGTTTCCCTGAGTGCCTTGTATTTCTAATCTCCTTGAATATTTCCATGAGGGCCTTGTATTTCTAATGCCCTTGAATGTTTCCCTGAGTGCCTTGAATTTCTAATGTCCTTGCATGTTTCCCTGAGTGCCTTGTATTTCTAATGTCCTTGAATGTTTCCGTGACTGCCTTGTATTTCTAATGCCCTTGAATGTTTCCTGATTGTCTTGTCATTTCTAATGTCCTTGAATGTTTCCCTGAGTGCCTTGTATTTCTAATGTCCTTGCATGTTTCCCTGAGTGCCTTGTATTTCTAATGTCCTTGAATGTTTCCCTGACTGCCTTGTATTTCTAATGCCCTTGAATGTTTCCTGAGAGTCTTGTATTTCTAATGTCCTTGAATGTTTCCTGAGAGTCTTGTATTTCTAATGCCCTTGAATGTTTCCTGAGAGTCTTGTATTTCTAATGTCCTTGAATGTTTCCCTGAGTGCCTTGTATTTCTAATGTCCTTGAATGTTTCCCTGAGTGCCTTGTATTTCTAATGTCCTTGAATGGTTCCCTGACTGCCTTGTATTTCTAATGCCCTTGAATGTTTCCTGAGCGTCTTGTCATTTCTAATGTCCTTGAATGTTTCCCTGAGTGTCTTGTATTTCTAATGTCCTTGCATGTTTCCCTGAGTGCCTTGTATTTCTAATGTCCTTGCATGTTTCACTGAGTGCCTTGTATTTCTAATCTCCTTGAATGTTTCCCTGACTGCCTTGTATTTCTAATGTCCTTGAATGTTCACTGAGAGTCTTGTATTTCTAATGTCCTTGAATGTTCCCTGAGAGTCTTGTATTTCTAATTTCCTTGAATGTTCACTGAGAGTCTTGTATTTCTAATGTCCTTGAATATTTCCCTGAGTGCCTTGTATTTCTAATGTCCTTGAATGTTTCCCTGACTGCCTTGTATTTCTAATGCCCTTGAATGTTTCCTGATTGTCTTGTCATTTCTAATGTCCTTGAATGTTTCCCTGAGTGCCTTGTATTTCTAATGTCCTTGCATGTTTCCTTGAGTGCTTTGTATTTCTAATGCCCTTGAATGTTTCCTGAGCGTCTTGTATTTCTAATGTCCTTGAATGTTCCCAGAGAGTCTTGTATTTCTAATGTCCTTGAATGTTCACTGAGAGTCTTGTATTTCTAATGTCCTTGAATGTTTCCTGAGAGTCTTGTATTTCTAATGTCCTTGAATGTTCACTGAGAGTCTTGTATTTCTAATGTCCTTGAATGTTTCCCCGACTGCCTTGTATTTCTAATGTCCTTGAATGTTCCCTGAGAGTCTTGTATTTCTAATGCCCTTGAATCTTTCCCTGAGAGTCTTGTCATTTCTACGATCCTTGAATGTTTCCTGAGAGTCCTGTATTTCTAATGTCCTTGAATGTTCACTGAGAGTCTTGTATTTCTAATGTCCTTGAATGTTCACTGAGAGTCTTGTATTTCTAATGTCCTTGAATGTTTCCTGAGAGTCTTGTATTTCTAATGTCCTTGAATGTTCACTGAGAGTCTTGTATTTCTAATGTCCTTGAATGTTCACTGAGAGTCTTGTATTTCTAATGTTTACTGAGAGTCTTGTATTTCTAATGCCCTTGAATGTTTCCCTGAGAGTCTTGTCATTTCTACGATCCTTGAATGTTTCCTGAGAGTCTTGTATTTCTAATGTCCTTGAATGTTCCCCGAGAGTCTTGTATTTCTAATGTCCTTGAATGTTCACTGAGAGTCTTGTATTTCTAATGTCCTTGAATGTTTCCTGAGAGTCTTGTATTTCTAATGTCCTTGAATGTTCACTGAGAGTCTTGTATTTCTAATGTCCTTGAATGTTTCCCTGACTGCCTTGTATTTCTAATGCCCTTGAATCTTTCCCTGAGAGTCTTGTCATTTCTACGATCCTTGAATGTTTCCTGAGAGTCCTGTATTTCTAATGTCCTTGAATGTTCACTGAGAGTCTTGTATTTCTAATGTCCTTGAATGTTCACTGAGAGTCTTGTATTTCTAATGTCCTTGAATGTTCCCTGAGAGTCTTGTATTTCTAATGTCCTTGAATGTTTCCTGAGAGTCTTGTATTTCTAATGCCCTTGAATGTTTCCCTGACAGTCTTGTCATTTCTACGATCCTTGAATGTTTCCTGAGAGTCTTGTATTTCTAATGTCCTTGAATGTTCCCTGAGAGTCTTGTATTTATAATGTCCTTGAATGTTCACTGAGAGTCTTGTATTTCTAATGTCCTTGAATGTTTCCTGAGGGTCTTGTATTTCTAATGTCCTTGAATGTTCACTGAGAGTCTTGTATTTCTAATGTCCTTGAATGTTTCCTGAGATTCTTGTATTTCTAATGTCCTTGAATGCTTCCCTGACTGCCTTGTATTTCTAATGACTGCCTTGTATTTCTAATGTCCTTGAATGTTTCCCTGACTGCCTTGTATTTCTAATGTCCTTGAATGTTCCCTGAGAGTCTTGTATTTCTAATGTCCTTGAATGTTTCCTGAGAATCTTGTATTTCTAATGCCCTTGAATGTTTCCCCGAGAGTCTTGTCCTTTCTACGATCCTTGAATGTTTCCTGAGAGTCTTGTATTTCTAATGTCCTTGAATGTTCCCTGAGAGTCTTGTATTTCTAATGTCCTTGAATGTTCACTGAGAGTCTTGTATTTCTAATGTCCTTGAATGTTCCCTGAGTGCCTTGAATTTCTAATGTCCTTGCATGTTTCCCTGAGTGCCTTGTATTTCTAATGTCCTTGAATGTTTCCGTGACTGCCTTGTATTTCTAATGCCCTTGAATGTTTCCTGATTGTCTTGTCATTTCTAATGTCCTTGAATGTTTCCCTGAGTGCCTTGTATTTCTAATGTCCTTGCATGTTTCCCTGAGTGCCTTGTATTTCTAATGTCCTTGAATGTTTCCCTGACTGCCTTGTATTTCTAATGCCCTTGAATGTTTCCTGAGAGTCTTGTATTTCTAATGTCCTTGAATGTTTCCTGAGAGTCTTGTATTTCTAATGCCCTTGAATGTTTCCTGAGAGTCTTGTATTTCTAATGTCCTTGAATGTTTCCCTGAGTGCCTTGTATTTCTAATGTCCTTGAATGTTTCCCTGAGTGCCTTGTATTTCTAATGTCCTTGAATGGTTCCCTGACTGCCTTGTATTTCTAATGCCCTTGAATGTTTCCTGAGCGTCTTGTCATTTCTAATGTCCTTGAATGTTTCCCTGAGTGTCTTGTATTTCTAATGTCCTTGCATGTTTCCCTGAGTGCCTTGTATTTCTAATGTCCTTGCATGTTTCACTGAGTGCCTTGTATTTCTAATCTCCTTGAATGTTTCCCTGACTGCCTTGTATTTCTAATGTCCTTGAATGTTCACTGAGAGTCTTGTATTTCTAATGTCCTTGAATGTTCCCTGAGAGTCTTGTATTTCTAATTTCCTTGAATGTTCACTGAGAGTCTTGTATTTCTAATGTCCTTGAATATTTCCCTGAGTGCCTTGTATTTCTAATGTCCTTGAATGTTTCCCTGACTGCCTTGTATTTCTAATGCCCTTGAATGTTTCCTGATTGTCTTGTCATTTCTAATGTCCTTGAATGTTTCCCTGAGTGCCTTGTATTTCTAATGTCCTTGCATGTTTCCTTGAGTGCTTTGTATTTCTAATGCCCTTGAATGTTTCCTGAGCGTCTTGTATTTCTAATGTCCTTGAATGTTCCCAGAGAGTCTTGTATTTCTAATGTCCTTGAATGTTCACTGAGAGTCTTGTATTTCTAATGTCCTTGAATGTTTCCTGAGAGTCTTGTATTTCTAATGTCCTTGAATGTTCACTGAGAGTCTTGTATTTCTAATGTCCTTGAATGTTTCCCCGACTGCCTTGTATTTCTAATGTCCTTGAATGTTCCCTGAGAGTCTTGTATTTCTAATGCCCTTGAATCTTTCCCTGAGAGTCTTGTCATTTCTACGATCCTTGAATGTTTCCTGAGAGTCCTGTATTTCTAATGTCCTTGAATGTTCACTGAGAGTCTTGTATTTCTAATGTCCTTGAATGTTCACTGAGAGTCTTGTATTTCTAATGTCCTTGAATGTTTCCTGAGAGTCTTGTATTTCTAATGTCCTTGAATGTTCACTGAGAGTCTTGTATTTCTAATGTCCTTGAATGTTCACTGAGAGTCTTGTATTTCTAATGTTTACTGAGAGTCTTGTATTTCTAATGCCCTTGAATGTTTCCCTGAGAGTCTTGTCATTTCTACGATCCTTGAATGTTTCCTGAGAGTCTTGTATTTCTAATGTCCTTGAATGTTCCCCGAGAGTCTTGTATTTCTAATGTCCTTGAATGTTCACTGAGAGTCTTGTATTTCTAATGTCCTTGAATGTTTCCTGAGAGTCTTGTATTTCTAATGTCCTTGAATGTTCACTGAGAGTCTTGTATTTCTAATGTCCTTGAATGTTTCCCTGACTGCCTTGTATTTCTAATGCCCTTGAATCTTTCCCTGAGAGTCTTGTCATTTCTACGATCCTTGAATGTTTCCTGAGAGTCCTGTATTTCTAATGTCCTTGAATGTTCACTGAGAGTCTTGTATTTCTAATGTCCTTGAATGTTCACTGAGAGTCTTGTATTTCTAATGTCCTTGAATGTTCCCTGAGAGTCTTGTATTTCTAATGTCCTTGAATGTTTCCTGAGAGTCTTGTATTTCTAATGCCCTTGAATGTTTCCCTGACAGTCTTGTCATTTCTACGATCCTTGAATGTTTCCTGAGAGTCTTGTATTTCTAATGTCCTTGAATGTTCCCTGAGAGTCTTGTATTTATAATGTCCTTGAATGTTCACTGAGAGTCTTGTATTTCTAATGTCCTTGAATGTTTCCTGAGGGTCTTGTATTTCTAATGTCCTTGAATGTTCACTGAGAGTCTTGTATTTCTAATGTCCTTGAATGTTTCCTGAGATTCTTGTATTTCTAATGTCCTTGAATGCTTCCCTGACTGCCTTGTATTTCTAATGACTGCCTTGTATTTCTAATGTCCTTGAATGTTTCCCTGACTGCCTTGTATTTCTAATGTCCTTGAATGTTCCCTGAGAGTCTTGTATTTCTAATGTCCTTGAATGTTTCCTGAGAATCTTGTATTTCTAATGCCCTTGAATGTTTCCCCGAGAGTCTTGTCCTTTCTACGATCCTTGAATGTTTCCTGAGAGTCTTGTATTTCTAATGTCCTTGAATGTTCCCTGAGAGTCTTGTATTTCTAATGTCCTTGAATGTTCACTGAGAGTCTTGTATTTCTAATGTCCTTGAATGTTCCCTGAGAGTCTTGTATTTCTAATGTCCTTGAATGTTTCCTGAGAGTCTTGTATTTCTAATGCCCTTGAATGTTTCCCTGAGAGTCTTGTCATTTCTACGATTCTTGAATGTTTCCTGAGAGTCTTGTATTTCTAATGTCCTTGAATGTTCCCCGAGAGTCTTGTATTTCTAATGTCCTTGAATGTTCACTGAGAGTCTTGTATTTCTAATGTCCTTGAATGTTTCCTGAGAGTCTTGTATTTCTAATGCCCTTGAATGTTTCCCTGAGAGTCTTGTCATTTCTACGATCCTTGAATGTTTCCTGAGAGTCTTGTATTTCTAATGTCCTTGAATGTTCCCCGAGAGTCTTGTATTTCTAATGTCCTTGAATGTTCACTGAGAGTCTTGTATTTCTAATGTCCTTGAATGTTTCCTGAGAGTCTTGTATTTCTAATGTCCTTGAATGTTCACTGAGAGTCTTGTATTTCTAATGTCCTTGAATGTTTCCCTGACTGCCTTGTATTTCTAATGTCCTTGAATGTTCCCTGAGAGTCTTGTATTTCTAATGCCCTTGAATCTTTCCCTGAGAGTCTTGTCATTTATACGATCCTTGAATGTTTCCTGAGAGTCCTGTATTTCTAATGTCCTTGAATGTTCCCTGAGAGTCTTGTATTTCTAATGTCCTTGAATGTTTCCTGAGAATCTTGTATTTCTAATGCCCTTGAATGTTTCCCTGTGAGTCTTGTCCTTTCTACAATCCTTGAATGTTTCCTGAGAGTCTTGTATTTCTAATGCCCTTGAATGTTTCCCTGAGAGTCTTGTCATTTCTACGATCCTTGAATGTTTCCTGAGCGTCTTGTATTTCTAATGTCCTTGAATGTTCCCCCGAGAGTCTTGTATTTCTAATGTCCTTGAATGTTCACTGAGAGTCTTGTATTTCTAATGTCCTTGAATGTTTCCTGAGAGTCTTGTATTTCTAATGTCCTTGAATGTTCACTGAGAGTCTTGTATTTCTAATGTCCTTGAATGTTTCCCCGACTGCCTTGTATTTCTAATGTCCTTGAATGTTCCCTGAGAGTCTTGTATTTCTAATGCCCTTGAATCTTTCCCTGAGAGTCTTGTCATTTCTACGATCCTTGAATGTTTCCTGAGAGTCCTGTATTTCTAATGTCCTTGAATGTTCACTGAGAGTCTTGTATTTCTAATGTCCTTGAATGTTCACTGAGAGTCTTGTATTTCTAATGTCCTTGAATGTTTCCTGAGAGTCTTGTATTTCTAATGTCCTTGAATGTTCACTGAGAGTCTTGTATTTCTAATGTCCTTGAATGTTCACTGAGAGTCTTGTTTTTCTAATGTCCTTGAGTGTTTCCTGAGAGTCTTGTATTTCTAATGTCCTTGAATGTTTCCGTGACTGCCTTGTATTTCTAATGCCCTTGAATGTTTCCTGATTGTCTTGTCATTTCTAATGTCCTTGAATGTTTCCCTGAGTGCCTTGTATTTCTAATGTTCTTGCATGTTTCCCTGAGTGCCTTGTATTTCTAATGCCCTTGAATGTTTCCTGAGAGTCTTGTATTTCTAATGTCCTTGAATGTTTCCTGAGAGTCTTGTATTTCTAATGTCCTTGAATGTTTCCTGAGAGTCTTGTATTTCTAATGCCCTTGAATGTTTCCCTGAGAGTCTTGTCATTTCTACGATCCTTGAATGTTTCCTGAGAGTCTATAATATTTCTAATGTCCTTGAATGTTCCCTGAGAGTCTTGTATTTCTAATGTCCTTGAATGTTCACTGAGAGTCTTGTATTTCTAAATTCCTTGAATGTTTCCCTGAGTGCCTTGTATTTCTAATGTCCTTGAATGTTTCCCTGAGTGCCTTGTATTTCTAATGTCCTTGAATGTTTCCCTGACTGCCTTGTATTTATAATGCCCTTGAATGTTTCCTGAGCGTCTTGTCATTTCTAATGTCCTTGAATGTTTCACTGAGTGCCTTGTATTTCTAATGCCCTTGAATGCTTCCCTGAGAGTCTTGTCATTTCTACGATCCTTGAATGTTTCCTGAGAGTCTTGTATTTCTAATGTCCTTGAATGTTCCCCGAGAGTCTTGTATTTCTAATGTCCTTGAATGTTCACTGAGAGTCTTGTATTTCTAATGTCATTGAATATTTCCTGAGAGTCTTGTATTTCTAATGTCCTTGAATGTTCCCCGAGAGTCTTGTATTTCTAATGTCCTTGAATGTTCACTGAGAGTCTTGTATTTCTAATGTCCTTGAATGTTTCCTGAGAGTCTTGTATTTCTAATGCCCTTGAATGCTTCCCTGAGAGTCTTGTCATTTCTACGATCCTTGAATGTTTCCTGAGAGTCTTGTATTTCTAATGTCCTTGAATGTTCCCCGAGAGTCTTGTATTTCTAATGTCCTTGAATGTTCACTGAGAGTCTTGTATTTCTAATGTCATTGAATATTTCCTGAGAGTCTTGTATTTCTAATGCCCTTGAATGTTTCCTGAGAGTCTTGTATTTCTAATGTCCTTAAATGTTTCCCTGAGTGCCTTGTATTTCTAATGTCCTTGAATGTTTCCCTGAGTGCCTTGTATTTCTAATATCCTTGAATGTTTCCCTGACTGCCTTGTATTTCTAATGCCCTTGAATGTTTCCTGAGCGTCTTGTCATTTCTAATGTCCTTGAATATTTCCCTGAGTGTCTTGTATTTCTAATGTCCTTGCATGTTTCCCTCAGTGACTTGTATTTCTAATGTCCTTGCATGTTTCACTGAGTGCCTTGTATTTCTAATCTCCTTGAATGTTTCCCTGACTGCCTTGTATTTCTAATGTCCTTGAATGTTTCCCTGACTGCCTTGTATTTCTAATGCCCTTGAATGTTTCCTGAGCGTCTTGTATTTCTAATGTCCTTGAATGTTTCCTGAGAGTCTTGTATTTCTAATGTCCTTGAATGTTTCCTGAGAGTCTTGTATTTCTAATGCCCTTGAATGTTTCCCTGAGAGTCTAGTCATTTCTACGATCCTTGAATGTTTCCTGAGAGTCTTGTATTTCTAATGTCCTTGAATGTTTCCTGAGAGTCTTGTATTTCTAATGCCCTTGAATGTTTCCTGAGAGTCTTGTATTTCTAATGTCCTTGAATGTTTCCCTGAGTGCCTTGTATTTCTAATGTCCTTGAATGGTTGCCTGACTGCCTTGTATTTCTAATGCCCTTGAATGTTTCCTGAGCGTCTTGTCATTTCTAATGTCCTTGAATGTTTCCCTGAGTGTCTTGTATTTCTAATGTCCTTGCATGTTTCCCTGAGTGCCTTGTATTTCTAATGTCCTTGCATGTTTCACTGAGTGCCTTGTATTTCTAACTCCTTGAATGTTTCCCTGACTGCCTTGTATTTCTAATGTCCTTGAATGTTCACTGAGAGTCTTGTATTTCTAATGTCCTTGAATGTTCCCTGAGAGTCTTGTATTTCTAATGTCCTTGAATGTTCACTGAGAGTCTTGTATTTCTAATGTCCTTGAATATTTCCCTGAGTGCCTTGTATTTCTAATTTCCTTGAATGTTTCCCTGACTGCCTTGTATTTCTAATGCCCTTGAATGTTTCCTGATTGTCTTGTCATTTCTAATGTCCTTGAATGTTTCCCTGAGTGCCTTGTATTTCTAATGTCCTTGCATGTTTCCCTGAGTGCCTTGTATTTCTAATGCCCTTGAATGTTTCCTGAGCGTCTTGTATTTCTAATGTCCTTGAATGTTTCCTGAGAGTCTTGTATTTCTAATGTCCTTGAATGTTTCCTGAGAGTCTTGTATTTCTAATGCCCTTGAATGTTTCCCTGAGAGTCTTGTCATTTCTACGATCCTTGAATGTTTCCTGAGAGTCTTGTATTTCTAATGTCCTTGAATGTTCCCTGAGAGTCTTGTATTTCTAATGTCCTTGAATGTTCACTGAGAGTCTTGTATTTCTAAATTCCTTGAATGTTTCCCTGAGTGCCTTGTATTTCTAATGTCCTTGAATGTTTCCCTGAGTGCCTTGTATTTCTAATGTCCTTGAATGTTTCCCTGACTGCCTTGTATTTATAATGCCCTTGAATGTTTCCTGAGCGTCTTGTCATTTCTAATGTCCTTGAATGTTCCACTGTGAGTCTTGTCCTTTCTACAATCCTTGAATGTTTCCTGAGAGTCCTGTATTTCTAATGTCCTTGAATGTTCCCTGAGAGTCTTGTATTTCTAATGTCCTTGAATGTTTCCTGAGAATCTTGTATTTCTAATGCCCTTGAATGTTTCCCTGTGAGTCTTGTCCTTTCTACAATCCTTGAATGTTTCCTGAGAGTCTTGTATTTCTAATGCCCTTGAATGTTTGCCTGAGAGTCTTGTCATTTCTACGATCCTTGAATGTTTCCTGAGCGTCTTGTATTTCTAATGTCCTTGAATGTTTCCTGAGAGTCTTGTATTTCTAATGCCCTTGAATGTTTCCTGAGAGTCTTGTATTTCTAATGTCCTTGAATGTTTCCCTGAGTGCCTTGTATTTCTAATGTCCTTGAATGTTTCCCTGAGTGCCTTGTATTTCTAATGTCCTTGAATGGTTCCCTGACTGCCTTGTATTTCTAATGCCCTTGAATGTTTCCTGAGCGTCTTGTCATTTCTAATGTCCTTGAATGTTTCCCTGAGTGTCTTGTATTTCTAATGTCCTTGCATGTTTCCCTGAGTGCCTTGTATTTCTAATGTCCTTGCATGTTTCACTGAGTGCCTTGTATTTCTAATCTCCTTGAATGTTTCCCTGACTGCCTTGTATTTCTAATGTCCTTGAATGTTCACTGAGAGTCTTGTATTTCTAATGTCCTTGAATGTTCCCTGAGAGTCTTGTATTTCTAATTTCCTTGAATGTTCACTGAGAGTCTTGTATTTCTAATGTCCTTGAATATTTCCCTGAGTGCCTTGTATTTCTAATGTCCTTGAATGTTTCCCTGACTGCCTTGTATTTCTAATGCCCTTGAATGTTTCCTGATTGTCTTGTCATTTCTAATGTCCTTGAATGTTTCCCTGAGTGCCTTGTATTTCTAATGTCCTTGCATGTTTCCTTGAGTGCTTTGTATTTCTAATGCCCTTGAATGTTTCCTGAGCGTCTTGTATTTCTAATGTCCTTGAATGTTCCCCGAGAGTCTTGTATTTCTAATGTCCTTGAATGTTCACTGAGAGTCTTGTATTTCTAATGTCCTTGAATGTTTCCTGAGAGTCTTGTATTTCTAATGTCCTTGAATGTTCACTGAGAGTCTTGTATTTCTAATGTCCTTGAATGTTTCCCCGACTGCCTTGTATTTCTAATGTCCTTGAATGTTCCCTGAGAGTCTTGTATTTCTAATGCCCTTGAATCTTTCCCTGAGAGTCTTGTCATTTCTACGATCCTTGAATGTTTCCTGAGAGTCCTGTATTTCTAATGTCCTTGAATGTTCACTGAGAGTCTTGTATTTCTAATGTCCTTGAATGTTCACTGAGAGTCTTGTATTTCTAATGTCCTTGAATGTTTCCTGAGAGTCTTGTATTTCTAATGTCCTTGAATGTTCACTGAGAGTCTTGTATTTCTAATGTCCTTGAATGTTCACTGAGAGTCTTGTATTTCTAATGTTTACTGAGAGTCTTGTATTTCTAATGCCCTTGAATGTTTCCTGAGAGTCTTGTATTTCTAATGCCCTTGAATGTTTCCCTGAGAGTCTTGTCATTTCTAATGTCCTTGAATGTTCACTGAGAGTCTTGTATTTCTAATGTCCTTGAATGTTTCCTGAGAGTCTTGTATTTCTAATGCCCTTGAATGTTTCCCTGAGAGTCTTGTCATTTCTACGATCCTTGAATGTTTCCTGAGAGTCTTGTATTTCTAATGTCCTTGAATGTTCCCCGAGAGTCTTGTATTTCTAATGTCCTTGAATGTTCACTGAGAGTCTTGTATTTATAATGCCCTTGAATGTTTCCTGAGCGTCTTGTCATTTCAAATGTCCTTGAATGTTTCACTGAGTGCCTTGTATTTCTAATGTCCTTGCATGTTTCCCTGAGTGCCTTGTATTTCTAATGTCCTTGCATGTTTCCCTGAGTGCCTTGTATTTCTAATCTCCTTGAATATTTCCATGAGGGCCTTGTATTTCTAATGCCCTTGAATGTTTCCCTGAGTGCCTTGAATTTCTAATGTCCTTGCATGTTTCCCTGAGTGCCTTGTATTTCTAATGTCCTTGAATGTTTCCGTGACTGCCTTGTATTTCTAATGCCCTTGAATGTTTCCTGATTGTCTTGTCATTTCTAATGTCCTTGAATGTTTCCCTGAGTGCCTTGTATTTCTAATGTCCTTGCATGTTTCCCTGAGTGCCTTGTATTTCTAATGTCCTTGAATGTTTCCCTGACTGCCTTGTATTTCTAATGCCCTTGAATGTTTCCTGAGAGTCTTGTATTTCTAATGTCCTTGAATGTTTCCTGAGAGTCTTGTATTTCTAATGCCCTTGAATGTTTCCTGAGAGTCTTGTATTTCTAATGTCCTTGAATGTTTCCCTGAGTGCCTTGTATTTCTAATGTCCTTGAATGTTTCCCTGAGTGCCTTGTATTTCTAATGTCCTTGAATGGTTCCCTGACTGCCTTGTATTTCTAATGCCCTTGAATGTTTCCTGAGCGTCTTGTCATTTCTAATGTCCTTGAATGTTTCCCTGAGTGTCTTGTATTTCTAATGTCCTTGCATGTTTCCCTGAGTGCCTTGTATTTCTAATGTCCTTGCATGTTTCACTGAGTGCCTTGTATTTCTAATCTCCTTGAATGTTTCCCTGACTGCCTTGTATTTCTAATGTCCTTGAATGTTCACTGAGAGTCTTGTATTTCTAATGTCCTTGAATGTTCCCTGAGAGTCTTGTATTTCTAATTTCCTTGAATGTTCACTGAGAGTCTTGTATTTCTAATTTCCTTGAATATTTCCCTGAGTGCCTTGTATTTCTAATGTCCTTGAATGTTTCCCTGACTGCCTTGTATTTCTAATGCCCTTGAATGTTTCCTGATTGTCTTGTCATTTCTAATGTCCTTGAATGTTTCCCTGAGTGCCTTGTATTTCTAATGTCCTTGCATGTTTCCTTGAGTGCTTTGTATTTCTAATGCCCTTGAATGTTTCCTGAGCGTCTTGTATTTCTAATGTCCTTGAATGTTCCCAGAGAGTCTTGTATTTCTAATGTCCTTGAATGTTCACTGAGAGTCTTGTATTTCTAATGTCCTTGAATGTTTCCTGAGAGTCTTGTATTTCTAATGTCCTTGAATGTTCACTGAGAGTCTTGTATTTCTAATGTCCTTGAATGTTTCCCCGACTGCCTTGTATTTCTAATGTCCTTGAATGTTCCCTGAGAGTCTTGTATTTCTAATGCCCTTGAATCTTTCCCTGAGAGTCTTGTCATTTCTACGATCCTTGAATGTTTCCTGAGAGTCCTGTATTTCTAATGTCCTTGAATGTTCACTGAGAGTCTTGTATTTCTAATGTCCTTGAATGTTCACTGAGAGTCTTGTATTTCTAATGTCCTTGAATGTTTCCTGAGAGTCTTGTATTTCTAATGTCCTTGAATGTTCACTGAGAGTCTTGTATTTCTAATGTCCTTGAATGTTCACTGAGAGTCTTGTATTTCTAATGTTTACTGAGAGTCTTGTATTTCTAATGCCCTTGAATGTTTCCCTGAGAGTCTTGTCATTTCTACGATCCTTGAATGTTTCCTGAGAGTCTTGTATTTCTAATGTCCTTGAATGTTCCCCGAGAGTCTTGTATTTCTAATGTCCTTGAATGTTCACTGAGAGTCTTGTATTTCTAATGTCCTTGAATGTTTCCTGAGAGTCTTGTATTTCTAATGTCCTTGAATGTTCACTGAGAGTCTTGTATTTCTAATGTCCTTGAATGTTTCCCTGACTGCCTTGTATTTCTAATGCCCTTGAATCTTTCCCTGAGAGTCTTGTCATTTCTACGATCCTTGAATGTTTCCTGAGAGTCCTGTATTTCTAATGTCCTTGAATGTTCACTGAGAGTCTTGTATTTCTAATGTCCTTGAATGTTCACTGAGAGTCTTGTATTTCTAATGTCCTTGAATGTTCCCTGAGAGTCTTGTATTTCTAATGTCCTTGAATGTTTCCTGAGAGTCTTGTATTTCTAATGCCCTTGAATGTTTCCCTGACAGTCTTGTCATTTCTACGATCCTTGAATGTTTCCTGAGAGTCTTGTATTTCTAATGTCCTTGAATGTTCCCTGAGAGTCTTGTATTTATAATGTCCTTGAATGTTCACTGAGAGTCTTGTATTTCTAATGTCCTTGAATGTTTCCTGAGGGTCTTGTATTTCTAATGTCCTTGAATGTTCACTGAGAGTCTTGTATTTCTAATGTCCTTGAATGTTTCCTGAGATTCTTGTATTTCTAATGTCCTTGAATGCTTCCCTGACTGCCTTGTATTTCTAATGACTGCCTTGTATTTCTAATGTCCTTGAATGTTTCCCTGACTGCCTTGTATTTCTAATGTCCTTGAATGTTCCCTGAGAGTCTTGTATTTCTAATGTCCTTGAATGTTTCCTGAGAATCTTGTATTTCTAATGCCCTTGAATGTTTCCCCGAGAGTCTTGTCCTTTCTACGATCCTTGAATGTTTCCTGAGAGTCTTGTATTTCTAATGTCCTTGAATGTTCCCTGAGAGTCTTGTATTTCTAATGTCCTTGAATGTTCACTGAGAGTCTTGTATTTCTAATGTCCTTGAATGTTCCCTGAGAGTCTTGTATTTCTAATGTCCTTGAATGTTTCCTGAGAGTCTTGTATTTCTAATGCCCTTGAATGTTTCCCTGAGAGTCTTGTCATTTCTACGATTCTTGAATGTTTCCTGAGAGTCTTGTATTTCTAATGTCCTTGAATGTTCCCCGAGAGTCTTGTATTTCTAATGTCCTTGAATGTTCACTGAGAGTCTTGTATTTCTAATGTCCTTGAATGTTTCCTGAGAGTCTTGTATTTCTAATGCCCTTGAATGTTTCCCTGAGAGTCTTGTCATTTCTACGATCCTTGAATGTTTCCTGAGAGTCTTGTATTTCTAATGTCCTTGAATGTTCCCCGAGAGTCTTGTATTTCTAATGTCCTTGAATGTTCACTGAGAGTCTTGTATTTCTAATGTCCTTGAATGTTTCCTGAGAGTCTTGTATTTCTAATGTCCTTGAATGTTCACTGAGAGTCTTGTATTTCTAATGTCCTTGAATGTTTCCCTGACTGCCTTGTATTTCTAATGTCCTTGAATGTTCCCTGAGAGTCTTGTATTTCTAATGCCCTTGAATCTTTCCCTGAGAGTCTTGTCATTTATACGATCCTTGAATGTTTCCTGAGAGTCCTGTATTTCTAATGTCCTTGAATGTTCCCTGAGAGTCTTGTATTTCTAATGTCCTTGAATGTTTCCTGAGAATCTTGTATTTCTAATGCCCTTGAATGTTTCCCTGTGAGTCTTGTCCTTTCTACAATCCTTGAATGTTTCCTGAGAGTCTTGTATTTCTAATGCCCTTGAATGTTTCCCTGAGAGTCTTGTCATTTCTACGATCCTTGAATGTTTCCTGAGCGTCTTGTATTTCTAATGTCCTTGAATGTTCCCCCGAGAGTCTTGTATTTCTAATGTCCTTGAATGTTCACTGAGAGTCTTGTATTTCTAATGTCCTTGAATGTTTCCTGAGAGTCTTGTATTTCTAATGTCCTTGAATGTTCACTGAGAGTCTTGTATTTCTAATGTCCTTGAATGTTTCCCCGACTGCCTTGTATTTCTAATGTCCTTGAATGTTCCCTGAGAGTCTTGTATTTCTAATGCCCTTGAATCTTTCCCTGAGAGTCTTGTCATTTCTACGATCCTTGAATGTTTCCTGAGAGTCCTGTATTTCTAATGTCCTTGAATGTTCACTGAGAGTCTTGTATTTCTAATGTCCTTGAATGTTCACTGAGAGTCTTGTATTTCTAATGTCCTTGAATGTTTCCTGAGAGTCTTGTATTTCTAATGTCCTTGAATGTTCACTGAGAGTCTTGTATTTCTAATGTCCTTGAATGTTCACTGAGAGTCTTGTTTTTCTAATGTCCTTGAGTGTTTCCTGAGAGTCTTGTATTTCTAATGTCCTTGAATGTTTCCGTGACTGCCTTGTATTTCTAATGCCCTTGAATGTTTCCTGATTGTCTTGTCATTTCTAATGTCCTTGAATGTTTCCCTGAGTGCCTTGTATTTCTAATGTTCTTGCATGTTTCCCTGAGTGCCTTGTATTTCTAATGCCCTTGAATGTTTCCTGAGAGTCTTGTATTTCTAATGTCCTTGAATGTTTCCTGAGAGTCTTGTATTTCTAATGTCCTTGAATGTTTCCTGAGAGTCTTGTATTTCTAATGCCCTTGAATGTTTCCCTGAGAGTCTTGTCATTTCTACGATCCTTGAATGTTTCCTGAGAGTCTATAATATTTCTAATGTCCTTGAATGTTCCCTGAGAGTCTTGTATTTCTAATGTCCTTGAATGTTCACTGAGAGTCTTGTATTTCTAAATTCCTTGAATGTTTCCCTGAGTGCCTTGTATTTCTAATGTCCTTGAATGTTTCCCTGAGTGCCTTGTATTTCTAATGTCCTTGAATGTTTCCCTGACTGCCTTGTATTTATAATGCCCTTGAATGTTTCCTGAGCGTCTTGTCATTTCTAATGTCCTTGAATGTTTCACTGAGTGCCTTGTATTTCTAATGCCCTTGAATGCTTCCCTGAGAGTCTTGTCATTTCTACGATCCTTGAATGTTTCCTGAGAGTCTTGTATTTCTAATGTCCTTGAATGTTCCCCGAGAGTCTTGTATTTCTAATGTCCTTGAATGTTCACTGAGAGTCTTGTATTTCTAATGTCATTGAATATTTCCTGAGAGTCTTGTATTTCTAATGTCCTTGAATGTTCCCCGAGAGTCTTGTATTTCTAATGTCCTTGAATGTTCACTGAGAGTCTTGTATTTCTAATGTCCTTGAATGTTTCCTGAGAGTCTTGTATTTCTAATGCCCTTGAATGCTTCCCTGAGAGTCTTGTCATTTCTACGATCCTTGAATGTTTCCTGAGAGTCTTGTATTTCTAATGTCCTTGAATGTTCCCCGAGAGTCTTGTATTTCTAATGTCCTTGAATGTTCACTGAGAGTCTTGTATTTCTAATGTCATTGAATATTTCCTGAGAGTCTTGTATTTCTAATGCCCTTGAATGTTTCCTGAGAGTCTTGTATTTCTAATGTCCTTAAATGTTTCCCTGAGTGCCTTGTATTTCTAATGTCCTTGAATGTTTCCCTGAGTGCCTTGTATTTCTAATATCCTTGAATGTTTCCCTGACTGCCTTGTATTTCTAATGCCCTTGAATGTTTCCTGAGCGTCTTGTCATTTCTAATGTCCTTGAATATTTCCCTGAGTGTCTTGTATTTCTAATGTCCTTGCATGTTTCCCTCAGTGACTTGTATTTCTAATGTCCTTGCATGTTTCACTGAGTGCCTTGTATTTCTAATCTCCTTGAATGTTTCCCTGACTGCCTTGTATTTCTAATGTCCTTGAATGTTTCCCTGACTGCCTTGTATTTCTAATGCCCTTGAATGTTTCCTGAGCGTCTTGTATTTCTAATGTCCTTGAATGTTTCCTGAGAGTCTTGTATTTCTAATGTCCTTGAATGTTTCCTGAGAGTCTTGTATTTCTAATGCCCTTGAATGTTTCCCTGAGAGTCTAGTCATTTCTACGATCCTTGAATGTTTCCTGAGAGTCTTGTATTTCTAATGTCCTTGAATGTTTCCTGAGAGTCTTGTATTTCTAATGCCCTTGAATGTTTCCTGAGAGTCTTGTATTTCTAATGTCCTTGAATGTTTCCCTGAGTGCCTTGTATTTCTAATGTCCTTGAATGGTTGCCTGACTGCCTTGTATTTCTAATGCCCTTGAATGTTTCCTGAGCGTCTTGTCATTTCTAATGTCCTTGAATGTTTCCCTGAGTGTCTTGTATTTCTAATGTCCTTGCATGTTTCCCTGAGTGCCTTGTATTTCTAATGTCCTTGCATGTTTCACTGAGTGCCTTGTATTTCTAACTCCTTGAATGTTTCCCTGACTGCCTTGTATTTCTAATGTCCTTGAATGTTCACTGAGAGTCTTGTATTTCTAATGTCCTTGAATGTTCCCTGAGAGTCTTGTATTTCTAATGTCCTTGAATGTTCACTGAGAGTCTTGTATTTCTAATGTCCTTGAATATTTCCCTGAGTGCCTTGTATTTCTAATTTCCTTGAATGTTTCCCTGACTGCCTTGTATTTCTAATGCCCTTGAATGTTTCCTGATTGTCTTGTCATTTCTAATGTCCTTGAATGTTTCCCTGAGTGCCTTGTATTTCTAATGTCCTTGCATGTTTCCCTGAGTGCCTTGTATTTCTAATGCCCTTGAATGTTTCCTGAGCGTCTTGTATTTCTAATGTCCTTGAATGTTTCCTGAGAGTCTTGTATTTCTAATGTCCTTGAATGTTTCCTGAGAGTCTTGTATTTCTAATGCCCTTGAATGTTTCCCTGAGAGTCTTGTCATTTCTACGATCCTTGAATGTTTCCTGAGAGTCTTGTATTTCTAATGTCCTTGAATGTTCCCTGAGAGTCTTGTATTTCTAATGTCCTTGAATGTTCACTGAGAGTCTTGTATTTCTAAATTCCTTGAATGTTTCCCTGAGTGCCTTGTATTTCTAATGTCCTTGAATGTTTCCCTGAGTGCCTTGTATTTCTAATGTCCTTGAATGTTTCCCTGACTGCCTTGTATTTATAATGCCCTTGAATGTTTCCTGAGCGTCTTGTCATTTCTAATGTCCTTGAATGTTCCACTGTGAGTCTTGTCCTTTCTACAATCCTTGAATGTTTCCTGAGAGTCCTGTATTTCTAATGTCCTTGAATGTTCCCTGAGAGTCTTGTATTTCTAATGTCCTTGAATGTTTCCTGAGAATCTTGTATTTCTAATGCCCTTGAATGTTTCCCTGTGAGTCTTGTCCTTTCTACAATCCTTGAATGTTTCCTGAGAGTCTTGTATTTCTAATGCCCTTGAATGTTTCCCTGAGAGTCTTGTCATTTCTACGATCCTTGAATGTTTCCTGAGCGTCTTGTATTTCTAATGTCCTTGAATGTTCCCCCGAGAGTCTTGTATTTCTAATGTCCTTGAATGTTCACTGAGAGTCTTGTATTTCTAATGTCCTTGAATGTTTCCTGAGAGTCTTGTATTTCTAATGTCCTTGAATGTTCACTGAGAGTCTTGTATTTCTAATGTCCTTGAATGTTTCCCCGACTGCCTTGTATTTCTAATGTCCTTGAATGTTCCCTGAGAGTCTTGTATTTCTAATGCCCTTGAATCTTTCCCTGAGAGTCTTGTCATTTCTACGATCCTTGAATGTTTCCTGAGAGTCCTGTATTTCTAATGTCCTTGAATGTTCACTGAGAGTCTTGTATTTCTAATGTCCTTGAATGTTCACTGAGAGTCTTGTATTTCTAATGTCCTTGAATGTTTCCTGAGAGTCTTGTATTTCTAATGTCCTTGAATGTTCACTGAGAGTCTTGTATTTCTAATGTCCTTGAATGTTCACTGAGAGTCTTGTTTTTCTAATGTCCTTGAGTGTTTCCTGAGAGTCTTGTATTTCTAATGTCCTTGAATGTTTCCGTGACTGCCTTGTATTTCTAATGCCCTTGAATGTTTCCTGATTGTCTTGTCATTTCTAATGTCCTTGAATGTTTCCCTGAGTGCCTTGTATTTCTAATGTTCTTGCATGTTTCCCTGAGTGCCTTGTATTTCTAATGCCCTTGAATGTTTCCTGAGAGTCTTGTATTTCTAATGTCCTTGAATGTTTCCTGAGAGTCTTGTATTTCTAATGTCCTTGAATGTTTCCTGAGAGTCTTGTATTTCTAATGCCCTTGAATGTTTCCCTGAGAGTCTTGTCATTTCTACGATCCTTGAATGTTTCCTGAGAGTCTATAATATTTCTAATGTCCTTGAATGTTCCCTGAGAGTCTTGTATTTCTAATGTCCTTGAATGTTCACTGAGAGTCTTGTATTTCTAAATTCCTTGAATGTTTCCCTGAGTGCCTTGTATTTCTAATGTCCTTGAATGTTTCCCTGAGTGCCTTGTATTTCTAATGTCCTTGAATGTTTCCCTGACTGCCTTGTATTTATAATGCCCTTGAATGTTTCCTGAGCGTCTTGTCATTTCTAATGTCCTTGAATGTTTCACTGAGTGCCTTGTATTTCTAATGCCCTTGAATGCTTCCCTGAGAGTCTTGTCATTTCTACGATCCTTGAATGTTTCCTGAGAGTCTTGTATTTCTAATGTCCTTGAATGTTCCCCGAGAGTCTTGTATTTCTAATGTCCTTGAATGTTCACTGAGAGTCTTGTATTTCTAATGTCATTGAATATTTCCTGAGAGTCTTGTATTTCTAATGTCCTTGAATGTTCCCCGAGAGTCTTGTATTTCTAATGTCCTTGAATGTTCACTGAGAGTCTTGTATTTCTAATGTCCTTGAATGTTTCCTGAGAGTCTTGTATTTCTAATGCCCTTGAATGCTTCCCTGAGAGTCTTGTCATTTCTACGATCCTTGAATGTTTCCTGAGAGTCTTGTATTTCTAATGTCCTTGAATGTTCCCCGAGAGTCTTGTATTTCTAATGTCCTTGAATGTTCACTGAGAGTCTTGTATTTCTAATGTCATTGAATATTTCCTGAGAGTCTTGTATTTCTAATGCCCTTGAATGTTTCCTGAGAGTCTTGTATTTCTAATGTCCTTAAATGTTTCCCTGAGTGCCTTGTATTTCTAATGTCCTTGAATGTTTCCCTGAGTGCCTTGTATTTCTAATATCCTTGAATGTTTCCCTGACTGCCTTGTATTTCTAATGCCCTTGAATGTTTCCTGAGCGTCTTGTCATTTCTAATGTCCTTGAATATTTCCCTGAGTGTCTTGTATTTCTAATGTCCTTGCATGTTTCCCTCAGTGACTTGTATTTCTAATGTCCTTGCATGTTTCACTGAGTGCCTTGTATTTCTAATCTCCTTGAATGTTTCCCTGACTGCCTTGTATTTCTAATGTCCTTGAATGTTTCCCTGACTGCCTTGTATTTCTAATGCCCTTGAATGTTTCCTGAGCGTCTTGTATTTCTAATGTCCTTGAATGTTTCCTGAGAGTCTTGTATTTCTAATGTCCTTGAATGTTTCCTGAGAGTCTTGTATTTCTAATGCCCTTGAATGTTTCCCTGAGAGTCTAGTCATTTCTACGATCCTTGAATGTTTCCTGAGAGTCTTGTATTTCTAATGTCCTTGAATGTTTCCTGAGAGTCTTGTATTTCTAATGCCCTTGAATGTTTCCTGAGAGTCTTGTATTTCTAATGTCCTTGAATGTTTCCCTGAGTGCCTTGTATTTCTAATGTCCTTGAATGGTTGCCTGACTGCCTTGTATTTCTAATGCCCTTGAATGTTTCCTGAGCGTCTTGTCATTTCTAATGTCCTTGAATGTTTCCCTGAGTGTCTTGTATTTCTAATGTCCTTGCATGTTTCCCTGAGTGCCTTGTATTTCTAATGTCCTTGCATGTTTCACTGAGTGCCTTGTATTTCTAATCTCCTTGAATGTTTCCCTGACTGCCTTGTATTTCTAATGTCCTTGAATGTTCACTGAGAGTCTTGTATTTCTAATGTCCTTGAATGTTCCCTGAGAGTCTTGTATTTCTAATGTCCTTGAATGTTCACTGAGAGTCTTGTATTTCTAATGTCCTTGAATATTTCCCTGAGTGCCTTGTATTTCTAATTTCCTTGAATGTTTCCCTGACTGCCTTGTATTTCTAATGCCCTTGAATGTTTCCTGATTGTCTTGTCATTTCTAATGTCCTTGAATGTTTCCCTGAGTGCCTTGTATTTCTAATGTCCTTGCATGTTTCCCTGAGTGCCTTGTATTTCTAATGCCCTTGAATGTTTCCTGAGCGTCTTGTATTTCTAATGTCCTTGAATGTTTCCTGAGAGTCTTGTATTTCTAATGTCCTTGAATGTTTCCTGAGAGTCTTGTATTTCTAATGCCCTTGAATGTTTCCCTGAGAGTCTTGTCATTTCTACGATCCTTGAATGTTTCCTGAGAGTCTTGTATTTCTAATGTCCTTGAATGTTCCCTGAGAGTCTTGTATTTCTAATGTCCTTGAATGTTCACTGAGAGTCTTGTATTTCTAAATTCCTTGAATGTTTCCCTGAGTGCCTTGTATTTCTAATGTCCTTGAATGTTTCCCTGAGTGCCTTGTATTTCTAATGTCCTTGAATGTTTCCCTGACTGCCTTGTATTTATAATGCCCTTGAATGTTTCCTGAGCGTCTTGTCATTTCTAATGTCCTTGAATGTTCCACTGAGTGCCTTGTATTTCTAATGTCCTTGCATGTTTCCCTGAGTGCCTTGTATTTCTAATGTCCTTGCATGTTTCCCTGAGTGCCTTGTATTTCTAATCTCCTTGAATGTTTCCCTGAGTGCCTTGTATTTCTAATGTCCTTGAATATTTCCCTGAGGGCCTTGTATTTCTAATGTCCTTGAATGTTTCCCTGAGTGCCTTGAATTTCTAATGTCCTTGCATGTTTCCCTGAGTACCTTGTATTTCTAATGTCCTTGAATGTTTCCGTGACTGCCTTGTATTTCTAATGCCCTTGAATGTTTCCTGATTGTCTTGTCATTTCTAATGTCCTTGAATGTTTCCCTGAGTGCCTTGTATTTCTAATGTCCTTGCATGTTTCCCGGAGTGCCTTGTATTTCTAATGTCCTTGAATGTTTCCCTGACTGCCTTGTATTTCTAATGCCCTTGAATGTTTCCTGAGAGTTTTGTATTTCTAATGTCCTTGAATGTTTCCCTGAGAGTCTTGTCATTTCTACGATCCTTGAATGTTTCCTGAGAGTCTTGTATTTCTAATGTCCTTGAATGTTCCCCGAGAGTCTTGTATTTCTAATGTCCTTGAATGTTCACTGAGAGTCTTGTATTTCTAATGTCCTTGAATGTTTCCCTGACTGCCTTGTATTTCTAATGCCCTTGAATGTTTCCTGAGCGTCTTGTATTTCTGATTTCCTTGAATGTTTCCTGAGAGTCTTGTATTTCTAATGTTCTTGAATGTTTCCTGAGAGTCTTGTATTTCTAATGCCCTTGAATGTTTCCCTGAGAGTCTAGTCATTTCTACGATCCTTGAATGTTTCCTGAGAGTCTTGTATTTCTAATGTCCTTGAATGTTTCCTGAGAGTCTTGTATTTCTAATGCCCTTGAATGTTTCCTGAGAGTCTTGTATTTCTAATGTCCTTGAATGTTTCCCTGAGTGCCTTGTATTTCTAATGTCCTTGAATGTTTCCCTGAGTGCCTTGTATTTCTAATGTCCTTGAATGGTTCCCTGACTGCCTTGTATTTCTAATGCCCTTGAATGTTTCCTGAGCGTCTTGTCATTTCTAATGTCCTTGAATGTTTCCCTGAGTGTCTTGTATTTCTAATGTCCTTGCATGTTTCCCTGAGTGCCTTGTATTTCTAATGTCCTTGCATGTTTCACTGAGTGCCTTGTATTTCTAATCTCCTTGAATGTTTCCCTGACTGCCTTGTATTTCTAATGTCCTTGAATGTTCACTGAGAGTCTTGTATTTCTAATTTCCTTGAATGTTCCCTGAGAGTCTTGTATTTCTAATGTCCTTGAATGTTCACTGAGAGTCTTGTATTTCTAATGTCCTTGAATATTTCCCTGAGTGCCTTGTATTTCTAATGTCCTTGAATGTTTCCCTGACTGCCTTGTATTTCTAATGCCCTTGAATGTTTCCTGATTGTCTTGTCATTTCTAATGTCCTTGAATGTTTCCCTGAGTGCCTTGTATTTCTAATGTCCTTGCATGTTTCCCTGAGTGCCTTGTATTTCTAATGCCCTTGAATGTTTCCTGAGCGTCTTGTATTTCTAATGTCCTTGAATGTTTCCTGAGAGTCTTGTATTTCTAATGTCCTTGAATGTTTCCTGAGAGTCTTGTATTTCTAATGCCCTTGAATGTTTCCCTGAGAGTCTTGTCATTTCTACGATCCTTGAATGTTTCCTGAGAGTCTATAATATTTCTAATGTCCTTGAATGTTCCCTGAGAGTCTTGTATTTCTAATGTCCTTGAATGTTCACTGAGAGTCTTGTATTTCTAAATTCCTTGAATGTTTCCCTGAGTGCCTTGTATTTCTAATGTCCTTGAATGTTTCCCTGAGTGCCTTGTATTTCTAATGTCCTTGAATGTTTCCCTGACTGCCTTGTATTTATAATGCCCTTGAATGTTTCCTGAGCGTCTTGTCATTTCTAATGTCCTTGAATGTTTCACTGAGTGCCTTGTATTTCTAATGTCCTTGCATGTTTCCCTGAGTGCCTTGTATTTCTAATGTCCTTGCATGTTTCCCTGAGTGCCTTGTATTTCTAATCTCCTTGAATGTTTCCCTGAGTGCCTTGTATTTCTAATGTCCTTGAATATTTCCCTGAGGGCCTTGTATTTCTAATGTCCTTGAATGTTTCCCTGAGTGCCTTGAATTTCTAATGTCCTTGCATGTTTCCCTGAGTACCTTGTATTTCTAATGTCCTTGAATGTTTCCGTGACTGCCTTGTATTTCTAATGCCCTTGAATGTTTCCTGATTGTCTTGTCATTTCTAGTGTCCTTGAATGTTTCCCTGAGTGCCTTGTATTTCTAATGTCCTTGCATGTTTCCCAGAGTGCCTTGTATTTCTAATGTCCTTGAATGTTTCCCTGACTGCCTTGTATTTCTAATGCCCTTGAATGTTTCCTGAGAGTCTTGTATTTCTAATGTCCTTGAATGTTCCCCGAGAGTCTTGTATTTCTAATGTCCTTGAATGTTCACTGAGAGTCTTGTATTTCTAATGTCCTTGAATGTTTCCTGAGAGTCTTGTATTTCTAATGTCCTTGAATGTTCACTGAGAGTCTTGTATTTCTAATGTCCTTGAATGTTTCCCTGACTGCTTTGTATTTCTAATGTCCTTGAATGTTCCCTGAGAGTCTTGTATTTCTAATGCCCTTGAATCTTTCCCTGAGAGTCTTGTCATTTCTACGTTCCTTGAATGTTTCCTGAGAGTCCTGTATTTCTAATGTCCTTGAATGTTCACTGAGAGTCTTGTATTTCTAATGTCCTTGAATGTTCATTGAGAGTCTTGTATTTCTAATGTCCTTGAATGTTCCCTGAGAGTCTTGTATTTCTAATGTCCTTGAATGTTCACTGAGAGTCTTGTATTTCTAATGTCCTTGAATGTTTCCTGAGAGTCTTGTATTTCTAATGTCCTTGAATGTTCACTGAGAGTCTTGTATTTCTAATGTCCTTGAATGTTCACTGAGAGTCTTGTATTTCTAATGTCCTTGAATGTTTCCTGAGAGTCTTGTATTTCTAATGCCCTTGAATGTTTCCCTGAGAGTCTTGTCATTTCTACGATCCTTGAATGTTTCCTGAGAGTCTTGTATTTCTAATGTCCTTGAATGTTCCCCGAGAGTCTTGTATTTCTAATGTCCTTGAATGTTCACTGAGAGTCTTGTATTTCTAATGTCCTTGAATGTTTCCTGAGAGTCTTGTATTTCTAATGTCCTTGAATGTTCACTGAGAGTCTTGTATTTCTAATGTCCTTGAATGTTTCCCTGACTGCTTTGTATTTCTAATGTCCTTGAATGTTCCCTGAGAGTCTTGTATTTCTAATGCCCTTGAATCTTTCCCTGAGAGTCTTGTCATTTCTACGTTCCTTGAATGTTTCCTGAGAGTCCTGTATTTCTAATGTCCTTGAATGTTCACTGAGAGTCTTGTATTTCTAATGTCCTTGAATGTTCATTGAGAGTCTTGTATTTCTAATGTCCTTGAATGTTCCCTGAGAGTCTTGTATTTCTAATGTCCTTGAATGTTCACTGAGAGTCTTGTATTTCTAATGTCCTTGAATGTTTCCTGAGAGTTTTGTATTTCTAATGTCCTTGAATGTTCACTGAGAGTCTTGTATTTCTAATGTCCTTGAATGTTCACTGAGAGTCTTGTATTTCTAATGTCCTTGAATGTTTCCTGAGAGTCTTGTATTTCTAATGCCCTTGAATGTTTCCCTGAGAGTCTTGTCATTTCTACGATCCTTGAATGTTTCCTGAGAGTCTTGTATTTCTAATGTCCTTGAATGTTCCCCGAGAGTCTTGTATTTCTAATGTCCTTGAATGTTCACTGAGAGTCTTGTATTTATAATGCCCTTGAATGTTTCCTGAGCGTCTTGTCATTTCAAATGTCCTTGAATGTTTCACTGAGTGCCTTGTATTTCTAATGTCCTTGCATGTTTCCCTGAGTGCCTTGTATTTCTAATGTCCTTGCATGTTTCCCTGAGTGCCTTGTATTTCTAATCTCCTTGAATATTTCCATGAGGGCCTTGTATTTCTAATGCCCTTGAATGTTTCCCTGAGTGCCTTGAATTTCTAATGTCCTTGCATGTTTCCCTGAGTGCCTTGTATTTCTAATGTCCTTGAATGTTTCCGTGACTGCCTTGTATTTCTAATGCCCTTGAATGTTTCCTGATTGTCTTGTCATTTCTAATGTCCTTGAATGTTTCCCTGAGTGCCTTGTATTTCTAATGTCCTTGCATGTTTCCCTGAGTGCCTTGTATTTCTAATGTCCTTGAATGTTTCCCTGACTGCCTTGTATTTCTAATGCCCTTGAATGTTTCCTGAGAGTCTTGTATTTCTAATGTCCTTGAATGTTTCCTGAGAGTCTTGTATTTCTAATGCCCTTGAATGTTTCCTGAGAGTCTTGTATTTCTAATGTCCTTGAATGTTTCCCTGAGTGCCTTGTATTTCTAATGTCCTTGAATGTTTCCCTGAGTGCCTTGTATTTCTAATGTCCTTGAATGGTTCCCTGACTGCCTTGTATTTCTAATGCCCTTGAATGTTTCCTGAGCGTCTTGTCATTTCTAATGTCCTTGAATGTTTCCCTGAGTGTCTTGTATTTCTAATGTCCTTGCATGTTTCCCTGAGTGCCTTGTATTTCTAATGTCCTTGCATGTTTCACTGAGTGCCTTGTATTTCTAATCTCCTTGAATGTTTCCCTGACTGCCTTGTATTTCTAATGTCCTTGAATGTTCACTGAGAGTCTTGTATTTCTAATGTCCTTGAATGTTCCCTGAGAGTCTTGTATTTCTAATTTCCTTGAATGTTCACTGAGAGTCTTGTATTTCTAATGTCCTTGAATATTTCCCTGAGTGCCTTGTATTTCTAATGTCCTTGAATGTTTCCCTGACTGCCTTGTATTTCTAATGCCCTTGAATGTTTCCTGATTGTCTTGTCATTTCTAATGTCCTTGAATGTTTCCCTGAGTGCCTTGTATTTCTAATGTCCTTGCATGTTTCCTTGAGTGCTTTGTATTTCTAATGCCCTTGAATGTTTCCTGAGCGTCTTGTATTTCTAATGTCCTTGAATGTTCCCCGAGAGTCTTGTATTTCTAATGTCCTTGAATGTTCACTGAGAGTCTTGTATTTCTAATGTCCTTGAATGTTTCCTGAGAGTCTTGTATTTCTAATGTCCTTGAATGTTCACTGAGAGTCTTGTATTTCTAATGTCCTTGAATGTTTCCCCGACTGCCTTGTATTTCTAATGTCCTTGAATGTTCCCTGAGAGTCTTGTATTTCTAATGCCCTTGAATCTTTCCCTGAGAGTCTTGTCATTTCTACGATCCTTGAATGTTTCCTGAGAGTCCTGTATTTCTAATGTCCTTGAATGTTCACTGAGAGTCTTGTATTTCTAATGTCCTTGAATGTTCACTGAGAGTCTTGTATTTCTAATGTCCTTGAATGTTTCCTGAGAGTCTTGTATTTCTAATGTCCTTGAATGTTCACTGAGAGTCTTGTATTTCTAATGTCCTTGAATGTTCACTGAGAGTCTTGTATTTCTAATGTTTACTGAGAGTCTTGTATTTCTAATGCCCTTGAATGTTTCCCTGAGAGTCTTGTCATTTCTACGATCCTTGAATGTTTCCTGAGAGTCTTGTATTTCTAATGTCCTTGAATGTTCCCCGAGAGTCTTTTATTTCTAATGTCCTTGAATGTTCACTGAGAGTCTTGTATTTCTAATGTCCTTGAATGTTTCCTGAGAGTCTTGTATTTCTAATGTCCTTGAATGTTCACTGAGAGTCTTGTATTTCTAATGTCCTTGAATGTTTCCCTGACTGCCTTGTATTTCTAATGCCCTTGAATCTTTCCCTGAGAGTCTTGTCATTTCTACGATCCTTGAATGTTTCCTGAGAGTCCTGTATTTCTAATGTCCTTGAATGTTCACTGAGAGTCTTGTATTTCTAATGTCCTTGAATGTTCACTGAGAGTCTTGTATTTCTAATGTCCTTGAATGTTCCCTGAGAGTCTTGTATTTCTAATGTCCTTGAATGTTTCCTGAGAGTCTTGTATTTCTAATGCCCTTGAATGTTTCCCTGACAGTCTTGTCATTTCTACGATCCTTGAATGTTTCCTGAGAGTCTTGTATTTCTAATGTCCTTGAATGTTCCCTGAGAGTCTTGTATTTATAATGTCCTTGAATGTTCACTGAGAGTCTTGTATTTCTAATGTCCTTGAATGTTTCCTGAGGGTCTTGTATTTCTAATGTCCTTGAATGTTCACTGAGAGTCTTGTATTTCTAATGTCCTTGAATGTTTCCTGAGATTCTTGTATTTCTAATGTCCTTGAATGCTTCCCTGACTGCCTTGTATTTCTAATGACTGCCTTGTATTTCTAATGTCCTTGAATGTTTCCCTGACTGCCTTGTATTTCTAATGTCCTTGAATGTTCCCTGAGAGTCTTGTATTTCTAATGTCCTTGAATGTTTCCTGAGAATCTTGTATTTCTAATGCCCTTGAATGTTTCCCCGAGAGTCTTGTCCTTTCTACGATCCTTGAATGTTTCCTGAGAGTCTTGTATTTCTAATGTCCTTGAATGTTCCCTGAGAGTCTTGTATTTCTAATGTCCTTGAATGTTCACTGAGAGTCTTGTATTTCTAATGTCCTTGAATGTTCCCTGAGAGTCTTGTATTTCTAATGTCCTTGAATGTTTCCTGAGAGTCTTGTATTTCTAATGCCCTTGAATGTTTCCCTGAGAGTCTTGTCATTTCTACGATCCTTGAATGTTTCCTGAGAGTCTTGTATTTCTAATGTCCTTGAATGTTCCCCGAGAGTCTTGTATTTCTAATGTCCTTGAATGTTCACTGAGAGTCTTGTATTTCTAATGTCCTTGAATGTTTCCTGAGAGTCTTGTATTTCTAATGCCCTTGAATGTTTACCTGAGAGTCTTGTCATTTCTACGATCCTTGAATGTTTCCTGAGAGTCTTGTATTTCTAATGTCCTTGAATGTTCCCCGAGAGTCTTGTATTTCTAATGTCCTTGAATGTTCACTGAGAGTCTTGTATTTCTAATGTCCTTGAATGTTTCCTGAGAGTCTTGTATTTCTAATGTCCTTGAATGTTCACTGAGAGTCTTGTATTTCTAATGTCCTTGAATGTTTCCCTGACTGCCTTGTATTTCTAATGTCCTTGAATGTTCCCTGAGAGTCTTGTATTTCTAATGCCCTTGAATCTTTCCCTGAGAGTCTTGTCATTTATACGATCCTTGAATGTTTCCTGAGAGTCCTGTATTTCTAATGTCCTTGAATGTTCCCTGAGAGTCTTGTATTTCTAATGTCCTTGAATGTTTCCTGAGAATCTTGTATTTCTAATGCCCTTGAATGTTTCCCTGTGAGTCTTGTCCTTTCTACAATCCTTGAATGTTTCCTGAGAGTCTTGTATTTCTAATGCCCTTGAATGTTTCCCTGAGAGTCTTGTCATTTCTACGATCCTTGAATGTTTCCTGAGCGTCTTGTATTTCTAATGTCCTTGAATGTTCCCCCGAGAGTCTTGTATTTCTAATGTCCTTGAATGTTCACTGAGAGTCTTGTATTTCTAATGTCCTTGAATGTTTCCTGAGAGTCTTGTATTTCTAATGTCCTTGAATGTTCACTGAGAGTCTTGTATTTCTAATGTCCTTGAATGTTTCCCCGACTGCCTTGTATTTCTAATGTCCTTGAATGTTCCCTGAGAGTCTTGTATTTCTAATGCCCTTGAATCTTTCCCTGAGAGTCTTGTCATTTCTACGATCCTTGAATGTTTCCTGAGAGTCCTGTATTTCTAATGTCCTTGAATGTTCACTGAGAGTCTTGTATTTCTAATGTCCTTGAATGTTCACTGAGAGTCTTGTATTTCTAATGTCCTTGAATGTTTCCTGAGAGTCTTGTATTTCTAATGTCCTTGAATGTTCACTGAGAGTCTTGTATTTCTAATGTCCTTGAATGTTCACTGAGAGTCTTGTATTTCTAATGTCCTTGAATGTTCACTGAGAGTCTTGTATTTCTAATGTCCTTGAATGTTTCCTGAGATTCTTGTATTTCTAATGTCCTTGAATGTTTCCCTGACTGCCTTGTATTTCTAATGACTGCCTTGTATTTCTAATGTCCTTGAATGTTTCCCTGACTGCCTTGTATTTCTAATGTCCTTGAATGTTCCCTGAGAGTCTTGTATTTCTAATGTCCTTGAATGTTTCCTGAGAGTCTTGTATTTCTAATGTCCTTGAATGTTCACTGAGAGTCTTGTATTTCTAATGTCCTTGAATGTTTCCCTGACTGCCTTGTATTTCTAATGCCCTTGAATCTTTCCCTGAGAGTCTTGTCATTTCTACGATCCTTGAATGTTTCCTGAGAGTCCTGTATTTCTAATGTCCTTGAATGTTCACTGAGAGTCTTGTATTTCTAATGTCCTTGAATGTTCACTGAGAGTCTTGTATTTCTAATGTCCTTGAATGTTCCCTGAGAGTCTTGTATTTCTAATGTCCTTGAATGTTTCCTGAGAGTCTTGTATTTCTAATGCCCTTGAATGTTTCCCTGACAGTCTTGTATTTCTAATGTCCTTGAATGTTCACTGAGAGTCTTGTATTTCTAATGTCCTTGAATGTTTCCTGAGAGTCTTGTATTTCTAATGTCCTTGAATGTTCACTGAGAGTCTTGTATTTCTAATGTCCTTGAATGTTCACTGAGAGTCTTGTATTTCTAATGTCCTTGAATGTTCACTGAGAGTCTTGTATTTCTAATGTCCTTGAATGTTTCCTGAGATTCTTGTATTTCTAATATCCTTGAATGTTTCCCTGACTGCCTTGTATTTCTAATGACTGCCTTGTATTTCTAATGTCCTTGAATGTTTCCCTGACTGCCTTGTATTTCTAATGTCCTTGAATGTTCCCTGAGAGTCTTGTATTTCTAATGTCCTTGAATGTTTCCTGAGAATCTTGTATTTCTAATGCCCTTGAATGTTTCCCCGAGAGTATTGTCCTTTCTACGATCCTTGAATGTTTCCTGAGAGTCTTGTATTTCTAATGTCCTTGAATGTTCCCTGAGAGTCTTGTATTTCTAATGTCCTTGAATGTTCACTGAGAGTCTTGTATTTCTAATGTCCTTGAATGTTCCCTGAGAGTCTTGTATTTCTAATGTCCTTGAATGTTTCCTGAGAGTCTTGTATTTCTAATGCCCTTGAATGTTTCCCTGAGAGTCTTGTCATTTCTACGATCCTTGAATGTTTCCTGAGAGTCTTGTATTTCTAATGTCCTTGAATGTTCCCCGAGAGTCTTGTATTTCTAATGTCCTTGAATGTTCACTGAGAGTCTTGTATTTCTAATGTCCTTGAATGTTTCCTGAGAGTCTTGTATTTCTAATGCCCTTGAATGTTTCCCTGAGAGTCTTGTCATTTCTACGATCCTTGAATGTTTCCTGAGAGTCTTGTATTTCTAATGTCCTTGAATGTTCCCCGAGAGTCTTGTATTTCTAATGTCCTTGAATGTTCCCTGAGAGTCTTGTATTTCTAATGTCCTTGAATGTTTCCTGAGAGTCTTGTATTTCTAATGTCCTTGAATGTTCACTGAGAGTCTTGTATTTCTAATGTCCTTGAATGTTTCCCTGACTGCCTTGTATTTCTAATGCCCTTGAATCTTTCCCTGAGAGTCTTGTCATTTCTACGATCCTTGAATGTTTCCTGAGAGTCCTGTATTTCTAATGTCCTTGAATGTTCACTGAGAGTCTTGTGTTTCTAATGTCCTTGAATGTTCACTGAGAGTCTTGTATTTCTAATGTCCTTGAATGTTCCCTGAGAGTCTTGTATTTCTAATGTCCTTGAATGTTTCCTGAGAGTCTTGTATTTCTAATGCCCTTGAATGTTTCCCTGACAGTCTTGTATTTCTAATGTCCTTGAATGTTCACTGAGAGTCTTGTATTTCTAATGTCCTTGAATGTTTCCTGAGAGTCTTGTATTTCTAATGTCCTTGAATGTTCACTGAGAGTCTTGTATTTCTAATGTCCTTGAATGTTCACTGAGAGTCTTGTATTTCTAATGTCCTTGAATGTTCACTGAGAGTCTTGTATTTCTAATGTCCTTGAATGTTTCCTGAGATTCTTGTATTTCTAATGTCCTTGAATGTTTCCCTGACTGCCTTGTATTTCTAATGACTGCCTTGTATTTCTAATGTCCTTGAATGTTTCCCTGACTGCCTTGTATTTCTAATGTCCTTGAATGTTCCCTGAGAGTCTTGTATTTCTAATGTCCTTGAATGTTTCCTGAGAATCTTTTATTTCTAATGCCCTTGAATGTTTCCCCGAGAGTCTTGTCCTTTCTACGATCCTTGAATGTTTCCTGAGAGTCTTGTATTTCTAATGTCCTTGAATGTTCCCTGAGAGTCTTGTATTTCTAATGTCCTTGAATGTTCACTGAGAGTCTTGTATTTCTAATGTCCTTGAATGTTCCCTGAGAGTCTTGTATTTCTAATGTCCTTGAATGTTTCCTGAGAGTCTTGTATTTCTAATGCCCTTGAATGTTTCCCTGAGAGTCTTGTCATTTCTACGATCCTTGAATGTTTCCTGAGAGTCTTGTATTTCTAATGTCCTTGAATGTTCCCCGAGAGTCTTGTATTTCTAATGTCCTTGAATGTTCACTGAGAGTCTTGTATTTCTAATGTCCTTGAATGTTTCCTGAGAGTCTTGTATTTCTAATGCCCTTGAATGTTTCCCTGAGAGTCTTGTCATTTCTACGATCCTTGAATGTTTCCTGAGAGTCTTGTATTTCTAATGTCCTTGAATGTTCCCCGAGAGTCTTGTATTTCTAATGTCCTTGAATGTTCACTGAGAGTCTTGTATTTCTACGATCCTTGAATGTTTCCTGAGAGTCTTGTATTTCTAATGTCCTTGAATGTTCCCTGAGAGTCTTGTATTTATAATGTCCTTGAATGTTCACTGAGAGTCTTGTATTTCTAATGTCCTTGAATGTTTCCTGAGGGTCTTGTATTTATAATGTCCTTGAATGTTCACTGAGAGTCTTGTATTTCTAATGTCCTTGAATGTTTCCTGAGATTCTTGTATTTCTAATGTCCTTGAATGTTTCCCTGACTGCCTTGTATTTCTAATGACTGCCTTGTATTTCTAATGTCCTTGAATGTTTCCCTGACTGCCTTGTATTTCTAATGTCCTTGAATGTTCCCTGAGAGTCTTGTATTTCTAATGTCCTTGAATGTTTCCTGAGAATCTTGTATTTCTAATGCCCTTGAATGTTTCCCCGAGAGTCTTGTCCTTTCTACGATCCTTGAATGTTTCCTGAGAGTCTTGTATTTCTAATGTCCTTGAATGTTCCCTGAGAGTCTTGTATTTCTAATGTCCTTGAATGTTCACTGAGAGTCTTGTATTTCTAATGTCCTTGAATGTTCCCTGAGAGTCTTGTATTTCTAATGTCCTTGAATGTTTCCTGAGAGTCTTGTATTTCTAATGCCCTTGAATGTTTCCCTGAGAGTCTTGTCATTTCTACGATCCTTGAATGTTTCCTGAGAGTCTTGTATTTCTAATGTCCTTGAATGTTCCCCGAGAGTCTTGTATTTCTAATGTCCTTGAATGTTCACTGAGAGTCTTGTATTTCTAATGTCCTTGAATGTTTCCTGAGAGTCTTGTATTTCTAATGCCCTTGAATGTTTCCCTGAGAGTCTTGTCATTTCTACGATCCTTGAATGTTTCCTGAGAGTCTTGTATTTCTAATGTCCTTGAATGTTCCCCGAGAGTCTTGTATTTCTAATGTCCTTGAATGTTCACTGAGAGTCTTGTATTTCTAATGTCCTTGAATGTTTCCTGAGAGTCTTGTATTTCTAATGTCCTTGAATGTTCACTGAGAGTCTTGTATTTCTAATGTCCTTGAATGTTTCCCTGACTGCCTTGTATTTCTAATGTCCTTGAATGTTCCCTGAGAGTCTTGTATTTCTAATGCCCTTGCATCTTTCCCTGAGAGTCTTGTCATTTCTACGATCCTTGAATGTTTCCTGAGAGTCCTGTATTTCTAATGTCCTTGAATGTTCCCTGAGAGTCTTGTATTTCTAATGTCCTTGAATGTTTCCTGAGAATCTTGTATTTCTAATGCCCTTGAATGTTTCCCCGAGAGTCTTGTCCTTTCTACGATCCTTGAATGTTTCCTGAGAGTCTTGTATTTCTAATGTCCTTGAATGTTCCCTGAGAGTCTTGTATTTCTAATGTCCTTGAATGTTCACTGAGAGTCTTGTATTTCTAATGTCCTTGAATGTTCCCTGAGAGTCTTGTATTTCTAATGTCCTTGAATGTTTCCTGAGAGTCTTGTATTTCTAATGCCCTTGAATGTTTCCCTGAGAGTCTTGTCATTTCTACGATCCTTGAATGTTTCCTGAGAGTCTTGTATTTCTAATGTCCTTGAATGTTCCCCGAGAGTCTTGTATTTCTAATGTCCTTGAATGTTCACTGAGAGTCTTGTATTTCTAATGTCCTTGAATGTTTCCTGAGAGTCTTGTATTTCTAATGCCCTTGAATGTTTCCCTGAGAGTCTTGTCATTTCTACGATCCTTGAATGTTTCCTGAGAGTCTTGTATTTCTAATGTCCTTGAATGTTCCCCGAGAGTCTTGTATTTCTAATGTCCTTGAATGTTCACTGAGAGTCTTGTATTTCTAATGTCCTTGAATGTTTCCTGAGAGTCTTGTATTTCTAATGTCCTTGAATGTTCACTGAGAGTCTTGTATTTCTAATGTCCTTGAATGTTTCCCTGACTGCCTTGTATTTCTAATGTCCTTGAATGTTCCCTGGGAGTCTTGTATTTCTAATGCCCTTGAATCTTTCCCTGAGAGTCTTGTCATTTCTACGATCCTTGAATGTTTCCTGAGAGTCCTGTATTTCTAATGTCCTTGAATGTTCCCTGAGAGTCTTGTATTTCTAATGTCCTTGAATGTTTCCTGAGAATCTTGTATTTCTAATGCCCTTGAATGTTTCCCTGTGAGTCTTGTCCTTTCTACAATCCTTGAATGTTTCCTGAGAGTCTTGTATTTCTAATGCCCTTGAATGTTTCCCTGAGAGTCTTGTATTTCTAATGTCCTTGAATGTTCACTGAGAGTCTTGTATTTCTAATGTCCTTGAATGTTTCCTGAGAGTCTTGTATTTCTAATGTCCTTGAATGTTCACTGAGAGTCTTGTATTTCTAATGTCCTTGAATGTTTCCCCGACTGCCTTGTATTTCTAATGTCCTTGAATGTTCCCTGAGAGTCTTGTATTTCTAATGCCCTTGAATCTTTCCCTGAGAGTCTTGTCATTTCTACGATCCTTGAATGTTTCCTGAGAGTCCTGTATTTCTAATGTCCTTGAATGTTCACTGAGAGTCTTGTATTTCTAATGTCCTTGAATGTTCACTGAGAGTCTTGTATTTCTAATGTCCTTGAATGTTTCCTGAGAGTCTTGTATTTCTAATGTCCTTGAATGTTCACTGAGAGTCTTGTATTTCTAATGTCCTTGAATGTTCACTGAGAGTCTTGTATTTCTAATGTCCTTGAATGTTCACTGAGAGTCTTGTATTTCTAATGTCCTTGAATGTTTCCTGAGATTCTTGTATTTCTAATGTCCTTGAATGTTTCCCTGACTGCCTTGTATTTCTAATGACTGCCTTGTATTTCTAATGTCCTTGAATGTTTCCCTGACTGCCTTGTATTTCTAATGTCCTTGAATGTTCCCTGAGAGTCTTGTATTTCTAATGTCCTTGAATGTTTCCTGAGAGTCTTGTATTTCTAATGTCCTTGAATGTTCACTGAGAGTCTTGTATTTCTAATGTCCTTGAATGTTTCCCTGACTGCCTTGTATTTCTAATGCCCTTGAATCTTTCCCTGAGAGTCTTGTCATTTCTACGATCCTTGAATGTTTCCTGAGAGTCCTGTATTTCTAATGTCCTTGAATGTTCACTGAGAGTCTTGTATTTCTAATGTCCTTGAATGTTCACTGAGAGTCTTGTATTTCTAATGTCCTTGAATGTTCCCTGAGAGTCTTGTATTTCTAATGTCCTTGAATGTTTCCTGAGAGTCTTGTATTTCTAATGCCCTTGAATGTTTCCCTGACAGTCTTGTATTTCTAATGTCCTTGAATGTTCACTGAGAGTCTTGTATTTCTAATGTCCTTGAATGTTTCCTGAGAGTCTTGTATTTCTAATGTCCTTGAATGTTCACTGAGAGTCTTGTATTTCTAATGTCCTTGAATGTTCACTGAGAGTCTTGTATTTCTAATGTCCTTGAATGTTCACTGAGAGTCTTGTATTTCTAATGTCCTTGAATGTTTCCTGAGATTCTTGTATTTCTAATGTCCTTGAATGTTTCCCTGACTGCCTTGTATTTCTAATGACTGCCTTGTATTTCTAATGTCCTTGAATGTTTCCCTGACTGCCTTGTATTTCTAATGTCCTTGAATGTTCCCTGAGAGTCTTGTATTTCTAATGTCCTTGAATGTTTCCTGAGAATCTTGTATTTCTAATGCCCTTGAATGTTTCCCCGAGAGTCTTGTCCTTTCTACGATCCTTGAATGTTTCCTGAGAGTCTTGTATTTCTAATGTCCTTGAATGTTCCCTGAGAGTCTTGTATTTCTAATGTCCTTGAATGTTTCCCTGAGAGTCTTGTCATTTCTACGATCCTTGAATGTTTCCTGAGCGTCTTGTATTTCTAATGTCCTTGAATGTTCCCCCGAGAGTCTTGTATTTCTAATGTCCTTGAATGTTCACTGAGAGTCTTGTATTTCTAATGTCCTTGAATGTTTCCTGAGAGTCTTGTATTTCTAATGTCCTTGAATGTTCACTGAGAGTCTTGTATTTCTAATGTCCTTGAATGTTTCCCCGACTGCCTTGTATTTCTAATGTCCTTGAATGTTCCCTGAGAGTCTTGTATTTCTAATGCCCTTGAATCTTTCCCTGAGAGTCTTGTCATTTCTACGATCCTTGAATGTTTCCTGAGAGTCCTGTATTTCTAATGTCCTTGAATGTTCACTGAGAGTCTTGTATTTCTAATGTCCTTGAATGTTCACTGAGAGTCTTGTATTTCTAATGTCCTTGAATGTTTCCTGAGAGTCTTGTATTTCTAATGTCCTTGAATGTTCACTGAGAGTCTTGTATTTCTAATGTCCTTGAATGTTCACTGAGAGTCTTGTATTTCTAATGTCCTTGAATGTTCACTGAGAGTCTTGTATTTCTAATGTCCTTGAATGTTTCCTGAGATTCTTGTATTTCTAATGTCCTTGAATGTTTCCCTGACTGCCTTGTATTTCTAATGACTGCCTTGTATTTCTAATGTCCTTGAATGTTTCCCTGACTGCCTTGTATTTCTAATGTCCTTGAATGTTCCCTGAGAGTCTTGTATTTCTAATGTCCTTGAATGTTTCCTGAGAGTCTTGTATTTCTAATGTCCTTGAATGTTCACTGAGAGTCTTGTATTTCTAATGTCCTTGAATGTTTCCCTGACTGCCTTGTATTTCTAATGCCCTTGAATCTTTCCCTGAGAGTCTTGTCATTTCTACGATCCTTGAATGTTTCCTGAGAGTCCTGTATTTCTAATGTCCTTGAATGTTCACTGAGAGTCTTGTATTTCTAATGTCCTTGAATGTTCACTGAGAGTCTTGTATTTCTAATGTCCTTGAATGTTCCCTGAGAGTCTTGTATTTCTAATGTCCTTGAATGTTTCCTGAGAGTCTTGTATTTCTAATGTCCTTGAATGTTCACTGAGAGTCTTGTATTTCTAATGTCCTTGAATGTTTCCTGAGAGTCTTGTATTTCTAATGTCCTTGAATGTTCACTGAGAGTCTTGTATTTCTAATGTCCTTGAATGTTTCCCCGACTGCCTTGTATTTCTAATGTCCTTGAATGTTCCCTGAGAGTCTTGTATTTCTAATGCCCTTGAATCTTTCCCTGAGAGTCTTGTCATTTCTACGATCCTTGAATGTTTCCTGAGAGTCCTGTATTTCTAATGTCCTTGAATGTTCACTGAGAGTCTTGTATTTCTAATGTCCTTGAATGTTCACTGAGAGTCTTGTATTTCTAATGTCCTTGAATGTTTCCTGAGAGTCTTGTATTTCTAATGTCCTTGAATGTTCACTGAGAGTCTTGTATTTCTAATGTCCTTGAATGTTCACTGAGAGTCTTGTATTTCTAATGTCCTTGAATGTTCACTGAGAGTCTTGTATTTCTAATGTCCTTGAATGTTTCCTGAGATTCTTGTATTTCTAATGTCCTTGAATGTTTCCCTGACTGCCTTGTATTTCTAATGTCCTTGAATGTTCCCTGAGAGTCTTGTATTTCTAATGTCCTTGAATGTTTCCTGAGAGTCTTGTATTTCTAATGTCCTTGAATGTTCACTGAGAGTCTTGTATTTCTAATGTCCTTGAATGTTTCCCTGACTGCCTTGTATTTCTAATGCCCTTGAATCTTTCCCTGAGAGTCTTGTCATTTCTACGATCCTTGAATGTTTCCTGAGAGTCCTGTATTTCTAATGTCCTTGAATGTTCACTGAGAGTCTTGTATTTCTAATGTCCTTGAATGTTCACTGAGAGTCTTGTATTTCTAATGTCCTTGAATGTTCACTGAGAGTCTTGTATTTCTAATGTCCTTGAATGTTTCCCCGACTGCCTTGTATTTCTAATGTCCTTGAATGTTCCCTGAGAGTCTTGTATTTCTAATGCCCTTGAATCTTTCCCTGAGAGTCTTGTCATTTCTACGATCCTTGAATGTTTCCTGAGAGTCCTGTATTTCTAATGTCCTTGAATGTTCACTGAGAGTCTTGTATTTCTAATGTCCTTGAATGTTCACTGAGAGTCTTGTATTTCTAATGTCCTTGAATGTTTCCTGAGAGTCTTGTATTTCTAATGTCCTTGAATGTTCACTGAGAGTCTTGTATTTCTAATGTCCTTGAATGTTCACTGAGAGTCTTGTATTTCTAATGTCCTTGAATGTTCACTGAGAGTCTTGTATTTCTAATGTCCTTGAATGTTTCCTGAGATTCTTGTATTTCTAATGTCCTTGAATGTTTCCCTGACTGCCTTGTATTTCTAATGACTGCCTTGTATTTCTAATGTCCTTGAATGTTTCCCTGACTGCCTTGTATTTCTAATGTCCTTGAATGTTCCCTGAGAGTCTTGTATTTCTAATGTCCTTGAATGTTTCCTGAGAGTCTTGTATTTCTAATGTCCTTGAATGTTCACTGAGAGTCTTGTATTTCTAATGTCCTTGAATGTTTCCCTGACTGCCTTGTATTTCTAATGCCCTTGAATCTTTCCCTGAGAGTCTTGTCATTTCTACGATCCTTGAATGTTTCCTGAGAGTCCTGTATTTCTAATGTCCTTGAATGTTCACTGAGAGTCTTGTATTTCTAATGTCCTTGAATGTTCACTGAGAGTCTTGTATTTCTAATGTCCTTGAATGTTCCCTGAGAGTCTTGTATTTCTAATGTCCTTGAATGTTTCCTGAGAGTCTTGTATTTCTAATGCCCTTGAATGTTTCCCTGACAGTCTTGTATTTCTAATGTCCTTGAATGTTCACTGAGAGTCTTGTATTTCTAATGTCCTTGAATGTTTCCTGAGAGTCTTGTATTTCTAATGTCCTTGAATGTTCACTGAGAGTCTTGTATTTCTAATGTCCTTGAATGTTCACTGAGAGTCTTGTATTTCTAATGTCCTTGAATGTTCACTGAGAGTCTTGTATTTCTAATGTCCTTGAATGTTTCCTGAGATTCTTGTATTTCTAATGTCCTTGAATGTTTCCCTGACTGCCTTGTATTTCTAATGACTGCCTTGTATTTCTAATGTCCTTGAATGTTTCCCTGACTGCCTTGTATTTCTAATGTCCTTGAATGTTCCCTGAGAGTCTTGTATTTCTAATGTCCTTGAATGTTTCCTGAGAATCTTGTATTTCTAATGCCCTTGAATGTTTCCCCGAGAGTCTTGTCCTTTCTACGATCCTTGAATGTTTCCTGAGAGTCTTGTATTTCTAATGTCCTTGAATGTTCCCTGAGAGTCTTGTATTTCTAATGTCCTTGAATGTTTCCCTGAGAGTCTTGTCATTTCTACGATCCTTGAATGTTTCCTGAGCGTCTTGTATTTCTAATGTCCTTGAATGTTCCCCCGAGAGTCTTGTATTTCTAATGTCCTTGAATGTTCACTGAGAGTCTTGTATTTCTAATGTCCTTGAATGTTTCCTGAGAGTCTTGTATTTCTAATGTCCTTGAATGTTCACTGAGAGTCTTGTATTTCTAATGTCCTTGAATGTTTCCCCGACTGCCTTGTATTTCTAATGTCCTTGAATGTTCCCTGAGAGTCTTGTATTTCTAATGCCCTTGAATCTTTCCCTGAGAGTCTTGTCATTTCTACGATCCTTGAATGTTTCCTGAGAGTCCTGTATTTCTAATGTCCTTGAATGTTCACTGAGAGTCTTGTATTTCTAATGTCCTTGAATGTTCACTGAGAGTCTTGTATTTCTAATGTCCTTGAATGTTTCCTGAGAGTCTTGTATTTCTAATGTCCTTGAATGTTCACTGAGAGTCTTGTATTTCTAATGTCCTTGAATGTTCACTGAGAGTCTTGTATTTCTAATGTCCTTGAATGTTCACTGAGAGTCTTGTATTTCTAATGTCCTTGAATGTTTCCTGAGATTCTTGTATTTCTAATGTCCTTGAATGTTTCCCTGACTGCCTTGTATTTCTAATGACTGCCTTGTATTTCTAATGTCCTTGAATGTTTCCCTGACTGCCTTGTATTTCTAATGTCCTTGAATGTTCCCTGAGAGTCTTGTATTTCTAATGTCCTTGAATGTTTCCTGAGAGTCTTGTATTTCTAATGTCCTTGAATGTTCACTGAGAGTCTTGTATTTCTAATGTCCTTGAATGTTTCCCTGACTGCCTTGTATTTCTAATGCCCTTGAATCTTTCCCTGAGAGTCTTGTCATTTCTACGATCCTTGAATGTTTCCTGAGAGTCCTGTATTTCTAATGTCCTTGAATGTTCACTGAGAGTCTTGTATTTCTAATGTCCTTGAATGTTCACTGAGAGTCTTGTATTTCTAATGTCCTTGAATGTTCCCTGAGAGTCTTGTATTTCTAATGTCCTTGAATGTTTCCTGAGAGTCTTGTATTTCTAATGCCCTTGAATGTTTCCCTGACAGTCTTGTATTTCTAATGTCCTTGAATGTTCACTGAGAGTCTTGTATTTCTAATGTCCTTGAATGTTTCCTGAGAGTCTTGTATTTCTAATGTCCTTGAATGTTCACTGAGAATCTTGTATTTCTAATGTCCTTGAATGTTCACTGAGAGTCTTGTATTTCTAATGTCCTTGAATGTTCACTGAGAGTCTTGTATTTCTAATGTCCTTGAATGTTTCCTGAGATTCTTGTATTTCTAATATCCTTGAATGTTTCCCTGACTGCCTTGTATTTCTAATGACTGCCTTGTATTTCTAATGTCCTTGAATGTTTCCCTGACTGCCTTGTATTTCTAATGTCCTTGAATGTTCCCTGAGAGTCTTGTATTTCTAATGTCCTTGAATGTTTCCTGAGAATCTTGTATTTCTAATGCCCTTGAATGTTTCCCCGAGAGTCTTGTCCTTTCTACGATCCTTGAATGTTTCCTGAGAGTCTTGTATTTCTAATGTCCTTGAATGTTCCCTGAGAGTCTTGTATTTCTAATGTCCTTGAATGTTCACTGAGAGTCTTGTATTTCTAATGTCCTTGAATGTTCCCTGAGAGTCTTGTATTTCTAATGTCCTTGAATGTTTCCTGAGAGTCTTGTATTTCTAATGCCCTTGAATGTTTCCCTGAGAGTCTTGTCATTTCTACGATCCTTGAATGTTTCCTGAGAGTCTTGTATTTCTAATGCCCTTGAATGTTTCCCCGAGAGTCTTGTATTTCTAATGTCCTTGAATGTTTCCTGAGAATCTTGTATTTCTAATGCCCTTGAATGTTTCCCCGAGAGTCTTGTCCTTTCTACGATCCTTGAATGTTTCCTGAGAGTCTTGTATTTCTAATGTCCTTGAATGTTCCCTGAGAGTCTTGTATTTCTAATGTCCTTGAATGTTCACTGAGAGTCTTGTATTTCTAATGTCCTTGAATGTTCCCTGAGAGTCTTGTATTTCTAATGTCCTTGAATGTTTCCTGAGAGTCTTGTATTTCTAATGCCCTTGAATGTTTCCCTGAGAGTCTTGTCATTTCTACGATCCTTGAATGTTTCCTGAGAGTCTTGTATTTCTAATGTCCTTGAATGTTCCCCGAGAGTCTTGTATTTCTAATGTCCTTGAATGTTCACTGAGAGTCTTGTATTTCTAATGTCCTTGAATGTTTCCTGAGAGTCTTGTATTTCTAATGCCCTTGAATGTTTCCCTGAGAGTCTTGTCATTTCTACGATCCTTGAATGTTTCCTGAGAGTCTTGTATTTCTAATGTCCTTGAATGTTCCCCGAGAGTCTTGTATTTCTAATGTCCTTGAATGTTCCCTGAGAGTCTTGTATTTCTAATGTCCTTGAATGTTTCCTGAGAGTCTTGTATTTCTAATGTCCTTGAATGTTCACTGAGAGTCTTGTATTTCTAATGTCCTTGAATGTTTCCCTGACTGCCTTGTATTTCTAATGCCCTTGAATCTTTCCCTGAGAGTCTTGTCATTTCTACGATCCTTGAATGTTTCCTGAGAGTCCTGTATTTCTAATGTCCTTGAATGTTCACTGAGAGTCTTGTATTTCTAATGTCCTTGAATGTTCACTGAGAGTCTTGTATTTCTAATGTCCTTGAATGTTCCCTGAGAGTCTTGTATTTCTAATGTCCTTGAATGTTTCCTGAGAGTCTTGTATTTCTAATGCCGTTGAATGTTTCCCTGACAGTCTTGTATTTCTAATGTCCTTGAATGTTCACTGAGAGTCTTGTATTTCTAATGTCCTTGAATGTTTCCTGAGAGTCTTGTATTTCTAATGTCCTTGAATGTTCACTGAGAGTCTTGTATTTCTAATGTCCTTGAATGTTCACTGAGAGTCTTGTATTTCTAATGTCCTTGAATGTTCACTGAGAGTCTTGTATTTCTAATGTCCTTGAATGTTTCCTGAGATTCTTGTATTTCTAATGTCCTTGAATGTTTCCCTGACTGCCTTGTATTTCTAATGACTGCCTTGTATTTCTAATGTCCTTGAATGTTTCCCTGACTGCCTTGTATTTCTAATGTCCTTGAATGTTCCCTGAGAGTCTTGTATTTCTAATGTCCTTGAATGTTTCCTGAGAATCTTTTATTTCTAATGCCCTTGAATGTTTCCCCGAGAGTCTTGTCCTTTCTACGATCCTTGAATGTTTCCTGAGAGTCTTGTATTTCTAATGTCCTTGAATGTTCCCTGAGAGTCTTGTATTTCTAATGTCCTTGAATGTTCACTGAGAGTCTTGTATTTCTAATGTCCTTGAATGTTCCCTGAGAGTCTTGTATTTCTAATGTCCTTGAATGTTTCCTGAGAGTCTTGTATTTCTAATGCCCTTGAATGTTTCCCTGAGAGTCTTGTCATTTCTACGATCCTTGAATGTTTCCTGAGAGTCTTGTATTTCTAATGTCCTTGAATGTTCCCCGAGAGTCTTGTATTTCTAATGTCCTTGAATGTTCACTGAGAGTCTTGTATTTCTAATGTCCTTGAATGTTTCCTGAGAGTCTTGTATTTCTAATGCCCTTGAATGTTTCCCTGAGAGTCTTGTCATTTCTACGATCCTTGAATGTTTCCTGAGAGTCTTGTATTTCTAATGTCCTTGAATGTTCCCCGAGAGTCTTGTATTTCTAATGTCCTTGAATGTTCACTGAGAGTCTTGTATTTCTACGATCCTTGAATGTTTCCTGAGAGTCTTGTATTTCTAATGTCCTTGAATGTTCCCTGAGAGTCTTGTATTTATAATGTCCTTGAATGTTCACTGAGAGTCTTGTATTTCTAATGTCCTTGAATGTTTCCTGAGGGTCTTGTATTTATAATGTCCTTGAATGTTCACTGAGAGTCTTGTATTTCTAATGTCCTTGAATGTTTCCTGAGATTCTTGTATTTCTAATGTCCTTGAATGTTTCCCTGACTGCCTTGTATTTCTAATGACTGCCTTGTATTTCTAATGTCCTTGAATGTTTCCCTGACTGCCTTGTATTTCTAATGTCCTTGAATGTTCCCTGAGAGTCTTGTATTTCTAATGTCCTTGAATGTTTCCTGAGAATCTTGTATTTCTAATGCCCTTGAATGTTTCCCCGAGAGTCTTGTCCTTTCTACGATCCTTGAATGTTTCCTGAGAGTCTTGTATTTCTAATGTCCTTGAATGTTCCCTGAGAGTCTTGTATTTCTAATGTCCTTGAATGTTCACTGAGAGTCTTGTATTTCTAATGTCCTTGAATGTTCCCTGAGAGTCTTGTATTTCTAATGTCCTTGAATGTTTCCTGAGAGTCTTGTATTTCTAATGCCCTTGAATGTTTCCCTGAGAGTCTTGTCATTTCTACGATCCTTGAATGTTTCCTGAGAGTCTTGTATTTCTAATGTCCTTGAATGTTCCCCGAGAGTCTTGTATTTCTAATGTCCTTGAATGTTCACTGAGAGTCTTGTATTTCTAATGTCCTTGAATGTTTCCTGAGAGTCTTGTATTTCTAATGCCCTTGAATGTTTCCCTGAGAGTCTTGTCATTTCTACGATCCTTGAATGTTTCCTGAGAGTCTTGTATTTCTAATGTCCTTGAATGTTCCCCGAGAGTCTTGTATTTCTAATGTCCTTGAATGTTCACTGAGAGTCTTGTATTTCTAATGTCCTTGAATGTTTCCTGAGAGTCTTGTATTTCTAATGTCCTTGAATGTTCACTGAGAGTCTTGTATTTCTAATGTCCTTGAATGTTTCCCTGACTGCCTTGTATTTCTAATGTCCTTGAATGTTCCCTGAGAGTCTTGTATTTCTAATGCCCTTGCATCTTTCCCTGAGAGTCTTGTCATTTCTACGATCCTTGAATGTTTCCTGAGAGTCCTGTATTTCTAATGTCCTTGAATGTTCCCTGAGAGTCTTGTATTTCTAATGTCCTTGAATGTTTCCTGAGAATCTTGTATTTCTAATGCCCTTGAATGTTTCCCCGAGAGTCTTGTCCTTTCTACGATCCTTGAATGTTTCCTGAGAGTCTTGTATTTCTAATGTCCTTGAATGTTCCCTGAGAGTCTTGTATTTCTAATGTCCTTGAATGTTCACTGAGAGTCTTGTATTTCTAATGTCCTTGAATGTTCCCTGAGAGTCTTGTATTTCTAATGTCCTTGAATGTTTCCTGAGAGTCTTGTATTTCTAATGCCCTTGAATGTTTCCCTGAGAGTCTTGTCATTTCTACGATCCTTGAATGTTTCCTGAGAGTCTTGTATTTCTAATGTCCTTGAATGTTCCCCGAGAGTCTTGTATTTCTAATGTCCTTGAATGTTCACTGAGAGTCTTGTATTTCTAATGTCCTTGAATGTTTCCTGAGAGTCTTGTATTTCTAATGCCCTTGAATGTTTCCCTGAGAGTCTTGTCATTTCTACGATCCTTGAATGTTTCCTGAGAGTCTTGTATTTCTAATGTCCTTGAATGTTCCCCGAGAGTCTTGTATTTCTAATGTCCTTGAATGTTCACTGAGAGTCTTGTATTTCTAATGTCCTTGAATGTTTCCTGAGAGTCTTGTATTTCTAATGTCCTTGAATGTTCACTGAGAGTCTTGTATTTCTAATGTCCTTGAATGTTTCCCTGACTGCCTTGTATTTCTAATGTCCTTGAATGTTCCCTGAGAGTCTTGTATTTCTAATGCCCTTGAATCTTTCCCTGAGAGTCTTGTCATTTCTACGATCCTTGAATGTTTCCTGAGAGTCCTGTATTTCTAATGTCCTTGAATGTTCCCTGAGAGTCTTGTATTTCTAATGTCCTTGAATGTTTCCTGAGAATCTTGTATTTCTAATGCCCTTGAATGTTTCCCTGTGAGTCTTGTCCTTTCTACAATCCTTGAATGTTTCCTGAGAGTCTTGTATTTCTAATGCCCTTGAATGTTTCCCTGAGAGTCTTGTATTTCTAATGTCCTTGAATGTTCACTGAGAGTCTTGTATTTCTAATGTCCTTGAATGTTTCCTGAGAGTCTTGTATTTCTAATGTCCTTGAATGTTCACTGAGAGTCTTGTATTTCTAATGTCCTTGAATGTTTCCCCGACTGCCTTGTATTTCTAATGTCCTTGAATGTTCCCTGAGAGTCTTGTATTTCTAATGCCCTTGAATCTTTCCCTGAGAGTCTTGTCATTTCTACGATCCTTGAATGTTTCCTGAGAGTCCTGTATTTCTAATGTCCTTGAATGTTCACTGAGAGTCTTGTATTTCTAATGTCCTTGAATGTTCATTGAGAGTCTTGTATTTCTAATGTCCTTGAATGTTCCCTGAGAGTCTTGTATTTCTAATGTCCTTGAATGTTCACTGAGAGTCTTGTATTTCTAATGTCCTTGAATGTTTCCTGAGAGTCTTGTATTTCTAATGTCCTTGAATGTTCACTGAGAGTCTTGTATTTCTAATGTCCTTGAATGTTCACTGAGAGTCTTGTATTTCTAATGTCCTTGAATGTTTCCTGAGAGTCTTGTATTTCTAATGCCCTTGAATGTTTCCCTGAGAGTCTTGTCATTTCTACGATCCTTGAATGTTTCCTGAGAGTCTTGTATTTCTAATGTCCTTGAATGTTCCCCGAGAGTCTTGTATTTCTAATGTCCTTGAATGTTCACTGAGAGTCTTGTATTTCTAATGTCCTTGAATGTTTCCTGAGAGTCTTGTATTTCTAATGCCCTTGAATGTTTCCCTGAGAGTCTTGTATTTCTAATGTCCTTGAATGTTCACTGAGAGTCTTGTATTTCTAATGTCCTTGAATGTTTCCTGAGAGTCTTGTATTTCTAATGTCCTTGAATGTTCACTGAGAGTCTTGTATTTCTAATGTCCTTGAATGTTTCCCCGACTGCCTTGTATTTCTAATGTCCTTGAATGTTCCCTGAGAGTCTTGTATTTCTAATGCCCTTGAATCTTTCCCTGAGAGTCTTGTCATTTCTACGATCCTTGAATGTTTCCTGAGAGTCCTGTATTTCTAATGTCCTTGAATGTTCACTGAGAGTCTTGTATTTCTAATGTCCTTGAATGTTCATTGAGAGTCTTGTATTTCTAATGTCCTTGAATGTTCCCTGAGAGTCTTGTATTTCTAATGTCCTTGAATGTTCACTGAGAGTCTTGTATTTCTAATGTCCTTGAATGTTTCCTGAGAGTCTTGTATTTCTAATGTCCTTGAATGTTCACTGAGAGTCTTGTATTTCTAATGTCCTTGAATGTTCACTGAGAGTCTTGTATTTCTAATGTCCTTGAATGTTTCCTGAGAGTCTTGTATTTCTAATGCCCTTGAATGTTTCCCTGAGAGTCTTGTCATTTCTACGATCCTTGAATGTTTCCTGAGAGTCTTGTATTTCTAATGTCCTTGAATGTTCCCCGAGAGTCTTGTATTTCTAATGTCCTTGAATGTTCACTGAGAGTCTTGTATTTCTAATGTCCTTGAATGTTTCCTGAGAGTCTTGTATTTCTAATGTCCTTGAATGTTCACTGAGAGTCTTGTATTTCTAATGTCCTTGAATGTTTCCCTGACTGCTTTGTATTTCTAATGTCCTTGAATGTTCCCTGAGAGTCTTGTATTTCTAATGCCCTTGAATCTTTCCCTGAGAGTCTTGTCATTTCTACGTTCCTTGAATGTTTCCTGAGAGTCCTGTATTTCTAATGTCCTTGAATGTTCACTGAGAGTCTTGTATTTCTAATGTCCTTGAATGTTCATTGAGAGTCTTGTATTTCTAATGTCCTTGAATGTTCCCTGAGAGTCTTGTATTTCTAATGTCCTTGAATGTTCACTGAGAGTCTTGTATTTCTAATGTCCTTGAATGTTTCCTGAGAGTCTTGTATTTCTAATGTCCTTGAATGTTCACTGAGAGTCTTGTATTTCTAATGTCCTTGAATGTTCACTGAGAGTCTTGTATTTCTAATGTCCTTGAATGTTTCCTGAGAGTCTTGTATTTCTAATGCCCTTGAATGTTTCCCTGAGAGTCTTGTCATTTCTACGATCCTTGAATGTTTCCTGAGAGTCTTGTATTTCTAATGTCCTTGAATGTTCCCCGAGAGTCTTGTATTTCTAATGTCCTTGAATGTTCACTGAGAGTCTTGTATTTATAATGCCCTTGAATGTTTCCTGAGCGTCTTGTCATTTCAAATGTCCTTGAATGTTTCACTGAGTGCCTTGTATTTCTAATGTCCTTGCATGTTTCCCTGAGTGCCTTGTATTTCTAATGTCCTTGCATGTTTCCCTGAGTGCCTTGTATTTCTAATCTCCTTGAATATTTCCATGAGGGCCTTGTATTTCTAATGCCCTTGAATGTTTCCCTGAGTGCCTTGAATTTCTAATGTCCTTGCATGTTTCCCTGAGTGCCTTGTATTTCTAATGTCCTTGAATGTTTCCGTGACTGCCTTGTATTTCTAATGCCCTTGAATGTTTCCTGATTGTCTTGTCATTTCTAATGTCCTTGAATGTTTCCCTGAGTGCCTTGTATTTCTAATGTCCTTGCATGTTTCCCTGAGTGCCTTGTATTTCTAATGTCCTTGAATGTTTCCCTGACTGCCTTGTATTTCTAATGCCCTTGAATGTTTCCTGAGAGTCTTGTATTTCTAATGTCCTTGAATGTTTCCTGAGAGTCTTGTATTTCTAATGCCCTTGAATGTTTCCTGAGAGTCTTGTATTTCTAATGTCCTTGAATGTTTCCCTGAGTGCCTTGTATTTCTAATGTCCTTGAATGTTTCCCTGAGTGCCTTGTATTTCTAATGTCCTTGAATGGTTCCCTGACTGCCTTGTATTTCTAATGCCCTTGAATGTTTCCTGAGCGTCTTGTCATTTCTAATGTCCTTGAATGTTTCCCTGAGTGTCTTGTATTTCTAATGTCCTTGCATGTTTCCCTGAGTGCCTTGTATTTCTAATGTCCTTGCATGTTTCACTGAGTGCCTTGTATTTCTAATCTCCTTGAATGTTTCCCTGACTGCCTTGTATTTCTAATGTCCTTGAATGTTCACTGAGAGTCTTGTATTTCTAATGTCCTTGAATGTTCCCTGAGAGTCTTGTATTTCTAATTTCCTTGAATGTTCACTGAGAGTCTTGTATTTCTAATGTCCTTGAATATTTCCCTGAGTGCCTTGTATTTCTAATGTCCTTGAATGTTTCCCTGACTGCCTTGTATTTCTAATGCCCTTGAATGTTTCCTGATTGTCTTGTCATTTCTAATGTCCTTGAATGTTTCCCTGAGTGCCTTGTATTTCTAATGTCCTTGCATGTTTCCTTGAGTGCTTTGTATTTCTAATGCCCTTGAATGTTTCCTGAGCGTCTTGTATTTCTAATGTCCTTGAATGTTCCCCGAGAGTCTTGTATTTCTAATGTCCTTGAATGTTCACTGAGAGTCTTGTATTTCTAATGTCCTTGAATGTTTCCTGAGAGTCTTGTATTTCTAATGTCCTTGAATGTTCACTGAGAGTCTTGTATTTCTAATGTCCTTGAATGTTTCCCCGACTGCCTTGTATTTCTAATGTCCTTGAATGTTCCCTGAGAGTCTTGTATTTCTAATGCCCTTGAATCTTTCCCTGAGAGTCTTGTCATTTCTACGATCCTTGAATGTTTCCTGAGAGTCCTGTATTTCTAATGTCCTTGAATGTTCACTGAGAGTCTTGTATTTCTAATGTCCTTGAATGTTCACTGAGAGTCTTGTATTTCTAATGTCCTTGAATGTTTCCTGAGAGTCTTGTATTTCTAATGTCCTTGAATGTTCACTGAGAGTCTTGTATTTCTAATGTCCTTGAATGTTCACTGAGAGTCTTGTATTTCTAATGTTTACTGAGAGTCTTGTATTTCTAATGCCCTTGAATGTTTCCCTGAGAGTCTTGTCATTTCTACGATCCTTGAATGTTTCCTGAGAGTCTTGTATTTCTAATGTCCTTGAATGTTCCCCGAGAGTCTTGTATTTCTAATGTCCTTGAATGTTCACTGAGAGTCTTGTATTTCTAATGTCCTTGAATGTTTCCTGAGAGTCTTGTATTTCTAATGTCCTTGAATGTTCACTGAGAGTCTTGTATTTCTAATGTCCTTGAATGTTTCCCTGACTGCCTTGTATTTCTAATGCCCTTGAATCTTTCCCTGAGAGTCTTGTCATTTCTACGATCCTTGAATGTTTCCTGAGAGTCCTGTATTTCTAATGTCCTTGAATGTTCACTGAGAGTCTTGTATTTCTAATGTCCTTGAATGTTCACTGAGAGTCTTGTATTTCTAATGTCCTTGAATGTTCCCTGAGAGTCTTGTATTTCTAATGTCCTTGAATGTTTCCTGAGAGTCTTGTATTTCTAATGCCCTTGAATGTTTCCCTGACAGTCTTGTCATTTCTACGATCCTTGAATGTTTCCTGAGAGTCTTGTATTTCTAATGTCCTTGAATGTTCCCTGAGAGTCTTGTATTTATAATGTCCTTGAATGTTCACTGAGAGTCTTGTATTTCTAATGTCCTTGAATGTTTCCTGAGGGTCTTGTATTTCTAATGTCCTTGAATGTTCACTGAGAGTCTTGTATTTCTAATGTCCTTGAATGTTTCCTGAGATTCTTGTATTTCTAATGTCCTTGAATGCTTCCCTGACTGCCTTGTATTTCTAATGACTGCCTTGTATTTCTAATGTCCTTGAATGTTTCCCTGACTGCCTTGTATTTCTAATGTCCTTGAATGTTCCCTGAGAGTCTTGTATTTCTAATGTCCTTGAATGTTTCCTGAGAATCTTGTATTTCTAATGCCCTTGAATGTTTCCCCGAGAGTCTTGTCCTTTCTACGATCCTTGAATGTTTCCTGAGAGTCTTGTATTTCTAATGTCCTTGAATGTTCCCTGAGAGTCTTGTATTTCTAATGTCCTTGAATGTTCACTGAGAGTCTTGTATTTCTAATGTCCTTGAATGTTCCCTGAGAGTCTTGTATTTCTAATGTCCTTGAATGTTTCCTGAGAGTCTTGTATTTCTAATGCCCTTGAATGTTTCCCTGAGAGTCTTGTCATTTCTACGATCCTTGAATGTTTCCTGAGAGTCTTGTATTTCTAATGTCCTTGAATGTTCCCCGAGAGTCTTGTATTTCTAATGTCCTTGAATGTTCACTGAGAGTCTTGTATTTCTAATGTCCTTGAATGTTTCCTGAGAGTCTTGTATTTCTAATGCCCTTGAATGTTTACCTGAGAGTCTTGTCATTTCTACGATCCTTGAATGTTTCCTGAGAGTCTTGTATTTCTAATGTCCTTGAATGTTCCCCGAGAGTCTTGTATTTCTAATGTCCTTGAATGTTCACTGAGAGTCTTGTATTTCTAATGTCCTTGAATGTTTCCTGAGAGTCTTGTATTTCTAATGTCCTTGAATGTTCACTGAGAGTCTTGTATTTCTAATGTCCTTGAATGTTTCCCTGACTGCCTTGTATTTCTAATGTCCTTGAATGTTCCCTGAGAGTCTTGTATTTCTAATGCCCTTGAATCTTTCCCTGAGAGTCTTGTCATTTATACGATCCTTGAATGTTTCCTGAGAGTCCTGTATTTCTAATGTCCTTGAATGTTCCCTGAGAGTCTTGTATTTCTAATGTCCTTGAATGTTTCCTGAGAATCTTGTATTTCTAATGCCCTTGAATGTTTCCCTGTGAGTCTTGTCCTTTCTACAATCCTTGAATGTTTCCTGAGAGTCTTGTATTTCTAATGCCCTTGAATGTTTCCCTGAGAGTCTTGTCATTTCTACGATCCTTGAATGTTTCCTGAGCGTCTTGTATTTCTAATGTCCTTGAATGTTCCCCCGAGAGTCTTGTATTTCTAATGTCCTTGAATGTTCACTGAGAGTCTTGTATTTCTAATGTCCTTGAATGTTTCCTGAGAGTCTTGTATTTCTAATGTCCTTGAATGTTCACTGAGAGTCTTGTATTTCTAATGTCCTTGAATGTTTCCCCGACTGCCTTGTATTTCTAATGTCCTTGAATGTTCCCTGAGAGTCTTGTATTTCTAATGCCCTTGAATCTTTCCCTGAGAGTCTTGTCATTTCTACGATCCTTGAATGTTTCCTGAGAGTCCTGTATTTCTAATGTCCTTGAATGTTCACTGAGAGTCTTGTATTTCTAATGTCCTTGAATGTTCACTGAGAGTCTTGTATTTCTAATGTCCTTGAATGTTTCCTGAGAGTCTTGTATTTCTAATGTCCTTGAATGTTCACTGAGAGTCTTGTATTTCTAATGTCCTTGAATGTTCACTGAGAGTCTTGTATTTCTAATGTCCTTGAATGTTCACTGAGAGTCTTGTATTTCTAATGTCCTTGAATGTTTCCTGAGATTCTTGTATTTCTAATGTCCTTGAATGTTTCCCTGACTGCCTTGTATTTCTAATGACTGCCTTGTATTTCTAATGTCCTTGAATGTTTCCCTGACTGCCTTGTATTTCTAATGTCCTTGAATGTTCCCTGAGAGTCTTGTATTTCTAATGTCCTTGAATGTTTCCTGAGAGTCTTGTATTTCTAATGTCCTTGAATGTTCACTGAGAGTCTTGTATTTCTAATGTCCTTGAATGTTTCCCTGACTGCCTTGTATTTCTAATGCCCTTGAATCTTTCCCTGAGAGTCTTGTCATTTCTACGATCCTTGAATGTTTCCTGAGAGTCCTGTATTTCTAATGTCCTTGAATGTTCACTGAGAGTCTTGTATTTCTAATGTCCTTGAATGTTCACTGAGAGTCTTGTATTTCTAATGTCCTTGAATGTTCCCTGAGAGTCTTGTATTTCTAATGTCCTTGAATGTTTCCTGAGAGTCTTGTATTTCTAATGCCCTTGAATGTTTCCCTGACAGTCTTGTATTTCTAATGTCCTTGAATGTTCACTGAGAGTCTTGTATTTCTAATGTCCTTGAATGTTTCCTGAGAGTCTTGTATTTCTAATGTCCTTGAATGTTCACTGAGAGTCTTGTATTTCTAATGTCCTTGAATGTTCACTGAGAGTCTTGTATTTCTAATGTCCTTGAATGTTCACTGAGAGTCTTGTATTTCTAATGTCCTTGAATGTTTCCTGAGATTCTTGTATTTCTAATATCCTTGAATGTTTCCCTGACTGCCTTGTATTTCTAATGACTGCCTTGTATTTCTAATGTCCTTGAATGTTTCCCTGACTGCCTTGTATTTCTAATGTCCTTGAATGTTCCCTGAGAGTCTTGTATTTCTAATGTCCTTGAATGTTTCCTGAGAATCTTGTATTTCTAATGCCCTTGAATGTTTCCCCGAGAGTCTTGTCCTTTCTACGATCCTTGAATGTTTCCTGAGAGTCTTGTATTTCTAATGTCCTTGAATGTTCCCTGAGAGTCTTGTATTTCTAATGTCCTTGAATGTTCACTGAGAGTCTTGTATTTCTAATGTCCTTGAATGTTCCCTGAGAGTCTTGTATTTCTAATGTCCTTGAATGTTTCCTGAGAGTCTTGTATTTCTAATGCCCTTGAATGTTTCCCTGAGAGTCTTGTCATTTCTACGATCCTTGAATGTTTCCTGAGAGTCTTGTATTTCTAATGTCCTTGAATGTTCCCCGAGAGTCTTGTATTTCTAATGTCCTTGAATGTTCACTGAGAGTCTTGTATTTCTAATGTCCTTGAATGTTTCCTGAGAGTCTTGTATTTCTAATGCCCTTGAATGTTTCCCTGAGAGTCTTGTCATTTCTACGATCCTTGAATGTTTCCTGAGAGTCTTGTATTTCTAATGTCCTTGAATGTTCCCCGAGAGTCTTGTATTTCTAATGTCCTTGAATGTTCCCTGAGAGTCTTGTATTTCTAATGTCCTTGAATGTTTCCTGAGAGTCTTGTATTTCTAATGTCCTTGAATGTTCACTGAGAGTCTTGTATTTCTAATGTCCTTGAATGTTTCCCTGACTGCCTTGTATTTCTAATGCCCTTGAATCTTTCCCTGAGAGTCTTGTCATTTCTACGATCCTTGAATGTTTCCTGAGAGTCCTGTATTTCTAATGTCCTTGAATGTTCACTGAGAGTCTTGTGTTTCTAATGTCCTTGAATGTTCACTGAGAGTCTTGTATTTCTAATGTCCTTGAATGTTCCCTGAGAGTCTTGTATTTCTAATGTCCTTGAATGTTTCCTGAGAGTCTTGTATTTCTAATGCCCTTGAATGTTTCCCTGACAGTCTTGTATTTCTAATGTCCTTGAATGTTCACTGAGAGTCTTGTATTTCTAATGTCCTTGAATGTTTCCTGAGAGTCTTGTATTTCTAATGTCCTTGAATGTTCACTGAGAGTCTTGTATTTCTAATGTCCTTGAATGTTCACTGAGAGTCTTGTATTTCTAATGTCCTTGAATGTTCACTGAGAGTCTTGTATTTCTAATGTCCTTGAATGTTTCCTGAGATTCTTGTATTTCTAATGTCCTTGAATGTTTCCCTGACTGCCTTGTATTTCTAATGACTGCCTTGTATTTCTAATGTCCTTGAATGTTTCCCTGACTGCCTTGTATTTCTAATGTCCTTGAATGTTCCCTGAGAGTCTTGTATTTCTAATGTCCTTGAATGTTTCCTGAGAATCTTTTATTTCTAATGCCCTTGAATGTTTCCCCGAGAGTCTTGTCCTTTCTACGATCCTTGAATGTTTCCTGAGAGTCTTGTATTTCTAATGTCCTTGAATGTTCCCTGAGAGTCTTGTATTTCTAATGTCCTTGAATGTTCACTGAGAGTCTTGTATTTCTAATGTCCTTGAATGTTCCCTGAGAGTCTTGTATTTCTAATGTCCTTGAATGTTTCCTGAGAGTCTTGTATTTCTAATGCCCTTGAATGTTTCCCTGAGAGTCTTGTCATTTCTACGATCCTTGAATGTTTCCTGAGAGTCTTGTATTTCTAATGTCCTTGAATGTTCCCCGAGAGTCTTGTATTTCTAATGTCCTTGAATGTTCACTGAGAGTCTTGTATTTCTAATGTCCTTGAATGTTTCCTGAGAGTCTTGTATTTCTAATGCCCTTGAATGTTTCCCTGAGAGTCTTGTCATTTCTACGATCCTTGAATGTTTCCTGAGAGTCTTGTATTTCTAATGTCCTTGAATGTTCCCCGAGAGTCTTGTATTTCTAATGTCCTTGAATGTTCACTGAGAGTCTTGTATTTCTACGATCCTTGAATGTTTCCTGAGAGTCTTGTATTTCTAATGTCCTTGAATGTTCCCTGAGAGTCTTGTATTTATAATGTCCTTGAATGTTCACTGAGAGTCTTGTATTTCTAATGTCCTTGAATGTTTCCTGAGGGTCTTGTATTTATAATGTCCTTGAATGTTCACTGAGAGTCTTGTATTTCTAATGTCCTTGAATGTTTCCTGAGATTCTTGTATTTCTAATGTCCTTGAATGTTTCCCTGACTGCCTTGTATTTCTAATGACTGCCTTGTATTTCTAATGTCCTTGAATGTTTCCCTGACTGCCTTGTATTTCTAATGTCCTTGAATGTTCCCTGAGAGTCTTGTATTTCTAATGTCCTTGAATGTTTCCTGAGAATCTTGTATTTCTAATGCCCTTGAATGTTTCCCCGAGAGTCTTGTCCTTTCTACGATCCTTGAATGTTTCCTGAGAGTCTTGTATTTCTAATGTCCTTGAATGTTCCCTGAGAGTCTTGTATTTCTAATGTCCTTGAATGTTCACTGAGAGTCTTGTATTTCTAATGTCCTTGAATGTTCCCTGAGAGTCTTGTATTTCTAATGTCCTTGAATGTTTCCTGAGAGTCTTGTATTTCTAATGCCCTTGAATGTTTCCCTGAGAGTCTTGTCATTTCTACGATCCTTGAATGTTTCCTGAGAGTCTTGTATTTCTAATGTCCTTGAATGTTCCCCGAGAGTCTTGTATTTCTAATGTCCTTGAATGTTCACTGAGAGTCTTGTATTTCTAATGTCCTTGAATGTTTCCTGAGAGTCTTGTATTTCTAATGCCCTTGAATGTTTCCCTGAGAGTCTTGTCATTTCTACGATCCTTGAATGTTTCCTGAGAGTCTTGTATTTCTAATGTCCTTGAATGTTCCCCGAGAGTCTTGTATTTCTAATGTCCTTGAATGTTCACTGAGAGTCTTGTATTTCTAATGTCCTTGAATGTTTCCCTGACTGCCTTGTATTTCTAATGTCCTTGAATGTTCCCTGAGAGTCTTGTATTTCTAATGCCCTTGCATCTTTCCCTGAGAGTCTTGTCATTTCTACGATCCTTGAATGTTTCCTGAGAGTCCTGTATTTCTAATGTCCTTGAATGTTCCCTGAGAGTCTTGTATTTCTAATGTCCTTGAATGTTTCCTGAGAATCTTGTATTTCTAATGCCCTTGAATGTTTCCCCGAGAGTCTTGTCCTTTCTACGATCCTTGAATGTTTCCTGAGAGTCTTGTATTTCTAATGTCCTTGAATGTTCCCTGAGAGTCTTGTATTTCTAATGTCCTTGAATGTTCACTGAGAGTCTTGTATTTCTAATGTCCTTGAATGTTCCCTGAGAGTCTTGTATTTCTAATGTCCTTGAATGTTTCCTGAGAGTCTTGTATTTCTAATGCCCTTGAATGTTTCCCTGAGAGTCTTGTCATTTCTACGATCCTTGAATGTTTCCTGAGAGTCTTGTATTTCTAATGTCCTTGAATGTTCCCCGAGAGTCTTGTATTTCTAATGTCCTTGAATGTTCACTGAGAGTCTTGTATTTCTAATGTCCTTGAATGTTTCCTGAGAGTCTTGTATTTCTAATGCCCTTGAATGTTTCCCTGAGAGTCTTGTCATTTCTACGATCCTTGAATGTTTCCTGAGAGTCTTGTATTTCTAATGTCCTTGAATGTTCCCCGAGAGTCTTGTATTTCTAATGTCCTTGAATGTTCACTGAGAGTCTTGTATTTCTAATGTCCTTGAATGTTTCCTGAGAGTCTTGTATTTCTAATGTCCTTGAATGTTCACTGAGAGTCTTGTATTTCTAATGTCCTTGAATGTTTCCCTGACTGCCTTGTATTTCTAATGTCCTTGAATGTTCCCTGGGAGTCTTGTATTTCTAATGCCCTTGAATCTTTCCCTGAGAGTCTTGTCATTTCTACGATCCTTGAATGTTTCCTGAGAGTCCTGTATTTCTAATGTCCTTGAATGTTCCCTGAGAGTCTTGTATTTCTAATGTCCTTGAATGTTTCCTGAGAATCTTGTATTTCTAATGCCCTTGAATGTTTCCCTGTGAGTCTTGTCCTTTCTACAATCCTTGAATGTTTCCTGAGAGTCTTGTATTTCTAATGCCCTTGAATGTTTCCCTGAGAGTCTTGTATTTCTAATGTCCTTGAATGTTCACTGAGAGTCTTGTATTTCTAATGTCCTTGAATGTTTCCTGAGAGTCTTGTATTTCTAATGTCCTTGAATGTTCACTGAGAGTCTTGTATTTCTAATGTCCTTGAATGTTTCCCCGACTGCCTTGTATTTCTAATGTCCTTGAATGTTCCCTGAGAGTCTTGTATTTCTAATGCCCTTGAATCTTTCCCTGAGAGTCTTGTCATTTCTACGATCCTTGAATGTTTCCTGAGAGTCCTGTATTTCTAATGTCCTTGAATGTTCACTGAGAGTCTTGTATTTCTAATGTCCTTGAATGTTCACTGAGAGTCTTGTATTTCTAATGTCCTTGAATGTTTCCTGAGAGTCTTGTATTTCTAATGTCCTTGAATGTTCACTGAGAGTCTTGTATTTCTAATGTCCTTGAATGTTCACTGAGAGTCTTGTATTTCTAATGTCCTTGAATGTTCACTGAGAGTCTTGTATTTCTAATGTCCTTGAATGTTTCCTGAGATTCTTGTATTTCTAATGTCCTTGAATGTTTCCCTGACTGCCTTGTATTTCTAATGACTGCCTTGTATTTCTAATGTCCTTGAATGTTTCCCTGACTGCCTTGTATTTCTAATGTCCTTGAATGTTCCCTGAGAGTCTTGTATTTCTAATGTCCTTGAATGTTTCCTGAGAGTCTTGTATTTCTAATGTCCTTGAATGTTCACTGAGAGTCTTGTATTTCTAATGTCCTTGAATGTTTCCCTGACTGCCTTGTATTTCTAATGCCCTTGAATCTTTCCCTGAGAGTCTTGTCATTTCTACGATCCTTGAATGTTTCCTGAGAGTCCTGTATTTCTAATGTCCTTGAATGTTCACTGAGAGTCTTGTATTTCTAATGTCCTTGAATGTTCACTGAGAGTCTTGTATTTCTAATGTCCTTGAATGTTCCCTGAGAGTCTTGTATTTCTAATGTCCTTGAATGTTTCCTGAGAGTCTTGTATTTCTAATGCCCTTGAATGTTTCCCTGACAGTCTTGTATTTCTAATGTCCTTGAATGTTCACTGAGAGTCTTGTATTTCTAATGTCCTTGAATGTTTCCTGAGAGTCTTGTATTTCTAATGTCCTTGAATGTTCACTGAGAGTCTTGTATTTCTAATGTCCTTGAATGTTCACTGAGAGTCTTGTATTTCTAATGTCCTTGAATGTTCACTGAGAGTCTTGTATTTCTAATGTCCTTGAATGTTTCCTGAGATTCTTGTATTTCTAATGTCCTTGAATGTTTCCCTGACTGCCTTGTATTTCTAATGACTGCCTTGTATTTCTAATGTCCTTGAATGTTTCCCTGACTGCCTTGTATTTCTAATGTCCTTGAATGTTCCCTGAGAGTCTTGTATTTCTAATGTCCTTGAATGTTTCCTGAGAATCTTGTATTTCTAATGCCCTTGAATGTTTCCCCGAGAGTCTTGTCCTTTCTACGATCCTTGAATGTTTCCTGAGAGTCTTGTATTTCTAATGTCCTTGAATGTTCCCTGAGAGTCTTGTATTTCTAATGTCCTTGAATGTTTCCCTGAGAGTCTTGTCATTTCTACGATCCTTGAATGTTTCCTGAGCGTCTTGTATTTCTAATGTCCTTGAATGTTCCCCCGAGAGTCTTGTATTTCTAATGTCCTTGAATGTTCACTGAGAGTCTTGTATTTCTAATGTCCTTGAATGTTTCCTGAGAGTCTTGTATTTCTAATGTCCTTGAATGTTCACTGAGAGTCTTGTATTTCTAATGTCCTTGAATGTTTCCCCGACTGCCTTGTATTTCTAATGTCCTTGAATGTTCCCTGAGAGTCTTGTATTTCTAATGCCCTTGAATCTTTCCCTGAGAGTCTTGTCATTTCTACGATCCTTGAATGTTTCCTGAGAGTCCTGTATTTCTAATGTCCTTGAATGTTCACTGAGAGTCTTGTATTTCTAATGTCCTTGAATGTTCACTGAGAGTCTTGTATTTCTAATGTCCTTGAATGTTTCCTGAGAGTCTTGTATTTCTAATGTCCTTGAATGTTCACTGAGAGTCTTGTATTTCTAATGTCCTTGAATGTTCACTGAGAGTCTTGTATTTCTAATGTCCTTGAATGTTCACTGAGAGTCTTGTATTTCTAATGTCCTTGAATGTTTCCTGAGATTCTTGTATTTCTAATGTCCTTGAATGTTTCCCTGACTGCCTTGTATTTCTAATGACTGCCTTGTATTTCTAATGTCCTTGAATGTTTCCCTGACTGCCTTGTATTTCTAATGTCCTTGAATGTTCCCTGAGAGTCTTGTATTTCTAATGTCCTTGAATGTTTCCTGAGAGTCTTGTATTTCTAATGTCCTTGAATGTTCACTGAGAGTCTTGTATTTCTAATGTCCTTGAATGTTTCCCTGACTGCCTTGTATTTCTAATGCCCTTGAATCTTTCCCTGAGAGTCTTGTCATTTCTACGATCCTTGAATGTTTCCTGAGAGTCCTGTATTTCTAATGTCCTTGAATGTTCACTGAGAGTCTTGTATTTCTAATGTCCTTGAATGTTCACTGAGAGTCTTGTATTTCTAATGTCCTTGAATGTTCCCTGAGAGTCTTGTATTTCTAATGTCCTTGAATGTTTCCTGAGAGTCTTGTATTTCTAATGCCCTTGAATGTTTCCCTGACAGTCTTGTATTTCTAATGTCCTTGAATGTTCACTGAGAGTCTTGTATTTCTAATGTCCTTGAATGTTTCCTGAGAGTCTTGTATTTCTAATGTCCTTGAATGTTCACTGAGAATCTTGTATTTCTAATGTCCTTGAATGTTCACTGAGAGTCTTGTATTTCTAATGTCCTTGAATGTTCACTGAGAGTCTTGTATTTCTAATGTCCTTGAATGTTTCCTGAGATTCTTGTATTTCTAATATCCTTGAATGTTTCCCTGACTGCCTTGTATTTCTAATGACTGCCTTGTATTTCTAATGTCCTTGAATGTTTCCCTGACTGCCTTGTATTTCTAATGTCCTTGAATGTTCCCTGAGAGTCTTGTATTTCTAATGTCCTTGAATGTTTCCTGAGAATCTTGTATTCCTAATGCCCTTGAATGTTTCCCCGAGAGTCTTGTCCTTTCTACGATCCTTGAATGTTTCCTGAGAGTCTTGTATTTCTAATGTCCTTGAATGTTCCCTGAGAGTCTTGTATTTCTAATGTCCTTGAATGTTCACTGAGAGTCTTGTATTTCTAATGTCCTTGAATGTTCCCTGAGAGTCTTGTATTTCTAATGTCCTTGAATGTTTCCTGAGAGTCTTGTATTTCTAATGCCCTTGAATGTTTCCCTGAGAGTCTTGTCATTTCTACGATCCTTGAATGTTTCCTGAGAGTCTTGTATTTCTAATGCCCTTGAATGTTTCCCCGAGAGTCTTGTATTTCTAATGTCCTTGAATGTTTCCTGAGAATCTTGTATTTCTAATGCCCTTGAATGTTTCCCCGAGAGTCTTGTCCTTTCTACGATCCTTGAATGTTTCCTGAGAGTCTTGTATTTCTAATGTCCTTGAATGTTCCCTGAGAGTCTTGTATTTCTAATGTCCTTGAATGTTCACTGAGAGTCTTGTATTTCTAATGTCCTTGAATGTTCCCTGAGAGTCTTGTATTTCTAATGTCCTTGAATGTTTCCTGAGAGTCTTGTATTTCTAATGCCCTTGAATGTTTCCCTGAGAGTCTTGTCATTTCTACGATCCTTGAATGTTTCCTGAGAGTCTTGTATTTCTAATGTCCTTGAATGTTCCCCGAGAGTCTTGTATTTCTAATGTCCTTGAATGTTCACTGAGAGTCTTGTATTTCTAATGTCCTTGAATGTTTCCTGAGAGTCTTGTATTTCTAATGCCCTTGAATGTTTCCCTGAGAGTCTTGTCATTTCTACGATCCTTGAATGTTTCCTGAGAGTCTTGTATTTCTAATGTCCTTGAATGTTCCCCGAGAGTCTTGTATTTCTAATGTCCTTGAATGTTCCCTGAGAGTCTTGTATTTCTAATGTCCTTGAATGTTTCCTGAGAGTCTTGTATTTCTAATGTCCTTGAATGTTCACTGAGAGTCTTGTATTTCTAATGTCCTTGAATGTTTCCCTGACTGCCTTGTATTTCTAATGCCCTTGAATCTTTCCCTGAGAGTCTTGTCATTTCTACGATCCTTGAATGTTTCCTGAGAGTCCTGTATTTCTAATGTCCTTGAATGTTCACTGAGAGTCTTGTATTTCTAATGTCCTTGAATGTTCACTGAGAGTCTTGTATTTCTAATGTCCTTGAATGTTCCCTGAGAGTCTTGTATTTCTAATGTCCTTGAATGTTTCCTGAGAGTCTTGTATTTCTAATGCCCTTGAATGTTTCCCTGACAGTCTTGTATTTCTAATGTCCTTGAATGTTCACTGAGAGTCTTGTATTTCTAATGTCCTTGAATGTTTCCTGAGAGTCTTGTATTTCTAATGTCCTTGAATGTTCACTGAGAGTCTTGTATTTCTAATGTCCTTGAATGTTCACTGAGAGTCTTGTATTTCTAATGTCCTTGAATGTTCACTGAGAGTCTTGTATTTCTAATGTCCTTGAATGTTTCCTGAGATTCTTGTATTTCTAATGTCCTTGAATGTTTCCCTGACTGCCTTGTATTTCTAATGACTGCCTTGTATTTCTAATGTCCTTGAATGTTTCCCTGACTGCCTTGTATTTCTAATGTCCTTGAATGTTCCCTGAGAGTCTTGTATTTCTAATGTCCTTGAATGTTTCCTGAGAATCTTGTATTTCTAATGCCCTTGAATGTTTCCCCGAGAGTCTTGTCCTTTCTACGATCCTTGAATGTTTCCTGAGAGTCTTGTATTTCTAATGTCCTTGAATGTTCCCTGAGAGTCTTGTATTTCTAATGTCCTTGAATGTTTCCCTGAGAGTCTTGTCATTTCTACGATCCTTGAATGTTTCCTGAGCGTCTTGTATTTCTAATGTCCTTGAATGTTCCCCCGAGAGTCTTGTATTTCTAATGTCCTTGAATGTTCACTGAGAGTCTTGTATTTCTAATGTCCTTGAATGTTTCCTGAGAGTCTTGTATTTCTAATGTCCTTGAATGTTCACTGAGAGTCTTGTATTTCTAATGTCCTTGAATGTTTCCCCGACTGCCTTGTATTTCTAATGTCCTTGAATGTTCCCTGAGAGTCTTGTATTTCTAATGCCCTTGAATCTTTCCCTGAGAGTCTTGTCATTTCTACGATCCTTGAATGTTTCCTGAGAGTCCTGTATTTCTAATGTCCTTGAATGTTCACTGAGAGTCTTGTATTTCTAATGTCCTTGAATGTTCACTGAGAGTCTTGTATTTCTAATGTCCTTGAATGTTTCCTGAGAGTCTTGTATTTCTAATGTCCTTGAATGTTCACTGAGAGTCTTGTATTTCTAATGTCCTTGAATGTTCACTGAGAGTCTTGTATTTCTAATGTCCTTGAATGTTCACTGAGAGTCTTGTATTTCTAATGTCCTTGAATGTTTCCTGAGATTCTTGTATTTCTAATGTCCTTGAATGTTTCCCTGACTGCCTTGTATTTCTAATGACTGCCTTGTATTTCTAATGTCCTTGAATGTTTCCCTGACTGCCTTGTATTTCTAATGTCCTTGAATGTTCCCTGAGAGTCTTGTATTTCTAATGTCCTTGAATGTTTCCTGAGAGTCTTGTATTTCTAATGTCCTTGAATGTTCACTGAGAGTCTTGTATTTCTAATGTCCTTGAATGTTTCCCTGACTGCCTTGTATTTCTAATGCCCTTGAATCTTTCCCTGAGAGTCTTGTCATTTCTACGATCCTTGAATGTTTCCTGAGAGTCCTGTATTTCTAATGTCCTTGAATGTTCACTGAGAGTCTTGTATTTCTAATGTCCTTGAATGTTCACTGAGAGTCTTGTATTTCTAATGTCCTTGAATGTTCCCTGAGAGTCTTGTATTTCTAATGTCCTTGAATGTTTCCTGAGAGTCTTGTATTTCTAATGCCCTTGAATGTTTCCCTGACAGTCTTGTATTTCTAATGTCCTTGAATGTTCACTGAGAGTCTTGTATTTCTAATGTCCTTGAATGTTTCCTGAGAGTCTTGTATTTCTAATGTCCTTGAATGTTCACTGAGAATCTTGTATTTCTAATGTCCTTGAATGTTCACTGAGAGTCTTGTATTTCTAATGTCCTTGAATGTTCACTGAGAGTCTTGTATTTCTAATGTCCTTGAATGTTTCCTGAGATTCTTGTATTTCTAATATCCTTGAATGTTTCCCTGACTGCCTTGTATTTCTAATGACTGCCTTGTATTTCTAATGTCCTTGAATGTTTCCCTGACTGCCTTGTATTTCTAATGTCCTTGAATGTTCCCTGAGAGTCTTGTATTTCTAATGTCCTTGAATGTTTCCTGAGAATCTTGTATTCCTAATGCCCTTGAATGTTTCCCCGAGAGTCTTGTCCTTTCTACGATCCTTGAATGTTTCCTGAGAGTCTTGTATTTCTAATGTCCTTGAATGTTCCCTGAGAGTCTTGTATTTCTAATGTCCTTGAATGTTCACTGAGAGTCTTGTATTTCTAATGTCCTTGAATGTTCCCTGAGAGTCTTGTATTTCTAATGTCCTTGAATGTTTCCTGAGAGTCTTGTATTTCTAATGCCCTTGAATGTTTCCCTGAGAGTCTTGTCATTTCTACGATCCTTGAATGTTTCCTGAGAGTCTTGTATTTCTAATGCCCTTGAATGTTTCCCCGAGAGTCTTGTATTTCTAATGTCCTTGAATGTTTCCTGAGAATCTTGTATTTCTAATGCCCTTGAATGTTTCCCCGAGAGTCTTGTCCTTTCTACGATCCTTGAATGTTTCCTGAGAGTCTTGTATTTCTAATGTCCTTGAATGTTCCCTGAGAGTCTTGTATTTCTAATGTCCTTGAATGTTCACTGAGAGTCTTGTATTTCTAATGTCCTTGAATGTTCCCTGAGAGTCTTGTATTTCTAATGTCCTTGAATGTTTCCTGAGAGTCTTGTATTTCTAATGCCCTTGAATGTTTCCCTGAGAGTCTTGTCATTTCTACGATCCTTGAATGTTTCCTGAGAGTCTTGTATTTCTAATGTCCTTGAATGTTCCCCGAGAGTCTTGTATTTCTAATGTCCTTGAATGTTCACTGAGAGTCTTGTATTTCTAATGTCCTTGAATGTTTCCTGAGAGTCTTGTATTTCTAATGCCCTTGAATGTTTCCCTGAGAGTCTTGTCATTTCTACGATCCTTGAATGTTTCCTGAGAGTCTTGTATTTCTAATGTCCTTGAATGTTCCCCGAGAGTCTTGTATTTCTAATGTCCTTGAATGTTCCCTGAGAGTCTTGTATTTCTAATGTCCTTGAATGTTTCCTGAGAGTCTTGTATTTCTAATGTCCTTGAATGTTCACTGAGAGTCTTGTATTTCTAATGTCCTTGAATGTTTCCCTGACTGCCTTGTATTTCTAATGCCCTTGAATCTTTCCCTGAGAGTCTTGTCATTTCTACGATCCTTGAATGTTTCCTGAGAGTCCTGTATTTCTAATGTCCTTGAATGTTCACTGAGAGTCTTGTATTTCTAATGTCCTTGAATGTTCACTGAGAGTCTTGTATTTCTAATGTCCTTGAATGTTCCCTGAGAGTCTTGTATTTCTAATGTCCTTGAATGTTTCCTGAGAGTCTTGTATTTCTAATGCCCTTGAATGTTTCCCTGACAGTCTTGTATTTCTAATGTCCTTGAATGTTCACTGAGAGTCTTGTATTTCTAATGTCCTTGAATGTTTCCTGAGAGTCTTGTATTTCTAATGTCCTTGAATGTTCACTGAGAGTCTTGTATTTCTAATGTCCTTGAATGTTCACTGAGAGTCTTGTATTTCTAATGTCCTTGAATGTTCACTGAGAGTCTTGTATTTCTAATGTCCTTGAATGTTTCCTGAGATTCTTGTATTTCTAATGTCCTTGAATGTTTCCCTGACTGCCTTGTATTTCTAATGACTGCCTTGTATTTCTAATGTCCTTGAATGTTTCCCTGACTGCCTTGTATTTCTAATGTCCTTGAATGTTCCCTGAGAGTCTTGTATTTCTAATGTCCTTGAATGTTTCCTGAGAATCTTTTATTTCTAATGCCCTTGAATGTTTCCCCGAGAGTCTTGTCCTTTCTACGATCCTTGAATGTTTCCTGAGAGTCTTGTATTTCTAATGTCCTTGAATGTTCCCTGAGAGTCTTGTATTTCTAATGTCCTTGAATGTTCACTGAGAGTCTTGTATTTCTAATGTCCTTGAATGTTCCCTGAGAGTCTTGTATTTCTAATGTCCTTGAATGTTTCCTGAGAGTCTTGTATTTCTAATGCCCTTGAATGTTTCCCTGAGAGTCTTGTCATTTCTACGATCCTTGAATGTTTCCTGAGAGTCTTGTATTTCTAATGTCCTTGAATGTTCCCCGAGAGTCTTGTATTTCTAATGTCCTTGAATGTTCACTGAGAGTCTTGTATTTCTAATGTCCTTGAATGTTTCCTGAGAGTCTTGTATTTCTAATGCCCTTGAATGTTTCCCTGAGAGTCTTGTCATTTCTACGATCCTTGAATGTTTCCTGAGAGTCTTGTATTTCTAATGTCCTTGAATGTTCCCCGAGAGTCTTGTATTTCTAATGTCCTTGAATGTTCACTGAGAGTCTTGTATTTCTACGATCCTTGAATGTTTCCTGAGAGTCTTGTATTTCTAATGTCCTTGAATGTTCCCTGAGAGTCTTGTATTTATAATGTCCTTGAATGTTCACTGAGAGTCTTGTATTTCTAATGTCCTTGAATGTTTCCTGAGGGTCTTGTATTTATAATGTCCTTGAATGTTCACTGAGAGTCTTGTATTTCTAATGTCCTTGAATGTTTCCTGAGATTCTTGTATTTCTAATGTCCTTGAATGTTTCCCTGACTGCCTTGTATTTCTAATGACTGCCTTGTATTTCTAATGTCCTTGAATGTTTCCCTGACTGCCTTGTATTTCTAATGTCCTTGAATGTTCCCTGAGAGTCTTGTATTTCTAATGTCCTTGAATGTTTCCTGAGAATCTTGTATTTCTAATGCCCTTGAATGTTTCCCCGAGAGTCTTGTCCTTTCTACGATCCTTGAATGTTTCCTGAGAGTCTTGTATTTCTAATGTCCTTGAATGTTCCCTGAGAGTCTTGTATTTCTAATGTCCTTGAATGTTCACTGAGAGTCTTGTATTTCTAATGTCCTTGAATGTTCCCTGAGAGTCTTGTATTTCTAATGTCCTTGAATGTTTCCTGAGAGTCTTGTATTTCTAATGCCCTTGAATGTTTCCCTGAGAGTCTTGTCATTTCTACGATCCTTGAATGTTTCCTGAGAGTCTTGTATTTCTAATGTCCTTGAATGTTCCCCGAGAGTCTTGTATTTCTAATGTCCTTGAATGTTCACTGAGAGTCTTGTATTTCTAATGTCCTTGAATGTTTCCTGAGAGTCTTGTATTTCTAATGCCCTTGAATGTTTCCCTGAGAGTCTTGTCATTTCTACGATCCTTGAATGTTTCCTGAGAGTCTTGTATTTCTAATGTCCTTGAATGTTCCCCGAGAGTCTTGTATTTCTAATGTCCTTGAATGTTCACTGAGAGTCTTGTATTTCTAATGTCCTTGAATGTTTCCTGAGAGTCTTGTATTTCTAATGTCCTTGAATGTTCACTGAGAGTCTTGTATTTCTAATGTCCTTGAATGTTTCCCTGACTGCCTTGTATTTCTAATGTCCTTGAATGTTCCCTGAGAGTCTTGTATTTCTAATGCCCTTGCATCTTTCCCTGAGAGTCTTGTCATTTCTACGATCCTTGAATGTTTCCTGAGAGTCCTGTATTTCTAATGTCCTTGAATGTTCCCTGAGAGTCTTGTATTTCTAATGTCCTTGAATGTTTCCTGAGAATCTTGTATTTCTAATGCCCTTGAATGTTTCCCCGAGAGTCTTGTCCTTTCTACGATCCTTGAATGTTTCCTGAGAGTCTTGTATTTCTAATGTCCTTGAATGTTCCCTGAGAGTCTTGTATTTCTAATGTCCTTGAATGTTCACTGAGAGTCTTGTATTTCTAATGTCCTTGAATGTTTCCTGAGAGTCTTGTATTTCTAATGCCCTTGAATGTTTCCCTGAGAGTCTTGTCATTTCTACGATCCTTGAATGTTTCCTGAGAGTCTTGTATTTCTAATGTCCTTGAATGTTCCCCGAGAGTCTTGTATTTCTAATGTCCTTGAATGTTCACTGAGAGTCTTGTATTTCTAATGTCCTTGAATGTTTCCTGAGAGTCTTGTATTTCTAATGCCCTTGAATGTTTCCCTGAGAGTCTTGTCATTTCTACGATCCTTGAATGTTTCCTGAGAGTCTTGTATTTCTAATGTCCTTGAATGTTCCCCGAGAGTCTTGTATTTCTAATGTCCTTGAATGTTCACTGAGAGTCTTGTATTTCTAATGTCCTTGAATGTTTCCTGAGAGTCTTGTATTTCTAATGTCCTTGAATGTTCACTGAGAGTCTTGTATTTCTAATGTCCTTGAATGTTTCCCTGACTGCCTTGTATTTCTAATGTCCTTGAATGTTCCCTGAGAGTCTTGTATTTCTAATGCCCTTGAATCTTTCCCTGAGAGTCTTGTCATTTCTACGATCCTTGAATGTTTCCTGAGAGTCCTGTATTTCTAATGTCCTTGAATGTTCCCTGAGAGTCTTGTATTTCTAATGTCCTTGAATGTTTCCTGAGAATCTTGTATTTCTAATGCCCTTGAATGTTTCCCTGTGAGTCTTGTCCTTTCTACAATCCTTGAATGTTTCCTGAGAGTCTTGTATTTCTAATGCCCTTGAATGTTTCCCTGAGAGTCTTGTATTTCTAATGTCCTTGAATGTTCACTGAGAGTCTTGTATTTCTAATGTCCTTGAATGTTTCCTGAGAGTCTTGTATTTCTAATGTCCTTGAATGTTCACTGAGAGTCTTGTATTTCTAATGTCCTTGAATGTTTCCCCGACTGCCTTGTATTTCTAATGTCCTTGAATGTTCCCTGAGAGTCTTGTATTTCTAATGCCCTTGAATCTTTCCCTGAGAGTCTTGTCATTTCTACGATCCTTGAATGTTTCCTGAGAGTCCTGTATTTCTAATGTCCTTGAATGTTCACTGAGAGTCTTGTATTTCTAATGTCCTTGAATGTTCACTGAGAGTCTTGTATTTCTAATGTCCTTGAATGTTTCCTGAGAGTCTTGCATTTCTAATGTCCTTGAATGTTCACTGAGAGTCTTGTATTTCTAATGTCCTTGAATGTTCACTGAGAGTCTTGTATTTCTAATGTCCTTGAATGTTCACTGAGAGTCTTGTATTTCTAATGTCCTTGAATGTTTCCTGAGATTCTTGTATTTCTAATGTCCTTGAATGTTTCCCTGACTGCCTTGTATTTCTAATGACTGCCTTGTATTTCTAATGTCCTTGAATGTTTCCCTGACTGCCTTGTATTTCTAATGTCCTTGAATGTTCCCTGAGAGTCTTGTATTTCTAATGTCCTTGAATGTTTCCTGAGAGTCTGGTATTTCTAATGTCCTTGAATGTTCACTGAGAGTCTTGTATTTCTAATGTCCTTGAATGTTTCCCTGACTGCCTTGTATTTCTAATGCCCTTGAATCTTTCCCTGAGAGTCTTGTCATTTCTACGATCCTTGAATGTTTCCTGAGAGTCCTGTATTTCTAATGTCCTTGAATGTTCACTGAGAGTCTTGTATTTCTAATGTCCTTGAATGTTCACTGAGAGTCTTGTATTTCTAATGTCCTTGAATGTTCCCTGAGAGTCTTGTATTTCTAATGTCCTTGAATGTTTCCTGAGAGTCTTGTATTTCTAATGCCCTTGAATGTTTCCCTGACAGTCTTGTATTTCTAATGTCCTTGAATGTTCACTGAGAGTCTTGTATTTCTAATGTCCTTGAATGTTTCCTGAGAGTCTTGTATTTCTAATGTCCTTGAATGTTCACTGAGAGTCTTGTATTTCTAATGTCCTTGAATGTTCACTGAGAGTCTTGTATTTCTAATGTCCTTGAATGTTCACTGAGAGTCTTGTATTTCTAATGTCCTTGAATGTTTCCTGAGATTCTTGTATTTCTAATGTCCTTGAATGTTTCCCTGACTGCCTTGTATTTCTAATGACTGCCTTGTATTTCTAATGTCCTTGAATGTTTCCCTGACTGCCTTGTATTTCTAATGTCCTTGAATGTTCCCTGAGAGTCTTGTATTTCTAATGTCCTTGAATGTTTCCTGAGAATCTTGTATTTCTAATGCCCTTGAATGTTTCCCCGAGAGTCTTGTCCTTTCTACGATCCTTGAATGTTTCCTGAGAGTCTTGTATTTCTAATGTCCTTGAATGTTCCCTGAGAGTCTTGTATTTCTAATGTCCTTGAATGTTCACTGAGAGTCTTGTATTTCTAATGTCCTTGATTGTTCCCTGAGAGTCTTGTATTTCTAATGTCCTTGAATGTTTCCTGAGAGTCTTGTATTTCTAATGCCCTTGAATGTTTCCCTGAGAGTCTTGTCATTTCTACGATCCTTGAATGTTTCCTGAGAGTCTTGTATTTCTAATGTCCTTGAATGTTCCCCGAGAGTCTTGTATTTCTAATGTCCTTGAATGTTCACTGAGAGTCTTGTATTTCTAATGTCCTTGAATGTTTCCCTGACTGCCTTGTATTTCTAATGCCCTTGAATCTTTCCCTGAGAGTCTTGTCATTTCTACGATCCTTGAATGTTTCCTGAGAGTCCTGTATTTCTAATGTCCTTGAATATTCAATGAGAGTCTTGTATTTCTAATGTCCTTGAATGTTCACTGAGAGTCTTGTATTTCTAATGTCCTTGAATGTTCCCTGAGAGTCTTGTATTTCTAATGTCCTTGAATGTTTCCTGAGAGTCTTGTATTTCTAATGCCCTTGAATGTTTCCCTGACAGTCTTGTATTTCTAATGTCCTTGAATGTTCACTGAGAGTCTTGTATTTCTAATGTCCTTGAATGTTTCCTGAGAGTCTTGTATTTCTAATGTCCTTGAATGTTCACTGAGAGTCTTGTATTTCTAATGTCCTTGAATGTTCACTGAGAGTCTTGTATTTCTAATGTCCTTGAATGTTCACTGAGAGTCTTGTATTTCTAATGTCCTTGAATGTTTCCTGAGATTCTTGTATTTCTAATGTCCTTGAATGTTTCCCTGACTGCCTTGTATTTCTAATGACTGCCTTGTATTTCTAATGTCCTTGAATGTTTCCCTGACTGCCTTGTATTTCTAATGTCCTTGAATGTTCCCTGAGAGTCTTGTATTTCTAATGTCCTTGAATGTTTCCTGAGAATCTTGTATTTCTAATGCCCTTGAATGTTTCCCCGAGAGTCTTGTCCTTTCTACGATCCTTGAATGTTTCCTGAGAGTCTTGTATTTCTAATGTCCTTGAATGTTCCCTGAGAGTCTTGTATTTCTAATGTCCTTGAATGTTCACTGAGAGTCTTGTATTTCTAATGTCCTTGATTGTTCCCTGAGAGTCTTGTATTTCTAATGTCCTTGAATGTTTCCTGAGAGTCTTGTATTTCTAATGCCCTTGAATGTTTCCCTGAGAGTCTTGTCATTTCTACGATCCTTGAATGTTTCCTGAGAGTCTTGTATTTCTAATGTCCTTGAATGTTCCCCGAGAGTCTTGTATTTCTAATGTCCTTGAATGTTCACTGAGAGTCTTGTATTTCTAATGTCCTTGAATGTTTCCTGAGAGTCTTGTATTTCTAATGCCCTTGAATGTTTCCCTGAGAGTCTTGTCATTTCTACGATCCTTGAATGTTTCCTGAGAGTCTTGTATTTCTAATGTCCTTGAATGTTCCCCGAGAGTCTTGTATTTCTAATGTCCTTGAATGTTCACTGAGAGTCTTGTATTTCTAATGTCCTTGAATGTTTCCTGAGAGTCTTGTATTTCTAATGTCCTTGAATGTTCACTGAGAGTCTTGTATTTCTAATGTCCTTGAATGTTTCCCTGACTGCCTTGTATTTCTAATGTCCTTGAATGTTCCCTGAGAGTCTTGTATTTCTAATGCCCTTGAATCTTTCCCTGAGAGTCTTGTCATTTCTACGATCCTTGAATGTTTCCTGAGAGTCCTGTATTTCTAATGTCCTTGAATGTTCCCTGAGAGTCTTGTATTTCTAATGTCCTTGAATGTTTCCTGAGAATCTTGTATTTCTAATGCCCTTGAATGTTTCCCTGTGAGTCTTGTCTTTTCTACAATCCTTGAATGTTTCCTGAGAGTCTTGTATTTCTAATGCCCTTGAATTTTTCCCTCAGAGTCTTGTCATTTCTACGATCCTTGAATGTTTCCTGAGCGTCTTGTATTTCTAATGTCCTTGAATGTTCCCCCGAGAGTCTTGTATTTCTAATGTCCTTGAATGTTCACTGAGAGTCTTGTATTTCTAATGTCCTTGAATGTTTCCTGAGAGTCTTGTATTTCTAATGTCCTTGAATGTTCACTGAGAGTCTTGTATTTCTAATGTCCTTGAATGTTTCCCCGACTGCCTTGTATTTCTAATGTCCTTGAATGTTCCCTGAGAGTCTTGTATTTCTAATGCCCTTGAATCTTTCCCTGAGAGTCTTGTCATTTCTACGATCCTTGAATGTTTCCTGAGAGTCCTGTATTTCTAATGTCCTTGAATGTTCACTGAGAGTCTTGTATTTCTAATGTCCTTGAATGTTCACTGAGAGTCTTGTATTTCTAATGTCCTTGAATGTTTCCTGAGAGTCTTGTATTTCTAATGTCCTTGAATGTTCACTGAGAGTCTTGTATTTCTAATGTCCTTGAATGTTCACTGAGAGTCTTGTATTTCTAATGTCCTTGAGTGTTTCCTGAGAGTCTTGTATTTCTAATGCCCTAGAATGTTTCCCTGAGAGTCTTGTCATTTCTACGATCCTTGAATGTTTCCTGAGAGTCTTGTATTTCAAATGTCCTTGAATGTTCCCCGAGAGTCTTGTATTTCTAATGTCCTTGAATGTTCACTGAGAGTCTTGTATTTCTAATGTCCTTGAATGTTTCCTGAGAGTCTTGTATTTCTAATGTCCTTGAATGTTCACTGAGAGTCTTGTATTTCTAATGTCCTTGAATGTTTCCCTGACTGCCTTGTATTTCTAACGCCCTTGAATCTTTCCCCTGAGAGTCTTGTCATTTCTACGATCCTTGAATGTTTCCTGAGAGTCCTGTATTTCTAATGTCCTTGAATGTTCACTGAGAGTCTTGTATTTCTAATGTCCTTGAATGTTCACTGAGAGTCTTGTATTTCTAATGTCCTTGAATGTTCCCTGAGAGTCTTGTGTTTCTAATGTCCTTGAATGTTTCCTGAGAGTCTTGTATTTCTAATGCCCTTGAATGTTTCCCTGACAGTCTTGTCATTTCTACGATCCTTGAATGTTTCCTGAGAGTCTTGTATTTCTAATGTCCTTGAATGTTCCCTGAGAGTCTTGTATTTCTAATGTCCTTGAATGTTCACTGAGAGTCTTGTATTTCTAATGTCCTTGAATGTTTCCTGAGGGTCTTGTATTTCTAATGTCCTTGAATGTTCACTGAGAGTCTTGTATTTCTAATGTCCTTGAATGTTTCCTGAGATTCTTGTATTTCTAATGTCCTTGAATGTTTCACTGACTGCCTTGTATTTCTAATGACTGCCTTGTATTTCTAATGTCCTTGAATGTTTCCCTGACTGCCTTGTATTTCTAATGTCCTTGAATATTCCCTGAGAGTCTTGTATTTCTAATGTCCTTGAATGTTTCCTGAGAATCTTGTATTTCTAATGCCCTTGAATGTTTCCCTGAGAGTCTTGTCCTTTCTACGATCCTTGAATGTTTCCTGAGAGTCTTGTATTTCTAATGTCCTTGAATGTTCCCTGAGAGTCTTGTATTTCTAATGTCCTTGAATGTTCACTGAGAGTCTTGTATTTCTAATGTCCTTGAATGTTCCCTGAGAGTCTTGTATTTCTAATGTCCTTGAATGTTTCCCTGAGAGTCTTGTATTTCTAATGTCCTTGAATGTTCACTGAGAGTCTTGTATTTCTAATGTCCTTGAATGTTTCCTGAGAGTCTTGTATTTCTAATGTCCTTGAATGTTCACTGAGAGTCTTGTATTTCTAATGTCCTTGAATGTTTCCCCGACTGCCTTGTATTTCTAATGTCCTTGAATGTTCCCTGAGAGTCTTGTATTTCTAATGCCCTTGAATCTTTCCCTGAGAGTCTTGTCATTTCTACGATCCTTGAATGTTTCCTGAGAGTCCTGTATTTCTAATGTCCTTGAATGTTCACTGAGAGTCTTGTATTTCTAATGTCCTTGAATGTTCACTGAGAGTCTTGTATTTCTAATGTCCTTGAATGTTTCCTGAGAGTCTTGCATTTCTAATGTCCTTGAATGTTCACTGAGAGTCTTGTATTTCTAATGTCCTTGAATGTTCACTGAGAGTCTTGTATTTCTAATGTCCTTGAATGTTCACTGAGAGTCTTGTATTTCTAATGTCCTTGAATGTTTCCTGAGATTCTTGTATTTCTAATGTCCTTGAATGTTTCCCTGACTGCCTTGTATTTCTAATGACTGCCTTGTATTTCTAATGTCCTTGAATGTTTCCCTGACTGCCTTGTATTTCTAATGTCCTTGAATGTTCCCTGAGAGTCTTGTATTTCTAATGTCCTTGAATGTTTCCTGAGAGTCTGGTATTTCTAATGTCCTTGAATGTTCACTGAGAGTCTTGTATTTCTAATGTCCTTGAATGTTTCCCTGACTGCCTTGTATTTCTAATGCCCTTGAATCTTTCCCTGAGAGTCTTGTCATTTCTACGATCCTTGAATGTTTCCTGAGAGTCCTGTATTTCTAATGTCCTTGAATGTTCACTGAGAGTCTTGTATTTCTAATGTCCTTGAATGTTCACTGAGAGTCTTGTATTTCTAATGTCCTTGAATGTTCCCTGAGAGTCTTGTATTTCTAATGTCCTTGAATGTTTCCTGAGAGTCTTGTATTTCTAATGCCCTTGAATGTTTCCCTGACAGTCTTGTATTTCTAATGTCCTTGAATGTTCACTGAGAGTCTTGTATTTCTAATGTCCTTGAATGTTTCCTGAGAGTCTTGTATTTCTAATGTCCTTGAATGTTCACTGAGAGTCTTGTATTTCTAATGTCCTTGAATGTTCACTGAGAGTCTTGTATTTCTAATGTCCTTGAATGTTCACTGAGAGTCTTGTATTTCTAATGTCCTTGAATGTTTCCTGAGATTCTTGTATTTCTAATGTCCTTGAATGTTTCCCTGACTGCCTTGTATTTCTAATGACTGCCTTGTATTTCTAATGTCCTTGAATGTTTCCCTGACTGCCTTGTATTTCTAATGTCCTTGAATGTTCCCTGAGAGTCTTGTATTTCTAATGTCCTTGAATGTTTCCTGAGAATCTTGTATTTCTAATGCCCTTGAATGTTTCCCCGAGAGTCTTGTCCTTTCTACGATCCTTGAATGTTTCCTGAGAGTCTTGTATTTCTAATGTCCTTGAATGTTCCCTGAGAGTCTTGTATTTCTAATGTCCTTGAATGTTCACTGAGAGTCTTGTATTTCTAATGTCCTTGATTGTTCCCTGAGAGTCTTGTATTTCTAATGTCCTTGAATGTTTCCTGAGAGTCTTGTATTTCTAATGCCCTTGAATGTTTCCCTGAGAGTCTTGTCATTTCTACGATCCTTGAATGTTTCCTGAGAGTCTTGTATTTCTAATGTCCTTGAATGTTCCCCGAGAGTCTTGTATTTCTAATGTCCTTGAATGTTCACTGAGAGTCTTGTATTTCTAATGTCCTTGAATGTTTCCCTGACTGCCTTGTATTTCTAATGCCCTTGAATCTTTCCCTGAGAGTCTTGTCATTTCTACGATCCTTGAATGTTTCCTGAGAGTCCTGTATTTCTAATGTCCTTGAATATTCAATGAGAGTCTTGTATTTCTAATGTCCTTGAATGTTCACTGAGAGTCTTGTATTTCTAATGTCCTTGAATGTTCCCTGAGAGTCTTGTATTTCTAATGTCCTTGAATGTTTCCTGAGAGTCTTGTATTTCTAATGCCCTTGAATGTTTCCCTGACAGTCTTGTATTTCTAATGTCCTTGAATGTTCACTGAGAGTCTTGTATTTCTAATGTCCTTGAATGTTTCCTGAGAGTCTTGTATTTCTAATGTCCTTGAATGTTCACTGAGAGTCTTGTATTTCTAATGTCCTTGAATGTTCACTGAGAGTCTTGTATTTCTAATGTCCTTGAATGTTCACTGAGAGTCTTGTATTTCTAATGTCCTTGAATGTTTCCTGAGATTCTTGTATTTCTAATGTCCTTGAATGTTTCCCTGACTGCCTTGTATTTCTAATGACTGCCTTGTATTTCTAATGTCCTTGAATGTTTCCCTGACTGCCTTGTATTTCTAATGTCCTTGAATGTTCCCTGAGAGTCTTGTATTTCTAATGTCCTTGAATGTTTCCTGAGAATCTTGTATTTCTAATGCCCTTGAATGTTTCCCCGAGAGTCTTGTCCTTTCTACGATCCTTGAATGTTTCCTGAGAGTCTTGTATTTCTAATGTCCTTGAATGTTCCCTGAGAGTCTTGTATTTCTAATGTCCTTGAATGTTCACTGAGAGTCTTGTATTTCTAATGTCCTTGATTGTTCCCTGAGAGTCTTGTATTTCTAATGTCCTTGAATGTTTCCTGAGAGTCTTGTATTTCTAATGCCCTTGAATGTTTCCCTGAGAGTCTTGTCATTTCTACGATCCTTGAATGTTTCCTGAGAGTCTTGTATTTCTAATGTCCTTGAATGTTCCCCGAGAGTCTTGTATTTCTAATGTCCTTGAATGTTCACTGAGAGTCTTGTATTTCTAATGTCCTTGAATGTTTCCTGAGAGTCTTGTATTTCTAATGCCCTTGAATGTTTCCCTGAGAGTCTTGTCATTTCTACGATCCTTGAATGTTTCCTGAGAGTCTTGTATTTCTAATGTCCTTGAATGTTCCCCGAGAGTCTTGTATTTCTAATGTCCTTGAATGTTCACTGAGAGTCTTGTATTTCTAATGTCCTTGAATGTTTCCTGAGAGTCTTGTATTTCTAATGTCCTTGAATGTTCACTGAGAGTCTTGTATTTCTAATGTCCTTGAATGTTTCCCTGACTGCCTTGTATTTCTAATGTCCTTGAATGTTCCCTGAGAGTCTTGTATTTCTAATGCCCTTGAATCTTTCCCTGAGAGTCTTGTCATTTCTACGATCCTTGAATGTTTCCTGAGAGTCCTGTATTTCTAATGTCCTTGAATGTTCCCTGAGAGTCTTGTATTTCTAATGTCCTTGAATGTTTCCTGAGAATCTTGTATTTCTAATGCCCTTGAATGTTTCCCTGTGAGTCTTGTCTTTTCTACAATCCTTGAATGTTTCCTGAGAGTCTTGTATTTCTAATGCCCTTGAATTTTTCCCTCAGAGTCTTGTCATTTCTACGATCCTTGAATGTTTCCTGAGCGTCTTGTATTTCTAATGTCCTTGAATGTTCCCCCGAGAGTCTTGTATTTCTAATGTCCTTGAATGTTCACTGAGAGTCTTGTATTTCTAATGTCCTTGAATGTTTCCTGAGAGTCTTGTATTTCTAATGTCCTTGAATGTTCACTGAGAGTCTTGTATTTCTAATGTCCTTGAATGTTTCCCCGACTGCCTTGTATTTCTAATGTCCTTGAATGTTCCCTGAGAGTCTTGTATTTCTAATGCCCTTGAATCTTTCCCTGAGAGTCTTGTCATTTCTACGATCCTTGAATGTTTCCTGAGAGTCCTGTATTTCTAATGTCCTTGAATGTTCACTGAGAGTCTTGTATTTCTAATGTCCTTGAATGTTCACTGAGAGTCTTGTATTTCTAATGTCCTTGAATGTTTCCTGAGAGTCTTGTATTTCTAATGTCCTTGAATGTTCACTGAGAGTCTTGTATTTCTAATGTCCTTGAATGTTCACTGAGAGTCTTGTATTTCTAATGTCCTTGAGTGTTTCCTGAGAGTCTTGTATTTCTAATGCCCTAGAATGTTTCCCTGAGAGTCTTGTCATTTCTACGATCCTTGAATGTTTCCTGAGAGTCTTGTATTTCAAATGTCCTTGAATGTTCCCCGAGAGTCTTGTATTTCTAATGTCCTTGAATGTTCACTGAGAGTCTTGTATTTCTAATGTCCTTGAATGTTTCCTGAGAGTCTTGTATTTCTAATGTCCTTGAATGTTCACTGAGAGTCTTGTATTTCTAATGTCCTTGAATGTTTCCCTGACTGCCTTGTATTTCTAACGCCCTTGAATCTTTCCCCTGAGAGTCTTGTCATTTCTACGATCCTTGAATGTTTCCTGAGAGTCCTGCATTTCTAATGTCCTTGAATGTTCACTGAGAGTCTTGTATTTCTAATGTCCTTGAATGTTCACTGAGAGTCTTGTATTTCTAATGTCCTTGAATGTTCCCTGAGAGTCTTGTGTTTCTAATGTCCTTGAATGTTTCCTGAGAGTCTTGTATTTCTAATGCCCTTGAATGTTTCCCTGACAGTCTTGTCATTTCTACGATCCTTGAATGTTTCCTGAGAGTCTTGTATTTCTAATGTCCTTGAATGTTCCCTGAGAGTCTTGTATTTCTAATGTCCTTGAATGTTCACTGAGAGTCTTGTATTTCTAATGTCCTTGAATGTTTCCTGAGGGTCTTGTATTTCTAATGTCCTTGAATGTTCACTGAGAGTCTTGTATTTCTAATGTCCTTGAATGTTTCCTGAGATTCTTGTATTTCTAATGTCCTTGAATGTTTCACTGACTGCCTTGTATTTCTAATGACTGCCTTGTATTTCTAATGTCCTTGAATGTTTCCCTGACTGCCTTGTATTTCTAATGTCCTTGAATATTCCCTGAGAGTCTTGTATTTCTAATGTCCTTGAATGTTTCCTGAGAATCTTGTATTTCTAATGCCCTTGAATGTTTCCCTGAGAGTCTTGTCCTTTCTACGATCCTTGAATGTTTCCTGAGAGTCTTGTATTTCTAATGTCCTTGAATGTTCCCTGAGAGTCTTGTATTTCTAATGTCCTTGAATGTTCACTGAGAGTCTTGTATTTCTAATGTCCTTGAATGTTCCCTGAGAGTCTTGTATTTCTAATGTCCTTGAATGTTTCCTGAGAGTCTTGTATTTCTAATGCCCTTGAATGTTTCCCTGAGAGTATTGTCATTTCTACGATCCTTGAATGTTTCCTGAGAGTCTTGTATTTCTAATGTCCTTGAATGTTCCCCGAGAGTCTTGTATTTCTAATGTCCTTGAATGTTCACTGAGAGTCTTGTATTTCTAATGTCCTTGAATGTTTCCTGAGAGTCTTGTATTTCTAATGCCCTTGAATGTTTCCCTGAGAGTCTTGTCATTTCTACGATCCTTGAATGTTTCCTGAGAGTCTTGTATTTCTAATGTCCTTGAATGTTCCCCGAGAGTCTTGTATTTCTAATGTCCTTGAATGTTCACTGAGAGTCTTGTATTTCTAATGTCCTTGAATGTTTCCTGAGAGTCTTGTATTTCTAATGTCCTTGAATGTTCACTGAGAGTCTTGTATTTCTAATGTCCTTGAATGTTTCCCTGACTGCCTTGTATTTCTAATGTCCTTGAATGTTCCATGAGAGTCTTGTATTTCTAATGCCCTTGAATCTTTCCCTGAGAGTCTTGTCATTTCTACGATCCTTGAATGTTTCCTGAGAGTCCTGTATTTCTAATGTCCTTGAATGTTCCCTTAGAGTCTTGTATTTCTAATGTCCTTGAATGTTTCCTGAGAATCTTGTATTTCTAATGCCCTTGAATGTTTCCCTGAGAGTCTTGTCCTTTCTACAATTCTTGAATGTTTCCTGAGAGTCTTGTATTTCTAATGCCCTTGAATGTTTCCCTGAGAGTCTTGTCATTTCTACGATCCTTGAATGTTTCCTGAGAGTCTTGTATTTCTAATGTCCTTGAATGTTCCCCGAGAGTCTTGTATTTCTAATGTCCTTGAATGTTCACTGAGAGTCTTGTATTTCTAATGTCCTTGAATGGTTCCTGAGAGTCTTGTATTTCTAATGTCCTTGAATGTTCACTGAGAGTCTTGTATTTCTAATGTCCTTGAATGTTTCCCCGGCTGCCTTGTATTTCTAATGTCCTTGAATGTTCCCTGAGAGTCTTGTATTTCTAATGCCCTTGAATCTTTCCCTGAGAGTCTTGTCATTTCTACGATCCTTGAATGTTTCCTGAGAGTCCTGTATTTCTAATGTCCTTGAATGTTCACTGAGAGTCTTGTATTTCTAATGTCCTTGAATGTTCACTGAGAGTCTTGTATTTCTAATGTCCTTGAATGTTTCCTGAGAGTCTTGTATTTCTAATGTCCTTGAATGTTCACTGAGAGTCTTGTATTTCTAATGTCCTTGAATGTTCACTGAGAGTCTTGTATTTCTAATGTCCTTGAGTGTTTCCTGAGAGTCTTGTATTTCTAATGCCCTTGAATGTTTCCCTGAGAGTCTTGTCATTTCTACGATCCTTGAATGTTTCCTGAGAGTCTTGTATTTCTAATGTCCTTGAATGTTCCCCGAAAGTCTTGTATTTCTAATGCCCTTGAATCTTTCCCTGAGAGTCTTGTCATTTCTACGATCCTTGAATGTTTCCTGAGAGTCCTGTATTTCTAATGTCCTTGAATGTTCCCTGAGAGTTTTGTATTTCTAATGTCCTTGAATGTTTCCTGAGAATCTTGTATTTCTATTGCCCTTGAATGTTTCCCTGTGAGTCTTGTCCTTTCTACAATCCTTGAATGTTTCCTGAGAGTCTTGTATTTCTAATGCCCTTGAATGTTTCCCTGAGAGTCTTGTCATTTCTACGATCCTTGAATGTTTCCTGAGCGTCTTGTATTTCTAATGTCCTTGAATGTTCCCCGAGAGTCTTGTATTTCTAATGTCCTTGAATGTTCACTGAGAGTCTTGTATTTCTAATGTCCTTGAATGTTTCCTGAGAGTCTTGTATTTCTAATGTCCTTGAATGTTCACTGAGAGTCTTGTATTTCTAATGTCCTTGAATGTTTCCCCGACTGCCTTGTATTTCTAATGTCCTTGAATGTTCCCTGAGAGTCTTGTATTTCTAATGCCCTTGAATCTTTCCCTGAGAGTCTTGTCATTTCTACGATCCTTGAATGTTTCCTCAGAGTCCTGTATTTCTAATGTCCTTGAATGTTCACTGAGAGTCTTGTATTTCTAATGTCCTTGAATGTTCACTGAGAGTCTTGTATTTCTAATGTCCTTGAATGTTTCCTGAGAGTCTTGTATTTCTAATGTCCTTGAATGTTCACTGAGAGTCTTGTATTTCTAATGTCCTTGAATGTTCACTGAGAGTCTTGTATTTCTAATGTCCTTGAATGTTCACTGAGAGTCTTGTATTTCTAATGTCCTTGAGTGTTTCCTGAGAGTCTTGTATTTCTAATGTCCTTGAATGTTCACTGAGAGTCTTGTATTTCTAATGTCCTTGAATGTTTCCTGAGAGTCTTGTATTTCTAATGCCCTTGAATGTTTCCCTGAGAGTCTTGTATTTCTAATGTCCTTGAATGTTCACTGAGAGTCTTGTATTTCTAATGTCCTTGAATGTTCCCTGAGAGTCTTGTGTTTCTAATGTCCTTGAATGTTTCCTGAGAGTCTTGTATTTCTAATGCCCTTGAATGTTTCCCTGACAGTCTTGTCATTTCTACGATCCTTGAATGTTTCCTGAGAGTCTTGTATTTCTAATGTCCTTGAATGTTCCCTGAGAGTCTTGTATTTCTAATGTCCTTGAATGTTCACTGAGAGTCTTGTATTTCTAATGTCCTTGAATGTTTCCTGAGGGTCTTGTATTTCTAATGTCCTTGAATGTTCACTGAGAGTCTTGTATTTCTAATGTCCTTGAATGTTTCCTGAGATTCTTGTATTTCTAATGTCCTTGAATGTTTCACTGACTGCCTTGTATTTCTAATGACTGCCTTGTATTTCTAATGTCCTTGAATGTTTCCCTGACTGCCTTGTATTTCTAATGTCCTTGAATATTCCCTGAGAGTCTTGTATTTCTAATGTCCTTGAATGTTTCCTGAGAATCTTGTATTTCTAATGCCCTTGAATGTTTCCCTGAGAGTCTTGTCCTTTCTACGATCCTTGAATGTTTCCTGAGAGTCTTGTATTTCTAATGTCCTTGAATGTTCCCTGAGAGTCTTGTATTTCTAATGTCCTTGAATGTTCACTGAGAGTCTTGTATTTCTAATGTCCTTGAATGTTCCCTGAGAGTCTTGTATTTCTAATGTCCTTGAATGTTTCCTGAGAGTCTTGTATTTCTAATGCCCTTGAATGTTTCCCTGAGAGTATTGTCATTTCTACGATCCTTGAATGTTTCCTGAGAGTCTTGTATTTCTAATGTCCTTGAATGTTCCCCGAGAGTCTTGTATTTCTAATGTCCTTGAATGTTCACTGAGAGTCTTGTATTTCTAATGTCCTTGAATGTTTCCTGAGAGTCTTGTATTTCTAATGCCCTTGAATGTTTCCCTGAGAGTCTTGTCATTTCTACGATCCTTGAATGTTTCCTGAGAGTCTTGTATTTCTAATGTCCTTGAATGTTCCCCGAGAGTCTTGTATTTCTAATGTCCTTGAATGTTCACTGAGAGTCTTGTATTTCTAATGTCCTTGAATGTTTCCTGAGAGTCTTGTATTTCTAATGTCCTTGAATGTTCACTGAGAGTCTTGTATTTCTAATGTCCTTGAATGTTTCCCTGACTGCCTTGTATTTCTAATGTCCTTGAATGTTCCATGAGAGTCTTGTATTTCTAATGCCCTTGAATCTTTCCCTGAGAGTCTTGTCATTTCTACGATCCTTGAATGTTTCCTGAGAGTCCTGTATTTCTAATGTCCTTGAATGTTCCCTTAGAGTCTTGTATTTCTAATGTCCTTGAATGTTTCCTGAGAATCTTGTATTTCTAATGCCCTTGAATGTTTCCCTGAGAGTCTTGTCCTTTCTACAATTCTTGAATGTTTCCTGAGAGTCTTGTATTTCTAATGCCCTTGAATGTTTCCCTGAGAGTCTTGTCATTTCTACGATCCTTGAATGTTTCCTGAGAGTCTTGTATTTCTAATGTCCTTGAATGTTCCCCGAGAGTCTTGTATTTCTAATGTCCTTGAATGTTCACTGAGAGTCTTGTATTTCTAATGTCCTTGAATGGTTCCTGAGAGTCTTGTATTTCTAATGTCCTTGAATGTTCACTGAGAGTCTTGTATTTCTAATGTCCTTGAATGTTTCCCCGGCTGCCTTGTATTTCTAATGTCCTTGAATGTTCCCTGAGAGTCTTGTATTTCTAATGCCCTTGAATCTTTCCCTGAGAGTCTTGTCATTTCTACGATCCTTGAATGTTTCCTGAGAGTCCTGTATTTCTAATGTCCTTGAATGTTCACTGAGAGTCTTGTATTTCTAATGTCCTTGAATGTTCACTGAGAGTCTTGTATTTCTAATGTCCTTGAATGTTTCCTGAGAGTCTTGTATTTCTAATGTCCTTGAATGTTCACTGAGAGTCTTGTATTTCTAATGTCCTTGAATGTTCACTGAGAGTCTTGTATTTCTAATGTCCTTGAGTGTTTCCTGAGAGTCTTGTATTTCTAATGCCCTTGAATGTTTCCCTGAGAGTCTTGTCATTTCTACGATCCTTGAATGTTTCCTGAGAGTCTTGTATTTCTAATGTCCTTGAATGTTCCCCGAAAGTCTTGTATTTCTAATGCCCTTGAATCTTTCCCTGAGAGTCTTGTCATTTCTACGATCCTTGAATGTTTCCTGAGAGTCCTGTATTTCTAATGTCCTTGAATGTTCCCTGAGAGTTTTGTATTTCTAATGTCCTTGAATGTTTCCTGAGAATCTTGTATTTCTATTGCCCTTGAATGTTTCCCTGTGAGTCTTGTCCTTTCTACAATCCTTGAATGTTTCCTGAGAGTCTTGTATTTCTAATGCCCTTGAATGTTTCCCTGAGAGTCTTGTCATTTCTACGATCCTTGAATGTTTCCTGAGCGTCTTGTATTTCTAATGTCCTTGAATGTTCCCCGAGAGTCTTGTATTTCTAATGTCCTTGAATGTTCACTGAGAGTCTTGTATTTCTAATGTCCTTGAATGTTTCCTGAGAGTCTTGTATTTCTAATGTCCTTGAATGTTCACTGAGAGTCTTGTATTTCTAATGTCCTTGAATGTTTCCCCGACTGCCTTGTATTTCTAATGTCCTTGAATGTTCCCTGAGAGTCTTGTATTTCTAATGCCCTTGAATCTTTCCCTGAGAGTCTTGTCATTTCTACGATCCTTGAATGTTTCCTCAGAGTCCTGTATTTCTAATGTCCTTGAATGTTCACTGAGAGTCTTGTATTTCTAATGTCCTTGAATGTTCACTGAGAGTCTTGTATTTCTAATGTCCTTGAATGTTTCCTGAGAGTCTTGTATTTCTAATGTCCTTGAATGTTCACTGAGAGTCTTGTATTTCTAATGTCCTTGAATGTTCACTGAGAGTCTTGTATTTCTAATGTCCTTGAATGTTCACTGAGAGTCTTGTATTTCTAATGTCCTTGAGTGTTTCCTGAGAGTCTTGTATTTCTAATGTCCTTGAATGTTCACTGAGAGTCTTGTATTTCTAATGTCCTTGAATGTTTCCTGAGAGTCTTGTATTTCTAATGCCCTTGAATGTTTCCCTGAGAGTCTTGTATTTCTAATGTCCTTGAATGTTCACTGAGAGTCTTGTATTTCTAATGTCCTTGAATGTTCCCTGAGAGTCTTGTATTTCTAATGTCCTTGAATGTTTCCTGAGAGTCTTGTATTTCTAATGCCCTTGAATGTTTCCCTGAGAGTCTTGTCATTTCTACGATCCTTGAATGTTTCCTGAGAGTCTTGTATTTCTAATGTCCTTGAATGTTCCCCGAGAGTCTTGTATTTCTAATGTCCTTGAATGTTCACTGAGAGTCTTGTATTTCTAATGTCCTTGAATGTTTCCTGAGAGTCTTGTATTTCTAATGCCCTTGAATGTTTCCTGAGAGTCTTGTATTTCTAATGCCCTTGAATGTTTCCCTGAGAGTCTTGTCATTTCTACGATCCTTGAATGTTTCCTGAGAGTCTTGTATTTCTAATGTCCTTGAATGTTCCCCGAGAGTCTTGTATTTCTAATGTCCTTGAATGTTCACTGAGAGTCTTGTATTTCTAATGTCCTTGAATGTTTCCTGAGAGTCTTGTATTTCTAATGCCCTTGAATGTTTCCCTGAGAGTCTTGTCATTTCTACGATCCTTGAATGTTTCCTGAGAGTCTTGTATTTCTAATGTCCTTGAATGTTCACTGAGAGTCTTGTATTTCTAATGTCCTTGAATGTTTCCTGAGGATCTTGTATTTCTAATGTCCTTGAATGTTCACTGAGAGTCTTGTATTTCTAATGTCCTTGAATGTTCACTGAGAGTCTTGTATTTCTAATGTCCTTGAGTGTTTCCTGAGAGTCTTGTATTTCTAATGCCCTTGAATGTTTCCCTGAGAGTCTTGTCATTTCTACGATCCTTGAATGTTTCCTGAGAGTCTTGTATTTCTAATGTCCTTGAATGTTCCCCGAGAGTCTTGTATTTCTAATGCCCTTGAATCTTTCCCTGAGAGTCTTGTCATTTCTACGATCCTTGAATGTTTCCTGAGAGTCTTGTATTTCTAATGCCCTTGAATGTTTCCCTGAGAGTCTTGTATTTCTAATGCCCTTGAATCTTTCCCTGAGAGTCTTGTCATTTCTACGATCCTTGAATGTTTCCTGAGAGTCCTGTATTTCTAATGTCCTTGAATGTTCACTGAGAGTCTTGTATTTCTAATGTCCTTGAATGTTCACTGAGAGTCTTGTATTTCTAATGTCCTTGAATGTTTCCTGAGAGTCTTGTATTTCTAATGTCCTTGAATGTTCACTGAGAGTCTTGTATTTCTAATGTCCTTGAATGTTCACTGAGAGTCTTGTATTTCTAATGTCCTTGAGTGTTTCCTGAGAGTCTTGTATTTCTAATGTCCTTGAATGTTCACTGAGAGTCTTGTATTTCTAATGTCCTTGAATGTTCACTGAGAGTCTTGTATTTCTAATGTCCTTGAGTGTTTCCTGAGAGTCTTGTATTTCTAATGCCCTTGAATGTTTCCCTGAGAGTCTTGTCATTTCTACGATCCTTGAATGTTTCCTGAGAGTCTTGTATTTCTAATGTCCTTGAATGTTCCCCGAGAGTCTTGTATTTCTAATGCCCTTGAATCTTTCCCTGAGAGTCTTGTCATTTCTACGATCCTTGAATGTTTCCTGAGAGTCTTGTATTTCTAATGCCCTTGAATGTTTCCCTGAGAGTCTTGTATTTCTAATGCCCTTGAATCTTTCCCTGAGAGTCTTGTCATTTCTACGATCCTTGAATGTTTCCTGAGAGTCCTGTATTTCTAATGTCCTTGAATGTTCACTGAGAGTCTTGTATTTCTAATGTCCTTGAATGTTCACTGAGAGTCTTGTATTTCTAATGTCCTTGAATGTTTCCTGAGAGTCTTGTATTTCTAATGTCCTTGAATGTTCACTGAGAGTCTTGTATTTCTAATGTCCTTGAATGTTCACTGAGAGTCTTGTATTTCTAATGTCCTTGAGTGTTTCCTGAGAGTCTTGTATTTCTAATGTCCTTGAATGTTCACTGAGAGTCTTGTATTTCTAATGTCCTTGAATGTTCCCTGAGAGTCTTGTATTTCTAATGTCCTTGAATGTTTCCTGAGAGTCTTGTATTTCTAATGCCCTTGAATGTTTCCCTGAGAGTCTTGTATTTCTAATGTCCTTGAATGTTCACTGAGAGTCTTGTATTTCTAATGTCCTTGAATGTTCCCTGAGAGTCTTGTATTTCTAATGTCCTTGAATGGTTCCTGAGAGTCTTGTATTTCTAATGTCCTTGAATGTTCACTGAGAGTCTTGTATTTCTAATGTCCTTGAATGTTTCCCCGGCTGCCTTGTATTTCTAATGTCCTTGAATGTTCCCTGAGAGTCTTGTATTTCTAATGCCCTTGAATCTTTCCCTGAGAGTCTTGTCATTTCTACGATCCTTGAATGTTTCCTGAGAGTCCTGTATTTCTAATGTCCTTGAATGTTCACTGAGAGTCTTGTATTTCTAATGTCCTTGAATGTTCACTGAGAGTCTTGTATTTCTAATGTCCTTGAATGTTTCCTGAGAGTCTTGTATTTCTAATGTCCTTGAATGTTCACTGAGAGTCTTGTATTTCTAATGTCCTTGAATGTTCACTGAGAGTCTTGTATTTCTAATGTCCTTGAGTGTTTCCTGAGAGTCTTGTATTTCTAATGCCCTTGAATGTTTCCCTGAGAGTCTTGTCATTTCTACGATCCTTGAATGTTTCCTGAGAGTCTTGTATTTCTAATGTCCTTGAATGTTCCCCGAAAGTCTTGTATTTCTAATGCCCTTGAATCTTTCCCTGAGAGTCTTGTCATTTCTACGATCCTTGAATGTTTCCTGAGAGTCCTGTATTTCTAATGTCCTTGAATGTTCCCTGAGAGTTTTGTATTTCTAATGTCCTTGAATGTTTCCTGAGAATCTTGTATTTCTATTGCCCTTGAATGTTTCCCTGTGAGTCTTGTCCTTTCTACAATCCTTGAATGTTTCCTGAGAGTCTTGTATTTCTAATGCCCTTGAATGTTTCCCTGAGAGTCTTGTCATTTCTACGATCCTTGAATGTTTCCTGAGCGTCTTGTATTTCTAATGTCCTTGAATGTTCCCCGAGAGTCTTGTATTTCTAATGTCCTTGAATGTTCACTGAGAGTCTTGTATTTCTAATGTCCTTGAATGTTTCCTGAGAGTCTTGTATTTCTAATGTCCTTGAATGTTCACTGAGAGTCTTGTATTTCTAATGTCCTTGAATGTTTCCCCGACTGCCTTGTATTTCTAATGTCCTTGAATGTTCCCTGAGAGTCTTGTATTTCTAATGCCCTTGAATCTTTCCCTGAGAGTCTTGTCATTTCTACGATCCTTGAATGTTTCCTCAGAGTCCTGTATTTCTAATGTCCTTGAATGTTCACTGAGAGTCTTGTATTTCTAATGTCCTTGAATGTTCACTGAGAGTCTTGTATTTCTAATGTCCTTGAATGTTTCCTGAGAGTCTTGTATTTCTAATGTCCTTGAATGTTCACTGAGAGTCTTGTATTTCTAATGTCCTTGAATGTTCACTGAGAGTCTTGTATTTCTAATGTCCTTGAATGTTCACTGAGAGTCTTGTATTTCTAATGTCCTTGAGTGTTTCCTGAGAGTCTTGTATTTCTAATGTCCTTGAATGTTCACTGAGAGTCTTGTATTTCTAATGTCCTTGAATGTTTCCTGAGAGTCTTGTATTTCTAATGCCCTTGAATGTTTCCCTGAGAGTCTTGTATTTCTAATGTCCTTGAATGTTCACTGAGAGTCTTGTATTTCTAATGTCCTTGAATGTTCCCTGAGAGTCTTGTATTTCTAATGTCCTTGAATGTTTCCTGAGAGTCTTGTATTTCTAATGCCCTTGAATGTTTCCCTGAGAGTCTTGTCATTTCTACGATCCTTGAATGTTTCCTGAGAGTCTTGTATTTCTAATGTCCTTGAATGTTCCCCGAGAGTCTTGTATTTCTAATGTCCTTGAATGTTCACTGAGAGTCTTGTATTTCTAATGTCCTTGAATGTTTCCTGAGAGTCTTGTATTTCTAATGCCCTTGAATGTTTCCTGAGAGTCTTGTATTTCTAATGCCCTTGAATGTTTCCCTGAGAGTCTTGTCATTTCTACGATCCTTGAATGTTTCCTGAGAGTCTTGTATTTCTAATGTCCTTGAATGTTCCCCGAGAGTCTTGTATTTCTAATGTCCTTGAATGTTCACTGAGAGTCTTGTATTTCTAATGTCCTTGAATGTTTCCTGAGAGTCTTGTATTTCTAATGCCCTTGAATGTTTCCCTGAGAGTCTTGTCATTTCTACGATCCTTGAATGTTTCCTGAGAGTCTTGTATTTCTAATGTCCTTGAATGTTCACTGAGAGTCTTGTATTTCTAATGTCCTTGAATGTTTCCTGAGGATCTTGTATTTCTAATGTCCTTGAATGTTCACTGAGAGTCTTGTATTTCTAATGTCCTTGAATGTTCACTGAGAGTCTTGTATTTCTAATGTCCTTGAGTGTTTCCTGAGAGTCTTGTATTTCTAATGCCCTTGAATGTTTCCCTGAGAGTCTTGTCATTTCTACGATCCTTGAATGTTTCCTGAGAGTCTTGTATTTCTAATGTCCTTGAATGTTCCCCGAGAGTCTTGTATTTCTAATGCCCTTGAATCTTTCCCTGAGAGTCTTGTCATTTCTACGATCCTTGAATGTTTCCTGAGAGTCTTGTATTTCTAATGCCCTTGAATGTTTCCCTGAGAGTCTTGTATTTCTAATGCCCTTGAATCTTTCCCTGAGAGTCTTGTCATTTCTACGATCCTTGAATGTTTCCTGAGAGTCCTGTATTTCTAATGTCCTTGAATGTTCACTGAGAGTCTTGTATTTCTAATGTCCTTGAATGTTCACTGAGAGTCTTGTATTTCTAATGTCCTTGAATGTTTCCTGAGAGTCTTGTATTTCTAATGTCCTTGAATGTTCACTGAGAGTCTTGTATTTCTAATGTCCTTGAATGTTCACTGAGAGTCTTGTATTTCTAATGTCCTTGAGTGTTTCCTGAGAGTCTTGTATTTCTAATGTCCTTGAATGTTCACTGAGAGTCTTGTATTTCTAATGTCCTTGAATGTTCCCTGAGAGTCTTGTATTTCTAATGTCCTTGAATGTTTCCTGAGAGTCTTGTATTTCTAATGCCCTTGAATGTTTCCCTGAGAGTCTTGTATTTCTAATGTCCTTGAATGTTCACTGAGAGTCTTGTATTTCTAATGTCCTTGAATGTTCCCTGAGAGTCTTGTATTTCTAATGTCCTTGAATGTTTCCTGAGAGTCTTGTATTTCTAATGCCCTTGAATGTTTCCCTGAGAGTCTTGTCATTTCTACGATCCTTGAATGTTTCCTGAGAGTCTTGTATTTCTAATGTCCTTGAATGTTCCCCGAGAGTCTTGTATTTCTAATGTCCTTGAATGTTCACTGAGAGTCTTGTATTTCTAATGTCCTTGAATGTTTCCTGAGAGTCTTGTATTTCTAATGCCCTTGAATGTTTCCTGAGAGTCTTGTATTTCTAATGCCCTTGAATGTTTCCCTGAGAGTCTTGTCATTTCTACGATCCTTGAATGTTTCCTGAGAGTCTTGTATTTCTAATGTCCTTGAATGTTCCCCGAGAGTCTTGTATTTCTAATGTCCTTGAATGTTCACTGAGAGTCTTGTATTTCTAATGTCCTTGAATGTTTCCTGAGAGTCTTGTATTTCTAATGCCCTTGAATGTTTCCCTGAGAGTCTTGTCATTTCTACGATCCTTGAATGTTTCCTGAGAGTCTTGTATTTCTAATGTCCTTGAATGTTCCCCGAGAGTCTTGTATTTCTAATGTCCTTGAATGTTCACTGAGAGTCTTGTATTTCTAATGTCCTTGAATGTTTCCTGAGAGTCTTGTATTTCTAATGTCCTTGAATGTTCACTGAGAGTCTTGTATTTCTAATGTCCTTGAATGTTTCCCTAACTGCCTTGTATTTCTAATGTCCTTGAATGTTCCCTGAGAGTCCTGTATTTCTAATGCCCTTGAATCTTTCCCTGAGAGTCTTGTCATTTCTACGATCCTTGAATGTTTCCTGAGAGTCCTGTATTTCTAATGTCCTTGAATGTTCCCTGAGAGTCTTGTATTTCTAATGTCCTTGAATGTTTCCTGAGAATCTTGTATTTCTAATGCCCTTGAATGTTTCCCTGTGAGTCTTGTCCTTTCTACAATCCTTGAATGTTTCCTGAGAGTCTTGTATTTCTAATGCCCTTGAATGTTTCCCTGAGAGTCTTGTCATTTCTACGATCCTTGAATGTTTCCTGAGCGTCTTGTATTTCTAATGTCCTTGAATGTTCCCCGAGAGTCTTGTATTTCTAATGTCCTTGAATGTTCACTGAGAGTCTTGTATTTCTAATGTCCTTGAATGTTTCCTGAGAGTCTTGTATTTCTAATGTCCTTGAATGTTCACTGAGAGTCTTGTATTTCTAATGTCCTTGAATGTTTCCCCGACTGCCTTGTATTTCTAATGTCCTTGAATGTTCCCTGAGAGTCTTGTATTTCTAATGCCCTTGAATCTTTCCCTGAGAGTCTTGTCATTTCTACGATCCTTGAATGTTTCCTGAGAGTCCTGTATTTCTAATGTCCTTGAATGTTCACTGAGAGTCTTGTATTTCTAATGTCCTTGAATGTTCACTGAGAGTCTTGTATTTCTAATGTCCTTGAATGTTTCCTGAGAGTCTTGTATTTCTAATGTCCTTGAATGTTCACTGAGAGTCTTGTATTTCTAATGTCCTTGAATGTTCACTGAGAGTCTTGTATTTCTAATGTCCTTGAGTGTTTCCTGAGAGTCTTGTATTTCTAATGCCCTTGAATGTTTCCCTGAGAGTCTTCTCATTTCTACGATCCTTGAATGTTTCCTGAGAGTCTTGTATTTCTAATGTCCTTGAATGTTCCCCGAGAGTCTTGTATTTCTAATGTCCTTGAATGTTCACTGAGAGTCTTGTATTTCTAATGTCCTTGAATGTTTCCTGAGAGTCTTGTATTTCTAATGTCCTTGAATGTTCACTGAGAGTCTTGTATTTCTAATGTCCTTGAATGTTTCCCTGACTGCCTTGTATTTCTAATGCCCTTGAATCTTTCCCTGAGAGTCTTGTCATTTCTACGATCCTTGAATGTTTCCTGAGAGTCCTGTATTTCTAATGTCCTTGAATGTTCACTGAGAGTCTTGTATTTCTAATGTCCTTGAATGTTCACTGAGAGTCTTGTATTTCTAATGTCCTTGAATGTTCCCTGAGAGTCTTGTATTTCTAATGTCCTTGAATGTTTCCTGAGAGTCTTGTATTTCTAATGCCCTTGAATGTTTCCCTGACAGTCTTGTCATTTCTACGATCCTTGAATGTTTCCTGAGAGTCTTGTATTTCTAATGTCCTTGAATGTTCCCTTAGAGTCTTGTATTTCTAATGTCCTTGAATGTTCACTGAGAGTCTTGTATTTCTAATGTCCTTGAATGTTTCCTGAGGGTCTTGTATTTCTAATGTCCTTGAATGTTCACTGAGAGTCTTGTATTTCTAATGTCCTTGAATGTTTCCTGAGATTCTTGTATTTCTAATGTCCTTGAATGTTTCCCTGACTGCCTTGTATTTCTAATGACTGCCTTGTATTTCTAATGTCCTTGAATGTTTCCCTGACTGCCTTGTATTTCTAATGTCCTTGAATGTTCCCTGAGAGTCTTGTATTTCTAATGTCCTTGAAAGTTTCCTGAGAATCTTGTATTTCTAATGCCCTTGAATGTTTCCCTGAGAGTCTTGTCCTTTCTACGATCCTTGAATGTTTCCTGAGAGTCTTGTATTTCTAATGTCCTTGAATGTTCCCTGAGAGTCTTGTATTTCTAATGTCCTTGAATGTTCACTGAGAGTCTTGTATTTCTAATGTCCTTGAAAGTTCCCTGAGAGTCTTGTATTTCTAATGTCCTTGAATGTTTCCTGAGAGTCTTGTATTTCTAATGCCCTTGAATGTTTCCCTGAGAGTATTGTCATTTCTACGATCCTTGAATGTTTCCTGAGAGTCTTGTATTTCTAATGTCCTTGAATGTTCACTGAGAGTCTTGTATTTCTAATGTCCTTGAATGTTCCCTGAGAGTCTTGTATTTCTAATGTCCTTGAATGTTACCTGAGAGTCTTGTATTTCTAATGCCCTTGAATGTTTCCCTGAGAGTCTTGTCATTTCTACGATCCTTGAATGTTTCCTGAGAGTCTTGTATTTCTAATGTCCTTGAATGTTCCCTGAGAGTCCTGTATTTCTAATGCCCTTGAATCTTTCCCTGAGAGTCTTGTCATTTCTACGATCCTTGAATGTTTCCTGAGAGTCCTGTATTTCTAATGTCCTTGAATGTTCCCTGAGAGTCTTGTATTTCTAATGTCCTTGAATGTTTCCTGAGAATCTTGTATTTCTAATGCCCTTGAATGTTTCCCTGTGAGTCTTGTCCTTTCTACAATCCTTGAATGTTTCCTGAGAGTCTTGTATTTCTAATGCCCTTGAATGTTTCCCTGAGAGTCTTGTCATTTCTACGATCCTTGAATGTTTCCTGAGCGTCTTGTATTTCTAATGTCCTTGAATGTTCCCCGAGAGTCTTGTATTTCTAATGTCCTTGAATGTTCACTGAGAGTCTTGTATTTCTAATGTCCTTGAATGTTTCCTGAGAGTCTTGTATTTCTAATGTCCTTGAATGTTCACTGAGAGTCTTGTATTTCTAATGTCCTTGAATGTTTCCCCGACTGCCTTGTATTTCTAATGTCCTTGAATGTTCCCTGAGAGTCTTGTATTTCTAATGCCCTTGAATCTTTCCCTGAGAGTCTTGTCATTTCTACGATCCTTGAATGTTTCCTGAGAGTCCTGTATTTCTAATGTCCTTGAATGTTCACTGAGAGTCTTGTATTTCTAATGTCCTTGAATGTTCACTGAGAGTCTTGTATTTCTAATGTCCTTGAGTGTTTCCTGAGAGTCTTGTATTTCTAATGCCCTTGAATGTTTCCCTGAGAGTCTTCTCATTTCTACGATCCTTGAATGTTTCCTGAGAGTCTTGTATTTCTAATGTCCTTGAATGTTCCCCGAGAGTCTTGTATTTCTAATGTCCTTGAATGTTCACTGAGAGTCTTGTATTTCTAATGTCCTTGAATGTTTCCTGAGAGTCTTGTATTTCTAATGTCCTTGAATGTTCACTGAGAGTCTTGTATTTCTAATGTCCTTGAATGTTTCCCTGACTGCCTTGTATTTCTAATGCCCTTGAATCTTTCCCTGAGAGTCTTGTCATTTCTACGATCCTTGAATGTTTCCTGAGAGTCCTGTATTTCTAATGTCCTTGAATGTTCACTGAGAGTCTTGTATTTCTAATGTCCTTGAATGTTCACTGAGAGTCTTGTATTTCTAATGTCCTTGAATGTTCCCTGAGAGTCTTGTATTTCTAATGTCCTTGAATGTTTCCTGAGAGTCTTGTATTTCTAATGCCCTTGAATGTTTCCCTGACAGTCTTGTCATTTCTACGATCCTTGAATGTTTCCTGAGAGTCTTGTATTTCTAATGTCCTTGAATGTTCCCTTAGAGTCTTGTATTTCTAATGTCCTTGAATGTTCACTGAGAGTCTTGTATTTCTAATGTCCTTGAATGTTTCCTGAGGGTCTTGTATTTCTAATGTCCTTGAATGTTCACTGAGAGTCTTGTATTTCTAATGTCCTTGAATGTTTCCTGAGATTCTTGTATTTCTAATGTCCTTGAATGTTTCCCTGACTGCCTTGTATTTCTAATGACTGCCTTGTATTTCTAATGTCCTTGAATGTTTCCCTGACTGCCTTGTATTTCTAATGTCCTTGAATGTTCCCTGAGAGTCTTGTATTTCTAATGTCCTTGAAAGTTTCCTGAGAATCTTGTATTTCTAATGCCCTTGAATGTTTCCCTGAGAGTCTTGTCCTTTCTACGATCCTTGAATGTTTCCTGAGAGTCTTGTATTTCTAATGTCCTTGAATGTTCCCTGAGAGTCTTGTATTTCTAATGTCCTTGAATGTTCACTGAGAGTCTTGTATTTCTAATGTCCTTGAATGTTCCCTGAGAGTCTTGTATTTCTAATGTCCTTGAATGTTTCCTGAGAGTCTTGTATTTCTAATGCCCTTGAATGTTTCCCTGAGAGTATTGTCATTTCTACGATCCTTGAATGTTTCCTGAGAGTCTTGTATTTCTAATGTCCTTGAATGTTCACTGAGAGTCTTGTATTTCTAATGTCCTTGAATGTTCCCTGAGAGTCTTGTATTTCTAATGTCCTTGAATGTTTCCTGAGAGTCTTGTATTTCTAATGCCCTTGAATGTTTCCCTGAGAGTCTTGTCATTTCTACGATCCTTGAATGTTTCCTGAGAGTCTTGTATTTCTAATGTCCTTGAATGTTCCCTGAGAGTCTTGTATTTCTAATGTCCTTGAATGTTTCCTGAGAGTCTTGTATTTCTAATGCCCTTGAATGTTTCCCTGAGAGTCTTGTCATTTCTACGATCCTTGAATGTTTCCTGAGAGTCTTGTATTTCTAATGTCCTTGAATGTTCCCCGAAAGTCTTGTATTTCTAATGCCCTTGAATCTTTCCCTGAGAGTCTTGTCATTTCTACGATCCTTGAATGTTTCCTGAGAGTCCTGTATTTCTAATGTCCTTGAATGTTCCCTGAGAGTTTTGTATTTCTAATGTCCTTGAATGTTTCCTGAGAATCTTGTATTTCTATTGCCCTTGAATGTTTCCCTGTGAGTCTTGTCCTTTCTACAATCCTTGAATGTTTCCTGAGAGTCTTGTATTTCTAATGCCCTTGAATGTTTCCCTGAGAGTCTTGTCATTTCTACGATCCTTGAATGTTTCCTGAGCGTCTTGTATTTCTAATGTCCTTGAATGTTCCCCGAGAGTCTTGTATTTCTAATGTCCTTGAATGTTCACTGAGAGTCTTGTATTTCTAATGTCCTTGAATGTTTCCTGAGAGTCTTGTATTTCTAATGTCCTTGAATGTTCACTGCGAGTCTTGTATTTCTAATGTCCTTGAATGTTTCCCCGACTGCCTTGTATTTCTAATGTCCTTGAATGTTCCCTGAGAGTCTTGTATTTCTAATGCCCTTGAATCTTTCCCTGAGAGTCTTGTCATTTCTACGATCCTTGAATGTTTCCTGAGAGTCCTGTATTTCTAATGTCCTTGAATGTTCACTGAGAGTCTTGTATTTCTAATGTCCTTGAATGTTCACTGAGAGTCTTGTATTTCTAATGTCCTTGAATGTTTCCTGAGAGTCTTGTATTTCTAATGTCCTTGAATGTTCACTGAGAGTCTTGTATTTCTAATGTCCTTGAATGTTCACTGAGAGTCTTGTATTTCTAATGTCCTTGAGTGTTTCCTGAGAGTCTTGTATTTCTAATGTCCTTGAATGTTCACTGAGAGTCTTGTATTTCTAATGTCCTTGAATGTTCCCTGAGAGTCTTGTATTTCTAATGTCCTTGAATGTTTCCTGAGAGTCTTGTATTTCTAATGCCCTTGAATGTTTCCCTGAGAGTCTTGTATTTCTAATGTCCTTGAATGTTCACTGAGAGTCTTGTATTTCTAATGTCCTTGAATGTTCCCTGAGAGTCTTGTATTTCTAATGTCCTTGAATGTTTCCTGAGAGTCTTGTATTTCTAATGCCCTTGAATGTTTCCCTGAGAGTCTTGTCATTTCTACGATCCTTGAATGTTTCCTGAGAGTCTTGTATTTCTAATGTCCTTGAATGTTCCCCGAGAGTCTTGTATTTCTAATGTCCTTGAATGTTCACTGAGAGTCTTGTATTTCTAATGTCCTTGAATGTTTCCTGAGAGTCTTGTATTTCTAATGCCCTTGAATGTTTCCTGAGAGTCTTGTATTTCTAATGCCCTTGAATGTTTCCCTGAGAGTCTTGTCATTTCTACGATCCTTGAATGTTTCCTGAGAGTCTTGTATTTCTAATGTCCTTGAATGTTCCCCGAGAGTCTTGTATTTCTAATGTCCTTGAATGTTCACTGAGAGTCTTGTATTTCTAATGTCCTTGAATGTTTCCTGAGAGTCTTGTATTTCTAATGCCCTTGAATGTTTCCCTGAGAGTCTTGTCATTTCTACGATCCTTGAATGTTTCCTGAGAGTCTTGTATTTCTAATGTCCTTGAATGTTCACTGAGAGTCTTGTATTTCTAATGTCCTTGAATGTTTCCTGAGAGTCTTGTATTTCTAATGTCCTTGAATGTTCACTGAGAGTCTTGTATTTCTAATGTCCTTGAATGTTCACTGAGAGTCTTGTATTTCTAATGTCCTTGAGTGTTTCCTGAGAGTCTTGTATTTCTAATGCCCTTGAATGTTTCCCTGAGAGTCTTGTCATTTCTACGATCCTTGAATGTTTCCTGAGAGTCTTGTATTTCTAATGTCCTTGAATGTTCCCCGAGAGTCTTGTATTTCTAATGCCCTTGAATCTTTCCCTGAGAGTCTTGTCATTTCTACGATCCTTGAATGTTTCCTGAGAGTCCTGTATTTCTAATGTCCTTGAATGTTCCCTGAGAGTTTTGTATTTCTAATGTCCTTGAATGTTTCCTGAGAATCTTGTATTTCTATTGCCCTTGAATGTTTCCCTGTGAGTCTTGTCCTTTCTACAATCCTTGAATGTTTCCTGAGAGTCTTGTATTTCTAATGCCCTTGAATGTTTCCCTGAGAGTCTTGTCATTTCTACGATCCTTGAATGTTTCCTGAGCGTCTTGTATTTCTAATGTCCTTGAATGTTCCCCGAGAGTCTTGTATTTCTAATGTCCTTGAATGTTCACTGAGAGTCTTGTATTTCTAATGTCCTTGAATGTTTCCTGAGAGTCTTGTATTTCTAATGTCCTTGAATGTTCACTGAGAGTCTTGTATTTCTAATGTCCTTGAATGTTTCCCCGACTGCCTTGTATTTCTAATGTCCTTGAATGTTCCCTGAGAGTCTTGTATTTCTAATGCCCTTGAATCTTTCCCTGAGAGTCTTGTCATTTCTACGATCCTTGAATGTTTCCTGAGAGTCCTGTATTTCTAATGTCCTTGAATGTTCACTGAGAGTCTTGTATTTCTAATGTCCTTGAATGTTCACTGAGAGTCTTGTATTTCTAATGTCCTTGAATGTTTCCTGAGAGTTTGTATTTCTAATGTCCTTGAATGTTCACTGAGAGTCTTGTATTTCTAATGTCCTTGAATGTTCACTGAGAGTCTTGTATTTCTAATGTCCTTGAGTGTTTCCTGAGAGTCTTGTATTTCTAATGTCCTTGAATGTTCACTGAGAGTCTTGTATTTCTAATGTCCTTGAATGTTCCCTGAGAGTCTTGTATTTCTAATGTCCTTGAATGTTTCCTGAGAGTCTTGTATTTCTAATGCCCTTGAATGTTTCCCTGAGAGTCTTGTATTTCTAATGTCCTTGAATGTTCACTGAGAGTCTTGTATTTCTAATGTCCTTGAATGTTCCCTGAGAGTCTTGTATTTCTAATGTCCTTGAATGTTTCCTGAGAGTCTTGTATTTCTAATGCCCTTGAATGTTTCCCTGAGAGTCTTGTCATTTCTACGATCCTTGAATGTTTCCTGAGAGTCTTGTATTTCTAATGTCCTTGAATGTTCCCCGAGAGTCTTGTATTTCTAATGTCCTTGAATGTTCACTGAGAGTCTTGTATTTCTAATGTCCTTGAATGTTTCCTGAGAGTCTTGTATTTCTAATGCCCTTGAATGTTTCCTGAGAGTCTTGTATTTCTAATGCCCTTGAATGTTTCCCTGAGAGTCTTGTCATTTCTACGATCCTTGAATGTTTCCTGAGAGTCTTGTATTTCTAATGTCCTTGAATGTTCCCCGAGAGTCTTGTATTTCTAATGTCCTTGAATGTTCACTGAGAGTCTTGTATTTCTAATGTCCTTGAATGTTTCCTGAGAGTCTTGTATTTCTAATGCCCTTGAATGTTTCCCTGAGAGTCTTGTCATTTCTACGATCCTTGAATGTTTCCTGAGAGTCTTGTATTTCTAATGTCCTTGAATGTTCCCCGAGAGTCTTGTATTTCTAATGTCCTTGAATGTTCACTGAGAGTCTTGTATTTCTAATGTCCTTGAATGTTTCCTGAGAGTCTTGTATTTCTAATGTCCTTGAATGTTCACTGAGAGTCTTGTATTTCTAATGTCCTTGAATGTTTCCCTAACTGCCTTGTATTTCTAATGTCCTTGAATGTTCCCTGAGAGTCCTGTATTTCTAATGCCCTTGAATCTTTCCCTGAGAGTCTTGTCATTTCTACGATCCTTGAATGTTTCCTGAGAGTCCTGTATTTCTAATGTCCTTGAATGTTCCCTGAGAGTCTTGTATTTCTAATGTCCTTGAATGTTTCCTGAGAATCTTGTATTTCTAATGCCCTTGAATGTTTCCCTGTGAGTCTTGTCCTTTCTACAATCCTTGAATGTTTCCTGAGAGTCTTGTATTTCTAATGCCCTTGAATGTTTCCCTGAGAGTCTTGTCATTTCTACGATCCTTGAATGTTTCCTGAGCGTCTTGTATTTCTAATGTCCTTGAATGTTCCCCGAGAGTCTTGTATTTCTAATGTCCTTGAATGTTCACTGAGAGTCTTGTATTTCTAATGTCCTTGAATGTTTCCTGAGAGTCTTGTATTTCTAATGTCCTTGAATGTTCACTGAGAGTCTTGTATTTCTAATGTCCTTGAATGTTTCCCCGTCTGCCTTGTATTTCTAATGTCCTTGAATGTTCCCTGAGAGTCTTGTATTTCTAATGCCCTTGAATCTTTCCCTGAGAGTCTTGTCATTTCTACGATCCTTGAATGTTTCCTGAGAGTCCTGTATTTCTAATGTCCTTGAATGTTCACTGAGAGTCTTGTATTTCTAATGTCCTTGAATGTTCACTGAGAGTCTTGTATTTCTAATGTCCTTGAATGTTTCCTGAGAGTCTTGTATTTCTAATGTCCTTGAATGTTCACTGAGAGTCTTGTATTTCTAATGTCCTTGAATGTTCACTGAGAGTCTTGTATTTCTAATGTCCTTGAGTGTTTCCTGAGAGTCTTGTATTTCTAATGCCCTTGAATGTTTCCCTGAGAGTCTTCTCATTTCTACGATCCTTGAATGTTTCCTGAGAGTCTTGTATTTCTAATGTCCTTGAATGTTCCCCGAGAGTCTTGTATTTCTAATGTCCTTGAATGTTCACTGAGAGTCTTGTATTTCTAATGTCCTTGAATGTTTCCTGAGAGTCTTGTATTTCTAATGTCCTTGAATGTTCACTGAGAGTCTTGTATTTCTAATGTCCTTGAATGTTTCCCTGACTGCCTTGTATTTCTAATGCCCTTGAATCTTTCCCTGAGAGTCTTGTCATTTCTACGATCCTTGAATGTTTCCTGAGAGTCCTGTATTTCTAATGTCCTTGAATGTTCACTGAGAGTCTTGTATTTCTAATGTCCTTGAATGTTCACTGAGAGTCTTGTATTTCTAATGTCCTTGAATGTTCCCTGAGAGTCTTGTATTTCTAATGTCCTTGAATGTTTCATGAGAGTCTTGTATTTCTAATGCCCTTGAATGTTTCCCTGACAGTCTTGTCATTTCTACGATCCTTGAATGTTTCCTGAGAGTCTTGTATTTCTAATGTCCTTGAATGTTCCCTTAGAGTCTGGTATTTCTAATGTCCTTGAATGTTCACTGAGAGTCTTGTATTTCTAATGTCCTTGAATGTTTCCTGAGGGTCTTGTATTTCTAATGTCCTTGAATGTTCACTGAGAGTCTTGTATTTCTAATGTCCTTGAATGTTTCCTGAGATTCTTGTATTTCTAATGTCCTTGAATGTTTCCCTGACTGCCTTGTATTTCTAATGACTGCCTTGTATTTCTAATGTCCTTGAATGTTTCCCTGACTGCCTTGTATTTCTAATGTCCTTGAATGTTCCCTGAGCGTCTTGTATTTCTAATGTCCTTGAAAGTTTCCTGAGAATCTTGTATTTCTAATGCCCTTGAATGTTTCCCTGAGAGTCTTGTCCTTTCTACGATCCTTGAATGTTTCCTGAGAGTCTTGTATTTCTAATGTCCTTGAATGTTCCCTGAGAGTCTTGTATTTCTAATGTCCTTGAATGTTCACTGAGAGTCTTGTATTTCTAATGTCCTTGAATGTTCCCTGAGAGTCTTGTATTTCTAATGCCCTTGAATGTTTCCCTGAGAGTATTGTCATTTCTACGATCCTTGAATGTTTCCTGAGAGTCTTGTATTTCTAATGTCCTTGAATGTTCACTGAGAGTCTTGTATTTCTAATGTCCTTGAATGTTCCCTGAGAGTCTTGTATTTCTAATGTCCTTGAATGTTTCCTGAAAGTCTTGTATTTCTAATGCCCTTGAATGTTTCCCTGAGAGTCTTGTCATTTCTACGATCCTTGAATGTTTCCTGAGAGTCTTGTATTTCTAATGTCCTTGAATGTTCCCCGAGAGTCTTGTATTTCTAATGTCCTTGAATGTTCACTGAGAGTCTTGTATTTCTAATGTCCTTGAATGTTTCCTGAGAGTCTTGTATTTCTAATGCCCTTGAATGTTTCCCTGAGAGTCTTGTCATTTCTACGATCCTTGAATGTTTCCTGAGAGTCTTGTATTTCTAATGTCCTTGAATGTTCCCCGAGAGTCTTGTATTTCTAATGTCCTTGAATGTTCACTGAGAGTCTTGTATTTCTACGATCCTTGAATGTTTCCTGAGAGTCTTGTATTTCTAATGTCCTTGAATGTTCCCTGAGAGTCTTGTATTTATAATGTCCTTGAATGTTCACTGAGAGTCTTGTATTTCTAATGTCCTTGAATGTTTCCTGAGGGTCTTGTATTTCTAATGTCCTTGAATGTTCACTGAGAGTCTTGTATTTCTAATGTCCTTGAATGTTTCCTGAGATTCTTGTATTTCTAATGTCCTTGAATGTTTCCCTGACTGCCTTGTATTTCTAATGACTGCCTTGTATTTCTAATGTCCTTGAATGTTTCCCTGACTGCCTTGTATTTCTAATGTCCTTGAATGTTCCCTGAGAGTCTTGTATTTCTAATGTCCTTGAATGTTTCCTGAGAATCTTGTATTTCTAATGCCCTTGAATGTTTCCCCGAGAGTCTTGTCCTTTCTACGATCCTTGAATGTTTCCTGAGAGTCTTGTATTTCTAATGTCCTTGAATGTTCCCTGAGAGTCTTGTATTTCTAATGTCCTTGAATGTTCACTGAGAGTCTTGTATTTCTAATGTCCTTGAATGTTCCCTGAGAGTCTTGTATTTCTAATGTCCTTGAATGTTTCCTGAGAGTCTTGTATTTCTAATGCCCTTGAATGTTTCCCTGAGAGTCTTGTCATTTCTACGATCCTTGAATGTTTCCTGAGAGTCTTGTATTTCTAATGTCCTTGAATGTTCCCCGAGAGTCTTGTATTTCTAATGTCCTTGAATGTTCACTGAGAGTCTTGTATTTCTAATGTCCTTGAATGTTTCCTGAGAGTCTTGTATTTCTAATGCCCTTGAATGTTTCCCTGAGAGTCTTGTCATTTCTACGATCCTTGAATGTTTCCTGAGAGTCTTGTATTTCTAATGTCCTTGAATGTTCCCCGAGAGTCTTGTATTTCTAATGTCCTTGAATGTTCACTGAGAGTCTTGTATTTCTAATGTCCTTGAATGTTTCCTGAGAGTCTTGTATTTCTAATGTCCTTGAATGTTCACTGAGAGTCTTGTATTTCTAATGTCCTTGAATGTTTCCCTGACTGCCTTGTATTTCTAATGTCCTTGAATGTTCCCTGAGAGTCTTGTATTTCTAATGCCCTTGAATCTTTCCCTGAGAGTCTTGTCATTTCTACGATCCTTGAATGTTTCCTGAGAGTCCTGTATTTCTAATGTCCTTGAATGTTCCCTGAGAGTCTTGTATTTCTAATGTCCTTGAATGTTTCCTGAGAATCTTGTATTTCTAATGCCCTTGAATGTTTCCCTGTGAGTCTTGTCCTTTCTACAATCCTTGAATGTTTCCTAAGAGTCTTGCATTTCTAATGCCCTTGAATGTTTCCCTGAGAGTCTTGTCATTTCTACGATCCTTGAATGTTTCCTGAGCGTCTTGTATTTCTAATGTCCTTGAATGATCCCCCGAGAGTCTTGTATTTCTAATGTCCTTGAATGTTCACTGAGAGTCTTGTATTTCTAATGTCCTTGAATGTTTCCTGAGAGTCTTGTATTTCTAATGTCCTTGAATGTTCACTGAGAGTCTTGTATTTCTAATGTCCTTGAATGTTTCCCCGACTGCCTTGTATTTCTAATGTCCTTGAATGTTCCCTGAGAGTCTTGTATTTCTAATGCCCTTGAATCTTTCCCTGAGAGTCTTGTCATTTCTACGATCCTTGAATGTTTCCTGAGAGTCCTGTATTTCTAATGTCCTTGAATGTTCACTGAGAGTCTTGTATTTCTAATGTCCTTGAATGTTCACTGAGAGTCTTGTATTTCTAATGTCCTTGAATGTTTCCTGAGAGTCTTGTATTTCTAATGTCCTTGAATGTTCACTGAGAGTCTTGTATTTCTAATGTCCTTGAATGTTCACTGAGAGTCTTGTATTTCTAATGTCCTTGAATGTTTCCTGAGATTCTTGTATTTCTAATGTCCTTGAATGTTTCCCTGACTGCCTTGTATTTCTAATGACTGCCTTGTATTTCTAATGTCCTTGAATGTTTCCCTGACTGCCTTGTATTTCTAATGTCCTTGAATGTTCCCTGAGAGTCTTGTATTTCTAATGTCCTTGAATGTTTCCTGAGAGTCTTGTATTTCTAATGTCCTTGAATGTTCACTGAGAGTCTTGTATTTCTAATGTCCTTGAATGTTTCCCTGACTGCCTTGTATTTCTAATGCCCTTGAATCTTTCCCTGAGAGTCTTGTCATTTCTACGATCCTTGAATGTTTCCTGAGAGTCCTGTATTTCTAATGTCCTTGAATGTTCACTGAGAGTCTTGTATTTCTAATGTCCTTGAATGTTCACTGAGAGTCTTGTATTTCTAATGTCCTTGAATGTTCCCTGAGAGTCTTGTATTTCTAATGTCCTTGAATGTTTCCTGAGAGTCTTGTATTTCTAATGCCCTTGAATGTTTCCCTGACAGTCTTGTATTTCTAATGTCCTTGAATGTTCACTGAGAGTCTTGTATTTCTAATGTCCTTGAATGTTTCCTGAGAGTCTTGTATTTCTAATGTCCTTGAATGTTCACTGAGAGTCTTGTATTTCTAATGTCCTTGAATGTTCACTGAGAGTCTTGTATTTCTAATGTCCTTGAATGTTCACTGAGAGTCTTGTATTTCTAATGTCCTTGAATGTTTCCTGAGATTCTTGTATTTCTAATGTCCTTGAATGTTTCCCTGACTGCCTTGTATTTCTAATGACTGCCTTGTATTTCTAATGTCCTTGAATGTTTCCCTGACTGCCTTGTATTTCTAATGTCCTTGAATGTTCCCTGAGAGTCTTGTATTTCTAATGTCCTTGAATGTTTCCTGAGAATCTTGTATTTCTAATGCCCTTGAATGTTTCCCCGAGAGTCTTGTCCTTTCTACGATCCTTGAATGTTTCCTGAGAGTCTTGTATTTCTAATGTCCTTGAATGTTCCCTGAGAGTCTTGTATTTCTAATGTCCTTGAATGTTCACTGAGAGTCTTGTATTTCTAATGTCCTTGAATGTTACCTGAGAGTCTTGTATTTCTAATGTCCTTGAATGTTTCCTGAGAGTCTTGTATTTCTAATGCCCTTGAATGTTTCCCTGAGAGTCTTGTCATTTCTACGATCCTTGAATGTTTCCTGAGAGTCTTGTATTTCTAATGTCCTTGAATGTTCCCCGAGAGTCTTGTATTTCTAATGTCCTTGAATGTTCACTGAGAGTCTTGTATTTCTAATGTCCTTGAATGTTTCCTGAGAGTCTTGTATTTCTAATGCCCTTGAATGTTTCCCTGAGAGTCTTGTCATTTCTACGATCCTTGAATGTTTCCTGAGAGTCTTGTATTTCTAATGTCCTTGAATGTTCCCCGAGAGTCTTGTATTTCTAATGTCCTTGAATGTTCACTGAGAGTCTTGTATTTCTAATGTCCTTGAATGTTTCCTGAGAGTCTTGTATTTCTAATGTCCTTGAATGTTCACTGAGAGTCTTGTATTTCTAATGTCCTTGAATGTTTCCCTGACTGCCTTGTATTTCTAATGTCCTTGAATGTTCCCTGAGAGTCTTGTATTTCTAATGCCCTTGAATCTTTCCCTGAGAGTCTTGTCATTTCTACGATCCTTGAATGTTTCCTGAGAGTCCTGTATTTCTAATGTCCTTGAATGTTCCCTGAGAGTCTTGTATTTCTAATGTCCTTGAATGTTTCCTGAGAATCTTGTATTTCTAATGCCCTTGAATGTTTCCCTGTGAGTCTTGTCCTTTCTACAATCCTTGAATGTTTCCTGAGAGTCTTGTATTTCTAATGCCCTTGAATGTTTCCCTGAGAGTCTTGTCATTTCTACGATCCTTGAATGTTTCCTGAGCGTCTTGTATTTCTAATGTCCTTGAATGTTCCCCCGAGATTCTTGTATTTCTAATGTCCTTGAATGTTGACTGAGAGTCTTGTATTTCTAATGTCCTTGAATGTTTCCTGAGAGTCTTGTATTTCTAATGTCCTTGAATGTTCACTGAGAGTCTTGTATTTCTAATGTCCTTGAATGTTTCCCCGACTGCCTTGTATTTCTAATGTCCTTGAATGTTCCCTGAGAGTCTTGTATTTCTAATGCCCTTGAATCTTTCCCTGAGAGTCTTGTCATTTCTACGATCCTTGAATGTTTCCTTAGAGTCCTGTATTTCTAATGTCCTTGAATGTTCACTGAGAGTCTTGTATTTCTAATGTCCTTGAATGTTCACTGAGAGTCTTGTATTTCTAATGTCCTTGAATGTTTCCTGAGAGTCTTGTATTTCTAATGTCCTTGAATGTTCACTGAGAGTCTTGTATTTCTAATGTCCTTGAATGTTCACTGAGAGTCTTGTATTTCTAATGTCCTTGAGTGTTTCCTGAGAGTCTTGTATTTCTAATGCCCTAGAATGTTTCCCTGAGAGTCTTGTCATTTCTACGATCCTTGAATGTTTCCTGAGAGTCTTGTATTTCTAATGTCCTTGAATGTTCCCCGAGAGTCTTGTATTTCTAATGTCCTTGAATGTTCACTGAGAGTCTTGTATTTCTAATGTCCTTGAATGTTTCCTGAGAGTCTTGTATTTCTAATGTCCTTGAATGTTCACTGAGAGTCTTGTATTTCTAATGTCCTTGAATGTTTCCCTGACTGCCTTGTATTTCTAATGCCCTTGAATCTTTCCCCTGAGAGTCTTGTCATTTCTACGATCCTTGAATGTTTCCTGAGAGTCCTGTATTTCTAATGTCCTTGAATGTTCACTGAGAGTCTTGTATTTCTAATGTCCTTGAATGTTCACTGAGAGTCTTGTATTTCTAATGTCCTTGAATGTTCCCTGAGAGTCTTGTATTTCTAATGTCCTTGAATGTTTCCAGAGAGTCTTGTATTTCTAATGCCCTTGAATGTTTCCCTGACAGTCTTGTCATTTCTACGATCCTTGAATGTTTCCTGAGAGTCTTGTATTTCTAATGTCCTTGAATGTTCCCTGAGAGTCTTGTATTTCTAATGTCCTTGAATGTTCACTGAGAGTCTTGTATTTCTAATGTCCTTGAATGTTTCCTGAGGGTCTTGTATTTCTAATGTCCTTGAATGTTCACTGAGAGTCTTGTATTTCTAATGTCCTTGAATGTTTCCTGAGATTCTTGTATTTCTAATGTCCTTGAATGTTTCCCTGACTGCCTTGTATTTCTAATGACTGCCTTGTATTTCTAATGTCCTTGAATGTTTCCCTGACTGCCTTGTATTTCTAATGTCCTTGAATGTTCCCTGAGAGTCTTGTATTTCTAATGTCCTTGAATGTTTCCTGAGAATCTTGTATTTCTAATGCCCTTGAATGTTTCCCTGAGAGTCTTGTCCTTTCTACGATCCTTGAATGTTTCCTGAGAGTCTTGTATTTCTAATGTCCTTGAATGTTCCCTGAGAGTCTTGTATTTCTAATGTCCTTGAATGTTCACTGAGAGTCTTGTATTTCTAATGTCCTTGAATGTTCCCTGAGAGTCTTGTATTTCTAATGTCCTTGAATGTTTCCTGAGAGTCTTGTATTTCTAATGCCCTTGAATGTTTCCCTGAGAGTATTGTCATTTCTACGATCCTTGAATGTTTCCTGAGAGTCTTGTATTTCTAATGTCCTTGAATGTTCACTGAGAGTCTTGTATTTCTAATGTCCTTGAATGTTCCCTGAGAGTCTTGTATTTCTAATGTCCTTGAATGTTTCCTGAGAGTCTTGTATTTCTAATGCCCTTGAATGTTTCCCTGAGAGTCTTGTCATTTCTACGATCCTTGAATGTTTCCTGAGAGTCTTGTATTTCTAATGTCCTTGAATGTTCCCCGAGAGTCTTGTATTTCTAATGTCCTTGAATGTTCACTGAGAGTCTTGTATTTCTAATGTCCTTGAATGTTTCCTGAGAGTCTTGTATTTCTAATGCCCTTGAATGTTTCCCTGAGAGTCTTGTCATTTCTACGATCCTTGAATGTTTCCTGAGAGTCTTGTATTTCTAATGTCCTTGAATGTTCCCCGAGAGTCTTGTATTTCTAATGTCCTTGAATGTTTCCTGAGAATCTTGTATTTCTATTGCCCTTGAATGTTTCCCTGTGAGTCTTGTCCTTTCTACAATCCTTGAATGTTTCCTGAGAGTCTTGTATTTCTAATGCCCTTGAATGTTTCCCTGAGAGTCTTGTCATTTCTACGATCCTTGAATGTTTCCTGAGCGTCTTGTATTTCTAATGTCCTTGAATGTTCCCCGAGAGTCTTGTATTTCTAATGTCCTTGAATGTTCACTGAGAGTCTTGTATTTCTAATGTCCTTGAATGTTTCCTGAGAGTCTTGTATTTCTAATGTCCTTGAATGTTCACTGAGAGTCTTGTATTTCTAATGTCCTTGAATGTTTCCCCGACTGCCTTGTATTTCTAATGTCCTTGAATGTTCCCTGAGAGTCTTGTATTTCTAATGCCCTTGAATCTTTCCCTGAGAGTCTTGTCATTTCTACGATCCTTGAATGTTTCCTGAGAGTCCTGTATTTCTAATGTCCTTGAATGTTCACTGAGAGTCTTGTATTTCTAATGTCCTTGAATGTTCACTGAGAGTCTTGTATTTCTAATGTCCTTGAATGTTTCCTGAGAGTCTTGTATTTCTAATGTCCTTGAATGTTCACTGAGAGTCTTGTATTTCTAATGTCCTTGAATGTTCACTGAGAGTCTTGTATTTCTAATGTCCTTGAGTGTTTCCTGAGAGTCTTGTATTTCTAATGTCCTTGAATGTTCACTGAGAGTCTTGTATTTCTAATGTCCTTGAATGTTCCCTGAGAGTCTTGTATTTCTAATGTCCTTGAATGTTTCCTGAGAGTCTTGTATTTCTAATGCCCTTGAATGTTTCCCTGAGAGTCTTGTATTTCTAATGTCCTTGAATGTTCACTGAGAGTCTTGTATTTCTAATGTCCTTGAATGTTCCCTGAGAGTCTTGTATTTCTAATGTCCTTGAATGTTTCCTGAGAGTCTTGTATTTCTAATGCCCTTGAATGTTTCCCTGAGAGTCTTGTCATTTCTACGATCCTTGAATGTTTCCTGAGAGTCTTGTATTTCTAATGTCCTTGAATGTTCCCCGAGAGTCTTGTATTTCTAATGTCCTTGAATGTTCACTGAGAGTCTTGTATTTCTAATGTCCTTGAATGTTTCCTGAGAGTCTTGTATTTCTAATGCCCTTGAATGTTTCCTGAGAGTCTTGTATTTCTAATGCCCTTGAATGTTTCCCTGAGAGTCTTGTCATTTCTACGATCCTTGAATGTTTCCTGAGAGTCTTGTATTTCTAATGTCCTTGAATGTTCCCAGAGAGTCTTGTATTTCTAATGTCCTTGAATGTTCACTGAGAGTCTTGTATTTCTAATGTCCTTGAATGTTTCCTGAGAGTCTTGTATTTCTAATGCCCTTGAATGTTTCCCTGAGAGTCTTGTCATTTCTACGATCCTTGAATGTTTCCTGAGAGTCTTGTATTTCTAATGTCCTTGAATGTTCCCCGAGAGTCTTGTATTTCTAATGTCCTTGAATGTTCACTGAGAGTCTTGTATTTCTAATGTCCTTGAATGTTTCCTGAGAGTCTTGTATTTCTAATGTCCTTGAATGTTCACTGAGAGTCTTGTATTTCTAATGTCCTTGAATGTTTCCCTGACTGCCTTGTATTTCTAATGTCCTTGAATGTTCCCTGAGAGTCCTGTATTTCTAATGCCCTTGAATCTTTCCCTGAGAGTCTTGTCATTTCTACGATCCTTGAATGTTTCCTGAGAGTCCTGTATTTCTAATGTCCTTGAATGTTCCCTGAGAGTCTTGTATTTCTAATGTCCTTGAATGTTTCCTGAGAATCTTGTATTTCTAATGCCCTTGAATGTTTCCCTGTGAGTCTTGTCCTTTCTACAATCCTTGAATGTTTCCTGAGAGTCTTGTATTTCTAATGCCCTTGAATGTTTCCCTGAGAGTCTTGTCATTTCTACGATCCTTGAATGTTTCCTGAGCGTCTTGTATTTCTAATGTCCTTGAATGTTCCCCGAGAGTCTTGTATTTCTAATGTCCTTGAATGTTCACTGAGAGTCTTGTATTTCTAATGTCCTTGAATGTTTCCTGAGAGTCTTGTATTTCTAATGTCCTTGAATGTTCACTGAGAGTCTTGTATTTCTAATGTCCTTGAATGTTTCCCCGACTGCCTTGTATTTCTAATGTCCTTGAATGTTCCCTGAGAGTCTTGTATTTCTAATTCCCTTGAATCTTTCCCTGAGAGTCTTGTCATTTCTACGATCCTTGAATGTTTCCTGAGAGTCCTGTATTTCTAATGTCCTTGAATGTTCACTGAGAGTCTTGTATTTCTAATGTCCTTGAATGTTCACTGAGAGTCTTGTATTTCTAATGTCCTTGAATGTTTCCTGAGAGTCTTGTATTTCTAATGTCCTTGAATGTTCACTGAGAGTCTTGTATTTCTAATGTCCTTGAATGTTCACTGAGAGTCTTGTATTTCTAATGTCCTTGAGTGTTTCCTGAGAGTCTTGTATTTCTAATGCCCTTGAATGTTTCCCTGAGAGTCTTCTCATTTCTACGATCCTTGAATGTTTCCTGAGAGTCTTGTATTTCTAATGTCCTTGAATGTTCCCCGAGAGTCTTGTATTTCTAATGTCCTTGAATGTTCACTGAGAGTCTTGTATTTCTAATGTCCTTGAATGTTTCCTGAGAGTCTTGTATTTCTAATGTCCTTGAATGTTCATTGAGAGTCTTGTATTTCTAATGTCCTTGAATGTTTCCCTGACTGCCTTGTATTTCTAATGCCCTTAAATCTTTCCCTGAGAGTCTTGTCATTTCTACGATCCTTGAATGTTTCCTGAGAGTCCTGTATTTCTAATGTCCTTGAATGTTCACTGAGAGTCTTGTATTTCTAATGTCCTTGAATGTTCACTGAGAGTCTTGTATTTCTAATGTCCTTGAATGTTCCCTGAGAGTCTTGTATTTCTAATGTCCTTGAATGTTTCCTGAGAGTCTTGTATTTCTAATGCCCTTGAATGTTTCCCTGACAGTCTTGTCATTTCTACGATCCTTGAATGTTTCCTGAGAGTCTTGTATTTCTAATGTCCTTGAATGTTCCCTGAGAGTCTTGTATTTCTAATGTCCTTGAATGTTCACTGAGAGTCTTGTATTTCTAATGTCCTTGAATGTTTCCTGAGGGTCTTGTATTTCTAATGTCCTTGAATGTTCACTGAGAGTCTTGTATTTCTAATGTCCTTGAATGTTTCCTGAGATTCTTGTATTTCTAATGTCCTTGAATGTTTCCCTGACTGCCTTGTATTTCTAATGACTGCCTTGTATTTCTAATGTCCTTGAATGTTTCCCTGACTGCCTTGTATTTCTAATGTCCTTGAATGTTCCCTGAGAGTCTTGTATTTCTAATGTCCTTGAATGTTTCCTGAGAATCTTGTATTTCTAATGCCCTTGAATGTTTACCTGAGAGTCTTGTCCTTTCTACGATCCTTGAATGTTTCCTGAGAGTCTTGTATTTCTAATGTCCTTGAATGTTCCCTGAGAGTCTTGTATTTCTAATGTCCTTGAATGTTCACTGAGAGTCTTGTATTTCTAATGTCCTTGAATGTTCCCTGAGAGTCTTGTATTTCTAATGTCCTTGAATGTTTCCTGAGAGTCTTGTATTTCTAATGCCCTTGAATGTTTCCCTGAGAGTATTGTCATTTCTACGATCCTTGAATGTTTCCTGAGAGTCTTGTATTTCTAATGTCCTTGAATGTTCACTGAGAGTCTTGTATTTCTAATGTCCTTGAATGTTCCCTGAGAGTCTTGTATTTCTAATGTCCTTGAATGTTTCCTGAGAGTCTTGTATTTCTAATGCCCTTGAATGTTTCCCTGAGAGTCTTGTCATTTCTACGATCCTTGAATGTTTCCTGAGAGTCTTGTATTTCTAATGTCCTTGAATGTTCCCCGAGAGTCTTGTATTTCTAATGTCCTTGAATGTTCACTGAGAGTCTTGTATTTCTAATGTCCTTGAATGTTTCCTGAGAATCTTGTATTTCTAATGCCCTTGAATGTTTCCCTGAGAGTCTTGTCCTTTCTACAATGCTTGAATGTTTCCTGAGAGTCTTGTATTTCTAATGCCCTTGAATGTTTCCCTGAGAGTCTTGTCATTTCTACGATCCTTGAATGTTTCCTGAGAGTCTTGTATTTCTAATGTCCTTGAATGTTCCCCGAGAGTCTTGTATTTCTAATGTCCTTGAATGTTCACTGAGAGTCTTGTATTTCTAATGTCCTTGAATGGTTCCTGAGAGTCTTGTATTTCTAATGTCCTTGAATGTTCACTGAGAGTCTTGTATTTCTAATGTCCTTGAATGTTTCCCCGGCTGCCTTGTATTTCTAATGTCCTTGAATGTTCCCTGAGAGTCTTGTATTTCTAATGCCCTTGAATCTTTCCCTGAGAGTCTTGTCATTTCTACGATCCTTGAATGTTTCCTGAGAGTCCTGTATTTCTAATGTCCTTGAATGTTCACTGAGAGTCTTGTATTTCTAATGTCCTTGAATGTTCACTGAGAGTCTTGTATTTCTAATGTCCTTGAATGTTTCCTGAGAGTCTTGTATTTCTAATGTCCTTGAATGTTCACTGAGAGTCTTGTATTTCTAATGTCCTTGAATGTTCACTGAGAGTCTTGTATTTCTAATGTCCTTGAGTGTTTCCTGAGAGTCTTGTATTTCTAATGCCCTTGAATGTTTCCCTGAGAGTCTTGTCATTTCTACGATCCTTGAATGTTTCCTGAGAGTCTTGTATTTCTAATGTCCTTGAATGTTCCCCGAGAGTCTTGTATTTCTAATGCCCTTGAATCTTTCCCTGAGAGTCTTGTCATTTCTACGATCCTTGAATGTTTCCTGAGAGTCCTGTATTTCTAATGTCCTTGAATGTTCCCTGAGAGTTTTGTATTTCTAATGTCCTTGAATGTTTCCTGAGAATCTTGTATTTCTATTGCCCTTGAATGTTTCCCTGTGAGTCTTGTCCTTTCTACAATCCTTGAATGTTTCCTGAGAGTCTTGTATTTCTAATGCCCTTGAATGTTTCCCTGAGAGTCTTGTCATTTCTACGATCCTTGAATGTTTCCTGAGCGTCTTGTATTTCTAATGTCCTTGAATGTTCCCCGAGAGTCTTGTATTTCTAATGTCCTTGAATGTTCACTGAGAGTCTTGTATTTCTAATGTCCTTGAATGTTTCCTGAGAGTCTTGTATTTCTAATGTCCTTGAATGTTCACTGAGAGTCTTGTATTTCTAATGTCCTTGAATGTTTCCCCGACTGCCTTGTATTTCTAATGTCCTTGAATGTTCCCTGAGAGTCTTGTATTTCTAATGCCCTTGAATCTTTCCCTGAGAGTCTTGTCATTTCTACGATCCTTGAATGTTTCCTGAGCGTCTTGTATTTCTAATGTCCTTGAATGTTCCCCGAGAGTCTTGTATTTCTAATGTCCTTGAATGTTCACTGAGAGTCTTGTATTTCTAATGTCCTTGAATGTTTCCTGAGAGTCTTGTATTTCTAATGTCCTTGAATGTTCACTGAGAGTCTTGTATTTCTAATGTCCTTGAATGTTCACTGAGAGTCTTGTATTTCTAATGTCCTTGAATGTTTCCTGAGAGTCTTGTATTTCTAATGTCCTTGAATGTTCACTGAGAGTCTTGTATTTCTAATGTCCTTGAATGTTCACTGAGAGTCTTGTATTTCTAATGTCCTTGAGTGTTTCCTGAGAGTCTTGTATTTCTAATGCCCTTGAATGTTTCCCTGAGAGTCTTGTCATTTCTACGATCCTTGAATGTTTCCTGAGAGTCTTGTATTTCTAATGTCCTTGAATGTTCCCCGAGAGTCTTGTATTTCTAATGTCCTTGAATGTTCACTGAGAGTCTTGTATTTCTAATGTCCTTGAATGTTTCCTGAGAGTCTTGTATTTCTAATGTCCTTGAATGTTCAATGAGAGTCTTGTATTTCTAATGTCCTTGAATGTTTCCCTGACTGCCTTGTATTTCTAATGCCCTTGAATCTTTCCCTGAGAGTCTTGTCATTTCTACGATCCTTGAATGTTTCCTGAGAGTCCTGTATTTCTAATGTCCTTGAATGTTCACTGAGAGTCTTGTATTTCTAATGTCCTTGAATGTTCACTGAGAGTCTTGTATTTCTAATGTCCTTGAATGTTCCCTGAGAGTCTTGTATTTCTAATGTCCTTGAATGTTTCCTGAGAGTCTTGTATTTCTAATGCCCTTGAATGTTTCCCTGACAGTCTTGTCATTTCTACGATCCTTGAATGTTTCCTGAGAGTCTTGTATTTCTAATGTCCTTGAATGTTCCCTGAGAGTCTTGTATTTCTAATGTCCTTGAATGTTCACTGAGAGTCTTGTATTTCTAATGTCCTTGAATGTTTCCTGAGGGTCTTGTATTTCTAATGTCCTTGAATGTTCACCGAGAGTCTTGTATTTCTAATGTCCTTGAATGTTTCCTGAGATTCTTGTATTTCTAATGTCCTTGAATGTTTCCCTGACTGCCTTGTATTTCTAATGACTGCCTTGTATTTCTAATGTCCTTGAATGTTTCCCTGACTGCCTTGTATTTCTAATGTCCTTGAATGTTCCCTGAGAGTCTTGTATTTCTAATGTCCTTGAATGTTTCCTGAGAATCTTGTATTTCTAATGCCCTTGAATGTTTCCCTGAGAGTCTTGTCCTTTCTACGATCCTTGAATGTTTCCTGAGAGTCTTGTATTTCTAATGTCCTTGAATGTTCCCCGAGAGTCTTGTATTTCTAATGTCCTTGAATGTTCCCCGAGAGTCTTGTATTTCTAATGTCCTTGAATGTTTCCCTGACTGCCTTGTATTTCTAATGTCCTTGAATGTTCCCTGAGAGTCTTGTATTTCTAATGCCCTTGAATCTTTCCCTGAGAGTCTTGTCATTTCTACGATCCTTGAATGTTTCCTGAGAGTCTTGTATTTCTAATGTCCTTGAATGTTCCCCGAGAGTCTTGGATTTCTAATGTCCTTGAATGTTCACTGAGAGTCTTGTATTTCTAATGTCCTTGAATGTTTCCTGAGAGTCTTGTATTTCTAATGTCCTTGAATGTTCACTGAGAGTCTTGTATTTCTAATGTCCTTGAATGTTTCCCTGACTGCCTTGTATTTCTAATGTCCTTGAATGTTCCCTGAGAGTCTTGTATTTCTAATGCCCTTGAATCTTTCCCTGAGAGTCTTGTCATTTCTACGATCCTTGAATGTTTCCTGAGAGTCCTGTATTTCTAATGTCCTTGAATGTTCCCTGAGAGTCTTGTATTTCTAATGTCCTTGAATGTTTCCTGAGAATCTTGTATTTCTAATGCCCTTGAATGTTTCCCTGAGAGTCTTGTCCTTTCTACAATTCTTGAATGTTTCCTGAGAGTCTTGTATTTCTAATGCCCTTGAATGTTTCCCTGAGAGTCTTGTCATTTCTACGATCCTTGAATGTTTCCTGAGAGTCTTGTATTTCTAATGTCCTTGAATGTTCCCCGAGAGTCTTGTATTTCTAATGTCCTTGAATGTTCACTGAGAGTCTTGTATTTCTAATGTCCTTGAATGGTTCCTGAGAGTCTTGTATTTCTAATGTCCTTGAATGTTCACTGAGAGTCTTGTATTTCTAATGTCCTTGAATGTTTCCCCGGCTGCCTTGTATTTCTAATGTCCTTGAATGTTCCCTGAGAGTCTTGTATTTCTAATGCCCTTGAATCTTTCCCTGAGAGTCTTGTCATTTCTACGATCCTTGAATGTTTCCTGAGAGTCCTGTATTTCTAATGTCCTTGAATGTTCACTGAGAGTCTTGTATTTCTAATGTCCTTGAATGTTCACTGAGAGTCTTGTATTTCTAATGTCCTTGAATGTTTCCTGAGAGTCTTGTATTTCTAATGTCCTTGAATGTTCACTGAGAGTCTTGTATTTCTAATGTCCTTGAATGTTCACTGAGAGTCTTGTATTTCTAATGTCCTTGAGTGTTTCCTGAGAGTCTTGTATTTCTAATGCCCTTGAATGTTTCCCTGAGAGTCTTGTCATTTCTACGATCCTTGAATGTTTCCTGAGAGTCTTGTATTTCTAATGTCCTTGAATGTTCCCCGAAAGTCTTGTATTTCTAATGCCCTTGAATCTTTCCCTGAGAGTCTTGTCATTTCTACGATCCTTGAATGTTTCCTGAGAGTCCTGTATTTCTAATGTCCTTGAATGTTCCCTGAGAGTTTTGTATTTCTAATGTCCTTGAATGTTTCCTGAGAATATTGTATTTCTATTGCCCTTGAATGTTTCCCTGTGAGTCTTGTCCTTTCTACAATCCTTGAATGTTTCCTGAGAATCTTGTATTTCTAATGCCCTTGAATGTTTCCCTGAGAGTCTTGTCATTTCTACGATCCTTGAATGTTTCCTGAGCGTCTTGTATTTCTAATGTCCTTGAATGTTCCCCGAGAGTCTTGTATTTCTAATGTCCTTGAATGTTCACTGAGAGTCTTGTATTTCTAATGTCCTTGAATGTTTCCTGAGAGTCTTGTATTTCTAATGTCCTTGAATGTTCACTGAGAGTCTTGTATTTCTAATGTCCTTGAATGTTTCCCCGACTGCCTTGTATTTCTAATGTCCTTGAATGTTCCCTGAGAGTCTTGTATTTCTAATGCCCTTGAATCTTTCCCTGAGAGTCTTGTCATTTCTACGATCCTTGAATGTTTCCTGAGAGTCCTGTATTTCTAATGTCCTTGAATGTTCACTGAGAGTCTTGTATTTCTAATGTCCTTGAATGTTCACTGAGAGTCTTGTATTTCTAATGTCCTTGAATGTTTCCTGAGAGTCTTGTATTTCTAATGTCCTTGAATGTTCACTGAGAGTCTTGTATTTCTAATGTCCTTGAATGTTCACTGAGAGTCTTGTATTTCTAATGTCCTTGAGTGTTTGCTGAGAGTCTTGTATTTCTAATGTCCTTGAATGTTCACTGAGAGTCTTGTATTTCTAATGTCCTTGAATGTTCCCTGAGAGTCTTGTATTTCTAATGTCCTTGAATGTTTCCTGAGAGTCTTGTATTTCTAATGCCCTTGAATGTTTCCCTGAGAGTCTTGTATTTCTAATGTCCTTGAATGTTCACTGAGAGTCTTGTATTTCTAATGTCCTTGAATGTTCCCTGAGAGTCTTGTATTTCTAATGTCCTTGAATGTTTCCTGAGAGTCTTGTATTTCTAATGCCCTTGAATGTTTCCCTGAGAGTCTTGTCATTTCTACGATCCTTGAATGTTTCCTGAGAGTCTTGTATTTCTAATGTCCTTGAATGTTCCCCGAGAGTCTTGTATTTCTAATGTCCTTGAATGTTCACTGAGAGTCTTGTATTTCTAATGTCCTTGAATGTTTCCTGAGAGTCTTGTATTTCTAATGCCCTTGAATGTTTCCTGAGAGTCTTGTATTTCTAATGCCCTTGAATGTTTCCCTGAGAGTCTTGTCATTTCTACGATCCTTGAATGTTTCCTGAGAGTCTTGTATTTCTAATGTCCTTGAATGTTCCCCGAGAGTCTTGTATTTCTAATGTCCTTGAATGTTCACTGAGAGTCTTGTATTTCTAATGTCCTTGAATGTTTCCTGAGAGTCTTGTATTTCTAATGCCCTTGAATGTTTCCCTGAGAGTCTTGTCATTTCTACGATCCTTGAATGTTTCCTGAGAGTCTTGTATTTCTAATGTCCTTGAATGTTCACTGAGAGTCTTGTATTTCTAATGTCCTTGAATGTTTCCTGAGAGTCTTGTATTTCTAATGTCCTTGAATGTTCACTGAGAGTCTTGTATTTCTAATGTCCTTGAATGTTCACTGAGAGTCTTGTATTTCTAATGTCCTTGAGTGTTTCCTGAGAGTCTTGTATTTCTAATGCCCTTGAATGTTTCCCTGAGAGTCTTGTCATTTCTACGATCCTTGAATGTTTCCTGAGAGTCTTGTATTTCTAATGTCCTTGAATGTTCCCCGAGAGTCTTGTATTTCTAATGCCCTTGAATCTTTCCCTGAGAGTCTTGTCATTTCTACGATCCTTGAATGTTTCCTGAGAGTCCTGTATTTCTAATGTCCTTGAATGTTCCCTGAGAGTTTTGTATTTCTAATGTCCTTGAATGTTTCCTGAGAATCTTGTATTTCTATTGCCCTTGAATGTTTCCCTGTGAGTCTTGTCCTTTCTACAATCCTTGAATGTTTCCTGAGAGTCTTGTATTTCTAATGCCCTTGAATGTTTCCCTGAGAGTCTTGTCATTTCTACGATCCTTGAATGTTTCCTGAGCGTCTTGTATTCCTAATGTCCTTGAATGTTCCCCGAGAGTCTTGTATTTCTAATGTCCTTGAATGTTCACTGAGAGTCTTGTATTTCTAATGTCCTTGAATGTTTCCTGAGAGTCTTGTATTTCTAATGTCCTTGAATGTTCACTGAGAGTCTTGTATTTCTAATGTCCTTGAATGTTTCCCCGACTGCCTTGTATTTCTAATGTCCTTGAATGTTCCCTGAGAGTCTTGTATTTCTAATGCCCTTGAATCTTTCCCTGAGAGTCTTGTCATTTCTACGATCCTTGAATGTTTCCTGAGAGTCCTGTATTTCTAATGTCCTTGAATGTTCACTGAGAGTCTTGTATTTCTAATGTCCTTGAATGTTCACTGAGAGTCTTGTATTTCTAATGTCCTTGAATGTTTCCCGAGAGTCTTGTATTTCTAATGTCCTTGAATGTTCACTGAGAGTCTTGTATTTCTAATGTCCTTGAATGTTCACTGAGAGTCTTGTATTTCTAATGTCCTTGAGTGTTTCCTGAGAGTCTTGTATTTCTAATGTCCTTGAATGTTCACTGAGAGTCTTGTATTTCTAATGTCCTTGAATGTTCCCTGAGAGTCTTGTATTTCTAATGTCCTTGAATGTTTCCTGAGAGTCTTGTATTTCTAATGCCCTTGAATGTTTCCCTGAGAGTCTTGTATTTCTAATGTCCTTGAATGTTCACTGAGAGTCTTGTATTTCTAATGTCCTTGAATGTTCCCTGAGAGTCTTGTATTTCTAATGTCCTTGAATGTTTCCTGAGAGTCTTGTATTTCTAATGCCCTTGAATGTTTCCCTGAGAGTCTTGTCATTTCTACGATCCTTGAATGTTTCCTGAGAGTCTTGTATTTCTAATGTCCTTGAATGTTCCCCGAGAGTCTTGTATTTCTAATGTCCTTGAATGTTCACTGAGAGTCTTGTATTTCTAATGTCCTTGAATGTTTCCTGAGAGTCTTGTATTTCTAATGCCCTTGAATGTTTCCCTGAGAGTCTTGTCATTTCTACGATCCTTGAATGTTTCCTGAGAGTCTTGTATTTCTAATGTCCTTGAATGTTCCCCGAGAGTCTTGTATTTCTAATGTCCTTGAATGTTCACTGAGAGTCTTGTATTTCTAATGTCCTTGAATGTTTCCTGAGAGTCTTGTATTTCTAATGTCCTTGAATGTTCACTGAGAGTCTTGTATTTCTAATGTCCTTGAATGTTTCCCTAACTGCCTTGTATTTCTAATGTCCTTGAATGTTCCCTGAGAGTCCTGTATTTCTAATGCCCTTGAATCTTTCCCTGAGAGTCTTGTCATTTCTACGATCCTTGAATGTTTCCTGAGAGTCCTGTATTTCTAATGTCCTTGAATGTTCCCTGAGAGTCTTGTATTTCTAATGTCCTTGAATGTTTCCTGAGAATCTTGTATTTCTAATGCCCTTGAATGTTTCCCTGTGAGTCTTGTCCTTTCTACAATCCTTGAATGTTTCCTGAGAGTCTTGTATTTCTAATGCCCTTGAATGTTTCCCTGAGAGTCTTGTCATTTCTACGATCCTTGAATGTTTCCTGAGCGTCTTGTATTTCTAATGTCCTTGAATGTTCCCCGAGAGTCTTGTATTTCTACTGTCCTTGAATGTTCACTGAGAGTCTTGTATTTCTAATGTCCTTGAATGTTTCCTGAGAGTCTTGTATTTCTAATGTCCTTGAATGTTCACTGAGAGTCTTGTATTTCTAATGTCCTTGAATGTTTCCCCGACTGCCTTGTATTTCTAATGTCCTTGAATGTTCCCTGAGAGTCTTGTATTTCTAATGCCCTTGAATCTTTCCCTGAGAGTCTTGTCATTTCTACGATCCTTGAATGTTTCCTGAGAGTCCTGTATTTCTAATGTCCTTGAATGTTCACTGAGAGTCTTGTATTTCTAATGTCCTTGAATGTTCACTGAGAGTCTTGTATTTCTAATGTCCTTGAATGTTTCCTGAGAGTCTTGTATTTCTAATGTCCTTGAATGTTCACTGAGAGTCTTGTATTTCTAATGTCCTTGAATGTTCACTGAGAGTCTTGTATTTCTAATGTCCTTGAGTGTTTCCTGAGAGTCTTGTATTTCTAATGCCCTTGAATGTTTCCCTGAGAGTCTTCTCATTTCTACGATCCTTGAATGTTTCCTGAGAGTCTTGTATTTCTAATGTCCTTGAATGTTCCCCGAGAGTCTTGTATTTCTAATGTCCTTGAATGTTCACTGAGAGTCTTGTATTTCTAATGTCCTTGAATGTTTCCTGAGAGTCTTGTATTTCTAATGTCCTTGAATGTTCACTGAGAGTCTTGTATTTCTAATGTCCTTGAATGTTTCCCTGACTGCCTTGTATTTCTAATGCCCTTGAATCTTTCCCTGAGAGTCTTGTCATTTCTACGATCCTTGAATGTTTCCTGAGAGTCCTGTATTTCTAATGTCCTTGAATGTTCACTGAGAGTCTTGTATTTCTAATGTCCTTGAATGTTCACTGAGAGTCTTGTATTTCTAATGTCCTTGAATGTTCCCTGAGAGTCTTGTATTTCTAATGTCCTTGAATGTTTCCTGAGAGTCTTGTATTTCTAATGCCCTTGAATGTTTCCCTGACAGTCTTGTCATTTCTACGATCCTTGAATGTTTCCTGAGAGTCTTGTATTTCTAATGTCCTTGAATGTTCCCTGAGAGTCTTGTATTTCTAATGTCCTTGAATGTTCACTGAGAGTCTTGTATTTCTAATGTCCTTGAATGTTTCCTGAGGGTCTTGTATTTCTAATGTCCTTGAATGTTCACTGAGAGTCTTGTATTTCTAATGTCCTTGAATGTTTCCTGAGATTCTTGTATTTCTAATGTCCTTGAATGTTTCCCTGACTGCCTTGTATTTCTAATGACTGCCTTGTATTTCTAATGTCCTTGAATGTTTCCCTGACTGCCTTGTATTTCTAATGTCCTTGAATGTTCCCTGAGAGTCTTGTATTTCTAATGTCCTTGAATGTTTCCTGAGAATCTTGTATTTCTAATGCCCTTGAATGTTTCCCTGAGAGTCTTGTCCTTTCTACGATCCTTGAATGTTTCCTGAGAGTCTTGTATTTCTAATGTCCTTGAATGTTCCCTGAGAGTCTTGTATTTCTAATGTCCTTGAATGTTCACTGAGAGTCTTGTATTTCTAATGTCCTTGAATGTTCCCTGAAAGTCTTGTATTTCTAATGTCCTTGAATGTTTCTTGAGAGTCTTGTATTTCTAATGCCCTTGAATGTTTCCCTGAGAGTATTGTCATTTCTACGATCCTTGAATGTTTCCTGAGAGTCTTGTATTTCTAATGTCCTTGAATGTTCACTGAGAGTCTTGTATTTCTAATGTCCTTGAATGTTCCCTGAGAGTCTTGTATTTCTAATGTCCTTGAATGTTTCCTGAGAGTCTTGTATTTCTAACGCCCTTGAATGTTTCCCTGAGAGTCTTGTCATTTCTACGATCCTTGAATGTTTCCTGAGAGTCTTGTATTTCTAATGTCCTTGAATGTTCCCCGAGAGTCTTGTATTTCTAATGTCCTTGAATGTTCACTGAGAGTCTTGTATTTCTAATGTCCTTGAATGTTTCCTGAGAGTCTTGTATTTCTAATGCCCTTGAATGTTTCCCTGAGAGTCTTGTCATTTCTACGATCCTTGAATGTTTCCTGAGAGTCTTGTATTTCTAATGTCCTTGAATGTTCCCCGAGAGTCTTGTATTTCTAATGTCCTTGAATGTTCACTGAGAGTCTTGTATTTCTACGATCCTTGAATGTTTCCTGAGAGTCTTGTATTTCTAATGTCCTTGAATGTTCCCTGAGAGTCTTGTATTTATAATGTCCTTGAATGTTCACTGAGAGTCTTGTATTTCTAATGTCCTTGAATGTTTCCTGAGGGTCTTGTATTTCTAATGTCCTTGAATGTTCACTGAGAGTCTTGTATTTCTAATGTCCTTGAATGTTTCCTGAGATTCTTGTATTTCTAATGTCCTTGAATGTTTCCCTGACTGCCTTGTATTTCTAATGACTGCCTTGTATTTCTAATGTCCTTGAATGTTTCCCTGACTGCCTTGTATTTCTAATGTCCTTGAATGTTCCCTGAGAGTCTTGTATTTCTAATGTCCTTGAATGTTTCCTGAGAATCTTGTATTTCTAATGCCCTTGAATGTTTCCCCGAGAGTCTTGTCCTTTCTACGATCCTTGAATGTTTCCTGAGAGTCTTGTATTTCTAATGTCCTTGAATGTTCCCTGAGAGTCTTGTATTTCTAATGTCCTTGAATGTTCACTGAGAGTCTTGTATTTCTAATGTCCTTGAATGTTCCCTGAGAGTCTTGTATTTCTAATGTCCTTGAATGTTTCCTGAGAGTCTTGTATTTCTAATGCCCTTGAATGTTTCCCTGAGAGTCTTGTCATTTCTACGATCCTTGAATGTTTCCTGAGAGTCTTGTATTTCTAATGTCCTTGAATGTTCCCCGAGAGTCTTGTCCTTTCTACGATCCTTGAATGTTTCCTGAGAGTCTTGTATTTCTAATGTCCTTGAATGTTCCCTGAGAGTCTTGTATTTCTAATGTCCTTGAATGTTCACTGAGAGTCTTGTATTTCTAATGTCCTTGAATGTTCCCTGAGAGTCTTGTATTTCTAATGTCCTTGAATGTTTCCTGAGAGTCTTGTATTTCTAATGCCCTTGAATGTTTCCCTGAGAGTCTTGTCATTTCTACGATCCTTGAATGTTTCCTGAGAGTCTTGTATTTCTAATGTCCTTGAATGTTCCCCGAGAGTCTTGTATTTCTAATGTCCTTGAATGTTCACTGAGAGTCTTGTATTTCTAATGTCCTTGAATGTTTCCTGAGAGTCTTGTATTTCTAATGCCCTTGAATGTTTCCCTGAGAGTCTTGTCATTTCTACGATCCTTGAATGTTTCCTGAGAGTCTTGTATTTCTAATGTCCTTGAATGTTCCCCGAGAGTCTTGTATTTCTAATGTCCTTGAATGTTCACTGAGAGTCTTGTATTTCTAATGTCCTTGAATGTTTTCTGAGAGTCTTGTATTTCTAATGTCCTTGAATGTTCACTGAGAGTCTTGTATTTCTAATGTCCTTGAATGTTTCCCTGACTGCCTTGTATTTCTAATGTCCTTGAATGTTCCCTGAGAGTCTTGTATTTCTAATGCCCTTGAATGTTTCCTGAGAATCTTGTATTTCTAATGCCCTTGAATGTTTCCCTGTGAGTCTTGTCATTTCTACGATCCTTGAATGTTTCCTGAGAGTCCTGTATTTCTAATGTCCTTGAATGTTCCCTGAGAGTCTTGTATTTCTAATGTCCTTGAATGTTTCCTGAGAATCTTGTATTTCTAATGCCCTTGAATGTTTCCCTGTGAGTCTTGTCCTTTCTACAATCCTTGAATGTTTCCTGAGAGTCTTGCATTTCTAATGCCCTTGAATGTTTCCCTGAGAGTCTTGTCATTTCTACGATCCTTGAATGTTTCCTGAGCGTCTTGTATTTCTAATGTCCTTGAATGTTCCCCCGAGAGTCTTGTATTTCTAATGTCCTTGAATGTTCACTGAGAGTCTTGTATTTCTAATGTCCTTGAATGTTTCCTGAGAGTCTTGTATTTCTAATGTCCTTGAATGTTCACTGAGAGTCTTGTATTTCTAATGTCCTTGAATGTTTCCCCGACTGCCTTGTATTTCTAATGTCCTTGAATGTTCCCTGAGAGTCTTGTATTTCTAATGCCCTTGAATCTTTCCCTGAGAGTCTTGTCATTTCTACGATCCTTGAATGTTTCCTGAGAGTCCTGTATTTCTAATGTCCTTGAATGTTCACTGAGAGTCTTGTATTTCTAATGTCCTTGAATGTTTCCTGAGAGTCTTGTATTTCTAATGTCCTTGAATGTTCACTGAGAGTCTTGTATTTCTAATGTCCTTGAATGTTCACTGAGAGTCTTGTATTTCTAATGTCCTTGAATGTTCACTGAGAGTCTTGTATTTCTAATGTCCTTGAATGTTCACTGAGATTCTTGTATTTCTAATGTCCTTGAATGTTTCACTGACTGCCTTGTATTTCTAATGACTGCCTTGTATTTCTAATGTCCTTGAATGTTTCCCTGACTGCCTTGTATTTCTAATGTCCTTGAATGTTCCCTGAGAGTCTTGTATTTCTAATGTCCTTGAATGTTTCCTGAGAGTCTTGTATTTCTAATGTCCTTGAATGTTCACTGAGAGTCTTGTATTTCTAATGTCCTTGAATGTTTCCCTGACTGCCTTGTATTTCTAATGCCCTTGAATCTTTCCCTGAGAGTCTTGTCATTTCTACGATCCTTGAATGTTTCCTGAGAGTCCTGTATTTCTAATGTCCTTGAATGTTCACTGAGAGTCTTGTATTTCTAATGTCCTTGAATGTTCCCTGAGAGTCTTGTATTTCTAATGTCCTTGAATGTTTCCTGAGAGTCTTGTATTTCTAATGTCCTTGAATGTTTCCCTGAGAGTCTTGTCATTTCTACGATCCTTGAATGTTTCCTGAGAGTCTTGTATTTCTAATGCCCTTGAATGTTTCCCTGAGAGTCTTGTATTTCTAATGTCCTTGAATGTTCACTGAGAGTCTTGTATTTCTAATGTCCTTGAATGTTCCCTGAGAGTCTTGTATTTCTAATGTCCTTGAATGTTTCCTGAGAGTCTTGTATTTCTAATGCCCTTGAATGTTTCCCTGAGAGTCTTGTCATTTCTACGATCCTTGAATGTTTCCTGAGAGTCTTGTATTTCTAATGTCCTTGAATGTTCCCCGAGAGTCTTGTATTTCTAATGTCCTTGAATGTTCCCCGAGAGTCTTGTATTTCTAATGTCCTTGAATGTTCACTGAGAGTCTTGTATTTCTAATGTCCTTGAATGTTTCCTGAGAGTCTTGTATTTCTAATGCCCTTGAATGTTTCCTGAGAGTCTTGTATTTCTAATGCCCTTGAATGTTTCCCTGAGAGTCTTGTCATTTCTACGATCCTTGAATGTTTCCTGAGAGTCTTGTATTTCTAATGTCCTTGAATGTTCCCCGAGAGTCTTGTATTTCTAATGTCCTTGAATGTTCACTGAGAGTCTTGTATTTCTAATGTCCTTGAATGTTTCCTGAGAGTCTTGTATTTCTAATGCCCTTGAATGTTTCCCTGAGAGTCTTGTCATTTCTACGATCCTTGAATGTTTCCTGAGAGTCTTGTATTTCTAATGTCCTTGAATGTTCACTGAGAGTCTTGTATTTCTAATGTCCTTGAATGTTTCCTGAGAGTCTTGTATTTCTAATGTCCTTGAATGTTCACTGAGAGTCTTGTATTTCTAATGTCCTTGAATGTTCACTGAGAGTCTTGTATTTCTAATGTCCTTGAGTGTTTCCTGAGAGTCTTGTATTTCTAATGCCCTTGAATGTTTCCCTGAGAGTCTTGTCATTTCTACGATCCTTGAATGTTTCCTGAGAGTCTTGTATTTCTAATGTCCTTGAATGTTCCCCGAGAGTCTTGTATTTCTAATGCCCTTGAATCTTTCCCTGAGAGTCTTGTCATTTCTACGATCCTTGAATGTTTCCTGAGAGTCCTGTATTTCTAATGTCCTTGAATGTTCCCTGAGAGTTTTGTATTTCTAATGTCCTTGAATGTTTCCTGAGAATCTTGTATTTCTATTGCCCTTGAATGTTTCCCTGTGAGTCTTGTCCTTTCTACAATCCTTGAATGTTTCCTGAGAGTCTTGTATTTCTAATGCCCTTGAATGTTTCCCTGAGAGTCTTGTCATTTCTACGATCCTTGAATGTTTCCTGAGCGTCTTGTATTTCTAATGTCCTTGAATGTTCCCCGAGAGTCTTGTATTTCTAATGTCCTTGAATGTTCACTGAGAGTCTTGTATTTCTAATGTCCTTGAATGTTTCCTGAGAGTCTTGTATTTCTAATGTCCTTGAATGTTCACTGAGAGTCTTGTATTTCTAATGTCCTTGAATGTTTCCCCGACTGCCTTGTATTTCTAATGTCCTTGAATGTTCCCTGAGAGTCTTGTATTTCTAATGCCCTTGAATCTTTCCCTGAGAGTCTTGTCATTTCTACGATCCTTGAATGTTTCCTGAGAGTCCTGTATTTCTAATGTCCTTGAATGTTCACTGAGAGTCTTGTATTTCTAATGTCCTTGAATGTTCACTGAGAGTCTTGTATTTCTAATGTCCTTGAATGTTTCCTGAGAGTCTTGTATTTCTAATGTCCTTGAATGTTCACTGAGAGTCTTGTATTTCTAATGTCCTTGAATGTTCACTGAGAGTCTTGTATTTCTAATGTCCTTGAGTGTTTCCTGAGAGTCTTGTATTTCTAATGTCCTTGAATGTTCACTGAGAGTCTTGTATTTCTAATGTCCTTGAATGTTCCCTGAGAGTCTTGTATTTCTAATGTCCTTGAATGTTTCCTGAGAGTCTTGTATTTCTAATGCCCTTGAATGTTTCCCTGAGAGTCTTGTATTTCTAATGTCCTTGAATGTTCACTGAGAGTCTTGTATTTCTAATGTCCTTGAATGTTCCCTGAGAGTCTTGTATTTCTAATGTCCTTGAATGTTTCCTGAGAGTCTTGTATTTCTAATGCCCTTGAATGTTTCCCTGAGAGTCTTGTCATTTCTACGATCCTTGAATGTTTCCTGAGAGTCTTGTATTTCTAATGTCCTTGAATGTTCCCCGAGAGTCTTGTATTTCTAATGTCCTTGAATGTTCACTGAGAGTCTTGTATTTCTAATGTCCTTGAATGTTTCCTGAGAGTCTTGTATTTCTAATGCCCTTGAATGTTTCCCTGAGAGTCTTGTCATTTCTACGATCCTTGAATGTTTCCTGAGAGTCTTGTATTTCTAATGTCCTTGAATGTTCCCCGAGAGTCTTGTATTTCTAATGTCCTTGAATGTTCACTGAGAGTCTTGTATTTCTAATGTCCTTGAATGTTTCCTGAGAGTCTTGTATTTCTAATGTCCTTGAATGTTTCCCTAACTGCCTTGTATTTCTAATGTCCTTGAATGTTCCCTGAGAGTCCTGTATTTCTAATGCCCTTGAATCTTTCCCTGAGAGTCTTGTCATTTCTACGATCCTTGAATGTTTCCTGAGAGTCCTGTATTTCTAATGCCCTTGAATGTTCCCTGAGAGTCTTGTATTTCTAATGTCCTTGAATGTTTCCTGAGAATCTTGTATTTCTAATGCCCTTGAATGTTTCCCTGTGAGTCTTGTCCTTTCTACAATCCTTGAATGTTTCCTGAGAGTCTTGTATTTCTAATGCCCTTGAATGTTTCCCTGAGAGTCTTGTCATTTCTACGATCCTTGAATGTTTCCTGAGCGTCTTGTATTTCTAATGTCCTTGAATGTTCCCCGAGAGTCTTGTATTTCTAATGTCCTTGAATGTTCACTGAGAGTCTTGTATTTCTAATGTCCTTGAATGTTTCCTGAGAGTCTTGTATTTCTAATGTCCTTGAATGTTCACTGAGAGTCTTGTATTTCTAATGTCCTTGAATGTTTCCCCGACTGCCTTGTATTTCTAATGTCCTTGAATGTTCCCTGAGAGTCTTGTATTTCTAATGCCCTTGAATCTTTCCCTGAGAGTCTTGTCATTTCTACGATCCTTGAATGTTTCCTGAGAGTCCTGTATTTCAAATGTCCTTGAATGTTCACTGAGAGTCTTGTATTTCTAATGTCCTTGAATGTTCACTGAGAGTCTTCTATTTCTAATGTCCTTGAATGTTTCCTGAGAGTCTTGTATTTCTAATGTCCTTGAATGTTCACTGAGAGTCTTGTATTTCTAATGTCCTTGAATGTTCACTGAGAGTCTTGTATTTCTAATGTCCTTGAGTGTTTCCTGAGAGTCTTGTATTTCTAATGCCCTTGAATGTTTCCCTGAGAGTCTTCTCATTTCTACGATCCTTGAATGTTTCCTGAGAGTCTTGTATTTCTAATGTCCTTGAATGTTCCCCGAGAGTCTTGTATTTCTAATGTCCTTGAATGTTCACTGAGAGTCTTGTATTTCTAATGTCCTTGAATGTTCACTGAGAGTCTTGTATTTCTAATGTCCTTGAATGTTCCCTGAGAGTCTTGTATTTCTAATGTCCTTGAATGTTTCCTGAGAGTCTTGTATTTCTAATGCCCTTGAATGTTTCCCTGACAGTCTTGTCATTTCTACGATCCTTGAATGTTTCCTGAGAGTCTTGTATTTCTAATGTCCTTGAATGTTCCCTGAGAGTCTTGTATTTCTAATGTCCTTGAATGTTCACTGAGAGTCTTGTATTTCTAATGTCCTTGAATGTTTCCTGAGGGTCTTGTATTTCTAATGTCCTTGAATGTTCACTGAGAGTCTTGTATTTCTAATGTCCTTGAATGTTTCCTGAGATTCTTGTATTTCTAATGTCCTTGAATGTTTCCCTGACTGCCTTGTATTTCTAATGACTGCCTTGTATTTCTAATGTCCTTGAATGTTTCCCTGACTGCCTTGTATTTCTAATGTCCTTGAATGTTCCCTGAGAGTCTTGTATTTCTAATGTCCTTGAATGTTTCCTGAGAATCTTGTATTTCTAATGCCCTTGAATGTTTCCCTGAGAGTCTTGTCCTTTCTACGATCCTTGAATGTTCCCTGAGAGTCTTGTATTTCTAATGTCCTTGAATGTTTCCTGAGAATCTTGTATTTCTAATGCCCTTGAATGTTTCCCTGAGAGTCTTGTCCTTTCTACGATCCTTGAATGTTTCCTGAGAGTCTTGTATTTCTAATGTCCTTGAATGTTCACTGAGAGTCTTGTATTTCTAATGTCCTTGAATGTTCCCTGAAAGTCTTGTATTTCTAATGTCCTTGAATGTTTCCTGAGAGTCTTGTATTTCTAATGCCCTTGAATGTTTCCCTGAGAGTATTGTCATTTCTACGATCCTTGAATGTTTCCTGAGAGTCTTGTATTTCTAATGTCCTTGAATGTTCACTGAGAGTCTTGTATTTCTAATGTCCTTGAATGTTCCCTGAGAGTCTTGTATTTCTAATGTCCTTGAATGTTTCCTGAGAGTCTTGTATTTCTAACGCCCTTGAATGTTTCCCTGAGAGTCTTGTCATTTCTACGATCCTTGAATGTTTCCTGAGAGTCTTGTATTTCTAATGTCCTTGAATGTTCCCCGAGAGTCTTGTATTTCTAATGTCCTTGAATGTTCACTGAGAGTCTTGTATTTCTAATGTCCTTGAATGTTTCCTGAGAGTCTTGTATTTCTAATGCCCTTGAATGTTTCCCTGAGAGTCTTGTCATTTCTACGATCCTTGAATGTTTCCTGAGAGTCTTGTATTTCTAATGTCCTTGAATGTTCCCCGAGAGTCTTGTATTTCTAATGTCCTTGAATGTTCACTGAGAGTCTTGTATTTCTACGATCCTTGAATGTTTCCTGAGAGTCTTGTATTTCTAATGTCCTTGAATGTTCCCTGAGAGTCTTGTATTTATAATGTCCTTGAATGTTCACTGAGAGTCTTGTATTTCTAATGTCCTTGAATGTTTCCTGAGGGTCTTGTATTTCTAATGTCCTTGAATGTTCACTGAGAGTCTTGTATTTCTAATGTCCTTGAATGTTTCCTGAGATTCTTGTATTTCTAATGTCCTTGAATGTTTCCCTGACTGCCTTGTATTTCTAATGACTGCCTTGTATTTCTAATGTCCTTGAATGTTTCCCTGACTGCCTTGTATTTCTAATGTCCTTGAATGTTCCCTGAGAGTCTTGTATTTCTAATGTCCTTGAATGTTTCCTGAGAATCTTGTATTTCTAATGCCCTTGAATGTTTCCCCGAGAGTCTTGTCCTTTCTACGATCCTTGAATGTTTCCTGAGAGTCTTGTATTTCTAATGTCCTTGAATGTTCCCTGAGAGTCTTGTATTTCTAATGTCCTTGAATGTTCACTGAGAGTCTTGTATTTCTAATGTCCTTGAATGTTCCCTGAGAGTCTTGTATTTCTAATGTCCTTGAATGTTTCCTGAGAGTCTTGTATTTGTAATGCCCTTGAATGTTTCCCTGAGAGTCTTGTCATTTCTACGATCCTTGAATGTTTCCTGAGAGTCTTGTATTTCTAATGTCCTTGAATGTTCCCCGAGAGTCTTGTATTTCTAATGTCCTTGAATGTTCACTGAGAGTCTTGTATTTCTAATGTCCTTGAATGTTTCCTGAGAGTCTTGTATTTCTAATGCCCTTGAATGTTTCCCTGAGAGTCTTGTCATTTCTACGATCCTTGAATGTTTCCTGAGAGTCTTGTATTTCTAATGTCCTTGAATGTTCCCCGAGAGTCTTGTATTTCTAATGTCCTTGAATGTTCACTGAGAGTCTTGTATTTCTAATGTCCTTGAATGTTTCCTGAGAGTCTTGTATTTCTAATGTCCTTGAATGTTCACTGAGAGTCTTGTATTTCTAATGTCCTTGAATGTTTCCCTGACTGCCTTGTATTTCTAATGTCCTTGAATGTTCCCTGAGAGTCTTGTATTTCTAATGCCCTTGAATCTTTCCCTGAGAGTCTTGTCATTTCTACGATCCTTGAATGTTTCCTGAGAGTCCTGTATTTCTAATGTCCTTGAATGTTCCCTGAGAGTCTTGTATTTCTAATGTCCTTGAATGTTTCCTGAGAATCTTGTATTTCTAATGCCCTTGAATGTTTCCCTGTGAGTCTTGTCCTTTCTACAATCCTTGAATGTTTCCTGAGAGTCTTGCATTTCTAATGCCCTTGAATGTTTCCCTGAGAGTCTTGTCATTTCTACGATCCTTGAATGTTTCCTGAGCGTCTTGTATTTCTAATGTCCTTGAATGTTCCCCCGAGAGTCTTGTATTTCTAATGTCCTTGAATGTTCACTGAGAGTCTTGTATTTCTAATGTCCTTGAATGTTTCCTGAGAGTCTTGTATTTCTAATGTCCTTGAATGTTCACTGAGAGTCTTGTATTTCTAATGTCCTTGAATGTTTCCCCGACTGCCTTGTATTTCTAATGTCCTTGAATGTTCCCTGAGAGTCTTGTATTTCTAATGCCCTTGAATCTTTCCCTGAGAGTCTTGTCATTTCTACGATCCTTGAATGTTTCCTGAGAGTCCTGTATTTCTAATGTCCTTGAATGTTCACTGAGAGTCTTGTATTTCTAATGTCCTTGAATGTTCACTGAGAGTCTTGTATTTCTAATGTCCTTGAATGTTTCCTGAGAGTCTTGTATTTCTAATGTCCTTGAATGTTCACTGAGAGTCTTGTATTTCTAATGTCCTTGAATGTTCACTGAGAGTCTTGTATTTCTAATGTCCTTGAATGTTCACTGAGAGTCTTGTATTTCTAATGTCCTTGAATGTTTCCTGAGATTCTTGTATTTCTAATGTCCTTGAATGTTTCACTGACTGCCTTGTATTTCTAATGACTGCCTTGTATTTCTAATGTCCTTGAATGTTTCCCTGACTGCCTTGTATTTCTAATGTCCTTGAATGTTCCCTGAGAGTCTTGTATTTCTAATGTCCTTGAATGTTTCCTGAGAGTCTTGTATTTCTAATGTCCTTGAATGTTCACTGAGAGTCTTGTATTTCTAATGTCCTTGAATGTTTCCCTGACTGCCTTGTATTTCTAATGCCCTTGAATCTTTCCCTGAGAGTCTTGTCATTTCTACGATCCTTGAATGTTTCCTGAGAGTCCTGTATTTCTAATGTCCTTGAATGTTCACTGAGAGTCTTGTATTTCTAATGTCCTTGAATGTTCACTGAGAGTCTTGTATTTCTAATGTCCTTGAATGTTCCCTGAGAGTCTTGTATTTCTAATGTCCTTGAATGTTTCCTGAGAGTCTTGTATTTCTAATGCCCTTGAATGTTTCCCTGACAGTCTTGTATTTCTAATGTCCTTGAATGTTCACTGAGAGTCTTGTATTTCTAATGTCCTTGAATGTATCCTGAGAGTCTTGTATTTCTAATGTCCTTGAATGTTCACTGAGAGTCTTGTATTTCTAATGTCCTTGAATGTTCACTGAGAGTCTTGTATTTCTAATGTCCTTGAATGTTCACTGAGAGTCTTGTATTTCTAATGTCCTTGAATGTTTCCTGAGATTCTTGTATTTCTAATGTCCTTGAATGTTTCCCTGACTGCCTTGTATTTCTAATGACTGCCTTGTATTTCTAATGTCCTTGAATGTTTCCCTGACTGCCTTGTATTTCTAATGTCCTTGAATGTTCCCTGAGAGTCTTGTATTTCTAATGTCCTTGAATGTTTCCTGAGAATCTTGTATTTCTAATGCCCTTGAATGTTTCCCCGAGAGTCTTGTCCTTTCTACGATCCTTGAATGTTTCCTGAGAGTCTTGTATTTCTAATGTCCTTGAATGTTCCCTGAGAGTCTTGTATTTCTAATGTCCTTGAATGTTCACTGAGAGTCTTGTATTTCTAATGTCCTTGAATGTTCCCTGAGAGTCTTGTATTTCTAATGTCCTTGAATGTTTCCTGAGAGTCTTGTATTTCTAATGCCCTTGAATGTTTCCCTGAGAGTCTTGTCATTTCTACGATCCTTGAATGTTTCCTGAGAGTCTTGTATTTCTAATGTCCTTGAATGTTCCCCGAGAGTCTTGTATTTCTAATGTCCTTGAATGTTCACTGAGAGTCTTGTATTTCTAATGTCCTTGAATGTTTCCTGAGAGTCTTGTATTTCTAATGCCCTTGAATGTTTCCCTGAGAGTCTTGTCATTTCTACGATCCTTGAATGTTTCCTGAGAGTCTTGTATTTCTAATGTCCTTGAATGTTCCCCGAGAGTCTTGTATTTCTAATGTCCTTGAATGTTCACTGAGAGTCTTGTATTTCTAATGTCCTTGAATGTTTCCTGAGAGTCTTGTATTTCTAATGTCCTTGAATGTTCACTAAGAGTCTTGTATTTCTAATGTCCTTGAATGTTTCCCTGACTGCCTTGCATTTCTAATGTCCTTGAATGTTCCCTGAGAGTCTTGTATTTCTAATGCCCTTGAATCTTTCCCTGAGAGTCTTGTCATTTCTACGATCCTTGAATGTTTCCTGAGAGTCCTGTATTTCTAATGTCCTTGAATGTTCCCTGAGAGTCTTGTATTTCTAATGTCCTTGAATGTTTCCTGAGAATCTTGTATTTCTAATGCCCTTGAATGTTTCCCTGTGAGTCTTGTCCTTTCTACAATCCTTGAATGTTTCCTGAGAGTCTTGTATTTCTAATGCCCTTGAATGTTTCCCTGAGAGTCTTGTCATTTCTACGATCCTTGAATGTTTCCTGAGCGTCTTGTATTTCTAATGTCCTTGAATGTTCCCCCGAGAGTCTTGTATTTCTAATGTCCTTGAATGTTCACTGAGAGTCTTGTATTTCTAATGTCCTTGAATGTTTCCTGAGAGTCTTGTATTTCTAATGTCCTTGAATGTTCACTGAGAGTCTTGTATTTCTAATGTCCTTGAATGTTTCCCCGACTGCCTTGTATTTCTAATGTCCTTGAATGTTCCCTGAGAGTCTTGTATTTCTAATGCCCTTGAATCTTTCCCTGAGAGTCTTGTCATTTCTACGATCCTTGAATGTTTCCTGAGAGTCCTGTATTTCTAATGTCCTTGAATGTTCACTGAGAGTCTTGTATTTCTAATGTCCTTGAATGTTCACTGAGAGTCTTGTATTTCTAATGTCCTTGAATGTTTCCTGAGAGTCTTGTATTTCTAATGTCCTTGAATGTTCACTGAGAGTCTTGTATTTCTAATGTCCTTGAATGTTCACTGAGAGTCTTGTATTTCTAATGTCCTTGAGTGTTTCCTGAGAGTCTTGTATTTCTAATGCCCTAGAATGTTTCCCTGAGAGTCTTGTCCTTTCTACGATCCTTGAATGTTTCCTGAGAGTCTTGTATTTCTAATGTCCTTGAATGTTCCCCGAGAGTCTTGTATTTCTAATGTCCTTGAATGTTCACTGAGAGTCTTGTATTTCTAATGTCCTTGAATGTTTCCTGAGAGTCTTGTATTTCTAATGTCCTTGAATGTTCACTGAGAGTTTTGTATTTCTAATGTCCTTGAATGTTTCCCTGACTGCCTTGTATTTCTAATGCCCTTGAATTTTTCCCCTGAGAGTCTTGTCATTTCTACGATCCTTGAATGTTTCCTGAGAGTCCTGTATTTCTAATGTCCTAGAATGTTCACTGAGAGTCTTGTATTTCTAATGTCCTTGAATGTTCATTGAGAGTCTTGTATTTCTAATGTCCTTGAATGTTCCCTGAGAGTCTTGTATTTCTAATGTCCTTGAATGTTTCCTGAGAGTCTTGTATTTCTAATGCCCTTGAATGTTTCCCTGACAGTCTTGTCATTTCTACGATCCTTGAATGTTTCCTGAGAGTCTTGTATTTCTAATGTCCTTGAATGTTCCCTGAGAGTCTTGTATTTCTAATGTCCTTGAATGTTCACTGAGAGTCTTGTATTTCTAATGTCCTTGAATGTTTCCTGAGGGTCTTGTATTTCTAATGTCCTTGAATGTTCACTGAGAGTCTTGTATTTCTAATGTCCTTGAATGTTTCCTGAGATTCTTGTATTTCTAATGTCCTTGAATGTTTCCCTGACTGCCTTGTATTTCTAATGACTGCCTTGTATTTCTAATGTCCTTGAATGTTTCCCTGACTGCCTTGTATTTCTAATGTCCTTGAATGTTCCCTGAGAGTCTTGTATTTCTAATGTCCTTGAATGTTTCCTGAGAATCTTGTATTTCTAATGCCCTTGAATGTTTCCCTGAGAGTCTTGTCCTTTCTACGATCCTTGAATGTTTCCTGAGAGTCTTGTATTTCTAATGTCCTTGAATGTTCCCTGAGAGTCTTGTATTTCTAATGTCCTTGAATGTTCACTGAGAGTCTTGTATTTCTAATGTCCTTGAATGTTCCCTGAGAGTCTTGTATTTCTAATGTCCTTGAATGTTTCCTGAGAGTCTTGTATTTCTAATGCCCTTGAATGTTTCCCTGAGAGTATTGTCATTTCTACGATCCTTGAATGTTTCCTGAGAGTCTTGTATTTCTAATGTCCTTGAATGTTCACTGAGAGTCTTGTATTTCTAATGTCCTTGAATGTTCCCTGAGAGTCTTGTATTTCTAATGTCCTTGAATGTTTCCTGAGAGTCTTGTATTTCTAATGCCCTTGAATGTTTCCCTGAGAGTCTTGTCATTTCTATGATCCTTGAATGTTTCCTGAGAGTCTTGTATTTCTAATGTCCTTGAATGTTCCCCGAGAGTCTTGTATTTCTAATGTCCTTGAATGTTCACTGAGAGTCTTGTATTTCTAATGTCCTTGAATGTTTCCTGAGAGTCTTGTATTTCTAATGCCCTTGAATGTTTCCCTGAGAGTCTTGTCATTTCTACGATCCTTGAATGTTTCCTGAGAGTCTTGTATTTCTAATGTCCTTGAATGTTCCCCGAGAGTCTTGTATTTCTAATGTCCTTGAATGTTTCCTGAGAATCTTGTATTTCTATTGCCCTTGAATGTTTCCCTGTGAGTCTTGTCCTTTCTACAATCCTTGAATGTTTCCTGAGAGTCTTGTATTTCTAATGCCCTTGAATGTTTCCCTGAGAGTCTTGTCATTTCTACGATCCTTGAATGTTTCCTGAGCGTCTTGTATTTCTAATGTCCTTGAATGTTCCCCGAGAGTCTTGTATTTCTAATGTCCTTGAATGTTCACTGAGAGTCTTGTATTTCTAATGTCCTTGAATGTTTCCTGAGAGTCTTGTATTTCTAATGTCCTTGAATGTTCACTGAGAGTCTTGTATTTCTAATGTCCTTGAATGTTTCCCCGACTGCCTTGTATTTCTAATGTCCTTGAATGTTCCCTGAGAGTCTTGTATTTCTAATGCCCTTGAATCTTTCCCTGAGAGTCTTGTCATTTCTACGATCCTTGAATGTTTCCTGAGAGTCCTGTATTTCTAATGTCCTTGAATGTTCACTGAGAGTCTTGTATTTCTAATGTCCTTGAATGTTCACTGAGAGTCTTGTATTTCTAATGTCCTTGAATGTTTCCTGAGAGTCTTGTATTTCTAATGTCCTTGAATGTTCACTGAGAGTCTTGTATTTCTAATGTCCTTGAATGTTCACTGAGAGTCTTGTATTTCTAATGTCCTTGAGTGTTTCCTGAGAGTCTTGTATTTCTAATGCCCTTGAATGTTTCCCTGAGAGTCTTCTCATTTCTACGATCCTTGAATGTTTCCTGAGAGTCTTGTATTTCTAATGTCCTTGAATGTTCCCCGAGAGTCTTGTATTTCTAATGTCCTTGAATGTTCACTGAGAGTCTTGTATTTCTAATGTCCTTGAATGTTTCCTGAGAGTCTTGTATTTCTAATGTCCTTGAATGTTCACTGAGAGTCTTGTATTTCTAATGTCCTTGAATGTTTCCCTGACTGCCTTGTATTTCTAATGCCCTTGAATCTTTCCCTGAGAGTCTTGTCATTTCTACGATCCTTGAATGTTTCCTGAGAGTCCTGTATTTCTAATGTCCTTGAATGTTCACTGAGAGTCTTGTATTTCTAATGTCCTTGAATGTTCACTGAGAGTCTTGTATTTCTAATGTCCTTGAATGTTCCCTGAGAGTCTTGTATTTCTAATGTCCTTGAATGTTTCCTGAGAGTCTTGTATTTCTAATGCCCTTGAATGTTTCCCTGACAGTCTTGTCATTTCTACGATCCTTGAATGTTTCCTGAGAGTCTTGTATTTCTAATGTCCTTGAATGTTCCCTGAGAGTCTTGTATTTCTAATGTCCTTGAATGTTCACTGAGAGTCTTGTATTTGTAATGTCCTTGAATGTTTCCTGAGGGTCTTGTATTTCTAATGTCCTTGAATATTCACTGAGAGTCTTGTATTTCTAATGTCCTTGAATGTTTCCTGAGATTCTTGTATTTCTAATGTCCTTGAATGTTTCCCTGACTGCCTTGTATTTCTAATGACTGCCTTGTATTTCTAATGTCCTTGAATGTTTCCCTGACTGCCTTGTATTTCTAATGTCCTTGAATGTTCCCTGAGAGTCTTGTTTTTCTAATGTCCTTGAATGTTTCCTGAGAATCTTGTATTTCTAATGCCCTTGAATGTTTCCCTGAGAGTCTTGTCCTTTCTACGATCCTTGAATGTTTCCTGAGAGTCTTGTATTTCTAATGTCCTTGAATGTTCCCTGAGAGTCTTGTATTTCTAATGTCCTTGAATGTTCACTGAGAGTCTTGTATTTCTAATGTCCTTGAATGTTCCCTGAGAGTCTTGTATTTCTAATGTCCTTGAATGTTTCCTGAGAGTCTTGTATTTCTAATGCCCTTGAATGTTTCCCTGAGAGTATTGTCATTTCTACGATCCTTGAATGTTTCCTGAGAGTCTTGTATTTCTAATGTCCTTGAATGTTCACTGAGAGTCTTGTATTTCTAATGTCCTTGAATGTTCCCTGAGAGTCTTGTATTTCTAATGTCCTTGAATGTTTCCTGAGAGTCTTGTATTTCTAATGCCCTTGAATGTTTCCCTGAGAGTCTTGTCATTTCTACGATCCTTGAATGTTTCCTGAGAGTCTTGTATTTCTAATGTCCTTGAATGTTCCCCGAGAGTCTTGTATTTCTAATGTCCTTGAATGTTCACTGAGAGTCTTGTATTTCTAATGTCCTTGAATGTTTCCTGAGAGTCTTGTATTTCTAATGCCCTTGAATGTTTCCCTGAGAGTCTTGTCATTTCTACGATCCTTGAATGTTTCCTGAGAGTCTTGTATTTCTAATGTCCTTGAATGTTCCCCGAGAGTCTTGTATTTCTAATGTCCTTGAATGTTCACTGAGAGTCTTGTATTTCTAATGTCCTTGAATGTTTCCTGAGAGTCTTGTATTTCTAATGTCCTTGAATGTTCACTGAGAGTCTTGTATTTCTAATGTCCTTGAATGTTTCCCTGACTGCCTTGTATTTCTAATGTCCTTGAATGTTCCCCGAGAGTCTTGTATTTCTAATGTCCTTGAATGTTCACTGAGAGTCTTGTATTTCTAATGTCCTTGAATGTTTCCTGAGAGTCTTGTATTTCTAATGCCCTTGAATGTTTCCCTGAGAGTCTTGTCATTTCTACGATCCTTGAATGTTTCCTGAGAGTCTTGTATTTCTAATGTCCTTGAATGTTCCCCGAGAGTCTTGTATTTCTAATGTCCTTGAATGTTTCCTGAGAATCTTGTATTTCTATTGCCCTTGAATGTTTCCCTGTGAGTCTTGTCCTTTCTACAATCCTTGAATGTTTCCTGAGAGTCTTGTATTTCTAATGCCCTTGAATGTTTCCCTGAGAGTCTTGTCATTTCTACGATCCTTGAATGTTTCCTGAGCGTCTTGTATTTCTAATGTCCTTGAATGTTCCCCGAGAGTCTTGTATTTCTAATGTCCTTGAATGTTCACTGAGAGTCTTGTATTTCTAATGTCCTTGAATGTTTCCTGAGAGTCTTGTATTTCTAATGTCCTTGAATGTTCACTGAGAGTCTTGTATTTCTAATGTCCTTGAATGTTTCCCCGACTGCCTTGTATTTCTAATGTCCTTGAATGTTCCCTGAGAGTCTTGTATTTCTAATGCCCTTGAATCTTTCCCTGAGAGTCTTGTCATTTCTACGATCCTTGAATGTTTCCTGAGAGTCCTGTATTTCTAATGTCCTTGAATGTTCACTGAGAGTCTTGTATTTCTAATGTCCTTGAATGTTCACTGAGAGTCTTGTATTTCTAATGTCCTTGAATGTTTCCTGAGAGTCTTGTATTTCTAATGTCCTTGAATGTTCACTGAGAGTCTTGTATTTCTAATGTCCTTGAATGTTCACTGAGAGTCTTGTATTTCTAATGTCCTTGAGTGTTTCCTGAGAGTCTTGTATTTCTAATGCCCTTGAATGTTTCCCTGAGAGTCTTCTCATTTCTACGATCCTTGAATGTTTCCTGAGAGTCTTGTATTTCTAATGTCCTTGAATGTTCCCCGAGAGTCTTGTATTTCTAATGTCCTTGAATGTTCACTGAGAGTCTTGTATTTCTAATGTCCTTGAATGTTTCCTGAGAGTCTTGTATTTCTAATGTCCTTGAATGTTCACTGAGAGTCTTGTATTTCTAATGTCCTTGAATGTTTCCCTGACTGCCTTGTATTTCTAATGCCCTTGAATCTTTCCCTGAGAGTCTTGTCATTTCTACGATCCTTGAATGTTTCCTGAGAGTCCTGTATTTCTAATGTCCTTGAATGTTCACTGAGAGTCTTGTATTTCTAATGTCCTTGAATGTTCACTGAGAGTCTTGTATTTCTAATGTCCTTGAATGTTCCCTGAGAGTCTTGTATTTCTAATGTCCTTGAATGTTTCCTGAGAGTCTTGTATTTCTAATGCCCTTGAATGTTTCCCTGACAGTCTTGTCATTTCTACGATCCTTGAATGTTTCCTGAGAGTCTTGTATTTCTAATGTCCTTGAATGTTCCCTGAGAGTCTTGTATTTCTAATGTCCTTGAATGTTCACTGAGAGTCTTGTATTTGTAATGTCCTTGAATGTTTCCTGAGGGTCTTGTATTTCTAATGTCCTTGAATATTCACTGAGAGTCTTGTATTTCTAATGTCCTTGAATGTTTCCTGAGATTCTTGTATTTCTAATGTCCTTGAATGTTTCCCTGACTGCCTTGTATTTCTAATGACTGCCTTGTATTTCTAATGTCCTTGAATGTTTCCCTGACTGCCTTGTATTTCTAATGTCCTTGAATGTTCCCTGAGAGTCTTGTTTTTCTAATGTCCTTGAATGTTTCCTGAGAATCTTGTATTTCTAATGCCCTTGAATGTTTCCCTGAGAGTCTTGTCCTTTCTACGATCCTTGAATGTTTCCTGAGAGTCTTGTATTTCTAATGTCCTTGAATGTTCCCTGAGAGTCTTGTATTTCTAATGTTCTTGAATGTTCACTGAGAGTCTTGTATTTCTAATGTCCTTGAATGTTCCCTGAGAGTCTTGTATTTCTAATGTCCTTGAATGTTTCCTGAGAGTCTTGTATTTCTAATGCCCTTGAATGTTTCCCTGAGAGTATTGTCATTTCTACGATCCTTGAATGTTTCCTGAGAGTCTTGCATTTCTAATGTCCTTGAATGTTCACTGAGAGTCTTGTATTTCTAATGTCCTTGAATGTTCCCTGAGAGTCTTGTATTTCTAATGTCCTTGAATGTTTCCTGAGAGTCTTGTATTTCTAATGCCCTTGAATGTTTCCCTGAGAGTCTTGTCATTTCTACGATCCTTGAATGTTTCCTGAGAGTCTTGTATTTCTAATGTCCTTGAATGTTCCCCGAGAGTCTTGTATTTCTAATGTCCTTGAATGTTCACTGAGAGTCTTGTATTTCTAATGTCCTTGAATGTTTCCTGAGAGTCTTGTATTTCTAATGCCCTTGAATGTTTCCCTGAGAGTCTTGTCATTTCTACGATCCTTGAATGTTTCCTGAGAGTCTTGTATTTCTAATGTCCTTGAATGTTCCCCGAGAGTCTTGTATTTCTAATGTCCTTGAATGTTCACTGAGAGTCTTGTATTTCTAATGTCCTTGAATGTTTCCTGAGAGTCTTGTATTTCTAATGTCCTTGAATGTTCACTGAGAGTCTTGTATTTCTAATGTCCTTGAATGTTTCCCTGACTGCCTTGTATTTCTAATGTCCTTGAATGTTCACTGAGAGTCTTGTATTTCTAATGTCCTTGAATGTTTCCCCGACTGCCTTGTATTTCTAATGTCCTTGAATGTTCCCTGAGAGTCTTGTATTTCTAATGCCCTTGAATCTTTCCCTGAGAGTCTTGTCATTTCTACGATCCTTGAATGTTTCCTGAGAGTCCTGTATTTCTAATGTCCTTGAATGTTCACTGAGAGTCTTGTATTTCTAATGTCCTTGAATGTTCACTGAGAGTCTTGTATTTCTAATGTCCTTGAATGTTTCCTGAGAGTCTTGTATTTCTAATGTCCTTGAATGTTCACTGAGAGTCTTGTATTTCTAATGTCCTTGAATGTTCACTGAGAGTCTTGTATTTCTAATGTCCTTGAGTGTTTCCTGAGAGTCTTGTATTTCTAATGCCCTTGAATGTTTCCCTGAGAGTCTTCTCATTTCTACGATCCTTGAATGTTTCCTGAGAGTCTTGTATTTCTAATGTCCTTGAATGTTCCCCGAGAGTCTTGTATTTCTAATGTCCTTTAATGTTCACTGAGAGTCTTGTATTTCTAATGTCCTTGAATGTTTCCTGAGAGTCTTGTATTTCTAATGTCCTTGAATGTTCACTGAGAGTCTTGTATTTCTAATGTCCTTGAATGTTTCCCTGACTGCCTTGTATTTCTAATGCCCTTGAATCTTTCCCTGAGAGTCTTGTCATTTCTACGATCCTTGAATGTTTCCTGAGAGTCCTGTATTTCTAATGTCCTTGAATGTTCACTGAGAGTCTTGTATTTCTAATGTCCTTGAATGTTCACTGAGAGTCTTGTATTTCTAATGTCCTTGAATGTTCCCTGAGAGTCTTGTATTTCTAATGTCCTTGAATGTTTCCTGAGAGTCTTGTATTTCTAATGCCCTTGAATGTTTCCCTGACAGTCTTGTCATTTCTACGATCCTTGAATGTTTCCTGAGAGTCTTGTATTTCTAATGTCCTTGAATGTTCCCTGAGAGTCTTGTATTTCTAATGTCCTTGAATGTTCACTGAGAGTCTTGTATTTGTAATGTCCTTGAATGTTTCCTGAGGGTCTTGTATTTCTAATGTCCTTGAATATTCACTGAGAGTCTTGTATTTCTAATGTCCTTGAATGTTTCCTGAGATTCTTGTATTTCTAATGTCCTTGAATGTTTCCCTGACTGCCTTGTATTTCTAATGACTGCCTTGTATTTCTAATGTCCTTGAATGTTTCCCTGACTGCCTTGTATTTCTAATGTCCTTGAATGTTCCCTGAGAGTCTTGTTTTTCTAATGTCCTTGAATGTTTCCTGAGAATCTTGTATTTCTAATGCCCTTGAATGTTTCCCTGAGAGTCTTGTCCTTTCTACGATCCTTGAATGTTTCCTGAGAGTCTTGTATTTCTAATGTCCTTGAATGTTCCCTGAGAGTCTTGTATTTCTAATGTCCTTGAATGTTCACTGAGAGTCTTGTATTTCTAATGTCCTTGAATGTTCCCTGAGAGTCTTGTATTTCTAATGTCCTTGAATGTTTCCTGAGAGTCTTGTATTTCTAATGCCCTTGAATGTTTCCCTGAGAGTATTGTCATTTCTACGATCCTTGAATGTTTCCTGAGAGTCTTGTATTTCTAATGTCCTTGAATGTTCACTGAGAGTCTTGTATTTCTAATGTCCTTGAATGTTCCCTGAGAGTCTTGTATTTCTAATGTCCTTGAATGTTTCCTGAGAGTCTTGTATTTCTAATGCCCTTGAATGTTTCCCTGAGAGTCTTGTCATTTCTACGATCCTTGAATGTTTCCTGAGAGTCTTGTATTTCTAATGTCCTTGAATGTTCCCCGAGAGTCTTGTATTTCTAATGTCCTTGAATGTTCACTGAGAGTCTTGTATTTCTAATGTCCTTGAATGTTTCCTGAGAGTCTTGTATTTCTAATGCCCTTGAATGTTTCCCTGAGAGTCTTGTCATTTCTACGATCCTTGAATGTTTCCTGAGAGTCTTGTATTTCTAATGTCCTTGAATGTTCCCCGAGAGTCTTGTATTTCTAATGTCCTTGAATGTTCACTGAGAGTCTTGTATTTCTAATGTCCTTGAATGGTTCCTGAGAGTCTTGTATTTCTAATGTCCTTGAATGTTCACTGAGAGTCTTGTATTTCTAATGTCCTTGAATGTTTCCCCGGCTGCCTTGTATTTCTAATGTCCTTGAATGTTCCCTGAGAGTCTTGTATTTCTAATGCCCTTGAATCTTTCCCTGAGAGTCTTGTCATTTCTACGATCCTTGAATGTTTCCTGAGAGTCCTGTATTTCTAATGTCCTTGAATGTTCACTGAGAGTCTTGTATTTCTAATGTCCTTGAATGTTCACTGAGAGTCTTGTATTTCTAATGTCCTTGAATGTTTCCTGAGAGTCTTGTATTTCTAATGTCCTTGAATGTTCACTGAGAGTCTTGTATTTCTAATGTCCTTGAATGTTCACTGAGAGTCTTGTATTTCTAATGTCCTTGAGTGTTTCCTGAGAGTCTTGTATTTCTAATGCCCTTGAATGTTTCCCTGAGAGTCTTGTCATTTCTACGATCCTTGAATGTTTCCTGAGAGTCTTGTATTTCTAATGTCCTTGAATGTTCCCCGAGAGTCTTGTATTTCTAATGCCCTTGAATCTTTCCCTGAGAGTCTTGTCATTTCTACGATCCTTGAATGTTTCCTGAGAGTCCTGTATTTCTAATGTCCTTGAATGTTCCCTGAGAGTTTTGTATTTCTAATGTCCTTGAATGTTTCCTGAGAATCTTGTATTTCTATTGCCCTTGAATTTTTCCCTGTGAGTCTTGTCCTTTCTACAATCCTTGAATGTTTCCTGAGAGTCTTGTATTTCTAATGCCCTTGAATGTTTCCCTGAGAGTCTTGTCATTTCTACGATCCTTGAATGTTTCCTGAGCGTCTTGTATTTCTAATGTCCTTGAATGTTCCCCGAGAGTCTTGTATTTCTAATGTCCTTGAATGTTCACTGAGAGTCTTGTATTTCTAATGTCCTTGAATGTTTCCTGAGAGTCTTGTATTTCTAATGTCCTTGAATGTTCACTGAGAGTCTTGTATTTCTAATGTCCTTGAATGTTTCCCCGACTGCCTTGTATTTCTAATGTCCTTGAATGTTCCCTGAGAGTCTTGTATTTCTAATGCCCTTGAATCTTTCCCTGAGAGTCTTGTCATTTCTACGATCCTTGAATGTTTCCTGAGAGTCCTGTATTTCTAATGTCCTTGAATGTTCACTGAGAGTCTTGTATTTCTAATGTCCTTGAATGTTCACTGAGAGTCTTGTATTTCTAATGTCCTTGAATGTTTCCTGAGAGTCTTGTATTTCTAATGTCCTTGAATGTTCACTGAGAGTCTTGTATTTCTAATGTCCTTGAATGTTCACTGAGAGTCTTGTATTTCTAATGTCCTTGAGTGTTTCCTGAGAGTCTTGTATTTCTAATGCCCTTGAATGTTTCCCTGAGAGTCTTGTCATTTCTACGATCCTTGAATGTTTCCTGAGAGTCTTGTATTTCTAATGTCCTTGAATGTTCCCCGAGAGTCTTGTATTTCTAATGTCCTTGAATGTTCACTGAGAGTCTTGTATTTCTAATGTCCTTGAATGTTTCCTGAGAGTCTTGTATTTCTAATGTCCTTGAATGTTCAATGAGAGTCTTGTATTTCTAATGTCCTTGAATGTTTCCCTGACTGCCTTGTATTTCTAATGCCCTTGAATCTTTCCCTGAGAGTCTTGTCATTTCTACGATCCTTGAATGTTTCCTGAGAGTCCTGTATTTCTAATGTCCTTGAATGTTCACTGAGAGTCTTGTATTTCTAATGTCCTTGAATGTTCACTGAGAGTCTTGTATTTCTAATGTCCTTGAATGTTCCCTGAGAGTCTTGTATTTCTAATGTCCTTGAATGTTTCCTGAGAGTCTTGTATTTCTAATGCCCTTGAATGTTTCCCTGACAGTCTTGTCATTTCTACGATCCTTGAATGTTTCCTGAGAGTCTTGTATTTCTAATGTCCTTGAATGTTCCCTGAGAGTCTTGTATTTCTAATGTCCTTGAATGTTCACTGAGAGTCTTGTATTTCTAATGTCCTTGAATGTTTCCTGAGGGTCTTGTATTTCTAATGTCCTTGAATGTTCACTGAGAGTCTTGTATTTCTAATGTCCTTGAATGTTTCCTGAGATTCTTGTATTTCTAATGTCCTTGAATGTTTCCCTGACTGCCTTGTATTTCTAATGACTGCCTTTTATTTCTAATGTCCTTGAATGTTTCCCTGACTGCCTTGTATTTCTAATGTCCTTGAATGTTCCCTGAGAGTCTTGTATTTCTAATGTCCTTGAATGTTTCCTGAGAATCTTGTATTTCTAATGCCCTTGAATGTTTCCCTGAGAGTCTTGTCCTTTCTACGATCCTTGAATGTTTCCTGAGAGTCTTGTATTTCTAATGTCCTTGAATGTTCCCCGAGAGTCTTGTATTTCTAATGTCCTTGAATGTTCCCCGAGAGTCTTGTATTTCTAATGTCCTTGAATGTTTCCCTGACTGCCTTGTATTTCTAATGTCCTTGAATGTTCCCTGAGAGTCTTGTATTTCTAATGCCCTTGAATCTTTCCCTGAGAGTCTTGTCATTTCTACGATCCTTGAATGTTTCCTGAGAGTCCTGTATTTCTAATGTCCTTGAATGTTCCCTGAGAGTCTTGTATTTCTAATGTCCTTGAATGTTTCCTGAGAATCTTGTATTTCTAATGCAATTGAATGTTTCCCTGAGAGTCTTGTCCTTTCTACAATCCTTGAATGTTTCCTGAGAGTCTTGTATTTCTAATGCCCTTGAATGTTTCCCTGAGAGTCTTGTCATTTCTACGATCCTTGAATGTTTCCTGAGAGTCTTGTATTTCTAATGTCCTTGAATGTTCCCCGAGAGTCTTGTATTTCTAATGTCCTTGAATGTTCACTGAGAGTCTTGTATTTCTAATGTCCTTGAATGGTTCCTGAGAGTCTTGTATTTCTAATGTCCTTGAATGTTCACTGAGAGTCTTGTATTTCTAATGTCCTTGAATGTTTCCCCGGCTGCCTTGTATTTCTAATGTCCTTGAATGTTCCCTGAGAGTCTTGTATTTCTAATGCCCTTGAATCTTTCCCTGAGAGTCTTGTCATTTCTACGATCCTTGAATGTTTCCTGAGAGTCCTGTATTTCTAATGTCCTTGAATGTTCACTGAGAGTCTTGTATTTCTAATGTCCTTGAATGTTCACTGAGAGTCTTGTATTTCTAATGTCCTTGAATGTTTCCTGAGAGTCTTGTATTTCTAATGTCCTTGAATGTTCACTGAGAGTCTTGTATTTCTAATGTCCTTGAATGTTCACTGAGAGTCTTGTATTTCTAATGTCCTTGAGTGTTTCCTGAGAGTCTTGTATTTCTAATGCCCTTGAATGTTTCCCTGAGAGTCTTGTCATTTCTACGATCCTGGAATGTTTCCTGAGAGTCTTGTATTTCTAATGTCCTTGAATGTTCCCCGAGAGTCTTGTATTTCTAATGCCCTTGAATCTTTCCCTGAGAGTCTTGTCATTTCTACGATCCTTGAATGTTTCCTGAGAGTCCTGTATTTCTAATGTCCTTGAATGTTCCCTGAGAGTCTTGTATTTCTAATGTCCTTGAATGTTTCCTGAGAATCTTGTATTTCTATTGCCCTTGAATGTTTCCCTGTGAGTCTTGTCCTTTCTACAATCCTTGAATGTTTCCTGAGAGTCTTGTATTTCTAATGCCCTTGAATGTTTCCTGAGCGTCTTGTCATTTCTAATGTCCTTGAATGTTTCACTGAGTGCCTTGTATTTCTAATGTCCTTGCATGTTTCCCTGAGTGCCTTGTATTTCTAATGTCCTTGCATGTTTCCCTGAGTGCCTTGTATTTCTAATCTCCTTGAATGTTTCCCTGAGTGCCTTGTATTTCTAATGTCCTTGAATATTTCCCTGAGGGCCTTGTATTTCTAATGTCCTTGAATGTTTCCCTGAGTGCCTTGAATTTCTAATGTCCTTGCATGTTTCCCTGAGTACCTTGTATTTCTAATGTCCTTGAATGTTTCCGTGACTGCCTTGTATTTCTAATGCCCTTGAATGTTTCCTGATTGTCTTGTCATTTCTAATGTCCTTGAATGTTTCCCTGAGTGCCTTGTATTTCTAATGTCCTTGCATGTTTCCCAGAGTGCCTTGTATTTCTAATGTCCTTGAATGTTTCCGTGACTGCCTTGTATTTCTAATGCCCTTGAATGTTTCCTGATTGTCTTGTCATTTCTAATGTCCTTGAATGTTTCCCTGAGTGCCTTGTATTTCTAATGTCCTTGCATGTTTCCCTGAGTGCCTTGTATTTCTAATGTCCTTGAATGTTTCCCTGACTGCCTTGTATTTCTAATGCCCTTGAATGTTTCCTGAGAGTCTTGTATTTCTAATGTCCTTGAATGTTTCCTGAGAGTCTTGTATTTCTAATGCCCTTGAATGTTTCCTGAGAGTCTTGTATTTCTAATGTCCTTGAATGTTTCCCTGAGTGCCTTGTATTTCTAATGTCCTTGAATGTTTCCCTGAGTGCCTTGTATTTCTAATGTCCTTGAATGGTTCCCTGACTGCCTTGTATTTCTAATGCCCTTGAATGTTTCCTGAGCGTCTTGTCATTTCTAATGTCCTTGAATGTTTCCCTGAGTGTCTTGTATTTCTAATGTCCTTGCATGTTTCCCTGAGTGCCTTGTATTTCTAATGTCCTTGCATGTTTCACTGAGTGCCTTGTATTTCTAATCTCCTTGAATGTTTCCCTGACTGCCTTGTATTTCTAATGTCCTTGAATGTTCACTGAGAGTCTTGTATTTCTAATGTCCTTGAATGTTCCCTGAGAGTCTTGTATGTCTAATGTCCTTGAATGTTCACTGAGAGTCTTGTATTTCTAATGTCCTTGAATATTTCCCTGAGTGCCTTGTATTTCTAATGTCCTTGAATGTTTCCCTGACTGCCTTGTATTTCTAATGCCCTTGAATGTTTCCTGATTGTCTTGTCATTTCTAATGTCCTTGAATGTTTCCCTGAGTGCCTTGTATTTCTAATGTCCTTGCATGTTTCCTTGAGTGCCTTGTATTTCTAATGCCCTTGAATGTTTCCTGAGCGTCTTGTATTTCTAATGTCCTTGAATGTTCCCCGAGAGTCTTGTATTTCTAATGTCCTTGAATGTTCACTGAGAGTCTTGTATTTCTAATGTCCTTGAATGTTTCCTGAGAGTCTTGTATTTCTAATGTCCTTGAATGTTCACTGAGAGTCTTGTATTTCTAATGTCCTTGAATGTTTCCCTGACTGCTTTGTATTTCTAATGTCCTTGAATGTTCCCTGAGAGTCTTGTATTTCTAATGCCCTTGAATCTATCCCTGAGAGTCTTGTCATTTCTACGATCCTTGAATGTTTCCTGAGAGTCCTGTATTTCTAATGTCCTTGAATGTTCACTGAGAGTCTTGTATTTCTAATGTCCTTGAATGTTCATTCAGAGTCTTGTATTTCTAATGTCCTTGAATGTTCCCTGAGAGTCTTGTATTTCTAATGTCCTTGAATGTTCACTGAGAGTCTTGTATTTCTAATGTCCTTGAATGTTTCCTGAGAGTCTTGTATTTCTAATGTCCTTGAATGTTCACTGAGAGTCTTGTATTTCTAATGTCCTTGAATGTTCACTGAGAGTCTTGTATTTCTAATGTCCTTGAATGTTTCCTGAGAGTCTTGTATTTGTAATGCCCTTGAATGTTTCCCTGAGAGTCTTGTCATTTCTACGATCCTTGAATGTTTCCTGAGAGTCTTGTATTTCTAATGTCCTTGAATGTTCCCCGAGAGTCTTGTATTTCTAATGTCCTTGAATGTTCACTGAGAGTCTTGTATTTATAATGCCCTTGAATGTTTCCTGAGCATCTTGTCATTTCATATGTCCTTGAATGTTTCACTGAGTGCCTTGTATTTCTAATGTCCTTGCATGTTTCCCTGAGTGCCTTGTATTTCTAATGTCCTTGCATGTTTCCCTGAGTGCCTTGTATTTCTAATCTCCTTGAATATTTCCATGAGGGCCTTGTATTTCTAATGCCCTTGAATGTTTCCCTGAGTGCCTTGAATTTCTAATGTCCTTGCATGTTTCCCTGAGTGCCTTGTATTTCTAATGTCCTTGAATGTTTCCGTGACTGCCTTGTATTTCTAATGCCCTTGAATGTTTCCTGATTGTCTTGTCATTTCTAATGTCCTTGAATGTTTCCCTGAGTGCCTTGTATTTCTAATGTCCTTGCATGTTTCCCTGAGTGCCTTGTATTTCTAATGTCCTTGAATGTTTCCCTGACTGCCTTGTATTTCTAATGCCCTTGAATGTTTCCTGAGAGTCTTGTATTTCTAATGTCCTTGAATGTTTCCTGAGAGTCTTGTATTTCTAATGCCCTTGAATGTTTCCTGAGAGTCTTGTATTTCTAATGTCCTTGAATGTTTCCCTGAGTGCCTTGTATTTCTAATGTCCTTGAATGTTTCCCTGAGTGCCTTGTATTTCTAATGTCCTTGAATGGTTCCCTGACTGCCTTGTATTTCTAATGCCCTTGAATGTTTCCTGAGCGTCTTGTCATTTCTAATGTCCTTGAATGTTTCCCTGAGTGTCTTGTATTTCTAATGTCCTTGCATGTTTCCCTGAGTGCCTTGTATTTCTAATGTCCTTGCATGTTTCACTGAGTGCCTTGTATTTCTAATCTCCTTGAATGTTTCCCTGACTGCCTTGTATTTCTAATGTCCTTGAATGTTCACTGAGAGTCTTGTATTTCTAATGTCCTTGAATGTTCCCTGAGAGTCTTGTATGTCTAATGTCCTTGAATGTTCACTGAGAGTCTTGTATTTCTAATGTCCTTGAATATTTCCCTGAGTGCCTTGTATTTCTAATGTCCTTGAATGTTTCCCTGACTGCCTTGTATTTCTAATGCCCTTGAATGTTTCCTGATTGTCTTGTCATTTCTAATGTCCTTGAATGTTTCCCTGAGTGCCTTGTATTTCTAATGTCCTTGCATGTTTCCTTGAGTGCCTTGTATTTCTAATGCCCTTGAATGTTTCCTGAGCGTCTTGTATTTCTAATGTCCTTGAATGTTCCCCGAGAGTCTTGTATTTCTAATGTCCTTGAATGTTCACTGAGAGTCTTGTATTTCTAATGTCCTTGAATGTTTCCTGAGAGTCTTGTATTTCTAATGTCCTTGAATGTTCACTGAGAGTCTTGTATTTCTAATGTCCTTGAATGTTTCCCCGACTGCCTTGTATTTCTAATGTCCTTGAATGTTCCCTGAGAGTCTTGTATTTCTAATGCCCTTGAATCTTTCCCTGAGAGTCTTGTCATTTCTACGATCCTTGAATGTTTCCTGAGAGTCCTGTATTTCTAATGTCCTTGAATGTTCACTGAGAGTCTTGTATTTCTAATGTCCTTGAATGTTCACTGAGAGTCTTGTATTTCTAATGTCCTTGAATGTTTCCTGAGAGTCTTGTATTTCTAATGTCCTTGAATGTTCACTGAGAGTCTTGTATTTCTAATGTCCTTGAATGTTTACTGAGAGTCTTGTATTTCTAATGTCCTTGAGTGTTTACTGAGAGTCTTGTATTTCTAATGCCCTTGAATGTTTCCCTGAGAGTCTTGTCATTTCTACGATCCTTGAATGTTTCCTGAGAGTCTTGTATTTCTAATGTCCTTGAATGTTCCCCGAGAGTCTTGTATTTCTAATGTCCTTGAATGTTCACTGAGAGTCTTGTATTTCTAATGTCCTTGAATGTTTCCTGAGAGTCTTGTATTTCTAATGTCCTTGAATGTTCACTGAGAGTCTTGTATTTCTAATGTCCTTGAATGTTTCCCTGACTGCCTTGTATTTCTAATGCCCTTGAATCTTTCCCTGAGAGTCTTGTCATTTCTACGATCCTTGAATGTTTCCTGAGAGTCCTGTATTTCTAATGTCCTTGAATGTTCACTGAGAGTCTTGTATTTCTAATGTCCTTGAATGTTCACTGAGAGTCTTGTATTTCTAATGTCCTTGAATGTTCCCTGAGAGTCTTGTATTTCTAATGTCCTTGAATGTTTCCTGAGAGTCTTGTATTTCTAATGCCCTTGAATGTTTCCCTGACAGTCTTGTCATTTCTACGATCCTTGAATGTTTCCTGAGAGTCTTGTATTTATAATGTCCTTGAATGTTCACTGAGAGTCTTGTATTTCTAATGTCCTTGAATGTTTCCTGAGGGTCTTGTATTTCTAATGTCCTTGAATGTTCACTGAGAGTCTTGTATTTCTAATGTCCTTGAATGTTTCCTGAGAGTCTTGTATTTCTAATGTCCTTGAATGTTCACTGAGAGTCTTGTATTTCTAATGTCCTTGAATGTTTCCCTGACTGCCTTGTATTTCTAATGTCCTTGAATGTTCCCTGAGAGTCTTGTATTTCTAATGCCCTTGAATCTTTCCCTGAGAGTCTTGTCATTTCTACGATCCTTGAATGTTTCCTGAGAGTCCTGTATTTCTAATGTCCTTGAATGTTCCCTGAGAGTCTTGTATTTCTAATGTCCTTGAATGTTTCCTGAGAATCTTGTATTTCTAATGCCCTTGAATGTTTCCCTGAGAGTCTTGTCCTTTCTACAATGCTTGAATGTTTCCTGAGAGTCTTGTATTTCTAATGCCCTTGAATGTTTCCCTGAGAGTCTTGTCATTTCTACGATCCTTGAATGTTTCCTGAGAGTCTTGTATTTCTAATGTCCTTGAATGTTCCCCGAGAGTCTTGTATTTCTAATGTCCTTGAATGTTCACTGAGAGTCTTGTATTTCTAATGTCCTTGAATGGTTCCTGAGAGTCTTGTATTTCTAATGTCCTTGAATGTTCACTGAGAGTCTTGTATTTCTAATGTCCTTGAATGTTTCCCCGGCTGCCTTGTATTTCTAATGTCCTTGAATGTTCCCTGAGAGTCTTGTATTTCTAATGCCCTTGAATCTTTCCCTGAGAGTCTTGTCATTTCTACGATCCTTGAATGTTTCCTGAGAGTCCTGTATTTCTAATGTCCTTGAATGTTCACTGAGAGTCTTGTATTTCTAATGTCCTTGAATGTTCACTGAGAGTCTTGTATTTCTAATGTCCTTGAATGTTTCCTGAGAGTCTTGTATTTCTAATGTCCTTGAATGTTCACTGAGAGTCTTGTATTTCTAATGTCCTTGAATGTTCACTGAGAGTCTTGTATTTCTAATGTCCTTGAGTGTTTCCTGAGAGTCTTGTATTTCTAATGCCCTTGAATGTTTCCCTGAGAGTCTTGTCATTTCTACGATCCTTGAATGTTTCCTGAGAGTCTTGTATTTCTAATGTCCTTGAATGTTCCCCGAGAGTCTTGTATTTCTAATGCCCTTGAATCTTTCCCTGAGAGTCTTGTCATTTCTACGATCCTTGAATGTTTCCTGAGAGTCCTGTATTTCTAATGTCTTTGAATGTTCCCTGAGAGTTTTGTATTTCTAATGTCCTTGAATGTTTCCTGAGAATCTTGTATTTCTATTGCCCTTGAATTTTTCCCTGTGAGTCTTGTCCTTTCTACAATCCTTGAATGTTTCCTGAGAGTCTTGTATTTCTAATGCCCTTGAATGTTTCCCTGAGAGTCTTGTCATTTCTACGATCCTTGAATGTTTCCTGAGCGTCTTGTATTTCTAATGTCCTTGAATGTTCCCCGAGAGTCTTGTATTTCTAATGTCCTTGAATGTTCACTGAGAGTCTTGTATTTCTAATGTCCTTGAATGTTTCCTGAGAGTCTTGTATTTCTAATGTCCTTGAATGTTCACTGAGAGTCTTGTATTTCTAATGTCCTTGAATGTTTCCCCGACTGCCTTGTATTTCTAATGTCCTTGAATGTTCCCTGAGAGTCTTGTATTTCTAATGCCCTTGAATCTTTCCCTGAGAGTCTTGTCATTTCTACGATCCTTGAATGTTTCCTGAGAGTCCTGTATTTCTAATGTCCTTGAATGTTCACTGAGAGTCTTGTATTTCTAATGTCCTTGAATGTTCACTGAGAGTCTTGTATTTCTAATGTCCTTGAATGTTTCCTGAGAGTCTTGTATTTCTAATGTCCTTGAATGTTCACTGAGAGTCTTGTATTTCTAATGTCCTTGAATGTTCACTGAGAGTCTTGTATTTCTAATGTCCTTGAGTGTTTCCTGAGAGTCTTGTATTTCTAATGCCCTTGAATGTTTCCCTGAGAGTCTTGTCATTTCTACGATCCTTGAATGTTTCCTGAGAGTCTTGTATTTCTAATGTCCTTGAATGTTCCCCGAGAGTCTTGTATTTCTAATGTCCTTGAATGTTCACTGAGAGTCTTGTATTTCTAATGTCCTTGAATGTTTCCTGAGAGTCTTGTATTTCTAATGTCCTTGAATGTTCAATGAGAGTCTTGTATTTCTAATGTCCTTGAATGTTTCCCTGACTGCCTTGTATTTCTAATGCCCTTGAATCTTTCCCTGAGAGTCTTGTCATTTCTACGATCCTTGAATGTTTCCTGAGAGTCCTGTATTTCTAATGTCCTTGAATGTTCACTGAGAGTCTTGTATTTCTAATGTCCTTGAATGTTCACTGAGAGTCTTGTATTTCTAATGTCCTTGAATGTTCCCTGAGAGTCTTGTATTTCTAATGTCCTTGAATGTTTCCTGAGAGTCTTGTATTTCTAATGCCCTTGAATGATTCCCTGACAGTCTTGTCATTTCTACGATCCTTGAATGTTTCCTGAGAGTCTTGTATTTCTAATGTCCTTGAATGTTCCCTGAGAGTCTTGTATTTCTAATGTCCTTGAATGTTCACTGAGAGTCTTGTATTTCTAATGTCCTTGAATGTTTCCTGAGGGTCTTGTATTTCTAATGTCCTTGAATGTTCACTGAGAGTCTTGTATTTCTAATGTCCTTGAATGTTTCCTGAGATTCTTGTATTTCTAATGTCCTTGAATGTTTCCCTGACTGCCTTGTATTTCTAATGACTGCCTTTTATTTCTAATGTCCTTGAATGTTTCCCTGACTGCCTTGTATTTCTAATGTCCTTGAATGTTCCCTGAGAGTCTTGTATTTCTAATGTCCTTGAATGTTTCCTGAGAATCTTGTATTTCTAATGCCCTTGAATGTTTCCCTGAGAGTCTTGTCCTTTCTACGATCCTTGAATGTTTCCTGAGAGTCTTGTATTTCTAATGTCCTTGAATGTTCCCCGAGAGTCTTGTATTTCTAATGTCCTTGAATGTTCCCCGAGAGTCTTGTATTTCTAATGTCCTTGAATGTTTCCCTGACTGCCTTGTATTTCTAATGTCCTTGAATGTTCCCTGAGAGTCTTGTATTTCTAATGCCCTTGAATCTTTCCCTGAGAGTCTTGTCATTTCTACGATCCTTGAATGTTTCCTGAGAGTCCTGTATTTCTAATGTCCTTGAATGTTCCCTGAGAGTCTTGTATTTCTAATGTCCTTGAATGTTTCCTGAGAATCTTGTATTTCTAATGCAATTGAATGTTTCCCTGAGAGTCTTGTCCTTTCTACAATCCTTGAATGTTTCCTGAGAGTCTTGTATTTCTAATGCCCTTGAATGTTTCCCTGAGAGTCTTGTCATTTCTACGATCCTTGAATGTTTCCTGAGAGTCTTGTATTTCTAATGTCCTTGAATGTTCCCCGAGAGTCTTGTATTTCTAATGTCCTTGAATGTTCACTGAGAGTCTTGTATTTCTAATGTCCTTGAATGGTTCCTGAGAGTCTTGTATTTCTAATGTCCTTGAATGTTCACTGAGAGTCTTGTATTTCTAATGTCCTTGAATGTTTCCCCGGCTGCCTTGTATTTCTAATGTCCTTGAATGTTCCCTGAGAGTCTTGTATTTCTAATGCCCTTGAATCTTTCCCTGAGAGTCTTGTCATTTCTACGATCCTTGAATGTTTCCTGAGAGTCCTGTATTTCTAATGTCCTTGAATGTTCACTGAGAGTCTTGTATTTCTAATGTCCTTGAATGTTCACTGAGAGTCTTGTATTTCTAATGTCCTTGAATGTTTCCTGAGAGTCTTGTATTTCTAATGTCCTTGAATGTTCACTGAGAGTCTTGTATTTCTAATGTCCTTGAATGTTCACTGAGAGTCTTGTATTTCTAATGTCCTTGAGTGTTTCCTGAGAGTCTTGTATTTCTAATGCCCTTGAATGTTTCCCTGAGAGTCTTGTCATTTCTACGATCCTGGAATGTTTCCTGAGAGTCTTGTATTTCTAATGTCCTTGAATGTTCCCCGAGAGTCTTGTATTTCTAATGCCCTTGAATCTTTCCCTGAGAGTCTTGTCATTTCTACGATCCTTGAATGTTTCCTGAGAGTCCTGTATTTCTAATGTCCTTGAATGTTCCCTGAGAGTCTTGTATTTCTAATGTCCTTGAATGTTTCCTGAGAATCTTGTATTTCTATTGCCCTTGAATGTTTCCCTGTGAGTCTTGTCCTTTCTACAATCCTTGAATGTTTCCTGAGAGTCTTGTATTTCTAATGCCCTTGAATGTTTCCTGAGCGTCTTGTCATTTCTAATGTCCTTGAATGTTTCACTGAGTGCCTTGTATTTCTAATGTCCTTGCATGTTTCCCTGAGTGCCTTGTATTTCTAATGTCCTTGCATGTTTCCCTGAGTGCCTTGTATTTCTAATCTCCTTGAATGTTTCCCTGAGTGCCTTGTATTTCTAATGTCCTTGAATATTTCCCTGAGGGCCTTGTATTTCTAATGTCCTTGAATGTTTCCCTGAGTGCCTTGAATTTCTAATGTCCTTGAATGTTTCCCTGAGTACCTTGTATTTCTAATGTCCTTGAATGTTTCCGTGACTGCCTTGTATTTCTAATGCCCTTGAATGTTTCCTGATTGTCTTGTCATTTCTAATGTCCTTGAATGTTTCCCTGAGTGCCTTGTATTTCTAATGTCCTTGCATGTTTCCCAGAGTGCCTTGTATTTCTAATGTCCTTGAATGTTTCCGTGACTGCCTTGTATTTCTAATGCCCTTGAATGTTTCCTGATTGTCTTGTCATTTCTAATGTCCTTGAATGTTTCCCTGAGTGCCTTGTATTTCTAATGTCCTTGCATGTTTCCCTGAGTGCCTTGTATTTCTAATGTCCTTGAATGTTTCCCTGACTGCCTTGTATTTCTAATGCCCTTGAATGTTTCCTGAGAGTCTTGTATTTCTAATGTCCTTGAATGTTTCCTGAGAGTCTTGTATTTCTAATGCCCTTGAATGTTTCCTGAGAGTCTTGTATTTCTAATGTCCTTGAATGTTTCCCTGAGTGCCTTGTATTTCTAATGTCCTTGAATGTTTCCCTGAGTGCCTTGTATTTCTAATGTCCTTGAATGGTTCCCTGACTGCCTTGTATTTCTAATGCCCTTGAATGTTTCCTGAGCGTCTTGTCATTTCTAATGTCCTTGAATGTTTCCCTGAGTGTCTTGTATTTCTAATGTCCTTGCATGTTTCCCTGAGTGCCTTGTATTTCTAATGTCCTTGCATGTTTCACTGAGTGCCTTGTATTTCTAATCTCCTTGAATGTTTCCCTGACTGCCTTGTATTTCTAATGTCCTTGAATGTTCACTGAGAGTCTTGTATTTCTAATGTCCTTGAATGTTCCCTGAGAGTCTTGTATGTCTAATGTCCTTGAATGTTCACTGAGAGTCTTGTATTTCTAATGTCCTTGAATATTTCCCTGAGTGCCTTGTATTTCTAATGTCCTTGAATGTTTCCCTGACTGCCTTGTATTTCTAATGCCCTTGAATGTTTCCTGATTGTCTTGTCATTTCTAATGTCCTTGAATGTTTCCCTGAGTGCCTTGTATTTCTAATGTCCTTGCATGTTTCCTTGAGTGCCTTGTATTTCTAATGCCCTTGAATGTTTCCTGAGCGTCTTGTATTTCTAATGTCCTTGAATGTTCCCCGAGAGTCTTGTATTTCTAATGTCCTTGAATGTTCACTGAGAGTCTTGTATTTCTAATGTCCTTGAATGTTTCCTGAGAGTCTTGTATTTCTAATGTCCTTGAATGTTCACTGAGAGTCTTGTATTTCTAATGTCCTTGAATGTTTCCCTGACTGCTTTGTATTTCTAATGTCCTTGAATGTTCCCTGAGAGTCTTGTATTTCTAATGCCCTTGAATCTTTCCCTGAGAGTCTTGTCATTTCTACGATCCTTGAATGTTTCCTGAGAGTCCTGTATTTCTAATGTCCTTGAATGTTCACTGAGAGTCTTGTATTTCTAATGTCCTTGAATGTTCATTCAGAGTCTTGTATTTCTAATGTCCTTGAATGTTCCCTGAGAGTCTTGTATTTCTAATGTCCTTGAATGTTCACTGAGAGTCTTGTATTTCTAATGTCCTTGAATGTTTCCTGAGAGTCTTGTATTTCTAATGTCCTTGAATGTTCACTGAGAGTCTTGTATTTCTAATGTCCTTGAATGTTCACTGAGAGTCTTGTATTTCTAATGTCCTTGAATGTTTCCTGAGAGTCTTGTATTTGTAATGCCCTTGAATGTTTCCCTGAGAGTCTTGTCATTTCTACGATCCTTGAATGTTTCCTGAGAGTCTTGTATTTCTAATGTCCTTGAATGTTCCCCGAGAGTCTTGTATTTCTAATGTCCTTGAATGTTCACTGAGAGTCTTGTATTTATAATGCCCTTGAATGTTTCCTGAGCATCTTGTCATTTCATATGTCCTTGAATGTTTCACTGAGTGCCTTGTATTTCTAATGTCCTTGCATGTTTCCCTGAGTGCCTTGTATTTCTAATGTCCTTGCATGTTTCCCTGAGTGCCTTGTATTTCTAATCTCCTTGAATATTTCCATGAGGGCCTTGTATTTCTAATGCCCTTGAATGTTTCCCTGAGTGCCTTGAATTTCTAATGTCCTTGCATGTTTCCCTGAGTGCCTTGTATTTCTAATGTCCTTGAATGTTTCCGTGACTGCCTTGTATTTCTAATGCCCTTGAATGTTTCCTGATTGTCTTGTCATTTCTAATGTCCTTGAATGTTTCCCTGAGTGCCTTGTATTTCTAATGTCCTTGCATGTTTCCCTGAGTGCCTTGTATTTCTAATGTCCTTGAATGTTTCCCTGACTGCCTTGTATTTCTAATGCCCTTGAATGTTTCCTGAGAGTCTTGTATTTCTAATGTCCTTGAATGTTTCCTGAGAGTCTTGTATTTCTAATGCCCTTGAATGTTTCCTGAGAGTCTTGTATTTCTAATGTCCTTGAATGTTTCCCTGAGTGCCTTGTATTTCTAATGTCCTTGAATGTTTCCCTGAGTGCCTTGTATTTCTAATGTCCTTGAATGGTTCCCTGACTGCCTTGTATTTCTAATGCCCTTGAATGTTTCCTGAGCGTCTTGTCATTTCTAATGTCCTTGAATGTTTCCCTGAGTGTCTTGTATTTCTAATGTCCTTGCATGTTTCCCTGAGTGCCTTGTATTTCTAATGTCCTTGCATGTTTCACTGAGTGCCTTGTATTTCTAATCTCCTTGAATGTTTCCCTGACTGCCTTGTATTTCTAATGTCCTTGAATGTTCACTGAGAGTCTTGTATTTCTAATGTCCTTGAATGTTCCCTGAGAGTCTTGTATGTCTAATGTCCTTGAATGTTCACTGAGAGTCTTGTATTTCTAATGTCCTTGAATATTTCCCTGAGTGCCTTGTATTTCTAATGTCCTTGAATGTTTCCCTGACTGCCTTGTATTTCTAATGCCCTTGAATGTTTCCTGATTGTCTTGTCATTTCTAATGTCCTTGAATGTTTCCCTGAGTGCCTTGTATTTCTAATGTCCTTGCATGTTTCCTTGAGTGCCTTGTATTTCTAATGCCCTTGAATGTTTCCTGAGCGTCTTGTATTTCTAATGTCCTTGAATGTTCCCCGAGAGTCTTGTATTTCTAATGTCCTTGAATGTTCACTGAGAGTCTTGTATTTCTAATGTCCTTGAATGTTTCCTGAGAGTCTTGTATTTCTAATGTCCTTGAATGTTCACTGAGAGTCTTGTATTTCTAATGTCCTTGAATGTTTCCCCGACTGCCTTGTATTTCTAATGTCCTTGAATGTTCCCTGAGAGTCTTGTATTTCTAATGCCCTTGAATCTTTCCCTGAGAGTCTTGTCATTTCTACGATCCTTGAATGTTTCCTGAGAGTCCTGTATTTCTAATGTCCTTGAATGTTCACTGAGAGTCTTGTATTTCTAATGTCCTTGAATGTTCACTGAGAGTCTTGTATTTCTAATGTCCTTGAATGTTTCCTGAGAGTCTTGTATTTCTAATGTCCTTGAATGTTCACTGAGAGTCTTGTATTTCTAATGTCCTTGAATGTTCACTGAGAGTCTTGTATTTCTAATGTCCTTGAGTGTTTACTGAGAGTCTTGTATTTCTAATGCCCTTGAATGTTTCCCTGAGAGTCTTGTCATTTCTACGATCCTTGAATGTTTCCTGAGAGTCTTGTATTTCTAATGTCCTTGAATGTTCCCCGAGAGTCTTGTATTTCTAATGTCCTTGAATGTTCACTGAGAGTCTTGTATTTCTAATGCCCTTGAATGTTTCCTGAGAGTCTTGTATTTCTAATGTCCTTGAATGTTCACTGAGAGTCTTGTATTTCTAATGTCCTTGAATGTTTCCCTGACTGCCTTGTATTTCTAATGCCCTTGAATCTTTCCCTGAGAGTCTTGTCATTTCTACGATCCTTGAATGTTTCCTGAGAGTCCTGTATTTCTAATGTCCTTGAATGTTCACTGAGAGTCTTGTATTTCTAATGTCCTTGAATGTTCACTGAGAGTCTTGTATTTCTAATGTCCTTGAATGTTCCCTGAGAGTCTTGTATTTCTAATGTCCTTGAATGTTTCCTGAGAGTCTTGTATTTCTAATGCCCTTGAATGTTTCCCTGACAGTCTTGTCATTTCTACGATCCTTGAATGTTTCCTGAGAGTCTTGTATTTATAATGTCCTTGAATGTTCACTGAGAGTCTTGTATTTCTAATGTCCTTGAATGTTTCCTGAGGGTCTTGTATTTCTAATGTCCTTGAATGTTCACTGAGAGTCTTGTATTTCTAATGTCCTTGAATGTTTCCTGAGATTCTTGTATTTCTAATGTCCTTGAATGTTTCCCTGACTGCCTTGTATTTCTAATGACTGCCTTGTATTTCTAATGTCCTTGAATGTTTCCCTGACTGCCTTGTATTTCTAATGTCCTTGAATGTTCCCTGAGAGTCTTGTATTTCTAATGTCCTTGAATGTTTCCTGAGAATCTTGTATTTCTAATGCCCTTGAATGTTTCCCCGAGAGTCTTGTCCTTTCTACGATCCTTGAATGTTTCCTGAGAGTCTTGTATTTCTAATGTCCTTGAATGTTCCCTGAGAGTCTTGTATTTATAATGTCCTTGAATGTTCACTGAGAGTCTTGTATTTCTAATGTCCTTGAATGTTTCCTGAGGGTCTTGTATTTCTAATGTCCTTGAATGTTCCCTGAGAGTCTTGTATTTCTAATGTCCTTGAATGTTTCCTGAGAATCTTGTATTTCTAATGCCCTTGAATGTTTCCCCGAGAGTCTTGTCCTTTCTACGATCCTTGAATGTTTCCTGAGAGTCTTGTATTTCTAATGTCCTTGAATGTTCCCTGAGAGTCTTGTATTTCTAATGTCCTTGAATGTTCACTGAGAGTCTTGTATTTCTAATGTCCTTGAATGTTCCCTGAGAGTCTTGTATTTCTAATGTCCTTGAATGTTTCCTGAGAGTCTTGTATTTCTACGATCCTTGAATGTTTCCTGAGAGTCTTGTATTTATAATGTCCTTGAATGTTCACTGAGAGTCTTGTATTTCTAATGTCCTTGAATGTTTCCCTGACTGCCTTGTATTTCTAATGTCCTTGAATGTTCCCTGAGAGTCTTGTATTTCTAATGTCCTTGAATGTTTCCTGAGAATCTTGTATTTCTAATGCCCTTGAATGTTTCCCCGAGAGTCTTGTCCTTTCTACGATCCTTGAATGTTTCCTGAGAGTCTTGTATTTCTAATGTCCTTGAATGTTCCCTGAGAGTCTTGTATTTCTAATGTCCTTGAATGTTCACTGAGAGTCTTGTATTTCTAATGTCCTTGAATGTTCCCGAGAGTCTTGTATTTCTAATGCCCTTGAATGTTTCCCTGACAGTCTTGTCATTTCTACGATCCTTGAATGTTTCCTGAGAGTCTTGTATTTATAATGTCCTTGAATGTTCACTGAGAGTCTTGTATTTCTAATGTCCTTGAATGTTTCCTGAGGGTCTTGTATTTCTAATGTCCTTGAATGTTCACTGAGAGTCTTGTATTTCTAATGTCCTTGAATGTTTCCTGGGATTCTTGTATTTCTAATGTCCTTGAATGTTTCCCTGACTGCCTTGTATTTCTAATGACTGCCTTGTATTTCTAATGTCCTTGAATGTTTCCCTGACTGCCTTGTATTTCTAATGTCCTTGAATGTTCCCTGAGAGTCTTGTATTTCTAATGTCCTTGAATGTTTCCTGAGAATCTTGTATTTCTAATGCCCTTGAATGTTTCCCCGAGAGTCTTGTCCTTTCTACGATCCTTGAATGTTTCCTGAGAGTCTTGTATTTCTAATGTCCTTGAATGTTCCCTGAGAGTCTTGTATTTATAATGTCCTTGAATGTTCACTGAGAGTCTTGTATTTCTAATGTCCTTGAATGTTTCCTGAGGGTCTTGTATTTCTAATGTCCTTGAATGTTCACTGAGAGTCTTGTATTTCTAATGTCCTTGAATGTTTCCTGAGATTCTTGTATTTCTAATGTCCTTGAATGTTTCCCTGACTGCCTTGTATTTCTAATGACTGCCTTGTATTTCTAATGTCCTTGAATGTTTCCCTGACTGCCTTGTATTTCTAATGTCCTTGAATGTTCCCTGAGAGTCTTGTATTTCTAATGTCCTTGAATGTTTCCTGAGAATCTTGTATTTCTAATGCCCTTGAATGTTTCCCCGAGAGTCTTGTCCTTTCTACGATCCTTGAATGTTTCCTGAGAGTCTTGTATTTCTAATGTCCTTGAATGTTCCCTGAGAGTCTTGTATTTCTAATGTCCTTGAATGTTCACTGAGAGTCTTGTATTTCTAATGTCCTTGAATGTTCCCCGAGAGTCTTGTATTTCTAATGTCCTTGAATGTTCACTGAGAGTCTTGTATTTCTAATGTCCTTGAATGTTTCCTGAGAGTCTTGTATTTCTAATGTCCTTGAATGTTCACTGAGAGTCTTGTATTTCTAATGTCCTTGAATGTTTCCCCGACTGCCTTGTATTTCTAATGTCCTTGAATGTTCCCTGAGAGTCTTGTATTTCTAATGCCCTTGAATCTTTCCCTGAGAGTCTTGTCATTTCTACGATCCTTGAATGTTTCCTGAGAGTCCTGTATTTCTAATGTCCTTGAATGTTCACTGAGAGTCTTGTATTTCTAATGTCCTTGAATGTTCACTGAGAGTCTTGTATTTCTAATGTCCTTGAATGTTTCCTGAGAGTCTTGTATTTCTAATGTCCTTGAATGTTCACTGAGAGTCTTGTATTTCTAATGTCCTTGAATGTTCACTGAGAGTCTTGTATTTCTAATGTCCTTGAGTGTTTACTGAGAGTCTTGTATTTCTAATGCCCTTGAATGTTTCCCTGAGAGTCTTGTCATTTCTACGATCCTTGAATGTTTCCTGAGAGTCTTGTATTTCTAATGTCCTTGAATGTTCCCCGAGAGTCTTGTATTTCTAATGTCCTTGAATGTTCACTGAGAGTCTTGTATTTCTAATGTCCTTGAATGTTTCCTGAGAGTCTTGTATTTCTAATGTCCTTGAATGTTCACTGAGAGTCTTGTATTTCTAATGTCCTTGAATGTTTCCCTGACTGCCTTGTATTTCTAATGCCCTTGAATCTTTCCCTGAGAGTCTTGTCATTTCTACGATCCTTGAATGTTTCCTGAGAGTCCTGTATTTCTAATGTCCTTGAATGTTCACTGAGAGTCTTGTATTTCTAATGTCCTTGAATGTTCACTGAGAGTCTTGTATTTCTAATGTCCTTGAATGTTCCCTGAGAGTCTTGTATTTCTAATGTCCTTGAATGTTTCCTGAGAGTCTTGTATTTCTAATGCCCTTGAATGTTTCCCTGACAGTCTTGTCATTTCTACGATCCTTGAATGTTTCCTGAGAGTCTTGTATTTATAATGTCCTTGAATGTTCACTGAGAGTCTTGTATTTCTAATGTCCTTGAATGTTTCCTGAGGGTCTTGTATTTCTAATGTCCTTGAATGTTCACTGAGAGTCTTGTATTTCTAATGTCCTTGAATGTTTCCTGAGATTCTTGTATTTCTAATGTCCTTGAATGTTTCCCTGACTGCCTTGTATTTCTAATGACTGCCTTGTATTTCTAATGTCCTTGAATGTTTCCCTGACTGCCTTGTATTTCTAATGTCCTTGAATGTTCCCTGAGAGTCTTGTATTTCTAATGTCCTTGAATGTTTCCTGAGAATCTTGTATTTCTAATGCCCTTGAATGTTTCCCCGAGAGTCTTGTCCTTTCTACGATCCTTGAATGTTTCCTGAGAGTCTTGTATTTCTAATGTCCTTGAATGTTCCCTGAGAGTCTTGTATTTATAATGTCCTTGAATGTTCACTGAGAGTCTTGTATTTCTAATGTCCTTGAATGTTTCCTGAGGGTCTTGTATTTCTAATGTCCTTGAATGTTCACTGAGAGTCTTGTATTTCTAATGTCCTTGAATGTTTCCTGAGATTCTTGTATTTCTAATGTCCTTGAATGTTTCCCTGACTGCCTTGTATTTCTAATGACTGCCTTGTATTTCTAATGTCCTTGAATGTTTCCCTGACTGCCTTGTATTTCTAATGTCCTTGAATGTTCCCTGAGAGTCTTGTATTTCTAATGTCCTTGAATGTTTCCTGAGAATCTTGTATTTCTAATGCCCTTGAATGTTTCCCCGAGAGTCTTGTCCTTTCTACGATCCTTGAATGTTTCCTGAGAGTCTTGTATTTCTAATGTCCTTGAATGTTCCCTGAGAGTCTTGTATTTCTAATGTCCTTGAATGTTCACTGAGAGTCTTGTATTTCTAATGTCCTTGAATGTTCCCTGAGAGTCTTGTATTTCTAATGTCCTTGAATGTTTCCTGAGAGTCTTGTATTTCTACGATCCTTGAATGTTTCCTGAGAGTCTTGTATTTATAATGTCCTTGAATGTTCACTGAGAGTCTTGTATTTCTAATGTCCTTGAATGTTTCCCTGACTGCCTTGTATTTCTAATGTCCTTGAATGTTCCCTGAGAGTCTTGTATTTCTAATGTCCTTGAATGTTTCCTGAGAATCTTGTATTTCTAATGCCCTTGAATGTTTCCCCGAGAGTCTTGTCCTTTCTACGATCCTTGAATGTTTCCTGAGAGTCTTGTATTTCTAATGTCCTTGAATGTTCCCTGAGAGTCTTGTATTTCTAATGTCCTTGAATGTTCACTGAGAGTCTTGTATTTCTAATGTCCTTGAATGTTCCCGAGAGTCTTGTATTTCTAATGCCCTTGAATGTTTCCCTGACAGTCTTGTCATTTCTACGATCCTTGAATGTTTCCTGAGAGTCTTGTATTTATAATGTCCTTGAATGTTCACTGAGAGTCTTGTATTTCTAATGTCCTTGAATGTTTCCTGAGGGTCTTGTATTTCTAATGTCCTTGAATGTTCACTGAGAGTCTTGTATTTCTAATGTCCTTGAATGTTTCCTGGGATTCTTGTATTTCTAATGTCCTTGAATGTTTCCCTGACTGCCTTGTATTTCTAATGACTGCCTTGTATTTCTAATGTCCTTGAATGTTTCCCTGACTGCCTTGTATTTCTAATGTCCTTGAATGTTCCCTGAGAGTCTTGTATTTCTAATGTCCTTGAATGTTTCCTGAGAATCTTGTATTTCTAATGCCCTTGAATGTTTCCCCGAGAGTCTTGTCCTTTCTACGATCCTTGAATGTTTCCTGAGAGTCTTGTATTTCTAATGTCCTTGAATGTTCCCTGAGAGTCTTGTATTTATAATGTCCTTGAATGTTCACTGAGAGTCTTGTATTTCTAATGTCCTTGAATGTTTCCTGAGGGTCTTGTATTTCTAATGTCCTTGAATGTTCACTGAGAGTCTTGTATTTCTAATGTCCTTGAATGTTTCCTGAGATTCTTGTATTTCTAATGTCCTTGAATGTTTCCCTGACTGCCTTGTATTTCTAATGACTGCCTTGTATTTCTAATGTCCTTGAATGTTTCCCTGACTGCCTTGTATTTCTAATGTCCTTGAATGTTCCCTGAGAGTCTTGTATTTCTAATGTCCTTGAATGTTTCCTGAGAATCTTGTATTTCTAATGCCCTTGAATGTTTCCCCGAGAGTCTTGTCCTTTCTACGATCCTTGAATGTTTCCTGAGAGTCTTGTATTTCTAATGTCCTTGAATGTTCCCTGAGAGTCTTGTATTTCTAATGTCCTTGAATGTTCACTGAGAGTCTTGTATTTCTAATGTCCTTGAATGTTCCCTGAGAGTCTTGTATTTCTAATGTCCTTGAATGTTTCCTGAGAGTCTTGTATTTCTAATGCCCTTGAATGTTTCCCTGAGAGTCTTGTCATTTCTACGATCCTTGAATGTTTCCTGAGAGTCTTGTATTTCTAATGTCCTTGAATGTTCCCCGAGAGTCTTGTATTTCTAATGTCCTTGAATGTTCACTGAGAGTCTTGTATTTCTAATGTCCTTGAATGTTTCCTGAGAGTCTTGTATTTCTAATGCCCTTGAATGTTTCCCTGAGAGTCTTGTCATTTCTACGATCCTTGAATGTTTCCTGAGAGTCTTGTATTTCTAATGTCCTTGAATGTTCCCCGAGAGTCTTGTATTTCTAATGTCCTTGAATGTTCCCCGAGAGTCTTGTATTTCTAATGTCCTTGAATGTTCACTGAGAGTCTTGTATTTCTAATGTCCTTGAATGTTTCCTGAGAGTCTTGTATTTCTAATGCCCTTGAATGTTTCCCTGAGAGTCTTGTCATTTCTACGATCCTTGAATGTTTCCTGAGAGTCTTGTATTTCTAATGTCCTTGAATGTTCCCCGAGAGTCTTGTATTTCTAATGTCCTTGAATGTTCACTGAGAGTCTTGTATTTCTAATGTCCTTGAATGTTTCCTGAGAGTCTTGTATTTCTAATGTCCTTGAATGTTCACTGAGAGTCTTGTATTTCTAATGTCCTTGAATGTTTCCCTGACTGCCTTGTATTTCTAATGTCCTTGAATGTTCCCTGAGAGTCTTGTATTTCTAATGCCCTTGAATCTTTCCCTGAGAGTCTTGTCATTTCTACGATCCTTGAATGTTTCCTGAGAGTCCTGTATTTCTAATGTCCTTGAATGTTCCCTGAGAGTCTTGTATTTCTAATGTCCTTGAATGTTTCCTGAGAATCTTGTATTTCTAATGCCCTTGAATGTTTCCCTGTGAGTCTTGTCCTTTCTACAATCCTTGAATGTTTCCTGAGAGTCTTGTATTTCTAATGCCCTTGAATGTTTCCCTGAGAGTCTTGTCATTTCTACGATCCTTGAATGTTTCCTGAGCGTCTTGTATTTCTAATGTCCTTGAATGTTCCCCGAGAGTCTTGTATTTCTAATGTCCTTGAATGTTCACTGAGAGTCTTGTATTTCTAATGTCCTTGAATGTTTCCTGAGAGTCTTGTATTTCTAATGTCCTTGAATGTTCCCCGAGAGTCTTGTATTTCTAATGTCCTTGAATGTTCACTGAGAGTCTTGTATTTCTAATGTCCTTGAATGTTTCCTGAGAGTCTTGTATTTCTAATGTCCTTGAATGTTCACTGAGAGTCTTGTATTTCTAATGTCCTTGAATGTTTCCCTGACTGCCTTGTATTTCTAATGCCCTTGAATCTTTCCCTGAGAGTCTTGTCATTTCTACGATCCTTGAATGTTTCCTGAGAGTCCTGTATTTCCAATGTCCTTGAATGTTCACTGAGAGTCTTGTATTTCTAATGTCCTTGAATGTTCACTGAGAGTCTTGTATTTCTAATGTCCTTGAATGTTCCCTGAGAGTCTTGTATTTCTAATGTCCTTGAATGTTTCCTGAGAGTCTTGTATTTCTAATGCCCTTGAATGTTTCCCTGACAGTCTTGTCATTTCTACGATCCTTGAATGTTTCCTGAGAGTCTTGTATTTCTAATGTCCTTGAATGTTCCCTGAGAGTCTTGTATTTCTAATGTCCTTGAATGTTCACTGAGAGTCTTGTATTTCTAATGTCCTTGAATGTTTCCTGAGGGTCTTGTATTTCTAATGTCCTTGAATGTTCACTGAGAGTCTTGTATTTCTAATGTCCTTGAATGTTTCCTGAGATTCTTGTATTTCTAATGTCCTTGAATGTTTCCCTGACTGCCTTGTATTTCTAATGACTGCCTTGTATTTCTAATGTCCTTGAATGTTTCCCTGACTGCCTTGTATTTCTAATGTCCTTGAATGTTCCCTGAGAGTCTTGTATTTCTAATGTCCTTGAATGTTTCCTGAGAATCTTGTATTTCTAATGCCCTTGAATGTTTCCCTGAGAGTCTTGTCCTTTCTACGATCCTTGAATGTTTCCCTGAGAGTATTGTCATTTCTACGATCCTTGAATGTTTCCTGAGAGTCTTGTATTTCTAATGTCCTTGAATGTTCACTGAGAGTCTTGTATTTCTAATGTCCTTGAATGTTCCCTGAGAGTCTTGTATTTCTAATGTCCTTGAATGTTTCCTGAGAGTCTTGTATTTCTAATGCCCTTGAATGTTTCCCTGAGAGTCTTGTCATTTCTACGATCCTTGAATGTTTCCTGAGAGTCTTGTATTTCTAATGTCCTTGAATGTTCCCCGAGAGTCTTGTATTTCTAATGTCCTTGAATGTTCACTGAGAGTCTTGTATTTCTAATGTCCTTGAATGTTTCCTGAGAGTCTTGTATTTCTAATGCCCTTGAATGTTTCCCTGAGAGTCTTGTCATTTCTACGATCCTTGAATGTTTCCTGAGAGTCTTGTATTTCCAATGTCCTTGAATGTTCCCCGAGAGTCTTGTATTTCTAATGTCCTTGAATGTTCACTGAGAGTCTTGTATTTCTAATGTCCTTGAATGTTTCCTGAGAGTCTTGTATTTCTAATGTCCTTGAATGTTCACTGAGAGTCTTGTATTTCTAATGTCCTTGAATGTTTACTGAGAGTCTTGTATTTCTAATGTCCTTGAGTGTTTACTGAGAGTCTTGTATTTCTAATGCCCTTGAATGTTTCCCTGAGAGTCTTGTCATTTCTACGATCCTTGAATGTTTCCTGAGAGTCTTGTATTTCTAATGTCCTTGAATGTTCCCCGAGAGTCTTGTATTTCTAATGTCCTTGAATGTTCACTGAGAGTCTTGTATTTCTAATGTCCTTGAATGTTTCCTGAGAGTCTTGTATTTCTAATGTCCTTGAATGTTCACTGAGAGTCTTGTATTTCTAATGTCCTTGAATGTTTCCCTGACTGCCTTGTATTTCTAATGCCCTTGAATCTTTCCCTGAGAGTCTTGTCATTTCTACGATCCTTGAATGTTTCCTGAGAGTCCTGTATTTCTAATGTCCTTGAATGTTCACTGAGAGTCTTGTATTTCTAATGTCCTTGAATGTTCACTGAGAGTCTTGTATTTCTAATGTCCTTGAATGTTCCCTGAGAGTCTTGTATTTCTAATGTCCTTGAATGTTTCCTGAGAGTCTTGTATTTCTAATGCCCTTGAATGTTTCCCTGACAGTCTTGTCATTTCTACGATCCTTGAATGTTTCCTGAGAGTCTTGTATTTATAATGTCCTTGAATGTTCACTGAGAGTCTTGTATTTCTAATGTCCTTGAATGTTTCCTGAGGGTCTTGTATTTCTAATGTCCTTGAATGTTCACTGAGAGTCTTGTATTTCTAATGTCTTTGAATGTTTCCTGAGAGTCTTGTATTTCTAATGTCCTTGAATGTTCACTGAGAGTCTTGTATTTCTAATGTCCTTGAATGTTTCCCTGACTGCCTTGTATTTCTAATGTCCTTGAATGTTCCCTGAGAGTCTTGTATTTCTAATGCCCTTGAATCTTTCCCTGAGAGTCTTGTCATTTCTACGATCCTTGAATGTTTCCTGAGAGTCCTGTATTTCTAATGTCCTTGAATGTTCCCTGAGAGTCTTGTATTTCTAATGTCCTTGAATGTTTCCTGAGAATCTTGTATTTCTAATGCCCTTGAATGTTTCCCTGAGAGTCTTGTCCTTTCTACAATGCTTGAATGTTTCCTGAGAGTCTTGTATTTCTAATGCCCTTGAATGTTTCCCTGAGAGTCTTGTCATTTCTACGATCCTTGAATGTTTCCTGAGAGTCTTGTATTTCTAATGTCCTTGAATGTTCCCCGAGAGTCTTGTATTTCTAATGTCCTTGAATGTTCACTGAGAGTCTTGTATTTCTAATGTCCTTGAATGGTTCCTGAGAGTCTTGTATTTCTAATGTCCTTGAATGTTCACTGAGAGTCTTGTATTTCTAATGTCCTTGAATGTTTCCCCGGCTGCCTTGTATTTCTAATGTCCTTGAATGTTCCCTGAGAGTCTTGTATTTCTAATGCCCTTGAATCTTTCCCTGAGAGTCTTGTCATTTCTACGATCCTTGAATGTTTCCTGAGAGTCCTGTATTTCTAATGTCCTTGAATGTTCACTGAGAGTCTTGTATTTCTAATGTCCTTGAATGTTCACTGAGAGTCTTGTATTTCTAATGTCCTTGAATGTTTCCTGAGAGTCTTGTATTTCTAATGTCCTTGAATGTTCACTGAGAGTCTTGTATTTCTAATGTCCTTGAATGTTCACTGAGAGTCTTGTATTTCTAATGTCCTTGAGTGTTTCCTGAGAGTCTTGTATTTCTAATGCCCTTGAATGTTTCCCTGAGAGTCTTGTCATTTCTACGATCCTTGAATGTTTCCTGAGAGTCTTGTATTTCTAATGTCCTTGAATGTTCCCCGAGAGTCTTGTATTTCTAATGCCCTTGAATCTTTCCCTGAGAGTCTTGTCATTTCTACGATCCTTGAATGTTTCCTGAGAGTCCTGTATTTCTAATGTCTTTGAATGTTCCCTGAGAGTTTTGTATTTCTAATGTCCTTGAATGTTTCCTGAGAATCTTGTATTTCTATTGCCCTTGAATTTTTCCCTGTGAGTCTTGTCCTTTCTACAATCCTTGAATGTTTCCTGAGAGTCTTGTATTTCTAATGCCCTTGAATGTTTCCCTGAGAGTCTTGTCATTTCTACGATCCTTGAATGTTTCCTGAGCGTCTTGTATTTCTAATGTCCTTGAATGTTCCCCGAGAGTCTTGTATTTCTAATGTCCTTGAATGTTCACTGAGAGTCTTGTATTTCTAATGTCCTTGAATGTTTCCTGAGAGTCTTGTATTTCTAATGTCCTTGAATGTTCACTGAGAGTCTTGTATTTCTAATGTCCTTGAATGTTTCCCCGACTGCCTTGTATTTCTAATGTCCTTGAATGTTCCCTGAGAGTCTTGTATTTCTAATGCCCTTGAATCTTTCCCTGAGAGTCTTGTCATTTCTACGATCCTTGAATGTTTCCTGAGAGTCCTGTATTTCTAATGTCCTTGAATGTTCACTGAGAGTCTTGTATTTCTAATGTCCTTGAATGTTCACTGAGAGTCTTGTATTTCTAATGTCCTTGAATTTTTCCTGAGAGTCTTGTATTTCTAATGTCCTTGAATGTTCACTGAGAGTCTTGTATTTCTAATGTCCTTGAATGTTCACTGAGAGTCTTGTATTTCTAATGTCCTTGAGTGTTTCCTGAGAGTCTTGTATTTCTAATGCCCTTGAATGTTTCCCTGAGAGTCTTGTCATTTCTACGATCCTTGAATGTTTCCTGAGAGTCTTGTATTTCTAATGTCCTTGAATGTTCCCCGAGAGTCTTGTATTTCTAATGTCCTTGAATGTTCACTGAGAGTCTTGTATTTCTAATGTCCTTGAATGTTTCCTGAGAGTCTTGTATTTCTAATGTCCTTGAATGTTCAATGAGAGTCTTGTATTTCTAATGTCCTTGAATGTTTCCCTGACTGCCTTGTATTTCTAATGCCCTTGAATCTTTCCCTGAGAGTCTTGTCATTTCTACGATCCTTGAATGTTTCCTGAGAGTCCTGTATTTCTAATGTCCTTGAATGTTCACTGAGAGTCTTGTATTTCTAATGTCCTTGAATGTTCACTGAGAGTCTTGTATTTCTAATGTCCTTGAATGTTCCCTGAGAGTCTTGTATTTCTAATGTCCTTGAATGTTTCCTGAGAGTCTTGTATTTCTAATGCCCTTGAATGTTTCCCTGACAGTCTTGTCATTTCTACGATCCTTGAATGTTTCCTGAGAGTCTTGTATTTCTAATGTCCTTGAATGTTCCCTGAGAGTCTTGTATTTCTAATGTCCTTGAATGTTCACTGAGAGTCTTGTATTTCTAATGTCCTTGAATGTTTCCTGAGGGTCTTGTATTTCTAATGTCCTTGAATGTTCACTGAGAGTCTTGTATTTCTAATGTCCTTGAATGTTTCCTGAGATTCTTGTATTTCTAATGTCCTTGAATGTTTCCCTGACTGCCTTGTATTTCTAATGACTGCCTTTTATTTCTAATGTCCTTGAATGTTTCCCTGACTGCCTTGTATTTCTAATGTCCTTGAATGTTCCCTGAGAGTCTTGTATTTCTAATGTCCTTGAATGTTTCCTGAGAATCTTGTATTTCTAATGCCCTTGAATGTTTCCCTGAGAGTCTTGTCCTTTCTACGATCCTTGAATGTTTCCTGAGAGTCTTGTATTTCTAATGTCCTTGAATGTTCCCCGAGAGTCTTGTATTTCTAATGTCCTTGAATGTTCCCCGAGAGTCTTGTATTTCTAATGTCCTTGAATGTTTCCCTGACTGCCTTGTATTTCTAATGTCCTTGAATGTTCCCTGAGAGTCTTGTATTTCTAATGCCCTTGAATCTTTCCCTGAGAGTCTTGTCATTTCTACGATCCTTGAATGTTTCCTGAGAGTCCTGTATTTCTAATGTCCTTGAATGTTCCCTGAGAGTCTTGTATTTCTAATGTCCTTGAATGTTTCCTGAGAATCTTGTATTTCTAATGCAATTGAATGTTTCCCTGAGAGTCTTGTCCTTTCTACAATCCTTGAATGTTTCCTGAGAGTCTTGTATTTCTAATGCCCTTGAATGTTTCCCTGAGAGTCTTGTCATTTCTACGATCCTTGAATGTTTCCTGAGAGTCTTGTATTTCTAATGTCCTTGAATGTTCCCCGAGAGTCTTGTATTTCTAATGTCCTTGAATGTTCACTGAGAGTCTTGTATTTCTAATGTCCTTGAATGGTTCCTGAGAGTCTTGTATTTCTAATGTCCTTGAATGTTCACTGAGAGTCTTGTATTTCTAATGTCCTTGAATGTTTCCCCGGCTGCCTTGTATTTCTAATGTCCTTGAATGTTCCCTGAGAGTCTTGTATTTCTAATGCCCTTGAATCTTTCCCTGAGAGTCTTGTCATTTCTACGATCCTTGAATGTTTCCTGAGAGTCCTGTATTTCTAATGTCCTTGAATGTTCACTGAGAGTCTTGTATTTCTAATGTCCTTGAATGTTCACTGAGAGTCTTGTATTTCTAATGTCCTTGAATGTTTCCTGAGAGTCTTGTATTTCTAATGTCCTTGAATGTTCACTGAGAGTCTTGTATTTCTAATGTCCTTGAATGTTCACTGAGAGTCTTGTATTTCTAATGTCCTTGAGTGTTTCCTGAGAGTCTTGTATTTCTAATGCCCTTGAATGTTTCCCTGAGAGTCTTGTCATTTCTACGATCCTGGAATGTTTCCTGAGAGTCTTGTATTTCTAATGTCCTTGAATGTTCCCCGAGAGTCTTGTATTTCTAATGCCCTTGAATCTTTCCCTGAGAGTCTTGTCATTTCTACGATCCTTGAATGTTTCCTGAGAGTCCTGTATTTCTAATGTCCTTGAATGTTCCCTGAGAGTCTTGTATTTCTAATGTCCTTGAATGTTTCCTGAGAATCTTGTATTTCTATTGCCCTTGAATGTTTCCCTGTGAGTCTTGTCCTTTCTACAATCCTTGAATGTTTCCTGAGAGTCTTGTATTTCTAATGCCCTTGAATGTTTCCTGAGCGTCTTGTCATTTCTAATGTCCTTGAATGTTTCACTGAGTGCCTTGTATTTCTAATGTCCTTGCATGTTTCCCTGAGTGCCTTGTATTTCTAATGTCCTTGCATGTTTCCCTGAGTGCCTTGTATTTCTAATCTCCTTGAATGTTTCCCTGAGTGCCTTGTATTTCTAATGTCCTTGAATATTTCCCTGAGGGCCTTGTATTTCTAATGTCCTTGAATGTTTCCCTGAGTGCCTTGAATTTCTAATGTCCTTGAATGTTTCCCTGAGTACCTTGTATTTCTAATGTCCTTGAATGTTTCCGTGACTGCCTTGTATTTCTAATGCCCTTGAATGTTTCCTGATTGTCTTGTCATTTCTAATGTCCTTGAATGTTTCCCTGAGTGCCTTGTATTTCTAATGTCCTTGCATGTTTCCCAGAGTGCCTTGTATTTCTAATGTCCTTGAATGTTTCCGTGACTGCCTTGTATTTCTAATGCCCTTGAATGTTTCCTGATTGTCTTGTCATTTCTAATGTCCTTGAATGTTTCCCTGAGTGCCTTGTATTTCTAATGTCCTTGCATGTTTCCCTGAGTGCCTTGTATTTCTAATGTCCTTGAATGTTTCCCTGACTGCCTTGTATTTCTAATGCCCTTGAATGTTTCCTGAGAGTCTTGTATTTCTAATGTCCTTGAATGTTTCCTGAGAGTCTTGTATTTCTAATGCCCTTGAATGTTTCCTGAGAGTCTTGTATTTCTAATGTCCTTGAATGTTTCCCTGAGTGCCTTGTATTTCTAATGTCCTTGAATGTTTCCCTGAGTGCCTTGTATTTCTAATGTCCTTGAATGGTTCCCTGACTGCCTTGTATTTCTAATGCCCTTGAATGTTTCCTGAGCGTCTTGTCATTTCTAATGTCCTTGAATGTTTCCCTGAGTGTCTTGTATTTCTAATGTCCTTGCATGTTTCCCTGAGTGCCTTGTATTTCTAATGTCCTTGCATGTTTCACTGAGTGCCTTGTATTTCTAATCTCCTTGAATGTTTCCCTGACTGCCTTGTATTTCTAATGTCCTTGAATGTTCACTGAGAGTCTTGTATTTCTAATGTCCTTGAATGTTCCCTGAGAGTCTTGTATGTCTAATGTCCTTGAATGTTCACTGAGAGTCTTGTATTTCTAATGTCCTTGAATATTTCCCTGAGTGCCTTGTATTTCTAATGTCCTTGAATGTTTCCCTGACTGCCTTGTATTTCTAATGCCCTTGAATGTTTCCTGATTGTCTTGTCATTTCTAATGTCCTTGAATGTTTCCCTGAGTGCCTTGTATTTCTAATGTCCTTGCATGTTTCCTTGAGTGCCTTGTATTTCTAATGCCCTTGAATGTTTCCTGAGCGTCTTGTATTTCTAATGTCCTTGAATGTTCCCCGAGAGTCTTGTATTTCTAATGTCCTTGAATGTTCACTGAGAGTCTTGTATTTCTAATGTCCTTGAATGTTTCCTGAGAGTCTTGTATTTCTAATGTCCTTGAATGTTCACTGAGAGTCTTGTATTTCTAATGTCCTTGAATGTTTCCCTGACTGCTTTGTATTTCTAATGTCCTTGAATGTTCCCTGAGAGTCTTGTATTTCTAATGCCCTTGAATCTTTCCCTGAGAGTCTTGTCATTTCTACGATCCTTGAATGTTTCCTGAGAGTCCTGTATTTCTAATGTCCTTGAATGTTCACTGAGAGTCTTGTATTTCTAATGTCCTTGAATGTTCATTCAGAGTCTTGTATTTCTAATGTCCTTGAATGTTCCCTGAGAGTCTTGTATTTCTAATGTCCTTGAATGTTCACTGAGAGTCTTGTATTTCTAATGTCCTTGAATGTTTCCTGAGAGTCTTGTATTTCTAATGTCCTTGAATGTTCACTGAGAGTCTTGTATTTCTAATGTCCTTGAATGTTCACTGAGAGTCTTGTATTTCTAATGTCCTTGAATGTTTCCTGAGAGTCTTGTATTTGTAATGCCCTTGAATGTTTCCCTGAGAGTCTTGTCATTTCTACGATCCTTGAATGTTTCCTGAGAGTCTTGTATTTCTAATGTCCTTGAATGTTCCCCGAGAGTCTTGTATTTCTAATGTCCTTGAATGTTCACTGAGAGTCTTGTATTTATAATGCCCTTGAATGTTTCCTGAGCATCTTGTCATTTCATATGTCCTTGAATGTTTCACTGAGTGCCTTGTATTTCTAATGTCCTTGCATGTTTCCCTGAGTGCCTTGTATTTCTAATGTCCTTGCATGTTTCCCTGAGTGCCTTGTATTTCTAATCTCCTTGAATATTTCCATGAGGGCCTTGTATTTCTAATGCCCTTGAATGTTTCCCTGAGTGCCTTGAATTTCTAATGTCCTTGCATGTTTCCCTGAGTGCCTTGTATTTCTAATGTCCTTGAATGTTTCCGTGACTGCCTTGTATTTCTAATGCCCTTGAATGTTTCCTGATTGTCTTGTCATTTCTAATGTCCTTGAATGTTTCCCTGAGTGCCTTGTATTTCTAATGTCCTTGCATGTTTCCCTGAGTGCCTTGTATTTCTAATGTCCTTGAATGTTTCCCTGACTGCCTTGTATTTCTAATGCCCTTGAATGTTTCCTGAGAGTCTTGTATTTCTAATGTCCTTGAATGTTTCCTGAGAGTCTTGTATTTCTAATGCCCTTGAATGTTTCCTGAGAGTCTTGTATTTCTAATGTCCTTGAATGTTTCCCTGAGTGCCTTGTATTTCTAATGTCCTTGAATGTTTCCCTGAGTGCCTTGTATTTCTAATGTCCTTGAATGGTTCCCTGACTGCCTTGTATTTCTAATGCCCTTGAATGTTTCCTGAGCGTCTTGTCATTTCTAATGTCCTTGAATGTTTCCCTGAGTGTCTTGTATTTCTAATGTCCTTGCATGTTTCCCTGAGTGCCTTGTATTTCTAATGTCCTTGCATGTTTCACTGAGTGCCTTGTATTTCTAATCTCCTTGAATGTTTCCCTGACTGCCTTGTATTTCTAATGTCCTTGAATGTTCACTGAGAGTCTTGTATTTCTAATGTCCTTGAATGTTCCCTGAGAGTCTTGTATGTCTAATGTCCTTGAATGTTCACTGAGAGTCTTGTATTTCTAATGTCCTTGAATATTTCCCTGAGTGCCTTGTATTTCTAATGTCCTTGAATGTTTCCCTGACTGCCTTGTATTTCTAATGCCCTTGAATGTTTCCTGATTGTCTTGTCATTTCTAATGTCCTTGAATGTTTCCCTGAGTGCCTTGTATTTCTAATGTCCTTGCATGTTTCCTTGAGTGCCTTGTATTTCTAATGCCCTTGAATGTTTCCTGAGCGTCTTGTATTTCTAATGTCCTTGAATGTTCCCCGAGAGTCTTGTATTTCTAATGTCCTTGAATGTTCACTGAGAGTCTTGTATTTCTAATGTCCTTGAATGTTTCCTGAGAGTCTTGTATTTCTAATGTCCTTGAATGTTCACTGAGAGTCTTGTATTTCTAATGTCCTTGAATGTTTCCCCGACTGCCTTGTATTTCTAATGTCCTTGAATGTTCCCTGAGAGTCTTGTATTTCTAATGCCCTTGAATCTTTCCCTGAGAGTCTTGTCATTTCTACGATCCTTGAATGTTTCCTGAGAGTCCTGTATTTCTAATGTCCTTGAATGTTCACTGAGAGTCTTGTATTTCTAATGTCCTTGAATGTTCACTGAGAGTCTTGTATTTCTAATGTCCTTGAATGTTTCCTGAGAGTCTTGTATTTCTAATGTCCTTGAATGTTCACTGAGAGTCTTGTATTTCTAATGTCCTTGAATGTTCACTGAGAGTCTTGTATTTCTAATGTCCTTGAGTGTTTACTGAGAGTCTTGTATTTCTAATGCCCTTGAATGTTTCCCTGAGAGTCTTGTCATTTCTACGATCCTTGAATGTTTCCTGAGAGTCTTGTATTTCTAATGTCCTTGAATGTTCCCCGAGAGTCTTGTATTTCTAATGTCCTTGAATGTTCACTGAGAGTCTTGTATTTCTAATGCCCTTGAATGTTTCCTGAGAGTCTTGTATTTCTAATGTCCTTGAATGTTCACTGAGAGTCTTGTATTTCTAATGTCCTTGAATGTTTCCCTGACTGCCTTGTATTTCTAATGCCCTTGAATCTTTCCCTGAGAGTCTTGTCATTTCTACGATCCTTGAATGTTTCCTGAGAGTCCTGTATTTCTAATGTCCTTGAATGTTCACTGAGAGTCTTGTATTTCTAATGTCCTTGAATGTTCACTGAGAGTCTTGTATTTCTAATGTCCTTGAATGTTCCCTGAGAGTCTTGTATTTCTAATGTCCTTGAATGTTTCCTGAGAGTCTTGTATTTCTAATGCCCTTGAATGTTTCCCTGACAGTCTTGTCATTTCTACGATCCTTGAATGTTTCCTGAGAGTCTTGTATTTATAATGTCCTTGAATGTTCACTGAGAGTCTTGTATTTCTAATGTCCTTGAATGTTTCCTGAGGGTCTTGTATTTCTAATGTCCTTGAATGTTCACTGAGAGTCTTGTATTTCTAATGTCCTTGAATGTTTCCTGAGATTCTTGTATTTCTAATGTCCTTGAATGTTTCCCTGACTGCCTTGTATTTCTAATGACTGCCTTGTATTTCTAATGTCCTTGAATGTTTCCCTGACTGCCTTGTATTTCTAATGTCCTTGAATGTTCCCTGAGAGTCTTGTATTTCTAATGTCCTTGAATGTTTCCTGAGAATCTTGTATTTCTAATGCCCTTGAATGTTTCCCCGAGAGTCTTGTCCTTTCTACGATCCTTGAATGTTTCCTGAGAGTCTTGTATTTCTAATGTCCTTGAATGTTCCCTGAGAGTCTTGTATTTATAATGTCCTTGAATGTTCACTGAGAGTCTTGTATTTCTAATGTCCTTGAATGTTTCCTGAGGGTCTTGTATTTCTAATGTCCTTGAATGTTCACTGAGAGTCTTGTATTTCTAATGTCCTTGAATGTTTCCTGAGATTCTTGTATTTCTAATGTCCTTGAATGTTTCCCTGACTGCCTTGTATTTCTAATGACTGCCTTGTATTTCTAATGTCCTTGAATGTTTCCCTGACTGCCTTGTATTTCTAATGTCCTTGAATGTTCCCTGAGAGTCTTGTATTTCTAATGTCCTTGAATGTTTCCTGAGAATCTTGTATTTCTAATGCCCTTGAATGTTTCCCCGAGAGTCTTGTCCTTTCTACGATCCTTGAATGTTTCCTGAGAGTCTTGTATTTCTAATGTCCTTGAATGTTCCCTGAGAGTCTTGTATTTCTAATGTCCTTGAATGTTCACTGAGAGTCTTGTATTTCTAATGTCCTTGAATGTTCCCTGAGAGTCTTGTATTTCTAATGTCCTTGAATGTTTCCTGAGAGTCTTGTATTTCTACGATCCTTGAATGTTTCCTGAGAGTCTTGTATTTATAATGTCCTTGAATGTTCACTGAGAGTCTTGTATTTCTAATGTCCTTGAATGTTTCCCTGACTGCCTTGTATTTCTAATGTCCTTGAATGTTCCCTGAGAGTCTTGTATTTCTAATGTCCTTGAATGTTTCCTGAGAATCTTGTATTTCTAATGCCCTTGAATGTTTCCCCGAGAGTCTTGTCCTTTCTACGATCCTTGAATGTTTCCTGAGAGTCTTGTATTTCTAATGTCCTTGAATGTTCCCTGAGAGTCTTGTATTTCTAATGTCCTTGAATGTTCACTGAGAGTCTTGTATTTCTAATGTCCTTGAATGTTCCCGAGAGTCTTGTATTTCTAATGCCCTTGAATGTTTCCCTGACAGTCTTGTCATTTCTACGATCCTTGAATGTTTCCTGAGAGTCTTGTATTTATAATGTCCTTGAATGTTCACTGAGAGTCTTGTATTTCTAATGTCCTTGAATGTTTCCTGAGGGTCTTGTATTTCTAATGTCCTTGAATGTTCACTGAGAGTCTTGTATTTCTAATGTCCTTGAATGTTTCCTGGGATTCTTGTATTTCTAATGTCCTTGAATGTTTCCCTGACTGCCTTGTATTTCTAATGACTGCCTTGTATTTCTAATGTCCTTGAATGTTTCCCTGACTGCCTTGTATTTCTAATGTCCTTGAATGTTCCCTGAGAGTCTTGTATTTCTAATGTCCTTGAATGTTTCCTGAGAATCTTGTATTTCTAATGCCCTTGAATGTTTCCCCGAGAGTCTTGTCCTTTCTACGATCCTTGAATGTTTCCTGAGAGTCTTGTATTTCTAATGTCCTTGAATGTTCCCTGAGAGTCTTGTATTTATAATGTCCTTGAATGTTCACTGAGAGTCTTGTATTTCTAATGTCCTTGAATGTTTCCTGAGGGTCTTGTATTTCTAATGTCCTTGAATGTTCACTGAGAGTCTTGTATTTCTAATGTCCTTGAATGTTTCCTGAGATTCTTGTATTTCTAATGTCCTTGAATGTTTCCCTGACTGCCTTGTATTTCTAATGACTGCCTTGTATTTCTAATGTCCTTGAATGTTTCCCTGACTGCCTTGTATTTCTAATGTCCTTGAATGTTCCCTGAGAGTCTTGTATTTCTAATGTCCTTGAATGTTTCCTGAGAATCTTGTATTTCTAATGCCCTTGAATGTTTCCCCGAGAGTCTTGTCCTTTCTACGATCCTTGAATGTTTCCTGAGAGTCTTGTATTTCTAATGTCCTTGAATGTTCCCTGAGAGTCTTGTATTTCTAATGTCCTTGAATGTTCACTGAGAGTCTTGTATTTCTAATGTCCTTGAATGTTCCCCGAGAGTCTTGTATTTCTAATGTCCTTGAATGTTCACTGAGAGTCTTGTATTTCTAATGTCCTTGAATGTTTCCTGAGAGTCTTGTATTTCTAATGTCCTTGAATGTTCACTGAGAGTCTTGTATTTCTAATGTCCTTGAATGTTTCCCCGACTGCCTTGTATTTCTAATGTCCTTGAATGTTCCCTGAGAGTCTTGTATTTCTAATGCCCTTGAATCTTTCCCTGAGAGTCTTGTCATTTCTACGATCCTTGAATGTTTCCTGAGAGTCCTGTATTTCTAATGTCCTTGAATGTTCACTGAGAGTCTTGTATTTCTAATGTCCTTGAATGTTCACTGAGAGTCTTGTATTTCTAATGTCCTTGAATGTTTCCTGAGAGTCTTGTATTTCTAATGTCCTTGAATGTTCACTGAGAGTCTTGTATTTCTAATGTCCTTGAATGTTCACTGAGAGTCTTGTATTTCTAATGTCCTTGAGTGTTTACTGAGAGTCTTGTATTTCTAATGCCCTTGAATGTTTCCCTGAGAGTCTTGTCATTTCTACGATCCTTGAATGTTTCCTGAGAGTCTTGTATTTCTAATGTCCTTGAATGTTCCCCGAGAGTCTTGTATTTCTAATGTCCTTGAATGTTCACTGAGAGTCTTGTATTTCTAATGTCCTTGAATGTTTCCTGAGAGTCTTGTATTTCTAATGTCCTTGAATGTTCACTGAGAGTCTTGTATTTCTAATGTCCTTGAATGTTTCCCTGACTGCCTTGTATTTCTAATGCCCTTGAATCTTTCCCTGAGAGTCTTGTCATTTCTACGATCCTTGAATGTTTCCTGAGAGTCCTGTATTTCTAATGTCCTTGAATGTTCACTGAGAGTCTTGTATTTCTAATGTCCTTGAATGTTCACTGAGAGTCTTGTATTTCTAATGTCCTTGAATGTTCCCTGAGAGTCTTGTATTTCTAATGTCCTTGAATGTTTCCTGAGAGTCTTGTATTTCTAATGCCCTTGAATGTTTCCCTGACAGTCTTGTCATTTCTACGATCCTTGAATGTTTCCTGAGAGTCTTGTATTTATAATGTCCTTGAATGTTCACTGAGAGTCTTGTATTTCTAATGTCCTTGAATGTTTCCTGAGGGTCTTGTATTTCTAATGTCCTTGAATGTTCACTGAGAGTCTTGTATTTCTAATGTCCTTGAATGTTTCCTGAGATTCTTGTATTTCTAATGTCCTTGAATGTTTCCCTGACTGCCTTGTATTTCTAATGACTGCCTTGTATTTCTAATGTCCTTGAATGTTTCCCTGACTGCCTTGTATTTCTAATGTCCTTGAATGTTCCCTGAGAGTCTTGTATTTCTAATGTCCTTGAATGTTTCCTGAGAATCTTGTATTTCTAATGCCCTTGAATGTTTCCCCGAGAGTCTTGTCCTTTCTACGATCCTTGAATGTTTCCTGAGAGTCTTGTATTTCTAATGTCCTTGAATGTTCCCTGAGAGTCTTGTATTTATAATGTCCTTGAATGTTCACTGAGAGTCTTGTATTTCTAATGTCCTTGAATGTTTCCTGAGGGTCTTGTATTTCTAATGTCCTTGAATGTTCACTGAGAGTCTTGTATTTCTAATGTCCTTGAATGTTTCCTGAGATTCTTGTATTTCTAATGTCCTTGAATGTTTCCCTGACTGCCTTGTATTTCTAATGACTGCCTTGTATTTCTAATGTCCTTGAATGTTTCCCTGACTGCCTTGTATTTCTAATGTCCTTGAATGTTCCCTGAGAGTCTTGTATTTCTAATGTCCTTGAATGTTTCCTGAGAATCTTGTATTTCTAATGCCCTTGAATGTTTCCCCGAGAGTCTTGTCCTTTCTACGATCCTTGAATGTTTCCTGAGAGTCTTGTATTTCTAATGTCCTTGAATGTTCCCTGAGAGTCTTGTATTTCTAATGTCCTTGAATGTTCACTGAGAGTCTTGTATTTCTAATGTCCTTGAATGTTCCCTGAGAGTCTTGTATTTCTAATGTCCTTGAATGTTTCCTGAGAGTCTTGTATTTCTACGATCCTTGAATGTTTCCTGAGAGTCTTGTATTTATAATGTCCTTGAATGTTCACTGAGAGTCTTGTATTTCTAATGTCCTTGAATGTTTCCCTGACTGCCTTGTATTTCTAATGTCCTTGAATGTTCCCTGAGAGTCTTGTATTTCTAATGTCCTTGAATGTTTCCTGAGAATCTTGTATTTCTAATGCCCTTGAATGTTTCCCCGAGAGTCTTGTCCTTTCTACGATCCTTGAATGTTTCCTGAGAGTCTTGTATTTCTAATGTCCTTGAATGTTCCCTGAGAGTCTTGTATTTCTAATGTCCTTGAATGTTCACTGAGAGTCTTGTATTTCTAATGTCCTTGAATGTTCCCGAGAGTCTTGTATTTCTAATGCCCTTGAATGTTTCCCTGACAGTCTTGTCATTTCTACGATCCTTGAATGTTTCCTGAGAGTCTTGTATTTATAATGTCCTTGAATGTTCACTGAGAGTCTTGTATTTCTAATGTCCTTGAATGTTTCCTGAGGGTCTTGTATTTCTAATGTCCTTGAATGTTCACTGAGAGTCTTGTATTTCTAATGTCCTTGAATGTTTCCTGGGATTCTTGTATTTCTAATGTCCTTGAATGTTTCCCTGACTGCCTTGTATTTCTAATGACTGCCTTGTATTTCTAATGTCCTTGAATGTTTCCCTGACTGCCTTGTATTTCTAATGTCCTTGAATGTTCCCTGAGAGTCTTGTATTTCTAATGTCCTTGAATGTTTCCTGAGAATCTTGTATTTCTAATGCCCTTGAATGTTTCCCCGAGAGTCTTGTCCTTTCTACGATCCTTGAATGTTTCCTGAGAGTCTTGTATTTCTAATGTCCTTGAATGTTCCCTGAGAGTCTTGTATTTATAATGTCCTTGAATGTTCACTGAGAGTCTTGTATTTCTAATGTCCTTGAATGTTTCCTGAGGGTCTTGTATTTCTAATGTCCTTGAATGTTCACTGAGAGTCTTGTATTTCTAATGTCCTTGAATGTTTCCTGAGATTCTTGTATTTCTAATGTCCTTGAATGTTTCCCTGACTGCCTTGTATTTCTAATGACTGCCTTGTATTTCTAATGTCCTTGAATGTTTCCCTGACTGCCTTGTATTTCTAATGTCCTTGAATGTTCCCTGAGAGTCTTGTATTTCTAATGTCCTTGAATGTTTCCTGAGAATCTTGTATTTCTAATGCCCTTGAATGTTTCCCCGAGAGTCTTGTCCTTTCTACGATCCTTGAATGTTTCCTGAGAGTCTTGTATTTCTAATGTCCTTGAATGTTCCCTGAGAGTCTTGTATTTCTAATGTCCTTGAATGTTCACTGAGAGTCTTGTATTTCTAATGTCCTTGAATGTTCCCTGAGAGTCTTGTATTTCTAATGTCCTTGAATGTTTCCTGAGAGTCTTGTATTTCTAATGCCCTTGAATGTTTCCCTGAGAGTCTTGTCATTTCTACGATCCTTGAATGTTTCCTGAGAGTCTTGTATTTCTAATGTCCTTGAATGTTCCCCGAGAGTCTTGTATTTCTAATGTCCTTGAATGTTCACTGAGAGTCTTGTATTTCTAATGTCCTTGAATGTTTCCTGAGAGTCTTGTATTTCTAATGCCCTTGAATGTTTCCCTGAGAGTCTTGTCATTTCTACGATCCTTGAATGTTTCCTGAGAGTCTTGTATTTCTAATGTCCTTGAATGTTCCCCGAGAGTCTTGTATTTCTAATGTCCTTGAATGTTCCCCGAGAGTCTTGTATTTCTAATGTCCTTGAATGTTCACTGAGAGTCTTGTATTTCTAATGTCCTTGAATGTTTCCTGAGAGTCTTGTATTTCTAATGCCCTTGAATGTTTCCCTGAGAGTCTTGTCATTTCTACGATCCTTGAATGTTTCCTGAGAGTCTTGTATTTCTAATGTCCTTGAATGTTCCCCGAGAGTCTTGTATTTCTAATGTCCTTGAATGTTCACTGAGAGTCTTGTATTTCTAATGTCCTTGAATGTTTCCTGAGAGTCTTGTATTTCTAATGTCCTTGAATGTTCACTGAGAGTCTTGTATTTCTAATGTCCTTGAATGTTTCCCTGACTGCCTTGTATTTCTAATGTCCTTGAATGTTCCCTGAGAGTCTTGTATTTCTAATGCCCTTGAATCTTTCCCTGAGAGTCTTGTCATTTCTACGATCCTTGAATGTTTCCTGAGAGTCCTGTATTTCTAATGTCCTTGAATGTTCCCTGAGAGTCTTGTATTTCTAATGTCCTTGAATGTTTCCTGAGAATCTTGTATTTCTAATGCCCTTGAATGTTTCCCTGTGAGTCTTGTCCTTTCTACAATCCTTGAATGTTTCCTGAGAGTCTTGTATTTCTAATGCCCTTGAATGTTTCCCTGAGAGTCTTGTCATTTCTACGATCCTTGAATGTTTCCTGAGCGTCTTGTATTTCTAATGTCCTTGAATGTTCCCCGAGAGTCTTGTATTTCTAATGTCCTTGAATGTTCACTGAGAGTCTTGTATTTCTAATGTCCTTGAATGTTTCCTGAGAGTCTTGTATTTCTAATGTCCTTGAATGTTCCCCGAGAGTCTTGTATTTCTAATGTCCTTGAATGTTCACTGAGAGTCTTGTATTTCTAATGTCCTTGAATGTTTCCTGAGAGTCTTGTATTTCTAATGTCCTTGAATGTTCACTGAGAGTCTTGTATTTCTAATGTCCTTGAATGTTTCCCTGACTGCCTTGTATTTCTAATGCCCTTGAATCTTTCCCTGAGAGTCTTGTCATTTCTACGATCCTTGAATGTTTCCTGAGAGTCCTGTATTTCCAATGTCCTTGAATGTTCACTGAGAGTCTTGTATTTCTAATGTCCTTGAATGTTCACTGAGAGTCTTGTATTTCTAATGTCCTTGAATGTTCCCTGAGAGTCTTGTATTTCTAATGTCCTTGAATGTTTCCTGAGAGTCTTGTATTTCTAATGCCCTTGAATTTTTCCCTGACAGTCTTGTCATTTCTACGATCCTTGAATGTTTCCTGAGAGTCTTGTATTTCTAATGTCCTTGAATGTTCCCTGAGAGTCTTGTATTTCTAATGTCCTTGAATGTTCACTGAGAGTCTTGTATTTCTAATGTCCTTGAATGTTTCCTGAGGGTCTTGTATTTCTAATGTCCTTGAATGTTCACTGAGAGTCTTGTATTTCTAATGTCCTTGAATGTTTCCTGAGATTCTTGTATTTCTAATGTCCTTGAATGTTTCCCTGACTGCCTTGTATTTCTAATGACTGCCTTGTATTTCTAATGTCCTTGAATGTTTCCCTGACTGCCTTGTATTTCTAATGTCCTTGAATGTTCCCTGAGAGTCTTGTATTTCTAATGTCCTTGAATGTTTCCTGAGAATCTTGTATTTCTAATGCCCTTGAATGTTTCCCTGAGAGTCTTGTCCTTTCTACGATCCTTGAATGTTTCCCTGAGAGTATTGTCATTTCTACGATCCTTGAATGTTTCCTGAGAGTCTTGTATTTCTAATGTCCTTGAATGTTCACTGAGAGTCTTGTATTTCTAATGTCCTTGAATGTTCCCTGAGAGTCTTGTATTTCTAATGTCCTTGAATGTTTCCTGAGAGTCTTGTATTTCTAATGCCCTTGAATGTTTCCCTGAGAGTCTTGTCATTTCTACGATCCTTGAATGTTTCCTGAGAGTCTTGTATTTCTAATGTCCTTGAATGTTCCCCGAGAGTCTTGTATTTCTAATGTCCTTGAATGTTCACTGAGAGTCTTGTATTTCTAATGTCCTTGAATGTTTCCTGAGAGTCTTGTATTTCTAATGCCCTTGAATGTTTCCCTGAGAGTCTTGTCATTTCTACGATCCTTGAATGTTTCCTGAGAGTCTTGTATTTCCAATGTCCTTGAATGTTCCCCGAGAGTCTTGTATTTCTAATGTCCTTGAATGTTCACTGAGAGTCTTGTATTTCTAATGTCCTTGAATGTTTCCTGAGAGTCTTGTATTTCTAATGTCCTTGAATGTTCACTGAGAGTCTTGTATTTCTAATGTCCTTGAATGTTTCCCTGACTGCCTTGTATTTCTAATGTCCTTGAATGTTCCCTGAGAGTCTTGTATTTCTAATGCCCTTGAATCTTTCCCTGAGAGTCTTGTCATTTCTACGATCCTTGAATGTTTCCTGAGAGTCCTGTATTTCTAATGTCCTTGAATGTTCCCTGAGAGTCTTGTATTTCTAATGTCCTTGAATGTTTCCTGAGAATCTTGTATTTCTAATGCCCTTGAATGTTTCCCTGAGAGTCTTGTCCTTTCTACAATGCTTGAATGTTTCCTGAGAGTCTTGTATTTCTAATGCCCTTGAATGTTTCCCTGAGAGTCTTGTCATTTCTACGATCCTTGAATGTTTCCTGAGAGTCTTGTATTTCTAATGTCCTTGAATGTTCCCCGAGAGTCTTGTATTTCTAATGTCCTTGAATGTTCACTGAGAGTCTTGTATTTCTAATGTCCTTGAATGGTTCCTGAGAGTCTTGTATTTCTAATGTCCTTGAATGTTCACTGAGAGTCTTGTATTTCTAATGTCCTTGAATGTTTCCCCGGCTGCCTTGTATTTCTAATGTCCTTGAATGTTCCCTGAGAGTCTTGTATTTCTAATGCCCTTGAATCTTTCCCTGAGAGTCTTGTCATTTCTACGATCCTTGAATGTTTCCTGAGAGTCCTGTATTTCTAATGTCCTTGAAAGTTCACTGAGAGTCTTGTATTTCTAATGTCCTTGAATGTTCACTGAGAGTCTTGTATTTCTAATGTCCTTGAATGTTTCCTGAGAGTCTTGTATTTCTAATGTCCTTGAATGTTCACTGAGAGTCTTGTATTTCTAATGTCCTTGAATGTTCACTGAGAGTCTTGTATTTCTAATGTCCTTGAGTGTTTCCTGAGAGTCTTGTATTTCTAATGCCCTTGAATGTTTCCCTGAGAGTCTTGTCATTTCTACGATCCTTGAATGTTTCCTGAGAGTCTTGTATTTCTAATGTCCTTGAATGTTCCCCGAGAGTCTTGTATTTCTAATGCCCTTGAATCTTTCCCTGAGAGTCTTGTCATTTCTAAGATCCTTGAATGTTTCCTGAGAGTCCTGTATTTCTAATGTCCTTGAATGTTCCCTGAGAGTTTTGTATTTCTAATGTCCTTGAATGTTTCCTGAGAATCTTGTATTTCTATTGCCCTTGAATGTTTCCCTGTGAGTCTTGTCCTTTCTACAATCCTTGAATGTTTCCTGAGAGTCTTGTATTTCTAATGCCCTTGAATGTTTCCCTGAGAGTCTTGTCATTTCTACGATCCTTGAATGTTTCCTGAGAGTCTTGTATTTCTAATGTCCTTGAATGTTCCCCGAGAGTCTTGTATTTCTAATGTCCTTGAATGTTCACTGAGAGTCTTGTATTTCTAATGTCCTTGAATGTTTCCTGAGAGTCTTGTATTTCTAATGTCCTTGAATGTTCACTGAGAGTCTTGTATTTCTAATGTCCTTGAATGTTTCCCTGACTGCCTTGTATTTCTAATGCCCTTGAATCTTTCCCTGAGAGTCTTGTCATTTCTACGATCCTTGAATGTTTCCTGAGAGTCCTGTATTTCTAATGTCCTTGAATGTTCACTGAGAGTCTTGTATTTCTAATGTCCTTGAATGTTCACTGAGAGTCTTGTATTTCTAATGTCCTTGAATGTTCCCTGAGAGTCTTGTATTTCTAATGTCCTTGAATGTTTCCTGAGAGTCTTGTATTTCTAATGCCCTTGAATGTTTCCCTGACAGTCTTGTCATTTCTACGATCCTTGAATGTTTCCTGAGAGTCTTGTATTTATAATGTCCTTGAATGTTCACTGAGAGTCTTGTATTTCTAATGTCCTTGAATGTTTCCTGAGGGTCTTGTATTTCTAATGTCCTTGAATGTTCACTGAGAGTCTTGTATTTCTAATGTCCTTGAATGTTTCCTGAGATTCTTGTATTTCTAATGTCCTTGAATGTTTCCCTGACTGCCTTGTATTTCTAATGACTGCCTTGTATTTCTAATGTCCTTGAATGTTTCCCTGACTGCCTTGTATTTCTAATGTCCTTGAATGTTCCCTGAGAGTCTTGTATTTCTAATGTCCTTGAATGTTTCCTGAGAATCTTGTATTTCTAATGCCCTTGAATGTTTCCCCGAGAGTCTTGTCCTTTCTACGATCCTTGAATGTTTCCTGAGAGTCTTGTATTTCTAATGTCCTTGAATGTTCCCTGAGAGTCTTGTATTTATAATGTCCTTGAATGTTCACTGAGAGTCTTGTATTTCTAATGTCCTTGAATGTTTCCTGAGGGTCTTGTATTTCTAATGTCCTTGAATGTTCACTGAGAGTCTTGTATTTCTAATGTCCTTGAATGTTTCCTGAGATTCTTGTATTTCTAATGTCCTTGAATGTTTCCCTGACTGCCTTGTATTTCTAATGACTGCCTTGTATTTCTAATGTCCTTGAATGTTTCCCTGACTGCCTTGTATTTCTAATGTCCTTGAATGTTCCCTGAGAGTCTTGTATTTCTAATGTCCTTGAATGTTTCCTGAGAATCTTGTATTTCTAATGCCCTTGAATGTTTCCCCGAGAGTCTTGTCCTTTCTACGATCCTTGAATGTTTCCTGAGAGTCTTGTATTTCTAATGTCCTTGAATGTTCCCTGAGAGTCTTGTATTTCTAATGTCCTTGAATGTTCACTGAGAGTCTTGTATTTCTAATGTCCTTGAATGTTCCCTGAGAGTCTTGTATTTCTAATGTCCTTGAATGTTTCCTGAGAGTCTTGTATTTCTACGATCCTTGAATGTTTCCTGAGAGTCTTGTATTTATAATGTCCTTGAATGTTCACTGAGAGTCTTGTATTTCTAATGTCCTTGAATGTTTCCCTGACTGCCTTGTATTTCTAATGTCCTTGAATGTTCCCTGAGAGTCTTGTATTTCTAATGTCCTTGAATGTTTCCTGAGAATCTTGTATTTCTAATGCCCTTGAATGTTTCCCCGAGAGTCTTGTCCTTTCTACGATCCTTGAATGTTTCCTGAGAGTCTTGTATTTCTAATGTCCTTGAATGTTCCCTGAGAGTCTTGTATTTCTAATGTCCTTGAATGTTCACTGAGAGTCTTGTATTTCTAATGTCCTTGAATGTTCCCGAGAGTCTTGTATTTCTAATGCCCTTGAATGTTTCCCTGACAGTCTTGTCATTTCTACGATCCTTGAATGTTTCCTGAGAGTCTTGTATTTATAATGTCCTTGAATGTTCACTGAGAGTCTTGTATTTCTAATGTCCTTGAATGTTTCCTGAGGGTCTTGTATTTCTAATGTCCTTGAATGTTCACTGAGAGTCTTGTATTTCTAATGTCCTTGAATGTTTCCTGGGATTCTTGTATTTCTAATGTCCTTGAATGTTTCCCTGACTGCCTTGTATTTCTAATGACTGCCTTGTATTTCTAATGTCCTTGAATGTTTCCCTGACTGCCTTGTATTTCTAATGTCCTTGAATGTTCCCTGAGAGTCTTGTATTTCTAATGTCCTTGAATGTTTCCTGAGAATCTTGTATTTCTAATGCCCTTGAATGTTTCCCCGAGAGTCTTGTCCTTTCTACGATCCTTGAATGTTTCCTGAGAGTCTTGTATTTCTAATGTCCTTGAATGTTCCCTGAGAGTCTTGTATTTATAATGTCCTTGAATGTTCACTGAGAGTCTTGTATTTCTAATGTCCTTGAATGTTTCCTGAGGGTCTTGTATTTCTAATGTCCTTGAATGTTCACTGAGAGTCTTGTATTTCTAATGTCCTTGAATGTTTCCTGAGATTCTTGTATTTCTAATGTCCTTGAATGTTTCCCTGACTGCCTTGTATTTCTAATGACTGCCTTGTATTTCTAATGTCCTTGAATGTTTCCCTGACTGCCTTGTATTTCTAATGTCCTTGAATGTTCCCTGAGAGTCTTGTATTTCTAATGTCCTTGAATGTTTCCTGAGAATCTTGTATTTCTAATGCCCTTGAATGTTTCCCCGAGAGTCTTGTCCTTTCTACGATCCTTGAATGTTTCCTGAGAGTCTTGTATTTCTAATGTCCTTGAATGTTCCCTGAGAGTCTTGTATTTCTAATGTCCTTGAATGTTCACTGAGAGTCTTGTATTTCTAATGTCCTTGAATGTTCCCTGAGAGTCTTGTATTTCTAATGTCCTTGAATGTTTCCTGAGAGTCTTGTATTTCTAATGCCCTTGAATGTTTCCCTGAGAGTCTTGTCATTTCTACGATCCTTGAATGTTTCCTGAGAGTCTTGTATTTCTAATGTCCTTGAATGTTCCCCGAGAGTCTTGTATTTCTAATGTCCTTGAATGTTCACTGAGAGTCTTGTATTTCTAATGTCCTTGAATGTTTCCTGAGAGTCTTGTATTTCTAATGCCCTTGAATGTTTCCCTGAGAGTCTTGTCATTTCTACGATCCTTGAATGTTTCCTGAGAGTCTTGTATTTCTAATGTCCTTGAATGTTCCCCGAGAGTCTTGTATTTCTAATGTCCTTGAATGTTCCCCGAGAGTCTTGTATTTCTAATGTCCTTGAATGTTCACTGAGAGTCTTGTATTTCTAATGTCCTTGAATGTTTCCTGAGAGTCTTGTATTTCTAATGCCCTTGAATGTTTCCCTGAGAGTCTTGTCATTTCTACGATCCTTGAATGTTTCCTGAGAGTCTTGTATTTCTAATGTCCTTGAATGTTCCCCGAGAGTCTTGTATTTCTAATGTCCTTGAATGTTCACTGAGAGTCTTGTATTTCTAATGTCCTTGAATGTTTCCTGAGAGTCTTGTATTTCTAATGTCCTTGAATGTTCACTGAGAGTCTTGTATTTCTAATGTCCTTGAATGTTTCCCTGACTGCCTTGTATTTCTAATGTCCTTGAATGTTCCCTGAGAGTCTTGTATTTCTAATGCCCTTGAATCTTTCCCTGAGAGTCTTGTCATTTCTACGATCCTTGAATGTTTCCTGAGAGTCCTGTATTTCTAATGTCCTTGAATGTTCCCTGAGAGTCTTGTATTTCTAATGTCCTTGAATGTTTCCTGAGAATCTTGTATTTCTAATGCCCTTGAATGTTTCCCTGTGAGTCTTGTCCTTTCTACAATCCTTGAATGTTTCCTGAGAGTCTTGTATTTCTAATGCCCTTGAATGTTTCCCTGAGAGTCTTGTCATTTCTACGATCCTTGAATGTTTCCTGAGCGTCTTGTATTTCTAATGTCCTTGAATGTTCCCCGAGAGTCTTGTATTTCTAATGTCCTTGAATGTTCACTGAGAGTCTTGTATTTCTAATGTCCTTGAATGTTTCCTGAGAGTCTTGTATTTCTAATGTCCTTGAATGTTCCCCGAGAGTCTTGTATTTCTAATGTCCTTGAATGTTCACTGAGAGTCTTGTATTTCTAATGTCCTTGAATGTTTCCTGAGAGTCTTGTATTTCTAATGTCCTTGAATGTTCACTGAGAGTCTTGTATTTCTAATGTCCTTGAATGTTTCCCTGACTGCCTTGTATTTCTAATGCCCTTGAATCTTTCCCTGAGAGTCTTGTCATTTCTACGATCCTTGAATGTTTCCTGAGAGTCCTGTATTTCCAATGTCCTTGAATGTTCACTGAGAGTCTTGTATTTCTAATGTCCTTGAATGTTCACTGAGAGTCTTGTATTTCTAATGTCCTTGAATGTTCCCTGAGAGTCTTGTATTTCTAATGTCCTTGAATGTTTCCTGAGAGTCTTGTATTTCTAATGCCCTTGAATTTTTCCCTGACAGTCTTGTCATTTCTACGATCCTTGAATGTTTCCTGAGAGTCTTGTATTTCTAATGTCCTTGAATGTTCCCTGAGAGTCTTGTATTTCTAATGTCCTTGAATGTTCACTGAGAGTCTTGTATTTCTAATGTCCTTGAATGTTTCCTGAGGGTCTTGTATTTCTAATGTCCTTGAATGTTCACTGAGAGTCTTGTATTTCTAATGTCCTTGAATGTTTCCTGAGATTCTTGTATTTCTAATGTCCTTGAATGTTTCCCTGACTGCCTTGTATTTCTAATGACTGCCTTGTATTTCTAATGTCCTTGAATGTTTCCCTGACTGCCTTGTATTTCTAATGTCCTTGAATGTTCCCTGAGAGTCTTGTATTTCTAATGTCCTTGAATGTTTCCTGAGAATCTTGTATTTCTAATGCCCTTGAATGTTTCCCTGAGAGTCTTGTCCTTTCTACGATCCTTGAATGTTTCCCTGAGAGTATTGTCATTTCTACGATCCTTGAATGTTTCCTGAGAGTCTTGTATTTCTAATGTCCTTGAATGTTCACTGAGAGTCTTGTATTTCTAATGTCCTTGAATGTTCCCTGAGAGTCTTGTATTTCTAATGTCCTTGAATGTTTCCTGAGAGTCTTGTATTTCTAATGCCCTTGAATGTTTCCCTGAGAGTCTTGTCATTTCTACGATCCTTGAATGTTTCCTGAGAGTCTTGTATTTCTAATGTCCTTGAATGTTCCCCGAGAGTCTTGTATTTCTAATGTCCTTGAATGTTCACTGAGAGTCTTGTATTTCTAATGTCCTTGAATGTTTCCTGAGAGTCTTGTATTTCTAATGCCCTTGAATGTTTCCCTGAGAGTCTTGTCATTTCTACGATCCTTGAATGTTTCCTGAGAGTCTTGTATTTCCAATGTCCTTGAATGTTCCCCGAGAGTCTTGTATTTCTAATGTCCTTGAATGTTCACTGAGAGTCTTGTATTTCTAATGTCCTTGAATGTTTCCTGAGAGTCTTGTATTTCTAATGTCCTTGAATGTTCACTGAGAGTCTTGTATTTCTAATGTCCTTGAATGTTTCCCTGACTGCCTTGTATTTCTAATGTCCTTGAATGTTCCCTGAGAGTCTTGTATTTCTAATGCCCTTGAATCTTTCCCTGAGAGTCTTGTCATTTCTACGATCCTTGAATGTTTCCTGAGAGTCCTGTATTTCTAATGTCCTTGAATGTTCCCTGAGAGTCTTGTATTTCTAATGTCCTTGAATGTTTCCTGAGAATCTTGTATTTCTAATGCCCTTGAATGTTTCCCTGAGAGTCTTGTCCTTTCTACAATGCTTGAATGTTTCCTGAGAGTCTTGTATTTCTAATGCCCTTGAATGTTTCCCTGAGAGTCTTGTCATTTCTACGATCCTTGAATGTTTCCTGAGAGTCTTGTATTTCTAATGTCCTTGAATGTTCCCCGAGAGTCTTGTATTTCTAATGTCCTTGAATGTTCACTGAGAGTCTTGTATTTCTAATGTCCTTGAATGGTTCCTGAGAGTCTTGTATTTCTAATGTCCTTGAATGTTCACTGAGAGTCTTGTATTTCTAATGTCCTTGAATGTTTCCCCGGCTGCCTTGTATTTCTAATGTCCTTGAATGTTCCCTGAGAGTCTTGTATTTCTAATGCCCTTGAATCTTTCCCTGAGAGTCTTGTCATTTCTACGATCCTTGAATGTTTCCTGAGAGTCCTGTATTTCTAATGTCCTTGAAAGTTCACTGAGAGTCTTGTATTTCTAATGTCCTTGAATGTTCACTGAGAGTCTTGTATTTCTAATGTCCTTGAATGTTTCCTGAGAGTCTTGTATTTCTAATGTCCTTGAATGTTCACTGAGAGTCTTGTATTTCTAATGTCCTTGAATGTTCACTGAGAGTCTTGTATTTCTAATGTCCTTGAGTGTTTCCTGAGAGTCTTGTATTTCTAATGCCCTTGAATGTTTCCCTGAGAGTCTTGTCATTTCTACGATCCTTGAATGTTTCCTGAGAGTCTTGTATTTCTAATGTCCTTGAATGTTCCCCGAGAGTCTTGTATTTCTAATGCCCTTGAATCTTTCCCTGAGAGTCTTGTCATTTCTACGATCCTTGAATGTTTCCTGAGAGTCCTGTATTTCTAATGTCCTTGAATGTTCCCTGAGAGTTTTGTATTTCTAATGTCCTTGAATGTTTCCTGAGAATCTTGTATTTCTATTGCCCTTGAATGTTTCCCTGTGAGTCTTGTCCTTTCTACAATCCTTGAATGTTTCCTGAGAGTCTTGTATTTCTAATGCCCTTGAATGTTTCCCTGAGAGTCTTGTCATTTCTACGATCCTTGAATGTTTCCTGAGCGTCTTGTATTTCTAATGTCCTTGAATGTTCCCCGAGAGTCTTGTATTTCTAATGTCCTTGAATGTTCACTGAGAGTCTTGTATTTCTAATGTCCTTGAATGTTTCCTGAGAGTCTTGTATTTCTAATGTCCTTGAATGTTCACTGAGAGTCTTGTATTTCTAATTTCCTTGAATGTTTCCCCGACTGCCTTGTATTTCTAATGTCCTTGAATGTTCCCTGAGAGTCTTGTATTTCTAATGCCCTTGAATCTTTCCCTGAGAGTCTTGTCATTTCTACGATCCTTGAATGTTTCCTGAGAGTCCTGTATTTCTAATGTCCTTGAATGTTCACTGAGAGTCTTGTATTTCTAATGTCCTTGAATGTTCACTGAGAGTCTTGTATTTCTAATGTCCTTGAATGTTTCCTGAGAGTCTTGTATTTCTAATGTCCTTGAATGTTCACTGAGAGTCTTGTATTTCTAATGTCCTTGAATGTTCACTGAGAGTCTTGTATTTCTAATGTCCTTGAGTGTTTCCTGAGAGTCTTGTATTTCTAATGCCCTTGAATGTTTCCCTGAGAGTCTTGTCATTTCTACGATCCTTGAATGTTTCCTGAGAGTCTTGTATTTCTAATGTCCTTGAATGTTCCCCGAGAGTCTTGTATTTCTAATGTCCTTGAATGTTCACTGAGAGTCTTGTATTTCTAATGTCCTTGAATGTTTCCTGAGAGTCTTGTATTTCTAATGTCCTTGAATGTTCACTGAGAGTCTTGTATTTCTAATGTCCTTGAATGTTTCCCTGACTGCCTTGTATTTCTAATGCCCTTGAATCTTTCCCTGAGAGTCTTGTCATTTATACAATCCTTGAATGTTTCCTGAGAGTCCTGTATTTCTAATGTCCTTGAATGTTCACTGAGAGTCTTGTATTTCTAATGTCCTTGAATGTTCACTGAGAGTCTTGTATTTCTAATGTCCTTGAATGTTCCCTGAGAGTCTTGTATTTCTAATGTCCTTGAATGTTTCCTGAGAGTCTTGTATTTCTAATGCCCTTGAATGTTTCCCTGACAGTCTTGTCATTTCTACGATCCTTGAATGTTTCCTGAGAGTCTTGTATTTCTAATGTCCTTGAATGTTCCCTGAGAGTCTTGTATTTCTAATGTCCTTGAATGTTTCCCTGACTGCCTTGTATTTCTAATGCCCTTGAATGTTTCCTGAGAGTCTTGTATTTCTAATGTCCTTGAATGTTTCCTGAGAGTCTTGTATTTCTAATGCCCTTGAATGTTTCCTGAGAGTCTTGTATTTCTAATGTCCTTGAATGTTTCCCTGAGTGCCTTGTATTTCTAATGTCCTTGAATGTTTCCCTGAGTGCCTTGTATTTCTAATGTCCTTGAATGGTTCCCTGACTGCCTTGTATTTCTAATGCCCTTGAATGTTTCCTGAGCGTCTTGTCATTTCTAATGTCCTTGAATGTTTCCCTGAGTGTCTTGTATTTCTAATGTCCTTGCATGTTTCCCTGAGTGCCTTGTATTTCTAATGTCCTTGCATGTTTCACTGAGTGCCTTGTATTTCTAATCTCCTTGAATGTTTCCCTGACTGCCTTGTATTTCTAATGTCCTTGAATGTTCACTGAGAGTCTTGTATTTCTAATGTCCTTGAATGTTCCCTGAGAGTCTTGTATTTCTAATGTCCTTGAATGTTCACTGAGAGTCTTGTATTTCTAATGTCCTTGAATATTTCCCTGAGTGCCTTGTATTTCTAATGTCCTTGAATGTTTCCCTGACTGCCTTGTATTTCTAATGCCCTTGAATGTTTCCTGATTGTCTTGTCATTTCTAATGTCCTTGAATGTTTCCCTGAGTGCCTTGTATTTCTAATGTCCTTGCATGTTTCCTTGAGTGCCTTGTATTTCTAATGCCCTTGAATGTTTCCTGAGCGTCTTGTATTTCTAATGTCCTTGAATGTTCCCCGAGAGTCTTGTATTTCTAATGTCCTTGAATGTTCACTGAGAGTCTTGTATTTCTAATGTCCTTGAATGTTTCCTGAGAGTCTTGTATTTCTAATGTCCGTGAATGTTCACTGAGAGTCTTGTATTTCTAATGTCCTTGAATGTTTCCCCGACTGCCTTGTATTTCTAATGTCCTTGAATGTTCCCTGAGAGTCTTGTATTTCTAATGCCCTTGAATCTTTCCCTGAGAGTCTTGTCATTTCTACGATCCTTGAATGTTTCCTGAGAGTCCTGTATTTCTAATGTCCTTGAATGTTCACTGAGAGTCTTGTATTTCTAATGTCCTTGAATGTTCACTGAGAGTCTTGTATTTCTAATGTCCTTGAATGTTTCCTGAGAGTCTTGTATTTCTAATGTCCTTGAATGTTCACTGAGAGTCTTGTATTTCTAATGTCCTTGAATGTTCACTGAGAGTCTTGTATTTCTAATGTCCTTGAGTGTTTATGAGAGTCTTGTATTTCTAATGCCCTTGAATGTTTCCCTGAGAGTCTTGTCATTTCTACGATCCTTGAATGTTTCCTGAGAGTCTTGTATTTCTAATGTCCTTGAATGTTCCCCGAGAGTCTTGTGTTTCTAATGTCCTTGAATGTTCACTGAGAGTCTTGTATTTCTAATGTCCTTGAATGTTTCCTGAGAGTCTTGTATTTCTAATGTCCTTGAATGTTCACTGAGAGTCTTGTATTTCTAATGTCCTTGAATGTTTCCCTGACTGCCTTGTATTTCTAATGCCCTCGAATCTTTCCCTGAGAGTCTTGTCATTTCTACGATCCTTGAATGTTTCCTGAGAGTCCTGTATTTCTAATGTCCTTGAATGTTCACTGAGAGTCTTGTATTTCTAATGTCCTTGAATGTTCACTGAGAGTCTTGTATTTCTAATGTCCTTGAATGTTCCCTGAGAGTCTTGTATTTCTAATGTCCTTGAATGTTTCCTGAGAGTCTTGTATTTCTAATGCCCTTGAATGTTTCCCTGACAGTCTTGTCATTTCTACGATACTTGAATGTTTCCTGAGAGTCTTGTATTTCTAATGTCCTTGAATGTTCCCCGAGAGTCTTGTATTTATAATGTCCTTGAATGTTCACTGAGAGTCTTGTATTTCTAATGTCCTTGAATGTTTCCTGAGGGTCTTGTATTTCTAATGTCCTTGAATGTTCACTGAGAGTCTTGTATTTCTAATGTCCTTGAATGTTTCCTGAGATTCTTGTATTTCTAATGTCCTTGAATGTTTCCCTGACTGCCTTGTAATTCTAATGACTGCCTTGTATTTCTAATGTCCTTGAATGTTTCCCTGACTGCCTTGTATTTCTAATGTCCTTGAATGTTCCCTGAGAGTCTTGTATTTCTAATGTCCTTGAATGTTTCCTGAGAATCTTGTATTTCTAATGCCCTTGAATGTTTCCCCGAGAGTCTTGTCCTTTCTACGATCCTTGAATGTTTCCTGAGAGTCTTGTATTTCTAATGTCCTTGAATGTTCCCTGAGAGTCTTGTATTTCTAATGTCCTTGAATGTTCACTGAGAGTCTTGTATTTCTAATGTCCTTGAATGTTCCCTGAGAGTCTTGTATTTCTAATGTCCTTGAATGTTTCCTGAGAGTCTTGTATTTCTAATGCCCTTGAATGTTTCCCTGAGAGTCTTGTCATTTCTACGATCCTTGAATGTTCCCCGAGAGTCTTGTATTTCTAATGTCCTTGAATGTTCCCCGAGAGTCTTGTATTTCTAATGTCCTTGAATGTTCACTGAGAGTCTTGTATTTCTTATGTCCTTGAATGTTTCCTGAGAGTCTTGTATTTCTAATGCCCTTGAATGTTTCCCTGAGAGTCTTGTCATTTCTACGATCCTTGAATGTTTCTTGAGAGTCTTGTATTTCTAATGTCCTTGAATGTTCCCCGAGAGTCTTGTATTTCTAATGTCCTTGAATGTTTCCTGAGAGTCTTGTATTTCTAATGTCCTTGAATGTTCACTGAGAGTCTTGTATTTCTAATGTCCTTGAATGTTCACTGAGAGTCTTGTATTTCTAATGTCCTTGAGTGTTTCCTGAGAGTCTTGTATTTCTAATGCCCTTGAATGTTCCCCTGAGAGTCTTGTCATTTCTACGATCCTGGAATGTTTCCTGAGAGTCTTGTATTTCTAATGTCCTTGAATGTTCCCCGAGAGTCTTGTATTTCTAATGCCCTTGAATCTTTCCCTGAGAGTCTTGTCATTTCTACGATCCTTGAATGTTTCCTGAGAGTCCTGTATTTCTAATGTCCTTGAATGTTCCCTGAGAGTCTTGTATTTCTAATGTCCTTGAATGTTTCCTGAGAATCTTGTATTTCTATTGCCCTTGAATGTTTCCCTGTGAGTCTTGTCCTTTCTACAATCCTTGAATGTTTCCTGAGAGTCTTGTATTTCTAATGCCCTTGAATGTTCCCTGAGAGTCTTGTATTTCTAATGTCCTTGAATGTTTCCTGAGAGTCTTGTATTTCTAATGCCCTTGAATGTTTCCCTGAGAGTCTTGTATTTCTAATGTCCTTGAATGTTCACTGAGAGTCTTGTATTTCTAATGTCCTTGAATGTTCCCTGAGAGTCTTGTATTTCTAATGTCCTTGAATGTTTCCTGAGAGTCTTGTATTTCTAATGCCCTTGAATGTTTCCCTGAGAGTCTTGTCATTTCTACGATCCTTGAATGTTTCCTGAGAGTCTTGTATTTCTAATGTCCTTGAATGTTCCCCGAGAGTCTTGTATTTCTAATGTCCTTGAATGTTCACTGAGAGTCTTGTATTTCTAATGTCCTTGAATGTTTCCTGAGAGTCTTGTATTTCTAATGCCCTTGAATGTTTCCTGAGAGTCTTGTATTTCTAATGCCCTTGAATGTTTCCCTGAGAGTCTTGTCATTTCTACGATCCTTGAATGTTTCCTGAGAGTCTTGTATTTCTAATGTCCTTGAATGTTCCCCGAGAGTCTTGTATTTCTAATGTCCTTGAATGTTCCCTGAGAGTCTTGTATTTCTAATGTCCTTGAATGTTTCCTGAGAGTCTTGTATTTCTAATGCCCTTGAATGTTTCCCTGAGAGTCTTGTCATTTCTACGATCCTTGAATGTTCCCCGAGAGTCTTGTATTTCTAATGTCCTTGAATGTTCCCCGAGAGTCTTGTATTTCTAATGTCCTTGAATGTTCACTGAGAGTCTTGTATTTCTAATGTCCTTGAATGTTTCCTGAGAGTCTTGTATTTCTAATGCCCTTGAATGTTTCCCTGAGAGTCTTGTCATTTCTACGATCCTTGAATGTTTCTTGAGAGTCTTGTATTTCTAATGTCCTTGAATGTTCCCCGAGAGTCTTGTATTTCTAATGTCCTTGAATGTTTCCTGAGAGTCTTGTATTTCTAATGTCCTTGAATGTTCACTGAGAGTCTTGTATTTCTAATGTCCTTGAATGTTCACTGAGAGTCTTGTATTTCTAATGTCCTTGAGTGTTTCCTGAGAGTCTTGTATTTCTAATGCCCTTGAATGTTCCCCTGAGAGTCTTGTCATTTCTACGATCCTGGAATGTTTCCTGAGAGTCTTGTATTTCTAATGTCCTTGAATGTTCCCCGAGAGTCTTGTATTTCTAATGCCCTTGAATCTTTCCCTGAGAGTCTTGTCATTTCTACGATCCTTGAATGTTTCCTGAGAGTCCTGTATTTCTAATGTCCTTGAATGTTCCCTGAGAGTCTTGTATTTCTAATGTCCTTGAATGTTTCCTGAGAATCTTGTATTTCTATTGCCCTTGAATGTTTCCCTGTGAGTCTTGTCCTTTCTACAATCCTTGAATGTTTCCTGAGAGTCTTGTATTTCTAATGCCCTTGAATGTTCCCTGAGAGTCTTGTATTTCTAATGTCCTTGAATGTTTCCTGAGAGTCTTGTATTTCTAATGCCCTTGAATGTTTCCCTGAGAGTCTTGTATTTCTAATGTCCTTGAATGTTCACTGAGAGTCTTGTATTTCTAATGTCCTTGAATGTTCCCTGAGAGTCTTGTATTTCTAATGTCCTTGAATGTTTCCTGAGAGTCTTGTATTTCTAATGCCCTTGAATGTTTCCCTGAGAGTCTTGTCATTTCTACGATCCTTGAATGTTTCCTGAGAGTCTTGTATTTCTAATGTCCTTGAATGTTCCCCGAGAGTCTTGTATTTCTAATGTCCTTGAATGTTCACTGAGAGTCTTGTATTTCTAATGTCCTTGAATGTTTCCTGAGAGTCTTGTATTTCTAATGCCCTTGAATGTTTCCTGAGAGTCTTGTATTTCTAATGCCCTTGAATGTTTCCCTGAGAGTCTTGTCATTTCTACGATCCTTGAATGTTTCCTGAGAGTCTTGTATTTCTAATGTCCTTGAATGTTCCCCGAGAGTCTTGTATTTCTAATGTCCTTGAATGTTCACTGAGAGTCTTGTATTTCTAATGTCCTTGAATGTTTCCTGAGAGTCTTGTATTTCTAATGCCCTTGAATGTTTCCCTGAGAGTCTTGTCATTTCTACGATCCTTGAATGTTTCCTGAGAGTCTTGTATTTCTAATGTCCTTGAATGTTCCCCGAGAGTCTTGTATTTCTAATGTCCTTGAATGTTCACTGAGAGTCTTGTATTTCTAATGTCCTTGAATGTTTCCTGAGAGTCTTGTATTTCTAATGTCCTTGAATGTTCACTGAGAGTCTTGTATTTCTAATGTCCTTGAATGTTTCCCTGACTGCCTTGTATTTCTAATGTCCTTGAATGTTCCCTGAGAGTCTTGTATTTCTAATGCCCTTGAATCTTTCCCTGAGAGTCTTGTCATTTCTACGATCCTTGAATGTTTCCTGAGAGTCCTGTATTTCTAATGTCCTTGAATGTTCCCTGAGAGTCTTGTATTTCTAATGTCCTTGAATGTTTCCTGAGAATCTTGTATTTCTAATGCCCTTGAATGTTTCCCTGTGAGTCTTGTCCTTTCTACAATCCTTGAATGTTTCCTGAGAGTCTTGTATTTCTAATGCCCTTGAATGTTTCCCTGAGAGTCTTGTCATTTCTACGATCCTTGAATGTTTCCTGAGCGTCTTGTATTTCTAATGTCCTTGAATGTTCCCCGAGAGTCTTGTATTTCTAATGTCCTTGAATGTTCACTGAGAGTCTTGTATTTCTAATGTCCTTGAATGTTTCCTGAGAGTCTTGTATTTCTAATGTCCTTGAATGTTCACTGAGAGTCTTGTATTTCTAATGTCCTTGAATGTTTCCCCGACTGCCTTGTATTTCTAATGCCCTTGAATGTTTCCTGAGCGTCTTGTCATTTCTAATGTCCTTGAATGTTTCCCTGAGTGTCTTGTATTTCTAATGTCCTTGCATGTTTCCCTGAGTGCCTTGTATTTCTAATGTCCTTGCATGTTTCACTGAGTGCCTTGTATTTCTAATCTCCTTGAATGTTTCCCTGACTGCCTTGTATTTCTAATGTCCTTGAATGTTCACTGAGAGTCTTGTATTTCTAATGTCCTTGAATGTTCCCTGAGAGTCTTGTATTTCTAATGTCCTTGAATGTTCACTGAGAGTCTTGTATTTCTAATGTCCTTGAATATTTCCCTGAGTGCCTTGTATTTCTAATGTCCTTGAATGTTTCCCTGACTGCCTTGTATTTCTAATGCCCTTGAATGTTTCCTGATTGTCTTGTCATTTCTAATGTCCTTGAATGTTTCCCTGAGTGCCTTGTATTTCTAATGTCCTTGCATGTTTCCTTGAGTGCCTTGTATTTCTAATGCCCTTGAATGTTTCCTGAGCGTCTTGTATTTCTAATGTCCTTGAATGTTCCCCGAGAGTCTTGTATTTCTAATGTCCTTGAATGTTCACTGAGAGTCTTGTATTTCTAATGTCCTTGAATGTTTCCTGAGGGTCTTGTATTTCTAATGTCCTTGAATGTTCACTGAGAGTCTTGTATTTCTAATGTCCTTGAATGTTTCCTGAGATTCTTGTATTTCTAATGTCCTTGAATGTTTCCCTGACTGCCTTGTATTTCTAATGACTGCCTTGTATTTCTAATGTCCTTGAATGTTTCCCTGACTGCCTTGTATTTCTAATGTCCTTGAATGTTCCCTGAGAGTCTTGTATTTCTAATGTCCTTGAATGTTTCCTGAGAATCTTGTATTTCTAATGCCCTTGAATGTTTCCCCGAGAGTCTTGTCCTTTCTACGATCCTTGAATGTTTCCTGAGAGTCTTGTATTTCTAATGTCCTTGAATGTTCCCTGAGAGTCTTGTATTTCTAATGTCCTTGAATGTTCACTGAGAGTCTTGTATTTTTAATGTCCTTGAATGTTCCCTGAGAGTCTTGTATTTCTAATGTCCTTGAATGTTTCCTGAGAGTCTTGTATTTCTAATGCCCTTGAATGTTTCCCTGAGAGTCTTGTCATTTCTACGATCCTTGAATGTTCCCCGAGAGTCTTGTATTTCTAATGTCCTTGAATGTTCCCCGAGAGTCTTGTATTTCTAATGTCCTTGAATGTTCACTGAGAGTCTTGTATTTCTAATGTCCTTGAATGTTTCCTGAGAGTCTTGTATTTCTAATGCCCTTGAATGTTTCCCTGAGAGTCTTGTCATTTCTACGATCCTTGAATGTTTCCTGAGAGTCTTGTATTTCTAATGTCCTTGAATGTTCCCCGAGAGTCTTGTATTTCTAATGTCCTTGAATGTTTCCTGAGAGTCTTGTATTTCTAATGTCCTTGAATGTTCACTGAGAGTCTTGTATTTCTAATGTCCTTGAATGTTCACTGAGAGTCTTGTATTTCTAATGTCCTTGAGTGTTTCCTGAGAGTCTTGTATTTCTAATGCCCTTGAATGTTTCCCTGAGAGTCTTGTCATTTCTACGATCCTGGAATGTTTCCTGAGAGTCTTGTATTTCTAATGTCCTTGAATGTTCCCCGAGAGTCTTGTATTTCTAATGCCCTTGAATCTTTCCCTGAGAGTCTTGTCATTTCTACGATCCTTGAATGTTTCCTGAGAGTCCTGTATTTCTAATGTCCTTGAATGTTCCCTGAGAGTCTTGTATTTCTAATGTCCTTGAATGTTTCCTGAGAATCTTGTATTTCTATTGCCCTTGAATGTTTCCCTGTGAGTCTTGTCCTTTCTACAATCCTTGAATGTTTCCTGAGAGTCTTGTATTTCTAATGCCCTTGAATGTTCCCTGAGAGTCTTGTATTTCTAATGTCCTTGAATGTTTCCTGAGAGTCTTGTATTTCTAATGCCCTTGAATGTTTCCCTGAGAGTCTTGTATTTCTAATGTCCTTGAATGTTCACTGAGAGTCTTGTATTTCTAATGTCCTTGAATGTTCCCTGAGAGTCTTGTATTTCTAATGTCCTTGAATGTTTCCTGAGAGTCTTGTATTTCTAATGCCCTTGAATGTTTCCCTGAGAGTCTTGTCATTTCTACGATCCTTGAATGTTTCCTGAGAGTCTTGTATTTCTAATGTCCTTGAATGTTCCCCGAGAGTCTTGTATTTCTAATGTCCTTGAATGTTCACTGAGAGTCTTGTATTTCTAATGTCCTTGAATGTTTCCTGAGAGTCTTGTATTTCTAATGCCCTTGAATGTTTCCTGAGAGTCTTGTATTTCTAATGCCCTTGAATGTTTCCCTGAGAGTCTTGTCATTTCTACGATCCTTGAATGTTTCCTGAGAGTCTTGTGGTTCTAATGTCCTTGAATGTTCCCCGAGAGTCTTGTATTTCTAATGTCCTTGAATGTTCACTGAGAGTCTTGTATTTCTAATGTCCTTGAATGTTTCCTGAGAGTCTTGTATTTCTAATGCCCTTGAATGTTTCCCTGAGAGTCTTGTCATTTCTACGATCCTTGAATGTTTCCTGAGAGTCTTGTATTTCTAATGTCCTTGAATGTTCCCCGAGAGTCTTGTATTTCTAATGTCCTTGAATGTTCACTGAGAGTCTTGTATTTCTAATGTCCTTGAATGTTTCCTGAGAGTCTTGTATTTCTAATGTCCTTGAATGTTCACTGAGAGTCTTGTATTTCTAATGTCCTTGAATGTTTCCCTGACTGCCTTGTATTTCTAATGTCCTTGAATGTTCCCTGAGAGTCTTGTATTTCTAATGCCCTTGAATCTTTCCCTGAGAGTCTTGTCATTTCTACGATCCTTGAATGTTTCCTGAGAGTCCTGTATTTCTAATGTCCTTGAATGTTCCCTGAGAGTCTTGTATTTCTAATGTCCTTGAATGTTTCCTGAGAATCTTGTATTTCTAATGCCCTTGAATGTTTCCCTGTGAGTCTTGTCCTTTCTACAATCCTTGAATGTTTCCTGAGAGTCTTGTATTTCTAATGCCCTTGAATGTTTCCCTGAGAGTCTTGTCATTTCTACGATCCTTGAATGTTTCCTGAGCGTCTTGTATTTCTAATGTCCTTGAATGTTCCCCGAGAGTCTTGTATTTCTAATGTCCTTGAATGTTCACTGAGAGTCTTGTATTTCTAATGTCCTTGAATGTTTCCTGAGAGTCTTGTATTTCTAATGTCCTTGAATGTTCACTGAGAGTCTTGTATTTCTAATGTCCTTGAATGTTTCCCCGACTGCCTTGTATTTCTAATGTCCTTGAATGTTCCCTGAGAGTCTTGTATTTCTAATGCCCTTGAATCTTTCCCTGAGAGTCTTGTCATTTCTACGATCCTTGAATGTTTCCTGAGAGTCCTGTATTTCTAATGTCCTTGAATGTTCACTGAGAGTCTTGTATTTCTAATGTCCTTGAATGTTCACTGAGAGTCTTGTATTTCTAATGTCCTTGAATGTTTCCTGAGAGTCTTGTATTTCTAATGTCCTTGAATGTTCCCCGAGAGTCTTGTATTTCTAATGCCCTTGAATCTTTCCCTGAGAGTCTTGTCATTTCTACGATCCTTGAATGTTTCCTGAGAGTCCTGTATTTCTAATGTCCTTGAATGTTCCCTGAGAGTTTTGTATTTCTAATGTCCTTGAATGTTTCCTGAGAATCTTGTATTTCTATTGCCCTTGAATGTTTCCCTGTGAGTCTTGTCCTTTCTACAATCCTTGAATGTTTCCTGAGAGTCTTGTATTTCTAATGCCCTTGAATGTTTCCCTGAGAGTCTTGTCATTTCTACGATCCTTGAATGTTTCCTGAGCGTCTTGTATTTCTAATGTCCTTGAATGTTCCCCGAGAGTCTTGTATTTCTAATGTCCTTGAATGTTCACTGAGAGTCTTGTATTTCTAATGTCCTTGAATGTTTCCTGAGAGTCTTGTATTTCTAATGTCCTTGAATGTTCACTGAGAGTCTTGTATTTCTAATGTCCTTGAATGTTTCCCCGACTGCCTTGTATTTCTAAAGTCCTTGAATGTTCCCTGAGAGTCTTGTATTTCTAATGCCCTTGAATCTTTCCCTGAGAGTCTTGTCATTTCTACGATCCTTGAATGTTTCCTGAGAGTCCTGTATTTCTAATGTCCTTGAATGTTCACTGAGAGTCTTGTATTTCTAATGTCCTTGAATGTTCACTGAGAGTCTTGTATTTCTAATGTCCTTGAATGTTTCCTGAGAGTCTTGTATTTCTAATGTCCTTGAATGTTCACTGAGAGTCTTGTATTTCTAATGTCCTTGAATGTTCACTGAGAGTCTTGTATTTCTAATGTCCTTGAGTGTTTCCTGAGAGTCTTGTATTTCTAATGCCCTTGAATGTTTCCCTGAGAGTCTTGTCATTTCTACGATCCTTGAATGTTTCCTGAGAGTCTTGTATTTCTAATGTCCTTGAATGTTCCCCGAGAGTCTTGTATTTCTAATGTCCTTGAATGTTCACTGAGAGTCTTGTATTTCTAATGTCCTTGAATGTTTCCTGAGAGTCTTGTATTTCTAATGTCCTTGAATGTTCACTGAGAGTCTTGTATTTCTAATGTCCTTGAATGTTTCCCTGACTGCCTTGTATTTCTAATGCCCTTGAATCTTTCCCTGAGAGTCTTGTCATTTCTACGATCCTTGAATGTTTCCTGAGAGTCCTGTATTTCTAATGTCCTTGAATGTTCACTGAGAGTCTTGTATTTCTAATGTCCTTGAATGTTCACTGAGAGTCTTGTATTTCTAATGTCCTTGAATGTTCCCTGAGAGTCTTGTATTTCTAATGTCCTTGAATGTTTCCTGAGAGTCTTGTATTTCTAATGCCCTTGAATGTTTCCCTGACAGTCTTGTCATTTCTACGATCCTTGAATGTTTCCTGAGAGTCTTGTATTTCTAATGTCCTTGAATGTTCCCTGAGAGTCTTGTATTTCTAATGTCCTTGAATGTTCACTGAGAGTCTTGTATTTCTAATGTCCTTGAATGTTTCCTGAGGGTCTTGTATTTCTAATGTCCTTGAATGTTCACTGAGAGTCTTGTATTTCTAATGTCCTTGAATGTTTCCTGAGATTCTTGTATTTCTAATGTCCTTGAATGTTTCCCTGACTGCCTTGTATTTCTAATGACTGCCTTGTATTTCTAATGTCCTTGAATGTTTCCCTGACTGCCTTGTATTTCTAATGTCCTTGAATGTTCCCTGAGAGTCTTGTATTTCTAATGTCCTTGAATGTTTCCTGAGAATCTTGTATTTCTAATGCCCTTGAATGTTTCCCTGAGAGTCTTGTCCTTTCTACGATCCTTGAATGTTTCCTGAGAGTCTTGTATTTCTAATGTCCTTGAATGTTCCCTGAGAGTCTTGTATTTCTAATGTCCTTGAATGTTCACTGAGAGTCTTGTATTTCTAATGTCCTTGAATGTTCCCTGAGAGTCTTGTATTTCTAATGTCCTTGAATGTTTCCTGAGAGTCTTGTATTTCTAATGCCCTTGAATGTTTCCCTGAGAGTATTGTCATTTCTACGATCCTTGAATGTTTCCTGAGAGTCTTGTATTTCTAATGTCCTTGAATGTTCACTGAGAGTCTTGTATTTCTAATGTCCTTGAATGTTCCCTGAGAGTCTTGTATTTCTAATGTCCTTGAATGTTTCCTGAGAGTCTTGTATTTCTAATGCCCTTGAATGTTTCCCTGAGAGTCTTGTCATTTCTACGATCCTTGAATGTTTCCTGAGAGTCTTGTATTTCTAATGTCCTTGAATGTTCCCCGAGAGTCTTGTATTTCTAATGTCCTTGAATGTTCACTGAGAGTCTTGTATTTCTAATGTCCTTGAATGTTTCCTGAGAGTCTTGTATTTCTAATGCCCTTGAATGTTTCCCTGAGAGTCTTGTCATTTCTACGATCCTTGAATGTTTCCTGAGAGTCTTGTATTTCTAATGTCCTTGAATGTTCCCCGAGAGTCTTGTATTTCTAATGTCCTTGAATGTTCACTGAGAGTCTTGTATTTCTAATGTCCTTGAATGTTTCCTGAGAGTCTTGTATTTCTAATGTCCTTGAATGTTCACTGAGAGTCTTGTATTTCTAATGTCCTTGAATGTTTCCCTGACTGCCTTGTATTTCTAATGTCCTTGAATGTTCCCTGAGAGTCTTGTATTTCTAATGCCCTTGAATCTTTCCCTGAGAGTCTTGTCATTTCTACGATCCTTGAATGTTTCCTGAGAGTCCTGTATTTCTAATGTCCTTGAATGTTCCCTGAGAGTCTTGTATTTCTAATGTCCTTGAATGTTTCCTGAGAATCTTGTATTTCTAATGCCCTTGAATGTTTCCCTGAGAGTCTTGTCCTTTCTACAATCCTTGAATGTTTCCTGAGAGTCTTGTATTTCTAATGCCCTTGAATGTTTCCCTGAGAGTCTTGTCATTTCTACGATCCTTGAATGTTTCCTGAGAGTCTTGTATTTCTAATGTCCTTGAATGTTCACTGAGAGTCTTGTATTTCTAATGTCCTTGAATGTTTCCCCGACTGCCTTGTATTTCTAATGCCCTTGAATGTTTCCTGAGCGTCTTGTCATTTCTAATGTCCTTGAATGTTTCCCTGAGTGTCTTGTATTTCTAATGTCCTTGCATGTTTCCCTGAGTGCCTTGTATTTCTAATGTCCTTGCATGTTTCACTGAGTGCCTTGTATTTCTAATCTCCTTGAATGTTTCCCTGACTGCCTTGTATTTCTAATGTCCTTGGATGTTCACTGAGAGTCTTGTATTTCTAATGTCCTTGAATATTTCCCTGAGTGCCTTGTATTTCTAATGTCCTTGAATGTTTCCCTGACTGCCTTGTATTTCTAATGCCCTTGAATGTTTCCTGATTGTCTTGTCATTTCTAATGTCCTTGAATGTTTCCCTGAGTGCCTTGTATTTCTAATGTCCTTGCATGTTTCCTTGAGTGCCTTGTATTTCTAATGCCCTTGAATGTTTCCTGAGCGTCTTGTATTTCTAATGTCCTTGAATGTTCCCCGAGAGTCTTGTATTTCTAATGTCCTTGAATGTTCACTGAGAGTCTTGTATTTCTAATGTCCTTGAATGTTTCCTGAGGGTCTTGTATTTCTAATGTCCTTGAATGTTCACTGAGAGTCTTGTATTTCTAATGTCCTTGAATGTTTCCTGAGATTCTTGTATTTCTAATGTCCTTGAATGTTTCCCTGACTGCCTTGTATTTCTAATGACTGCCTTGTATTTCTAATGTCCTTGAATGTTTCCCTGACTGCCTTGTATTTCTAATGTCCTTGAATGTTCCCTGAGAGTCTTGTATTTCTAATGTCCTTGAATGTTTCCTGAGAATCTTGTATTTCTAATGCCCTTGAATGTTTCCCCGAGAGTCTTGTCCTTTCTACGATCCTTGAATGTTTCCTGAGAGTCTTGTATTTCTAATGTCCTTGAATGTTCCCTGAGAGTCTTGTATTTCTAATGTCCTTGAATGTTCACTGAGAGTCTTGTATTTCTAATGTCCTTGAATGTTCCCTGAGAGTCTTGTATTTCTAATGTCCTTGAATGTTTCCTGAGAGTCTTGTATTTCTAATGCCCTTGAATGTTTCCCTGAGAGTCTTGTCATTTCTACGATCCTTGAATGTTCCCCGAGAGTCTTGTATTTCTAATGTCCTTGAATGTTCCCCGAGAGTCTTGTATTTCTAATGTCCTTGAATGTTCACTGAGAGTCTTGTATTTCTAATGTCCTTGAATGTTTCCTGAGAGTCTTGTATTTCTAATGCCCTTGAATGTTTCCCTGAGAGTCTTGTCATTTCTACGATCCTTGAATGTTTCCTGAGAGTCTTGTATTTCTAATGTCCTTGAATGTTCCCCGAGAGTCTTGTATTTCTAATGTCCTTGAATGTTTCCTGAGAGTCTTGTATTTCTAATGTCCTTGAATGTTCACTGAGAGTCTTGTATTTCTAATGTCCTTGAATGTTTCCTGAGAGTCTTGTATTTCTAATGTCCTTGAATGTTCACTGAGAGTCTTGTATTTCTAATGCCCTTGAATGTTTCCCTGAGAGTCTTGTCATTTCTACGATCCTGGAATGTTTCCTGAGAGTCTTGTATTTCTAATGTCCTTGAATGTTCCCCGAGAGTCTTGTATTTCTAATGCCCTTGAATCTTTCCCTGAGAGTCTTGTCATTTCTACGATCCTTGAATGTTTCCTGAGAGTCCTGTATTTCTAATGTCCTTGAATGTTCCCTGAGAGTCTTGTATTTCTAATGTCCTTGAATGTTTCCTGAGAATCTTGTATTTCTATTGCCCTTGAATGTTTCCCTGTGAGTCTTGTCCTTTCTACAATCCTTGAATGTTTCCTGAGAGTCTTGTATTTCTAATGCCCTTGAATGTTCCCTGAGAGTCTTGTATTTCTAATGTCCTTGAATGTTTCCTGAGAGTCTTGTATTTCTAATGCCCTTGAATGTTTCCCTGAGAGTCTTGTATTTCTAATGTCCTTGAATGTTCACTGAGAGTCTTGTATTTCTAATGTCCTTGAATGTTCCCTGAGAGTCTTGTATTTCTAATGTCCTTGAATGTTTCCTGAGAGTCTTGTATTTCTAATGCCCTTGAATGTTTCCCTGAGAGTCTTGTCATTTCTACGATCCTTGAATGTTTCCTGAGAGTCTTGTATTTCTAATGTCCTTGAATGTTCCCCGAGAGTCTTGTATTTCTAATGTCCTTGAATGTTCACTGAGAGTCTTGTATTTCTAATGTCCTTGAATGTTTCCTGAGAGTCTTGTATTTCTAATGCCCTTGAATGTTTCCTGAGAGTCTTGTATTTCTAATGCCCTTGAATGTTTCCCTGAGAGTCTTGTCATTTCTACGATCCTTGAATGTTTCCTGAGAGTCTTGTATTTCTAATGTCCTTGAATGTTCCCCGAGAGTCTTGTATTTCTAATGTCCTTGAATGTTCACTGAGAGTCTTGTATTTCTAATGTCCTTGAATGTTTCCTGAGAGTCTTGTATTTCTAATGCCCTTGAATGTTTCCCTGAGAGTCTTGTCATTTCTACGATCCTTGAATGTTTCCTGAGAGTCTTGTATTTCTAATGTCCTTGAATGTTTCCTGAGAGTCTTGTATTTCTAATGTCCTTGAATGTTCACTGAGAGTCTTGTATTTCTAATGTCCTTGAATGTTTCCCTGACTGCCTTGTATTTCTAATGTCCTTGAATGTTCCCTGAGAGTCTTGTATTTCTAATGCCCTTGAATCTTTCCCTGAGAGTCTTGTCATTTCTACGATCCTTGAATGTTTCCTGAGAGTCCTGTATTTCTAATGTCCTTGAATGTTCCCTGAGAGTCTTGTATTTCTAATGTCCTTGAATGTTTCCTGAGAATCTTGTATTTCTAATGCCCTTGAATGTTTCCCTGTGAGTCTTGTCCTTTCTACAATCCTTGAATGTTTCCTGAGAGTCTTGTATTTCTAATGCCCTTGAATGTTTCCCTGAGAGTCTTGTCATTTCTACGATCCTTGAATGTTTCCTGAGCGTCTTGTATTTCTAATGTCCTTGAATGTTCCCCGAGAGTCTTGTATTTCTAATGTCCTTGAATGTTCACTGAGAGTCTTGTATTTCTAATGTCCTTGAATGTTTCCTGAGAGTCTTGTATTTCTAATGTCCTTGAATGTTCACTGAGAGTCTTGTATTTCTAATGTCCTTGAATGTTTCCCCGACTGCCTTGTATTTCTAATGTCCTTGAATGTTCCCTGAGAGTCTTGTATTTCTAATGCCCTTGAATCTTTCCCTGAGAGTCTTGTCATTTCTACGATCCTTGAATGTTTCCTGAGAGTCCTGTATTTCCAATGTCCTTTAATGTTCACTGAGAGTCTTGTATTTCTAATGTCCTTGAATGTTCACTGAGAGTCTTGTATTTCTAATGTCCTTGAATGTTTCCTGAGAGTCTTGTATTTCTAATGTCCTTGAATGTTCCCCGAGAGTCTTGTATTTCTAATGCCCTTGAATCTTTCCCTGAGAGTCTTGTCATTTCTACGATCCTTGAATGTTTCCTGAGAGTCCTGTATTTCTAATGTCCTTGAATGTTCCCTGAGAGTTTTATATTTCTAATGTCCTTGAATGTTTCCTGAGAATCTTTTATTTCTATTGCCCTTGAATGTTTCCCTGTGAGTCTTGTCCTTTCTACAATCCTTGAATGTTTCCTGAGAGTCTTGTATTTCTAATGCCCTTGAATGTTTCCCTGAGAGTCTTGTCATTTCTACGATCCTTGAATGTTTCCTGAGCGTCTTGTATTTCTAATGTCCTTGAATGTTCCCCGAGAGTCTTGTATTTCTAATGTCCTTGAATGTTCACTGAGAGTCTTGTATTTCTAATGTCCTTGAATGTTTCCTGAGAGTCTTGTATTTCTAATGTCCTTGAATGTTCACTGAGAGTCTTGTATTTCTAATGTCCTTGAATGTTTCCCCGACTGCCTTGTATTTCTAATGTCCTTGAATGTTCCCTGAGAGTCTTGTATTTCTAATGCCCTTGAATCTTTCCCTGAGAGTCTTGTCATTTCTACGATCCTTGAATGTTTCCTGAGAGTCCTGTATTTCTAATGTCCTTGAATGTTCACTGAGAGTCTTGTATTTCTAATGTCCTTGAATGTTCACTGAGAGTCTTGTATTTCTAATGTCCTTGAATGTTTCCTGAGAGTCTTGTATTTCTAATGTCCTTGAATGTTCACTGAGAGTCTTGTATTTCTAATGTCCTTGAATGTTCACTGAGAGTCTTGTATTTCTAATGTCCTTGAGTGTTTCCTGAGAGTCTTGTATTTCTAATGCCCTTGAATGTTTCCCTGAGAGTCTTGTCATTTCTACGATCCTTGAATGTTTCCTGAGAGTCTTGTATTTCTAATGTCCTTGAATGTTCCCCGAGAGTCTTGTATTTCTAATGTCCTTGAATGTTCACTGAGAGTCTTGTATTTCTAATGTCCTTGAATGTTTCCTGAGAGTCTTGTATTTCTAATGTCCTTGAATGTTCACTGAGAGTCTTGTATTTCTAATGTCCTTGAATGTTTCCCTGACTGCCTTGTATTTCTAATGCCCTTGAATCTTTCCCTGAGAGTCTTGTCATTTCTACGATCCTTGAATGTTTCCTGAGAGTCCTGTATTTCTAATGTCCTTGAATGTTCACTGAGAGTCTTGTATTTCTAATGTCCTTGAATGTTCACTGAGAGTCTTGTATTTCTAATGTCCTTGAATGTTCCCTGAGAGTCTTGTATTTCTAATGTCCTTGAATGTTTCCTGAGAGTCTTGTATTTCTAATGCCCTTGAATGTTTCCCTGACAGTCTTGTCATTTCTACGATCCTTGAATGTTTCCTGAGAGTCTTGTATTTCTAATGTCCTTGAATGTTCCCTGAGAGTCTTGTATTTCTAATGTCCTTGAATGTTCACTGAGAGTCTTGTATTTCTAATGTCCTTGAATGTTTCCTGAGGGTCTTGTATTTCTAATGTCCTTGAATGTTCACTGAGAGTCTTGTATTTCTAATGTCCTTGAATGTTTCCTGAGATTCTTGTATTTCTAATGTCCTTGAATGTTTCCCTGACTGCCTTGTATTTCTAATGACTGCCTTGTATTTCTAATGTCCTTGAATGTTTCCCTGACTGCCTTGTATTTCTAATGTCCTTGAATGTTCCCTGAGAGTCTTGTATTTCTAATGTCCTTGAATGTTTCCTGAGAATCTTGTATTTCTAATGCCCTTGAATGTTTCCCTGAGAGTCTTGTCCTTTCTACGATCCTTGAATGTTTCCTGAGAGTCTTGTATTTCTAATGTCCTTGAATGTTCCCTGAGAGTCTTGTATTTCTAATGTCCTTGAATGTTCACTGAGAGTCTTGTATTTCTAATGTCCTTGAATGTTCCCTGAGAGTCTTGTATTTCTAATGTCCTTGAATTTTTCCTGAGAGTCTTGTATTTCTAATACCCTTGAATGTTTCCCTGAGAGTATTGTCATTTCTACGATCCTTGAATGTTTCCTGAGAGTCTTGTATTTCTAATGTCCTTGAATGTTCACTGAGAGTCTTGTATTTCTAATGTCCTTGAATGTTCCCTGAGAGTCTTGTATTTCTAATGTCCTTGAATGTTTCCTGAGAGTCTTGTATTTCTAATGCCCTTGAATGTTTCCCTGAGAGTCTTGTCATTTCTACGATCCTTGAATGTTTCCTGAGAGTCTTGTATTTCTAATGTCCTTGAATGTTCCCCGAGAGTCTTGTATTTCTAATGTCCTTGAATGTTCACTGAGAGTCTTGTATTTCTAATGTCCTTGAATGTTTCCTGAGAGTCTTGTATTTCTAATGCCCTTGAATGTTTCCCTGAGAGTCTTGTCATTTCTACGATCCTTGAATGTTTCCTGAGAGTCTTGTATTTCTAATGTCCTTGAATGTTCCCCGAGAGTCTTGTATTTCTAATGTCCTTGAATGTTCACTGAGAGTCTTGTATTTCTAATGTCCTTGAATGTTTCCTGAGAGTCTTGTATTTCTAATGTCCTTGAATGTTCACTGAGAGTCTTGTATTTCTAATGTCCTTGCATGTTTCACTGAGTGCCTTGTATTTCTAATCTCCTTGAATGTTTCCCTGACTGCCTTGTATTTCTAATGTCCTTGGATGTTCACTGAGAGTCTTGTATTTCTAATGTCCTTGAATATTTCCCTGAGTGCCTTGTATTTCTAATGTCCTTGAATGTTTCCCTGACTGCCTTGTATTTCTAATGCCCTTGAATGTTTCCTGATTGTCTTGTCATTTCTAATGTCCTTGAATGTTTCCCTGAGTGCCTTGTATTTCTAATGTCCTTGCATGTTTCCTTGAGTGCCTTGTATTTCTAATGCCCTTGAATGTTTCCTGAGCGTCTTGTATTTCTAATGTCCTTGAATGTTCCCCGAGAGTCTTGTATTTCTAATGTCCTTGAATGTTCACTGAGAGTCTTGTATTTCTAATGTCCTTGAATGTTTCCTGAGGGTCTTGTATTTCTAATGTCCTTGAATGTTCACTGAGAGTCTTGTATTTCTAATGTCCTTGAATGTTTCCTGAGATTCTTGTATTTCTAATGTCCTTGAATGTTTCCCTGACTGCCTTGTATTTCTAATGACTGCCTTGTATTTCTAATGTCCTTGAATGTTTCGCTGACTGCCTTGTATTTCTAATGTCCTTGAATGTTCCCTGAGAGTCTTGTATTTCTAATGTCCTTGAATGTTTCCTGAGAATCTTGTATTTCTAATGCCCTTGAATGTTTCCCCGAGAGTCTTGTCCTTTCTACGATCCTTGAATGTTTCCTGAGAGTCTTGTATTTCTAATGTCCTTGAATGTTCCCTGAGAGTCTTGTATTTCTAATGTCCTTGAATGTTCACTGAGAGTCTTGTATTTCTAATGTCCTTGAATGTTCCCTGAGAGTCTTGTATTTCTAATGTCCTTGAATGTTTCCTGAGAGTCTTGTATTTCTAATGCCCTTGAATGTTTCCCTGAGAGTCTTGTCATTTCTACGATCCTTGAATGTTCCCCGAGAGTCTTGTATTTCTAATGTCCTTGAATGTTCCCCGAGAGTCTTGTATTTCTAATGTCCTTGAATGTTCACTGAGAGTCTTGTATTTCTAATGTCCTTGAATGTTTCCTGAGAGTCTTGTATTTCTAATGCCCTTGAATGTTTCCCTGAGAGTCTTGTCATTTCTACGATCCTTGAATGTTTCCTGAGAGTCTTGTATTTCTAATGTCCTTGAATGTTCCCCGAGAGTCTTGTATTTCTAATGTCCTTGAATGTTTCCTGAGAGTCTTGTATTTCTAATGTCCTTGAATGTTCACTGAGAGTCTTGTATTTCTAATGTCCTTGAATGTTTCCTGAGAGTCTTGTATTTCTAATGTCCTTGAATGTTCACTGAGAGTCTTGTATTTCTAATGCCCTTGAATGTTTCCCTGAGAGTCTTGTCATTTCTACGATCCTGGAATGTTTCCTGAGAGTCTTGTATTTCTAATGTCCTTGAATGTTCCCCGAGAGTCTTGTATTTCTAATGCCCTTGAATCTTTCCCTGAGAGTCTTGTCATTTCTACGATCCTTGAATGTTTCCTGAGAGTCCTGTATTTCTAATGTCCTTGAATGTTCCCTGAGAGTCTTGTATTTCTAATGTCCTTGAATGTTTCCTGAGAATCTTGTATTTCTATTGCCCTTGAATGTTTCCCTGTGAGTCTTGTCCTTTCTACAATCCTTGAATGTTTCCTGAGAGTCTTGTATTTCTAATGCCCTTGAATGTTCCCTGAGAGTCTTGTATTTCTAATGTCCTTGAATGTTTCCTGAGAGTCTTGTATTTCTAATGCCCTTGAATGTTTCCCTGAGAGTCTTGTATTTCTAATGTCCTTGAATGTTCACTGAGAGTCTTGTATTTCTAATGTCCTTGAATGTTCCCTGAGAGTCTTGTATTTCTAATGTCCTTGAATGTTTCCTGAGAGTCTTGTATTTCTAATGCCCTTGAATGTTTCCCTGAGAGTCTTGTCATTTCTACGATCCTTGAATGTTTCCTGAGAGTCTTGTATTTCTAATGTCCTTGAATGTTCCCCGAGAGTCTTGTATTTCTAATGTCCTTGAATGTTCACTGAGAGTCTTGTATTTCTAATGTCCTTGAATGTTTCCTGAGAGTCTTGTATTTCTAATGCCCTTGAATGTTTCCTGAGAGTCTTGTATTTCTAATGCCCTTGAATGTTTCCCTGAGAGTCTTGTCATTTCTACGATCCTTGAATGTTTCCTGAGAGTCTTGTATTTCTAATGTCCTTGAATGTTCCCCGAGAGTCTTGTATTTCTAATGTCCTTGAATGTTCACTGAGAGTCTTGTATTTCTAATGTCCTTGAATGTTTCCTGAGAGTCTTGTATTTCTAATGCCCTTGAATGTTTCCCTGAGAGTCTTGTCATTTCTACGATCCTTGAATGTTTCCTGAGAGTCTTGTATTTCTAATGTCCTTGAATGTTTCCTGAGAGTCTTGTATTTCTAATGTCCTTGAATGTTCACTGAGAGTCTTGTATTTCTAATGTCCTTGAATGTTTCCCTGACTGCCTTGTATTTCTAATGTCCTTGAATGTTCCCTGAGAGTCTTGTATTTCTAATGCCCTTGAATCTTTCCCTGAGAGTCTTGTCATTTCTACGATCCTTGAATGTTTCCTGAGAGTCCTGTATTTCTAATGTCCTTGAATGTTCCCTGAGAGTCTTGTATTTCTAATGTCCTTGAATGTTTCCTGAGAATCTTGTATTTCTAATGCCCTTGAATGTTTCCCTGTGAGTCTTGTCCTTTCTACAATCCTTGAATGTTTCCTGAGAGTCTTGTATTTCTAATGCCCTTGAATGTTTCCCTGAGAGTCTTGTCATTTCTACGATCCTTGAATGTTTCCTGAGCGTCTTGTATTTCTAATGTCCTTGAATGTTCCCCGAGAGTCTTGTATTTCTAATGTCCTTGAATGTTCACTGAGAGTCTTGTATTTCTAATGTCCTTGAATGTTTCCTGAGAGTCTTGTATTTCTAATGTCCTTGAATGTTCACTGAGAGTCTTGTATTTCTAATGTCCTTGAATGTTTCCCCGACTGCCTTGTATTTCTAATGTCCTTGAATGTTCCCTGAGAGTCTTGTATTTCTAATGCCCTTGAATCTTTCCCTGAGAGTCTTGTCATTTCTACGATCCTTGAATGTTTCCTGAGAGTCCTGTATTTCCAATGTCCTTTAATGTTCACTGAGAGTCTTGTATTTCTAATGTCCTTGAATGTTCACTGAGAGTCTTGTATTTCTAATGTCCTTGAATGTTTCCTGAGAGTCTTGTATTTCTAATGTCCTTGAATGTTCCCCGAGAGTCTTGTATTTCTAATGCCCTTGAATCTTTCCCTGAGAGTCTTGTCATTTCTACGATCCTTGAATGTTTCCTGAGAGTCCTGTATTTCTAATGTCCTTGAATGTTCCCTGAGAGTTTTATATTTCTAATGTCCTTGAATGTTTCCTGAGAATCTTTTATTTCTATTGCCCTTGAATGTTTCCCTGTGAGTCTTGTCCTTTCTACAATCCTTGAATGTTTCCTGAGAGTCTTGTATTTCTAATGCCCTTGAATGTTTCCCTGAGAGTCTTGTCATTTCTACGATCCTTGAATGTTTCCTGAGCGTCTTGTATTTCTAATGTCCTTGAATGTTCCCCGAGAGTCTTGTATTTCTAATGTCCTTGAATGTTCACTGAGAGTCTTGTATTTCTAATGTCCTTGAATGTTTCCTGAGAGTCTTGTATTTCTAATGTCCTTGAATGTTCACTGAGAGTCTTGTATTTCTAATGTCCTTGAATGTTTCCCCGACTGCCTTGTATTTCTAATGTCCTTGAATGTTCCCTGAGAGTCTTGTATTTCTAATGCCCTTGAATCTTTCCCTGAGAGTCTTGTCATTTCTACGATCCTTGAATGTTTCCTGAGAGTCCTGTATTTCTAATGTCCTTGAATGTTCACTGAGAGTCTTGTATTTCTAATGTCCTTGAATGTTCACTGAGAGTCTTGTATTTCTAATGTCCTTGAATGTTTCCTGAGAGTCTTGTATTTCTAATGTCCTTGAATGTTCACTGAGAGTCTTGTATTTCTAATGTCCTTGAATGTTCACTGAGAGTCTTGTATTTCTAATGTCCTTGAGTGTTTCCTGAGAGTCTTGTATTTCTAATGCCCTTGAATGTTTCCCTGAGAGTCTTGTCATTTCTACGATCCTTGAATGTTTCCTGAGAGTCTTGTATTTCTAATGTCCTTGAATGTTCCCCGAGAGTCTTGTATTTCTAATGTCCTTGAATGTTCACTGAGAGTCTTGTATTTCTAATGTCCTTGAATGTTTCCTGAGAGTCTTGTATTTCTAATGTCCTTGAATGTTCACTGAGAGTCTTGTATTTCTAATGTCCTTGAATGTTTCCCTGACTGCCTTGTATTTCTAATGCCCTTGAATCTTTCCCTGAGAGTCTTGTCATTTCTACGATCCTTGAATGTTTCCTGAGAGTCCTGTATTTCTAATGTCCTTGAATGTTCACTGAGAGTCTTGTATTTCTAATGTCCTTGAATGTTCACTGAGAGTCTTGTATTTCTAATGTCCTTGAATGTTCCCTGAGAGTCTTGTATTTCTAATGTCCTTGAATGTTTCCTGAGAGTCTTGTATTTCTAATGCCCTTGAATGTTTCCCTGACAGTCTTGTCATTTCTACGATCCTTGAATGTTTCCTGAGAGTCTTGTATTTCTAATGTCCTTGAATGTTCCCTGAGAGTCTTGTATTTCTAATGTCCTTGAATGTTCACTGAGAGTCTTGTATTTCTAATGTCCTTGAATGTTTCCTGAGGGTCTTGTATTTCTAATGTCCTTGAATGTTCACTGAGAGTCTTGTATTTCTAATGTCCTTGAATGTTTCCTGAGATTCTTGTATTTCTAATGTCCTTGAATGTTTCCCTGACTGCCTTGTATTTCTAATGACTGCCTTGTATTTCTAATGTCCTTGAATGTTTCCCTGACTGCCTTGTATTTCTAATGTCCTTGAATGTTCCCTGAGAGTCTTGTATTTCTAATGTCCTTGAATGTTTCCTGAGAATCTTGTATTTCTAATGCCCTTGAATGTTTCCCTGAGAGTCTTGTCCTTTCTACGATCCTTGAATGTTTCCTGAGAGTCTTGTATTTCTAATGTCCTTGAATGTTCCCTGAGAGTCTTGTATTTCTAATGTCCTTGAATGTTCACTGAGAGTCTTGTATTTCTAATGTCCTTGAATGTTCCCTGAGAGTCTTGTATTTCTAATGTCCTTGAATTTTTCCTGAGAGTCTTGTATTTCTAATACCCTTGAATGTTTCCCTGAGAGTATTGTCATTTCTACGATCCTTGAATGTTTCCTGAGAGTCTTGTATTTCTAATGTCCTTGAATGTTCACTGAGAGTCTTGTATTTCTAATGTCCTTGAATGTTCCCTGAGAGTCTTGTATTTCTAATGTCCTTGAATGTTTCCTGAGAGTCTTGTATTTCTAATGCCCTTGAATGTTTCCCTGAGAGTCTTGTCATTTCTACGATCCTTGAATGTTTCCTGAGAGTCTTGTATTTCTAATGTCCTTGAATGTTCCCCGAGAGTCTTGTATTTCTAATGTCCTTGAATGTTCACTGAGAGTCTTGTATTTCTAATGTCCTTGAATGTTTCCTGAGAGTCTTGTATTTCTAATGCCCTTGAATGTTTCCCTGAGAGTCTTGTCATTTCTACGATCCTTGAATGTTTCCTGAGAGTCTTGTATTTCTAATGTCCTTGAATGTTCCCCGAGAGTCTTGTATTTCTAATGTCCTTGAATGTTCACTGAGAGTCTTGTATTTCTAATGTCCTTGAATGTTTCCTGAGAGTCTTGTATTTCTAATGTCCTTGAATGTTCACTGAGAGTCTTGTATTTCTAATGTCCTTGAATGTTTCCCTGACTGCCTTGTATTTCTAATGTCCTTGAATGTTCCCTGAGAGTCTTGTATTTCTAATGCCCTTGAATCTTTCCCTGAGAGTCTTGTCATTTCTACGATCCTTGAATGTTTCCTGAGAGTCCTGTATTTCTAATGTCCTTGAATGTTCCCTGAGAGTCTTGTATTTCTAATGTCCTTGAATGTTTCCTGAGAATCTTGTATTTCTAATGCCCTTGAATGTTTCCCTGAGAGTCTTGTCCTTTCTACAATCCTTGAATGTTTCCTGAGAGTCTTGTATTTCTAATGCCCTTGAATGTTTCCCTGAGAGTCTTGTCATTTCTACGATCCTTGAATGTTTCCTGAGAGTCTTGTATTTCTAATGTCCTTGAATGTTCCCCGAGAGTCTTGTATTTCTAATGTCCTTGAATGTTCACTGAGAGTCTTGTATTTCTAATGTCCTTGAATGGTTCCTGAGAGTCTTGTATTTCTAATGTCCTTGAATGTTCACTGAGAGTCTTGTATTTCTAATGTCCTTGAATGTTTCCCCGGCTGCCTTGTATTTCTAATGTCCTTGAATGTTCCCTGAGAGTCTTGTATTTCTAATGCCCTTGAATCTTTCCCTGAGAGTCTTGTCATTTCTACGATCCTTGAATGTTTCCTGAGAGTCCTGTATTTCTAATGTCCTTGAATGTTCACTGAGAGTCTTGTATTTCTAATGTCCTTGAATGTTCACTGAGAGTCTTGTATTTCTAATGTCCTTGAATGTTTCCTGAGAGTCTTGTATTTCTAATGTCCTTGAATGTTCACTGAGAGTCTTGTATTTCTAATGTCCTTGAATGTTCACTGAGAGTCTTGTATTTCTAATGTCCTTGAGTGTTTCCTGAGAGTCTTGTATTTCTAATGCCCTTGAATGTTTCCCTGAGAGTCTTGTCATTTCTACGATCCTGGAATGTTTCCTGAGAGTCTTGTATTTCTAATGTCCTTGAATGTTCCCCGAGAGTCTTGTATTTCTAATGCCCTTGAATCTTTCCCTGAGAGTCTTGTCATTTCTACTATCCTTGAATGTTTCCTGAGAGTCCTGTATTTCTAATGTCCTTGAATGTTCCCTGAGAGTCTTGTATTTCTAATGTCCTTGAATGTTTCCTGAGAATCTTGTATTTCTATTGCCCTTGAATGTTTCCCTGTGAGTCTTGTCCTTTCTACAATCCTTGAATGTTTCCTGAGAGTCTTGTATTTCTAATGCCCTTGAATGTTTCCCTGAGAGTCTTGTCATTTCTACGATCCTTGAATGTTTCCTGAGCGTCTTGTATTTCTAATGTCCTTGAATGTTCCCCGAGAGTCTTGTATTTCTAATGTCCTTGAATGTTCACTGAGAGTCTTGTATTTCTAATGCCCTTGAATCTTTCCCTGAGAGTCTTGTCATTTCTACGATCCTTGAATGTTTCCTGAGAGTCCTGTATTTCTAATGTCCTTGAATGTTCCCTGAGAGTCTTGTATTTCTAATGTCCTTGAATGTTTCCTGAGAATCTTGTATTTCTAATGCCCTTGAATGTTTCCCTGAGAGTCTTGTCCTTTCTACAATCCTTGAATGTTTCCTGAGAGTCTTGTATTTCTAATGCCCTTGAATGTTTCCCTGAGAGTCTTGTCATTTCTACGATCCTTGAATGTTTCCTGAGAGTCTTGTATTTCTAATGTCCTTGAATGTTCCCCGAGAGTCTTGTATTTCTAATGTCCTTGAATGTTCACTGAGAGTCTTGTATTTCTAATGTCCTTGAATGGTTCCTGAGAGTCTTGTATTTCTAATGTCCTTGAATGTTCACTGAGAGTCTTGTATTTCTAATGTCCTTGAATGTTTCCCCGGCTGCCTTGTATTTCTAATGTCCTTGAATGTTCCCTGAGAGTCTTGTATTTCTAATGCCCTTGAATCTTTCCCTGAGAGTCTTGTCATTTCTACGATCCTTGAATGTTTCCTGAGAGTCCTGTATTTCTAATGTCCTTGAATGTTCACTGAGAGTCTTGTATTTCTAATGTCCTTGAATGTTCACTGAGAGTCTTGTATTTCTAATGTCCTTGAATGTTTCCTGAGAGTCTTGTATTTCTAATGTCCTTGAATGTTCACTGAGAGTCTTGTATTTCTAATGTCCTTGAATGTTCACTGAGAGTCTTGTATTTCTAATGTCCTTGAGTGTTTCCTGAGAGTCTTGTATTTCTAATGCCCTTGAATGTTTCCCTGAGAGTCTTGTCATTTCTACGATCCTGGAATGTTTCCTGAGAGTCTTGTATTTCTAATGTCCTTGAATGTTCCCCGAGAGTCTTGTATTTCTAATGCCCTTGAATCTTTCCCTGAGAGTCTTGTCATTTCTACTATCCTTGAATGTTTCCTGAGAGTCCTGTATTTCTAATGTCCTTGAATGTTCCCTGAGAGTCTTGTATTTCTAATGTCCTTGAATGTTTCCTGAGAATCTTGTATTTCTATTGCCCTTGAATGTTTCCCTGTGAGTCTTGTCCTTTCTACAATCCTTGAATGTTTCCTGAGAGTCTTGTATTTCTAATGCCCTTGAATGTTTCCCTGAGAGTCTTGTCATTTCTACGATCCTTGAATGTTTCCTGAGCGTCTTGTATTTCTAATGTCCTTGAATGTTCCCCGAGAGTCTTGTATTTCTAATGTCCTTGAATGTTCACTGAGAGTCTTGTATTTCTAATGTCCTTCAATGTTTCCTGAGAGTCTTGTATTTCTAATGTCCTTGAATGTTCACTGAGAGTCTTGTATTTCTAATGTCCTTGAATGTTTCCCCGACTGCCTTGTATTTCTAATGTCCTTGAATGTTCCCTGAGAGTCTTGTATTTCTAATGCCCTTGAATCTTTCCCTGAGAGTCTTGTCATTTCTACGATCCTTGAATGTTTCCTGAGAGTCCTGTATTTCTAATGTCCTTGAATGTTCACTGAGAGTCTTGTATTTCTAATGTCCTTGAATGTTCACTGAGAGTCTTGTATTTCTAATGTCCTTGAATGTTTCCTGAGAGTCTTGTATTTCTAATGTCCTTGAATGTTCACTGAGAGTCTTGTATTTCTAATGTCCTTGAATGTTCACTGAGAGTCTTGTATTTCTAATGTCCTTGAGTGTTTCCTGAGAGTCTTGTATTTCTAATGCACTTGAATGTTTCCCTGAGAGTCTTGTCATTTCTACGATCCTTGAATGTTTCCTGAGAGTCTTGTATTTCTAATGTCCTTGAATGTTCCCCGAGAGTCTTGTATTTCTAATGTCCTTGAATGTTCACTGACAGTCTTGTATTTCTAATGTCCTTGAATGTTTCCTGAGAGTCTTGTATTTCTAATGTCCTTGAATGTTCACTGAGAGTCTTGTATTTCTAATGTCCTTGAATGTTTCCCTGACTGCCTTGTATTTCTAATGCCCTTGAATCTTTCCCTGAGAGTCTTGTCATTTCTACGATCCTTGAATGTTTCCTGAGAGTCCTGTATTTCTAATGTCCTTGAATGTTCACTGAGAGTCTTGTATTTCTAATGTCCTTGAATGTTCACTGAGAGTCTTGTATTTCTAATGTCCTTGAATGTTCCCTGAGAGTCTTGTATTTCTAATGTCCTTGAATGTTTCCTGAGAGTCTTGTATTTCTAATGCCCTTGAATGTTTCCCTGACAGTCTTGTCATTTCTACGATCCTTGAATGTTTCCTGAGAGTCTTGTATTTCTAATGTCCTTGAATGTTCCCTGAGAGTCTTGTATTTCTAATGTCCTTGAATGTTCACTGAGAGTCTTGTATTTCTAATGTCCTTGAATGTTTCCTGAGGGTCTTGTATTTCTAATGTCCTTGAATGTTCACTGAGAGTCTTGTATTTCTAATGTCCTTGAATGTTTCCTGAGATTCTTGTATTTCTAATGTCCTTGAATGTTTCCCTGACTGCCTTGTATTTCTAATGACTGCCTTGTATTTCTAATGTCCTTGAATGTTTCCCTGACTGCCTTGTATTTCTAATGTCCTTGAATGTTTCCTGAGAATCTTGTATTTCTAATGCCCTTGAATGTTTCCCTGAGAGTCTTGTCCTTTCTACGATCCTTGAATGTTTCCTGAGAGTCTTGTATTTCTAATGTCCTTGAATGTTTCCCTGACTGCCTTGTATTTCTAATGACTGCCTTGTATTTCTAATGTCCTTGAATGTTCCCTGAGAGTCTTGTATTTCTAATGTCCTTGAATGTTTCCTGAGAATCTTGTATTTCTAATGCCCTTGAATGTTTCCCTGAGAGTCTTGTCCTTTCTACGATCCTTGAATGTTTCCTGAGAGTCTTGTATTTCTAATGTCCTTGAATGTTCCCTGAGAGTCTTGTATTTCTAATGTCCTTGAATGTACACTGAGAGTCTTGTATTTCTAATGTCCTTGAATGTTCCCTGAGAGTCTTGTATTTCTAATGTCCTTGAATGTTTCCTGAGAGTCTTGTATTTCTAATGCCCTTGAATGTTTCCCTGAGAGTATTGTCATTTCTACGATCCTTGAATGTTTCCTGAGAGTCTTGTATTTCTAATGTCCTTGAATGTTCACTGAGAATCTTGTATTTCTAATGTCCTTGAATGTTCCCTGAGAGTCTTGTATTTCTAATGTCCTTGAATGTTTCCTGAGAGTCTTGTATTTCTAATGCCCTTGAATGTTTCCCTGAGAGTCTTGTCATTTCTACGATCCTTGAATGTTTCCTGAGAGTCTTGTATTTCTAATGTCCTTGAATGTTCCCCGAGAGTCTTGTATTTCTAATGTCCTTGAATGTTCACTGAGAGTCTTGTATTTCTAATGTCCTTGAATGTTTCCTGAGAGTCTTGTATTTCTAATGCCCTTGAATGTTTCCCTGAGAGTCTTGTCATTTCTACGATCCTTGAATGTTTCCTGAGAGTCTTGTATTTCTAATGTCCTTGAATGTTCCCCGAGAGTCTTGTATTTCTAATGTCCTTGAATGTTCACTGAGAGTCTTGTATTTCTAATGTCCTTGAATGTTTCCTGAGAGTCTTGTATTTCTAATGTCCTTGAATGTTCACTGAGAGTCTTGTATTTCTAATGTCCTTGAATGTTTCCCTGACTGCCTTGTATTTCTAATGTCCTTGAATGTTCCCTGAGAGTCTTGTATTTCTAATGCCCTTGAATCTTTCCCTGAGAGTCTTGTCATTTCTACGATCCTTGAATGTCTCCTGAGAGTCCTGTATTTCTAATGTCCTTGAATGTTCCCTGAGAGTCTTGTATTTCTAATGTCCTTGAATGTTTCCTGAGAATCTTGTATTTCTAATGCCCTTGAATGTTTCCCTGAGAGTCTTGTCCTTTCTACAATCCTTGAATGTTTCCTGAGAGTCTTGTATTTCTAATGCCCTTGAATGTTTCCCTGAGAGTCTTGTCATTTCTACGATCCTTGAATGTTTCCTGAGAGTCTTGCATTTCTAATGTCCTTGAATGTTCCCCGAGAGTCTTGTATTTCTAATGTCCTTGAATGTTCACTGAGAGTCTTGTATTTCTAATGTCCTTGAATGGTTCCTGAGCGTCTTGTATTTCTAATGTCCTTGTATGTTCACTGAGAGTCTTGTATTTCTAATGTCCTTGAATGTTTCCCCGGCTGCCTTGTATTTCTAATGTCCTTGAATGTTCCCTGAGAGTCTTGTATTTCTAATGCCCTTGAATCTTTCCCTGAGAGTCTTGTCATTTCTACGATCCTTGAATGTTTCCTGAGAGTCCTGTATTTCTAATGTCCTTGAATGTTCACTGAGAGTCTTGTATTTCTAATGTCCTTGAATGTTCACTGAGAGTCTTGTATTTCTAATGTCCTTGAATGTTTCCTGAGAGTCTTGTATTTTTAATGTCCTTGAATGTTCACTGAGAGTCTTGTATTTCTAATGTCCTTGAATGTTCACTGAGAGTCTTGTATTTCTAATGTCCTTGAGTGTTTCCTGAGAGTCTTGTATTTCTAATGCACTTGAATGTTTCCCTGAGAGTCTTGTCATTTCTACGATCCTTGAATGTTTCCTGAGAGTCTTGTATTTCTAATGTCCTTGAATGTTCCCTGAGAGTCTTGTATTTCTAATGTCCTTGAATGTTCACTGAGAGTCTTGTATTTCTAATGTCCTTGAATGTTTCCTGAGGGTCTTGTATTTCTAATGTCCTTGAATGTTCACTGAGAGTCTTGTATTTCTAATGTCCTTGAATGTTTCCTGAGATTCTTGTATTTCTAATGTCCTTGAATGTTTCCCTGACTGCCTTGTATTTCTAATGACTGCCTTGTATTTCTAATGTCCTTGAATGTTTCCCTGACTGCCTTGTATTTCTAATGTCCTTGAATGTTCCCTGAGAGTCTTGTATTTCTAATGTCCTTGAATGTTTCCTGAGAATCTTGTATTTCTAATGCCCTTGAATGTTTCCCTGAGAGTCTTGTCCTTTCTACGATCCTTGAATGTTTCCTGAGAGTCTTGTATTTCTAATGTCCTTGAATGTTCCCTGAGAGTCTTGTATTTCTAATGTCCTTGAATGTTCACTGAGAGTCTTGTATTTCTAATGTCCTTGAATGTTCCCTGAGAGTCTTGTATTTCTAATGTCCTTGAATGTTTCCTGAGAGTCTTGTATTTCTAATGCCCTTGAATGTTTCCCTGAGAGTATTGTCATTTCTACGATCCTTGAATGTTTCCTGAGAGTCTTGTATTTCTAATGTCCTTGAATGTTCACTGAGAGTCTTGTATTTCTAATGTCCTTGAATGTTCCCTGAGAGTCTTGTATTTCTAATGTCCTTGAATGTTTCCTGAGAGTCTTGTATTTCTAATGCCCTTGAATGTTTCCCTGAGAGTCTTGTCATTTCTACGATCCTTGAATGTTTCCTGAGAGTCTTGTATTTCTAATGTCCTTGAATGTTCCCCGAGAGTCTTGTATTTCTAATGTCCTTGAATGTTCACTGAGAGTCTTGTATTTCTAATGTCCTTGAATGTTTCCTGAGAGTCTTGTATTTCTAATGCCCTTGAATGTTTCCCTGAGAGTCTTGTCATTTCTACGATCCTTGAATGTTTCCTGAGAGTCTTGTATTTCTAATGTCCTTGAATGTTCCCCGAGAGTCTTGTATTTCTAATGTCCTTGAATGTTCACTGAGAGTCTTGTATTTCTAATGTCCTTGAATGTTTCCTGAGAGTCTTGTATTTCTAATGTCCTTGAATGTTCACTGAGAGTCTTGTATTTCTAATGTCCTTGAATGTTTCCCTGACTGCCTTGTATTTCTAATGTCCTTGAATGTTCCCTGAGAGTCTTGTATTTCTAATGCCCTTGAATCTTTCCCTGAGAGTCTTGTCATTTCTACGATCCTTGAATGTTTCCTGAGAGTCCTGTATTTCTAATGTCCTTGAATGTTCCCTGAGAGTCTTGTATTTCTAATGTCCTTGAATGTTTCCTGAGAATCTTGTATTTCTAATGCCCTTGAATGTTTCCCTGAGAGTCTTGTCCTTTCTACAATCCTTGAATGTTTCCTGAGAGTCTTGTATTTCTAATGCCCTTGAATGTTTCCCTGAGAGTCTTGTCATTTCTACGATCCTTGAATGTTTCCTGAGAGTCTTGTATTTCTAATGTCCTTGAATGTTCACTGAGAGTCTTGTATTTCTAATGTCCTTGAATGTTTCCCCGACTGCCTTGTATTTCTAATGCCCTTGAATGTTTCCTGAGCGTCTTGTCATTTCTAATGTCCTTGAATGTTTCCCTGAGTGTCTTGTATTTCTAATGTCCTTGCATGTTTCCCTGAGTGCCTTGTATTTCTAATGTCCTTGCATGTTTCACTGAGTGCCTTGTATTTCTAATCTCCTTGAATGTTTCCCTGACTGCCTTGTATTTCTAATGTCCTTGGATGTTCACTGAGAGTCTTGTATTTCTAATGTCCTTGAATATTTCCCTGAGTGCCTTGTATTTCTAATGTCCTTGAATGTTTCCCTGACTGCCTTGTATTTCTAATGCCCTTGAATGTTTCCTGATTGTCTTGTCATTTCTAATGTCCTTGAATGTTTCCCTGAGTGCCTTGTATTTCTAATGTCCTTGCATGTTTCCTTGAGTGCCTTGTATTTCTAATGCCCTTGAATGTTTCCTGAGCGTCTTGTATTTCTAATGTCCTTGAATGTTCCCCGAGAGTCTTGTATTTCTAATGTCCTTGAATGTTCACTGAGAGTCTTGTATTTCTAATGTCCTTGAATGTTTCCTGAGGGTCTTGTATTTCTAATGTCCTTGAATGTTCACTGAGAGTCTTGTATTTCTAATGTCCTTGAATGTTTCCTGAGATTCTTGTATTTCTAATGTCCTTGAATGTTTCCCTGACTGCCTTGTATTTCTAATGACTGCCTTGTATTTCTAATGTCCTTGAATGTTTCCCTGACTGCCTTGTATTTCTAATGTCCTTGAATGTTCCCTGAGAGTCTTGTATTTCTAATGTCCTTGAATGTTTCCTGAGAATCTTGTATTTCTAATGCCCTTGAATGTTTCCCCGAGAGTCTTGTCCTTTCTACGATCCTTGAATGTTTCCTGAGAGTCTTGTATTTCTAATGTCCTTGAATGTTCCCTGAGAGTCTTGTATTTCTAATGTCCTTGAATGTTCACTGAGAGTCTTGTATTTCTAATGTCCTTGAATGTTCCCTGAGAGTCTTGTATTTCTAATGTCCTTGAATGTTTCCTGAGAGTCTTGTATTTCTAATGCCCTTGAATGTTTCCCTGAGAGTCTTGTCATTTCTACGATCCTTGAATGTTCCCCGAGAGTCTTGTATTTCTAATGTCCTTGAATGTTCCCCGAGAGTCTTGTATTTCTAATGTCCTTGAATGTTCACTGAGAGTCTTGTATTTCTAATGTCCTTGAATGTTTCCTGAGAGTCTTGTATTTCTAATGCCCTTGAATGTTTCCCTGAGAGTCTTGTCATTTCTACGATCCTTGAATGTTTCCTGAGAGTCTTGTATTTCTAATGTCCTTGAATGTTCCCCGAGAGTCTTGTATTTCTAATGTCCTTGAATGTTTCCTGAGAGTCTTGTATTTCTAATGTCCTTGAATGTTCACTGAGAGTCTTGTATTTCTAATGTCCTTGAATGTTTCCTGAGAGTCTTGTATTTCTAATGTCCTTGAATGTTCACTGAGAGTCTTGTATTTCTAATGCCCTTGAATGTTTCCCTGAGAGTCTTGTCATTTCTACGATCCTGGAATGTTTCCTGAGAGTCTTGTATTTCTAATGTCCTTGAATGTTCCCCGAGAGTCTTGTATTTCTAATGCCCTTGAATCTTTCCCTGAGAGTCTTGTCATTTCTACGATCCTTGAATGTTTCCTGAGAGTCCTGTATTTCTAATGTCCTTGAATGTTCCCTGAGAGTCTTGTATTTCTAATGTCCTTGAATGTTTCCTGAGAATCTTGTATTTCTATTGCCCTTGAATGTTTCCCTGTGAGTCTTGTCCTTTCTACAATCCTTGAATGTTTCCTGAGAGTCTTGTATTTCTAATGCCCTTGAATGTTCCCTGAGAGTCTTGTATTTCTAATGTCCTTGAATGTTTCCTGAGAGTCTTGTATTTCTAATGCCCTTGAATGTTTCCCTGAGAGTCTTGTATTTCTAATGTCCTTGAATGTTCACTGAGAGTCTTGTATTTCTAATGTCCTTGAATGTTCCCTGAGAGTCTTGTATTTCTAATGTCCTTGAATGTTTCCTGAGAGTCTTGTATTTCTAATGCCCTTGAATGTTTCCCTGAGAGTCTTGTCATTTCTACGATCCTTGAATGTTTCCTGAGAGTCTTGTATTTCTAATGTCCTTGAATGTTCCCCGAGAGTCTTGTATTTCTAATGTCCTTGAATGTTCACTGAGAGTCTTGTATTTCTAATGTCCTTGAATGTTTCCTGAGAGTCTTGTATTTCTAATGCCCTTGAATGTTTCCTGAGAGTCTTGTATTTCTAATGCCCTTGAATGTTTCCCTGAGAGTCTTGTCATTTCTACGATCCTTGAATGTTTCCTGAGAGTCTTGTATTTCTAATGTCCTTGAATGTTCCCCGAGAGTCTTGTATTTCTAATGTCCTTGAATGTTCACTGAGAGTCTTGTATTTCTAATGTCCTTGAATGTTTCCTGAGAGTCTTGTATTTCTAATGCCCTTGAATGTTTCCCTGAGAGTCTTGTCATTTCTACGATCCTTGAATGTTTCCTGAGAGTCTTGTATTTCTAATGTCCTTGAATGTTTCCTGAGAGTCTTGTATTTCTAATGTCCTTGAATGTTCACTGAGAGTCTTGTATTTCTAATGTCCTTGAATGTTTCCCTGACTGCCTTGTATTTCTAATGTCCTTGAATGTTCCCTGAGAGTCTTGTATTTCTAATGCCCTTGAATCTTTCCCTGAGAGTCTTGTCATTTCTACGATCCTTGAATGTTTCCTGAGAGTCCTGTATTTCTAATGTCCTTGAATGTTCCCTGAGAGTCTTGTATTTCTAATGTCCTTGAATGTTTCCTGAGAATCTTGTATTTCTAATGCCCTTGAATGTTTCCCTGTGAGTCTTGTCCTTTCTACAATCCTTGAATGTTTCCTGAGAGTCTTGTATTTCTAATGCCCTTGAATGTTTCCCTGAGAGTCTTGTCATTTCTACGATCCTTGAATGTTTCCTGAGCGTCTTGTATTTCTAATGTCCTTGAATGTTCCCCGAGAGTCTTGTATTTCTAATGTCCTTGAATGTTCACTGAGAGTCTTGTATTTCTAATGTCCTTGAATGTTTCCTGAGAGTCTTGTATTTCTAATGTCCTTGAATGTTCACTGAGAGTCTTGTATTTCTAATGTCCTTGAATGTTTCCCCGACTGCCTTGTATTTCTAATGTCCTTGAATGTTCCCTGAGAGTCTTGTATTTCTAATGCCCTTGAATCTTTCCCTGAGAGTCTTGTCATTTCTACGATCCTTGAATGTTTCCTGAGAGTCCTGTATTTCCAATGTCCTTTAATGTTCACTGAGAGTCTTGTATTTCTAATGTCCTTGAATGTTCACTGAGAGTCTTGTATTTCTAATGTCCTTGAATGTTTCCTGAGAGTCTTGTATTTCTAATGTCCTTGAATGTTCCCCGAGAGTCTTGTATTTCTAATGCCCTTGAATCTTTCCCTGAGAGTCTTGTCATTTCTACGATCCTTGAATGTTTCCTGAGAGTCCTGTATTTCTAATGTCCTTGAATGTTCCCTGAGAGTTTTATATTTCTAATGTCCTTGAATGTTTCCTGAGAATCTTTTATTTCTATTGCCCTTGAATGTTTCCCTGTGAGTCTTGTCCTTTCTACAATCCTTGAATGTTTCCTGAGAGTCTTGTATTTCTAATGCCCTTGAATGTTTCCCTGAGAGTCTTGTCATTTCTACGATCCTTGAATGTTTCCTGAGCGTCTTGTATTTCTAATGTCCTTGAATGTTCCCCGAGAGTCTTGTATTTCTAATGTCCTTGAATGTTCACTGAGAGTCTTGTATTTCTAATGTCCTTGAATGTTTCCTGAGAGTCTTGTATTTCTAATGTCCTTGAATGTTCACTGAGAGTCTTGTATTTCTAATGTCCTTGAATGTTTCCCCGACTGCCTTGTATTTCTAATGTCCTTGAATGTTCCCTGAGAGTCTTGTATTTCTAATGCCCTTGAATCTTTCCCTGAGAGTCTTGTCATTTCTACGATCCTTGAATGTTTCCTGAGAGTCCTGTATTTCTAATGTCCTTGAATGTTCACTGAGAGTCTTGTATTTCTAATGTCCTTGAATGTTCACTGAGAGTCTTGTATTTCTAATGTCCTTGAATGTTTCCTGAGAGTCTTGTATTTCTAATGTCCTTGAATGTTCACTGAGAGTCTTGTATTTCTAATGTCCTTGAATGTTCACTGAGAGTCTTGTATTTCTAATGTCCTTGAGTGTTTCCTGAGAGTCTTGTATTTCTAATGCCCTTGAATGTTTCCCTGAGAGTCTTGTCATTTCTACGATCCTTGAATGTTTCCTGAGAGTCTTGTATTTCTAATGTCCTTGAATGTTCCCCGAGAGTCTTGTATTTCTAATGTCCTTGAATGTTCACTGAGAGTCTTGTATTTCTAATGTCCTTGAATTTTTCCTGAGAGTCTTGTATTTCTAATGTCCTTGAATGTTCACTGAGAGTCTTGTATTTCTAATGTCCTTGAATGTTTCCCTGACTGCCTTGTATTTCTAATGCCCTTGAATCTTTCCCTGAGAGTCTTGTCATTTCTACGATCCTTGAATGTTTCCTGAGAGTCCTGTATTTCTAATGTCCTTGAATGTTCACTGAGAGTCTTGTATTTCTAATGTCCTTGAATGTTCACTGAGAGTCTTGTATTTCTAATGTCCTTGAATGTTCCCTGAGAGTCTTGTATTTCTAATGTCCTTGAATGTTTCCTGAGAGTCTTGTATTTCTAATGCCCTTGAATGTTTCCCTGACAGTCTTGTCATTTCTACGATCCTTGAATGTTTCCTGAGAGTCTTGTATTTCTAATGTCCTTGAATGTTCCCTGAGAGTCTTGTATTTCTAATGTCCTTGAATGTTCACTGAGAGTCTTGTATTTCTAATGTCCTTGAATGTTTCCTGAGGGTCTTGTATTTCTAATGTCCTTGAATGTTCACTGAGAGTCTTGTATTTCTAATGTCCTTGAATGTTTCCTGAGATTCTTTTATTTCTAATGTCCTTGAATGTTTCCCTGACTGCCTTGTATTTCTAATGACTGCCTTGTATTTCTAATGTCCTTGAATGTTTCCCTGACTGCCTTGTATTTCTAATGTCCTTGAATGTTCCCTGAGAGTCTTGTATTTCTAATGTCCTTGAATGTTTCCTGAGAATCTTGTATTTCTAATGCCCTTGAATGTTTCCCTGAGAGTCTTGTCCTTTCTACGATCCTTGAATGTTTCCTGAGAGTCTTGTATTTCTAATGTCCTTGAATGTTCCCTGAGAGTCTTGTATTTCTAATGTCCTTGAATGTTCACTGAGAGTCTTGTATTTCTAATGTCCTTGAATGTTCCCTGAGAGTCTTGTATTTCTAATGTCCTTGAATTTTTCCTGAGAGTCTTGTATTTCTAATACCCTTGAATGTTTCCCTGAGAGTATTGTCATTTCTACGATCCTTGAATGTTTCCTGAGAGTCTTGTATTTCTAATGTCCTTGAATGTTCACTGAGAGTCTTGTATTTCTAATGTCCTTGAATGTTCCCTGAGAGTCTTGTATTTCTAATGTCCTTGAATGTTTCCTGAGAGTCTTGTATTTCTAATGCCCTTGAATGTTTCCCTGAGAGTCTTGTCATTTCTACGATCCTTGAATGTTTCCTGAGAGTCTTGTATTTCTAATGTCCTTGAATGTTCCCCGAGAGTCTTGTATTTCTAATGTCCTTGAATGTTCACTGAGAGTCTTGTATTTCTAATGTCCTTGAATGTTTCCTGAGAGTCTTGTATTTCTAATGCCCTTGAATGTTTCCCTGAGAGTCTTGTCATTTCTACGATCCTTGAATGTTTCCTGAGAGTCTTGTATTTCTAATGTCCTTGAATGTTCCCCGAGAGTCTTGTATTTCTAATGTCCTTGAATGTTCACTGAGAGTCTTGTATTTCTAATGTCCTTGAATGTTTCCTGAGAGTCTTGTATTTCTAATGTCCTTGAATGTTCACTGAGAGTCTTGTATTTCTAATGTCCTTGAATGTTTCCCTGACTGCCTTGTATTTCTAATGTCCTTGAATGTTCCCTGAGAGTCTTGTATTTCTAATGCCCTTGAATCTTTCCCTGAGAGTCTTGTCATTTCTACGATCCTTGAATGTTTCCTGAGAGTCCTGTATTTCTAATGTCCTTGAATGTTCCCTGAGAGTCTTGTATTTCTAATGTCCTTGAATGTTTCCTGAGAATCTTGTATTTCTAATGCCCTTGAATGTTTCCCTGAGAGTCTTGTCCTTTCTACAATCCTTGAATGTTTCCTGAGAGTCTTGTATTTCTAATGCCCTTGAATGTTTCCCTGAGAGTCTTGTCATTTCTACGATCCTTGAATGTTTCCTGAGAGTCTTGTATTTCTAATGTCCTTGAATGTTCCCCGAGAGTCTTGTATTTCTAATGTCCTTGAATGTTCACTGAGAGTCTTGTATTTCTAATGTCCTTGAATGGTTCCTGAGAGTCTTGTATTTCTAATGTCCTTGAATGTTCACTGAGAGTCTTGTATTTCTAATGTCCTTGAATGTTTCCCCGGCTGCCTTGTATTTCTAATGTCCTTGAATGTTCCCTGAGAGTCTTGTATTTCTAATGCCCTTGAATCTTTCCCTGAGAGTCTTGTCATTTCTACGATCCTTGAATGTTTCCTGAGAGTCCTGTATTTCTAATGTCCTTGAATGTTCACTGAGAGTCTTGTATTTCTAATGTCCTTGAATGTTCACTGAGAGTCTTGTATTTCTAATGTCCTTGAATGTTTCCTGAGAGTCTTGTATTTCTAATGTCCTTGAATGTTCACTGAGAGTCTTGTATTTCTAATGTCCTTGAATGTTCACTGAGAGTCTTGTATTTCTAATGTCCTTGAGTGTTTCCTGAGAGTCTTGTATTTCTAATGCCCTTGAATGTTTCCCTGAGAGTCTTGTCATTTCTACGATCCTGGAATGTTTCCTGAGAGTCTTGTATTTCTAATGTCCTTGAATGTTCCCCGAGAGTCTTGTATTTCTAATGCCCTTGAATCTTTCCCTGAGAGTCTTGTCATTTCTACTATCCTTGAATGTTTCCTGAGAGTCCTGTATTTCTAATGTCCTTGAATGTTCCCTGAGAGTCTTGTATTTCTAATGTCCTTGAATGTTTCCTGAGAATCTTGTATTTCTATTGCCCTTGAATGTTTCCCTGTGAGTCTTGTCCTTTCTACAATCCTTGAATGTTTCCTGAGAGTCTTGTATTTCTAATGCCCTTGAATGTTTCCCTGAGAGTCTTGTCATTTCTACGATCCTTGAATGTTTCCTGAGCGTCTTGTATTTCTAATGTCCTTGAATGTTCCCCGAGAGTCTTGTATTTCTAATGTCCTTGAATGTTCACTGAGAGTCTTGTATTTCTAATGCCCTTGAATCTTTCCCTGAGAGTCTTGTCATTTCTACGATCCTTGAATGTTTCCTGAGAGTCCTGTATTTCTAATGTCCTTGAATGTTCCCTGAGAGTCTTGTATTTCTAATGTCCTTGAATGTTTCCTGAGAATCTTGTATTTCTAATGCCCTTGAATGTTTCCCTGAGAGTCTTGTCCTTTCTACAATCCTTGAATGTTTCCTGAGAGTCTTGTATTTCTAATGCCCTTGAATGTTTCCCTGAGAGTCTTGTCATTTCTACGATCCTTGAATGTTTCCTGAGAGTCTTGTATTTCTAATGTCCTTGAATGTTCCCCGAGAGTCTTGTATTTCTAATGTCCTTGAATGTTCACTGAGAGTCTTGTATTTCTAATGTCCTTGAATGGTTCCTGAGAGTCTTGTATTTCTAATGTCCTTGAATGTTCACTGAGAGTCTTGTATTTCTAATGTCCTTGAATGTTTCCCCGGCTGCCTTGTATTTCTAATGTCCTTGAATGTTCCCTGAGAGTCTTGTATTTCTAATGCCCTTGAATCTTTCCCTGAGAGTCTTGTCATTTCTACGATCCTTGAATGTTTCCTGAGAGTCCTGTATTTCTAATGTCCTTGAATGTTCACTGAGAGTCTTGTATTTCTAATGTCCTTGAATGTTCACTGAGAGTCTTGTATTTCTAATGTCCTTGAATGTTTCCTGAGAGTCTTGTATTTCTAATGTCCTTGAATGTTCACTGAGAGTCTTGTATTTCTAATGTCCTTGAATGTTCACTGAGAGTCTTGTATTTCTAATGTCCTTGAGTGTTTCCTGAGAGTCTTGTATTTCTAATGCCCTTGAATGTTTCCCTGAGAGTCTTGTCATTTCTACGATCCTGGAATGTTTCCTGAGAGTCTTGTATTTCTAATGTCCTTGAATGTTCCCCGAGAGTCTTGTATTTCTAATGCCCTTGAATCTTTCCCTGAGAGTCTTGTCATTTCTACTATCCTTGAATGTTTCCTGAGAGTCCTGTATTTCTAATGTCCTTGAATGTTCCCTGAGAGTCTTGTATTTCTAATGTCCTTGAATGTTTCCTGAGAATCTTGTATTTCTATTGCCCTTGAATGTTTCCCTGTGAGTCTTGTCCTTTCTACAATCCTTGAATGTTTCCTGAGAGTCTTGTATTTCTAATGCCCTTGAATGTTTCCCTGAGAGTCTTGTCATTTCTACGATCCTTGAATGTTTCCTGAGCGTCTTGTATTTCTAATGTCCTTGAATGTTCCCCGAGAGTCTTGTATTTCTAATGTCCTTGAATGTTCACTGAGAGTCTTGTATTTCTAATGTCCTTCAATGTTTCCTGAGAGTCTTGTATTTCTAATGTCCTTGAATGTTCACTGAGAGTCTTGTATTTCTAATGTCCTTGAATGTTTCCCCGACTGCCTTGTATTTCTAATGTCCTTGAATGTTCCCTGAGAGTCTTGTATTTCTAATGCCCTTGAATCTTTCCCTGAGAGTCTTGTCATTTCTACGATCCTTGAATGTTTCCTGAGAGTCCTGTATTTCTAATGTCCTTGAATGTTCACTGAGAGTCTTGTATTTCTAATGTCCTTGAATGTTCACTGAGAGTCTTGTATTTCTAATGTCCTTGAATGTTTCCTGAGAGTCTTGTATTTCTAATGTCCTTGAATGTTCACTGAGAGTCTTGTATTTCTAATGTCCTTGAATGTTCACTGAGAGTCTTGTATTTCTAATGTCCTTGAGTGTTTCCTGAGAGTCTTGTATTTCTAATGCACTTGAATGTTTCCCTGAGAGTCTTGTCATTTCTACGATCCTTGAATGTTTCCTGAGAGTCTTGTATTTCTAATGTCCTTGAATGTTCCCCGAGAGTCTTGTATTTCTAATGTCCTTGAATGTTCACTGACAGTCTTGTATTTCTAATGTCCTTGAATGTTTCCTGAGAGTCTTGTATTTCTAATGTCCTTGAATGTTCACTGAGAGTCTTGTATTTCTAATGTCCTTGAATGTTTCCCTGACTGCCTTGTATTTCTAATGCCCTTGAATCTTTCCCTGAGAGTCTTGTCATTTCTACGATCCTTGAATGTTTCCTGAGAGTCCTGTATTTCTAATGTCCTTGAATGTTCACTGAGAGTCTTGTATTTCTAATGTCCTTGAATGTTCACTGAGAGTCTTGTATTTCTAATGTCCTTGAATGTTCCCTGAGAGTCTTGTATTTCTAATGTCCTTGAATGTTTCCTGAGAGTCTTGTATTTCTAATGCCCTTGAATGTTTCCCTGACAGTCTTGTCATTTCTACGATCCTTGAATGTTTCCTGAGAGTCTTGTATTTCTAATGTCCTTGAATGTTCCCTGAGAGTCTTGTATTTCTAATGTCCTTGAATGTTCACTGAGAGTCTTGTATTTCTAATGTCCTTGAATGTTTCCTGAGGGTCTTGTATTTCTAATGTCCTTGAATGTTCACTGAGAGTCTTGTATTTCTAATGTCCTTGAATGTTTCCTGAGATTCTTGTATTTCTAATGTCCTTGAATGTTTCCCTGACTGCCTTGTATTTCTAATGACTGCCTTGTATTTCTAATGTCCTTGAATGTTTCCCTGACTGCCTTGTATTTCTAATGTCCTTGAATGTTTCCTGAGAATCTTGTATTTCTAATGCCCTTGAATGTTTCCCTGAGAGTCTTGTCCTTTCTACGATCCTTGAATGTTTCCTGAGAGTCTTGTATTTCTAATGTCCTTGAATGTTTCCCTGACTGCCTTGTATTTCTAATGACTGCCTTGTATTTCTAATGTCCTTGAATGTTCCCTGAGAGTCTTGTATTTCTAATGTCCTTGAATGTTTCCTGAGAATCTTGTATTTCTAATGCCCTTGAATGTTTCCCTGAGAGTCTTGTCCTTTCTACGATCCTTGAATGTTTCCTGAGAGTCTTGTATTTCTAATGTCCTTGAATGTTCCCTGAGAGTCTTGTATTTCTAATGTCCTTGAATGTACACTGAGAGTCTTGTATTTCTAATGTCCTTGAATGTTCCCTGAGAGTCTTGTATTTCTAATGTCCTTGAATGTTTCCTGAGAGTCTTGTATTTCTAATGCCCTTGAATGTTTCCCTGAGAGTATTGTCATTTCTACGATCCTTGAATGTTTCCTGAGAGTCTTGTATTTCTAATGTCCTTGAATGTTCACTGAGAGTCTTGTATTTCTAATGTCCTTGAATGTTCCCTGAGAGTCTTGTATTTCTAATGTCCTTGAATGTTTCCTGAGAGTCTTGTATTTCTAATGCCCTTGAATGTTTCCCTGAGAGTCTTGTCATTTCTACGATCCTTGAATGTTTCCTGGGAGTCTTGTATTTCTAATGTCCTTGAATGTTCCCCGAGAGTCTTGTATTTCTAATGTCCTTGAATGTTCACTGAGAGTCTTGTATTTCTAATGTCCTTGAATGTTTCCTGAGAGTCTTGTATTTCTAATGCCCTTGAATGTTTCCCTGAGAGTCTTGTCATTTCTACGATCCTTGAATGTTTCCTGAGAGTCTTGTATTTCTAATGTCCTTGAATGTTCCCCGAGAGTCTTGTATTTCTAATGTCCTTGAATGTTCACTGAGAGTCTTGTATTTCTAATGTCCTTGAATGTTTCCTGAGAGTCTTGTATTTCTAATGTCCTTGAATGTTCACTGAGAGTCTTGTATTTCTAATGTCCTTGAATGTTTCCCTGACTGCCTTGTATTTCTAATGTCCTTGAATGTTCCCTGAGAGTCTTGTATTTCTAATGCCCTTGAATCTTTCCCTGAGAGTCTTGTCATTTCTACGATCCTTGAATGTCTCCTGAGAGTCCTGTATTTCTAATGTCCTTGAATGTTCCCTGAGAGTCTTGTATTTCTAATGTCCTTGAATGTTTCCTGAGAATCTTGTATTTCTAATGCCCTTGAATGTTTCCCTGAGAGTCTTGTCCTTTCTACAATCCTTGAATGTTTCCTGAGAGTCTTGTATTTCTAATGCCCTTGAATGTTTCCCTGAGAGTCTTGTCATTTCTACGATCCTTGAATGTTTCCTGAGAGTCTTGCATTTCTAATGTCCTTGAATGTTCCCCGAGAGTCTTGTATTTCTAATGTCCTTGAATGTTCACTGAGAGTCTTGTATTTCTAATGTCCTTGAATGGTTCCTGAGCGTCTTGTATTTCTAATGTCCTTGTATGTTCACTGAGAGTCTTGTATTTCTAATGTCCTTGAATGTTTCCCCGGCTGCCTTGTATTTCTAATGTCCTTGAATGTTCCCTGAGAGTCTTGTATTTCTAATGCCCTTGAATCTTTCCCTGAGAGTCTTGTCATTTCTACGATCCTTGAATGTTTCCTGAGAGTCCTGTATTTCTAATGTCCTTGAATGTTCACTGAGAGTCTTGTATTTCTAATGTCCTTGAATGTTCACTGAGAGTCTTGTATTTCTAATGTCCTTGAATGTTTCCTGAGAGTCTTGTATTTTTAATGTCCTTGAATGTTCACTGAGAGTCTTGTATTTCTAATGTCCTTGAATGTTCACTGAGAGTCTTGTATTTCTAATGTCCTTGAGTGTTTCCTGAGAGTCTTGTATTTCTAATGCACTTGAATGTTTCCCTGAGAGTCTTGTCATTTCTACGATCCTTGAATGTTTCCTGAGAGTCTTGTATTTCTAATGTCCTTGAATGTTCCCCGAGAGTCTTGTATTTCTAATGTCCTTGAATGTTCACTGACAGTCTTGTATTTCTAATGTCCTTGAATGTTTCCTGAGAGTCTTGTATTTCTAATGTCCTTGAATGTTCGCTGAGAGTCTTGTATTTCTAATGTCCTTGAATGTTTCCCTGACTGCCTTGTATTTCTAATGCCCTTGAATCTTTCCCTGAGAGTCTTGTCATTTCTACGATCCTTGAATGTTCACTGAGAGTCTTGTATTTCTAATGTCCTTGAATGTTTCCTGAGAGTCTTGTATTTCTAATGTCCTTGAATGTTCACTGAGAGTCTTGTATTTCTAATGTCCTTGAATGTTTCCCCGACTGCCTTGTATTTCTAATGTCCTTGAATGTTCCCTGAGAGTCTTGTATTTCTAATGCCCTTGAATCTTTCCCTGAGAGTCTTGTCATTTCTACGATCCTTGAATGTTTCCTGAGAGTCCTGTATTTCTAATGTCCTTGAATGTTCACTGAGAGTCTTGTATTTCTAATGTCCTTGAATGTTCACTGAGAGTCTTGTATTTCTAATGTCCTTGAATGTTTCCTGAGAGTCTTGTATTTCTAATGTCCTTGAATGTTCACTGAGAGTCTTGTATTTCTAATGTCCTTGAATGTTCACTGAGAGTCTTGTATTTCTAATGTCCTTGAGTGTTTCCTGAGAGTCTTGTATTTCTAATGCACTTGAATGTTTCCCTGAGAGTCTTGTCATTTCTACGATCCTTGAATGTTTCCTGAGAGTCTTGTATTTCTAATGTCCTTGAATGTTCCCCGAGAGTCTTGTATTTCTAATGTCCTTGAATGTTCACTGACAGTCTTGTATTTCTAATGTCCTTGAATGTTTCCTGAGAGTCTTGTATTTCTAATGTCCTTGAATGTTCACTGAGAGTCTTGTATTTCTAATGTCCTTGAATGTTTCCCTGACTGCCTTGTATTTCTAATGCCCTTGAATCTTTCCCTGAGAGTCTTGTCATTTCTACGATCCTTGAATGTTTCCTGAGAGTCCTGTATTTCTAATGTCCTTGAATGTTCACTGAGAGTCTTGTATTTCTAATGTCCTTGAATGTTCACTGAGAGTCTTGTATTTCTAATGTCCTTGAATGTTCCCTGAGAGTCTTGTATTTCTAATGTCCTTGAATGTTTCCTGAGAGTCTTGTATTTCTAATGCCCTTGAATGTTTCCCTGACAGTCTTGTCATTTCTACGATCCTTGAATGTTTCCTGAGAGTCTTGTATTTCTAATGTCCTTGAATGTTCCCTGAGAGTCTTGTATTTCTAATGTCCTTGAATGTTCACTGAGAGTCTTGTATTTCTAATGTCCTTGAATGTTTCCTGAGGGTCTTGTATTTCTAATGTCCTTGAATGTTCACTGAGAGTCTTGTATTTCTAATGTCCTTGAATGTTTCCTGAGATTCTTGTATTTCTAATGTCCTTGAATGTTTCCCTGACTGCCTTGTATTTCTAATGACTGCCTTGTATTTCTAATGTCCTTGAATGTTTCCCTGACTGCCTTGTATTTCTAATGTCCTTGAATGTTCCCTGAGAGTCTTGTATTTCTAATGCCCTTGAATGTTTCCCTGAGAGTCTTGTCCTTTCTACGATCCTTGAATGTTTCCTGAGAGTCTTGTATTTCTAATGTCCTTGAATGTTCCCTGAGAGTCTTGTATTTCTAATGTCCTTGAATGTTCACTGAGAGTCTTGTATTTCTAATGTCCTTGAATGTTCCCTGAGAGTCTTGTATTTCTAATGTCCTTGAATGTTTCCTGAGAGTCTTGTATTTCTAATGCCCTTGAATGTTTCCCTGAGAGTATTGTCATTTCTACGATCCTTGAATGTTTCCTGAGAGTCTTGTATTTCTAATGTCCTTGAATGTTCACTGAGAGTCTTGTATTTCTAATGTCCTTGAATGTTCCCTGAGAGTCTTGTATTTCTAATGTCCTTGAATGTTTCCTGAGAGTCTTGTATTTCTAATGCCCTTGAATGTTTCCCTGAGAGTCTTGTCATTTCTACGATCCTTGAATGTTTCCTGAGAGTCTTGTATTTCTAATGTCCTTGAATGTTCCCCGAGAGTCTTGTATTTCTAATGTCCTTGAATGTTCACTGAGAGTCTTGTATTTCTAATGTCCTTAAATGTTTCCTGAGAGTCTTGTATTTCTAATGCCCTTGAATGTTTCCCTGAGAGTCTTGTCATTTCTACGATCCTTGAATGTTTCCTGAGAGTCTTGTATTTCTAATGTCCTTGAATGTTCCCCGAGAGTCTTGTATTTCTAATGTCCTTGAATGTTCACTGAGAGTCTTGTATTTCTAATGTCCTTGAATGTTTCCTGAGAGTCTTGTATTTCTAATGTCCTTGAATGTTCACTGAGAGTCTTGTATTTCTAATGTCCTTGAATGTTTCCCTGACTGCCTTGTATTTCTAATGTCCTTGAATGTTCCCTGAGAGTCTTGTATTTCTAATGCCCTTGAATCTTTCCCTGAGAGTCTTGTCATTTCTACGATCCTTGAATGTTTCCTGAGAGTCCTGTATTTCTAATGTCCTTGAATGTTCCCTGAGAGTCTTGTATTTCTAATGTCCTTGAATGTTTCCTGAGAATCTTGTATTTCTAATGCCCTTGAATGTTTCCCTGAGAGTCTTGTCCTTTCTACAATCCTTGAATGTTTCCTGAGAGTCTTGTATTTCTAATGCCCTTGAATGTTTCCCTGAGAGTCTTGTCATTTCTACGATCCTTGAATGTTTCCTGAGAGTCTTGTATTTCTAATGTCCTTGAATGTTCACTGAGAGTCTTGTATTTCTAATGTCCTTGAATGTTTCCCCGACTGCCTTGTATTTCTAATGCCCTTGAATGTTTCCTGAGCGTCTTGTCATTTCTAATGTCCTTGAATGTTTCCCTGAGTGTCTTGTATTTCTAATGTCCTTGCATGTTTCCCTGAGTGCCTTGTATTTCTAATGTCCTTGCATGTTTCACTGAGTGCCTTGTATTTCTAATCTCCTTGAATGTTTCCCTGACTGCCTTGTATTTCTAATGCCCTTGAATGTTTCCTGATTGTCTTGTCATTTCTAATGTCCTTGAATGTTTCCCTGAGTGCCTTGTATTTCTAATGTCCTTGCATGTTTCCTTGAGTGCCTTGTATTTCTAATGCCCTTGAATGTTTCCTGAGCGTCTTGTATTTCTAATGTCCTTGAATGTTCCCCGAGAGTCTTGTATTTCTAATGTCCTTGAATGTTCACTGAGAGTCTTGTATTTCTAATGTCCTTGAATGTTTCCTGAGGGTCTTGTATTTCTAATGTCCTTGAATGTTCACTGAGAGTCTTGTATTTCTAATGTCCTTGAATGTTTCCTGAGATTCTTGTATTTCTAATGTCCTTGAATGTTTCCCTGACTACCTTGTATTTCTAATGACTGCCTTGTATTTCTAATGTCCTTGAATGTTTCCCTGACTGCCTTGTATTTCTAATGTCCTTGAATGTTCCCTGAGAGTCTTGTATTTCTAATGTCCTTGAATGTTTCCTGAGAATCTTGTATTTCTAATGCCCTTGAATGTTTCCCCGAGAGTCTTGTCCTTTCTACGATCCTTGAATGTTTCCTGAGAGTCTTGTATTTCTAATGTCCTTGAATGTTCCCTGAGAGTCTTGTATTTCTAATGTCCTTGAATGTTCACTGAGAGTCTTGTATTTCTAATGTCCTTGAATGTTCCCTGAGAGTCTTGTATTTCTAATGTCCTTGAATGTTTCCTGAGAGTCTTGTATTTCTAATGCCCTTGAATGTTTCCCTGAGAGTCTTGTCATTTCTACGATCCTTGAATGTTCCCCGAGAGTCTTGTATTTCTAATGTCCTTGAATGTTCCCCGAGAGTCTTGTATTTCTAATGTCCTTGAATGTTCACTGAGAGTCTTGTATTTCTAATGTCCTTGAATGTTTCCTGAGAGTCTTGTATTTCTAATGCCCTTGAATGTTTCCCTGAGAGTCTTGTCATTTCTACGATCCTTGAATGTTTCCTGAGAGTCTTGTATTTCTAATGTCCTTGAATGTTCCCCGAGAGTCTTGTATTTCTAATGTCCTTGAATGTTTCCTGAGAGTCTTGTATTTCTAATGTCCTTGAATGTTCACTGAGAGTCTTGTATTTCTAATGTCCTTGAATGTTTCCTGAGAGTCTTGTATTTCTAATGTCCTTGAATGTTCACTGAGAGTCTTGTATTTCTAATGCCCTTGAATGTTTCCCTGAGAGTCTTGTCATTTCTACGATCCTGGAATGTTTCCTGAGAGTCTTGTATTTCTAATGTCCTTGAATGTTCCCCGAGAGTCTTGTATTTCTAATGCCCTTGAATCTTTCCCTGAGAGTCTTGTCATTTCTACGATCCTTGAATGTTTCCTGAGAGTCCTGTATTTCTAATGTCCTTGAATGTTCCCTGAGAGTCTTGTATTTCTAATGTCCTTGAATGTTTCCTGAGAATCTTGTATTTCTATTGCCCTTGAATGTTTCCCTGTGAGTCTTGTCCTTTCTACAATCCTTGAATGTTTCCTGAGAGTCTTGTATTTCTAATGCCCTTGAATGTTCCCTGAGAGTCTTGTATTTCTAATGTCCTTGAATGTTTCCTGAGAGTCTTGTATTTCTAATGCCCTTGAATGTTTCCCTGAGAGTCTTGTATTTCTAATGTCCTTGAATGTTCACTGAGAGTCTTGTATTTCTAATGTCCTTGAATGTTCCCTGAGAGTCTTGTATTTCTAATGTCCTTGAATGTTTCCTGAGAGTCTTGTATTTCTAATGCCCTTGAATGTTTCCCTGAGAGTCTTGTCATTTCTACGATCCTTGAATGTTTCCTGAGAGTCTTGTATTTCTAATGTCCTTGAATGTTCCCCGAGAGTCTTGTATTTCTAATGTCCTTGAATGTTCACTGAGAGTCTTGTATTTCTAATGTCCTTGAATGTTTCCTGAGAGTCTTGTATTTCTAATGCCCTTGAATGTTTCCTGAGAGTCTTGTATTTCTAATGCCCTTGAATGTTTCCCTGAGAGTCTTGTCATTTCTACGATCCTTGAATGTTTCCTGAGAGTCTTGTATTTCTAATGTCCTTGAATGTTCCCCGAGAGTCTTGTATTTCTAATGTCCTTGAATGTTCACTGAGAGTCTTGTATTTCTAATGTCCTTGAATGTTTCCTGAGAGTCTTGTATTTCTAATGCCCTTGAATGTTTCCCTGAGAGTCTTGTCATTTCTACGATCCTTGAATGTTTCCTGAGAGTCTTGTATTTCTAATGTCCTTGAATGTTCCCCGAGAGTCTTGTATTTCTAATGTCCTTGAATGTTCACTGAGAGTCTTGTATTTCTAATGTCCTTGAATGTTCACTGAGAGTCTTGTATTTCTAATGCCCTTGAATGTTTCCCTGAGAGTCTTGTCATTTCTACGATCCTGGAATGTTTCCTGAGAGTCTTGTATTTCTAATGTCCTTGAATGTTCCCCGAGAGTCTTGTATTTCTAATGCCCTTGAATCTTTCCCTGAGAGTCTTGTCATTTCTACGATCCTTGAATGTTTCCTGAGAGTCCTGTATTTCTAATGTCCTTGAATGTTCCCTGAGAGTCTTGTATTTCTAATGTCCTTGAATGTTTCCTGAGAATCTTGTATTTCTATTGCCCTTGAATGTTTCCCTGTGAGTCTTGTCCTTTCTACAATCCTTGAATGTTTCCTGAGAGTCTTGTATTTCTAATGCCCTTGAATGTTCCCTGAGAGTCTTGTATTTCTAATGTCCTTGAATGTTTCCTGAGAGTCTTGTATTTCTAATGCCCTTGAATGTTTCCCTGAGAGTCTTGTATTTCTAATGTCCTTGAATGTTCACTGAGAGTCTTGTATTTCTAATGTCCTTGAATGTTCCCTGAGAGTCTTGTATTTCTAATGTCCTTGAATGTTTCCTGAGAGTCTTGTATTTCTAATGCCCTTGAATGTTTCCCTGAGAGTCTTGTCATTTCTACGATCCTTGAATGTTTCCTGAGAGTCTTGTATTTCTAATGTCCTTGAATGTTCCCCGAGAGTCTTGTATTTCTAATGTCCTTGAATGTTCACTGAGAGTCTTGTATTTCTAATGTCCTTGAATGTTTCCTGAGAGTCTTGTATTTCTAATGCCCTTGAATGTTTCCTGAGAGTCTTGTATTTCTAATGCCCTTGAATGTTTCCCTGAGAGTCTTGTCATTTCTACGATCCTTGAATGTTTCCTGAGAGTCTTGTATTTCTAATGTCCTTGAATGTTCCCCGAGAGTCTTGTATTTCTAATGTCCTTGAATGTTCACTGAGAGTCTTGTATTTCTAATGTCCTTGAATGTTTCCTGAGAGTCTTGTATTTCTAATGCCCTTGAATGTTTCCCTGAGAGTCTTGTCATTTCTACGATCCTTGAATGTTTCCTGAGAGTCTTGTATTTCTAATGTCCTTGAATGTTCCCCGAGAGTCTTGTATTTCTAATGTCCTTGAATGTTCACTGAGAGTCTTGTATTTCTAATGTCCTTGAATGTTTCCTGAGAGTCTTGTATTTCTAATGTCCTTGAATGTTCACTGAGAGTCTTGTATTTCTAATGTCCTTGAATGTTTCCCTGACTGCCTTGTATTTCTAATGTCCTTGAATGTTCCCTGAGAGTCTTGTATTTCTAATGCCCTTGAATCTTTCCCTGAGAGTCTTGTCATTTCTACGATCCTTGAATGTTTCCTGAGAGTCCTGTATTTCTAATGTCCTTGAATGTTCCCTGAGAGTCTTGTATTTCTAATGTCCTTGAATGTTTCCTGAGAATCTTGTATTTCTAATGCCCTTGAATGTTTCCCTGTGAGTCTTGTCCTTTCTACAATCCTTGAATGTTTCCTGAGAGTCTTGTATTTCTAATGCCCTTGAATGTTTCCCTGAGAGTCTTGTCATTTCTACGATCCTTGAATGTTTCCTGAGCGTCTTGTATTTCTAATGTCCTTGAATGTTCCCCGAGAGTCTTGTATTTCTAATGTCCTTGAATGTTCACTGAGAGTCTTGTATTTCTAATGTCCTTGAATGTTTCCTGAGAGTCTTGTATTTCTAATGTCCTTGAATGTTCACTGAGAGTCTTGTATTTCTAATGTCCTTGAATGTTTCCCCGACTGCCTTGTATTTCTAATGTCCTTGAATGTTCCCTGAGAGTCTTGTATTTCTAATGCCCTTGAATCTTTCCCTGAGAGTCTTGTCATTTCTACGATCCTTGAATGTTTCCTGAGAGTCCTGTATTTCTAATGTCCTTGAATGTTCACTGAGAGTCTTGTATTTCTAATGTCCTTGAATGTTCACTGAGAGTCTTGTATTTCTAATGTCCTTGAATGTTTCCTGAGAGTCTTGTATTTCTAATGTCCTTGAATGTTCACTGAGAGTCTTGTATTTCTAATGTCCTTGAATGTTCACTGAGAGTCTTGTATTTCTAATGTCCTTGAGTGTTTCCTGAGAGTCTTGTATTTCTAATGCCCTTGAATGTTTCCCTGAGAGTCTTGTCATTTCTACGATCCTTGAATGTTTCCTGAGAGTCTTGTATTTCTAATGTCCTTGAATGTTCCCCGAGAGTCTTGTATTTCTAATGTCCTTGAATGTTCACTGAGAGTCTTGTATTTCTAATGTCCTTGAATGTTTCCTGAGAGTCTTGTATTTCTAATGTCCTTGAATGTTCACTGAGAGTCTTGTATTTCTAATGTCCTTGAATGTTTCCCTGACTGCCTTGTATTTCTAATGCCCTTGAATCTTTCCCTGAGAGTCTTGTCATTTCTACGATCCTTGAATGTTTCCTGAGAGTCCTGTATTTCTAATGTCCTTGAATGTTCACTGAGAGTCTTGTATTTCTAATGTCCTTGAATGTTCACTGAGAGTCTTGTATTTCTAATGTCCTTGAATGTTCCCTGAGAGTCTTGTATTTCTAATGTCCTTGAATGTTTCCTGAGAGTCTTGTATTTCTAATGCCCTTGAATGTTTCCCTGACAGTCTTGTCATTTCTACGATCCTTGAATGTTTCCTGAGAGTCTTGTATTTCTAATGTCCTTGAATGTTCCCTGAGAGTCTTGTATTTCTAATGTCCTTGAATGTTCACTGAGAGTCTTGTATTTCTAATGTCCTTGAATGTTTCCTGAGGGTCTTGTATTTCTAATGTCCTTGAATGTTCACTGAGAGTCTTGTATTTCTAATGTCCTTGAATGTTTCCTGAGATTCTTGTATTTCTAATGTCCTTGAATGTTTCCCTGACTGCCTTGTATTTCTAATGACTGCCTTGTATTTCTAATGTCCTTGAATGTTTCCCTGACTGCCTTGTATTTCTAATGTCCTTGAATGTTCCCTGAGAGTCTTGTATTTCTAATGTCCTTGAATGTTTCCTGAGAATCTTGTATTTCTAATGCCCTTGAATGTTTCCCTGAGAGTCTTGTCCTTTCTACGATCCTTGAATGTTTCCTGAGAGTCTTGTATTTCTAATGTCCTTGAATGTTCCCTGAGAGTCTTGTATTTCTAATGTCCTTGAATGTTCACTGAGAGTCTTGTATTTCTAATGTCCTTGAATGTTTCCTGAGAGTCTTGTATTTCTAATGTCCTTGAATGTTCACTGAGAGTCTTGTATTTCTAATGTCCTTGAATGTTTCCCCGACTGCCTTGTATTTCTAATGTCCTTGAATGTTCCCTGAGAGTCTTGTATTTCTAATGCCCTTGAATCTTTCCCTGAGAGTCTTGTCATTTCTACGATCCTTGAATGTTTCCTGAGAGTCCTGTATTTCTAATGTCCTTGAATGTTCACTGAGAGTCTTGTATTTCTAATGTCCTTGAATGTTCACTGAGAGTCTTGTATTTCTAATGTCCTTGAATGTTTCCTGAGAGTCTTGTATTTCTAATGTCCTTGAATGTTCCCCGAGAGTCTTGTATTTCTAATGCCCTTGAATCTTTCCCTGAGAGTCTTGTCATTTCTACGATCCTTGAATGTTTCCTGAGAGTCCTGTATTTCTAATGTCCTTGAATGTTCCCTGAGAGTTTTGTATTTCTAATGTCCTTGAATGTTTCCTGAGAATCTTGTATTTCTATTGCCCTTGAATGTTTCCCTGTGAGTCTTGTCCTTTCTACAATCCTTGAATGTTTCCTGAGAGTCTTGTATTTCTAATGCCCTTGAATGTTTCCCTGAGAGTCTTGTCATTTCTACGATCCTTGAATGTTTCCTGAGCGTCTTGTATTTCTAATGTCCTTGAATGTTCCCCGAGAGTCTTGTATTTCTAATGTCCTTGAATGTTCACTGAGAGTCTTGTATTTCTAATGTCCTTGAATGTTTCCTGAGAGTCTTGTATTTCTAATGTCCTTGAATGTTCACTGAGAGTCTTGTATTTCTAATGTCCTTGAATGTTTCCCCGACTGCCTTGTATTTCTAAAGTCCTTGAATGTTCCCTGAGAGTCTTGTATTTCTAATGCCCTTGAATCTTTCCCTGAGAGTCTTGTCATTTCTACGATCCTTGAATGTTTCCTGAGAGTCCTGTATTTCTAATGTCCTTGAATGTTCACTGAGAGTCTTGTATTTCTAATGTCCTTGAATGTTCACTGAGAGTCTTGTATTTCTAATGTCCTTGAATGTTTCCTGAGAGTCTTGTATTTCTAATGTCCTTGAATGTTCACTGAGAGTCTTGTATTTCTAATGTCCTTGAATGTTCACTGAGAGTCTTGTATTTCTAATGTCCTTGAGTGTTTCCTGAGAGTCTTGTATTTCTAATGCCCTTGAATGTTTCCCTGAGAGTCTTGTCATTTCTACGATCCTTGAATGTTTCCTGAGAGTCTTGTATTTCTAATGTCCTTGAATGTTCCCCGAGAGTCTTGTATTTCTAATGTCCTTGAATGTTCACTGAGAGTCTTGTATTTCTAATGTCCTTGAATGTTTCCTGAGAGTCTTGTATTTCTAATGTCCTTGAATGTTCACTGAGAGTCTTGTATTTCTAATGTCCTTGAATGTTTCCCTGACTGCCTTGTATTTCTAATGCCCTTGAATCTTTCCCTGAGAGTCTTGTCATTTCTACGATCCTTGAATGTTTCCTGAGAGTCCTGTATTTCTAATGTCCTTGAATGTTCACTGAGAGTCTTGTATTTCTAATGTCCTTGAATGTTCACTGAGAGTCTTGTATTTCTAATGTCCTTGAATGTTCCCTGAGAGTCTTGTATTTCTAATGTCCTTGAATGTTTCCTGAGAGTCTTATATTTCTAATGCCCTTGAATGTTTCCCTGACAGTCTTGTCATTTCTACGATCCTTGAATGTTTCCTGAGAGTCTTGTATTTCTAATGTCCTTGAATGTTCCCTGAGAGTCTTGTATTTCTAATGTCCTTGAATGTTCACTGAGAGTCTTGTATTTCTAATGTCCTTGAATGTTTCCTGAGGGTCTTGTATTTCTAATGTCCTTGAATGTTCACTGAGAGTCTTGTATTTCTAATGTCCTTGAATGTTTCCTGAGATTCTTGTATTTCTAATGTCCTTGAATGTTTCCCTGACTGCCTTGTATTTCTAATGACTGCCTTGTATTTCTAATGTCCTTGAATGTTTCCCTGACTGCCTTGTATTTCTAATGTCCTTGAATGTTCCCTGAGAGTCTTGTATTTCTAATGTCCTTGAATGTTTCCTGAGAATCTTGTATTTCTAATGCCCTTGAATGTTTCCCTGAGAGTCTTGTCCTTTCTACGATCCTTGAATGTTTCCTGAGAGTCTTGTATTTCTAATGTCCTTGAATGTTCCCTGAGAGTCTTGTATTTCTAATGTCCTTGAATGTTCACTGAGAGTCTTGTATTTCTAATGTCCTTGAATGTTCCCTGAGAGTCTTGTATTTCTAATGTCCTTGAATGTTTCCTGAGAGTCTTGTATTTCTAATGCCCTTGAATGTTTCCCTGAGAGTATTGTCATTTCTACGATCCTTGAATGTTTCCTGAGAGTCTTGTATTTCTAATGTCCTTGAATGTTCACTGAGAGTCTTGTATTTCTAATGTCCTTGAATGTTCCCTGAGAGTCTTGTATTTCTAATGTCCTTGAATGTTTCCTGAGAGTCTTGTATTTCTAATGCCCTTGAATGTTTCCCTGAGAGTCTTGTCATTTCTACGATCCTTGAATGTTTCCTGAGAGTCTTGTATTTCTAATGTCCTTGAATGTTCCCCGAGAGTCTTGTATTTCTAATGTCCTTGAATGTTCACTGAGAGTCTTGTATTTCTAATGTCCTTGAATGTTTCCTGAGAGTCTTGTATTTCTAATGCCCTTGAATGTTTCCCTGAGAGTCTTGTCATTTCTACGATCCTTGAATGTTTCCTGAGAGTCTTGTATTTCTAATGTCCTTGAATGTTCCCCGAGAGTCTTGTATTTCTAATGTCCTTGAATGTTCACTGAGAGTCTTGTATTTCTAATGTCCTTGAATGTTTCCTGAGAGTCTTGTATTTCTAATGTCCTTGAATGTTCACTGAGAGTCTTGTATTTCTAATGTCCTTGAATGTTTCCCTGACTGCCTTGTATTTCTAATGTCCTTGAATGTTCCCTGAGAGTCTTGTATTTCTAATGCCCTTGAATCTTTCCCTGAGAGTCTTGTCATTTCTACGATCCTTGAATGTTTCCTGAGAGTCCTGTATTTCTAATGTCCTTGAATGTTCCCTGAGAGTCTTGTATTTCTAATGTCCTTGAATGTTTCCTGAGAATCTTGTATTTCTAATGCCCTTGAATGTTTCCCTGAGAGTCTTGTCCTTTCTACAATCCTTGAATGTTTCCTGAGAGTCTTGTATTTCTAATGCCCTTGAATGTTTCCCTGAGAGTCTTGTCATTTCTACGATCCTTGAATGTTTCCTGAGAGTCTTGTATTTCTAATGTCCTTGAATGTTCACTGAGAGTCTTGTATTTCTAATGTCCTTGAATGTTTCCCCGACTGCCTTGTATTTCTAATGCCCTTGAATGTTTCCTGAGCGTCTTGTCATTTCTAATGTCCTTGAATGTTTCCCTGAGTGTCTTGTATTTCTAATGTCCTTGCATGTTTCCCTGAGTGCCTTGTATTTCTAATGTCCTTGCATGTTTCACTGAGTGCCTTGTATTTCTAATCTCCTTGAATGTTTCCCTGACTGCCTTGTATTTCTAATGTCCTTGGATGTTCACTGAGAGTCTTGTATTTCTAATGTCCTTGAATATTTCCCTGAGTGCCTTGTATTTCTAATGTCCTTGAATGTTTCCCTGACTGCCTTGTATTTCTAATGCCCTTGAATGTTTCCTGATTGTCTTGTCATTTCTAATGTCCTTGAATGTTTCCCTGAGTGCCTTGTATTTCTAATGTCCTTGCATGTTTCCTTGAGTGCCTTGTATTTCTAATGCCCTTGAATGTTTCCTGAGCGTCTTGTATTTCTAATGTCCTTGAATGTTCCCCGAGAGTCTTGTATTTCTAATGTCCTTGAATGTTCACTGAGAGTCTTGTATTTCTAATGTCCTTGAATGTTTCCTGAGGGTCTTGTATTTCTAATGTCCTTGAATGTTCACTGAGAGTCTTGTATTTCTAATGTCCTTGAATGTTTCCTGAGATTCTTGTATTTCTAATGTCCTTGAATGTTTCCCTGACTGCCTTGTATTTCTAATGACTGCCTTGTATTTCTAATGTCCTTGAATGTTTCCCTGACTGCCTTGTATTTCTAATGTCCTTGAATGTTCCCTGAGAGTCTTGTATTTCTAATGTCCTTGAATGTTTCCTGAGAATCTTGTATTTCTAATGCCCTTGAATGTTTCCCCGAGAGTCTTGTCCTTTCTACGATCCTTGAATGTTTCCTGAGAGTCTTGTATTTCTAATGTCCTTGAATGTTCCCTGAGAGTCTTGTATTTCTAATGTCCTTGAATGTTCACTGAGAGTCTTGTATTTCTAATGTCCTTGAATGTTCCCTGAGAGTCTTGTATTTCTAATGTCCTTGAATGTTTCCTGAGAGTCTTGTATTTCTAATGCCCTTGAATGTTTCCCTGAGAGTCTTGTCATTTCTACGATCCTTGAATGTTCCCCGAGAGTCTTGTATTTCTAATGTCCTTGAATGTTCCCCGAGAGTCTTGTATTTCTAATGTCCTTGAATGTTCACTGAGAGTCTTGTATTTCTAATGTCCTTGAATGTTTCCTGAGAGTCTTGTATTTCTAATGCCCTTGAATGTTTCCCTGAGAGTCTTGTCATTTCTACGATCCTTGAATGTTTCCTGAGAGTCTTGTATTTCTAATGTCCTTGAATGTTCCCCGAGAGTCTTGTATTTCTAATGTCCTTGAATGTTTCCTGAGAGTCTTGTATTTCTAATGTCCTTGAATGTTCACTGAGAGTCTTGTATTTCTAATGTCCTTGAATGTTTCCTGAGAGTCTTGTATTTCTAATGTCCTTGAATGTTCACTGAGAGTCTTGTATTTCTAATGCCCTTGAATGTTTCCCTGAGAGTCTTGTCATTTCTACGATCCTGGAATGTTTCCTGAGAGTCTTGTATTTCTAATGTCCTTGAATGTTCCCCGAGAGTCTTGTATTTCTAATGCCCTTGAATCTTTCCCTGAGAGTCTTGTCATTTCTACGATCCTTGAATGTTTCCTGAGAGTCCTGTATTTCTAATGTCCTTGAATGTTCCCTGAGAGTCTTGTATTTCTAATGTCCTTGAATGTTTCCTGAGAATCTTGTATTTCTATTGCCCTTGAATGTTTCCCTGTGAGTCTTGTCCTTTCTACAATCCTTGAATGTTTCCTGAGAGTCTTGTATTTCTAATGCCCTTGAATGTTCCCTGAGAGTCTTGTATTTCTAATGTCCTTGAATGTTTCCTGAGAGTCTTGTATTTCTAATGCCCTTGAATGTTTCCCTGAGAGTCTTGTATTTCTAATGTCCTTGAATGTTCACTGAGAGTCTTGTATTTCTAATGTCCTTGAATGTTCCCTGAGAGTCTTGTATTTCTAATGTCCTTGAATGTTTCCTGAGAGTCTTGTATTTCTAATGCCCTTGAATGTTTCCCTGAGAGTCTTGTCATTTCTACGATCCTTGAATGTTTCCTGAGAGTCTTGTATTTCTAATGTCCTTGAATGTTCCCCGAGAGTCTTGTATTTCTAATGTCCTTGAATGTTCACTGAGAGTCTTGTATTTCTAATGTCCTTGAATGTTTCCTGAGAGTCTTGTATTTCTAATGCCCTTGAATGTTTCCTGAGAGTCTTGTATTTCTAATGCCCTTGAATGTTTCCCTGAGAGTCTTGTCATTTCTACGATCCTTGAATGTTTCCTGAGAGTCTTGTATTTCTAATGTCCTTGAATGTTCCCCGAGAGTCTTGTATTTCTAATGTCCTTGAATGTTCACTGAGAGTCTTGTATTTCTAATGTCCTTGAATGTTTCCTGAGAGTCTTGTATTTCTAATGCCCTTGAATGTTTCCCTGAGAGTCTTGTCATTTCTACGATCCTTGAATGTTTCCTGAGAGTCTTGTATTTCTAATGTCCTTGAATGTTCCCCGAGAGTCTTGTATTTCTAATGTCCTTGAATGTTCACTGAGAGTCTTGTATTTCTAATGTCCTTGAATGTTTCCTGAGAGTCTTGTATTTCTAATGTCCTTGAATGTTCACTGAGAGTCTTGTATTTCTAATGTCCTTGAATGTTTCCCTGACTGCCTTGTATTTCTAATGTCCTTGAATGTTCCCTGAGAGTCTTGTATTTCTAATGCCCTTGAATCTTTCCCTGAGAGTCTTGTCATTTCTACGATCCTTGAATGTTTCCTGAGAGTCCTGTATTTCTAATGTCCTTGAATGTTCCCTGAGAGTCTTGTATTTCTAATGTCCTTGAATGTTTCCTGAGAATCTTGTATTTCTAATGCCCTTGAATGTTTCCCTGTGAGTCTTGTCCTTTCTACAATCCTTGAATGTTTCCTGAGAGTCTTGTATTTCTAATGCCCTTGAATGTTTCCCTGAGAGTCTTGTCATTTCTACGATCCTTGAATGTTTCCTGAGCGTCTTGTATTTCTAATGTCCTTGAATGTTCCCCGAGAGTCTTGTATTTCTAATGTCCTTGAATGTTCACTGAGAGTCTTGTATTTCTAATGTCCTTGAATGTTTCCTGAGAGTCTTGTATTTCTAATGTCCTTGAATGTTCACTGAGAGTCTTGTATTTCTAATGTCCTTGAATGTTTCCCCGACTGCCTTGTATTTCTAATGTCCTTGAATGTTCCCTGAGAGTCTTGTATTTCTAATGCCCTTGAATCTTTCCCTGAGAGTCTTGTCATTTCTACGATCCTTGAATGTTTCCTGAGAGTCCTGTATTTCCAATGTCCTTGAATGTTCACTGAGAGTCTTGTATTTCTAATGTCCTTGAATGTTCACTGAGAGTCTTGTATTTCTAATGTCCTTGAATGTTTCCTGAGAGTCTTGTATTTCTAATGTCCTTGAATGTTCCCCGAGAGTCTTGTATTTCTAATGCCCTTGAATCTTTCCCTGAGAGTCTTGTCATTTCTACGATCCTTGAATGTTTCCTGAGAGTCCTGTATTTCTAATGTCCTTGAATGTTCCCTGAGAGTTTTATATTTCTAATGTCCTTGAATGTTTCCTGAGAATCTTTTATTTCTATTGCCCTTGAATGTTTCCCTGTGAGTCTTGTCCTTTCTACAATCCTTGAATGTTTCCTGAGAGTCTTGTATTTCTAATGCCCTTGAATGTTTCCCTGAGAGTCTTGTCATTTCTACGATCCTTGAATGTTTCCTGAGCGTCTTGTATTTCTAATGTCCTTGAATGTTCCCCGAGAGTCTTGTATTTCTAATGTCCTTGAATGTTCACTGAGAGTCTTGTATTTCTAATGTCCTTGAATGTTTCCTGAGAGTCTTGTATTTCTAATGTCCTTGAATGTTCACTGAGAGTCTTGTATTTCTAATGTCCTTGAATGTTTCCCCGACTGCCTTGTATTTCTAATGTCCTTGAATGTTCCCTGAGAGTCTTGTATTTCTAATGCCCTTGAATCTTTCCCTGAGAGTCTTGTCATTTCTACGATCCTTGAATGTTTCCTGAGAGTCCTGTATTTCTAATGTCCTTGAATGTTCACTGAGAGTCTTGTATTTCTAATGTCCTTGAATGTTCACTGAGAGTCTTGTATTTCTAATGTCCTTGAATGTTTCCTGAGAGTCTTGTATTTCTAATGTCCTTGAATGTTCACTGAGAGTCTTGTATTTCTAATGTCCTTGAATGTTCACTGAGAGTCTTGTATTTCTAATGTCCTTGAGTGTTTCCTGAGAGTCTTGTATTTCTAATGCCCTTGAATGTTTCCCTGAGAGTCTTGTCATTTCTACGATCCTTGAATGTTTCCTGAGAGTCTTGTATTTCTAATGTCCTTGAATGTTCCCCGAGAGTCTTGTATTTCTAATGTCCTTGAATGTTCACTGAGAGTCTTGTATTTCTAATGTCCTTGAATGTTTCCTGAGAGTCTTGTATTTCTAATGTCCTTGAATGTTCACTGAGAGTCTTGTATTTCTAATGTCCTTGAATGTTTCCCTGACTGCCTTGTATTTCTAATGCCCTTGAATCTTTCCCTGAGAGTCTTGTCATTTCTACGATCCTTGAATGTTTCCTGAGAGTCCTGTATTTCTAATGTCCTTGAATGTTCACTGAGAGTCTTGTATTTCTAATGTCCTTGAATGTTCACTGAGAGTCTTGTATTTCTAATGTCCTTGAATGTTCCCTGAGAGTCTTGTATTTCTAATGTCCTTGAATGTTTCCTGAGAGTCTTGTATTTCTAATGCCCTTGAATGTTTCCCTGACAGTCTTGTCATTTCTACGATCCTTGAATGTTTCCTGAGAGTCTTGTATTTCTAATGTCCTTGAATGTTCCCTGAGAGTCTTGTATTTCTAATGTCCTTGAATGTTCACTGAGAGTCTTGTATTTCTAATGTCCTTGAATGTTTCCTGAGGGTCTTGTATTTCTAATGTCCTTGAATGTTCACTGAGAGTCTTGTATTTCTAATGTCCTTGAATGTTTCCTGAGATTCTTGTATTTCTAATGTCCTTGAATGTTTCCCTGACTGCCTTGTATTTCTAATGACTGCCTTGTATTTCTAATGTCCTTGAATGTTTCCCTGACTGCCTTGTATTTCTAATGTCCTTGAATGTTCCCTGAGAGTCTTGTATTTCTAATGTCCTTGAATGTTTCCTGAGAATCTTGTATTTCTAATGCCCTTGAATGTTTCCCTGAGAGTCTTGTCCTTTCTACGATCCTTGAATGTTTCCTGAGAGTCTTGTATTTCTAATGTCCTTGAATGTTCCCTGAGAGTCTTGTATTTCTAATGTCCTTGAATGTTCACTGGGAGTCTTGTATTTCTAATGTCCTTGAATGTTCCCTGAGAGTCTTGTATTTCTAATGTCCTTGAATTTTTCCTGAGAGTCTTGTATTTCTAATACCCTTGAATGTTTCCCTGAGAGTATTGTCATTTCTACGATCCTTGAATGTTTCCTGAGAGTCTTGTATTTCTAATGTCCTTGAATGTTCACTGAGAGTCTTGTATTTCTAATGTCCTTGAATGTTCCCTGAGAGTCTTGTATTTCTAATGTCCTTGAATGTTTCCTGAGAGTCTTGTATTTCTAATGCCCTTGAATGTTTCCCTGAGAGTCTTGTCATTTCTACGATCCTTGAATGTTTCCTGAGAGTCTTGTATTTCTAATGTCCTTGAATGTTCCCCGAGAGTCTTGTATTTCTAATGTCCTTGAATGTTCACTGAGAGTCTTGTATTTCTAATGTCCTTGAATGTTTCCTGAGAGTCTTGTATTTCTAATGCCCTTGAATGTTTCCCTGAGAGTCTTGTCATTTCTACGATCCTTGAATGTTTCCTGAGAGTCTTGTATTTCTAATGTCCTTGAATGTTCCCCGAGAGTCTTGTATTTCTAATGTCCTTGAATGTTCACTGAGAGTCTTGTATTTCTAATGTCCTTGAATGTTTCCTGAGAGTCTTGTATTTCTAATGTCCTTGAATGTTCACTGAGAGTCTTGTATTTCTAATGTCCTTGAATGTTTCCCTGACTGCCTTGTATTTCTAATGTCCTTGAATGTTCCCTGAGAGTCTTGTATTTCTAATGCCCTTGAATCTTTCCCTGAGAGTCTTGTCATTTCTACGATCCTTGAATGTTTCCTGAGAGTCCTGTATTTCTAATGTCCTTGAATGTTCCCTGAGAGTCTTGTATTTCTAATGTCCTTGAATGTTTCCTGAGAATCTTGTATTTCTAATGCCCTTGAATGTTTCCCTGAGAGTCTTGTCCTTTCTACAATCCTTGAATGTTTCCTGAGAGTCTTGTATTTCTAATGCCCTTGAATGTTTCCCTGAGAGTCTTGTCATTTCTACGATCCTTGAATGTTTCCTGAGAGTCTTGTATTTCTAATGTCCTTGAATGTTCCCCGAGAGTCTTGTATTTCTAATGTCCTTGAATGTTCACTGAGAGTCTTGTATTTCTAATGTCCTTGAATGGTTCCTGAGAGTCTTGTATTTCTAATGTCCTTGAATGTTCACTGAGAGTCTTGTATTTCTAATGTCCTTGAATGTTTCCCCGGCTGCCTTGTATTTCTAATGTCCTTGAATGTTCCCTGAGAGTCTTGTATTTCTAATGCCCTTGAATCTTTCCCTGAGAGTCTTGTCATTTCTACGATCCTTGAATGTTTCCTGAGAGTCCTGTATTTCTAATGTCCTTGAATGTTCACTGAGAGTCTTGTATTTCTAATGTCCTTGAATGTTCACTGAGAGTCTTGTATTTCTAATGTCCTTGAATGTTTCCTGAGAGTCTTGTATTTCTAATGTCCTTGAATGTTCACTGAGAGTCTTGTATTTCTAATGTCCTTGAATGTTCACTGAGAGTCTTGTATTTCTAATGTCCTTGAGTGTTTCCTGAGAGTCTTGTATTTCTAATGCCCTTGAATGTTTCCCTGAGAGTCTTGTCATTTCTACGATCCTGGAATGTTTCCTGAGAGTCTTGTATTTCTAATGTCCTTGAATGTTCCCCGAGAGTCTTGTATTTCTAATGCCCTTGAATCTTTCCCTGAGAGTCTTGTCATTTCTACTATCCTTGAATGTTTCCTGAGAGTCCTGTATTTCTAATGTCCTTGAATGTTCCCTGAGAGTCTTGTATTTCTAATGTCCTTGAATGTTTCCTGAGAATCTTGTATTTCTATTGCCCTTGAATGTTTCCCTGTGAGTCTTGTCCTTTCTACAATCCTTGAATGTTTCCTGAGAGTCTTGTATTTCTAATGCCCTTGAATGTTTCCCTGAGAGTCTTGTCATTTCTACGATCCTTGAATGTTTCCTGAGCGTCTTGTATTTCTAATGTCCTTGAATGTTCCCCGAGAGTCTTGTATTTCTAATGTCCTTGAATGTTCACTGAGAGTCTTGTATTTCTAATGTCCTTCAATGTTTCATGAGAGTCTTGTATTTCTAATGTCCTTGAATGTTCACTGAGAGTCTTGTATTTCTAATGTCCTTGAATGTTTCCCCGACTGCCTTGTATTTCTAATGTCCTTGAATGTTCCCTGAGAGTCTTGTATTTCTAATGCCCTTGAATCTTTCCCTGAGAGTCTTGTCATTTCTACGATCCTTGAATGTTTCCTGAGAGTCCTGTATTTCTAATGTCCTTGAATGTTCACTGAGAGTCTTGTATTTCTAATGTCCTTGAATGTTCACTGAGAGTCTTGTATTTCTAATGTCCTTGAATGTTTCCTGAGAGTCTTGTATTTCTAATGTCCTTGAATGTTCACTGAGAGTCTTGTATTTCTAATGTCCTTGAATGTTCACTGAGAGTCTTGTATTTCTAATGTCCTTGAGTGTTTCCTGAGAGTCTTGTATTTCTAATGCACTTGAATGTTTCCCTGAGAGTCTTGTCATTTCTACGATCCTTGAATGTTTCCTGAGAGTCTTGTATTTCTAATGTCCTTGAATGTTCCCCGAGAGTCTTGTATTTCTAATGTCCTTGAATGTTCACTGACAGTCTTGTATTTCTAATGTCCTTGAATGTTTCCTGAGAGTCTTGTATTTCTAATGTCCTTGAATGTTCACTGAGAGTCTTGTATTTCTAATGTCCTTGAATGTTTCCCTGACTGCCTTGTATTTCTAATGCCCTTGAATCTTTCCCTGAGAGTCTTGTCATTTCTACGATCCTTGAATGTTTCCTGAGAGTCCTGTATTTCTAATGTCCTTGAATGTTCACTGAGAGTCTTGTATTTCTAATGTCCTTGAATGTTCACTGAGAGTCTTGTATTTCTAATGTCCTTGAATGTTCCCTGAGAGTCTTGTATTTCTAATGTCCTTGAATGTTTCCTGAGAGTCTTGTATTTCTAATGCCCTTGAATGTTTCCCTGACAGTCTTGTCATTTCTACGATCCTTGAATGTTTCCTGAGAGTCTTGTATTTCTAATGTCCTTGAATGTTCCCTGAGAGTCTTGTATTTCTAATGTCCTTGAATGTTCACTGAGAGTCTTGTATTTCTAATGTCCTTGAATGTTTCCTGAGGGTCTTGTATTTCTAATGTCCTTGAATGTTCACTGAGAGTCTTGTATTTCTAATGTCCTTGAATGTTTCCTGAGATTCTTGTATTTCTAATGTCCTTGAATGTTTCCCTGACTGCCTTGTATTTCTAATGACTGCCTTGTATTTCTAATGTCCTTGAATGTTTCCCTGACTGCCTTGTATTTCTAATGTCCTTGAATGTTTCCTGAGAATCTTGTATTTCTAATGCCCTTGAATGTTTCCCTGAGAGTCTTGTCCTTTCTACGATCCTTGAATGTTTCCTGAGAGTCTTGTATTTCTAATGTCCTTGAATGTTTCCCTGACTGCCTTGTATTTCTAATGACTGCCTTGTATTTCTAATGTCCTTGAATGTTCCCTGAGAGTCTTGTATTTCTAATGTCCTTGAATGTTTCCTGAGAATCTTGTATTTCTAATGCCCTTGAATGTTTCCCTGAGAGTCTTGTCCTTTCTACGATCCTTGAATGTTTCCTGAGAGTCTTGTATTTCTAATGTCCTTGAATGTTCCCTGAGAGTCTTGTATTTCTAATGTCCTTGAATGTTCACTGAGAGTCTTGTATTTCTAATGTCCTTGAATGTTCCCTGAGAGTCTTGTATTTCTAATGTCCTTGAATGTTTCCTGAGAGTCTTGTATTTCTAATGCCCTTGAATGTTTCCCTGAGAGTATTGTCATTTCTACGATCCTTGAATGTTTCCTGAGAGTCTTGTATTTCTAATGTCCTTGAATGTTCACTGAGAGTCTTGTATTTCTAATGTCCTTGAATGTTCCCTGAGAGTCTTGTATTTCTAATGTCCTTGAATGTTTCCTGAGAGTCTTGTATTTCTAATGCCCTTGAATGTTTCCCTGAGAGTCTTGTCATTTCTACGATCCTTGAATGTTTCCTGAGAGTCTTGTATTTCTAATGTCCTTGAATGTTCCCCGAGAGTCTTGTATTTCTAATGTCCTTGAATGTTCACTGAGAGTCTTGTATTTCTAATGTCCTTGAATGTTTCCTGAGAGTCTTGTATTTCTAATGCCCTTGAATGTTTCCCTGAGAGTCTTGTCATTTCTACGATCCTTGAATGTTTCCTGAGAGTCTTGTATTTCTAATGTCCTTGAATGTTCCCCGAGAGTCTTGTATTTCTAATGTCCTTGAATGTTCACTGAGAGTCTTGTATTTCTAATGTCCTTGAATGTTTCCTGAGAGTCTTGTATTTCTAATGTCCTTGAATGTTCACTGAGAGTCTTGTATTTCTAATGTCCTTGAATGTTTCCCTGACTGCCTTGTATTTCTAATGTCCTTGAATGTTCCCTGAGAGTCTTGTATTTCTAATGCCCTTGAATCTTTCCCTGAGAGTCTTGTCATTTCTACGATCCTTGAATGTCTCCTGAGAGTCCTGTATTTCTAATGTCCTTGAATGTTCCCTGAGAGTCTTGTATTTCTAATGTCCTTGAATGTTTCCTGAGAATCTTGTATTTCTAATGCCCTTGAATGTTTCCCTGAGAGTCTTGTCCTTTCTACAATCCTTGAATGTTTCCTGAGAGTCTTGTATTTCTAATGCCCTTGAATGTTTCCCTGAGAGTCTTGTCATTTCTACGATCCTTGAATGTTTCCTGAGAGTCTTGCATTTCTAATGTCCTTGAATGTTCCCCGAGAGTCTTGTATTTCTAATGTCCTTGAATGTTCACTGAGAGTCTTGTATTTCTAATGTCCTTGAATGGTTCCTGAGAGTCTTGTATTTCTAATGTCCTTGAATGTTCACTGAGAGTCTTGTATTTCTAATGTCCTTGAATGTTTCCCCGGCTGCCTTGTATTTCTAATGTCCTTGAATGTTCCCTGAGAGTCTTGTATTTCTAATGCCCTTGAATCTTTCCCTGAGAGTCTTGTCATTTCTACGATCCTTGAATGTTTCCTGAGAGTCCTGTATTTCTAATGTCCTTGAATGTTCACTGAGAGTCTTGTATTTCTAATGTCCTTGAATGTTCACTGAGAGTCTTGTATTTCTAATGTCCTTGAATGTTTCCTGAGAGTCTTGTATTTTTAATGTCCTTGAATGTTCACTGAGAGTCTTGTATTTCTAATGTCCTTGAATGTTCACTGAGAGTCTTGTATTTCTAATGTCCTTGAGTGTTTCCTGAGAGTCTTGTATTTCTAATGCACTTGAATGTTTCCCTGAGAGTCTTGTCATTTCTACGATCCTTGAATGTTTCCTGAGAGTCTTGTATTTCTAATGTCCTTGAATGTTCCCCGAGAGTCTTGTATTTCTAATGTCCTTGAATGTTCACTGACAGTCTTGTATTTCTAATGTCCTTGAATGTTTCCTGAGAGTCTTGTATTTCTAATGTCCTTGAATGTTCGCTGAGAGTCTTGTATTTCTAATGTCCTTGAATGTTTCCCTGACTGCCTTGTATTTCTAATGCCCTTGAATCTTTCCCTGAGAGTCTTGTCATTTCTACGATCCTTGAATGTTCACTGAGAGTCTTGTATTTCTAATGTCCTTGAATGTTTCCTGAGAGTCTTGTATTTCTAATGTCCTTGAATGTTCACTGAGAGTCTTGTATTTCTAATGTCCTTGAATGTTTCCCCGACTGCCTTGTATTTCTAATGTCCTTGAATGTTCCCTGAGAGTCTTGTATTTCTAATGCCCTTGAATCTTTCCCTGAGAGTCTTGTCATTTCTACGATCCTTGAATGTTTCCTGAGAGTCCTGTATTTCTAATGTCCTTGAATGTTCACTGAGAGTCTTGTATTTCTAATGTCCTTGAATGTTCACTGAGAGTCTTGTATTTCTAATGTCCTTGAATGTTTCCTGAGAGTCTTGTATTTCTAATGTCCTTGAATGTTCACTGAGAGTCTTGTATTTCTAATGTCCTTGAATGTTCACTGAGAGTCTTGTATTTCTAATGTCCTTGAGTGTTTCCTGAGAGTCTTGTATTTCTAATGCACTTGAATGTTTCCCTGAGAGTCTTGTCATTTCTACGATCCTTGAATGTTTCCTGAGAGTCTTGTATTTCTAATGTCCTTGAATGTTCCCCGAGAGTCTTGTATTTCTAATGTCCTTGAATGTTCACTGACAGTCTTGTATTTCTAATGTCCTTGAATGTTTCCTGAGAGTCTTGTATTTCTAATGTCCTTGAATGTTCACTGAGAGTCTTGTATTTCTAATGTCCTTGAATGTTTCCCTGACTGCCTTGTATTTCTAATGCCCTTGAATCTTTCCCTGAGAGTCTTGTCATTTCTACGATCCTTGAATGTTTCCTGAGAGTCCTGTATTTCTAATGTCCTTGAATGTTCACTGAGAGTCTTGTATTTCTAATGTCCTTGAATGTTCACTGAGAGTCTTGTATTTCTAATGTCCTTGAATGTTCCCTGAGAGTCTTGTATTTCTAATGTCCTTGAATGTTTCCTGAGAGTCTTGTATTTCTAATGCCCTTGAATGTTTCCCTGACAGTCTTGTCATTTCTACGATCCTTGAATGTTTCCTGAGAGTCTTGTATTTCTAATGTCCTTGAATGTTCCCTGAGAGTCTTGTATTTCTAATGTCCTTGAATGTTCACTGAGAGTCTTGTATTTCTAATGTCCTTGAATGTTTCCTGAGGGTCTTGTATTTCTAATGTCCTTGAATGTTCACTGAGAGTCTTGTATTTCTAATGTCCTTGAATGTTTCCTGAGATTCTTGTATTTCTAATGTCCTTGAATGTTTCCCTGACTGCCTTGTATTTCTAATGACTGCCTTGTATTTCTAATGTCCTTGAATGTTTCCCTGACTGCCTTGTATTTCTAATGTCCTTGAATGTTCCCTGAGAGTCTTGTATTTCTAATGCCCTTGAATGTTTCCCTGAGAGTCTTGTCCTTTCTACGATCCTTGAATGTTTCCTGAGAGTCTTGTATTTCTAATGTCCTTGAATGTTCCCTGAGAGTCTTGTATTTCTAATGTCCTTGAATGTTCACTGAGAGTCTTGTATTTCTAATGTCCTTGAATGTTCCCTGAGAGTCTTGTATTTCTAATGTCCTTGAATGTTTCCTGAGAGTCTTGTATTTCTAATGCCCTTGAATGTTTCCCTGAGAGTATTGTCATTTCTACGATCCTTGAATGTTTCCTGAGAGTCTTGTATTTCTAATGTCCTTGAATGTTCACTGAGAGTCTTGTATTTCTAATGTCCTTGAATGTTCCCTGAGAGTCTTGTATTTCTAATGTCCTTGAATGTTTCCTGAGAGTCTTGTATTTCTAATGCCCTTGAATGTTTCCCTGAGAGTCTTGTCATTTCTACGATCCTTGAATGTTTCCTGAGAGTCTTGTATTTCTAATGTCCTTGAATGTTCCCCGAGAGTCTTGTATTTCTAATGTCCTTGAATGTTCACTGAGAGTCTTGTATTTCTAATGTCCTTGAATGTTTCCTGAGAGTCTTGTATTTCTAATGCCCTTGAATGTTTCCCTGAGAGTCTTGTCATTTCTACGATCCTTGAATGTTTCCTGAGAGTCTTGTATTTCTAATGTCCTTGAATGTTCCCCGAGAGTCTTGTATTTCTAATGTCCTTGAATGTTCACTGAGAGTCTTGTATTTCTAATGTCCTTGAATGTTTCCTGAGAGTCTTGTATTTCTAATGTCCTTGAATGTTCACTGAGAGTCTTGTATTTCTAATGTCCTTGAATGTTTCCCTGACTGCCTTGTATTTCAAATGTCCTTGAATGTTCCCTGAGAGTCTTGTATTTCTAATGCCCTTGAATCTTTCCCTGAGAGTCTTGTCATTTCTACGATCCTTGAATGTTTCCTGAGAGTCCTGTATTTCTAATGTCCTTGAATGTTCCCTGAGAGTCTTGTATTTCTAATGTCCTTGAATGTTTCCTGAGAATCTTGTATTTCTAATGCCCTTGAATGTTTCCCTGAGAGTCTTGTCCTTTCTACAATCCTTGAATGTTTCCTGAGAGTCTTGTATTTCTAATGCCCTTGAATGTTTCCCTGAGAGTCTTGTCATTTCTACGATCCTTGAATGTTTCCTGAGAGTCTTGTATTTCTAATGTCCTTGAATGTTCACTGAGAGTCTTGTATTTCTAATGTCCTTGAATGTTTCCCTGACTGCCTTGTATTTCTAATGCCCTTGAATGTTTCCTGAGCGTCTTGTCATTTCTAATGTCCTTGAATGTTTCCCTGAGTGTCTTGTATTTCTAATGTCCTTGCATGTTTCCCTGAGTGCCTTGTATTTCTAATGTCCTTGCATGTTTCACTGAGTGCCTTGTATTTCTAATCTCCTTGAATGTTTCCCTGACTGCCTTGTATTTCTAATGTCCTTGGATGTTCACTGAGAGTCTTGTATTTCTAATGTCCTTGAATATTTCCCTGAGTGCCTTGTATTTCTAATGTCCTTGAATGTTTCCCTGACTGCCTTGTATTTCTAATGCCCTTGAATGTTTCCTGATTGTCTTGTCATTTCTAATGTCCTTGAATGTTTCCCTGAGTGCCTTGTATTTCTAATGTCCTTGCATGTTTCCTTGAGTGCCTTGTATTTCTAATGCCCTTGAATGTTTCCTGAGCGTCTTGTATTTCTAATGTCCTTGAATGTTCCCCGAGAGTCTTGTATTTCTAATGTCCTTGAATGTTCACTGAGAGTCTTGTATTTCTAATGTCCTTGAATGTTTCCTGAGGGTCTTGTATTTCTAATGTCCTTGAATGTTCACTGAGAGTCTTGTATTTCTAATGTCCTTGAATGTTTCCTGAGATTCTTGTATTTCTAATGTCCTTGAATGTTTCCCTGACTACCTTGTATTTCTAATGACTGCCTTGTATTTCTAATGTCCTTGAATGTTTCCCTGACTGCCTTGTATTTCTAATGTCCTTGAATGTTCCCTGAGAGTCTTGTATTTCTAATGTCCTTGAATGTTTCCTGAGAATCTTGTATTTCTAATGCCCTTGAATGTTTCCCCGAGAGTCTTGTCCTTTCTACGATCCTTGAATGTTTCCTGAGAGTCTTGTATTTCTAATGTCCTTGAATGTTCCCTGAGAGTCTTGTATTTCTAATGTCCTTGAATGTTCACTGAGAGTCTTGTATTTCTAATGTCCTTGAATGTTCCCTGAGAGTCTTGTATTTCTAATGTCCTTGAATGTTTCCTGAGAGTCTTGTATTTCTAATGCCCTTGAATGTTTCCCTGAGAGTCTTGTCATTTCTACGATCCTTGAATGTTCCCCGAGAGTCTTGTATTTCTAATGTCCTTGAATGTTCCCCGAGAGTCTTGTATTTCTAATGTCCTTGAATGTTCACTGAGAGTCTTGTATTTCTAATGTCCTTGAATGTTTCCTGAGAGTCTTGTATTTCTAATGCCCTTGAATGTTTCCCTGAGAGTCTTGTCATTTCTACGATCCTTGAATGTTTCCTGAGAGTCTTGTATTTCTAATGTCCTTGAATGTTCCCCGAGAGTCTTGTATTTCTAATGTCCTTGAATGTTTCCTGAGAGTCTTGTATTTCTAATGTCCTTGAATGTTCACTGAGAGTCTTGTATTTCTAATGTCCTTGAATGTTTCCTGAGAGTCTTGTATTTCTAATGTCCTTGAATGTTCACTGAGAGTCTTGTATTTCTAATGCCCTTGAATGTTTCCCTGAGAGTCTTGTCATTTCTACGATCCTGGAATGTTTCCTGAGAGTCTTGTATTTCTAATGTCCTTGAATGTTCCCCGAGAGTCTTGTATTTCTAATGCCCTTGAATCTTTCCCTGAGAGTCTTGTCATTTCTACGATCCTTGAATGTTTCCTGAGAGTCCTGTATTTCTAATGTCCTTGAATGTTCCCTGAGAGTCTTGTATTTCTAATGTCCTTGAATGTTTCCTGAGAATCTTGTATTTCTATTGCCCTTGAATGTTTCCCTGTGAGTCTTGTCCTTTCTACAATCCTTGAATGTTTCCTGAGAGTCTTGTATTTCTAATGCCCTTGAATGTTCCCTGAGAGTCTTGTATTTCTAATGTCCTTGAATGTTTCCTGAGAGTCTTGTATTTCTAATGCCCTTGAATGTTTCCCTGAGAGTCTTGTATTTCTAATGTCCTTGAATGTTCACTGAGAGTCTTGTATTTCTAATGTCCTTGAATGTTCCCTGAGAGTCTTGTATTTCTAATGTCCTTGAATGTTTCCTGAGAGTCTTGTATTTCTAATGCCCTTGAATGTTTCCCTGAGAGTCTTGTCATTTCTACGATCCTTGAATGTTTCCTGAGAGTCTTGTATTTCTAATGTCCTTGAATGTTCCCCGAGAGTCTTGTATTTCTAATGTCCTTGAATGTTCACTGAGAGTCTTGTATTTCTAATGTCCTTGAATGTTTCCTGAGAGTCTTGTATTTCTAATGCCCTTGAATGTTTCCTGAGAGTCTTGTATTTCTAATGCCCTTGAATGTTTCCCTGAGAGTCTTGTCATTTCTACGATCCTTGAATGTTTCCTGAGAGTCTTGTATTTCTAATGTCCTTGAATGTTCCCCGAGAGTCTTGTATTTCTAATGTCCTTGAATGTTCACTGAGAGTCTTGTATTTCTAATGTCCTTGAATGTTTCCTGAGAGTATTGTATTTCTAATGCCCTTGAATGTTTCCCTGAGAGTCTTGTCATTTCTACGATCCTTGAATGTTTCCTGAGAGTCTTGTATTTCTAATGTCCTTGAATGTTCCCCGAGAGTCTTGTATTTCTAATGTCCTTGAATGTTCACTGAGAGTCTTGTATTTCTAATGTCCTTGAATGTTCACTGAGAGTCTTGTATTTCTAATGCCCTTGAATGTTTCCCTGAGAGTCTTGTCATTTCTACGATCCTGGAATGTTTCCTGAGAGTCTTGTATTTCTAATGTCCTTGAATGTTCCCCGAGAGTCTTGTATTTCTAATGCCCTTGAATCTTTCCCTGAGAGTCTTGTCATTTCTACGATCCTTGAATGTTTCCTGAGAGTCCTGTATTTCTAATGTCCTTGAATGTTCCCTGAGAGTCTTGTATTTCTAATGTCCTTGAATGTTTCCTGAGAATCTTGTATTTCTATTGCCCTTGAATGTTTCCCTGTGAGTCTTGTCCTTTCTACAATCCTTGAATGTTTCCTGAGAGTCTTGTATTTCTAATGCCCTTGAATGTTCCCTGAGAGTCTTGTATTTCTAATGTCCTTGAATGTTTCCTGAGAGTCTTGTATTTCTAATGCCCTTGAATGTTTCCCTGAGAGTCTTGTATTTCTAATGTCCTTGAATGTTCACTGAGAGTCTTGTATTTCTAATGTCCTTGAATGTTCCCTGAGAGTCTTGTATTTCTAATGTCCTTGAATGTTTCCTGAGAGTCTTGTATTTCTAATGCCCTTGAATGTTTCCCTGAGAGTCTTGTCATTTCTACGATCCTTGAATGTTTCCTGAGAGTCTTGTATTTCTAATGTCCTTGAATGTTCCCCGAGAGTCTTGTATTTCTAATGTCCTTGAATGTTCACTGAGAGTCTTGTATTTCTAATGTCCTTGAATGTTTCCTGAGAGTCTTGTATTTCTAATGCCCTTGAATGTTTCCTGAGAGTCTTGTATTTCTAATGCCCTTGAATGTTTCCCTGAGAGTCTTGTCATTTCTACGATCCTTGAATGTTTCCTGAGAGTCTTGTATTTCTAATGTCCTTGAATGTTCCCCGAGAGTCTTGTATTTCTAATGTCCTTGAATGTTCACTGAGAGTCTTGTATTTCTAATGTCCTTGAATGTTTCCTGAGAGTCTTGTATTTCTAATGCCCTTGAATGTTTCCCTGAGAGTCTTGTCATTTCTACGATCCTTGAATGTTTCCTGAGAGTCTTGTATTTCTAATGTCCTTGAATGTTCCCCGAGAGTCTTGTATTTCTAATGTCCTTGAATGTTCACTGAGAGTCTTGTATTTCTAATGTCCTTGAATGTTTCCTGAGAGTCTTGTATTTCTAATGTCCTTGAATGTTCACTGAGAGTCTTGTATTTCTAATGTCCTTGAATGTTTCCCTGACTGCCTTGTATTTCTAATGTCCTTGAATGTTCCCTGAGAGTCTTGTATTTCTAATGCCCTTGAATCTTTCCCTGAGAGTCTTGTCATTTCTACGATCCTTGAATGTTTCCTGAGAGTCCTGTATTTCTAATGTCCTTGAATGTTCCCTGAGAGTCTTGTATTTCTAATGTCCTTGAATGTTTCCTGAGAATCTTGTATTTCTAATGCCTTTGAATGTTTCCCTGTGAGTCTTGTCCTTTCTACAATCCTTGAATGTTTCCTGAGAGTCTTGTATTTCTAATGCCCTTGAATGTTTCCCTGAGAGTCTTGTCATTTCTACGATCCTTGAATGTTTCCTGAGCGTCTTGTATTTCTAATGTCCTTGAATGTTCCCCGAGAGTCTTGTATTTCTAATGTCCTTGAATGTTCACTGAGAGTCTTGTATTTCTAATGTCCTTGAATGTTTCCTGAGAGTCTTGTATTTCTAATGTCCTTGAATGTTCACTGAGAGTCTTGTATTTCTAATGTCCTTGAATGTTTCCCCGACTGCCTTGTATTTCTAATGTCCTTGAATGTTCCCTGAGAGTCTTGTATTTCTAATGCCCTTGAATCTTTCCCTGAGAGTCTTGTCATTTCTACGATCCTTGAATGTTTCCTGAGAGTCCTGTATTTCTAATGTCCTTGAATGTTCACTGAGAGTCTTGTATTTCTAATGTCCTTGAATGTTCACTGAGAGTCTTGTATTTCTAATGTCCTTGAATATTTCCTGAGAGTCTTGTATTTCTAATGTCCTTGAATGTTCACTGAGAGTCTTGTATTTCTAATGTCCTTGAATGTTCACTGAGAGTCTTGTATTTCTAATGTCCTTGAGTGTTTCCTGAGAGTCTTGTATTTCTAATGCCCTTGAATGTTTCCCTGAGAGTCTTGTAATTTCTACGATCCTTGAATGTTTCCTGAGAGTCTTGTATTTCTAATGTCCTTGAATGTTCCCCGAGAGTCTTGTATTTCTAATGTCCTTGAATGTTCACTGAGAGTCTTGTATTTCTAATGTCCTTGAATGTTTCCTGAGAGTCTTGTATTTCTAATGTCCTTGAATGTTCACTGAGAGTCTTGTATTTCTAATGTCCTTGAATGTTTCCCTGACTGCCTTGTATTTCTAATGCCCTTGAATCTTTCCCTGAGAGTCTTGTCATTTCTACGATCCTTGAATGTTTCCTGAGAGTCCTGTATTTCTAATGTCCTTGAATGTTCACTGAGAGTCTTGTATTTCTAATGTCCTTGAATGTTCACTGAGAGTCTTGTATTTCTAATGTCCTTGAATGTTCCCTGAGAGTCTTGTATTTCTAATGTCCTTGAATGTTTCCTGAGAGTCTTGTATTTCTAATGCCCTTGAATGTTTCCCTGACAGTCTTGTCATTTCTACGATCCTTGAATGTTTCCTGAGAGTCTTGTATTTCTAATGTCCTTGAATGTTCCCTGAGAGTCTTGTATTTCTAATGTCCTTGAATGTTCACTGAGAGTCTTGTATTTCTAATGTCCTTGAATGTTTCCTGAGGGTCTTGTATTTCTAATGTCCTTGAATGTTCACTGAGAGTCTTGTATTTCTAATGTCCTTGAATGTTTCCTGAGATTCTTGTATTTCTAATGTCCTTGAATGTTTCCCTGACTGCCTTGTATTTCTAATGACTGCCTTGTATTTCTAATGTCCTTGAATGTTTCCCTGACTGCCTTGTATTTCTAATGTCCTTGAATGTTCCCTGAGAGTCTTGTATTTCTAATGTCCTTGAATGTTTCCTGAGAATCTTGTATTTCTAATGCCCTTGAATGTTTCCCTGAGAGTCTTGTCCTTTCTACGATCCTTGAATGTTTCCTGAGAGTCTTGTATTTCTAATGTCCTTGAATGTTCCCTGAGAGTCTTGTATTTCTAATGTCCTTGAATGTTCACTGAGAGTCTTGTATTTCTAATGTCCTTGAATGTTCCCTGAGAGTCTTGTATTTCTAATGTCCTTGAATTTTTCCTGAGAGTCTTGTATTTCTAATACCCTTGAATGTTTCCCTGAGAGTATTGTCATTTCTACGATCCTTGAATGTTTCCTGAGAGTCTTGTATTTCTAATGTCCTTGAATGTTCACTGAGAGTCTTGTATTTCTAATGTCCTTGAATGTTCCCTGAGAGTCTTGTATTTCTAATGTCCTTGAATGTTTCCTGAGAGTCTTGTATTTCTAATGCCCTTGAATGTTTCCCTGAGAGTCTTGTCATTTCTACGATCCTTGAATGTTTCCTGAGAGTCTTGTATTTCTAATGTCCTTGAATGTTCCCCGAGAGTCTTGTATTTCTAATGTCCTTGAATGTTCACTGAGAGTCTTGTATTTCTAATGTCCTTGAATGTTTCCTGAGAATCTTGTATTTCTAATGCCCTTGAATGTTTCCCTGAGAGTCTTGTCATTTCTACGATCCTTGAATGTTTCCTGAGAGTCTTGTATTTCTAATGTCCTTGAATGTTCCCCGAGAGTCTTGTATTTCTAATGTCCTTGAATGTTCACTGAGAGTCTTGTATTTCTAATGTCCTTGAATGTTTCCTGAGAGTCTTGTATTTCTAATGTCCTTGAATGTTCACTGAGAGTCTTGTATTTCTAATGTCCTTGAATGTTTCCCTGACTGCCTTGTATTTCTAATGTCCTTGAATGTTCCCTGAGAGTCTTGTATTTCTAATGCCCTTGAATCTTTCCCTGAGAGTCTTGTCATTTCTACGATCCTTGAATGTTTCCTGAGAGTCCTGTATTTCTAATGTCCTTGAATGTTCCCTGAGAGTCTTGTATTTCTAATGTCCTTGAATGTTTCCTGAGAATCTTGTATTTCTAATGCCCTTGAATGTTTCCCTGAGAGTCTTGTCCTTTCTACAATCCTTGAATGTTTCCTGAGAGTCTTGTATTTCTAATGCCCTTGAATGTTTCCCTGAGAGTCTTGTCATTTCTACGATCCTTGAATGTTTCCTGAGAGTCTTGTATTTCTAATGTCCTTGAATGTTCCCCGAGAGTCTTGTATTTCTAATGTCCTTGAATGTTCACTGAGAGTCTTGTATTTCTAATGTCCTTGAATGGTTCCTGAGAGTCTTGTATTTCTAATGTCCTTGAATGTTCACTGAGAGTCTTGTATTTCTAATGTCCTTGAATGTTTCCCCGGCTGCCTTGTATTTCTAATGTCCTTGAATGTTCCCTGAGAGTCTTGTATTTCTAATGCCCTTGAATCTTTCCCTGAGAGTCTTGTCATTTCTACGATCCTTGAATGTTTCCTGAGAGTCCTGTATTTCTAATGTCCTTGAATGTTCACTGAGAGTCTTGTATTTCTAATGTCCTTGAATGTTCACTGAGAGTCTTGTATTTCTAATGTCCTTGAATGTTTCCTGAGAGTCTTGTATTTCTAATGTCCTTGAATGTTCACTGAGAGTCTTGTATTTCTAATGTCCTTGAATGTTCACTGAGAGTCTTGTATTTCTAATGTCCTTGAGTGTTTCCTGAGAGTCTTGTATTTCTAATGCCCTTGAATGTTTCCCTGAGAGTCTTGTCATTTCTACGATCCTGGAATGTTTCCTGAGAGTCTTGTATTTCTAATGTCCTTGAATGTTCCCCGAGAGTCTTGTATTTCTAATGCCCTTGAATCTTTCCCTGAGAGTCTTGTCATTTCTACTATCCTTGAATGTTTCCTGAGAGTCCTGTATTTCTAATGTCCTTGAATGTTCCCTGAGAGTCTTGTATTTCTAATGTCCTTGAATGTTTCCTGAGAATCTTGTATTTCTATTGCCCTTGAATGTTTCCCTGTGAGTCTTGTCCTTTCTACAATCCTTGAATGTTTCCTGAGAGTCTTGTATTTCTAATGCCCTTGAATGTTTCCCTGAGAGTCTTGTCATTTCTACGATCCTTGAATGTTTCCTGAGCGTCTTGTATTTCTAATGTCCTTGAATGTTCCCCGAGAGTCTTGTATTTCTAATGTCCTTGAATGTTCACTGAGAGTCTTGTATTTCTAATGTCCTTGAATGTTTCCTGAGAGTCTTGTATTTCTAATGTCCTTGAATGTTCACTGAGAGTCTTGTATTTCTAATGTCCTTGAATGTTTCCCCGACTGCCTTGTATTTCTAATGTCCTTGAATGTTCCCTGAGAGTCTTGTATTTCTAATGCCCTTGAATCTTTCCCTGAGAGTCTTGTCATTTCTACGATCCTTGAATGTTTCCTGAGAGTCCTGTATTTCTAATGTCCTTGAATGTTCACTGAGAGTCTTGTATTTCTAATGTCCTTGAATGTTCACTGAGAGTCTTGTATTTCTAATGTCCTTGAATGTTTCCTGAGAGTCTTGTATTTCTAATGTCCTTGAATGTTCACTGAGAGTCTTGTATTTCTAATGTCCTTGAATGTTCACTGAGAGTCTTGTATTTCTAATGTCCTTGAGTGTTTCCTGAGAGTCTTGTATTTCTAATGCACTTGAATGTTTCCCTGAGAGTCTTGTCATTTCTACGATCCTTGAATGTTTCCTGAGAGTCTTGTATTTCTAATGTCCTTGAATGTTCCCCGAGAGTCTTGTATTTCTAATGTCCTTGAATGTTCACTGACAGTCTTGTATTTCTAATGTCCTTGAATGTTTCCTGAGAGTCTTGTATTTCTAATGTCCTTGAATGTTCACTGAGAGTCTTGTATTTCTAATGTCCTTGAATGTTTCCCTGACTGCCTTGTATTTCTAATGCCCTTGAATCTTTCCCTGAGAGTCTTGTCATTTCTACGATCCTTGAATGTTTCCTGAGAGTCCTGTATTTCTAATGTCCTTGAATGTTCACTGAGAGTCTTGTATTTCTAATGTCCTTGAATGTTCACTGAGAGTCTTGTATTTCTAATGTCCTTGAATGTTCCCTGAGAGTCTTGTATTTCTAATGTCCTTGAATGTTTCCTGAGAGTCTTGTATTTCTAATGCCCTTGAATGTTTCCCTGACAGTCTTGTCATTTCTACGATCCTTGAATGTTTCCTGAGAGTCTTGTATTTCTAATGTCCTTGAATGTTCCCTGAGAGTCTTGTATTTCTAATGTCCTTGAATGTTCACTGAGAGTCTTGTATTTCTAATGTCCTTGAATGTTTCCTGAGGGTCTTGTATTTCTAATGTCCTTGAATGTTCACTGAGAGTCTTGTATTTCTAATGTCCTTGAATGTTTCCTGAGATTCTTGTATTTCTAATGTCCTTGAATGTTTCCCTGACTGCCTTGTATTTCTAATGACTGCCTTGTATTTCTAATGTCCTTGAATGTTTCCCTGACTGCCTTGTATTTCTAATGTCCTTGAATGTTTCCTGAGAATCTTGTATTTCTAATGCCCTTGAATGTTTCCCTGAGAGTCTTGTCCTTTCTACGATCCTTGAATGTTTCCTGAGAGTCTTGTATTTCTAATGTCCTTGAATGTTTCCCTGACTGCCTTGTATTTCTAATGACTGCCTTGTATTTCTAATGTCCTTGAATGTTCCCTGAGAGTCTTGTATTTCTAATGTCCTTGAATGTTTCCTGAGAATCTTGTATTTCTAATGCCCTTGAATGTTTCCCTGAGAGTCTTGTCCTTTCTACGATCCTTGAATGTTTCCTGAGAGTCTTGTATTTCTAATGTCCTTGAATGTTCCCTGAGAGTCTTGTATTTCTAATGTCCTTGAATGTTCACTGAGAGTCTTGTATTTCTAATGTCCTTGAATGTTCCCTGAGAGTCTTGTATTTCTAATGTCCTTGAATGTTTCCTGAGAGTCTTGTATTTCTAATGCCCTTGAATGTTTCCCTGAGAGTCTTGTCATTTCTACGATCCTTGAATGTTTCCTGAGAGTCTTGTATTTCTAATGTCCTTGAATGTTCCCCGAGAGTCTTGTATTTCTAATGTCCTTGAATGTTCACTGAGAGTCTTGTATTTCTAATGTCCTTGAATGTTTCCTGAGAGTCTTGTATTTCTAATGCCCTTGAATGTTTCCCTGAGAGTCTTGTCATTTCTACGATCCTTGAATGTTTCCTGAGAGTCTTGTATTTCTAATGTCCTTGAATGTTCCCCGAGAGTCTTGTATTTCTAATGTCCTTGAATGTTCACTGAGAGTCTTGTATTTCTAATGTCCTTGAATGTTTCCTGAGAGTCTTGTATTTCTAATGTCCTTGAATGTTCACTGAGAGTCTTGTATTTCTAATGTCCTTGAATGTTTCCCTGACTGCCTTGTATTTCTAATGTCCTTGAATGTTCCCTGAGAGTCTTGTATTTCTAATGCCCTTGAATCTTTCCCTGAGAGTCTTGTCATTTCTACGATCCTTGAATGTTTCCTGAGAGTCCTGTATTTCTAATGTCCTTGAATGTTCCCTGAGAGTCTTGTATTTCTAATGTCCTTGAATGTTTCCTGAGAATCTTGTATTTCTAATGCCCTTGAATGTTTCCCTGAGAGTCTTGTCCTTTCTACAATCCTTGAATGTTTCCTGAGAGTCTTGTATTTCTAATGCCCTTGAATGTTTCCCTGAGAGTCTTGTCATTTCTACGATCCTTGAATGTTTCCTGAGAGTCTTGCATTTCTAATGTCCTTGAATGTTCCCCGAGAGTCTTGTATTTCTAATGTCCTTGAATGTTCACTGAGAGTCTTGTATTTCTAATGTCCTTGAATGGTTCCTGAGAGTCTTGTATTTCTAATGTCCTTGAATGTTCACTGAGAGTCTTGTATTTCTAATGTCCTTGAATGTTTCCCCGGCTGCCTTGTATTTCTAATGTCCTTGAATGTTCCCTGAGAGTCTTGTATTTCTAATGCCCTTGAATCTTTCCCTGAGAGTCTTGTCATTTCTACGATCCTTGAATGTTTCCTGAGAGTCCTGTATTTCTAATGTCCTTGAATGTTCACTGAGAGTCTTGTATTTCTAATGTCCTTGAATGTTCACTGAGAGTCTTGTATTTCTAATGTCCTTGAATGTTTCCTGAGAGTCTTGTATTTTTAATGTCCTTGAATGTTCACTGAGAGTCTTGTATTTCTAATGTCCTTGAATGTTCACTGAGAGTCTTGTATTTCTAATGTCCTTGAGTGTTTCCTGAGAGTCTTGTATTTCTAATGCACTTGAATGTTTCCCTGAGAGTCTTGTCATTTCTACGATCCTTGAATGTTTCCTGAGAGTCTTGTATTTCTAATGTCCTTGAATGTTCCCCGAGAGTCTTGTATTTCTAATGTCCTTGAATGTTCACTGACAGTCTTGTATTTCTAATGTCCTTGAATGTTTCCTGAGAGTCTTGTATTTCTAATGTCCTTGAATGTTCACTGAGAGTCTTGTATTTCTAATGTCCTTGAATGTTTCCCTGACTGCCTTGTATTTCTAATGCCCTTGAATCTTTCCCTGAGAGTCTTGTCATTTCTACGATCCTTGAATGTTCACTGAGAGTCTTGTATTTCTAATGTCCTTGAATGTTTCCTGAGAGTCTTGTATTTCTAATGTCCTTGAATGTTCACTGAGAGTCTTGTATTTCTAATGTCCTTGAATGTTTCCCCGACTGCCTTGTATTTCTAATGTCCTTGAATGTTCCCTGAGAGTCTTGTATTTCTAATGCCCTTGAATCTTTCCCTGAGAGTCTTGTCATTTCTACGATCCTTGAATGTTTCCTGAGAGTCCTGTATTTCTAATGTCCTTGAATGTTCACTGAGAGTCTTGTATTTCTAATGTCCTTGAATGTTCACTGAGAGTCTTGTATTTCTAATGTCCTTGAATGTTTCCTGAGAGTCTTGTATTTCTAATGTCCTTGAATGTTCACTGAGAGTCTTGTATTTCTAATGTCCTTGAATGTTCACTGAGAGTCTTGTATTTCTAATGTCCTTGAGTGTTTCCTGAGAGTCTTGTATTTCTAATGCACTTGAATGTTTCCCTGAGAGTCTTGTCATTTCTACGATCCTTGAATGTTTCCTGAGAGTCTTGTATTTCTAATGTCCTTGAATGTTCCCCGAGAGTCTTGTATTTCTAATGTCCTTGAATGTTCACTGACAGTCTTGTATTTCTAATGTCCTTGAATGTTTCCTGAGAGTCTTGTATTTCTAATGTCCTTGAATGTTCACTGAGAGTCTTGTATTTCTAATGTCCTTGAATGTTTCCTGAGAGTCCTGTATTTCTAATGTCCTTGAATGTTCACTGAGAGTCTTGTATTTCTAATGTCCTTGAATTTTCACTGAGAGTCTTGTATTTCTAATGTCCTTGAATGTTCCCTGAGAGTCTTGTATTTCTAATGTCCTTGAATGTTTCCTGAGAGTCTTGTCATTTCTACGATCCTTGAATGTTTCCTGAGAGTCCTGTATTTCTAATGTCCTTGAATGTTCACTGAGAGTCTTGTATTTCTAATGTCCTTGAATTTTCACTGAGAGTCTTGTATTTCTAATGTCCTTGAATGTTCCCTGAGAGTCTTGTATTTCTAATGTCCTTGAATGTTTCCTGAGAGTCTTGTATTTCTAATGCCCTTGAATGTTTCCCTGACAGTCTTGTCATTTCTACGATCCTTGAATGTTTCCTGAGAGTCTTGTATTTCTAATGTCCTTGAATGTTCCCTGAGAGTCTTGTATTTCTAATGTCCTTGAATGTTCACTGAGAGTCTTGTATTTCTAATGTCCTTGAATGTTTCCTGAGGGTCTTGTATTTCTAATGTCCTTGAATGTTCACTGAGAGTCTTGTATTTCTAATGTCCTTGAATGTTTCCTGAGATTCTTGTATTTCTAATGTCCTTGAATGTTTCCCTGACTGCCTTGTATTTCTAATGACTGCCTTGTATTTCTAATGTCCTTGAATGTTTCCCTGACTGCCTTGTATTTCTAATGTCCTTGAATGTTCCCTGAGAGTCTTGTATTTCTAATGTCCTTGAATGTTTCCTGAGAATCTTGTATTTCTAATGCCCTTGAATGTTTCCCTGAGAGACTTGTCCTTTCTACGATCCTTGAATGTTTCCTGAGAGTCTTGTATTTCTAATGTCCTTGAATGTTCCCTGAGAGTCTTGTATTTCTAATGTCCTTGAATGTTCACTGAGAGTCTTGTATTTCTAATGTCCTTGAATGTTCCCTGAGAGTCTTGTATTTCTAATGTCCTTGAATGTTTCCTGAGAGTCTTGTATTTCTAATGCCCTTGAATGTTTCCCTGAGAGTATTGTCATTTCTACGATCCTTGAATGTTTCCTGAGAGTCTTGTATTTCTAATGTCCTTGAATGTTCACTGAGAGTCTTGTATTTCTAATGTCCTTGAATGTTCCCTGAGAGTCTTGTATTTCTAATGTCCTTGAATGTTTCCTGAGAGTCTTGTATTTCTAATGCCCTTGAATGTTTCCCTGAGAGTCTTGTCATTTCTACGATCCTTGAATGTTTCCTGAGAGTCTTGTATTTCTAATGTCCTTGAATGTTCCCCGAGAGTCTTGTATTTCTAATGTCCTTGAATGTTCACTGAGAGTCTTGTATTTCTAATGTCCTTGAATGTTTCCTGAGAGTCTTGTATTTCTAATGCCCTTGAATGTTTCCCTGAGAGTCTTGTCATTTCTACGATCCTTGAATGTTTCCTGAGAGTCTTGTATTTCTAATGTCCTTGAATGTTCCCCGAGAGTCTTGTATTTCTAATGTCCTTGAATGTTCACTGAGAGTCTTGTATTTCTAATGTCCTTGAATGTTTCCTGAGAGTCTTGTATTTCTAATGTCCTTGAATGTTCACTGAGAGTCTTGTATTTCTAATGTCCTTGAATGTTTCCCTGACTGCCTTGTATTTCTAATGTCCTTGAATGTTCCCTGAGAGTCTTGTATTTCTAATGCCCTTGAATCTTTCCCTGAAAGTCTTGTCATTTCTACGATCCTTGAATGTTTCCTGAGAGTCCTGTATTTCTAATGTCCTTGAATGTTCCCTGAGAGTCTTGTATTTCTAATGTCCTTGAATGTTTCCTGAGAATCTTGTATTTCTAATGCCCTTGAATGTTTCCCTGAGAGTCTTGTCCTTTCTACAATCCTTGAATGTTTCCTGAGAGTCTTGTATTTCTAATGCCCTTGAATGTTTCCCTGAGAGTCTTGTCATTTCTACGATCCTTGAATGTTTCCTGAGAGTCTTGCATTTCTAATGTCCTTGAATGTTCCCCGAGAGTCTTGTATTTCTAATGTCCTTGAATGTTCACTGAGAGTCTTGTATTTCTAATGTCCTTGAATGGTTCCTGAGAGTCTTGTATTTCTAATGTCCTTGAATGTTCACTGAGAGTCTTGTATTTCTAATGTCCTTGAATGTTTCCCCGGCTGCCTTGTATTTCTAATGTCCTTGAATGTTCCCTGAGAGTCTTGTATTTCTAATGCCCTTGAATCTTTCCCTGAGAGTCTTGTCATTTCTACGATCCTTGAATGTTTCCTGAGAGTCCTGTATTTCTAATGTCCTTGAATGTTCACTGAGAGTCTTGTATTTCTAATGTCCTTGAATGTTCACTGAGAGTCTTGTATTTCTAATGTCCTTGAATGTTTCCTGAGAGTCTTGTATTTCTAATGTCCTTGAATGTTCACTGAGAGTCTTGTATTTCTAATGTCCTTGAATGTTCACTGAGAGTCTTGTATTTCTAATGTCCTTGAGTGTTTCCTGAGAGTCTTGTATTTCTAATGCCCTTGAATGTTTCCCTGAGAGTCTTGTCATTTCTACGATCCTTGAATGTTTCCTGAGAGTCTTGTATTTCTAATGTCCTTGAATGTTCCCCGAGAGTCTTGTATTTCTAATGTCCTTGAATGTTCACTGAGAGTCTTGTATTTCTAATGTCCTTGAATGTTTCCTGAGAGTCTTGTATTTCTAATGTCCTTGAATGTTCACTGAGAGTCTTGTATTTCTAATGTCCTTGAATGTTTCCCTGACTGCCTTGTATTTCTAATGCCCTTGAATCTTTCCCTGAGAGTCTTGTCATTTCTACGATCCTTGAATGTTTCCTGAGAGTCCTGTATTTCTAATGTCCTTGAATGTTCACTGAGAGTCTTGTATTTCTAATGTCCTTGAATGTTCACTGAGAGTCTTGTATTTCTAATGTCCTTGAATGTTCCCTGAGAGTCTTGTATTTCTAATTTCCTTGAATGTTTCCTGAGAGTCTTGTATTTCTAATGCCCTTGAATGTTTCCCTGACAGTCTTGTCATTTCTACGATCCTTGAATGTTTCCTGAGAGTCTTGTATTTCTAATGTCCTTGAATGTTCCCTGAGAGTCTTGTATTTCTAATGTCCTTGAATGTTCACTGAGAGTCTTGTATTTCTAATGTCCTCGAATGTTTCCTGAGAGTCTTGTATTTCTAATGTCCTTGAATGTTCACTGAGAGTCTTGTATTTCTAATGTCCTTGAATGTTTCCTGAGATTCTTGTATTTCTAATGTCCTTGAATGTTTCCCTGACTGCCTTGTATTTCTAATGACTGCCTTGTATTTCTAATGTCCTTGAATGTTTCCCTGACTGCCTTGTATTTCTAATGTCCTTGAATGTTCCCTGAGAGTCTTGTATTTCTAATGTCCTTGAATGTTTCCTGAGAATCTTGTATTTCTAATGCCCTTGAATGTTTCCCTGAGAGTCTTGTCCTTTCTACGATCCTTGAATGTTTCCTGAGAGTCTTGTATTTCTAATGTCTTTGAATGTTCCCTGAGAGTCTTGTATTTCTAATGTCCTTGAATGTTCACTGAGAGTCTTGTATTTCTAATGTCCTTGAATGTTCCCTGAGAGTCTTGTATTTCTAATGTCCTTGAATGTTTCCTGAGAGTCTTGTATTTCTAATGCCCTTGAATGTTTCCCTTAGAGTATTGTCATTTCTACGATCCTTGAATGTTTCCTGAGAGTCTTGTATTTCTAATGTCCTTGAATGTTCACTGAGAGTCTTGTATTTCTAATGTCCTTGAATGTTCCCTGAGAGTCTTGTATTTCTAATGTCCTTGAATGTTTCCTGAGAGTCTTGTATTTCTAATGCCCTTGAATGTTTCCCTGAGAGTCTTGTCATTCCTACGATCCTTGAATGTTTCCTGAGAGTCTTGTATTTCTAATGTCCTTGAATGTTCCCCGAGAGTCTTGTATTTCTAATGTCCTTGAATGTTCACTGAGAGTCTTGTATTTCTAATGTCCTTGAATGTTTCCTGAGAGTCTTGTATTTCTAATGCCCTTGAATGTTTCCCTGAGAGTCTTGTCATTTCTACGATCCTTGAATGTTTCCTGAGAGTCTTGTATTTCTAATGTCTTTGAATGTTCCCTGAGAGTCTTGTATTTCTAATGTCCTTGAATGTTCACTGAGAGTCTTGTATTTCTAATGTCCTTGAATGTTCCCTGAGAGTCTTGTATTTCTAATGTCCTTGAATGTTTCCTGAGAGTCTTGTATTTCTAATGCCCTTGAATGTTTCCCTTAGAGTATTGTCATTTCTACGATCCTTGAATGTTTCCTCAGAGTCTTGTATTTCTAATGTCCTTGAATGTTCACTGAGAGTCTTGTATTTCTAATGTCCTTGAATGTTCCCTGAGAGTCTTGTATTTCTAATGTCCTTGAATGTTTCCTGAGAGTCTTGTATTTCTAATGCCCTTGAATGTTTCCCTGAGAGTCTTGTCATTCCTACGATCCTTGAATGTTTCCTGAGAGTCTTGTATTTCTAATGTCCTTGAATGTTCCCCGAGAGTCTTGTATTTCTAATGTCCTTGAATGTTCCCCGAGAGTCTTGTATTTCTAATGTCCTTGAATGTTCACTGAGAGTCTTGTATTTCTAATGTCCTTGAATGTTTCCTGAGAGTCTTGTATTTCTAATGTCCTTGAATGTTCACTGAGAGTCTTGTATTTCTAATGTCCTTGAATGTTTCCCTGACTGCCTTGTATTTCTAATGTCCTTGAATGTTCCCTGAGAGTCTTGTATTTCTAATGCCCTTGAATCTTTCCCTGAGAGTCTTGTCATTTCTACGATCCTTGAATGTTTCCTGAGAGTCCTGTATTTCTAATGTCCTTGAATGTTCCCTGAGAGTCTTGTATTTCTAATGTCCTTGAATGTTTCCTGAGAATCTTGTATTTCTAATGCCCTTGAATGTTTCCCTGAGAGTCTTGTCCGTTCTACAATCCTTGAATGTTTCCTGAGAGTCTTGTATTTCTAATGTCCTTGAATGTTCCCTGAGAGTCTTGTATTTCTAATGTCCTCGAATGTTCACTGAGAGTCTTGTATTTCTAATGTCCTTGAATGTTCCCTGAGAGTCTTGTATTTCTAATGTCCTTGAATGTTTCCTGAGAGTCTTGTATTTCTAATGCCCTTGAATGTTTCCCTGAGAGTATTGTCATTTCTACGATCCTTGAATGTTTCCTGAGAGTCTTGTATTTCTAATGTCCTTGAATGTTCCCTGAGAGTCTTGTATTTCTAATGTCCTTGAATGTTCACTGAGAGTCTTGTATTTCTAATGTCCTTGAATGTTCCCTGAGAGTCTTGTATTTCTAATGTCCTTGAATGTTCACTGAGAGTCTTGTATTTCTAATGTCCTTGAATGTTCACTGAGAGTCTTGTATTTCTAATGTCCTTGAATGTTTCCCTGACTGCCTTGTATTTCTAATGTCCTTGAATGTTCACTGAGAGTCTTGTATTTCTAATGTCCTTGAATGTTTCCCTGACTGCCTTGTATTTCTAATGTCCTTGAATGTTCACTGAGAGTCTTGTATTTCTAATGTCCTTGAATGTTCACTGAGAGTCTTGTATTTCTAATGTCCTTGAATGTTTCCCTGACTGCCTTGTATTTCTAATGTCCTTGAATGTTCACTGAGAGTCTTGTATTTCTAATGTCCTTGAATGTTTCCCTGACTGCCTTGTATTTCTAATGTCCTTGAATGTTCACTGAGAGTCTTGTATTTCTAATGTCCTTGAATGTTTCCCTGACTGCCTTGTATTTCTAATTTCCTTGAATGTTTCCTTGACTGCCTTGTATTTCTATGATCCTTGAATGTTTCCTGAGAGTCTTGTGATTTCTGGTTCCAGGTGCTGCCCTACGTGCAGAATGCGCGCTTTAACACCAGCTCGGGCAGAACTTCTATTTTGATAAGAATGGAGATGTGCCGCCTGCTTTTGATTTTATAAACATACAAATCTTCTCAGATGGCACCGACAGGCTAGTGAAAGTGGGGGCTTATGACTCCAGTGCCCCTGAAGGAGAGAAGATCAAGATGAAAGCTGGTGTGATGATGTGGAATACTGGAATCACCCAGGTAGGAGTCAGGGTCAGGTGCAGTGTGGCTGAACTTTGGGCAAGGGATATAATAGCAGAGATTATAGAACCCATCAGTAATACAGTGGAGCAGAGGAAGCAGTTACCTGCTGGTGCCTCTCTCTGGCCTAGTATGCACCATCCCATGGAATGTTGCTTCTGCTGGGATGATGGGGAGGTGGGAAGGGCTTGCATTACTGTTCCAGAGGCTGTTCTTTACTTTCAAGCAGATGTGTGAGCACCATGGATTTAAAGCCCATCAGTGTATTCCCACATGCACTGAAAAGAAATACATGCACGCGTTACTATGTCATGTGTTATGTATGTTTCTAATCCTGATCATAGGCAGGTCCCCATTCTAACAACAAAGGCCCAGATCAGTACAACATGACATATTACCCATCTATGTTTCCAACACATTCCTATTTAAACCCCTGTAACTATAACCAACAGCCTGCATCCCTTCCTTAGGCATAACTGCAGATTGGCCATGGCACAGCATACTGAGCTTGTATAGAGTAGATGGGAACTGGGCCAAGAGTTCCTCATGCAGAGAAATGTGATTCTACCCCCCTCCCATGGACTTCCTTCCACCAGATGGCTAGTCCATCATACATCTAGACCAGGAGTGTCAAATATAAAGTCTGCAGCCTGTTACGGCCCCTGAAGACGCTTCCTCAGGCTCTCTACATGGTGAGTGCACACGGTGCAGAAACGTGCTCTGACAGAGGCCTCAGTTTCTCTATTGTGATGGTGTGATCCTTTCACTAGAAAATGACTAACTGCAGCTCATCGCCATCGAAATAAATAAGCAAAATAGCTTAAACAAGTGGCAAATAAAAGCAAGGATAACAGCGCACTGACGAGTGACAGTGTAACCTTTGTCATACATAAACAGCGATCAAGAGACACCTTATTATTAAACAGCTGCTTTCTTCCAAGCAAATTTGTTTCTGCAGAAAACCCTTAAGAATGAGGCAGTTTGTAACATTAGAAGGAAATTATTCAGAGCACAAGAAGATACACATAACTGACCTATAAGACATCACCATTGACTGTGACATCATAATATAGCATTATATCTGACCCGATGGAAGGGTTGTTATCGCAGGCTAATGACCAACCATTAAGTTATGGCCTGTCGCAAAGCCGAGGGCCATAAAGTGGGGCATGGGTATTATGCCAAGCGATAATCTCATCATCTCCTCTCAACTCTCTGCCTCTAATATATCCACTGTTCCGTCTCCCTCTCATTACTCTATCATCTTTGCCTCAATCTCCACTCCTCCTTCTTCCACAATTTCTCCATCTACTACAACTATTACTAAGGGCAAGTGTCCAAACTCCAAACTCCCTGGATATCTTTCTGACCTACACCACTCCCTCTCCTCCTGTGCTGAACTCATCTTTCCATCCACTGAAGAAGCCTGCCCTAACTTTAACACTTCTCGTTTATGCCCCCTTCTCCTCTCACTGGCCTCTTACTACACTCACTCCTAAATCCTCCCCTCCACAGCCCTGGATTACAACTCTCATCTACATCCTGAAAAAAACAATGAGGAAAAAGCTTAGCACTTGGCAAAGGGCAAGACACTCCTCTGATCTCCAACTCTATCTCCCTGCTCTTCACAATTACTACTCTACTCTTCACTCTGACAAACATGACTACTATCTCTCTCTCTCTCTCTCTCTCTCTCTCTCTGTCTCTCTCTCTCTCTCTCTCTCACTCTCTCTCATTTTGTCTCAATCCTCCCAAGCTAGGCACCTCCAAAACTCTCTCAGCCCAATTCTCTCACCTCCTAAACCCACCTCTTCTACTGCAAATGATCTTGCTCTCTACTTTACTTCCAACATTTCTACCATTCATAACACCCTCACTACTTACCTTCTATCCTTCCTCCTGCTCACTTCTTCCCACCACTCGTACCCTCCTCTCCTGCTAGTATGTCTCCCCCCCCATAAACCCTGATGAGATTCTTGCCATACTCTTCAAGAAGAGAACCAGACGTGGTCTCCCTCTCACTGTGCTTAGAGAGGCATCAGCTTCACCTCACTGATGATCCCCAACAAGGGTGAAACATGTGTATGGGGTTGCTGGTGGTACTCTCGTTCAGGTTGGAATTGCCACTGCATTTCGGTGCTGGACTTCCCCAGGGCAGGACAAAGACTGATATGCAAATGGATATTTCCCATCTGTGAAAGGAACAGTGAGAAAAAGCAGTGGCTGCAAACTCTCAAGTGGTTAATAACCACTGAACAGGTTATCGAGCCTTGTTCTATCGAGAGAGGGGCACCCGCTACCTTTGCAAACCATACTCTTCAAGAATAACGCTTCCGGTGCCCCCAATGAACAACTGTCGCCACAGATTGTAAAGCACATAGCTCCCAGTGTTGCTCCACATCTTTCCTCCCTGTTGCACTCCTCTCTTGACCATGCCACTATCCCCTTATCCTGTAAGACAGCTTCTGTGATCCCTCTCCTTAAGAAACCTGGTCTAGATACTAACTGCCATGCCAACCTTCACTGTGTCTCTCTTCTACCACACTATTACAAAATTCTAGAGTAAGTAGTATTGAATCGACTCACTGAGTTCCTTGATAATCACAACCTCCATCAGCCTCTTCAGTCTGGCTTCCGACCTCTGCATACTAACGAGACAACTCTCCTCAATGTCAGCAACTTCATCTCTTCCGATCATCATGCTAACCTTTCATCTTTTCTTATTATTCGCGCAGTCTGCCGTCCACGGGTGCCATTGTGCAATCACCGCCCACATCAGCAGAAGTTTATTTTTAGAAATGTTTCCTTTTCTTCAGGAGATGGCTATATCTCTGAGGAAAAAAATAAAATTGAAAACCGTCCACACCCCGGTAAATCCCGGGGTGCGAATGGCTTTCACCACCTTGGGGGTGGGGGGGACTGACATGGACAATAACGGCCCACAGCCCTCACAAGGCCCTTGCTTACGTGGCCATGTGAGCCCCCTGCCGTGGGGGTGAAAGCTACATTCTTGACCTCTCTGCTGCCTTCTATACTGTTGACCATTCTGACCTTCTCTCTACATTATCTTTTCTTGGCATCATAGATAATGCCTTGCTTGTTTTGCTTCATACCTTGCCCCCAGCCACTTCCGGGTGTCCTGGAATAGCAGTACCTCCCCACTGACCACCCCTTACTGTTGGAGTTCTCCAAGGGTCTGTCCTTGGTCCACTTCCCTTAACTCTCGATACTTCAGCTCTTGGTGCCCTGATCTCCTCCTACGGCTTTTCTGACGATGCTCAGACCTTCATCTCCTTTAACTCTTTATCCAATGAGCTGTTGTTGAAAATATCACACTGTCTCTCTGCCATCATATATGGAATGGTGTCTCACTTGCTCATGCTCAACTCCACTAAGACGGAAGTTCTCTACTTTCCAGCCAAACAGGCCATCTATTCCTCTCCCCCTCTTCTTCTCTCCTGATTACCTTCCCTGCTCTGCTTCCGCTTGTAACCTTGATGTCATATTCAACCCATCACACAACTTCTTGCTTTTCATCTCCCAAGCTGCCACTGCAGCAAGACTCAACATTAGAAAAATGTGTCATCTTCATCCTTTCAATACTGCTAAACAGCTATCTCCTCCTTAGTCCTTTCTAGATCTGACTCCTTTGCCAGTCTCCTCTATGGCCTTACCAACTATGGTTTTTCAGCTCTGGACAAAGTTCTTAACTTTGTGGTCCGCACTCTTTGGACATTTTCTCGCTTTACCTCGTTCCACTCTGCCCGCCACCAGACTGGCTGGCTAGCTATGAAACAGGCTAAGTATAAACTTTCTCTCATCACATTCAAATGCATGCATGCACTCTCCCCACCCCACCTATCTGCTCATCTCACTCCCTACTCTCCTCCTTGCTCATTACGATCATCCGCGTCTCAAGTCCTCGCCACCACTCAAGCTCCCTGTGCTCCCTCTAGTTTCTGCTCTCTCCCTCTCCTCGCTACCCTACTCTGGAATGCTCTCCCTCTCCCTCTCCCTACTACTCCAACTCTACCACTATTTAAATCCAACCTAAAAGCCTGACTTCTCTCTGAAACAACCTGTTTCCTAGCATGCTACGCTACTGCATCAACATGTTTTCTGCTCTCCCTACACTTCATGAACAATCCTACACCACTTTTCCGCCACCCCGCCACCCTTAATTCAGCACTTCCTCCACCATCCGGTTCCTATGTCATTCTGTCCTGTCCTCGTGCCTGGTGTATGTTTCCACCTCCCTCTGCAACCCCTGGTCTTCGAATCACATTCTCTCACCCCATTGTGAAGGACCCATGTCCTCCGCTCTGTTATCAATGTTACATTTTGTACGTGTTTTTGTGCCAAAAATGCATTGCTTTCCCTGTGATTCTTATAATGACTCCTCTCGAGGCCTAACTGGCTATTAACACGTGGTGCTAGTAGCAATACGTGTTTTCCAGCTTCCGTAGGGACGAAAAAAACAGTGCTTTAAGAGTCAGCAAAGTAAAAAGACACACTGAGTTAGTACATTGTGTGGTTTTATTTTGTAGCATTTGAATATCATGTTTGTCTTTAGAGTTTACACAATATTTTGGAAAAGAATTCTTCACTTTTTGCACAAAGACTTTTTGGTTTCACAATAAATAAAAACACATGCAGTTTCTGGAAACATTAAATATAATCTGATTTATAAATACATTTTAAATTGTCATGACAACAATAATTACAGTTGCAATAAATAACAGAAAATAAACATAATATTTTAGGATTTTTTTACAAAACATACAAACACACAGTTATAAAGTGTGAATGCATGCTCCCTGCGTGAACAATGTTAGGGAGAATTCTCCAGAATGGCTAATTTCCCTTACCTACTGAGTCCCTCAGCAGCTTTGCTGGATTTCTAGGATTTATTTTTGTTCACCTGGTAAGAGTGTGAGCCTTTTTTCCTACTCTTACATGTGTTTTGCTATGTGTGTTTCTACTTTTTGTGTGCTCTTGGGCACTGGAGCCTCACCTACTCCATAGGCATCAACTTTTTACCGTGTTTCACACAGCACCTTTAGTGCAGCGACACAGGGTTGTCTTTTTCAGACTTCCCTCTTTAACTCCATTTTCTGGGACTGACTACTGTCTCCCAGAACATGTAAAGTTGCCATTGACTTTATTAGTCTTTTTAAATTCACAGACCCAGTACAAACTATCTTCCGTAGAGTACTGGAAAGGGTTAATAGTTATCCCTTTTTGTCTGTTTCTCATGGAACATTATTTCCTTCCCCTTTCTTTAAGATTTGGCTGGTGGCAGTGGTATCTACCATATTTTTCCTACCGTGGTCTATTAAAATAGCCTAGGTACTGTTTTAGGATAAGTTAGTAGCCTCGAACTTTAATCCGCTGGACACCATTTACTTTTATTTGGTTCTGGCTGGGTTTATTTGCCATTTCTTTTTGTAAAGATCTTTCTCGTGTTTTACTCTGTGCGCCAAACCAGGTTTGGTTCCTTTGTTCGCTGTCCTTTGGCGTACTTCTGCTCAGAAGCCCCCCTTAGACGCCTGAGAGTCTGGGTGGACTGAATGTGAGGGAGGGGTTTTAGGACCCCTGCACAGGGTCTCCTTGGAGACCCAAGTTGCATTATGATGTGATTGGCTAGGTGACTGTTTGGCCAGGACAGCCACCCTGCTGTGTGATTGACAGCCAGGCTGTGTGAATGGGGGAAACACTGCATAAAAAGAAGGTCTCTGGGACTTGGAAGGCAGAGCCACCACTGGTTCGAGAGAACTGAAGAGAAGCTGAATGAAGAGGAATGCATCAACTACTGAACCTCCCGGTGAAGCCCTGCTGCGAGTTTGAATCTTCTACACTTCGACGACAGAGAAGATCTGCAAGGAATCTTCTTCCCTTGAGCTGGTGGGACCAACCATTTCGCCAAACAACAAGCAAGGCCTCCCTCCCCTGGTCAAATTTGCTGTGCACAGCTACAGTGAAACGGATAGCCAGGAGGACCGGACCCTGCTTGGGTTTTAAGGAGCACACCTTTTATCTGTTGTTTTGCTCTGCTCCTGGTTTCTTCCCTGGGCAGTGCAGGACCCTCCAGTCTTCCTCCTTCTTGTCAGTCCGACAGTTGCTTCAGGAACCGTGAGCCTGCAGGACATGCCAGGAACGTCTGCCTCAGCTACTGCATTCTTCTTCTACTAAGGTACTGTTCAAGCCGGGTCGTTCATTCCGTCCAACCGCAGTGAAAGTGTTTTAAATCTTTCACCAATCCAAGGTATTGTCCTTCTCTACACTTTTAAGTAACTTTTCTTCCGACCAACTTCGTTCCGAACTCTTGGCAAAGACTTATCCGCGAACTACTCTGAACGGTGTGATCCTCTGCAAAGATTCTGAACCATTAACATTGGCCCAAGCCTATTGTTTTGAATCCTCATTGTAGCAATCCTTTTCTAGATTGCCCTGCCTACTTACTTGTTGGTGCTCCTTGATTGTGAATAACCTTGTCTTTCCCTCCCTTTTTAAATTGCTGTAGTGCCATTTTGCTCACACTTCATTTTGAGCTTAACTTGTCCAGAATTGATTGGGTGGTGTGTAGTATATTAAGATTGTGATTTTCTGCTGCTTTACTTTGTGAACTGTTTTACAAATGATTGTGTAAATAAATGTATATTCTTTTACTCAGAAACCTTGAGTCAGTGTTTGTTTGAATCATAGTAATTGCTGTCCTTTGTGTAACTATTGATACTGCTCACTTGCTCTTGTGATAAGTCTGGCTGCTCAGCCATCACTACCACTTTACTGTGTAGTACAGGCTTGTACCAAAGGTGAATTTGTACTGTCACTTATAGTCTTAATTGTGTGTGGTGTTCCCAAAGGGTACTGCATATTATTCTGCCGAACAAACAACAACCTTCACATTCAATACCAAGCGTCACACTTACCAAAGTCGTTCATGCAAAAACGAAAAATACAAAATTAGCAAGAAAATAAAAATTGAAACCAATGTATTGTCCCAACACCAAACATCCCGTGCGTGACATTTGCTTGAGGTGAAAGCCGGTTGTATTTAATTTACATTTGTTCTGCCTATATGTCGCTTAAACATGTCATCATGACAATTTCCTGGTCAACATTTTCAAAATAATTAGTTCACTGCTACAAAGACCTTCAGACAAGCATGCGTGCAGAGTGTCAGAGGGTTCCGTGTTGTGGACTTACTCTGCCGCACATCTACTCATTTTCACCAGTCTTTCTTTGTGTTCACTGAAAGGCGGGGAGCCATACCCCCGAGAATGCAGAGCACTGCTACAAAGACCTTCAGACAAGCGGAGCGTGCAGAGTGTCTGAGTGTTCCGTGTTCCGTGGCTCCTGTGGCTTCCTGCTCGAAGGAAAGTATGTTGAGATCACTGCGTAGTAAGTCTCGAGTGGGGGATAGTAATTGCTCCCATCCTGTGTAGCTCTTAGACACGGACAATGCTGACCAAGTCATATCACTGCTGCAGTCCCCAGGGCCCATGCTGAATAAGGACTGTCTGGGTGAACCTGAGGGGTGCTCTTCCTCGGTCCATAATACAGAGGTTGTGACATATGTACAAGTTGTAACATCTGAATCTCATTCAACTAATATGGGTCCAATGGACAATGTGTTTGCACCTCTGGTGAGCAATGAAGGAATTAATTCTCCTCAGGTTCAGGGAGTGTGCCATGACCTTATCCATTCTGAAAGTAAGGACAGGTCTCCCATCCTTGATGAGTCTTTCCTCCGGCTTTGTAATGACATTGATGCAAGTTTCTGGCACGAATCAAGGAGTTCATCACAAATCAACTACTTCTCTGGAAACCGGTATTGACCCATGTTTTCCTTCAACAAGGAGGTCTTGTAATGAATTATTCATACCAATCAACTTCCCTAATCTTGATACTGAATCACTTAGAAAACTATCTAGGGGTCATCAAGGAAAAATGACTTCATTTTTTCAACTTCCCAATAACACAATCACAGTGCCAAAAGTGAGTTCTACTGCAAGCAGCCACTAGTGCAGAACCAACTGGATGCAATGCTGTCAACAACGACACAGATGGGAGTTCACCAAACCTGTAATCATTTGGTCCATCAGAATAAAGGGGACGAAATCGAATTAACTAATTCGGAACTGCCCATACAATAAACTGATTCACTAACTCAACCCATCACAAAATGTTGGGATGGGAGTGTAGCAGTGAACACAATGACCAGTCCCGGATGAATCGCACCAAGATTCTGGCGATCATTCACCAGATTCCTCTTCTCCGTTCACTACACTCGGATGAAATTGATGCCATTTCCTTACCATTGACTAAAAATAATCAAATGGTTTGTTTCTTCCATTTTGTAATTGCATCAACCATGGTTTGGGAACAAAGATCAAATGTACTCTCTCTATGGTCTAACTTCTCTGTGATTACCTCTAAAGAAGAAGCTAAGGTATTTCTGTGGCCACTTCTCCAAGGCACTGTTCTTAATGCTGTTGGCACTCTGTCGGGAAATCCTGCACTTGACCTATGACCCCCAAGGAAACTCAACAAGACTGGTCCTGGGTGGAATTGGCGCTTAAATCACTGATGGGGTTCTGATAAGCGCAGACTAAACCCTAACCCCCCCTGGATCAAGGTTGTTTCATGGAATGTATGAGGTTGGGCACATTTTTTCTGTACTACAGCAAGCTTGAGGGAGGGTAATATTATTATGTTACAAGAGACTATGCTGACCACCTGTTGTGATTTGCAGGGCTATCACACCTATTCCAGTTTGGCAGTATGTGCAAGCAGGGGCAGGCTAAGTGGGGGTCTTCTTATAGCAATTGATAATTCGCTCCAACTTTCTTCAGAGTTGATCTATATCAATCAATCACTTTTGGCGGTGTCTCTTACAACCAGTTGCACGAATGTTAAGCTACTTTTGCTCAATATTTACTGGAACCCTGCCAGACAGTCCATGAACTCTGAGCACCACACACTGTGGGTAATAATAACCAGCGCTCAGATACCTGAGGGTTCGTAGCGCTATATAAATGCTAAATTATTATTATTATTATTATTATTATTATTTTGAAGTCAATACATTTAGCTCTTACCTCGTTGTTCGAGGGCTGGCTCGTCGTTGGGCTTACCCATTCGATTATTTTGGGTGGCGATTTTAACTCTAACTGCAATGAAGGCAACAGATCTAATCTGACCAACTGAGGTTTTTGTTCCCTGAACTAGAGTTGTATGAGAGGCAGTGAGTGGGATTCCTTCCTGAATGAATGGGCACTGTTTTTGCTGCATTATTCATCCATGGATCAACTTCCCACCTATACCTGGCGTAAGGGCGCTTATCGCTCGTAATTCATTATATTTATATGTCTACTATGGTTAAACTCTCATCTGGTTCATGTCAATTATTTGACTTCAAAGCTGGAGAGCATTTGGCCCTGACCTTATCCTGTTGATTTACATCATAACGTACAGGACATCTTCCAACCAGCAACATCTATTTCTGTAGAGGGAGGGGGGTGTAGAATTAAGTGGGACAAGAGCCTCTGACATAAATTGATATGCCTCATTTTAGAATTAACTGTGGAGACGGGTTGGGGGACGCTCTCTTTCCCCTCTAGTGCTGAAATGCTCTATTGTTTCCCCAATATTGTTGGTGTTTGCATGCAGCATCTGATTGACTCACAAAATGTACATGCTACTACAAATCTTACTCACCATTAGGATCCTGTGATCACTGAGTCCAAAAGGACTAACAGAAATTCTTTACAATTGGCCTTCAATAAATTTTGTGTGAGTGAGTTCCAGAAAGTTAAAAAGGGAATTTTTCAACGACATAAAAACGTAGTTAACTCTCATAGAATTGAGCTACATATTGAGGACATTCAGACTATGCTTCAACATATAATTCATGCAGACACCAGACAGATTTAGGGTATCATCAACAATACTGTAGGGGCTAACATCTATGAGAAAGAATCTCCTATTGCTGAGGATCGATGGACCAAATGTTCCCATCCAGGGTCCATCCAGGACCTCTATGATCCTACTATCGGTCTGTCACTAGTTGGCCAATGCCCATGGGATACTGATGACATTAAGTGGGCAGTTACTAGGCTGAAACCGTCTAGAGCTCTACACCCAATGGGATTCCACCCTTTGTTATTAAGGTGGCCTCCCAACTTTGGGTTCCTACCTCAATTCACATTTTGACCATATCTATTTGACTGACCACAAAAGTGATGGGTGGAAGGAAACCACTGGCAATTGCTCTGGGCAACCTTCCACACCACCGTTTTTTAGCCCGTCTGCGCCATTGCAAAATGGGACCAGCCATGTGCAAATCAGTCAGCAGCTGCCGCCACCGAAGGTAGCAGCCCAGCCCGAACTGCTAAGCCAGGTCCCCTCTGCACAGAAAACCAAGCAACCCCAGACATGTTTCAGCATTGTTGGACCTCCTCAGTGAGGTGCAGCCTGGTTCCCTGTGGCGCAGCGAGCAAGGGACCCACGTCTGGGCATACCCTCTCACAAGGAGAAACAAACTGACCACAAAAGTGATGGGTGGAGGTTTCGAATTAATCTAAACCACTGGCAAATGCTCTGGGCAACCTTCCACACCACCGTTTTTTAGCCCGTCTGCGCCATTGCAAAAGTGGACCAGCCATGTGCAAATCAGTCAGCAGCTGCCGCCACCGAAGGTAGCAGCCCAGCCCGAACTGCTAGGCCAGGTCCCCTCTGCACAGAAAACCAAGCAACCCTAGACATGTTTCGGCCTTGTTGGACCTCCTCAGTGAGGTGCAGCCTGGTTCCCTGTGGAGCATATCTATTTGACTAACATGATTCCTCAGTCCTGGACCCCATCCATAGTTATACCAGTATACAGGAAGGATGATCCCACATTATGGGAACACTTACTGACTCTGCAAGTAAGCTTTTCTCCATTCTCCTTCTTAGAGATCTTAATCTGGTTCTTGCGCAATCCCCTATCTTATCAAAGCTCCAAGTAGGCTTCAGGCAAAGCATGGGCACTGCACTTAATGCTACAGTTATGGCGCACTTATTGCATAATGTGAAAGTTCACAGCAAAGGGCCTGTCTACATGGCATCTCTGCACATGTCTGCTGCCTTCGACTGTATACTACGTGAACTACTCTGGACCAAACTTATGAATTTTGGAGTTCCTTCCAAGTTCATTCAACTCATTGCCCTCCTACATTGGAATACCACCATTAGAATTTGTCTGACAAGAGGTGGCGCTCTTTCTAGACCTATTCCAACTTATGGGGGAGTCAAACAGGGTGCACTCTTGCCCTGACTCTTTTCAATCTTTATCTGAGTGATATGGAGAATATATGGTGCAGGAATGATATTTATCTGGCAAGACTTGGTATCCTTAAATTACAATGGTTTGCTTTTGCAGATGATCTCATTCTCTATGATCGTACTCCGCTTGGCCTTCAATGCAAACTGGATATTTTTCTGCAGTTTGTGTTAAAACACAATCTTAAGGCCAATGGATCAAGATCATTGTCTTTTCCAAACTTAAGCATCCCAAAACTATGAAGTGGACATTGGGTGAGAACCAATCGAACAGGATTCCTCGATTAGATACCTGGGCTACAACCTCACAAATTCATCATCCATCACTATTTGACAACTTTCTTTGAAAGATAAGATCACCCCTCTAGTTTCATATATGAAACGGGCATTCCACAAAGTCTGTGGCTTCTCAATTTGCGCCTGCTCTCCGTTACTACCTACTAAAAATGGAACCTGTGCTTTGATATGGCTTGGACCTTTCTCTTGTAGACGTGGGGACTCGCTAAATAAGCTACAGGGACAACTCTGGAAAGAGGTGTTGTCTCTGTCAGCGTCTGATCCGAGTTCATTAATTCAGCGTGAGTTGGCACTTATCTCACTTAAAGCCAGAGACCAGTGGAATGCAGCAGAAATGCCACGCTATGCGGAGCTCTGTATATATTTTGGGGTGTGCTGGGCCCTCTTTTTTGTTAGAGGGGGGCCTGTGTCATGAGGGTAAACTGACAGTGCATATATATGAAGGGCTCAGGCTACCCCTCCCTTTTGACACTTATAGGTGATAGTCACCACACAATTAACGGATATTCATAACTGATCTGTACATATAATAGATCACCACATTTGCATTATACAACATATTTTTATTTTTCGAATGATTTTGCTGTTACCATGTGTAGGCATGTGGTCTCTAGTTCGGACCAACATTTTTTTCTGCCTATAACGGTATATCATAGATTTACATACATGTCACACACTTTCTGATATATAAAAAACATTGTGAAAGGGGTGAAAAGTATTCTGCGACTTAGAGTATAGCAATAATGTCCATACGCCTATCTAGTCGACACCTATAGGGTTTCAAGCATGAACAAATATTCACTACAATTTCTGTAGTTGTTGTTCTGCTGCTTTCCTCAGGACTGCGGGAGAAAGGGGGTGGGGGAAGCTGTTGGAATGAGCTGTTGTCCTCCGCACCGTTAGTCTGATAGGGAGTCTAAAGTAGACGAGAGATAACATTGTGGTGTGTCTATGTGGCTGGTTAAGGAGCCAAGGAAGTGTGGTAAAATCATACCTATCTTAAGTAGTTTCTGTGCCTCGGGTATACATATTATTTTTGTTCCTTCTTGCGCCGCCTTCAGTGTGGTATTGGTCGCGACTGTCGTCGCCTCTGATGTGGCGGGCGTCTGATCTTTCAGAACTGTTGAAAGAAAAAGATAGTGCCACTGGTTGGTCATCGCTTATTATTATCGCATTTCGGCATGCAGTGCTGCTGAATTATTTAGCCTGTTCGAGAACAAATACACAGGGGTTTGTGTAGTGGATGCCAGGTCTATGGATCATACTATGCATGCAGTGCTGCTACATGGTATGGCCCATGCCTTCTAAATACACTGTGGTTTGTGCCTGGGCGGTGCGCAGCTGGGTATTGGCCAGGGACTGATAGAACGCTGTGGGCTGCTCGTGCAGAATGCCAGGAGTACTGTAATAGGGCCGCGAGTGGTCCCTGATCTATGGCTCTTTTAAGTACAGCGGATAAAAAATCCGTGCTGGGAGAGGTGTGTGGGGCGAGCCATAAGCCCAATGTGGGCTCTTGCGCTGACCTGCGTGAGTGCGAGTCGCTGAAAGAGCTGTATACTGCTGAATAGTCATGCAGCAGTCTATGCGCATGTGCAGGGATGTGAACGCTATGAGCCCTGTATAAACCAGTGATTGGTGGACGCTCGGGTCGCTACGCAACTGCGGCACGTGACTAGGTTAGGCCATGCTTGTGGTCAATTCTGATAGGCGGCCCCGGAGGGCGTGTATGATGACGTGCTGATGTCTGGTGATCTCTGTTTGATCTTGTACTTCCAATATTATTGCGGGCATTGTCTTCTCCGCTGTGTATGCGCGCTTGTAATAAGGGGAGGACTCTGTTGCGTGCTGGACCTACTGATCAAAACACGTATGCATTTCCCCCAAATCTTGCCCTTGTGGCTTTTTACACATTCTGTGCGTGCCCATATTTGCTCATGGAAGCCATGTAGAAAAGCCCTAAAGTCTTGGTCAGGTGGCCGTGGGTTTGTGGACACACACGTGTTGCCTGTGGGGTATTGGGCGGATTACTCATTGCATTTTGTGACATCATATAGTACATTGAGCAAATAAATCGTGGTGTTACGTCACAATTCTTTGGATCCGTATTATGAGATACCATGTAATAGAAATAGACACGCTGGTCTGTGTTACAATGACATTCAGGTTGCGTATTTCCATTTACATGCTACATTGGAACCTGGGTGTGTTACGGCCCACGCTGGCAGATTTGTGCATAGAAGCACTACAAATAGCGGCAACAAGTGTGTCATTGGTACCAGATTGGCGCGTCCGGCCCTCAGGTCTGATGCTATAGACCGATAGGTAACCCACATGATGATCACTGCCTATTTCCTAGAGCACTTAGTATACCAGGTGTCTATGCTGTCTGAGTGCCTGGTTGGTGCTGGGGGGTAAGTCCCTGTGGTGGTTGCACAGATTTCTAATAGGTGGACAAATGCTACACATGTGTTGGCTAACTGGGACACATGTCTGGATTGGCAGGTATGGATGGATGATCAGTTCTTTAGAAGAAAATGTTCCACTCTATGGAAACGTTGAGTCCGTTCTTAACTGTGTCCAAACGGTGAATCCATTTCAGTTCTAGTTTCCTTAGATCTAGGTTGCGGTCGCCTCCTCTGTCTTTGGCGCTAACTGTTTGGATGATGAACCATCGGAAGTCTGTATGTTTGTGTTTGAGCTTTGAAAAGTGTGCAACCATGGGTTTGTCCTCTATTGAGTTTTTCAGGCACAATCTGTGTTCGGAGATACGCTGCCTAATTTCCCGTTTACTTTTGCCTATGTATAGCAGGTTGCACAGGCACTTTATTGCATAAATGCTCCATTTGGTGAGACAGTTGGTGAAGGTTTTATATTTCCAAGTTGTCCCATTGAGTATGACTTCTTTTTGGTCCTGGGTCGGCTGCAGACTGAACATCTTCCACACTTGTAGTGCCCACTACTGGTGGAAGGTGCCAGAGGTTAGTTTGGTTATCGCTTTGATTTTTTACGATAGGGTATGTGTGGACTAATCAGTCTCTGAGGTTCTGGATCCTCTTAAAGGCAAACCTAGGTTTTTCTGGGGTGAATGAATCAGTGTTCAGGAGGTTCCAGTTTGTCAAGCTTATAAGGGAATAGGGGTCTCAATCCCCTCTTCCGAACTACAGAAGCCAAATAGATTGACCCCTCCCACCGTGGTTGGCACGGGCGCCTGAAGACTGATATCACAGGAAGCCACGTGGCAGCCAATGGGGGCAAGATGGAGTTAGGGAAAAGGGGATGGAGTGACAAAGGAAAGGAGGGGAGCATACACAAGCAAATGCATACAATACAGCAATATTCCTGAACCTGTACCTCTATTTCCTGAACGCCTAACCTGACCTCCTATACCTGTAATGAACTTGTTACATATGAATCATAATAGCTCTTTAAACTCCACTTTGCACCTCATAGAATACAAGCGGATAACCTAGAACATAGACTTGGAACATAACATATGGATTGAACATAACGTAGGACTTGGACATTCATTTCTTGAACACACATAGGTTTGCTTGCAAGCTAAATGGCACAAACAAAAGGGTGTCCCTTTTTATGAAGACACGAGACACATGGCCCGTCGGGCACAATGAAGCCACAAACAATGATTTAGGAAAAAAGACACACACGAACATGCCCTTCGTGTTCTTTACATAGTCCTTCCCAGTGCCCAGTTTTATCCGTTCAGAGTTTTATAGCATGTTTCTACACATGGTGTGTCTAAAGCATGGCATGTATCTTACGGCGTGTTACCTCACACACCCACTACAGCGTTGAAGTAGTCAATTAATAAACAAGTAAGCATATAGCAACTCCAGAATATGAAAACACTTAACTGATGGTCCGGATGCCTCACAAGGACATCCGGACCCTGAAGAGCGATGCCCGAAGCTTATGAGAGCCCACTTCACCGCCGCGGCCCGTGGTTATTCAGCTGTTCGTCACAATCGCGGCCCGGGGAAACTCCAAAAGTCCTTCGGCGTCTGAGAATTTCTGCATGCCTGCTCCTAAGCTGCTGTCCGCCGTGCTAACAATCATTAATTACCTGCACCGAGGCACGGGCGGCGGCGAGTTTTAACCGTTGCTGCTAATGAGCAGCTGTTGTAGCGCGCGATAGAAGAACTACACCTCTCCCACGCCTCATGGGAAATGTAGTTTATCGCCTCTTGCAAAGCAAGAAGCGCCGACCTGAAGCTTTCCTCAGATTCCTGACAGTACCTCCTCTCCCAGGGCCCCTTCCAAGTTTTGCCTTCTCTGGATGTTGCAGATGGAATTGTCGCACCAATCTGGGTGCATGAACCGCACTAGCCAGTTCCCATGAACAATCCTCAGGTCCATATCCTACCCACTGGATGAGATACCATAAACGATTCTGTCTCCATCTTGAGTCCAGTATCTTCTTTACTTCATATTCTGCCAGTCCATCCTTGATAATTGCTGGAGGTCTCTGTACTCGCGTTCCCGGAGCTGCGGGTTTAAGCAAAGACACATGGAACACAGGATGTATCTTTAACGTATTAGGCAACTTTAATTTGCATGCCCCCGTAGATATACATTTCACAATTTCATAGGGTCCAATAAACCTGGGGGCAAATTTACGGGGTCCCTTTAAAGGCAAATTGTGTGTTGAAAGCCAGACCTTATCCCCCACTTTATACTGAGGAGCAACTCTCCTATTTCGGTCTGCATATTTCTTATATTGTTCCTTAGCCTGGTCTAAATTGGCTCGTGCTTTCTGTCTGAGGTGTAGTAGTACCTCCTTTCTATCTTGAAGCATAGGAATATTCTCCATATCAGGTAGATGTTCTGGTAACATATTTTGTGTGTGACCATACAAACACACATTTGGAGACATGCCCAATGAAGCGTGTTCAGTGTTATTATAAGTAAACTCAGCCAACCACAAAGACTGTACCCAGGATTCACGACCCTCACTTAAATAACACCACAAATATTGTTCCAGCGTCTGATTGACTCTCTCTGTTTGTCCATCCGTCTGTGGGTGATAACTGGTGGACAACGCACACTCCATGCCTAACATTTTACAAAAAGCACGCCAAAATTTGGAAGTAAATTGAGGGCCTCTATCAGATACAATACTATGAGGTAGTCCATGTAATCTGACCACATGTTGCAAGAACAATTCCGCCAATCTCCCTGCTCCTGGGATTCCTTTACAAGGTATGAAATGGGCTTGTTTAGAGAGATAATCCACCACCACCCAGATTGTGTCATACTGATCATCCGGAGGCAAATCAGTAATGAAATCCATAGATATATGTGTCCAAATCTTCTCCGGGGTGGGTAGTGGCTTGAGTAACCCTGCCTTTTTTTTATGGTCTGACTTACTGCGTACACATGTTTCACACTCTTGAATGTACTTCATAGAATCTTGTCTTAACCCTGGCCACCAGAAATATTTCTCCAACAACCCTTGGGTCTTTTTACTTCCTGAATGTCCTGCTAAAGGTGAATTATGACACCAATGCATCGCCTTCCTCTGCAAGGCGAGCGTCGGTAAAAACTATTTCCCTGCATAATAAGGAAGCCCATTGTGGAATGTTTCTGCAGGATTTTTTCCCCAATTCAATTGGACCTTTCCTTTCATTTCTTGTTTTACTTGTCTTAGTAATTGAGTCATTACTGCTCCTACAACCTTTTCCGCAGGAATGATAGTTTTCACTTTGGTTACACTGCTTTCCATATTTTGCTGCCTAGATAAAGCATCCGCCTTACCATTTTTTCTCCCTGGTCTAAAAGTGACTACAAAGTTAAACTCATTAAAGTACTGTGACCATCTTAACTGCCTTGGACTTAATGTATGAGCTGTCTTGAAGTATTGTAAGATTTTATGATCAGTGACCACTGTAACCTGATATTTGGCCCCCAACAAATAATGTCGCCACTCCAAAAATGCTGCTCTAATCGCCAATAACTCTTTATCAGTGATTGAATAGTTTTGTTCACAGCTAGTAAGCTTGCGAGAGTAGAAAGCTACTGGATGCCATACTCCTTCTTCATCCTTTTGAGACAATATTGCTCCAACAGCCACGTTAGAAGCATCTATTTCCACTTGGAAAGGTTTTTCTGAGTTAGGGTGTCTCAATACAGGAGCTGATGTAAATGCTTTCTTTAACTCTTGAAAAGCTACTTCTGCCTCGGTGTTCCAATCAAACTTAGTGGCTTTCCTCAATAATTTCGTAATGGGGGTAACGATTTGTGAAAAATTTGATATAAAGCGCCTTTAAAAGTTTGCAAAACCCAAAAAGGACTGGATATCCTTAATGCATTGAGGCGCTGGCCATTCTGTAACTGCTTGTACTTTTTTCTTGTCCATCACAATACCCGAGGGAGTCAAAATAAAACCAAGAAATTCCACTTGAGTGGTATGAAAGGCACATTTTTACAGTTTTAAATACAACTGATGGTCTTGTAATTTGGTTAACACTGCTCACACATGTTCTATGGGCCTCATTACGACCCTGGCGGAAAGTGACTGACCGGACCGCAACAGCGTAAATAGCGTTTCCGCCATTGCACGAAGGAGCAAAGTGCGGCCAATCACGACCCATCGGGCACGAGCATTACGCCATGGCGGAATCCGAAAGGCTGCGATGGCGGAAATGACCCCAAAACGGCCCTTACCGCCGCCGTACGCTGCACCAGGTGCAATACCGCCACCCATCTTAGCGGTCACCGTAATGAGCGGTCACCGTAACGAGCGTGCACCGCAAATTACGGCCACCGTAAATATACGGAAACGGAAGTAAAAGCATGTGGCCGGAACGGGAAACAGCACGCCGCACAACTATAAAATCCGAATCCCAACACAACCATAAAAAATCCGACCCTGACACACATCCCAACCCGTTAGCAACCCCAGTTAAAAAAATAAATATGGGAAAGGTAGCCAAGAAAGCGTGTGACCGCAAGCGGCAGGTACACTTCTCCCGAGAGGAACTGACCGTGCTCACCGAGACCCTCCAGGAAAATTCCGCCGTCGTCTTCTCCAGTCAAATGACCAGGACGGCCCTTGCCAACAAGAAGGCCATATGGGCCCTGGTGGCACAGCGCGTAAGTGCGGTGGGGACAACACCCCGCACGCCACAGCAATGTCGCAAGCGGTGGGACGACCTGCGGATCCGCGTACGCAGCATACTTTCTGCGAACAGGAACATCGCCACAGCTACCGGGGGGGGTTCAGAGTCGCCCATCAAGTTGACCCCCTGGGAGGAAATCTGCGCCTCCACCATAGGAATGGAGAGCATAGAGGGAGTCGGAGGGATGGAGAAAGGAGTGCCGACATCCGGAGAATCAGGTAGGTTGGCCAAGAGAAACAATGCGAAATCCACAAACCACGAACATGTGCAGTACCATGTGACCCCATAGTGCAATACATACTTTGCCCTGACAGCGCCCTCTAAAAGTCAGAATGAACAAACAAATCAATCAAGAAGCCATAAACAACCCCTACATGTGCAGCATGCACCCCCTAACTGCATGCAGCCAAATGAATGCATCCTCAATCCACACGAAAATGAGACCACCTCCAAGGCCCAGTCCCAAATCAGCCTCATGTACCACCCCAATGCATTTGATACGTTGCCATTCCAAATCCGACAGACCCATAACTAACGCTCGCCCCTCTTTACTCCACCACAGGGTCCGATACCAACGACGAGCTGCAGGACACCCCTACCAGCACGCCTGCAAAGAGGGCCAGGACCAACGTCCCAAGAGCCTCCACCTCAGGTGCAAGGATCAAGACACGGCAGCAGCAGGAATCAAGTGGCAGCACACTGGAGGGGACTGCAACAGGCACCCCAGCAGCCAGCAAGTCCACAACCCCAGCACCACAGGTCCCCCCAAAGAACGTATCTGATGGCACTGCCTCTGGTGGTAGCAGCACCATAGGTGACACAGCTGTCATGCCAGCATGCTCCGACACGGAAAACAGTGCTGGCGACGTAGGTACCATCCATGACCTTTCCCAATCCCCCTGCATGTTCCATCCCCTACACCATGACGAAACCACGCAGGGGCACCCTGAAGACGACGACTGGCCAACCCCCACAAGTCCTGTGCCAAGGCAACATGTGTTGACCAGCCCCCCTGTCACACCACCGCAAATGTCCATGGCCCAGCAGAGGCAACAGTCCCTCGACCTGCTGATCGAGCAACAGCAGGAAGCGTCCACGCTACTCAAGGACCATGCAAATGAATGCGGGGGTTCCAGGGCAGCCATGGAAACATCCACCGAGACACTCAGGGCACAAATAGAGAAAAGTAGTGAGAGCCTCAGGGGAGAAATGGAGAGAAGCACCGAGAGCCTGAGAGCACAAATGGAGAAAAGCACCGAGAGCCTGAGGGGGGAACTGCATGCGACGTCCAAAGACGTTTGTGCTGAACTTGCTGCTGTGCGCCGTGTGCTCTCGGAGCTCTCACAAACCCTCAGAGACATGCATGGACGCGAGCAGGCAGAGACATCATCCGTGGCAAGTTCCGTCCAGGGCAGCCCCCAACGCAGATCTGGCAGGAACCTGCGCTCCACGGGCAGGGGTGCCCCTGATACCCGTAGAGGGGGCTTGCAATAGCGTCTACCCACGGACAGCATGCATATTTGGACACTGGTGTTGGGGGGGGAGGTAGTAGGGTGGAGGGGGTGTGTTGGGCTTCACTGGGTGGCGGGTCCATAGGGTGTATAAATCAAATCACATTAACAATACAGCACCTCATTATCATCCAATGACATGTGTGGACATTGATATTTGCGTACGAGGCCTTCATAGGCGTACAGTCCACAATGTGCCTGTACTACACACACACAGTGCCACAGGTCCCCTTTCCGTGTAATAGGCACCATGCGTGGTTGCTAGAAGCATGCATCTATGATGCTCTGTCGGATTGCACGTACATCCTGTGCCTCATGGACTCCTTGAGGTGCCTCCACATCCCCACCCTCATCATCATCATCATCATCTTCAGGTGCATGCAGTACAGCGTCAGGGGGCATGGGCACATTCCTACGTATGCACATGTTGTGCAGCATGACACATGCCATGACCATCTTAGAAACCTTCTCATGGCTGTACATGAGTGCCCCGCCAGACCTGCTGAGGCTGCGGAAACGAGCCTTCAGTAGGCCGAATGCCTGTTCAATGACCACACGGGTACGTGAGTGGGCATGGTTGTAGTCCTCCTCATGCTCTTTCTGTGGGTTCCGGATTGGTGTAAGGAGCCATCTCTTCAGTGGATACCCGGCATCACCTGTATGAGACGAATAAAGGGTGTCAGTGGAATGATAGTGCTAAGTAGCCCCCCCCCCCCTGCAAGGTCATTGACGCATCAAATGGGCCACGATGTCATGCATGGAATGAGACTCACCGAGTAGCCAGGATCTGTGCCCTGCGTGTCGCTCCATGTAGCGTGGTATTCTTGTGTTCCTCAGGACCATAGAATCATGGGTAGATCCTGGAAATCTGGCACAACAATGCGTAAATATCTTGTTGGAGTCACACACCATTTGCACATTGATTGAATGAAATTGTTTCCGGTTGCGGTACTGGACCTCCATGGCATGTGGGACAACCAATTCAACATGGGTGCAGTCGATGGCACCAATGCAACCCGGGATGCCGCCAAGTGCATGGAATCCCACTTTAGCGTTGGTAATCTCCTGGTACGTGCGTGGTAGTGTGATGTGGTCGTCGGCGTGCTTCAGGAGGGCATCGTGCACTTGGAAGAGTGTCCGTGAGAACAGTGGCTGTGAAATGCCATGCAACTGTCCCACTGTGTGCTGGTAGGTGCCTGTGGCCAGGAAGTGGAGTGCAGACACCACCTTCAGTAGGGGTGGGATGGCGGTTGGGCTATCTATCATGCTCACGAGGTCAGCATGTGTCATGTCCACAATGGCGATTATGGTGTCCCGGTCCAAACGGTAGAGGGTGTGGATCTGCTCAGCAGTGAGGTTGAACGGATCGGCTCGGAGGCGTGGGATTGCGGGCCGCCTGCGTGGTGGTAGTGGCAGTGCTTGTGGGCCTTGCTGACCCTGCCTTGCCCTCCTCCTCCTCCTTCTCCTCCGTCTCCCCTGTGCGCCCGGTTGTTGTACCTGTTGTTGTTCGTCGTCTTCTTGTAGTTGTAGCACTTGCAGTGCTATCTGGTACCCCAGGCCCAACATCGCAAGTCCTGCCGGTAGCATTTTGGAGTGGGAGTGGTTGTGGGAGGGGTTTGGGTCTGCAATATATGTGCTGTCGGCCTGTATGGCCTCCACCTGTGCTGATTGAATGAATCTGTGGCAGATGCAATCCCTTCTGGCCGAGCACGTCCCGCACGTAAGGCTGCATTTGGCCGCATGGCACCTTGGGATTTGAATCATGTATCAAATCCCGATGGCAGTGTGATGTACTTTGACTGATTTTCATGCTATGCTCCCATTGTTACACATGCTATGATTGCTGCCGCTTACATACCTGTGAAGAGTCAGTGGTATGTAGGGCGCGATCGATGGCCGACCCTCATGCAGCACAGTAACGTACTTCACCGACGGGCGTGGCGTGCCATTTGTGATTGCAGCCAGTTAGCATCATGACACACAGCCGCACTACATTGATGTAATTGTGAATGCAAGCGTTCACAGAAGCCTTTTCGACGTAATGTTGCAAGTGAGGAATTCGAAGGCCAGCATTTTGGGTTTTGAAGTAGCGGCGAGGATACGCCCACAGGTCTGGCTGGAAATGTAACGTTCTATTGTAGAATGTCCTTGGGACATGGCCCATAACGAGCAGGCAATGAATGATATGAATTGAATGGGATGCGCAACAGCGTAGTGGACGATAAGGCAGGACGTTCCCAAATGCATCTTGCTTCACAACACTACAGATCCGGCCAGGGGCACAGTGGTTTTTGCGGACTGCATTACGCACAGACGCGATGGAAGTTTCACATATTATGTGAGTGAATATTCATGCGTTTTCATTGCGGGATGAGGGAATGATGTGTGGATGCATGGACTGATGATTCCGTTTAGGGTCTGCCATGTACATGGGTTTTTTGATTCACTCCCCTTCCCCTGCGTTATGTGATGCAAGGCTGCCATAGTGGGACATACGTCTATCTGCCCTTGTCGGATCCTCCCTGTCTCGACGCGCCTTCATACACTTGTGTCTAGGCACGTTACTAATCCCATGTCATGGGTTCTATCTTGACGGACGCATGCACAGTAACCGACGTTGACAATGGTGTATTTAGCTCGATTGGTTTCGTTATGATTCGATACTGATTTAGGGGTGTGTATATTCCTTTGGAGTGGGCTAGCATGCATATGGGTGTGGATTTGGTGTGTTGAATGAAGATTGTAATGCATCATGAGTCCCGTAATGCAATCGGTTAATTTGTGTTTCTTTTGGGTGACAGGTATCTCCTGCCCTATTGCAGATGCCATCTCTACGCAACTCCTCCAGATGGTTTTTACTCTCGACTCCTGCAGCTTCGGGTGAATCAGTGGAGCACCATTTCGATCTTATGGGACGATCGCCAATGGGCCACATGCCCTTACGCTGTACTGGTGGCTAGGTGCAACATTTCGGCCTTTCAGCTCGACTAGTGCCTGCCTCATGGGACGGACCTGCGGTTCTTGCCGCTTCCATGTTGCCTTTTGGAACGTTGATGTAGGCCCTGTGTGCCATGATGGTACAGGGCGTCACACAAGTGGAAGCCGGTCAATTATTGCAGATGCAGCCCTCGGTGATGATGGTTGTTTTGGTGGTATTTTGCAAATTGCTGTGGGGCCTTTGTCATTTGGATGTGCATTTAAATTGTATTCCGATATTTGTCGTGTTGCGTTGTTCTTTGCAGGTGATGTGGCGATTTTCGCTTTGTGGCGGTATGTATTGCGTGATGATCTGCATTGTGTTCCGCCTTCTGAGTTGAGTTGTGTGGTACAGTACTGGCCGCGTTTGCCTACGTAGCACAGTATGGTCACGGATAGGGGCTGCCATTGTGACTGTTTACATGATGTGCTGTTCAGGGGCGGGGGATTGGCTTTTGGCCGACTGGTGCCTGTCAGCCAGGTCGATTGGTGGAATGATGGGTTGTTCAGAATGTGGCTGGTCACAGGTGACTGTGTTTGCGTGCGTTTGTTGGAGGGGGACTGGGGTCATGTCCATTGGAATAGCTTCTGTATTGATGCCATCTGTGCCCTGCAGCTCCCATCGGCCCCTCTTGGGATGAGCCTGGCTGCTCAGTCACTCTGCCGACTTGTGTGGTACATGCTTCTGCTGATGGTTGGTTTGTTTACTGGCATGAGTACAGGGCTGGTGCAATCCCCCTCAGGATGCTGTTTTGGATGTTGCCTTGCGCTGGTGGCAAGCGATGGGGGACTACTGTTGTTTTGTGTCATGTGTTCTTGATTTTCATTTTGATGTATTGTACCTTCACATGCCTGTGCTGCGTCAGTACGGCTATGGTGTCATGCCGTACATGGATGCCCACTCACGGGGCGCTTTGAGCCCCTGCATGCTTTTCTACGTTGGCATGCATGGGTGAATTGTGGATTTCACTGGTTGCATGGTGTGAGTACATTGCGCCTGCCAGGAGTTGTGCAATGAGGCCAGGGAGTGGAGTACAGGCACTCAGTGGGCCATTTACGGTTGGTTCGCGTTGCCGTATTTCTCGCCATGGCGGAATGGTACTTTACGACGTGCTTGATGGCGTTCAGTACATGTCCGCTAGGGTCAGAATTCGCGTACCGTTGCGCCATGGCGGTGATTCCGGTTTTGCAAGGCGCGCGTGCGCGTACTTGGTGCAGTTAGCGTTGCCGTTCACTGCGGTGTCGCTAATGGCATCGTACTTTACGGTGACGGGTCATGATCGCAACGAGCGGTGTTCGATGGCGGTATTGCATTTCCGCCATCATTTTTCCATTTCCGCAAGGGTCGTAATGAGGCCCTATGTGTTGTTTTTCAGAAGAGGAAAAAATTAAAATGTCATCAATATAAACTATAACAAACTGATCTAGAAACTCACTCAACACCTCCTGCATAAAGTATTGAAAAGCTGCCGGAGCATTACACAAACCAAAAGGCATCACAAGATATTCAAACAAACCAAACTTAGTCCTGAAGGCTGTCTTCCACTCATCCCCCTCTTTCACACGGATCAAATGGTAAGCCCCTCTCAAATCTAATTTGGTATAAACCACTGCTGTTTTTACTTGATCCAATAATACTGAAATCAAAGGCAAGAGGTACCTGTTCTTCACTGTCACCTTATTCAATGCTCTATAATCAATGCATGTCCTAAGCGTTCCCTCTTTCTTTGGGACAAAGAACAAAGGTGACGACACAGGAGAGGTGGAGTGTCTAATAAATCCCTTACTTAACATGTCATCCAGGTATTCACATAAATGCTGGTTTTCTTTTTCAGTCAAAGCGTAGATTCTGCTACAAGGTAATTTAGCCCCTGGTTCTAATTCAATTACACAATCATAAGATCTATGGGGTGGTAACCTGTCTGCTCCCCCTTTGTCAAATACTTTAGCTAAATGTTGATACTGATTTGGAATACTCATAGCCATTGCTCCCGCCATTTGTGGTTCTGCCACCTGGTCTGCCAAATATAATGCGGGTCTCACCTCCTCCTCCATGTGACCCTCACACTCCACTCCTGCAAATACCACCTCCAGTTTAATCCAATCAATCCTGGGATTGTGTTTAAGTAACCAAAGCATTCCCAGAATGAGCCCAAACTGAGGTGCCGCTATTAAATCAAATACAATTTCCTCTATATGTCCAGACTCGCACCTCATTAGAATGGGTTTAGTTTGTTGACATATGGGTCCTGAAACCAATGGTGATCCATCCACTGATTGCACCCCCTCAACCAGAGCCTTTTCCCTTAAAGGTAAACCCAATCTTTTAGCCAATCCAATGTCAATGAAATTACCGGTGGCGCCTGAGTCCACCATTGCAGACACTAACTGCTTAGTACAGGCAAAAAGTAAAATCAACAAAATGTACAAATGAGAATTTCTTTTCCCTGTCGTATTTGCACTCCAATTGGGGAACCTATTAATTTCCGGGCCTGTCGCCTGCGTTCCCCCTAAGGCCGGCCCAGTCCTTTTCCCGTCTCAACCTTGCTTCTATCCACCCCTGCTCCTTTCTTGGGAGTATTCGGGCAAGTTCTAATAAAGTGTCCTGGTTGTCCACAATAAAGGCACAAGTTGTTAGCCTTCCGTTGCTCTTTTTCTGCAACAGACAAGGGCCCCCTTATTCTACCAATCTGCATAGGTTCTCCTTCTGTATTCCTGTTTCCCTTACCCCGATCCAACCTAGCAAAAGACAACACTTCTGGTCTTTTCTTCTCCCACTTGCGTTCTCCAATACGATGATCCAATCTTAGGGCTAAGTCAATCATGGCGGTACATGTACTAGGCTGAGGTTCTACTTGAGCAATAGCATCCTTCAATTCCTCTTTGAGCCCTTGATAAAACAACACATTCTGTTTATTCTCAGCCAATCAGTTTCAATCACCAACCTGTTAAATTGGGTAACATACGAAACCAAGTCGCGTGTTCCTTGTCTTAAAGCTAACAATTCTTTGTCTTGAGCCAAAGACACCTCTCGGCAATCAAATAACCCACCAAACTCCACTAGAAAACCATCCCAATTATATAATAATGGATCATCCTTTTGCACCAACGGCATAGCCCATGCCGCCGCATCACCAGTTAAATAAGAAATTACAAATGCTGTTCTAGCTTGTGTTGTCTCAAACGCCTTAATTTTGCACAAAAAATGAAGTCTGCATTGTGTTAAGAAGGTCATGTATTTCTTAGGGTCTCCTGTGAATCTTTCTGGTGCAGCTAATGGCACACTATTAGAGGGCTGCACAATTACAGTAGGCGGTACTCTACCAGTTTGCCCTGCTATAGAAGTTCCAGCCCCATCCAGCGGGATGCCTTGTGCGACCAACCGTTGTACCTGAGCTTTCAATATACTCGACTCTTGCCTAGCTTGTACCAATTCTACTTGTATGTCTTGTAGTGCTTTTAGCACATCTGCTAAAGGGGGAGGATTCGTATCCATTTGGCCTGGGTGGTTCAATTACCCCGAAATCGGGGGCAGGTAATTCTGTCAAGCTTATAAGGCAATAGGGGTCTCAATCCCCTCTTCCGAACCACAGAAGCCAAATAGATTGACCCCTCCCACCGTGGTTGGCACGGGCGCCTGAAGAGTGATATCACAGGAAGCCACGTGGCAGCCAATGGGGGGAAGATGGAGTTAGGGAAAAGGGGATGGAGTGACAAAGGAAAGGAGGGGAACATACACAAGCAAATACATACAATACAGCGGTATTCCTGAACCTGAACCTCTATTTCCTGAACGCCTAACCTGACCTCCTATACCTGTAATGAACTTGTTACATATGAATCATAATAGCTCTTTAAACTCCACTTTGCACCTCATAGAATACAAGCGGATAACCTAGAACATAGACTTGGAACATAACATATGGATTGAACATAACGTAGGACTTGGACAGTCATTTCTTGAACACACATAGGTGTGCTTGCAAGCTAAATGGCACAAACAAAAGGGTGTCCCTTTTTATGAAGACACGAAACACATGGCCCGTCGGGCACAATGAAGCCACAAACAATGATTTAGGAAAAAAAACACACACGAACATGCCCTTCGTGTTCTTTACATAGTCCTTCCCAGTGCCCAGTTTTATCCGTTCATAGTTTTATAGCATGTTTCTACACATGGCGTGTCTAATGCATGGCATGTATCTTAGGGCGTGTTACCTCACACACCCACTACAGCGTTGAAGTAGTCAATTAATAAACAAGTAAGAATATAGCAACTCCAGAATATGAAAACACTTAACTGATGGACCGGATGCCTCACAAGGACATCCGGACCCTGAAGAGCGATGCCCGAAGCTTATGAGAGCCCACTTCACCGCCGTGCCCCGTGGTTATTCAGCTGTTCGTCACCGTCGCGGCCCAGGGAAACTCCAAAAGTCCTTTGGCTTCTGAGAATTTCTGCATGCCTGCTCCTAAGCTGCTGTCCGCCGTGCTAACAATCATTAATTACCTGCACCGAGGCACGGGCGGCGGCGAGTTTTAACCGTTGCTGCTAATGAGCAGCTGTTGTAGCGCGCGATAGAAGAACTACACCTCTCCCACGCTTCATGGGAAATGTAGTTTATCGCCTCTTGCAAAGCAAGAAGCGCCGACCTGAAGCTTTCCACAGATTCCTGACACAGTTGTTAAGGATAGTTCTTCTGATCTCATTGCTGACTGGTGTGAAGGTAGTCACGCATGTCATTTTTTCTCTATGTTCTTCTCTTTGATATTTTGTAAGGCAGTTTTCTCTGTTGCTGTGTCTTGCCGTTCTCCGTGCTTTGCGAATTATCAGGGATGGATATCCTCTTGCTTTCAGGCGAGTTTCCAGATCTTTGCCATGTCTATCCTATTCAGGTAATGTCATACAATTTCTCCTTATCCTCAGAAATTGGCCAAATGGGAGATTTTCTCTGAGTGCTTGGGGTGAAAGCTCTTGAAGTTCAACAGTGTGTTCTTGTCTGTCGGTATGCGGTATACAGATGTAACAAGGATGTAACAATTGTGCCTGAGTCTGTGATCTGCATATCTAGGTTCAGGAAAGGGACATGAGTATTGTCCTGATGCATCGTGAATTTAATGCAGTGATCTATGTTGTTGAGCCATGTATGGAATTCCTGGAGTGTGATTGATGTGATTGATGTTCCTCTCCATATTGTGAAGATATCGTCGATATATTGGACCCACCCAATAAGTTGGGGTTTGTATTTGTTGGTGTCACTGTAAATATGTGTAGTTTCCAGATTTTCCATGTACAGATTTGCCACGTCTGGTGGGAAAGTAGATCCTATGCTGGTCCCCCGTATCTGTTGGTAACATTGTCCTTGGTACATGAAGAAGTTTTCTGATAAAGCTACACGGATGCATTCCTGGATAAATGATGTAGGGGTGGACTGGCCTACTCTCTTGTCCATGTAGATTTTCGGTATGTCTATGCATTCTTTTTGTGGGATACTGGTATACAATTCTTCCACATCAAAAGTCACCAGGATGTCATTTGGTTGGAGTGTGATGTTGGCTGGGTGGTTGATCATTGCTGTGGTGTCCTGGATGTAGGACTTCATTTGTTTCACGCTTGGGTGTAGAAAGATGTCTGCGTATATGGACAGGGGTTCTAGGAGAGAGCTTATTGCTGTTACTATGGATCTTCTTGGAGGCATAATCTCGTTTTTATGTATTTTAGGGATGCAATAAAATGCTGGTGTTACGGGATGTTCGTTTATGAGGTAGGACTTTTCGTTCTTATCTATTCATGCTTGGCTAGCTGCATATAACATCAGACTTTCTATCTCTTCTGCCACGCGTGTGGTTGGGTTGGTATTTTTGTAGAAACGTGTGTCACCCAATTGTTTTTGTTCTTCTGCTTCATATAATTCTTTTCCCCACAGGACTATTCCTCCTCCTTTGTCAGCTGGTTTCACAAGGAACTGTTCATGGTTTTCCAGGTTGTGCAGAGCCGTTCTTTCTTGTCTTGACAGATTGTCTTGACAGATTGTATCTGTAGTGGTTTTTAGTTTTGAAGATGGAGTCCATTTCACGTAGGAATTTGTTTTCAAAGGATAACATTTCCGGACATACCTTGGATGTCACTGGGGTGAAGGTGGATTTAGGTTTAAATCCTGTATTGGTGGTATCTCTTTCTTTTTTCTGTGGTTAAGTTTCAGAAGAAATAGCAAAGGCGTATGGTCCTTAAGAACTTTCGGTCTGCCTTGTTAGACGGTACAAAACAAAGTCCTTTGCTCAGTATGCTACTGTCTTCTGGTGTCAAGTTATAGTTGCTGAGGTTGAAGATTGGAGTTACCAAGTTTGTTGTTGGGGGTGTGGCATCCACTGTCGTGTTTGCATCCCATGATATCCCTGTTGGCACGGTCTGCCTTGTTTGCCCCGTCCTTGAAAAAACTGTCCTCTCTGTTGACCTCCTCCTGATGCTGTTGAGCCACTGCTTTTGGAGCTTGAACCACTACCGTTTGAGGAGTTAGAGAATGAGATGTATTTCTTTTGAAATTTTTGTTGATTCTGTGCTCCTCCTCTATTGGTGTTGTTGGTGTTTTGTTGCTGGTAGAGCCAGGGACTAGGTAGGGTATGTTTTTTTCTTCTTTGTAGTTTTGGATATCTTTTTTTTATTTCCAAATTTTCTTGTTCAACGTGAATTCTTTGAATTTCTTGATTTCTTCTTCTATTTTTTCTAATTGGGTCTTTATGTCTGGTATGACTGATTCGGTGTTAATTTTCTCTTCCAGGGTTTTGAGTTCTTCTGTTTGTTTTTTAGCTTCTTCTTCCGCAGTTTCAATTATTAGAATTACCCAGTTCTTGAGCATTTATTTCCTACTCTGCTAAATTTGGTCTGGAATTTGGGGGTTGTCGAGGAAAACCTGTGGTATGTTCTTTACTTGCAACCCTTCGGGGATTACTCCTGCCTTTAGATAGATATTAGAGACCACATGCCTACACATGGTAACAGCAAAATCATTCTAAAAATAAAAAATATGTTATATAATGCAAATGTGGTGGTCTATTATATGTACAGATCAGTTATGAATATCTGTTAATTGTGTGGTGACTATCACCTATAAGTGTCAAAAGGAAGGGGTAGCCTGGGTCCTTCATATATGCACTCTATGAGGCGCTAAATATTTTGATGAAGGACTTGGGCAGCACTTAATATATTTTTGCGCTGTTAAGATATGTGTGGGTAACACTCGCCCACTTAGACTATACAGATGTGCATAATGATTAGTCCAATCCCAGAAACACTTTAAGACTTCTTAGCTAGTGCCACGACTGAAATCTGGACTCCAGGCAATTATTTCCAAACATTTTTCAACCCAGCTGTCAAAATCCTTCCTTATCACTTTTATAGAATTACCCAGGGTATTTGCCAAGAGAGAGAGAGCAATTCACATTGCGTTGCAGTGCTTTATTTCAGATATAGTGGCCCTTGCCTCGCAATGGCCTGTCCCTCAATGATGTCAAGCCTAATTCCAATCTTATGTATTCAATAGGCATCGACCGGGGCAGGCCAAGGACAGTTTTCCAAAAATAGCTCTCGACGCTTTCCAGCCACTGCATATCATGCATTGGCAATGCATCCAATCCATAGAGTATCAAAGGAGCATAAAATTGCTTATATAATATCCACATCCCCTCAAGGGAGTACCCTGCATCTGTATTGCAAATTTACGAATTAAATTGGCCAACTGTACCGCCTTGAGTCTTTTTGTTTCTTTAATATAGCTATAGACTCTGGACGAGCTCATCTCAAGACCCAAATAGGGGTATTTATCAACCTTATCTATAACTCCTAAGGTTGTGGATAAGACAGGGTATTTAATAGATTTGACTCCCACTACCATCAACTTAGTTTTATCCAGGTTAATAGTTAGGTAATTATTGATTGCACATTTGACGAGTTTCTCGAACATACTCTTAACCCCACTGAAGGTATAGTTAAACAAAACAAAGTCATCCGCATATAACATGCTTGATTGCAGTCGACCCCCAACTTTAGAGCAGCAACCCATAGTTTGGAAAAATATAATTAGGAGGTCTGTCGTATAAATGCAGTAAAGCATGGGTGCCAACGTGCAACCCTGCTTGACCCCCACGCTAGTATGTATGGGTGCAGAGAGACCCCCTTTGTCATCCAACCTACCCCATACAGATGTGTCGTGGTGAAAACCTTTGAGAACATTTAACAACCACGCAGGACAGCCCCATCTTTCCATCTTAGCCCAAAGTTTTTGCCTATTTACCCGATCAAAGGCATCCCGAAAATCCACAAATATGGAGTATACGGTCTTACCACATCTCTATAAAGAGTATCCATTACCATAAGATTATGGGATGTGTTACATCCTGGTCTGAACCCCGTTTGGGCAAAATTCAAAATGCCTAAATTATCCACCCATTTTTGTAGGGCTGTCTAATACAAATGTCCCAAATATATTTCCTGTAGAATCCAAAAGGGATAAAAGCCTGTAGTTCTCAGGTGCTGAACGCACGCCCTTTTTATAAACAGGCGCTAACACTGCTTCCTTCCAAGAGCAGGGAATACATTGTGCAATACATACTCTATTATAGAGTGCATATTAAATGTTTGCCCACTCAGCCGGATTCAGCTTAAGTACAATGTTAGCCAACCCATTGGGTCTGGGTGCCTTAGAGTTCCTTAAGCTCAAATCTTTTCCTCTAGTTCCTTCTCATTTATCTTCTAGTGCACCCCCCGTAAAGAAAAACTTAGAAGGGAATAGAATTCCCATTTCCATTAGCCTGCTTAATATAATCAACCAAAACTGTTGCCGGCATAGGAGTGAGGGTCCTGGTTTCATTAGCAATTTTGACTGTAGTCAATTGTTGCCAAATATCCTTATTATTTGTCTTACCAAGTACCCCCACCATTTCTTGCCAACATTTATTTCTAAGGGAGTGTTTCCATTGTTTACTCCATCCCCTCTAGGCATTCTTAACCCTGCGTATTTCAACATTCTTTACTTTATGGGTTTGAGTAGTATCCCTGTATCCCTTATCCTTTTTATTTCCATGAGCAATGTGCGCTTAGCATCTCGCACTACAGGGTCAAAAACGTGATCATGCTTAAGATGCTGCACATTTTGCTCTGAGCGACACTTCCCAGTTAACATAGTAATTTGCCTGATCCAAGCTTCAATGGCATTACCTCCCATACATCCCGGAGACAGCACCTCATTGGGATCGAGCTTATCCACCTCCCTGCCAATCTTAACCACATTTCTTTCTTTCCATCTTATAAGGTTACCTGAGTGATTAGTCTGTACCCCAAAGCACGGTGACCAACCTTCCAGTTTTCCCCTTCTCACAGTCATTTCTAAAGACAGTTCAAGTGTACAATGATCACTAAAACCCGGATCATACACTTGGAATTTGTTGGTTACCATACAGCAGGCATTATTGCCAAACAAATAATCTAATGTATCACAAGTAGTAATTCCCCTCCATGTTTATTGGCCAGGGAAATCACCCTTGGTATGTCCATTCAACATAATAATGTCCCACTGTTTAAGAAACCTAATCAATTGCTTCCCTCTGCAATGATCCATTCCTTGAAGCATATTACTTCTAGGCCCGACATGTGTATAGAGAGGGCTCAAGGAATTATCAAAGCAACGGGCATTAAAATTCCCCTACCCCACCAGCAATACTAATCCATCAACCCTGTTTACTTTGAGGTTTTCAGCCAAGCAATCTTCCAGTTTGCAAAACAAAACCTGAGATGGATTTTATGTTTGGGGGTAAGTATACGTCGATAACCAACACAACAGTTTTTAGATTTTCATTAGTGCAACTAATCTCAACCATAAGAGCAAACCCCATCTCATTGGTGCGCCATACTTCGCGTGAGTACAGCCTCTGGCTAACACCTATTATCAATCCTCCTGCAGGCCTTCCTCTTTTACCCTTATTCGCCAGCAGTTGATACAGGTGGTACCCTTCAAAATATACAGGGCAGTCAAGCCAGGTCTCCTGAAAAACAAAAATATCACTGCCCAACAATGTAGCCAGAGATCCATCCTTATTAAACAAATGGCCATGCCCACGGGTATTCAGCTAATTAATTTGATGGTCAACATCTATCAACATCATCCTGCGGGAGAACCACAATCTCTGTTTCCCCCCCAAGGCCTTCCCGTACAGATTCAGAGGATCTCAATGTCTCCTGGATGCTAAATATACCAATTTTCCCTGGTTTTCCTTCCAAGTTGTCATTCATTTTTCCCCACAAATTAACAAACTCGAACCCACTGCTTCCAACATTAAGGCTGCCACTACCGGGCTAGCAACTCGCAACAACACCCAATTCGTGGAGCTATCCCATTCAGGTAAATCTAGTTCCAATGTGTCAGCAGATCTAATGGTAGGCAGCCATGGCACCATATCCAGCATCCGCAGCAAATTGGTTCTGTTCATAAAAGGGCTGGCCGCCGTGGTGTTCTTCTCCACCAATTTTACCATACATCCAGGTCTGAATAGAGCTACAGACGTATCCAGTAGTTTTCTTTTGGATCTATATTATGCATCCTTTGTTTGTCCATCTTGTCTGGGGGAGGGGGCCGAGATACTTCATCCAATATCCCTTAAGCAGACTTAAACCATGGGGGCAACCTTATTTTAGAATTCCATTCCCCCTAGGAGAGCCCACTTACAGTTTCCTGTTTAGTACAAGTACCAGATTTAGCAGAAAAAACAAAAACAGGTGGCGGACCTATCGGGCCCAAACTTGTAACCCCAGATTCGGTAGCTGGCTCTCCACCTCCTGGTTGCAGTTGTGCCCATTTATCCAGGGGACCTCTTAATATCACACTTCTACTAGTCCCATCTGTTAGTGTGTGAGTAACTTTTTTTCCTTTATCAGAGACTGCTAATTTTTTAGCCGCTGCCATAGAAGTTTTATTTTGAAATCTTCATGATTAAGTTTCAGTCTAGTAATCCTTCTCCAATTTTTCACATCATTTTCCGGTCGCCAGAGTTTGGCCTCTACCCATCAGCGAGATTTCAGCACATACCGCTTCTAGTGCATCTTGCTCATTTGCTGCTGCTATGTTAACTGAGTCACCTGATCTCCAGGTATTCTCAGTATCATCAAGGGAAACATGGCTGCCTCTCTCTTCCTGCTTGTAGGTGCACTCGGGTAGCCTAGCCTGTTCTGCCTGCCCTTCGCAGGACAAGGCTTCATACATTCTCCCAAATACACGGGCTCCGAAGACCGTATGCCCAGAGTCTTAATCACCACATCCAATTGCTTTTGAGTTTGGAGCTGGTGTGATATCAAATTAGAGCAACTCCTATGTATATCGTTCAGCCTTTCTGAGATGGATTTGTACTCCAGATTAGTATGGCGATCAGATCCTTTTTCCTGCCCCCCGCCTGGGGTGACATACCTCCATAGTAGCTTTCCATATCAGGATTTAAGGATAAGTTCCCCGATTTTCTCACCCTATTCCCCTGAGGGATTGTACCCAAAGGCTTTTGTTGCAGAGACTTACATAAATTGCATAAGGATCCGTTGTTATCAACTGAGTGCACCGAAGAAGCGCAATCAATTAGGACACCCTTATTAGTATCAGAGAGGATCTCCCCAGCTCCTACCTCTGAGATGGTAATATTCTCTGTTTCCATCTCTGTATTTTGACCTGAGGATAAGCCAGAGGCAGCAAAAGCATACTGATTTAGCCCTCTGGCCTTGACTTCATCGTTGTCAAACCCCGTGAAGATCCCCGGTATAGTGCTTTGTGCCACCAGACTATCAGTCTTTCTCCGTTTCTTCTTAGGTTGGTCCTTCATTTTTCGGGTGAGCCATGGGCTTCGCTTTCTATTTTCCTTTGGCAGTGTATCGCTCCTGAGGCTCACCCGTTTGGTGTTTCTTGTTTTCATTTTAGTCCACTATATAACCACATCAGTCTGTACTACAACTCTGGGCCAGAGGACTCTCTCTGCAATCCTCCTCCGTATTCAGAAGCTAGGAGGCTTGTCCGTATTTATTAGGGTATACAGGTCGCCCAGTGTCCGGTGAGGGTGGGAGAAAGGGAGGAGTATATTCACACTACCAGTCTAAAACAATACCATATAAAATATAATAAAAACCGTAGTCGGTTTTTCAAAATGAGGTTGTAGCACCCTTGTCTTCAATTATATTGCCGGCAGTCCATGGAATCAAGTCAGATCAGGACGTGCCGTAGAATCAATCGAATCAGTAGAGTTAATAAATGCAGAGAATGCTGACACGTCAGTGGGACACGTAGACGATTCTCACATTTCTCTTCCAGCTGACAAGAAAGAACTGTACCGCAGGGCCATAAATGCTCGTCTCCAGACCCCAGCCACTAGTTCACGTGTCACAAGTCACTCTATCTCACTCTCCTTAATCCGCCACGGCTCCACCGTGTTGAAAGGATTATCAACGTTCTGCCCAGCAATCACGTGTGACAAAGGAGATAGAGAGCAGACTCTCGCACAATGAGTCACTCTAACTCACTCTCCTTACTCCGCCTAAAGGTCAAGGATTATGTGGGGGGAAAAACTTTCACTGATGCTTTCATTATGTCAATTTCTAACCAATGTTTTGGATCGTTTGGATTGTTGGTTTACTATGTGAAATAACTATATATTCAGATTTTAATATTCTTTTAATGGAATTTATTGGTATTTTCTATGAAACATTGTATGATTTCAATGTTTAATTTTATTGTTATTTTTGTACTTTTCTTCTTTTGTGTAAGGTTTGATTAAAACCAAAACCACAATACAAATAAAATATATACATTTAAAAAAAACTCTTGGCTGGAAATTGCATTGTTGTTTCCCTGTCTGCTTTTGAAGACAGAATGCTCAGAATGCAGTAGGTACCGGTAGTTATTGAGTGCACTTTAGACATTCCGATTGGCTGAGAGGAGGTCAATAACGATTTCCATGTGGTAAAATGGACTACACAACAGAAACATTGTCAATATCTTAAACCCGGGTAAATCAACCGTGATTATTAAAATTTAAGGTGATGTTCTTTTTAGAGATTAGCGAAGCGTTGAAGATGTAGCGTCATGCACAAACTCACTTCAACAATGTTGTAACAAAATTATTTGCATGAAAAACTGAACTTGAAAATTGAATTAAAGTTGCAGTTCAAGATCCCGATCTTCCAAACCCTTTAATGTTTGAACATGTTGTTATTTCTGCTCACATTTTCCCCAGTGGCGGTAGTGGCAAGTATATCACAAACTGCTTCAGTGTTGATGCAGCACAAGTACAGATGTGCCTACTGATCATCCCTTGTTTCTATGGGTGCACAATATTCTGATGGATACAAGCATTTCTTAAAATGCTCCTGTTGCCAAGAGATGTCCTTCACAAACCTTAGGATTCCATGTTCTCTTTCATCCACCTCAGGGAAGCAAACACATAGTGGACATGCATCGACCACATCATCACTGAATCGATCAAGACCACACATAACATCTTCATGGGAGATAATACAGGCCCTGTAACAGCAACCCTCAACAATCAGCTTGAGAAGCTTTGCACGAAATGCCAAGTCATCTGCACCATGGCATGCATAAGAACTAAATAATGAGTATATGACTCTGTGAGAAGCATCGTTGGCCAGGTAGCACCAGTCACCTTAATGACGCAACAGGCCAAGTCATCTACTCCATGCTATGCATAAGAACTAAATAATGAGTATATGCCTCTGTGAGAAGCATCATAGGCCAGGTAGCACCAGTCACCTAATGACGCAAGAGGCCAAGTCATCTGCTCTGTGGTATGCATACAAACTAAATAATGAGTATATGATTCTGTGAGTAGCATCATTGCCCAGGTGGCACCAATCACCTTAATGAAGCAGCAGGCCAAGTCATCTGCACCGTAGTATGCATAAGAACTAAATAATGTGTATATGACTCTGTGAGAAGCATCACTGGCCAGGTCTGACCTGGCGGGTTTAACACCGCCCGCCTGCAGGCGGACATGGAAACACCAGCACCATCACGAGATGGTGCCAGTGTTTCCATGGTCCCCATTCCCACTGAGTCCTATGGGACTCAATGGGAATGGGGATTTACCGAATTCTGCCTCTGGAATTCCCGGGTCACCGGGGTTGCAATGCCCCGGTAATTCCGGGAATCACGGAGGTGGAATGGTAATACGAGTCCGGCAGTAACCGATCTGGAAAAAACGGCAGGTTACCGCCGGACTCGTAATGAGGCCCAATGTCCATAAAACAATGTTTCTTAAACATCAATTCAACTAGCACTTTCACAGCTGAACTCTCAGAATGCTCTGTTTGTAGCCCTGCCTAAAAAGTGCCAGACCCCATTAAAAGCCAATCAGCAACAGCACGGTAGATATCCAGCGAGCGTTTCATTTGCAACATTGCCCACATCTTGATCCGATTAGAGTGGCTCCCAACAGAAGCCTGCTTCAGATTCAAAATGGCTGCCTCTCATACATAGCCATCAATGTTAACACACTCAAGTACAGAGTGGAATTATGCTTTCAATAGTAATGCAGTCATTACCCTCAGTGTCCTTAATTCAAGGTCAGTGCTCAGCAAAGAAGAACGATGCTTGGAAATCCCAATCTTCCAGGAGCATTAACCCGGTGCCATTACATCTCCATTAGAACCCACAGACACACAGTTAGTGATTCAGTAGTTGCACATTTTGGCAACTAAATGTTTCTTTGGTGGAGCCCTTGCTAGTTACATATCCCAAGTGTAAATGCCAACCCCAAAGACATGAAAGCATCTCAAGCCCAGTGACCAATGTTTGATCTTCAGCGCCCCTGTTAAGACATTTTTCGTCAACTGAGCTTTGAGCTGTGACTCTGTCCCCTGTGTCTTCACCAGGTCCCCAGGTCCTTCTGCAGTGAGAGCTGCCTTCCGGGGTGCAGACAGTCTCCAAGAAAAGGGGAGCCCCACTGCTGCTTCGACTGTGTCCCCTGCCCGGCGGGCGAGATTTCCAATAAGACGGGTGAGCAAACCTCCTATGTATTTCTTTGTCACTTAAAATGACTTCAGCTTGGCCAGCTTGCCTCAGTCTCAAGAACTGAAATTAAATATATTGGAGAGTATCTAGTTGATTGAAAGCAATATTTTGTTTTCTGATAGCTCATTCTGAGAAAGAAAATGGGCAAATATTCCTAGTGAAGTTGACTCATTTTTGTTAGCTGCCTCTAATGCATGTATTCGTTGCTCCTTGCCACTTCTGTTATTTTCCTCCTCCTGGTCCCACCTTTAACACATGTTCCCAGTCAAGTGATGGGCTTTACTCTGCTCATTGCCACTTCTGTTATTTTCCTCCTCCTGCTCCCACCCTTAAGGCATGCTCCACAGTCAAGTGATGGGCGTAATTCTGCTCATTTCCACTTCTGTTATTTGCCTCACCTGATCCGACACTTAACACTTTCTCCCCAGTCAAGGGATGGGCTTCACTCTAATTGATGCCACTTCTGTTATCGGCCTACTCCTAAACCCACACTTAATGCTTCTTCCCCAGTCAAGTGATGGGCTTCACTCTGCTCAGTGCCATTTCTGTTATTTGCCTTCTCCTGATCCCACCCTTAATGCTGGCTCCCCAGTCAAGTGATGGGCTTCACTCAGCTCAATTACATTTCTGTTCTTTGCCTCGTCCTGGCCTGGCTCTTAGCTCTTACTCCAGAGTCAAGTGATGGGCTTCACTCTGCTCAATGCCACTTCTGTTATGTCCAACAAGGCGGAAACACGTGTATGGGGTTTCTGTCGGTACTCTTGTTTAGAGAGGAATTGCCCTAGCATTTCAGTGCTGGACTGCCCATGTGGGTGGGACAAAGACTGATATGCAAATAGATATTTCCCATCTGTGAAAGGTACAGTGAGCAAAAAAGTGTGTGCTGCAAACTCTCATCTCAGAACAGGTTATCATGCCATGTTCTTCCTGGAGGGGAGCGCCTGCTAACATTTTTGAAATATTTGCAAGGATCTTGGGGTTGGTCACCCTGACTTACCTGGGGGCAACCAGACGTGGACTCCCTGCTCACTGTGCTCAGAGAGACACAGCTTCACCTCACTGATGAGGCCCAACAAGGCTGAAACACGTGTATGGGGTTGCTGTCGGTACTCTTGTTCAGAGAGGAATTGCCATAGCATTTTGGTGCTGGACTGCCCATGTGGGTGGGACAAAGATTGATATGCAAATGGATATTTCCCATCTGTGAATGGTACAGTGAGCAAAAAGCATGTGCTGCAAACTCTCATCTCAGAACAGGTTATCATGCCATGTTCTTTCTGGAGAGGAGCGCCTGCTAACTTTTTTGAAACAGTTCTGTTATGGGCTTGCTCATGGTCCCAACCTTAACACATGTTCTCCAGTCAATTGATGGGCTTCTCGCCGCTCATTTTCATTTCTGTTATTTGCATCCTCCTGGTCTCACCCTTAATGCTTGTTCCCCAGTCAAGTGAAGGGTTTCACTCTGCTCAATGCCACCTCTGTTATTTGCCTCCTCCTGATCCCACCCTTAACACTTGTTTGCAATCAATTGATGAGCTGCACTCTGCTCAATGGCACTTCTGTTATTTGCCTCCTCCTGATCCCACACTTAACACTTACTCCCCAGTCAAGTGATGGGCTTCACTTGGCTCATTGCCAGTTCTGTTATTTGCCTCCTCCTGAACCCACCCTAAAGGCTTGCTCTCAGTCAAATGTTGGGCTTCACTCTGATCAATGCCATTTCTGTTCTTTGCCTCCTCTTGATCCAACCCTTAACACTTGTTCGCAATCAATTGATGGGCTTCACTCTGCTCAATGTCACTTCTGTTATTTTCCTCCTCCTGCTCCCACCCTTAACGCTTGCTACCCGTCAAGTGATGGGCTTCACTCAGCTCATTGCCACTTCTGTTATTTGCATCGAACTGGTCCACAGACAAGTGTTGGGCCTTTCTTTGCTCGTTACAGAATAGTCAACAGGTTAATGTTACAGTGTTGGAACCCACAATATTGGTACCAGCGTTTTTTTTACATCCTTGAATTTATGAACTGGGGAAAGATTTTCACAGCTTCAAACAAGACAAATATTGAGGAGTTTAATTCCCCCAAAAGGGCAGCATGATGGTTTCTTGTATCTTTCCATATAGGGAGCAATAAGGGTGTATCCTAGCTCGGGTGCTGTATTAGATGGCTCACAGTCCATAAGGGGCATAGTCAAGGATATGCGGTCTGTTAAAGGGAAGGGTGTGTACCAGAAGGAGCATGACCACTGGTCTGTTTTTTTTAATGTTTTATTTTTATTTATAACGAGCACCAGACCCAAGGGTATTAGGGCGCAGAAAGCATAAATAAGATTGTTCAGCTTAGGTTACATTACAATACATTAATAAACAGTGCTAGGAATTATCAGACAAATGGAGCATGTGGAGGCAGGAAGCATCAGACAACAATTATATACAGGAATAACGGACAGTAGTGTGATCATAGTGTGGTGAGGAGTCAGATGTCGTGTTCCTTAATCCAGTGGAGAAGGTTGGATCTGAAACGTGGGTAGGGCAGGTCTTCCCTTAAAGTGGGTGGGAGTGAATTCCAGTTTTGGGCTGAGCTTTGACTGGGAAGCTGCTGCCACCCGTTTTCATGTGTTTAAATCTAGGCACTCGAAGTAGGTTGGCAGTGGCTGTTCTAGAAGGGCGGTAGGTGGGTTGTCTCGAGAATCTAGAAGTGAGGTAATGTGGGGCGGCCAGGTGTAAGCATTTATGAGTCAGGGAGGCTGATTTAAGGAAGATTTTATCTTTTATAGAGAGCCAATTGTTGGATCTTCTGAAGTCAATAGGTGCGCTTTCTTAGGAATGTTGAGAGCTGCTCTCAAAGCATTATTTTGTAGGATCTGGATCTTGTTAGTGATGTATTTGTTGCTCCCTACGTACAGGGCATTACAATAATCCAATTTGGATAATACCAGAGCTCATGCTAGAGTGATACAATTATTGGGTGTAAGGAATGGCTTAGCTGCTCTAATGGTAGCCAAGGCCATGGAATTTACTTGTTTTTTGAAGGTGAGAATGGAATCTAGATAGAAACCAAGAGTTTTAACTTCCTTGGCCACTGTAATGTTCTTGTTGTCTATAGTGAAATTAGAATAGAGATGGCCCAATTTGTTGAGATGTGCTGTGGTGCCAACAATAAGGAGTTCCGTTTTGTCATCATTCAAGCATAGTCCATGTGATGCCATCCGTGTCTGGATGATGAGGTAGACTCTGTTCACAAAGGCCGAATCCTTGCTGTAATCTCCCGTTAACGGGATGAGGATCTGTGTATCATCTGCATAGCTAGTGTAGGTGATACCCAGGCCAATATTTTTAGGATTGGAGGCGAGGAGGAGGGATTCTTTTTTGTTATTAATTTTTGCCTGAAGTGTCTTTATTTTATTAGCTAGGGCTCTCTGAATGCTGTATGCACCAGTTTTTGTCCTTAAAACAGGTGTCAGGGGCTTGGATAGGTGTTTCTGTTTCTTTAAGAATTATGAACAGTTCTTTTGTATTGGTATCAATACCAGAAGGAGCATGGCCGCTGGTCTATACCAGAAGGAGCATGGCCACTGGACTATACAACAAGGAGCATGGCCACTGGTCTATACCAGAAGGAGCAGGGCCACTGGTCTATACCAGAAGGAGCATGGCCACTGGTCTATACCAGAAGGAGCAGGGCCACTGGTCTATACCAGAAGGCGCATGGCCACTGGTCTATACCAGAAGGTGCATGGCCACTGGCCTATACCAGTAGGAGCATGGCCACTGGTCTATACCAGAAGGAGCATGGCCACTGGACTATACAAGAAGGAGCATGGCCACTGATCTAAAACAGAAGGAGCATGGCCACTGGTCTATACCGGTTGCAAGTTATAGGATGGACAGTAAAAGGATCGAATGGTCAAAGGATCGACACCAAAGGGTCGAAAACCAAAGGATCGAATTTTTTTTTTCACATTTTCTTTTTTTTTTGGGGGGGGGTCCCCCCCCCTGACCCCATTTTTTTGGTAAAAAACACTTTTTTCCCTAAACGAAAAAAACGAAAACAAAAAAATATATATATAATTTTTAAAAAAAGAATTCGATCCTTTGACCTGTCGACCCTTTGGTGTTGATCCTTTGACCTGTCGACCCTTTGTATTCGATCCTTTGACCAGACACCGTCTATACCAGAAGGAGCATGGCCACTGGTCTATACCAGAAAGAGCACGGTCACTGGTCTGCTTTTAATTGAAGAATGTGTTCTCACTATACTGCAGTGCATAGAAAGAGACACCTTACCCAGCAACTACTGGGATGCAACAAAAGACTATTTGTCTTCATCGCTGCGTCATAGTATTCTGATAAGGTAAAACAACCACAACCCTGGACTGATACTTTCTTCTTCTCTCCTAAACATGGGTGTGGCTCCGCTGACAGTAAGCCGGTCTAGAAGTCCACATACTATGGTCAGGCCACGTCTCCCTGGACTGTGCACAGACCAGTAAATAGAGCTGTGATTGGCCTACCTCCTCCTAGGGGCGATCCTTGCCATCACTCTGCAGAGACCCCATATTGCTGACTCCTTATTACGCTCAGAGGTCCGAGTTCACTGTGAGTTTGATGAACACCCAGAACTTTAGAAAGGTTTAGGTTTTAGGTTTGTGTAAATACATGACAGGCTGATGACATTTTCTCTAAACTTTGGATTTAAGAAGGTCAGAACTTTTTTTTTTTTTTTTTTTTTTTTTATTATTTGATTTATATTTCAGGCCAAGACCTGTAATTTTATCAAAAAGATCTACGCATTTAACCCTTCAAGATTCTCCGGAGAGTTGGCTTTCAACAAATCGAGGTACATCTTTTTATAAACAGTAGATACGTTTCAAATATCATTGTTCAGATGCTCCTTAGGTTTGTACTAATGAGGCGTCTTCGATGAGGAGAATTTCATTTATCTGTTTGAAAGCCAACTCGATTAGGTTTGTCATGGCCATGGTCCACCGCGTAGCTTCACCTGAGATCAATCTGTTCCATATGTTATCCTCTTCGAACATCCAGGGATTTGTAATCAACGGAGATAGATAAGTGATTCTGTTCTGTTTGGTGTATGGACAGTTTAAAACCAGGTGCCTAATCGTTTCCACGGTGTCCACGGTTTTCCACCAAACCTCGGATGGCAAGTATTTGCTTTGTGTGAAGTGTATTTAGTCTCGCTTTCATAAACAAGTGTCTTTTTTTCTTTTCTGGAAATTTGCTGACGTATTTTATAGGTACCTTTAATTTATTGCATGTAGGTGGAAGATGCTGTAGCAATTTGTTGTCTGCTGCTATTTCTATTGTTTTAATCCAGTCCATTTCCTGCATTTTCCGCTTGATTTTGTCTGGATTTTCATTTAAATCTGTTTCCGTGCACATTATTTGCGACAGTCTTTCTTTTCTAGTTTCGGCCCAATTTCTGAATATCATGCAATTCCCGTTTAACATTTCTTCTTTAACTACAGCGTAGATCGGGAGGGAGTCTGCCAGAATGATTTTTCTAAATAACCTCATTGCGCTAACGTCGACTATCGAGGCCAAAGACGTTAGCCCAAGTTCCCTTCTAATGGCCGCAATTGCCGTTGATTTGGGCAATCCCAAAACAGATCTCCAGACCATACCTTCTATCTTGTTCCAAATGTTCTCCGGAATACAGAGAGAGGCTTCCATACCGCTTGTTAGCGAGGGCACTACTTTCATTTTATAGAAGTTGATTGCCGGAGTTAAGGTGAATTTACCAAATTTCTTGTCTATTGTTCTCATTTGCGCTATCAGGCTCTTCACTTTGTCCCAGAGTACTGTTTGCATAGCTTTGTCTGTTGTTGTATTGTCTATTTCAAACCCTAGATATCTGATATTTTTTACTTTTTCAATTTTTATGTCATCCAGATACCATGCCTCCTTGGTTGTTAGGTTCTTTCTGTGTTTCTCAAGGATCATGATTTTTGTTTTATTTCTATTTATCTCCAGAAGGTTTTCATCTGTGTATTTTTTCAAGTTTGTTAATTTCCGTTGTAAACCCACTTTAGTCTGGTCGATGAGAATCACGTCGTCCGCGTATAGGAGACGGGGAATAGGAGTTTTCCCTAGTTTCGGAGGGAACGTTCTGATCTCATTTTCCGAATATTGCAAATCTCCCAGAAAGGCGATAAAAAGTGCGGGCGCAAGAGGGCAACCCTGTTTTACACCTCTTTTTACTTGAATTTCCTCTGAGAGAATTCCCTGTTGGTTTAATTTCACTCTTACCGTTGTATTTGAGTGCAGGGCAATTAGTGGATCTAACAATGATCTTGGGCATCCCCACCCATTCAATTTTCCCCAAAGCATGTTTCTGTCCACTTTGTCGAATGCTTTTGACATGTCCACAAAAGCCAGATATATTTTTGGTGCTCCTTCTTTGATTTTTGCTTTGAAAATGTTTATTATCAGAATGTTGATTGCTGTCGTTCCGTTTTTCTGGAAGCCTGTTTGTAATATGTCTTTCGATTTTGATGACCTTTCCCATATCCTCAGATGGTCCAGGATGAGGGATGAAAAGATCTTTCCCAGAATGTCTAATAAAGCAATCGGTCTATAATTAGCGGGGTCCTCCCGACTACCTTTCTTATAGATTGGGACGATGACCGCTTTTAACCAAGTATCTGGAATTTGATGGGATTGTTCACAGATCTCGAAAATCTTTCCAATCACTTTTGCCCAGTCTTTTGGGAACTCTTTTAGGATGGTGTTTGTCAATCCGTCCGGGCCGGGTGCTCTAGATGATTTCAAGCTTCTTATTTTTTTTTCAATGTCTACCACATTGGCTATCGACACCCAAGTCGTGTTTGTTGCAGGTTTCAGAACTTTTGTCAGGTTCTGAGGTTCCTCAAATTCATTCGAAATGTACTCCATCCATTTTGCTTCTGATACTGCATTTGTTGGTGTTAGATTGTGTGATGCGTTACTTTTTTTAATTAAAGACCAGAAGTCGCTAGATTTGTTGGTGATCAGTTTTTTCATCATTTCTTCTGCGTCCAACTGGTATTGTGTTGCTTTTGTTTGTTTTCTCCAGGCAGTGTATCTTTTTACTTCCAATTTCCAGTTTAACCAGTCTTGTGCCTGATTTGTTTTTTTTGCCTTTCTTTTTAGTTGCCGCCCTAGTTTCCTTTGTTCTACAAGTTCTTTGTTCTATGCGTGGGCGTCCTGTGGTACAGGCTTCTTTCTAGCGACTATTGGTTTCCGGTATGGTATTAGGAGTGGTAGATAGTCCGGTTTCTCAATTGTTTTTGTTTGTTGATTTGCTCTTACTTTTTTATCCCATGCTGATTTTATTTGTTGAATATTTGCCTCCGTTATGCGTAGACGGGTTTGTTGCACATTTGTTTCAAGTGTGGCTTTGTATACCACTTTAGTTGGTCTCCGGCCATTCCACTTACAAATAAGTAAGTTGTGGTCGCTGTTGTTCGTTTTCAGCACTTTAAAGCTCACTATGTTTGCTGCCAGTCCAGATGATACAAAGATGTAATCTAGGGTTGCTTTTGATTCTCCCCTTTCCCAAGTCGGGATATTCAGTTGACTTGGGAAGAGTGTCGCTATGTTTTGTAAGTTTCTAGAGCTTGTTACTTTCATCCAGGCTTTTCCCCGTTCTTGTGTTGCAGTTGTTTCTGTTCTCTCTATTTCTTCATTGCAATTGGCGTTTAAATCGCCGCATATCATGATCTCGATATCATCGAAATCTTCATAGAGCTGATCAATAGTCGCACTCATTCTTGCACAGAAAGCCTTTGTTGTCGTCCGCTGGGGGTTCCAATAGCAATTTATAATTGCTAGGGTGTTTCTTGTGGTGCCATTACCCTTTTCCATGGGGGGAGACCATGTGGAAAGGGTCACCAGCATTTCGTATGCTTCACTCCATTTCTTTGGAGGTTCCAGTCCTAAGCCGTTTTTGATGGCTGTGAGCAAGCCAGACGATGGTCTTCCTAAAGGACCTCTAATTGCTGCAGATGTTTCCAAGCAGAATCCGTCCAGCGAGGGTTTCTCAAGTAGCCACGTCTCTTGAAGGCATATTATATCAAGTGAGCCCAGATTTACATCCCCCGGTACTGTTAAATGATTATGCCCTCTGGTGTTCCATGAGCCTACCTTGTAGTGGTTTTGTTCGGGCCGTTCCTCTGGGGTTGAGGCCGAAGACAAAGTCTCGGGACTCCGCCCTATTTGTTGCTATTTTTGTGATTTCTTTGACCAGGTGGATGTAAACCAGTCCCACGGTCCTCTCGGCGATCTTGATTCTTGTGTTTTAGCTAAACTCTTTTGAGCCATTATTTCTCCTCCGGAATGTTTGATTTGTTGTGGGGATTTCTCATTTTCTCTGCTTCTATTGGTAGGTCTCCGTTCCTGTGGGTCACTACTGCTTTCTTGGAGGCTACTCAGACGTGATTTGCTGTTTCCCCACTTAGAGGCCCCCTCCCAATTCAGCGGCCCATTTCTTCGGCTATATTTTGGGTCTTCACGAGCGTGCTTGATGTCCCTCTTTTCGTTCCATCGCTTATGAGAATACAGCCTTTCAGTTTTTGAATGGTAATGTGTGCTCTGATCGTTCATTTTTGTTGGATTTCTGCTTCGCTCTTCCCGCTGTGGGTGTGTTAGCTCTCTCAAGTAGAAGCCCATATCTTTCAGCTCTTCAAACACTGATTTGTCCAGATGCATTATACTCTCCGCTTTTACATGTAAAAATGCTTTTGCTGTCTTACCCCTATGGTACGGTTCGACCAAGTCTAGGTCCTTTGTTCTGAGGTCCCTGAGAGTTTTCGATTTTTTCAGGATCTGCAGAACCGTTGGCCTGTTTAGAATTAAATTGTCTTCTTTGATGACCTGTTGCTCAAGTTTGAACAATCGGGTTTTGCCTCTTTCTTCTGTTGTCATTTTCCCATTTCCCCTCACTGGAACTTGTTTTCGCGGGGTACTTCTGCTTCTTCGCCTCACTCTATGTGGTGATGCTTTGTTGTCTTTCTGACTTTTACTGTTATAATCGCTAACATCTCTTTTTTCGGGCAATTTTTCCCTTCGCTTCACAAGCACCCACGTTTCTTCATTGTTACTCAGCGATCTTTCTCCTTCTTTGATGTTTGTTTCATCATTCTTTAACTTGTCTATCGTGGCAGCTGTTAACACCTGTGACTTCGTGGTAGTTTGGATTTGTTTATCATGTTGTGATATATTCATCAATGCTGAATCTAAAATGAATTCTTCCACCGTCCTAGGTGATCTCCGATCTGAGGGCGTCTGAGGGGACTGGGCGTCAAGAGTTTGGATCTCATCTTTCTTCATCTCTGTTTTGTTTGGACTTTTGGCTAAATATGGTGGTTTTGCTCTAGCCTCCGATGAGAGTGTATGTGAAGCTCTCGGTATAGCTGATTTATTTTGAGTCGATGGTGGATTTACTGAGCTCTTCTCTGTAATGACCTCCAGGCCGTTCAGCTCATAATCTAATTTTTTAAATTTGTCTACCACATGCTTGTCCCCTTTTAAGTCTTGTGTTGTTTGCGGGTTATTTTTTTGTTTCTCCAGCAGTTCGATTTTCCTTTCTAGAGTCTCGATTTTATTTTCCCACAGGATCTCTTGAATACTTTTTTGTGCTTCTACTGCTGTTATATAGCTTTCTACATGAGCCATTTTTGCTATCATATTAGAGAGCATTGCTGTGTTGTCCTGGATTTCTTCTTTTAGTGCTTCATATAGCTTGCAAAAAGGTGTTAGAACAATAGACATTGCCGACATGATTGTGGTCATGTCCGGTTTTTTGGTTGAAGAATCTTTATGAATAGCCATGGCAATGTCGCTTAACCGTCGATTTTTTTGTGATGACTGTGGTTTTTCTGTTTTTTTTGGCGTCTCCCAAGTCTGAGGACCCAGGCAGTCCATTTGAGAGATGTTAGCCTGATCTGTTACTTGTTGGCTCTGCCCGGTTGCTCTCAGGTCTTGATTTATGACTTCGTTGCTTGTTTCAGTCTCTGGGGAGGTTTGAAGTCCTGCAGTCTGGTGGGGTTGCGTCCACGCCAGCCGTATGTCTTTTTCTTTGTTTGTTTGAGATAGATTTTGTTTTTCCTTCACAGGCTGGCTTTGGATACGGCGTACTTCAGTCGCCTCTGACTCCCCTCCGTTGATCCCTTCTGCAGCTGTTTTTTTTATGATAATTGGATCCCGGGAATTGTTTTCTCGGTCCAACTGAGTCTCTATACCTGGAGACTCTAGGTTACTGATCTGAGTTTGGGTGTCACCCTTGGTTGTGACACTAATTTCACTTTTGTTCTTGTTTCTATTTATTACGCTTTCTATGTTGTTTTCATGTTTATTCAACCCTCCGACCTTTGTTGAGGTTTCCGCTGTTCTTCTTACTTTCGACCCTGGCATAGTTTCTTGCAACACTTCTAACATTTCTGCGTCAGATACCTCCGAGTCCACTGTTAATTTTCGTTTGTACTGTTGCGTAAAGAAGGTTTTTAAGGAGCACGATAATAGTGGTGCTGGCAGCTTTGTGGTTACGAGTTTTTTTGTTTTTATCGCATTTCCTTCCACTCTACTTCTCTGATTTTGGTTTTTCAAAGTCTTCTTATTTACTTGAGGTATGGTCTTCTTTCGCGGGGTCTGATTTTTCTTCCATTTCATTTTTTTCTTTTTTTGTTGGTTACGGCTTGTTTTTACTTGTTCGTAATCTGTTTCCTTAGTTGAGTCTTCCTGATCGGTTTGTCTGTTATTTGTGCCTGTTGTTTCACTGTCTGTAAAGACTTCGTCACTTTCTGATAGTGATTCCGCGAAGCTTATCTCTCCTGATCTCTTATTGGCTTTTGGAGTTTTTCTGTCCAGTTGTCTCCTCTTTGATCTGGTGGATTTGCTTTGATCAGAAATCTGCTCTTTATAAGTTGAGTGGATCATCGCTTTGACGTTTAGTGTATTCTGCACCAAGTCTGATTTGTTTATTGTAGTTTCACCAATTTCACCAGTTTTTTGGCAGGATGGCCTCTGTCCTACGGGTCCCTTTGGATCTTCCCCCGTTTGCTCAAGATGGAGGTCCTGTTCCTTTGTTGTAATTTTCCCAGGAAGTTTACCCTCCGGGTTTGTCGAAGTTCCGTCTACCTCTCCGATCTGACCACCCCCCCCCGCTCCACCGCTATGGCCCCGCGAAGGTGCCGATGCTGGCCATCCTCCGATAGCCAATGCATCCTCACCTCTCGTCGTCAAGACGGTATGCGGGCCCCCAGCAGCGGCGTAGGCGGGCTGGACGGGCGTGCTGCCTATCTCGTCTGTTGATTCTGTTGATTCCCTCTGGGTCCTCATATCCGTCACCTGATCCATCTCCTCGGCCTCGTTGGCGAATGCTCTTTCCGAGCGAAACTCTCGGGGTACTCGATTGACCCCCCCGGATCGCCACACGAGGTCTACGTGGTCCACCAGATCCGAAGGCTGTTGGTTGGCATCCGGTGGATACTCCTTTGCCGTTTGCCTACTCAATGGCAACAGCGACTGCGCCCATAATGCCGGTAAACCTGTCTGTGAGAGTTTCTGAGGTTTCAACTGAGTCCTCATTGACGGCTTACCTCTGGTCAGTTTCAGAGTCGATGCTGGAGCATCTCTCCCGTGCTCTGTTGGTGTTGTTAGTTCGCTTTCCGGGATAATATTGGGAGGCAGCAAAGGCTCGTCCACTCCTGTCGGCTCCCGCTCCCGCTCCGATGATGGGATCACTAGCAGCGGTCGTGCTTCTGGCCGTACCTCGGGTTCCATTTTGCGCTTGCTGCGCGTCTGCAGCGGACTGCTGCAGACTGGCTCACACCTCGGCTCGCAGCTCCGCTCACCGCTCCGCGGTGTTCTGGGGTTTTTAACAAAAAAAAAAAAAAAAAAAAAAAAAAAAACGAACTTCCTCACACAATGATGTGGGCTGGTTGCAGGACTGCCGCAGACTGGCTCACACCTCGGCTCGCAGCTCCGCTCCAGAACTTTTTATGTATATCAACGTTCAAAGGAATTCACGCTTTGCTTTGCTCTGCAGTTCTGGTAGTTCACAGGTGTAAAAGCCTTCATTCTGGAGATTGAGGACGTGGTAAATAACGCTTTAATATTGTCCTTATTCACACATTTTGGCTGTTACCGTTTTTCCTGAGACAGATTGCACCACAAAGCTCCATTCCCATCATATTTGGAGTTTGCAAAACTGCCAGAAATGATCACATTGTGAGTGGGTTTGCAGATCTCCAACAAGACATACTCTGTGCATGACTGTCAGAAACTAAACCTGTTTTAGTATTAATATTACCAGTGTAACGCCTCCATTGTGGGGATTGAGTATGAAGTAAATAACACCGGTAAAAGATCTCCCAGTTTGACAATTATCCTATGCCTGGGATTGATGAGTTCATTGACAAACTACGGCGCACGTCTCCACGATTGACCTGACCACCCTCCCCCCAACAGCTTCTCTTCTTGCAGATTTTCCACCCTGTGGAAATATCTTTGGAATGTTTGTTTTGCTATGAACCTGAAACTCAAACATCTCCAAACCATACCAAACTCCCTCTGGGGATTCATACCCCCAGAAGCTCACTCTCTCCAGAGCTCTGGTTCTCTCTAGGCTGGACTACTGCAGCAGCCTCTTTCTAAATCTACCTGCTTCTTCTCTCCGCCCTCTGCAACTCATCCAGAACAGGACTGCTAGACTTGTCCTTGGCCTCAAGCCATGGGACCGTATCTCTCCAGCCCTGAAATCTCTTCATTGGCTCCCAGTGGCTGCAAGGATTAAATTCAAAACCCTTTGCATTGTCCACAAGGCTTTCTGAGGCCTGGGTCCAAAATACCTTCAACTCTTCCTCCGTAAAAACCTTCCCTCTCGAGCTCTCCATGCCTCCACCTCCAACTCCCTCAGGGTCAGTCGTTTCTCAAAGAAACAAGCTGGGGGTAGATCACTTTCTTTGGCTGGGGCCTCCCACTGCAACAGCCTCCCTGCCACTCTGAAACTTGAGGAGAACCATCAAGACCTTCCTCTTTGCTTCTGTCTTCACCCCTCCTCTCCCCTGCTGATCTGTTCTGCTTCGTCATCGTGCTCCTGGATACCCTCTGATTTCAGGCCCAGGTACTTGCCCACACTGCCACGCACCTTCACTGCCTCCTGGCAACCCTTGGACTGGGGTCTGTATCTGTAACCCTACAGTTCCCCCTTTTTCCTGCACTAATCAGACACCGCCTGTCTGTGCCTTAAACCCAGCACTTGCCACTTGCTGGCTACACTTCCACTTGTATTTTTAATCCTTGCGCAGCACTTTCCACTTTTCCCTCCCCCCTGCACTTTCCCCCTTTCATCTCCCCTGCATTTGCGCGTTCTCAATGTCACTGGGCCTAGTAAGATTATTGTTTTGTCCTCCCTTCTCCCCTCCCTTGCCTCGTCGCGCTCTGAAACACTTGTGTACGAGCACGATACAAATAAAATTTCATATCATATCATAGCGACTCCCAGTCTAAGGAACCACAGAATCCTGCAAACTGTTTTGTAAAATGTTTGTCAGACATAGACGACAGCTTCCGCTCCCCAAGTCACCTCCAGTTATGACGGAAAAGGTGGTACTAGGTCTGTGGTGGCTGATAGGCAGCCCTCGAGAAGCTTTGGCCTACAATGTCCGTCAGCCCTGTCTAGTGCATTCAATGGTAATGGATCATGTGAGTCATAGTGTGTAACATCTGGCGGGCCACAGGTTTCCCACCACTGTGGAAGATTCTATACCACACTATCCCGGTGTATATGAGGCAACAGCTTCAGTGATTAATCTCCCGCTGTGTTCCAGTTATGCATGGTTTAGAAGGATATTAGAAGGTGTTGTCTCCAAAGCTCATCATCTGACCTTTTGAGCATGTTGACAGCTCAGCAGAAGTTATGATTGATTATTTCCAGTTAAAGTCTGGATTCAGTAACTCCTGATTGGTTGTTATTAAATAAAGAAGCAATCAATGACATGTTCTAATGATTAATAAAGATGTTTCTTTCCTTCTAGATTCTATCAACTGCAGGAATTGTCCTGAAGATCACTGGGCAAATAAAGGGCGCACTCAATGTGACCCGACAACCCTCCAGTTCCTCTCCTTTGAAGAGCCTTTGGGGCTCACCCTATCATGTGTGGCTGGCCTCCTCTTCCTTGTCACCTTGTTTGTGCTGTGGATTTTCAGGATGTATCAGGACACACCAATCGTCAAAGCCAACAACCGAGTACTGAGCTACCTGCTCCTCATCGCTCTCATGCTCTGCTTCCTCTCATCCTTCACCTTCATTGGCCATCCCCTGAGGGTCACCTGCATGCTCCGGCAAAATTCTTTTGGCATCGCCTTTTCCATCAGCATCTCCACCATTCTGGCAAAGACCATAACTGTGATTATAGCCTTTGATGCTCGTGATCCTAGCCGTCGTTCTTCAAGGTTGCTGGGAACCAGAGTTGCCTATGGAGTGGTGCTTGTATGCTCATTGGTTTCAATACTCATATGTGCAGCCTGGCTGCTTCTTGACCCTCCATTCTCAGTGAAGATACAGATGGGGGACACGACCATCCTCCAGTGCAACGAGGGCTCTGTTTTCTTCTTCTACTTGATGTTGGGATATCTGGGATTGTTGGCCAGCGTCAGCTTTGTGGTTGCATTTCATGCCCGTAATTTGCCCCAGAGCTTTAACGAGGCCAAGTTCCTGACCTTCAGTATGCTTGTGTTCCTGGCCGTCTGGGTCTCCTTCATCCCGGCTTACCTGAGCACGCAGGGGGAGTACATGGTGGCCGTGGAGATCTTTGCCATCTTGTCTTCAGGTGCGGGACTTCTGGGCTGCATCTTCATTCCCAAATGTTATATCATCCTTTGGAGGCCTAACATGAACACCAGGCAACACTTAATGCAAAGACAACCTTTAAAATTAAAAGTAAAATGATTCCAGGTTTCTTGGGCTTAACAATCATTTCTTTTTCTATAGTTATTACTTTTCTTATTATCACTGCATGGCCACTTAACAGCACCTGGGGTTTTTCAGGTTTAAGTCCACTGACAGGACTTAGACCAACTGAAGACATGCCTTTGATCATATGCCATTGATCCTGTGCCTTTGATCATGTGCCATTTATCTTGTGCCATTGATCATGTGCCATTGATCTTGTGCATTGATCTTGTGCCACTGATCATGTGCCATTGATACTATGCCATTGATACTGTGCTATTGATCTTGTGCATTGATCTTGTGCCATTGATCATGTGCCCTTGATCCTGTACCATTGATCATGTGCAATTGATCCTGTGCCATTTATCTTGCACCATTGATCATGTGCCTTTGATCTTGTAACATTGATCAAGTGCCATTGATGTTGTACCATTGATCATGCGCCATTGATCATGTTTTTGTGACACAACTGTTAAAACCCTGTTGTATATGTTTCTGTGGATAGTGTTGTGTACACCGTTTTGTTTAGTAACCCCAGACCTACCACAGTCCTGGGCAGCACTTTTGTCGAATTCTGTCCCCAAATATATGTAATTTGTACTTGTGCATTATTGTGGAAATGTTAACTCTATATTAGAGAGGTTGATACACACCTGCATTTCCTGTGTTCAAAATAATATCTGTCCGTACTACTTTCATGCTTATCGAAAGCCATGTAAACATTTAATGTTATCATATGTGCAAAAAATTGGTTGGAGACAAAATAAAATAGTGTCTTAACCAGATAACTGCTCATGGATTTCTCATCCTGATTTCTAGCATTTTTTATACAGGTACCCTCCTGGGCATATCAGGACTCCGCCAGGCGCCCTTTATATATGTGCCATTGATCTTGTACCATTGATCATGTGCCATTGATTATGTGCTATTGATCATGTGCTATTGATCTTGTGCCATTGATTTTGTGCCATTGATCATGTGCCATTGATCTTGCGCCATTGATCATGTGCATTGATCTTGTTCCATTGATCATGTGCCATTGATCTTGTGCCATTCATTATTTGCCATTGATCGTGTGTTATTGATCTTGTACCATTGATCATGTGCCATTGATTATGTGCTATTGATCATGTGCTATTGATCTTGTGCCATTGATTTTGTGCCATTGATCATGTGCCATTGATCTTGCGCCATTGATCATGTGCATTGATCTTGTTCCATTGATCATGTGCCATTGATCTTGTGCCATTCATTATTTGCCATTGATCGTGTGTTATTGATCTTGTGCCATTCATTATGTGCCATTGATCCTGTGCCATTGATCCTGTGCCATTGATCTTGTACCATTGATCTTGTCCCATTGATCATGTGCCATTGATATTGTGCCATTGATCATGTGCCATTGATCTTGTGCCATGGATCATGTGCCTTTGATCATTGTAGAGTGGAGTTTCCGTTCAATTCAAAACACTTTTGTTAATCATCCATCAAAGCACAAAAAAGAAGAAGAGTCACATAATCAGCTTATGATATAAACAGTAAAAATAAAAACTGGCATGAGAACAGATCAAGTAATAGCTTAGAATCAAGCGCTGCTCCATTCCTTAGACATACTAGAGTCAACCTCACAATGTGAATGCAACATCACAACTATTTCTCCAAATCACACCATTAGAAAAAATAGAATTTTGTGACCAGGAATAAAGTAAGTCTTTCAACATGACGTCACATCACTCAAATCAACCAAAACACATTCAACACATGTAGCTTAGTCCTCACTGCCATTGGCCATCAATCAGCCCAGAGCATGTTCACTAAAAGTGAACACTAATGTCCATATGAACTAGTGTTGTCTAGTGTAGCACATCATAAGCACCTCATGGCATTTAATTCAAAACCAGCATCTCAACAAAGACCTGAAGTTCCTATTCCTTGTAAAGAAGTGCCTGCCTTACTTGCCTTACTTGCTTTGTGCAAGCCGCACAGCAAGTTCTCACGTCTGCTCTCACTGTCATAGTGGGTCTCCTTCATGTCGGTGTCAGGAAAATGATGAACGTTGGAGTGATGCAGTAAATGGGGCAAAGTGGCCGACCTATTAAACTGCTGCATCCAACAGACGAAGGGACTCCATACCTGACCAAGGAGCTTAGAGCCGGCAAGCTGCTGAGTCAAAGGTAATCTGCATTGAATGTAAGTAGCATGTCAGTAGCCGGCCGTTCTTAACACATGTGTAATAATGCATCTGGAATGAGCGATCTGTGTATGAAATACACGGGTGTACTATCTTAATATTCGAACATTGGGAGACAGCTTTTCGAGGGGGCTGGGGCTTAGCTGTGGCTTCACCAAAGACACCCTGCTTGTAAAAAGCAGAAGATTTGCTTAAAAAATAAAGGCAAGCAAAGTTACTGTGGCATTAGGGAATGATGGTGGGCAAGAAGCAGTCTTTAATCCAGCCAGAATTATTGCTACTATTAAGAGATTCCCTTCAAGGTTGCTTTTCTCTGGCATCAGGAGACTCTAAAGGAACAAGGGCTTTCCCCCTGTGTCCCACTCATCCTCTCTTGGGCCCAATGCCAGTGGTCGATCTGAGAGGGAGAGGAGGTGCCTAATCCATTGCCTTGAGGGGACATGTCCTCAGTAGTCAGCGACCTTCCCTGTATCTGAGGACTTCCTAAACTGTTTAAGTCAACTCTGCTGGAGGTCCTCTCTCATTCCTCAGACTGGGCTCCATTCCTCATGCTGTCAATCTGTTGATACAATGGCTCCATAAACCTGATCTTCTCATTTCGTTTTCTGCAAGGGGTCAAGGATGTATGTGTCACTGCTGTCTCACTCCAGAATTATTTATATTATGCATGTAGCCTGGGGGAACCCTTTGAGGAAAATTGTTTTGACTTTTTGACCGCATCACTGATCATAGTGGCTGTTGCCCATTGCTGGTGTTGCTGGGAGTAGTAGGAGGGCGAGCTCGAGAAGTTGTTACTGGCAGAGTAGTGCGAGCCCATCACAGAAACCGGAGGTGGAGCCTCTATTCAAAAACCCCTTCACAACGCAGTGCAGAGAGGCGACGAGAGGCAGTCTAAGGAGCCCAAGCGGTCTCTTTCTTAGAAGCTACACGCACACACTCCCATTTCATATGTTCCTCTACAAGGAAAGCTCGAAAAATCGGAAAACATTTTGCAAGGTGATAAATACAACAAGGAATGTGATCACTCTTCACCCTTCACTAACCTTCTGCACAACCTCATTCTGTTGTTTGTTTCCTTCTTTCTTTTAACCCTTTCTGCTGGTCGGGAACTGTGGGCTTCAAGCCTTTGAGCCACTCTCCACCTTTCTGCCGAACGGTGACTGCAGCCTGCCAGTGCCTTTGAGCCGGTCCGCCACCATAATTACAATTTAGAACCAGCAATCGGCTCATCTCAACGAGACGAGACCCACAATCAATCGTGTGCACCATTAAGGAGAATACTCTTGTTTCCATTGCAAGAGATACATGGAAAATAGATTGTGACGCGCAAAGGGTGTGAGCCACCTTGACATGCTCCTCTAGGACACGTATTGATCACCCAAATACTGCATGTTATGCCTTCCTATTGAGGAAACATCTTTGCCGCTTCAAGCCATTTGCTCTCACGTGTCGCCGGTGTCTGCGGGCTAACCAACGCCTTTGAGCCGGTATTGACTGACTGTGCAGTCACTCCTCAGAGTTTGTGTCCATAATTTCTCGCGGATTTGTCAAGAAGTGCGCAGTTCACATTGTACCACAAGCACATCGTATTACAAGCACTGCTATCATGTCACGCGTCTATTATCTGCGTAGCGCCTCGCTAGACGACGACTTAAGGGCACTAGAGCTTGATGTACCGACCCCCATTGGCAATTTCATAAAAAGCCACTTCAAACCCAGTATCAGCTCACAAAAGACAGCTTACCTCGCAGAAATACAACCCACACACATTTCCCGGCAACCTCTCACTTCGAATATCTGTGAACACACCAATCTGGATGGGATAAATGACTCTTACCCCAATGTTCTGTGTTCAAGAACAGCCCAGATCAGAGGCCTAGAATATACACTAACTGCTACTACCATGAACAAAAACAATCATGGATTTCTTCCCCAGTAGAAGATGTCGCACTTTGCTTCAAATGGACCTCTCAGAAACGGCAAAGCTCATGCTCATCACAGATCGTCTTCCACAAAGAAGAGCCAAAAAGCCGAAACCATCTGCTCAAATAAATATAGAGGGTTCCGATCATTCAATCGTCCACCAGATTTCTCCAATGTCCACTCTATCTTTGAGCCCAATATTGCCAAATGCAGTGATTCCTCTGATGAACGTCCAAATGGTTTGAGATACCTCAACACATTGATTGATTTATAGAGCGCTTTATGCCAAAGCGCTGTACATTGTAACAACCAATACAGAGAAATAACAACAATTAACATTGTGAGCAAGAATTACTGCATGAATCATTCCACAAAACAGTGGAAAGAGCAATTAACTGAGGGTGGGGGAGTGAAGTGAGAATTGGTGAGTTGAGGGGAATCAGGAAAAGGATTGAATACAAGTAGAGGAAAGGGTAGAGAGTGAAGGTAGAGGGGAGAGAGGAATTAAAGGGAGGGGGAAATCAGGGGGGAGTTCAGAAGACAGGGAGGGCTTCACGGAGGGGAATGAAGGAGAAGGGATTTAAGGGAAGTGCGAAATGAGGTGAGGGTAGTGGAGGAGCGGATTGGGAGGGGGAGAGAGTTCCAGTGTAGAGGAGCAAGAAGATGAAAAGAGCGGAACCGGGAGGAAGCACAGGGGGAAGGGGGTACAGTGAGAAGGAAGTGGTCAGCAGAGCGGAGAGAGCGGGAGGGAGAGTAGAAGGAGAGGAGGGAGGAGAAATAAGGAGGAGCAAGACCATGGAGGGATTTGAAAACGAGGCAGAGAAAGTGGAATTTTAGTTGTAGGTGGAAAGGTAGCCAGTCGAGATGAGAGAGCGAAGAGGAGATAGAATCACGGGGGTTAAGGAGACAAAGGGTACAAATAGCAGAGTGGTAAATGGATTTGAGAGGGGTAAACTGAGAGTAGGGAAGTCCGAAGAGTAGAGAGGAGCAGTAGAAAAGATGGGAAAAGATGAGTGAGGAGATTAGGAGTTTAGTAGCGTGGAAAGTGAGGGAGGGACGGATTTTGCGAATGTTGTAGAGGTGGAATTGGCAGGAGCGGGAGGTGAGTGAAATGTGTTGCGAGAAGTTGAGAGAGGAGTCAAATAGAGCACCTAGGTTGCGAGCATGGGTGGAGATAGGAAGATCAGTGGGAGGAAAATGGATAAAAGGGGGGGGAGGGAGAAGGAAGAGTATTAGAGGGGAAGAAAAGGACTTCGGTTTTACCGGTGTTGAGAGAGAGAAAGCGGGAAGACATCCAGTTCTTAATGGCTGTGAGGCAGGAGGAGAGTTTAAGATGGATGTCAGGTGTGAAGGAGGAGAATGAGAGAAAGAGTTGAGTATCATCCGCATAGAAATGATGGGAGATACCAAAGGAGGAGATAACAGGTGCAATGAGGGAGGTGTAGAGAGAGAAGAGGAAAGGGCCAAGTACAGAGCCTTGAGGAACACCGTAAATTAACGGGAAGGAAGAAGAGGTTTGGCCACCCCATGAAACAGCAAAGGAACGGTTGGAAAGATAAGAGGATAGCCATTTTAAAACAGGGCCTCTGAACCCGAAGGAGGAGAGGGTACCGAGCAAGAGTGGGTGATCAACAGTGTCGAAAGCAGCAGAAAGATCAAGGAGTATAAGAATAGAGGATTGCTTAGCATGACAAGCAGAGAGGAGTGAATTGAGAATAGAGATGAGAGCAGTTTCAGTGGAGTGTTTGGGACGGAAGCCAGATTGAAAAGGAGGAAGGAGAGAGGAAATAGAGACAAAGGAAGAGAGTTGGGAGTAGGCAAGGCGTTCAAGGAGTTTGGAAAGGAAGGGTAGGAGAGAGAGAGGTCTGTAGTTAGCAGTGAGCAGTGGATCAGCGGAAGGTTTCTTGAGAATAGGAATAATCGTTGCATGTTTGAAAGCAGAGGGAAAGGTAGATGAGGAGAGACAGGAGTTGAAGAAAGAGGAGAGGTAAGGGATAATAAGATGATAGACCTTAGGGATGAGAACAGAGGGGAGAGGGTCAGAGGGGGCAGACGTGGTGTGGGCTTTGGATAGAAGGGAGGAGATATCAGAAGGGGAAACTGATGAGAAGACAGACATGGTGGAAGATCGAGGAGAGGGTGGGGAGGGAGGGAGTCAGAGAGGGAGTTAAGTTTTAGCCTAAGTGTGAAGATTTTAGAGGAAAAGTAGTTGGCAAAATCAGAGGGAGAAAGTGTGGAATTGGATGAGGGATCGGGAGTGGGAGGAGAGAGAAGACGGGAAAATGTTTGAAAAATCCGACGAGGATGGGATGCTTGAGACTGAAGACGGTTACAGTAGTGGGCAGATTTGTCTGCAGTAAGACAAGAATTGTAAAGTGTATGGTAAGAGAAGTAAGAGGTTTGATTAGGAAGCGAGGGAGTTTTGAGCCAGAGTGTCTCAAGACGTCTGAGTGGGCGCCGCATAGAACGGAGATGGGAAGTAAGCCAGGGTTGAGAAGGTTTTTGAGTAGGGCGGAAGAGAGAAAGGGGGTAGAGTTGGTCTAGGGCAGTGGTGATTGCAGATGAGAGGGAGGAGAGAGCATCATCGGGAGAGAGTAGTTCAAAGTCTTGGAGAGTAGGAAGAGAAGAAGAGCAAGTGTGGTAGAAGAGAGTAGTATCAAAATCACGTAGGTCACGACGTGAGTAGATTGGTAGGGAGGGATTAGTGCTAGAGGGTGGTGAGAGAGGAGAAAGTGAGTACGAGAGTAAGGCATGGTCAGAGAGATAAACAGGAAGAGAAGAGACAGGAGAGGAGGGATAGGAGGAGTTAAAGATGAGGTCAAGAGTGGAACCAGAGGAGTGCGTAGGGGATGAAGGAAGGGGGGAGAGGAGGTAGGAATCAAGGATGGAGAGGAGGGGAGAAGATTGGGCGGGAGAAGGAAGATGAATATTAAAGTCACCAAGTACAGTTAGAGGAGAGGGGGAGGGAGAAATGAGTGAGAGGAGTTGATCTAGCTCTTCAAAGAAGGAGGAGATAGGGACAGGAGGCCGATAGATGATCAGGAAGGAAATAGGAATGGGAGAGGAGAAGGACTTGTAGAGGAATTCAAAGGAAGAGAAAGAGGGGAGAGTTGGGGAAGAAGAGGAGGAGATGTATTTGGAGTGGTACAGGAGACCGACACCACCACCATGACCGGAGGAGCGGGGGGTATGAAGAAAAGAGGAAGAGGAGGTCGTGAAGGAGGCGGGGACAGAGGTGTTATGAGGAGGAATCCAGGTTTCAGTAAGGCAGAGGAAATGGAGGTTAAGACGGAAGAATAGATCAAGGGTAACAGCGGCTTTATTACAGACGGATCTGGCATTCCAGAGAGCAATGTTCATAAGGGCAGCGTGTTTGGCAGTAGGGGGTAGAGAAGGTGAGGACGGTGAGAGGGGAAAAGGGGGTGATTGGGGGAGTGAGGGAGAGGATGGTAAAGGGGTCTAGTCATAAGGAGGAAAGAGGAGAGTAGAAGGGGGAGGAGGAGGGGAAGGGATGGGGGGAAGGTAAAATGAGAGGGAGATATGGCGGATCGCATATGGTCAGTGGGAGCAGGTAGTGGAAATCAATTTGGGGGTAATAAGGGATGGCGTTAAGGTATAGATGATGAGGGTCCAGACACAATGTGAAGAAGAGGGTTCAAGGGCTGTGCAGAATACGTTGGTCAAGAGAGCTCGCAAAGCTGGACAGTTATTGGTTCAAGGGCTGTGCAGAATATGTTTGTCAAGAGAGCTTTCAAAGCTAGATAGGTATTGGTTACGAGGATGGCTGCGGCACTCAACCCAGGTCCAAAGGGAGGAGCAGCTGGAGGTAAATGAGATGTATGAAGTTTCCAGGGGTTGCTGCCGATCCGGAGTGTGGAGTGGTAGGAGGGGATGACTGCTGTCCAAGATGAGTACAAGGCGGGAGGCTCCTCCAGTGCCGACCCGATTTCCGAAGTCAGACAGTGCTAAACAAATCGGAACTGGCCGTCAGGACTTATCAGGACCCTATGTGTAGAAGAGAAGGACCAGATCTGGTGCAATGAGGGCATGTAACCACGGGCCTCACAGGGTCAGGTAGCAGGAGACTCAGAGGTTGGTCCAACAAAGGCTCAGTGGACTGTCATAGATGTGCCCAGGCCCGGAACCAGGAGAGGGAGTCCCGGGATGTATTGTGCAGGTAGAGGAATCAGGGGCCGCCGCAGGCGCCGGGAGTAAAGTGCCAGCAGGGAGGACCGGCGCCTCAGATGGCCATGAGGCAGGCAGGATCGCGCAGGGTTGGACCATAGGCAGAGCGGGAGGAGGCCGACTCTGAGGCCAGAACCGATGTTGAGTGTGACAGACCCAGCTCACAACACTCACCGGGACCCCGCGGTCAGCAGAGGAGATCAGGATCCAGAGCAATGAGTGGATTCGGCGGCCCTCACAGGGTCCGATGGCAGAAGGGACACAGAGGCCAGACCAATGCTGTCTCCGCGGACGACTGTAAGGGTATCCAGACCCCGAACCAGGAGAGGGGATTTGTGCTGGAATGAGGTGGGCCGAAGGCGGGCCGCTCAGGGTCAGGCAGCTGGAGAGAAACTGAGGCCGGTCCGATGCTGGCTCTCTGGTCGACGGTTGCGGGCCCCCGACCCTGAGTAGGAGAGGGGGTCCTGGACCCAACGATGTGTGTTAAGGCGGGCCGCAAGTGGTCAGACAGAAGGAGAGACCCTCAAGGCCAGTCCGGCACTGGCTCCCCGGATGGCCGCTGAGGCATCCAGACCCCGAGCAGGAGAGGGGTCCGGGCCGCAATGAAGGCAGGTTGAAGGCGGGCCGCGCAGGGCCGGGCAACAGGAGAAACCGTGAGGCACGTCCGATACTGGCTCCGTGGATGGACGAGCTGCATGGGCAGGAAGAGGGTCCGGGGGTTGCCGCTGGCTTCGGACGAACAGCGGCTGGAGGGGATAACTGTCGCCTAATATGTCCGCAAGGCGGGAAGGATTTGACTGGATCGGCCCAATGAAGGAAAGAGCGGGAGGAGGCCGTCCCGAGTCCCCAGCCGAAGTCGGTCAAGGCAGATCCGATTTTCGGTGAAAATGCAGCCGGAGGAGCCTCAGAAGATGAGTATCAGGAACGGAAGAAAGAGAATTGCAGAATTGCAGTTTAAACTGCTTTATTTTTAGAATGAGTCAGCCTGAGTGAGGAGACGTAGGCTCAGGCAGCCATGCTCATGCGCCCCCTGGTGGTAAATGGTCACATGAGACCACAGATACGATTCACACCACTCGACCCACAAACAGGAAAGTGAAACAACTCTAATGGCCTTACACTTTGTACTGAATTCTCTAGTCAATATATTTGAAATGCTAAAAGGAGAAGTACAAGCACATACTGGCCTGCTAATGGAATTGACAAAAGGAATAAGTGGATGTGAAAGTTCTATGGTGGGCTTACATACTGTTACGGAGAATTCTCAGAAATGTGCTTATTCCCTTCACCTCAGAGACCCCGCAGCAACTTTGCTGGATTTTGAGGACTTGTTTTTTTACCCTGCAAAGAGTGTGAGCCTTTTTTCCCACTCGCTCATGTATTTTGATGTGTGCTTTACTCTTGTGTTCTTTGGTAATGGAGTTTTAGACAGCTCCATAGGCATCATCTTTTTATTGTTGTCACACAGCACTTTTAGTGCAGTTGCAAAGTGGCAAAGAGGTGCCCTTTGGGCTTCCCAAGGTTTAAATACCTTCTCTGGGTTCAACTACTGTTACCCAGAGAATGTAAAGTTAAATTGACTTTACTAGTCTTTTTAAATTCATATACCCAGCGCACACCATCTTCCTATAGAGTGCTGGAGGGGTTGCTTAGTATCCCCTGTGTCTAAACACTCTTGTAGCTCTCAAAAGCTACCCTTTCCTATTGAAATGGCTGGTGGCAGTGGTTTTATAATGGACTACCATGATTTTTCCTGACTGCGAACAGCGGTAGCTAAAAATCGGGGCCGCCATGTTTTTCAATATGGCGCCCAAGACCCCTCTGTAAAAACAGACTCCGGTCATCTTTTTTCGCCGTTCCTTTGTGGAAAGGTCCTTCTGGTGTGTAACTCTGTGCGCCAAACCAGTTTGGTCCCTTTGTTTGTGAGCCTTTGGCGGGCTTCAGGACTGAAGTCTGCCCATGGCGTCTGAGTGTCTGGGGTGGGCAGGAAGTGAAGGAGGTGCCCGAAACTCCCTGTGCTTGGTCTCCTAGGAGGCCCAAATGCACTCTGGCATGATTGGCTGGCTGACTGTCCGGAAAAAACAGCCACCCTGCTGGTGAGTGACAGCTAGGCTGGAATAAATGGGAGAAAACTGTTTAAAAGGCGAGTCTCCAGGACTGGAAGGCAGAGTCGACCACTGGAACAAAAGAACTGAAGACCATTGGTTTGCCCGGTGAAGCCCTGCTGCAACTCCGAATTGCCAGATCTCGATTCGACAGAGAAGCTCCTTCAAGGACGGCTTCTTCCTTTGAGTTGGTGGGACCAATCAACTGAGCAAACGCCTGGATACCATTCTCGGAGCTGGTTAACGTTTAACCAGGGAGAGGGAAATCAGTTTGTGTTTGGAAGCCACAGCTACGACGATGATCCCGCGTTGTGCAGGAGTCCCCTGATGTCCTCCCTCTTGTCCCCACAACTGAGACTCAGGAACAGTGAGATCTGCAGGAACTGCCAGGAACCAACGTCTTCAGCTGCATCTTTTTGCTTCACTTTAAGGTACTGTGCCGTCCGCTGAGAGATCCTAACTCTCGCGGTGAAGGTTAATGAAACTTTCCCAACTTGGAGGCCTAATCAGCTTTTGACCCAGCATATCATTTGCTTTCATCTAAACTACTTCTAAAAACTTTTACAAAGACTCCTCCATCTGTACCAAAACTGTGCTGTCTTATCCAAGAACACTAGACTATTGACTGTGGCCTGGCCTATTAAATTGAATGACCCTCCTGGTACATTGAACATTTGCATTGCCTAACAGAAGTGTTTTCTAATCCATTGTACAAAACTTTGCCTTTTTATTCCTATTTAAAGCAAGTGAAGTGCCATTTGGCTCCTTTTTCAGGGGAGCTCAAACTGTCCTTACCACTTAGAGTTGTGTGCTGTAGTATATTGGTGTTTAATATTGCGTTGATTGCTACTAGTGAATGTTTACTAAATGACTGTGTAAATAAATGTTCAAGTATTTTTACCAAGAAACCTTGACTGTAAGTGTCTACTTGAACCACTGTGATTGTGATACTTCTGTGTAACTTCTGCTACTGCTCACATTCCCTCTTGAGATAAGCCTGGCTGCTCAGCTCGCTACCAAATGTGTGTGATCCATACTTATATCAAAGGTTGGTTTTTGCTTACACCTGTAGTCCTAATTGTGTGTGATGTTCCCAGAGGGTACTGCCTGCAATTCTGCCTAACACTGGTGGCCAGTGGTGAGGATAAAGTATAGTTGTTACATTGAGTGTGCTACTCTTACCTTTTGTTGAAATAACCTTAACAAGGCTACACACCACTAGAAAAGCAATTGTTTTATAATGCCAGATATGGATAACTTCAAACAGGAAGCCCTGATCATTCTAACAGTAGCTACACTGAAAGAAATGTGTAAAGATAGGAACCTGGCTGTTAAAGGAAAGAAAAACAAATTGATTGAAAGATTGTTGGAACACCATAGATTGAGATATTGGGCTGTAACCTCCAATGTCTCACTGCATGTGGATAATGTTGATGAGGAACATGAGGATTTAGAGTCTAACTCTAATATTGTTGAAGAGGCAGATGAGTCGGAGGAGTCTCAGGATGTGAGCCCCACTGCCCCTCTTCCTACTCTTGGGCTTCAATCTTTCGCCACAGGGACCCTACCAGGTCCAGAATGTGTCTCTCTTGAGAAGACGAGAATAAAGTTAGAATTCAAAAAGCTCCAAACTCAAACTGAAAACAAGCATCAAGAGCTCAGGCTCAGAGAAATGGAATTGAATCATGCACTTGAAATGAAGAAATGGTCTCTTGAAAATGGTTCTCTTCAAGAGTCTTCTAGGTCTTCCAGTCCTAAGAGGCCTTGCATGCCAAGAAGCTGTGAGTGAGGTGAGACTTGATATTTTGGACTGGTTGCCTGCTTTTGAGTATAACTATGGGATTCAGGGTTTCACAGGGAATCAGTTGATTCCTTGGCTTTTCTCTAGGCTCCCCCAGGTTGCAACTGATGCTGTAATGGAGGTGGGGAAACTTGAAAGATTGGAGTATGAAAATGTTAAACTAGCTTTAATAGTTAGATTTGGGAAAACTCCTTCCCAGTACCTTTAGAGGTTTAGAACCCTCAAAAAGCAAGATGATACCCCTTGGGCTACCTGGGTGTGTGAATGTTTGAAAAACTTAGATGATTGGATAAAGGGTTGCAGGGTTAACACCTTTGAAGGAATGAGAAATCTATTTTTGTTGGAATCTATTTTTGATGCCTGTTCTCCTGAGCTGAGACAGCATTTGGCTGACTCTAAGGAACTTGATCCAAAGAAGTTAGCAAAGGTTGCTGACTTGTGGGTTGCCAACAGGGCCGCTCACAAGGATTCTGTGCCAACTCAGAAGAAGGATGAGGGGAAACAGCACAAGAACAATACAAAGGAAAATTCTAATACCTCCAATCCAAAAGAGGGCCCCAAACATAAGAAGGGTAAGCCACAAGGGAAACTGAATCAGGCTACTGAAAACTCGGGTGCCAAACCAGAGGGAGGTCAGCAGAAACCCTCATTTGTCAAGACATTTGGAAAATGTTATGCTTGTGGGTCTACTGACCATGTGAAAAGGGGTCCCAGATGCAAGGGTGAACCTTCAGGGATACACACTGTCTCCTTAGCCTTCTCCCTAGAGGTTGAAGTACTAATGGCAAGTGGAAACTTTCACCTACTGGCTGAAGACCCCGTTAATGTCTCTGCCAGTGTCACTTTAGTGTCTGTGGGAACAACAGAATTTAGATGTCTATAATTCCATTCCAGACAATACTAAAGAGTCTTATAAAGTAAGTGTTCTTGTGAATGGTCAGGAGACCCCTGTCATCAGAGACACTGGGTCCAGCATTACTGTAATGGATGAATCTTTTTTCAAGATAGAGGATGTTGCTAAGGCACCCAAATACCTCACTAAGCTTGCTGGAGGCCGTGTTCGAATGCTTCCACAATTACCAGCTCTCATCCAGTGCAATGACATGACTGTAAAGATACCTGTCAGTGTGCAGAGTGAGGTGCCTGGGAGAGCCCTGTTGGGGAATGACTTAAACACTCTAGGAGTTGTATCAAGCACCCCCAAGCCTCCCAGCAAAAGGAAACAGGAGCAGACAAGGAGGGTCATGGAGAGTACATTAGATGTCTCTCCAGGGGCTGTTGTAGAAGAAACTATAACACCCAGCCCACAGGAGTTACTGACTGCAATTTCTAAAAAGAAAGAGCCAAAGGGGAAACCCAAGGTCTCAAAGAAGAAACCAGCAAGTACTCCTGTGCTTCCAACAAGGTCACCCCCCAGAGGACTGTCCAAAGTCACACCTGTAACTACTCCACCAGCTGAGGTTGAGTGTGAGAACCAACCAGGAAAGGTTGAATCAGCTGCTGAGGAATCAGAACTGGAAGAAGACGTTGCCCCTGTTGGAGATCTGTATCCTAAAGACCATCCTGAGCTGCAGTCTTTATTGGCAGAAGGTGGTCCCTGCAGGGCACACTTCAGCAGAGGTCAAAGAGAGTATCCTACTCTTGAAGGTCTTCGCCAACAGGCAGCTTCCCAGCTGGACGGGCAAGAGCCAGGGAAGCAAAGGTTATACTGGGAAGATGGCCTCTTCTACAGTGAACCAACGGATTCAATCCCAGGGGACTACCGTAGACTTGTAGTGCCTCTAGAGAGCAGACTACAGTTCCTACAGTTAACCCATGAGATCCCTTTGACTGGTCACTTGAGTTTCAAGTAGACCAAAGAAAGGCATTCCCTCTATTTCTACTGTGCTAAGTTGGGGTCTGAAGTAGATACATTCTGTAGGAGCTGTCACACTTGTCAGACATCTGGCAAGAGTGGAGCCAAGAATGTTGCACCTTTGGTGCCTCTCCCAGTGGTGGGAGTCCCTTTTGAGAGGGTAGGAATCGACATTGTTGGTCCTTTAGACCCTCCGACCTCTTCAGGCAACCGATTTATATTGTTTGTAGTAGACCATGCTATTAGCTATCCTGAAGTCATACCTATGAGGACTGTTACAGCTCAGGCTGTTGCTAAGGCCCTACTTGGTATTTTTTATCAGGGTATGTTTTCCTAAGGAAGTCATCTCTGACAGGGGATCAAACTTTATGTCCCACTACATGCAGGCCATGTGGAAAAACTGTGGAGTGACTTACAAGTTCTCTACAGTCTACCATCCACAGACAAATGGACTGGTAGAAAGGTATAATCGAACTTTGAAGAGCATGACAGGTGCTTTAGAGGAACCCCTTAAAAGAAGTGGGACCTTCTGCTGCCATGCCTTCTCTTTGCTTATAGAGAAGTCTCTCAGAAGGGAGTTGGATACAATCCCTTTGAACTTCTTTATGGCCATCCAGCCAGGGGTCCATTGGCCCTGATTAAGGAGGGGTTGGAGAGTGCTCCTTCTCCCAAGCCAGTCAGAGTAAATGACTATGTGATAGGTCTCCAGAAGAGAATGTCACACATGATGGCAGAAGCTAGAGATAACTTAAAAGCTGGTCAGGCTCTACCAGCTTGTATTAGTTATGGTGCCAACAAGGCAGAGGGCCTTGCAGGACAAATGGATAGGACCCTTCAAGGTTGTGGGCAAACTTGGAGAGGTGAAAAGACTGATGCCCATCCTTTGCCAAGAACAGATGAACTGGTGGATAAACTTGGTTCAGCCAAGTACCTCAGTACATTTGACCTAACACCAGGCTATTGGCAAATAGCTCTGACAGACCATGTGAAGGAGAAAACTACATTTTAAACCCCAGTAGCCCTCTACCAGTTTAAGGTAATGCCTTCTGGACCAAAGAATGCACCTGCAACATTCCAAAGGATGGGTAATCAGGTTCTGAATGGGATGGAGGACTTTTGCATGGCATACTTAGATGGCATTGCAGTGTTCAGGCTTAATTGGAAAGAACATGTTGATCACTTAGGATATGTATTGCAGGCTCTTGAGCAGGCTCAGCTGACCATAAAGGCAAGTAAACGTCAAATTGGTCAGAACAAAGTGGTCTACCTTGGTCATGCGGTAGGAGGAGTTGAAATAAGGCCATTACCTAGCAAAGTACAGGCTGTTCAAGAATGGGCCACCCCTACTACTCAAACCCAAGTGAGAGCCTTCCTAGGTCTCACTGGTTATTATAGGAGCTTCATTGAGAACTATGGGTCCATAGATTCTCCCTTAAATGTAGTCTCCTCACCCAAATTTCATAAAAAGGTCAGATGGAATGAGGACTGCAGTAAGGCATTTGAAGGACTTAAGAAAGCCCTTTGTCAAGCTCCAGTCCTAAGAGCCCCGGACTATAGCCAAACATTCATTGTGCAGACATATGCCTCCAATACAGGTATAGGTGCAGTTCTGTGTCAGCTGGATGAGAAAGGTAGGGAGTACCACATCTGCTTCATCAGCAGGAAGCTGAAGGAACCAGAAACAAGGTGGGCAACCATTGAAAGAGAATGTTTTGCTATTGTGTGGTCACTGAAGAAGTTTAGACCATACTTGTATGGATCTAATTTTGTGATTCAGACTGACCACCAACCCTTGAGTTGGTTAATGCAAATGAAAGGGGAAAACCCAAAATTATTGAGATGGTCAATTACCATTGAACAAAGGTCCGGGTGTCATTACCAAAATGCTGATGGTCTCTCCAGAATGTTTGACCGACTGGAGTAAGGAGATTCATCCAGTGGTAGATTAAATCCTCCTGTCCCTTAGTCTGGGGGGATGAGAGTTTGGGAGAATTCGCAGAAATGTGCTTATTCCCTTCACCTTAGAGACCCCCGCAACTTTTCTGGATTTTGTAACCACTCCTTCGCCACTAGAGCATTCCCTTCCCCCCTGAAGCTCTCTCTTGTGCACCCTCTTCACAAGAAACCCTTAGCCGACCCCTCCTGCCCAGATAACTATCGCCCGATCTCTATCACTCCTTTCATGGGCAAACCCCTGGAAAAGCTGACCAACTCCCATCTTAATCTTCACACAGAATCTGTTGGTTGTCTCCATGACCATCAGTCTGGCTTCAGAGCAGCCAGAAGCATGGAAACTGCTCTCCTGAACATCCGTGAAGACCTGCTCTTTAACCTTGATTCTAATCTCCCCTCTGTCCTCATCTTACTCGATCTCTCTTCTCCATTTGAAATGGTCAACCATGCCATCCTGCTTAATTGTCTCCGTGATAACCTAGGTATCACCTCTGATAGACTCTCCCAGGTCTAACATGGGTCCTTCCTTTCCTCTATCTCACTCTCTACCTGTGGTGTTCCCCTGGGGTCTAACCTCTCTCCCTGACTGTTCCACCAATACAAAGGCACCTCCCGCCCACCTCATTGCTGCTCTCTGATTCCAACTTTCGATGCTATGCGGATGACACTTAGCTCGTTTTCAGGCTCACCTCTGCCACCTCTTCTCCTTCTCTCATCTCTGACTGTCTGTCTGCTATGTAGGAGTGGTGTGCCGCCAACGATCACTGCCTTAATGCCAGTAAGACAGAGATTCTCCTCATCGGCACACCTGCACCCTCCTTTCCTGTCACTCACTAGCGCGGTGTTTGGCCTGCTCCTGCTCCCCCTCCCACTTCCTGGTCTTCCTCTCCCTCCCCGCCTCCCTGCCCGCCCACCCCCCCCTCTGATTGGCTGTGTGCCTGCCTCCCCTCTGGCCTACTCGACGGCCGTTCCCCCCGCTCGCTTCTTTTCTCCAGCTGAGCGTGGAGAGCGGTCGCCGGTGGCCTGAGGGGAACAGCAGGCCTGGGAAGCCCTGCCTGGGCCTCCGTGAGTGTTTTGTTTTTAAAAAAAATAGTTTAATTGTTCTTCGTGCTCCTAGCGCGGTGTTTGGCCTGCTCCTGCTCCCCCCTCCCACTTCCTGGTCTTCCTCTCCCTCCCCGCCTCCCTGCCCGCCCACCCCCCTCTGATTGGCTGTGTGCCTGCCTCCCCTCTGGCCTACTCGACGGCCGTTCCCCCCGCTCGCTTCTTTTCTCCAGCTGAGCGTGGAGACCGGTCGCCGGTGGCCTGAGGGGAACAGCAGGCCTGGGAAGCCCTGCCTGGGCCTCCGTGAGTGTTTTGTTTTTAAAAAAAATAGTTTAATTGTTCTTCGCGCTCCTAGCGCGGTGTTTGGCCTGCTCCGGCTCCCCCCTCCCACTTCTCATACGTAGGTGGCCCGGTACCTAATACGCTTTACTGTTTGCTCTGAATTGTGGTAAACTAGGGTGCTTTTCTCCCCTCGCAGGATTCTCAAACTTAGGTGGCCCGTTACCTAATACGCTTTACTGTTTGCTCTGAATTGTGGTAAACTAGGGTGCTTTTCTCCCCTCGCAGGATTCTCATACTTAGGTGGCCCGGTACCTAATACGCTTTACTGTTTGTTTGCTCTAATTGTGCTAACTTGTGCTTGCCGCTCACTTCCTGTCTGCGTGCTCTCGTTTTCGTCTGTCTCCCCCCCCCTCCCTCCTACTCCATGGTGCTCTCCGTCTCGCCTATCTTCTCTAACTGCTTCTCCATTGACTATCCTGCTCTCCTCACTAAATCTGGTAGGAAAAAGTTTAAAAAGGACATCCTGGTCTCCAACCCAGGCCTCCCTATCGCTGACACCTACACTAATGCCTGCTCTAAGGAAACTCTCACTGACATCCTCTTTTTCGTGCCTTCGCCTGACCTATGGACACTTCATATGGTCTCTGTGCTCTCTCCTTTCTCCTCCTCTCCCATTAATGGTGGCACCCGTTGGGATGTCCTCTTGGCCCCCTTCCGCTCCTCTAAGGCCATCATTAATGTCTACGCTAATGGGACCGTCTTGGTCCAAGGCCCTCAGGCCAACCTTCACCTCTTTGATAGACGCTTCCCACACCTCATCAACTTCCTCTCCTCTCCTGCTATCCCCCCTCCTCTATCCTTGGCTACCTTGCCTCTACCCCCCCTCCCTGCCCCCTCTCGTGCTCCTTCTTCACCCCCTTCTTCAATACCTCCGCAGGGCGTACCTCTGATCTGTACCCCTCCCCGGAAGTTCTTCAAGGATGGCAGCCTTCTCCACATTGCCACACTAAACACTCGCTCTGCCATCAAGCACTCCTCCAATATCTGTCACCTTCTTGAGGAACTGGACCTCGACGCCCGTTGTCTCACTGAGACATGGTTCACAGCCAGCTCTGCCACCAGCTTTGACACACTCCTACCTGACGGTTACAAGATCCTCTCCATGCCCAGGCCTAACCGTGCAGGGGGTGGTGTTGCCCTTATCTTCCCTGAGTGGATTCCTGCCACTGTCACTCCTACGCAGACCTACTCCTCTTTTGAATGTCTTGTCTGCCGACTCTCTCTCTCTCCTAGCCATTCCCTTACCGTGGCTACTATCTATCGGCCACCTGGTCAAATTTCCTCCTTCCTCTCTGAGTGGGCTAACCTCTCCTCCTCACTCCTGTCCTCAACCACTCAACTCCTCTTTCTTGGCGACTTTAACATCCACCTTGATGCCTCCAGTCCCCCCACTGGTCTCTTTCGTGGCCTCTGCGACTCTCTCTCACTCTCTACTCTCCCGTCCGGGCCTACTCACTCTGCTGGGCACACTCTTGATGCTCTGATCTCCTCTGACCTTCCCCTCTCCGTCCCTCTCTCCACTCCTCTCTCCTGGAGTGATCACTTTCTCCTATCCTCCCACCTCACCCTCCCTACCCCACAGGCAAAGCCACCCTCTTCACTGCCACCCACCTTCTCGGTCATCCGACCCATGAAGCGTGTGTCAGTTGAGGCTTTCGCTGCTACCTTCTCGCCCCCCCCTGCCCCTTCGGCTGACTCCCACCCTGACACAGCCCTCTCCATGCTCCACTCTGCTATATCTGTTACTCTTGATATCCTTGCCCCCGTCATGAGAATCTGCCTGAAGCCCAAAGCCAAATGTAACTCCTGGTATGGCTCGAATCTCGTCACCCTAAAACGCAAGTGCAGGGTTGCAGAGAGGAAATGGCGTGCTTCATGTTCATCCTCTGACAAACTGGCCTGCCGCCTGCTCCAAAGGCAGTACCGGCTCTCCGTTCTCACCAAGAAGAGAGCCCCTATCCAAGCCCGCATCTCTGCGGCATCAAACAACTCCGCCGAACTCTTTAAAATCTGCAAGGAGCTGGCCAACCCTGTTGTAGTCTCTACCTCTCCTGTCCCCTCCCAGGCCCTCTGCACTGCACTGGCCTCTCACTTCATCTCTAAAACTCAGGACATCCTGTCCTCGCTCTCCTCCTTTCACCTCCCTCCCTCCCTACCCGGCCTTTCCTCTGGCCCTTCTGCGGTCACCCCTCCTCCCTCTTTCTCTGCCTTTCCACCTTTCTCTGCTGACGAGGTTTCCAGACTAGTCCGATCAATGAAAGTCTCGTCTAAACAGGTTCACCCCTGTTCCTCCAAAACTATCAAGGACCACATCGACTCCCTGGCTCCTGCCCTGGCTGACTTTTGCAACCACTCCTTCGCCTCTGGAGTCTTCCCTTCCCCCCTCAAGCACTCCCTTGTGCACCCTCTTCTCAAGAAACCCTCTTCCGACCCCTCCTGCCCGGCTAACTATCGCCCTATCTCCATCACTCCCTTCCTGGGCAAGCTCCTGGAGAAACTGGCCATCTCCCAGCTTAACCTCCATGCTGAATCTGTTGGTAGTCTTCATGACCATCAATCTGGCTTCAGAGCTGCCAGAAGCACGGAAACTGCTCTCCTGAACATCCGTGAAGACCTGCTCTTGAACCTCGATTCCAACACTCTGTGTGTTCTCATTCTGCTCGATCTCTCCTCTGCCTTTGACACTGTCAACCATGCCATCCTGCTCAACCGTCTCCGGGAAAACCTGGGTATCACTGGTCAGGCTCTGGCGTGGCTGACCTCTTTCCTTTCAAATCGACCCTCCCAGGTCCAACTGGGGTCCTTCCACTCCGACATCTTTTTCTCCACCTGTGGTGTCCCCCAGGGATCTAATCTCTCTCCCTGGCTGTTCAAAAAGTATCTGGCACTCCTTGCCCACCGCATCGCCGCTCTCTGCCCTAATTTCCAGTGCTATGCGGACGATACCCAGCTCATTTTCAGGCTACCCTCAGCCTCCCCCTCTCCTTCCCTCATCTCTGACTGTCTGTCTGCTATCCAAGAATGGTGTGCCGCCAATGACCTCTGCCTTAATGCCAGTAAGACTGAGATTCTACTCATCGGTACTCCCACTCCCTCCTTCCCTGCAGCTCTCTGGCCTGCCTCCCTTGGCCCCCTCCCTGCTCCTACCTGCAGGGCAAAAAACCTTGGGGTCATCTTCGACTCCACACTCTCCTTCTCTCCTCATATTTCTGACGTCGCCAAGAGGTCACACTACCAGCTGCACCTCCTCAGAGGTATTCTTCCCTTCCTCTCCTTCCCCCAGAAGCTCACTGTCTCCCGAGCCCTGGTTCTCTCGAAGCTGGACTACTGTAACAGCCTCTATCTTAATCTGCCTGCCTCCACTCTCCGCCCTCTGCAACTCATCCAGAACAGAACTGCGAGACTTGTCCTTGGCCTCAAGCCCAGGGACCGTATCTCTCCAGGACTGAAATCTCTACACTGGCTCCCAGTGGCTGCGAGGATAAAGTTCAAAACCCTCTGCATTGTCCATAAGGCCTTCTGGGGCCTGGGTCCTAAATACCTTCAACTCTCTCTTCCCAAATATCTTCCTTCCCGAGCCCTTCGCTCATCCGCCTCCAACTCCCTCAGGGTTAGCCGCTTCTCGAAGCAATGAGCTGGGGGTAGATCTCTCTCCGCGGCAGGGGCCTCCCTCTGGAACAGCCTTCCTGCCTCCCTGAAACTTGAGGAGAACTATCTCCGGTTCCGGAAGCACCTCAAAACCTTCCTCTTTGCTTCTGCTTTCTCTCTCCCTCTCCCCTGCTGAACAGCAAATTAATTCTTCACTGAAACTGCACTGATCCTGCAACTGGACCACTCTAAACGGCCTCGGTCCTGGGCCCAGCCACTCTCCACTTGCACTGATGCCCTTGAACCCCTCTGCACTGCGGGACTGTCTCTGTATCCCTACAGCCCCCCCCCTTCCCCAGCACTTGTTCTGCACTTATCTTGCACTTGCCACCAGCTGGCCCTATTTATTTATTACTTTACGCCACTTACCTTGTACTGCACTTCCCCCCCTCCCCTTCCCCTTGCACTTTTTCCCCCTCCCCCACCCCTGCACTTGCGCGATCTGAATGACACCTGGCCTAGTAGGATCGTTGTCTGTCTCCCCTTGTTCCTCCCCTCCCTGCCTCGTCGCGCCTTGAAACACCTGTGTATAGGCGCGTTACAAATACCATATCATATCATATCATATCACCTGTGAGGCAAAGAACCTTGGGGTCATCTTCGACCCCACACTCTGCTTTTCTCCCCACATCTCTGACATCTCTAAGATGTCAAACTACCAACTGCACCTCCTCAGAGGTATTCTTCCTTTCCTCTCCTTCCCCAGCTCTCTGGACTGGCTACTACAACAGCCTCTTTCTAAATCTGCCTGCTTCTACTCTCCGCCCTCTACAACTCATCCAGAACAGGACTGTGAGACTTGTCCTTGGTCTCAAGCCCAGGGATAGTATCTCTCCAGCACTGAAATCTCTGCACTGGCTCCCAGTGGCTGCGAGGATTAAGTTCAAGACCCTCTGCATTGTCCACAAGGCCTCATGTGGGTCTGGGTCCTCAAAACCTCCAACTCTCTCTTTGTATATACCTTCCTACTCGAGCTCTTCGCTCCTCCAACTCCCTCAGGGTCAGTCGCTTCTCCAAGCAACAAGTTGGTGGCAGATCTCTTTCTTTGGCTGCGGTCTCCCTCTGGAACAGCCTCCCTGCCTCTCTGAAACTTAAGGAGAACCATCTCCGGTTCCGGAAGCACCTCAAGACCTTCCTCTTTGCTTCTGCCTTCTCTCTTCCTCTCTCCTGCTGATTTCCTGTCTAATACTGCACTGGTTGTTGAGATGGATTTCTGAACTCGGATCTGGAGGGGCAGAGGTTCAGAAGGCCAGCCTAGTTTCTTGGAAAAGGGTAACCTCTGGACAAGCCAGACCAATCAGGGTAGCAATGGCGGCGGTCAAGACTAAGTCTCAAGAGGGGTGAGGGTGACTGAAAGCCCGCAATGAGCACACAAAGCAAGGACACTTACAAATTACTTCAGACAAGTGTTTTATTAAAAATATAGACACATTTATTACAAGGCCTTTGTAACATCGACCATAGCAAAGAATCACAATAATACTAAAGTAAACCAACACATCACAATCAATACAATATATATACAAGACCGAGGGGTCTAAGGAGTTAGGACCCGTAATATGTAGACCACCTAGATGGGGAGCAAAACAGGCAGTGCAAGTAATCATTAGACCCAGTTTGACATCTGAAATACACCTAACTAGGAGGAAGTCCGAGCCATACGAAGAGAGGAGCCTTGTGCTCAAAAGTACCTGCACGCGCTGGTGCCAATGGACAAAAGGGGGCCTCTTCAAGGATATCAGGCAGTTCAGGAAGGTGAATGAAGCGATGCAGAACAAGTCCCCACTACTCAAGCAAGGCCTCCACTTGTGGGCAGAGGCAGGGCGAGAGTGCGGGATAGAGTCACTATTTCCCAACAGCGGTAGAAAAGAAACGGACTCCTGCGCGAGGGGCCAACGGTTGGGGTATGGACTACTCACCGGTCCCCGACGCAGGCAGACCCAGACTTCTCCAGTTCAGTTCATGATGCTGGCAGGTTCAGCTGCGATCATCAGGACGTCTTGACACCGTGTAGATTCTGTGTAGCAGGATGCATGGTCGAGGGTGTCCCAAATGCAGCGGACGTGCACAGGTTGTTACCACAGCAGGGCAACACGGCAACCGCGTTTACTCTGGTCCGGGTGCACTCGTCTCACTTCAGACCTGGGAATGCCAAGTGTACGAAATTCGGTGTGAGGGTGCCGTGGATGCAGAGCAAGCAGTAGACCAAGTTTCGAGGGCTTCCCCAAACTGCGGCGGTGACAGAGCAAAGCATCCTGCGTAAGCTGGTCAGCCCAATGGTTGGCCAAGGGACATTTCCGAAGAGGCTTACTTGCAGGGTTTGATGAAGGTGCCGGGAATAGTTGATCCCACTATTCCAATGGGTCGAAGCGCCTTCGCAGACCTTCTAGGACGATCAGATGCAGCGGGGTCTTGCAGGACGACAGCGGCTCAGGGTGCCAAACCTTCAGCGGGTCACCAGCGGTTCCTCGACTCAGCTTCTTGTTGCAGGATACTTGGCTCCTTATCCCTTGCTCGGTGTGAACTCTGGAGATCAACATGGTAGTGGTGTTTTCAGCCTCCTCTTATCCAAAGTTTCCTTCGCGCCAAAACAGAGAGGACCCAATGGGAGATCTGCTCACAAACACTCACACTATATGTGGACCTATCACGGACCACGGTGGTCCCAGGCATTTAGGACACTCTAGACTCTCTGGCACCCAGGATGTGTATTGGGAACAGACATCCCTGCCCACATCCTGGAGGCATACACAAGGCATGCAGAAGCCTGCAAAAGCTTTGAGTTTCGTGGGAAAGTGCATGACCAAATAAGGACGGCCCTGGGTCGGCTCGACCTGGGGGAAGGTGAAGGGGCAAGACGGTCAGCGGACAGGACAAAGAACCTCGTGGCATGGCCATCTTGGAGCCAGGCCACTTACTCGTGCCAAACGCGGTAAGCGCGGATAACATGGCAAAAAAGGGTTCAAAACACAAAGGAAACGATAGCTGCCACCAGTCCTGTCCGTGACACATTTGCACGGTTCATAATAAGTCCAGCGAGAGTTTCTAGGTACTTTGGAATGACTAGAGACCCAAGAGCGCGGTAATGTAAGTTACGGTGCACTCTAGTTTCATGTTGCACAAAAGCTGCAACATGAGGAAAGGACGAAGTCTCCCAGTACTGACGGTTTTAAGGGCATGTCAGTTTCCTCATAAGAATTGAACGAAAGCCCAGAGGAGTGCGGCGGAAGGCTGCGCTTCTCTGACAAAGTCTAGATCAGGGTGTAAAACAGCAGCAAAAAGTTTGGGGGTTGACACATGGAGGGAAAATTACATACAATTATGAAATCTTTCCTAACACTGGTCACCTGTCTACCCTCTGATTTCAGGCCCAGATGCCTGCCCGCGAGTTGAACACCCGCACTGCCTCCTGGCAACCCTTGCCCTTGGGTCTGTATCTGTAACCCTGCTGTCCCCCTACTTACACTTTTGGACACCTGCTGTCTGCACTTACCCTTGCACCTGCCACCTGCTGACCGCACTTCTTGTTATTGTTTTGATCCCATGTACAGCAATGCCCCTTCCCCTTTCCCCTGGCCCTTTTCCCCTCCCCTGCACTTGCACAATCTCAATGTCTCTTGACCTAGTGTCATGATCTCTGCTTCCAAAAGGTCAGGGTTTTCCCAACTCCCTTGGAAGCAGATCCATAACCCAGGTTCCGAGTGCCAACCAGTCCCAATTGGGACCTTTTGGACCCAGTCCTGGCGCCAGTGGCACCAGGCTCATAAATATGCCCAGTCCCAGCGCTGGAAGCGCCGGGCTCATAATGCTTGGGTGGACTTACCTGCAGCAGACCATGCTGCTTACTTGCCTGCCAGTTGAGCCTCTGATCCTCTTCTGTTTGGAACTACTTTTCCTGTTGGGTGGGGCAGGAGCCACTCCCTAGATTCAGAACACTGGAACTCTTCTGGAAAACAGGAACTCTTTTCTTGCCTAGGCGTGGCTGTGGAAGGAGACACCTAAGCACTAATGGAGGCTATTTAAACCACACCCGATGGATGAATCTTGCTTTGCGTTATTCTGCATCCTCAGCAGCAGGACGCTCATCGTGTCTTCTGCATCTGATCCTGGGCCTAGGAAAAAGGGCTTACCATCCTGAATCCAGTCTTCAGCAACACCTATAAAGACAAGAAAGAACAGGTTAGCATTACGGTCTTCAGTGACAGCGCTTCACTCACCTGGTCCATCGGCTGTCACCAACGCCTCGCGCTGCATTTCGGCATCTGAAAGACAAAGGCTTACCTACTCTTCGTGCGCTCCGGAGGTCTTCACACTGCATTCCGGCATCTGAAAGACAAAAGCTTACCAACTCTTCGCACGCTCCGGAGGCCTTCGGCGCTGCATCCCGCATCTGAAAGACAAAACAAGGTGCGTTTAAAGACATTGGGGAACTTTAATACTCACGTGCCATTGCTCCTTTCCACATCTAACCCAGTGGGTATTCGGGCACCCGGCAGCCGCTCCGAACTTGTACCTGCAAAATAAAAGACAGTTAGAGCGCTTCGTGAAGCAGGCAACAAGCGCTTACTTACGTGCTTCCAGGCGCTTCTATTCATCACACGGGCTCCATCTTCAACTCACTGCAGCCCGTCATCCGCCATTGCCGGAACCCTGCAAAACAAGAGACATCATTACTAAAGACTTTAAAGACATTAACATTACTCGAAACTTACCGTTCGTGCAGTAAACGACGGACAGCAGTCCTCTGAAGTCAAGAGGCCTGCTCCCCATATCCAGTGAAGAAACTGGTTACAGCACCCTGCCTCGAGGCAGATGGAGAGCACGGCGTTCACTTACCTAAGGTGAGAGCGTTAACCTTTGGGGTTCTACAGGAGAAGAGAAAGGGAAGAAGAGAGAGACATTCAACAACCCAGTTCATTAATCCCATATTTTCTATCTGCAGACATCTTACCCTCCGAGCCAGGCATACAGTGCACAGAGGTCCAGCCCAAAGAGCTATCCGTGTGTTACACATCACCTTTGAAGATACGGTATACGCCCAGTCAAGACCGGCGCCTCTACGGGAATCAGGTGAGCATTACAGAACGCAAAGCCTACCACAAAACTCCCGTCCAGGCGCTATGGAAACCTCGGATACCGACCAGCTAGCCCAGTTACTTGGGGAACTAAGGGCAGAAGTGCATGCAGCCCGTCAGGAAACGAACGCTCTAAGAAGGGAACTGATTATTTCCAAGGAGCGAACAGATGATCTCGCTAGACGATTGCTACAGTCGCAAGCCGGACAGACCCCGTTACCCGCATCTGGGGGAAATCTTCCTTCTACATCCTCTATGAATCCAGTACAGATCAACCTACCTGGGAATGTACCTCTGGCTCCGCCCGAACGATTTTCTGGTGATCCAAAGAGGTTTACTGTATTTATCAATCAGTGCCGGTTGCATTTCTTATGCGGGCCAGCAGCCTTTCCAACTGATCAAGCTAAAGTAGCTTTCGTGCTTTCGTACCTTAGTGGCAATGCGGCAGACTGGTCGATCCCTCTAGTAAATCAAGATGATCCGGTCCTCCATGATTTTCAAGCTTTTCAGCTCAGTATGGAAAAACTGTTCGCAAGACATTCACAGGGGCAGGCCTTGGACAATGAGCTTCTTTCGTTGCGACAAGGTAATCAAGACCTTTTGGCTTATATTGCGTCTTTTAACAGACTGATAGTGGAAACTCAATGGCCTGAGGACAAAAGGATTACGCTGTTTTATAGAGGTCTATGTGGAGAGCTCAAAGATGTGTTAGCTCAAGTAGTGAATCCCCACAAGATTGTTCGGACTATATAGACTTAGTCGTTCAAATAGATCACAGACTGCAGAACAGGAAGGCCGATCGTTCCAAGTTTGATGCTCGAGTATTTTCCAAACCGCCAACTCCTTCCAAAGGAGTAGACTCCGGGGAACCCATGCAAATAGGGGGTCTGAAAGGTCCTCTAACACAAAAGGAGCGGGAAAGGAGAAAACAGTTGCAATTATGCCTCTATTGCGGAAACTCAGGGCACTTTCTTCGAGACTGTCCAGTGAAACCTGCCAAGAAGGCAGAGGAGCTGCAGTTACCAAAGTTACAAACTCTGAGCAGGGAAACGACCTCGCCCGACAAGAATAGAGGTCCTCTTGCCGAGCGTGAAAACCAGTTCCGTGACCTCGCATTTCGTGATACCTATGGTCCTCATTAGCCCTGATAATCCGGATCGATTACATGCAATTGAAGCTTACGTCGACAGCGGTGCCATTGGCAATTATGTGGATCATGAAATGGTTTTGAGGATGAATCTAACTCTTTGTCCCAAGGCTGTAAAGGACATCATTACTACGGTGGATGGTATGGAGATAGCCTCCGGGCCAGTAACGCATACCACTCAAGAAGTGACGCTAGTAAGTCAAGATGGACACCATGAGAAGATCGTGTTCGACGTGATCAAGGCCCCTCAGTTTCAGATTATTCTAGGAATACCTTGGTTAGAGAAACACAATCCTCTGATCGATTGGCGAGCAAGAACGGTCCAGTTTCCAGAATGTGTCTCTACTTGTCACCCTCCACCTGGTGTTGCACTGGCAGCGATTTCTTCAGAGACTCCCCAGTTACCTCCCGAATACCTAGAATACCAAGATGTTTTCCGGAAGGATCAGGCTAACTCTCTACCTCCTCATAGGTCTTATGACTGCCAGATAGACCTGATACCTGGATCTACTCCTCCTTGTAGTAGAATTTATGCCCTCACCGAGCCTGAGAACCTTCACCTTCGACAATACCTGGATCAATACCTGGCAAATGGGTTTATTCGTCCTTCCAAGTCCCCTGCTTCTTCAGCTTTGTTCTTCGTTCCAAAAAAGGAAGGAGACCTTAGAACTTGTATAGATTATCGCTCCCTGAACCAGATCACCGTTAAGAATAGATATCCGTTACCTTTGATCCCTGAACTCCTGGACCAAGTCAGAAAAGCATGCATATATACAAAGCTGGATCTTAGAGGAGCTTACCACTTGGTACGAGTAAAAGAGGGCGATGAATGGAAGACGGCCTTCCGCACCAAGTATGGGCTATTTGAATATCAGGTCATGCCCTTCGGACATTGCAATGCCCCGGCCGCCTTTCAATATTTTATGAACAATGTCCTCAGAGAGCTCATAGATGTGTGTGTTGTTGTTTACATTGACGACATCCTCGTTTATTCTTCATCGGAATCTGAACATCGGAAACACGTGAAAATGGTCCTCGAAAGATTGCGTCAACACCAACTTTTCGCTAAGTTGGAAAAATGTGTTTTCAATGTGACTGAAGTTGAATTCTTGGGATTCATATTATCACCTGGCGGAGTGCGTATGGATTCAAAGAAGGTCGATGCAGTTCTCAAATGGCCATCACCATCCTCCGTAAAAGGTGTGCAAAGCATGTTAGGCTTCGCTAACTTTTACCGCAGGTTTATCCCCGAATTCTCTCGAATAGTCCAGCCCATCACTGCCTTGTTAAAGAAAAACAAACGTTTTGAATGGTCTACCGAGGCGGAACAAGCTTTCCAGGATTTGAAGACTAAATTTATCTCTGCACCAATCTTAAAACACCCTCGCCCCGAACTCCCCTACATCGTGGAAACTGATGCTTCAAGCCTTGCCATGGGGGCAGTTCTATCACAAAAGGACCCGGTAACCAATCAGTTGCATCCCGTGGCATTTTGGTCCCGCAAATTCTCGCCTCCTGAAATCAATTACACAATTACTGACAAGAAACTTCTGGCTATCAAGTCTGCCTTTAAGGCTTGGCGGCATTATCTGCTGGGGGCCCGACACACCGTTACTGTGATTACGGATCACCGAAACCTGCAATATTTGAAAACTGCAAAAGCCCAATCCTCTAGACAACTCCGTTGGGCATTATTCTTTGCCGAGTTTGACTTCATAATTACCTATCGACCTGGTACAAAAAATGGTAAAACTGATGCCCTTTCTCGGATGGGAGTGGAAGAACACTTGATCAACCCTAAACCTGTACCAATCATTCCCGAACAAAGAATTCTGGGTGTAATCGCCACAGAATCCATAGAGGAAGTTAAGGATAAAGCCAGACAACTTGTAACTCCAGCAGACATACAGAATTGGCATCTGCAGGGAAAGGACTTTGCAGTATAGGACAACTTATTGTATTTCCAAGAACGATTATACCTACCCAGCACAGATTTACAGAAAAAAGTAATCTCTTGTTATCACGATTCTTTAATGGAAGGACATCCCGGTATGGCCAAGACCTCAGAAAAGATCAAGCGCTACTTCTGGTGGCCGTCTTGGAAAAAAGTTATCAGAGACTTTATAATGTCCTGTGGAGTATGCGCCCAAAACAAGAGTCAAAAGGAAAGACCAGCAGGCCTCTTACGCCCTATTGACATCCCACCTCGCCCTTGGCATACGCTTTCTATGGACTTTATCACCGATCTACCTCCATGCTCCGGATACAATATGATTCTAGTAATCGTGGACTTATTCTCCAAGATGGCGCATTTCATTCCGCTCAAAGGCTTGCCCGAGAATTTCTCGAAAACATCGTCCGACTGCACGGTTTTCCTTCAGTTCTAATTTCCGATCGAGGTAGTCAATTTATTTCTCATTTTTGGCGAAGTTGCTGTCGGTCGGCTCAAATTGATGTGAGACTATCGACCAGTCACCACCCTCAGACCGACGGACCAACCGAGAGGACCAATCAAACTCTGGAACAGTATTTACGCTGCATGCTGCAACAAACTGAAAAAACTTGGAAAGACATCCTTTGGATAGCCGAATATGCCTACAATAACTCTGTCCATTCGGGAACTGGGAAAACCCCGTTTTTTCTTCTGTACGGCAGTCACCCTCGAACCTCGGAGTTGGATCCCCTCCAAGATCTTGAAACACCAGCAGTAGAATACCTGCATTCTACAATCACCCAAGCCTTTAAGGAAGCTGTTTCTCACCTTCAAAGGGCTAAAGACCAATACAAGAAAGGAGCAGATAAACATCGGAAGGAAGCCCCTCAATATCAAGTAGGGGATCAAGTCTGGTTATCCACCAAATATCTACCTCTAAAAGGGCCACGCACATTCAACCCAAGATACCTTGGTCCCTATTCCATCACTATCATAGTAAACCCAGTAGCAGTCAAGTTGGACTTGCCCCCGCACATGAAGATACATCCGGTCTTCCACGTCTCTCTATTAAAACCCGTGCAACCTCAAACCCGACTAACCAAATCTCCAAAACCTATCCTAGTTGATGGAGAACTCGAGTTTGAAGTCAAAAGCATTCTGGACTCCAAGATCTCCAAATCTAAACTATTCTACCTAATTGACTGGAAAGGCTACGGCCCCCAAGAGAGATCCTGGGAACCTGCTGAATATGTCCACGCTCCTCGCCTAATCAAAACATTTCACCGAACATTTCCTGACAAGCCAAAAACCCCGGAGAAGCCCGGTTTGGGAGGGGCCTTGAGGGGGGGTACTGTCATGATCTCTGCTTCCAAAAGGTCAGGGTTTTCCCAACTCCCTTGGAAGCAGATCCATAACCCAGGTTCCGAGTGCCAACCAGTCCCAATTGGGACCTTTTGGACCCAGTCCTGGCGCCAGTGGCACCAGGCTCATAAATATGCCCAGTCCCAGCGCTGGAAGCGCCGGGCTCATAATGCTTGGGTGGACTTACCTGCAGCAGACCATGCTGCTTACTTGCCTGCCAGTTGAGCCTCTGATCCTCTTCTGTTTGGAACTACTTTTCCTGTTGGGTGGGGCAGGAGCCACTCCCTAGATTCAGAACACTGGAACTCTTCTGGAAAACAGGAACTCTTTTCTTGCCTAGGCGTGGCTGTGGAAGGAGACACCTAAGCACTACTGGAGGCTATTTAAACCACACCCGATGGATGAATCTTGCTTTGCGTTATTCTGCATCCTCAGCAGCAGGACGCTCATCGTGTCTTCTGCATCTGATCCTGGGCCTAGGAAAAAGGGCTTACCATCCTGAATCCAGTCTTCAGCAACACCTATAAATTCAAGAAAGAACAGGTTAGCATTACGGTCTTCAGTGACAGCTTTTCACTTACCCGGTCCATCGGCTGTCACCAACGCCTCATGCTGCATTTCGGCATCTGAAAGACAAAGGCTTACCTACTCTTCGTGCGCTCCGGAGGTCTTCACACTGCATTCCGGCATCTGAAAGACAAAAGCTTACCAACTCTTCGCACGCTCCGGAGGCCTGCGGCGCTGCATCCCGCATCTGAAAGACAAAACAAGGTGCGTTTAAAGACATTGGGGAACTTTAATACTCACGTGCCATTACTCCTTTCCACATCTAACCCAGTGGGTATTCCGGCACCCGGCAGCCGCTCCGAACTTGTACCTGCAAAATAAAAGACAGTTAGAGCGCTTCGTGAAGCAGGCAACAAGCGCTTACTTACGTGCTTCCAGGCGCTTCTATTCATCACACGGGCTCCATCTTCAACTCACTGCAGCCCGTCATCCGCCATTGCCGGAACCCTGCAAAACAAGAGACATCATTACTAAAGACTTTAAAGACATTAGCATTACTCGAAACTTACTGTTCGAGCAGTAAACGATGGACAGCAGTCCTCTGAAGTCAAGAGGCCTGCTCCCCATATCCAGTGAAGAAACTGGTTACAGCACCCTGCCTCGAGGCAGATGGAGAGCACGGCGTTCACTTACCTAAGGTGAGAGCGTTAACCTTTGGGGTTCTACAGGAGAAGAGAAAGGGAAGAAGAGAGAGACATTCAACAACCCAGTTCATTAATCCCATATTTTCTATCTGCAGACATCTTACCCTCCGAGCCAGGCATACAGTGCACAGAGGTCCAGCCCAAAGAGCCAGCCGTGTGTTACACATCACCTTTGAAGATACGGTATACGCCCATCAAGACCGGCGCCTCTACGGGAATCAGGTGAGCGTTACACCTAGTAAGATTGTTGTCTCTGTCCTCCCTCTGTTCCCCCTTCTTTGCCTCGTCACACCTTGAAACACTTGTGTATAGGCGCATTACAAATGCCATATCATAGCCCCACCACTCGAGCATAAGAGGGGCACAATATTTTCCACTACAGCACTGCTGCTCTCACTCTCTTCATGGTGAGGGGCTGTGCCCACACAGCGAATACAAAAGAATGTCAAGGCCTACTTCTGAAAGGCATCTACGGTTGGATTTACCCTAAGATACCACCCCACCTTCAGGTGAGGGGTCCAGCCAACCAGACAAGCAATGTAAAGGGAACACAGACAAGCTTCACAATGGACGTGCGGGCTAAGGTACCCCCTCACAACTCTAAAATAACAAACTAGGTAAAATATATATGCAAAGGACTTATAACAAAGAACAGTTCAACCACACTAATTTCACAGCTACATTTCCAAAAAAAAATGTAAATCAAAGAAACATCTCCTTTTTTTACCCCTTTTCTCCTCTTGCTTTACCCCCCAAACGTCTACTCACATGAACCCGAGGTGCTCCGATGTGGTTCTTTGTCAAATCGCTCCACACAGCTAAGCCACGGCACCATGTCTCCGGGAAGCAGACAGACCTTTAGCCAATAAAAATGGTAGCGATGGCTTAGCAGCCAGACTTATCTCAAGAGCAAGTGAGCAGTATCAATAGTTACACAAAGGACAGCAATTACTATGACTCAAGGTTTCTGATTAAAAGAATATACATTTATTTACACATCAGTTGTATAACATCTCACTAAAGTAAAGCTGTCTAAAAAAGCAGTCTAAAAATCACACTCTTAATACACCACACCACTCCCAATAGTTTCCAGACAAGTTAAGCTCACAAAATGAAGTGGGAGCAAAATGGCACTCCAGAAATTTAAAAGGGAGGGAAAGACAAAGTTAGGCAGAAATTGAATAGCACCAACAGGTAAGTAAGCAGGGCAATCTAGAAAGAGGAACTACAGGGATAGATTCAAATCAAAAAGGCTTAGGGCCAAAGTCAATAGGACAAAAGTCTTTTGCTCAAGATCACACAATTCAGGGTAGTTCGCGGTTAAGTCTTTGCCAAGAGTTCCGGATGAAGTTGGTCGGCAGAAAAGTTAGGTTAAAGAGTAGAGAAGGACAAGCCCTCGGATTGGAGAAAGATTGCACACACTTGCACTGCGGCTGAACGAAATGAACAACCGGATTTGAATAGTACCTTTCAATGGAGAAGAAGCTGTAGCTGAGGCGGACGTTCCTGGTAGTTCCTGCAGGCTCACGGTTCCTGAAGTGACTGTCAGACTTACACAAAGTTTGAAGACCGGAGGGCCCTTCACTACCTAGGGAAGAAACCAGCAGCAGAGCAAAGCAACAGATAAAAGGTACGCTCCTTAAAACCCAAGCAGGGTCCAGCCTTTCTGGCTATCCGGCCCACTGTAGCTCTGTACAGCGAATTCGACCAGAGGAAGGAGTCCTGGCTTGCAGTTTGGGCGAACTGGTTGGTCCCACCAGCTCAGGGGAAGAAGATTCCTGGAGGATCTTCTCTGTCTTTGGAGTTCGTGGATTCGGACCTGCAGCACGGCTTCATCGGCGGTTCAGTCATGGTAGGGGTCCTCTTCCGTCAGCTCCTCGTCGGTTCTTGCATTCCAGTGACGACTCTGCCTTTCCAGACCCAGAGACGTGCTTTTTATGCAGTTTTCCCACATTCACACATCCTGGCTGTCAATCACACAGCAGGGTGGCTGTCTCGCCGGGAGAGTCACCACAGCCAATCATTTCAAAGTGTGACATGGGTCTCCAAGGAGACCCTGTGCAGGGAGTCCTAAACCCCTCCCTCACATCCTGTCCCCCCCACACATACAGGCACCTAAGGAGGGCTTCTGCGTAGAAGCCCGCAAAAAGACGGTGAACAAAGGAACCAAACCTGATTTGGCGCGGAGAGTAAAACACGAGAAATACTTTTACAAAAAGAAATGGTGAATAAACCCAGCCGGAACTGAAATAAAACATATATGGTCTAGCGGGTTTAAGTTTGAGGCTACTAAGATAGCCTAAAACAATACCAAGGTTATTTAAGATAACCGCGGTGGGAAAAATAGGGTAGTTACCACTGCCACCAGCCAAGTCTTGATGTAAAGGGAGCAAAACAATGCTCCAAGAGAAACAGACAAAAAGGGATAAGTATTAACCCTTTCCAGTACTCCATGTAAGATGGTTTGTACTGGGTCTGTGGTTTTACAGAGGCTAATAAAGTTAATGCCAACTTTCTATGTCTCTGGGAGACAGTAGTCAGTCCCAGAAAATGGAGTCTGAGTTGGGAAGTCTAAAAGACAACCCTGTGTCACTGCACTGAAGGTGCTGTGTAACACACAGTAAAACGATTATGCCTGTGGATTAGGGGAGGCTCCACAGTCTATGAACACAAAAATGTTAAACACACAAAGCAAAACACATGTAAGAGTGGGAGAAAGGGCTGACACTCTTACCAGGTGAAGAAAATTAAATCATACAAATCCAGCAAAGCTGCTGAGGGACTCAGTAGGTAAGGGAAATTAGCCATTCTGGAGAATTCTCCCTAACATGTTCCCCGTCATGAGGTGCCATAACAGAGAGGTGTGGACAGAAGACCTCCAACATTTCGGAATGCCTGGGCTCCAACCCTGGCTCACTAAATGTGGGGATGGGCCTTAAATCACCTTAACCCAAAACAGACCCACCACTTAAGAAGTGAGTACTTTAATATAACCCAACACCCAAATATTATTGGATAAAACCTCTTCAAATAAATTCCATCTTTTCCAATTCTTTCATTTTCATTGGTTAGTCCTATCTTGATTATCATCTTCAGATCATATTCCAAATCCACCTCTTCTTTGGATTTGTCTCTAGTAGGTAATGACGTTAGTACACAGTTAAACATTAGTTTTGAAAACATAATTAATTTCTAGCACTAACTGGCCTAAGGCCTGTAACTTTAAATGTAATTGCACATGGTCCGCTTACGAATTTTAGCCAAGAGAGGAAGATCTGCATAAACAGGATCTTCTTTGAACTACAGATTGTGATCTCAATTCCTCAGACTCCTGCTAACTCAAAAATACCTTCTAATTTATGTGGCCACATACATCCTCTGATGACCTGGAAAAATACTTAACCAATGTACACCCTGGCCTTGGGCATCATGTTTATCACCACCAAACAAATGACTAAGTCCTTCTAAAGATTTCAATACAAAGGGCGAGATAACATCTGTTCCCTGGTGGGACTGTAAACCGTGTATTATTTGTATGTTGACCTTCTTACTAGATAACTCATTCGTCTTTCTGTCAAGTATGTCGCTGCTACTTAGAATTCATGTGCAACAGCTAATTGTGGAGCAAAGCACTCCATTGTGTGGATCGTGTTCGTGTTGCATTTGCAGTTTTAATATGGTATCTTTCTACGTGTGTGAAGTTCTGATATGTATACATTCTAAACGATTGTAAAACTAAAGGTAACATATCCCATCCTTAATTAACTCCATTTCATTTAATGGATTTGCAACACTGCCCCAGTTCGCTGCCATCCGCCTGTCATCAATATGATGTGCGCAACATGAATGCCTCGTAATAATGGGGACCTTCCCTGACCACCCTGACAGTGATATAATAAGATAGCATTAATAGGGGTAATTATATATATAACAGTGGGCACATTCGAGGAGCCTAATCCCATGTTGCAGGGCGGCTGCGACACAATGATGCAGAAAAGACAAATGGGCAAAGGTCCTGTATGGCTAGATAAAGGTTTCAGGCAAACAGGCACATGCATGCAACAGGGGGGACAGCTGGATGCAGGGTTCAGGCACACAGGCACATGCATGCAATGGGGGGCAGCTAGATACAGGGCTCAGGCACACAGGCACATGCATACAACAGGGGGGCAGTTAGATACAGGGTTCAGGCACACAGGCACATGCATACAGCGGGGGGCAGCTAGAACCAGGGTTCATGCACACAGGCACATGCATACAACAGGGGGGGGCAGCTAGATACAGGGTTCAGGCACACAGGCACATGCATGCAACAGGGAGGGGCAACTAGATACAGGGTTCAGGCATGCATGCACATGCATACAACATGGGGGGACAGCTACATACAGGGTTCAGGCACACGGGCACATGCATACAACAGGGGGGGGGCAGCTAGATACAGGGTCCAGGCACACAGGCACATGCATACAACAGGGGGGCAGCTAGATACAGGGTTTAGGCACACAGGCACTTGCATACAACAGGGGTCAGCTAGATACAGGGTTTAGGCACACAGGCACATGCATACAACAGGGGGCAGCTAGATACAGGGCTTAGGCACACAGGCACATGCACACAACATGTAGGACAGTTAGATGCAGGGTTCAGGCACACATGCACATGCATACAACAGGGGGACAGCTAGACACAGGGTTCAGGCACACAGGCACATTCATACAACAGGGGGGCAGCTAGATACAAGGTTCAGGCACACAAGCACATGCCTACAACACAGGGGGTAGCTAGATACAGGGTTCAGGCACACAGGCAAATGGACACAACTGGGCGGGCAGCTAGATACAGGGATATGGCACACAGGCACATGCATGCAACAGGGCGGACAGCTAGATACAGGGTTCAGGCGCACCATCACATGCATACAACAGGGGGGGCAGCTAGGTACAGGGTTCAGGCACACAGACACATGCATACAACCGGGGGCAGCTAGATACAGGGTTCAGGCACACTGGCACATGCATACAACAGGGGTGACAGCTAGATACAGGGATCAGGCGCACAGGCACATGCATACAACAGCGGGGGCAGCTAGAAACAGGGTTATACCCAGGAGTGTCTAGGCAGCGGACAGGGAGAAGACAGGGGCCTTAGGAGTGGGCCTTGTGAGGAGGGCCAGCCAAGCCTGCCGGCCCTCTGATAGGACCAGTTGAGGAAGACAACGGCCAATCCCAAGACAGCTGCAAGATCACACAGAGCACTATGGTGCCTGCGAAAAGAACGGCCATCTTGGTATGGCGAGGCAGTAAAGGTTGCTGGTGTGAAGCAAAGCGAAATTGCCTGAACGGGCGCAGAATCCGAGCTCCAGTGGCTCATGTAAATGAAAAAACAGGATGTCTGTGCCACAGGTTCCAGAGGAGAATGAAGTAAACATTTAGCCCGATGTAGCGTGATCGTGTGCACACTCACTGTAGCCCAGGTGGGGGGAAGCTTACCTCATGATGGAAGTGCACCGAGTGCACTGAAGGGCTCCAGATGGAAGGTGGAGGCAGTGCGGCAGCCGCTCCAGCAGCATCCAAAACAGGAGAGGGCCAGAGTGTTAGGGAGAATTCTCAAGAATGTTCTAATTTCCCTTACCTTTTGAGACCCCCAGCAACTTTGCTGGATTTCTAGGATTTTATTTTTTGCCTGAGAAGAGTGTGAGCCTTTCTTTTTCCCACTCTTCCACGTATTTTGATGTGTGCTTTACTTTTGTGTTCTTTGGTTATGGAGTTTTAAAACAACTCCATAGGCGTCATCTTTTTCTGTGTGTCACACAGCACCTTCAGTGCTGTGGCACAGGAATGTCTTTCAGGCTTCCCAAGGTTTAAATACCTTCTCTGGGACTGACTACTGTCTCCCAGAGCATGTAAAGTTAAATTGAATTTACTAGTCTCTTTAAATTTACTGACCCAGCACACACTATCTTCCTATAGAGTGCTGGAGGGGTTGCCTAGCATCCCCTGAGTAAAAACACTCATCTAACAGTTAAATATTACCCTTTCCTACTTTAAATGGCTGGTGGCAGTGGTTTAGATCAAACTACCATGATTTTTCACGACCGCGTACAACGGTAGTTAAAAATCGGGTCAGCTATGTTTGTCAATATGGCGCCCAAGACCTATCTGTAAAAGCAGACTCTGGTCGACTTTTTTCGCCATTTCTTTTAGGAAAGGTCCTTCTTGTGTTTGTCTCTGCGTGCCAAACCAGGTTTGGTCCCTTTGTTCGTTGGCCTTTGACGGGCTTCAATGCTGAACCCCTCCTCTGGCGCCAGGGTGTCTGGGGTGGACAGGATGTGAGGGAGGTGCCCGAAACTCCCTGTGCTTAGTCTCCTAGGAGACCTGAATGCACTCTGTTGTGATTGGCCAGCTGGCTGTCCGGTAAGGAAAGCCACTCTGCTGTGTGAGTGACAGCCAGGCTGGAATGGATGCGGGAAAACTGTTTAAAAGCAGGTCTCTGGTACTTGGAAAGAAGAGTCGACCACTGGAATGAAAGAACCGAAGACGCGCTGAAGGAAGAGGATTTCTGCAACTCCTGGACGACCGGTGAAGCCCTGTTGCAGGTCCGAATTGCCTGAAACTCCATCGACAGAGAAGCCCTTCAATGTTAACTTCTTCTCTTGAGTTTGGTGGAACAACCACTCGCAAGCCACCTGGACACCGTCCCCATCTGGTTGAATTTTCATCAGAGTGCTGTTTAAAACCGGATAGCCAGAGGGAAGGAAACCAGCTTGTGGACTTTAAGGCATTCACACCTTAAACCAACGTCTTGCTAAACTTTTGGCCTCATCCTTGGGCAGTGCAGGAATCTCCCGACGTCCTCCTTCTTGTCCCCACGACTGAAGCTCAGGAACAGCCAGATCTGCTCGAACTGCCAGGAACAACTGCTTCAGCTACAGCTCTTTTCCACTAACAAGGTACTGTGCAAACGCGGTCCGGAAATCTTTTCCATCATCGCGAAAGTTTGTGGAAACTTTTTCAACTTCGAAAGGCTTTTCCTTCCCAAAACATACGTCAAACGTTTTGCCTAGCCAAATTCTTCTAAACTCAGTGGCAAAGACTTAACTGTTTTCTACCAGAAATGTGCCATCCTATACAAAGACTCTGAACCATTGATTTTGGCCCAGGCCTATGAACTGAATTGCTGGTTGTAGTTTAATGAAACCCTTTGCCCTGCCTATTTAAGTATTTGTGCAATTGATTCTTATAACCTTGTCATTTTACGCCTTTATTAAGTATCAGAAGTGCCATTTTGCTCCCACTCCAGGGGAGCTGAGCTTGTTCATTTACTTACCGGTTGTGTAATTGTGGTTTATTAGTGTGTGATACTAAGCTGCTCTTGCTAGTGTAATGTTTTCAAAATGACTGTGTAAATAAATGTATTTTCTTTTACCTAGAAACCTTGAGTAAGTGTGTTAGGTAGAATCCTGTGCAGTGCCCTTAGGGACCACTACACACAATTAAGACCACAGGTGGTAATACAAGTTCACCTTTGGTACAAGCCCGTACTACTATGTTAAAGTGGTAGCAGTAGCAGAGCAGCCAGACTTATCTCAAGAGCAAATGAGCAGTAGTAGAGATTACACAAAGCACTACAATCACTGTGACTCAAGCAAACACTGAATCAAGGTTTTTGGTTAAAAAGTAAATGTACATTTATTTTAAACCATCTGTTCACAAAACACATCACTTCTATTAAATTAAAACCACACTTCAAATAAACTACACACAACAAATGTCCCTTGTGCAGAACAATTCAAGGTAAGTACCTTTGGTTTTTACAGACCGGTGTTGTGGAACAAAGACGTTACCAGGGGTTGTTACGTAATCACTTTTTGACAGTAATGACAATTTGGTCTTACGAAAGAAAAGCGTACCCGCGAGAAGAAATGTTACCGTAGTCAAACACACTTAGCACATGAATTAACACAAGAAAATTGGGGATAAAAATCATAGGCAATACTTTTGTCAAGACAGATAGAATCAAAGGCACTTTCTAAAATGTAGATAAAAGTCAATAGGCCTGCGCCAGTGTCAATTGGGCAGGGGTCCTGTTGTCGAGGATCACAAGGGCAGAACACTTCATGTTTCGAGATTGCCAGGAGTACTTAGATATTGTCAAAAAAGGGAAGCAAAAGTTATAAGAGGGAAGGAAGACAAGGGCAAGCCTTGGCTGAGGAGAAAAGGGTTCACTCTCAATTCCTCAAAGCTGGCCACAGTACCTTATTCGTATGAAGAAGAGCTGGTGCCACGGCAGTTGTTCCTGGTAGTTTCCTGCAGACTCACGTTCCTGGAGCTACAGTCGTGGAGACAAGAAGGAGGATGTCTGGAGCAATCTGCACTACCCAGGGGTGAAACGAGCAGCAGCAAAGCGACGGTGAATAAAAGGTGCGCTCCTTTAAAACAGGAGAGGCTCTTCAGATTGCTATCCGGACCACTACAGCAGTGTGCAGCGATTTAGACCAAGAAGAGGATCCTCTGGCTGTGGAAGGTGAGCTGGTTGGTCCCACCAAGCTCAAGGGAAGATGACTCCGGAGTGGATCTTCTCTGTCGTTGAAGGGTAGATAGCTCAGGACTGCAGCAGGGCTTCACCGGGACTCGGGAGTTGCAGCAGCCGTCTCCTTCACCGCTTCTTCTTTGGTTCTTGTAGTTCCAGTGGCAACTGTGACTTCCAGCCCAAGAGTCCTGCAATTTATGCAAACATCTCGTAGTAGTCTTTTGCAGTCTCCATGGGTTGACTCAGCTGGTTCACTGTAGAAGAGGCCATCTTCCCAGTGCAACCTATACTTTCCAGGCTCTTTCCTATCGAGCTGAGAAGCCGCCTGTAGGCGAAGACCTTCAAGAGTAGGAAACTCTCTTTGTCCTCTGCTGAAGTCTGCCCTGTTGGGTCCACCTTCTGCCAGTAAAGACTGCAGCTCAGGATGTTCAACAGGGTCAAGTCTCCAACCAAGTAAGATCTTCTTCCAGATCTGATTCCTCAGTATCTAGTTGAACCATACAGGGTTGAACCTCACACTCAGCCTCACTGGTGGAGGAGTCATAGGTGTTACTTTGGACAGTCTCAGTTATGTCCTTCTGGGAACAGGGGTGCTTGCTGATTTCTTGCTGGCAGACTTGGGTTTCCCCTTTGTCTCTTTTTGTCCTGCAATAGCGGTAACTTGTTAGTGGACTTGGGGTGATAGTTTCTTCTATCAAGTCCCGAGTAGAGCTTCTCAAAGTTCTCTCCCTGGCAGGCCTTGTGAGCTCCTGCTTACTCCTACTGGGAGGTCTGGGGGTACTAGAAACAACACCCAAGTGTTTTCAGGTCATTACCCAGCAAAACTCTACCTGGTTCTTCACTCTGCACACTAACAGGTATTCTGACAGTCATGTCATTGCACTGGATGAGAGCTGGTAACTGGGGAACCATTTGCACAGGGCCTCAAGCTAACTTGGTTAGGTATTTGGGTGCCTTAGCCACATCCTATACCTTGAAAAAACATTAATCAACCACAGTTATGCTGGCTCCAGTGTCTCTGATGGTGGGGGTCTCCTGACCATTCACAAGAACACTCTCTTTGTAATACTCTTTAGTATTTTCTGGGATTGAGTTATAGACATCTAAGTTCTGTTGTTCCCAAAGACCCAAGGACACTAAAGAAACACTAGCTGAGACTTGCATGGGCTCATCAGCTAGTAACTGAAGGTTTCCACTGGCTATAGGTACTTCTTCCACCTGGCAGAAGGCTAAGGAGACAGTGTGGACCCCTGAAGGTTTGCCCTTACATCTGGGATCCCCTTTCACATGGTCAGTTGACCCACAAGCAAAGCATTTCCCAAATGCTTTAATAAATGGGGGTTTGTTCTGACCACCATCTGGTTTGGGACAAGATGGTATACTAGCCTGATTCGTTTTCCCTTGTGGCCTACCCTGGTTCTGTTTGTGGCCCAGTTTTGGATTGGAAATATTGGAATTCTCTTTGTTCTCTTTCTTTGGCTGCTTTCCCTCATCCTTCTTCTGAGTTGCCCCAGAATCCTTGTGAGTAGCCCCATTGGCAACCCACAAGTCAGCAGCCTTAGCTAACTTCTTAGGATTTGTCTCCTTTGAATCAGCCAAGTGCTGTCTAAGCTCAGGAGAGCAGGCATCATAAATTGACTCCAACATTACAAGATTCCTCAAACCTTCATAAGTGTTCACTTTGTAACCCTTAACCCAACCATCTAAGTTCTTCAAACATTCACACACGCAGCTAGCCCAAGAGGTATCATCATGCTTTTTGAGGGTCCTAAGCCTCTCAAGGTAATGGGAAGGGGGTCTTCTCAAATCTAGCTATTAAAGCTAGCTTCACACACTCATAATCCTGCTTATCCTCCTCCCCCAAATCCATTACAGCATCACTTGCAACAGGGGGAAGCCTAGAGAAAATACTTTTGTCAAGGCAGATAGATTCAAAAGGCACTTTCTAAGACGTAGATAAAAGTCAATAAGCCTGCACCAGTGTCGATGGGGCGGGGGTTCTGTTGTCGAGGATCACAAGGGTAGAACAGTTCACGATTCGAGATTGGTAGGAGTACTTAGATATTGTCAAAAAAGGGAAGCAAAAGTTATAAGAGGGAAGGAAGATAAGGGCAAGCCTTGGGTGAGGAGAAAAGGGTTCACTCCCAATTCCTCGAAGCTGGACACAGTACCTTATTCGTATGAAGAATAGCTGGTGCCACGGAAGTGGTTCCTCGTAGTTTCCTGCAGACTCACGGTTCCTGGAGCTTCAGTCGTAGAGACAAGAAGGAGGATGTCTGGAGCGATCTGCACTACCCAGGGATGAAGCTAGCAGCAGCAAAGCCACAGTGAATAAAAGGTGCACTCCTTTAAAACAGAAGAAGCTCTTCAGATGGCTATCCAGACCACTACAGCAGTGTGCAGCGATTTCGACCAAGAAGAGGATCCTCTGGCTGTGGAAGGTGAGCTGGTTGGTCCCACCAAGCTCAAAGGAAGAAGACTCCGGAGTGGATCTTCTCTGTCATTGAAGGGTAGATAGCTCAGGACTGCAGCAGGGCTTCACCGGGGCTCGGGAGTTGCAGCAGCCGTCTCCTTCTCTGCTTGTTCTTCAGTTCTTGCAGTTCCAGTGGTGACTCTGACTTCCAGCCCAAGAGTCCTGCCTTTTATGCGAACATCCCCCATTCACACAGCCTGGCTGTCAATCACACAGCAGGGGGGTTGTCCAGCCCGGACAACCCCTCCAGCCAATGGACACAAAGTGCGACTTGGGTCTCCAAGGAGACGCTGTGCAGGGGGTTACTAAACCCCGCCCTCACATTCAGCCCACCTAGACACCCAGACGCCAAAGGAGGGCTTCTGGGCAGAAGCCCACCAAAACTCGGCGAACAAAGAAGGCAAAACTGGTTTGCCGCACAAAGTAAAACATAAGAAGGACTTTAACAAAAAGAAATGGTGAATAAACCCAACCGGATCCAAAAGAAAGAGTATTTGATCAAGCGGGTTTATGTTCGAGGCTGATATAATAGCCTAAAACAGTACCACGTTTATATAGTATAATTGCGTTAGAAAAGTTAGGGTAGACACCACTCTCAGCAGCCAAGTCTAAATGTTAAGAGAGCAAAACAAAGCTCAGAGAGGCACAGACAAAAAGGGATAGGAATGAACCCTTTCCAGTACTCCATGTAAGATGGTGTGTACTGGGTCTGTCATTTAAAGTGACTATATAAAGTTAATGGCAATTTTACATGTTTCTGGGGGACAGTAGTCAGCCCCAGAAAAATGGAGTCATTGGGAAGCCTTAGAGACAACCCTGTGTCACTGCACTGAAGGTACTGTGTAACACACACCAAAGGTGTGGCTCATGGAGTGGTGTGCTCCAGAGCCCAAGATCACACAACAAGTAGAAATACACATGACAAAACACATGTAAGAGTGGGAAAAAGGGTCCCACTCTTAGCAGGTGGAAAAATAAACTCCAGAAATCCAGCAAAGCTGCTGGGTGACTCACTAGGTGAGGGAAACTAGCCATTGAATGAGAATTCTCCCTAACAAAGTGTATATTTAAATCACTGTATTTGTTGTCCTTTGTGAAACTTGTTCTACTGCTCACTCAACTCTTGAGATAAGTCTGGCTGGTCAGCCACTGCTACCACATAACTGTGTAGTACAGACTTGTACCAAAGGTGAAATTGTAGTCTTAATTACATTTAGTGTTCCCAAAGGTTACCACATGTGATTCTGCATAACACAGAGGGAAAGGACGTGCATTTGCATGGGCCAGGAGTGGGCCTTGTGAGTAGGGCCGGCCAAGCCTGCCGTCCCTCTGATAGGTCCAGATGAGGAAGGCCACAGCCAATCCCAAGCCAGCTACAAGGATGAACAGAGCAATCCGGTGCCTGCAAAAAGAACGTCCATCTTGGTATGGCAAGGCAGTAAAGGTTGCTGGTGTGAAACAAAGAGTAATTGCCCCAAAGGACGTGAAAACCGAGCTTGAGTATCTCATGTAAATGAAAACACAAGATGTCGGTGCCACAGGTTCCAGAGGAGAATAAAGTAAACATTTATCCTGATGTAGGGCCATCGTGTGCATACTCACTATTGCCCGGGTGGGTGGGGGGGGTTTACCTTCATGATGGAAGTGCACCGAGTGCACTGAAGGGCTCCAGATGGAAGGTGGAGGCAGTGCAGCCGCTGCTCTGGCGGCATCAGGAACAGGAGTCATCAATGACCAAATATTAATAAGAAGGAACAAACACACATACACAATCTGAATTGATTTTTTATTATTGTATTTGAAATCTGGCCTCTCAGTTATGTGCTACCTGGTATTTATATCTGGCCTCTGGAGGATAATTTAACTCTTGGGACTGAAGATACAGTCCAGAAGTCCAGCACTGGAAGACAAGATGGCAAAAATCTCAACGGTCATCATGTACTTCCCCTGCATGCTCAGGTTGACACGGATCAAGGAGAATCAGACAGCCAGAAACACCAGCATACAGAAGGTCAGGAACGTGGCCTCGTTGAAACCATGCAGGCCAAATTACGGGCATGAAATGCAAATGCAAAGCAGATATCCCAACATCAAATAGAAAAAGAGAGCAGAGCCTTCCAAACACTGGATTATGGTGGTGTCTCCCAACTGTATCTTCATTAGGAATGAGGGGTCAAGAAGAAGCCAGGCTGTGCATATGAGTATTGGGACCAATGAACATACAAGGACCACCCCATAGGGCACTCTAGTCTCCAACCACCTAGAAGAGCGACTGCCCGGATCACGAGCATTGAACGCTACAATCACAGTGATGGTCTTTGCCAGAACAAGGGACATTCTGATGGCAAAGCTGATACCAAATGAGTTTTGTGGGAGCATGAAGGCCACCATCCGGGAAGGCCAAATGAAGGTGAAAGTGAAGAGGAAGCAGAGCATGAGGGCGATCAGAAGTATGTAGCTCTGTTCTCTGTTGTTTGCTTTGACAATTGGCATGTCCTGCTATATCCTAAAAGCCCAAAGACCAAAGAGAGTGACGTGGAAAAGGAGGCCAGCCACGCATGCTAGGGTGAGCCCCAAAGGCTCTTCAAAGGAGAGGAACTGGTGGGTTGTCACTTCGCATTGTGTCAGTCCTTTATTTGGCCAGTGATCTTCAGGACATCTCCAGCAGTTGAGTGAATCTAGAAGGAAGGAACAGTCTTTATTATTCATTGGCTTGTGTTATTGATTATTTATTTACTATCAATCAGTCAGGATTTCTTTAATGCCAGCTTTACCAGTACATTTTCATTCTATGGATACTGCTGTGATGTCAACATGACGAAAAGTTCGCATAATGAGTCTTTATGGTGCCTTGTTCTAAAACGCTTCTACACACCATTTAATTTAAGCACAGCTTGGGAGATTATTCACTGAAGTGCTGCTTACAACCCTTGTAAATGAAATAACAGATATCTTTTAAAGCTGCTAATGCGAGCATATGAACTATTTCAGAGGAAGATAAACTGATGATCTGAACATCTTACCCACTAGAAGTCTCTGTGGTTTATTCTAGAGCACCGCTGAACATCTCACCCCCGGAAATCTCTGTGTATTTTTCTAGAGCATCGCTGAAACACTAATCATATGTGACCATGAGGTTTGATGATCTGAACATCTCACCCACTGGAAATCTTTGTGTAATTTTCTAGAGCACCGCTGAAACACTAACCATAAGCGGCCATGAGGATTGATGATCTGAACATCTCACCCACTGGAAATCTCTGTGTATTATTCTAGAGCACCGCTGAACATCTCACCCGCTGGAAATCTCTGTGTAATATTCTAGAGCACCACTGATATGCCAATCATAAGTGGTCATGAGGTTTGATGATCTGAGCATCTCATCCAGTGGAAATCTCTGTGCATTATTCTAGAGCACCACTGAAACACTAATCAGATGTGGCCATGCGGTTTGATGACCTGACATCTCACCCACTGGGAATCTCTGTGTATTATTCTAGAGCACCGCTGAAACACTAATCAGAACTGGCCATGAGGTTTGATGATCTGAACATCTCACCCACTGGAAATCTCTGTGTATTATTCTGGAGCACTGCTGAACATCTCACCCACTGGAAATCTCTGTATATTATTCTAGAGCACCGCTGATATGCTAATCAGAAGTTGCCATGAGGTTTGATGATCTGAACATCTCACCCACTGGAAATCTCTGTGTATTATTCTAGAGCACCACTGAAACACTAATCAGAAGTGGCCATGAGGTTTGATGATCTGAACATCTCACTCACTGGAAATCTCTGTATATTATTCTAGAGCACTGCTGAAACACTAATCAGAAGTGCCACGAGGTTTCATGATCTGAACATCTCACCCAATGGAAATCTCTGTGTATTATTCTAGAACAGCACTGAAACACTAATCAGAAGTGGCCATGAGGTTTGATGATCTGAACATCTCACCCACTGGAAATCTCTGTGCATTATTCTAGAGCACTGCTGAACATCTCACCCACTGGAAATCTCTGTGTATTATTCTAGAGCACCGCTGAACATCTCACCCGCTGGAAATCTCTGTGTAATATTCTAGAGCACCACTGATATGCCAATCATAAGTGGTCATGAAGTTTGATGATCTGAGCATCTCATCCAGTGGAAATCTCTGTGCATTATTCTAGAGCACCACTGAAACACTAATCAGATGTGGCCATGCGGTTTGATGATCTGAACATCTCACCCACTGGGAATCTCTGTGTATTATTCTAGAGCACCGCTGAAACACTAATCAGAACTGGCCATGAGGTTTGATGTTCTGAACATCTCACCCACTGGAAATCTCTGTGTATTATTCTAGAGCACCACTGAAACACTAATCAGAAGTGGCCATGAGGTTTGATGATCTAAACATCTCACCCACTGGAAATCTCTGTATATTATTCCAGAGCACTGCTGAAACACTAATCAGAAGTAGCCACCAGGTTTCATGATCTGAACATCTCACCCACTGGAAATCTCTGTGTATTATTCTAGAGCAGCACTGGAACACTAATCAGAAGTGGCCATGAGGTTTGATGATCTGAACATCTCACCCACTGGAAATCTCTGTGTATTATTCTACAGCACTGCTGAACAGCTCACCCACTGGAAATCTCTTTGTATTATTCTAGAGCACCGTTGAACATCTCACCCACTGGAAATCTCTGTATTATTCTAGAGCACCGCTGAAACATTAACCATAAGTGGCCATGAAGTTTGATGATCTGAGCATCTCATCCAGTGGAAATCTCTGTGCATTATTCTAGAGCACCACTGAAACACTAATCAGATGTGGCCATGCGGTTTGATGATCTGAACATCTCACCCACTGGGAATCTCTGTGTATTATTCTAGAGCACCGCTGAAACACTAATCAGAACTGGCCATGAGGTTTGATGTTCTGAACATCTCACCCACTGGAAATCTCTGTGTATTATTCTAGAGCACCACTGAAACACTAATCAGAAGTGGCCATGAGGTTTGATGATCTAAACATCTCACCCACTGGAAATCTCTGTATATTATTCCAGAGCACTGCTGAAACACTAATCAGAAGTAGCCACCAGGTTTCATGATCTGAACATCTCACCCACTGGAAATCTCTGTGTATTATTCTAGAGCAGCACTGGAACACTAATCAGAAGTGGCCATGAGGTTTGATGATCTGAACATCTCACCCACTGGAAATCTCTGTGTATTATTCTACAGCACTGCTGAACAGCTCACCCACTGGAAATCTCTTTGTATTATTCTAGAGCACCGTTGAACATCTCACCCACTGGAAATCTCTGTATTATTCTAGAGCACCGCTGAAACATTAACCATAAGTGGCCATGAGGTTTGATGATCTGAACATCTCACCCACTGGAAATCTCTGTGTATTATTGTAGAGCACCACTGATAAACTAATCATAAGTGGCCATGAGGTTTCTAAAGGGATCTGGAGCTGAGTGATTTTAAGGATGAGAATTTCCGGGGAAGTGTCTCATGGAATCCGGCAGAGTGGTCAGAAAACCTAGAGCTCGTCACATGTATTGGTCTATGTCTCCTAGAATCTCCCTTCATGGTCGATACTGGATAGGATGGGTGGGAGCTTGAGGCCAAAATATCTGTGGTACGTCATATTATCCATCACTTATCTAGTGCAAGCCTGTAGCTCATGGGAGAGCAGTGGCTTGAAGAATGAATGCTAACTTCTGGACCTGGGAAAACCTTTTACACAGCAGTTTTCAGATACCTGTGGAAGAAGAAGTTTGTCAATTTGTTTTGAATGTTTGGTGGTGTTCGTGTTTCAATGCATGGACATGTAGCAAAAGAAATATTGCAATGATATGTCAAAGGGGAAGAACACTGCAAGAAGAGATGGTGTGGGGGAGGGGATCTTTCGAGTGAACCTGGAAATAGTGTTTGACTTTACTTTACTTTAATCATTTATAATGATCACCACAAGACCAGGAGGCTTACGCGTGCAACATAAAACCTTACACATATCAAAAAGTCAAAAGACACAACAAGAAGCTGTTCAGAAGGGCACATCGCCCCCCAACCCCACCGCCCTAGGTGCTTTAAAGTAAGACAGGATGCATTTGAGACACTGTAATGAACCAGGGCGTCGGGGAGTCAGTGAAAGGGAAGCTTTTCCATCCAGCAGGACCCAATGCTAACATCATCAATTATAGCATATTCATATGGTACAGCCCAAGGCACGAGCAACATCGCTATTTTGCATAGATGTTAATATTCCTCGGTAGAAGCAAAGGCTTGTTCTGTAAGCACGGTAAAGGTGGCATTGCATGCACTATGCCCAAGTCCACGAGGCAACGGAAATCTCCAGTCATGCCCCAGCTCCCATGAGGACAGTTTGCACCCCCACCTGCAAAGGATAGGCGTTTTGGTGACTGCATATAGAGCTCTATAGTCCACGCAGAATCTCAACACCTTGGATCCTGCCTTTGGTACAAGCACAACTGGGCTAGGCCATGGGCTAGTAGAGCGTTCTATAACTCCGAGATCAAGATCTTGTTCACCTCATTCCTTATATGGGTTCTTACATTGTCTGACATTCTGTACCCCCTGCTTTTCACAGGCAAACAGTCACCAGTGAGAATATCATGCTGGCCCCAACGGGTCAAGCCTGGTGAAACTGAGAACAGAGAGGTAAACTGATTTAACAGTAATTTGCACTCTTCCTGCTGGTCAGATATGAGACTGGAAGAGAGGTTAACTCCTTCCACTTGCTCATCTAAAGGTAAGCCTCTGAGGAGGTCAGGCAGAGGTTCACTCTCCTCCTCCTCCTGAGCTGAAGCCAGAAGCAATACTCCCATTTCAGGTATAGAGACATAAGCCTTCAAACGGTTGGTTTGAAAGACTCTGGGAGCCTCCTTAGGATTGCCTAAGTCCACCAGATAGTTCACCTCTCCAAGTTTACCCACAACTTTGAAGGGTCCTATTCACTTGTTCTGCAAGGCCCTCTGCCTTGTGGGCACCATAACAAGAACAAGCTGGTCTTGAGTAAACTCAACCATGTTAGCCTTCTGGTCATGCCAATGCTTGACCAGAGCTTGACCAGCTTTCAAGTTTCTGCCATCATGTGTGACATTCTCTTCCGGAGACCTATCACATAGTCAGTCACTCTGACTGGCTTGGGGGAAGGAGCACTCTCCAACCCCTCCTAAATCAGGGCCAATGGACCTCTGAATGGATGGCCATAGAGAAGTTAAAAGGGACTGTAACCTACTCCCTCCTGAGGGACTTCTCTATATGCAAAGAGAAGGCATGGCAGTAGAAGGTCCCACTTCCTTTTAAGTGGTTCTTCTAAAGCACCTATTATGCTCTTCATAGTTCTGTTAAACCTCTCCACCAGTCCATTAGTTTGTGGGTGGTAGGCAGTAGAGAACTTGTAGGTGACTCCACATATTTTCCACATGGCTTGCATGTAGTGGGACATAAAATTGGATCTCCTGTCAGATATCACCTCCTTAGGAAAACCTACTCTGGTAAAAATACCAAGTAGGGCCTTAGCCACAGCCTGAGCCGTAACAGTTCTCATAGCTATTGCTTCAGGATACCTAGTAACATGGTCTACTGCAACCAGGATAAACCTGTTACCTGAAGATGTGGGAGGATCAAGTGGACCAATAATGTCAATCCCTACCCTCTCAAAAGGAACTCCCACCACTGGGAGAGGCACCAAGGGTGCCATATTCTTGGCTCCACTCTTGCCAGAGGTTTCACAAGTGTTTCAGCTCCTACATAACTTGTCTACTTCTGAACCAATTTTAGGCCAGTAAAAGTAAATTGAGAGCCTTTCCTTGGTCTTCTTAAAACTTAAGTGACCAGCCAAAGGTATCTCGTGGGCTAACTGTAGGATCTGGAGTCGGTTCACTAGAGGTACTACAAGTCTTTTGCAGTCTCCAGGGGTTGACTCAGTCGGTTCACTGTAGAAGAGGCTATCTTCCCAGTGCAACGTATACTTTCCAGGCTCTTTCCCATCGAGCTGAGAAGCCGCCTGTTGGCAAAGACCTTCAAGAGTAGGACACTCTCTTTGTCCTCTGCTAAAGTCTGCCCTGTTGGGTCTATCTTCTGCCAGTAAAGACTGCAGCTCAGGATGTTCAACAGGGTCAAGATCTCCAACCAGAGTAAGATCGTCTTCCAGATCTGATTCCTCAGTATCTAGTTGAACCATACAGGGTTGACCCTCACACTCAGCTTCAGCTGGTGGAGGAGTCACAGGTGTGACTTTGGACAGTCTTGGTGATGTCCTTCTGGGCACAGGGGTGCTGTTACGCTCACCTGGCTCCCACAGGGGTGTCGGTCGGACCCAGACAGCTGCGGTCTCCACCCACGTGATGCGTAGTGCAGCGATGACTGACTGGATCTGCCCTCCTAATCTTGTCTGCTTAACCCGTAGACATATTCTCCTGCAAGTGGAGGGATGGATTTAGCCACTTGTGGATTCAAGTGATGACACCCCCACAGTCCTCCCCAACTAATCACCTCCGAAATTCCCTCACAGCAATCTCACCTTATATTCTTGAAAGATGAGCTCTCCATCCTGCGTGGATTTGCAGGGGCGCGTCGATTCCAGTTACTTCACTGGTTTGAAGGCTCGGGAGAGTTCCGGAGAGTATTGACTCTGAGGTTCCTGGTGAGGACCAGTAAGTATTAAGTTCATAGAGTTCAATATGTCCGATGTTCACTCTTGTTCCCCCCTTCCTTTCTTGTCTTTATAGGTCCAGAGACAAGATGGATCCAGAATCAGGTGTGGAATAGAAATAAGTTTGTTTTCTAACCTTGTCCCTTTCTTTCCTCTTTGTTTTAGGAGCTCCGGATTCGAGGCGGGCGTGGCAGAAGACTGGATGCAGGCTGCAGGCATGGTGAGCGTTACGCTGCTGGATGCAGAATAACGTGAAGTGTGTGTTGCTGGTCGGGCATGGTTTAAATAGCCTCAAAAGTAGTCCCAGGTAAGAAGTCCTTAGAACCACACCCGAGTAAAAAATAGTCCCTGTAGAAAAATAGTCCCTTTCAGGCTTCATGTTGGATTGGAGTCATTTTCAGCATAGTCTGCCTGAGGTAAGTAATGACTATGAGCCTGGCGCCTTAGGCGCCAGGACTGATTCCTACTATGAGCCTGGCGCCTAAGGCGCCAGGACTGAACCCAGATACCCCCTAGCTGGGACTGCTGAGGTTTTACTAAATGGGCTTGGTCCAGATACCTGGGGGTAGGCATCATGACAGGTGCTTGCTGTTTTCTTGCTGGCAGACTTGGGTTTCCCCTTTGTCTCTTTCTGTCCTGCAATAGCAGTCAGTAAGTCCTGTGGATTTGGGGTGATAGTTTCTTCTATCAAGTCCCCAGGAGAGCTTCTCAAAGGCCTTGTGAGCTCCTGCTTCCTCCTACCGGGAGGTCTGGGGGTACTAGAAACAACACCCAAGTGTTTTCAGGTCATTACCATGCAAAACTCTCCCTGGTACTTTACTCTGCACACTAACAGGTATTCTGACAGTCATGTCATTGCACTGGATGAGAGCTGGTAACTGGGGAACCATTTGCACAGGGCCTCCAGCTAACTTGGTTAGGTGTTTGGGTGCCTTAGCAACATCCTCCACCTTGAAAAAACATTCATCAACCACAGTTATGCTGGCTCCAGTGTCTCGGGTGGCAGGGGTCTCCTGACCATTCACAAGAACACTCTCTTTGCAATACTCTTTAGTATTATCTGGGATTGAGTTATAGACATCTAAATTCTGTTGTTCCCTAAGACCAAAGGATACTAAAGAAACACTAGCTGAGACTCTCATGGGCTCATCAGCTAGTAACTGAAAGTTTCCACTGGCTATAGGTACTTCTTCCACCTGGGAGAAGGCTAAGGAGACAGTGTGGAGCCCTGAAGGTTTACCTTACATCTGGGATCCCCTTTCACATGGTCAGTTGACCCAAAGCCAAAGCATTTCCCAAATGCTTTAATAAATGGGGGTTTGTTCTGACCTCCATCTGGTTTGGGGCCAGGTGGTACACTAGCCTGTTACGGTTTCTCTTCTGGCTCACCCTGGTTATGTTTGTTGCCCTCATTTGGATGGGAATTATTGGAATTCTCCTTGTTATCCTTCTTTGGCTGCTTTCCCTCATCCTGAGTTGCCCCAGAATCCTTGTGAGAAGCCCTGTTGGGAACCCAAGTGCTGCCTAAGCTCAGGAGAGCAGGCAACATAAATTGACTACAACATAACAAGATTCCTCAAACCTTCATAAGTGTTCACTTTGTAACTCTTAACCCAACCATCTAAGTTCTTCAAACATTCACACACGCAGCTAGCCCAAGGGGTACCATCATGCTTTTTGAGGTTCCTAAACCTCTTAAGGTACTAGGAAGGGATCTTCCCAAATCTAGCTATTAATGCTAGCTTCACACACTCATAATCCTGCTTATCCTCTTCTCCCAACTCCATTACAGCATCACTTGCAACAGGGGGGAGCCTAGAGAAAAGCCAGGGAATCAGCTGATTCCCTGAGAAACCTTGAATCCCATGATTGTATTCAAACATTGCTAACCAATCTAAAACATCAAGTTTAGTCTCATACATACCAATCATTTCCTTTGGCATACGGGGTCTCTTAGGGCTGGAAGACCTAGAAGACTCTGGGAGAGAAGCATTTTCCAAAGACAATTTCTTCATCTCTAAAGCATGAGCCATCTCCATTTCTCTGAGCCTTATTTCTTGATGTTTCATGGCAGTTTGTGCATCAATACGTTTCACTTCTAATTCTGTCTCATTTTCTCAAGTGCAATAAACTCAGGGGTGAGTGTAGGACCTGTGGGGGTCCCTGTGGACAGAGGTTGTGCCTTCTGAGCAGGCATGGGAGTTGTAGGGCTTCCTAGCAAGGACTCATCTACTTCTTCTAATCCAACACTCTCAGAATCATAAACATCAGTATCCACATTTGCTGGAGGGGTAGGCCCTTCTGACCCACTCTCCAAACTTTGTTTTCCCAATTACCTAGCAACCAGTTCAGATTTCTTTCCTCTCCCTACACATGGTTCTCAAAACCTCAGCAGTGTAGTTTAAGAGATTCTCTTCACTGTAGTTTTCCATACCTGACATGATTTTTCAGGTTAACAGATATAGTGGTGTTTAACCTTGTGGTTAGTTGACGCAAGGTAATAGCAGCACTCTAAGTGTAATCACTCTACTTACAAATCCCACCACTGTACACCAGTGTTAGGCAGAATCCTGTGCAGTGCCCTTAGGGACCACTAAACACAATTATGACTACAAGTGTAGTACAATTTCACCTTTGGTATAAGCCTGTACTACACTGTTAAAGTGGTAGCAGTAGCGGAGCAGCCAGACTTATATCAAGCAAATGAGCAGTAGTAGAGATTACACAAAGGACTACAATCACTGTGACCCAAGCAAACAATGACTCAAGGTTTTTGGTTAAATTGTAAAAGTACATTTATTTTAAACCATCTGTTCACAAATCAGTTCACTTCTATTAAATTAAAACCACACTTCAAATACACTACACACAACCAATTCCCCTTGTGCAGAACAATTCAAGGTAAGTACCTTTGGTTTTGACGGACCGGTTTTGTGGAACAAAGACGTTACCGGGGGTTGCTACGCAATCACTTTTTGACAGCAATGACAGTTCGGTCTTACGAAAGAAGAACATACCCGCGAGATGAAATGTTACCGTAGTCAAACACACTAAGCACATGAATTAACACAAAAAAATTGGGGATTAAAATCATAGGCAATACTTTTGTCAAGGCAGATAGATTCAAAAGGCACTTTCTAAGACGTAGATAAAAGTCAATAGGCCTGCGCCAGTGTCAATAGGGCAGGGGTCGTGTTGTCAAGGATCACATGGGTAGAACAGTTCACAATTCGAGATAGCCAGGAGTACTTAGATAGTGCCAAAAAAGGGAAACAAAAGTTATAAGAGGGAAGGAAGATAAGGGCAAGCTTTGGGTGAGGAGAAAAGGGTTCACTCCCAATTCTTCAAAGCTGGACACAGTGGCCCTCATTACGACCCTGGCGGATTTTTTCCGCCATCGACGGACTTTCCGGCCATGGCGTAAAGTCCGTTTACGCCATGGCGGATGGTGGACTTACCGCCCCATTCCGAGGTCGGCGGGGCGGTAAGTCCCCATTGACCCATTTACCCTTCCCCATTCCCATTTCGGCCCCATAGGGTATAATGGGAGTGGGGAAGGAGTTAATTACGCCACCGTAAATTACGGTGGCGTAATTAACACCAAGGTCCCATAGCGCCATGGATTTTTACGCCCGCAAAAAGCGGGCGGAAAAATGACCATGGCGCTATGGGAACTCGTAGTTGGCGGTAAGGGGTCGGCGCAGCTAACGCTGGCGCAAACCCCTTACCGCCAGGGTCCTAATGAGGCCCAGTACCTTATTCGTATGAAGAAGAGCTGGTGCCACGGCAGTTGTTCCTGGTAGTTTCCAGCAGATTCACGGTTCCTGGAGATTCAGTCGTGGAGACAAGAAGGAGGACGTCTGGAGCGATCTGCACTACCTAGGGATGAAGCCAGCAGCAGCAAAGCGACGGTGAATAAAAGGTGTGCTCCTTTAAAACAGGAGAGGCGCTTCAGATGGCTACCTGGACCACTACAGCTGTGTGCAGCGATTTCAACCAAGAAGAGGATCCTCTGGCTGAGGAAGGTGAGCTGGTTGGTTCCACCAAGCTCAAGGGAAGAAGACTTCGGAGTGGATCTTCTCTGTCGTTGAAGGGTAGATAGCTCAGGACTGCAGCAGGGCTTCCCGGGACTCGGGGGTTGCAGCAGCTGTATCCTTCTATGCTTCTTCTTAGGTTCTTGTAGTTCCAGTTGCGACTCCGACTTCCAGCCCAAGAGTCCTGCCTTTTATGCGAAAATCCCCCATTCACACAGCCTGGCTGTCAATCACAAAGCAGGGGGGTTGTCCAGCCCGGACAACCCCTCCAACCAATGGACACAAATTTTGACTTGGGTCTCCAAGGAGACCCTGTGCAGGGGGTTACTAAACCCCTCCCTCACATTCAGCCCACCTAGACACCCAGACGCCAAAGGAGGGCGAACAAAGAAGGCAAACCTGGTTTGCCGCACAAAGTAAAACATAAGAAGGACTTTAACAAAAAGAAATGGCGAATGAACCCGACCAGAGCCAAAAGAAAGAGTATTTGATCAAGCGGGTTTATGTTCGAAGCTAATATAATAGCCTAAAACAGTACCATGTTTATATAGTATAATCGCGGTAGAAAAGTTGGGCTAGATACCACTCTCAGCAGCCAAGTCTAAATGTTAAGAGAGCGAAACAAAGCTCAGAGAGGCACAGACAAAAAGGGATAGGAATTAGCCCTTTCCAGTACTACATGTAAGATGGGGTGTACTGGGTCTGTCATTTAAAGTGACTATATAAAGTTAATGGCACCTTTACATGTTTCTGGGGACAGTAGTCAGCCCCAGAAAAATTGAGTCATTGGGAAGCCTTAGAGACAACCCTGTGTCACTGCACTGAAGGTGCTGTGTAACACACACCAAAAGTGGGGCTCATGGAGTGAGTGGTGTGATCCAGAGCCCAAGATCACACAAGTAGAAATACACGTGGCAAAACACATGTAAGAGTGGGAAAAAGGCTCACACTCTTACCAGGTGGAAAAATAAACTCCAGAAATCCAGCAAAGCTGCTGGGGGACTCACTAGGTGAGGGAAATTAGCCATAGAATGAGAATTCTCCCTAACAAAGTGTATATTTGAATGACTGTATTTGTTGGTCCTTTGTGCAACTTTCTCTACTGCTCACTCAACTCTTGAGATAAGCCTGGCTGCTCAGCCACTGATACCACATAACTGGGTAGTACAGGCTTGTACCAGAGGTGACATTGTATTGACACTTGTAGTCTTAATTACATGTAATGTTCCCAAAGGTTACTGCATGTGATTCTGCATAACACAGAGGGAAAGGACGTGCATTCGCATGGGCCAGGAGTGGGTCATGTGAGTAGGGCCGGCTAAGCCTGCCGTCCCTCTGATAGGTCCAGTTGAGGAAGGCCACGGCCAATCCCAAGCTAGCTGCAAGTACGCCTCGAGCACTCCGGTGCCTGCAAAAAGAATGTCCATCTTGGTATGGCAAGGCAGTAAAGGTTGCTGGTGTGAAACAAAGATTAATTGCCCCAACGGGTGCGAAGTCCGAGCTCGAGTATCTCATGTAAATGAAAACACAAGATGTCGGTGCCACAGGTTCCAGAGGAGAATAAAGTAAACATTTATCCTATCCTGATGTAGCGCCATCGTGTGCGCACTCACTATAGCCCGGGGGGGGGGCGCTTACCTTCATGATGGAAGTGCACCGAGTGCACTGAAGGGCTCCAGATGGAAGGTGGAGGCAGTGCAGCCGCTGCTCCGGCGGCATCCAGAATAGGAGTTATCAATGACCAAATAATATTAAGAAGGAACAAACACACACACACAATCTGAATTGATTTTTTATTATTGTATTTGAAATCTGGCCTCTCCATTATGTGCTACCTGGTATTTATATCTGGCCTCTAGAGGATAATTTAACACCTGGGATTGAAGATACAGTCCAGAAGTCCAGCACTGGAAGACAAGATGGCGAAAATCTCAACGGTCATCATGTACTTCCCCTTCGTGCTCAGGTTGACAGGGATGAAGGAGAATCAGACATCCAGAAACACAAGCATACATAAGGTCAGGAACTTGGCCTCTGTGAAAAACCATGCGGGCCTAATTACGGGCATGAAATGCAACCTCAAAGCAGATATCCCAACATCAAATAGAAAAAGAGAGCAGAGCCTTCCAAACACTGGATTATGGTGGTGTCTCCCAACTGTATCTTCATTAGGAATGAGGGGTCAAGAAGAAGCCAGGCTGTGCATATGAGTATTGGGACCAATGAACATACAAGGACCACCCCATAGGGCACTCTAGTCTCCAACCACCTAGAAGAGCGACTGCCCGGATCACGAGCATTGAACGCTACAATCACAGTGATGGTCTTTGCCAGAACAAGGGACATTCTGATGGCAAAGCTGATACCAAATGAGTTTTGTGGGAGCATGAAGGCCACCATCCGGGAAGGCCAAATGAAGGTGAAAGTGAAGAGGAAGCAGAGCATGAGGGCGATCAGAAGTATGTAGCTCTGTTCTCTGTTGTTTGCTTTGACAATTGGCATGTCCTGCTATATCCTAAAAGCCCAAAGACCAAAGAGAGTGACGTGGAAAAGGAGGCCAGCCACGCATGCTAGGGTGAGCCCCAAAGGCTCTTCAAAGGAGAGGAACTGGTGGGTTGTCACTTCGCATTGTGTCAGTCCTTTATTTGGCCAGTGATCTTCAGGACATCTCCAGCAGTTGAGTGAATCTAGAAGGAAGGAACAGTCTTTATTATTCATTGGCTTGTGTTATTGATTATTTATTTACTATCAATCAGTCAGGATTTCTTTAATGCCAGCTTTACCAGTACATTTTCATTCTATGGATACTGCTGTGATGTCAACATGACGAAAAGGTCGCATAATGAGTCTTTGTGGTGCCTTCTTGTGAAACGCTTCTATGCACCATTTAATAGTAGCACAGTGTGGGAGATTATTCACTGAAGTGCTGCTCACAACCCTTGTAAATGAAATAGCAGATATCTTTTAAAGCTGCTAATGCGAGCATATGAACTATTTCAGAGGAAGATAAACTGATGATCTGAATATCTTAACCATTGGAATTCTCGATGTATTATTCTAGAACACCGCTGAAACACTAATCATATGTGGCCATGAGGTTTGATGATCTGAACATCTCCCCCACTGGAAATCTCTGTGTATTATTCTAGAGTACCACTGACATGCCAGTCATAAGTGGCCACGAGGTTTGATGATCTGAAAATCTCCCCCACTGGAAATCTCTGTGTATTTTTCTAGAGCACTGCTGAAACACTAATCATAAGCGGCCATGAGGATTGATGATCTGAACATCTAACCCACTGAAAATCTCTGTGTATTATTCTAGAGCACCGCTGAAACACAATTCAGAAGTGGCCATGAGGTTTGATGATCTGAACATCTCACCCACTGGAAATCTCTGTGTATTATTCTAGAGCACTGCTGAACATCTCACCCACTGGAAATCTCTGTATACTATTCTAGAGCACTGCTGATATGCTAATCAGAAGTGGAGATGAGGTTTGATGATCTTAACATCTCACCCACTGGAAATCTCTGTGTATTATTCTAGAGCACCACTGAAACACTAATCAAAACTGGCCATGAGGTTTGGTGATCTGAACATCTCACCCACTGGAAATCTCTGTGTATTATTCTAGAGCACCGCTGATACGCTAATCATAAGTGGCCATGAGGTTTGATGAAGTGAACATTTTACCCACTGGAAATCTCTATATTATTCTAGAGCACCGCTGAAACACTAACCATAAGTGGCTATGAGGTTTGATGATCTGAACATCTTGCCCACTGGAAATCCCTGTGTATTATTCTAGAGCACAGCAGAAGCACTAATCATAAATGGCCATGAGTTTTGATGATCTGAACATCTCACCCACTGGAAATCTCTGTGTATTATTCTAGAGCACTGCTGAAACACTAATCATAAGCGGCCATGAGGATTGATGATCTGAACATCTAACCCACTGGAAATCTCTGTGTATTATTCTAGAGCACCGCTGAAACACAAATCAGAAGTGGTCATGAGGTTTGATGATCTGAACATCTCACCCACTGGAAATCTCTGTGTATTATTCTAGAGCACTGCTGAACATCTCACCCACTGGAAATCTCTGTATACTATTCTAGAGCACTGCTGATATGCTAATCAGAAGTGGAGATGAGGTTTGATGATCTTAACATCTCACCCACTGGAAATCTCTGTGTATTATTCTAGAGCACCACTGAAACACTAATCAAAACTGGCCATGAGGTTTGGTGATCTGAACATCTCACCCACTGGAAATCTCTGTGTATTATTCTAGAGCACCACTGAAACACTAATCAAAACTGGCCATGAGGTTTGGTGATCTGAACATCTCACCCACTGGAAATCTCTGTGTATTATTCTAGAGCACCGCTGATATACTAATCATAAGTGGCCATGAGGTTTGATGAAGTGAACATTTTACCCACTGGAAATCTCTATATTATTCTAGAGCACCGCTGAAACACTAACCATAAGTGGCCATGAGGTTTGAGGATCTAAACATCTCACCCACTGGAAATCCCTGTGTATTATTCTAGAGCACAGCTGAAGCAGTAATCAAAACTGGCCATGAGGTTTGGTGATCTGAACATCTCACCCACTGGAAATCTCTGTGTATTATTCTAGAGCACCGCTGATACGCTAATCATAAGTGGCCATGAGGTTTGATGAAGTGAACATTTTACCCACTGGAAATCTCTATATTATTCTAGAGCACCGCTGAAACACTAACCATAGGTGGCCATGAGGTTTGATGATCTGAACATCTCGCCCACTGGAAATCCCTGTGTATTATTCTAGAGCACAGCTGAAGCACTAATCGTAAATGGCCATGAGTTTTGATGATCTGAACATCTCACCCACTGGAAATCTCTGTGTATTATTCTAGAGCACTGCTGAAACACACTAATCAGAAGTGGCCATGAGGTTTGATTATCTGAATATCTCACCCATTGAAAATCTCTGTGTATTATTCTAGAGCAGCACTGAAACACTAATCAAAACTGGCCATGAGGTTTGGTGATCTGAACATCTCACCCACTGGAAATCTCTGTGTATTATTCTAGAGCACCGCTGAACATCTCACCCACTGGAAATCTCTGTGTATTATTCTAGAGCACCGCTGATACGCTAATCATAAGTGGCCATGAGGTTTGATGAAGTGAACATCTCACCCACTGGAAATCTCTATATTATTCTAGAGCACCACTGAAACACTAACCATAAGTGGCCATGAGGTTTGATGATCTGAACATCTCATCCACTGGAAATCTCTGTGTATTATTCTAGAGCACAGCTGAAACACTAATCATTAATGGCCATGAGGTTTGATGATCTGAACATCTCACCCACTGGAAATTTCTGTGTATTATTGTAGAGCACCACTGATATACTAATCATAAGTGGCCATGAGGTTTCTAATGGCATCTCGCGCTGAGTGATTTTAAGGTTGAGAATTTCCGGGGCAGTGTCTCATGGAATCGGGCAGAGTGGTCAGAAAACCTAGAGCCCATCACATGTGTTGGTCTATGAATCCTAGAATCTCCCTTCACGGTCGATACTGGATAGGATGGGTGGGAGCTTGAGGCCAAAATATCTGTGGTACGTCATATTATCCATCACTTATCTAGTGCAAGCCTGTAGCTCATTGGAGAGCAGTGGCTTGAAGAATGAATGCTGACTTCTGGACCTGGGAAAACCTTTTACACAGCACTTTTCAGATACCTGTGGTCCACCAAGGAGGAGTTGCGTCAATTTGTTTTGGAATGTTTGGTGGTGTTCGTGTTTCAATGCTTGGACGTGTAGCAAAAGAAACATTGCAATGATATTGTCAAAGGGGAAGAACACTGTAAGAAGAGATGGTGTGGGCGAGGGGATCTTTCGGGTGAACCTGGTAATAGTATTTGACTTTACTTTACTTTAATCATTTATAATGCTCACCACATGACCGGGAGGCTTAAGGGCGCAACATCAAAGCCTACACATATCAAAAGGAACACAAGACACAACAAGAAGCTGTTCAGAAGGGCACAGCTCCCCCCTACCCCACCGCCCGAGGTGCTTTAAAGTAAGACGGGATGCATTTGCGGCACTGTAATGAACCAGGGCGTCAGGGAGTCAGTGAAAGGGACACTTTTCCATCCAGCAGGACCCAATGCTAACATCATCAATTTTAGCATATTCATATGGTACGGCCCAAGGCACAGGCGACATCGCTTTTTTGCATAGATGTTAATATGCCTAGGTAGAAGCAAAGGCTTGTTCTGTAAGCATGGTAATGGTGGCATTGCATGCACTATGCCCAAGTCCACGAGGCAACGGAAATCTCCAGTCATGCCCCAGCTCCCATGAGGACAGTTTGCACCCCCACACGCCACACTGTTTTTCCATTGTTCTAGAAATTGTTGTGAAGATGCATCTTTTACCCAAAATTAATGTGCCCTACAAGGCCGTGATTAGAGGCCGGCACTTGGTGGGCATGGTATCTCACTGTGACCAAAGCATGACCCGCCCCATTCCAGAGTGACCACAAGTTATAGCCCATATAACTGACTGAACCCTAAGATCCCCGAATGCCATCACACCAGGTGCCCTTTGACCACCAAACCCAAAGTATCAAATCCTGAAATGTTCAACGAGGATGGAAAGGATGTATTGATACAGCGACAATCGTGTGATTTGTACTGCGAGGTGCTGGGAGGGATAAATTATAGTTAAAAAAAAGTGTGGAAAACTTGGAGCCAGGTGGCGCCGTGGAGTGGGTGAAATGTGCTGGTGAAGTTTAGAGTGCCCTGGAACCTCCTGTATGTCTGTTTTGAAGCCTGCCAAGTTTACAGTATGATTGATAAACAAGCTTTTTAGTAGGAGTGTACTTAATTTGTTGTCTGACCTTCGACGTTAGAAGAAGATGAGCCCTGCAGCACCCATGTGATGGAAGATGGACAGACTGGGCTCGGACCAATAAACTGCCATCCCATATGGATAGAGGCAGCACCTGTATAGGGTCCATCCAATCAGCTGCGCGGGTTTTCTCTGTATGCATTGCGTCTTTTATGACAATATTTTGCTTTAAGAGCTTCTGTTTGTACCTTTCCTTGGCAGAACGTTCTTGGCAGCAGAGTTCTTTGCTGCTGCTGCTCTCAACCTGAATGAGATTAAAACTTGTTATCTTTACAGGATCGACTTGGGCCTTTCTTTCCTAGCGGGTTGTATTCTCTCTGGTGTGAGCGTTCAGGGTCTTACTTTCAATTGGTGACGCTGACGTGATCCCAGCCCCCCATATCTGTGGAAACTTCCAGGCCACTTCTACAGAAGGAGCCGTGCCAACCTACGGGGACCGGCCCTGAAAAAAACACATGTTCTGATTGTTCTAGTAGGTGCATTTAAAGAAAATTCCTCTGTACTCTTTGAAGTAGGGCACGGCTCTAATGAGAGTGCAGGCCGGTGTTGGAACCCATGATGGAAGAGTTTGGGTGGCTATGCACATGTGAGTAGACTCTTGTAAGGGATAACAAATAGGGGACTGATGCAGGGGGAAGTGTGAACGTTGTGAGAACATGGAGAGCGAGGTAATTGATGTGACATGGAGGAGGTTAGGGTTATTGCTTGTGAACATTTGCATTATTAGTTGATCAGTTCGGTAAGGCATAAAAAGGTAAGGCAAAGGTAAGGTAAGGGATACCCTCCTCAGAAGGGGAGGGAAGGTGGTACCATGAGGCAGAATAATATTTAAAGGAGGTTCTTGGAAATATAAAGTAGTGGTCTCATGTAAGTAGTAGGCCTGGAACAAGTAGCAGTTGCTAGCGTAGCGCGTTGGTTCATTTTGTGGTAGTGGTGTTTTGTGGGTGGAGAAGCAGGCTTTGGCAAGGGCGGTAATGGTGTGAGTCGCGGTGTGGTGTCGTCCTGCCCGATCTCTTGAAGTGGTGTGTGAACATATGAAAGGGTGAGAGAGAAGGGGGGGCAATTCTTTTGCTTTTATTGTTATAAGTAAGCAGCAGTGTGTGTGACGCATTAGAGGGATTTTGCAGTGCTGGTAAGGGATAGATGTCATTAGCATAGGGGGAGGATAATCAACAGAACACATGTATAAGGCCCTGCCACTGTATCGTGACAGGGTGGAAAAATATAATAAGCAGTGGAGCGCAGAGACAGGAGGAGGGGGGATGCCCTACCCATGGCCAGGGCAGGGATTGCAAAATAATAGCATTTTGGAACATATGTTACATTTTTTGTAGCGAAATACAAAGGGAAGGAGCTACAATAGAGAAAGGGGATCCTTGATCTTTGGCGTATTTTCGAAAAGATACAGAGGTTCAAGGTAATGGAGCCGAGTGAGAAGTGCGGGAACCGAGAAAGATAAGGTGGGGCACAGGTAGGGATCAAGGGATTATATCTCTTGAAACCATATCCCACCAAAGGGTACACTAATCCAAGCTATGTACTCGCTACGATAGGGTCCCCCACAGTGTCAGCAACATTACAGGCTACCGCTCGCCCACTCCGTAAACCCACCCGCCTGAAGTGCCAGCATCGATGGAGTACAGGTCTAGGGAGTTTCAGGATAGGTTGACAGGTCTGCTAACAGAACTACAGAGGTTACAGACGTCCCCTGAAACAGAAGGAAAGTAAGTGCACTAAGAACGGGGTAGGAGAGTGGAAGTAAGGGGAAATATTGCTTAACATGGATGTTGAAGGTATAAAACATATAGGGGTTGAGAAGGAAAACAGCCCGGGTGGATTGTTTGTCTTGGGAGTGGAGACTATGGTGCTGGGGGAAAATGTGGAGTGAGGGGATGCTGACAAGTTCACAGAGGACCCGAGTGAAGACAATGGGAGCGGTGAAGTGTCAGATGAAAATACCCCCACCAAATAGTAGTTATATGGGCAGAAGGCAGGTTAAAAAAACAGAGCTGTGTGGATGGCATTGGTGAAAAGAAGAGGAATTGAGAAGAAGAATATGGGAAGTAGATCAAAGATGCAGATACTCCTTATATATAATGGGGAAAGGAGGACACAGTACTTGCCTTGGCCCCAAATGGATAAGAACAATTTGATTAAGCAGTGGAGACCAAGTAAATATACAAAATCGAACAAAACAACGGCAGGGGTGTCCCTGGCAATAGGGGTTCTGAAGAGCTTACTGGTTGCCGTAGTTGGGGATCAAGCTGGAGATGTATGGGTTAAGGCTAGATACCCGGGGGAAACTTTGGGGGACAATGTGCATGATGGGGCATCATTCAATGGAGTTAGAGCTTTGGTATGGGACCCATTACATAGGGCCATTCGGACACTGCCGATTTACAGTGTCTGATGCAATATACCATGGGTGATGATGAGGACCCAGCTGGATTTATTCTTAAAATGCAGGAGAAGTGGAGAGCAGAAACGGGAGGGCAGTTGGATCAATCAATACCATTTGTCTATTTTATCGTAAAGAGGGGTTTGCCAAAGGAAGTGAAGAAGGCACTGGATAAGATTGTGGGTATTAAAGCAAAGGGGTGGCCGGAGATACAGAGCATAATAGTGCATCATTGCAAGAGGATTAACGAGCGGTAGAGGGAAACAGTGAAAAGGCATCAGGAGGATGAAGCAAAGTTGGTAGAGAAAACTTTGGCAAAAGTGGCAGTTGAGTTGCCTGCGTCAAAGCCAGTACAGGTGGAGGTAACAGAGAATACACAGCAAGTTGTGAGTGACACTATTGCGGCGCTATGGTTGGAAGGAGGACAAGGGCAGTGGGATGTGGGACAACAGTATCCCGGCCCACAGTGGCAGCGAGTAGGGCTGCAGCGAGGAAGAGGGGGATTTCAAGGAGAAAGAGGAGGAGGGATTAGACCAAGGGAAGGTATGGGTTTATACAGTCTTAATGTTGGAATTGTTTATGGTGGGGGCATTTCACAAGGGAATGCAGGAGCAGGTCCATGGTGGGGTATAACTATGGGCTGTGGCAACAGGGCCAGTGGCCCCAAGGACCTCAAGGATTAGGATTCCAACAGCAGGGCCAAGGTTTTCATAACCAGGAGTATCCTCGGGGGCAATACCAAACTTTTAATCAGCCGCCTCAAGCACCGGACACACAAGCGCAACATCTGCCGCAGCAACAGCAGTTTGGGGTTGCCATGGTAATAAGGGCACCAGGTGGAGCAACCACTCCCATAGGGGTTTCAGCAGTAGTAGGAGGTAGCCCCTTCTTGTTCCCTGCAACAAGCACGTATCCCGATTAGGACAACCCACAGAGAGCACTCGTGTGTCCGGTCCTGTCGACGACTATCCACCCTGAAGAGGAACCATTGGTGGGGGCGGAGATAGGAAATTAGCAATTCATATTTATGGTGGATTCTGGTACAACTAAATTGTGTATTATGGAAGGCAACTTTTCACTATCCGGAAAATATCTTGACGCGCAGGGGTTCTCTGGGGATATTTCCAAGGTTCCATACACTGAGGAGTTGGATGTAAAGGTGGGGGCAAGGTAGTACGGGGGCCCCTACTATGTTACGAGAGTACCCCTGTCAATCGACTGGGTAGGGATCTGCTCAGTAAATTAAACATGACTATGGGCCTCATTACGACCCTGGCGGAAAGTGACTGACCGGACCGCAACAGCGTAAATAGCGTTTCCGCCATTGCACGAAGGAGCAAAGTGCGGCCAATCACGACCCATCGGGCACGAGCATTACGCCATGGCGGAATCCGAAAGGCTGCGATGGCGGAAATGACCCCAAAACGGCCCTTACCGCCGCCGTACGCTGCACCAGGTGCAATACCGCCACCCATCTTAGCGGTCACCGTAATGAGCGGTCACCGTAACGAGCGTGCACCGCAAATTACGGCCACCGTAAATATACGGAAACGGAAGTAAAAGCATGTGGCCGGAACGGGAAACAGCACGCCGCACAACTATAAAATCCGAATCCCAACACAACCATAAAAAATCCGACCCTGACACACATCCCAACCCGTTAGCAACCCCAGTTAAAAAAATAAATATGGGAAAGGTAGCCAAGAAAGCGTGTGACCGCAAGCGGCAGGTACACTTCTCCCGAGAGGAACTGACCGTGCTCACCGAGACCCTACAGGAAAATTCCGCCGTCGTCTTCTCCAGTCAAATGACCAGGACGGCCCTTGCCAACAAGAAGGCCATATGGGCCCTGGTGGCACAGCGCGTAAGTGCGGTGGGGACAACACCCCGCACGCCACAGCAATGTCGCAAGCGGTGGGACGACCTGCGGATCCGCGTACGCAGCATACTTTCTGCGAACAGGAACATCGCCACAGCTACCGGGGGGGGTTCAGAGTCGCCCATCAAGTTGACCCCCTGGGAGGAAATCTGCGCCTCCACCATAGGAATGGAGAGCATAGAGGGAGTCGGAGGGATGGAGAAAGGAGTGCCGACATCCGGAGAATCAGGTAGGTTGGCCAAGAGAAACAATGCGAAATCCACAAACCACGAACATGTGCAGTACCATGTGACCCCATAGTGCAATACATACTTTGCCCTGACAGCGCCCTCTAAAAGTCAGAATGAACAAACAAATCAATCAAGAAGCCATAAACAACCCCTACATGTGCAGCATGCACCCCCTAACTGCAGGCAGCCAAATGAATGCATCCTCAATCCACACGAAAATGAGACCACCTCCAAGGCCCAGTCCCAAATCAGCCTCATGTACCACCCCAATGCATTTGATACGTTGCCATTCCAAATCCGACAGACCCATAACTAACGCTCGCCCCTCTTTACTCCACCACAGGGTCCGATACCAACGACGAGCTGCAGGACACCCCTACCAGCACGCCTGCAAAGAGGGCCAGGACCAACGTCCCAAGAGCCTCCACCTCAGGTGCAAGGATCAAGACACGGCAGCAGCAGGAATCAAGTGGCAGCACACTGGAGGGGACTGCAACAGGCACCCCAGCAGCCAGCAAGTCCACAACCCCAGCACCACAGGTCCCCCCAAAGAACGTATCTGATGGCACTGCCTCTGGTGGTAGCAGCACCATAGGTGACACAGCTGTCATGCCAGCATGCTCCGACACGGAAAACAGTGCTGGCGACGTAGGTACCATCCATGACCTTTCCCAATCCCCCTGCATGTTCCATCCCCTACACCATGACGAAACCACGCAGGGGCACCCTGAAGACGACGACTGGCCAACCCCCACAAGTCCTGTGCCAAGGCAACATGTGTTGAGCAGCCCCCCTGTCACACCACCGCAAATGTCCATGGCCCAGCAGAGGCAACAGTCCCTCGACCTGCTGATCGAGCAACAGCAGGAAGCGTCCACGCTACTCAAGGACCATGCAAATGAATGCGGGGGTTCCAGGGCAGCCATGGAAACATCCACCGAGACACTCAGGGCACAAATAGAGAAAAGTAGTGAGAGCCTCAGGGGAGAAATGGAGAGAAGCACCGAGAGCCTGAGAGCACAAATGGAGAAAAGCACCGAGAGCCTGAGGGGGGAACTGCATGCGACGTCCAAAGACGTTTGTGCTGAACTTGCTGCTGTGCGCCGTGTGCTCTCGGAGCTCTCACAAACCCTCAGAGACATGCATGGACGCGAGCAGGCAGAGACATCATCCGTGGCAAGTTCCGTCCAGGGCAGCCCCCAACGCAGATCTGGCAGGAACCTGCGGTCCACGGGCAGGGGTGCCCCTGATACCCATAGAGGGGGCTTGCAATAGCGTCTACCCACGGACAGCATGCATATTTGGACACTGGTGTTGGGGGGGGAGGTAGTAGGGTGGAGGGGGTGTGTTGGGCTTCACTGGGTGGCGGGTCCATAGGGTGTATAAATCAAATCACATTAACAATACAGCACCTCATTATCATCCAATGACATGTGTGGACATTGATATTTGCGTACGAGGCCTTCATAGGCGTACAGTCCACAATGTGCCTGTACTACACACACACAGTGCCACAGGTCCCCTTTCCGTGTAATAGGCACCATGCGTGGTTGCTAGAAGCATGCATCTATGATGCTCTGTCGGATTGCACGTACATCCTGTGCCTCATGGACTCCTTGAGGTGCCTCCACATCCCCACCCTCATCATCATCAACATCTTCAGGTGCATGCAGTACAGCGTCAGGGGGCATGGGCACATTCCTACGTATGCACATGTTGTGCAGCATGACACATGCCATGACCATCTTAGAAACCTTCTCATGGCTGTACATGAGTGCCCCGCCAGACCTGCTGAGGCTGCGGAAACGAGCCTTCAGTAGGCCGAATGCCTGTTCAATGACCACACGGGTACGTGAGTGGGCATGGTTGTAGTCCTCCTCATGCTCGTTCTGTGGGTTCCGGATTGGTGTAAGGAGCCATCTCTTCAGTGGATACCCGGCATCACCTGTATGAGACGAATAAAGGGTGTCAGTGGAATGATAGTGCTAAGTAGCCCCCCCCCCCCTGCAAGGTCATTGACGCATCAAATGGGCCACGATGTCATGCATGGAATGAGACTCACCGAGTAGCCAGGATCTGTGCCCTGCGTGTCGCTCCATGTAGCGTGGTATTCTTGTGTTCCTCAGGACCATAGAATCATGGGTAGATCCTGGAAATCTGGCACAACAATGCGTAAATATCTTGTTGGAGTCACACACCATTTGCACATTGATTGAATGAAATTGTTTCCGGTTGCGGTACTGGACCTCCATGGCATGTGGGACAACCAATTCAACATGGGTGCAGTCGATGGCACCAATGCAACCCGGGATGCCGCCAAGTGCATGGAATCCCACTTTAGCGTTGGTAATCTCCTGGTACGTGCGTGGTAGTGTGATGTGGTCGTCGGCGTGCTTCAGGAGGGCATCGTGCACTTGGAAGAGTGTCCGTGAGAACAGTGGCTGTGAAATGCCATGCAACTGTCCCACTGTGTGCTGATAGGTGCCTGTGGCCAGGAAGTGGAGTGCAGACACCACCTTCAGTAGGGGTGGGATGGCGGTTGGGCTATCTATCATGCTCACGAGGTCAGCATGTGTCATGTCCACAATGGCGATTATGGTGTCCCGGTCCAAACGGTAGAGGGTGTGGATCTGCTCAGCAGTGAGGTTGAACGGATCGGCTCGGAGGCGTGGGATTGCGGGCCGCCTGCGTGGTGGTAGTGGCAGTGCTTGTGGGCCTTGCTGACCCTGCCTTGCCCTCCTCCTCCTCCTTCTCCTCCGTCTCCCCTGTGCGCCCGGTTGTTGTACCTGTTGTTGTTCGTCGTCTTCTTGTAGTTGTAGCACTTGCAGTGCTATCTGGTACCCCAGGCCCAACATCGCTAGTCCTGCCGGTAGCATTTTGGAGTGGGAGTGGTTGTGGGAGGGGTTTGGGTCTGCAATATATGTGCTGTCGGCCTGTATGGCCTCCACCTGTGCTGATTGAATGAATCTGTGGCAGATGCAATCCCTTCTGGCCGAGCACGTCCCGCACGTAAGGCTGCATTTGGCCGCATGGCATCTTGGGATTTGAATCATGTATCAAATCCCGATGGCAGTGTGATGTACTTTGACTGATTTTCATGCTATGCTCCCATTGTTACACATGCTATGATTGCAGCCGCTTACATACCTGTGAAGAGTCAGTGGTATGTAGGGCTCGATCGATGGCCGACCCTCATGCAGCACAGTAACGTACTTCACCGACGGGCGTGGCGTGCCATTTGTGATTGCAGCCAGTTGGCATCATGACACACAGCCGCACTACATTGATGTAATTGTGAATGCAAGCGTTCACAGAAGCCTTTTCGACGTAATGTTGCAAGTGAGGAATTCGAAGGCCAGCATTTTGGGTTTTGAAGTAGCGGCGAGGATACGCCCACAGGTCTGGCTGGAAATGTAACGTTCTATTGTAGAATGTCCTTGGGACATGGCCCATAACGAGCAGGCAATGAATGATATGAATTGAATGGGATGCGCAACAGCGTAGTGGACGATAAGGCAGGACGTTCCCAAATCCATCTTGCTTCACAACACTACAGATCCGGCCAGGGGCACAGTGGTTTTTGCGGACTGCATTACGCACAGACGCGATGGAAGTTTCACATATTATGTGAGTGAATATTCATGCGTTTTCATTGCGGGATGAGGGAATGATGTGTGGATGCATGGACTGATGATTCCGTTTAGGGTCTGCCATGTACATGGGTTTTTTGATTCACTCCCCTTCCCCTGCGTTATGTGATGCAAGGCTGCCATAGTGGGACATACGTCTATCTGCCCTTGTCGGATCCTCCCTGTCTCGACGCGCCTTCATACACTTGTGTCTAGGCACGTTACTAATCCCATGTCATGGGTTCTATCTTGACGGACGCATGCACAGTAACCGACGTTGACAATGGTGTATTTAGCTCGATTGGTTTCGTTATGATTCGATACTGATTTAGGGGTGTGTATATTCCTTTGGAGTGGGCTAGCATGCATATGGGTGTGGATTTGGTGTGTTGAATGAAGATTGTAATGCATCATGAGTCCCGTAATGCAATCGGTTAATTTGTGTTTCTTTTGGGTGACAGGTATCTCCTGCCCTATTGCAGATGCCATCTCTACGCCACTCCTCCAGATGGTTTTTACTCTCGACTCCTGCAGCTTCGGGTGAATCAGTGGAGCACCATTTCGATCTTATGGGACGATCGCCAATGGGCCACATGCCCTTACGCTGTACTGGTGGCTAGGTGCAACATTTCGGCCTTTCAGCTCGACTAGTGCCTGCCTCATGGGACGGACCTGCGGTTCTTGCCGCTTCCATGTTGCCTTTTGGAACGTTGATGTAGGCCCTGTGTGCCATGATGGTACAGGGCGTCACACAAGTGGAAGCCGGTCAATTATTGCAGATGCAGCCCTCGGTGATGATGGTTGTTTTGGTGGTATTTTGCAAATTGCTGTGGGGCCTTTGTCATTTGGATGTGCATTTAAATTGTATTCCGATATTTGTCGTGTTGCGTTGTTCTTTGCAGGTGATGTGGCGATTTTCGCTTTGTGGCGGTATGTATTGCGTGATGATCTGCATTGTGTTCCGCCTTCTGAGTTGAGTTGTGTGGTACAGTACTGGCCGCGTTTGCCTACGTAGCACAGTATGGTCACGGATAGGGGCTGCCATTGTGACTGTTTACATGATGTGCTGTTCAGGGGCGGGGGATTGGCTTTTGGCCGACTGGTGCCTGTCAGCCAGGTCGATTGGTGGAATGATGGGTTGTTCAGAATGTGGCTGGTCACAGGTGACTGTGTTTGCGTGCGTTTGTTGGAGGGGGACTGGGGTCATGTCCATTGGAATAGCTTCTGTATTGATGCCATCTGTGCCCTGCAGCTCCCATCGGCCCCTCTTGGGATGAGCCTGGCTGCTCAGTCACTCTGCCGACTTGTGTGGTACATGCTTCTGCTGATGGTTGGTTTGTTTACTGGCATGAGTACAGGGCTGGTGCGATCCCCCTCAGGATGCTGTTTTGGATGTTGCCTTGCGCTGGTGGCAAGCGATGGGGGACTACTGTTGTTTTGTGTCATGTGTTCTTGATTTTCATTTTGATGTATTGTACCTTCACATGCCTGTGCTGCGTCAGTACGGCTATGGTGACATGCCGTACATGGATGCCCACTCACGGGGCGCTTTGAGCCCCTGCATGCTTTTCTACGTTGGCATGCATGGGTGAATTGTGGATTTCACTGGTTGCATAGTGTGAGTACATTGCGCCTGCCAGGAGTTGTGCAATGAGGCCAGGGAGTGGAGTACAGGCACTCAGTGGGCCATTTACGGTTGGTTCGCGTTGCCGTATTTCTCGCCATGGCGGAATGGTACTTTACGACGTGCTTGATGGCGTTCAGTACATGTCCGCTAGGGTCAGAATTCGCGTACCGTTGCGCCATGGCGGTGATTCCGGTTTTGCAAGGCGCGCGTGCGCGTACTTGGTGCAGTTAGCGTTGCCGTTCACTGCGGTGTCGCTAATGGCATCGTACTTTACGGTGACGGGTCATGATCGCAACGAGCGGTGTTCGATGGCGGTATTGCATTTCCGCCATCATTTTTCCATTTCCGCAAGGGTCGTAATGAGGCCCTATATCCTTTACAGATCATGGAGAAGTATGTTCCACGCCTGGGATGTGCGCTGTGAGGGCGATGTTGATAATCCACATGATGGCAAGGGAAGTGGTGGTCTGCGGGATTCCCGTAGACCCTGACATGCTTATTTATGGTATCACAGTGCTTGTGAAGGTGGTGCCCCAGATTGGCAAGCAGTGCTGGCGAGTGCCCACTGATTTCATTTTTCGTTTAGCTCAGTCACCCAAGGTGGTGGCAGGAAAGGATACTATTGCTGGACCTGCAGGAGTTGGTAATGTAAAACAGAAGGATTGTCCAATTAGGGATGTATAGGGATGGGACTGAGTGGTGCACAGTGCTCTGTGCAGACCCAACATTGCAGCTAAAGGAGGTAACAGATAATACATTTTTTGAGAATAACGACAAATTGGGGGAAATAATTCTAGAAATATGCATCCCTTGTGACATTATAGTACGGTACCATAGAGTGCAGTGTCCCTTAACGACAGTAGTAACTTCATCCCCATTTGTCGAAGACATTTACGGCATGTGCCCCTACAGTTGTGGACTATGGTCCAGATGATTTAGGGGTGTTGAAAGATGCAACACCTGTGCGTATAACCCTAGAACGGTACTTTGCTGCCCCGGGTAAGACAGTATTGTTAGGGAGAATTCTCTGTTTAGGCTGAATTTCCTAACCTAGTGAGGCCCCCAGCAGCTTTGCTGGATTTTTGGGGTTTATTTTTTTTCTCCTGCCAAGAGTGAGACTCTTTTACCCTCACTCTTGGACATGATTTGAGTGTGTTTCTTTGGATCTAGATGTGTTTAATGGGCTATGGGGTCTTTTACCCCATAGGGCTTCATGTGTTTTTGTGATGTGTGTTACACAGCACCCTCAGTGCAGTGACACAGGGGTGTCATAGTGACCCCCCAGTATAGACTCCATACCCTCGGACTGACTACTGTCTCCCAGGGCATGTAAAGTCACCATTGACTTTACTAGTCTTAAATTCTGAACAGAACTAGTACAAACCATCATATTGTGGATGTACTGGCTGGGGCAATTCGATTGCCCCAGGATCTGTTAGTCGAGGGGGCACGTCTCCGTCCCCCCTGATCGAGTTTTGGCTGGTGGCAGTGGATACTACTTTTCATATTCAACCGCGAATATTTTCCTATGGGATTTCCCATTGTTTTAGGCTTGGTATTTTTTGCCAAAACTTGATTCTAAAATGGCATTTGTGTTCTCTTCTGTGACTCCAACCAAGTCGAGCCCTTTGTTCCACTTTTTGGCGGGCTTCTCCACAGAAGCCCTCCAAAGTGGTGCCACTCTGTCTGGGGTACTTAGGAGGGGTGGAGGGGAATTTAGGCACCCTGGACTGAGTTGCCTAGGCAACTCAAGTCACACTCCATCCTGATTGGCCCAAGTGGTGAGCCGGCCGGCTCACCACTTAGCATGTTTGATTGACAGCTAGGCTGAGTGAATGGGGGTTTGCTGCATAAAAGCAGGGCTTTGGGGACTGGAACTTCAGAAGTCGCCACAGGACCTAAGAATCCGACGAGGGAGAAGCTGAGCCGACCTGCCACGACACCACCACCGGTGGAGCCCCGCTGGACTGCCTCACCACTTTTCCCAACGACAGAGAAGATCTCCCGCCGGAGAGTCTTCTTCCTTTGACTGGTGGGGATATCCAGTTTCACCGTCTTTTCGCCTTCCCGATGTACCTCGTGGCCGCCTTGCCTGTGCCAAGCACCCCGGCAACCGGGATACCACGTTTTACCACGACCGCGAAATAAAGGTACCACCTTTAACCGGAAAACTCCACGGCTGGTTTCTTCCCTGGTAGTGCAACGACCTTCATCTTTCCTCCAAATCGAGATCTTCTCTTCCCCTGGACGATGACGCAACTTGCACCCACTACCAGGAACAACTGCCACCGCTGGAGGATCCTTCCCACTTAAGGTACCGTGTCCCGCCTGGCTTCCCTTGCTACCCACTGTACGGGGTAGATTTAGCCCCCGGCTTTCGAACCTGGGTTAGCCTGGGACACCCTGGCTAAACTTTGCTAAGCCTCTCTGAACTCTTTTTGAACCCTCTGCAAGAATTTCAAAGCCTAGTGTAACTGTGTGATCTTGGGCGCATTTGTGCTCTGCTCTCCCTAAGAGGGGGCCCAGCCTTTGGACTTTGGCTCATCAGTGACTTTTTGCTCTTTTGCCTTGCTAATAGTGTTCCTGAATCTTAGAGTGGTATACCTTTCCATATTCTGTCTTTTTCCCTCCCTTTCTCACAAACTTATTGGAGTGCCATCTAGTTAAGCGCTCACCTCTGTATGAAAATAAGTGGTGTTTTACAGTGACTTATCTGATAAGGAAAAAGGGGTGTATATATTATAATAGTAACTGTGTTTAGAATATTTTACAATAAGAGTGCTGGAGTGTTTTCAACAGTGTGTTTTTAAATGAATAATTATATACTTTGATACCAAAGCTCTGGTCAGTTTTTGCTTGTATTATTGTATCTGAGTGCCTATTGTGTATACTTTGCATACTGCCTAACTCTTCTTGAGGGAAGTCTGACTGCTCAGCCACAGCTACCAGGTAAATCTGGGTGGTACAGACTGCTACCAAGTGGGTTTACTGCCAACACCTGTAGTCTTAAATCTTTTGCAGTGGTCCCTAAGGGAACTGCACAGGTTTCTGCCTAACACTGGTGTACAGCGGTGGGATTTGTATTGAGTATACACTTTAGAGTGCTTGAGGATACCTTAGTACAACTAACCACAAAGCTTAGCACTGAAAAAGTAATCTTTCTAACATGTCAACTATGGAAACTTATAGTCAAGAGTCCCTTGCTACAACAAAAACTGCTGATTGTTTAAGAGTATTATGCAAGAAAATGGAATTCATAGAAAGGTTGTTAGCTAACCAAAGTCTGGATGATGGTTCTGAGGAACCTACCATGACAGAAAATGTAGATAACAGTATAGAAATTGATATTGATCACAATGTTGATAATCTTGAGGAAGAGTCAGAAGAGGAGGGTGAGGCTGCTGTGACTGTCCCCCTTAGGCCTCTGTCTGCTCTACCTGCTGTACCTACTGGACCTTTGCCAAGTCCCACACTTAGTCCTCAATATCTTGAATTAGAGAAAATGAATCTTGAACTAGAGTTCAAGAGACTGAATACTCTGGCTGAACAGAGACATCAGGAAATGAATCAAGAAGTAAGGCTAAGGGAAATGGAGCTCAAGCATGAGCTAGAAATGAAGAAATTATCTGTCGAAAATGCTCCTCTCTCTGGCTCCTCTAGAAGTTCCAGTCCTAAAAGACCCCGGATGCCTAAAGAATTGGTTGGTATGTATGAGCCTAAGTTGGATGTGTTGGATTGGTTGTCTCTGTTTGAATATAATCATGGGCTCCAGAACATCACAGGAAATGACTTACTCACTTGGTTGTTCTCCAGGCTTCCCCCTGTTGCAACTGATGTGGTAATGGAGTTGGGGAAGGAGGATAGGAAAGAGTATGAATGTGTGAAACTAGCTCTGATAGCTAGATTTGGGAAGACCCCTTCCCAGTATCTTAAGAGGTTTAGGACCCTCAAAAAGAATGATGGTACCCCTTGGGCTACCTGGGTGAGTGAATGTTTGAAAAACTTAGAGGGATGGATTAAGGGTTACAAGGTGAACACTTATGAGGTATGAAAAATCTTTTTATGTTGGAGTCAATTTATGATGCCTGCTCTCCTGAGCTCAGACAGCACTTGGCTGATTCAAAGGAATTAGATTCCAGAAAGCTAGCTAAGGCTGCTGACTTGTGGGTTGCCAACAGGGCCACTCACAAGGATTCAGGGGTCACTCAGAAAAAGGATGAGGGAAAGCAGCCACCTAAAGTGAATCCAGAGAATTCTAATACCTCCCATACCAAAGAGGGCCACAAACAACAAAATAACCAGGGTAAGCCCCAGGGTAAACCGAATCAGGCTAGTGTACCTTCTGGTCAACAACCAGAAGGAGGTCAGAACAAGCCACCCTTTCAGAGAGCATTTGGACAATGCTATATCTGTAAGGCTACTGACCATATCAAAGGGGATCCCAGATGCAAGGGTAAACCTGCAGGGATCAATACAGTCTCCTTAGCCTTCTCTCCTGAGGATGAAGTACAGATGGCTAGTGCCCACTTTGAACTCTTTGCTGAAGAACCCTTGGGTCTTCAAGCAACTGTAAACTTAGAGCCTATGGGTCTGGTTAGTCCCCAGAATAGGGTTGTGTATAACTCCCTACCTGTTAACTCTAAGGTGTATTATGTGGACAGTGTTCGTGTCAATGGCCAGGATACTCCTGCCAGGAGAGACACTGGGGCCAGCAGAACAGTAGTGGATGAAAGCTTCTTTCAACCTGAGGAGGTGGCAAAAGCACCCAAAGGTCCTATAAGATGTCTGGAGGCCCTGTCCAAATGATTCCTATTCTACCAGCCCTCATTCAGTGTAACAACATGACAGTAAGGATCCCTGTCAGTGTTCAGACTGAGGTGCCTGGGAAAGTCCTGTTGGGGAATGACCTGAGAACTCTAGGAGTAGTGTCACATACCCCCAGGCCTCCCAGTATGGAGAACCAGAACCTAACCAAATTGGCTAGAGAGGCCACCTTAAGGGACCCCTCAAAGCCTGTGGGAACCTCTACTGAGACCCCCACTACAAGCCCTGGTGTTAGTAAGTTGACCTCTAACCCAGGCACATTTCAGGCTAGTACATTAGGGAAAAGAGAGCCCCAACCAAGCTCCATCATTGTTCCCCCAGTTTCAGAGTCTGTGACTCCCCCTGCTTCTGAGGAAGAGGTGGATAGACCTACTGGGCCCTTACCTAGGCCTAAGAGAACTGCTAATTCTCAATGCTGGTGGAAAACCAGGAAAGAAAAGTCTAAGGCCAAAAACCTTCAGACTGTCGGACCTTCTACTGAAGACCCCAACTCAAATCCTAGTATTAGGGGGGAAACTCCTAAAGTAGGTAAGGTTAGATCTAAGAGGAAAGGGAAGCAGGTACGTTGCCTAACCCCAACCCCTCCAATCAAGAGGCCTAAGATCCAACCTGCTCCCACAAGAGAGGTGGTGAGGAACCTTGGAGGCCCCTCTAGATCTAAGGGAATCCTTCATAAGGACCCCTTGAAAAAGCCTAACACAGGTTCAGAAGTTGTAACAACTTCTGAGGGACTGGTCAACCAGGTTCCCTATAACTTTAAAAAGACTGATGTTCCTCAAAGGGTTTGTAGGTCATATAGCTTACAAAGGAAAACCTTTGCTTGGGCCATAGAGCACAGGTCAGGGTGTCACCATCAAAATGCTGATGGACTCTCTAGGATGTATGTCATTGACTAGAGGTATGAGGTTCATCCAGGAGTGGATTAAATCCTCCTGTCCCTTAGTCTGGGGGGGGGGGTGAGTGTTAGGGAGAATTCTCTGTTTAGGCTGAATTTCCTAACCTTGTGAGGCCCCCAGCAGCTTTGCTGGATTTTTGGGGTTTATTTTTTTCTCCTGCCAAGAGTGAGACTCTTTTACCCTCACTCTTGGACATGATTTGAGTGTGTTTCTTTGGATCTAGATGTGTTTAATGGGCTATGGGGTCTTTTACCCCATAGGGCTTCATGTGTTTTTGTGATGTGTGTTACACAGCACCCTCAGTGCAGTGACACAGGGGTGTCATAGTGACCCCCCAGTATAGACTCCATACCCTGGGACTGACTACTGTCTCCCAGGGCATGTAAAGTCACCATTGACTTTACTAGTCTTAAATTCTGAACAGAACCAGTACAAACCATCATATTGTGGACGTACTGGCTGGGGCAATTTGATTGCCCCAGGATCTGTTAGTCGAGGGGGCACGTCTCCGTCCCCCCCGATCGAGTTTTGGCTGGTGGCAGTGGATACTACTTTTTATATTCAACCGCGAATATTTTCCTATGGGATTTCCTATTGTTTTAGGCTACTACCTTTATTTAATTATTTACGGTAGCCTCGAACATACCGCCGGTTTATTTAATTAATATTAATTCTCCGGTTGGTATTTTTTGCCAAAACTTGATTCTAAAATGGCATTTGTGTTCTCTTCTGTGACTCCAACCCAAGTCGAGCCCTTTGTTCCACTTTTCGGTGGGCTTCTCCACAGAAGCCCTCCAAAATGGTTCCACTCTGTCTGGGGTACTTAGGAGGGGCGGAGGGGAATTTAGGCACCCTGGACTGAGTTGCCTAGGCAACTCAAGTCGCACTCCATCCTGATTGGCCCAAGTGGTGAGCCAGCCGGCTCACCATTTAGCATGTTTGAGTGACAGCTAGACTGAGTGAATGGGGGTTTGCTGCATAAAAGCAGGGATTTGGGGACTGGAACTTCAGAAATCGCCACAGGACCTAGGAATCCGACGAGGGAGAAGCTGAGCCGACCTGCCACGACACCACCACCGGTGGAGCCCTGCTGGACTGCCTCACCACTTTTCCCAACGACAGAGAAGATCTCCCGCCGGAGAGTCTTCTTCCTTTGACTGGTGGGGATATCCAGTTTCACCGTCTTTTCGCCTTCCCGACATACCTTGTGGCCGCCTTGCCTGTGCCAAGCACCCCGGCAACTGGGATACCACGTTTTACCACAACGACCTTCATCTTTCCTCCAAGTCGAGATCTTCTCTTCCCCTGGACGACGACGCAACTTGCACCCACTACCAGGAACAACTGCCACCGCTGGAGGATCCTTCCCACTTAAGGTACCGTGTCCCGCCTGGCTTCCCTTGCTACCAACTGTACGGGGTAGATTTAGCCCCCGGCTTTCGAACCTGGGTTAGCCTGGGACACCCTGGCTAAACTTTCCTAAGCCTCTCTGAACTCTTTTTGAACCCTCTGCAAGACTTTCAAAGCCTAGTGTAACTGTGTGATCTTGGGCGCATTTGTGCTCTGCTCTCCCTAAGAGGGGGCCCAGCCTTTGGACTTTGGCTCACCAGTGACTTTTTGCTCTTTTGCCTTGCTAATAGTGTTCCTGAATCTTAGAGTGGTATACCTTCCCATATTCTGTCTTTTTCCCTCCCTTCCTCACAAACTTATTGGAGTGCCATCTAGTTAAGCGCTCACCTCTGTTGAAAATAAGTGGTGTTTTACAGTGACTTACCTGATAAGGAAAAAGGGGTGTATATATTATAATAGTAACTGTGTTTAGAATATTTTACAATAAGAGTGCTGGAGTGTTTTCAACAGTGTGTTTTTAAATAAATAATTATATACTTTGATACCAAAGCTCTGGTCAGTGTTTGCTTGTATTATTGTATCTGAGTGCCTATTGTGTATACTTTGCATACTGCCTAACTCTTCTTGAGGGAAGTCTGACTGCTCAGCCACAGCTACCAGGTAAATCTGGGTGGTACAGACTGCTACCAAGTGGGTTTACTGCCAACACCTGTAGTCTTAAATCTTTTGCAGTGGTCCCTAAGGGAACTGCACAGGTTTCTGCCTAACAAGTATCCACTGTCAAGAGAGATGGAGGAAGGCAACAGAAAGACCATACAGGCTATCCTGGACCAGGGGATTATCATGCCATCTACGTCACAGTGTAATAAGGCGGTATATCCGGCCAAATAATCTACGGGAAGCAATTGGAGAATGATCCAAGACTTGCGTCCCCTAAATGATGTGGTACAGAAAGAGTTTCCAGTGGTACCCAATCCCGCAATGATACTATACAGCATCCCCAAGGAGGCTACATATTTCACTGTGATGGATTTGAAAAATGCATTTTTCTCGACTCTGCTTCATCCCGAGTCGAGGTGCCTTATGGCATTTATACAGGGTCTTCTGCATCTGATTAACTGAGGCGGATCATAGTGGCAGCATGTGTCCTGCACAACGTTGCAACCCGGTGGGGTGTACCAGTGGACATGGTGGTGCGCCCACATCCCCAACTACATGCATGCCCGCTGCGCATGGGAGGGGAAAGGGCACGTGGTGAGGCAGCCCGTACTCAGCTTGTGGCACATGTCTTCACCTAAAATCCCACATCTGCGGAGTGCGCACAGGCCTGGCACATACCAGCTTACAATTGATGATGATAACAAAAGGGACAGTCAACTGTCACAACCATACCACCCCGAGATTGTTTTCCTGGAAGTGCCACATTGTGTGCATCGCTAGCTACTTAAACAGACCCAATGCTGTGTCAGTAAAAGGCACACATTCATGCAGCATGAAGGACTACCCCCTTGCAAAATAGTACACCCAAATAGTGGCATGTCACCCAACCCCTCCCTAACCCCATCTCAGCTACCCAACACACCATGGCATGGCATGCTATGTGAAAGCAACCAAATGAATGCACAACACATGACACAAGTGTCACAAAGTACACCGTTCCCAAATGGAAACAGGCCAGAGACAATTCCCTCTCACTAATGAAAAAGAAACAGCACACATGAACAAATACTTACCAGCAGGACAAAACATTAGTACAGGACCCAACAGTGGCAACGTATGACAGTAAAAAATGAAATTAGTGCAAGTGTCAAAACATGACAAAGGCAGCACATCGATCCCTTCCATCTCCAGTGTGTTGCTGGTAGGCAAATGTGCCATTTTACTGCATACAACATGAACTGCATCTGCAATGGAGACCTGCTTGTTAAGACATGAAGAAGCTACATGCATATATGCAAAATGTACTGTATGTAATGCAATATACAAATCAACCATGCAGTGGAGAAATCATCACCAATCCCCACCAGGGGTGCATACACAGTTTGGACTACATACTGCCCACACGGTATACACGCATTTCACTGCGGTATTTTTCATTGTGGGTTTTTTCATCGCTGTTTTTTTTTCGAAAAAATACTCATCGCTTTTTTTTTCTGGGGGATAAAAAATTAAATATATGGTTGTGGGTGTAAGGGAATAAAACAAAAGAGGGGCTTGGGGGGGAACCCCCCCCCAAAAATAAATAAATAAAACAAGTTTTTCAGAAAAAAAACGGCGATGTTAAAAACCCGCGATGAAAAATACCGTGGCGAAATAACGTAGAACCGCCCACACAATTTATGGGAGCCCAATGCCTCTGTGTAAGTTACTGTCACTTGGTCACACCCCTGTGAGCCCATGGAAAGGGATACAGGAGTGGCATGTGTGTCAGGAACCCAAGTCTCAAACCCAAACACAGGACAAGCCTGCATGTGCCCCACCGGGAATACACAGTGGATGCCTATGGGAGCCCCACAAAGCAACACACTGTAACATGAATTTACAATCTGAAAGAAAATAGTTATCAACAAAAAGGGAATGTAAATTAAAAAAATGAAATGAAAAAAAAATGAAAAGTAAAGAAAATAAATGAAATTAAAAATAAAATATGAAAATACTAATTAAATTAAAAAAAGAAACTAAATGAAAAAAATTCAAAAAGCAAATGAAAAAAGAAATGAAAAACATTTAAATCTAATTAAAATTTTCAAATCGGAAATCAAATATGAAAATCAAAAATTACAAATAAAAATTTAAAAAACACTAATTGTCAAAAATCTTTCCTCCAAGTCGAGATCTTCTCTTCCCCTGGACGACGACGCAACTTGCACCCACTACCAGGAACAACTGCCACCGCTGGAGGATCCTTCCCACTTAAGGTACTGTGTCCCGCCTGGCTTCCCTTGCTACCAACTGTACGGGGTAGATTTAGCCCCCGGCTTTCGAACCTGGGTTAGCCTGGGACACCCTGGCTAAACTTTCCTAAGCCTCTCTGAACTCTTTTTGAACCCTCTGCAAGACTTTCAAAGCCTAGTGTAACTGTGTGATCTTGGGCGCATTTGTGCTCTGCTCTCCCTAAGAGGGGGCCCAGCCTTTGGACTTTGGCTCACCAGTGACTTTTTGCTCTTTTGCCTTGCTAATAGTGTTCCTGAATCTTAGAGTGGTATACCTTCCCATATTCTGTCTTTTTCCCTCCCTTCCTCACAAACTTATTGGAGTGCCATCTAGTTAAGCGCTCACCTCTGTTGAAAATAAGTGGTGTTTTACAGTGACTTACCTGATAAGGAAAAAGGGGTGTATATATTATGTGTTCATGGATCAGACGCCGATAGGTCTTCAGCGCAGGATTGAGGCCTTTAATGAATATCTGAAAATGAATGATATGAAAGTAAACGCGAAAAAATCAATGATCCTGACCATGAAATCAAGTCACGGAAAGAAATCGGCAGGGAAAATATACTCATGGTCGTTAAATAAAGAAAAACTGGCAGTGGTCGATACTACGATCTACCTTGGGATAAGAATTAACCGAAGCTATAATGAGCAGGCTCATTACACTCTGATCAGAGAAAAACTAAAAAGTCTGGTTAACCAAGGGCTACTTGTACATCGCAGATATGGGAAATTCTCTTTATTGCCGGTTATAACCTTCTACAAGCAAAAGGTAGTAGCCGTCATCACATATGGAGCCGAGGCTCTTCTAGCCCTACGTTGGGAGGTCTGGAACCAATGTGAAGCCTACTTCTGGCGAAAGATTTTGCGCCTTCCGAATTCATTACCCCTGGAACTTATAAGAATGGAATTAAGACTGCAATCCGTCATTTCAATCACGACGTGGAAATCATTATCCCTCTATAGAAAGTGCATCTTAGATAATCCACCTGCACCATTCAGAATCCTAGCTAAGCTAGGCGATTCCAGTAGTGATTCAATTCTACAAGACTGGAAAAAGAGGTGTGAAGATACTTTGAAACATCTGTCGATTTCCGAAGATACTCTGAAAAACAATCCAGAAAAGGCAAAAAGAACAAATCGGGAAAAAGATTGGGAGGAAACACAGGAAAAGAAATCAGCACGAGACCTATGTCACAATGTCATCTGGGAACGCAAAGTCCTGAATTTACTACCTCCATATTTGATGAAATTCCCCTCACAGCACTATCGTGATCTGCTCATGCGCTGTAGGTTTAACATCTGGCACTCGAGAGAATTAAGGTGGCGTAGAAGGCAAATTGATAAATCACTAGCATACTGTAGATTTTGCAGAAAGAAGGCCCAATTGGAAACTATAAGGCATGTGATGCTGACTTGCCCGAGCCTTAAACTAATTCGGTTGATGTATATGGGAAATTATACGAGTCTGATCACGGAGGAAAACGAAGAAGAGTATTGGGAAAGGCTCATCACAGCTGAGAAAGTGGGCCGTACCTTGGATGCTCTGAAATTTGTTGAATCTTTGAATCTGGAGTGGGAGGAGGGGGAATCTGAGGTGGATGCCACCCAAATAACTAGTGCCTCCGGCCTAGGGACGATCATTTAGAGATTTTGGAACTCGACCCTATTTTTAGGGTGGCCTCCACCTCTTTGAGGAGGGATTGCTAAGGGAATGTTAAAGGTTTAACTTTGTCAAACCAATAAAACAAAAACAAAAAAAAAAAAAAATATATTATAATAGTAACTGTGTTTAGAATATTTTACAATAAGAGTGCTGGAGTGTTTTCAACAGTGTGTTTTTAAATAAATAATTATATACTTTGATACCAAAGCTCTGGTCAGTGTTTGCTTGTATTATTGTATCTGAGTGCCTATTGTGTATACTTTGCATACTGCCTAACTCTTCTTGAGGGAAGTCTGACTGCTCAGCCACAGCTACCAGGTAAATCTGGGTGGTACAGACTGCTACCAAGTGGGTTTACTGCCAACACCTGTAGTCTTAAATCTTTTGCAGTGGTCCCTAAGGGAACTGCACAGGTTTCTGCCTAACAAGTATCCACTGTCAAGAGAGATGGAGGAAGGCAACAGAAAGACCATACAGGCTATCCTGGACCAGGGGATTATCATGCCATCTACGTCACAGTGTAATAAGGCGGTATATCCGGCCAAATAATCTACGGGAAGCAATTGGAGAATGATCCAAGACTTGCGTCCCCTAAATGATGTGGTACAGAAAGAGTTTCCAGTGATACCCAATCCCGCAATGATACTATACAGCATCCCCAAGGAGGCTACATATTTCACTGTGATGGATTTGAAAAATGCATTTTTCTCGACTCTGCTTCATCCCGAGTCGAGGTGCCTTATGGCATTTATACAGGGTCTGATGAGGTTCAAGCATACTAGATTACCTCAAGGGTACTGTGAGAGCCCGAGCATATTTAACAGAATACTGCTTGCTGATTTAGGGAATATTCAGGTACCCAGCACGATTATCCAGTACACAGACAACCTGCTAGTGTGTAGTGACAATGAACATAATTTCTGAAGAGACTCAGTCACATTGCTACAATTACTAGCTTGTAAAGGGTACAAGGTTGACAAGGCCGAATTGCAATATTGCCAGCAGAAAGTCATTTATTTGGGGCAGTTTATATCAGTGAATAGGGAGGGGATATTACCTGACAGGGCAGCATCGGTACATGCCACCCCAGACCCGCCTCAGTTAATCAGATGCAGAAGTTCCTGGGCCTGTGCAATTACTGCAGAGCCTGGATCCTCAACAATTCCACATATACCAAGCCACCTTTGCAGGCCCTAAGCGGAGACTAGAAGGCAAAGGACCACAAGTTATTGTAGATGGCAGAAATTAATAGACAATTTGATGATTTTAAAGAAGTCATCAGCTTGGCACCCGTACTAGCCATTATGGATTATACACAGGAATTTTATTTGTTTTCACATTCTGATGGTCAGTTTATGGCAGCAGTATTGACACAGAAGAGGTGGTTTTCATAACATTTTGACCCATTTGCTGGTGCCCTTTGTCTCACAACCCTTTAATTTCCCAAATGTGACCTACATTTAGTCGCTGCTTTAGCCACCATACACTTTTGTAACCTGCACAAGTCACCTACCCTTGAAAAGGTCTGCCTGTGCTCTTTCAAAAAATGTATGCTTGCCGTTCCTCACCACATTGGTTTTCCAGATTTACACATGCTAAGTGCGTCTGTTCAGGCCGTGAGCGCAAAACTCCTGTGTACCATGGCTCAGTGTTTGGCTTGTGGTATTGCTTGTTTTGTGAAACACTACAAAAAATGTGTGCTCTCCTAACTGCACGAGTCGGGGGAATGTAGCGGAGCATTATTTTTCTCAAAATTCATAGAAGCCATTGCCGTACCAAGCCAACCATGTCCAACACATACCTTTTTTTCGGTCATTTTCCTGCTTTTCCCCCAATATATGGCAGTTTCCCCTACCTAGTTGTTCCCTGGCCTACGCAAATCACCCCTTGCTAAACTTGGAATTTTGTTCTACTTTTCAGAATTATATGTCTTTCTGTCCTCCAATTCGGCTTTCCTACCCTTTTCTTCCATTCCGTCCGTGCATGTCCAATTGGCAAAAATGGCCAAAATCGCCTACCTCTCACAAAACGGTTGATAACCACATCAAAATAATTTTTTTTCCGTTTCCACTCACCCTGTTCTTGAAAGCCAGGAAATTGGGGAACTCAGCACAGCAAACCATTTGTTCCTAGCTCTTACAAGAAAAAAAACACAGGCTTCTTTGTACATCATTTTATTGGCATTTTTTGAAAAATCCCAAAATGTTTGCCCTTTTTGCTTATTTTCTCTCACCCCCCTACAGCAACCTAGGATTCCTGGCTGGCGTTACGACCGCCTACATGTGGGAAAAAAAGGAGCCAAATTTGGCCGAGATATCTCATGTAACAAAAAAGTTACAAGCCATTGAATGGCCACATACCGAAATCACCAAAAAAGGCCCTGGCACTGGGGGGGAAATACCCTTGGCAGTTAAAGGGTTAAATATGTCTCCCGACAGATTGCACCTCCCAGAACCGTGACTACGGAGACTCCCTATGCTGCACAGAAAACGGGAACAGATCTTTAACATATACAGGGTAATTCATGGAATTAATGTGCACTGAAAAGTGGAGCACATGCTTGAAAATCGCAGTGCACGCATGCCACACACTGAGAAATGGGAAAACCCAATTAATGACAACCATTATCACCTCCCCCAGGGACAGTGCGTACCCTCTGAGCACCTACATGATGACGCCAATACGGAACCCAACCATACCACCTGAGGTAAGATACAACACAACCCATATTACAACCCGGGGCATAGTGGAGCGCACATTCTGAGTGCTCAAGTCACGTTTTTGCTCCCTTGACTGCTCTTGTGGCCAGCTGCTTTATGGGCCCCCAGTAGTGTGCAGGATCATAGTGGCAGCATGTGTCCTGCACAACGTTGCAACCCGGTGGGGTGTACCAGTGGACATGGTGGTGCGCCCACATCCCCAACTACATGCATGCCCGCTGCGCATGGGAGGGGAAAGGGCACGTGGTGAGGCAGCCCGTACTCAGCTTGTGGCAAATGTCTTCACCTAAAATCCCACATCTGCGGAGTGCGCACAGGCCTGGCACATACCAGCTTACAATTGATGATGATAACAAAAGGGACAGTCAACTGTCACAACCATACCACCCCGAGATTGTTTTCCTGGAAGTGCCACATTGTGTGCATCGCTAGCTACTTAAACAGACCCAATGCTGTGTCAGTAAAAGGCACACATTCATGCAGCATGAAGGACTACCCCCTTGCAAAATAGTACACCCAAATAGTGGCATGTCAAACAACCCCTCCCTAACCCCATCTCAGCTACCCAACACACCATGGCATGGCATGCTATGTGAAAGCAACCAAATGAATGCACAACACATGACACAAGTGTCACAAAGTACACCGTCCCAAATGGAAACAGGCCAGAGACAATTCCCTCTCACTAATGAAAAAGAAACAGCACACATGAACAAATACTTACCAGCAGGACAAAACATTAGTACAGGACCCAACAGTGGCAACGTATGACAGTAAAAAATGAAATTAGTGCAAGTGTCAAAACATGACAAAGGCAGCACATCGATCCCTTCCATCTCCAGTGTGTTGCTGGTAGGCAAATGTGCCATTTTACTGCATACAACATGAACTGCATCTGCAATGGAGACCTGCTTGTTAAGACATGAAGAAGCTACATGCATATATGCAAAATGTACTGTATGTAATGCAATATACAAATCAACCATGCAGTGGAGAAATCATCACCAATCCCCACCAGGGGTGCATACACAGTTTGGACTACATACTGCCCACACGGTATACACGCATTTCACTGCGGTATTTTTCATTGTGGGTTTTTTCATCGCTGTTTTTTTTTCGAAAAAATACTCATCGCTTTTTTTTTCTGGGGGATAAAAAATTAAATATATGGTTGTGGGTGTAAGGGAATAAAACAAAAGAGGGGCTTGGGGGGGAACCCCCCCCCCAAAAATAAATAAATAAAACAAGTTTTTCAGAAAAAAAACAGCGATGTTAAAAACCCGCGATGAAAAATACCGTGGCGAAATAACGTAGAACCGCCCACACAATTTATGGGAGCCCAATGCCTCTGTGTAAGTTACTGTCACTTGGTCACACCCCTGTGAGCCCATGGAAAGGGATACAGGAGTGGCATGTGTGTCAGGAACCCAAGTCTCAAACTCAAACACAGGACAAGCCTGCATGTGCCCCACCGGGAATACACAGTGGATGCCTATGGGAGCCCCACAAAGCAACACACTGTAACATGAATTTACAATCTGAAAGAAAATAGTTATCAACAAAAAGGGAATGTAAATTAAAAAAATGAAATGAAAAAAAAATGAAAAGTAAAGAAAATAAATGAAATTAAAAATAAAATATGAAAATACTAATTAAATTAAAAAAAGAAACTAAATGAAAAAAATTCAAAAAGCAAATGAAAAAAGAAATGAAAATGAAAATAATAAACTGAAAAAAGCAAAAGAAAAAAGAAAATAAAAACATTTAAATCTAATTAAAATTTTCAAATCGGAAATCAAATATGAAAATCAAAAATTACAAATAAAAATTTAAAAAACACTAATTGTCAAAAAGAAAAATTAAAAAGAAAAATCAAAACTGGCCATGTGTCGACCGGGGGGGTACCCAGGAGGGAGGAGCTACAGGGTTCTCCCCAACACCCACATGCGTGCCTATAGTGGGAGAACTGCCGTTGCTGTCATCACCCTCTGGTGGTACATTAGAAGGTGTGTGTGGTATGGGAGGCAGACCATGCAAAGCCCTAGCATGGTCCTCCATGGCAGCAAGCATGCGGGTTTGAAAGGTTTGGTTCTGCAGGATGATGGTCCGCAGATCCCCATGCAGCACCTCACGGGTAGCACAGACTTCTGCCTGCAAGGCCTCGCATGATGCCCGGATCTCCACAAGGGTTGCCTGGAGCTCAGCTGAGATTGTGCGTGTTAGCTGCTCCAGCTGCTGTTCTGACCTTATACTCTGGAACACCTCAAGTGCACCCAGAGTATCTCTGAGGGACCTGTGTTCTAACCTCAGGGCATCCCTGTGGGCCTGTGACTCTGCAGATATGGCTGTGCGCAGAGTCTCCAGTCCAACCCATCGGTCCCTGTTAGACGCCAACATGTCCTCACTGTGTGAGCGGTGTCATGACCCTTCCCCCTGGCCCTCACTGGCAAATCAGCCAGGGCCAGGTCAAAGGCCTTAAAACCTCATCCAAGACTCTCTTGGAGTCATTCCTGGGGCCTTTGGCGCCAGGCTCATAACCATCATGAAGACCAACATTAGAATGGGACTATTTACTTGGGACTATTTAATTTGGGGGGTTCAGCCAATATGGAGGCACACACATAGCTCAGTAACAAGGAACTGAGCTATGGGGTCTAGTGTGGCAAGCCTAGGACTACTTTACCTGGACTACTTTGGGTGTGACAGGCCTGGGACTATTTTACCTGGACTACTTTACCTGAGACTATTTAAACCACACCCAAATAGCAGAACATGCTTTGCGTTATTCTCCTATGGGCAGCGTAACGCTCACCGTGTCCAGTTCTTTGATGCCAGCTTACCTGAAACCAAGGACCTACAGAGAGAGAAAGAACACTATGAAACTTATCTGGAACAGTATCCTGTCTTCAATCCATCGCTGACTTCAGTTCCACTGAGTTGAAGGTACGAACTCCATCATCCGGAACCGTATGCATCCTGGAATACCATAACCTGGAAAGAGGAGAAAGAAAGACAGCATTAGTAAGCGTTTACTCACGTTTCCTCCCGAATGAAGAAAGCCACACAATTCTTACCTGGGTAGACATCTCCTGGTCAGTATCATTGCTGGAACATTATGGCGCTCGGCGAGGAACATCGCAACCTGCAAGGAGAGGAAAGACACAGGTTAGCAATTTAAAAGGGAAAACAGCGCCGCGCATCACGCATTACTCACCGGACAGCACCGCGCACACCGCGCTTTAGCCTACGGGCCAATGCTCATTTTCAAACTGCATGACAACACCAAAATACCTTTCCATACCTAAAAGGAAAGAAGCAAGACATTATTATTTGAACTAAGAGGAACATAAGAACTGCATATAAAGACTGTATAGCATCAAACCCACGGAGTCGCAGCAGGCCTGGATTCCAACAGGGGGCTTGCACCAGTGAAGTAACTTGGTCGCTTCTCACCCCCCACATCTATGTGCCCCTGCCATGAGCAGCAGGACGGAGAATCCACCTTTTACAATATTACGGTGAGGAGAAGGCCCAAGGGGGAGGAAGGAGTTGAGGCCAAGGGAGGTGGGAAAACATACAGACAATCTGGTATTGAATACAGCTCTCCTATATTGCAGACCCATCTTTAACCAGTGGCCTAACCAAGGTGCCGGGAGAGGGTTTGAGAGTGCAAATCATCCAACCAGGGCTGGGTGGCGTCCCCGTGGATACCAGGTGAGTGTAACAGAACGCAAAGCCTCAATAATATTATCCACCTGGGCGTCATGGAGACTTCAGAGACTGACCAGTTAGTTCAGTTGTTGGGACAATTACGCGCTGCAGTAAATTCAGCCAGGCAAGAAACCAACGCTCTTGGGAGGGATTTGATTGTTACTAAGGATCGTACGGACGAAATAAGTAGACAATTGCTCCAATCACAGGCAGGACAGACCCCATTGCCTGGTAACATTCCGCCAGCACCTGTACCAACTTCTTCCACCAATCCAGTACAAAGAACCCTTCCTGGGGCAGTTCCTTTAGCTCCACCTGAACAATTTACAGGGGACCCCAAGAAGTATGCAATGTTCATGAACCAGTGTCGTCTTCATTTCCTTTGCATACCTGGGGCTTTTCCTAACAACCAAGCACAGGTTGCTTTTGTCTTGTCATATCTGAGTAGCAGTGCTGTGGATTGGTCGGTACCACTGGTAAGTCAGGATAACCCATTGTTACATGACTTTGGGGGTTTCCAGATGGAAATGGAAAAACTCTTTGCTCGTCATACCCAAGGCCAAGCATTAGACAACAAACTTTTGTCACTCCGTCAAGGAAGTCAAGACTTGCTTACATATATAGCAACATTTAACAGACTAGTCGTTGAAGCTGGGTGGCCTGAGGAAAAAAGGACCATACTATTTAGTCGGGGTCTACGAGGGGAACTAAAGGATGTCCTTGCTCAAGTGGTTAACCCACCTAAGGACTGTGGAGAATTCATCAACCTTGTGGTGCAATTAGATCACAGATGACAAGACCAAAAAGCGGACCGGATAAGGTTAGACACTTGAGCTGTGTATGTCCGGTTAAAGGATAATGTTCCACGTACATTGGAAAACACGGTAGAACCCATGCAAATCGGAGGTGTACGGCCCCCTTTAACTAAAACTGAAAGAGACAAGAGAAGGCAACAGCAATTATGCTTATATTGCGTAAAATCAGGCCACTTCCTCAAAGAATGTCCAGTGAAACCACCAAGGAGAACTGTTGTAGCCACAGAGAAGGAAGATAATAACAAGGAGTCGGAAAAATACCAAGCCCGGCAAGCATAGAGGTCCGCTTGTCGAGCGAGAAGGATGAGCCACAGACCTCACACTTTGCATTACCAGTAATTTTGATCAATCACCAACAACCGTCTCGGATGCATACATAGACAGCAGAGCAGTTGGGAATTATGTAGACCAAGATCTGGCAGCAGAGATGGGGCTTCCCTTATGCTCTAAACCGGCTACTGAAAAAGTTACTACTGTCGATGGGACAGAAATAGCTTCCGGACCAGTAACCCAATGCACAACAGCACTAACCCTACTGTGCCCGGATGGACACCGAGAATCTATTGCATTCGATCTCATCAAAGCTCCTCAGTTTCGACTAATCTTAGAGATGCCATGGTTGGTAGCTCACAACCCTATAATAGATTGGCCTTTTCCGATGATTGTGCTCGCACCTGTTATTACCAAGAAAAGGGGAAAACAGACTTATGTACATCTGCTACTCCCAGTATGGAGGCGATTGTACTAGGTGTGACTAGTACTCTGCCAAATGAATACCAAGATTTTCAAGACGTGTTCCAGAAAGAACAAGCCAATACTCTACCACCGCACAGGCCCTATGATTGTCAGATCGACCTCATACCTGGTGCGCAAATTCCTTGTGGTCGAATCTATGCATTTACTGAACCAGAAAACCTCCATTTGAAATCTTATCTTGATCAGCACCTGGCAAATGGATTTATCCGCCCATCTAAATCACCTGCAGCCAGTCCCTTATTCTTCGTACCAAAGAAGGAAGGAGATTTGAGGACTTGCATCGACTATCGCACATGAAACCAGATCACAGTAAAAAAATGTTATCCACTCCCCCTTATTCCCGAATTATTGGATCAAGTCAAAGACGCCCACATCTATACCAAACTGGACCTTAGGGGGGCGTACCATCTTGTTCGAGTGAAGAAAGGAGACGAATGGAAAACTGCCTTTCGTACCAAATACGGCTTGTATGAATACCAGGTAATGCCTTTTGGACTTTGCAACGCTCCTGCTGCATTCCAGTACTTTATGAATTATGTTTTGCGGGAGTTAATCGATGTTTGTGCCCTGGTTTACATTGATGACATCTTAGTGTATTCTGCTACAAAAGAAGACCATGTCAGGCATGTCCACTCCGTCCTTACTAAACTCCGCCAACATAAACTGTATGCTAAACCCGAAAAATGCTCTTTTCATGTCACCGAAGTGGAGTTCCTCGGTTTTATCCTCACACCAAAAAGCATCTGAATGGATAGGCACAAGGTAGATGCCATTCTTAACTGGCCATCACCAACTTCATTTAAAGGAATCCAGAGTATGTTGGGCTTTGAAACATTTACCGCCGATTCATCCTAGATTTTTCCGAAATAGTGCATCCACTAACATCACTATTGAGAAAAAACAATAAAAAGTCCCATTGGACCAAAGAAGCAGAGAAGGCCTTTCAAGAACTTAAGAAAAAAATCACTTCTGCTCCAGTTCTATGGCATCCTCGCCAAGACCTCCCTTATATAGTTGAAACAGATGCCTCTAGCATGGCTATGGGAGCTGTTCTCTCACAAAGGGACCCAGGAACTGGCCGGTTATACCCTAGGTCTTTCTGGTCATGAAAATTCTCACCTCCCAAACTCAAATATGCTATCACAGACAAAGAACTCTTGGCTATAAAATCAGCTTTCAAGGCATGGCGACACTAACTCCTTGGTCCTAGACATACTGTCACCGTCATAACTGATCATCGAAATCTGCAATACCTAAAAACAGCAAAGGCTCAATCATCCCGTCAACTGCGGTGGGCTATTTTCTTTGCTGAATATGACTATGTGATCACCTACCGGCCAGGAGTCCAAAACGGAAAGGTTGATGCCTTGTCCCGCATGGGTGTTGATGAAAAGGTATACATAACTCCAGATCCAGTAGCCATCATTCCAAAGACAAACTCCTGGGTCTTACGAAAACATTGACACAGGGTGAACTCCAACACAAGATCTAACTCTTATTGTATCCCACTTTCTCATAAGAGTGGTGTACTCAAGGAGAACATTACACCATTAAAGACCAGTTACCATATTTTAGGAACCGCCTATACTTGCCAAGGAAAGATTTACTAGAGCAGGTTATTTCGGGTTATCACTCCCTGATTAAAGGTCATCCTGGAATTGCCAAAACTCTAGCTAAAGTAAAACAAAACTATTGGTGGCCCACATGTGGAATAAAATGAGGAGCCTGGATTGTTATCAATAGAAGAATCATAAGACCCTCTGGTAGAGAACCATTGTTTAGTATTATCCCCTTTAGGCCAGTTCTGCGTAGTACATTATTGAAGTAGACACTATCCACATTATTAGACTGCCACCTTTGTATGCATTTGCAATTTGTTTATAGATTGACATGTTATGACTTATAGTGCTCCATTAGGAGAGAAACATGCTAGACACTTTGCCATTTGCAATAGAATGACACTTGCACATATTTGAAGTGCCATGATTGTGCTTTAGAGACACAGTATATTTGCAGCATGACAGAGAATGATTTGCTATGTATTTATGATTGCATTAGAAATAGCGCTTAGGCTGAGAGAGAAACTTATTGTTTGCACTAGAAGAGAACGAAGTAGGCCTGGAAATGACACACACAGGCATATTTGAAATGGCATGAAGAGCCATTTAGTACACATGTATGCTTTGTAGAGACACATGAAGAGACTGTCATGTATGTATGTATGTATGTTGAGTATGCACTTAGAATTAGTTTGCATTATGTTAGCGCTTGCATTGCGAGAGAAATTGTAAACGCTAGGAAGCATTTAGCACGAGGCCTAAGGATCATGAAAGCTATTTCTCATGTAGACACAGAAGCGCCACTCTGTGCGAAGATTGTTTTGAATTAACATTGAAAGAAGGAATTTGTAAACATTTGCTTGGCAGACAGAGATAACATGAACCCTTGTCCAAAAAGGGAGCCTTATCAGCTTGGGCTCTGAGCTTCGCGGAGACAACACGAGGGTGGGGGCTGCACCAGAGAGAGCGACATGGATAGATGGAGGGAGTGCTTTTGCATGAGAGAGAGATGGCCTATTTTCTGGACAGAGAGAGCATTTTGTGAGAGCATTTTGTGATGGAGAGAATGGGTATGAATGGGGAAATAGATGGTATTTTGCACTTCAGACACAGATGGCCATGAGAGAAGATACGATGTTCCAATGTCACTTTGACACTCTTTGGCACAGGATATGCCGTGAAAGTACACGAGACAGGAACACATAACACAGTCTGGCAGGCATTCTGCTAAACGCTGACAGAGAGACATTCTTAGTTTATAGGAGGTATTTAACCATAGAGATCTGTGCGTCATTGGAGAGTATAACCAAAGGGGAGAGGGCACTGTCTAGGGAGAGCTACAGAGAGCTACAGAGAGCTACAGAGAGCTAAAGAGAGTTGCGGAGAGTTGCGAAGTTGTTGGTTGCTGAAGGGGAGTTCGAGAGAGAGTTGCTGAAGGAGTTGGCTGGAGTTAGTTGCTGAGGGAGATGGTGCAAGATGGAGTACGAGATGCAATGAGAGAGAGGTGTCTTGGTGCAGCAGACTGATAAGGCCTTGATGAGATCGATCTGGCAGAGAGAGAGAGCTTGGCAGTTGGCAGTTACCAGAATTGAGGCCTGCCACTGACTGGATGATTGCAGAGTTGTGCATAGAGGCAAAGACAGAGCTGGAAACACATGCAAAATGGGAAGTATGGTTTTGGCCTAGTCTAAACTGATTGACTAGAACAGACACACACACACACACACAGAGAGCTTTTGGTGAAGGGGAAATCAGATAGGGATTGTTTAGAGTGAGAGTGTGAAGATGGTGTGGATTGGTGTGGATTTGCCCATGAGGGTGATGGATGCTGACGCTTGCATTTAGACTACATTAGACATTACAGGCTTGCATTAGAAACCTGAAAGCTTATAGTTATTGCATGGTAGCTTTGCACCAGAAGCATAAAAGGTGCAAATTTGACATTGCATTAGGATTGCCTGCATTGTTATGCTTTTCATTCTGTGTGATCATCAATAAATGTATTTCGTTGTTATAATTGACTCGATTCATGTGTTATCTTAGTGTTGTGTCTTATGTCATTCTGTTGTTAGGAGTAATCTAGGAGTAACACAGTGCAAATAGGGCCTGAGATACGAATGCAGAAAGGGGGGTATAGTGATCCATAACCCCCTAGGGGATTGTCAACGATTGTCTGAGACAAGACCGGAGCATGCTTGCCCGGGGGGGAGGCAAGGCGATGGTTAGGGATTTGTTTTTTTCAGACTAACAAATGGAGGGACACCCGGATCTTCACTAAATGCTCACTGATAAGATGTTTTGGAGCTGGTTTGTTGATACTCTTATCAGTTTTGCAGCAGTCGAAGTTTGAACATTTTGTGCAACTGTGTTTTGTGTTTTTTTCTGTTAGTTCATCATGGGAAGAGATTTTTATGTTTCATGTTTTGTCTGTCTGAGGGATGTTTAGAGCATGCTGTCTGCAATTTTGTTCGTCGTAAGAAGGGGAACATAATTGTCTGACTGAATTGCCAGAATTGGTTGACATTAGTTGACATTTGGTTGACATTGACCGAGAGCAGTATTTTATGACTGTCAATGTTTTATGAATAAATGTACATTGATTCACCGAGTGAGAGAAACAGTTTTTTTTCTTGAAGACGCTCGTGGTACTTTGTTTGGAAATCCACGGTGACTGACATTTTTTGGTGAAATTTGAACTAGGTTTTGGTTTCCATTTGGTTGAAAACTTGTGTACACATTTTTGGCGAGTGCCATAGACTAGATCTGTTAGTTTTAGGAGAAGTCTTCGAACTTGTTTTTTTTGTAAACTCACTGAGGTGTCATTGTGAGTTTGGGAGGAATAATTGAAACTGCAGAATGAGTTAATTTCTTAGTGACCCGAAGGCAATAAGAAATCGGCTTAAAAATATGCTTGCTTCCTGGGATGTATCACAGGGATCAACTGTATTGAAAGTGAAAAGTGACATAGCTATGACAGAGAGGAGCCCATATATTGTTGATTTGCATTCAGTAATATATTGTCTCAGAGATATGATTAGTAACTGGGAAAATGTCCCAGCAGCAGCAGAAAATGTCCCATTGAAATCAGACCCATTGAAATCAACTTAATCAGCTGTGATGGGCGGGAATACAGTTCCTATAGTAATGTATGTTGTTCGTTGGGAGACAAAGTTACCTCCGAATAATGGGAGAGATAGTGCAGATTTGACAGACATGTGCAGTGTGCCTAGAGAATCGGCTAGAGGAATGCATAGCGAGTTGCCTATGAAGATTTGAGGCATTGTGCATTGAAGAGACTTTTTCATGAAAAGAGTTATGTGCATGAAGGTAGTTATGTGAAGATCTTTGATTTGAATAGAGTTGGCATGTATAAGGACAGTTTTTGCAGCAGTGGTAACACCAGTATTTTGATTCCTACGTTTTCGAGTGAGAAAACAATATTTTCCAATGACATAGATATTTTGACAGCATTGCAGGAGAACGTTGATAAAGGGAATCGTGCTAAATTTGGATGTTTTGAAACCTTGCATGCCTGGAATTTTCGTAGTTTTAATGTGTGCATGGGAAAAAAGTTTGTTGACATTGGAGATTGCGCTGGACTGGTAGACTGTGTGTTTGCAGCAGGAGTTAGCAGTGCATCTCTCCCAGGAATGTAGTGTGAAAGTGAATTGTATATGAGAGAGGCTGTTTGAATGAAACTGATTTGATTTTTCAGCATGTAGTAATTCAACGTTGTGAATACTTAATGATGAAAAATGGGGAGAGTGTTGTGGTTACAAGACATGGAAGTGACACAGAGAATGCAGTTGTGACATGTTTGAATGTGCAGCATTTGGAGTATGTGAAATTGGTTGTTTCGTTTTGTTTTGAAAAAGATAGGGATGGAACTGCAGGAGTCATGCATTAAGCAGGCATGCATTATGATGCATGGAGAGACAGGCATGGAGAGACAGGCACAGTAGTTAGATGCACTGACACATTGATAGAACACACAGGGGAGATATCATGAATGTCTTTTGAGAGACATGGAAAGAACTAGATGTGCACTTCAACGCACAATGAGAAATGCTGTTTTATTTTTTGGCTTTGAAAACACCTGAAACTGATTTAGACTGATACTTGCACTTTTGTTTTCTTTGCATGAAATCTGGAGAAACACCTTGACCAGACCGAGATTGCATTGATGACCAGACCAGATGGCATCGCCGCATGAAATGACCAGACCGTGAGGGAGCACCATGATGCCTAAAGCCGGCATGACCAGACCAGAATGACCAGACCTTGTTGTGACTTTGCAGCACCAGAAAGAGACTGACTTTTGTCACCTTGTAATGTGACTTTGCATCATAGCTTGTTTGTTTGCAGCAATGATGAGACATTTGACGTTTTGCAGCAGAACTTTTGGGGAATGCCGACCGACCGATTTGAGTCCTTAGGGTGTGGCCTTGTCCAATGGCTGTGCTCTGAGAATGTGCCCAGAAAATTTGCTTGCTACCCAGACTAAACCGACTTTGTGGCATGACACCTATTACCATGAGAAGTGAAGATCGTGACCGATTGTGCAGAGAGAATACACCTTGCAGCATCCTGTGCCAAGTGAGAGAGAAAGAGCAGTGAAAGATTGTTCAGCAGAGAAGCAGAGAAGAAATTCGAATTGCTTTGTGAGCAGCTTTTGTAATCTGCAGCGAGAAGAGAATCCATTTGGAATGCCTTACCTTTTGCACCAGACAAGTTTGTGCCGGAGCAGAGAAAGAGAAAAATGAAGGAATGAGCAGGAATACATGCTCTGAAAGCATTTCTTGCCTGATCCACGTTTGAATGCACTGAAGCTTTGTCTCTTAAGTGAAAGAGATTGAGCATTGATCTTTGAAATTTGCACTTGTATTCAACGCTGGCTGTCCCTCATTTGAAGAGCATGGGACTGGCTGGCATGGAACGGATCGCAACAGCATGACCTGGCGAGAGGAAGGAGAGAATTTGAAGCTGGTGTTTGGGCCTACAGAGAAGGGCCACCGTGCCAGAGTAGAGTAACCATCTGCATTGGTATTGTCTTGTGAACACTCTGAATGAGTGCACCTGTGCTTAAGGCCTAGGGAAAAGGGAGTGTATGCATCAATTTGCATCAATTGAAAGCAATATCTGTAACAACATTATGTTTTCCTGCTTCATTCACAATGTGTCAACAACCGCTACCATGCCTGTACCATGTAACTAAGTTTATTGCAAGTAACAGTGCCTCAATGCCCCTGGGCTGCTTGCGTGCTATATAAATATAAATAAATAAATTAATAAAGTTCTGACACGCGGTTTTCCCAGTGCTACCTTTGAAAAGTGAAAGGGCATATGTTGATCACCCCATGGGCATTAAGGCCCACGATCGCAAGGCTTCTTCCTGTTTCTTGCCCCCGCCCACTACTCACCCAGCCAGCCCAGGAGCATGAGCTCCTGAACCAGATCCAGCCTCTGCAGGAGCAGTGGGCACCCCGCAGCATGACCCTCGGACCCACGGCTGTAACCCCACGATCGCTATATTTATAGCGCCCGCACCGCTGAAACCGCGAGAAAAAGCTGCAAAGTTACCAGAAAGAAGCGACGCTGCGACACAAAGCTGGATTTAGGCTGCCATGCCTAAAAGCGCCTAAGGTAGAAGATCTCACTTGTTTACCTATTGTCCTCCATCAAGCCACACACGAGGCCACAACGTTCCAAAATGGCCGCTCGATTTTTCACCCAAAGGCACAAGTGCCCAGCAATGTTTTCTTCAGGCATCATCCTAGCCTGATTGGCTGCCGGTGCCATTTATCCCTGATTGGCCTGCCGGCAGGCCCCTCGCATCAAGGCCCACGATCACAAGGCTACTTCCTGTTTCTTGCCTGTTGCTTGGCGGAGCTGCTGTCTGCCAGTCCCCCTGGCCCACACATGCGAGCTCTAGTGTGGAAGTTCGATGTGAACCCCTGCCCCCTGCGCATGAAGCAACCTGGTAAGCGACCCACCAGTATTCTACCCGCACCCCCCATGAACCCACTGACCAATGCCATCCCATGCGCTAATCCTTTACCACCAGGACGCCGCCCTTACCCCTTACTGCCTCTGGCCTAAGAGCACATGAGCGCATTAGCAGCGCACCCCGTGCACGCATAGGTGTCCCTGACCTCTGTTACACCCGGTCACTATCTACGTGCACCACCCTCCAAAGGCACGACCCTGTAGCTCATAGCAGCTGCCCAATCCCTCACGTGACTATCTAACTCTGAACCTGGATCTAACGCCCCCATCTGCCCTATTGCATTTCAGCGCAGTTCGCTGCACCTGATTGCATAGTTGTCTGATTGATGTTCATCTGATGACTTGGTCGCTAACAGACTACACTTGATTGTGTTGTGCCTTATGGTCGCTAGCTAGCTGCTACCTAAACTAACCTGTTAGTCGTGCCACTTCAAGCCACTTTGCAACTGTGATTCTATCCTATCCGATTCTAGCGCTACCTCTAACTAGCCTGTCTTCCCCAGGGTGCACAAGCATTAGCATAGCCAACAACATCCACCATCCCTCCAGCATCCCGCCCTGAATCCTTAATTAAAATTATGCCAGCCTGGCTAGTACTCATCATGTTCCCTTTCTGCATTATACCCGAGCTCACACCATGTAGCAGAAATAGCTTTATCCCACTTAGTAATGGTCTCGCCAAGCTTGGCTGTCCCAGACACCACCCTATTCCTTACCCCGCACCCTTTCTGCCCTCCAGGCCTCCCTTCCCCTACAGGGTACCCACAGACCACAGTACTAAAATCAGCATTACTTCAGGTAACCCTCCACCCAACCTGGTCACAGATGACCATTCTGACCTTATCCAGAACTCAAGTAATATGCTAGTACATCGCCCTACAGCCTACCCTAACCTCATGTCCCGTAACGTCAGACTAGGCTGCAGACTCCTCACTTTACTTAACAAAATGACCAGTAATCCTACAACCAAAGTCACTAATAAAAACATCATTGCTAATACCATACCACTCAAAGGAGCCCTACTTAATGTTCGATCCCTCGTGGCCCACCCCACAGAAATTGCTGACATCATCTGTTCAGCAAACCTGGATTTCCTCGCCACCACAGAAACCTAGCTTCATGCTGCAGCAGGTCCCTCTCTAACCCTCGCAGTTCCAGACAACTACTCTATCCTCAGGGCCGACAGACCTAATGCCCGTGGAGGAGGTGTAGCACTTATATTCAAATACTCGCTTGACATCAGATCTGTGACTTCCCTTCCTCTAAATTCCTGTGAACAATTATCCATTAAAATTCAAACTACCCCTAAGAATACTATCACCCTGGAACTAATATACAGACCTCCTTGTCCCATAGGTTCCTTTGAGGAAGACATAACTTCCCTCATAGCTGAAAAATGTAAACCTTTATAACAGAACATCATTCTAGGTGACTTTAACTTGGGATATAACGATCCACATGACGCTCCAGCATCCTCCCTTGAAAATACACTTCGCAAACAGAACTACACTCAATTTAACACCTTACCCACACATCAGAAAGGTAGAACCTTAGACTGGCTCGCTGCCCACAACTGTAACATTATCTGCAAGGACCCACAACCACTTATATGGACCGACCACTTCCTACCTTCATTTGACATTAGCACTAATAACCCACACCTTAGACAGTGCCCACCAGCACCAGCATGTCTGACAAGAAATAAGCGGAACATCACCGCTGAAGCCCTCATCCCACTAGTTCTACCCACTCTAAATATGGTCTCCAACTCATCGGACCCTAACCTACTAGTAGACAACTACAACAACGCCATAAGCAAAGCTATTGATCTTGTTGCCCCTCTAAAACTACGTAAAGGTAAACCTAAAGCACATCTTAACTCATGGTACACACCAGACCTTATAATTCTAAGAAAGAAAAAATCCAAATTGGAAACCCTTTGGAAAATGAACCCATCAGCAGAACATAAAATTAACCTCACTAATGCATCCTCCTTATATAAAAAAGAAATAATTTGCACGAAGAAGGAAGCCTACAATACAAGAATAAGCAATGCTAGTTCCAATACCAAAGAATTATTCACCATCTTGAAGTAGCTAGAAAACCCCTGTCCACCTTCGGACTTGTCCGTGAAGGACCATTCCTGGTGCACTAGTATTCAAGATGCCCTTGCGAACAAAATCACTGGCCTACAAACAAAAATTGAAAATAAAAGACTACAACTTTCCAATAGTAGCCCCACCTCTAGCCCCCCCTATCCCTAGCCCACCTACCACCTCTAACACTAATTATGGCTTCACTTTCAAAACGTAACCGTCCCAGAAGTGCAAAAAATTATAACCTCACTCAAACCGTCAAACTGCAAAGGGGACAGTTGCCCTGCACAGATTATAAAAGATGCAGCAAGAGACCTCGCCCCTTTCATTTCTAAGCTCATAAATGTGTCATTCTCTACCAATTCGGTACCCAATAATTTGAAACAGTCATGGGTCCTCCCGCTACAAAAAGAAAACAGACCCTGGACCCAGCCATCCCTACTAACTATAGGCCTATCACTACCGTTCCCTTCCTGTTAAAAATCCTTGAAAGAGTTGCTTACTTGCAAATTCAGCATTACCCAGAGGCCAACCAATTACTCGGTTTGCGTCAGTCTGGCTTCCGACCTCAACATGGAACAGAAACTGCCCTTGTTGATCTCAAAAGTCAGATTGACGAAATTAAAGATAAGGGCAAGGCTGCCATCCTACTCCTCTTAGATCTCTCAGCAGCCTTCGACCTGGTTGACCATAAGATACTCTGTAACCACCTCTCCCTAGCCGCCCACTTTTCCCCTTCTGCTGTCTTGTGGATACAGTCCTTCCTGGCCAATAGAACCATGAGAGTCTTCTCTCCGTGGGCTGCAGCATACCCTATCCCTATCACTTGCGGTGTCCCACAAGGCTCTTGTGTTTCACCAACCCTATACAATATCTTTACAAAGCCCCTCTTTGATAAACTGGACCGTCTGGGTGTCACCTACACTAATTACGCGGATGACACCCAGATACTCCTCACCATCTCGGGCAACTACAATACTGATGTAGCCAGGATCAATGAAATTTTCTCTGTCATTCAGGCATGGATGGCCACACATGGCCTCTGCCTGAATGACGAGAAGACCGAACTGCTCATTGTTGGGTCACCGAACAACTTACAAAAACTAAGTCCCAACTACTCCAACATCATAATTGATGGAAATACCATCCCGATCGCCAAAAATGTAAAAACACTTGGCTTCTATCTTGATGCCAATATTAACCTCTTTAAACAAGTCAATTCAACGACTTCAGCCACCGCCTATAGAGGTAAACAAATTAGAGCCTGTAGACCATTTCTTTCCTCTAATAGCTGCCTCACACTAGCTAGAGCTCTTATACAATCTAAGTTAGACTACTGCAACAGCCTCTACTTAGGTGCCAACCAAGCGATAATAAGTAAACTCCAAGTCCTCCAAAACGATGCGTTACGGGCAGCGCCTCTGCCTTACTTACAAAGCTCTCAACCATCTAGCCCCCCCTACCTTACAGATAAATTCACCACGAAATTTTCCAATAGAACCACAAGATCGTCCAATACCTTATGTCTTACTGTACCTAGATTTACCTCCAAAAGAGCCGAAGGCTCGAGCTTCACTGTCCTCGCCTCCCAACTCTGGAACACCCTGCCACTGAATATTAAGTCTTCCAAATCCTTCCAGTCGTTCAGGAAACTTGCCATTGGGTGGCTTCTGACAAAAAGTCAACTGTGAATTTAGACCTAGTTATAAATTGTACATATTGCATAGGTCTCATTGTGCCTTATCTGGTTGCTATTACCTCTACTGTCTGTATATTCTGTATATATCTGGTGCCCTACTGTTATTGTTGTTACCATATATTATGCCTTGTAACCTGTACTAAGTGCCCTTTTACTCCCGGGTCCGGAGCGCTATAGAAATAAATAAACAAACAAACAAACATATGGTACTTGCTTGCTCCTGTCTATTTGGAGCTCTGTGCGAAATCTCATTTAGCTTGCTGCCATTTATCAAGCAGGCCAACCTGAATTGGCTTGTACACGTTTCTGCCAGTCTGAACACTATTGGCTTGAACACTTTGCTGCTTCACACTTTGTTGCTGTGGGGAACACTTGCTACCTGAACTTTGAACCTTTTGCTGAACACACTGATATGCTCTTAGTGAACACTTTATCCGATTTGTGAACACTTGCTTTGTTGACATTGCATCTTTGTTGACATTCCTTGGCTGAAACTTTTTGCATTAGAATTGATTTGTGCTGACATATGACTGTGCACAGTTGTGAGGACACACATATCTCATGAATGACGTGGAAATACCTTGGACTGGAATATAACTGAATTGGCCAATATGACCAATACACTGAAATGTATGCATTGATCAATGGAAAGTTTGGACTGTTTGGCTACTGACATCTGTACTGACCTTTGACAACTGTGAAAGTGATTGTCATATTTTGTGCTTGAACTGGAAACACCTGTATCCACAGTACTTATGCATTCATTCTATGCATTGCATTTTCGTTTTCTGCTTGTAGAGACACTTTCACACTTTTGGCTTGTAGACACTTTTGACTTGATTTTTGGCTTGACTTTTGACCTTTGACATTTGGCTATGCTATTCTGATTTATGACACATTTTCAGCTTTGCATTTGATATTTTAGCTTGCCACTGATAGAGTGAAATGCTTGCATTTTATTTTTTAAATGGTTTTTTGCATCCTGAAGAATGCTTTTTCCCTTTCGCAATTTGCTTGGTATTAGACTGACACTTTTGCTATGTTATGTATGACATATGTTATGTTATGTTATGTTATGATTATCTAACGATAAAAGCTGAGAATTGTGGAATAAAATGAGGAGCCTGGATTGTTATCATTAGAAGAATCATAAAACCCTCTTGTAGAGAACCATTGTTTAGTACTATCCCCTTTAGGCCAGTTCTGAGTAGTACATTATTGAAGTAGACACTATCCACATTATTAGATTGCCACCTTTGTATGCATTTGCAATTTGCTTATAGATTGACATGTTATGCATTTGAAGAGAGAAATAGGTCCTGTTATATGAAGGGTTTGCTTAGTTATGTTATGACAGAAAGATATGCTTTTAAAATATGTTTGCATATAGTGCTTGCCATTAGGAGAGAAATATGCTAGACACTTTGCCATTTGCAATAGAATGACACCTGCACATATTTGAAGTGCCATGATTCTGCTTTAGAGACACAGTATATTTGCAGCATGACAGAGAATGATTTGCTATGTATTTATAATTGCATTAAAAATAGCGCTTAGGCTGAGAGAAACTTATTGTTTGCACTAGAAGAGAACGAATTAGGCCTGGAAATGACACACACAGGCATATTTGAAATGACATGATGAGCCATTTAGTACACATGTATGCTTTGTGGAGACACATGAAGAGACTGTCATGTATGTATGTATGTATGTTGAGTATGCACTTAGAATGAGTTTGCATTATGTTAGCGCTTGCATTGCGAGAGAAATTGTAAACGCTAGGAAGCATTTAGCACGAGGCCTAAGGATCATGAAAGCCATTTCTCATGGAGACACAGAAGAGCCACTCTGTGCGAAGATTGTTTTGAATTCACTTTGAAAGAAGGAATTTGTAAACATTTGCTTGGCAGACAGAAATAGCATGAACCCTTGTCCGAGAAGGGAGCCTTATCAGCTTGGGCTCTGAGCTTCGCGGAGACAACACAAGGGTGGGGGCTGCACCAGACAGAGCGACATGGAGAGATGGAGGGAGTGCTTTTGCATGAGAGAGAGAGATGGCCTATTTTCTGGACAGAGAGAGCATTTTGTGATGCCTACAGTGGAGAGAATGGGTATGAATGGGGAAATAGATGGTATTTTGCACTGCAGACACAGATGGCCATGAGAGAAGATACGATGTTCCAGTGTCACTTTGACACTCTTTGACACAAGACATGCCGTGAAAGTACACGAGACAGGAACACATAGCATAGTCTGGCAGGCATTTTGCTAAACGCTGACAGAGAGACATTCTTAGCTTATAGAATGCATGTAACCATAGAGATCTCTGGGTGTCATTGGAGAGTATAACCAAAGGGGAGAGGGGACTGTCTAGGGAGAGCTACAGAGAGCTACAGAGAGCTACAGAAAACTACAGAGAGTTGCGGAGAGTTGCAGAGTTGTTGCTTGCTGAAGGGGAGTTCGAGAGAGAGATGCTGAAGGAGTTGGCTGGAGTTAGTTGCTGAGGGAGATGGTGCAAGATGGAGTACGAGATGCAATGAGAGAGAGGTGTCTTGCAGCAGACTGATAAGGCCTTGATGAGATCGATCTGGCAGAGAGAGAGCTTGGCAGTTGGCAGTTACCAGAAATGAGGCCTGCAACTGACTGGCTGATTGCAGAGTCGTGCATAGAGGCAAAGATAGAGCTGGAAACACATGCAAAATGGGAAGTATGGCTTTGGCCTAGTCTAAACTGATTGATTAGAACAGACACACACTCACACAAAGAGCTTTGGGTGAAGGGGAAATCAGACAGGGATTGTTTAGAGTGAGAGTGTGAAGATGGTGTGGATTGGTGTGGATTTTCCCATGAAGGTGTTGGATGCTGACACTTGCATTTAGACTGCATTAGACATTACAGGGTTGCATTATAAACCTGAAAGGCTTATAGTTATTGAATGGTAGCTTTGCACCAGAATCATAAAAGGTGCAAATTAGACATAGCATTAGGATTGCCTGCATTGTTATGCTTTGCATTCTGTGTGATCATCAATAAATGTATTTCGTTGTTATAATTGAATCGATTCATGTGTTATCTTTGTGTTGTGTCTTATGTTATTCTGTTGTTGAAAGTAATCTAGGAGTAACACAGTGCACATAGGGCTTGAGATACGAATGCAGCAAGGGGGGTATAGTGATCCATAACCCCCTAGGGGATTGTCAAAGATTTTATGAGACCGGAGCATGCTTGCCCTGGAGGGGGGGGCAAGGCGATGGTTAGGGATTTGTTTTTTTCAGACTAACAATCCCGTCAACTGAGGTGGGCTATTTTCTTAACTGAATATGACTATGTGATCACCTACCGGCCAAGAGTCTAAAACAGAAAGGCTGACGCCTTGTCCCGCATGGGTGTTTATGAAAAGGTATACATAACTCCAGATCCAGTAGCCATCATTCCAAAGACAAACTCCTGGGTTTTACGACAACATTGACACAGGGTGAACTCCAAAACAAGATACAACTCTTAATGGATCCCACTTTCTCACAAGAGTGGTGTACTCAAGGAGAACATTACACCATTAAAGACCAGTTACCATATTTTAGGAACCGTCTATACTTGCCAAGTAAATATGTACAAGAGCAGGTTATTTCTGGTTATCACGACTCCCTGATTGAAGGTCCTCCTGGAATTGCCAAAACTCTAGCTAAAGTAAAACAAAACTATTTGTGGCCTACATGGCGTAAATACATCATAAAATGTATCCAATCTTGCGGTGTGTGTGCACAAAACAAGTCCCAAAAGCGAAACCAGCTGGTCTTCTCCAACCATTGGAAATTCCTCCCGCACCATGGCACACACTGACCCTTGATTTCATTACAGATCTACCTCCCAGTCAAGGATTCAACACCATTTTAGTAGTTGTAGACTTGTTCTCTAAAATGGCACACTTTATTCCTTTTAAGGGTCTTCCAAATGCATCCAATTTAGCAAAAGTATTCCTGGAGGAAACCATACAGCTACATGGCTTTCCATCGGTCTTGATCTCAGATCGAGGTAGTCAGTTCGTATCCAACTTCTGGAGGAAATGCTGTTCAATTGCCCAAATTGACATTCGACTATCCACAAGTCACCGTCCTCAAACAGTTGGCCAAACAGAAAGAACAAACCAAACCATCGAGCAATACTTACGTTGCATGTTACATCAATTGGAAAGAAATTGGAAGGACTTGTTATGGATAGCTGAATATGCTTATAATAATTCATTACATAACAGCACTGGACAAACCCCTTTCTACACTATATATGGTAGACATCCACGTGCTTCAGAATTGGATCTCCCAACCCCTTTGGAAATACCAGCGGTTAAAACCCTACATATGACTATTTCCTAGGCCTTCAAAGAATAAGCAGAACATTTATTCCAAGCCAAGAACAGACAAAGAAATTCACTGACCAACATCTTAGTAAAGCCCCCGACTATCAAATTGGAGACAAGGTCTGGTTAGCATCAAAATATGTGCCCATAAAAGGGACTCAGACCTTTTGTCCCCGATATCTGGGACCTTATTCTATTGAATCCATAATATATCCAGTGGCAGTTAAATTAGCCCTACCACCCACTATGCAGATTCATCCTGTGTTTCACGTATCACTCCTGAAACCGGTACAACCTGGTACTCGGGTTACAACACCACCAAAACCAGTATTACTTGACGGAAAACCAGAGTTTGAAGTATAGGATATCCTAGACTCAAAATACACCAGATCCAAACTATACTAGTTAGTTGATTGGTGGGATACGGCCCTCAAGACAGATCATGGGAACCTAGTGAATACATCCATGCACCTCGCTTAATTAAAAAGTTCCATCAGAATTACCCAGCCAAACCAGGACCAGGCAGAAGTGCCACCGTGAGAGGGGCCTTGGGGGGGGTGCTGTCATGACCCTTGCCCCTGGCCCTCACTGGAAAATCAGCTTTCCCGTTAAGGCCAGGTCAAAAGCCTTAAAACCTCATCCAAGACTCTGTTGGAGTCAGTCCTGGGGCCTTTTGCGCCAGGCTCATAACCAACATGAAGACCAACATTAGAATGGGACTATTTACTTGGGACTATTTAACTTGGAGGGGGTTCAGCCAACATGGATGCACACACATAGCTCAGTTACAAGGAAGTGAGCTTTGCGGTCTAGTCTTTTGGGTGTGGCAGGCCTGGGACTACTTTACCTGGACTACTTTACCTGTAACTATTTAAACCACTCCCAAACAGTAGAACATGCTTTGCATTATTCTGCTCTGGGCAGCGTAATGCTCACCGTGTCCAGTTCTTTGATGCCAGCTTACCTGAAACCAAGGACCTACAGAGAGAGAAAGAACACTACGAAACTTACCTGGAACAGTATCCTGTCTTCAATCCATCGCTGACTTCAGTTCCACTCACCTGAAGGTACGAACTCCATCATCCGGCACCGCATGCATCCTGGAATACCATAACCTGGAAAGAGGAGAAAGAAAGACAGCATTAGTAAGCGTTTACTCACGTTTTCTCCTAAATGAAGAAAGCCACACAATTCTTACCTGGGTAGTCATCTCCTGGTCAGTAGCATTGCTAGAACATTACGGCGCTTGGCGAGGAACATTACAAACTGCAAGGAGAGAAAAGACACAGGTTAGCAATATGAAAGGCAAAACATCGCCACGCATCGCGCATTACTCACCGGACAGCACCGCGCACACCACGCTTTCTCCTACCGGCACCATGCTCATCTTCAAACTGCATGACAACACCAAAATACCTTTCCATACCTAAAAGGAAAGAAGCAAGACACTATTATTCGAACTAAGAGGAACATAAAGCAGCAAACCTACAGAGTCGCAGCAGGCCTGGATTCCCACAGGGGGGCTTGCACCAGTGAAGTTACTTGGTTGCTGCTCGCCCCCCACATCTACGCGCTCCTGCCACGAGGAGCAGTATGGAGAATCCACCTTTTACAATATTAAGGTGAGGAGAAGGCCCAAGAGGAAGGAAGGAGTTGAGGCCAAGGAAGGTGGGAAAACATAAAGACAATTTGGTATTGAATACAGCTCTCCTATATTGCAGACCCATCTTTAACCAGAGGGTTTGAGAGTCCAAATCATCCAACCAGGGCTTGGTGGCATCCCCGTGGATACCAGGTGAGCGTAACAGCAGCACATGGACTCTGCTGCCTGCTGCTGGAGCTCCACCTGCCTTCAGGGGGGAGAATGGAAGGGGCCACCCTATCCATGGCCTGAGTCATCATCTCACACGATGCCCCCTGTTGTGCTGCAATAGTATACACGAAGTTCTCCCACACAGTATTGCCTGGTGCCGCACGGCACCGCGTTGGCAGGCACCACACCTGTTTGGGGCAAGGTGATGTGCACCTTGCTGTGCTGGCACTGTCTGAGGCTGCAGGACTGCATTCCTCCTTTGATCTGCTGGTCAGGAACAGGAGCAAATATAGTGGAGTGTGACCCTGCATCCGTAACCGCGACAGGCGGACATTCCAACACTGAATGCCCCATAGAGGGGTGTACCCCCAGTGCAGGTGGGTTGGACAGAACAGTATCCCTGCCAGAATCACTCACCTGCGACGGGACATTTGTCTCAATGTCAGATTCAGCACCTGAACCATGGAGGTCTTCAGAGGTGTACCTAGAGACATCCGTGGACAGGATGGTCTGTAGGACTAATGGATTTTCACCCACCACCACCCCACATCCTCCACTGGTGCCTGGTTGGGGCTGTGAGTACTCCTGCCCCTGTGCCATCTCCTCCTGCTCAACAGCATCTAGTGCCTCATCACCTGCACAAACATAAAACAAAAGTAATGAAGACAGGCATGAACAGCATAGCCGACACACATAGGCATCACAATCTACACATCGAATACATTAATGACACATGTCACACATGACACTAACTCTGGCATGCATGCACTGGCAATGAAGTGGAAGGAGACCCTAAAAGCAGACACTGAGGACTCCAAGATGGAAAAGCAACACATGTGCTGCATGCTGCATAGCACCGGCATCACACATTAGCCTGTGAGTGGCATGTGACAATCCACATACATGACACATGCCAGCACACAGATGGCATGTAGCATAGCCATGGCAGATTTGACAAGGACACCCAGACGGTAGCAAATCAGTACTGTCCCCCATCCATGTGAGATGCACATCATGAAATAGAACATACAAAAGAGTGTGACAAAACACGCATGTGTCACACGCTGCAACAAAGCCAGTGTTTACTAATACAGTGATGGCAGGCACATGGATACATCAATGGTTGGTCACTTGGACATGACAGAAGTCAATTGTCATGTTGAACATTCAAACAGGGCCCCGAAATTGATCGTGTGTAGGTGCACAAAAGTCAATCAGCCTGATTGATGAAATCATTCCCATAATAAGTAAACAAATCTGGGGCATTGTGGGGTGAAATCTATGTCTGAAGTATGGTGAATTTGGGGGAGAACGGCACAAAAATGAGTGTTTATCATGCAAATGTTTCCATCAATCAGGCAGAATGAATAGGAAAACAGTATCAACAATGTTGTGGCATGATGGCAGTTGAAGGCCAAGTACAGTAATCAGGTGCAAAGTTTTAACTGAGGTCAGAAGGGATACTGTGAAACCGAAAACCAAGGCCGGCGGATGATTTGGAGGCACCACATGGGTGACCTATAGCAGTCATGACTACACAGCCGCACCTGGCACTCAATCAGAACACATCACCCAAGCAACATACACATGGTTTGCACACACATGCATGGCCACACACCAGACTTTGCCTCAAGATCTGGTAGGTCTCCCACGCCTTGGATCTGATTCTCTGTGATGAAGCCTTCAGTGATTGACTCATGTTCTGTGAGTACTTCTTCCTCTGGTGGAGACCCACTGCCAGTCACCAGAGTAGAGGCATAATTGGAAGCCAGCTTGTTTTTTGCTCAGCGTTTGAGGTCATTCCACCGCTTTGAGCAATCATCAGCTGTGCGCCTCATAAATCCAAGGCAACTAATCTGGTCCGCGATGCACTGCCAGTGGGCCCTACGTTGAGCAGTCGTAGTCTTGCACCCTGCGGTCACCAGCATTTCGCGGCCATGGGCCGACATGTAGCCCACAAGTGGGTCTAGTTCCACATCATTGAAACTCTGCTTCCTTGACGTGCCGGAGGGGTGAGCCGTGTCTGGGTCCCAGCCTGTTCCGCAAGAGCACGCTTCTTCCTCTTGAGAGGTGGTGCGAACCCTGAGTGGCTTACGCCGCTCTGGTCGATAGGGGCTGAAGCGCAGGTGGACTGGGCACTGGAAGCAGGCAAAGGCATGATGACCAAAAGTCTCACTGCAGGCATTGGCTGCTGAGTGCTGTTGCCAGGACCAACCTTGGTGTGATGGTCTGGGACCAACACTGTCCCGGCTGGGTAATTTAGAGCTGGGGTGGATTGAGCTGCAGCTGCCCCTACAGCCTCCTCACCCTGGCCACTTGGGGCAGCAGATGACATTGCTGCCCCAGATCCACGTGGCCTGGTGACAGCAACTTTCACCGCCACACGTGGCTTTGACTTTGTGACACGGAAGTCGGCCTGGGAGTCATCCCGTGCCAGTTCGGTGAACATGGGCCAGATTAACAAGGCCTGAGCTGGGATGGGGTCTGCTGCATCTCCCCGACCCATTGGCGGGGGGGCATAGGTGTTCCTGATTGGTCCTCCACACACTGGCCTCTTGGGCCACCCTGCTCATCCTGGCCACGTCCCCTACCACGGACACCTCTTGGAGGTCGGCCACCTTTGCCTCCCTTACCACTTGGTTGCCTCCCAACCATGGCACTGATGTTCTTGTGTGAATGGGAGGTGCAGTAAACAATTGTCCTGGGCAATTGGGGTGAAGGGGGCAGGGTACTAGATGGAATACGTACCCCTGTGCTCTAGCAAGGCTGTCTGTGACCCCTGGGGGAAGATGACAGGTCACGAAATAGTTAGGCACCCCGAAAACAAAATTTAACGTGCACACGACCCCTGGTAGCTCACGTGCGTGGAATAAAGGACGTGCACTACGCTGTAAAACCCAGAAACACAAAAATAAGCATACGCATGGTACACGCAGGCTACAATGACCTCTAAATGGGTACACGACACACGGGGGAAACCACAATTGAAAAATACGTGCGCGACTCACCGTCTGCCTGGAAAAAGAACATGATAAAGACGTGTGTGGGTGCGTTGGCAACACCCCCGCCAAAAGAAGAATTGAATGCTGTCTGAGTAAACCAGGAGTACGAACTGCAACCGTTGTGAAGTAATTGCGTGTGAACCGTCAAGAAGTGCAAGAATCACCCGCTCGCTCTCCACAAAAAGCACTTACAGTAAAACGGCGTCCTACGCATACCTTTTGACCCTACCCACATGTGCCACGTCACTTACGCGCTTGCACGCTTAGGCCCTTTCCTCCAATTACACGCATTAACATGCAGACGTGCTGTTTTTTCACGTGCTGAATCACTATGCACCCGTGAGGAGGGAAATGCCCACGCGTGTCACGTCACATACACGCTTATGCGCTAAGGGCCTTTCCACGAATTACATGCTGATGTGCTGTTTTTTCACGTGCAAAATCTGTCCGTATCAAGCTGGCCATGTGACAACACATGGAAGAACACGCTCCTGCCCAGAAGGCCATTTTCCTGCCCCCAGAGCCCAAGCCGGCTCCCTCCAGCCATCTGCTTGCCTGCCTGCCTGCTGGCCATGTGCCCTGCTATTTGGTGCCTACACGTTAGCCATCTGCAGGGGTCCAGTTGCTGTGACCACCCCTGCTGGAACAGAAGACTCCAGACTGAAGTTCCATCGCCCCACAGCCCAGCACCAGGACCCAGTTGCCCACCCACACCTGCCTCGGGGGTTGCCATGTCGGGAGAAACACCATCAGAGACCACTGGCAACCCCTAGCCAGAGAGGCAGAGGGCTACCAGCTTCAGTGCCGCAGAAGTTGGTATCCTGGTGGAGCAAGTCCTGGTGCATTATGAGGCCCTCTTCGGAAGACCACGCGCCGACAAGGATGGACAGAAGAGGATCTGGAAGCACATTGTGGCTGCCATCGACGTGGAGGGGGTGGCAGCCCGGGACATAGCACACGTCCGGAAGCGCTGGGAGGATTTCAGGTCCAGGACCATCAGGAAGGCCCGGCGCCTCTTGGAGGCAGCGGATGCGGAGGAGTGCCGGGTTTGCCTTACCAACGAGTTGTGGTGTGACACATGGATGCTGGTTCCACCTTCATGTACGTGCACGGCACACATGTGCATGTGTGTGTTTGACACGTGTGCGAATGTGATATGCCATGGATGCATGTGACACAGACATGTAGGAGTCTGATTGGCAGATGTGACATAGTTGCCGATGATTTCACTGTGACAGGTGGTGGAGATGTACAGATACATGTATGCCTGGTGGTGTGTGTGCATGTGTTTGGAACTCCCCGTGTTGCATGTGACGTCAGGCTAACCTTCGGATGCTCATGCTGTTGTATGTGTATGGATGTTGCTGCCTGCTGCAACATTCCTGTTAATTTGCGCATGTGTGTGGGTTCAAATGATAGGTGTGTTGGGGAGTGTGATGCCATCTGTGAAGTTTGAGACTGCCACTCATGTGCAACTGTCATGTGTGTATTAGACCATTGTACAGTGCCCTGATGGCTGTGTTCTGTCTTTCCCTGTCTGCAGCGTCAACTGATGAAGAGGGCGGAGACGGTGCTGTGGAGCACAGCGGCAGGGATCCCACCGCCAGCCGGAGACGCAAGGCCCAGCTCCCCTCTCAGGTTGTCATCTCTTTGGGGAGTGAGGAGTCTGGTGCCGCATCCGCAGCCGCAGCTGCCGAGGTAAGGTCCAAGAGGCGGAGGTCGGAGGTGGACTCCTCGGCAGCAGAAGGGGCAGCTGAGCCCACACAGGGGGCTATGGAGGAAGATGGCACAGAGTCATCCAGGTTGGTGGGGGGTTCGGTTGAGGAAGAGGCCGTGGAAGGACCACGCACAGGGCCTGGAAGGAGGGATTTCACTGGTGCATTCCAGGGGCAGGGACAGGAGGCAGCACAGGCCACTGCAGAGGTGCCTGCGTGTAATCCTGTCCCCGATCCTGTGACTGCATCATCTGGCACCAGCAGGGATGCCTTCGTCCAGACTGGTTTTCAGAGAGAGAATGCGAACACAACAGCTGGCCTTCCTCTCCCTGTGGACGTGGCAATCTGGGACCATGTTGAGCCTGTCCTAGCTGGGGTGGCGTTGTGTCAACATGGTATTTGGGATGACGCGCAGGGTTCTTGTGAGGACAATGCACATGATTTTTAATACCTCATTGACCGCATCGACCTACTAGGACGGGTCAGCAAGGCTGGGTTCCTCTGTGTGCTGGAACTTCTAGTGACCCCCTCCTTAACTCAACTTCCTATGCGCCAGTCATCCTCCGTGCCATCTTCCTGCCCAAGTATCACGTGGGCACCCTGTGGAGCTGCCCCTAACCAAGCGGCCAGGCTGGTGGAGGACACATCCCTGCCACAGTCGGGAGTCGGAGGTCCAGCAGGGGTGGCCACCTCAACAACTGGACCCCAGCAGGAGGAGGACGTGCAGGCATCGACAGGCAGGGCACATGCACAGCAGCAGCAGGCTCAAGGTAGGAGTGATGATGGTTCGGGGCCACCAACATCACAGGGGCAGGCATCGGCCGGAGGGCTGGAGGACCCTGGATTGGGAGTGTCTTCCTTGTGGCAGCGGTTGGGCCAGCAAATAGATGCGGAGCAATTGGCAGGCGGAAGAGGCACGGCTCACAATGGTCAGGGCAGAGAACTCCATGCGGAGGGTGTTGAGGTGGGCTGAGTGCCTCGAGGCAATTCACAGGGAGTTGGAGGAGGCCATGGCTGCATCCTTGCGAGAGCTCGAGGCCAGGGGAGATGCCCGCCTCCGGGACATTGAAGAGGAGTTCAATGATGCCCTGGCCTGGAACATCAAAGAGTGAGCCGGAGGGCTTTGCCGCCACCTTTGTACATAGTTCTTTAGGGTTAGGTTTCCTTTGTTTAGTATTTTTTTTTGGAGTTCATGGACATTGCTCCACTTTATGTATATCGTTTTTTTTTATAGGTTTTTTGGTAGGTTTCCTTTTCTTTTGGGATCATGGACCCTTTGGAGTTGCATTGTAAATAGTTCAAGACTTCTACATACTTTCGTTATTGGAACTTGCCATGGATCAATGTTTTTTATTTGTTTTAATGCACTTTATATGGACAATGTCAATGTACCACTTCTCTAGTTTCCTGTTGTGGATTTTTGTTTCACATTGGAATTCTTTCATTTCATTTTTTTCCTTTCATTATTTCTTTATTTGCACATTTGATTTTTCATTTTTTTATTTCATTACTTTTTTCAATACATTTCATATTCCTTCATTATTGGTGTGGTGTACTGTCATTAGTTTTGAGCATGTTTCTATGAGCATTGCCTCAGTCATGTGTTGCCACTGTGTGGCTCTGTCGTATACTCATGGATGGCCATGCTGGTTCTTTTGAGACTCTCATGGCATGGCTAATTTGGGAGTGGGTGCAGTGGATGGTTGCATGCTTGTACTGGGGAGTAAGGGGGATTTGAGTTGGCATTAGGGCCATGGGTCTGTTTTGTTATGACATGTTGTTTGGTGGGCCATGTGTCGGGACCTGCTGGCAGGTGCCCGTCACTGGTGGGTGGGTGGACGGGTGGGTGGGGGACATGAGTTGGGGCCTGCTGGCAGGTGCACATCACTGGTGGGTGGGTGGGGGACATGAGTTTGGGCCTGCTGGCAGGTGCCTGTCACATTAGGGGGACATGAGTCGGGGCCTGCTGGCAGGTGCCCATCACTAGTGGGTGGGTGGAGGACATGTGTTGGGGCTCACAAGTGCATGGTCCCATGTGGGCTGCCTGCAGGGCATGGTCAGGGGTGTAGGGTAGTCCCCTGTGGTGTGGGCTGCCTGCAGGGCATGGCCAGGGTGGATGGTCTGCCTGCAGGGCATGGTCAGGGGTGTAGGGTAGTCCCCTGTGGTGTGGGCTGCCTGCAGGGCATGGCCAGGGTGGATGGGCTGCCTGCAGGGCATGGTCAGGGGTGTAGGGTAGTCCCCTGTGGTGTGGGCTGCCTGCGGGGCATGCCCAGGGTGGACGGGTTGCCTGCGGGGCATGGACTGGGGTGTGGGCTGGTCCCCTGTGGTGTGGGCTGCCAGCGGGGCACAGGGAGGGGGGGCACACCCAGGAAGCACACACTGCCAGATCACGTGTAAAACTCCCTGCGCACCCCCGGAATACACATACCCTGCTCACGCTAGCGAAATCCTGTGTGAAACTCCCCACGTACCCCGAAATACACGTACCCCGCTAGCGCCAGGCCTATCGCGTGTGAAACTCCCCACGCACCCTGGAATACATGTACCCCGCTCGCGCTAGCAAAATCGCATGTGAGACTCCCCGCGCACCCCGAAATACACGTACCCCGCTCGCGCCAGGCCTATCGTGTGTAAAACTCCCCACACACCCCCAGAATATATGTGCCCCACTTGTGTTAGTGTAATCGCGTTTGAAACTCCCAGTGCACCTCCCGGAATACACCTACCCGCTCGCGCCAGGCCTATCGCGTGTAAAACTCCCCGCGCACCCCCGAAATACACGTAACCCGCTCGCGCCAGGTCTATCATGTGTAAAACTCCCTCAGCACCCCCGGAATACACGTAACCCGCTCGCGCCAGGTCTATCGCGTGTAAAACTCCCTGCGCACCCCCAGAATACACGTGCCCCGCTCGTGCTAGTGTAATCGCATTTGAAACTCCGCGTGCACCCCCCGGAATACACCTACCCCGCTTGTGTCAGGCCTATCGTGTGTAAAACTCCCCGTGCACCCCCAGAATACACATAACGCGCTCGCGCCAGGTCTATCGCATGTAAAACTCTCCGCGCACCCCTGAAATACACGTAACCCGCTCACGCCAGATCTATCGCGTGTAAAACTCCCTGCGCACCCCCGGAATACAAATACACCGCTCACGCTAGCGAAATCACGGGTGAGACTCCCCACGCACCCTGAAATACATGTACCTTGCTCGCGCCAGGCCTATTGCATGTAAAATTCCCTTCGCACCCTCGGAATAAACATACCTCGCTCGTGCTATTGAAATTGCATGTGAAACTCGCCACGCACCCCAGAAATACATGTACCCTGTTCACACCAAGCCTATTGTGTGTAAAACTCCCTGCACACCCCCGGAATACACGTATCCCACTCGTGGCAGCCCTATTGCGTGTAAAACTCCTGCGCACACCCGGAATACACGTACCCCGCTCGCGCTAGCGAAATCGTGTGTGAGACTCCCTGCGCACCCGCGAAATACACGTACCGCACTCGCGCCAGGCCTATCGTGTGTAAAACTACCTGCACACCCCCGGAATACACACAGGCAGTCCATCCACCCTCCCCATGCCCTGCAGTCAGCCCATCCACCCTGGCCATGCCCCACAGACAGCCCATTCACCCTCACCATGCCCCGCAGGCAGCCCATCCATCCAGGGCATGCCCCGCAGGCAGCCCATTCACCCTCACCCTGCCCCGCAGGCAGCCCATCCACCCTGGGCATGCCCCACAGGCAGCCCATACCACAGTGGGGACTTTTTCCATGCTATTTACCTGGCGGGAGTGGGGTACGCGTATTCGGAGGGGTGCGCAAGTACATTTTATTGCATTTTGGCTGCCGTGAGCAGGGTACGTGTAGTATTTTCACGCGATTACAAGTGACTACCCCACGAGAATGTGTATAGAATAATTATAGAATGTATAATTCTATAATTATTCCATATATAAATATATATGTATAGAATTCTCTAATTCCTGGTATTTTGATATGAGTGGTGTGAGGAGAAATGCTCTAAATGGGAGTTGTTATGTGTGTTTACTCATTATGCACGTGTCAGGGGCTCCCTAGGCGTTACTACAGCAAGCCGTCCCAATTATAGAGGCACAATGCCTGGTTCATCTTGCGCTATGCAGAATAAAAGGAATGTTCGAGGCACACGGTGTGGAATTGCAAATGGTGGGCCCAGATTTCGTAAAGTGTCCCGACGACCAAGGAAACAACCAGTGTGTGGAGTTACCTTTTCTGATGGTGATGGGGCAGAAATATGTCAATAATAACTGGCACGACAGCACACTACCCTGGTTGGCAGAAAGACTGGTAACATGCAGCAAGGACAGAATAGCACGAGTGGTCTTTCTGTGCACAAATGTGGACAGAACATTTCACAAAGCTTGAGCCGGAACAAGTGCACAAGGAAGAAAATACAAGCTCTGTTTCCGCAGCAAGGGTACAGTCTCTGTTGGCACAAACAAACATTGTAAAAAGAGACTCTTGATCGCAGACATGAAGAAAGGAAGGGCGGCGTTGATGGATTACTACTGGATCTGTGGTCAGTGTTAGGGAGAATTCTCCAGTATGGCTAATTTCCCTTACCTACTGAGTCCCTCAGCAGCTTTGCTGGATTTCTAGGATTTAGTTTTTTCAACCCGGTAAGATTGTGAGCCTTTTTTCCCACTCTTACATGTGTTTTGCTTTGTGTGTTTAACATTTTTGTGTTCATAGACTGTGGAGCCTCACCTTTTCCATAGGCATCATCTTTTTACTGTGTGTCTCACAGCACCTTTAGTGCAGTGACAGAGGGTTGTCTTTTTTCAGACTTCCCACTTTAAACTCCATTTTCTGGGACTGACTACTGTCTCCCAGAACATGTAAAGTTGCCATTGACTTTATTAGTCTTTTTAAAACCACAGACCCAGTACAAACTATCTGCCGTAGAGTACTGAAAAAGGTTAATAATTATTCCTTTTCGTCTGTCTCGCATGGAACATTATTTTGTTCCCCTTTCATTAAGATTTGGCTGGTGGCAGTGGTATCTACCATATTTTTCCTACCTCTATGTAAATAGTCTTGGTACTGTTTTAGGCTATCCTGGTAGCCTCAAACTTAAACCTGCTGGGCCCCATTTTCTTTTATTTGGTTCAGGCTGGGTTTATTCTCCTTTTCTTTTTGTAAAGGTCTTTCTCGTGTTTTTCTCTGCGCGCCAAACCAGGTTTGGTTCCTTTGATCGCCGTCCTTAGGCGCCTGAATGTCTGGGTAGGCAGGATGTGAGGGAGGGGTTTTAGGACCCCTGCCACGGGTTCCCTTGTAAACCCAAGTCGCCCTCTTGTTTGATTGGCTAGGGAACTGTCCTGCCAGGACAGCCACCCTGCTGTGTGATTGACAGCCAGGCTGTGTGAATGGGGGAAAACTGCGTAAAAAGCAGGTCTTTGGGACTAGGAAGGCAGTGTCGCCACTGGATCGAGAGAACGGAAGAGAAGCTGAAAGAAGAGGACCACTACCACGACTGAAACTCCCGGTGAAGCCCTGCTCCGGGTCCGAATCTCCAAACTTCCACAACAGAGAAGATCTACAAGGAAACTTCTTCCCTTGAGCTGGTGGTACCAACCAGTTCGCCAAACACCAAGCAAGGCCTCCCTCTCCTGGTCGAATTTGCTGTGCACAGCTACAGTGAACCAGATAGCCAGGAGGCTCGGACCCTGTTTGGGTTTTAAGGAGCACACCTTTTATTTGTTGCGTTGCTCTGCTGCTGGTTTCTTCCCTGGGCAGTGCAGGACCCTCCAGTCTTCCTCCTTCGTGTCAGTCTGACAGTTGCTCAGGAACCGTGAGCCTGCAGGACCTGCCAGGAACTTCTGCCTCAGCTACAGCCTTCTTCTTCATTTAAGGTACTGTTCAAACACGGTTGTTCGTTCCGTCCGACCGCAGTAAAAGTGTTTGAAATCTTTTGCCAAACCGAGGGCTTGTCCTTCTCTACTCTTTTAAGTAACTTTTCTGCCGACCAACTTCGTTTCGAACTCTTGGCAAAGATTTAACGGCAAACTACTCTGAACTGTGTGATCCCGAGCAAAGACTTTGGGCTTCATTCCGAGATTGGAGGTAGCCAACTTACTCGTTGGTGCTGCTTAATTTTGTAAAATCTTGTCTTTCCCTCCCTTTTTAAATTGCTGCAGTGCCATTTTGCTCACACTTCATTTTGAGCTTAACTTGTCCAGAATTGATTGGGTGGTGTGTAGTATATTAAGTGTATGATTTTCTGCTGCTTTACTTTGTGAACTGTTTTACAACTGATGTGTAAATAAATGTATATTCATTTACTCAGAAACCTTGAGTCAGTGTTTGTTTGAACCATAGTAATTGCTGTCCTTTGTGTAACTTCTGATACTGCTCACTTTACTCTTGAGATAAGTCTGGCTGCTCAGCCATCACTACCACTTTACTGTGTAGTACAGGCTTGTACCAAAGGTGAATTTGTATTTGCACTTGTAGTCTTAATTGTATGTGGTGTTCACAAAGGGTACTGCACATGATTCTGCCTAACAATAGCATATTCATATGGTACGGTCCAAGGCACGGGCGGCATCACTATTTTGCGTAGATATTTGTATTCCTAGGTAGAATCAAAGGCTTGTGCGGTAAGCACGGTAAAGGCGGCATTGCATGCACTAGGCCCAAATCCACAAGGCAACGGAAATCTCCAGTCATGCCCCCGCTCCCACGAGGACAGTTTCACCCCCACCCGCCACACTGTTTGTCCATTGTTCTTGAAAGTGTTGTGAAGATGTGTCTTTAACCCTACAAGGCCATGATCAGAGGCCGGCACCTGGTGGGCATGTTATCTCACTTTGGCCAAAGCATGACCCGGGCCATTCCCGAGTCACCACGAGTTATAGCCCTTATAACTGACTGAACCCTAAGGTACCCGCATTCCATAGCACCAGGTGGCGTTTGACTATCAACCCCAAAATAACAAGTCCTGACATGTTCGAAGAGGACAGACAGGATGTTTTGTTACAGCGACAATCGTGTATTGTGAGGTGTTGGGAGGGATACATTAAAGTTCAAAACTAGGGCGGAGACCTTGGAGCCGGATGGCATGGAGGGAGTGGGTGAAATGTGTGGGTAAAGGTTAGAGTGCCCTGCAAACTCCCATGTGTCTGTTTTGAAGCCTGCCAAGTGCACAGTATGAGTGATAAACAAGCTGATTAGTAGGAGTATAATTAATTTGTTGTCTGAACTTCAACGTGAGAAGAAGATGAGCCCCGCACCACCCAGGTGGACCAATAAACTTCCATCCCATATGGATAGAGGCAGCACCTGTATAGGGACGATTCAATCAGACGCGCAGGTTTTCACTGTATGTATTGTGTCAAATATGCCGATATTGTGCTTTAAGAGCTTCTGCTTGTACCTTTCTTTGGTAGAACTTTCTTGGCAGAAGATTTCTTTGCTGCTGCTGCTCTCATCTGCGAATGACATTAAAACATGTTATACTTACACGATCGACTTTGCCCTTTCTTCCCTAGCGGGTTGTATTCTCTCTGGTGTGAGCGTTCAGGGGCTTCCTTTCAAAGCACACAACCTAAATCAGGAAGCACCTAAAAATGGAAACTGGAAAAACATATTATCTAGATAACAATGTCTTGATCTTTATCTTGAAAATTGTCATGGAAAATGTACACAGCGAAATACAAGTGTGTGAATACGTCTTGTGTATTCTCCAAAGAGAACTTGCTAAGCTATGTCATTCGTTATCCCAGTAGGTCAATGTACGTGCTGCACTAATGAGTGTCTCACAAGCATGTCAATGGCTCATGTCTGGATAGCCTTTCAAGCTTCTGAAGGCGGTAGAAAAGTACAGCTAAAGTGGGTAGTTCTCTTGAGGTCTGGGGAAGGGATAACTACATCTTAAGCCGCTACTTATCACGACCAGGATGTGCAGATAAGCAACACTGCTGTTTGCAAAGAACAATAAGGAGACTAACTGGTAGGCATTTTTCTTAGTGCGGAATGCCTGGCTAGAGTCATGTTAAACATACATGGTTATGGCATTCATCCTCATGAGGTCACTTAAATGAGTGCCGTTGAGGTTGGGAAATGTGCAATAAGTTGAATTCATCGTGGACCTCTACAAAGGAAGAGCCGGTCAGTTGCTGCACGTGCATGAGCCAGCAATGCACAGCATTGCCATTGTTTAAATGAGTCCCACTTGTAGGCGTGCTCTAAGTGACGAGGAGCAGATACTTTGAATAGCTTGAGCAGTACCATGTATTGGCCAGGCGGATTCAAGCCTGCTGTGGGGTTGTGGGGAATCGGGGAGTATGCCCGCTGAGTCTTTCACCTCATGTGGAGAATCCCATGGGACCTAAGACATGCTCAGTGCACAGAGCATGCCATGTTAGATATCCACAATGGCATTGTTCCAACCATAGTCACTGTTGCTAACGTTCTTTGAACCAAATCATTACTTGAGATGAGTGCCGTTGGATTTTTAACCAGTTTTTCACAAGACTTCCTACATCGGACTTCTTTCTTTCCCATGCTCCCTCCCTTGACCTTATTACGCTAACAGAAATCAGGATATATCCCTCAGGCTCTGCAACCCTCGGTGCCCTTTATGCCCCTGCCTACACCTTCATTGACTCTCCCCACCCAACTGGTAGGGGTGATGGTGCTTGACTGTTCACATCTTCCAAACTTCCTATATCTCCTACTCCCCTATCTCACGCTATTTGTCCCCCTTTCAAATACACTATCCCTTCAATCAATGCTCCCTATTGCACTAACATGATATCTCTCAATCCTCTGTCTGGTCCAGCTGGTCAATTTATTGACCACCTCTTCCAACTAATTAACTCCCTTCCTCCCCATCATTGCCTCATTAACACTGGTGACTGTAACCTCCCCTCTCTCTCTACTCACTTTAGCTCTATTCTCCTTAAACACTCACTCTCTGCCCAACAATTCAAATGGTAAATCCCTCATCATTATTCTCATCTCCTCTCAACTCTCTGCCTCTAATATCTACACCGCTCCTTCTCCATCCAACAACTCCACCATCCTTGTCTCAATCTCCACTCCTACTTCCACCCCACTATCTCCATCTACCACTTCCATTACCAGGTGCAAGTTTCCCTCCTCCAAATTCCCTACCTGCCTCTCTGACCTACACCACTCTCTCTCGTCCAATGCAAAATTCACTGTTCCACCCACTGATAACGACTTCACTAACTTTAACACTGCTCTTAACGCTCCCTTCTCCTCTCACTTCCATCATAAATCCTCTCCTCTACGGCCTTGGATTACACCTATCATCTGCACCGTGTAAACTACAATGAGGAAATAAATGTGTACTTGGCAAAGATGTAGACATTCCTCGGATCTGCAACTCTACCTGACTGCTCGCCAAAACGACTTGTCTGCTCTCAACTCTGCCAAATGTGACTTCTATGTCTCTCACATTTCATCTCAATCCTCTCAACCTAGGTGCCTTAAAAAATATCTCAACTCAATTCTCTCACCTCTTAAACCTCTGTCCCTCTCCTCTACTCTGATATTGATCTAGCTCTCTGGTTTGCCTCAGAACATGTCCAACATTCATAATAACCTAGCGAATGACCTTCTAACCCCCCACTTGCTCGCTTGTCTCCACCACCTCTACCCCCCTATCCTGCGACAATGCCTTTGTTTGCACTCAATAACCCTGAAGAGATTATTAACGTTCTCCTCAGGGCAAACCCCTCATGTGACCCCATTGACCCTCTATCCCCACACATAGTGAAATTCATAGCTCCCGTGTGTTGCTCCATATCTTACTTCCCTCTTCAACTACTCTCTTGACAGGGCCACTTTCCATCATCCTACAAGTCAGCTACTATCATCCCTATCCTTAAGAGTCCTAGTCTAGATGCTAACTGCCATGCTAACTTTCATCCTGTCTCTCTTCTTCCTCACTATTCCAAAATCCTAGAGTGTGCACTTTTCAAATGACTCACTGAGTTCCTTGATGCACACAACATCCGGGATCTTCTTCAATTGCGCTTCCGACCTATACACTTTACTGAGTCTGCTCTCCTCAATGTCAGCAACTACATTTCTTCTGCTCTGCATGGAAACCTTTCATCTATTCTATTCTTCTCAACCTCTCTGCTGCCTTTGTTATTCTGACGTTCACTCTACATTATTTCTCCTTGGCATCAGAGATGAGGTCCTCAATTGGTTTACTTCATACTTTGCCCCCAGACACTTCCAGGAATCCTGAAACTGCCTTACCTCCGCACTCACCCTCTTTTCTGTTGGTGATCCACAAGGGTTAGTCCCGGGGCCACTTGTCTTAACTCTTTATACCTCTGCTCTTGGAACCTTCCTTTCTTCCTATGGCTTCTCCTATAAACTCTTCGCTGATGAGACTCATATCTTCTTCTCCTTTCCCTCCTTATCTGATGAAGTATTGTAACAAATTCCTAATTGTCTCTCTGCCATCAAATAAGTGATGGCATCTCACTCTCTCATGCTCAACTCCACTAAGACTGACGTTCTCTACTTCCCATGCAAAAAGGCTATCTCTTCATCTCCTCCTCTGCTATTTTTCCCTGCTCTGCTCCTGCTCATAATCTTGGTGTCATCTTCAACACATCTCAACGTCTCGCTCTTCATCTCCAAATCTGCCACTGATGCTAGACTCAACCTCCTCAACATCAGAAAAATAAGACTTATTCTTCCCTTCAACACTGCTAAGCCTCTAATCTCTTCTGTAGTACTCTCTCGATCTGACTACTATTCCAGTCTACTCTATGGCCGTCCCAACTATGCTTTTTTATCTCTCGACCAAGTCTGAAACTTTGCTGTCTGTTTACTCTTCAACCTTCCCTGCGTCCCCTCCACCTCCCCAGCACGTCATCAGTTAGGCTGGTTATCTATTAAACAGAGTGCAAAGTATAAACTCAATCTCATTATCTTCAAAACTATACACAGCCATGCTCCACCCTACCTATCGGCCCATCTCTCTTCATACTTTCCCTCGCCCCCCATGATCATCCTCTGTCACCCCCTTGACACCTCTCATGACCCTTGTGCGCCCCCTCATTTTTGCTCTCTTCATCTCCTCGCTCCCTTATTCTGGAATGCTCTTCCTCTCTCTCACCACACTACTCCCACTCTATCTGTATTGAAATTCAAATCCTTGCTCTTCTCCTTTCCGAAGAACCACTTGTATAGCATTCTATGCAACAACATTACCCGGTTCTCCTCTCCCACTACCTCTCTACGACAATCTTACGGCAGTAATCCCTCACCCCTTCATCCTAAAACATAGCACCTCCTCCACTAACCCATTCCTATATCATGCTCTACTGTCCTTGTCACTGATTCATGCTTCTACCTCCCCTGTATCATCTGGTTTTATACCCACACCCTCTTAGCACTTCCTCCACTAACCCATTCCTATATCATGCTCTAATGTCCTCGCCCCTGGTTCATGCTTCTATATCCCCTGCATCATCTGGTCTTATACCCACATCCTCTCAGCTCTTCCTCCACTATCCCATTCCTGTATCATGCTGTACTGTCCTCGTCCCTGGTTCATGTTTCTAACTCCCCTGCATCATCAGGTCTTATATCCACATCCTCTTAGCACTTTCTCCACTATCCTGTTCCTATAACATGCTCTACTGTCCTTGTCCCTGGTTCATGCTTCTACCTCCCTGCATCATCTGGTCTTATAGTCACATTATCATAGCACTTCCTCCACTATCCCGTTCTTATATCATGCTCTACTGTTCTTATCCCTGGTTCACGTTTCTACCTCCCCGGCATTATCTGGTCTTATATCCACATCCTCTGACCATTGCCAAGGACACTGGTGCTTTGAACTGTAAATCAATGCTGAAAAGGCTTGAAAGAAGGTTTTTGTACAAAATGTATTGTTTTCCCTGTAATTCTAGAGCATCAGAAAAGTAAAAAAGCTATATGATCTGGCATGCACTGTGGTCGAATAAAGGGAAAGAACTGGGTAGTCCCGTGAGAAATAGAGCAAAGCGGATTTTGTGCCATTCAACAGAGTCATTCATGCCTCTAATATCACTCTGTAGTCTATAGATAATTGCTTGTTCTTTCCTCAGGAGTCTATTTCCTAGTAGATTTTGCATTGAGCACTATGAACAGTAATGATCCGTCCAGTGTATGGCGGTAAGATACAGCCCTGCGAGATAATAATAGACACTTGGGTGTTTTTTGGGTTCAGACACACGATAGCGGCAATACTATCTAGTTGTGCTAGTTCGCACTGACCGTAACTATTAGGCTAATGTTTTCAGATTGGGTCCATCTTTACCTATGGATTACAGTGGAGTCTTCTATTTGAGCAACCCCACGCGACTTAAGTTTGCACTTATAACTCTGCTTGCTTCTGTTTCTGGGCTTTGCTCTATTTCTCACGGGACTACTCTTTTTCTCTCTGTGTTAATGAGTTGTGCTAACTACAACAGACTGGTGCCAGCTCTATCCCAATTTTACCCTAGTTGTATTGACACTCGTTTTGAGATAACTGTTTAGTCTTTGCCTAACGGACTATACTTAGTGGTCCCTCTTTTTCTGTCTAGCGACTGCCGGTTCCTGCCCACTCTGGAGGTGTAAACCTTTAATCTAGTATTAATAGTGGCCCTTTGTTTCTGAGTGGAGCGACATCAAGAGAGCAGATTTTTTCTGTCCAAGTCCGCATCTTAGCAAAGGACATACAGGTGAGCCAAAGGCGAACCACTATATATGTTAAACACATATTCAATTACATAGTAGTCCTGTCCTGATGTAACTATTGAACTATTTCGAGCATGGTTTTTTAGCTCATTTGAAAACACTCAATGAGGTGCTTTGTGTATTAGTTACAGGTAAAGAGCTATTTGGCAGTCTTCTTCAACTTGAGTAACCTACGTCGCGAGCCCCCACAAGCACCACGAAAGGTAATGTTAACCCGATGAGTGATCCTCTTATTCACCTTCTAGGGAATATGACAAATTGACTTAGCTATAGATATATCTCCTTATTTGTCCCCTTTTCTTTTAATTTACAGGTTGCACGTGCACACCACACTTTCCTTCTTACGAAGCAATTGATTTTTAATTGGGATTTTCGTGATTATGACAACCCTCCTGATGAATGTTCTCTGAGTAACTCACAAAGAACAGAAACATGTTGAGACATTTTCCTGGATTGGTACAGGGAAAGAACAACTTTAGTTATCTAATAGTGACTAGAAACTGATACAGTAGCAGTTATATGTTGAATGTATCTTTCACTTTTTGTTAATCAATCATTTGATTGTTAATGACGAAATTCTATGTTTTTATGTAATGATCTAGCAAGATCCTTTTTGTATTTACTTAGCATTTGTGTGATGACTTTTATTAATTGTGTGTTTTATTAATTTTCAATGTGTATTAAATTTAAATTTATATACAGTTTTCTTTGAAACCTATTTGGTTGTGCAACCTGTTCTTTGAGCTCTGTCTCATATATAATTTGATGTGTTACCATATATTGTGCCAAGGGCTGCCAGAGCCGGTGCAGAAACAACTCAAGAAATTGGTGGTGTTTATAAATGAATAACCCTTGCTCATTTCCCACAATTAGAGACATCAATGCCACTTTCATCACCAAAACTGTCCTCAACAGGCGCATTTTCCCTGGCAACTTTCCAAACGAATATAAACACTTAATGTCATATGGGAGGAAGTTTCGCACCTCAATCTGCACCCACCAAGGCAGCTGGTGCAGATCACTAACAGAATAGCTAGACACGCTCTTTAAAAGGAAACCATTAGCATAGTTTTTAAGGACCGGATAGCCAAAACCTCCATCCTTGACACTGCGAGTCATAATATAACGAGGAATTTTAGCCTTCTTCCCCACTCCCCAGAGTAAATCTTGAAACAACCTATCTAGCCGCTGCAACACCTTCCTCGTGAAAGGTAAGGGCAAAGACTGAAGAACATACAAGACTTTTGGTAATAAAATAATTTTAATTGCGTTAATCTTAGCCCAAATGGTCAACATGAAACGTTCCCACCTCCTAATATCCTTCCGAAGCACCTCCACAAGTTTGTCTACATTATACTCAACCAATTTCCCAACATCCCGGATAAGATGTATGCCTAAATATTTAACACTCACATTTTCCCACTTACAATCCCAATCCAACAACTGTTCATGCCTAGGTGAGCTTTTTACCGGAAACACTGCAGTCTTCCCCCAATTAATCCGATAGCCAGACAGCCTACCTACTTCCTCAAAATTGCCCTTCAACAAGACTCCTCCCTCAGCAGGATTACTCAAAACGACTACAACATCATCAGCATATATCAGCACCTTAAGTTCCCCATCCCCTACACACAAACCTCTAATTCCTCCATGTTGCCCAACAAAGGCTCTAACACCAAATTAAACAGCAGAGGGGACAAAGGACATCCTTGTCGTGTGCCCCTAAACAGTGTTAATGACTCTGAAAATCCACCATTCACCCACACTTTCACTGTTATTCACATCTGTAAAGACTGAACTGCCCTAACAAACAGAGGCCCAACCCCCAATTTCAACAACGTGTAATTTAAGAACCTCCAGTTCACCCTATCAAACGCTTTTTCAGCATCTAGAAATATAAGTAAAACATCATCGGTCACAGAATCTGGCAAGTCCAAAACGTTCAGCAATGTTCTAATATTATCATACCCATAACGATTCTTCATAAATCCAGACTGTGAACGATCGATCAAACCCCCCATATACTCAATAAGGCGAACGGTCAGAATCCTAGTGAAAATCTTCATATCAACATTAAGCAAAGGAATAAGTCTGTAATTACAGCATCTTGTCACATCTTTCCCCGGTTTCGGGATCACCGTAATTATAGATTCCCTCATTGTTACACATAGCCTCCCCTCTTGTAGAATACAATTATACAGATTACACAGAATAGGTGCCAATAGCTGGAGGGTTATTCATTTATAAAGAGGCCTCCCTTTGGTACAACCCTGGTCTCCAGATAAATAATAGACCATTGAATTGGAGAAGTTGGATTAGCAGAGGTTTCTTGAAAATTGGGGATATTTGGGGTGATGACGGAATTGTTCCTTTTGGTGGGCTCTTAGAGAAATTTGGATTACGAAATAGAGAGTTGAGGAGATACAATGATTTGTCGTGTTTGATGTCTGAAAGGATTCTGATGCTGGATGCTCCGCTATTGCGGGAGCCTGGGGTTCTTAATCTACTGACCTGTGGGTCTAGGAAAGTGTCGGATTATCTGTGTGCTGTGCGGTTGGATGTGCAGTGGATCGATTCGTGGGACAAGCTGAGATTGTCATGGACGGAGGAGTTGGGTAGAGAATTGACATTGGTTGAATGGGATAAGGTTTGGAGAGTAAAGGTACGGGCAAAAACGGATTTGCAATTACGTTACATACATCAGAGAATTTTGGGTAAAATCTATTGGACCCCTGCTCGCATGTGTGATTTGGTTCTGGTTGATTGTGATAAATGTTGGGGTTGTGGGAAAGTGAGAGGTATGCTGATTCACATGTTGTGGAACTGTGAGAGGGTGAGGACATTTTGGAGTGATGTAGTTGATAGGATCGACCAGGTTTGGAATATTGCATTTCCTATGAATCCATTGGCAATTGTTTTACTATTACAGAGTAGCACTTACAGAATTAATTGGGTAACATCGTGTTGGATAACTAAGGTTTTGTTGGTAGCTACAAAGCAGATTTTGAAGGTGTGGAAAACGAGGAAGAAGCCAATAGTTGAGGATTGGATTTTTGATGTGCAAGTTCTTTCTCATTATGAGAAGACTATGTTTTGTAAGTTGCACAAGGAAGGATGCTATGATGAACAATGGGGGGATTTCTCTGATCTTTATGGGTGAAATGTGCTTCATTTGAGAATTTTCGGATTGGTCTAGTTTACAATATATGTTGTGTGTTGTGGGTGTTTGTGTTTTGTTTTGTGTTGTCGTTTGTGTTCCTGTATGTGTGGTCGTTGATTGTACTTCTTATTGGGATGTTTTATAGTTTGTGGTTCCTTTTTCCTTAATTGATATCTCTTAAATGATGTTCTATGCAAATTTCACTATTGACCTAGTCATTGTTATTCTGTATTTACTTGTTTTTCTGTAATTGAAAATGAAAATAAAGTGAATAAAAAAAATGTTAAAAAAAAGAAATTGGTGGTGATTGAAGCCAAGCCTTGGGCTGAAATACAGTTGACCATCGCACATTATTGTAGACTGCTGCAGGAAAAGAATCGCAAAAAGGAAGCAACTCGAAAGGGTGAGGAAGCAAAATTAGTGCAGAAGAATTTATCAAAGTATGCTCTTGAAGGAGCCATGATAACTAGTACAGCTGAAGCAAGCATGCAGCAGGTGGCTAGCCCACAACAGAATAATCAGGCTAACACAGGTTTTTACCCAAGGGGAAGAGGATTTAGAGGAAAAGGATGGCAGAGAAATCAGGGGATTTCCAAAACATTCAAGGAGGTTTCCAAAACATGCAAAATGGTAACCAAGATATGTCAAATGGGCAAATGATCCGACCACCGCCAGTTTGTTGGCTAGGTGGGATGACAGGGCATCTGGCACGCACACGCAGAAATCAAGGCATGATGCAGAATGGCCAAAGAACAGGAGCAGGCATGGCGAATCCACCTGCCGTTTCACAGCAGGGTGGTGCACAGAATCACACAGTGCAACAACAAGCACAAGGAGTGCAGCAAGGGGTGCAGCCACAAAGCATGGGGAATTTTCCACAAGGACAGTCCCAACAGGGATATCTGCAACTATCACAGGCCATGAACCCTGGAATGCGAAGTAACAATGGGAATGGGGGAAATCCACCAGCACACATTGGGCCAAACTTGTACATAAACTAGGGCAGCTCACTGGGAATCCTGATGTGTTCTATCCTATCACTGACACCAGACCCTCACAGGGAACCTACGGTGGATGTCGTTATAGGGGGTAAAGAATATTCCTCCCTAGTTGAAACGGGTGCAACACACTTGTGCATACGTAAAGGAAAATTTTCCTTGTCCGGCGAAGCCATAGATACTCAGAGTTTTACAGGAGCTACCAGTCGAGTTCCCTTTACAAATTCCCTTCCAGTCTCTATAGAAGATTGTGAAATGAATGTACCTTTATTATATTCTCGACAGACCACAGTAAATATTTTAGGTCGAGATTTAATGACAAAGTTGAACATGAAAATCTTGTTCACAGAGGAAGGCATAATATGTTCCACTCCAGGAATGCACTACTCAAATGTATGCAAAATGATTAGAGCATACTCAGGACACGTAGCCATGAGGGCCATACCATTAGAGCCAGAAAATTTTGCATATGGTATGCGTGTACGTATGGCAGGATTGCCAGGCCTTGCAGACAAAGCCATGAGAACCTCTGATGAGTTCTTATTTAGACCAAGAACACCGATGCATGAGGAGAAGGGACAAGTATTTCCCTTGATGATACACACAGCCGCAGTGCGAGGGAGAGTGGCCTTGGTTGACGGTTACGATGACGAGGGCAGACAATGGTGCGCGATAATTGCCATTGAAGAAGGATATCGAAGTGACTAACGTCAACAATGACAATCTTTTTGAAGAACAAGCAGAGATGGGAGAGACAATGGTGGAAGTGAGTCTCACCTTCTGGGTGAAAATGATTAAAAGAGAAGTACTTCAGAGAATGATGTTGGCACTAAATCGTCCTGAATATTTTGATGACAACATAACCAAGGTGCCTGTCTAAGTATGGACTACAGGCCCCTATGACGTAGGCCTCTTGAAGGGGGTTGGAGAAGTAAAGATTAAACTGAAACCAGGGGCAATTCTACCAAGAGCCCGACAAGAGAGGCTCATGAGGGGATTTTCAAGACAATTTCTGCATTGATGAACCAGGGCATCTTAGTGACGTCAGAGTCACCATGTAATACGTCAGTGTATCCTGTGAAAAAAAGTAAAGGGGGGTCTTGGAGGCTAGTGCAGGACCTAAGTCCAATAAGCAATATTGTTGAGGCCGAGTGCCTTCTAGTCCCTAACCCGTCTACAATCCTATGTAATATACCCGTTGAGGCAAAATATTTCACGGTGATTGACTTGAAAAATGCATTTTTCTCAATCCCGTTACATCGTGACTCACAAGATCTGATGTCATTCACGTTCAGACAAATGCGTCTGAAAAGCACAAGGCTGCCACAGGGGTACTGTGAGTCTCCTTCTATTTTCAACAGAGTCCTGTAGAAGGACCTAAGCAATATAGCATTAAAAAGTGTTGTCCTGCAGTATGTGGATGACATCTTAATTTGCAGTACAACAGAAGAGCAACGCAGGCACAATTCTGTTCAGCTATTGACTATATTGGCTGAGAAAGGATATAAAGTTGACAAAGAAAAGTTACAATATTGTCAACAAGAAGTGCTGTACATAGGCCAGCTAATCTCACACGAGGGAAAGAAAGTGACCCCAGAAAGGGCTGATGCCATACTGAACATGGCTAAGCCACACACGATAAAGCAAATGCAGAGCTTTCTAGGCCTATGCAACTATGGTAGGGCATGGGTCTTCGACTACAGCTCTTACACTAAACCTTTACTTCAGGCCCTAAAGAAGGCCCAAGTGACGAAAGATAAGATCGAATGGTCTGAGACCATGGAGAAAGGGTTTGCTGAACTCAAAAGAGCTATTTGCACAGCTCCAGTTCTAGGGATCCCCAGTTATACTGAGGAATTTGACCTGTTTTCACACACAAATGGCAGGGTCATGACGGCAGTGCAAGCTCAAAGAACCTCATTGGGGTTCAAGCCCCTGGCATATTACAGTGGAAATCTGGACCCAGTAATGAGAGGCCACTTCCCATCCAAACAAAGTTTAGCTGCTGCAGCGTTCGCCATAGAGAAGGCGACAACCATTGTAATGGGATGCTCAATGACATTGTACGTCGAGCACTCGCTATTTGCCATTCTAGAGAAACCAAAGGGCACAATGATATCTCAGAGAGCTTCTGCTTATGAATTGATCATATCAAACCCATCGATTAAAATAGCCTGATGTAAGATAGTGAACCCAGCTATGTTTATAGCAGAGCCAGTCACTGAAGGAGAGCCGATACATGACTGCGCAAATTACAAAGAATTCTATGATGAAATTGCCTTGGCAGAAGGAGAGATCATCTTTATTGACGGGTTGTCAAGGATCGATCAAGGGGATGGACAAAGATACACAGGCGTTGCTGTAATGAAACACGTGGCAATTGGAGAATTACAAGTGCTCCTTAGCGAATACCATCTCATTATTCAGCACAGGCTACAGAATTATTGGTGTTGATACTCGCCATTTAGAATCACGCAGGCCAGGAAGTAACGGTGTACAGTGACTCCGCCTGTGTGACGTCGAAAGTGCACGCAGGCCTAGCGCGCTGGAAAAGTAGGGGCTACCTCTGAGCAGACGGCACGCCAGTACAGCACGCAGCCTTATTGGATAGACTGATCAAGGCACTACAGCTCCCAGTGGGCATAGCGGTCATGAAATGCACCGCCCACACAAAGAGGTCAGATTTTATCTCACGCGGAAATCACGCAGCAGACACGGAAACAAGAGTATGGCATCCAAAGGCAAGATGATTATGGAAGTGGAAATCGCCTATACAAATGAAAGAATGATGGTTGCATGGACGACTCCTGAAGCCTATAACAGTCTTGGGCAAACTCAGCTAATGGAACTGCAAGGGGAGGCACCACAGGAAGAGAAAAACCTGTGGAAATGTTGAGGGTGTTCTTTAAACCCCTCTGACAGCTTGTGGCGATAAGACAGCACTGGCAAACCAGTAATGCCTGTAGCCCTATTAAAAATAGCGCTGGAGCAGTTACATTACCCGGCGCATATGACAAAAGAGAATTTAGCAGCAACGCTCGTGGAACACTGGTTCATACTGAATTTAGTGGAGCATGTTGCATTTTTCAGGGTGAACTGCATAATCTGCCAGCAATTCACCACAGGGCACACATTAAAAGTAATGAGAGGAGTCATCCCCAGGCCAAATGGGCCTTTTCAGCACTTGCATTTCGATTACGTCGACATGATTCAAGTATGTAACAGGTACAGATACTTAATTGTTGTGGTGTGTCCATTCTCTAGGTGGATAGAGACAGGTCCATGTACACAACCAGACTCTAACTGTGCGGCCAAATTTTTAGTGAGGGAAGTGTTCCCAAGGTGGTGGGTATGCAGAGTCATGAGATCAGATAATGGCCCTCACTTTGTTAATTCAATATTTGAGCAGATTAGCTTGCTGCTTGGTATAAAGCACAAGTTCTCATCGGTGTATCATCCACAAGGTAATAGGATCTGTGAGAAGCTCAACAGCTTGTTAAAAGAAAGGATAGCCATGTTGAAGCTTACTCTAAAGAAGGGATGTTGCACTGCCTTCCACTGGGACTGTATGCACTTTGGAACCAACCAGGTTCCGACCATCATCTTACGCCACATGTGATAGCCACAGGAAGAAGAATGAGAACTCCTTTGACACCCCGAGATGGAGCTAGATGTGATGCCCAGTCAACAGGAGAAATGTTAGGATCTGAAATGCAAAACTATCTGAACTGCATGACATCTTGCCTTACTGTAATTTCAGACCAGCTGCAGCAACGACAAAAAGGGTACAGCGCAGCACAGAACACAGAAGGAGATGCTGCAGCAGACCAAGTTCAAGGTCTACGTGTTCCACTCGTCTTCCCTGGAGATGCCATCCTTGTGAGGAACCATACAAGGAAAAAGTGGGATGAGCCAAGATTTAACAGCCCATTCACAGTAGAGGACTGCACTCCATCCGCAGTGAAACTGCAAGGCAGGAGAGCTTGGATTTTTCTCGGCGATATCAAACCTTACATCGGAGAAGGCCCCTGCCTTCAACCCAATGAGAGGAATCGACGAGCGACGGGGAAAAACCACAGCTTGTTCAGACAAGATACATGACGAGGAAGAAGGACTCATGATCAGCAAAACAAGGACAAAGAACCTTTTGCAAGTTGTGACATACATTGTACACTTCCTCTTAGCAAAAAAGGGGATAAGGACATAAAAATGGACACTCTGTGCATCCTAGTTGCAGGGTGAAGAAGAAGATTGCACGTATAAGCCACAACACAGTCTGGTGACTAACTGAACTTTGGACCGAGGCACACTTAAGCCTTGACAAGAAAAGAATATGCCACATTTTTATCAATACTACTTACATTGGAAGCAAATACAGTATCCCAATTTGTTTAATACAGAGAGACTATTCGGAATCACTCATGGTGTCCCACAGTAGAAACATCACAAAGGACCTAATCGCCTATCTTGATCTAGTGCTAAGATCATACCCGTCATTGGTAGGGAGGCTCACCAGTGTCACAGACTTTCTCCAAGATCCTGAAAACGAAAAGACAATAAGACAACTGCTTACTGTCATTGCTGAACAACTCATTCTACTCCCTGAGTACAGTGAGGAAAAACCAAATGTTCCCAACACAGGCGGAAATAGATGAGCTTATCAATACACTGTTCTTTCACATAATCGAAGACTGTCCAACTCTTATCGGGAGAACAACATATATACTCATGTTTCTTCGAGATCCAGCAAATACAGAACATTTAAATAATCTTTTAAATAAATCATAATCCTAGTCACACTCCATGCGACCGGACAGTGCAGACACTGTTCACATCTAGGCGAAAACATATAATCCTGAACTCAGCAAGACAGGTCAGATGTCCCTGTCACCAGAAGACAATTTCCTTTTTTGCCTAGTCACTGACTTTCCAGAGCTAGTGGGGAGACCTATCGATGTTGACGTCCTCACATTCACCAGAGATCGAGCTAATGTTGCACAGATGGGAATGCTCCTGCATGGAATCGTGCTTCAAGTGGAACTTTCTAATCATCAGAGGAGCTATCTGAGGAGATTCTAAAAAAAAACTTTCACCGAGGGACAGATCGAGGGAGCAGAGTCAAGAACTTCACTTGTTATACTTGTTGTTATTTTGCAGATTCGAGGAGTGGACTGGGAGTTTACCTGCTTTGAACATACACATTAAAGGGGCTTACTAAAGTGTTATTTTATTTGATTTTTCCCATAGTCTAACAAAGGAACTGTATCCTGAAGTAAGAGAAAATTGTCAGAGAAGCACCTGACACTCTAAAACACAGGAGCTGAAAGACGATATTGGGTAAAGGAATACTAACATTTACACTTGCTGAATGATCGAGATGAGGGTCCAGAGCAGCAATCTGGTCCTCCCACAAGAAGAGAGGCACCCCTGCTTCTCTGGAAGAAAATGCTGCCGCCTAACGTATAGAACCATAATGTACCTATGGATCATATCATTTTTGTTTTATTGTCATTAACAATCAGAACTGCATTCTTTATTGGTGCACAAACCGTTTCAATTTCAGTGCACCCACTCAATGATGCACACATGAAACCTACAAAAGCCCCCAGACATTATATAGTCATTCCAGTCCCTAGAAGATCTGATGGTGGAGTGAATGAACTTGAAATGGATGTAATTAGCAACGATATGCACACACTTGTGGTAACGAATGAGACGAAAATCCGGAGACAGGGTCGGCAAGAGATGAATGGAGCAACATCACTGACAACCACACGCACGCAAACACTGAATGCACACGAAACAGGCCTAGTATCAATGACTGCAGAACCACAAATTAAAACAGTAGAAAAGAAGAGATTGCCTGCCATAAGAAACTCCACAGCAGATGTTGTGAGGAAACAAGAAGCGCTAAGAGAAAAACCAACAGAGGCAGTCAGAAACTCTCTGCACGGACGCAACTGCTAGTGGACTCATTATTCCCACATCTAGCCAGAGCGAGGAAACTGCATGAGGAACTGAAAAATAAAATCTCAGAGACTGTATTGCCAAGCATATATGTTTCCACACAAGGGACAAGTACCAGTTCCACAATGCAGCCATACACCAGGACAGCGTCAGGCTGGTTGGCATGGGCATTTGCACACAGCAGGGAAAAGATGTATGAAGAGAAAGAAAGGGCTGCCAGACTCGTGTCCACTCAAATGGCACATATGAGGAGGCCTACACCATGGATCGGGATACCTGAGAACCCCTCAGCAAGAAAAAGCTATACAGATGCATTCCGGGATGTAGTAATAGCGAACTACATGAAAACCTTAAGAATCAAGAGAAGTATGCATGGAGATGACAGTGAGCTAAACGACTACCTGGCAGCACAGCACATCTGGGTAACAACATTTGGTACCAGCACATGAAGGAGGTTGGAAGCCGAAATTCCGAAGGGGAATGCTTAGTTTGCGCACTCCTACCATACATCATGGGAAAATCCAAGATCTTCGTGGCTGTAGAAATTGATGTACCAACAGCACACTGTCTCTCACATGTAGCAATGTGCAATACCAGAGGCCATTTCATGGGAAGTGATGCCTCATTGATATAGGCAACTGAAACAGCTTATGCCAATGAAGATGATTATGTCCAGGACATTAAGACAAGAAACAGAGCTCATAATAGGAATCATGTGATCAGGTACGAGAAGCCTGGAGTTAAAGGAGCAGGAATAAGATGGGAAGTAAACCCGACACTAAATGTCCAAGGAAATACTCCAGAAGAGGCTCAAATTTGGAAAAACACAGGCCAAATGCAGATTTGGGGAACAGTGCTTTCACCAGATGGATGGGAGAAAGGAGTAGTGATCTGCAGAGCATGGATGGTCCTTGGAGCCTGCAAGGAAGCAATTGAAAACTCACAAAGACTGTTCAAGCCATTATGGCCGAAACTTGGAAAACTGCTAACATGGGTCGAAGACAGAGGAGGACCCTTGCAGATAGTGCCACTAGAAAGTCCAAAATTGTGCTTCAGGAACAATGGTACAAGAAAAATGGGGAAGAATCAGAACTGCGGACGAATTTGTGAGGCTCCAGGAATGGTACATGCGACTGCAGTGATCATGGATCATTATTGGGCATGTGGATCCAAAGCATACATCAGTCTGCCGAAAAACTGGGGAGGCATATGCACAATAGTGAATGTCCACGTTCCAGCATTGGTAATCACAAAAAATGACCTGAATATTGACAGTTTCCCAAAAGCAGATGCTCACCTGAGAAAGATGATATCTGTGGAACTTCTGACGCGAATGAAGAGAGAAAATTATTTCTACGCTAAATCAGAAGAAGCATTTCATGCAATCCCATATGAACACTGGCTGTTCAGCCTCACCTCAACAGTGTTCACGACAATCTTTGTGCCAAGAATCTTAGTTGGAGTAAATACTAAATGGTTTCAGATAACCAGATGGTAGTTACTGCAGATGATCAATACCACTATAAAAGGATTCATTGAGATTAAGAAAGAGTTAAGAGCCATCTGACTGATGACTCTCCAGAACAGATATGTCCTTGAAATGATCACAGCTATGGATGGAGGAGTTTGTGCAAAAATAGGAGAATCATGTTGCACATGTATACCTTCTCATGACAAGGAAAATGGAACTTTAACAGAAGCTATAGGGATGCTGACAAACCTGCATAACTAAATGTTCATTAAAACTGTCGAAGTTGATGATGACAGCTGGTTTGGATCACTGTTTTCATGGGTTCCACAATGGATGGTGGATGCATTCAAGTTCCTGGGAGCCCTGCTAATGATGATATCACTAGGATGTTGCGTTATCAAGATAATTATTTTGCAATGCCAGAAAACTGCGAAGAAAGCCATAGGGATGAAGATCATGATTGATGTCGAGCCAGGATGGAAGCCAAGAGATCTGACTGACAAAGAAATAAGAGACTTTGTAAAGGCTGGCAAGCATGCACCAGAAGGTACAAAGTTTATTTATCCCAGGAAATGCAGAAATTATGTGGGAAGATGGATTTACTGCAGCCCAAATGGACAATGTCAACTGATGACATGGAATAAAGATAAACATGTAAGGACAGCAGGAACCCTGAAAGGAGTAATAAAGATATGGACTCCAAAGAGACACTTCTTCAAACCATCATGTACAAACCCAGAAGATGAAGAAGGAATGAATCCAGACATTGAAGTGAAGATGGATACAGATGAACCAAGTGAGATAAATCCAAAGGAGGAAGTGAAAGTGGTCGATGAATCGCCCAGAGGGGGGAGTGTAGAGGAAGTCCCAAATAAAGCCTGCACTCCAGTTGCCCATTTTGAACTACCAGGAACATTCACACCGAGATACGTGACGTATAATGAGCAAATAAACCAGCAGAGAGCCGAAGTAGGGCTCTGCCCAGTGCCTATCAGAAGAACAATGCATATTGAAGTACCAATAATCAGACAACCAGGAACAGTAAAGTATCCATTGAGAAAACCCTACCAGCAAATGAGACGAAATGAAGATTGCTTAAGTACTGTCCAGGAAAAAACCAAAAAGGCCTTAATAGACGACGAATGGTGATGTCACAAGGATTCAGACTGACTCACAGATAGAAGAAATTATGTTGAAATACAAAGAACCTTAAGCTGTAAGCAGGATGAAGATATTCAACCAGCTAACACCTGTGCATATGCTTGGAACTGCAAGAAAGCTAAGAAAACAGTGCGGCATGCAATGCTAAGTAGAAGAATACAGCGGCAAGCGCCATATACATAATCTACCTCAAAACAAAGCACAGTATTATAAGTGCGAGTCCACTTTGCGCGAAAAGCAGAGCCAACCCTGGTTACTAAAGGCCAAATTCAAGAAGATTCATATTCTAGCAACACGAAGAGAGATGGCTGAATCGAAACTTGGCAGAGGCAGCTTGTGCCAGGGAAGCTAAGGTCATACCAATAGAAGCTATGAACAGTAGCTAATTTTAGTTGAAACTAAGAACAGAATATCCTGTCTCGGATCGAGATAAGAAGTCAAAGGCAGGTGGCAGGTGAAACGAAAATCAAATACACAAATTGAGAGAAACGAGGCAAATTCACGGTGTGAGTAGCACATGACCAGCTGAGCGAGAAGGAGCACGGGTTCACACCTACACTTGGCATCCGCCCAGACAGAGGTATCAGAACTTTTCGAGAGAAGAAGATGCAGTTTCGAGGCTAACCACAGTGAACTAATAGACACATAGCCCATAAAGTGATGATTGATGGAAGGAAGTCCGGGTGAATTGGAGGACACTCTGCACCTGGCTGACCGTTCTGCGTTCTGCTAAGCAAAGTGGAAATGTATGCATGGGGTTGATGCCAACCCAATCACAATGGACCAAATATTCTAGGGTCCTATAGTTAGTAGAACCAATGAGACATTGTAGTTTTAGTGACGTCTGCAGTAGTCATTTTTGAAGGAAGGGCTTAGATGTCCACCTGACATTGTTTACCAATCCCCTCACTCCGTTATTATATACAGATATAGCACCTATATTAAAATTACCTTTTCCTAACCAATAGAATGATATGTTAACTTTTGGGTGTTATACGTCAGATTATGACGTGTTTTGAGTATAAAAGTTATGTTTTGTATGAGGTTCGTTGGAGTTGAAGCGAGACGGACTATCGCATTACTGCTGATTTCTATGACTCCCCATTTTTTGTACTTGTCATTAAACAGTCTCCCTTTGCCAAACCATTGAGTTGTCCTTATTGATTGGTGTTGGAGTAATACATCTGCACCCCCATCCCTCACGAAGGTGCAACTATCTCGTCTTAAAGTACTTCGGAGCAAACCCCGACTCTATGGGCCGGCCGGGGGTCTCCCCAGTACAACCTCCTCCAGACCCTCTAGACCAGGCTTGTCCAACCTGTTTGAATGTGGGGCCGAAGCATGAACTTTTTGTCACCCGGAGGGCTGCAGGGCCGGCGAGCCAAAAGTCAACACCCTCACCCAAAGCAGTATATTCAAAATCGATGGTGTGTGACCTTTGACACAATTGCATCACAGGCAGTGATAGCCATGCAGTCCCAAAGATGTGTCAGGGACAGTGAATCGATGGTGTGTGACCTTTGACACAATTGCATCACAGGCAGTGATAGCCATGCAGTCCCAAAGATGTGTCAGGGACAGTGATCAAAGGTTAGTTTGTTGTGATTTCTTCCACCAGTTTGTGATATTCTACTGAAACGGTGGGGGCGACCCAGCGTAGATAGGGAGATATAACGATCTAGGGAGGGTTTGGGGGGGTTCCCCCCCCAAGATTGTTTTCCAAATATGGGGATGAAATGGTGCATTTTACAGCAGGAAAAGTGGCCAAAAAGTCATAAGTTTACAATCAGTTCTAAAGGGGAACATGTACATTCCATGTCACCAACAGCAGACAAGAACATTGTAGAACACAACACATTTTAATGATCAATGTGTCCTCAGTGTAAGACAGCACTGTCACTGATGTAACACATTGTCATGCTGGTTGTGGCCAAAATATGCCTCTGTAGCAACATGTCTATGCTAGTTGTTCCCAATTTAGGACAGCATTGTCCTGTACAAAGCATGATTGATGCTGCCTGAGCATGTGCAGTGTGCCCAATACATATGGCAGCTTATCTCTGTAATACACATTCATTACTTCTTTGTTAATGAGTGATGCTGCCTGTGCAGCGTGCCCAATACATATGGCAGCTTATCTCTGTAATACACATTCATTACTTCTTTGTTAATGAGTGATGCTGCCTGTGCAGCGTGCCCAATACATATGGCAGCTTATCTCTGTAATACACATTCATTACTTCTTTGTTAATGAGTGATGCTGCCTGTGCAGCGTGCCCAATACATATGGCAGCTTATCTCTGTAATACACATTCATTACTTCTTTGTTAATGAGTGATGCTGCCTGTGCAGCGTGCCCAATACATATGGCAGCTTATCTCTGTAATACACATTCATTACTTCTTTGTTAATGAGTGATGCTGCCTGTGCAGCGTGCCCAATACATATGGCAGCTTATCTCTGTAATACACATTCATTACTTCTTTGTTAATGAGTGATGCTGCCTGTGCAGCGTGCCCAATACATATGGCAGCTTATCTCTGTAATACACATTCATTACTTCTTTGTTAATGAGTGATGCTGCCTGTGCAGCGTGCCCAATACATATGGCAGCTTATCTCTGTAATACACATTCATTACTTCTTTGTTAATGAGTGATGCTGCCTGTGCAGCGTGCCCAATAAATATGGCAGCTTATCTCTGTAATACACATTCATTACTTCTTTGTTAATGAGTGATGCTGCCTGTGCAGCGTGCCCAATACATATGGCAGCTTATCTCTGTAATACACATTCATTACTTCTTTGTTAATGAGTGATGCTGCCTGTGCAGCGTGCCCAATACATATGGCAGCTTATCTCTGTAATACACATTCATTACTTCTTTGTTAATGAGTGATGCTGCCTGTGCAGCGTGCCCAATACATATGGCAGCTTATCTCTGTAATACACATTCATTACTTCTTTGTTAATGAGTGATGCTGCCTGTGCAGCGTGCCCAATACATATAGCAGCTTATCTCTGTAATACTCATTCATTACTTCTTTGTTAATGAGTGATGCTGCCTGTGCAGCGTGCCCAATACATATGGCAGCTTATCTCTGTAATACACATTCATTACTTCTTTGTTAATGAGTGATGCTGCCTGTGCAGCGTGCCCAATACATATGGCAGCTTATCTCTGTAATACACATTCATTACTTCTGTGTTAATGATTGATGCTGCCTGTGCAGCGTGCCCAATACATATGGCAGCTTATCTCTGTAATACACATTCATTACTTCTTTGTTAATGAGTGATGCTGCCTGTGCAGCGTGCCCAATACATATGCCAGCTAATCTCTGTAATACACATTCATTACTTCTTTGTTAATGAGTGATGCTGCCTGTGCAGCGTGCCCAATACATATGGCAGCTTATCTCTGTAATACACATTCATTACTTCTTTGTTAATGAGTGATGCTGCCTGTGCAGCGTGCCCAATACATATGGCAGCTTATCTCTGTAATACACATTCATTACTTCTTTGTTAATGAGTGATGCTGCCTGTGCAGCGTGCCCAATACATATGGCAGCTTATCTCTGTAATACACATTCATTACTTCTTTGTTAATGAGTGATGTTGCCTGTGCAGCGTGCCCAATACATATGGCAGCTTATCTCTGTAATACACATTCATTACTTCTTTGTTAATGAGTGATGCTGCCTGTGCAGCGTGCCCAATACATATGGCAGCTTATCTCTGTAATACACATTCATTACTTCTTTGTTAATGAGTGATGCTGCCTGTGCAGCGTGCCCAATACATATGGCAGCTTATCTCTGTAATACACATTCATTACTTCTTTGTTAATGAGTGATGCTGCCTGTGCGGCGTGCCCAATACATATGGCAGCTTATCTCTGTAATACACATTCATTACTTCTGTGTTAATGATTGATGCTGCCTGTGCGGCGTGCCCAGTACATATGGCAGCTTATCTCTGTAATACTCATTCATTACTTCTGTGTTAATGATTGATGCTGCCTGTGCGGCGTGCCCAATACATATGGCAGCTTATCTCTGTAATACACATTCATTACTTCTTTGTTAATGAGTGATGCTGCCTGTGCAGCGTGCCCAATACATATGGCAGCTTATCTCTGTAATACACATTCATTACTTCTGTGTTAATGATTGATGCTGCCTGTGCAGCGTGCCCAATACATATGGCAGCTTATCTCTGTAATACACATTCATTACTTCTTTGTTAATGAGTGATGCTGCCTGTGCAGCGTGCCCAATACATATGCCAGCTAATCTCTGTAATACACATTCATTACTTCTTTGTTAATGAGTGATGCTGCCTGTGCAGCGTGCCCAATACATATGGCAGCTTATCTCTGTAATACACATTCATTACTTCTTTGTTAATGAGTGATGCTGCCTGTGCAGCGTGCCCAATACATATGGCAGCTTATCTCTGTAATACACATTCATTACTTCTTTGTTAATGAGTGATGCTGCCTGTGCAGCGTGCCCAATACATATGGCAGCTTATCTCTGTAATACACATTCATTACTTCTTTGTTAATGAGTGATGCTGCCTGTGCAGCGTGCCCAATACATATGGCAGCTTATCTCTGTAATACACATTCATTACTTCTTTGTTAATGAGTGATGCTGCCTGTGCAGCGTGCCCAATACATATGGCAGCTTATCTCTGTAATACACATTCATTACTTCTTTGTTAATGAGTGATGCTGCCTGTGCAGCGTGCCCAATACATATGGCAGCTTATCTCTGTAATACACATTCATTACTTCTTTGTTAATGAGTGATGCTGCCTGTGCAGCGTGCCCAATACATATGGCAGCTTATCTCTGTAATACACATTCATTACTTCTTTGTTAATGAGTGATGCTGCCTGTGCAGCGTGCCCAATACATATGGCAGCTTATCTCTGTAATACACATTCATTACTTCTTTGTTAATGAGTGATGCTGCCTGTGCAGCGTGCCCAATACATATGGCAGCTTATCTCTGTAATACACATTCATTACTTCTTTGTTAATGAGTGATGCTGCCTGTGCAGCGTGCCCAATACATATGGCAGCTTATCTCTGTAATACACATTCATTACTTCTTTGTTAATGAGTGATGCTGCCTGTGCAGCGTGCCCAATACATATGGCAGCTTATCTCTGTAATACACATTCATTACTTCTTTGTTAATGAGTGATGCTGCCTGTGCAGCGTGCCCAATACATATGGCAGCTTATCTCTGTAATACACATTCATTACTTCTTTGTTAATGAGTGATGCTGCCTGTGCAGCGTGCCCAATACATATGGCAGCTTATCTCTGTAATACACATTCATTACTTCTTTGTTAATGAGTGATGCTGCCTGTGCAGCGTGCCCAATACATATGGCAGCTTATCTCTGTAATACACATTCATTACTTCTGTGTTAATGAGTGATGCTGCCTGTGCAGCGTGCCCAATACATATGGCAGCTTATCTCTGTAATACACATTCATTACTTCTGTGTTAATGAGTGATGCTGCCTGTGCAGCGTGCCCAATACATATGGCAGCTTATCTCTGTAATACACATTCATTACTTCTGTGTTAATGAGTGATGCTGCCTGTGCAGCGTGCCCAATACATATGGCAGCTTATCTCTGTAATACACATTCATTACTTCTTTGTTAATGAGTGATGCTGCCTGTGCAGCGTGCCCAATACATATGGCAGCTTATCTCTGTAATACACATTCATTACTTCTTTGTTAATGAGTGATGCTGCCTGTGCAGCGTGCCCAATACATATGGCAGCTTATCTCTGTAATACACATTCATTACTTCTTTGTTAATGAGTGATGCTGCCTGTGCAGCGTGCCCAATACATATGGCAGCTTATCTCTGTAATACACATTCATTACTTCTTTGTTAATGAGTGATGCTGCCTGTGCAGCGTGCCCAATACATATGGCAGCTTATCTCTGTAATACACATTCATTACTTCTTTGTTAATGAGTGATGCTGCCTGTGCAGCGTGCCCAATACATATGGCAGCTTATCTCTGTAATACACATTCATTACTTCTTTGTTAATGAGTGATGCTGCCTGTGCAGCGTGCCCAATACATATGGCAGCTTATCTCTGTAATACACATTCATTACTTCTTTGTTAATGAGTGATGCTGCCTGTGCAGCGTGCCCAATACATATGGCAGCTTATCTCTGTAATACACATTCATTACTTCTTTGTTAATGAGTGATGCTGCCTGTGCAGCGTGCCCAATACATATGGCAGCTTATCTCTGTAATACACATTCATTACTTCTTTGTTAATGAGTGATGCTGCCTGTGCAGCGTGCCCAATACATATGGCAGCTTATCTCTGTAATACACATTCATTACTTCTTTGGTAATGAGTGATGCTGCCTGTGCAGTGTGCCCAATACATATGGCAGCTTATCTCTGTAATACACATTCATTACTTCTGTGTTAATGATTGATGCTGCCTGTGCAGTGTGCCCAATACATATGGCAGCTTATCTCTGTAATACACATTCATTACTTCTTTGGTAATGATTGATGCTGCCTGTGCAGTGTGCCCAATACATATGGCAGCTTATCTCTGTAATACACATTCATTACCTCTTTGTTAATGATTGATGCTGCCTGTGCAGTGTGCCCAATACATATGGCAGCTTATCTCTGTAATACACATTCATTACTTCTGTGGTAATGATTGATGCTGCCTGTGCAGTGTGCCCAATACATATGGCAGCTTATCTCTGTAATACACATTCATTACTTCTGTGGTAATGATTGATGCTGCCTGTGCAGTGTGCCCAATACATATGGCAGCTTATCTCTGTAATACACATTCATTACTTCTGTGTTAATGAGTGATGCTGCCTGTGCAGCGTGCCCAATACATATGGCAGCTTATCTCTGTAATACACATTCATTACTTCTTTGTTAATGAGTGATGCTGCCTGTGCAGTGTGCCCAATACATATGGCAGCTTATCTCTGTAATACACATTCATTACTTCTGGTGTTAATGATTGATGCTGCCTGTGCAGTGTGCCCAATACATATGGCAGCTTATCTCTGTAATACACATTCATTACTTCTGTGTTAATGATTGATGCTGCCTGTGCAGCGTGCCCAATACATATGGCAGCTTATCTCTGTAATACACATTCATTACTTCTTTGTTAATGAGTGATGCTGCCTGTGCAGCGTGCCCAATACATATGGCAGCTTATCTCTGTAATACACATTCATTACTTCTTTGTTAATGAGTGATGCTGCCTGTGCAGCGTGCCCAATACATATGGCAGCTTATCTCTGTAATACACATTCATTACTTCTGTGTTAATGAGTGATGCTGCCTGTGCAGCGTGCCCAATACATATGGCAGCTTATCTCTGTAATACACATTCATTACTTCTTTGTTAATGAGTGATGCTGCCTGTGCAGCGTGCCCAATACATATGGCAGCTTATCTCTGTAATACACATTCATTACTTCTTTGTTAATGAGTGATGCTGCCTGTGCAGCGTGCCCAATACATATGGCAGCTTATCTCTGTAATACACATTCATTACTTCTTTGTTAATGATTGATGCTGCCTGTGCAGTGTGCCCAATACATATGGCAGCTTATCTCTGTAATACACATTCATTACTTCTGTGTTAATGAGTGATGCTGCCTGTGCAGTGTGCCCAATACATATGGCAGCTTATCTCTGTAATACACATTCATTACCTTCTTTGTTAATGATTGATGCTGCCTGTGCAGTGTGCCCAATACATATGGCAGCTTATCTCTGTAATACACATTCATTACTTCTTTGTTAATGTTGATGCTGCCTGTGCAGTGTGCCCAATACATATGGCAGCTTATCTCTGTAATACACATTCATTACTTCTGTGTTAATGAGTGATGCTGCCTGTGCAGTGTGCCCAATACATATGGCAGCTTATCTCTGTAATACACATTCATTACTTCTGTGGTTAATGATTGATGCTGCCTGTGCAGTGTGCCCAATACATATGGCAGCTTATCTCTGTAATACACATTCATTACTTCTTTGTTAATGATTGATGCTGCCTGTGCAGTGTGCCCAATACATATGGCAGCTTATCTCTGTAATACACATTCATTACTTCTTTGTTAATGAGTGATGCTGCCTGTGCAGCGTGCCCAATACATATGGCAGCTTATCTCTGTAATACACATTCATTACTTCTTTGTTAATGAGTGATGCTGCCTGTGCAGCGTGCCCAATACATATGGCAGCTTATCTCTGTAATACACATTCATTACTTCTTTGTTAATGAGTGATGCTGCCTGTGCAGCGTGCCCAATACATATGGCAGCTTATCTCTGTAATACACATTCATTACTTCTTTGTTAATGAGTGATGCTGCCTGTGCAGCGTGCCCAATACATATGGCAGCTTATCTCTGTAATACACATTCATTACTTCTTTGTTAATGAGTGATGCTGCCTGTGCAGCGTGCCCAATACATATGGCAGCTTATCTCTGTAATACACATTCATTACTTCTTTGTTAATGAGTGATGCTGCCTGTGCAGCGTGCCCAATACATATGGCAGCTTATCTCTGTAATACACATTCATTACTTCTTTGTTAATGAGTGATGCTGCCTGTGCAGCGTGCCCAATACATATGGCAGCTTATCTCTGTAATACACATTCATTACTTCTTTGTTAATGAGTGATGCTGCCTGTGCAGCGTGCCCAATACATATGGCAGCTTATCTCTGTAATACACATTCATTACTTCTTTGTTAATGAGTGATGCTGCCTGTGCAGCGTGCCCAATACATATGGCAGCTTATCTCTGTAATACACATTCATTACTTCTTTGTTAATGAGTGATGCTGCCTGTGCAGCGTGCCCAATACATATGGCAGCTTATCTCTGTAATACACATTCATTACTTCTTTGTTAATGAGTGATGCTGCCTGTGCAGCGTGCCCAATACATATGGCAGCTTATCTCTGTAATACACATTCATTACTTCTTTGTTAATGAGTGATGCTGCCTGTGCAGCGTGCCCAATACATATGGCAGCTTATCTCTGTAATACACATTCATTACTTCTTTGTTAATGAGTGATGCTGCCTGTGCAGCGTGCCCAATACATATGGCAGCTTATCTCTGTAATACACATTCATTACTTCTTTGTTAATGAGTGATGCTGCCTGTGCAGCGTGCCCAATACATATGGCAGCTTATCTCTGTAATACACATTCATTACTTCTTTGTTAATGAGTGATGCTGCCTGTGCAGCGTGCCCAATACATATGGCAGCTTATCTCTGTAATACACATTCATTACTTCTTTGTTAATGAGTGATGCTGCCTGTGCAGCGTGCCCAATACATATGGCAGCTTATCTCTGTAATACACATTCATTACTTCTTTGTTAATGAGTGATGCTGCCTGTGCAGCGTGCCCAATACATATGGCAGCTTATCTCTGTAATACACATTCATTACTTCTTTGTTAATGAGTGATGCTGCCTGTGCAGCGTGCCCAATACATATGGCAGCTTATCTCTGTAATACACATTCATTACTTCTTTGTTAATGAGTGATGCTGCCTGTGCAGCGTGCCCAATACATATGGCAGCTTATCTCTGTAATACACATTCATTACTTCTTTGTTAATGAGTGATGCTGCCTGTGCAGCGTGCCCAATACATATGGCAGCTTATCTCTGTAATACACATTCATTACTTCTTTGTTAATGAGTGATGCTGCCTGTGCAGCGTGCCCAATACATATGGCAGCTTATCTCTGTAATACACATTCATTACTTCTTTGTTAATGAGTGATGCTGCCTGTGCAGCGTGCCCAATACATATGGAGCTTATCTCTGTAATACACATTCATTACTTCTTTGTTAATGAGTGATGCTGCCTGTGCAGCGTGCCCAATCATATGGCAGCTTCTCTGTATACACATTCATTACTCTTTGTTATGAGTGATGCTGCTGTGCAGCGTGCCCAATACATGGCAGCTCTTACACATTCATTACTTCTTTGTTAATGAGGTGCTGCTGTGCAGCGTGCCCATTATCACTCTTTGTTAATGAGTTATGCTGCCTGTGCAGCGTGCCCAATACATATGGCAGCTTATCTCAGTAATACACATTCATTAACTTGCTTTGTTAATGAGTGATGCTCTGCCTGTGCCAG